>NC_139483.1:50056656-52833515 GCF_008360975.1 Lichenostomus cassidix
CTTTCACTTTAGTGTCATTAAATAAATTCTACTTGGATAGCAACCAGAACATCTACTTGGATAGCAACAAAAAACTGAGCCAGAAGGGAGAATCCTTTTCTAATGTAGCATATCAGTAGTGTAAATAGTCTGCTTGAAATATTATATATCTTTTTTTAAACTGTTAGAAACACTGTATACATTTCAGATGTTATCCCATGCAGTTAACATAATGTCTAGGAAAAGAATGCGTTTGTTTAAAACTGGTATTTCCTAAAGGAGAAAAAAAAGCATTATACATAAAAACAAAAATGAAACTTCTAAGTGAATAGTACACAGCTCATTAGAAAGAATAAACTCCCGGGGTCCCTGAAGGTAAAATACAATGAATGTATCCTATTTAAAACTCCATTCAATGAATATGACTTTTTCATACTAAAGCGAATAATATTTCATAACACTGTGGATTATTTTAAATGACTTACTTTTTACTATTTAATGTTATTATATAAGCTGCATTTTCAACTCAACTGTCTTTAAGAAATAATATTTTTCTAAATGTGGTTTACTAATGAATGCATTTAAAAATGAACCATCAGGAAGTACTGAGATTTCTCTATTGTTTATTTGATGTATAAATATTTGGTGATGCATTTAAGGTAAAAAGTCTCCCTGTAGTATGTTGTAGTTATTTACAGCTGCCATGTTAAAAGGCAAGTATTTAAAAGCTACATATGGAAGCTGTTGGGAAACAGTAGGCTATGTGGAAAAAATACTGACATACCAACATGCCAATACTTAACAGAATGTCTATGATTTTACAAGGTGTTGTAAACAACATTTATCCTGGACCAGTTCCTTTAGCCTCACTTTCAAACCACCAATATGTACAGAGGAGTTAGAAGAGGAGATAACTTAAAGACAAAGAATAGCATTTTCATTTGAAGTCAGGTAAAGCAGTAAACACATCTTGTAGCTGAGCCAGTGCATGGAAGAAAGAGTCTCTTCATGTCCATCATAACACCCTTGCTGAAAGTGAAGTGCTTGGTTAATCACTAGTTGGCGCCCAGTTCAGAATTCTGATTTCTATAGTATGGTTGACAAGATTACAGCAAGACAGCTGAGGCTTCTCTTTAGTGCTGCCAGCCAGAAATGATTAAAAGTGTTTAAAGGCACAGCCTCTATGGACAGGTGGGTAAGCAGTGCAAAGGAAGAGAGCAAGGCAGAGGCCCTTGGATTGACAAGACTCCTCCAGCTGATGTACAGTAGCCAGTGCTGGATGAAGGGTGAATTTGCTGCTCACATGATTTGCATCTCAGACTGGTCTACATGACATCTGCCATGAGTGTGGCTCATGATGTGTTTGAGGAGACTGCTCTGCATGAGCAAGGACTGTATGCTGTGTGGCTGAGCAGGTGAGGTGAGTCCAGTCCTCCTGTTTTCCTTGAAGACAGACAATGTTCCAGCTACATTTGGCTACCAACAAAGGAGACCATACTCAATCAACCAGAAGATGAGATACATAGGAATTGCACACTTTGCATTTTTGTGGTATTTAATGGCATTTCCATGCTTGTATTCCATCTTGTCTGGTGTCTCCATCTTCTTTTGTTGGTCTCTGAACAACTCAGACTTACACAAAGAGGATTTGGATTAAAAAACACACATTCTGAGACCTAAATTGGATAATAATGGGATACAGCTGTAATTCAATGAGGAGACATACCATTTATTAACTTTGTTAGTAGTCTATGAATTGTACTGTGTCCAGATGTGTTGACCAGATGTGTCCAGATGTGTTCTTCAATGATTTTGAAAAATGTTTCCTGGTAAGAAAGTTGTGACCCTTCTCTTTCAATATTATTGAAGCACAAGTCATTTGCAGGTTGAATTACTTCAAAAAGTTCTGGACTGTGTTGTGATCTTAAACAAACAAAATAATATATTTTGCCTAGCCTAGGAGGGGTTGAATCCTTCAGATATAGTCATGAATGTGTTTGTGATTTGTTAAAGAATGGAGGATGTGGTATTACAAATGCTTTATCTTCAAAGTCCCACTTATGTAGTTACAGGTGCCTTTTTCTTTTTTATTCTTTCTTTCTTTCTTTCTTTCTTTCTTTCTTTCTTTCTTTCTTTCTTTCTTTTTTTCTTTCTTGGAAAAACTGGAGAAAATTATGTTTTGAATGTGTGTTTTACATGCACAACTGTGCATATTGTGTATTAAACGGTAAACTCTGCATTTTGCTGCACAATATGCTTCCATATTGCACACATACCTAGATCTCAACAGCGTATGCTTGAAAAGCTTTGACTTAAGTGCAGTTTTTTTAAAACCACCATTTCTTTTCCTGTAAAAATGATGATCTGCCTGGACATGAGGACTCTGTTGCCCTGTCTGTTTGCAAAGGTGGCTTCTATTTTATGTTCTTTGTTGTTCCCCATCACCAGCAAACTGAAGATTATGCTGAACACACTTTAAGACAGCAGCACATTGTCTGTTCCTACTTAGGGCTTGGGCATTTTTTCCCATGTTAACAGAAACACCGTCCATTTCTGGTAATAATAAGATAAGATTTGAAAGAAAATATCTTTCCACTAGGCATTGGACTAAGTCCCACTTAATTTCACAGGTCACACTTGACCATCACATTTTTGGCTGCTCCCCAGCCACTAGTACAGCCTGCCCACTGGGGATGTAAGACTAGTACACAACATTCAATTTGCTCCTGGAAAAGCCATGGGGGTTCCCAGAATTTTAAAATTTTCATTCTTAATAGCTTTAATCAAGGAAGGATTGTAGGAATACTGACATTTTTACAGGAGTCCCTTTCATGAGAATTAAAAAAATAAGAATGGTGGAGGTCTGTTGTAATGTTACCTTTTTATTACCAAAATTTCACTTACAATGAGAAGAGAGTTTATCCCGCTCAGTTTATTGCGGTAGCAGTGTAAAAATTCAAACTTACGTAGAGATTGAAATAATGTCTTAAGAAGGGTGAGAGAAAGAAATGTGAAGAAAATGATGTGTTTTCAGTAACACTTATTGTTTGCAACTATCATTTATATGCTAAGTTCTCTCCTAGGTAATTACTATCCTTGTCTGGCAAACTTATGGACTATGCAATAAGTGTAATTTATTAGGTATCATTCACATCTTTAATAGTCCAAACCTCTGGTCACCACCAAAGAAGTGCTATTTGGAATGTGCCTTTAATGGCCTTTAAAGTCACTGTATTTCACTGGTAAATACATGTGAGATTTTCTACCATGAACACTCTGTGTGAGCTATGGCTGAAACTCAGCTGAAATTCCTGGCCATTTGTTGCAGTATCTTGTATCCTATATGTTTAGTACTAGATGTTCTCAGTTCATTCCCCTATCCAAAAGCTGTCATGTGCCAATATAATATTACATGTCTAGCTGAGCTGAAGGGAGGGTGTTTTTGTTTGGGTGTAAATTGTGCATCTTTTTTTTGCGTGGGAAGCAGTATAAAGCAATTTTCCTTACAAGAGTACTTCTCCAACACATGCATGCCCATTCCACAGACCTGGACCTGCTGGCAGAGCTGTGAGAAGTCAGGGGAGCCCCAGTGCTGGGGCAGGCCAGCAGCTTAAGCATGGTTCTGTGCCCAAGTTAATAAGCCTGGTGTTGGGTTGGAGGTCCTGCATAACTCATTTGTGGCTCCCTTTGTGTGACTAACACAGCCATTATTTTCACACCGCATTACACTCCACAGTACCTCCAATATCCAAACCTGAACACCTCTACCTGGCACAGGAATATATATTTAGATGCTTACTTGCAAAGACTGCACAGAGGTGGGAGGATGGGGAGAGCTGTTGGAGGGGTCTTCTCCATCCTGGAGCAGTGTGGATTTTAGGAATTTCACGCGTGGAGGTGGGTAGAAACCTGTCCAGCACACAGGTTTGCCACTGATTTAAGAAACTCTATGCTTGGGCTAAAGGATGTTGAATTGATGAGCTCTAGTCAGCTCCTTGCCAGTCCCTGGTAGAGTGTGTTTATAAAAGAGATTTGGGACCAGAATGTTTAGTAAATATTTAATTAACTGAAATGTTATTAGAGTTCAATGAATATCTGCAACTAAACTTTTAGTTTCCACTCTTATTACTCCGTTTGTAGTGTGGGAGATGCATAGGATAAGAAGCCATGCAAGTTTTGTCAGCAAGACTAGCTGTGACTTTTAAATATATTGTCTACACCCTAAGGGAAGCCTATAAAAAACTTGAATGTGAAATCATTACACTGTTTTGTCATGCCCAAATGACAATAACAACCATGAAACCTTTTCTGTAAAATGCCTTTACTTAGGCTAACTCGATTTGCAATGATTTAAATACTGAAACAAATTCCCTCTATTTCCATCTTGCATTTAAACAAAATGACAGCATATTGGCACCATCACTGCCTCATCTTACTATAAAACAGCAGAAATGAGCAATCTGTCAAGTTCCTTATCTGTGCTCCTTTTAGTCTTGTACAGTGTGTGCATCTTCAGAAGAAAAAAAATCATAAATACTGCTGTGTTCCCTCCCTATGGTGGCTGTTTTTAATATCCCTGTTATAATTAAAGCTCTGGAAACCTGGAAATCCTCATGGGCATGTATGAGTGGTCTTATTGGTGAGGAAAAAACTGGGAAGGTAAAGCAGTAATGGCGATGCTCATTTGGCACTCCTGGAAATCAATAGGTATTGTGTTTTACTGGAGCTACTTCCATGAATAAATAGTGGTTCAAAACCCAGTTAAAATCAGCACAGGATAGAAAGCAGTTCTTCAAGGGGGTGACCGTTGGCCAGCCTTGCAAGTAAAGGAAAAGACTCTTCTCTCTGAATATTTGTGTTGTTTTCAGTATGCAGGAAGTAACAAGCTAATTTAGTCTGCCATGAATCTCTGGTCAAGTGAGAATATATGACTCAGTCAAAAAACTCACTTAGAAATTGAATTTGAATTTAGATTTACCTAGGCTGTTTAGATTTACTGAATTACTTGAGGTGATTTAGATACAGATGAGTCAAAGACAACTTGCTCAGCATTCAGTAGCATATAAACCATATGTATTGATGGATTGCTTCTATTAAGAAATGGATTCCGGTTTTTGTTGTTCATGATGATATTTGCATATGATACAATGCTTTAGATAAAAAAGATGTAGTACTGAATTTTGCATGTAAGTATATTCATAATATCTATGTAAAATTAACTGAGAAATCTTATATGAAGTAGTCTATTACATCTGCAGTAATAATCTCTTCTACTGCCTTTGTTGAGATGTTCACAATATGATTTTAAGGTGGCTGTTCAAATAATCATGAGAATGAAGTCTCACGCTTTTCAGGTACAAACAAGTATGCTCTGTCTTATTTTTAATTTTTTTTAAGTCCAGTGGAAATGAAAAACAACCTGCATAATGTTGTCAAGTTGGTTATTATTCCTGAATTCAAATGGGAGGTATAAAACAGAAGCAGATTGTGTCTGTACCAGTGTGAAGGTGTTGGAATAGAGGTTAGCATTTTGCAAGGATGTAATGACAGCAAAGGGAGAAAATGCGAGCAATTTTGCAATTGATGTTAGCATTTCTTTACAAGAAGATACCAAAGATTCAGACTAACATCTGAAAATGTCAGATTATATATTGGGCATCTAAGGTTCTCACTGAGGAACAAAACTATTCATTTACATGCTACAATAATATGCAATGGTCATTGCTGCAAAGGTCTGGCTTGTAATCTAGATCTAACAGAGGCCAGTAGGGAACATAGAGACTGAAGATAAAAACAGCATGAAAGTACACAACCTGTAAAAAACCAACATTTAATGATGGAACACACAGAACATAACTCTATAACATTATCCACAATTGGCTTTGTTCTACCAACATGTCTCATAAAGTTGTTACCTATTGCAATATTTTATCCTTTCTTTTGCCCTTCCTCTCTCTCCCTCTATTTTTATCTGTTTCCCTACTCCTTCTTCTTTCCCTTTACTCTTCTGCCATTCCTCTTACATTTCCAAATCTCCATTCTTTTTTTTTTAAAGACTGGAAGATTTGTTGGCTCCATTTTTCTTTGCGAGAAATAATTTTTTTCCCTTTATGTCAAAATGCTCTCTTTTCTCCTCTTGTGTATGAAAATGACTTTACATTATGTGAAACCCTTAGAAGTGTTGTGGGTCCTGACAATCCTCGGCAAAATATGCTGGAAATAATTTGCACACAGGCTGATGTTCAGTATCAGCCCCAAGTCTTACCAAATGGCTACACTACTCATGCCTTATGCAACTTACAGTGGAACAGCTACAAAGATACTTACTGTAGTGTCAAGTATAATATTCAATGTACAAAAGCTGTAAAAGAAAAAACAAGGCAGAAAAGTATAAAGTGACAAAGCATTAAGCTAATCTTGGAAAGACACAGTACACTTTCCAAATTCTTGGGAGGCACAGAGAAAGCTTTATTAATGGTTCATCATCCTGCCAACACTGCCTACGTTTCTCATATGCAAACATTACTGTTTGGGGAGGGAGTGGGTGGGATTTTCCATACATCAGATTGTAGCCATGAAAATGACAGTATTTTTCCAGAGTAATTGAAGCATTACCAAGCAAGACAATGATTGATGGTGTCTTTAACAGTCTAAGAATACTGCCTGCTTTTCTTACAAATAAGTTACATGTATATGAAGAAAAAGAGGATGCTACATGAAGAAGAAAAAGAGGGTGAGAAAACACTTATAGCACTCTAAAAACACTGCACAGAGTATTGAGTTGATTTTATTCATTATCATTTTCACAAACCACTTGTTCAATTTCCCTTTTTTTATTTTCAAATCATTATACCATTGCCAGAAAGCAAAATTGCTGCTCTGTAATGTATGTAACATAATTGGCTGGGTACATTAATGTTTGTTACAGAGGCACTTAAGTTTTTAAGCATTCTGAGAGTTACAAAGATGTTGCTAAAGTTGGCAACAACAAACTGATTTTCTGTCAATACAATAAAATGGATATTGCCTGTATTTCCTGTGTCTGATCAGCTCCAGACAGCACAGACATGCACATAAGGTGATGTATAGCAGAGGACTACGCAAAAGCAGTTCACAATTATGACTAATTTACAATCTGGGAATTAGAAGTAAATAGAAAAATGTAATATGTGGATTTTGTGCTTTCTCTGTCACAGGGTTACATTTTCTTGGCAGAAAGAGAATTTTAGGGAGGAGAGAGTAAGTGTGGGATAGATTAATTTGTTTTCTCAGACCTAATAATGCCATACTGCTTGGCAAGTGAATATATTTTTTCAAAGTTTATGTTACCTAGCAAGTGTTACAATAATCCTTTCTTAGATGGTGACTAGGAAATAAAGACCAACATGTAGGGTTTCAAGGAATATTTTTTAAATGTGTGAACCTAGTGCATATGTTACCCTTCTAAGTTGCAAAAATATTTTATTGAGAAACTACTGAGATTGTCTCTGGGATCACAGAATCGCAGAATAGTTGAGGATGGAAATGATCTCTGAAAGTTATCAGGTCTAATCTGCCTGGTCAAGTAGGGTCATCTAAAACTGACTGCTCAGAACTATGTATGTCCAAATGGCTTTTGAATATTGCCAAAGAGGGAGTCTCTGCAATCTCTCCGAGCAACTTGCGCCGGCGCTTGATCAACTTCACAGAAAAAAAGTGTTTCCTGGTATTCTGAGAGGACTTTCTCTCTACCTAATTGTGCCCAACATCTCTGGTCCTGTCACTGGGCACCACCAGAAAGATCCATTTTTTTAGACCCTCACTTCACTTTACTTCAGATATTCATACATACTGATGAGAGCCCCTTGAACTGCACTTCTCCAGGTGGAGCAGGCGGAGCTTTCAGCCTCTCCTTGTACAACAGCCTACAATAATTTCGGTAACCCTTTACTGGATCCTCCTCAGTATATCTATGTCCCTCTTGCTCTAAGAAGTCCAGAACTGAGCAGAGCACTCCAGATGTGGCCTTACCAGTGCTGATTAGAAACAAAGGGAAGAAACAAAACCTTCCTCAAGTGTCTGGTAGAACTCCTCCTAATGCAGCTCAGGATAACATTAGTCTTTTTTGTGACAAGGGCACACTGTTGACTCATTCAATTTTGTGTTCACCAGGATCTCCAGGTCCTCCACAGAGCTAAGTTCCAGCTGGACAGCCTGGGATTTTTCTTTCTCAGATGCAGACTTTGCACTTCCACCTGTTGGAATACATGAGGTTCCTGTCAGCCCATTTTCCAGCCTGTCAAGATTCCTCTGGATGACAGCAAAATCCTCTGCTGTATCAGCCACTCCTCACAATTTGGTGTAATCGGGAAACTCTCTGCCCAATCGTTAGGTCATTAATGAATGTGTTAAACAAGACTGGACCCAGTATTGACCCCTGGTGTACATTAGTTACTGGTGTCCAACTGGGCTTCATGCTGCTGATCATCACAATCTGGACCCAGATAGTTTTCAATCCACCTCATTGATTCTTCCAGTCTATACAGCATCTCTGTGAACATCTTATGGGAGACTGTGTCAAAAGGTAGATGGCTTAGCTGTGTCCTGGGAGGGACCTCGATTAGTGACAATTTAAGAGGTGAAGATTCAGCTGTGACATTGATGGAGAGGAGCTGTGCAGCAATGATCATTTTCACCACAGTGGAGAGTAGACAGTCATCTGGAAAATGCCAGCCAAGGTGCAGTTGTGAGGTGGCAGGGTGAGCCTGGATAATCCATTCCAGAAAAATACTGCTGTCTACTGCTCCAGTCTTCTAACGTGGGAGCTGTTGACTGTATGTCTTTTTGGCAGGCAGCATAGTAGTGCCTGAGCAACATTAGCTCTGATTTACAGGGACCATAAAAGCAGAATAAAAGCAATCCCCAAGATGGTGGTAATGAAGAGACAGCTCCTAAAACCAAATTCTTCTTCTCACGTTCTGCACTTCATCATCCCTTAAAACAATTACAAATCAACAATTTCTGATTCCTTTCCTTCTCATTTCACTCCTCTCTTCTTTGTGCTGTTCTCACTATTATATATTTATTTTTTCCTCTTTTGACTTCTCCATTGGTCCACTGTAGCCATGGTATATTAGAATAAATTACCCCATATTCCATTTAACCTTTATGTAGAGCTCTCCACTGCATTAAGGCATGGGGTTTTTTTCAGCATCTACATCAATGTAAATAATAAATCATTCCTTTTGAGTCAGTGGAGTCACAGTATTGTGTAACCAATTCAATTGGGAGAATCAGAAATTCCAACATTTAAAATGAGTCTATGATAAAATTTAGCCTTTGAATATTGATTTAGAGAGGTTAATAGGATTTACAAGATTAAGACACCAGAGCTGTTAGAGTAGTATTAGGATTATTCATTTAAAAAGAAAAGAGTTGAGCAGACAGTTGAAAACCTTCAAAACCAATCAACAATTATGTTATCAATTATGGATTTGTTAAAAAGTCCCATTTTCCTACTCTTGAAGCATGTTTCCTGTGCCTCAGTTGCCAGGAGAAGGGTGAATACATTCATACATAAGGTATCACTGCTCTGAGGTTGCCAGAATAACCCTGTCTCTGTGAGTTCCCTTTGCATCTTGTCACTGCAACAATACAGTTGTAGTACACACTGGAAGTGTGGTTTTATTATTTTGGGTCTTTCTGCTTTGTATTTCAGACCACAAATAAGCCCTCAAATTGACTGTAATTAGAATTGCATGAAGAACAGTATGCTTCTTGTTGATCAAAGAAGGGATAAAACCTGACTCTCCCACATTATTTTCTTCAGCCCACTTAAAAATGTCTCTAGTTAAGTAATGGGGTTGTTGAACTCTCCTCACTTCAATGTTCAAAGGTTCACATATTTTGAACTAAAAAAGTGATTTGAAGAAAAAACTAACTAGAGTTATTTGTCATGACTAAGACAAGTTCTGGAAGATGATTATTCATGACAAATTAGACTAAGAATTAATCATGCCATCCATGACTAAAGAATTTTCCAAATGGAAGTATTTCAGGTGCCTTTTATAGAGGCATCTCATTGATACAGACAATCCTTATGCCACATACATATTTGACCTAAGACTTTTAAAGAAACTCTGCATGTGGATCAGGATCAAGACAGGTGCTGTCCATACTGAGGTTTTTGCTGACTGTCTATTCTCAACAGAAAATAAAGAAGAAATAAATAAACACCCCCCACCCCCCAGTTGGTTAAAAATGCATGTTTTCCATCTTATCTTTACCACAATAAAATGAAAACTTTCCATTAGACTGCCAATTGTTTTTATTTCTCCCTGGAAGTAAAGCTAGAAAGTCCAGTTGCTGAAAAAAAGGGGTATGGTTACCGAAATAGACGCAAGGAGAGTTCTAAGAAATTATCTTCTGTTGGTTTTGTGCCAGCTGTCTGAACTACATGTTTTATGCTACATGTCCAGCTTCTGTCCTAGACTATTGCACAGGTGGAAATATGTATTGGTGGGACACTGAACAGTAAATTTCCCCAATGCAACACAATTACAGAAACATCTGTGCAAAATATCTTTGATACAATTCTCTGTGAAAACATACATCACTTATGATGGTCTAGTAACTGCAGATTTCCCTGCACTGCAAAGCCAGAAAGAATGGGGAAATTGCTTCAAGACACACCAGTAGTTTTCCTTCTGGCACCTGTATATCTCAGCTGTTATTCCTTTTCTCTTAGGGTATAATTCCACTTAGTGTTAGGAAGCAAACAAATACATTTTACACGCATTAATGAAATCACTCAGACATCACATAAACACAGGCAGAAAAAGCATATGAAAAGATCACTTGAAAAAAATAGGTTGGATACATGAACCAGTTTTGGTAAAATAAAAATCTCTTTATGCCTCTACTTGGCTCTTGATTCAAGCATCAGTTGGAACTAATTTAAAAAGTTTTTGATAATTTACCATTCTTGCCCTTTGTACAAATTGATTCAGGCTGGGTAGAGAAACAGAATGCCAATGTTTAATGAAAAACCTTATTTTAGCTGAAAAAAGTAAGGTTTTTGTTTTATTTTTGATTGTTTTGTGACTCCTATCTCTCTCCTTATGTCTCTTAGAAGCTTTCATGTTTACACTCACAGCCAACTCAACCATTTTCAACCAAATCTGACAGATGTGTTTTAGGATCTTTCTGTCAATGATCTCCCTCACTTCCATTGAAATATGTGACTTAGTAGGCAGGAGAGGTCCTACAATGACCCTTCTAAGGGAAATGCTGCCACATGAGTTAATACCTTCTTAGTCACCAGAGGATCCACCACTGCAAGAGACTCAATAAATACCCCAGCTGTGGAAAATCTAATTGGAGCACCAATACTAGAAGATCAAGACATGAAAAACATAAGATATCAAGTTTCATTAATTTTCAAGCTTTGGAAATCTTTGATATGAAATATAAAGGCTAGTTTAATAAATAAAAACTTTTGCATTATGTTAAGATCCAGCTGAAGACACAGTAGCTGAACACATAATCAGTTTAATTTTCTATGGCAAGTAAAGAAAGCACAACAGTTGTAGTCTCTGGGCATTTCTTTTCTTCAAGATTTATTTGTAAATTACATAAACACAGGGGCAGGTAAAAACAAAATGATGGCCCTGAAGGGTGATTTTGACATATTGTTCCATGGATCAACATGTTTATTAATAGCACTGCTCTGGAAGATATGCAATAGGTGTTGACAGTCACTAAAAGTATGAAATTGCTTTTCCGTCTACCTATTAATCTCTCAGTCTGTCAAAGGGAATAGAAGCCTAACTGGCCTTCTCATTAACAAGGGTTTAGAAAGTTTTAGATTTCTCTTTTAGAGAGGTTTTTTCACTCTGCTTTCATCCCTTCCTCTTCCAAAAGTAGCATCACTGCCTACAGGAGATATCTTAATTCTCTCTACGTAGACACACTTCAGGCTGTTGATGTATGTAAGGAGGTAGGCAAAGCTGGCACCTTCAGTTATCATAAGATCTTATTTACAGAAAAGGATGAAGATCAACCAGTGAGTCTAAAATGCAATAGGCAAGATGACCCTGTAGAATATCTGTTAGAAGTGAGCTGCATGTTATATATCTCACTGCTTAATTCATTCACTTTCTTATAACTATTCTATTAGTAAACAGACCATTTTAAATTGCCCCCCATATTAATTTTTGAAAACTACAGCATGAGAGAGGTGGATTATTATATTCTTAATTAAAACACAAATACAGTAATTACAGTTTATATGCCATTATCCTGAATCTACACAGGATGACGTTAAACAGCAAAACAGCCATTAATTCTACTGTTCAAAGAAATGCTCATAATCTTTTAGAAATGTCATATAAAATATTCATTTTGAAATGCCCTACGGTGATTTCTGAATTTATTTAAAGTGGGCTGTTGATAGCTCTTTTATAAATAAGCAATTACAGTACACTAAATATATCATGGCCCATCACATTATACATTCTATAATTTCATGGATGAAAAGCCTACAGCTGATCTGCATAAATGTGGAGCGTCTCACAGCAGGTGAAGAGTTTGATTACACAGGGTAATCAGTGTTATTATTTATAGTAACCATTTATACCTGTTATTTATTAAAACCCAGCAAATCAGATATTGGTTTATTTAAGGAAGTCTCTGTATTATAGGCTGAACTAGGCATAAGAATATTAAACACATGTAAAATGCACTGTTACATTAGTAGTTTGAAATCAGCCAAGGTCAGCAGGGAATGAGTTGGTGTTTGGTAGCAGTGGAGGAAGCTGTATTGTGCGAGCAGCTGGGGCCTGTCCATATTCCCCCTGGACAAGTATCATCACTGCAAACACCATTGCCCCACTGGCAATATCAGATATCCTTGCAAGCACATTATCTGAAGAAGCCAAGAGTTGATTAACTGCAGAAATTTTTAGGTGATTTTTTTAGACCTGACATGAAAGATTTTCACTGCAAAAATTGCCATACTTTAACGGAAGATGTTCATATTCCTAGCTTATTCAGGAGAACTAAATTTTTAAATAAAAACTTAAATCAATAAAGGACAGTCTTGTGGATTACTTGAGTGTAGTTACAGGATCTGTGAAATTATATGCACTCAGTTTGTCTGTTGGTATCTTGCATGTTTGTCACCTTGTCTGAATAGTGTTATACTTGCCCCCTCTCGCTCATTGACTCATTCAAGTGACAGAAGGAAAATCAGTGTGGGCTCAGCAAAGGGGGAGAGGTATCCACAGCAGATCCTTTCAGCCTCTCCCATCCAGCTCTGTGCAGTTGCTGCCAATCTCTGCTGAAGGGAAAGCAGAAGTGAGGCTGAGGCAGCACTGAGCTGTGGTTCCAGAGGAAATGGCAGTGCTGTAGATGCTCTTCTGTGAGCTAGGTGGAGTTCAGCTTTTGGTCCTTGAGGATGGTGCCTGGCACATCTTTGGGATTACTTAGACAGAGGAGTAGAGGTTTTGGAACTGCCTCCTCTTTGAAGAAGGGAACAATGTGTCCAGGGAAAATTCAGTCCTATAAATGACAACCAGTAGGAGGAAAGTTAGTTTAAAACATCAGAAAAACCCGTTGAGAGTACAGACCACCTGGAAAAACCTTGACAAGGCTTACATCTTGGTTGTAGTAGTATGGCAGATGACCTAGTACTCACAGTGTGTTTCTAAACTAAGCATTTGAGTTTATAGCAGTGAAAATTATCTCAACACACAAATTCTATTCAACTTTTATATATATGCATTTAATTTTTAAAAGGATGTCTCACTGTGCTGAAATGACTGAGTATATATGTCTAGAAACAGGTCCACTTCAGCTCTTGTCTTTGAAATAAACAGAAGCAGCAAAGGCATGTCTGTGCAGTGTAAAGGCCTGGAAATTAAAATAAACCCACTGTTATTCTTGCTGTTTCAGAGATAGTTCCTATGATCATACCAACTGAGCTTGACTGATTTCCACAGGAAGATAAACTGTGTTTGTATTAAACTAAATGAAAGTTTTGTGCATGCATGCATACACTAACTGTGTAGAGCAAAACTATTATGCAATTTGGAAGGTAGGATCCTCTTTGCAAAATTCTGCAGGGTCTCAATAAATTGGAACAAGTAACTGTAATTACCGTAGCCAAGAGGCTGTAATATATTTGGCTTTCCTCTCCCCTAAATTTCAAAGTACAGAAAAACCTGAGAAAAAATAGATGTAATATTTCAATGCAACAAAAATATGATCTAATTAAAATCTAGTGCAAATAGGAAAAAATGCAACCGTGTGTGAATTTCGTACATCCTCTGAGTAATGGTGTTGTGTCCCAAATGTAGGCAATAGAATATATGGGTAAGGCTTACAGTTATTAAGATTATGGCTAAATATTTAAGAATTTGAGGTGAAATTAGAAAGTTGACATTATTGAGAAACTCAAAGTTAATGTGGTTCTTAATAAAATAAATACAAATGCCTTAATATATAGATAAATATTTTTGTGCTTAAAATCAGGTACGTAGAAGTATGCAAATATTTACACAATGATACTTCTCTTTTCTGTATATGAACATTCCTGAATTACATTTACTGCTTTTGTGGATTACCCTGTATTATATATAAAATTATAAAATATACTGCTACAGATGAAAACACCTAAAACCATATATTCTATTTTATTCTATATTTAAAATAAAAAGAAAATCCAAATAATTACATTCTCATATTTTTCCAAGTGGGCAGTGAAAGAGAAATTATTTGGCACTAATTTGGTGTGAAGAAGATTTCTGGATATTCTGAGACTGTTGCACTGAATCTGAGACTGTTTATAAATAGCCTTTGGCACAGAAGGATTGGATTGAATTGAATTGGAACCAGTTCCTGTGTTCTTCCAATAGTTTGGGTTGATGATGTGGCATGAAACTTAAGATGCATAAAGAAAAGTTTTCAGTTGAGCTCTTTGGTTTCAATGGACAGGAGTCACCCTGTGACCAATATGAATTTCTGTGAGATTGTTCTGAAGACAATTTAAATAAGATCACAACTGATTTCTATGGAAACATTTAGATGGTGGTTTTGGGAACAAAGGTCTCAATTCTGAGTAATAAATCTTAATTATGTATAACGACATATAATGAGGTCAAAGAGACAATTAGGTAGATCAGGTATTCTTATTTATTATCTACACAGTACAATGATACATGTGACAGATTTGTCTTATAGAGTGATACACAACTTTTACAGGTGAGTATCAACAGATAAACATCCCTTGGCAGTTCATGTTCATAGTCAATCATATTTACCAGTACCAATTTGTGACACATTCATCTGTGTCAAGCTTTAGCTTCCAGCTGTTACAGTTGTTTTTTTTTTTTTTAACTTCCTCTACTATATGTAGGGACAGGGAGGTAGAAATAGTAATTTTTCAGTAAATGATAGTTGATGCTGAAAATGAAAAAAATTAAAAATGGGAACCAGTTTCAGGTAAGAATTTATTTCCTGTATAAAGAAACTTTTGCATAAAAACAAAGTACTTACTTTCTGGAAAACTGTATGAAAAGCAGTGAAAATTATGTTCAAAAATAAGTCATAATATTTCTAAGAGTAATGGAATCATAGAAAGCCCAGGGGCTGGATTGCAGCTGAGAGACCATCTAGCTCCAACCCCCCTTCCATGGGCAGGGACACCTCTCATTTGACCAGGTTGCTCAAGGCCTTATTCAACATGGCCTTGAACACTGCCAGGGTTGGGCTTTCCAGAACCATCCTGAGCAACCTGTTTCTGCATCTCACCATCCTCACAGTCAAGAATTTCTTCCAAACTTCTACCTTAAATTTCCCCTCTTTCAGTCTGTACCCATTACTCCTTGTCCTATCACTACAGTCCCTGATGAAGTGTCCCTCTCTGGCTTCCCTGTAGGACCCTTCAGGTAGAGGAATGCTGCGGGGAGGTCTCCATGCAACCTTTTCTTCTACAGGCTGAACAGCCGCAGCTTCCTCAGTCTTTTCATCACAGTCCAGAGAGCCATTCACTAAAATTACCACTGATTTGGTTGTATTTTTGCCTTGAGAGGAAATGCACAGTCATTACAAAGAGGTGGAAAGATGAGTGATCTTTTCCATGTTCTCAAACTAAGACCAGACTGGCTGCATCTGAATCCAATAAAGATTTCCTATGAAAAGTTAGATCATTAAATTATCAGGTAGTCTGGAAGAAAATGACCTAATTTTTAACTGTTGATGCTGCTCTGCTTTCAAAAACAACCAGCCAACCAAATATCCGTTAAACAAGGAGTAAGGGAACATTTAGATATTTCATGAAAAATGGAAATTCTTCATGAGGAGGAAGTTGCCTTTCACAATACCTTGTAGGCTGAAAGGCTGTACACATATTTTCTCTCTTTCTATTGGTACAAAGTCCCCTAGATAGAAAAGGGAACAGACTCTCCTTAGGCTTATGTAACTGCCCTAACTCATTTTCTATTAAGAAAACTGGGAAGAAAACTTATTAAAGTAGTGACAAACTCATAAAAAAATATTCAGGATGGTTTAAGTACATTGTGGAGGAAAGTTTGTCACCCTTCTTTATTAAAAAACTACTTGCCAACCTAGTTCCTTCCTGTAAGGAGAAACTTTGTGTACATGTGTACATTTTAAAATAATCTCTAGAACTGCTATTTAAAGTATTGCATTCACAGGATTGTTTTTCACTCTGTAAAGTCTTTTTGCAATCAAAGTTCTAAATATTAACCTTTGAAATTTTCATAATATATGAATAGGTCTTTTTTGCTCCAATTTTGTTGAAAATATGACATTTACATACAAGATCTCCATTCAAACATTATTTTCATCTTAATATGTAGGTGTGAAATCTTTAAATCCAGCAATGATGTAGACAGGCATCTAAATGGTTTTGAAAGTACATGCCTGAGAACAATCCTATGTATTAACTGGAATGAAGTTATAACAAATGTCAAAATTCATGAAGGTTTTTAACAAGTTCTTATCTCCATAGATATCCAGAAAACAAAATTAAAACATCTGGGGTTTGTTGAATGAAATCAAAACGTACCTTGGCTGACATGCAACAGAACAAATTTGAAAAGGGCAAAAGAGAAGAATCTTTCCATAGAACAAAGAAAAAGAAGGGATATTTGTAATTAGAAAAATAGAAGAACATCACTGTTTATTGGGACAACTTTGCAGTTTGCTATTAAGAAGAGTTACAGGTGTGAAGAGCAAAATGTAGAAAGGAGACACAGCTGTTAAGTGGAAAGAAATTGAGAGCAATGTACAGTGGAGAGGTCAGGGACCTCCTGGAAGTTATAGGAGAACCATGTAACAGTAAGAGGAAAAAAGAAGTATGAGAATAATAGTTAGGGTGAGGAAACTGGTGAGAGATGGGAAACTGAGCTGCAGAGAGTCAAAGAGATGCCTGGTGTAACCCAGTATTGGGGGCTGAATCATAAAGACAATATGAGGAGACAAGAATGTAATACCAACAATGTTAATGTACTCGGTGTTTCAGATAAAATACTTCCTTCCTGTAGATGACCCATAAAGATGTTTAATATTTTTGTATTTAAATTTTTGTCTTAGCAGGAAGCTTATGTGTCACAGTGAATAAATACCACAAGCAGCAGATCAGAAATCACATGAGGGAAAGATCCCTGTAGTTGATTGAAGGTTAGTATTTCTACAAAATGTGACAAGTCATAGGGTATAGAAAGCATCTTGGCACAAGAATTTTCTGTAAAATTCCAGAATTTATATGGTAGAAATATTTTAATGAAAACTCAACTTTGCATTAGCGAGTTGAAAAAAAAGGCCATAAACAAGTAAGGCTTTTTCATTCAGACGTGCAAGAAGATAAAAGACACTGATATATCAAGAAGAAGAGACTGAGGGGAGACCTCATTGCAATCTACAACTTCCTCGTGAGGGCAAGAGTAGAGGTAGGCACTGATCTCTTCCCTGTGGTGCCCAGTGACAAGACACAAGGGAATTGCATGAAGGTCAAGGGAGGTTTAAGTTGGGTATTAGAAAAAGGTTCTTCACCCAGAGCATGGTTGGGCACTGGAACAGCTCCTCAGGGAAGTAGTTAAAACACCAAGCCTGACAGAGTTCAAAGAGAATTTGGGCAATACTCTTGGGCATATGGTGTGATTCTTGGGGATGGTGCTGTGCAGGGCCAGAGGCTGGACCCAATGATCCTTATGGGTCCCATCCAAATCAGCTTATTCTGTAATTCTGTGAAGATTATTTTTTACAGACAAATGTTTAGAAATAAAAATTCTGCCTTTTTCTGGGAATTTCTTAAGCACTCAGTATCACAAAGATGATTTGGAAGATTTTCCCAGGAGTAACAGAATTGTTCTAGCACAAAAATTTGCTTTTCTTAAGTGCTACCTGGCACTTTATGGACAGCAAAGATTGGAGCACAGGTAGGAGATGATTTATGAAGAGTATTTTTGTAATAAGTAAGAGGTAAGAGTTAGGTGAAAGGTGAATAATAACCAAATGGAAGACTGAATGTTCTGTACTGAAAATAGTTCTGTACAGAACTGAAAGCTGAAGGCATTGAAAATAGAAAGTAAAGTTGAAGAAAAATGATGGAAATAAAAAAAAAGATTTAAATGTTGATTCCAGAATTTTTCATAGAAATAACGTATAAGAAAAGTGCAGCTTCTAACTGTTTGATAATTTTCATAGAAAAAACTTCTGATTAATTTTCTATGGGCAGTTTTTGTGGGAAAAGTTAGATTTTTTTTTCCTTTTAAAAATTCTTTTTTTCCCCTAAGCAATAAAAAACATTAGTCTATGAACTATAACTGAATTGCAACAATCTCTTTGGTTTCTTTGTTTTTCATTTTTTTTGGCTAGATTGTCACAATATATTTAGCAATTAGAAAAGGAGAAAAACAAAAAAGTCAACACCAAAACCAACAGTAATGAGTCAAACCTGCACATTGCCTTATGGGTGTAATTCAGGAAACTGCTGTCATAATACATATTGCACTGAATAAGCTCTGTGGAGTTTCATGATGTAGAAAATGCTGTGAGAAATATAGTTTAGCTGGGAATTCTCATCCTGCCATTAGTGTTGAGATGCTGAGAGACCAGGCCAGTTTCTGAATTAAAAAGCCAAACAAAACAAAATAAAATAAACAAAAGGGAAGGGAAAGAAAAAACCCAGTAGCCCTCTAAAGACAAAATCATGGAAGGCTGGAAATTTTCCTGGGATTAATATAATGCAAAGAAGTTAGACCTAGAAGCATGTTAAAGTTGGTAAAACATTCGAATGGTGCTAAAAAAAAATCTAATTGTAGGTGTGGGTGTTTGACAAGCTGTTTGTGCCAAGATAGGATTAATGTAAAGTAAGAACCATTAAATCTAACCTGAATATCACACAGGCAGCACCTTTGATACTGATTCCCTGGAAGGCAGAAATATACTGTATCTTGTAGTTTGTATATTTTACTTTTCCAAAGAGCAATTTTATTATTTCCATAAGAGTTTCACAGGTTATATGATATTGTGTAATACTGACATATTTAACCACTTTTATTTTAGACTTCTATGGTTTCTAGGAGAAAATTTCAAATTCTCTAAAACTGTGTTGCAAAAGGAAAATGTTCAATTAACTGTTTGGTTTGGTTTCCCCCCCCCTATTAGTTATAATAATTAGTTTTATTATGTAGTGGTTTAATTTCTGAGTCCTGTTGGATTCAGTCAAGTTGGTCTCAAATCTATGTCTCTTGTGTGCTAGTTCTTCATTTGCAACTGCCAGACTATACCTTGTCAAAATGAAGATAAAATATGCAGCAAAAGCAGCAAGGTGACAAATTTTATCTACATGATGGTTGAGACTTTTCCAACTTCCTCTTTGGGTGTGTAAATCAGCTAAAAGATAAAGACTTAACTCTTGGCTTAGATTATCTTTACATCCATAGTGAGAGAAAGGTAGGTTTCAGTTCTGAACAGATCCAGACAAATAAAGACTAACGTTCCTAGGAATCTTATAATTGAGAGATTGTCTGTCTCTATATATCAATTTATTTTTATTTAAAAATTTTAAAATCTTCAGTTTTGTTATAAGAACATTTCAATTTGTGTTTTTACAGTAAAGCAAAACAGATAGGTTAGATCATTTGAAATGAGGCTAAAAACAAAGCAGTTTAGAATGATTTTAACATCCTAAGGAAAATTGTTCTTTCCATATTGACAGTTTGTGTCCTCCTTGTCAGATAAGTAGATTTTTTGAAGAATGGATATTTGAGATATTGAGCAGTAAGAATTCAGAGAATTTCCCTGATGGATAGATGAAATAACACTAACTTTTTATTTGTCATTGTTAAGTTAACACTCAGAGACTGATGATGCAAACTCTGCATTGGTGAATGTAGAAATGTGAGCTAAAAAGAAAACGTTGACAGGCAGAGGGGACTAAAGTAATCTGGCAAGGTTATCATTATTGTCTCTTCATTATCTGTCTGTGGATGATCAAAAAATTGACATACATTAACTATGTACCACTGTTGCAGAGGCTTTTCAGTATTTCTTTATCTTTTCAACTAGATAAGGTCAGGCAAATATTTGAACATGCTCTTAGAGTCTTTGCTCCAAAAAGGACAGATTACATAAGGGATGGACGATTTTTATATTTTCAAGATTCTGTCTAACACATGGCTCGGTTTTTCAGGTCATGACATATACAGTTTTATGTATGCATATGTGAGAAACCATGAGAGTAGAAAGAGGAAAATATTATTTGATCTACCTTAACGGCAGTAACAATGATAGTGCATGAAAGACTGTAAGTTTTCTTTTCAGTGTCTGTCTGGCACTATTTTAAACCAAGAAGAAGGAGGTTTCACTTAGCCTAAATAATGCTACTGAACTTCTGTCTAAGAAGAAGACAAGCTTAGCTAGCTCAGTTGGGTGAATATTTATTTTCTTCTCTTTCCCTGTTGCTTACTCTGCCATAACTACACACCCTAAGATGGTACCACCAGAAAAACTCATTATGCTCTGGTGCTGAGCAGAAATGATAAGCTAGTGGCTGAAAGACTTCATAAAGGCAGGGCAAACCTTTATAAAAAATATATTCTTCAGGTAATCCTATAGGAAAAAAGGAAATAATTCAGAAAATACACTTAGAAGGCTGAGGAGGTGTAGTAGCACTGTATAATCTTGCAAGATTGTCAGTGGGCAGAGCCTGGGTGTGGTGCAACACAAACTAGCTAGGGGTTAATCAGTGGGAAGCTAAGTGACAGACATTGGAGTAGCTTCAAGAAAACATTGTTAGAAATAATATCCTTAAACTAATCTCATTAGATGGAATCTGCCTAGGAATGAAAGCTGAAATAGGAGAACTCGTGAAAAGAACTTTGCCGTTTTTAGCTTGGATGGCAACAAATGATTAAGAGAGGGAAGAAAGCTGAGAGCTGAGCTGAGAGCAAGAGCTGTGTAGGTTGGTCAATTGCTCCTGAGGTGGGGAAGAAGAGAGGCAGGAATTCTGCCAGAAATTGGCTCCACCACTGATTGGATATTTTTAACTTGATTCTTTTCTTCCTCAACTGGTCTGAATGAGAAAATCTTCCTGTGACACATGCAGAATTAGCTACTTACATTACAGTGTACAAACAGTTAAAATCTCACATTTCATTAGTAAATTATACTGAGTGTGCTTAGATATTCACTTCTTGCTGGTAAAGCTGTTAAGTAAATAGCTTCTTATTTCAGTAAATAAATTACTGAGAACTCTTTAGAATTTTGAGTATTCACTTATTTAGTCACTGCTTTTCTCACAATTCCATATTTCTTATTTTCCTATCTGACAGTCCTGACTGCATATATGGTTAGGCCTACCTAGATTGTCATGCAGACATTTTCTGGGTAAAGACTTCTACATATCTTCCAGCTATTTGTAAGCTATATTCTCTGAAATCTTTTGAAAGCAAGCTATCAGTTTCTTGAATACCAGTTTGAAGCGTTCCAGTGATGACCACATATACTACTAATGTTTTAGCTTGGTGGTGCTGCAAAGATAATATACAGCATTTGACCTGTGGCACTAAGATCCAAGGAATGCAGGTTATAATGGTGATGTGAGGATGAAATTATAATTTGTCTTGTTACAGCTGTAATGCAGAGGAACATCTGAGTTGTGTGTGTGCAAGTGTGTATCCATGACACTTAGCAATTCCCTGCTACTTCAGGGATACTCCAGTTAGAGCTTTGAAGGAGGAGACAAAGGACTGACTTTCAACAAGGTGAGGACTACTTTGGCAGCCAGCTTCACAGCAAAGCATTTGCCTCACTGTTACAGGAACTCAGACAGTTCTGGAGAGTACCTCAGGCAGCTCCTGATTCCCACAAACCAACAGATAGGCACATCTTTTATGATTAAGATGTGTTGGTTGATTCCCTTGGTGCATGAGCTGACTATGGCAGGTGCTTCTCTGTCAGTCCTTGCTATAGAATTGATTACTGCACATTGGTAATTTGGTACCGTCTAAACTGATGCTGCAGATGTAGTAATGGTCACATAGGACAACATTTCTATATAGTTCAGACAACAAGGAGATGCCTTGTGCACTACTAAAGATCATAAATAAAGCTTAATTCTGCATGCATTGCAGTGAACATGCAGGACTATGGACCAGCTGGGCTGCAGCTCCTAATTTCTCTGGAGATGCTCTTGCAAGGACCTTGCAATAGATACTTCTGTCAACATCTCAACAATGCCTGGCCACCCTGTATGAGAGATTTCACTCCCCATGTAAGCATCAGTCCATGGAAAAATCAGCTACACCCCAACAGGATTTGTGCAGAATCCATTCAATTCTACATATGAATAATTTGAGCAGGCTAACTTCCAAGGCCGAGCTCAAGTGTTGGTACCAAAGGAAATTCAAAGTCAGAGTAGTCTCTTTTTTTTTTTTTCTTTCCTGAGGAGAGCATTTCTGTTTTCAACATATCTCTGAAGCTGAAGTATCCCAAGTCCATGTAAATAAAGATTTGTGTGTTTTTCAGGTTAACACAGAAATAAACTAAAACTAAAAAAAAGGGAAGATAAAACCAAAAAGGTATGGAACAAAAACTTAGTACTGCTAGAAAGTATTGTAATAATCATGTTGCTTTTCCTTGTACACATTTCTGTATGAGACATTAAATATATTACCTGGTGACTTGGAAATTAATTGGGAAGTTATAGTGCTAACTGGACAGTTGGAGTTATTAATTTCATTGGGTTTGATTAATGGTTTCATTTTTAATGAACTATTAGGATTTAATTCTGACTTCAGTTACCCATGAGTAAAAATCTACATTGAAGTTTCAGGTTTGCTTAGATTTTACATTCATTTAGCAAAGATATATGACAAAGAGATGACATTTTCCATGCAAATATTGGCACTTGTGTAAAGACAAGGTGTAAATGTAATAAATGCAGTAAAGAGAACATGGCTTTGACAGTGTGGCTTTGGAACAGTTTCTTCATATTTTTGCCTGTGTCTTCTAGTATTTTCAGATTATTCAGTCTTTTTACACATACCAATATTTTATGCTCTTTTTGGTACATTTTAATATCTCTTCCTCTCTAAGATGATATTCAAATAACACAAAGAAACCGGGAAAATTTAATATTTCCTCATTATTTTCATAAATTTCCTTATAGTTTGTAGTTTATGCAATAATGCTCCTTTAGGAGGCACATTGGCAGGGGCAGAAGAGACTCTCCTTGGTGGCATCTACCTCCTCTTCAGGAAGAGCTCCCCCAGAGATACCCCTGGGAAGTCAAATTCTCTGTGGCACTCAAATTTCTGTAAATAAAGAGAAAAGTTCTAATGTAATAAGATTAACTTCTGGAACTCAATCTTTGCTCTTATTTTCTATAATTCCCAGGAAAAATAAAGATGTTGAGAGCTGTTCATGTGACATAACTCTATGCCAGAGTACAGGACACTCCAGTTACAAGGTAGAATGCCTCAGCAAATTTCTGGAGCCTTTCATAACTTTTCAGAGACACCTTGATGCATATCACAATATGTTCTGAAATGTTATCCTCTACAGCAGGTTACACACAGAAGTTTTGAGAGACGGTATTTTTTTTCCCTAAACCTTGCAAACCAATGAATAAAATATTAACAAGTACAAATCTATACAAAATCCAAACTGTAAACTTTTAGTGCCATGGGCAGCTGTCTAGGATTACAGGAAGATAGAAGTAAGAGGAAGCTTAATGAAGTAAGAGGAAAATCAGTATCAGATAAGTGAGAAGCCCTAGGCCAAAATTTTTATCTTGAATTAAATCTTTTATACTGAGTGAAAGCACACAGCCATAAGATATCAAGATGTTGATGATGATCTTGATAATGATGATGATGATTATTATTAGTAGTAGTATTACTGGAAAAAATTGGAGCATTCTGGTAGGAAATATTAAGAAATTACAAGTTGTTTAGGGATAAAAACAGGGGCAGTCTTGACACATTAAAAAAAAAAATCCAAAGTTAAGCTGCTCTTTTATAAAGTGTAAGGCACTTTTATTAAGTAGGGCCTCAGATGTTTAGTGCTTAAATAGATGCCATTTCTTCACTTTCCCCAAACTGGTGTCCTCATTTATCTGCCATTTAAACAGACAGTAGTGCTGCTGACTTAAATGTTGGCATCAATCGGGATATTTACATGCTTAGAGTTAAATTTCTTTAATGCTTTAAAAGATTGGCTCTTTGGAGACAGATATTTTATGCCTTTTCTCCCATGAATGAGGACTAGGAATTTGAAATCTGCTGTCTTTTTTTTTTTTGGCATACGTGTGGCACCACTTTGTAATTTATTTACTCTGTGCAAGGTGTTGAGGGTCACAAGAATATATCTTCTCTCAACTAAAAGTAGTAAACCACTGGACTCAGGGTTGATATTGAGGAAGTTGAGCCTGGAAGGCTGATACAGCATAAGGTGCAAAGTTAGATGAATAACTGCTGCCCAGCAAAAATTTTGAATGCGAACTACAGTTATAAGTAATGGGTGTTTGGCAGATATTTTTTAAGGAGAAAGTATGAAATCTCTGGCTGCTACTAGATGACAGAGCTAATGACAGTAATAACTATAACCAAAAAAATAGCAGAGTAAAGGGACAGCAATTTGTTGACATTGATTTCAATTCATGATCTTTAATGTTTAATCTTTAATGTCAGAGCAACTCCAGATGTAGCTGAGAAAGTGATTTTCTGCCTCAGTTTTGGTAAGAAAAACACAAAATAAAACAAGTACAAAGAAGCCAGTATTTTGGGAGAAAGCTTCCCAAACACTGCTTAGTCGCTAGTGTCTTATGATATTTTTCATAAGATTAACTTAACTATTAAGGCAATGCAGACACAAGGCATTTGCATTGCTTTTCTTTTCCTTATCAAAATAAAATCTGCCAATTTGGATTTGTTGTGCTTTTTTTCCCATACAAAACCTCACTGATATAATTTGGTCTCCTCAATACAACGATAACATTTTGGTTTTGAAACTAATCTGAAAGTTAAACTTTACCAAATGGTAGCACACTATACTGTGATAGGCTGTGTAACTGATGTTATAGAATGTTAACTAATGATGATTTTTGAATGTGATACTGATCTTGTAAAAATACATAATTAAGATCCCAATAGTTTAATTGGGAGAAGAAAAATTATCACAGAAATGAAGTGTATTATGTGTCTGAGGGTGTTATAACACAGCTGATAGATTTTTTCTGATGTGCTAAATTTTATGGAGCTTAACTAATCCTGGAGAAAAAGCTTCACCTCTTAAAATGCTCTACTAAGTCATTGCTACAAAAGATGAAACGAAATCATTGTAAATAGCAGCATCAGAAGGAGGAAAGAGTGTGCTTTTTCATATATTATTATTCCATGGCATGCACTTTTAATGGGAGATTCTGAATAAGTAATAAGGTGTAAACTTCACTTATTTCATTTGCAGATTTACATACCTGTAAATCATTGCAAAGGTCACTTTCTATGGATTTGCAATGAGGTCTGAATGTCACAAAGTATTTGTTAACTCCATACAAATAGTTGCAGGCAACATCTTTATTTTTAATTCACTGTCTTACAATGTTGATTTTTATCTCATCAAAATTACAGCAAGAATAAATGAATTTATGAGCTAAGAAAAAAGTAACCTTATGTAAGTAGTTCTGCTACAAAATATTGCATATATATTTAACTGTGTCTTCAGAGTTGTGTTACCTTGTGACACTTTTGGAACTCAGGGCAGTGTAGGGTAAAGCTGACTTTAATTTTTAAAGAAAGTAAAATTAACAAAAGTATTTTTACTCTGAAGGGTTTTGTAATACAAATATTTCAATAGTCTGCAGATCAACCCTGCTCAGTTTACGAGAAATGTGTTATCAATTTTTATGGCATTGCTTTTCTGCAGTTTTAAACACTGAGATTTAAAAAAAATAGGCTGTTTGGTGATCTGCATCAGCATTTGTAGTGGCTCAAGTGTATTAAACATGGACAACCCAACTTCTCTGGTGTATGTCGAATAATGAATCTTAGCAGGGGGAGAATAACGGTGGTCAACCACACACAAAATTATGCTGAATTGATGCACAGATTTTTGCCATTAGAAAAAAGAATTGAAACAACGACTTATTAGTTAAAACAAAAGGAAAACCAATTTTTTTCTGTAACCTTCAATGATCTCCTAGATGTCATTTCTAGTCACAGTAGAAATTAATTTTAAAAGATTTTAATTAATTGTTATCAGGAACTATGTTTCTATAGTTACATGTTACTTATAGCATTCATGTAAAAGCTGATATCAATTAAATATCAATGTAATGCAAAGGGGAGCAAAGTGCCACAAATTGAAAGCGATACTTTAGCTCATTGATTTTTGTATTGGGTCTCAAGAAGAACTTAGAAAGGCCAAATGCTGTGAAATTCCAGTGGATAATGACATTTCCTTCTCTTGCTCAAAAATGGAAAATGTATTTATTATTCCCAGTTGCTTTACTTCAAAATGTGGAGGAGAGAGAGAGAGAGAGAGAGAGAGAGAGAGAGAGAGAGAGAGAGAGAGAGACAGAGTGAGAAAGTGAATACACATTTATATATATTTAGATAACTGATCCATAGGAGAAGAAAATCCACTATATACAGTCACTTATTTAGGTTGCATACTGATTTTGTGAACATAAGATGGTTAATGCAATTTCATGAATCGAGGAAAATGTAATTATCCCAAATTAACTTATCAGAAAATGGAGACAAAAAAAAATTTGGGAAAAAAAATCACAGGAACAGCTAATAGAGGCAGTTCCCCTTACTCTACCTGTATTGCAAAATTTGCCTGTTAATAAGACGTTTTAGAAAAGGTTTGGGTTTTTTCTTGCATAGAGAGATTTAGGTTACAGTATTGAAGTTTTGATAGAGACCTCACTTATATTCAGGGTTTTGCCTTCAAAGCAGGCTTTTCATAAGTTCTTCTGAGTCAGAAGAACTTTGCTCCCTGAGAGGTAGAGGTGATTTTCTTCAAGGGGTAGAGAGTAGAGAACAACCATCTTTTTTGATAAATGTTGAAAGTCCCACCTGAAACACATACCTTCTTTTCTTTTTATTTCATTCTCAGTTTGAAATAGTCATATTGTTGACACAATTTACAGACTGATAGTTTCAAAGACAAAGGTTTCTCGGGCTTATAATAAATTTGGCAATGGTTGCACAGGTGCTTCATACATTGCCCAGCTGTTCAGCATCAGAATAATTGTGGGCAAGAGGTTTGGGAAGTCTTTCTGCTTGATCAGACTCTTGAGATTATCAGCAGGAGTGCTTGTTTTGATGGAACATCTGTGCCAGACTAAGAAACACTCGTCTGAAGCTGCTGAATGGCCATCAGATGGTAAAAATGGCTTTTATCCACTTCTGACCTTATCAAGATCAGCCTCTCCCAAGTGAAAGCTTTTACAGCTTTCTTCCAGTGTTTCACAAAGTCTACTCTTTAATTCATTCATTCATAAAGGTTATCTATAATTTTTTAATTTACCATGCTCTCAGAGAGACTTTATTCCAGGTCATTAATTTTTTTCCTGAGTAATTGCAACACTCTTCCCTGCATACTCTCTAGTTCTTCTGAAATATTGTGTATAGTCTGTAAAGGATTTAAGACCTCCTAAGCCAAAACTTCCACCCTGAGAAGAGAGGAATAATCCCTTCAAAATTTAAGCAATTTTAAGCACTTCAGTCTGACAGTGGTAAAAGCAGCAGCAGACATGTTAACAGCTTTGAAAATAGAGCTATTTTTTCCCAAAATTTATAGCTTGGAATTTTGAAATATATTGCCATTTTCCTCCCAGAAGCTTCACTGTCAGTTACTAAGTAAAACCATCATTAATCACAAGTAGCTATAGTCATGTGCTGATTGTAATTTGGTCACATTGAACAAAAGACGAATGATATAGAATACTATTAGCAATGATGGTTTTAATGTAGACATTTATCATTGATTCAGGTTCACTTGATATGACTTTGGGATAAAAACAGGGAAAAATTGCCTTGCTGTTGGAAATTTTATTGCTATTAAATCATAATTTTGGCAAAGATGTGCAAATAAAACTGGCAGAGCTTTCCTTTCCCATTTTTCCTCTCCTAAAGACACAATTACAGAGGACTCAGAAGAATCCAGATGCAGTGCAATTAGAAAAGTGAATGCTGATTAGTTGTCATCTATCTAATATCTAATAATAGAAGCACAGTTTTTGGCAAGCTATCTATTTATAGGAGTCATTCAATTTACCCAGCTCATCAGAATAGGTAAAATCCTACAGGAAAAGGATAGATCTAGAGCAATTTTTGAAAAGGCATATTTATTCCCCCCTCACCTCATAAAGCTCTTTCAAACAGTGCAGAACCCTGCATAACAGTGCTGGTGGCACTGAGACGGAAGGCACAATGAAGAAAATCTTTGTTATCTAACTTTGTTCTAAAATATGAGATACATATTTTAAATACAAGGCAGTTTTAAGTCTGTGTGACATAAGAAAAAGAAGAAAAACAAAGTGATTATATGCTTTTCTCATAAAAAATATATTATGCTTTGTGTGCTAAGCATAATTTCTCTTCTCTGAGGTAACCATACAGTCGCAAAACTGACAGGAGTAACATAGCATAGAAATGCATCTATAATTCAAAATTATCATTAAACCTTGAAGGTGATCTAGACCTCGCTGACTTCACAATTATACACAGACTTGGAACTGCCTTCTTATTCTTCATCAAGAAAGAAATATATTATTTTACATATAAAAGGCAGAAAATCAAATGTGTGTCATTCTTGTTTTGGCTTTGAGTCCGAGGATGGAATCCAGCAGGTCCATCTGTGGCTGCAAGAGGGCCAAAATGTAATGGCCCTGAGTCAATGCAGGCAGGCAGGCAGGTGCACACTGGGAAGAGGGAGCTGTAAAACCTGAGGAATATGGCAGGACTGTTTAGGAAATGGTTTAAGGGAGATTTAAAGTAGTTTGGGGGTGGTGGTGGAGTAGAGACAAAGAAAGATTCTTAGATAGTAAGTTTGTAAATGTCACAGATCTGCAGGTCACAAATATCATATGGATTCAAATAATTGCTTGCAACTAGTACAGGCCATGAAGGTGGGCTTTTTATTTTCCACAGTTTTGTTTTGTTCTGTGTCGTTTTATGCCTAGCTGGATGTATCTGCAAATGCTGTGACCTGTGATTAAAGCCTTGTGGAGAGCAATCCATAGGCCAGCATGTGTGAAAGAAACTGTGGTAGTATTTATTGAGAAGAAAACACTTCATTATTCACTTGCAAAGTAGGAACCAAGGTCTCTGTAGTCTTTTTGGTTAGTAGTTCTTTGAGAATTGTAACTCTTTTCCATGTTTTTACAGGAAATGTTTTTTTAGCCAATATTAGGAATTATTTTCTGTTAAATTCTACCCTTATTTGGGAATAAAAATCTGCTTGTTATTAGCCTAAATAAAATCCTGAGTACTTTTTCCTAGGGTTGTGACCAGAGAGTACTGTCATGGTTAAATAACAGCAGTGTCCTTCCTTGCTGTTTGATGTCTTACCACAGTCACTCAGTTACTGAACTGATCAAACAGCCTAATCAAAACTTATTGCTCTGGTTTAAGTAGTTAGATTTCCCACATTCCAGTATAGACAGTGCATACTTTTTGTTCTATTGATAAAATAATTTGGAATGCATTTCTACATTTTTTAAGGAAAACTGCCTTGGAGGACATTATTCATGGGCACATTTTTAGCTTTGAAATCATATGTGCAATGCTATATGTGTAACATAGAGTAATCTGAGCTTCCTGCTAGCTGACACTGAAATGAATCTTCAGGTCCCTTGTTTCCACTTGCCCACAGGAGTCTCTGAAGATTATATGGACAACAGTTCTGTCTTGATGTGTAAGAGAGTTCACCTAAAACTCCAACCCACAGTGACACTGGTGAACACCAGCAGTATAGTACACTGCATAAACTTGTACATGCAGTACATATAAAGTTTGAAGAATTTAGACCTTTGCATACAGCTTTCTAGGATGTCAAGCTGCCTTGCTGGGTGGGAGAAGGCTTCTAGCTTGTGAGTGATGGCACAGGGAAGCGTATGTTTTTGACATACACTAGTGACAAAATGGGGAGTGATCTGGTTCATTACAACTTTCAAAATTGTAGGAAGTATCCTATAAGTCCAGCCTGGCCATATGCAAAGAAGCCAGCAATAGTCAAGCCTCATCCAGAACGCGTCAAATTTCCAAAGCCAGCAAAACTGCCTTCTACTACCTATATTCTATGATGTACAGGTTTCAGTGGGCAGCAATTTGATTTTTTTTGTAATGTCTGGTACATAAATGAAACAAGGGTCTCAAAAAGAAAACTTTTCACCAATCATCAAGTTACCTAATTTTATAATTCTCAAAATATGTGTTGCTCTTAAGAAATTGCATATTCTGCAAGTGCTGTTCTGAACTATGCTGTAGCTTTTATCAGATCTGGGTTTGTTGTTTTGTTTTGGGTTTTTTTGTTGTTGATTTTTGCATTTCGGCTTTGTTTTGTTGGGTTTTTATTGTTGTTGTTTTTGTTGTTAGTATGGGGTTTTTTTATTGTGGTTGGTTTTTGGTGTGTGTGCATGTGCACATAAATTGGGAAACATTTCTCATATTCTTAATCGATCTGTCGGAGTTTGGTAGAGTAAGACTGGGATTGTTGCTGTTGTTGAGGAAAGTTTTTTATCTATTTTTGTTACAGTGCCATGTAGATATAGATTATTGCTCTTAAAAAATCATGCTAGAACTGAATTTTAAATTACATTTCCAGAATTATAATTTCTGTTGCTGAAGTCCACAAGGAGGTTCTTGGATTTCCAATGATCCAGCTAGAGAATCATGCTGGTTTTGCCAGATACTTTGGAGACAAAACATTCCCTCAAAAGTACGAATATTCATGTAATAGGAACAAGAAGAACCTCTCCACAGCATCCAGTTACCAATTTTGCCCTGTGCTTTCTATCTAATAATAGGAGAGCCAGCAGCCAGTAACTGCACCGAGTAAAAATCCCTGAGCAACCTCAAGGCTCTGATGATTTACTAAAACCTTTAACAACACAGTTTATGCTTCTGTATATTTTTCCTGTCACTGCTGCAACTGTGATTTATATAAGGAGTGCCTGTGCCCACTTTGGAAATACAGTCTTACGTTGTGCAATCACTTCCGAGCTGTTCTGCACGCTGCGTACTTTGCTGAATAATACTTCATGCAGAGACATTCCCAGCAAGCCCAGAATTCGGGAGGGAAAGGAAAAACCCAGCCATGTCTACCACTAAAATTGTTGCTGGTCTCTGGTGAAGGCAGCCACCAGTTTGTTTGTAGTGGCATTCTTTCACTGCACACTTCAGAGAGGCCTTGGTGGCTGTGGGCTGCTGTGCTCTTGCCCTTTCCTAAACCCACAACAAAAGGACACATTACTGGCACCTACATCTATAATACTAAAGGTCCTGTTTTAGATGCCAGTTTAAAATAACTCTTGGGATAACATGAGTGTATTTAAAGTCCCTGCAATGTGCTTAACTGAAAGAAGTTGGTGATGTGATCGACAATCATTACTAATAGGCTTAACCTATGCCAAAATTTCCGTTTGAACAGGCAGAATGCCTGTACTAAACTGATAGCTTGAAAGCCACAGAAAAGTTTGATTAACTTTCTACAGATATTTGATCAGTGGCCATGGAGGCTATGGATCCATATAGTAGGAGCTTTGTAGAAATTTCTTTCCTTCTTTTATTACATTTGCAGGCTCCTTGTACATATACAGCCTGAATAAAATAATCCTGGCAAAGATGCAACCTAACCCCTGTAATCTCCATACTCATCTAATCTTCAGATAAAATCTTAATAGAGTTACCTCTTGTAAGACTCTTCAACTGATGATGCCACTTATGTCTTTAACCATTTCATACTCTTATTTTATGTTGAGTTAGTCTGTTCCCTAATACATTAAAATTTATGGTTCATTCCTTTCTTCTTACCATCTCCAAGTTAGTAGTGGTGGCTGAGGATAGTAATTAGTAATGTTGGCATATTGTTATTGTTATTAAAAAGAAATAAACATAATCTTTTGTTGCGATTTTGGTCTGAATCTCAGACCAAGAGCAAGAAAACTTTTAATTTTCCTGGACTTTAGGGGTTCTTTCATAGTGATTGTCATAAGCAGGTTACTAGATATTAAGCTATCACTATGGAACAGTGTATAAGACCCAAAAGAGCTTTTCTACTGGGGAGTTAAATTAAATTCAACACCAGATACTACTGTGTGAGGTATTTAAGGCTGGTCAGGGAACAAAAATTCAGTTTTGGCAAATCACATAAAGATTTCTGGGCTAGCTTTTGTCCCACAGTGGAGAAGTCTCAAATCTTTTAAACCTGGTGTAATGGGAAAGTGAATCAGTATTTCCTATATCCCTGAGCTGTGAGAACCAGACTGTAAAATCCGTCTCCTAAGATATTAGGTTGGCATTGTCCCATCTCATCTGAGAATTGACTGGCCTTTAGGTTCTCCTGGGAGAAGAGATGTCACCATACTCTAGTAGTAGTCAAAGTTGGTGGGAGAAACCTCCTGCTTCAATTTTTCTGAGAAGCCAATCAGAAAGTTATTTAATCTTTGATTTTTCTGCATTCCAGATGAGTGTTCTCATGGCATCTTTGTCTCACATCAAAATCCTGCACACTAGTCTCAGTTTAGCTGCTGGTAAAAATTGTATTTTCAATGATGGCAGTAAAGAATTAACACAATGGCAGGCAACAAAAAGTGTGTTTCCACCATGATGTAGGGAAATTTGGACCTATTAACATGTATTTTCTACCATGTCAAGAAAATCTTAGCCTCTCTTCTCTGCTCCTTCCCCTTGGCTTCCACCATCCTTAAAATTTGCAAGTTTGTCTTGTGGAAAACCTCCTTGGGATTTTGTGGAAAACTGCCTAATTCAGGTAATTGTATTCTATAATTGTCTTTTCAGCAGAGTTTCAAACTAGATGGGAAGCTATCCTACCAAGACAAAGATAGCAGACTAAACCTCAGTCATGCGTCTGGAATGAATCCCTGCTTAGTGACCCTCGCAGTGAAAGCATGAGGTACAAAAAATGATGTGAAACATAAAAGGCATAAAGTGTCTCCCACGCTGAAACTGGAGCTTCCTGGAAACCAGTGTGATTTTTGTGTGGGTGACAAAGTTTACACAGTTAGAGCTTTTTGAAAGCAAATCCTTTGATAGAATTTGCTGCTCTGACTATAAGGTACATTAAACAATTTTTTAAATCTTTGAATCTAAAAATGTTATTGGACAAAGTAGAGTTATTTAGAGTTATTTATTTCTGCCAGTACCAATTTTTCTGTGCTATCTTCCTTTAAGAAATGCCCTCATGACTTATATCATGCTGGACAAATGTCTTTTATTAATCAGAGATTTATTGATTTGAAACATTCTAGAGGTGACAGAACTACTGTAATAATATTAAATGCCATTACATAGTACAAGCCCACAAAACCCAGTCAAGAAATAGAAACCATTATTTAGTTAAAAGTCGGAAAAACCCACTGAATTTGCTGAATTTGCTGTGTAATAGTTACAGATCATGTATCTATTTAATTTTTATATCTCATGAGATAAGAAAATGGATCAACTATTTGCTGCTAAATTACCTCATTTTCTCAACATATAAGAATATGTGAAAAGCTTCCAATTCCTGATTTGTGAATCATGAAGAAGGTACAAGAGAAATGCTTTCTCTTAAGGCCTGTGGATTAAGCACTTCTCAGTCTAAATATTCTTTGGCTCTTTGCCATTCACTGGCTTTATCAATCATTTCCACTTATATAGCACTTTGCAAACATTATTAAAGTTATGTCTTGCCTCATTCCTGTATGAAAGGTAAATACCATGCCATATTCATTAGAAATGTGAATAGATTTATGTAGATACTAGAGAGAACACAGTTAACCAGTAAGTTTTCTTATACGTTTATCTTTTTCCTTCATTTTTTACTTTTTCAGAGAACAAAATTGCTGTGTCATTAATTTAACAGATGTGTTTATCTCTACAGATTGAACCCATTCTACATTCGTAGCAATGTATATATCTACACAGTCACAGCATGATGACTCTCAATTTATGTTGGTGTAATCCATTTGAAATTATAATGCCATGACAAGCCATGTTCCTCAGCTTGTGCCTGGGACATAGTTAGCATTCCTGCAGTAACCTTCTAGAGTACCCTAATCACTCAAGAGTATTAAAGTAATGATATTGCCCATTGGAAAATGAAACATGGCTGTTAGCACAGGGCTGCTGGGTTGGAACCTGTTACTTGCTCATGTTGGCAATTTATGGGGATTGTCAGAACTGCCCATTGTTACGTTATTTAAAATATATAACAGTCTTTGTAATATATACATAGAGAGAGTGGGAGAGCATGCTATAAACATACATGTGTATATGTAGAACATCTGCTGTACATTCAAATTTATGTTTTTCTTCATATATATTAAATGACATTTTTTACTCAGAGATTGCATTCTGGAATCAGTATGTTATAAAAAGCAAGATTTATTATTTTAAGTTTATTCTTTTAAAAATATAAGAATTCCTGAAGAAGTATTCTTCCCCCTGCCCCAGAAGTGCTATTTTCTGGGCTATGTTGAAAGTGGTGTGATACAAACCTCCCAGCTGAAAGAGGTGTCAAAAGCAAGAGGTGGGAACACACAACTAATGTGGTTGCACTTTCCCTTCATCCCTGCATCCCATATTGATCCCTGCCAAGACATTGGAGCAGGCTTTTCCCTCCTGCCCCCCTGACTTCATATGCAGCCCAGCAGCTCCACAGTTGTTCCCTACAGTCCTGCTGGTCACAGCCTGGTCCAGGAGCTTCCAATGAAAAGGGAGGAAGCTTAGCCTCAGTAGCTGGGGAGGTGAGTCAGTGACTCTGAGGCACAGGACACACAAAGGTTTTACTTAAGGAGGCTTCCCAGTTTTTTACTTGGCTGCAACTTTCTGCTTTTGACAAAGCTGAGGAGGCTCAGCCAAGAGCACTCATCTTCTGTAAGTTGTGGGTTTTTTTGTTGCTGTGGGTTTCTCTCATATTCCAAGTGTGTTTGGACTGCCTCTATTATCAAGAATTTAAAAGAGTAAGTGTAAGTAAATAAGACAGGAGAAAACATCTGATGCCAGACCAAAATACTTTTGTTACAATTGTGACTGCTATATGTGACCTGCTAAATTGAATACTAAAATGGGGCCAGGTAGGTCAGAAGTCTTGTCTTGCACTTCTGGCAGCTGATTTAGAAGAAATAATGGTAACCCTTTCAGTCAAATTCACAATAACAATGCCATTAAGTAAAGGATCAAGACCTCTTTTTTTTAACCTGCCAGCAATTTATCTTGGAAGAAGTGGTAATTACTAGCCAAGATTTGAAAAGCACTGCTTATGATTTTTCCCCCCTTTGGCATTGAAAGTTTTTTTCCATCTTCTCCCCAGTAAGATACCTCTTTAGGTAATGTATACTTTTATTATTTTTATTAGTATACATTCAGTAGCACTACTATCTGCCTGTGGCAGGTTTTTTGATGTATGTCAGTGTAGATAAGTTATCTCAATTGCTATCTACAACATAATTAATTCTCAGACAGGATTGAAAGAGAGGGCTATTTGGACCTAATATAGTTTAAGCTGAGTGCCATGATTGAGTTTTAGTGCTTGATTTATGTAAAAATATTATGAAATTATCACTAATTTCACTAAGAAAAAAACATCTCTTTTCATGAGAAAAACCAAGATGTCTTATTTTTGAGTCCAGCATTTTATTTTTCAGTTCTGCCGGCAAGCTCGGAAATAGTTGCTCACAGAGGTTTAGCAGTGAGTATTCTGATCTTCCTATAAAATCTGATTTCTTGCATATTTCTTGCAATATAATAAATTCCATTCTCAGCTAATAAGTGCTCTTCCACATTCCCAGCTGCAAAGAAGATATTTATGATAAAGACTATCACTCTTCATGCCCTACACATAAAGTGTTTGAAAATTATTTTTTTTCCTTTTGGTGTTTATTTACTTTTTTTAAGCCAGCCACCCAGTCCACAGTGACTTTACAGACTAGACAATAGAAAGTCCACACCATTTATTTCCTGGGAGTTCCTTCCTCCTGTTCAAACACAAGACCAGAAAGCATGTACAGCAGTAAAAGATGACCTTTATAGGGTTTGTTTTGAAAGTATTTTTGAATACAATATCCTCTCCACAGCTTTGCAGTACTTCAGGGAACACTTTGATCTTTTTGGAAAGGAAATAATGCCAGTGAGGTTGTGTCATCTGTGCTACCAGGGCTGCGTAGATGACACAGCCCTGAAGTAAATTCCAATGGGAGGAAAAGGCAAGCTGAACAAAACACCTGACTGCTCCATGAGAAAGGATCCACTTGCCCAGCTCTTGTGTGCATAATGATAACTGGAATCTGCCAATCTATACTTTCATATCTCAAACAGGTAGGATTCTTGAGATGAAGATGTGAGAAAACAGGGAAGTTTTCATCAGGTGTGAAGCTCATGAAGGAGAAGTGAAAGCCTTGTGAAAGGGTGCAAGTGCAGCTGTGGAGGCAGGAGACATGGAAGACTCTTCTCCCAGTATTGTTGCAGTAAGGGCAGAAGGTGTGAAGCCACAAACTTCATTAGTTTAGCTGCCTTCCTGATGCAACCAGCAAAATCTGTTATTCCAGGTGTTAGAATCTGTTGTTAAATGCAGTGGCAATTACACCATGAGTAATTATGTCAGGTATGAAAAAAATTTGTACCAAAATTGATTTTGCATCAATTTAGTGTATAGATCGTACATTCTATGAAAATAAATGAGCAAGTACAAGGTGGGGATGATTCCAAAAGTGAGCACAGAAAAGCATGAGCACCTGCCTGTATGTGTGGTTCAATTAATCTGCCAGGAATCCAATGACATATGCCTTTATCTTTGATAAGGTATTTTATAGCTTCTCCTTGCACGTATTTCTGGTAATACTTTCTTATATATTCTGTCTGGCACACCACTTTTATTATTTTCCTATCACTTTATTGTCGTGTGTAACATGCACTATTGTCTTGTCACCCTTTAATCACAGCACTAGAATTGGACTTAACAACTGTTTAGTCCAGGGATAGATTTGACTCAGCTGGATGTGGATAAACTAGGAGAGGAGATATTTTGTATAGGTGTGATAGAGGACATTTGATCTTAAAACTGTCTATTAACTAAAAAAATAATATTCTCCAAATGCTTGATTAGAGCTTGAGGGCTGCCTTTGCAAAGATGTGGGGGGGAAGTTGCATGAAAAAATTTTATAATTGTCAACAGGATTTCAGTATTTATCTCCCCAACAGCATTTAAATGGCAACAATATTTAAAAACCCACATTCAAGAATTGCATCAGAAGTGTAAAGAATAAGATTTCAGAATTATCCTTTCTTCTGCTTCCGGATTTGGATTAATAGATGGTGGGTCATGTGCAGTGTTTTCCAAATTCAGATAGCAAACTACCATATATTTCTTTTATTTCATGGCAATTGATAACTTTTAACTGGTTATATAACTTTGGAGCAGACCTGTTCCAAATAAAAGAATCTGTGTAATTCCCATGATATCACTTAGGCCCTGATCTTGCAATCACACTAGCACAGATGGACTCCTGTATCCAGACTGAGCCCACATATGCCAAAGAGGCTCCAGACAATGAAGGCATTGGCTCATGGAAATCCAATTGCAAGATCAAGACCTTAATTCCCTTTAGTTTTGTCTCTTCCTAATGAGAGCTGTCAATTACTTATAGTAATTAGGTGGGCAATGGATGTTAATGGGACGAGATTTTAAATATGCTACTTCAAAATTATATTAATAAATCATACAAATTTCTTTGCCTGTCTTTTACCATATGTCCTCCTTGAAATATGTATAATTTGTTTTATATCTGTTAAAAAAGGCACATGATGTACCTGCACCACAGTTAACTTTGAAGAACTTTAAAGGTGAGATGCAAATTTTCAATAACAGTCACAAAAGACATGTTTTAGAAAACAACAGTTTTGTTTCATTTGAAAAGAAAGTTATGGATTTGCTAGTAAAGATGCTCCATTTTGGGTTTTTTTTTTAATGTTGTTAGTACTCAGTTGTGAAACAAAATTTCTACAATAAATTGCTCTTAATTTGTATGTCAGAGTGAACAAGATTGCAATGTTTATTTTGGTTATAAAAGCATTATTCACCCCTATATTCCTTAAGTTTAAAGTTGGTGTCATTTATTAACATCAGCAGAAATCTGATGGGATATCTTTCATTTCCTCATAAGACGGATATCATGCAAATAGTTGTCAGTGAAATGAAGATTTTAATTCATTTTCCTGAATTTAATGCAACGTTATGCAAATGACACATTATAATATGCATAGTTAGTATGCTGGGCACTGGGTGTCTCCTGTGGAGAAAACAAGCTTAAGTTAAGCAGCTACGCCTTCACACTGCAGAATGCTCAGTTGCCAGATCGGGTCAGTGCTAGAAAATTACAGGTTCCAGTATTTTAAATAGAGTCTTTGCAGAGAGCACCATTAAATAACTGCACAGATCTATTCATTTCTCCAGGCAGAGGCAATAATTGGTAACTCTTGTCATTACGAACATACACTGTGTTCCTCCAAGAATAGCCCAGTGTGATTAGCTCTCAGTAGATTGGCTGTTCTTTTACCAACTCTCGAGTGGCTTTTTGCCTGTGCGCACTTGCAGATAAAGCCACTGTAACTGAGCACAGCTGATGAGTCATCTCGCTGAGTTCTGTACATCTGTTCCAAAACAGTTCATTGTTTTCTTGAAAAAAAGAACAAACTTCTATTTTTAAGAAAGTCTGGGTTCACAACATTGTTATTAAGGGAAAGCTCAGGCAGACATCTCATAATCTTAGCCTGTGACATGAAGAACACTCCTGCTGCAGCCCAACAGTAATACTTAGTCTAAAACTGCTTTTTTTGACATTGTTTTTCTATCCGTTGGCTTTTCTCCCTCTTACCTAAATGCAGAATTCAAACTGTGTTTTCCTTCCTAAATCACATTTTATTTCCAGGGATTAGGGGTGATTCAAAAGTAGTTGAAAGCAGAATACAGCTGGAGTGCTCATCTAGTTCATGTGTAATAAGGACTCTTAACACTTCTGCCCATTCCCGGCCTTTGAAATGCAATATTTCAGTAGTCTATTTAGTTCACATTTCTTCAGATAACCATAGATACACACACCTAGAAGATCAAAAGTTTAAGCTTTAATCTAAAAATAGACAACTGGGCATTTCTGCACTATTGAGGAGTCACAAAGGATGATAAAAATGTACACTTGAGATAAATCATGTACTGTGTCTTAAAATTATTAATTAGAGTGCATAAATTTAGATATGACTACTGGTGTACTATAACAGAATACTTGCAGCTCAGTTGAGTAGAACTTAAATGTTTCCAGTTTGTTTAATATTGACCTAGCAATCACCAGAAGAGCTGTAACGCTTACAAATGAAATAATTTGTTTGAATTTTTGTTTAACTCTTAGACACTAATGTCAAATTTATGATTGCTAACTCGAAAGTTGAGTAGGATCAAAACTTGGGAATTGGGGATATAAACCTCATCACTCATAGAAAACTGGAGTGTAATTGATTCTTCTTTTGAGCTGGGAAATAGACTTCTTGATGTCAAAAAGTTCTTTGTTCTGCTCTGCAAAGATCAGACTCTCAAACACTAAACCATAACACTTTTGCATGCAGTAGGATTTTAATTTTCACAGTGAATGTGTTATGAATTTATGAGGTTTTTAGGACAGTAACTGGAGCAACTTGCTTGGTAAAATGATATAAGTGAGTATACAGACAGAAGTGTTGGTGGTTAACAGCATTCTTTGGAATAATAATTCAAAATCCCATGACTTTAAGTGTTTTCTAAGAGATCAAATCAGGTGAAAGGGAAATGATAATGGTGGAATTGAGAACTGGTCTGAAGAGTTGAATGGCTGTCAATACCTAAATGGGGCCTACAAAAAACTAGAGAGTGACTTTTTACAAGGGTATATAGTGGTAGGACAAGGGCTAACGGCTTTAAACTGAAAGAGGGTAGGTTTTGGAAATTAGGAAAAAAATATTTACTGTGGTAGACTACAGGTCCAGAAAAGTTGTGGATGCCCCATCCTTGGGAATGTTCCAGGCCAGGATGGATGGGGCTTTGAGCAACATGGTTTAGTGGAAAGTGTCCCTGCCGCTGGCAGAATGTTGGAATTAGATGATCTTTAAGGTCCCTATGAGCCCAAACCATTCTATGATTCTATGTTTGCATCTCTTGAAGGGAGGTGTTAATTGTTTGCAACAGAGTTATAGGCATAGTGAGGAGGGGACTCTTATTCTTCCTCTTTGAAATTTAAAGTAGAAAATAATATTTTGTTTGCAATACTGCAAGAATCAGAAAAATTCCCTTTGCAAATGTCCCTTGGGCTTTCAGTTATACCTTTGCTCTGATGCATTTAGGTACCAGAAGTTCAAGAGTCCATAAGATTTCACAGGAAGAAAAGAATGGTGAACACCATCTGCATCTTCATAGTCAGATTCTTTCAAGGAAAGGATGTAATAAAATCTCAAATAAAATAAAAGCTGACCTTTTAAAACCCACTGTCTTTACAGGGAGGCCATTGAGTGTTCTTCCAGTGTTCTTACAGCTGGAAAACAACATGTTTAATTTCATTCATGGTTGAACATGAATTCATTCAATGTTGATGTTGTCCTTTACCTTAAATACCTGTCCATCTTGACACAGTTGTGCATTTTAACCGTGGCTCTGTATTTGCTTCATTAAGCTAGAGAGCTCAAGCTTTTTAACCTTATTGTTTAACTTTTCTTCTCACAGAATTAATCTTCCTTTTTCTTCTGAAATCAGAACATACTACTCCTGTTGATATCTTTGCAGCCCCTCTCACACAACATTCAGTGATTTCCCAGGTTCCTTGTATACTGAAAATGTGTAAATGTGGTGTTCATGTTGCTCCTGTTGAAAATGAGAATGCAAGGCTGTTTGTTTCAGAAAGTATGTCCAGGTTTTGTTTTTGTATCATAAAAACTTCAGCAGTTAAATTCTGTTTTGAAATGTAACACCTTGGCCAGCTTGACACTCCCACAGCTTTGCACAGCTGAGGGAAACAGATTGAAGTTGCAGTAAAAAATGAGCTGTTATTGCTGCCTTTCTGTCAGCAAACGGGTCTTGAACCTTGGAATTTTTCCCCTTCCTGGATTGTCTTTCACCCTTCACAGTCTAGACTTATTAACCTTGCACACTGCAAAGTTTGTATTTCTAATCTGTGTAATCTTAGGGAAAAACACCTGTTGACAGGTAGAGAAACTATTAAGCCCAGCTGGCAAGTATCCATTTATTTTATTATAGTTTCATAGGAAAACAAGACTTACATGGTTCTGCTCTGTGTGTGGCTACATGTATGGAGTATACACATATCAAAGCTGTCTGCCTATTTGTTTTTCACACCTACAGAACAGCTTCTGCATTCGTTTCCTGATTCTAACCAAGTAAAGTTTACAGATTATGAAGTTACTGTAGGATTTTGGGAAAGTGGGTATGGGGCTTAAAGGAGAGTATCAATTCCCTTCCAACTGCGGGAAAAACTGCACTGTGAAGTCAACCACTATGAGACATCAAAGACCCTATGATCTGCAGAAATACTTTATGAATGCTCAACCTTGGGAAAGTTCCAGTAATGGGTTATATCTTCTTTGACTCTGATGTTCATAAGAAAACTAGTTTCCTTTGTCTTGGAGCTCAGAGACCCACTTTGCAGACTGTGTTAGAATTAAACAAAACTGTATGTCTTAAGTATCTGACTTATGTGTTCTGCTCTCACATCATGTAGTTATGCCTCTCTTGAGTTCTTCTAAACTCTTGCTATTTGTTAGTCTCAGAGATCAATCACAATGTATCTAATACTTATTCAAAATCACAATTTCCACATCTGGCTGCTTGCCTGTGCACCTGATGATTTCTCTGGAGAAACTGTATAAATTAAAGACAGAAAATGAAGGGTATTGTAGAAGTAAAAGCATTGCAAATACACTTAAAATACTTATAGTTCAGAAGAAAAAAATGTGTGGTCTTTACTCTCAGAGTTTAGCTGGGGATTTATTTAAGGAGCCAGAAGAGAGCTGACAATAGCGTAAAAGGAACAGTAAAAAAAGAATCACAATTGAACAGAGTATGAACAGAGAAGTAAAAATGAATAAAACCCTCTGTCAAACTCATGAGTTTTTGTAGCTCAGGAGAATGCTGTGGCCATATCCATTCCCTCAGGCTTGGTCATTAGCAAACTTTTTACTTGTGAAAACTGTAAGATTGTATCGTGGCTATGGTAAAGTGCAAGGCACAGAACAAGGGAAGGAAGGCTTTTAGATCAGCTAGAAAGCACACATGGTGCTTTGTGTGCTAGTAATTTTTATAAATATCTGAACTGTCATTACCGAAAACTTTCTTCTGTCAGAGCATTTCTGTATCTCTGACTTCTCCCACCACTTTTTGTGCTTTTGTTTGAGAAAGGAAAGAAAGATCAAATAAACAAACAGCTCGATCTACAAAATTTTATTTGCAACGGTGTTAATTGGGCAGGGATTTGGGGTTTTGCTCACCGGTTGTAACTCTTGCTGTCTCATGTGGTTTTGCTTCTCTTATTTTTCTTATTTTTTTTTTTTTACTGGAACTCAGGCACTGCAAATAGTGAACTGCCTCTTATGGTTGAGTTGTATACATGAACTGAGAACTAATCTTTTAATTTTTCCTACAGAATTAAAAGCTATTGTAGAGGAATTTTCTTTTTCTAGTACATGTACCCATCCTGCAGAAGTCTTCCTCTGTATACATACTATTCTATAAAATCTCTCTCTCCCACCTCTATACACACCCTATCCCTGTTATCTACATATTTTCTTAAAATCTTCATCAAGTGTAGAATTACCCTGGAGTCAGAACACAAAAAACAAGAAGTGACAGACACTTTTGACAGACAATTGTTTATCTATTTAGCAATAAATCATCCTTTTATTACCTTCCCAAGAATGCTTCTTGGTCCCAAAAGGAGACTGGAACAGAATATCACTCACATACACTTGTCTAATTTGTTTTTGTTGTTGAATAAGGAGTGATCTGTTATGGTGCCAGTGAAATAACTTCAGCAGGAATTGTGTTCTCAGTTGTAGGAATGAAGCAGGGAAAGAAGCTCCATGTTTTGCATGGTCTTGTCCTTGCATGAAAAAGAGAGCTGCCTATTCCTATAAAGCAGTGTCAAGTCTAAAATTAGCTGGGACTTGGAAGAAAAAGAAAGCTTTGCTTCCTGCATTATTGCATCAATGAACCACTGCATGGCCTGTATTTGTTTACTTAACAGTCTTACCTTTACATGATTAGTTTCTGTTCTTTCAGCTGCAATAATGTTATTTCGGTTTATGAATTAAATCAGCAGACATCAGATTAAGAGGACAGAAAATTGGTTTCTAAAAAAGTTGTTCTTTCCCCTCTCAGTCTTCAAAACTCATCCCTACCTCTCATATTCAGGATAACACTATTGTGTCCTTTTTCTGAGGTTCTGATAGGCATTTATTGCCTGGTTGAACACAAAGTGAGAACTCTTCTACAGCCCCTAATGGTATTCTGGTATCTACTTTTGTGATGTCTTTGATTTCCATGTGAATCTCAGCTAGTGATGAGCTATGTGTCTTCTCACAGCTTGTGCCCAACCCATGGGAACATGATATTGGACACCAGTGTGATACCAAGAGTCAGTAATGTGAATATATTTCTGTTGCTGTTCCAATTGCATTTGTCAAATCAGTATCTAGTAGATAGTGTGAAAATTCCAGTAGTTGAAGTGATACTATCAACATTAGTTTTATGCTCAAAACCAAATTTATAAATATTCTTGGATATATCAGTTAGATGGACCCTACTTTTGCAGTTTATTGAAAACAGTTTATGTAGATACAGAGATTTACAACTCCTCTATCAGCCACAAAAGGTGCTGACAAGGAAGGCTGAGCTTTTTGAGAGGTAACAATATTGGGATTTGTTCAGCTTCCAACTGGAGAAGGTCTATTTGCACACAGAATTCATTACAGAGAGGTCTGCACAAACAGCAGCCCTGTTTGGAAATCTGTCAGTGCACAGGCATTTATAGAGATGCCTGGTTTCCCTTACAGACTGGAGTGGAACAGAGTAACTAATCCATCAATTCCATTTGAACTTCGACGTTGGGCACCATTATCAGGCTCCATGGAAAATATGTGTTCAGCTATGGTAAAGAAATGAATCATCTTAACACCTTCTCGGATGTGGAAAGCATAGTAAAAATCTGATGTTTGAACAAAGTATTTTCCATCAGAAAACTGAGAGTCTTGCAAGAAAGAGGAACTCTCAGATTTAGCAAATCCTGTTTTTGTTACTGAGTACACACACACAAGTGCATGCATGTGTAGGCAGAGCTTGTAGGCAATGGATACCTTACTCTTTTATAAATTGAGATTTCTGAACTATCAGCTAGCTGTGACCTGATGTCTAGCTGGGGGTTTGATGCCACTGGGGAGAAAAACATCCAGCATATGTGATTAGAAACTTGCTGTAGATTGCAAAGCGTGTTTCAATTATTCTCTCTAAAAGAAAATCACTTCACAAGGCAGTCTTCCTTTAATACATAAAATTTTATGGGGTAAAATATTCTGACTCTGAGACTACTTATCAAACACACCTTGAGAGTTTTGTTATTGAAAGTGCACAGAGTTTATGCTTATATAACTCAGTAATTACAAGTACGTAAATGTCCTGGAAGACTGTGCCTCATTTTAGGAAGAAATTTAACCTCCAGATTGTCCAAATTGCTCCCAGATTTAAAGATTTCAGATGCTTCAGAATTGCACAATGATTATAACTGTGATTTATTTTAACTTTGACAATTCATGTAAGAATAAGTAAAAAAAGGTATTTGTCCTTCCAGATGTTCTATTCTGTCCCACATCAGGTTGCTTCAAATGCCACATCTGCTCACTGCTCTCCCAGCTAGAGTTCCTGCCCCAGACTCCTGAGGTCCCCCTTGCCCTCTGTCCTGGCTTCCCTTCAGACCCTGTCCCAGGCCCTTCCTGTCAGTGTCATTTACACATCAAGTTTGTCCTGGGGTGTATTTTTCAGTCACCAGGATAGGTGAAGGAAGCTCATGGTGGAAAGGAAAGTGCAGGCTGTCTGTTGTGGCTCCTCATCTCCCCAGTGAGAGCTGCAGGTGCCAGTGAAGGAGTGAGGAAAGAGCTTTGCTTCTCATTTGGAATGAACTCTCAATCACTGGAGGGAGGGGTTTTCATCCAGGATACCAGAGCTGCTTATTTCTCCAGGTATCAAGGTTTAGCTTCCATCAAACATTTTTTATATTCCCACATGACTCCTAAAAAGTTAATAGTGGGCAGCCTTTTAAGTGAAGGATTTAGGTGTTCTGGGAAATGTTGTATCAATATTTCCCAGCTGAAATAAGGAGTCATTTGTGTTGAATATTTCCCTTTTTCTAAGGCTTAGGAAAGGTTTTGAATTGACAGCTTTTTACTAACCTAATAATGCTGTGCCCACAGATGGACAGTTTGATTTGTAAGCTCAGATCCTGTAGAGAGTGAAGGGATGACAGCAAGGCAATGGGTGGTGCTATCCTAGAAGCCAAGAGCAGAGCAGGGCATGTCTCCTCCCAGCAGGTGTATCCATACAGAGAGCAGGTAAAAGGAGATTCCTGTCCTGCCTTTGCTGCTGTGCTGTGCACTCACACCCTGCTTTAACACCAGTGAGTCCCAGTGCTTCATTAAAATCAACAAGATTTGCAAGACTTTTTTTTAAGATGTGCTTAAACCCAGCAATAACATTAGTGCTAATATTGAGACTTAAATAGTCAGTCTTACAACAATCAAACATGGATTAACTATACTTAGCTCTGCAGGAACATTTAGATCTTTAGATCAAAATGAAATACGTGAGAATAAATCTGTTGCAACTTTTATTTTGATCCCAGAAAGATCTTGGAATGAATGGGAAGCTTATTCTTATTTCTGCATAGTACAGAAGAATTGATTTTTCTATGGGTGATAATTGAAAAGGTGTTAGCAGTAGTCTGAAAGGTCATAGACCAATAGTAATATCTTAGAGAAAATCAAGCTGATGTTCTATGAGTTCATTCCTTTCTACTTTAAAGGATATATTTAATAGCATGATGTTCCTGAACATTTAGCAAGTACATGTTTTGATTCCATTTACTCAGGTTTATAGTTAAACATATCCATTTACACATACTGCTTTAAACACAGCAGGATGGAAGCACTATTCATTTTACCCATCTTAAGCTTTTGCATTTATTTTCATCTTTTCCCACTGTGCTAAGATCCTCAGAAACATTAACATTTTTGATGCTGTAATGTAAATGAATCACCTCAACATCGTGTTGTAAGTCAGTATTTCTCTCCCCAACCTCCACAGTACTTTGGCTTCCTCCCCACCCTATTAGCTTAACTCACACCCCCAGCATTGCACAGATTTTATCAGTGGTGTTTAAATACACTACTGTTACTGAGGGGTTAAGCAGGTAGGATGATTGCACTAATAAAAATTGATAAGTAGTCAGGTTATCCTTCCTAATTTATTGCCATGGCAACAGACAGCACATGTGGCTTGTTGCTGAAGAACAGAATGCTAATAATCAAATGTGTCTTACCCAAATGAATATATAACACAGCTTACTAATACAGTGCCTTGACATTGTATACATTACTGAACAACAGCATGCATTAATTCTGCATCTAAGTTACTTGATGCATATGCTCTGGAGAACTGGAAAATGAAAAAGCACGTCTGCTACATCAAAGCTGTTCATTAAAATAATGTATTTTAAATAGTATATACAGTGAAAGATCCAATTCTCCAACACTTGTTTATTTCAGTAGGTGGTTGGTATACTAGGAAAATGAAGTAATGCATAGTCATTGTGAGATGACATAAAAATAACCAACACAGCATAGGAGTTCAATTAAGCAATAATCTCAGGGAAAAAATGGTCATTACTAGCAGTTAATGGTTGGTTTGTTAGTTAATGGCCCAAGGCAAAGCTGAGAGCAGTTAAACCTCTAACAAACTGGTTGTGAATTATGGCCACAATGGTTTTGCTGGGGATTTTCCCCACATTATCACAGTTTATGATACAAATAATGTATTTTTAAAGACAGTGGTTTTTACACAGGATGTTAACTGGAAATGTGTTGTTTCAAGGAAATAAACAATTTTCTACCCAAAAGGAACAGAAACGTGTATTTTAGATACATATGTAGTATATGCGTTACACATGTATTTAATATTAACTATAAAAACTATGCTATACACACATGTAATATATTACAGACTATATATGAGAGTAATTGTCACTTTGGAAATTTCTGTATCATTGAAAATCCACAGAGTTTATCTGTATGTACATACACATGAATATCCAGGCCCATATGTGTATGGACATTCTCTGTGTTTACTTTATCAACACACAGAGGTACACATGACTTAGGCCTTTTTACCAATGTCATCTCTTCATACTTCAACCAACTGTTACGGAGAAGAAAGGACACAAGAAAAATCTTTCAAAGTTGGCAAATCAGGTCATCCCACTTATCCCAGTGTTTTACAAACATAAAGCCTCTAGTTCATCTGAAATCATCAATACCATCATTGTTTCTTATCCTGAGATCTTGTACCACACTCTTTTGTTTTGCGCATAATCTCAGAATTAATTTCTTTACAAAGTCTTCCTTTCTCTTAAAGGCCACCGGATTTGCTATAACAGGAACAAGCTATGGGCTCAGACTTAGGAGGCTTGAAAGAGTTATGATGGGGAATATAATATTGTGTCAATTTTAACCTAAAGTTTTGTCACATCAAAATGGTTATTCTGCACATGAAAGTTGTTGGGATGCAAGTGCAGTCTACTTCCAGAAAGCAAAAGGGTGATGGGGTTTTAATCAACTTCCTGGAGATTTAAAAGTATCTTGATAAACTGAAATGGTTGGTGAAAATTGCCAGGATGTTACAGTAAAATAGCTTTACAATGAATCTGAGGTGAGGCAATTTCAGATAAGACAGGAAACCATAAAACTGCCATGAACATAAAGCAAACTATATTTACAGTATGAGTGCCATATATTCATTCTGAAAATTTTCATGATTACCCTTCAGTGTTAGATCATTTATTTAGATGCTGGCGTAGGTAGGATGCTAATTCTAGGAATGGTGAATTTAGACTAGATTGCATTCTGGTGGCAGCTATTTTCATACTCATAAAATAATTTTAAGTTGGATATGACAAAAAAAAAAAAAAAGAAAAGAAAAAAGAAGACTTTCTTCCAAGGATTTCCCGAGAGCGAGTCTCCCCTAAGCTGCTCAAAGGATGGAAATTTATATAGGAACTTCAAAACTATTTTTCACATTTGAAAAGTGTTCTTAAACATGTATAAACACATATTAAAAAGGTCTTAATTTTTGACAAAATTCAAGAAATGTATGGGCAATCTTCAAATATGCCTATACACTGCCTCAACATTGTTTTATTTTTCTGATTTTTTTTCAAAGGACTCTTAGCACTGTACAATAAAAGAAAAGAACTGCCACACTGCATAGTCTCTTTGTAGCCTAGGCTCATTTCTGAAAACTGGCAATATTCTGTCCTCCCTGCTGTCCAGCAGAGTTTTCAACTTGTGCTTTAGGATACTTTTCTTCCTTTCTTATAAGGTACTTGAGACCCACCAGTGAGAGCTGCTTCTCTGAACAGGTGCTACTGGGATTGCAAAGGAAGATGCTATTGTGCAGGATCTCTTTCAAGTCTGAAAAACAAGTAATTGAACTATGAGACAGTGGGAGTGTGGCAGAGGTGGGAGGAAAGGCTCCTTTTTTCAAGGAATACTGAATACTGTTATAAATACTTGTAGTAAGGAAAGAATTCAAAGATTCTCAGAGATGCCAAAGAAGTTTTATAGATCAGCTTGGTGTACCATGAGGAAAAAGGCAGGACCACTGGGCTGAATCACAGAGCCAGGTAGGCACGCTTAAAGGATCAGACCAAGAAAAGACTATTCGTAACATTTCCTATAAGAACAAACTGCACCACTATGCATTCATGTTTCATGAAGCTTTACACTGGGCTCAAAATATTAGAAACTACAATAGTTTCACTACTTGAAAATGTTAGAGGAAATATTGCCTGTAAGCCCAGAGGTCTATTATCTTTGACAATTACCTGTACTCTTCATCCAGTAGCAGTCTAGCTCTTCATCTTTTTAAAATTATTGAGGTTAGGTCTGACCCACTGCTAATATTTCTATACTTTTTTATTTTTTCAGAAGAGTATTAGGAATTCTAGTATCATCACTTGACACAGGTTTTGTTTTAGCATCTATGGACTAAAAGGACAGAAAATATTTAGTTGTAGTGACAGATGACTCATGCAGAAAGGTCTACAAAATATGGCCTAAAAGAGCAGTGCCTTCCTCAGTAGCAAATCCTAGGGAAGATCTGTATCCATGTTCACAGTGGTTTTGATGTATGAAATCAATATTACGAAATTTACAGACTGAGATGTCTTCACTTATGGTTTTCTGACACTGGACTTACAAATCATCACAGTAAAGAGCTGCAATTATAAAATGGCTGTTAGCTACCTCAGGGCTGTATATATCAACAGGAAAGGGTGAGACTGGGATGTTTTATCAGCTCTTAGTAAGTTTTATAAATTCCTGATTCACTTACCTGGAAAACCTTTCCTCAAAAATTCTTAGATGATAGGGCCTTTCTCAGAAAATGGGTAGTAGATAAAATAAATTTAGATTATGTGGACTGAACTACACCAAGTCTAAAGTGAACTTTGTAGTTAAGTGGACACTTAATACCACTTAAGTGGCTTTTGGAGTTAGGAACTCTGAGTCAGTGATATAATCTGTTTTCGGTGTTACTTAGCTGTCAAGGAATAAATCCATGAGGATGGAGGTATTACAAGGATGAGTACCTAAAATAACACCAGACTCTGCAAGCTCTCCACGATGTATAGAAAGAGCTCAGTGTTTAAAAGGGAATACAGAAAGTCAGATAATTAAGGTGACCATTACTGATGCGATCCTCCAACTGTAAATGAGTGTGTGGAACCTCTCCTGATATAAGAAAAGCAAGCTAGAACAGTAGGGGTTTTTTTTTGGGTTTTTTTTTTTTTCACTCAAAACAACATACAAGAAAATCTAATGCTGTTAGAGTGCTCTTGTGAGATGTTAAAAGATCCAGGTTTACTCACCTCTTTGAAACTGACTTCTTTACTCATGAGGCTGACTGGTCATATTAATGGTTTCATTATAGTGTCTGCTAGATGTCACATCTCAGAGGTTAAACTAGTACAAATGAGATCTTTCACAATCCAGATGAGCACTCTAACCATTGAATTGTTGACTAAAAGCAGACAGTGGGTTTCAGAGTTATCTTAGTTCTCCTCTGTGTAAGGCTTAAAACCTCAAAACCAACAACCACTTCTGACTTTGCTGTAAAAATGGAATTGAAAGACATCTAGGTAACAACATCCCCAGAAACCTGGATTTCAAGAAATTTTACAGGCTTAGACACCTAATGTATCATTTTGAGCACTGAGCCCTTGTCTTTATACAGCTCCAGGGCTTTGCTGTACAAAGATAAAATAAAAAGGCATTCCTACATCCTGGCTTGATACATGTGGTGCTCTATATAGTTCTACTTTTCTGTATATAAAATGATAGCTAGAGATATTTTTTGACAATATTCAAGCACTAATTAGATGACTTCTCATTTTCAGTCACACTGAGCAATCACAAAAAACCTAAAGTCACTGAGCAATGAGTGCACAGGACCACTGAAGAATCACTCCCTTAGTGTTTGCAAAGCACTTTCATGGCTAAAGATGCTGCATAAGTGTTCAGTATTATTAGAGCTGTGAGTACATTATGTTGCTTCAGTTGTTTCAGATCATGTCTAATCAGGATTTTTCAAATAATTCCCCTCTGTGTCTGGAGAGGAAATTAAATCCAAAAGTCTTCTGTACATCTGAAAGTATTTTGTGTTAGAGTTACAGAGAAGCTAGAGTCAGACATGAGGACAGGGTGAGGAGGGGGGATTGTATTTGTCAGGAGACAGCAGCCTTAGGCAGTGAACTGTTTGTTCAAACAGCGGTGAGAAATTGGAGCAGAGAGTGAGAGTCATATATACAGAAAGTATCAAAATAGGGTAAAAAGACAGAAACAGAGACAGAAACATGACTCTGTAAATCAGCAGGGATGGGTAATAAAGAGGAAACTGAGGAAACAGAACAGTGGAGGATGGAAGGGGAATAGGGCCTTTCAATGGGGAGCCAGGTAGGTGCTGAGAAGAAATGAAGCAATCAGATATCATTACAGAACTGACTGCATGACCTTAATTTTGCCCTCTTGTGCATGCACACTGCAACCCTATCTTTCATTATGTAATCTCCTGCTATTTTTTGCCCAGGATGGGCTGTGTCTCAGGGACGACTCAGAGCTGTGCAGCAGAGGAGAGAGCGGCTGTGCAGAATGGGCTGCAGGGAGAGATGCTGCTCCTGGGAGTGGGGCTGGACTGAGAGCTGCTCCTAAGGTACCTTAAAAGATGTAAAACAACATCTTTTAAACATGATCCTGAGTGTCAGCAATGAGAATTTCAGACTACAGCCTGTGAATGCTTTCTCAGAATACAGTTCTTGGAGATGTAAGAGCTACGGGGCCTTGGGCTTCTTGAGTAAAAGAGTAAAAGGCATTTTAAACCCAGACTGCTCTGAAATTCACAGATCAGGGAAATTCAGAGGTTGCTACTCAGAGTTGGGTTTCAGTATCCTTCAGAGTGCAACAACATGACACCCAGTGTCAGACCTTAGCAGAAGAGGATAGGAGTGAATTTGGAATGATTTCCAGTCAGGATATATAATGTCCATATACCATACAAAGATGTTGTGAGATTTATTTTAAGTGCTTTATGTAATATAGATAAGCAGTGATTCTGGGTATACCTTGGAGAACTGGGGGGAGAAAGGCAATGATACTTTTCTCATGTAGACCTGCTTTGTATCAGGTGATAGTATTTGCTTCAAGATTTTTCATAATCATCCTCATTTCCTTCTGGCAGTTCATATGCCTTTCTGCCTTATTCAGATCCCTCTTTTTGCAAATTATTGTAGAGAATTTCCACCTTTCTTCCCATTTCCCAGGAGCAGCAGGTACAGTGTTGGACTCCTGATACAAGAGGAATCTCAATTCTTCTGTTCAAGGAAATGGCAGCCCTTGGGTTTTGGGCAACTAGAATTGGAAGGAAAGCTCTGCTTCACCCCTACACTCTAGATTGCAAGGTACATCGTTTGGGTTGAATTGTCAAATAATTTTTTGCCAGACAATTATTTGCCAGATTTAGGTGCTGAAAGTGGTTGCCAAAAAGTGGTTGAAAAAATAATATGAGAAAAAATGTAACCTCTTGAAATTTAACATATTTTTAATCAATTGCAGAAAATATCTCATAACAGGAAGAGGGTAATATCTATTCCACTATAATTACAAAGTTGCATAGCAATGAGCAGATGTAAACACACTGGTGAACATGATATAGCATCTACACTATATAGGAAAACAGAAACTGTCATACTCAGTGCAGAAGTTAACAGCTAGTTTCTCCCAGAAGGTGAGCAGATATTATTAGCCAAGATTTTTGAGAGGTTTTGACATATTTTTTCTTTAACTAGGAAAAACATCTCATTCACTTTTTAAAGATGTAGTATGTTTAAGGCTAAGCTGTAATTAATAAATGCATTGATTTTGTGGTAGGAATTGAATGCTTCAAAAGCAAAACTGTGAGATGGGACAGGGGAAAAGTTGTGATTTAACAGGAGAATGAAAATAGCTGTGGCATTAAATTTGGAGGCAATATTGCTAGATAAGGAGAGAGAAAAAAGATGATGAATCTTGGAGAACAGCTGGCACCACGTGGGACTTGCTGGATGAGTTTTGACTTTGGGAGACTGAGACTAGGAAAAGATAGAGAAAGGAAAAGAAGTGATGGAGGCAGTTCTGGAGAACAGGAAGCCAGGGTTGGAAGTTATGAGGCAGATGGGCTTATTTGCTGGAAGGAATACACAAGCTGTAAAACACACCTTCAAAATAACATTAAGGTAGCAAAATAGCACAATGAAAAGCTATAAGGTACGGATTAAACCCTAACAAATGCAATTTGTTGGGGAAGTAACTCCCTAGGAGCTCTGCTACGTGCAGAAGTCCTCTGGGACTATGAGTGGGAGCTGTGGCGAAATCACAGTCTTTGGGGGAGGTCACATAAGCAGCCTCTTCTCTTATGGTTTGAACAGTGCATGTATTTCACCTCTTACCTTCACCTCTCTTTGAGTGGAGTCCAATCTCTTGCTCAGGTGATGAGGTTATACTCATCTCTCATACATAAGAGAAAGAAATTAGAGAAACCCTTTTTTACCCTTCTTTAGTGGATGTGTGTGTGTGTCACAGCCTCAGTTCTTAAATTAATCCTCTGCCAAGTCTCTGATCCAGTGGCCTATCCTTGTAAGGGAAATCCCTGTTCAACTATCAGCTTCTACTGGAATCATTCAGTTGATTTCAGCGGCAAAGTAAGAGCATGGTCTGATGAGAACATTTTAGTGGATGCTGAAAAATGTGGAAGCAGCTAATGTGTTCTGTAGGAGGAGGTTTTGCTGTGTAGAGCTTTTATTCTGGAATAGTTAACAATGGCTTTGTCTGGGTTGAGGCAAAGAAAAGGGTGTGTCTCTGCTGCTATTTGAAGCCCCCAGTCTTTGTTTGCAGATGGTACAGAGAGTGAAAGGTGACCAAGAGAGTGTCCCCTGCATATGCAGAAGCTGGGAAGGCCAACAGTCTTGTTTCCATTGATATTCTAGGCAATATAACCAGGTGGAAAGGCATGAGAGTACCACAGCATTTTGTGCATACAACATTAATGCAGCCACTGTTTCAATGCCTATATTGCCTATTGTATGTATATCTCATCTACACCAGGTATCACCTGGGTTGAAAAAGCAGGATGCTATTTGGCTTTAACAAATTTAGATCACTGCTTTACATTTTTTTTTTTAAGAATAAATTACTGTTACATTTGACTGAGAAAACCAAGAACAGCCTTGTGATACAATGAGAAAGCAGGCTTCAGATTAATTAGAATGGGGAGAAATCTGAAGAGAAAAAGTAATCCCAAGGACAAAGCTATTGATATGAAGAGGTCTTTTGTTTTCAACTTCTGATTTCATGAATTGATAAATCTCTTGTTATTGGTAAGACTGTATAAATGAGAATGAAAAGAGGACCCATCGCACAGACTCAGCCCTACCCACTGCCTAAAATAATAAAAGGAAAAAAAAGGAAGAAAAAAATAAAGCCTCTAAAGAGAAGAAATGTAGCCTTGTGCGAAGGTGTGCTCAGAAGCTCTGTTGTTTTTTCTTTGATTTTTCCTAGGCAGAATTAATCTTCTGAAATGCAAGTAAATCTTCAAAAGGGGATTTTTCCTTTGGAATGCAAATGGTTATAGTGATGCTTCTCATACCACTGAGGGAATAGGAAAATGTTGCTACACACTGATCCAACTATTTCCATTTACAGCAATCAAATACTCATAGACTTCTTCATGACCCCTCGTGAAACAAATAAACATTGGAATTGGAGTTTTACTACTAGAAACAACTAGAAAAAGTTTACAATCCATGACCTGGCAGTCACTGGTGAATGTGTTCAGTTTCTGCTCAGACCTACTCTTGGGCTGTTAGTGAAGTGCTTGCAGCTGTTAAAACTTCCTTTTGTGGGGTTTGATCTTTGATCTTCCCTATGGTCAGCTAACACTCTGTAGGAACAGAGTCTTAACATGCTTTTAGTCCATCTCTAGATGCATATTTTAGAGTCAGGAATAGTCTTCTTTGTCTGCCTGAATGTATCCTGAGGTTGTCTTTTCCTAGGTACAATGTTTTGTGAGATTTTTCGGGTTGGCTCCACACACCCCAGCAATCTGAGTGACAAGACCAGGGGTCCCAAGTACATGCTCAGGTATATGCTTGAGCTTTCTCTTTCTCAGTGAAAACACGGTTTTGTAGTATTGGGGCTGAGTCTTAAATTTCCTAGGTCCCAGTAGCCTCCCTTTGCTACATAAATTAATGTCCATCTTTCTGATGAACTTCTGGAGGGACTGGAGACCCTCCCTGTGGGGAGAGGTTTTGTCTGAGTTTTATTTGTGTATGCCAAGGTTTGAGGCACTACTGCCAGTGATAAATATATCCATTTCAAAGTGAGAAGATGCAGGAGTATCTGCTGAGATATATGAATCTGTTGTACGAAATTAATGCTGTGGAAGAACTGATTCACACATCACGTTTGTGCCTGTAGTTTAAATTAGGGAATATTTTTCATAATTTTTTTGGGGTGCAGTGTGAGAAGAAATCAGGCTTTTTGGGAGAAGTTTGTTATTCAGAAGATGTCAATCTTCTGGCACTTAAATATTCTCATATATAGCTAATAATGAACTGCTGGATCTTTTTCAAGCTAGAAACATTTCTGACCTTAGAAACGGCAGTCTAATAATATTGGCTGTAAATGTAGTTATTGAAATAAATGTTTTGTTAAACCTGTAAGTGGGAGAAAAGTTCATGTTTTATTGATCTGTTCACTCTGTTTTGAACTTAGTGGTTTGGTACTAACCTTTTATGCAGATATTGATTATTTAGTAGAACAAGGAGCAAAAAATTGTGGTGGTAGAGGGAGTCTGACAGGCAGGGTTGTTTAAATTTGATAAAATACCCACTGAGAAACTCTGAGAGGCCTTATTCAATGGAAAGACCAGGCATATTTACATGGAAATGCATATGATTGGGATTCATTTGATATAATAAAATTTTGTGAATGATAAATTATTAGAAAGGGAATACCTAATGGCAATAGAGATACAAACTGGAAGCAGATATCCCTTTCAGTCTAGAGAAAAGTATACTAACTACTTCAAAATATGCTAAAATTTTAAAATATTTAATGGGAGCCAATATCTAAAGATTGTTATCAAAATTTAACAAGTTTTTTCCCCCTTTTTTCTTCTGTCCTCTCTTTAATTGTACTGTTCTGAATACCAGCCAAGTTGCTGAGTTTTCAGGTCTAACCCTCCAATTTTTATAATGTTCATATGTGAGGAGAAGTATTGATTTAATTATTTATCATCTGATTTTATTAAAGTGTAGAGTAAGTCAACATAGAATGAATCTAGAATTCACTGCCACAAGATGCCACCAGCCTCAGTGGGACTCAAAGAGTGTTTATGCATTTAAACACATGATGAGAACTTCTGTAGTTTCACTTCTCATAAGAATGATCCTATGATCACATTTCCTTTTCCTTGAAAGATAAAACATGTCCCCTAGATTTCAAAGAAGAGACTCGGTTTGCATCATGAAGACATTTGTCCTGCAGGCACATTAATCCTCCTCTTGATTTCTCACCTTTTTCTTTGTGAAGACTACAGATTAAATACTGGATTTGATATATCACCAATATGATAAGGAAATGAAAATTACTGTGCAGGCTCTTTTCATTTCAGTTTGGATTCTTTGTTTTGCCTTTGTTCCTGCTGATTTTGTTTCTGACAAGATTTCACAGTGGTGTGTATTGAAACTTAATGCTATCAGTGCAAATCTGTAACTCCAAACTCAATACTCCAGATTACATTAATTTGTGGAGCTGAATAATTTGTACTTATCTTTTACAGGTTACATTGCAGTACTTCATGAAAAATATCAGGTCTCACATATACCATGGCATCAAGGAAGAATTCAGTACCACTGTGCAGTACTGAATATGGAGATGCAGTGATGAAATCTGAGATTTCCCACTTTTGCAGGATCTGATTTTCAATGCCACTTTTTCAGTATAGATGAGGTTGTACATGTTGGAGGTAAGGCACCACATTTTAACTCAGATTAATCATACTCTATGAAAGCTTAGTCAGAGAACAATGATGTAGATATCTGAATTGTGTTATTGGACATAGTAGTAAATACACCAGTAATAAACTTAGGAGGAAAGGTCCTTGTCAATGAAAAAGTATAAGAATTACCTTTCTCTTTTCCATTTTTTTGGTCTCTTTTTCTTGACAAGGTTTTTCACTATAGGCCAAATGCTGCTTTCCTGCATATGGTTAGGTGTACAATAAACTGATTGCTATCATTCCTTTATTTGATGGCACAAGCATCCACTAGAGAAGTCAGAGTTCCCAGCTGTACCCTTTCTCCTTGATAAAAACATATCCATCTTGCTCCTTTATGTAATACGTGCTGCAGTTTTCTCTGCTTCTTTACCAATGAGTTTTCCCCTATATTTTCTTTTTCCTGTCATTTCTAGAACAGACACCGCTCCCTATATAATATCCCCAGAGCTAGTATGAAACCACCTGAAAAAATAAATGTTATCATGTTATCTGTGATGATTTTTTTGCTCTAGACATAGGTGAGCTGCATTATGCCAGGGAACAGTACTATGAAGAGCTACCAGCAGAGGACATCCCTTCCAGAATTTCAAGGTTGGGTTGCATAACGCAGCTGATCTACCCCTTTCTTTCTGCTTTGCACTTATGAGAGTGGTTTGTGGGAGAATGGAAATGTAGCATTCCCCACAGCTGTGTGTGCATCCTTGCATCTTTTCTACTCCTGTTTAGGGAGCAAGCTGCAACTATGAATTGCCTCACAGGCTTGTTCCTGACTACCTAGAACAGACAAGCTTCTTGTGGTCATATGCTGATGAGGAAGGAACGGTTATGAAGCTAATGCTGAATTAAACAAATTCCAGTAATTGAAAATCAATATTTTTCTCAAGCTGCCATCTGCAGGTGTTTAGCTGCAGACCGCTGATGCACTTGCTGAGCCTTACGCATGAGATGCTGAGACACTGCTGGGAATTAATTGGTGAATTAATTAGAATAAAAAATGAGCAAACAGAATGTGGTTCAGGAACAGGTCTTTCTGTGTGGATATTTTCACCATAGGAGTCTCCCTTTACCCTGCTGAGCTCATGATATCAATCTATAATCCTGGGGTAGGAAAGTTCAGAGCAGGCAGTCCTCTGAAATAGCCGTCAGCACTTTACTTAAACATTGAAGACTGTCATAACCTAATCCTTTGCTTGTATAGCATGGTTCCCTTTCAGACATGCTGAATAAAGTTAAGAGTCACTTACATGAAAGACGTAGATTGTTCTATAAAGCATAAACATCTTTAAATTCCGTTTTTAAATTCCCTTGCAGCTGGTTTACATTTCTGTGTAGAAGACAAAAGTAAAAATGTATTTATCATTTTGCCAGATACTTCTGAGAATGATAGCATTACAACTGCAGGTGTGCAGATGCTGATTATGTCTTTTGTAGGCTAGATAAAGGAATGGAAATAGTATGATGTTTGTAAATATTTATTGCAGCTAAATTCAATTTCTTTACCAAGTTACTCATCCAGACTAACAGGTATATTAATAGTCTATGGAAAAGAGGCCTTCTTTTTTCCCGTCTCCTATCATTCACATGGTTCATCTGTTCCACTTCCTTTTCCAGCAACTGCTTGTCACCTACTCTTACTGGATCCTGAGCTACAGATCTGACTGCTGTCTGCAGGATTTGGTAAGGCTCTCTTGCAGCCTTCAGTGTCATGCCCTGCTCTGCCTCTTCCAGGATGTACTTCATAGCCTATAGGCAGGGAGAAATCAGCAGGGTGAGGTAAAGCTGGCACCAAAGGTCTGCTTGCAATAGATGAAAAAGTTTCACAATTCCCCAGTGCTGTAAGTAACTCGAGCTTATAATGTTTGTGTAAACAACAGAAAAACAGTCTTTGAAGGTACTTTAAATGCTGTTTGTTAACCAAATGACTGAAAGACCCAGGTTGAGAGCATAAACTGAATAAGGAGAAGAGGTTAGTACAATATAGTAGCAATAAACATGTAATAATGCACCTCAGTTCAGTGGTGTCAAAGATTTTAGAAAGGCAGAAAAGAATGGAGGAGTAACAAAGATGAGAATATAGAAGATTATTTGGCAAAAGGAAGAAAATTCTTAGCAATATTTACAACGATTTTTTTGCCCTCATCCCTGAAAATATAAAGCCTCCTAATTGTCTTAGCTGGCATGTGGACTACAGAAAATCATTCCTTGGGGAGCAGCCTTTAGTTACCTCACATCCAAAATCAGAAGAGAGAAAAAAGAGCTACTATGGAAGAAGAAGGGAAAATAAATTAACCCGGGGGATTATTTCTAGGCAAAGAGTGTCCTCGAGCACATAAATCATCCATTCTTTCTTGGCTGTATTAGTAAGCACACATATACACTTCTGGAGCTTGTCACTGCATTAAATTTCAGCAGAGGGAATATCAGACAAGTCAAGAAGACCTGTGTAGGATAGGAACTATGGAAAAGAAACATTTTACTATGTGTTAAAATTGATTCATAAAGATACTAAAATTAGATCCTCAAAATCCTGTGCTTGGCTCAGCACTGGCTATCTGCCATACTTGGAGAGAGACTGAGTGTGATAGGCAACTCACTGCTGAAGACTCCAGATATCTGGATGGTGTATGCATTGTGCATTAACTTACCTATAGTAACCTCTGAGATTGCTCTGCAACTGCACAGAGTCTGCAGATGCTGTCTCCAGCTGCAAGCATTGCTTGGAAGAATCAGAGGCTGGGACATCTAATGCCCCATTTGAGCATGGCTCATCCTAATCAGTGAGGCAAGACTTTGTGAATAGCCATTGCCAAATCTAGGAAAGAGAGAAAAGATCTGAACTTGTGTTGAACGGATAGCACAGAAATATCTGGCAGGTCCTGGACATTTTTCCCCAAAAGCCAACACAGCCCAAAGTTGGTCAATTGTGCCTCTGCTACATAAACCAGTTATTGTGCCTTTTATTTGACTCCACTGTGTTTGACTAATTATTTTCACTAGACATTGCCTCTGTGTAAAGGAGTTTTGCCACAGGGGCTCATTGGCAAACAATTCTCTTCCCCTTGCCCAAAAAACTCCTGATACTATCTTGCTGCTAAATTCCACCAAAATTTTAGCTACAGCTGTCATATTGTAGTCATCTTGAAGATGAAAATAGTTTACATGTAGTGTTTATGAAAGACCAATTTCTGTTTTAGCTTTATAAGTTGGTGTTTATTTTGCTTAAGAAGTCAGCTGCTTTCCTGACTCTGCCGTTAATATTCTCACATTGGATTTCTTTATAACACAAACCCTTTTGATTTGCTAGTAACATGGTTAATGCGGCAGACATTACCTTCCCTGAACTATTTTCTGGTCTGGGCTGTGCAGGCAATGCCCTGTTAAGCAGCCTCCTCAATAGAGGGGACCAGTAACAATATGAAAACGCTCTTTTTGGCTTCCATCTGACCTATCTTCACAGGCTTCATAAGAGTCTTCTCTACTGTAGTGACAACACAGGCATTGACATAATTACACTTCAAACACAGAATTGAAATAACAATTTAAGAGGTATTCTTATAATGCATCTCATATTTGAATCAATGGCCACTTTTGATTTCTGACAAGAAATATTTCTTTTCCAAACATACCACAGAGATGAAATTTTTACTACTAATTATTCTGTTCTTTCTCTTTATCCTTTGCCAGCCTTATTAAAAAAGGAAGAGATACCATCAGCCCTTTTCTGCGACCCTTCTTCTCATCAGTCATCTAAATCACACTGTGTTTTCCCTCTTTTAAAAAATCAAATGGGTGAAGGGATAGAAGTAATCTCAGAGGAAACTGTTTCAGTGAGACTGGGAAGTGGGATGTGATGCTGGAAGATCCCAAAACAAAATGGAACACGTGAAAACTCCAACAATGCCACAACAACTGCTGAGAGTTGTACACAGAGGAAACCCAGGAAAAGCACAAAAAATTTAAGATCAAATTAATTGCAGTGTTAAGTCTGCTTGTCTAAATTTCCAGTGTAGTAACCTAGTTTATATGACAGTGTCTGTCTGTAAAACAGACTTTCACAATGTGCTAAGTGACAAAAAACAACCTGGCAAAACATGAGCCTGCCAGTTGTACCCTATAAAATGATTAAATAAAAATGACATTATAGAGTTCTATATTCATTTTCCTACTGATTTCCAGCTCAAATTTGTTCTGCTTTCCAACTGAAGTGAAAGAAAAGTGTTGTTATTCCACCTTCCACCTCCCAGTAGCCAGTTCTATAAGCACTCCCTAGAACTGGGAATTGAGCCAGGACTGTGTTTTGGTTTTGATTTAGATATTGCATTCGACAGTGTTAGTAATGCAGGTGCTGCTGGCCAGATTAGGTCTATCAGGACACCTGTACAGTCCCTTGTATTTTCATTATGCTCTTAGTAGCACCGCTGTGAAGGTTTCACCATGCAGGGAGGTTGTAATCAGAAGACTGTGGGTTTGCATGAATGTAGCTGGTGATTTCAGGCAGACAACTGTGTTCAGGTGTTGTAAAATATTAGAGAAAGTGAACCAACCCTGACCACTAGATTCAGGGTTTGTCTGTAAAGGAAATATAAATGGAAATCTATTTACCTTGAATTGCTGACACATCACAGCTAAAAATAAAGAAACATGACCTTCCTTTTTATCACATGTATTTGTAAGACAGAAACACATTGTAAGAATGTTAAGAGGATATTTCTTGGGATCAATATTCACTGCAGGTAGTCTTTTTTATTTTACAGAAACCTGATTTTTGTATTTCTAAATGTTAACTTAAAAGTTTTCTTAAAATCATCTTTAGACTATCTATACAAGCTATTGTAATATTTTCCAATTTTCTGATTAGACGTGCTCAATCCTTTAACAAATTTTGAAAAATTGTCACTCAGCCACACCAGATTCATTAGTTTGTGGCTATGGTCAGACTTCTAAGTCTGGTCTCTGGGTGCTTCTTTCAAACACCTAAAGGTCTTGTCCTATGTTATGTGCATATAGGGTGTGAACATCCATAATGTTACTCTTCCGTTGATAATAACAAGATTTCTGCTGCAAATCAAGGAAAACAAATCTTAAATGTGGACAGAAGGGAACACGTCACTAAAACAGTAAATTCTTGTAGATAACGTATTAGCTGGAAGTTTTGCTGTATTTTATTGATCATATATGTAAAGTAAATTTTAAAAATGTTTGTAAGTAATAAATGCTTCAGTCACTCAAGGCAGTAATACCCTTTGATTTGCCAGTAGACCATCACTCCACAAGCCAAAAAAATTTCTGCAAACTTTTTCTTAATTATTCAAAGTCTTGTGCTTAAGATCACTGAACCAAGACATTGTTTTAACTGCCCATGTGTCATAAACACTTAAATTCAGATATGTCAGCATTTTGATTTGCTCAAGATACTACCCAGTATCTCTGAATGTTTTCAGAGTAAGAGACTCTTAATTCAAAAGACTGCTGACAGAACTGACATGAGTGGATCACATCAAGCACAATATGTTGTTCCTTATTTGGAACTGTACATATTGTTTTTCTTCCTCTGTGGATGTTTATTTGAAGGATGAATAGGTCACTCTTAGCAGGAGAGCTCATCATATGAGTGCCAGATACAGAGGACAGATGAGTCAGTTCCACACAGACTACAAATTATGCATGCAGGATAAAACTATATTCATATTTGCATTTGACCTAAACTTCAACTTTCAAAAATAAGTTTAAAAGAAATTATTCTGAAATTCAAACATTGTTTTGCAGAGAGGAAGCAGTTCAAGCCACACAGCTGAAGAACAAAGAAGTCTCTGCTGGTAGGAAAAGAACACATTGAGAATGAAATACTGTACGTCAGTGTGCATGAGCTCAAGCCTGTATTTAATACACATTTTGAAATGTGTTTATCTGATGCATGATTGATTGATACTGCAGCAGTGTTCAAATCTCAGCCACTGTCCAGTCTTTGCTTGTCATTGCAAAATATGGCTTGGTGTAGGAAAAAAGGACACATTTGTTTTGTGGATAACAGTACAAAACTATTTTTTTTTTAAATTAAACCTGCATGTTTTGGTTACAGAACTGTTACTGACTGCCTTTTTCAATGTGTACAAATGAACATGAGGTGGGAAAGTCACAGAGCTCCTTACAGGAACTGCAGTAAAGTCTAAAAAAAGAAAGCTGCAGTGAAAAAGAGCACAATGCTGAATATGACACTCTGTTATGGTCTACTGGCAATCTGTATTTTCTTTTCAATGTCTAAGAATAGGGAACTACTGGACATATGACCCAAAATTTATTTGCTGTTTTGCTGTAATGCAGGCTTTGTAATATTTGCAGCATGTGCACAGATTTTAGAAACATAAAAAATGACGAATAATATAGCAAATAAACATGAAAATAGGTGAGGCATATTTGCAGCAGAGTTCCAGGGTGATGAGGATTCTAATGTGCCCATGTTAACCAATTAAAATGGAGCCACATGTAGTAACCATCTCAGGAGAAAGGCTAGTGATATTGCAAATAGTCTCATGAAATGAAAATGTGTGTTTGACTGTTGGGGAGGGTGTTGTCTGGAGGAGTGAGGGGAGCAGAGAAACTATTAGTCATTTTACTATGTCAGCTAATTATACCCATTCTTATCCCATTTGAAAGTGACTGGGAATGGGAATGTGTCTTCCCTGAATGACCTACATTACCATCAGTTTCCTCTATTCCTCCTGGGTAGAGAGCATTTTAATAACTGCAGAATTCCTGACAGTGCTGTGACTTCATTAAGTCCAGAGTTGTGGTGGGAGATGCCCCTAACAGACTGACAATGACCTCATGTAAGCACACAGGAATCCTTTCTTCTAACAAACTTGCTTAGCAGGAGCCAGAGGGACCTCAACAAATTAGAGGATTGGGCAATTACCAATCATAGGAAGTTCAACAAAGGAGGGTGACAGACTCTTTCCAGGGCAACCCTGGACATACACACAGGCTGGGGAATGAGAGGCTGGAGAGCAGTGCCATGGAAAGGGACCTGGAGATCCTGGTCAATGACGAGTTGCTCATGAGTCAGCAGTGCCCTGGCAGCCAGGAGGGCCAACCCTGTCCTGGGAGGCATCAGGCACAGCATGGCCAGCCAGGCAAGGGAGGGCATTGTCCTGCTCTGCTCTGCTCTGGTCTGGGGCAGCCTCACCTCAAGTGCTGGGGTCAGTTTTGGGTGCCATGATATAAGAAAGACATTAAGTTCTTAGAGAGTGGCCAAAGGAGGGCCATGAAGATGGTGCAGAGCCTTGAGGGGAAGCCATATGAAGAGCAGCTGAGGTCACTTGGTCTGTCCAGCCTGGAGAAGAGGAGACAGAGGGGAAACCTCATCACAGTGTACAACTTCCTTGTTAGGGAAGAGGACGGGCAGGAACTGATCTCTTCTCTGTGGTGACACTGACAGAACCCAAGGGAATGGCCTGAAGTTGTGTCAGGGGAGATTGATAATGGATACGAGGAAAACATTTTTCCCCCAGAGGGTGGTTGGGCACTAGAACATCTCCCCAGGGAAGTGGTCACAGCACCAGACTGACAGAGATCAAGAATGTGGACAATACTCTTGGGCACACGGCGTGACCCTTGGATGGTGCTGTGCAAGGCCAGGAGTTGGACTTGATGTTCCTGATGGGTTCCTTCCAACTCAGCTTATTCTGTTATTCAGCATGTCGTGTAAGTGCTGCTGGCTCACCATGATTTTAATGACCTACAATATTAAGGAGATCTAATCTTCTGAACAGTGGTAATATCAATAACTAGGTGCAACTTGGATATCTTAGCATCTTCAGGAGAGAGCATTTAGGCCCAAAATCCTGTGGTTTGGTTTGGTTTGGTTTGGTTTGGTTTGGTTTGGTTTGGTTTGGTTCGGTATGGTTCGGTTTGGTTCGGTTCGGTTCGGTTTGGATTGGTTTTTCTGAGTTGCCAATAAAGACAATTCCACCCTTTAAATACATAAGTTAGATTTTATTTCAAATGTGTAGCCTTTGTCCAGAATAATATTGGAGCAGTAGCTGCCAATTTAAATTGTGGTACTCAGGGACAAAAAATCCCTGACACAATTTATAAACCAGATATACCCACAGTGGGAGCTTTGGAAGAGGAGGTGCTGCTGAGAAGAGGCAAGTGGGAAAAGGACTGAGTTCCAGAATGATTCCTCTTGAATTGATGGTGTTGTAAGAGCAAGATAAGCTTGCTGAATCCCATCTTCTACTACTGTTTCCAAACAAATAGGAAAATTGAAGATTATGGCTTTCCAAAAGATTATATATAGCTTCTCCAGCAGGTAATGTTAGTTAAGTTGTGCAAAGCTGAATTTGGATGCCTTGTCTGCAATGCTGTCAGCAAAGGTCAGAGTGTTTTGTCATCTCTGTACGTATAATTTGGTTGTAAACGGTGAACATCTCTGTGCTGACAGACAGTGTCCCCAAAGGATTTCATCTCCATCTAGTTTGCTTTGGGGATCATGTCACTTAAAAGGAAAGCCAAACAAACCAGTGAGAAGATTTATTTCCTGCCTTTCCTTTCTTCCATACTTTTTCTCAACTGTATAACTTATACTCTATTTTTTGTTCTAATTTTAAGCACATATGGGCATGACAGATTTTTAATGAAAATCTCAGTGCCTGAATACCTGTTCCTGACACTTTCATACAACATCCCATGGAGAAGAAATAGACCTTAACATATGTCAAAAGCTGTGTAATCCAAAGAGTAAGTGTGAAGTCATTCTAAGTGATACAGCTCTCTTTTCCAGAGCTGTAAACAGGTTGGGTAAAACTTTAAAATAAAATACCTTCATCATCTGCTTGTTTTTTGCCTCACTTACTGGCAAGATTGCATAACAGGGCTGGTCACTGCAAAGCAGACTTCTTTTCCAGCAACATGCCTCTTAACAGGTTTGTTTTATTGTTTGGTTGGTTGCTTGCTTTTTTTGTTGTTTTTTTGTTTGGTTGCTTGCTTGCTTTTTTGTTGGTTTTATAATTTGTTTGTATGTTTATTTATTTGTTTGTTTGCTAAAAAAAAAGAATGAGAAATTTCTCTTAGGTCTTATGATGAGTAAGTTTGTAAGTCTGATAGTCTTTTTCAATTCTTTTGCATACAAAGCTTTCAAACCTTTCAACTTGCTTTGGTGTCTGGCTGTAAACAGTAACTATGCTCGATGGTGCATGTAGTACTATGTGCTCCTGGAATCATTGAAACTGCAGGAAAATAGTCCTTTTAAATCTCTGTTTGCAAGAAAAAATTAAACATCTTCTAAACCTGAATGTCTGGTTGGATGTGCTTAGTAGCAGAGAAATTTAAAGTGAAAAATCTACAGGGCTGGTCAGTACCATGCTTGCAGATCACTTCTGTCACATAGCTCTTAATTAACCCCAGGTTACAGAACCATTTAGCACAGAGCTGTGGTTACTTTGCCAGTGTCAAATGATTTTATTTGGAAGAAATTGCCATAACCTTCTTTTTACAGAACAAAGAAGACACTAAGACAGAAAAAGAACACACTTCTCCCTACCCTTTTTTCCCTTACATTGGGTTACAGTAATGCTATAAGGTACAGAGAGGAGTGAGTTACACTTGTATAGAGGATGTCTATGACCAAACCAGGAACAATTTCTGCATTTGTGAGGAAGGTGCAGTGTGCGTAGCTTACAATGGGGCTGCTTTAATGAATAAAACAATACTTCTGCAATTTCAAGGGCTTCTGGTTCCTTAAAGCCTTCCACGAGCTGTCCAGGGTCTCAGTGAAGCTCTTCCCATCTCACATCCCTGTGTAAATCTGGGGTAAAAGCCAGCTTAATAAGGCCATTTAAGGAAACACTGTACAGTGAGCATGGATGTAGCTTTCCTTCATCTTCTTTTCACACATGGCTAGATGCTTTGTGGGAATTTACTAATGAATTTCCAGGGTCATTGGAGTCTTGTCTGTCTTCTAGCACAAAGACATCGCTTCGCTATCAGCAACGGGCATGGTCTATACCACCTCTGCAAGGGTAACCCATCAGGAACAAGCATAAATTAATCAGGAATCAGTTCAACAACACAAAACCCTTGGAATAAGCCCCTATCATGATTTTATGCCAAAACTCACACTAAAGTAGGACAAAGATTAAACCATTAGTTAGATAATGGATCTGTGGTAAGCAAGTAATTCAAAGTGTTTAAACTGACTTCTGTTTGCTCATTAGTCTGGTTTATTTTGTTAGGCTTATGACATCTATTGAGCCAAAAGTAAGCAAGCAAACAAAATATTACTCCCTAAACTAATGGTGAACTTCCATGCTTTGCTGTTGGCTGAATTGTTCACTGTATAAAATAATATTGGCTGTGAGAACAATGAAGTTGATAATGCTTGCAGTGCAGTCCAAATTTTTAAAGCTCTTTATTAAGTTTTTCAGTTTCTTAGGTATCAGGACATCTAGAAACACCACTGTTTGATTTCAGGCCTCCTGAGGTGAATTTGCATTGAAATGCAACATCATGGTGTGATAACATGCATCAGAATGTGACTGCATGATGCAAAAACGCAATGTCATCACCTGATGAGATGCTATGAGGCATACATAGAAATGTTGTGATTCAGCAGTGCAGACCTACAGTGCTTCCCCTCTCCCCATAAATCCAGAAATAAAATAAATCCAGAAATAATAAAATAAATCCAGAAGGTATTGTTCATGTTTCACACTGAGCACGTTGCCTGGAGGATGAGATTGTGGCAGTGACAGAGAACAGAGTGGAGAAAAGAGCAGAGAACCCATAACAGGTGACTGATGTGTGTACAAAGATGTGTTGAAATGACTTACAATGACTGCCAGATATTAAAGAATGTATTTGAAAAAGAGAAGGCAGCATTTAAAAAAATGTTGAAATAACTATGTTCCCTTTTCCAAGGGGTGCTTATTCCAAGTATGTCTAGATTGCTTTTGCTGCTGCCAGGGAATTGTAATTATGTTGCCAAAGTGCAAAGCATAAAGTGAAAAAATGCTTAGATCTAAGTGTTGTCTACCTAGAACCTTCAGGCTATTGCTAGCCAGAAAGCAGCAATGAAAGCTAGTCCAGATATAGGGAGCATGACAGAGTCACCACTACTCTACAGGTGTAAAATACATCGTAATCTCAGTAATCTGGGCAAATAGGATGTAGTTAGTTGGTAAGACACTTCTGTAAATGTTCCCTAAGATCAGTATTTCCAATGCTGTTGTACAAGCTGACCTGTGACACTCTTTAAAATGATTCTGAAGGAAATGTTGTGTGTAAATGTTAATGTCTTCTCTAAAACATAAGAAAACAAAAATGCTTATACATGATATTAGTATAAAATATTTAAAGGGAATTTCTTTTGTGAATATATAATGATATATATTGGAAAACTGCAGAAGGGAGTTCTCAGATAAGTTTGTTTTCTGTTATTGCAACTCTAGCCAACTTGGAGGATATTTTCCTTCTTTCAGAGAAATCTGTCTACTCAGTTGAGTTTTCCCAAGGTCACCAGTTCTAATTAACATGCAGTTTTCATAGTTGGTTGATGAAACCGTGAATCATTAAAGCTTTATAATGTGTAATATTATCCTTAGTAAATCTTACCTTTTCATATACTTCATGAATATCTCTATCCTTTCTGCTGGAAAAAAAAATTAGGTATGAACATGATAATGAAAGTGGATAACTGTGGGTATTTTTTTCTCTGTCACCTTTGCTCCTGCCAAGAGGTTTTATACAACTGATTTTTTTTTCAACTTGAAATTAACATCCTTAACTAGCTTCATCTTCTATCCAAGTTATGTCTTCTCAAGCACTGCCCAAGTCCACAAAGGATCTTAGAGCTTTTCTCTACAAAAGCTATACTATTGATTAAGGATGTTACCTGTTGACATTCAATAGAACCTGTAATTTAAAGAGATAATAAGTTTACACTTGATCACATTTTTCCTACATCAACTGTGGCCAGAAGGACCTAGGCTGCTTTGACCGTCTATTTAAGAGTGGTATGTTTTGTTTTGTTCTTCTGTTTATTTTTTAATCATTTTTCCTTTCTAGTGCTTTCCATGAGAAAATAAGATTTTAAATGAGTTACAGTAAGTACTGTAGAAAATAGAAATTTCTTTCTGTTTGGGAATAGTGCGTCATATGTGCTCAGGTAGAGGAAAGACATTTTCAATTTTCAGGCATAATGTTGGTCAAGAGTGCCTGCTGATTCATTCTGAGGAGAGTGAGTCAGACAAGCTAAATTAGGTTTCTGCTCTGAATCATCCTCTATAGGAGACTATCTTACTCCGCTGACTATAGACAGCCTAAAGAGATTAGCTATACTAGGCTAAAATTGCACTTTGTCAATACCCATTTCCTAACTAACTGTCCTTTTCTGAAGTCCATTCTATTCTGAACCCCAAGAGCTAATGGATGAGAATAGGGTAGCTGACACTTGACATTTGTTTGTTCTTGAAGAGGGTATAAATGTGGAATTTATATAATCCCCAAAGTCTCCTTCTCTAATATTTTTGTACAATAGTAAATCTGCTCTTTCAGTAGAAGCACAATGTCTTGGAGCAGTAGAAGGAGTTCTTTAAAGTTGCAATTATATTTGTTACTTCTCATGTTCATTTTACAAAAAAATAAGCACAGCTGTGGTTAAAATTTGAATGAAGAATCCTTAACAAAATGGGCAAACATCTGCTCTGATTCTGATAATAATATCTTGATATTCACGTCAATAATCTTTGGTTATTTTTGTTGATTGTGTAGTCTAGATGCTGATAAATTGTCAAAGCTAATGGTACTGGAGGTGGAGTACAGCTGTCCACCAGTATACAGAACAAATATTTCATGAAAATCATCTCTATAAATCCTTTAAAGTCATACTCCAGTTTTTTTTCCACTCGAACTTCATCTAGAACAGTTTATATTTATATTACTATATAGTTATCTCTTTAGCAATATCTTTATGTATGTACCTCTCAAAATGGTTTGCAAAAGCATCATAATGTACATGTTTTACTTCTCCAAGCTGAGCATATATCTTTATTTTGTGGTAAAATATGTCTCACCTTTTCCAGATGAGGCATTTCTAGTTTTCTCAGTCCAGCTTGGAGCTTTAGACTTGTGGGCAAATCCCTTTTATATTTTCCTTCATGCATTTTTTAAGCAGTATTTTTTATCTTCATCTAAAGGAATTCACTGAGTTCCCTAGTATTATTCTCAGAGACAGAAGCACAAGAACAAGGCAGATTTATATGACAGGGCAGAAAGAAATAACCTGCACTACCCCTGGCTCTGTGGACCGTATTTTGAATTGTGTGTACCACCTGTGCCACCCCTCAGCCTCCCTTCTCCCCATTGATATTGCAGTTGCATCCAGCTTTGACAACATTCTTGTATTACCAGGGTGTTGATGTGTGGCACCATTTTTATGACTTCTTTCAGTTTGGTTGATCTCACAGTTCTTATCCTCCAGAGAGTTCAATTGCAAGTGAAAATACATGGCAAATATTTTTCATGTGGTTGACATAGAACATATATTTGCAACCTGCCTCTCCAACAGCATATTGCATGTAAAAAAGGCAGCAAACAAATAATGCCTTCCACTGCACAACATGAGCAATGGCTTAAGAAGGCTTTCCTGTGTTCCATCTGAGATTAGTAGTCGGAGAAGTTTGATTTGTGCCACTGACAATAACTGTTCATTTTAATCTGTCTAATGAATTCAAACTCCAAAATGATGGTGCATTAGATATGCAGCATAAACAACTGCTGCAATAAGCGTTATTCAAATTGAAAAGTCAAGAATTTAAATTTTTTGGAACTACTGCAATCCAGGGGCCCAATGAATCATTAATTTTGTCCTCCTCTGCCTGGTTGGGTTTAGTAACACTCATACAACTTACAAGGAGATGAGGCTTATTTGTTCACAACATTATTGCCCTGTATTGCCCTGTAATGTTCACAACATTATTGCAATTATTGTAGAGGTGCTACACTCATAAATTTAATGAAAACAGTTTATTTGGAGATATGAGAGAAAGACTCAACCTCAACAGAAGTTAGTGCTTAATCCAGGTTCATAAAAAGTCACTTTTTGCCTAATTCATAAGTTTTCTACAGGAGTTGCTATGTCATTGCATGGGATAGGACTTCCCTGGGGGTGCACATGGTTCTTGTTTTGGTTTCTTCTCCTTTCCTCATTCTCACCCAGCCTGGCTTGACTTTCCCTCTGGGGTCTGAATCCTTGTGTGAGTTCAGCAAACCTCTACAAAGCCTGTTGAACCATGTGATTTTCCCTGCTTTCTGAATTCTATTTTTTTCTGGTTTAGGACCATCCTCCTGGGGGAGATAGTCCTAGTTTAGAGGAAAAAAGTTCTCAGATTTCTCCTTGCTGATGGTCTTGCACTAGTCCTGTGCCATGGAGAGAGGCTATTGCAGACAATGTTTGGTTGAAATCCAGCAGCGTATTGCTTCAGGTGACCCGGCTGTTTGCTCTGTCAGTATCAAACATGCACAATCTCAACACCACCAGAGACCTGGTAAAATTAAAGAAGAATATTTTTTTCAGAGGTGTACAGTGATTAAAATTGAAAACACCTCCAGTAAAACTGAAGTTTGCCAGAAACATAAGAATTGACCAAATCTGCATGGATTTTTGGGGTTACGATGAAAAGTTCTCAAAATACACTTGAACAAAATCACGTTTTGGAAAGTTAGCAAATTAGCAGCCGTTATCCAGAGCTGAAAAAAGAATATCTGGATTTAATGCGAGATAAAACCCATCACAATATTCAAACAAAATAGCTCACCTGGTTCTGGAACATCTTCCAAAATACCTAGCCTGAATAGAAGTACTGCATGAGAAATTTAACTGCAAGTATTTCGCAAAACAAAGAGAAATAAGATTGGGGCGCTGGAAGCTTTTGTCAATTTCTGTGTTAGGCAGGGTCAGTTACATTCTTGTATGGATGACATTGCTTTACCTCTGGCTACTCTCCATTGTAGACAATGCCTTCAATTACTATTTTAAAGGTGTCTACCAGTATATAGATGCATTAATATTATATTTTGGTCTATCCACTGAAAGAAAAAGTCATTATTTTAAGAGCAGTTGGAGGGGCAAAAGAGGCAATAAAATTTCTGGAATACAGTAATCTCAAAATAGTTAGTATAGACATTCCACATTTACCGTATTCTTTTCATTTATTGAGGTATCTCTTGGAGTTATAGCATGGAGTAAATGTAGGTAAAGGTAATGTTCTTGCTTCAAGTATCTTAAAAATTAGATAATTTGCAAACATGAAAATGAAAAACTAAATTGTATTCACAAAAGACACAGAAATATTTACCATATTTTTTCCTATCTCTGTTATTGTTATTCGCTTTCAAAAAGTTATCTGTTTTGCTTAGTCAAAGGAAAGAATTGATGTTAATAAGTTTTTAAAATGTACAGGTGTTCTGATGAGACACAGATTCACTGAGAGCAGATATCAGTGCCTGCAAGACAAGAAATGCAGAAAAAGTATCTTAATTCTTATTAAAGAAATTATTGTCACCAGTGTTCCTTACTGTGAAAGTGACATAAAATGAAAATATGTGAGAAAATTTGAGGATTGTATTGGATTTTTCTATGCCACTGTAAAACCATAAAAATGATAGTGTCAAGAAATATAGCCTATGTAAACAGAAAATTTAATTGCACTAATTGCAACTGTTCAGTGGTGGAACTCTTAAATCCAGGAGAGAGCCTATAATTGTTTCAGTTGCATTGACAGACTTTAATTAACATTTAGTTATACTGTAAATGTACAAAACTATCAATGAATATGAGTAGACATTTAAAGGTGTAATGCACTGCACAGAAGCACAAAAATAGAAGAGCTTTAATGGTTCTCCTGTTTTTAGGTTAATTCAAGAAGGTAGATTGTAAGCTTTTCTTGCATTCCTTTTTATCTACTTTTCCATCACATAGACTAATGAATTTTTAAAGGATCTATGCTGCTGTGTTTAATGCTTATATTCAATGGCTGAAAGAAAGTCTTCTAATTCAGCAATGCATTCAAACTACTTATAATTTCTTATCTATCAATGTTTAGACTCAGATTTAAAATCAACTGAAAAATCTCACACTGAGTTTAATGGGCAAGGACTTAGGCCCTTATAGAGTGGTCATTACCAGAGACTCTGATTCTGCAACTGACTCCATGTGGGAGTCAATCGAAGTCAATGATGCTTCTAGGGGGAAGCTGAATCTGTCTATGCAAAGTCAATTCCAGGACTTATGCCTTTGTAACTAAGCATTGTGTTTGCAACAAAACCACATTGATCTGCTCTCTGAAGAACATAATGGAGGCCTCTACTCTCAAGGTAGTATTTCTCTTCTCTTGCCATGTCTCATCATGATTTTTCCTAATTCATATTTATACATGCTCTGTTTTTTAAAAGATTTTTAATATGTTGTGTTTCTACATTCATTATTGTTAGGACTTTGAGGATGAGTTATTTGTTTACTGAGCTTTTTAAAAGAAAATGGTGATGAAAAAGACATCTGTAAACATAGAACTACTCTGTAAGCCACATGAATGTATTAAAAACTGTGTCAAAAACTCTGTTGTATCTATAAATGGTTTAAAAGTTTAATTGTCAGTTTTACCTAATGGGTTCAGGTAATTAAAATGCAAAGAAGGCTTGGGTTTTTCCTCTAGTTTTTCTCCACTCTAAATAAAAGGAGAAGAAATCATTAAATTGAACTTTGCAGTTTCATCTATACAGCGGAGAAATGTGTAGTTACCCAAAACTTTAAAAGACATTCAGAATGACAGAGGTTTATATATAAACAGACAGGACAATTATCTTTGAGTAATTGTTTTTCTAGACTTAAGGCTTCAGATCTTAGTTGTCACACAGAGTTTTTCATATTTTCCCCTTCTGATTTGTCTAACCTAGAGGTCATTAGACACTTCCCCAGGATGACAAAGAGAAGGTTCGAGCTTCTCAGCTGCCTGAATAGATTTAGAAAAGCGGATTGAAGTTGTTTGCTTGGAAAAGCAGACAACAGGGCAAGAGAGAAAAGGCAAAAGGAATCTCCCTGTATTAAGTTTGCTGTACCAAAAAGAGGTTCAGTAAACAAATAGTGAACATCATTAAAAACACTATATTTAATTTGAGCTCTCTTCTGAAATCTGTCAATGAGCTACAAAAGACTTCTAGTGAAGGGGGCAGGAGTGATGAAGCTCAGTAGAGTGAAGAAACAGTGTAAAAAGAGAAGTCTGTGTTAATGCCTCCCCACACATTCTTGACTGTTTTATCACAGTAACACTGGATAGTTGAGCATTTCTTCTACCCTGTTTTTCTACTCCCACGAAATTATGTGTCAGGCTGAGCATAGATACAGTGTAAGTAAAAAGGTTAGAAAGTTGCTGTTACAAGTTGTGTATAAACCTTAATGTCTGTTGATGGCTTCTAAAAGTTCCTTTGTTTCTCCCAAAAACCAGATCAGACAGCACTATTGATAAACACCATTTGCCATTTCACACATCATGTGTGTTTGGTGTCAAACACACTCATTATGCAGGGTTTTAAATGTAACTAAAACATATTTTAATTAATATGAGTAAAGATCGGAACAGACCTTTGAGATGCCAGATAGGAAAGTGTTGGTTCTTTCTCCAGCTTTGTAGCAGAACCATCACTAATGGCTTCTGACTGCCAACCACAAACAGCAGGCACAGATGTAGGGTCCATTTTCAATGGTGGCTTTTCTGGCAGGGAGAGATGGTGCTTACCCTGCTGAAAAGCATCCGGACAGGCTGTCCTGGCTGCAGAACAGCAGGTTAGAGAGAAAACAGCCTTTGGGTGATCAGTGAAATCTGAAACTTTACAATGAGATACTACAGAAGAAAAATTCCTGATTCTTGCCACGCAGTCTGTGGGGAAGCTCCAGAGGAGGAATGAGATTGTAACAGCTGACATTATTGGCAAAGAGAAAGTTCTGCTTCGCTTTGTGGATGAGAAAGAGTGGGACACACTGGCTTTCTAAATGTTGCTTTGCAGCATGCAGAAAGCCTGTGTTTCTGGTTTTAATCTGGCCTATCCTAAAATAAAATGTTAAACAGTATTTTCTTGTTAAAATTGAATGTCTGGATAATGACCCTTCCAGCTTGTGTGCAGCTTTAGGTAGCCATTTGTATTTACATAACTATGCAACTGTGACTACATGGAGGTCCTCAGTATTTTTTTAAACAGCCTGTAGGGTTTTATTAAAAATCACCAGATTATATCTTGAAGTGGTTTGCTATAATTAGGAAAACTGAATTAACAATTTAGTAATTTTAGATCTTCTTCTCTCCTAAAATGGAAATTTTTGTTAATTTTAAACCTTTTATAGATAGAATTTAGGGGGGAAAAAGGAAGATGTGAGCCCTATTTGTTTTCTGATGTTGTCACAAACTTATTCAAAATTTTGGGTTCATTTCCAGATCAAATAGAGATTTTTCTGTTTGTTTGCGGTCATTAACAGAGTCTTTTACTCTAACCTTGCAGTGTAACCTTTTGAAACTAGACCATGCAATTCCTGTAACAGGAAACCATCTACACTGTGGGTGCTCTGGGATATTATGCTGGAGGTGGCATTTTTGTAGGCTTGTGTTTTGATTTGTTGTAAACTTTGTCGACAGGTCCCTTTATGTCATCCATTTCTCCTTAGACCTCCATGAATGCAATGTGACAATGGCAACTTCTGAACATATTTATCTGAATGTGCAAAAGAAAGCACACAATTTTACATCCATGTAAGACTCAAAAGTAAAATCAAAACATTGGTAAAAAAAATCTATGTGAAGTAAGTAAAGACAACCTCACCTCATTTACTTAGAAATATCATGTGATGGTTGGATGACATTGGTTGAAAATGTAAACAACCACTCTGGGAGGACAAAAGGTGTTGGAAGCTGTCCTTCCAAGGGGCTTGGATATTATAGGAAGCATTTCATCATTGATATTGCCAGCTCTAATTAGTCCTGTTAGGAATAGGGTGACAGTGTTTACCCCTTTTGATGTTTGACTAGTGTATTTCTGCATTTTTTTCAGATCCTTGTTTGCATGTATGCACATAATTTTCACATCTTTCCTTCCTGAATTTACTCTGTGGATGGATCAGATAGTGTTAAACACAGAGTTTTCAGCTGCATGCCTCAGAATTTCTTGTGGTTGAAGTCAGTCTGAAGTGTTTCTCTGCAGTCTTCCTTCCGACCCCATTAGTCATGGGGAGTTTTTGTATTCTTGCAAGTGCTCATTTAAAAAATTAGATCTGTTCTGGGTTTAGGGCAGTTCCTCCTACATCCCACTGTGTTTTCCTTCTTTTAAAATCCCTTACTAACTATTTTCTTCCTGCTTTTGTGCCAGGAACTGCCTTCAAGACCTGGAGTTTTCTGTGCTGCATTCATGATGTCTTAAGGTCCACATGCATATTCCATCATTGTTTCCAGATGTAGCTCTTGTTTCTTCTGGCTCTTGTCCACCGCAAACTCTACCACACAATACTTTATACACAAACATGTTCCACGGTGTACCTGCTCTAGTGTAAACATACACACAGATGTTGCAGTGAGATTTTTTGGTGGGAGGACAAAAAATAAGATGGGACTCACTCTCCTTGCATCCTTTCTTGCATCAAAAGCTACCAAGAGCAGTGAAAATCAGACAGACTCATGTGGAGGCCTGAACTGGGAGCTGGGGGTGACCCCCAATACAGGCAGAGCCCTTCTCAAAGCTTAGTCAGTCCATATAACAGGGTCCAAAGAACACCCTGTAACTATCAAAAAATGACAGGTCACAAGCCTGGCCCAAGATCTGACTAGAAAACCAAAAAGCTAATTGGGAACAGCAGGGAACACATCTCAGGACAGGTGTGGGTGTTCTGATCCCAGCCTGAGTGGAGCCTCAGGTCATGGGCCTTAGAGAGGCTGGCTGGGCTGGTCAAAGCAATTGTGCCCCTGGGTGCACTCAGACTCCTCATAGTAGTCATGTCTGTTTTCCTTTCTGAAGACTATCTTTTAAAGGCAGAAGAAAAATCTTTCCTCTATAAAACCCTTTCTGCTAAAATCTGCTGCTCTCTGGCTTCTGTGGCCAGGGTTGCTTGGATGCTGAGATCTCTGACTAGTTGCTCCTCATCCATTTAATTTTGACTCACTTGTTGACTGCCCATCACTTGGCTGTCATTCTCTTTCCTTCTGCTCAGTTATCACTTATAATAAAACCTTCAGACAAATGGTTGCAACTACAACAGCAGCTAGCAAAACACAAGCCAACATCCTTATTCAATTCTTCTGGCATAACACGGATTGTTTCCTTCTTTAAATCTCTCACAAATTCTTGTCTCACTGCCATATTTTATTTGTAAGATTGTTTGTGTGCTTAGAATAAAAAAACTTTATTCTAAGAACATTGGCAATATCCTGTTCCTTTATTGGTGCCTTTCATGAGAAGTTAGCAGTGACAAAAGCTACAAGAAGTAGAGGCATGCAATATTTGTCCTTACTGCTCATTCAGCTTCTGCTCCACTCAGTAATGTGACAATGTTCTTTCCTCATTTGAGAAAATGTTCCTTTGAATATTTCAGTGAATATCTGCAGTTTCATTTGTGTGCAACTGACAGCTGTCTGTGGGCTTACAAGGCAAAGAGAGAACATGATCACATCAGCAGTGCTAAAGGGATAGATGGAAAGTTTTGTTAGTCCTAACTCAGTGATGCACCCTGTGGTACAGCTACGGATGTGACACAATTGCTTTTCCATATATCTTTATCTGGAATTATTTTTTCCCAAGTTCACATGGGTGAAATTGCAGCAAATTGGATGCCATATACCAAAATACAATTGAACTGGCACGAATGGATTCTTTAAATGCTCTGGATAACTTAGCATGCTCTATAACTTATATCCAACAACCAAGCTCTTCTGCATTCAGGCAACCTAGTGACAGCTGTCTGCTAGGGTGCAAAGTGCTGGGGTGCCCAGATACAGGGCATGCTCAGCTAGGAGAGATGAATCCTTTCGGGTTCATTTCTAAAAGGACACCAGTTTTGGCTTTTAGGACAGCCTCTAGATGGTTTAGAAACCATACTGTTTTATTAATGAGATCCAAAACATTATTCTCTTTATGCCTTATTTCCTGGGCAAATAAGAAAGCGAAATGGTCTAAGGCACCAGATACTCTTCCATGGGGTGTCTGCATTCACTCCACAGAAACCAAACATAAAACACCTTCCAGCATCCTCTAGTGACTTCAACAGTATGGACTTGCTGGTCCACAAATACTAGTAATACATAATATAGATAGCCCCTTACCTGCAAGATGAACTGGCCAAGTCTGTTAGTCAACTTGATGTTGAACTGATACTTTCATTACAAAATACTGGTTTACTCACTGGAAAACTCTGGACCTGTTTCGTGGTTTGCCATTGTGCAACACACCTGCCTTAAACTCTGGATGTATTTGTCAGTACATCTATGGTCATATACACCCTTTCTTTTGCATTGTCTTACTCTCTCCTTTCCCTTCTTTCTCAACATGCAAGTGCTGTTTTCTTTTTTGCTGTGTAAGTCTTGTGTTTCCTTACTGCTAATAAAACCTATTTTACTTTCATGACAGTTAAAAAGGATGTATCAGCTTGCTAACTGCTAAGAGAACAAAACCTCTGCTTATTTACAGACTCACATAATCAAATTTGTTTTGTTGTATAAGCACATCCTTTTTTAAGTACATTACTAGACTGCACTGTTTCCCCGCTCTTTGTCACTGACTGAATTGGTTATTTAGTGACAAATATCATAATGATTCTACTGATGTTTATGGAGCTGCAAAGGAGTATTCAATATTTTTACTACCTTAGCAAAAGGCTTTATTTTAGTTTTACTCACTGCACACTTTCCTTGGTAAACTTAGAAAGGGAAAAGAACAAACAGTAGGAAATCATTAGCTGGTACTGACAGGTCAATGCAGTGAGATTATTCCTATAGATCCTAGACTTGCTGTGTATTTAAAGATAAAAGGTAACATAATTGCATATCTTTTCATGATCTTACTGTCCAAAGAGAATGTGTATTTCCAAATAGGGGAATTTTTCCTGGATGGGTCCACAAGTGTTCCCAGAAATTGCAGCTGTAGAAATATTTAGGTACTGGCATAAGGTTTTGTACAGATTTTCCAAAAATTGGAAACCAACCCCCCATTCTGCCACAAAACAGAGCATGGCTTTTTATATATTTTTACTTCATCTCAATTTTCAGATCATTGAAGCATCTGCAGAGAAGATACTTCATTCCAACAGGATGGTAAATTATTCTTTGAATAAAGCAACATCACACTGCACCTCCCATGGAATCCTTTGACAGAGAGAGGAAACTGTAATATCATCATTAAAAATTTTTCCCACAATCCAGCATCAGATTTACCAGTTCCCATTTATTTTTCTAAACCTGGGGCCTTACTGAAAATTATATTTGATTGACAAGAGATGCCAAACATCAAAAGACATGCAGCAGTGATGTTTGGGTGCAGATACTACTTTTAAAATTTGAAATAGCCATCTTTCAGAAATTCTAGTGTTTCTCAATGAAAATATGCATGTTATTGTTTCCTTGCTTGGGGTCTGATGCAACTCTTTTGCTTAAAAGCAAGCTTTACTTGAGAACTTAATACAGTTTTTATTAGGATCTTCATATTTGAATGTCTTGCACATTTAGAGATGATAAACGCTGTTTTGACCTATCATTTGGTTGCAGATTGTCCTGTGAAAAAACACTGCAGAAAAGATCTGCTATTGGAAACAGGGATGCTGTAGCATTTCTTCTAAACAGAAGCATGTTTAATGGTCAATAAAATGAGCTCTTGGCAGTCATTCAATTTGATGACTAAAGAATTCCTGCCTTTACAATAACAATGTTATAGTACAAAATAGCATTAGGAAACTGACTGCACTGATTGGTTTGCAATGAGTCATAGCTATGCAATTATGGCTCTGCAATTGCCCAGGCATGACATCATAAACTGTCACAATACAGACTTTAAAATTATTTTTAAAATTTGTTGTTGTTTGGTTTAAATAAGGCCAGTATTCTCTGAGTATCCTGTGTGTTACATGCATGTTAACATGTTGTGTGTTACATGCCTGGTTAGACACAACTACTGGAAGATGAGATTTCCATTGTAAGCCTTCATGGGTGATTTTGCAGATATCATTTTTACTGACATCAAAATATAAAAAATATTAAAAAATCAAGGGATGGGAGATCTTTATACTTTGAGGGCAGAATATTTTCTCTAGGTGTAATTGTTAGCTTTCCATCAAAGGCCAAAATCTGATGTATATAGCTGGCTCTGTGTGACTGTTTTTGCCATTGCTCTGTCATCTGAGAGCTCAGAGAACTGGCAGATTTAATATTTCATCACATGTTCCAGTATGCGTCTTAATTCCTACATCGGCCTTCTAATGGCCAAACTATGGTGCTGATCTGTTGCATTTCATATGGGCAAAGATATCAGCATTAGAGTCCCAATGTTTCATCCTATTCTATCTCATTCTGAGAAGCTTCATCATTTTTCCTGTAATTGATCCCTGAAGTTTTGATGGGTATCCTAAAGCCACTTTACATGAACTGCAATAGCCAGTGAAAAGTCAACAGAATAAGAATACCAGAGCTAGCAGCAGAAATAGCTAAGATTTACTTTAAGTATCTCTTCTGTCATAGTTTGAGGTAGAAAGCTTAACATTGCATTTTTTTTTCCTAAATTCAAAGGGAATCTAAAATTCAAAGGGAAACATTTTCTTATGCAAAGAATAATTTTAGGACGTTGAGGAGAAGAAATAGATTCATTCTAGCCCAAGTGTGGATGTTGATCTGTTAAAGATTTTCAGAAAAATGTGAGAGACAGATAAACCATAGTCAAATCCATATTAAAGTCTCAATACTCTGGGCTTAATATCATGCATAAATGTCTTAACCACCAGGCTGTGGAGGCTGTGTCTCTTTTTAATCACTTAATCCACTAGTATAATTCAACATGAGCTGGGACAGAGCCTGAGCTGTTCATGTTCTGTTGTTTTGACTCTGTTTATAAAATTTCTTACCAGTGACATGTTCTTCAATACCTAGAAAAATTCTGTAGAAGAAAAACTGAAACTTGGAAAAATATTTTTATGCTCTTGTCAGCAACTTCTTCAGAGCTTATCTAAAGCATCCAAGATGACCTCTTTCAATTCTAACCAAACAGCACTGATTTTTTCACTCTTTCTGGATCTTCCAAACAACACTAAGATAAAATTTTATGTCTAGATGTTTTGTGACAAAAGGATGTGACAGTAAGAGTCAGCTAGTCTTGTTCCATTTTCTTTGCTGGAAAAAGAACAAGAAAAGGCTCCATGAACAGGATGCAAATCAGGGTACATCCGAGCCTTGTCCCCTGCTTAATACTGAGAGGAGAAAATATGAATTGCCAACCACCAACAAATGTGTGTCTTTTCATGCAGCATCTCTGTTGAGGGAGGCAGAGAAGAGGCAGTGGTGGAAGGTAACATTCTATCATTGAGACAAATCTCACAGGGCTAGTGAGGCTCCGAGCCCTAAACATCTCACTTTCAATCCCAATTAACAGGCTGGACTTGTGACTGCTGGCAGTTCTCTATAGAAATTACAGTTCTGATGCAAAATCTTTTACCTCAGGCTCCATGGACCTGTCAAAAGGCTACAGTCAAATACCTGCTCGTCTACAGGTAAAGAGGTATTTGTATGCACTTGCAGTGTTCAAGATTGTCATGTATTTTCTGGTTGGAATAGCACATCATCAGAGAGCATGCTTTCCTTTGTTAGTACATTTTTCCTTTCTCCTTATTTGTGGTTAGTAAGGTGCCTACTCTGGAGCAAGAAAGTTCATCCCTGATTCACCTGGATGATATTTTTATCACACCCTTCTAAGTAACCTATCCCTTTTTTATGCTTTAGCCTTGGTTCATTAACTTTTCACCTGGGGAATGTAGTAAACAGAGAAAAATCAATTCTGACTCAATCCAGCTCTCTAAACTTTCTGGAGTTCTTGTTCAACACTGAAACCGTGACCCTGGAGACTCCTCTTTCATAGAGAATATATATTAACTTTGTCAGTCAGTCTGATTAAATCTCTCTTCCCCTCTTTTTCTCCCTCTCTCTCTCTCTCCTGTCTTCTAGTCTCTTTTTAGCCTTTTTTTATGCCAGCCCTTACTGAAATGAGATATAACAGAACCACACCAGTTTTACCCTTAGGAGATAGCTGCAGATATTACCTGATTGATGGCTACTCTATTTTTCTTCTGAACTTGTTTTTACTCCTGTCACCTTCTCTTCTCTCCCTGAAACCCAGGTTTAGAAAAGGGAGATAGCAAGCAGGTCAGATTAAAAATTCACACTGTGCTCCTCTGCAGCAGTAAAAACAAAAGTATCCCCTATTCTGAAGTACAAACTACCTGGGGCAAAAAACTGCTATGGTTTCAAGAGAAGTCTGAATAAGACAATACAGAGGACCTTCAAGACCAGAGTTAATTAAAGCGTCTCCCAAGTACAGCACATCAGAGCAGAATTTCTAAAACCCTCAGAACAGAGCAATAACCTTTTCCACATTGTTTTATATCTTACTTCACAAAAAAAAAGACACGAGACAAAGAAAAACATCAAAACAATGATAGCAAGGCTCCTTCCACACATATTTAAACCTACTTAAGCTGGTAATAAAAAAATAAAAGCATTGAAGTATTAATTCCACATACCGAGCAAAGTTATACTCCAAGTGGCAATAGCCTATCTTCTGACATAAGGACTGTCAATTTACATTGTGTCAACATAATTTTATTATAATTCTAGGCCATAATCCTCATATATTTTCTAGATGACAGGCAAGATAAGAATACACTAGTTTGGATATCAGTACAGCATGGTCTAGGTTAATTGTCCTTGCAGAGATGCACTGTAATAGTCCTTTATTTCTCCTAGAATTTTAACTGGCTCAAAGGATTTTATACAGCAGTGAACTGCCCCACCTGAACATACCCCTTACAGAGAGATGTTAGTTACTTCTTACATGGAAAATCTTCTGGGAGTTCCATGCTGACCTGCACACCATTGGATTTTGACATCATAAAAAAATGGCCAAACTTTGCAAACTGTCTCTGAGTTTTCTGTATCATAAGTTCATTTTGTAGGTAACTAGGAACCATAGCTTAGGTCTTCAAAAATCCTTTGTGCATCTGAACTCAGGCAATCTGCAAAATGTCTTAGAGTCTTTCTTGTAAGAGTTCTGTCTTCCAGATATTGATCTTAATCTCAATCCAATACTCTGTTTTGTGATCTCTTCTCTGAACTGGTGCATTTATGTGAGATTTCTATGTCATATCAACTCCACCCTTCCTTTCCCACTCATTTTCACACTTTGCCTATTAATTTCTTAAAATGCAAAAAAAACCTCAAAACCCAAAGAGCCAAAATATAAAGCAGTAAATTGGAAGTCCATGACCTCTAATCTTATCTGATAGCACTTAAAGGTCTAGAAGAAAGCTAGGAGATCAGATGAACATTGTCACATTTTCTCTGAACTGGAGGAAAAAACATGGGCTACACATAACAGGAAAACTTGGTCCATGGCTCCTGCACCATTAGCAACTTGCATTAGAGGTCAGAGTGATGGCCATTTTGCACAAGATGGTACTTTTGCATCCCATAACTCTTAAGCAGATGCACACAGCAAATGCTACAGCAGAAGAAGCCAGTAGGTCCATCCAGTTGGCGAATCTCTACCAGAGGTCATTGCCAAAATCTTTGGAGGAGGAAATAAAGCCTATGTTATATACCCAATTTTGAAATAATATACTACAGGGATAAATTTTTTCATGATTCCAGCTGGTGATCAGGTTATGTCTTGAAATTGTGTGTGGATGCACTCAATTTTTTTTTTTTGTGTTGGCAACACTTAATTATTAGAAAGCAAGCAAATCCAGTAACATTAAAAGCATCACTGAAACACTACACAGCTCATCTTGGAAAATTATGGGTTTGTTTGTAATTTTTACAAATAATATTACAGATGGCATTAGCATAGAATCTGTACAATTTAAGGCCTGTTTTAATAAACATCTAATGTCAAAGTCAGCATCAAAGTCAGCACTGGAAAGAGCAGGTGTAGCTTTTTATTTGTTGCTTCTGCATCTTAATCATGATCCTCAGCCAGAGACAGGAGACATTTTGTATAATATTGAGAGGGAGAAAAGACAAGATTTGCAGTTGATAAACCTGTATTTGCAGTATAACACAAATTATTTATTCTCCTCTCACAGGACTGAAATGTTAATATTGTGGAGTACTGTGTAGAATTGATGATTCCTAATGAAGGTGTTGTTATTATTATGTATTAGCAGAGTGGTATGTTGTGACTTCTCAGTAAGTAAGTCATGTCACCATTATATTCATCAGTCTCATAACTTAGTACTTCGTTCAATTGTAACATAACTTTAACTGTTCTCTAAGTGACAAAAAAAAGTGTGATGGTTCACAGAATGTTCCATTACACAAAAGATGAACCAAGGAATATGGGAAACATGGAGACATTTTAAGATTGGTGTCATCTCCTGGAAGTATGAAACATTTATTTCCAGAATTCTTGTTTTTCTTCCAGTTTCTCCTCACTCCCATGTATACTACATCTTCTTTTGAGGGAACTAGCCTGTATTCATGCAGGGCATTGTCAGATCTCATACAGAATGCATTTTCCCAGGATTATTCCCTTAAAAAAAACAACAAATCAAAACAACAACACAAAACCCAAACCAACCAAACAAAACCAAACAAACCAACAAACAGAACCACATCACCCATCAAAACAAAAAACCCAACATCTGATGGAAGATCTTCACACATGAAAGAACTTTGGGGAAAAAAAAGATTCAGAAGAATTGGAAGAAGAACCAGTGAATAAGTCTGTATGCTCAAAACTGGAAAGGCAGTGGCAGCTGCAGTGCTTATGTTAGGGAGTTTAGATCCTCCTTTATCCCACTATTCTACTTCCTTGAGTCTGCCTGTATTTCTTTACTTTTCATATTAATAATGTGTGGTTCTAATGGGCAGGCTGGAGACACTAACGTCAGAAGAGAATGCCTCCAGCTCAGGGTAAACAGGTGTGGCAGTGGCGGATATAGGTCAGGTTTAAGTTTCGAGACTTCTATAAGGATTTCAGACTTCAACATGAACTGTAAGCTTGAAAAAATTGAGGTAAAAATTTAATTCTATTTTATACATACCTGTGAAAAGGTAGGACAGATAATGACACCAGACACTGTAATAACTGACAAATCTATTTTTTGTATTTTGATTTAGAGATGGAAGTGTTTTTTATTAAACAATCTGATTTTAAGATGAGAAATAAAACTGTTGTTTAAATTATTGAACTGAGTGGTCCATCATTAAATTATAATTTGGGGAAGTGACAAAATACTCCTTTCATTTTTGAAAATTTATCCTGAAGGATGTTTTAACCACAGAAATGTATTTAACCACAGGAAAATGCTCCCAGTTAGCAAGAACAAAGAACCTTCTCAGATTCAAGGGCAAAAATCCACCCTAAGAACTCAGAATCGAATTTACTAACAGTAGCATATGTGAGCTAGAAAATGATATTATCTTCTGGGAAAATTATACATCGCTGCCCTATGAAGTTGTGTTAATGCACATGAAGTTTTTATGTCCAAATTAAAGAAAAAAAACTTTCAAAAGCCAAACAGACAATACATTTGTACATAACAAGCTGACTTTTCCTCAATTGTATTTACAACTCTGTAATAGTTTTGTATATTCGTATAGTTGAAATGTTTTATTTGAGCTGGGTTGCAGAGAAAACTGTTATGATATCCAGAAATACTAATAATCCTTTTATATTATAAAGATATTTAACAAAATGTTTTACAATGAAAATCAAAGACTAGATGTTGGGGTGAGGATACAGGCTGTCAAAAGATTTAAAAAGTGATCAACTGTCTTTAGAGCTTGTAGTACAACAATTAGGAGCAAAATAGAAACCTTTGGTAATAATGTGTGACAGAAGGAAGAGAACATGAGCTGCAGGCCCCTGTATTATAACTTAGCAAGGACTTTTGATTGGGTCATTGATGTTAAGCTAGCACTCCCACCCATTTGTCCTGAAGCAGCTTATGCAAAAAAATTCCCTAGTTGCCCACACAAACCCCACATTCTAAAATCAGCATACGTTAGAAAAGACAAAAAGAGCTTTCAGCTGACAAGAGAGTTTGTGTAAATTTGAATCTGTGATTCAAACTAGCTTTGAGATGACTAGCACTGAAACACAAGCTGCAAAAGTAAGTTTTAACAGAGGACAACTACCTAATTTTACAGACTGGAAATCTTTATTTCTTCTTTAGTAGCATTTGACTAGAGCCAAAAAAAGAGTTAGTCCATGACCAAGAATACAAAGATGGTAGTTAGCAACTACCCCATGAATGCTGGGGAATAGATTGTGAAGTGGAACACAGGCAACAGAAGAGTTACAACCAGGCCATAATACTTCAGAAAGAAACCCAAAAAGAGTAATACTGTACATCCAGCACCACTTTGAAAATACAGCCTTAACTGAAAAGAAAAGGGTATAGCTTAGCTTGGAAAAGGTGTTGGGTTTGATGGAATGAAACTGTGTGTCTTTGTGCACCTTTGGTTGCAACACTCATAGGAAGTTCAACAAGTACAAAGAACTCATTGAAAGAAGTCTTGTTGAGCAAACCATTCTTATGTTCATCTTCAAAACTCAAAACTATACTGACATTCTAGTGCTGTGGTGTTAAAAACAGACCCAATGCTCTGGGAAGCTGCTGTTGAAAGCAGACACACTTAGCAGAGCACACCTTTCAGAGTGCAACACTTGTATTATCTAAGGATTGGGAGAAGAGTCTACCAGCATGTCACAGTCCCTTTCTGTTTCAGAAAAAGAGGTCCAATACAGTCTGGCAATACATGAGGCATGACTTGGCTCTCTCCTAAGAAGCAGCTGATGATTTGGGCTGTCAGGTTGCAAGAAGCAAGTACTGAAAATACTGTTCTATAATTGTGTGTACTCTATGCCCAAATGTTAAGCATGCAAAAAAACACGGTGAACTTAGAGCAGTGAGTGTGTTCATTGCTCAGGATAATCACAATCAATTGCTATTTTTATTTCTAGGAAGACAATTTGGCAAGGGATGTGATCAGGAAATTGAAGCTATGCTGTCCACAGAAAATGAGCCACAGTATGCTTCAGGAGAATTCAGACAACTTACTGATGAATAACAGGAGAGTGGAGCCAGCATTGAAGAAACAAACTGATGGAAAAGGTGAAACATGCAGGAATGATGTTAATGGCAACGTTTAACTCTTGCAACTCTCCTTTCCACACTCCCTTAGAACATGGATGTTTAAAGTGAAGATTCATGAGGTGGATGACTAAATTATGCTTCTCATAAAGGCTTTCTCATACATTTTTTCTTCTGTTCAGCACAAACGATAATGAACAGCAGAAGTGGCTGAGGAAGTGCAAATAGCACCAAGGTTGTGGGTTTGACCCCCATATGGGCCATTCACTTACGAGTTGGACTTGATGATCCTTGGGGTCCCTTATAATTTAGAATATTCTGTGATATCTGACTCTGTGACAAATCAGTGCTGCAGAAGACCTAGATATCCACATCTATGACTTTACAACTGAGCAGGCCTCAGCACAGTTAAAAGCAACTGCAAAAGTATTTTCAAAAGGTAAGATTCCATATCACATGGACCTTTGACCACAGAAGTTCTATACAGGCCATCAGAGCATAGATCAGTGCTGAAGAATGTTCTGGGAAGTCATATAGAAGCTGGAGCTAGAACAGTATGCCATTAGAAACAGGTAAACAGCCAGTGGCCTAAAAGGCATATACATGTTGCCTCAGCTATTGTTGTCTTGTCTGAGATAAGAGAGTCAGGAGCTATATAAAAAACAGGTCAGCTGTCATCAAGGCTAGAATGCCAGAAAAGTAAAGGACAGTCCCTTATCAACAGCATAGACAAAAAGTGGCATTCTGATCTGACTGGAACTTCAAAAGAGTCACGATAGAAATTGCAGCTCAGGTTTGGATATTGTTTTGGCAGATATATCAGTGTTTAATTGACTGAATAACTGTTCCACATCCGGTGAAATTCCATTTGGATTTCCAGAGAATTTCACTTTCACATTCTTGTTTGGAAGAAAGAAGAATTGAAAAGTGCAGTGCATGGGTTACCAGATATTAGATCCTGTGTCAATTATGTACTGAAATCTCTAAATCCCCTTTAAAAATCAGGAGCCTTTCCCTTGAAGTAATCGTGGTGACACTGAAGCTGAAAAATGTAAAAAAGGTGTAATAGGAACAAAAATGACTAGAAGTAAAAGTGAAAAAAAACCCACAAGTGGAGGATCTTCAGGGTATCTCTACATTGTTAGCAGAAAGGACACCACCTGGAGCCACAGCTGGAGACAAATTAAAAAAAAAAAAAAAATCAAACAAGCTGAGAAAACAAGCATGATGCTGATTATTGATAATCAAGGCAAGTTCATAGAAAGCAGTATCCACAAAATTTTCCTGAATATCAGTTCCAATTTCAGGTCTGTCTGTGTGGGAAGCTGACAGACAGGTTAAATTCTTGACAGAGAAAAGAAGAGATATAACAACAAATTATGTTGGTTGGGCTTTTTCCCCTTTCTGAACGTTTTGCCAGAATGTTTCCATTGCCAAAGAAATCTAGTTTTTGAAATCTCAGTGGTGAAACTCTTGCCATTTTTAAATCACTCTTTAAATCAATGGTCTTAAGTACAGTTGATAGTTATTGCACTTTTGAAAACATAAAGTCCTTTGGAGGAACTGCAGAGGTACTGAAATCAGAATTGAGAAAAGGCGTACGATAATTTAGGTAGTGGATGGTCATTGCTATTTCATACTTCCCTTAGCAATTTTTTTAACATTTTACATTTCTATTTTTATTAGTTTTGTTTCCTGTTCAATACATTGACATTTGTAGATTTGCTCAGTGCAAATGAAAATTGGTATTATTATTGCCTGAGTTGTGAAGTATTTATTCATTAAATTGTTTTTCACTTTAAAGATGTATAAGTAGCAAAACAACAAACGCATTCCTATGCTGCTGACTAATTGACCAATTGCAATAACAAAAATATTGTCAGAACTTCTCTTCCTTTGAAATGGGAAACATTTGCAATGTTATGGCCATTATCTGGTAATATGAAAGAAGAAAATATGTATTTTCTTACAGTAAAAGTGCTTAGTGTCTTGAATATTGTGGAAACAGCAAGTTAGCAAAAGAGCTGTGCTGCATTTTAGGGCTGTGCTAAGACCATTTGGAGCTATAATCATAATATTATGTAAGCATCCTTACTGCTCCACGTCTAGAATGCTGCCTTTCCTTGATTCTTAACCTAAGGGAGTCATCAGTTCATCTCAGAAATACCTCACTCAGCAGCTGCACCTCTGTGCATGGCTAGGCAGTGAGTCCTGGCTGCCCATCTTTGCAATGCAAAGCATGGAGATGCCAGTAGAAGTCCACAAGGTAGATGGTAATAAAAGTCCAAAATCTTGAGGCATCCTTTGAGATGCATAGTGCAACTCACATGTTCCTCAAATAGAGTTTCACCAGAAATATGGTATTTTTGACTGACAGAAACCATTTCATACTCACAAACATCTCCAATAATTTAATTATTTTGACACTTATGATTTTGAAATATTCTTGGTCTTTCTACTGTTTATGAATGACAAAAAAAATTTCTTAAATGAAAACTTAACCTGTTAAAACACATTATTTTACCAAAAGGAGTTTGAGATATAAAGTCTGGGCAAATAAAGAAGAACTTTCCTTTTGACAAATTTCTAGATAGTTGAATCTTCTTTGCTTTTAAACTGTAGGAAAAATAACTTCTGAAGTAAAAATCGGTTTAACAATCCAGTCTGACTGTCACTGAGCAAATTAATGTTCTGTGATAGACTATAGGTTGGTTTGCAAATGATTAAAAAAATGAGGAGCTATCAATTTGGCCATCTTGTAGAAGATCAAATTTGATAGTTTATTTGGGGTTTTTTTCTGGTTTATTTTGTTTATTTTTTTAGCTCAGGCTGGCCAATGCTCAGAGATGAATTCATTTTAATACTGAAGCATGCGTACGAAAAAATACACTTTCTACAGCCCACTTTCTACTGAAGCCAGCTTTTTTACTTTGGGAAAAAGAAAATGTGCCTGAACTAAGGTTGCTAGTTTTCCAGACCCTTAACCCTGGCAGAAAAATGCTCTTCTTTTCCACTGAAAGTGAAATTAATCCCATTCAAAAATGTTGTCTAGCAGTGGCTGCTGCTGTTGTTGCTTTATTGACTGTTAAGACACCTTTGAGTATGGTTGAGAGAGTGGGGAAAAAATAGAAACATTATTGTGCAATCAATTTAGTGTGTTGCAAGGTGATAATAGAATTGTAACTTACTGCAGCATTTTGTTCTCATAAATCATAACTGTTTCTTAAAGGAACAAACAGCCCACAGTCAGTTTCATTTGAAATACTACTTCTAAATTCCTTCGTGCTTCATTTTAAGCATACTTACTTCACTATTAGCTCTGAGTGAGTGCTACATCTAACTATGTTGATTGCTTGTCCTCAGAATATTCTCCTTCCTGGGGCTAACATCCTTCCTGCTACGCCCTGTCAACTTTTCAGTTAGATCAACTTGGGATATGGATCTCCTGTTGTCTTATCTCTACCTATCAGATAATTAATTAACCTCTCTGATAAGCTTTGTATTCTTCTCAGTCTTTGATGGATCTTACAGTTTATCAGAATTGCAATTCATTAATACTGCAGATCCTTTGGTTAAGACTGTGTCCTCAGGGCTCCAAGGTTTTCCTTGCACAGTGTGTGTAGGCAAAGAAATACAATCCTGTTTTTCAAATCAGCAAGCAGTGAATCAATGTTCTTGTCCTTTCTTGCATGCTTATTTCCTAATTTCCATTTCTCTTTACTTCAGCTGTTGACGTCTTTAACTTTGTCTGTATTTCTCCTGTTATTTTGGGGTTTTTTTGACTCTGCTGTCAAAAATGTCCTCAGAACATTGGTTGTTTTAATATGAGTTTTTAAACTTTTTGTCAGAGTTTCATATCCTCTGCATAGGAGTTGAAGACCGGAACTGCTGTATTCTATTAGATTGGTGTTTGTTGCAGGCAGGAATTTAGATTTGTGTACCAAGAAGACTGAGGTGGCAATTCAGACAAATTTTCCAGCAGAGATTAATGACGCTCAGAGCACCAACTTTGCCATTGCAGTTTATTGGTGTAAAGTCAGTTTAAGGATGATTTCTTAGTTGTGCCAGCCTATTCTGCCAGGTCCTTTCTCACATGAATTTCTATTTACATATTGTAGTATACATAATATATACAATATTCCTACATAGTGCTAGGAACAAACATCACTATCAGACACTGTTCTCTGAGGTGCAAAAGCATAGTCTATGCCAATTTGAAATTTTTAAAATTTTAATTTAAAAATTAAATTTTTATTGATGTAAAAATATGTCACTTTTTCAATTTTTCCATATTTGAAAATTGTGGTCACTTTTAAAGCATTTAACAAGAAGGTTGTCATGACAAAAACTCATATGTTGGAATTTTCTATCTAAATTGAAACTAGAAATATCTTTGTGTGATACCAATGACATTCTGTCTGTGTGGAACTTAGTAATAAAATGAGTCCTGGTGGTTTTCAGGGGGGGTCCTATTCCCCCTGAAGCAAAGTCAGAAGGTTCATACTCACCTCCAAGGAGTTTCAGACCCAGAGATTCCAGCTCATATCCTGCTTTCTCTGGTCATATCTGTAGGTCTTCAAGAAAAGTAGAAAACCTTTTCTTGTGCTACCTGAATGGCAGCTGAGGCTTTGTTAAAAACTTAAAAAATTCTCTCTTCTTAATGTGTGTGCTTTAGCAGATGTCAAATCCTTGATTCCCACTATTTGATTTAACAGCTGGGCAGAGTTTCCAAACCATCTACTGGTTTGCAGTGATATCAGTAGATGGCCAGGAATTTCAATAACCATGAATATCTACAGTTTCAGCCTGCTTAATATTCTTTGTATTCTTATGAGAAATGTAATGTTCACAATTAAGTTTAGCATTTATACACACTGTGTAGTATGGCCTGCTATTCACATTCAGAATTCTTTAGAAGTAATAAACCTGGATTGTACATTAAAATGGGCTATGACTCCCAGATGTACCCTGACTATTTTTTTGGCACTTGGCACCACACATTATTTTCCCCTAGTTCAGATGACAGGCAGAGCCCATCTGAGGCAAAACGAAACAATTTCCAACTGGTGGGCTTGATAGTGCAGGTGACATTAAATAATTAACAAGTTCTCTTTCAGAACCATGCCTCATGCTTTAATTAATATCGCTTCTTAAAATAAGAAGTTGTTTACCATTGCTGCTTCTGCAAGCTGATTGCTGCTTGCAAAAAACATCTGAGACATGACTATGCCCAGGGGATTGCTTTCACTTCATTGTTTATAATAACTACAAACAAAGAGCTGCAAAAGCTCATCTCGCCATGAGGCATCCTGACAATCTGCCAGTTTAGTCACCAATAATAATGAGACTGGCACAAGCAATAAGCTCAGCACTAATCTAATGAGGGCCTGTTTCAATCACTCATTGATATTACAGCAGCTGCTAAGCACCCAGTGTTTGGGATATGCACACAAGAGGTGTGTGTGCCTCCAACCAGTGGAAGGGCAGTTTCCCCTCAATACGGCTTTATTCCTTTCCACAACATGTACCACCTTTTTTAAACTTAATTTCTGTTCCCCACCTCAGAGACAAGATCCAGGCCAGCCCTGCTCAGGCAATGGGTGTAAATCATCCTGGCTTCCCAGGCCACGGAGAAGGCTGGAGAGGAGGCTGAGCTGGAGCTGGAGCTGGAGCTGGAGCTGGAGCTGGAGCTGGAGCTGGAGCAGGTGCCCATGTGGAGCTGAAGGTGTTTGATGCACTGGGCTGCCTGTGCTGAGCTCGGGTAACGTCACTTCCGTCGCTTAATTCCTGCGGCGAATGCAATTATGAACAGATGGGCAAATGACACGATTCCACTGCTAATGAACTTCCCTACTGGGGAAGAGGACAGTGCATTACCCTTTTGTACTTCAGACTCTTAATTATGATTCTTAGAGTCTTGTGTGGTGTTTTGTGTTTGGGTTTTTTTATTGTTGTTAGTGGTGGTTTTTCAAGCATTTTTTTGTGTGTGTTGTTTGTTTGTTTGTTTTTCCCCAAGCATAATTATTTCACATCTTTGAATTTTAAATTCTTTTGGAGATGGTTAACTAATTCCTGCCTATTCTAGAAAGCATTGAGGAAGTGGCAGAACAAAAGGGTTTTGTTTCTAAATGGAAACAATCATATTTAAATGCACAGTTTAAAAGAAGAAATCTCTGCTGGCCTGAGTTCTTAAATGTCATTTTCTTCTTTCGCCAATTCCCATTGCCCTCATTTCCAGCAAGTTTTCTCAAAGCAGCATTTGTAGATGAAGATCTCATAGTTACATGGTTCAAACATCAGCTTAGGAGGAATGAGTAGGAAGAGACTGATTTGGAAAGGTATAAATAACATTTCTACTGAGCCAAAGCACAAGAAAAATGAAACCCAGAAAAAGTTGTTGCTCAGGTCCTGAATTTCATATTTCACAGAATTAAACTGATAAAAATACATCCTGTATCCATTTGAAATATATGTCTCTACATCAAAATATCATGAAAGAAGTGATGCTAAGCATCTAAATGTAGATCCTTTTTTTTTGTGCCTTCAGAAATATAGTTGATGGATAAGATGGGACATCTTGCACTACTGAGGAAAAAAAAGGTAAAAACGTTAATAGTTGCATCATCTTAGTTTGCATTTCTTTTGCATTCTGAAAATACGTGGTCATCTTCTAGATAAATAGTTTGGATGAAGTGTATCTGTAGTCCAGTGCATGATAGCACCCTAATGCAAATTTGACAAGAGAATATTAACTTTGTCGATCGGACAATATACTTTTGTTTTTCTGCATTGCTGCTTGTTAGAATGGTGAAGTACATAATAAGATTTCTGAATTTCCCACTATTGGCAAGGCAGCACTAACATATAAATCTCTTCTCTGTGTCACCTTTTAATCTTAGACTTTTATTATACAGCTAGTGACTTGGCCTAACTTTAAGCACTTATATAAGGCATCTAAGTAAGAAAGTTGTTCTCTCCAAATTATTCCCTCTTAGTGACAGCAAGCGTGAGAGTCAATCTTCCACGGAGTATTTCAGAGCACTTAAGTTAGATATCTTAGATGTAAACATTACCAGTGACTTCATATGGAAGGAATAAAAAGGTCTGTTATGTCATAATGGAGACTGTAAATGAGTCTCTTAATAGTGAGAAGCAATTGGAAGACTTAATGTCCTAATATATTATACAACCGCAATGAATTTTAAAAGGCTTTAAAAACGGGGCAGGGGAGGAGGTGGGAGTAGGAGAAATATTCCTTGAGCTGAGGCTGCTAACACTGAACTCATTTTTGTGAAACAACTGAGTTTTTCTGCTGTAACTTTCCAGGAGCACAAAGAGGCTTACGTATTCAAAGTACCACAAACTGTTAATGGATTCCACTGAAACAGATGGCAACATTATGATCATTTTTGCAATTAATGCTGACTGCAGATTGTTCTTGAGGCTGCAGTCATAGTTCTCCATCTTCTGTGTTACCGCAGTATTATCCTGGAACAGAATTTATTTTAAAAATTTCTGATAACTGCTTCTTCCCCAAGATACTGAAAACACTTAATATATCTGGAGATAGTATGAAATGCCTTCTGCTACTTGCATATAAAAACTCTTGCAAATTAAGACCTGTCTTTCTCCCATGACCCTGAAATTTAGAGATATGCGTGATCTCCTTTTTCTCTCGAACAACTAAACTGGTGATTACAAAGATAAGCACATCTTGAAGATACTATTTCTGAAACAAACTGTATAGCTGCATATATCTGGCACAATAGCACTTCTGATTTACTGAATAAGTGAATATTTTCTGTCCATTTATTTGTGTTTCTCAACACTTCTCATTACCAGCTAATCTCAGCAAGTGTGGGGTTTTTGTTTGTTTTGTTTTGTTTTGTTTTGGGGGCACATTTTTTGTTGTTTTTGCTTTTGTTTTGGGGGTTTATGTTTGCTTTGTTTTGTTGGGTTTTTTTTTTTTTTTTTCTTTAACTGAGTATGATGAACTCACATGCATTGAACAAATTAGAAGTGTTTTCTTTGCAACCTTTTTCCACATGTCCAGCAAACTCCATATGGACCAGAGACCATTAGGAGTTTGCAATGTCTTTGAAAATAATCATTCTGTAAAAGTCATAAACCTTTCCTTCTTGGAATTAGTCTGGTGTAACGTGAAAGGTGGGTAGATTGTTTTGCAACTAATTCAGGTGGAAATATAATCAGTGCTATTGTCCCACAAACATCAGTGAAATGCCTTGTCACATTAAAGGGAGATGTGCAGGAAACAGGCAGGACTATCCTACAGGCTGGTAGCATAACTTAACTTTTGCCATTGGAATTCACCAGCTGAAGATGAAATAGCTCGAAGGGAAGTTTTCAAGAATAGCTGGAGAATGATGAGACTTTGCTGAGAACAAAATCAGGAAGCAGAGGGATTGAGGAGCAAATCTGCTCTGTCCCAGCTGAGATTACTGTCAGGTAACTGCGTTAGTCAGCTGCAGTATCTGATCCCCATGCCCACACGCCCTGCCACAGCACACACATGCAAATGCCCACAGCAGGCAGTGACAAAAGCTGTGGTCCTCCCCCCAAAGACATTGGGTTCAGGTGCCAAGGATCTGCTGAGATCAGAAGGAGCTGGAGCCAGAAACCCTCCAAGGGGCAGCATCACACTGCAGAGCCGGGCAGCTGGTCCTGCTCCCTGAGCATCTTGTGGGTCATCCCGTGCCAGGAAAAATCCCATGGTGGGTCCACCCTGGGCTTGACAATCACAGGAATATGACATTTATCAAGGACCCTCTGCCCCATCAAAATAAAGATTTTGTCACTTGAGTCACAGTTTTCCCAGCTCAGTATTTAGTAGGAACTTGAACCCTGGAGCCAGCACTTCCACAGAAAGAAAATAGTGCTGGTGGACTGCACCTTGCTGCTGAGAGAAGCAATAGCTTCCCAACAGTCTGCTGTATTTTGGAAGGTATGCCTTCCAAATGCAGCATGGAAAATAACGCAGAGTGGAAAACCAGATAGAATTTTTAGATGCCTCATTAATAAGTGAAGAAGTTTTGTGAAATCCTTTTTATTAAAAAAAACTGAGGCTGGGGGCCGATTTCTTCTTTCAGGTCTTATGAAGGTGAACAGCTTAAAGTGACAGGTAAGCATAGTTCAGATGTTTGCTTTTTTCCAAGGGTGACATTGTACAGATGTAATTTGAACTAGGAATCCTTCTTAGGTTCATATCACAGTACTAACCTGATAATTGTGCAATTTTTCTTGATATGTAACTTACATAGTGGGTTATATACTCTAGGGGATTTAAATCTGCATGGGAAAAAATACTCTTTTTTTCCCATGCAGTATTACTGTAAATTGTTTAATTACTTTGCTATGTGCATGAAGTATTTGTCTCCTGGAAAGTGTTCTAATAAAATAGAAAATTTATAACAATGTTACAAAATTATTTTACCAATCAGGAGCCACAGTAAGAGGTAATCGTGTTGTATGTTTGTAAACAATGGAGATTTTAATAACAGGAAAGAAGTTTTAAAAGGATTTTATTATTACTGCAAGAGAACAACTGTGATTTAATCTGAAGTAGTGAATATCAAGTGCTATAAATTTTGGAGTGAAAAAAGGTCACAGATAAAATCTTTCCAATTGAGATATAATGCATGGAACTCTACCATAAATCAAGATAGATGTTGAAAGATTTTTGTTGATGTTGCAAAGTTAACAGTTTCTGATTTTTGGGAAACATACTCATCTGGGGCTAAAAATGATACCTTGTTCGATTTTATTTTTGCCAAGTAAAAAGTATGTTAGCTAAAATAAAGTCAAAGATAACACTTCACAGCAAGAGATCTCATATGGGCCATGAAAGCCTATTGCAACACCCACCGAAAGTGCCAGTAAAGGTTTATCTTAATATCTAACTTAGAATCAAAGTGTAAATCAAACTTTGGGTCATAGAGTCATGACTAAAATGAGACAAAGTATTTGGAGAGATAGATCAAAATATACAGAGGAAAATTGTTTAGCTGAATGCAATCATAAATATTTAAACACTTATGTGGATTATGAAAAGAAATTTGGGGGATCCACGAAATGTCTCATCAACATCTGATTTTTTTTTCTTTAGGAGAGACTGTCTAAAGAACCTTTTGTTTAGTCTATGTAGAAACTGTTTGTATGGTATACAGCATGCATAGAATCATATGAATTTATACAACAGATACACTAATAGGGCTTCCCATTTGAATAAAATCAACAAAGTAAATCTTGAGTTGACATACAAGTGGGGCAAACACAGATGAAAATGAGGAAAGGATCCCTAGAGAAACATCATGTAATCACCTTGCATTAATTTCATTTATCTGTGCAATGGGTGGATTTATTTCTGCCACATAATATTGTGATGCTCTTTTTATTAACATTTCTAAAAAGCAGTGACATTATTTAATTAAACATGCAAGTACCTGGTCTTGTTATTTATCTATCAACAACTGACATTCATAAGTATTCAGCATCTCCCTGCTTGAAATTATGTCTTATTCATGACAGAAAGAGTAGAGTTGGGTGACAGGAAATCAGGTGTTCATCACCTCTCCAGGTGATGAAACAATCTGACTTCTCCATGTCCAGTGCAAATATTTGCCCAGCTTGTTGAAAGAGATGTTGAAATCTCTCTAGAGCATCCACTGAATTGACTATCTATCCTTACCAGTAGACTCTTGTTCTTAATATCTCTACATTCATTGCTGCAAAATACAAGAGCATTTTAATCTTTCTTCCTCTTTTTTAGCATTTTTCTAGTCTATCCAGCCTTTGTTTCTTCAATTTTTGCCTTGTGGAGCATCTTCTGAGGATCTCTACTCATTCTGATTGCTCTCCATTGCAGTCTTTCAGTAGCTCAGCACCTTTCTTAGAAGTGAATTTTCCGAAATAGAAGATGAAACTTTAGTAGAGATTTTCTATAAGTGTAAGCAATAAGACTGCTTCGTGTAAAGTCTTGCTGCCTATCTTCTCATATGTATATCCTTGATGTGATTACTTGGGATGATATTATTGACTTATTCAGCTTGTAATCAACCAACCCTATGGCCCTGAATCTTTTACAGGACTTCTATCCAGGTAGGTGTCACACACACAGTATTTGTATCTGATTATTGCTATTCAAGAGTGGCATCCTACACTTGAACCTCATTATTTCCTCATAAAAGAACCCTTTGAGATAGAAAATTTCAGATCTGAGAAAAGGTCAAATAGTCCTTTTCTTGTATATAATAGGAAGATTTTCTCTGTTACCACATGCTGCTTGCTTTCATTACTTTTGTCTATGAAATAATTATTTCATACATTTATTAACTCCAGAAAGAGTTGACTAAATAAAAATAATGACTACTAATATCATAGTTCAGACACCGATTAGCTTGGTTTGGCCAAAAGGGAGTAGTACAGACAGAGGCATTTGTGTGCTCTTTATCTGTATCTTTATCTATTATCCTAATTTAATGTGTTCCAAGCAAGCAAACTTCTCTTTATGAACAGTTTTCCACTTCTTTTGACTTTTCAAATGAACTGGACTCAGGTTTGCACCCACCTTGAAGTACTACTTATCTTTCTTCAGACTGAAGTAAATAGCCTAAAATGTTGTAAAATTATAGAAATGGGATAATTGTGAAGAAGAGAGAGTCATCCGACAGCCTGTAATAAAACAACAGCTCTTATATAATATATTGTACAATACAATTGTATCTGTTGTTAGTGTATAGTAGGAGAATAACAGTAGAAAAAAACGTAATAAATAGTGAACTTTTTTTAACTATTTATTCTCATTTTTTGTTAGCTGACCAAAAGCACAGACACATAACACTTCTTAGCTATTTTTGCACAGAAAATGCATCCATTAAGCCTACCATGTGAGCCGCTGATGTAAGCAGAGCAGTCAATCAAAGATGAAATGGAGCTGTACAGTGAAAGAATTAATTTAGACACTAATAGGCAAGAGAAAAAAAGCTTACATCCTGAAGTAGGAGATTACTAGCCATGGCAACATAAACAAACACTTCTTGATGTCTTTCTTTTCCAGTTATATCAGATTATTTATGAAACAATGAAGCAGGTTAAGATACAGATTACCTTATGTTTGGCTTATTTTTAGAACCACTTTTCTTTTGTTGATTTCTGTTCCAAATGGAACTCTTTGCTGAAATAAATGGTCCACTGTCCAGCCATCATGTACATTTACACTGCAGACTCCTCACTGTTGGTTTTGTTCTGTTATTTATATAGTGCATTTGAATAAATTGAAGCGAGGAAAAGAAACCTAAATAATGCTTTTACTCTGAATAATGCAAATATACTGAAAGAACATCCCTGCAGCTGGCATTCTTTACTTTCTCTAAAATTGCCATCTCCTGCAGGAACTTTGTTTTAAATTTCACACAGTGCTGGATGAAGCAGCATATAAGCTCGTATGTGCTTTTCAGATGGATTAATATGTTTTGCCAACTTAAAAAACTGATATCTAATTTTGTAAGGACTGTTTCCCAGTGACTGGAAAGAATTCATGTTAATGAAGAAGCAACTAAAGAGAATTTAGTTTCCAAAGAGAGATGATACTTAAGAAAACAAAGAAACATTACTGTGTTATTTTTGGCTGATCTACAAAGGAATGTGCTATGACAAGGAAGAATTCTGGGGATGTGGTACCAGCTGGAATGTGGTGGAAATTAATATCTTAGGAAAAGCACTCAGAACAGTAAGCATTCAAATCATGGCAAAACTTCTTACATTTTACTTGTAAGCCACATATATTAGGGTGTTTGTTAAAACCCAGCTGTCGTTTACATATACATAAAGTGTTAGTCTTTTATTTATTTTTTTAACTGACCATAGCTCTGCTTCTGTAATCCTATCTTTCTACAGGGAACAGAAACTCAATTATTATCTGCAGCTGGTGCATGGACAAATGAATTTAAGACTATATTTTTAAATGAAATAAAAACAAAATTCCAAAGAAATGAATTCAAAATTTTCAACTTATTCATCAGCACTTTCTGTAATAGTACTCTAGTAACTCTACTATTGAATAGTAGAGTAACTAGTAACTCTACTATTGAATAGTAACTCTACTATTGAAGAAAATATAACAGTCTTGGGTACGTAATACTAAGTATTTTTCTTTTTCTATAATCTCATTTAGGCAGAACAATATGTACATGCTTGGTTTAATCTCCAGGGTAGTTTTATTCTACTGATTTGCTCACTCAGGGTCTTTATTACTTTATTGCCCCAAAGACTCCACTTGTCATCTCAGGAGCTAAATGTACTATTGCATGTGTTAGGAATTCATAACCATCCCAATATTTAGTCTTTTCATCTTCAACTCATCCAGTGTCACCAAATTTTATTTCACTGTAGACATAATGAAATTACTCATAGATTTTGGAGTTGGAACACTGTGACATCAGGGATACAATGCTCTAACTTATCTAAGGTAACTGAAGAATAAAGGTTTTTGTGCCCCAGTTCTGAATTTTGCAGCACTCTCTCTCCCAGTTTATATGTTTTAATAGCAGCCCAGCTAGAAAGAATGAGAATGACTGTTTTGTAGTGTAGTCATAACACATGGCATCAACAGAATTAATTCTTTTGGAAATGTACGTCTCATAGGAGCTTAATATGTTTGTTTTTCTGCATGGTCAAGTTTTCTATTTTTAAAGTTTAAGTGTAAGTGGCCTATATACATGTATTCATATGTTAAATACACATACACACTTTACACACACTACATAAACACATATTAAAATATATACATATTTATATATTTTATATATATAGTGCATATCCATATACATGGTAGCTTTTCATTCAATTGCATGTTTTTAGTCTTTTTTGATGACATGTATACATTTCCAGTCATCAATATATCATCGTGCACTACAACAAATCTTTAAGCATTTTGTTAATTTCTACGATTAAGAAAGGCATTATATTATGAAAAACCTGAGACAGATTTGAAATTAAAATTCTGTATCCTCTCTTCACCACAGGTCACTAGCACACTTCTTGCAGCTCTCTGAAAGGATTATGTGAAAAAGAAGTTCCTTACAAGATCTGCATAAAGTTTATGGTGTTACATTGAACAAGACAAGTAAATCTGGACAGTTTTCCTGTTCCTGGGATAAGTATCATTTTCCTCCTTGCTGTCCCCAGTTCTGGTTTCCTCTCCGGACGCAGTGGGAGCTGTGCCTTTCCTCAGATCAGTGACACAATGCACAACAGCAGTGGTGCAGTTTTTTCATGTAGGAGCCTGAGGAGAAATCCAGGGATGAGGTTGCCATGGCAAGAAGCAGTCCCTGCCCTGTAGTTTACACTGCATTGTGAATGCTGTGCGCGAGCTCCACTTTTTATCTTCATTTGTATAATCAGTGATTAATTTACTGTGACTTAATTCACAACAATGTATTTAGGCTTTGCACACTTCATTTAAAGGCTACACCTTTATTATCCTCAAATCCATGCTAAGATTTCTGCAGGGAGAGGAAAAATTTAAAGGCCTCTTTCTCAGTAGTGACAGGGGCATAGAAGGAGGGGCTTATTCTTTGTTTGTAGCCATTAGATCTCCCTATTAGCAGAGTGTTTTCTAAACATCTGCACGCAGCAAAATTTAACTGTGTGATCAGGAACCAAAGCCAGCTTGCTACAGTAAGTCCTGTCAGACTGCTATTTCATAACAATAGATGTGGGGGCCTTTCTGTGGGTTGATGAGGCCATGGTTGCACCTCAAGATCAGACAATATCCAGAAGGAAAGAGGAGAAGGACACTGACTGCATCACTAGGCAATAGTCCTGTCTTTCAGCTGTTGAAGCAGCACTGATAGCCCGACAGGGATCCATTTGCTACTTTTGTACATGAAGGTGAGGTACCGGGAGCATTGTTGATGACAGAAATGGGGAAGAGTAGGATTTTTCTTGGAGGTAAAACTAGTTGCAAAGGCTATGCTTGATATTTAGGGAGAATTAAAGTTAGCAGAGCATAGTGCAGCCAACATAACTGCAGACAAATAAAACCAAAAATAATATAAAAACAGACTTTTTGATTCATACTGAATTATTTGAAAAAGGGGAAATCTAAGAATTAAGCACGTTGTTTAAAAATCAGTCAACTGAAAAATAAACCAAACCACTTTATTAGCCCATCTATTGGACCATCATGCTATTGAATTCCTACACTTTTTGGCCTATGCACCAGTCTTTTCAATGCATGGAGAAAAGGGGTCATAGCCCTACTAGGGATGCTTGGGGTCTTCTGGCAACAGAAGACTTAACATGATTTCAGTTGCAAGGGGGAAATTTACTCATAACTTACCTCCATTCTCCCCTTAGTCAGATGACACCAGCAAGTATTACATATTAGAAAAACTTTTCTAGCTCCTTTTCAGTGTTCTGCTGACAGTTTTATTTTAGGACTTTTATCAAATGGTAGTGCTTTGCAGCCTTATTGAATTAAAGGAGACTTGCAGTGTTTCACACATGAAACAATAGTGAGAATTAATAGTAAAATGAAAATTTCTGAAGGCAGTATTTTACAGTGTATGATACAGCTTGTTCACATCACTACACTTAGGAAGGCAGTAGCTTTCTCTTGCATTGTCCTACATAAAATCTAATACTTAATTAGAATTGCCACAGTATAAAGGCTACAGTACGAAGGTGATGAAATTATTCAGACCAGAAACCATATGCAGACTTCATCACCAGAGAAAGAGAGAGACAGTTTATCAAAGCAACAAAAAACAACTGAGTATCTTAATTTAGACAGCCAGTATATCTGGTTGACATTTTTCTTTCCTCCCTCTTCTGAAAATGAGATTCTTATGGAAGTGAAATTAAACCACACCTGCAAAAGGAAATACTGAGTAAAGAACATAAAAACAATGAAAACCTTTGTTCACTCTGTTTCGTGCCCATTTCTTCCTCCTAGTTTGTTTTCATGAACAAAGATGGCACTGCTGGAATTCTCAATTTTTCTCAGTGTTTCAACACCTATTAACCGGTTTAGGAATATCCTTTTTATAATATCTACTTATCAAGCAGTATAAATAGCTAGAACCAAGCAAATATTCTTCATCTGATCAACAGATCCAATTTAGCTTGGAATCCTTTAAAATCATAGAGTCCAACCATAAATCTAATGTTGCCAAATCCACCACTAAATTATACTTCTAACTGCCACATCTTCACGCCTTTTAAATACCTCCAGGGGTGTTGATTTCACCACTTCCCTGGGTAGCCTGTTCCAGTACTTGACAATCCTTTCTGTTAAGTATTTTTTCCTAATATCCAATCTAAACCTCCCCTGGTGCAACTTGAAGCTGTTTCCTCTTCTCCTAACACTTGTTACATGGGAGAAGAGGCTCACTCCCACCTGGCTACACCCGTCTTCCAGGGAGTTGTTGGGACTGATAAGGCCTTCCCTGAACCCTTTTTTTCCAGGCTAAATAACCACACCTCCCTCAGCTGCTCCTCATAAGACTTGTGTGCTTCAAACTCTTCACCTGCTCTGTTGTTTTTGGTACAAGCTCCAGCGCCTCAATGTCTTTCTTGCAGCAAGGGGCCCAAAACTGAACACAGGATTCAGGGTGCAGCCTCACCAGGGATAAGTACAGGAGGACAAATTGCTGCCCTATTTCCATTGTCCACAGTAGTTCTGTTACCATCCAGGATACTAAACTCTAGGTAAACACCATCCACAGCATTTCCCTTATCATCTTAGCAGGTCACCTTTTAACAGAAGGACATCAGGCTGGTCAAGCAGGTCCTGCCTTTCATAAACCGATGATGGCTGGTCCTGATCCCCTGGTTATCCTGCACATGTCATGTGAGCATCCTCAAGATGATCTTCCTCAGCACCAAGGTCAGGCTGACAGGCTGGTACTTTCCCAGATTCTCCTGGCCATTCTCGTATGTTGTTGTAAGAAAGAGGTGCAGGCAGGGAGGCGCGGGTGGCAAAAGGATGCACAGCATGCAGTCTGTGGTTCTCCAGAGGTTTATTGTAAGGCGCATAGGGGAGAGGTCTGGGGATGGAGAGATGGGGCGGAACAGCGGGGACAGGCGCAGGGTCTGGAGCTCCAGAGGCTGCAAGCTGTCAGCAGCAGTTCTCGTATGGCCCCTAGGGACAAGGGGTTATAAGGGGGAGGAGAGAGGGAGTGGTTTGGCATGCAGGCCAACTGGGAAAGCCATAGGGAAGAGGGACAAGTGTTCCAACCAATAGTTACATAGAAGGGGAGAATACATAATTCAAATCAACCAATGCTGTGCAACTCAAGAGGGGAACAAAGGAGAACAATCCAGAAGCAACCCATATATGGAGAGGGGGAGGGGGAGGAGTCCGGGCCCATGATCTTCTCTGTCGGCGCATACATTGCCGCAGGGGCTCATGGGCTGATCTTCTTGTTGCTGTGACTGAGACAGCACAGGCTGTCTCTGCCCCCATGGCCGGCCCCCTGGCTGTTGCAACTTAGAGGCACAAACCTCCACCCTTGTAGATCGCCATCACATTTGCTAACTCACAGTCGGTCCCCTGGGACCTCCACAGTGAGCCAGGATTTCTGGTCAATGGCAGAGTGGCTTGATGAGTCCTTTTACCAACTCCATCAGTACTCTTGGGGGGATCTCATATGGCCCCATAGACTTGTGCATATCTAGGTGGTGTAAAGCACTACCATACTGGGTCACCTCAATTATCCTGTCTGCAGGATAATTCAGCTAATAGCAAACATTTATGGAAAAGAGTTGGATATCTGGTATTTGTAAAATGATCCTTCACATTTTGTGCTTTCCAAGAATGCAGTAGCCAGTGGTTTTGACGGGCGGGGGGGTTGGAGTAGAACTGTGTTTAACAAATACCACTCAATCTTATCCTTCTCCCTGCCAGTAAGAGTTCTTACTAGCAGCAAAATTGAATACATTGAGATGCCACTTGCTCAGACTGAGAATATGCTCGCTAACCCTGTCATTGAAAAAGTAAAAGCCAAGTAACTAGCCTAAAGCAGCCATAGAGGAGGTGTCTGTGGCATTCCTACCCTTTCAGTCATGCATAAGCCAAGCCTTTCTGGAAGCTTTATCCACCCCTGTGCTAGCCCCAACCCTCGAAGAGTTAACAGCCTTTCAAGTGCAGTTCTGCCATGAATTTTAATACAGATGCAGTCTGAAAAAAAAAAAAAAGGAGATCTGCAAAGGTTGTTCAAATGCAAAATTCTAGTTCAGGGCCTGTGTCTAGATATGCCATTTGTTAGCAGAACTTGGAAGTTAGTTAAATTTAAACCATCTTTTGTATTTTCCTCCTCTCCACTATTTAAGCAGTTTCTGCAGTGCACAGTTGTCAAGTAAAAAGCATTTCATTCTGGAGGACAGTGAAAGAAGAAAATCCATTCTGTATAAAAAATGACCAGTCCTTGTTATGACATTTATTGTGTCTTCACTTATGAGATATTGGATAGTGCATATGTGTCATAACAGAAGGATTATCCATCACATGTACTCCTCCATATCTAGCTGTGAAGTATTCAGGTGCGTATTTGCATATCCACATCCATATAAAGACACAGGAAAGACTTGGCTTGCAATGGACATCTTAAGCCAGTGAGTCCATTCCCTGCAATGTAGCAAGACTACACTATCCTGATATCTTGATGACCAACATTACCTATTTAACCTTGAAGACCTCCAGTGAAAGTGATCAAATATCCTCCCTGTGACATATTCCCAAAAGTCTAGACTTTTTTATAAATATTTTGTGTGTATCTAAAGCACAGTTTCCTTATTGTATCCTCCCAGTACACTTACTATTTGTCAAAGAAGACAATCAAGAATTATTGCTCACTGTCCCTTTTGTTACATCCCTAGCAAATTTTTTCAGTTATGATGTCTCTCCTCACCTTTTTTTCCTAGAAGGTGTCTTGTGGGATCTGTTTTCTAAATGCTTAATTGTTTTATATTTCTCTCTGAACTCCCAAATTTGCCTGTCATTCTTCAATTTTGATGCTTAAAATTGAATGTAGGACTCCCAACAGATGCTTAATAAACACCAAGTAGAACAGGGTAATTAACTCATTTGGGTTTAAATTTATTACTCTTAATACAACTTAATACTATATAGCATTTACTTCCCTTTCACCTTATTTTTGGTTGTGGAAGTGCTGTATGTTTGACTCATAAGTACTTTGTCACCCAGCACAAACTCCTGTCCTTCTGTTGTGTCTGTCTCATTACTCTCCTTGTTTTCTATGTTTGAACACATTATTAGTCTTTCATCTTTACTTCTCAGTTACTTATTGGCTCTGTTGGAGAGGATTTTTTGTTCATTTTAGTCATCAAGTAATTTATATTTTATTAATACTAGCTACAACCTATGAAGATTCATCTTTATGTCCCTTCCAAAGAATTTATTGTCTTCCAGATTCAAATTAAAAATTGGTTTAGTGTGTTTTCTGCAACATCCCACACAAGGGCTAATCCAAATATTGCATGGTTGAGGGTGGACTACATACAGAAATTTACTTGATATTCCTGTCAATATGACACCAGGTAGGTTAATAATAACTTTCAATATTTGATTTTCCTTGACCAACTGAGGAACATTTAATTCCTTCCACCTTCCTGCTGACTTCAACTGAACTCCTTGTAGAATACAGTTTAGTGCTACTAACTGGTAAGTCCCTTCTCTTCTGTTGTTAATCAGCTGAATAATTAAACTTTTTGGGCCTTAAGATGGCTATTCTATCAAAGCATCCCTACTATGCATAGGAGTATATCTAAGTAGAATCAAAAGTCTGGGGGACTCCCTAGCTTGTCAAAACAAGGCATGAGATGGGATTTCTGATTCTTTTGTGCCTGTTTGTGACAGGGAGAAAGAGTGGCTTGGGGAAATGGAAATTTGGAGGAATGTGGAAAAAAAAAAGTACATGCTGGCAAGTTTTCAATGGTCTGTGTTAAAACACAGCAGGTGTGTTATTTGGGAATTTCCATGTGGCCCAAAGGTAAAGTCTGATTTTATTTTACTCCTTTGTGCTCACTTTTTATCAGAGTGCTTAAAACCTTTAATCCTTGTCAGGAGTGATAGGTCATTTATCCCTTAGGCAGACTTTTTTATTTTGCAGGAATGTTAGGAGGACAGTGGGTTTTTCCCTTGGCCAGCCAATAAGATAAATCATATTCTGCCATTGCTAGTAAATATTTTAACCTCAAAAATAAAATAAAGAAGAAAATATTTCACAGGCACTTTTAGAATTCATTTAATCTTCAGTTGTCTCTGAAGTCTCCATGCTGTGATATCTAAAATTTTAGGCATATTATAAAGGCATTACAGACAAACCTTTGGCATTCCAATCTTCAATTCTGTATGTAAGTCCTATTAGATAAAAACTACAAAATGCAAGGAAAGGTACAGTAATGAAAAAGAACCTACAGAAATCCAGCCTAATTCTCTGACATATGTTTATATTAAATTATGTCAACTGCTGGCATCAATGAAAACCTAAAGTCATATTTACAAAAAGTAGAATTCTAATTGTTCATACTTCCAGTGCCCATAGAAAACAATTAATGAGTGATCAGTACACATTTTTATTTACTTTTAAAAATATTATTTCATGTTCATATTTCAAATGTCTGTACCAAAGGAAAAAAATGTCCTCAGCATCTTTTATGAAAGAATTGTGAGAGAATTATTAAATTGTGAATTTAATCTTCCATTTCTTCAGGACCATAATTTAATGATTCTGGAGACAACTGATATATGATGCCATTCTTTCAAGTATGAATATATACTTGCCTCTTTCCTACTGCTAGTCTGCATTGTATTGACCTTCTGTACAAGTCTTATGTAGTAAACAAACTATAAAACATTCTTATAAAACAGATGGACTATACACTGCCTTCTGTTGGAGGAAAAAACAACCCAACAAAAAAGCAAAAGGCTTTTTCTTTAATCTTATTTTTCAATGAAGTTGTTTTCAAGGCACAGTATTTTAAGAGACAGTAAGCTTATGTGTGCATTGATGCAACCAGGATCTTACACTGGTTTTTTATTTGTTTTGTTGTTGTTTTTAAAATAGATACTATATGATGTCTCTAGGTCAGAAGAGAAATGTTAACTTATTCTATGTCTTTGTAGTATGTCTGATGTCAAACAGACTGTGTTTTTCACTCTGCTTTGCATGTGGTATCCCATCCCCTGTCCTGCTGAGCTGAAATTATTAATATTATACTCAAAAACCCAAGGGAAAGGGTACTTCTGTTGAAATTTAATTACCTTTTTCAAATTAGGGACTAGCATGTAGAATGAAAGTCAGAGAAACGCAAGCATTTGACCAGACCCAAGGGTTTGGTCTTCTTCCTGTAAGCCTTATTCAAAGAGATACTTCAATCTGGGGTCATTCTGCCATGTTTATGTAAACTGTAAGCTCAGACTCTAAAGCAGCACCTAAGACTGAGAGATAGCTCTCAGCTTTATGTTGTAACCTTTCAATGTGCTGCTGTAATGTAAACAGACACAGTATCTTATGCTGCTGCTGTTACTGTTTTCTGATTTTAAGGAAGATTAAAAAACCCCATCATTGTTATGGTAATTGTTTTTGCATTATAAAATTTTAGCCCACTAAAATTTAAGTGGGTGCCTGGTTCCTCCAAGGTAACTTGAATTTCCAAGCTAGATGTTTGGACACTTTTGATGAACTCTTGACAACTTACCAAAGATAGCAATCTGATTGCCTTATGCTGAGAAGAATTATGTCATGAGTTGTGTAAGGTTATCTGGTTTTATGAGTGTCAATAATAAATGACAAAAAAATTTAGCTTACCAAGAAAGGTCCAAATCAGCCTTTAGAAGAAGAGAGCACTGTTGCTTACCATAAAAAATGAGAAGACTGGTATTGAGGTCAGGTGATAACTATTTCTTGAGCATGAAGATAGCTCAGAGGCACCAGGTTCACTTAAACAACAAAAAACCTCAGGAGATATTTTATTAAAGTTTGCATACCATTTCTAGACATTTGAAAGTGGAATTTTAGCTTGCAAAAAAATAAAATCAAACATTACTCCTAATTAATAAAGTGTTGAATGAACATAGATACGTTATTAATTGTATAGTAGATACACTCCAAAAAAAGAACCCAAATGTTTTATTATACAAATGGAAGTGGGAAGTCTATTGCAGAGACAATAGATGGACTTAGATATCCTTTTACTCATATTCTTTAACAAAAGCTGGCATCCACTTTCCCAAACAGTTTTTTTAATTAGAAAACATGTATATATTTGAAACATGTGGTTTGTGTGCTTTAGTATTGAAGGAGTATTTGTGCTTCTAGTAAACAATCAAGGGCTCTAACCACAAACCCTCTATAGGCAGATATTTGTTAATGCTCAAACTTGATTATGTCACTTTTTATATAGCTTATAATGGTCTACAGTCTAGTTCCTAAGGCTTGTTGAAGCTTGCAGCACAGTATTCAAAGAGTGAAATATCATTAAAAAAAAGCCAAGTACAAAAGGATCTGAAAGTTTTCTCAGAATATAAAAAAAATCCAGATGCTTTTTTTTGCTGTGAATATCAACTTTGAGTAACAGTTTCAAATTATTTACTAGTTTATCTAAAATTGATGTAAAATACTGCCAAACAAACTTCTTCAGTGTCTTCTTGGTATGTCCAGGTAGACTTGGCTGTGATCAGGAGGCCTTTTCCCTGTCCTAAAAAGCCACTTAAAATGTTAACAGTAAAACGAAAATAGTCTTAATTTTTAATTTTTTTTACATAAATAAAAGCTTTCCAAGTACTTTTCACAACTTTTTTAGTAAGCTGCCATGTTATTTTTGTGGATATAATAGCTATATTCAGTGCTGAACATCACTGTTGTCAAATGTACTGATAATTCCTCTGATGTCAGTGACAGAAAGATTGTGTCTTGTCAGTAAGAAAAGCAGATGCCTTGGGCATGTTGAAACTGAGAAATTAGATTCCCCTAGGAGAGAAACCATGTGAGAACTCTAAGCAGTTACCTCCCAAGAAGGAACTGGTGGAGTGATTTATAAAAAATGAGAACTGACACCTTTGCTTTAAATTGGAGTCAAGCATGCAGTATAGTTTGCAGAAGTGTAATTGCATTTTTTTCCAGTTGTGTTCTTCTGTTTATGTTCTTCTGTTTTTCTCTAGACAGGTTTAGCATGGATGTGTATCAAGGAAGAAGACAGCAGTACGCAGCTCCAGATACAGATAGCTTAAATAAAAGTGTGACCTTAGGTTCTGTCTTGGTGTTTCTCTACCAAGACATTTAACTAAACATGCTGGATATTCTAGTTCTGACCTAGGGAAGCCCAGGAGGAGGATGTAGCTTTCAGCTGCCCTCTAGGATTATTTGTAAACCAAGCAGACTGTGTGTCAGGAAGCTTGGCTGACCAGATGCTGTGGTTCTTGGCAGAATGAGGCTGCCAGGGTTATTCCATTTGTGCAAGAGATAAAGGGCTACTAGAGGTTGTGAGTCCTTCTTCATCTATTATTTGACCCAAAATCTGATTAAGGACAGACTTCTCCTCTGTTATCCACCCTTTGAACTTGTACTTCTCCTGCTAAGTCTATCCATTTCCAGCACTGCACAGATCTATTTTTATTTATTTAATTTAAATTTATTAACATATCTTATTTTCATAGTAGAGTGACTTAGCAGTATAAAACAAAAAGGAACATAGATCCTTCTTTGTAATTCCAAGATGTGGTAGGCAGGACTGAGCTTTACAGATAGCAAAGAAAGAATGGGTTCAATTTAAATATAAACATTTTTTAAAAAAGCACTGCTGGCTGGAGACTGTATTTACTGTGGTGGATCAACGTTTTAAACACTTTCAGAAAACTGAGGATTTTTTGTTTAAAGATAGAATCCAAAAGAAGAAATACTAGTACATGCCAGGTTTGGAGTGATGTTTCAGATTAAGGGAGAGATTAGGAAACATGTAAAGAATTAAGAAAGAAAAGAAATAAAGACTGTAGAGAATGCAGAGGTTATCCCATATGTACAATATCTTTTATAGATGAGCAACAGGAAACCTATTCAAAGCAGGAGAATGTAAGAAAGAATTTTCCCAAGAAAAGAGTATATTTAGGAAATAGCTCTGTGCTGGGAAAAACATTGGCTAGAAATAAATCTGTTCTATTGATGAATATTAATTTACTATTATTATTACTAAAATATTTAGAGTGGATGTTTTTTCTTTCATTCTGTTTTCAGATTTTGAAAATGAACATTAGAATAGTTTTCCATGGCTTGATGTGTTTCAACATACCTGCACAGTACTCAACCAAATGAATATGTGTTTTATCAGATGTAAAGTGGGATTATATGCTCTTGTGAAAAATGTGGCTTCAAAATGTAGCCCCACAATGTGGCTGAATTCAGCTATGGATAATGTCTCTGCCATTGTTGAACTCTGAAAGGAACCTAAACCTCACCCAGCTGATCACTCACACTCAGTGGGATGGGGAAGGGACTGAAGGGTGAAAGTGGAGTTAGATAAAGACAGTTTAATAGGTGAAGGGAAAGATGCTTATGCAAGGAAATAAAACCAAGGAATTTATTCACCACTTCCCATGGGCAAGCACATGTTCATCCATCTTCAGGAAAGCAGGGCCCCATCATGCTTAACAGTTACATGGCAAGATAAATGTCTTAACTCTGAATGTCTTCTCTTCCTCCTTCTTCCCCCAGCTTTATATGCTGAGGATGCCATATGGTCTGGGACAACTCTTTGGTCTATTGGGATCAGTTGTCCCAGCTGTGTCCCCTCCCAACTTCTTCTACACCCCCAGCCTCCTCGTTGGTGGGACTTTGAGAAGAAAAAAGGACTCAGTGCTGTGTAAACACTGCTCAGCAGTAATTAAAACATCTGCTACCAAAATTGTTTTCATCACAAATCCGAAGCATAGCCCCATGAAAGCTCTTAGACTTCAGCAGAAAATAATAGTTTGGTGAGGAACCATAGTTCAATAACAGAAGCGTGTTTAGTTTCAGACATGAATAAAAATAATGATGAAAGAATCTCAAACACTGAGCTTGGAAAAAGGAGGAATTAAAAAAGATTAGCGCAGTATGAATCTCTTCTATCTTGACAAGCCTGGGATTCCTTCACACATTTTTGGGTACAGTCTGTGAGAGGAATATAATGGGAAGAAAAATGACCTGCACAATAAGGGCTAACAAATGTGGGGGGGAAAAAAATTGGCATTATAGCCGTATCTGTAACTCATGGAAATAGATGGGATTATTTTATTGATCTGCAGGGGATACAGGATTTAGTCTTGTATCTACAAAGGGGAATGTTTTCAAATGTAGCCTGGAAAGTTACAGCCAGGAACATACAAGCTGACTGGCTCTTATCTCAGAAAGTAGAAACTCCGTTTAGAAAAAGCTTTAAAAAATGTAAGACTTTAATCTTCATAAATCTAGTTATTTATTGAAAAAAAATCTGGAAAAATATTCTACTGCTTGTACAGGGTTTAGTTTCATATCTCCATAGCTTAGCTTCTTCACATGCTTTCCTTTCAGTGCTTTACTTTTCCAGAGCAACTACTTTTCTTTTAGCTCTTGCATAATTTTACTACTCATACAGTGGCTAAAAATGATGCTATCTAGTCAAAGACCTTATTTGAGCAAGAATACTTAACATTCTTAGTCCTTTCTTTAGGTTTTTAAAACACATAAGAAAATATAGATTGACTTAAAGACAGAAATATCAAAATCAGATATATGGACCTAAGACAAAATTTCAAATAGTACAGTTGAATTCTGAATGTAAGTGTCCATGTTTTAATTACCCAAGATATTTCTTTTTTTTAAAATAATTAATATAATTATAAGGTGGACCTTCAGGGTTGTTTGCATTTTGACATCAGAAAGGTCATTATTCTAGGTGATTCAAAATAGCCAACTTCCATATGTGACCAGTTGTTAATGACAAGGCAAAATCCATCTTTGTTGCTTTCTTGCTTCAAACTCTACTGGCTGAGAGTTACAGAAGTTTTGCTTGAACTTCTTTTACATACCCCTCTGCAATTCAACCCTTCCCTATTATTTGGCCCATCCTCAAGCCCATTCCCTCTCTGTTCGGCCTTGCAACCAGGATTTCAGGATCTTTATGTGCTATGAAGCATATGCTGTTCTATTTTCTTTCACATTCTCAGTTGTCCCCACTGAAGACAGACATGGTCCGTTTCTCTGTTAGCTGCTGTAATTGGTCATCTAATGGCCAGAGCTAATGTCACTGGGGAAATCCCCCAGGCAAACAGGGCAACAGCCTCCCTCTGTTAACTCACTGCTTTTACTTTTACTTTTACTCACCATAATTGCCTCAACCTGTTGATCTGTGACAGCCTGCTCCAGGAGCCACATTGTTATGTGGCAACCCTATTATTAGCCCTGGAGATGTCAGAAGCCTTCTCCAAGTGCTCAGCAACAGATATACACAGAAGTGAACTGCAGGGCAGAAAGGAATTAAACTTTCATACTCAGTGGCCTAGGACAGCTGCTTCTCCTTACAGCCTCTATTATGCAGCCTTTATTTTTCTCCTTTCTCCTATTTTCAAGAGTAAAACAACAAAAACGCCAAATCAAGTTGCTAAACTGGACACAGAAATTTTTAAAATTATCTAATCATATCTTTTTCTCCAAAGCAGCAGCTGAAATATTTGTGTTTCATGAAAATTTTAAGGAATCTGTTTTGTACTGAAGATATGAGCCATTGCTTAGTAATGAATGCAATCAATAATGCATGTATTGACAGAAGAATGAAGGTGGAGGTACCTGCGGTAAAATTTGGAGTGGATGTTTACAAGCTGGAGAGCTTTTCTTTCAAAAGTTTCCTTAGGTCTTCTTCATAATAAATCCGGGCATGTACATTTCTCAGTTAAAGCTTGAGAACAAAATGTCTTTTAATTCTTATCAGTTAGTATTTTAAGTTTTGTTTGAAGTGCAGGTAATCACATGTGTTGGAGCCTCCTGGCCACATACAGTCTCACAGATTTCACCACTGGCTCAGATACAGCAATATTAAACTTTGCCAAATCACAAAAGAACCAAATATGACAGAATAAGGCAGGAGAATATTGATTCGCCTTAGGCATTTCGTTTAAACTCCTACAGTAGGCAGTACTTAGAGCATTTGAGGATTTCAAATGCTGTCATTCAAAATACAGTGTATTTTGCCTTTGTCATGAGAAAGAAATTCTCCTTTTGTGGGGTTTTTTTCAGGGTTTTTTTGGGGTTTTTTTTGTGGAAAGGAAGGGATAGAGATAAGAGATCTGTATGCTGAACTTTTTTTTATTATCTTTGCCAAGAGATCTTATTATGACCATAGTTTCTGTTTAATGATGATACACTCCCTGTCTCATTGGTCACCATTATTTCTCTGCTATTCAATATTGAGATCTTCTTTCCTGTCCTTTTTTTCCCCTGGCTCAGCAGACTAGAACAGGGAGCATTTTTTTTCTCATTACAGAAAACCACAAATCTTTCTCATAAAGTGATTTTATCTGAGGATTGCTTCTATAATCACTGCTGTCAAAAGTGACTAGCCCATAAAATATTTTAACAAGATATTTCCTAGACTATTTTATTTCTTAACATTAACAAAGCTTTTGAATTTGCTAATGTTTATTGATTTTATCACTATTTCTGAGTTAAATTTAATAAGTTGCTTGAAATTTTTAAGATATTTTTTCTTAACATTCAACATAATTTTTAGATAGTATAGAATATTTTTAAAGAAATATTTAAAGGTTTTTTGGAATTACATTCAAAGTGGAATCCTAGATTGATTTTAGGAAGGAGGAAGGAAGCATTGAATTGTTTCAGAATCTCAACTGCATCTTGAAATTATTAACCTCCTAGACGTATATACCAAAGTCATGTTCACAGATGGTAGTTTCCCTGACAAAGTTTACCTTGCCATTGGAAACAGTTATTATTTGCTGTATTGAGGCACTGCCTGTTTTAAAGTTTGGACCACGATCATTGTCTTCTGACTGTTCAAGAAATTATAAGGACACAGTGAAAATATATCAGAAGCTGTCTGTGAAGAAATGTGCAGCAATTTCTTTGCTACATGTTGTAGAAGATACTAAAATAAAGCTTTAACTGGAAGAAATCACAGAGTCTGTATTTGGACAGAAATCCTGAGCCAAGATTTAAGCATCTAGAGCTGTTGTTTTACAAAACACTGCCTTTTTTGTAATTACTATTGCCATTTTAGGCAGTAATTTCAGACAGTAATTGCTATTGCCTTTTTTGCTTTTGTATGAAGTAAAATGTAAATGAAGAAAAAAAAAAGGAAAAAAAAGCAGATATGTGCAAAGGTCAGAGCAAAATAGAGTACTTGAGAGAATAGGCTGAGTCCAATATGTATTGTCATGATAACATCAAGAAATATAAAAATCTTATTGATGAGCAGGCATGCTGAACCAAATTCTAGGGTGAACTGTAGGAACTTAAATATCAGAATCTTTTCTCTGTGGTAAATACTCTTATTCTGGGAAAGTCAAGCACACTATCATTGTGCTATAGCCAAAATCAAACCCAAATTTAATAGGCAACTAATTATCATAATTTTTCTTATGTTTTATTTGCTCTTTCAATTGTACCAGGTATCAAACCTGTTTATTGGTTTTTATAGTTTATTAACTATAAATTGCAAAGACCTGGCAGTAAATACACTGGTCAGTAGTGCCAATGGTCCCACGGAAATGATTTCTTATTAAAATAAAAATGAAAATTAAAATTATTGAAGCAAACAAAAAATCATATGGAAGTGAAATCTAAAATTCCTAGGACTATTCACAGGAGCAAATATTTTATTTGGTAGAAAAGCAGAGAAATATTGCTCTTGCTTCTTTTTCTCTCAAAATACTTACTTTAAAGGAGCACTTTAACTTCCCCGTGGAAATAAAATGTTATAACCTCACTACTGAGAAGTTTCTTAAAGACATGCTGCACTAGACATAGAAAAATAAGCTTGTTTCTTTTAAGAAAATGTAGATGTTTCTCCCTTCAAGAGAAGTGACTTCTTTCTATAGAAAACATGTTTCAGTTTAGACTGTACTAACAGTATTTGAACTGGCCTTCAGGCATTTTAGACTTCAGTCGTGCCACAAAGGTTTGTCTAATTTAACAAACATGTTAACCATAATTCACCACGGCTTCTGATATTACAGTGGAATTTTCTGTTTGCACTGGTTTGAGGTTTATCTAAATTAGATGACATACTAGGGGGGAAGTAGGGAAGAGAGGATAAAATATCCAATTCCTCTTTACAATATTCTTTCTTTGTCCTGCAGAACTTCAGTAGTGTCTGCCTCCTGAGCTTCTGCATGTGTCCCAACCTGAGCAATGCTGCACTCAGGAATTAGGGAGATTGGAAATGCAGTGAGAGCCATGTGGGTGAATATGTATGCTCATATTATTTCTCAACTACTGATTAAGCTCAAATAGGAGAAGCAAAATATCTTTTCCCACCGTTGCAAGTAGGTAGGGTGAGAAATATTATCTGTATAAATATGTCTGAGTATATTTGTATTTTGTTCTTGCACAGGACCATGAAGACAGCTCATGCATGGAAGAGTTTTCATGCTTTTATAACTTTCCTCCTGTCATGACCTAGAAGCAAATAAATGGTCACTCAGCAGAATTCAGTTGCTGGTGGCTCAATAAGACACCATGGCTCCTGTCTTGTCCCAAGCTGTAGCCCTGGAGGACAGGGCAAATAAAGGGATCACACAATAAGGCAGTGGCAAATGCAATATGATACCAGAGCTTCCTAACTCCTAATAGATATTTCTAGATAATTTAAAATTGGAAATATTAGAATTTTTTTCTCTATGAGATAGATGTGGAGGAAGAGAGAGAGAGAGCAAGTGAGAGCAAGACAGCTGTAGCAGTTCTGGGAAGGCTCTCTAGCAAATTATGGATTTAGTGTTTGAATAGAATAGAATGGGAAGTGGCCATTAGAAAATGTGCTAAAATACATGGAATAAACAAGTGTACACAGTAAAAGATTACATATTGAAATGCTGCTGACACAGGAAAGGGAAAAAGGGAAAGGGGATTAGGTGGGAATTACATTAATAAGAACCTGTAGAAGCTAATTGAGATGATACAGGAATAATAACTGAGGGGAAGCCAAGACAGAAGCACCACAGTGCCATGGTAGTTTATTAACATATGGAAGAGAATTTGCCTGAGCTATTAACTTCCACTTGTAGTAAATTCCAAGGGCAGTGAATCCTCAATTAATTTTTCCATAAAGCCTTAGAGATGCTTCAGGGCTTGTCCAGATCATTAGGATTGCTTTACAGGCCGATAACAAAAAAATTACGAAGAAGACAATTTCCCAAGTAATCCAAGACAAATTCAGTGCCAAATCAGGTGAGAACTGAATATTAATTGTTTCTAAGTACCAAATGAATTTATTATTTTCCTTCTCTCAGCTCAAAAGCAGGTCCAATATCATAAATGTTTTAAAAACACACTTTTTTTCTTTTCTGACCATTCAATTTACTGACCAGTAATTTCAACTATGAGCTCTGAAGTGGACAGCGATCTTAATGCATGTTCAAATGGAAGCAAAGGATGTTTTCTCTCTCCATGTAAAATTGCAATTTGCGCAGGCTAACAGACAACTGAATGTTTAAGTACATTGTTATGTGTATAATAAGTCAAGCAAACGTTCACCATTGACTATTCCTAGGCTGTGTAAGCCCCCGTTTTGTCTGCTATGTTACCAAGTGACAAAACAATTATTGCTTAGAGTAGCCCTGGGACACCTACTGAACCACAGCTAATGACAGAAACGCAAGATTGAGAGTTGTAGGAATACTCTGTGTTATTAGCTTAGATTACGGTCTAGAGGAAAGGCTTCAGAAGAATTTAAGGTTTGTCTGAGATGACCTTTTAAAAGCAGTGACCTTTGATACGTATGGAGACTATTCAGTTCTCTAATACCTTTTATTTAAGGCAAAAGCATGCCTTTCACACAGTTCTAGGGTACCCTACAAATGCTCCAGGCTCAATGGTTTCAATATTTCTCTTGTCTATGCATGATCTTTTAAGTTATAAATAACATCCATATCATCCTGATCACTGCCTTGAGTAATGCCTTCGCATTTTACAAGACTGTATTGTGAACGGATTTTCCATTCCTCAGCCCTCAGAAAAGACTTAGTGAACTCTGTTGGTATTTTTCTGGTGAAGTAAATGGAATTGAACATAGGTGTTAGCAAAGTAAGAGGTTGTATTGTATTCCTTTAACATAAGGAAATGCATTTCTTTAACTTCAGGAAGCTTTCCAAGCATTAACTGCTCAGTATTTATGCAAATCTCTACAGACTGCTAAGTAGCCTACACCCAGCTCCTGGTTTCAAAGGCTGCTGAAATTTAGGAGAACCTGCCTCAGTCCCATACCTCCACTGCTGGTTCACTAGACCTCACTCCTATTTCAAAGTAGAGAAAAAAATGCGCATAACTTCTTTTTGCAGATATTGCTCCTAATAAATGACATTGCTGCTTGCCTTGGGAGTTTTTGTACAGTTGAGTAAAGCTGCATTTCCTTACTATCTACAGCAAAAGTAAAGTAGCCTCCACAGAGCTGTGGCTCTCCTTCCCACTATTCATTGGACAGGTGGGTAAAGCCTCCTACTCCTGCATTCTCTCTTTCCTTTGGTATTCCTGGAGAAAAATGGTCTGCAGTTCATGGCAAAGTTACAGCTGTAGCCTGACTTGGGAAGATCTTCTCATACATCAGTCAGAACATGCTACTAAGAGTTAAAGCTTGAGTAGAAAAGGTAAAATAATTAAGCATAAGAGAGGCAGATGAGAAGTCAGAATTTTCCAAGAAAACAGATTTTCAGTTTTGGAAAGTTAGAAGCTGATATAAAATTATCAACTCCTTGTAATTTGTAGAATGAAGTTTCCAGTATGATATTCCTGTTGTATCTCACAGTTTGGTTTCCATACCGTACAACTATCTAAAAACATCTTTTTAAATCAGTGGTACTGTCAACATATATTGCTGTTGGATATTCAAGGAAAAAAGCCTGAAGTATGGGAAGACAATATTAAAAGCAAAGGTATATATATAAAAAGATATCTATCATTTACGATGGAAGTTGTTGGGGGTTTTCTACTCTTATTTACCAAATTGTTCATAACTACACTCCCTTTAACTTCCATGTCATTGCAATATTTCATTATTGGCTGAACTTGGGCAAGACTAAGTGAACCACTGGAGAAAACGGAATAATTATTTTCATTCATTATTTTTATTTTAAGCTCACAGAAAACAGATTGGAATTATGAATAATAATTTTTTTTTGAAATTTGAGGGTTTTTTGAAACTTAGTAAAATGTCAGAAAAATCTCCTATTGAGTTCTTTTTCCTCAGATTTTTTGTTGTTCAATCAAAATTAAAAACACAGTACTTATTGAAGTTGAAGAATATTACATTATTTTATGGTAAATAGTTTCTTGTATGGCAGAAAAAAAATTAAATAATACATGTATCACATTTTAATATATTTGCACTGGTTTTACCACTGTATAAAAATTATATTCACACATTTATAATTGTAGTGTACCTAAACAAAATGTACTTTTTCTTCTCCAATGTATTTCTTTAAAAAAGGCAGTTTTGAACTTCAAACTGCTTTCTGCAACCTGATGTAAATATGTAGAGAATTAATTAATGAAAACATAATTTTCATTATATGCATGACAATAATCTATTATTTGTGCTCTACATCAATTTAAGGAGTCCTAGTTTACCCCTTGATAGCTATGAAGCATGGATGTTATCACAATAATTTTTAACGCTATTCAATCCTGGGTTTACGTCTTGTTATCCTTATTTGCACCCATAGGACCAAGCTTTTATACAAATTTTTAGTCTTTGTAATTATACAATCCATGGAGAAAGCCACATGAGTTGGGAAGAAGATATCATTTCTTCTGCAATCCTGTTGCATGCAGCCCCTGCAGCTGCTGTAGAATATAGACCTTTACTCCATTAAATGTGGATTTTTCAGTCATGGTATTACTCTAAAATCAGGCCTATTTGTCTATTGGTTCTGCAGATCATAGGTTTAGAGGCCTCTTTAGTTTTAAAAGCAGAAGAGATTTGACCAAAACCTCTCAGTAAGGAAGGTCAATATTTTGAGTGGAAAATGAGATGGAACACTTTTGTTTTATTGCTGGAAAAATCAGCTCACATGACTGTCTTCCTGGTGTTCTCTATAAAAGAAAGGATATTGAACTGTCAGTGAGTTGTGACTTGTTTTGAGGCTTTGTAAACAACAGAGATTACAAACTCATGAAAACAGTACTAAGGAAAACAGAGATCCAAACTGCAGTCAGGCACTTAAATTAGAGTAAGCTTTATGGGTGGTCCTTTACAGATTGAAGGCTTTTATGGTATATACCAACATATATCTTTGCCTGCCTTTGTTTATGTATATTTGTGCATATATCAACATACAGATGAGCATACATACATCTGCAGTAATCAGTGAGCTGACCTACAAAACGGTGTAAATAACACCAGGACTTTGTTAGACATGGACTACTGAAAGTTTTATAGTTCCATTTTGACCACACAGTTGAAGAATACTGAGAGACTGCATGCAATCTTAAGAAATGTTATTTATTACAACCACAAAACAATTTCATATATGACATTACAATGTGCTGTGGGTTGTTAAATAGTTGGTGGGCATTTTCAAGAAAAAGAAAAAAAATTAATGAACAGAATATGCTGAATAAATGAAGTTGTACTTTGATTTCATATCTCAGTTTACACTTAGGATATACTCTAATAGTCTAAACTTGTCATGCAGCCATGGAAGTGCTAAAAGCTTTCAAAAATAAACATATCCAGATGACGGAAGCCACTTTATCCTCAGGGTAATGGATCTCTGTATTAAATACAGTAACATATGTCTAAGAAAACATATGGAATATAATATTTGCAAAACCACTTACAGAACACTGTGTACAGGTGTGCAAGGAAGATATAAATACCTCAGTCATTATAGATAAACTGTTACAGAATCAGGACTGCAGTTATTGCCTCTGCTGTGTGTCTGTAACTGTAAACACACTGGGGAAGGAGGATATTCACATCAGAACTAATTTTAAGCTTGCCAAAACTGTTCTTTGGGAATTCAGATTTAATTGCTTCCTTGAACTCTTGTATCAGGAGTTGTTCTCACCTTGTTCCCTGTGTATTGTTGCCGTTGACTATTAATGGGAGTCCTGCACTGAGAGTACAGGGAGAGTGTCAGGTCACCTGAATTTGGGCACCTTTCACTCCTCCTGCAAGCACCATTCCATTGGATACAGATTCTTGCCTTGTTGCTGGATATGTGCTCTCTTCTTACCCACACAAAATCCTCCTCAAAGAGTTCTGAGATATTTTAATTGTTCACTCTTTTGCATTGCTATGACCTCATCATCTTTATACTTGAGCTGCTCTTCTTCTGTGTAAAGTGGCTACATAAAAATAGCACTGCCTAACTCAGCTGTGCTCCCTGTACGTATTTGGAGCTGCTGACCAATATAAAGGTATTTTTAGTGTTACTTCTTTTAACTCTGCAGAATCAACACAGGTGTGACTGTGATCTGAGACAATGTATCTATCCCATAGTTCCACTGATTTTGTTTTAGATGTTTTTCAATTAAGTCATTTTCATCACAACTAAAACCAAAAAACGTAAGCCTTCTTTGGTCAAGAATGGATGATGGAACTAAGAGTGAGTGTGATTAATATACCGTACCAATACTAAAATTGCACTTAGCATCTCCTTGCTCCCCGTTGCATGATTACTTACAGCTTGATGACTCAAATAATTTTTTATTGCTTCTGGGCTTATTATTAGGTATATTATTCTTTGGGGTGAGATCCTTGTTTCTACTGTCTGCAAATCAAAAGACCCACGAAAGAGTCTTCCAAATCTGCCAGTAATCCTGGCTGAATTACAAATGAGAGCCTTTGTCAGTCTTTTGGGCACTCTCTATTTGGAAAACATTCCCCTCTGAGCAGCTGGACACTCTCCATTTGGCATATCCATTTTGCAGTAATAATTGTACTTCAGGATACTTAGTTATGTCATCAAAGTAAATTGAGAATGCTGTCTTTATTTCACTGAAGAATCTGACCCAGAGATACTACACTTTGATGCAGTTGTCATCATGTCACTCAGATAATATTAAATAATGTCTGCAGAGAAGCAACTTGCTCAGAGAAATAAGTTGCAATGATCTGACTTCCTCAAATCAAGGGAAACTTCAGAAGTAGTTGATGGTTAATGTGAAGCTTTCAGTTGCAGAATCCACATTTGTTCAGATCATCTTAACTCTCACTGACCTTGGCAGTACTACAGGGGGCATATTTTTCTGTGAGCTGTTTTTGAATAACCACTCTAGTGAATTGAGGACATGATTTTTAATAGCAGACTTTCTGCTACACTTGTCATTTCTCTTTTTTCAAAGGAGTCTTTTAAAAAAAAACAACCACAGTTATTGTGGGAAATAGTTTATGTAAGATCCAGGGCACTCTGTTTTTCTGTCCCTGCTTTGAGAGTAAACAAAATACGTTTCAGTTTTTCTTAATATTCTGGAGCTCCATGGTCATGGAGGCTGCAGCAATGTCAAAGTGGAGGACCATGAACAAGCTAAGTTAGCAATTTCCTGTACATCTGAGACTCCATTTCCTCTAGTACAATTAAATGCTTTTGTTTGGGAAAATGATGAAAAAATATCTTTCTCCCCATAGATCTGGATGAGGATCTTTTTCCTCTGTATTGTAGGTGGATGGTTCACAGAATTACCTCCCAGGGCATACACTGAAAACCTTATTGTATTGGAACCCATAAAAGTGCCTATATGTTTCTAGGCATGTGCAGGATCTATGCCAAGAAAATCTATTGGAAAGCCAATGATTAGACATATATTTACAGATTGGTGAGAATTTTTAATTAATATCTTAACACTTCTGTCAGATGCTTTATAAGATGCTCTCTGGAAATTCTTACTACTCAAGAACACTGCATACCTTGAGATTGAAAGAGGAAACCCACACAAAATCATACATTTAACATTGCCTTGCACCCTAATATTGCCAAAAATAACTCAGGTTTTGACAATCACAGCTGATGATACAGTAGAACAGAAAAAATTATATAGAGTAGGAAAAAGAAAAAGTAGAGGGGCTAGAATAAATAGAACTACCCCTTGAGAGAAGATGAAGAGTATAAAAATGTGAAAGTGATAAATTTAGAAGCCTGAAAGGCCATCAACACAACAGTATGGGAAGGAAGAGTGAAAAATGACACTGAAGATATGACCACAACAGCCATAATAAAATGTGCAAATGGGCATTCTTCCCATACAGTCTTTCTCCTTCCTATATTTTAGCTCTGTATGTCAAGGCCATGTAATTATTGCAGTTAAAAAAAAAAAAACAAAACAAAGAAGAAAGGCTAGTTAAACGAAAGGCTGTTCAAGAATATGATATATCGCTCTCAAATGGAGAATTACACTGTGTAGCAATTTCATCTGAGTGAGTGAGAGTCAAAAGGGAAAAAATGAAACGAGAAGGAAATGAAGCTAAGTAATTGGAGGAAAAAGAGATGTCATGAATTGGAAATGAGTTTTGCTTTGAGGTGCTGACTCAGATGCATAGCTCTCCATAAAAGCTACAGTACGAATAAAAATAGACCAGAATTTTAGTTATGAATAATAATAAAAGAGACTTTTATTTGCTTCATGTGCTTCAGAAATATCCAATTCTTCTGCTTATGAATAGGAAAATAGAAAATCTGTGCTATCCTTCTTTCAGAGTGTGAGCCTTAGCCTCAAATCTGAAACCTGTAAATAGAAAATAAAACATATAATACCAAACTTGCTTTATTTCTTCTTTATTTATAACTATTCAGAGGGATGGAAAAAGAAATGAAATGTAGGTGGAAAAAGGGAGATCATCTGTATGCATTTTTAATAGAGATGACCAAGTACAGAAGCACCAGACCCTTTCTTTGGTCTTCATTTAACAAATTTGTCAAAAAAGAGCACTTCACATGCATGGTGAAGAAAATAATCAAATGCAATGTTAAGGGAAACAGTTGGGCATGAACACTTAGCATCTTTTGCTATTGTATTCACGATATCAGGATTTTTAATATTGCCTTTAAATCTGAACTACATTTTCAGACTTTGGTTTCTTTGTTTCTGGTTTACAAATCTCTTCTGAATGTTCGCTATTATTCTTTCATTTTGTGATATTGTGTCTCCAGCTTTTTTTCCATTATTGTTTAAAATTCTTTTTAGTATCTTTCATCTACTATATTATATCTCTGCCACTATTACAGTCCTAATCACAGGTCTGATTGCACAAAGGATGTCAGGGCAGATTCATCGGCATGTGGTTATTTTAGCAGGACTCACAGCTGTTGGCACAGATAGACTGTTAGTGGAGAAAGTTATAAAGGCAGGGGACTTAGAGAGTGAGAGATGGAGGCAGTGAGGAAAAAAGAAGAGGAGGGAAAGAGGAAGAAAGAAAGAAAGAAAGAAAGAAAGAGAGAGAGAGAGAGAGAAAGAAAGAAAGAAAGAAAGAAAGAGAGAGAGAGAGAGAGAGAAAGAAAGAAAGAAAGAAAAAGAAAGAAAGAAAGAAAGAAAGAAAGAAAGAAAGAAAGAAAGAAAGAAAGAAAGAAAGAAAGAAAGAAAGACTCTTTGTAGTATCCAGTCAGAAAGAGCAGCAGTGATGTCCTCTGGCACAGCAGAGATGAACATTCTCATCTGAGGGTCCTCTTCCAACAAAGCAGGTGATGGTGGCTAAGGAAGCAGGGTACCTGAAGAACTGTGCAACAGTCCCTTGCCCCTCTTACAAAAATATCTAAGCCACTTCTTGTCAGGGACTTTGTTCTTCCTCACAACTGTTCAAAGAATTAATTGCTCCAAAAGAGAGAATTATTCTCTCCTGTGGTTAACAGGAAGCCTCAGCTTCAAGGGGCAGCAAAACTCTGTAACAGTCATACTGATGAAGAGCACTAATGTCTGGTAGAGTGGAATATCTTCCAGGTATTGTTGTCTTTCCTTACTTTCTGATGCTCTTGGTTTCAAAGTTTCCCTTTTCCCCATCAGACACCACTGCATATTTTCCTTGTCCCAGAGATTACAGAATGAGGTCCACTGTAGCAACATATCTCTCTCATGCTAGGTACAGCATGCACACAAACACAGACAGTTTCCTTGACTTGCATAGAATTATATTTGACATTAATCACCCTGTCAAAAAATACGTGCTTTGGGAGTTTACTTAAAACTGTATTCTTCAAACACTGCTTCAGACCTTCTCTACAGATAGTTTTGGAATAATCTCTTCCTTTGAAACAAAGTCAGTGTTGGATGTGCTTATGAAGAATTATTCTTCCTGACAATTATTTAAAATATCCTACAAAGGGAAGAAAAAAAAAAAAAAGAAAAAAAGAAAAAAAGAAAAAAAGAAAAAAAGAAAGCTAGAGTACTAATTGTTTAGACTGAGAAACACTTTAGTGTTACCAAGTTTTATGCTATCTGATAAGTGGAAATAACTTCCTCACTGGCTGATGCCTTTTCTTTTCAGTGTTTTATTAAAGATATCCAGTGTAGCTGGATATTACAATGTCAACAAATCAGTCCTTCACTGAGAAACACAGCTCAGAGACAAATTTTATTGTCCCAAATAAGAGTGACAGAGCATTCTGAAATGTGAAGACAGCTTATAAGCATTTGGCATAAAATCCAGTTACACAAAGCCTCCTTTCCCCAACAAATGAGGTGCTGGAACCCTTCAAACTCACAGTTCTATTTTTGGCTGATTCAGAGAAGGGATTTGAATTAATGTATCCTGCCCAGAAGAACACCTAAAAAAGCAGGCCATAAAGTCATTTTTATGCTATCCTCTTGTCCCATGAATATTTAAATAGCCTGTGCAGAATATCATGGCTCTGACAGAAGACTGAGGGAAAGCTACCTCTACCAAGATATTCGAGACTGCTTTAGTCTAGTGCTGTGAATGGTCAGATCCCTACATCAAGAAAGGTCTTGGCCCTGTGCATTTCATAACTTTATATGAATCTCCTGAGCATTGGGTTATTAGACAAAAATGAAAAATCAGGGTACATTTTCTTATCTAAAATGTTGCTTCTTTTGCCTTTTATTTCAAATATGCCAAAATAAAATATTCTGTTTCAGACTGAACAAAATGTTTTGCACAAGCCCCAAGTGACTAGGTTTTCTTTTCAGCAAAAAGGAAAAAGAACTATACAAACCAGAATGAAAAAAATGAACTAAAATGAAATATTTATATTTCAATCCAGCTTTCAGATAAAAGCATACATTTCTTGAATGGCTCTAGTACATAGGTCTGATTTGAAGAGCTGCTGAATATCTCATCTCTAATTGACTTTAACCCAGGTGCCTTGCTAAAAGCTGAAACACACTGTAGCTCTGAGAGTCACCTCTGGAGCATTGAAAAGCTGGAGGCACAAATGTCAGCAAGTTTAAGTAAACAAAGAATTATGCTGATTTACAATAAAAGAAGCTCAGCATAGTGCTTGTTGCCAGGCTTAAGAAAGTATTCCAAAGTTTTCTTACTTCTTGTTTTAATTTTATACAGTAAATGAAGAAGGTTAAAATTCCCAAGTTAACCCATGGCTGGTACCCAAGTAGTAAAACTGAAAAAGAAAAAGACACTGTGGCTTTTCATTTTTAAAGTAATTACTCAATTCCAAAGGTATCTGAGACTGGTGCTTTGCACAGAAATAATGTGCTATAGCCATGACAGGGGAATTTGAATGTTAAAACAAATATATTTTTAAGATAAATTATACCTTCAGTTATACCTGAATCAAAGTTTGATCCTATTGCTTTTATTCTACAATTGTACAAAAAGAGAAACTAAATCACTGTGAGTGTGTCAATTAAATTTAATGCATATTGCTATGTCTGCTCATGGAGAAAAAAGCATCCACTCAAGCATAACCTACTGGACACCCTAAATTCACAATGTAAAAATGTCACTGAAGAATATGTTAAAAATAGTAACTAATTGCTGATAAATTAGTGTAATGGGAAAATTAATAATTCTGGCACAGGAGGTGTTGCAAAGATGATAAGGGAGTAGACATAACTGCTAGGCATGGTTTTAAAGTGTAGGCTGTATAAAATGAATCTTTCACCTTTTATGCAGGCTTATATAATTTACTGATTGGACATGCATGTCTCTCCCTATGGTACTTTGGTTACCCATTGTATACAAAGGAAGAGTTATGTACTTACATTTAAATATGAAGAAAGGATTGAAGAGAAGATAATGCTTAGGATCTAGTCCTGAAAGTACTAATCTGTTTATCTAGTGAAAATTTGCTCATCTGTGGAGAGCAATGGGAGGTGCAGATACTGCTGAGAAAGATTTTGGGATTCAGGAACACAAGAGAATTGACGCTAATGAAGACAGCTTGAGTGTCTGGCTGCTGCATATAAGCAAAGCACAACTGCTTAAATGTCCCAGGTTAAAGCCTTGCCTTATAAACCATGTTGGACAAATATGAGACAGGCTCTGCATGTGATGTGATGTTAGCATCTCCAGAAAAAAAAAAGTCCGAATAATTGAATCTAAAAGATCAGAAGAGAACTACTTTAAAGCACTCATGACTTTGTGGATGACTTTGAAATGCAATCTGTTAGGACATAAAGTTGCATAAATACTTCTAATCAAATAGAGCTTGTGTATCTCTTCCTTGATTTTTCTTAATTAACAAAGGAAAATTGAATGAGGATTTTAATAAACCCCAGACTGTCTCAGCTCTTTCCTTTATCCTAAAAAGGCAATCAAGGTAGATAGAGAAAGTGAAGATATCCTCAATTCCTTTGCTTTCCTGATAATATTTCTTTCATTGTACCTTATTAGGTTCCAAATATTTGAATTTGGATATTTTTTCTGGTGTCCTGTTATAGTTTTGATTCTTTCTGCCCTGCTACTTCTCCTATTATTATTCTTTCTAATTTTTCCCTTTGTTTTACCTTTTCACTCCAAAGATATTTGTTGGCATTCCTGAGTGCAAGAGCTATTTGGCTGCTAGCTCTAGCTGCAGTTTGCAGTAGTGGTACCAGTTAAGTTTGTCAGAATCTCTCTCTGGCAGGTTAACATTACAGATGTGAGGCATTCCCTGAGGCATTACTGGTCCTCAGCCTCACTTGCTGTGACCCATGCTAAGAAAACAAGGCCTGAATCCTGAGACCTTCAGGATTCATTTTGGAGACATTTTGAAGAGGCCACTGGGAAGACTACATAGCTCCACTCTATTGTTTCTCAGTTAGAAATAAAATACTTATGTCCTGCCAGATCTTTCTTGAGGTGTTCATTACCAGGCAAAGGCAATGATGAAAATGATGTGCAGCTATTCTAGAAAAATAAATTATGATGTTCTTGATTACAAAATGGTAGATCTAGTTTGAAAAAAACCCAAGCTAATCTTAAAATAGGCACCACAATCTTGGATAATGCTTCTGTGGGTGATCATATGAATCTTCTATAAGCTATGTCCCCTCATCTTTTTCAAGGGTAGCTAAGCCTTAGTGGGTTAATTTTAATTCTATTTCTTTGTCTATAATTAATATATTTTTCTTTAACTCTTATCCGTTCTATTGCCCATATGTACAATTCAAGCATCATTTGACCTAGGAAGTCTTCTTACAGTCCATCTGCTTTCATTAAAGCTGCACCCTCTTGGGTTCTCTTTCTTCTGGACCAAGGTGCAAATGGAATATCTCCTGGTTTCCCTCATGTTTCTCATCACACCTCTTATTGCCATCTGTCTCTCTCTCCTCTCCCTCTTATGTTAGGAACTTCATTTAAGTCTTTCATCCAAAAAGGATTGTCATAATTCTTCCTTTCTCCTTTCACTTCAAGTAGCTGGATTACCAATTCCAAAGAGGGAAGGAAGGAAGGAAGGAAATCAATCAAATCAATCTCTGGACTTTAAATTCCTCTGACTGTTTTTACTTACCACATTTTTTTTTCTAGATCCATATTGCTTAATACCACAATATTTTCAAGACTGTAGAAGGAGGAATCAATACCCTATTCTTTAGGAGTATTCATTTTACAGATATGCTTGCATATCCTGGAAATTCTGCATTTCTGTGTACTTCTCAAGGCTAACTCTAAAACTGTAGAACTTGGAAATGCCTTTGAAAAATTGGACAAGACTTGGAAATCACTTTGGGATCTCGTTTCACAGCCCAGAAACATCTTGATTATATATATGAATGACGGGCCAAGTTATAGAGCACCCCAATACTTTTTTTCCTTTTCCACTCCCCATATAATTCCTTCTGCAACCCAGGTTTACTCAACATACAGAGAACTACAACATTCTCTCCTGGGGATTGCTGAGAACATTTAGGCATAATCAGAGAACACACATTCAATTTATTCATAACAAAGATGATGCTGTCACTGCTTTGTGAGCTCCTTCTAGAATTCCTAACCTTATTTGCACTTTTGGACATCTATGTAAAATGGTTGTTTTAGTCCAGTGGTTCTTTTCCATTCCCATTAGCCTTCCCCCTTCTTTTTCAAGATCTCTAAAATATCCTGCTTTTTAACAATAAAATCAGTGCACTGGTTTGCTGGACATGAGTTGCAGCTGCCAACCAGGCATAACACTACTTTTGAGCATCTTGTTGTTGCAGTATTGTTTATTTTGGATTTATGGCTGTTTTTTCACTGAAAACTTTAAAAGGTCATCTTTGTCTCAGTGAGAAACAGGGAAACTTGTGAAATCTCAGTCTGGAAAAACTTTTTGTTGCCCATTTCTATTTTTACATAAAATTTCTTCCACTCTTAAAGTTTTGGAGTCAATTAATCTAGGATAAAAAGCTCAAACAACCCACGGACATCAGTTGCCTCTTCTGCTAAACCTAACAGATGTGAAGCTGAAACTACAAGTGAACAACCAAATTAAGTTCCAGACCCTAAATTAATATTAGAAAGCAAAAGTCCTGTTGACAAATCTCCATTATCAACTTTTCACCTTGACTTTGTCTTCCTCAGCAGTCAGGTGATTGATCTCAGTAAATCAAGGAGCCCATCAGAATAAATGGAAAAGCCAAAAATCTTCATTATAAAGGCTGAAAAAATTATACTTGAACTGCTAAAACAAGAAATGTGAAGACAAAAGTGCATGCATGGCAAATCATTTGGTATGACAATACATGAAAAACAAAATAATTATGTTTTTATGTATATTAAAAAGACACAGAAAGAAATAAATTACCTCTATTTTCTGTAGAATGTATATACACAATACCAAAAGTAAAATTTAAAGAATCACTTAACAGAAACATTTCTCTTTAGGTTGGGAACTTGTTTTACAGAAGTTCAGTGTTTAAAAACATTTCAAATATCTTTATGTGGAAACCTGTGCTTCAGCTTAATCCAGGTATCATTATGACTGTAATATTTTGTCATCATCTGAATAGCTGAATGAGGGGAAAGCATATTGGCTACTTGGAACATTTCCTGCAATCTTTTGCCCTTGGAAGTCCCTGACTCCTCTAATTTCTGCTTGGGCTCACTGAAGCTAATGTATCAAAGATGCTTATAATAGTGACTCATAGAGTAAACTGCTGCTCAAACTTATTACTTATTCTATCTCTAATAGCTATCTTCTGTTATAGTAAGTGCTATACCTAGGCATATGGAGACTGCTGACTGAGAAAAACAAATATAGTCATCCATACAAAATGTATACCTTGACTCCTGAGGTATGAATTCACTGCCGAATTAAGTTTCCCATAATTTCAGGGAAGAAAATCAGCACTTTTGTTTGGAGGTGAGGAAGGAAGGGTCAGATGGAAACGAGCAGTAGAAAAGTGGAACCTGTCTAGGTTCTGCGTAAGTATTTCATATTTGTACTGACAGTACATGGAGAAGAGTGAATACCTTCAGCCACTGTTCTTTGCTGGTAAAACTTGCCTTCAACAGTTTCAGCCCCTTGATACGAGGGAGGAATCCTGTTGCAAGGAAGATTTACCTGCAGTGGAGGAGGATCATGTCACAGAACACTTAAACAAACTGAGCATACATGAGTCCATAGGACCTAATGGGATGCACTCATGAGACCTGAGGAAGCTGGCCACTGTCTTTGCAAGATTATACTCAATTATCTTTCAAAGGTCTGAAGAGCTAGAGACTGGTCAGCATCAAATGAGATTAGCTCAGTTGGTCAGAGCATAGTGCTGATAACACCAGGGTTGTGGGTTCAATCCCTATATGGGCCATTCACTTTAGTGTTGGACTTGATCTTTGTGGGTCCATTCTAGCTCAGAATATTTTGTGATTCTGTGATCTTAGTCCCTGGGAAGGTGAGAGAGGAAATATTCCTGGAAGCCATTTCCAAACATGCAAAAGTCAAAAAGAAAACTTGGATTACTCAGCATGAATTTATTAATTTATATACCTAAGCAATCTAACAGCTTTCTATGATATAGTGACCAGCTCTGTAGGCAAGGGCTGATAAGCAGCTGATATTTTTTACTTTGATTTCATCAAGGCTTTCAGCATTGTCTCCCATAATGTTCTCACAAACAGACTGGGAAAATGGACAGAGACAGACTGAATCAGACAAGAAAACCAAGCCAGATACCAAAGTACGTAAAACAGCAAACCAGGCCTTGAAACAAAGAAACTATTACTACACTGTTAGGCTCAAAGGCTTTCAAGCAGCAGAAAAAAGTCCATCTGGAGACCAGTGACTAGAGGTGCAGCCCAGGGGCTTGTGGTGTGGAAATACTGTCTGAATGGACACTAAGCTGATCCAGAGACACCAATGTATGCTTGCATCAAAGGCCAACAGCCTCTGGCTTCATTAAGAGAAATTTTTGCAGTAGGATGCTCTCATCCCCCCATGATCACTCCCCTCCACTTAGCCCTGGTGAGACGTATCTAGAGTGCTAGGCCAAATTTTGAACTCCACTGTGCAAGAAAGACATGGTGTGAGTCCCCAAATGGACTAAAAAATTTAGATACTGGAGCTTCTGTCACAAAGCAAAACAGAGCTGGCTCTGTTCATCTTGAAGTTGAAAAGGCTCAGGGAGGTTATGTCAATGTGTAAAAATACCTGACCAGAGGAGGGAAAGAAGATAGAGACAGATCCTTAGTGGTGCCCGGTGGCAAGACAAGAGGCAATAGGCACAAATGGAAATAAAGTTACTTCCCTTTAAACATCAGAAAAAATGTATTCTGTAAATCGTATTAGAACATGTTTACTGAAAGCAAGGTCATATACAGCTTTCCCAGAGAGATTTTAAAGCCTGCATCCTTAGAGATATTAAAACTGCAACTAAACATGGTACCGAGAAACATTTGAGAAGGGGATTGGCCTAGATAATCTCCAGAGGTTCCTTCTTATCACAACTATTCTGTGGTACAACAATAATATCAATTTTAAACAGGACCCTGACTCTTGTTAGGTCTTGTACTGGCACATATATGAGGCTTTGATCCCACCTAGAAAAACAGTTAGAATCTAAATTTTATTTAGTCTTAATTTTATAAAGGATATTTTCTCGGAAGATTTTTAGAATGCAGTACAAATAGTTTGTAGTTTCTGGGAATGGATTATGCATAACAAAATTATGCATAACAGAATTATACAGGAATTCCACAGAAAAGATTCAGCAAATAGTGTTGCGTGGTGTTTTTTCTGCTTCCTAATTTGGTATTAGACACTGCCCTGGAACTTTGCCACATGTTAAGAGACCTTTATCTTCTGTCTTCTCTAAGCCAACAATACAAGCTTTCATAACTGTTGAAGATGAGACTGTCTTCATTTTCAAGTGTCGTTCACCATTTCCCAGGATTTAGTAACTTTTAATTAACAAAGTTCCACAGTATAGAGAGGCTTTTGCCACTCACTTATGTGCCATACATATTTCTCCCTGGCTTTTTTTTTCTTTTTTTTTTTTTTTTGCTATCTCTGTATGATTATATTTCCTTTATATATAAAGCATAATATATAATCCAGTCTGTTTCCCCTTTCCTTTCCTTCACACACACACAGAATCTTCCTTCCTTTTTTGTGTGTTTGAAAGTCAAAAGCAATGTATTCATCTGAACAGCTGGGTAACATTCATGCTACATGCAAATCAGTTTAAAAAGTAACAAACCTCGGGAAAATGTGACAAAAACCTACAATAGCTCAAATTGTAGCTCTGATATAAATCTCTCACTGTTCAGAAAATTGTGTTCATTGTCTTTTATTTTTAGAAAATTCATTACAAGATCTTAAACAGGAGATATATTCTTTTGCATTGTGGCATATTCAGGAATTCCATTTTTATCTTGTAACTCTATTCATTTGGGAACACGCAGTGAACCAGCAGGACAAGGCTCATTTCAGAAACATGTCCTACCAATGACAAAGAAAAAAAAAACAAAAACCAAATTTAAAGAGGCATACTTCCAGTTTTCTATTGACTTATGTTCTTGTTTTTATAACACCATAAAAGATATAATTTTGAAATGAGCCCTGCCTAGCAACATAAAACTGAACATACAAATGCTGCATTTCAATGCACAAAGTTTGTTTCTCATGTGTAGAAATACACATGGAGTGTGGACTTTCTCCTAGCTGGAAAACAAACAACAGGAAATAAATATGACATATGCAGCAGTTTGGAATGCTGAATTTAAATTTGTTCTCAGTATTGCATTGAAAATGTTGCAATTTCCCTCCAGTTAACTGTTAAAGTTAAAAGTTAAAAGTTAAAGTTAAAAGTTAACTCCAGTGTAATTTGAATATGGATTAAAATTGTGACAGGTCAAAAAACTGAAGCTAATCTGCCAGAGAGTCATTGCTACTAAGTAAAGATTTTACTGAGCCCAAAAAGCAATTAATTACTCTCAAAAATATTTGCATTTTCAAAAAAAATCCATCACTATGAATGCTAATCATTGCATTTATTAGATTCAAGCAAGACATGTTTGCCTCCTCCTCTTTTCTCAGAAAGTAGCATAAGAATTCTGAATGAGAAATGAAGATAATATGGTCCAAGAGCTCACCATTGAAACATATACCCAGGCGTGTAAATTACTTGGTGAGATTTTTCTAATAATCCAAATTACTAACCCTTGCAAGTGTGACACTACTCATAAGTGTAGCTCTGTTCTTCTAGGCAGACTTTAAAAAATCAGCACCTATTTTGGTCACTGCTATAGTAGCCAGGTGATAGTGGTGACAAGAATGAGGAATTGAACATCTTCACAACTTTTGAAATATGGTTAGTACTTGTTTAAAGAAATGTGTGTTTTACTGTTTGATAAAGAAATATATATATCAATGTCATGAGGTTTCTGCAGGGAGGGATTCTGCAGCTGTATAGGAATGAAGCAACCAGGTTTTTCTATCTGATTTAACTTGTTAAAGTGATCGGCGGTAGCTTATCCACAGTTATAACCTTTCAAAAATCTTAAACCATACCTGGTGATGCAGCCAAAATAAAGCGGCAGAGAAGAATTGGGAATTGGGTTGAAACCTATTTATTAAAATTGAAATAAATATTCAAAATAGTAAGTTAATACTTATCACTCTTACTGAGTGCTGTGTTTTATCCGGTACCAGTAGTGTAATAAATATTCACTGTGCAGACTCCATCCGTGAGCTTTGCATCACAATGATAGAGCATTTGAGTTACAAAATTTAAGAACTGGACTACTTTTTCTTCCGTCAGAGTTCACAGAAACTTCTGATTTATATTATCTTTCTGCAAAAGGTTTTTTACTAAAATTTGGTTTTATTAATAGGCTAAATTTAATGGAAAACATGGTATTTAGTTTTACAATATGAGCTGGATGTATTTTCAAGAATTTTACCTGCAGTGGTAATTTTTTATTATTTTATGGTTTTATAATAATCACATTTCCTGTAACCTCTGCGTGACTGAAATGCTTTTGACTACATGGCACCACTCATTTCTCTATAATACTGACAATCAGGTTTTCACAGCTGCCAAACACAGGTACAGACTCTAACTCCATCAGTCTTATTCTCAAGCAGAGAATTAACACTGACCTCATCAGCACTGACATCAACACATCACATCTGTAGGGTCACACATCACATGCATTCGGGGAGTTGTCCTGACTTAACACTGCTGATCTCCCACTTAGGATTTTTTTTGTTAGAGGGCAAGTCCCAAACTGAGACTTGTGATAGATTCACATCCTCTGTGGAGCAGAGTTCCCTAACATGAACACAAACTCAGGCAAGCAGAAATCGCAGTGGGCCTTTTAAAAAAAAAATCAAGACAGCGGCAGAATCTTTGATTTTTATGATTTGCACTGCAGTTTAGTGATAGCATAAATAATAAAAAGCCTGATTTATGGAAGTCCTATTTAACCCTCTTACTTATTTTGGTAGTTGTGTTTGCTTTTCATGTGATTCTTGAGGTGGACACTCAGGTGGACTCACTCCATGTTCAGCACTGTACTAAACCAAATTAAGGACTTAAATATCCCCCAGCTTTCTCTCTCTTTCACCTTCTTCAGGAGAAAATAAAAAGACATGACATTTCTAGACAGTGATTCAAGTCTACTGAGGTATTATTGTTTTATTACCTAAACTTAGGCTGGGAAGGATCAGATCTTGTTGATTAAGCTACAAGAGAGGTAGTCCTTTGAAAATAAACTTCTGGTGAGTGACTATCTACATACTTATACATTATATAATAACAACTCTGTAATTAGTCAGAACTAGAAACATGGCACAGTTCAGCAAAACATTTTGGGATGGCAAATAATATTTTGGCAAGAATCTTCTTAAAGTCAATATATTCCATTCCACTGTAATTATACATTTGCAGTGGTATTGCCTAAGTTCATGCCTAAGGACTTCTAAAGTAGTAGTGCATGTTCAGTCACAGGGGAATTCATTTCACTTTGTTGAAAAATAAATACTCAAAGTTTAAGATATTCACTCTTCATGGAGAGATATTTAGAGAGGACAAGGCATATCACTATTCATATCTATATTTGCGACCAATTGCCCTTTAAATTCAAGTTTCTCCCCAAGAAAGGAAAAGTTACTGAAAAGATCTTTAGACAACTACCTCAGTTGCAGACTACCAACTTCAGATGTCTATACAAAGTAAAATGCATTCAACAACAACTGTTTGCACCCTAAGAGCTTATAACCTCAGGGGGGATTTAAAAGCATTTAGAAGTAAGATTTGGGCTCCTGATATGTTATTCCCACAAGTTTATAGCTTCTATTCATCATTGTAGTTTGTGAATTCCTTCTAGTGATCATGAAATGAATCACATCAGTTATGTACTGAATGAGCTTTCCCAGATCCCGAATTTTTATTCCTAAGTATTTTTAAAATTTCCCCTTTCACGTTGGTGTAGTAAATCTCAGGAGTAATGATGTTTATCATTAAGCAGATTTTTTGCTTCATTAAAATTTGATGCAGTACTGGCGGTGGTCTTTTTTTTCTACATGAGAAAAAGAAGGCATAGCATACACAGACATAAAATTGGGGGATATAATTGATAATGTATTAATTAGTTTATGAAGACCAATGCTACATTCAAAATACAGGTCTTAGACTGTTTAGATTTTTACCAATGAGTTGAGTAGGAAATGAACATAATCATGGAATCATAAAAATTGTTTGGCTTGGAAAGGACCTTAAAGATCATCTAGTTCCAAACGTCCTGACATGGGCAGGGACACCTTCCACTAGACAAGCTCAAAGTCCCATCCAACCTGCTCTTGAGCAGTTACAGGGATGGGACATCCAGAACTTCTCTGGATGAAGAACTGCAACCTGTTCCAGTGCCTTACTACCCTCACAGTAATCCAGTGAAACAATACCAGAAGGTTTTTTTCTCCCAAATATTTTGTTCTGTTTATTTTAATTTGTTTTTATTCAAACCACCATGCAAAATTCAAAAGAATACATTAGGTTCACATTCCATGTTTCTGTACTTGCACTTCAAAGATATATTTTACAGAATAGATATTTAATTCGTTTATTAAAACTGAGTCTGCCACCTGCCCTTCACTGCAAAGCAGATTCTAGCTAATTTACTGTTAAGGTAGATTTTGTTTGTATGTATTTTTCAGTGGCTGTCACATTTCTGTATATCTAAATCATTCGCAGCTCATCCTAGTGAGAAGAGAGGAGGAAAAGTGTAGCCAAGTTCCCTCTGCAAACTGCTGAGAAGGAGGCATATTGTATTTGGATGGCAGGGTTTTGTCAGCAAGGAACTACAGTAGTGGCTTCTGTGAGAAGTGAAAGCTTCAGTGTCTGGTGAAAGCACTGACAGCTGGCAGCAGGACAGATTTGCCACTGGCCAAGGATGAATCCCTCAGGAATCATGGCAGCACCTCCCCTTTAAGAAGGGGTAAAAGCTGCTGCACAATAGCAAAGAGAAGAGTGAGAATATGTGAGAGGAGCAACTCTGCAGACACCAAGGTCAGTGGAGGAGGAGGAGGAGGAGGAGGAGGTGGAGGAGGTGCTTGCAGCCTGTGGTGCAGAGCATGGTAAGCAGGTCTGCTGGTGGGACTTGTGACCTGGCAGGGGATCCACACTGGAGCTGTCTGTTCCTGAGGGACTGCATTCCATGGAAGAGACCCACACTGGGGCAGTTTGAAGAGCTGCGGCCTGTGGGAAGGACTCATGTTGGAAATTCATGGAAGACTATCTCCTGTGGAAGGGACCTCACACTGGAGCAGGGGAAGAATGTGAGGGGTCCTCCCACTGAGGATGAAGAAGCGACAGAGACAGCTTGTGATGAACTGACCACAACAACTATTCTCCATCTCCCTGTGCCACTGGAGGGGATGAGGGGGAAAAAAATCAGAAGTAAAGTAAAGCCTGGGAAGAAGAGATGGGCAGATGGAAGGTGTTTTAAGATTTGATTTTATTTCTCTTTATCCTACTCTGACTTGGTGAACAATTAAACTAATTTCCCCAAGTCAAGTCTGTTTTGCCCATAATTGGTGAGTGATCTCTCCCTGTCCTTATCATGACCCATGAGCCTTTCAATACATTTTCTCTTCTCTGACCAGCTGAGGCAGGGAGTGACAGAGTGGCTTTGGTGGGCACCTGGTGTCCAGCTGAGTGACCCTATTGCTGAAGAACAGAATCCTGTTGGTTGAGATGAGGTTTGAAGGTCTGTATGATGGGAAGAGTCTGGAGGTCATGATAAAAGAGTAAAGTCCTCTTTATAATGAAAGAAACATCAAGACTGCCATTTACTTGGGGTTAAAATCACTCCCTGGGAATATCTGCTCCTGAGCGACAAAGTCTTCTAGCTAAACAAATGTTTTTTTGACTGCATTTATTTATCAAAGGAATTTACTGAACCAGATTGTTTGTGTCTTGAGACCTTGCAGTCAAATACTTAGTTTGTTTCCCATTTTGAACATAAAATACACCAGGTGCATGCAGCAATTGCCTTGTTAGCAGCAAAACCAACAAAAACCCTCCTAGATTTTTCTGGTTCCAGACTAATGTAATTAGGAAACACATTTAAAAAGAGTAAAGTGGCTTTTTTTCCAGAAAAATGAATTAATATCCATAAAAGATAGGAACAAAAAATCAAACTACCCCTAGGCAATGGAACATTGACCATCAGAAGTGTCGCTAAGAGCCAAAATGAAGTGGCTTGTGAATAAATATTAGCAATATACTGGTGTGAGTGACAATAAAGTATTGTAGTAATTAATATACAGAATTTGATTTAACAGTCATATAGATAAATGCACAAGATAAGTAAAATGATAAATTGATTTTAATCGATATAAAGGAGTTTCATAAAGATTCAGAAAGCTGATAGAGTCTTTGGCTATCTGCTGGCTTCTGGCATATTAATAAGCAAACACAGGATCTTTCTGTTTCAAATATGAAGAGAAGAAATTCACATGAATGCTGGCATTGAATCCTGCTGATTCTTTTGACACTACAGCATTCAGAGTTAAGCCAACCTCCCTGCTGCTTTGCAATGCAAACTGAATGGGAAAATTAAGGGTAAATTACCACCAGCATGCATGATATTGTAGACAGTCTCAAAATCTGCTCCTGGATGCAAGATCAAAGCATTTTACTTTCAGCGGATGTAACAGGAGGCCATTATAAACACTTGCCTAATGAACCATGTCCAGCTCCATGAACCATATCCAATTGTGCGAGTTTTGAAAATACTGTGCAGAAAAGTCCGCCACAAAGATATGCTGAAGATGGGATTTTTCTCCCAGTAATATTACTTTTTCTCTCTGGAATCCTCACTAGGCCAACACTTGAATTACTCTAACAAACTGTGTAAAGAGTGCCAGATGTGAGTGTGGGGATGCACTGTGACACAGGCACTGCTACACTTGTGGAGGTCACTCTCTGAAATGCTGCTTTCTGGCTTCCCACTCCTCCCCAGAGAATGGCACCTTCAATTTATCAAAACCTCAGGGAGAATGTGGGAGCCACTGTCTCATCCCTTGATCGCTTTTTTCTGAACATTTTTCTTTTATTGCTGTGGAATGACCTCCTTGCAATACTCTGTTTCTACAGTAGGCACCTGTTAGAACTTCCCTTCTCTACACAGCAGATAAAATTGTTTTGAAAAATGCAGCTGTGTTTCACAGGAAGCCTTTACACAGGTAACATGTGCAAGACTATATGGCATGGACTGTGCCACTCTCTGAGTCTGTTTTAGAAATTTATGGGTTTTTATCTCAGCGGGGTTGGGACTGTTAATCAGTTTTTCTTCCCTAAGAAATATGATCAAAGTTCAGAGTTAATTTCTCCAAGCAGTTGAATGGACGAGAGCAGCCGTTCTGAAAGGGGCCCACATTTGCTCTCTTTGTACCAGTTTCATGTTCACTGCACAGTGACAGGCTCAAATCTGCATGAGAATGCCTCCTTGGCGGCTTGCCCCAGCCCATCAGGGCTACCTTGCCCTGGCAACATCTCAGCTCTGCAACCAGGACATTCTTCTGGACTTGGAAATTTCTCCCTCCTGCTGAACAGTGACTTCTCAGCTGCCCATGAATATCGTTTCACTGATATTCAAGCTCCCCCTGCAAATGTCACCTTCCGTTAGTGTGCTCTCCAAAGGTTTGCGGTCCCTGAGAAGTGCATCTGTCTGCCCATAGCAACTCCTTGAGAATTGCAAGTTTGTGTAGAAGTCAGCCTGCAAGTGGGAATCTATTATAAAACTTCACATTTTGCCACTGCTGTGCCATAGATGAGAGAGGCTTTCAGAAGACGCTGACTGCTGAATGTGGAGCTGTGCGATGCATCATCTTCCCCTCTTTGAAAGTAAAACTTCTGGTTTAGTCAAGGAATTGTTCATTTCTGCAGTGAAGTTGGAGGCCCTACTAGTGCAGCCTCTTGAATTCTCAGCATATTTGAGTGTAAAGAATCAGACAATTTCACCACCGTTTGATTTCAAGATAACACTGCCATTTTTTAGACATTTGTCATGTCATAGGTTTCATTTGAATGAAATTGAGCATCATTTCGCTATTTAATTACAGTTCAATGTTAGTTTCACACTAAGCCTTTGATTTGTAGTTTAGACATACACCATAATTCAGTCCTGCAAAACAAAAGCAGAAAAACACGAGCCCTACGCATTCTACAGGACAAAAAAAAATGCCTTTATGAATTTTAAAGACAGATAAATGTTTTTGGTGGGGTGGGATTTTCTTGCCTATTTGCCTCCTTTTAACAGTTACCAAAGTTTTGAGAAATGTTGGTCAATTGTTCAGAATAAGTGTATTTTAAAAATACACTGGTGTGGTGTGAAGGATTAGAAAAATAACAAGGTGCGATTATTCAGCCGTCATTAGGTGGTGACAGTAAGAAGAGGAAAGGGAGAAACTGATTGAGTTTAAACTTTTGGGTTCTTTGGGAATTGCTCTTTTAGGTCACACAAATCTGCACTGCTAGACTCTATTTATATATATATATGTATATATATTTATCTATATATATATATCTATATGTATATATGTATATATATATTTATCTCTATATATATGCATTTGACTATGTGTGTATCTAGATGATCCTTGTGGGTGCCTTCCAGCTCAGAATATTCTCTGAGTCTATGGTATATACATATATATGTTGATCTGCATCAGTGTAGAATATTTAGTGTGTTTTTCTTTTTTATCATCAAATATGGATGCTTAACATAAATGTATAATGCATTGTTATGATCCATGCTCATATGCATAAAATGCATAGCTCTTTTCTTGAGCTCTTTAATTCATCAGTTTTCCTGATGAATTAAACTGTTTTTCCTTGAAAAAAAAAAAAAAGCTGAGAAGAGTAATTTGATTTTGTTTTAAGTCTCGTTTGATTCAGTCTTAAAAGCATGATAAATGCCTAGATATCAAATGACCTCGAATAAAACTATGTGGAAAATTTATTATTGATCAAGAATCACTTGCAGAAATAATAGGCTTTCATTTTGTAAAGTAATAAAATGCATTCCTATGGCAAGATGAAGATTGAGCAGAACATAAAGGGTGAAATTGACATGAAAATTCTTTTGTCTAGTCTGACCTTTCTGTTGAAAAAAATTATATGATCCCTTTTTAGTGAGTGCTTTCTTTTCCATATTTGCATTCAGAATTAGGAACATAGAATTGACTTTTTCTAATTCTCAGGACACGTTTTTTTTAAATGAAATGCCTAATTATTTGCATGGGAAAGATGGTTTTAGAGAATGTACAAAGTGATGAATATTTAGCAAATCATAGCTTTATAATGTCTTGGGTGCCATCCAGATATTTTTTTAATGTTAACATCTTAAATTAAACTGTGCTCTATTAAATTTAAGATAAGTCTGTGCCAGAACTTTTGACTTGAATGTCCTTCACATTTGGAGCTTCGGGAGGCTGAGTTTAATTTTCATACCCAAATGTGATATGACACAGTGAATTTGTCTGCACGGAACTCCTCATTTCTGTTTGATACTGGAGATGCTCCATGAGTCTCTGTGTCAAGACTGTAAAATGTATTTTGTATCTGGGACGTGTCTCTCTCTGTCATCTTTTTACCTCCTTTTTTTGGAATGTTTTCCATGCTGCAGTTTCAGAAGAGGGTGATCCAAGGTGACATCAGAAGGTTGTTAAATAATGATGATCCTCTTTCCAGGTGGAAGCCCCTTTGGACAAAATGTTGACTCCTGTTCATGACAAAGCAGTTTGTCAAGTCATAACTCCAGGGAGTTGGTAACTAAGCAACAGATCAACTGTTGGAAAACTTTGATCTCCTAATGATGCTCATTTGGGAACCTTCTGACAGGGAATTCTCTGGGGGCTGGTGAGTTATAAGGAAGAATCTAGCATCAGAAATCTTAAAATAAAATCTGGCAGGAGAGGCAAGGGGAAGGGAGGCTTTTTGAGGGTGTTTGGGTTTGCTTTTTTATTTTCTTCTTTTGGTTGTATGTATTTTTGCTTTTTTGATTGATCTTTTTGTTTGATTCGTTTTGGGTTTATTTTATATTAAAGGTAACATTTTCAACTGTATGACCAGATAAGGAAGAAACAAACTAGTTGGACACATTGTAGATAGACTCCATTTTTCAAAAGAAATCCATGTGTAGGATCATAAATCCTCTGGGGAACCTGACCTATGCCCTACTATTATAATTCTTGAAGACTTGGTATGGAATTATATGGTAAATATATATACATATATTCTATAGCTTGAGAGATCAAGCCAAATCCTTGTATATTCATTTTTCCATCATGAATGTCCAAATGAAAATTTTATTATCTATTTGATTTATTACATATTTCTTAGATATTATTAGAATTTTTTTTCTAAAATATAATTCATGCTGTTCATTGCTTGACAGCAAGCAGTGAACAAAGCTGTTGCATAAGACTTAAAATTATCTCAGACATTTATAGAATTTTTTTCCTAGGGATGACGCATACCTAAAGAAAAGAATGAGAAATAAAATAAAAAAAATAAAACCCAAAAACCACAAAACACAAAAAATTTGAAAGTAGAAAATATAGTAGATGGAAATGGATTCACCTAGCAAAAATATATTCTCGAGACACAGCTTTAAAAGAATATGAAATACATTAAGATTCCATATACAACACAGAGTTGAAAACTGACTGTTGAAAAGTCCAAGTAATAATATTTGTCCCCAGGTTTTTTTTTTTGTTGTTTTTCAGAAATGTCAGTGACCTAATGGACATATTGACTCTGAAAAAATTCCATCTTACCTGTATCCTTAGACTTCCATAGCTGTAAGAACTGTACTATATTAATCATGTAAATTGAAGGTATGTTGATAATTTCAATATATTATGAAGAATATGAAAGCTAGAGAGAGAAATTGTGGAATTACAGGACTAAAGGACACTTTATGGCTGCAAGATTACTTCCTTTCTCTTACCTAAATAGCCTTGAATCAGGAGAGTTGCTAGTCCTGTTCACTGAAGGCTTTAGAAAACATGTTTAAAAATACATGAGGGATGCATATTAAGGAACACTAGAGACATGCCTCTCTAAAGTTATTGCAATGGCCAATCTTTAAAACAGTTATATAGCATGACCTCTAGCTTACACAGGAAGGATTGTGTTACCACATATGAAATAGTTTATGAGACTGCCTGTACATTTCTAAATATAGACTAATCTTGCTAAATTTGCTGATGAATAATTTGCTATGTGGATTTTATCCGAAACAGGTGTTTATGGATGTAAAGGACTGAAAAGTTCATTAAAGAAATGAAGCTCATTGTTAGTACAATATAAGATAGAGGATTTTTCTAAATAAATTTTTGACCACGTCTATAACTTGAGAACAGAATATTTTTATCAAGTTGTGCAGTCTTGATTTAAAATGATAGAGACTTCACCACATCTCTTGATAGGTTATGCCAGGATTTAATTATCTTCCAGGTGGAAAAATACAACTCTTTCCACTCAGTCTGATCGTGTGCAGTATGAAAATCTGATCTTATTGTGCCCTTTTATTTCACATGAGAATTCTCTCTCACTGTAATGCCTCTTTTGATGCAAACTTTTTTTTGGGGGAGACAAATAGAGTAGATTGATTTTTTAAGTTTTATGCTTTAAGTCATGTTTTAAGTCTTTAAGTCATTTAAGTGACTTTAAGTCATTTAAGTTCTATATTTTTTCAAGTTTTGTTGATTTTTATGTCATATTTGCTCTGAATTCATTCATAATTTCTGCTTTTTGTTGTAGCTTCTCTGTTTTGAAATGAATCTTCAAGCTTACAGCAGCTGCTTAGATGTTTCTAATAATAGTCTCACTAATTTAATTTACAGAAATAAATGAAAGAATTTCATTATCTAACTATGTAAGTTTGCATTTGCTTTGTAGTAAAACCTTTGGTTTGAAAGTATAGGCTATAGGCAATGGATATCCTTTAAAGTAGGATTTCCTTTTCTGCTGCAGATATATACCCATGGCTGCAAAAGAGTCTATTGTTCACAAAGCCTAAGGAATTCAGTTTGGTCTATCAAAATGATCCAAATTCATCATTACTTATCATTCTTTTCTCCTGTCATATATGTTGAGTAACAATATAGCCTATTATTCATCACTAGAGAGTAATGTGCAATTTGACAAGAGAAGGATAGCTGAAAAGTCACTTTCAGGAAGTGGTATTTCCAAAACCTTTGCACTGATCTCTTGGAATTAAATATCTTCTGTAGATGATCAGATGAGCAGGCAATCAGAAAGGGTAGATTAAATAGAGAAAGATGGATTGTATTTCTTCTTAAATGAGTACAATGCAAGAAGGTCATATGGGATCGTTCTCTTTGCTCCTGAAGGAACAGAGGGATCATGTAGGAAGGAAAGAACACAGTGAGCCTAGGCTCCCTTGCACTGTGTATTAATAAATGTCTCTGGGGAAAACAGAATAATTGTCAGCGAACAAAGGCTGCTCGTCTCTGTATGACTGAGTTGCTTTAGGAAATGTTTCTGTGTCTCAGCTCAGCCACAGACAGCTCTAGCTGGTGCAGCGTAACCTTGCTAATTTATTAGCTTTTCTGTTCAGAATTGACTAAACTGTAAAATACAGTAAAACATCCTAATCTCAGCTGTGGCATTCTGCTCTTATATTGATGAAATAATGCATGTGTAAAAACAGGAGAGCATCCTGTTCCAGAAAATACAAAGGGAGTAAGAAAGAAGAGAAGGAGATGAGAAGTATCCAAGATGTGCTTTTCTAAAATCTCAAGACCTGAGCCTGGAAATCCTTCCTGAATCTGTTATGACTCTTAAATTCTGCAAACCGTATGTGAAAGATAAGTGTTCATGGAAAACAAGGGCCAAAAACGTGATCTTTCACAAGGAAAATAGTTGTAAATAACCTCTTTTCTGTGGCTTCTAAAGATGGCCAGAGTCTGTGCATACACATTCCAAACAGACATGTTAATTCTCCTTGTTGATGTTACTGCTGTGAGATGCTTACCCGTGAAACTACCCCAGCAGCCAGGGGAGGTCACGAGCAGGAGGCAGATTTAGGTGGCTGAATGGTAATAAAGCCACATCTGAACCTCAGCTTGCTGCAGAGGGTTACAGCTTCATACCTCTTATGTGTCAATACCATCAGTGTCAGCTCAATGGCTCATTCAACACCAGGCCACTAGTGGGATCAGAAAAGGTAGAAGACCCAGGACAAAAGGTAGTCCTGCAAAGACACATTAATCCTCTCAGCAAGGCAGTCTAATGCATCCGTGGCTTTCCAGCTGTGACATAAGAGGAATGTCCAAGTGTCTGTTTTACAGCTGTTTCACTCTTTCATTGTGAGTAACACAACTAAAATTTATATGGATGTCTAGTAATGCTGCCCTGTGGGATTTTTAATGGCTTGTTTCCCAATAGTTCTCCAGCTGTGGCAGTGACTAACTGAATCTTGCAGGGGTCCAGAATATGCTTGAACTACTTTTTACTTCTACCTTAGAAAAGATACTAAACATTTTGATTAATGCAGAGTTCTACAACTGAACCATATTTTCAGCTAAACTTTGGTTACAGAAGATGCCCTTGCTTTCTAGGTCTTGTTGAATTTGGACTGGACACCACTTACATCTTCGGTGGCACCCTGCCTTTTCATTGTTATCTGTTTATTTTACCCTTATATTTGCTTGTTTTGCTGAACTGCTCTGCATTTCTGCTGTCTGCTGTAATTCTTCCTTACTTTATTGCTAACCCCAGCACTACATGTAAAGGACTACTGCACAATGAATAATTAATCTGACAAATTTAGCCTCTTCAGAAAGATTTTAGTTAATGCCTTTGTTTCAGAGAAGTATTTTTGGAATGTGGCTGAATTTTGCTCTGTATTAATTGTGTACCTATGTAACAATTTGCTATTTGTAATCAGGACATGTGGGTTACTTGTGAGAGCCTAGCTAAGTTATGTGTTATTCCTTCTCTTCTGCATTTGGCTGTACACACAAAACCTGGCACACAACTGCTTGTATGTACGTGTGTAGAGCCAAATTTCTGGGCTGGCAAAATTCCATGGTTGCACCACCAGAGAATTAGGCCCTCTACATTCAGTTTCTGCTATTCTTTGAAAAGAGTGTAACATTTACTCTCCAGTAATGTTTATGCCAGATCAGCAGGCGCGGAAAGAGATACAAGCAAAGCCAAAAACATTTGTCTGAAAATTTGGTTAAGTAGTCATGGGCAATTGCTTGAAATAATAACCCTGAGTACCATTTGTCATCACTGATCATTAGTAGTTTTATTATTAGAATTGTTACTGTTTCTTGTGTCCAGCATTTATTATGCAGTGAGGCCTCTTAACTTTTATTGAAACAGTAATGTGTAAAATGGTGTTTAAACCTGTACTTTTCGCTTTTCCTGGCATTCTCTTCAAGCTAATGACTGGCTGTGGATATGTACTCGAGTTCAACAATAAAAACTAAAGCTTTCAGCTGTAACTGTTTTTCTTTAATAATAACATATACCATTTTACATTGTTTTTTTCACATTCAGCAGTCCTTTAAAATACTAATTATTGCAAAAAAACCCAATCTTACCAGATGGATCAATCATTGTCTCTAACTTTCAGGCAAGAATAGAAAGGAATCTTCAGGCTGAGCTTTAATTTTGGCTGCCTCACAGTGGGGACTGTTTCATAAAACCTGAGTGACATTATGGGGTGCAAACCATTTGTTTTTCCCCAAATGGAATCCCTCCATATGTCCAATGTCCTCTGTGTTCTGTTACTCTGAAGAGATGAATGTGAGTCAGTTCAAAAACATTAAGGCACTTTCTCCAGTGATCAGCAAAAGACAACAAAACTTAAATGTTTTTGATTCTTACTCCTGGGCTGAGTTTCTGGATTTAATATATATAGCCCCATAATGCTGTCTGTCTATTTTACATAGTTATTGTTCTTTTGAGTATTCAACAAATTCCATAATGCATATATATATAAAAGGAATTTCAAGTATTATATTGTACGGCATTTCCAAATTACACATGACATGGCATGGCAGGAGGTTAATCTTTTTGTCCATTACATTGCTCTGCTTAAAGCACATCTTCGTATAAATTCAGTGACTATTTATACTCAATTATTTTGACAATGGCAAATAACGTATGTGAGAATATGTACACAAAAGAATAAAAGATTGGCTAATATTTAAAGAAGTGACTAGTGCTTTTACACATGTAGTTGGAGGAGCTTGGTTCTCACTGTGTGAAAGATTAATTTTCCTAAAGGACTCCAGAAGTTCCTTTAACAGAATCTTCACAATGAAACCAATTCTCTTAACCACAACTGCTAGTAATTCTAGAAACATATGGTACTGAGCCAAACTATTTGTTTACCTATCTACCTGACTGGGATCTACAGACCCCATCCCATGCACTGTAGTCTGTCTGGCTGTTCTTACACAGCCACAGTAAGAAGATCTCCTTGACCTTCCAATATGAGGGACTGGGAAATACATATTTAATAAGCTGCAATTATGCAAAGCTTTATATCATTTGAATTGCTTGATATGGAATATTTTTCTTAAGGCAAGCCACTCACATTTTCTGAGGTTTTTTGTCATTTCTATAGAAAATAAGTCCACTCTGGAACTCAGGGTGGGAATGATGTGTCTGGGACTAGTTGGGTATCTCTGGGTAACCTGAGCAGATGGAAACACTGACTTGTATTCCGCAAGCAGAAGTTCCAGCTGCAGTACTTTTAGGGCAGATGTTAGAATGATTCACATGAATTTTCTTGGTTAAAATGTGCAGATGATTTGATAAATTCTAATATAAGAAATGAGTGCCTATTGCAAGTGTAGAGTATCTACTATTTTTTATAGGAAATTTGGGTTTTTTCAGTTTTCATTAACCAAAATGTGAGCTTCAACAGCATTTTGTTTATTGCTTAAAATAATTAAATGTTATTATTAAATATTTATTAATATAAATAAAAATTATTATTAATATAAATTATTTTTTCACTTGGGCATCAATAATCTCATAATAGGTATTCACCTCGGGGACTGTAACAGAATATAAAGTCATACTAGGCTAAAAATATAAGACTGAGGAAATTGGCTAATATACATGTTTACCTCAAGAGAAGTGCACAGACAGCTGATCTTCACCAACAGTGGACCTGGAGGCAGCAGGAGCAGGTTAATGTGGTGATACATGCACTCTTTAGGCTCATGTGCCAAAAAGTCAGGACTATCTTGCTTTGTGGACCAAGTAAGTATCTTGTCATGGCAGTCCCATGCCATGTGCACTCCCTGATTCTGGCCCAAATCTGAGGAAGGGAACAGTACAACTGTGCTCTTGCAGTACAATGTTTAATTTCATGGTGCTGACATACCCCTAAAGAATGATGTCTCTATGAGGTTATGATTGTAACAATTCCTTGCTTCCTATCACAAACTTCCAGAGGAATTCTATCTGAATTTCTCTCAGTAAAGTGATGATCAGAGCAACTATCACTAAGACAGCCAACAAACAAGCACAAAATATAAAGACTATAGGAAAATTACCCTCATAAGCACTAAAAGGAAAGGTGAATCAGCTGGGATCAGCTGGCTTGGAATGGCAGGTAAATAGAAGGGGTTACCACACCTTTTAAACAGTCAGGGTGCTTGCTTCTTTGATGATTTTGAATTGAGAAATCAGCAGAAAAATCCTGATCATGACTCTGCTGATACAAGCGTATCAATACTTTACAACTGTCCTCTGTTTTATCTATTCTTATACCTAACATATCCTCCTGGTGCTTAAATGGGAATTGAACTGTGATCAAAGATGTGCAACAGAGAAAAATCAGTATTTTCAGTGGTAACTACTTATTCACATGTGCAGCCTCTCAATCTTTTGCTCTGTCAAATAACACAATCATCTGCACAACTCAACTTGTAGGCATACTCAAAACTTAGCAGGTCTTCCTGCCTTTAAAACATTCCATTCCTACTGCATTCCTCAGCAACTGGAGCAATTTCTTGGTGTTATTTAGCTTATATTACGGGAAAATTTGCACTATAAATCAAAAAATATTTCCCCAAACTGAAAACAGTCTTACACATAAAGTTTTGGTTTATTGGTTAGATAGTTAGTTGGTGGTTTGTTTGTTTGGGGTTTTTTTTGTAGTTATATCATAAACTTTTCATGTCTCTACTTCAGAATGATATTGGGTAACATCATTATATATTTATGCTAAGAGATGTCTCGTCCCTCTGGTCAGGTTTTCCCCGCAATCCCAGAGGTCAGTATCAGTAGCAGAAATACTCCCCAGTTCCTACAAATGTTGTCTTAGCAGTGGCAAGTTACTTGTTTTGAGATAGTGTGTGTGTTTGGAGACAAGATATCACAAGTTGTTTCACAGCTAACAGGCTCTTTTAGTGGGACAGCAATATCTAGAACAAAAATTTGACCCAAATTGTCCTCAAGGCACTCACTAATCTTGTATGAACAGATAAGTCATGACCACTATAACAATGAATACCGTGGTTGCACCCTACTCTATCTGAGGCACAATCGCCATCTGAAGCTGCTGAGCAGTTGGGATTTACACAGCTTCTCTTTCCTTTGTGGATGCTGAGAGCCTGTGCTTTCCTCTCTCTGCTGGTGCATTAATGGTCTTTATTTTCCTTGGCAACCTAGGAACAGAATAGCTTTGAGACCCCTGCTTAGCTGGTTAGACATTTTTTTCTCCTGAGTAGGGTACTTGGACACCTTCACATGCATAAACACATGTATATTATGTGGATAGAATCCTCATATCCTCGGGATACCAAGCTACAAAGCACCTGTCCCCTAGGAATTTTACAAAGTCTTTACTAGCTCAGAGAATTAAAGACATTAAGAAACTCTCTACTGAAATGAATAAAACCATAATCATAAAGCAAAATCATCAATGCTTTTTCGTACACCACACAGGAAGTTAACACTGTTTCCGCAGCTTTTACTCTGAACTCAGATGAACTACAGAAAATTTGTATATATCCTTCTGTTTTATGCATATTCCTTCCTTTATGTATATTCCTTCCCTTCTGTTGGCACAAGACACAGACACTAAGCCAAGTAATACCAGTAATCACAGTAATTGAACAGTTCGGTGCTCTGATAGACCAGTCTGTAGGTGGCTTGAGATGCTGCTAAGGTTTTACAGCATGTGATTATAGCATAGTTTCATGAAATTGTTTAAACACTCTGCTTTGTGCTTGTACAGATAAATATAAATTCATTATGAAGGATGATGCTGACAGAAAATAGAAGTTCAATAGAAGTGACAAAAAGCACAGAACATTTTTTTTTTTAACTTCTGGTCTGCATGTTTTAAAGGTCCAAATAGTTGGGAGTACATATTCATTTAATTAATTAATTAAAATTATGTATTTTTTGGTATAAAACATTGACATTTTTAATTAGACTAATTTAAAGACACACAAAAAAATGCCTGAGACTTCTTACCAGAAGGGTCCTATTATTTATAGGAACCTGCAATGCTGAATACATTACTAAAACTCAGCTCTGGAACTTCAGAAAAGGTAATTGCAGATTGGCACTGGTTTTGCTTTCCTAATTAGCAGAAGAAGGTCAGAAATGTCTTTTTAAAACTGTAACAGAATGCAATATTTAGTTACTTATTACTGTAGGTTCTTCACAATCACAAAAAAAATGTTCTTCCTGCAAATTAGCTCATTCATTTTCATTTTTAGGTTTGCCATGCTGGAGTTGGTCTGCGAATTCTGTGGTACTTATTCAAATATGAAATCACAGATGCTGTTTCTTTTAAAATAACCCCTGGTGACTTGAAAAAAAAAACCCACATTCTTTTTAAATAATAGGTAAGGAAAAAAATTATAGGAATTTTGCCCAGTGAATGAGGTGTATTGGTACTCAAAAAAGTGGTTAGATACTCATTCTTCATTTTTGCTTCCCACATAGCAGTATAATACTAATTTGAAGCTAATAATTTCAAGGTCTTTTTGGAGTTGGATCATACAAATATTACACCTTTGAAGACTTTTGCACTGGTAGTCAAAGCATGTTGAAAGGGTTCAGACTTCAGGAATATTGCCAAGGATTTGTCATATCAAATGTTGTGCAAGCTGCAACACTGCAAGACACTGCAAACTGCAACAAGCACCTCAAGGAAGAATCTCAGTAGTTTATAAAAAAAGATATTGATTTATTTATTTTAATTGCTTTTTTCTCTGGTTGCTAGCCTGTTGCAAATCCCTGTATAGGATGTGCATGACAGAGCATGGCACCATGAGCTTTTATTTTCTCTTTGTTTGGGGTACTCTTCTGACTGTCATTCATACACTCTATGACTTCCCAAAAATGGGAGGAGAGAATCAAGTATCTTCTTCATCCTGCATGTCTGCTTATTATTTTTACTGCATGTAAGAAGGGGCAGAATTACACTGCAGTCTACTTTCCCCCCTCATTTGAAATTCTTTGGTTTCTATGGAAACAATGAGTTCAATTGTTATAATTGTAACTCAGGGGATGGTAGTGCTCCAGCATTGCATAAAAAACAGTAGCACAAGTTCTCTGTGACTAGCTGGAAAAGCTGGTTTGGTCCATGGTGCTTCTATGTTGAAATGCATTCTGTACCAATATCAGAAGTCATCTACTGACTTGATATTTAACACCAAGATACATATTTTCTTAAAATGTCTTTTCTCTTCTACTCAGGATTATACCTAACACATGAAATCTTCAAATATATATTTGCACTATATACACAGTATATACAGCATGTGTTTGCTGTATATGTCAGCATTTAATGACCCAAAAATTCATGTCCATGATTCATCAAATCCATTGATCTATATTTGTCAGCTGCATTATTCCTGCAGTATACAGTTGATTTACAGAAGTTTAATTGGCATTTCTCAAGGATTTTTTTGATTTTTGGCCTGGACTTTCAGATATCTGCAAACCTGGAGGCTAATATTAAAAGTTGTATGGTGGTAAATCAGTGCTCAATTGATACCTATGACAGAAGGCATACAAAATAACATATCAGTTTGCTCATTATGCTGTAAATTATGATTATTTAAATTTCTTTGGAAAAAAAAAAAGCAGAAAGAAAGTTCTAATGGGAAATACCTCTCTTTTCCAGTTGTCAAAGATTTTATTCAGAATTTCTGGAAATAATTTCTGAACTATTTTTTAAAATCTCTTTTAGAAATCTTTTAGAAAATTTTTGTTTTATAATTATACGGGAAACATATTGAAATATTGGATAAAATTTACAAAAGCATGACAAAATGTACCTAAGCAGAAAGATGGAAAACTTTTTGGTAAAAATAAATAATATTTATTTTATGGAAAAAAAGTTGGAAAAGATAACCTCAACAGTCTCTTTTCAGCTCTTGAATGATTCTTCAAAGGAATTGCTTTATGCTTTTTCTTCTTTCATTTGCAATATTATCACTGAGTATGTGTACGAGCATATGTAAATGTGTATGTCATGAGTGCAGGTTTTGAGGCTGGCACTGTCCAGCAGTCTCTTACATATGGGTTTTTTCTGTTTGAAAAGCAGTGTTTTTAATCCTCAGTTTCTGAAGAAAGTCCCTGAAGAATATGAAGGTGGATGAGGAAGAAAAGACACTCCAGAATATTTAACAGCTAAACAAAAACTCTCCTCTGAAAAGCCCTCACAAGAAAACTGCAATATCAGGCGGACAGATTCAGAGCAGTAAAGGAAGTTGTAGCAAATGGATACAGGCTTCTTTAATTTGGCTCTGATTTTATACCTGTATACATGCTCTAAGTACATACAGATGTAAATATTAATCAGATGTAAATCAGTGTATTTGTGATAAGCCACCTGGGTCTCTGCAGCGTTCATGACTTGGTCCAGTCCCACAGGCATTGGTGGAAAGGTGGAGCTGCCAGCAGCCCATACAGCAGCGTTCCCAAATGCACTAAGTTGTTATTGTGTCACATGGACACTTTGCTCCATAACTTCATGAAGAATAACAACATCCAGTCTCACTTGTGGTTATCCACTGGGCCTGGGTGCAAGTGCCTTGTCTATTTGGGGAAAACAGCCTCTTCCTAACAGCACCTATTTCATCTGAACTACATATATACGCTACTGTTTTGGTGATCTAGATACTTCCTCCTCTTTCCCGTAAATAAAAAGGCAACTTCTATGCATAAATACTTAAATATTTATAAATGTATTAAATTTTTTGGTGCTCTGTTATCTGCCTTCAGAATATTTTATTGAGGTTACCACCACCTTCACCATTTCATGGAATGATCTACAAATAATCAATGGGTTTACTGTTACTGCCATGTTTCTGTATTATCTCAAAATATAATTTTGCTGTTTCAATACCAACCCTTCTCCTCCTGTCCTTTTCATTTTAGGGTTTTTAAATAGCAAAATTAAAACTTCATGACGTGTAACTACTCAGAAACAGGCTCCATTAGGTCAAATTTAACAGAGTTCTCATTTTCCAAGCTAGTGCTTTTATCTCTCCAATAGCTGTCGTTTACCAACAGTCCAAATCCATTCATATAACACTGTGGTCAGAAATCATCTTTAAACTTTTGACAGATGAGTTGAATTAAAGATATATGCTTCTGATTTCCTTTTGCAGGCAATTTATATGTCATGGTTATCAGAAAGGTTGTGTATTACAGGAACCTTGGCTATGATGGAGGGCTTACTTGAAATTTCAGCAGTCATTAAATGTGGCATTTGTGGAGTGGTTACAAGATTTCTGTAAAAGAGGGCAGCTAAAGAAATACTGATATTTGAACAGTAGTCTGGAAAGTTTGAACAGCAAAACTGCCTTGGGGCTCTTTCCTAGGTTTTCGCAGTTTTTAGAATAAAACAGTTCTATTAGATAATAGTACGAGTTAGCATTTACCTACTCATAAAAATATTCATGCAAGATACTTTTTAATATCTTTATATACATTAGTACTAATAATATTGTGAGAGGAAAATATAGCATTTTACTTTTTTTTTATATAACCAAAATGTAAAACCAGTGTGAACAATGCCAACTGAGAAAAGTAAAAAAAGACAAGAATACACTGCTCTTGAATCTTTTGTCTGTATCTTGCAGCGCTGGTGTGAAGAACATCTATCCTGTGTTACATATCTATTGTCAGAAATCTAACATTTAACATAATCTGAGTGCAACATATTCAGCTGGACCCCTCAGCTCCTGTTAAAATAATTTTTCAGCTCAACCCTAGAATTCTGTAGTGTGAAAGGCAAGGATAAGCTTTTAAAACAAATATTTAGGGCAGTTACATTATTTCTCTAATTTGTTTTCTATGTGTGTGATGTTACAAACTTTACTGTTAGAATTTCATTTGATGCAGGCAAGAATATACTGAAACAAGACGAAAATATTCATCAGCACTCCAAATCACATAATAATAATAAAGACAGTTCCTTTTTTCCTTACAGTGCAGACTATTAAAAGCAAAGAAGGACCCTATCCAGAATCCTGCATTAAGAATTTTCTGCAGTAACTGTATCTTGCTGTACTGTGCTGTACTGGTGGTCCCTTTCCTTGAGAAGAACAAGGACAGAAGGAATTTCTGAAATGGCCACTTGTTTATAGCATTAGCCAAGCACTTCTTCTGTTAGGTCAGGGCTGCTCATAACAGTTTTCTTTCTCAGAATTCTTCTGCTGAACCCAGTCCTGTAAAAACAATTCCTTTGGAAAATAACAAATAAATGCAATTTTTTGCCTTGTAAGCTTCATTCTTTCAGTACATTTCATATACCTCATGCTCTCCTTTTAGTAGTTTCAAATACTGATGTGCAATGTTGCTTCTTTGATGTGTATTTTCAGCCAGGTTAGAGATTATGTGTTCTGTTGTTCTTCGTCCATAAAATACATACAAGCTCTACAAACTTTATCAGCCTCACAGAAGCTAAAAGCAGGACATCAAGTACAACTGTACTTAGGTTTAGTAGTAAATGTTTGTCAGTTATCATAAGTTCATAATTTCATCCTCCAATTGTTCTTTATTTAAAGTTCTGGTAGTTTGAAATCATGTGTTCTATGTTGATATATATCAACCAAAGATCGAGATGATCCACTTGTCATCTCCCCAGTAACAGGATGGCTTTGAAACAGCCTTAGCTTTGTACTAATGTGTTATAAGTAAGTTTACTCTCTGCTGTAATCCATACATACTCTTTTGTTTCAAAAACTAGAAAGACTATCTCTCAGATAATACAACAGCCTTACGTCATCAGCTGGAAAAGCTGCTTTAATGGAATCTACAGGAAAAGGGGTTGTGTAGGACAGTTGTGTGCAAAGAATAGGTCTTGGAGCACCATCTGAAGACAGATGACATTTGTTAGTCTCCGTCTGAAACAGTGGAAGCAACTATGATTGTGACTTTCTGAAATGAAATTCTGTGATGTGGCTACAAAGAGAAAAATGTGTTCCACATAAGTGACAAATTCAGCACTTCCAAATCTTAATAAGCGACAAGATTTCAATGGAAAAAAGCCTTAAGACTTCTTCAATCACCACTTTCTTAGAATTTAGGGTCAAGCTAAGGTACAAACATATCTGTTGACTTCCAACCTAAGAGAAGTACAACAACTTATCAGGATGACTATTTTATCTTGATTTGCATATAGCCTGATTTGGAAATAACAGACAATGAAAAACTAAAACTAAAATTTACTTCTAGCTATGGAAATTTTGCTGTATACCAGAACATACTTCATTGATATACAAGGTGTTCATACTTCAACTGGAAAAAATGCAAATAATGCTGCAGGAATATTTTAATTTTCTGCAATCTTACTTTACATTCTTAACTGAAACAGAATTGGTTTTTAGAGCAAAAATATTCAAAGTAACAGATTTCTTTGTGGCCTCATGAGAGAAAAAATATAGCTTTTGCAGATACTTTCTGCAGCTCAAAATAATTAAAACTCAACTTCAAAAAAATCTGATAAATATTCAGAAGAATCACACACCTGTACTTGCCATGTCATAGTCTTCTCCTTTATAGCCCGTTGCTTTATAGCCCACAGTGCTGTCCTGTTTCATTCCCACAGAGTCCAGGCCTCTAGTTCTGCAAAGATTAATGGATGTGTACACTCTTTGTGCTCTCTGAGGTGCTTCATTGATGCCAATGGAGCTGGTTGCAGCACAGAAAGTTAAGACAGGCATTAGTCTTTTCAGGATCAGCCTCTAAGCCTATTATATCAGAGCAAAAATTAGGTTAGAATTCACTCTTAGTCAGGTTAGTGAAGCCCTGTTGCCTAAACCATTGTGGTACAGATGAAAAAAATTGCAGAATTCTACACAAAGGATAAAACACTTTAAAGGGAAGAGTGCACTGAGACTTACAATGTTATTATGTAGCCTAGGCAATTAAGTCATCTAATTTTTGGTGAAAGTCATTACTCTTTTGAATGATCTTTTGCCAATAAATTTTAATGGTTTATACTGTTGTCTTGAAAATGGTCTGATTTGTTTAAGCCAAGAACATTCAGTTTATTTTCTTAGTTCTAACATTATCTGATACTGAAAAAATGACCTTTAAGTGGTCCCCAGTGCACTCATACACTTTGTTCTAGGAATACAGGGAATCTTGAGTATTGTCAGCTGAGACAGTTTTTTATACACTTTATTTTTAGCAACAGCTAAAGTTCATGCTGCTCTGACTGAGAGTATTGAGATTATAGGAAGATCAAAAGCTGAGGCAGGGAAGACTTCAGGAGTGAATCAAAATTTGAAATCTAAGTTTAAATATAAATTAAGCTGCTATTCAATCTGCACTTATTTATACTGTTGTTTATAGAAGCCATTATTGCGAAAAGAATTTTCAAATTACTTTGTAGTGCATCTTATCTCTGTGAAGTCTAAAGTTGAGAGAGGTGATAAGTTATTCTTTAAAAAATTTTTAATTACATTCTCCTGTAGAATTTGATGAAGGACAGTTTTCCCCCAAATGTACTGTTCAAATAAAACTAGGAATACCCTTGCTTGAATTAATTTCTCTGCAAACTCTGATCTGGCATCCTCTTTAAAAACTGTCAGTGTTGCCTGGTGGTAAAGATGGTCCAAGCTGCTGTGGGCCTGGCTGGATCCTTGATCTTGCAGCTGTCTTGGGTGCATGATTGCTCTTGTCAAAGGCCAAGTTTTCCCAGAGAAAACAAAGGGTGAAAATGTGGGGGTTTGCTTTTTGAATGTTTCAAATCAACTGGTGAAATATTTAATACAGAAATTGGGTGGCCTTATACACTTTATGATTCACTAAATGTCTTTACAACACTCCTCAGGATGGGGGTAGCATTTTTCTTATTTCATGAAAAGGGAATTGGTTCAGCCAATCCTTCCCTTTAATTTTAAAGTCGTATCTCTTGTTCAGACAAACCTGGGGGAATTTTTCTTTTAATTGATTTCAAAGGGAATGCAGATAACAAAATCTAAAAGAAATATCTACAGAGTCTATCAGTAGGTAGACCATCTCTTGGTAGTCTCTTGGTAGACATTATTTGTGCTGTTTTTCAAAGTGGGACTTGGCAAAGTAAGAAGTGCACAACTAGAATACACCTGGGAAAAAAAAACCAGTGCCCATAGTTTATTTGTCACCCAGGGGATATCTATAGGAGATAAAAGATGCAGTTTTTCGGGCCTTTCTGATCACTCAAAAACCCATCCTTCCTCTATCTTCAGTTCCTTCAGTTTAGTTACCAAATAAAACCTTGTGTCAGTATTGTCTATTTTGTTTTTATTTCATAAAACAGATTTGATTTTTCTATGCTTAAACAAAGGTTTGCCCTCTCACATGGAAACCCACAGACAGATCAGACACCACACTATTTGACCCATGCCCTGTGCTGTCCCTGTTTTGTTCAAAACTTGGATTTACAGTGAAATTCACAAGATTTTAACTTCTCCCTCACAACTCTGAAGCAACTATTAGCCATGAAGAGGTGTCTTGGGGCTGATCAACCACTGCTTAAAGGTAGCTCCTAGGTAGCAAAGATCTGATTAATCCTACTAGGCTGTTTTAAATGTGATAAATTTGTTTTATGCTAACTGCATCTAACTTTCCAGCTCAATAGAACTCAATCCCAACTTTCTTTGTGTGTTCCATGAAATAGTATACTTTTATCTGTTACAAGTGAAGAAAGTATTAAATAATACTTGCAGTGTTTTTACACTTATGAGTTGAAAAGAACTGATTTCTGCGTTTATCTTTTATTTTATCTTACCCTGTCTGGTTTTAAGATTTCTGTAAATTAGATTTTTTTTGCCTTACAGAGGTAAAAATAAGATGAAGAGCCATTGTTAATAGAGAATTGCTCTTTATTGCTGTGCATGTCCTTCACCTTTTAGCCAACTAAGTTTTCATGTAACAAAAAAAAAATGTTGCAGACAATGCTTGTAAAAAAACAAATACTTAATATTTAAGTCTTTAATACTTTACTGTTAGAGATTTCATTTGACTTTACTATTGAAGCTTATGTTTCTGTTGGTATGTTGCCCATCTTTACCCATTATGAGATATTTAAAGAATAACTTATTATGCTCTGAAGAGCATTAACTTCAAGTAAAGAGCCTAGTAATATTACTAAGGTGATAGAAGGTGTCAAAATTTAATGAATAAAAAGGTACAATGAATAATAGAAGTGTATCAGATGGATGTAAACTAGTTTTTATAGTAATTTAAAGTATTTCAGACACAAAAAATTCTGTTCTTTAATCCAAACTCTAAAGTGGATGTGTTTGTGACTCATGTAATTAACAAATACCAGGATGAGTATAAGATATTTGTATTGTTAAAGCTGGAATACTTTTAGCACATAGATTTCATAATGTATGTGCACTGGGTTAAAACTGCTCATGTTTTTTCTCTATAAAGAAAGCTCTTCTAGTCAGCACTAGGCAAATTTTTATGCATCTGTAATTATTTTGAGCTGTAATCAATCAGTAAAATTGCAGATTTTATTCAGTAACAACTCAAAGTAACCTGTCTCAGTTTTCATTTGAGAATGTCCACTGCCTTCTCCCTTTCTTTCAGAGTGGGCATTGACTGTTATTGGTCTGTTTTTGGGACATTTGGATCTAGTTCCAGGCACATTCTATGGAAATGCCTTTTCAATGGGAAAAAGACCCAAACCTTAAAAATAGAAGAAACCTGGACTTCAGATGCACAGGTGGCAGATTGCTGTATGTTAGGAGGTCAATGGCTGGAGGGAAAATCTATGAGGACATTTCACACCTAGCAATAGCACAGTAGAACATGTAAGCAGAACCTTTGTTGAATATTGTGGAGGCTGCTCTTTTTGAAGGTAACTTGACAAAAGGATAACTTGAAGGTGGAAGAGCTGACAGTAACAGTAATGGTGTGTGGCTGCAGCACTCGCCAGGTCTAAATGGACTGAAATCACATCCCGTGCCACACCTGAGTGCATCAGTAGCTAAGGCAAAATTTAAGTGCTGATGCAGCATTTAAATTAGTCTACCTCATTTAAGGTCATTTAGGCCTGGTTATTCAGCCTCAGACTTGATTGGTTTTAGTAGATTTTTATTGTCAACTGGTTAAGCAACCATAAAATATTGATATATGTCAGACATATATAAAATAAATCAAACATTTGACCTACCAAGATTGATTTTTACTTGTAAAGTGAGAGGGATCCCAGACTTAAAAAGAAACATTTTCATATTTACTCTTATTTGCTGTTTAGAGAACTGGCTGCAATTAGGCATAGAGCAATAATGAAAAATAGCACTTTCCAGGAGAATTTACTCTTGCTGATGTTAATCTTTAAATACATTGTATACAAAAGCAAATAGGTAAATAAGGACATTTGATATTGAGAAAAAGTGTGGAGAGTGATTGTTTCCTAATAGTGATGATTCATAATCCCACAGTACTGGAGAAGTGTGTGAAAGCTTGTAGATGGAACACTGGCAGTTGTGATAGCAAAGTTAGTTTTATTTCCCTGATTTTGCATCTGTAAAATTAGTTATTGTATAAAAAGTAAGCTGTTAAACATATTGTAATGTTTATTATTCCAGAGTTTATTAAGAGATACTGTTGGAAATAATGGCACTTCAACTTATTGCCAGCCATATTTTTAAATATGAATATTACAACAGTTTTCCTGACCACACCAGAGACCATAAAAAATCCTGAATTAATATTCAGTCAGTATTCCATATAACATCTGCTTAGTGCTTGTTAGATTTTTTACTTTGATCCTATAAAGATATATTAGTTAGTTGTTTTATTTTAATGCCTACTTCGTCAACTTTTCTAATTTTGTATACACTGTTTATGTTTTTTTATGTTTAGGGAAACACAGAAAGCGATTTGTTAATTAATACATAGCATTCTGTTGTTGTTTGACTGAGTATAAATTACCTGCAAAAGTGAAATGCACAATTAGATTAAAAGCTATCCAATTTATTTTCCATGTTATCTAGTTACTATATACTTCTAAAATAAGAAATTTTACGTAGTGGCGAAGAGATATTTTGTTTTTCTATCCTGTAATGTTAGTTTATGTATGTGAAGAGCATAACCAGACAACATTAATTTAACATAGTCAAAGTACAACAAAAGCCCTGTGCTTTTGAAGTGGTTCCATGCTTATTGAGTCAAAGGAAAAATCTACGGTGTTCACTAAGCTTGAGGCTTATTTTTTTGTATGACTGAAAATAGCTGATCTATTACATAGAGTGACCCTTGCTTTAATTTCTCACTATGTTTGGGTTTTTTTGTTTTTCTGACTTTCCCTTCATCTAATGCAATTTCCAGCACTGAAAGGAGATGATCTCCATTGATTGCTTAAAGAGCAATACTTCCTCTTAGGTCACTAAAAATGCTAAAGGTTGTCTTTTATTTTTGCTTTTGCATGTATACAGGTATAGGTAGAAAAATAACTGTTTACCATTTTTAAGAAGAAGAAAAGAAAAAGGGAAAAAATTTACAATTTATATGTTTTACTCCCTAAACCTTCACTTCTGGTTTTCAAGTCAATTTCCTATATGAATCTTTCAGTGAAACACAAAACCTCCTTACAGCCAGCATTCATTTATTTCACTATTAATTGCCATTAATTTGAAACCCCATAGGTTAAAACACTACAAACATTGATTTGAAATACAGTAGGCTTAGTCCTATTCTAGTAACAATGACATATTGTTTCACTATGTGATGGCAGAACGAAAAATAATATCTTAGGAATTATGTCACTGACTGTTTGTAGCTGTCATCCCAGACACTTTAGTTATGCCACTTTTCTCCTCCTTAAAAAAATCCACATCTCATGTCTTCAATGTCAATGTGCTTAGAAACACAGTGTAAATATGAACAAATGACGGTTTGAATAATTGCACAAAAAGATATTTTCTTCATTAAAAAAATGCCACAAGTGTTCTAGGAATTACATTTTTTTAGATTTTCTGTAGGATTTTCATTCAATATCTTCTATCTTCAAATTATGTTAACTTCTAATGCAATGTGTAAATAAGCCTTTTGGTTTCTCTAACAGTTTTGTCCCTCTGTTTTGTCCTTATTAAGCTTTACAAGGTCTTCAAGAACGTAATCTAACATGAGCACAATATTGCAGAAGTAAACATGTACCAAGACAGATGTTTTGCATATGACTTTTAATTAAGAAAATATTTGAGTGATTTTATGACCTCTTCAATGTCAAAAAAGAAAATTTTGCCTGAGGGTTAATTAACATCCTACAGCCTTTATGACCTTGCAGCTATTCATTGCTGTATTCTTGCTAACAGTAGGAATGATTTCATATTTAGGTTTATATTCCCTGTTTTTTATTAAATTAAAAAATCTCATGTATTTTTCTCTGCTAAGCTAATGTATACACTATCAAAAATACATTAAAATTAGGGTTACATAATGACTTTGACTCTAAATTTTATTAACTCATAATAGAAAATTCTTTTATTTTTCCAAAATAAATTCGTGGACTTGGTTTATATATGTTCTTTTGCATTTCAAGTTAATAAATTTTTGTCACTTACACACTCATGCATTATTCCTCACACAACATTTCCTAAAAATAATTTTGTAAAAGGGTGTGCTTTTATGTCTATGCTGGAAAAATGGTATAATTTAAATGAAATTATATAGACATAAAAATAGCAATATGTATACAAGAGAATAATAATATAAGCATTCAGGGACAGCAGTAATATTGGTAATTTAAAAAAAATATATATTTGTTATAAATCATTTAAAAGGTGCATTATGATAATTGACAAATGCACATCGTTCATTCAACAATGTATAATATCCATGTGGAAACAGACATAAAATGAGGTGTATTAGTCTTACCTCAGCTGCATAAGAATAGGCTCCACTGTCTTTAGAAGCCCCACCTTCTGAAGCCCTAGATAAGGCCACGGAGTGTCCATCAGGTGCTTCAGCATGTGGGCTTCTCCCCCACACCCCAGGAATAAGGAGGCTCTGCTCTTTTCCCAAACTGGCAAATGACCTGCTTGGTGGTTTGAGTAAGCCCTCTAACTCTGACATTTGTAATAAGACATTTATAAAACCAAGATCCACTAACGAAAAACATTAGATAAATGTCCTAAATTTCTTTTACATAAGAGTCAAGGCAGTGCTGTATGGTGAGATGCTTTTAACAATCAAGCCTTAGTTAGGAGACTTGACTAGATGTCCATACAAGAACAGAATATTGTTATGTGGAAAACACCAATAGTATATATAATTTTTTATTTTAGTATAGCTACATTATACCCGTATACATATTAAGATATAGATTACTCAAAGGTTTTTGAATCCCAAGCTAGGCAACAACCTCTGTAAACCAGTTTGAAAGCAAGATGATTTTAACTGACCAAAGTTGGGAGTGTTGTCTTGCACAGGAATCCAGGCTGTGAGGGATAAATTGAAATTACTTGAGATGCCCCATGTTTTCCTAAAAAATTAGCATTTTTATAACTGTTCATAAAAAAAAAGGGTTATGTGAACACTCTCACAATAGAAAGCATTTGCATTTCATCTGACCCTTGAATCAGAATATTTGCTGCCTGTGGGGCAGGAGATGGGGCAGCGTTTCATGCCATCATTTGGCCTCAATATTGAGGTTGCTATCAGACTGAATAGTGCCTGACATTCCCTAGCAATGTTTATTGTGGTATTGATGTTCTCTAATGAAAAGGGGCTATAAGGTCAATTTATTTTATGTGGACCAGAAAACAGCTACTAAAGATAACTACTTTTGATCATGTACTCTGGTTTTTATAGCCACCTACTAGCAGTCAATGATTCTGTATTCACGGCTCATAAAAAATAACATCATCCTTAACATAGCTGGAGAGGTCAGGTGAACCGTACTTAAGAATGTTTCTCACACATATCTTCAAGAATGTTAATCACTCAACTCTGATTAAAATCAGAGAAGCTGCCCACTTTGGAAAAATTATATATCCTGAGAAGCTTTAAGTATGCATGCAAAATACTTGCACAAATATGAACCACTGACAACTGGAGGTGACAAAAAAACACTGTCCACAGTTTTGACTTCTTGCCATGCCTGTCATACAAATCTTGCACTAATTTTTTTATAAATCTTTCAGGTTCTGTGACTCAGCACCAAAAAATTAGAAAAGGTCAAAGCAAAAGATTCAAATTATGCTTCCATTTAGGCATTTATTATCTCATCATGCCTTATTTCTTTTAAATTAAATTTTGCCTTCATACACTTTATATTTTATTTCAGTGAGGTGATGATCACAATCCTGATGTTGAACACTGTTCTGTAAGTGCTCTTCATCCTCAACTTTTTAAATGCTTCTTTCCATGGCTACTTTTCAACCAAATGACACATTTCAGGATGACTCTGTGAGCACTGATAGGTCTGAATGGCCCTGACGAGCCCCAGTGGGGGCCCAAGAGGTCCATTTCAGCTCAGCCCAGGACCTCCAATCCCTTTCTAATCTATGTTTAAAGGGTTTCCAGCTCTTATTCCATATCCTGGATGGACCTGGAATGTACAAGGTGGTCATGTCTCCAGCCCTGTCTCCTGCTGCTCCTCACCAGGTTCCCTGGCCCTGGTTTATGGCTTGCAGATGATGGACTCTGTTCCCAGCAGCTAGCCCTGCCTGCCATGCTCAGATCTGGTGGGATGATGCTCCACTGCTAGGGTTGCAGTCCATGCTGGGGTCACCCTCAGTTTCCCTTCCCTTTTTGAGCAGCCAAGAAAAATATTTCCTGGCTTCACCTTTTTCCTTGTAAGAAACTACTTTTGAAAGTACTAAGGGACCTAGGCCTATGTATATCATGAACAGTTTAGCAAAGCATTTTCTGAATACTTAGTTAGTCATTTTAGGCTCACATTTCAGTGGCAGTTCTTTTACTTCCAGGAGGTTGGGAATAACTACTGCTTTCTATGCAGTAATAATCAAACAAGGGTATAGGAACAGAAAATATACACAATTTTCTAAATAAAAGCAAGAAAGGAGCCAGTAATCTTCCCAATGTACAGTGTCTTCTAGTGTGATATTCTGTAGCACTTTAGCAGCCCTTTATACAAAGCGGGTCTAAAGGAACAGTGAGCCCTTTAAATTTCTGGCATTCACTGTACTGTAAAGCACACACACATTAAATCATAAGCCTGCATAATGACTTTTTTTTCAACCTGAGATGAACTAGAAAGCAGCAGACTTGCTGACATCAGTTTTCATGTTGCTCAACAGTTCTGACAAGCAGATGTGAAAATTCAAGTGTATGATGATTTACAAAGCCAGTCTCTGACTTGGCCTTAGGAATGCAAAAGGGATGCCTGCCTCACAGATGCATCCTTTTCCTGCATATCCAATGTCTGCACTCAGCTGTTTTAATGCAGTGCAAAAAGAAGTATCATCTGCTACACCCTGCAGTACAAGGTTCCCTTCCATCACCTATAGGTTGAACTCAAGAGCTATCAAAATATAATTTGAAAGTGGAATTAAAGGCTTGTATCTCCTCTTCTTGGAGATAAATGTTACCCAGTATGGGTTTTATTTCCTTTCAAAAGTTGAGCTGAAATTCAGCTGCTGCAACTGTATTCATCTCTTTGCCGTCTCAGCAAGTTTGTCCTGTGTAAATAGTGTGATCTTAATAAATAAATACTGAAGCACAGCTGGTGTTGGCAAGATATCACTGTTAGGTTGCTGCAGCATGCTATCACCAGTGAGTGTTGCTAATTATTCTCAGAACTGGGAAATATAGGGGAAAGGAATGCAGAGGAGAGTCAACAGAGCTTGAAACAAAAATGAAAGGATGTTTGCTTCAGTCTACAGCAAGGACAACTGAGCACCTTGAAGGCAAGTGTTTCACCAGACTCGGTTCTGAATGATTTCCTTATCAAAACAAGATTTAATAGCCATAGTGGTATAAAGCTGTAGCTACATATTTGCTGCTTAAAATTCATACCATTTTTTCTGAGAGGAAAGCAATGGAAAATGGAGTACTTAAAAAATCTAAAAAACAAAAATAAAACAAAAAAGCACAAGCTTAAAAAGTCCTGGATAAGTGAATGAGCTGGAAGATAAATAATTTTTCTTTTCTTCTCTGCTTTGTTGGCAGTATGTAATAATCTGTCTTTGGACATAGAAGTCCAAACTTTGGGTTAGCTGCCATAAAGAAGAAGAAGATAGTTTTCAACATTTAGTCACATAAAAAAGAAGCAGTGTGCAAGTTGAATTTTTTCTAGCTAAAAAATAATTCTTGTATCTTTATTTTTTTAAAAAGAAGGCAGCTGAAGAGAGTGACCACTACACTTGCTGTAAAATTTTCTTCTATTTTTCTTTCAGACTATTGCCTGTCAATGCTGATGCATTTTTGGCTTGCAGGTGTGCTATTGCCTAACTGAGCTGAGCACCAAGTAGTTGATGCAGAGAACAGCCCGAGTTTCCTCCTCTACTTTTGAACAAAAAAATTGTTCTAAAATTAGTGGGTAAAATTACTTAAGTATTAAAACTATTGAGTGTATTTAGCAGACATGATTTTAGCTGTGTGACTGACAGTTTTAGAAGGAGTGAATTAAAATTGGATGTCTGATGGCAGTCTCCAAACACAACTTGCATATCAAAGTAACTGCAGCTTCAGCTACTGTAGAAGGAAAATCACAACACATTTTCTGGCTATATAATTTCCTTATAATTTCAAAAAAAATTGAATCAAAATATGAAAAAGATGCTGAACTTGGAGTTTAAATTATTTGAATTAACTTTCCTAGCCATTCATAGTTTATGAAATTAGAGGTGTTTGGAATACAAATTCTGGAGACAATAGAGGAAAACATAGGGCAATACTGAGAATATTAAAAATGAAAAGGTTCTTAAAGAGTAATACAGAGGTTAAAGTCTAGGTGTTCAATTATGCGAGTATTAGAAGCAAATTTTAGCTGAGTAGGCAGGAAGAGTTTGGATCCTTGCGTTTCTATGAAGGCTAGTAGGATTAGAATAGAAGAAGGTGATGCAGTAAAGATAGAAATACCTCTTAACTTCAAATGCAGAAGGGAAATGCAGGAGGAACACTGAAGGAAGCATTCAGAATATGAGAGTATATATGCTAGACAACTGAACTTCCCTTATTTAACTTTGAGATTAACATGTTACATCTAATAGAGAACATCTTAATTTGTATACTTGAGAGAAACTAAGAAACCAAGTCTTTGGAACTCTGCTTATGTATAAATGAAAACCTACAGGGAGCTTATAAAAGAAAAATCAATAAATTGTTTAGTTTGTTTTTTCCCTTTTTCAAGAACTTATTTTAATGTTTATATCATGCAGAATACTATTGTAAAACATGATACAGGAGTGTGACTTGAGGTGCTACATAATTCCCTTGCTTGCAGGCATGGAGCTCCTGGTTTGAATACTCTTGTGACTCTTATAAATAAAAAGTTTTGACTAACTGCTTCTCCTCCACTGAGACATGGAAGATTCCCTCAGGCTCTTAATGTGTTTGGAATAGTTAATGAGTGAATGCCACTCAAAAATCAATCCCAAATCAGTGTTATTTCCTGTTTTACCAGTAATGTTTTGGGTTGTTTGGGGGAGGGGGGGGGGTGTTTTGTTGTGGTTTTTCTAGGAAGTTTTTTTTAGCGGGGTTTTTTTCTTTCTTTTTTTAAGTGGTGTCTGAAGTGATAGGACTGCAGTTTCAGTTCTCATTTCATAACTGAACATTTTTATTTACTGGTAGGCTGTCTCTTTGAATGAGAACACAAACCAGCTAGGGAGTTACCTAGCCAACATAATGTGCATTGCAAGAAACAATAAAAATGCATCAGAATAGGCCCAATGAGGAAAGGCTTCCTTATGATGCCAGAAGAGCTTAGTCAGAGGGAACAGTTTTCACGAGACAAGGAGAAAACAGGCATTTAAATTTTTTTCTTAGTTTTAGATTTGGATGAGAGCTTAAAAAACTTTAATTTACAGCATGTTTAGTAGGTTTTCTGAAAGCATGTGTGCAAATAGTGTTCCATAGTTTGCTATATTAGGAGTGGGATTTCAAGGGATATTTAAAATGTTACATGTTTTCTCTAAATATACTTTTGTGTCACTGTGGTACTATGTTGTCTGTTTGGTTTAGATTTGTCATGCTTTGCCCTTTGCAGTTATAAACCATGACCATAGCTGATTCTAAGCCAGGGTCTCAGCTGCACCTCGGTAAACCAGTTTCTGAGAAAGACCATGAAGCCATACCTTTCTAACCCTGCCTGCTTATTCCTTACAATACATCAAGAGAGATAAGGCAGTTAACAGTTTACAGGGAAAGTTGGAGAGAAAAGGAAGAGCTGATCTTTAACACACAAGAAGCTAGTCAATAATTGCAACAGAAAACAAGAAGAGAAACACTTCAAAATAGGAGTCTGGTTCAACTCGTGTAACAGAAACAAATCATTTAACTTTCCATTGTATGTTATCTTTTTCCAGTACTGAACTTGTAAATAGCAGTTAAGTAATAGATTTTGGACTGATAGTTGTCTGAAATAACTTTCTTGGCATGTGGTTGCAGCCAGAAAAAAATACAGAACACTGAAGAAAAATGTACAGCTTAGCATCATTGTGAAGGCTACTGGGAGCAGGATAGAGAGACAGTTTGCCACACACGACTTTGATGAGCTTGCAGCTTCAGCATGGTGGGCCATTCTTGTCTCTGCATCTCAAGAAGGCCAAAGGGAAGGCAAAGGGTAATTAAAATTATGCAGGAGTTAGAACAGTTGACATATGAGAAGACAAAAATATCAGTGATGCTCCGCCTAGGAGTAAGGTATGAACAAAATTTACAAAACCATTAAGATGGCAGACTTACACTTTTGGTACATGAGCCTGCAGAAATAAAACTAGATGGCAGTTCAAGAAAATTGTAGGAGTTTACTTTAAAACAGATAAAGGAGCATATTTTTTTCTTGCTGGTAGAAAGCTTTGGAATTCTTTGCTATAAGAGGTTGTGATTGCAGATGATATAGACACAAAAAAGAAGTAGATAAATTTTTGGACAGTAGATCCATGAAAATACAGTTAAAATTAGGTGAAGGGCTGTACCTTTTAGCATGCTTATTGCAAGAATTATGGAGGATGGGGGAATAGGTACAGAATGTATGGCAGGGAGTGGCCAGGCTTATATGGTTTTTTTAAACAGTTTCTCTTACAGCTATCAGCTATCAGTTTTTATTGGATTCAACTTCGACAACAGTCCAACAAAATCTTCAAGCCGTTTCTAAGAAGAGATGGGAGAAGGTTAGGGAGAAAAGAGCAGGGAGGAACCACATGACAACACATGCCAAGGAATGGAAAAGGGCAGGGAGTCTGAGATTCAAAGGATCCAAAATATAACAACAGAAGGAAGTGTGAGTGTGGGCACAGAATAAGCAATTTCACTGTGTCCTGACAGCAACCGAGAAGCCAGCTGACATTGCCTAATAGAGTGTTGTATCGCGGTCCGGGAGGGTGGCACAGGCCGGCTGCCCCCCGGACCGGGTCTCTGGTTCTTGTAAATCCCACCGGATCCAGGGCGAGCGGCCCCCGAGGTTCTGCGGCATGGCGGCAGTCTTCCAACCGCGTCAATTCAAGCAGGAATATCGTGATACGAAGGAAGAACTGGACTCCATCTCTGTTCTACTAGGGATGTTTATTTGGGGTAACGGGAAAAGGGGTGCAGGGAAGGAGAAGGGGGAAGGGACACAAGGCAGGGAGCAGATGCTAGCAGCCCAGAGATGGAAAGACCACGAGGTGATCTGGACATCGCCTTATAAAGGGAAAGGAAGGGGAGGGACTGTCTCCCCTTGAGCCAGTCCCGGGGAGTCTGAAGGGAAGACAGGCATAGGGAACCCACCAATAGATTTCGGGGTACAGCAGAGCATATTTCAAAATGAACCAATGGTATACAAAGCAGAGGAACAAAGGAGCACATGGAATCCTAAAACCCACGTTGCTACAATAGAGCTCTGGCTAAAGGTGCAAGGAAACAAGGGGGCAGAAACAGACACCATGGCTTCTGACACCCTTCCTGGCAGATCTCCACTGCCTGGTGCTGGAAACAGCCAACATAACCAGGACCAGCAGGCTGAGGAGAAGGGTACACCACTTTCAAGGCCCATAGATGGGGAGGGAGCTAAGATGGGAATGACAGTGTAATCTTTCAAGTCATATTTAAGAACTGAGGTAGGGAAAGAAGATACCTCTCCAGGAGGTGAACAGCAGAGAGGAAGGGGACAAAAAAAAGAGATGCAGTGAAAGACCAGCAAAATGAAGTGATGAAGCAAGAATAAGCACAAGAAAGAGGAGGCATGGAATCGAATTTTTATTTTAATCAATTTTGCTTGAAATCACTGAGTTGAAAGAGGAAAAAAGAAAAGGGAAAACTAGAGTAGTGAGGTTGGATTTGTGGAACACTGCCTGCTCCAGCCTCTTTTCAAGAAACTGTTTTGTGGAAGGGCTGAGGTGCATTCAGGGCAGTAGAATCCAGCTTTCTAGAGGAAAAGCTAATGACACTGCACCATGAAAAGCTACAGCTTTTGGCACCAGCTGCATGAGTGAGTCCGGATGCACTAGTGGTGTTCACAGTGGTGGCAATGGGGCATTGATATTTTGCAGAGGGACAAGCAGGAATATACCCAGGCACCCCAGACTGGTGTTGTCCATTATGGTGATTACAGCCATGGTCACCCCCCAAATGATGCTGACTGGGGCAGTCTGATGTAAAATGTGTATTATACCTGCCTTCCTCAGCCTCACTTTAAAGTGATCTAGAATCTACAATTAAGTTAATATTTTTGTTAGCTCAAAGTTATTTTTGTGTAATAAACAGAACAAGTCAAGTCTTTTTGAAGACTTTCACTGATTTTTTTTTTTTTTTTAGGCAAGGAGTTGCAGGTGATGACATAGTAATTATCATACTTGACAGAAATTCCAATCTCAACTTGAGAGAAGGGTTTTCTTTTTAGGATTCAGTACTAATTGAAGTTCTGAAGCTATTGCACTGCACCCAGCCTAAGCAGAATATTCCCAAAGCAATCAGCACTTGCATTTATCGAAGAACATACCAGTTTCTTTATCATATATGTTTAGAGATTTCTATGACACTCATCCGGTGTCACAGTTGGTTCTTTACTCTTGGATTTTTATGAGATCATGACACAATGATGACAAAGGACCTTCTACTATTGTTTCCCTTTGTGAGAGCAGTGAGGAGTTATTTGTGCAAGTCTTGAATTCTCAACTTTTTTTCTGCTTCATTCTCCAGAAACTGGAGCATTAGTTTTAGAAAAACAGCACATCTTATACAGATGTGAGGTAGGGTATGCTTTTAAATACTTCTGGATGCAGAGAAAAATTAGGCTATTTTGTATTTTAAGAAATATTTTGTGGGATAAATGTGTGGTTTAAAATTACAATATGTACATATATTGTCCTAGCTTGATCTTATAACTTTAAAAAATATACAAACATGCCTGAATTACCAAGATTCCCTAGTTTTGAGGGGACTATTTTGATCACCTAGATAATTACATGGGAGCCTGAAATGAGTCCTGATTTCAATATAATTTGCCATGTACTCCTTCAATGCTTTTCCTTCAGACACAATAGCTAAGGGCCTCAGCTGCTTCAGACTATCTGCCACTGAATTTAATTAAAATCCTCACTAGCACAATGTAAAACAAGAAATTCAAAACTATGGACCATCCTGGCTTGTGCAAATTCCCCCAGGGACCTAAGTCTTCATCCCAAAGCTCCTTTAAAATATGTGGATGTTCAAGAGTGAGGATAATAAAAAAAAATATTAGTGGCCAGGAAGTGAAGAAATCAACGGTTACTGAGAAGAATCTGGTATGTTTTCACTGTATTGCACAGCTGTTCCTCTCTTCAGAACTTGTGTTGCCTTCTTTTAAGCTAGTAACTATGTCAGTACCTTGACTAAAATCTGACACTGCTGAGAGGTAATATCAACTCTTCTGTTTTCCCAAAACTTCCGAGAAAGCTGATGGATAAAATGATGGATATGATATCTAGCACTCCTTAAACTTCTTTTTCTGCTTACTGTTTCAGATACAGAAGTCAGTGCAGTCCGTGGGTTTCACTTCATCAAATCTTGCTGAAGGTAATTCTTTCCTTGGTATAGTTAAGAGCCATTGACATGGGTGATTGCAGGCACAGACAGCAATGCATTCCTGAATGTCTCCACTCTCTCATCAAGAAGCCTCAAGTTATTAGAGTGGACAATTTCCTCCTGTTGGGCATTGCAAAATTCTGCACGTGTACAGCTGCCAATATTATAGACAGGAATGCTGGTGATAAAGACTGATGTGAATAGGGCCTACAATTTAGTCAGTGGCAAACCAACAAAAAACAACTGGATTTTCTGAGGAGAGAGAAAGAAAGAGAGAGAGAGAGAACACCTTTGGAAATCATTAAATGAAATTAGATTTAAAGAGAAATCATTGAAATAAAATCACTTAGGTAGAGTAGTTGAACAGATTAATGGAAATGAATAGCGTGGAACACAATTTCTTAAACCACCCTGTAGGTTACAAAACCTTTAGTTAAAATGTAAGGTGATTTAACTTAATCTGACATTACACTTTCAGAGAGGAATAAATATAGAATTGGGTAAAGTGTATGAGAACATAGCTAGTCTATGTAGTTTTACAACAATTTAATTAATTTAGAGTAAGATATATGAGCATACATGATGGGCAGTGGGCTAAATTTAGATGTGGTTCACAATAAAACTCTACATGGTAAGGGAATAAGCTTGACGAATATCTATGAAAAACAGTTTCATTCAAGTCTCAGCAGCAGCAGTAAATGCAATAGAAGTTTGCTTTTCTTTATAAATGATTACAGGCAGAAAGAAAGATAGGTATGGTAATAAATGAATTGAAACTGTAATGGATACTGACAGTTTGGAATAAAAGCTAGAAAGGTGGCTGTGTGCAGTAACTAAGCTATGATTTCATATTCTGCAGATTTTATGCCAGTGCTTGTGTGACTTCTGAGATCTGTAAAATTTATCCTTACCACACTATTTTTTTTCCCTTTCACTGAATTTAATCTTGCTATTCTCCTTATGCTGATTGACTGACATTCGCTATTCAGACAAAAATGAAGCTACTGGGTGAAAGTAGAGAGAACTGGAAATTCTTCAGGAAGGATTTGGAACAGTTTCCAGCACTGATTGTTCTAGTTAGAGATGTACACATGTCCAGAGGGCCACAGGATTCGGGTGGAGACTGTCACATGGAGTATAGTGTTGAGAGAAAAGAACAAACTCTGTTTTGGGTTCCTTTGGTTTTTCTACTCTTCTTGAAAACAAGCAGTGAAATATTAATGTTTTATCATTTATGCACATACATACACAAAGGTATATATGACATATGTAATACTATAGTATATATAATACTGTGGCACTTCTGGATTAATTAAAAAAATTAATACTAGGTATTTATGCAATAATATGGAAATTATTGCATAAAAACTACTTTGATAGAAAGCCTAATTAAAATTTAGATGACTTAAAATGCTATATAATAAAGTATCTGACAAAAAATGTAAATGTTCACTTATGTCAGTTGTTCGTGAAGTGGTTTAAGAAAGTTGACAATAATTCATTAACATTTTTTAAAACTTGTTCTTCTGAAGTTTTCTGGTGAATTGTTATGATTGTCTATGGAGGACAGAGTAGAGGAAGACTGGGAAGAAAGGAAGAGATTCCACATGAAAAATCTTTCTGATTTTTTGGTATTGATTGCTAATTGGAAGGTTCATTCATAAATGTGGAAGAAGATAAAATTGTGTTTTGCTTTGTTCTGTGATGATGGTGAACATGCATTTTGTAATGTCTGTCAAATATATCCACTGATTTTTATGATTGTAAATTGCCAGTCAAAGTTTCATTACTTCTCTAAGCACATCAGTAATTTCTAAACAGAGAGTTTTTAAAGAGGAAACAAAAAAAGAATTTAATATCTTTGGTTTTGTTTTGTCTTTTTTGGGTGGCAGTTGAATTGTATTACTTAATTTTCATGCATTCCATAAGGTAAAGTGATGTAATTCCTATTCTATAATTTGATGGACCTTTCCAAATAGATTGCTGAAACTCAGAAAAACTCTCTGATAATTCAGTACTGGAATATTTCAAGTCATTAGGTGAAAATATTTTTCTTAGTAAAACTGCTAATTAAATCCAAGCAACTGAGTAGTCATAAAAATTGTGGCTTAAAATAATTCATCCCATAGTTTTCAGAGCAACTTACAGGCAACATTTATGCATTCATTATTTCTCTAGTTCAGAGTTAACATTTAATTAAAGTTTATTACAAGCTAAATATTATTTTCCACACAGTGTTTACATAACATAAAATATTGTCCCCTACAAAGAAAAGTGGCTTTTCTTATGAATTATGTCTTTGGCTTTCTGTAGGCATCAAATCATTATCTACAAAACAGTCCTCTCCATTTGTATATGTCAGAAATCTGTGCATGCAAAATCAATCAAGATTCCTATCACACTGCCCTGAATCATGTCTTTATTAGATTACTTCAGAGCTGGATGAGTCACACTGCAAGACAATCTCTGCAAGGTGGGAGAGCTGCACGCCATGACATTGGCTGGATGCCCTGCTCCGAGCTGCTCTCACTTCTCCTTTCTCCAGTGATTTGTATTGGCTACTTCAGGCATTGCTGTCTTCTAGATAGAGCAGCAAACCTACTGAATGGATTCCAATATGGTAAAATGGTCTCTTTTTCTTGTCTTTTCACATACTGTGTCACCTCCTAGAGAGATAACTGCCCATAGGCATCCGTTTCTTGATTTCTTCTTTGAGTGACTTCTAAAAGTGTCTTAGAGCTTTGTATTTCACAACTTGAAGTATTTCACAATTTACAATCATAAATCTGTATATCATAAAATATACTTTGAAGTATATTTTAATACTTAAAAACTGTGAGCTGTACAAAAGGTTTTAGGAGATTTAGTTGTGAGACGACTCATAAACTGAGCCAGACTACAAATAAAAACCAGGCTGGAAGGAATTGCAGCCATTGAATGTGGTGGAGATCAAATTTCAACTACATTACATGAAATTAACACAAATTTTTAGACATGTCAGGATAACCGGAATCAATCCTTCCCCTAGAAAATATTTACCCTATTTAATACTTTTTATGTGATACTTTTTAAGAAGAGAAAAAAAGCACAATAGTGTTATTCACGAGAACAGAAGTTAACTGTTCTGAGTGTCTACTGAGTGTTTACAGTTGAAAAGCCCAATATTTAGAGCACGCTATCCTTTTAAGTTATAAACCAACTAACTAATGTATTTTAATTGTGTTTTTTAAAGATTACTGGCCATGTTCCCAGATTTCACTATGGTAAGTGAGCTACTGATCTTTCACAGTCAGCAAATACATGTCATAAAATATTTCTGTCAGTGCTGTAGACTTTACATGTTCTTATTGTATGAATATGAGGATGTCTGGTGAATTTAACTTAAAGCCGTGTTTGCATAACATGAATTTACATGCCTTCTATTTATGTCTATTTTGTCTCACTCTTCATAACTGCTTTATTTTGTAATTTTTCTTCAGGAAGGCATTTTTAGGGCTTCAGATGCTCCCTTTAGTTAAACCAGAGCTTGCTTTGGATAAATAGGATTTACTTTTACTTTCAAACTTAATTACTTTTCAGAATCATGATCAATTTCCTGCCTTCCTTGCTTGAGGGGAGTGACACTGTAGGAGACCCTTCTGCATTTGCTGTGTAATAAGATTTTATTCATACACTTCAGGCTATGCAATCAGCTCCTCCACTCCAGAGTGTGTGCCTGTGTGTGTGGCTGCAGCTCAGGCCCGCAGATTGGAATGCTGATGGCAAGGACCAAAAGTGCTGAGGAATGAATCTGTGCAGAGGAAAGCAATAACCTGGCTGTGACTGTCCATGGGTCTTACTATATAAAATTAAGATACCTCTGATGGCCTCTGTCTAGTTTTACTTTTAGTGGAGATTTCCCACATAACACCCTACCTAAAGAATTTCATTTTAGGGTTCTCTTTTTAACTTGTTTTTAAAATGTTGTGTAAGAGGAGTAAATTTTTCTCTAAGAAAAAAACATACTAATTAAAGATTCTGATAGTTCAAATAGGGTGTTTTCTTGCTGAAGCAATCAGTTTTATGTTTCAACTTCTTGCTTCTCATTTTTGTCTGTTTTAAAATAAAGTCAATTTTAAAGCATGAATTTAGTTCCTAGGGAATAAAAGTTTATGGAAAGCTATGAATATTATCTGTGGTTTTGCTATGACAGTAATACTTCACATGAGCAAGAATCCAATTATATTAACATTAATAGAAACCCCCTTCTTTTTCCAGGACATGTGTGAAGACTTATCTGGGGCAGGGTGAGGAAGCGTTAAAGATATTGCAATCCTACCGGAAAACAATTTAGTTTGCACACTACTGCTTCTTAAAAGTCAGCTTCTTGTCAATTTTACTTGGTATCTAGAGTGATTTTCATTTACTTCTTTAAATGGACCACAATGTAACCATTTAGCAGAAGGAGTAGTCTTTGCCTTTTCACCCAAGTGTCATTTAATGGAAATTGATAAAACAGGGAGGCCCACATTTCTGGCCCTTGGCCAAACATGTTATCTTGTAAACTTATTTATTTAAATGTTAGAATCATGGAATGGTTTGGGTTGGACGGGACCTTAAATGTCATCTATTTCCAACCCCCATGCCATGGGCAGGGACACCCACTAGACCAGGTTTCTGAGAGCCCAGTCCAGCCTGGCCTTGAACATTTCAGGCGTGTGGCACTTACAACTTCTTTGGGCGACCTGTCCCGATGTCTCACTACCTTCATAATGAAAGATCTGAAGCAAAAGTAAAAATCTGTAAGAAGACAGAGTACATGATCCTTCAGTACTTCTTTCAATCCAGTGTCAAAACTATCTTCTGTAATTTTGGCTGCTTGTCCTCACAGTAGGAGGGTAAGATAATAATTTGTCTTTGCTTTACTACAATTTCAGAAACAGAAAAATAATTTGGACTAAATTCTAGTATTGCGCAAACCAAAAATTTAAAACAAGCTCAGGTTTAGATTAAATATCCATTGGGATTTCTGTCTCAAGGACTATAGTGTCTTAACTACAGGTTGCCAAAAGGCTTGGTTTTGAACATTTCCTGTAATCATCTTGAATCTATCATTGAATAAAAGTATTCAAGAAAGGTCCTCAGACAATATAAAGATGGAAAGAGTGCATTCATTAATTACAAATTAATAATATTTTGTATTTATTTTTCCTATTTTTTTCTATTTTTTTCCTATTGAGCCATTTACAGCTATCAAAAGTTTTAAAGCTGAACTTTTTATATAACAATGTGTCTTCTATCACTTCCCTTCAACTAACTAAGTGCACTGTGCCAGGAAACTTTTCCTGTTGACTTGATCTAAATTTAAATTACTGTGTGCCTCAAACCACAGGGTGTGCTGTCTCTAAAGATCTGACAATTCAGTCCAGGAATAGGGTGGCACATCTGTCAAACTGGATGAGCTCTTTTGTTCTCCAGAGAAAGGTGAAGGCTGCATAACAACTTTACTAATAGTCCCTTGCAAATCACGCCAACTTCTGAAGACCAAGAATTTATCCAGGAGGATTGCAAAGAAATAGAAATTAAAAATCAAATTTACTTACTGGCACAACTTGTGCATTTATTTCCAGTGTCTGTTAATCTTTGTTTAGTTTTAAAGATTAGAGAGGTCCATTCAGAGTATCTTTTTGTTAGTTAAATACAGTAAGTCCTCCATATTTTCCAGATGTACTAAAGTTTAGGATGGGCCTTACAGTTTTTAACCTATCAGTCTCTACTTTCCTTACAGTTGTGCATGTGAAATCTGGTCTCTACTGAGAATTCTCTTATTCTAAAGCAAAGGATCCTGGTCCTTATATAAAAAAACAGTGGATCTTAGTCCAACAGACACATATAAACAATTACTCATTTATAAATTAGGGAAGGTTTTTCACTCATATATAAAGCATAGTAAAGATACTCATATTTTGGTTGAGAGTAAGTAGTTATTTTTTACTTTAGTAAAAACTTAAGTATTTTACTTAAAACTAGTTAGTACGAAACAGACCAAGGAATTTTTTTCATGGAGGTCCTTAAAATATGTTTCCTGAGTATAGCTACATTAATACTTATATTTGATAAAATTATGTAACTTCACAGGGATAACTATTCCTTTCTGTGGCATAGTTCAAAAAGCTTTTTGTGAAAATAATAGCTACAGAGAGTGGTTTTAAAATATGATCATGAAATAATGGTGCAGATATCATATTCACAGAGACAACAGGAGAATGAACCAAAACCTGCAAGATAAAATGATCTACAAACAAATTCTTGTGATATGGACATAGAACAGAAATTTATTTTGCGTAGTTTTGCCTTTGTTTCTGCCTATGACTGAGGCTTCTTTTCCCTTTTACTGCAACTTTTTTTAATTTCTATTAAGGTTAGTCAGGTAGACTATAAAACCATACTGAAAATCAGTTCCAAGAAGAATTAGCTTCCATTGTTACTGGGAATACATCAATGACATTTACCTCCAATTCCCATTCAGGGACCAAAAAATAGAAGAGAGAGAAATATGAAAAAGTTTGAGACAGGGGAGGAAAGGAAGAAAAGGAAAAAAAATAATAGAAAAAAAGGAAAAGGAGAAGAAAAAGAAAAGAGGGGGAAATATATTTCCAGCATTTCCAAGAGAAAGATCTCTAAGTGCTCTTGCTTTCCATTTTCAGTCATTTAAACTACTGTCTTGGAACAATGGATCTTGCTATATTTTGAAAAGAAGTTAATTGAACTTGTATAAATGAAATTTCCTGACTGCAACAATGCCTCAAACTAGCTATGACAGGAAGACTTAGATTATGAGAATTGTTAAAAAAATTCTAAATCAGTATTTCTAAATTTGATACCTTTTATTATTGCAAATATACGGAAATATTAGGAAAAATATTAAAACCAAACTGAACTCCTTAGTATTTCCATCAAGCAATAATTTCTTCTTTATTTTTGTTTACAGAGCAGTCATTTTTATTTGCCACTAGTGATTTCATTTTCCCATCTGTGACTTACTGCAGCAAAATATAAAGACAGGAAAAAAGAGATAACTTTATTGCTTCAATCCCATCACTCCAGTGTGGGAATTCATCAAAGTCGCATTTCCTCGTGTATGGATATTGTATGTTTAACCTTACTGCTCACATTATAATTACATAAAGATCTTTTATAACTGTTTCTTAAGTAGGATATCACCCTTTTCCCGTGGTGGCTAAAGTGAGATCCTGAAGGAGAGAGCTTTGCCTTTGGGCTCTGTCAGTCCAGAATTGTGTACAAATTTGTTTAGTGACAAGGACAGGAAAAGATATGGAGATCATTGTTTTTGCAAAAAACGTTGAAAAGGTTGGCAAACTGAACAACTATGCATTAGGATGCTCCATGTATATTTGCATTTGAGTTTTGATAATTTGGACTAATGTGTTTTTATTAAATGCTATAATATAATGGAAGAAACTTCTTGGGTGTTTCCAATGTATTTGCTTTTATAATATAGGAGGACAGTAAACAACTATTTTGCTTCTGTGCTTATCTAAATTCTCAAGTATAGTGCTACCAAAGTCAATAGTTTTCCTCTTGTCAGCATTTCTGTCACCAAGCCTATTTGACAAATGGCCCTCTAACTTTTCCATTTACAGCTTTTTCACTTGCAAGACAAATCATACAATATTTTGTACAAATGCAATTGTAGTTAAACCATATGTCTAACGTATTTTTTCTCAGTATGACCTGAACTTTTATTTATGAATAATGAAGAAGACAAATAGGCACTTTTGCAGATTATGTATAGAGGCAGATGTTTATGTGAAAAATAGGACAGACCTTCTCTTCTTTTTAACAACAAACAAAATACTTTTGAAATTCCAATTCACAAGTCTCTATTGACAACTTCCAGTATTTGCATTTTTTTCTGTGAAAAACATATGACACATATGTGATATGACACACCTTATTTTTCAGTATTTCTATTTCTCAGTATTCAGAGTGATATATCTAAATTATGATGTCTTTTCTCATGCTGAAAACCTCTTGCTTATGTTTCAGGACTGGGTATAGGGAAAAAAATAAAACAAAACATAATGAACACTATAGCTGGAATTTATTCAGGTCAACTCAAATGTTTAAAAGTTCTTAAATGTTTAAATCTCAGCTAATCATCAGAGTTAATGGAAAGGAACAGGAACCTTTTCAACTGAATCATTTCTTCAATTTTTTGTACCTGTTTTAGGATGAGTTTAATCATTCTCCTGAAATTCACACATTTCTGCACACAGAAATGGGATAAAGGCTCTGTCAGATGGCTAATACTAAGATATCTAACTTTTGGACAACTGAAAATTAGGCATGATGAACTGCATCTATAATTGGTTAGAGTGGGAATTGTTTGGAACTTAGGAGCCAAAATCTGTTCAATTTTCATTCTCCCTATGGGCCACTGTGTGAGAGAATGGCAAAATCTCGCCTTCCAGTAAATTGATCAGACCACTAAAGAATGTTAAATTTAGTCTTTACAGAAAAGACAAAAAGGGAACATGAAGGATTGGGCCATCGACTTCTCTGAACTGTTAAAAAGGACTTGAATTGAGTATATTTTGCAATCACTGCAGTTTGCAGCAACAGAAATCTGCATGAGAGAAATTGTTCATCCCCAGTCATGTGCTCCATAAACCAGGAAATGTTATCTGATGATGTTCCAGAGAAATACAATCTCCAGCACAGTGGAGGTGTGTTGTACTTTTCTACTCAGAGTTGAACCCAATGATTGGTCAGATTTTGGGTACCTATACATATATACATATAAAAAACTGCACATATATATGGACAAACTGTATTGTCTCTGAATTTCAGACAATATTCCAAGATTAATGTGTTACTTTATGCTGGGTTAAATTGCTGATGGCATAATTTGATCATTACACTGAAAAATAAATTTTTCCATTTAAGCACAGACTGTTAGTCTTGCTAAAAGAATAGCACACCACTGAAAATAAGCAAATGTCTCTGTGATGTTCAGGAGCCAAGCTGGGAATTTCACGTGATACCGCAGACTCTTGTTCCATGTTGAGAGGCAGAGCAATACCCATAAGTATCTCACAGTGGCAAGTGGGCTTTGACATTCTCTGTAGTGAGGTTGAGATTTTCAAAAGAAAAGTTTTCATCAACTTTGTCATTTTAATCTAAGTCCAAATTAAAATTGTGAGTGTGTCTGTTATGGCAAATTAAAAGTTGCATTTATTTCTTGCCCTTTTTTATCATTTGAATAATTTCTATGGCTAGTCTTGTGTTTGAAAATAATCTGCATTTTCCATCATCATGAGAAATTCTGAGATTTGCACATAGTCTGGTTGCCAAAAGGGAACAGCCTTAATTTACCTTCGGAAAAAGCAATATGAATTTGGTTGCAAATTTAAACTCTTGAGTGTGAGAAAGAATGGCTTATGGAAAATACCTGAGAAAAGAGGAAAACTCTGGTCTATGACAATGGACAGGACGGAAGAGGCACAGTCTTCTGAAGGTCCAAGCTGCAGTGTGGGCAGGACACATTATGTGGGAAATGCCCTATCTTAAAAAAGTTAAATGTTATCTGTCTTCTGTTTCTGTGTCTGTCTGTGTAAACAAGACAGGTACAGGGTGAAACAACAACACAATCCACACCAGTCTTGGCAGAGAGGTTTTCCCTTTTTTCCTGGTCTACATTATATGCCCTAATTCTCTGCATATTGTGTGGCATTCAGTTGTCTGTTTAAGAAGGACAGGCAACAGACATATGGGTTGTCAGTAATAAAATATTTTGTGGAGAGGATACAGCTGTTTCTAGTTTAATATCTGCCATCTGAAAGCGTCTGTATCAGACAGAAAAGGCAAAAGAGAGAAACATTATCTCTGGGAAGCATACCAACACTGTTTCTAGCAAATAATTTCTAAATCTCGACATGTGCTATAAACTGATAAACATCCTTTACTTATTGTCCTAACAGACTACTCATTCTATTTCAATCTTTTCCAGCAGTCTGACTACTTGATTTCATCCTTTATAACTAAACTTAGCACTGATTGACCCAAGAAATCAAAGAGATGCCTAAGGTACTCACGTGAAATGTATATTTTTTATAATCAAATTCTACTTCTGTGATATTTTTCAACCTTATGTCCTTCTCTTGAAGGGACTTACAGTGCTTCATATCTGAGATCTTCCCATCAGTTACTGATATGTTATAAAGGACATCTGTTGTTCTCTTGATCCTAGCCACTGCTAGTGGCTGCTAGCCAAACAGACATCAAAACCAGCAATTTTTCATTACCTCATTACTATCTATGAATGCTGGAAGTCCTGCTCAAAGGCACGAATTTATAAGATGTGAAAAAAAATCATAAATGCAGTATTTCTCATTGCAGAATATTTTATGGCTGCCATATTTGCAGATAATTCTGTTGTCTAGAATTAGGTAGGGCTGGGTCAGTAAGGATGTTATACTTCTAAAATCTGCAGAGGTCTGCCCTCAACTGAGGACTGCAAAAGAGTCTGTAAGATTTTTCAACTCTGTAGAAAGACTCAGGTGCCTCAGGGTGAAATGAAAGGAGCTGCAATTCTGATTTCACTCCCAGCCTAGAGATCAACAGGGCAGAGACTCTGGTTGAAAACCCACCCAGACATGCACCCTTGGCACTTTATTTAGGGATTAGGGGTAATGTTGCTATCAGGTAATTGTTCAGACATTACAACAATCTCCCATGATGCAAAAGACCTATTCTATAAGGCTTGCTCAGTCATGCAGAGCACAAACCAATTTTCCCCATGTTACAGGAAGGCATTACATTTTTGAGGTGAGGGTACAATTTGAACTAAAAATGAAAGTGCTGTCCCCATTGCCACTGGATGGCTCTCTCCCTGAATGAACATGCTGATGATGGGTCATTACCATTAGGGGTAGGATTGCTAGAGGTAAGGTGATGCCACAAGTACAGACAAAAAAGTTTCAGTGTCTTCCTCACCTCCCATCACTACAGCTGTGACTTGGGCTCAGCCTCATCCTAGTGTGGTCTACCTGTAGCTTGGAGTTTGTGCATTGCTTGCACTCGTTTGATGGCTGTAGAAGTTAAATTATAGAACCATGGAATGATTTGGGTTGGAAGGGACCTTTAAGATAATTTAGTTCCAAACTCCCTGCCATGAGTAGGGATGCCACTTACTAGACCAGGTTTCTCAAAGCCCCACGCCACCTGGTCTTGAGCATTTCAGGGGTGGGGCATTTGCAGTTTCTTTGGTAATTGCTCCACTTCCCATTTGGTGTACCCGCTCCACTGCCTCACCAACCTCACAATAAAGAATTTCTGCCTAATATCTAATCTAAACCTACTGCCTTTCAGTTTGAGACCACTGTCCCTTGTCCTATCACCTTGAAAAAGTCCCTGACCTTTGCTGCTCCTTCACCTGTAAAACCCACTATTTTAAAATGAGTTGAAAACTACAGGTTCAGGTGACCTGACTCTGATCTCCACTGATGATTACAGCAACATGGGGTTTTAGGATTTCGTGTGCTCTCTTTGTTTCCCCGCTCGGTGTACTATTGGTTCATTTTAAAATATGCTCTGCTGTACCTGAAAACCTATTGGTGTGTAACCCTCCTGCCAATCTTCCCTTCCTTCTCCTGGGACTGGCTCAGAGAGAGCCAGCCCCCACCCCATCTCCTTCCCCTTAAAAGCCAGAGCCTGGATCAGAGAGGGGCATCCTCTCTGGGCTGGCAGCCCTTACCCTGTCCCTGCCTTTCCTTCCCCCTTCTCCTCCCCTGCAACCCCCTTTTCCCCATATCCCAAATAAACCTCCCTGCCAGAACAGAGATGGAGTCCAGTTCTTTTCTTCATCTCACTATATGCCTGCTAAATTGATGTGGTTTGCAGACTGACGCCATACCGCAGAACCTCGGGGGCCGGGCGCACCAGATCTGGTGGGATTACATGGACCAGGGACCCTGGACTGGGGGGGAGCCGGCCTGTGCAGCCCCCCCGGACCCTGCTACATCTGATGATGCCTCTTGACAGCTCAGGTAGAAGAACTCACATGTCCTGGCCCCTAAACAGGAGGTGGCTGCCCCTCTGAGGAGCCCTGTTCTGTTGAGAGCCAAGGCCGCTGTGGAATGGAAATGTCCTTCAGCTGTGGCAAACACCTAAAACAGAAAGAAGGCACCTCTGGGCAGGGATTTTTCTGAGACAAGAGAAGAGGTCTTATCATGTTATTGCCTCTTCAGACATGGGCTCTAAGACTCTCCATCAGCTACTTAAAGTTCTCTATTAGCAGACATCTTTAGGAATGTTATAGTTTAAAAATTACTTTAAATAAGTGTAATTTCCTTTCCTGAAAATCTGCCACATTTTGCTTGGCCTTTTGTAATACCATATTATTTTTCTTTTTTTTTTCTTTAACAGAATTTAGATTTTATGGCACAAGATATCAGCAGTTTGTTGCATTCTAATCAAACTTATAGTGCTGCCTTTACTGTTGGCTGGTAAAATTAAAACATTGCATGCCCTCCCTAACATAATCGGAGGTATTGCTATAAAAATGCTTAGACTGATACAGCTGATTTAAGTGCACTGGAATTACAACAGCTATACAGGTGTCAAACTGCACCTACACAGATGCATGACTATTCTATTGGAAACTCAGAGGAGATACTGATTCAGTATGTGCTGAATGCTATAAATAGATAACACGCAGTTTGTATACAGCCCTCAGTGAAGAGAGGAGGGCCTATACAGTACTTGAAAGCAGTAAGATTCAATACCTCTATGTTTATTTGAATTTACCTCCCTTGGGTAACAGTCAGTTTTGAAAATTAACAAAGAAAACACTTTGGTTTTACATGTTTAACTCTGAAAGTGTATATATTTCATATCTGCTTAGGGAGTATAATATTCATGAGAAAATTAACTCAGATTTCTCTGTTGAGGCTAAATGATACTGGTGATGGATATTTTACTGGAAAGAGACATATATAACACTAGTGACCTGAATATCTAATATAGGGTCAATAAATTTTCTCTGTCAAAGATAAAATATTAGTTTTAATTCTAAAGGGGCATACTGTAATGCAGTTAATAATACTTAATTATTTGAGATTTGCGAAGTGGGTAACAAACTTCTTCTCTCCTTGCACTGCCAGTCAAACTCTCTGCTCCCATAAGGCTCTCATGGACTGATAGGCTTTAAAATCTGTGTACTACATCTTTTGTTCTTAGCTCACAGCTGATGCAGGTGCCAATAAGTTGTGTTTGTCTCGAATACATGTTGAGAAAAGGTAAACTCCCAGTAGGCATCTGTTGTTGACCTTGGCCAATCTCTCTTGTTCTCATGCTGGAGATCATTTCTCCCTCTGTAGGGCCCACACGACTGCTGGCAAGGACCTGGAAATAAGGACATTGGTATTATTTGTCCTCATTTTTCTAACCTGCATAATTCCATTGATTCTTTAGTGAAGAACATGACCCAAGAGATGTTTATATAGGAGATGGCAGCAAAGAGCAGCACAGGAATGGTGGAAAGCTGTTCACAAATGAAAGGTAGGAGGAATATTGGAAGTGCCATGAAGAAAGTTTTTTTGCTATAGAAAATACAGCACAGAAGGACACCTTTGTATATCCAGCACTTCTCCTGAAGAAGAAAATGGGAGAATTGAGCTGTTCTCTTCCTTAACTGCTCCTCAGGTTCCTTCCTTAACTGCTCCTACTGCCACTGTTAAAGGAGTGTGCCTTCAACATGGTAGTGTTTCTGTTTCCTTTAGAGTACAGGGATACTACAGGCTAACAGAAATTAATAATTTTTGGATATTCTTTGACTGCCTCTAACCTAGTTAGAGGAATTGCTGCATGAAAGTTTAGACAGGGTAACAAAGTTATTGATCTACTGCTCTTTTTCTAATCTGATCTATTCTAGGTTGTGTTTCTGAGTTAGTATACTCCATTTTCAAGCACTTTCTAGCTGTCATGTCAGAAACATTGACCTATATTTTTACTTTATCCTACATTTTGTACTTTCATTGAATTATATTTATACCAACATTTATAATGTGCATTTAATTGATAGAATTTTTATAGTAGTGTTTTAAAAGCCTTCAGTTTTGCATAACCGATCACCATGTTGTGATAAAAGTAAAATACAAACATAAAAGAGGTAGCAGAGATACTGCCATACTTCCAGTGTGCCCTAAGTAATGAACAGGCACTTGAAATAACTGAAAACAAAAAGTACATAGATAAGCATGAGCATGCAGTAGTAATTCACTTTGAGGTAACAGTGAACAGTCATTGAGAAAGTGAATAATTACGGATTTGATGGATATTTGGATGGTAGCCACAAAAGCAGTAAAGTTATTGGAGAGGAGGTTTATTTCCTGTTAAACAGGTGCCTATCTGGACTCCTTTGCTTGTGTTCTTGGTTTCAATCCTGTTGAAACATTTCATTTTTACTTCAATTTTGCTTCAAATTATATTGGGTTTCCTTGGTCTAATATAAATCATGATTTGTTTTCATTATTGAGTAAAGACTTCTCTGTATTGATGTGTGCTAGACTGACAACTATTAAATAAATTCTGCAGATACTTGTTTGATGTTTGTTTTAATGAGATTTAAAGATGATTGTTTTAAGAATGTTAATTCTTCCTTTTATTCTAATGTTAAATCTTTGCATTTAATTGTAGTTCAAAACAGACATTTAAAAATGTCCTAATTTTCACTTGGAAGAACACTTTTGGTTTTTTATAGAGCATTAAATAAATTATCAAATGAAAAGGACAGGAAAACAACAACACTTTTCACGTAGTTTTGAGATTTCACTACTCTCTTTCACAGGAAAAAATTAACACATTGTCATACTATTAAAAATAATTTTGTAATTTTGGAGGTCAGTATATTTGGACACTTCTTTAAATCTTTGGCACTTTGTTATTGCAGTTATAGTGTTCTTGTTACATAGGACAATTTCATTTTACATTAATTCTGGAGTGTAATAAATAGCCTGAAAAAGAATGTCATAAATCAAATAATTAGGTGGAAATTAAAGTCAGCATTAACAGAAACAGAGGAACTTCTCTGATTCTTATCTGACATACTCTCCAAATTTCATGTTCATTCTCCAAAGTACAGGCACAAGGTTTCATTTAAAAATATATAATTTCTTTTATATTGACAGCATGATTCTTACCCTAATGTTGTTTTCAGAAACATCTGAGTCATCTTAACAGGAACTATTTCAAAAGTGTACCAGAAACAGGGATTCAACTATTTCTAACAGTTACCAGCAAAGCTGGATAATTACACAAAGTGAATGATATTATTTGCTGTTTTCCCTTTCTGCTGTTTCCCACAAGAGCCATACATTTGTGCATCAATCAAGTATATTTAGGAGGAAAAAATGTGTCATCCCCACTGCTGTGTTCCTCCTCTACACACTGCAGTTGATAATCTTTTTAGGCACTATTCTCCAAAATACCATATCAAATGACTGGCACAGGATGAGTCTGATTATTTATCATTCATCACTGCACTTAGAGATTGCTGTGATTAACTCTTGGTCTTGCCTGTGCTTGTAGGAGCTGTGTGGTGTTTTTAAGATCTGTCCATGTTTTTTCATTCCCACTCCATGCCAGCCCTGGTCCCAATCTCACTTTTATCCAAATGTTTTTCACAGCAAAGGAGTATGAGGACATAGGCATGGATGACTAATTTATATCCTTGTAGGTCACCAATGGAGGGATTTCTGAAAGACTTGACATTTTTCTTCTTTCTCCCCTTAAAAAATTCAGCAAGATTTAGAATCGCTTGATCCCTTAGCCTCTTGGTGACAAAAAATTATATTCCATCTCTAGTAATTTTTAACACATCCAATTTGCAAAAAGAGAAGTACTGAATGGAAATGGAAAAGGATTGCTCTTAGAGTAACTCATTCTAATGCTGGGAAGGCTGCATACTAAAGACATTATAAACTGATTAACTATCAGAATGATCCACATAAATATCCTCCACTAGTTTGAAAATTAAATATGCTTGACCATTGATCTACCAACACTAGTTTAGATCTAAAATATTCTGTGAGGAATTGCATGACTTAATTTCTAAGATTTGTTTTGTGTATTCTTATTTATTTACACACTGTAGCAATTTATCATATTAAAGCCATATGGCAGCCATAAACTTGAGCAGATTATGTTCAGGAATTTTCAACTCCCAAACTGAAATAAAGTAAGTTTCTATTTCATGCAGATGTGTTCTCCAAGTTGTAAAATTGCTTTCTAGGAAATGCATGTTGAATCTTCCACAAAATGTATGTTTTTTCCTCTCACTAGATGTATAGGCAAACTAAACAGACACCTTTTTATGCTGCTGTTGAAGAATCTTTTTTCCCTTCTCTCCATGAAGTTCTATTCATAACTGAGATAAAGCATAACACCTCAGCAATGTGGTGAACAACCTCCTCAAACAATGTATTTTGGTTTTATGTATTTACTTTGAGTATGCAGTTTCTCTTGAGCTATAGCCCACAAACAGCTGCTGATAAAATTATACCTATGGAAAAGTAAAAATACCCTTTCCCTTATTCCCTTGTATTTTTATTAATTTAGATAATTTGATTTTATACTGGTGTGTCTAATGTTGTCATCTTTGCAAAACAACCCTGTAGAAATTCCATTGACTTTCCACACTCTTTAGGAATTGAGTTTGTATTCTAACCACCAAGTAACCTTTTTCATATGAGCCTGTTCTTACAAGGTCTGCCAAAACTTTTACCACAGATAAATCTTTTATATTTTTCCAGGTCCTGAATATCATCCTTTTAGCAATCATTAAGCTTGTATATATCCATTTTGATGATGCTTTAGGGATGCCTTTAATTCCCAAAATATCAGAACAAATACAAACAGAAGGTTCTGAACATATTTTGTTTTCAATTATTTGACATTATGGACTTAAATAATTTACTTTTTCATTCTGAGAAGATGCTTATGGCCTCCTCTGCTAGAAGTTAAGCATGTTAGCTCTTTAATGTTTTCTCCAGCATGTGTACTTTCTTTTCCAGTCTGAGGAGAAAATTCCATAGCAATTTCCAGATGTCAATAATGCCCCCTAAAAGAAACAAATACTGGTAGAACAATGGCATGAAATTTATGCTGGATTATCTCCATTAATGATATTAGGTTTGGATGGACAATTTAAGTGAAAGTTTAGAAAGTTAATGGAAACGGCATTTATTTTTTGCTTTCTTTTTCTACAGTTTTGTTATAAAGGAAAGAAGGAATCTTCCTTCACAGAACTTTCAATGTCCCAGGGGCAAAAATGTGAGTTATATGTACTTTATATAGGAAGGAAGTTAGGAATTATGTACCTTCTCCTGTGAAAAAGCCCATAGTATTTTTAACAAGCACAAAGAATGTATTTTATAAAGGATTATAAACTCAGGACAATATGCCACATACAAACCATTATTTGATATACTGTAAGGTACTGCTGTTCATATATTGATACTGAACTAAACTATGAAAAATATGCTGGTGTGGAACAATGCATACACTTTGCCTAGGATTCATATGACTTCAATGGAGATACAGCAAATATATTTAAGGGCACCACAATAATGTATCTCACCAGCACACATATCTAAATCAGATCATTCAATCAATCACACACACCCCACCTGAATCTTACTTGTTTTGCTAATGCTATAACATACAATAACTTCATCTGTCCTCCAATTTCCAAGAACAAAAATAACTATTTGGGAAAGCTTAGGAAAACAACAAAGAAAGTGGAAATGATGAATTATTGGGGAAAACTTTTTGATTAAGAAGCTGTGAAGGTCAGTGAATAATGAAATAGGCCATTAGGAATGGCCATTAAATCTTTTACTAGAGAAAATACTAAGCTTGTGCTGAAAAGTTCCAGACACTTACTGGGAAGTGGGTCCCTAATTTATCTCTAACTGCTCGGTACCTGAGCAGGAGTAAATAAGAGTGAGCTGTCAAGCAGTTAACGTATATAAGGTCTTAAAGTTCAAGAGAATCAACAGCCCTCAAAATTTATTTCATGTATTGCATGTAATTTCTGGTTATGTAAGACTGAACAAGTATGTCTGTCTTCCTTACAAACACTGCAAAAGTTATTGACTGGAAATTATAATGGATAAACTCCACCTTAGAGTCCAGCTTCCCTAAACTTTACACTGCTGAAATGCAACCTTGAATTCTATGCTGAAAAAAATTTCCTTATACACTCAACTTGAAAACCATTTCAATATCCAAGTGAAGTACTATCCAAGTCTACAGTACTTTGAGAAAAATTTTCTCATAAAAGCATGCAAACAAATGTTGCAAGTACAAGTGTCATGAAAGTCTGCACATGCAACAAAACCTTTTTGGAAAGGTATGGGAGTATCTGAATATCTGTGTTTAATGATGTCATAAATTAATAGGGATGTTAATACTATGTATTTCATATGCTGATACATCCTAGTAGTTCTAGCAGTCATGTGGCAAACACAAATTACAACTTTCTCAGCACAAAAGCATCAGGGAGCTGAAGACTCATGACAAGCAGAGCGAATACTGTGTGTTTTGAAGAACAGAAAGGCTGTAGGACTGCAGAACGTGTCGACACACAATTTAAAAATAAAGAGTCCTATTTTTCTGGCCTATTTACAAGATGTACCCAGCAGATGCATTGAAAATGAGAAATTTAGAGAGAGCAACAGTAAAAAAGTTACAGATGTGGGATTTGAAGTACAAGAATAGAATAGCACCTTCACAGAAACTGCTCTGGTGACACTTGCTATTTGTCAGCCAGGATTGTGAGGGTTTCTGACCTCATAGGTTTCAACATTAGAGGAAGAAAAGAAAAAAACTTACAGGTGGGATATTTTACATCCGTAATATGATGTATCATTATATCTGAGTTAATTAGAAGTTCTTCTGTTGGAAGAAAGACATGCTTAGAAAGATTTTGGCACTCAATATGATGATGGTTTTTACTGGCAAAAGGAACTTAGCTTTGTATGATGTACTGTACTCAAAAATTTATTTGTGGCAAAATAAAGCATGAGATTAAATTTGTTTTTTTTTCAATAATTCACTCAAGCAAATAAAGATGCTAAGTTATGAAATGGCATGTATGCCTTTTTCTCTTGGCATTAAATGAGTGGCTTCTGTAAATGGAAAAAAGTGCTCAGCTTTGAAAATGCAGGGTCTAATCCACAAAAGCCTTTCATATCATTTAATTAATGATACACTTTCATATCATGTAAGTGTATTAAGTCTGCCGAGAAAGTGTACTGAAGGCAACTGTAGCCACAGTCCTGCTGCTTGTGCACTGATTCCTACGACTTCATTCAAAAAAGTAGACACAGCCTTGCTGTTTATTCCATCTAGTGACAGATGAAATTTAATGGAGTATGCTCTTTGCTTCAGAAAACTGCAGGTCTCTGCTCACTTCACTGTGCTATCTGCTTCCCTTGTGAAATGTCTTAGTCATACTAAAGTCTTTGGTAAACAATCTTTAGGCAACCAAATTAAGTTCTATGTCTCTACAGCTCTTCCAAGGACTGAGATTCAGTCCTGTGTAATGAGACCTGTAAAAATCCTGGAGATAAGCTGCAGACAGCCAGATCCAGATGTGGGTGTACTCAAGTTGCATAACAGTTATGCTTTCTCCCTAAAGGAAAAGAGTTATGGTTTGTCTTAATTGGCATTTCTGTTTGATAACTGTGCCTCATCACAAAACTCGTAAACTTCATGGATTTCAGCTAAACATGGATTTCCAAATGCTTGTCTACATTGTATTTCAAAGGACCCAGCCTGGACTCAGAATCAGGTATAGGTAAATGGCATTTTCAAGTGACTATGCAAATTCTGAGTCAGCACAGCCAGAAAGAGTTGCAATTTCAGGGTTGTTCGTAAGTGGCAAACTTGTTTCTAAGTACATGTCAGGAATGAGCAATTTTTATTTGATGACTGGTGACTGGTAAGCTTATAATTATTTTCTGACTGGCACAGTGGCAAAAGGAAATTTTTACTGTAAGCATAAATCTTGCCTTGTCTTTGATGAAAGTATTTCATATTAATTTACAGCAGTTCTAGGAAAATACAAGCTTTTGTATTTTGAAAATACAAAATTTTGTTTTGACTTGGTAACAATACTGTAACCACCTGATTTTTGCTTGAAATATTAAAAATATTAAAAAATTATGCAGGGAAGTAGCCAATCAAGTAATTAATTCCAGTTGATTTTACTTATCTATTGTCTATTTACCTATTTATTTTGATTTTTTTTTCTAATACTGAACCTAGATATCAGCCATAATGGCTATTTCATTATTTCATAATGGCTATTAGTCAACTAAGAACTGCTAAGGAACATTTCTAGGAATTGAAACTTGGGCATCTACACTATCAAATTTTTAGAAAAGTCATTGAAAGTTTTTCTGTCTATAAAACTAGAGCCCTAAAATAATTACCCTTTTTTTTTCTCAGATTTATCAGAGAATATTCAATTGAAAAGTTTTTGGGTTTTTTAAGTTGAAAAGTTTATTAGGAAGGACATGGGTGTTTGGCAGATACTGGCCTCAATGACAGTGAGTAGTCTCAAGCAATTTGCCAGCACAGAAACTGGCAAAATTAACTAAAAAGACAGTGTAATTATTCTTTTACTACTGATAATTATTTATTTTCTTGCAGTTTTAAAATAATTGCCTTTTAAAATGTATGTTGCAGCATGACAAAAATAGTGACAATCATGAGGCCTCTTATTCTGTTTGCATTTTTGTGTATTTTAGACCTCTATTCAATTTTAAATCTGGTTGACCAAAAACCAACCATAAGTGTTAAGATTAATAGCATAGTATTGTTTTAATTATTGATTTCCATTACTTTTGTTATATTTGAAAATATTTAATTTTAATAGATGCTGTGTCTTTCAAAAATTTCCTTTCATGTCAACAAATTTTTTAAACATTAGCATCACATTGTTCCCTAAGACTTCCTGATCTTCCTACTAACATCTTTGGGCCAGACATTTCCTAGAGGGCTTTCCAGAAGTTCAACTAAACTATGTTTAAGAATTCTTTTTCCATTATTGTTTCAATTCTTTTGAATAAAATGAGGCTTAAGTACAATTCCCATTTACAGAAGCTTTGCTGATTTCTATTGTATTATGCTCATTTGTGTGTTTTACAAGCCTCTTTAAATGTGTTTTCAGCTAATTTACCTAATACTAAAGTCATGTTCACTGATCTATAGTTTTTAGATTCACCCCTAACATATCACTTAAGATGGTTAAAATACTGGCTACCCTCCAGTCTACGTGCACAATAGTGGAGATTAATGAGAAACTCTATTTTTTGTTTGCAATTCAGTCACTTTGATAGGGATTTTCAGAGGTCACTAATGCAGTTAGGCTCCAAAATCTCATTAACATTTAGTGAAAAATGTGCATTGTACTCCCAGAGCTCTGGAAACCTCTTAATTTTCATAAGGGCTCCTCAGTGAATGCTGTTTCATACTAGTAACACAATGATATGAATTCACAATTTAGCATAACACCTTCCTTTTTAATACAGCATCACTTTGGCTACACCAGTAATGAAGCTTAATGCAGAAGTCATTCATTTCTTTTCACTTAAAGTATGAAGTGGTAATAATAGTCATGTCAGTTTGGCCATATCCTGAACCAGCATGGATTTAAGTGCTTCTATTTCATGCTAGTTGCTCAGTTTTGTTCAGCATACCTGCAAATGTCCTTAACTTTGTTAATCTTTTGCGTATTCCTCTTCCTTGTCTTTCAAGGACTTTCTTCTATCCTATGCAGTTTGTTATTCCCTGCTGGGTTGTTACCATATGATGCCAATATTCCCTGCATGTGCCATAGCAGTTCTGGCCTGTTGATTTGCACTGTTTGCTTTGAATTCAATGCTGCTTTAAGTTAAGTTCAGAAGCTTTGGGATAGACCCAGAAACCTGCAGTTCCCATTTTCCCTGTAGGTTTTTTAAAGCTTAATGATAACTGTTGGAGTTCACCTATGTACATCATCTTTTCTAAAGCAGTCAAGAGATACTTGAACTGTTACTTTACATTGTAATTCTGTGCTGAACAAGGACATGCAGCAGTAGAAGGTAGCTTTTAAACTGCCTTTTACAGTTCAGGATAAAATTTTTTTTAAAAAGGAAAAAATTGTAAAAAAGAACCAACAAAACTTTCATCTGAAGAACATCTTGCTTCTGAAAACTACACAGACAATTGCAAGTGACCACTACAGGTAAAACATACAGAAAAATGCTGGTCAGGACATATTGGTAGAGTGGATATTGAAGATCACGTTGACATTCATGAGACCACAGGAGAAAAATCTGCTTAGGTTTGCATCTTGCAATCAACACAACACCAGAGGATAAAATTAGACATGAAATAACTATTATCACTAGTGATAATTCATAAATCACACAAAAATATGTAACTTTGAAATCTCAGGTTGAATAGTCAGAAATAGAATTGGAAAATATATCTTTATTTTTGACAGATTCTAAAGTGCCCTATCTAGAGGCTAGGAAGAACTGTCACTAGAACAACGTAAAATAAATAATACTCAAAACACAAGATGATGTCCTTGAATACAAAGTTATATAACCATATGCTAGTTACATAACAAAAAAACCACAGAATTGCTATTTTCTATCAGCGAATTTTCAGCTTCTTATTCTTTCAACAATCTTGGAGTGTTTGCTAGTTTGGTAAATTATTACTTCGTTCTGTCTAGATAGACTAGCGTATCTTTTTCTCCCAATTAACATACAAATGTTTTTGGTGGGAGAAAGGAGCATGAGGACTTTTTGACTGTTGGTCAGAGATAAAGGACAAGTTTTCCTGAATGATAGGGAAGATACTAATTTTCTGCCAGAATCCTTCTTGGAAAGAATTGACTGAATTAAAAAAAATTGGTCTCTAAATATTTAAAACTGATTGCTTGAAAAAAAAAAATTCTCAGAGACTTCAGAACATCTGTAAATATATGTTCTTGACCAAAATTTGTGTGTTCAATATCTTTATGTTCTCTGTGAGAGAGTCTTAAGTGACTCTGCAAATACTGGCTTCAGTAAAAAGGGGAAAAAACCCTCAAGGAAATAGCTTCCTGGGATTCCTACTACAGTATGACTGGAAGGCACCACAATTACTGTAATTGCTTGTCTTTCACAGAAAAGCTCTGGACAGCATTTATAAATATTACATGTTAGAAAAATAAAATACACTGAAATTAAGAGAATGATTTTCTATTTTTGAATTTAAGAGAAATAGGACTGGCATCAATTCAAGATGGAGTACACATAAGATCAAAAATGTGCTCTCTTGAGGTTATTCTTTAAATTTGCCCATTTGTTTGAGTCAACAACATTTGCATACGGTAAAATTGGATTTGAAACACCAAGGGACAATAGTGGTCGATTTGAAGTGATTTGAAAATTAATCTAAAACACTTGTTCATCTTAACTTGTTTTATGAGTCTTGACAAAGAGTTCTGTGATCTAGCATAAAGTCATTATGTACAGTATTATAACTGCTTTTTTCACGATTCTTGTGATTTCTAACAGTGGAATATCTAAATTCTACAGAACACCTTTTATTAAAGTAAATGAGGCTTCTAATAGAGTGTTATGGATTTAGAGATGTGAGATGCAAAATGAGTCTTTGTTTCCTAATTTTTTTAATTTATATTTGTTCTGCTCCAACAGGAGCACATTTTAATTTTATGCTAAAGAAAAGAGATACTAAAAACCAACAACTGTGTGCATTCATTACTGCTGAAATGAAGGCTTAAGTAGGGACAAAGCACTAAAATGAAATTGAATGTTAAAATGCTATTTCTCTCTATCAGCTTCCCAGTTTCTATTTTAAATATTGGTTGCAGAAGCCAAAGCAAATATACATCTGTTTTGCATTGCAAACTGACTTGACACATTGAACAGAGTATTTAATCTGTTTTGGACACACAGAATGCAAATCACCGTAATACCTAGGTGCTGTTGTAATGCCTAAGAGTATTGAAGATTTGCACTATGATGTTTAACCTACTGCATATTGACTTTGTGTTGTAATGTTATTCCAATGAGTACCAGATTTTGTCATACACAACAGCTTCAGCCCTATGATTTCTATGTCCTGCACCTACACAGCCCTTTAACTCTGCAACTGCATATGCAAGTGCATTATTAATAGCAAAAATTATTTTCCTGTTTTGGACATGCAAATAGCATATCATCATGCTAGTTGCTCAGTTCTATTTAGCATACCAGTAAATGTCATTACCTTTTAATCTTTTGCATATTCCTCTTCCAGAAGAAGAGGTCTGAAAAAATGTAAAGACATATATAATTTCTCTGCTCTCTTTCTTACTCTGTATGCCTGCAAAACCAGAGAAATCCAGGGATTATCTGGCAGATGCAAGGAAGTGTCATTCTGAAAGATACTAAATTTTCTCTCCAGCTCAAAATATTAGTAAATTTTTTTTAATATTTTCCTCTGGAGATATCCCTCCTTCCTTCCTTCCTTCCTGCCTTCCTGCCTTCCTGCCTTCCTTCCTGCCTTCCTGCCTTCCTGCCTTCCTTCCTGCCTTCCTTCCTGCCTTCCTGCCTTCCTTCCTGCCTTCCTTCCTTCCTTCCTGCCTTCCTGCCTTCCTGCCTTCCTTCCTGCCTTCCTGCCTTCCTTCCTGCCTTCCTTCCTGCCTTCCTGCCTTCCTTCCTGCCTTCCTTCCTGCCTTCCTGCCTTCCTTCCTGCCTTCCTGCCTTCCTGCCTTCCTGCCTTCCTGCCTGCCTTCCTTCCTCCCTGCCTCCCTCCCATTGGAGAAATGCAAGGTCAGTTCATACTTTCTGTCCTATGACAATCTTCTCAACAAAGAGTTCTTCTAGTATGGTTAAGGACAAAGTGCTGCTGAAATATTTTTATCACACATTTTGGATTTGTTTCTTACCACTTTCTGCTTGTGCAATTTAGGTACATAAACGCAAAAGGGACTCTCGGGTTGGCAAGTCCAGACCCTGCTGATAAACAAGTAATCTCAGCAATACTATCCATCTTATGCTATTTAGGTCTGTTCTTTCTCTCTGATACCTCTTTTACATTTTTCCTATCAGCCTTTTAGAAAAATGAGCACCTCCTTCCGTTGTTTCATGTTGCTTTCTCTTTCCTCCATTGTATTAAATGCTTTGGAGTCTGTGTCTGCTATTTTAGAGCCTCCTTTCCCCCCCCCCTCCAAATCCTATACAAATATAATCAACCCCATGAGGTAATTAAAAATTTCTGTATGGTAGAATCCTGAAAAATTATTGGCTTAGGTGGTTCATCTGAAGTTTTATTCACTTTTAGATATTTTTACCTGGCTCTTATTTAATAGCAAGGACAGTCAAAATGTTGATTCTAAAGGCACATTTTTGCCTCGGCAGTTGAACTCTGAGAAGGAAACATAAAATTGAAAGGGTAAGTTTCTGTGTTCCCTGTATCTCTGTGTAGTTAGAGGAGGTGTAATCAGCTGACAGAGATCAGGCTGGACTCAGAATTGAATGGAGGTCTCTCCTTTTCCTTCCATCATCGGGAGTACAAATAAATGGAAGAGGGAAACTGTGAAATGATATTACAGCTGCTGGTGAAAGCCCTGGCTCACGATAAAGGTAACTGAGCAGGATGGGGATATGACGTGTAACCAGTGGACAGGACACATAACAAATGACAAATGGAGAAACTTCAAAGGTACCTGAAAAGTTGGCTTTTGGGAAAAGAGTCTTGTGAGGGTGACAGCACCGTATAAGGCTGAGATCACTTAGGTGACAGTATCAGAAATACCAACAGATGCAGCAGAAGTGGGATCAATTGGAAGAATAGAAAAAGGTTTTGTTTATTTAGGAGAAGACTGGGGTTAAGAAAAGACAGCTAAGAGATAGGTCAGGAAAGAGGAGGAGGGGTAACGTGGTAAGTTAACATTGTGGTCGGTGCTTTAAGGGTACATATGAGCAGCCTTCAGCTTGGTTATTGTGATCTAATCAGGACACTAAACCCCTCAGCTCTGACAACACCACAAGGGCCAAACCTCCTTTAGAACCTCCTTTAGTGGTGGTGGTTTCCCTGGCTAGAAGGAAATCAATGAAGCACATGGATTGAGCACCTTAGCATTACCATTCTGGTACCCATTCTGGGCTTGGGAGCATGGAAAGATACCTTCTCTCCCAAAGATCAAAATAAAGTGATTTACTTCACGGTTCTGACATAAAAATCATATATGATCTTTAATATACTGTTATCTGGACTGCAGTCATTCTCATGCTGCTTCTATTTTGTTTCAATCAACAGCACCTGAGTGCATGAACTGATCTCTAAGCATAAAGACATACGGGTTATTTATCACCAGTACCTTACCAAGCTCAGTTATTACATGAGTTTATTCAACATGTACATTGATATATTAGATCCTCGCTTATGTCTGCAAATCTCTGTCACTCCAGATCTTGATCTCAGGTCACTTTTAAAACATAATTGTTATAGTTATACTTGTTCAGTTATAATTTGCCTGAATCTAGCAAACAAATCATCTTCTACAAAACAGGAAAATAAAAACCTAGGATTATTTTCATAGGAATTATTTTCATAGGAATTATTCAGTATCTCAATATTTGGATTATCATGAGATCTTTCTTGAAGGCATATGCCTTGATAACAATATTTTTCTGACATTGGAAATCATGGCTTTAAAAAAACATGGCTATAAAAGATGTTTCAGGTAAGTAACTCAAAGTGGAGGTATTTAATCATTAGTTACTTTGTTCCATAATTCAGCTCAGTTTCCTAAACAGTACATGAGAAAGAAATAAAATGGTTTAATCCACTCTATTGGTCTCAGCTATATTCTGTTTAAAGCATAAACAACATTAAAAAATAATTGAGCGTATACTTGTAACTAGCATAGAAAGTTATGATTGTAATTCTGAAAGCGATACAGAGTTAATTTATTGAGGAAGTCTTTTGACCTTTTTTTTTTATTCCCACTTTGTGTTTTTAAGCTAATTGAGCTTGGTCTAGAATTGAAATCACAAATGAATTTATTCTTTAAAATTCAATTTTTTTAGTGGAGTGGAAAGAACCATTCCAGGGTCTTGGTAACCAGAAGAGAATAAATTTGGACACTGGTGGTATCATTTGATCTGTACAGAGATCTGTCTTATTTAGATTAGCTTTTCAGAGGTAATGAAGAAGATCATTAAAATTGTCTGATCTTCTCCATAAGCTTTTTATGGCTCTGATTAAGTTACTTGGGAGCATTATGCTATGCTTGAGGGGATAAATTGACTCGTTTTTGCAATAGTTGTATTAATTAAGTCTGCTAGAAATCTTGGAATTCTTTACTGTATCCAGATTGTTTGTAAATACTTTAATTTATTTGAATGTGTATATGTTTTCAATGTAAACTTTGTTTCCTTTTCCCCTTTAATCCTAAAATAGACTTTGCTTCTAGGAAATAAAAAGCAAAAATTAAAAGCCCAGATTTCTAGTTCAATAAATTGTTTGGATAAGTTTATGCAAACTACCCTTCTTCAGTTGGTTAAATTTGGAACACTAATTTGAAACATCTTGGAGGAAATCTGTGGATATTTTTTTTTTGGTGTAAAGTCAGATTCAAAAATCTTTAAGCTTAGGTATTTTAACTACTTTTTGACATATTTGATACATGAACGTTTGCAAATTGTCACATAGAAAATGCAAGTTTAAAGCTGAAGTGTCTCCAAAGTATTTTAGCTTTTTTGTCCAGAATTCTACTTAAACTGAAAACTTTTAGGAGACAGACTAACTTCATAATTAATTAAATTTCTCACTAAACTGAAAGAGTGACTCAACACAGATTTGTTAAAATCTATGGGTCTGTGTGCTAGTTTAGGATAAGGAGAAGCAAAATTCAACTTTCTATTTCTGTCTGGAAATCTACAATGTAGTCCTGAACACTTGTTCCTAGTTTGTCTGTGGAGAAGCAAACCATTATGAATATTTTCCATTTGAAGTTTTTATGTGTCTAAGTAATTATTATAGCAGGATCCTTACTGAATATAACTCTCACAGATCATTGTGCATTTGAGCAATGGACAAGTGTTTTTGCTGATTAGGGAAAAACTTTGGGGTTTTTTAAGTGTGTGGGAGATTTTTTCTTAACCTGAAAACTTTCATAGTTTGGAAAAGCTATATTCTATTGAACTCTAATCACAATATGTTAGTCTTTATAATAAAACAGAATAATATCCCATGGGTGAAATTCTTTTTAAATTATTTTCCTCTGTATCAAATTTGGACCTATCTGGGGAAATGTGAGTGAAATCCATTCATGGAAAATTGCACTTTAAAATAACGATTAGTATTCCATATAAAATAGAGATAAAGAAACAAGGAAAAATACATAGTTAGATGTGAAGCTGTGTGGATAAGAATAATATTCAAAAATATATTTAGGTAGTAAATAATAGTATAAGTGATAGATAAACTCTTAAAGAAAATTGCTGTGATTCCATTCCTATGGGATGTTAAACTTATGTGCCTCCTGTATATGGCTCATGTGATATAAAATACCATATGGTAAATATTAAGCAGGTGTCTTAGACAGCATTTCAAACCCTAAGCTTCTAATAGTAGTTTTAATATTTTTCCTCTTCTTTCAAATAAATTAGCATTAACAACTCTATTTTTAACTTCACTGAAAGTGGAAAAAGACATAGCCTTCTCAGGGAATTATCAATTAAAAAGTTAAACCTTGTAAAAAGGGAGGAATGAATCAAGCATCACTCCAACAACTGCTACTGGTCAAAGATCTCTGCACCAGTTCAAAGGTGATTTGTTCAGTGGCACAGTCAGTGCTATTTTTATTGAGATCTTTGTATAATTACAGCCTGAAACTTTTGGTGTAGCGCTGTTTGGAGTGCTGTTTTTTTTTCTTTTTGGGGAGTGTTTTCTTCTTCTTGTTATTTTTGTTGGGTGGTTTGGTTTTGTTTGTTTTTGTTTACTACTCTAAAGAGTTTCATGGGAATTTCCAGGTAAGTTTGGAATTTGATGACTTAGAAGTTCTTTGCATGAGCAGTGAGATAGTTGGGATGTTGCGGAAGTGAAAAGCATGGGTGAGAGGACTGCTGAAAGTCTTTCTGCTTTACATGACCTTATCCTGGGAGCCACTGAGTCTCATTCAGAGTTGGGTAGGACTGCAGAGCCTCTCTTGGACCTAATAGGTTGGAGTAGAGCCCAGTTCTTGCTGATTAGTCAGACTGATTTGGGATTTTTTGTCGAAGGTCTGCTGTGTAAACTGTAGAAAGCCCTGTTCTTCTCATCTTGCTGCTTCTCTTCAGATTTAGCAGAAGAGCAAGACATTCTACTAGCTAGGAATGATCACTGGCTCATGAGGTTCCAGTTAGTATATGTGAAAGCAATCTTCCTTGTCTTTGTCAGTCTTATTCCAGTGACTTGGGTACTTCAATCTTTACCCATTTTTTTAGAATATATGTGATTATCTCTGTTCTTGTCAGGAATCTAAATAAATGAGTAAAAAATTTCATCTCTGGTGCCCTGGGAGCTGAGTTGCTACAGCATTCATATCTACTTATATTCTATAAGTATTCTATAAGTATTCCATAAGTATTCTTATATTATATTTTATATCTGCTTTATACTCTACTAAAGACAGAATAATGTCTTGCCAGTTCATCTTTTTCCTCTGTCCCTTGTCCATCTGCTGCCAGCCACTTTTTTCTTCCTGTTGTCCTCCCAAAATTTCCTATGGAAAGGCTAGCTGTCCCAATGACAGTAGACTGCTAATAATGGTGAGTCCAATATGATAGTCATGACCAAAGACAGAATTCATGGAAAAAAGGAAGAAAGAGTAGGGCCTTTACCAGCGCATTATCTTTGAATAGAGGTAACCTTGGGCCCTGGAGATGAGTGAAAAATCCTGAATTGAGATGAACTACTGGCTACAACTGAAATTACAGTCAGTTATTAAAAGTAAGTTACTGTCATTATTTAGCCATACATTCTATACAGAGACATCTTTTAACTCAATGTCAATCAAAATTATTTTTTAACTAATTGAACCATGTAAGAACAAAGTGTTCTATATTTTTCCATTCACTTTTGTCTTTCCTTTGTCTATAGTATGTAACATATGCTGTTGTTAATTTATGTTCTATTTTAAATATTCAATTATCTGCTTGATAAAAGGCAACAACTATATAATCCCCTTAGATATCAGCTAAGTACACAAGAAGAGAAGCAATGTTCAAATCCTTGTGTAAGGCATCCTTTAAGGTAATGCTCTCCAAATGAAGTTGGTTCTTTATCTATAGTATGTAAGATATAAGTGTTTTTTAACTGCCCCCCAGCCTGTCCTGCTCCCTGGATGTCCAGAGGTGATGGGACAGGTCTTGGTCAGCAGGTACTTGCCTTGTGGCCCCTAAGGAACTCTCTCCATTCCTTCCTCAAATACTCATAAAATCAGAGGAGGTTTGGAAACATGTATTCCAACACAGGAAATGCACTGGCCTTTATGCACAGATTCAAATTTAAAAGGAAAAAATCTGCAGCTTGCACAGTATGTTTCCTTAATTTAAATCAAAACCCTGTGACTGGGGGCATGGAGTGCATTTTTCTCTTAAGAGTTCTGTTTCAGTGAGGTCAGAGGTGATGGCTTCATCATTTGTTTCCTTTTTCATTGTTTGCATCTTACCTTGCAATAGCACACACTTCAGTAGAAGTCTCAGTCATTTGAAGAGCCAGTCATGAAGACAATTCTCCTTTTTTTAAGGGAGTGAACATTTTCACATCTCCTTGAGTGCTGTTTAAGTGATTGCTGTACTCATTTAATCACACTGAAATAAATTATAGGAGATGTTCTTCCTATACCTTATATATACATAATGCTCATTATATGTACAAAAAAAAGCCCTCAGAGAACTCCACTTCTTCCCATTTTATTTTCCTCTTCTTAAGATTTCCATGGATAATAGCGAGCTGGGAAAAAACAAAAAAAGGATTGGCTGTGGTTTGTAGAGTCCAAAACTAATAAAATGAGAGAAATCCATGTATTTACAATGTTACTTAAACTGATAAAAAGCTCCAAAATTATTTTGTAAAAACTGTAATTTCAACAGCACAGGCAAGCCGAACATGAGATATATGTATTCTATTAACATCTCTAACTTTTCTGTGGTATTAGGGTTAAAAGGAAGCTAACATTTGCTCTCTGTTAGATTTTGTTTCTTCCCTGAATGGTGGTGGAGATGTCCGTCATTTTGGCTTTTGTGACCATCTTTCACCTTGTAAGTGAGATTTATAAACCTTAGAATGAATTTTAAATCAGCACTGACATCTATTAAGTCTTCTTATTTAAAAAATGACCTGGCAGTTAGAGGTGTAATAACAAGAAAAATAAATTAGTTTTACTCTTAGGACTACCAACAGACCTGCAGGAAGACTTCTGTTTCCAAAAAAAGATTACTTGTACAGCACCTCATAGCCTTCCCAATTTTGAGGTCACTAACATTTCATCCATGACTGCCCCATATTCTACTCTGGTAAGGAAAATATCTCACTGATTTCAGTTAATGCCAGAAATGTTTATAAGCAAGCTTTTACTAGACAAAATTCAAAGAATCAAAGGAAAGTTGAAAAAAAATTCTCTAAAATGTAAGCTTCTGTTCAGTCATTGCTGTAAACACTACATGAGGGTAAAAAAAATGACAGGTTTGCCATGAAAAACCTGACCACCCTAAAGCATGTCATAGTAAAATCAATTTTGATGAAGGACAAAGGGAGTGAGTAAAGGGGAAAATCATTGTGGAATTTTCATGAATAGATGATGATTTTCTTGAATACAGACCACTTGAGAGAACTCTAGCATCAATTGTTGAAACAAATCATGTTGCTGAAAACATTTTCAAGGGGTTGACTTCAAAACTAATGAACAATCCATAAAAGAGTAAATCAGTTCAATTGTTATCTAGTGCTAGGCAATATAGTGGATATATTAAAAGACAAAATCTTCTCCCATTACTGTTCCACAATGCCAGAACTTTGCAACAATATTTTTGTTGTAATTTCAGTAGTTTTATTGGAGATCAGACTTCCACTTAACTGAATAAAAGAGTGTCTCTTAAAAGTAGAATTTATTTAAGGAAAAAGAGAAAAGAAAATTAGACAGCAGTGTTTGAATTTATACACTATCTTATAAAACTTGAATATTTCTTGGTGAAGCAATAAGAACTGAATTGACAATCTGTAAATGGTCTTTCTCTGAAGATAAGGTTGTTCTGTGAATGTAGCAGGTATTTTCCTTAAGACTGAGAGATATAAGATTTTGCACCTCTTTTTGCCTTACCGTAGCAGCAATCATTATTTCTTGGGGGTTTTCCCATTATAACCTATTTACATTTAAGCCTTCAGCATTATGTCAATAAAAAGTTTCGAGCAAACAACTTGATCATACATGAACCTGCATGGAAAGCTAAGTTCAAAACAAGTATACTTGCATTACATTTAGCTACAGAAAAATTATGAACCTTTGTGGCTTTGCAAGACTAGGGGAAGTTCCCTGGGTGTGGTTCCTACTGGTGCTGGCATTTGCTCTGATGACTTTTAGACATACTATGTATGGTTTCTGAATAGCCAGCTGGTTTCTGTTATATAATTAAAGCTGGCAGAGAATATTTACTAAGCATATTTTATATATATAGTAAATATATATTGTATATTTACTGTCAGGAGAAGACCTTTTTTATCCTATTATAATTTACGGAATTCTAAATAAAACTCATGTATTAAATAAAGATATAAAATAAATTATTCAGAATGTTCTGTCAAGGTAAAGCAATGCATTTATTTTAAACTTTCTTTTTTTCTTCCAATTTTTTCTTGTTATTAAATTTTCTATATGTGAAATATTTCTCAGAGTAGCTATGAACATTTTTTTTACTTTCTAAATAGTACATTGGAAAGCTTCAGAAAATACATTTTCTCACACTATCCAAAATACTGTTGAAAACAGTATTTTCCTGCAAAATACATTTCTGTATTTTCATATATATATATATATGTGTGTGTATATATATATGAAACATTTTCATTGTTAGGATAAAGAATTACAAGAAAGGTGGTCCTTTTCCTCAACTCAGCCCATGTAAGACACATCTGGAATTCTGAGCCTAACTCAAGGCTTCCCAGTATTAGAGTAAACCAGACATATTGGATCAAGTCCACCGAAGACCCAAAAAGATTATCAAGGGCTTGGAACACCTCTCATACAAGGAGAGGCTGAGAGAGTTATGATTGCTCAGCCTGGAGAAGAAAATGTTCAGAGCAATCTTATCAGTGTGTAAAAATATCTGATGGGGTATTTCAAATTCAGCAGCTCTGAGATTTGGTGATCTGATCACTATGAGTTGGTAAGCAAACATTCTGCTAACATAGGTGGTTAAAAAAAAAAGTCCTTCTTAATGAGGAATACAATGTTCTTCTTCAATGAAGAATTTTACTTACAAAAAGTCTTTACCATTCTTTTCATCTTTAGCCAAACATACAATTTTCCATAATCAAAAACAATACCAAAATTCTGGGGTTTTTCTTAAGTTTTGTCTTGCTTTTTTGTAAGCAAGGATAAGCCTTAATCTAGGTTCTTAGCTTCTAGAATCAAAAACAATGCCAATCTTCCTGAATATTCATAAAGGTCACTAAAGTAATTAATTATTTGATATTTACTAGTGACCTAGTATTTCAACCTTATGTATTAGTCATCTTCAGCCTTTTACAGGAAATGAAATCAAAACAGCATTTATAAGACTTACAGTGATATGTAGTAATGGCACCAGATCTGCTCTCGTCACCTTAGAAGACTTATGCACGTAATTAAACATAGGAGATGTGGAAGAGATCTCCCAAAATCATTATCTTAGCTGAGGCTGAGTGATAGAGAGCAGTGGATATCTCCAGACAACGATTTTTTCCACCTAAGAATTATCATTTTAGGAGAGGATATATCATTTCGAGATTTCCATCTCTTTCCACTTGCAATTAAGACTATTTTCTTGTTACTGATTGTATCAGCTTAGCAAAGTTATCTAATCTTATTAGGCAAATTCTTTGAATTTATGTGAACTTCGTATTACTCAGAAATGTCAACAAATGTCTCCTGACAAGGAGATTGAGAATTCCATGCAGACAAACTGCTGTATACAAGCCGCTCTCATTCTGTTTTAATTCTGCCCTGTGACCACCTTTGTCAAGGCTTCTAGAAAAGTCATTAGCAGCCAGTTAACACTGGCAACAGAGCAGTGCAGGTATAGTCTGTTTCAAGTACACTAAGCACCATTAACATTCCATTTCTGCTTCTTGAATCAAACCATGACACTGCAGAAGCTTCTTTTCTCCTTGTCTATTTTTGTTTACTAGTTCAGGAGAATCCATACAATATTGTTCATAAAGCTTTTGTGCTCTTCAGTTTCCAAGAGCTACACTGTATGTCTAAATGTGTTCAGACATAGAAATCTGTATTTCAAAAGTAGCTACAGATTATGGAGGCAAAATCTGCTGGTATTTATACTGACATACTACTCTCAATATTATTTATTTGATGTTTAGCACATCTTACTAAGATATGTCATTTGAAACTGCATTCATTAGAGTTCATTGAACTATTCAGGCATTCATTATATCTGTGAATCAGTGAATCATTCTGAATTGGACCCTTATTTATTTCTGAATAACATTAAAAACTACTGAACAGGAATCCAGATTGTAAGCTTTGCTTATTCATATACTTCTAGTCAGCAAAGAGACATCATACTGTTTCCATTAATTCGATGAATGTAGTATTTCAAAGAGAGGATTAAAGAACAAATCCATTATGTCTTTCTGGTAAATGCATTGGCCTCAGAATGAGTTCATATGGCACTCAGAAAGCTTCTTGCATTTTGAATATTTCAAGAGTTCTCAGAAAACATTCATTTGATCTTACAAATCTCACAACATATTGGACTGGGAGTTTTTATTTGGGGGAAAAAAAGAAATCACGAGTACTGTTTCTTCATTCTCTGATAAAGCCAGTACTGAAGCTGTTGACATTTAATCTCAGGATTAGAAACTAACTGTCTTTGGTACTCCCCAATGTGGTTTTAGCTCCTTGGCTTGAAACACTCAGTTTCTTTGTGTGTTTGCTGAAAATAGATTTGGCATAGTGGCTAGGTAATTTAGATACTTCTCTACATGTTCTGAAGTGTAAATTGGTTTTGGTTCAGAGACTCAAGACAAAAGATGCTTCGCCACTAGCATCCCAGTGAAGAAATCCCACATGGATGGACATGGAGCTGGACTTGCATCTGGTCAGTTGTCTATAGAAATTAGCATCCCTTCATCAGGATCCTGAAGGACTAAGCTAGCTGAACATGATACATGTCACATACATGTAAATATCTTGTGCCAAAATGCCCCTTTTCTGACACAACTGTACTTAAATCTTTCTTAAACATTTACCCAGGAGAACAGCAAAAATTGATTTCATAGTAACAGTGATCTTTAACTAAAGGTTGAACAAGAATACATTTAAAACCTCAGGGATGATAAAATGCATGAGAAGAGTGTTGCATATTAGATCCTGTCCTTACTGCAGATGCCATTGTATTAATAGAAGCTATAATTCAGTGGGGAAAAAAATAAAAGACTTTCATCTTGCAGCAACTTCCTGGCAGGTTTGAAAATATATCCTTGATTTGTCTTTGTGTTTTTCACATGAGTACAACAGACAAAGACAGTGGTGTTCTTATTGATTTTTTTTGCTGTTTGACAGAAGTGCTGAGTTTCAGTAGCTTTTTGCATACACCTTCAATTAATCATTCAGATAGATGGTGTCCAGCTGAATGTAACCTTACATCACTACATTTGTTCACTGTTTCCTGCCATGTGACACTATTTATCTGATTTGCAGTAAAAGCAGTAAAAACAGGCATAGACCTCAGTGACAATACAGAGAATCCTGAAAAAGATTAACTGCTGTATATGCAGTAGTGTTAAATGACATAACAAGCATCCAGCTCTATTTCATTAGCATTTCTATTCAAACCATATTTATTAGCTGCTTCTCTTAGCAACTGCATGAGTTACTGTCTCTAAGCAATTTGCTCTGTGTTGTACCATCTTGTTACTTATTACAGATGCTTCCTTACAGCATTACCATCAAAAAGGCAAAGTTTGCAGCGCAGCTCTAACACCAGTTAGATATAAATGTGCTCATCTGTCTCATCAATGAAGATGATATTAAGGATAAAGGAGCCAATTTGATCTGACAGGAAACAGTTTTGACATGTATGGATTTGGTGGAAGGCCACGACATGGCCTGTGGTGGAAGCAGAAATCCTTTAATTCCTCTCTTCTGTCACAATCCACAGAACACTTCCAGCTCAGTCAAGGTGACAGTGAACACATATGCCTTGTCAGCTCCTTCGAGGTGGTAAGAATTTTGGCCAAAATGGTCAGGAGGATAGCATTTTTAAAAGTTAATATGCTAAAAAAATCAAACTGAGTTTGTCAATTGTTGTCTTGATCCTCTGAATTCTCAAATATTATTCTGAATTCCTGTTCATATCAGGTAACCCTTCCTCTGCCAAATCATATTTCAGCAACTGTTTTGAAAAATATGAGTTTTTTACCAACTCATGCAGAATTTCCAACTGTACATCAATTACTTGGATTTTAATGTGCCTATTAGATAGGTATGCCGGCTTATACCTGAGGCTAATGTGTTACTAGACCAATCACGAGCATGCAGACACTTGACAAATCTTTGCTGCCCCGACACCTTTTGGGTAGGGGGAGGAATATCAGCTTTTGAACAAGCTCTTGCTGATTTCTACCTTTCCGTTATCTTACCTTTTCAGTCATCTGCTTTCTTTTCTCAGTGTTTTATATTGTTTCACACTGATTTTTTTCTCTTTATTCCCTGAGCAAGTAACTAGAACCACCCCAAAAATTTCACTTCCTTTTTTTTTCTGTTCTCATCATGCATATCTTCAGTGTAAGAAGTCTACCACAGCTCAGCAATAACTTTTACAGTAAAATCAAGCCAAGTTCATACAGTTGTGTTTCACTGAGCCTTGGTTTGCAAATAGCTGTACCCATGGACTGTGGGTTACAGCAGGTGGATATTTAAAACAATGGGTGTTTGAGAGCTTATTATGGGGAGGGACAGTTGCTTAAATTTTAGTCACTATGCCTGTATATCTGAATCATTTGAGAGTTTCAGTTTCCCAGAGGAGCACTGAGTATTTCAGGAGCAAGGTAATGTAATCCTTAGTCGTATCTAAAGAGATCCATTTCAGCACTGGGATTTTCAAAGGCGACCAGGTAGAAATTAGAGACCTAATTAACTTGTTTTCAACATCTAGTTCCTTTAGCTTGCTTTTGAAATTACATTCAGGTTTTTCAGCTATGGAAAACCAAAATAAATAAATAAAACCATTATAAAAATCCCAAGAACCTAAAACAGGAAAAAGTCTTTGAAACTCTTTGATATATTTTCTCACCTTTCAGAAAACTCATTTATTAATAACATCTATAATCAAAACTATTTGGGGGTGGGGGCTGTTTGTGTCCTATGTTTTCTTTTTGGAAGGCTATGTTCCAGAACCTGACTGATCTAAGAGTTGGGACATTTCTTTTAATTTCCCGCTAAGTTTATTTCCAGCTGTTCACATACATTTGTTCCTGTGACAACACTGGCGTTTCACTTAAATGGTTCTTCTCTCTCCTGATGTTTACCCTGCTGATGTATTTATAGACTTCCTTCTCAGCTTTTGTTTCACAAAGCTAAACAAAGCTTTTCCAACCTCCTGCTAAATATGCAACCTAGCCTTCACACCACCCAAATACTCCTTCTCTATATAAAACCTTTAGCTCCATAGAAAAACAAAAATCAAACCTGGAGACAACTTTCAGAGAGGAGAAACATAATTAATCTGGTTTTTTTTCAGAAGTAGTGTAATAAAACTAAAAAAGAAGTTATAATAAAAAATAATATTTCGGAAGAATGATAAGATGTAGTTGGAAACATATTGGTCCCCTGTAGAAACTAATGTTAAGACTAAAGTATATTTCACCAGCCTTTTTCTTCTTTCAATTATTTTCTTTTTTTTTTTTAATTATTATTATTATTTAAATGCTGACAGAATAGCCCAAGGGTAAACAACTATTTCTGAAGGTACTGTTCAAGGTGGCTTTGGAATGCTGGCTCTGCCTTGAAAATGGTGATCAGTTTAGCATTTATCTGTATAGAGACTACCATAACAAAAGGCTTAACATATCTAAGCAGTGATCAGGATTGTTTCTCAAATCTGCATATGGGAGAAGAGTCATTAATTTGGTGGCTGTGTGAGGATGGATGTGTGTATGGGCAACCGTGAAAGTGCAAAGAGGTGAAATATGTAGGAATTGACTGGTATCTCCAGCCCTTAATCTGGCAAACACTGATTTCTTTCAAGAAAAGCAGTATAAAAGGTTTTAATCAAAAGTGGGCTTGGGAAAAAGTTTTTCTGAAAGCATATTCTATGTAGTCAAGATGCAGGCTCTGTTGCTGCAAATGCTGTGTCTGCTTTAAAGAGTACAGCTTCTGAAGGTCAGGAAAACGAAAAGGAATTTGTTTTTAATTTTCTATTTCTGTCTAAAGTTTGTGTGCTCAGAAGACAGAACAATCTTTATGGCCTGGTGGTGCCTTGCTACGAGTGTGGGAAATTGCTTTGAGTTTTCTCAATGGTAGAAGCTAGCTGACTCCCAGGATCTGTGACAGAACAAAGACCTTGATTGTACTTGAAGACAGAGGTGCATCTAGCCACAGGATTTCATAGGGAATAATATCTTACTTTGTCTTGTCAGACCCCCACCATCTTCTCTCAGCCCTGTCATATGATCGCCAGGCGGCTGAATGGGATAAGCATGCCATTTTGCTTTTGGGTTTGACCAATTATTTGCTCTGCAAAGAGGAGTTCAGATAGGCAGCTGATACATAAGTGGAGCCTCTGCCATACAATTAACAGAACATATCCTTAGTCAGTGAAACAGAGGCTCTTGTTAAATGGAGATGGCCAGTGGTGAATGGTCAGGCTCAGAAGAAAAAATTCTAAACCCTAGTCCATGTTTGCCTCTGCAGTGTTTTCTGCAGCCTCCATTGTATCCTCTCTCAGTAGCCAAGTGACCTCTAAACCTTGCAAACAGCACACAGGGCTTTTTTTCTTCCTTTTCTGCGTCGACTATTATCCTTTCATCTTGAAAGGTCATTGGGTATCAGCTGAAGAAATATACCACTTAGCTTTGAGTGTTCTCTCTGTTTGAAGTGATTTGCCTGTTTATTTTATAAATGGGAGTCTGTCCACAAACAAATTGAAAATTAGTTAATCGCCTTTTCCAGCCAGCATACAGTAGGTGTTGTGTCATAGAAAAAACAGGTTAATCCTGAAGCAGATTGAAATACTTCATCAGCCACACGCAGGGCTCAGTGGTCTGGTGTGGTGACGAGGCAGTTGGAGGTTCATTGCAAGCAGCTCCTTCAGGACTGGAGAGAAACTTATATTTAAAAGTTAGAAATATGTGCTAAAATGAGTTGGAGGTGGATTTTTTACCTGAAAGATCATGAGTAGATTGTACACATATTTCAAATATCATACTGCTAAATCTAGACAAGCTGGAAGAAGTCATTACATTTATCATTCATACAGGACAAGACATGACTGTGGAATCTGAAGTATTTGTTTTCAGGTTCCAGTCTTGAGGTGGAATCCTTTTCAAGTATTCTTTTCCAATTTACAAAAGATATTTTACATTATTTACATACAGGTGGTAAAGACACAATGAAGTTGCGCAAAAAAAGATCAATTTTTCATCAGCCCACATTTGTTACATCCAGGAATTTTCAAACGCAACCCTGGATTTCACGAAATCTGCAGGGAATCGTGGGGGTTTTCTGATGATCCTTTGCAGTATAAACATGCTCCATGTTTAATTAACTTGTCATTTCTGTGAATTCAAAGAGCAGAAAAAAAGAAAAAATGAGAGAAAATAAAACAGATAAAAGCTAAAGGGTGAGATAATTGATGGCCGTATTTTAGACTAGTAAAAGCATGCATATCACTTCAGTAAGTGGTTGAGATTGATTGCTGAGTTTGGGCCTGTGTCTGAAAAAGGAGGTGCAGAGCAAAAGCAACAGCTTGTTCTTTTCTGGTGTGAATCAGAATAGTTATCTTACTCCTTTTCCTGTGTTGCTTACACCAACACAGATGAACAGATTTATTATCAGTTCATCATATTTATTTTCTCTGAAATGGAAATTGAGCAAAAGAAGACCCACAGCAAAATTGCAATGGACAGTTAAATTTATGAAATGTCAGAACAGGACTGTGAGAAGAAAGCAACTGTGAAAAAGAAGTCATCAATATACCAAGGAGAAAAACATAAAATTTGACTGGAGATGTGTGGGCATAGGTAGTGGTCAAAGCAGGTAAAGTTATTTTCATCACCCATCTTTCCAACAGCTTTATCAAAGTAATTAAAAACCAACCAACCAACAAATGCACATTGCTAGGAAATCCTAACAATTTCTACTATTTATCAGACATTTTTTTCCAGACCACTATCACCACCACGGGTATTAGTTGCCAGAGTTTTCTGCAGAAGGATAAAGAGGGCATATCTGAGGCAAGTCTTTAGAAGTGGTACTTGCCATGTGGAAGAGAGGTGACTTAATAGAAGGAAAACATCATGCTGGAGTTAGTTCCCTCTGTTGGTCTCTATGTTTTATGGTTAAGTACAGTTTTTCAGTCTCCTGAAATGTCAGGCTTGGCATCTTTCAAAGCTCTAGGATCATTATGCTTTTCAGAGAATTGGAACATATGCATTGTGTGCAAGTTTACTGTGAAGGAATTAATCCTTCACTTGATGACAAGCACTTAAGTGATTTTGAAGAAATATTGATGTTCCACCTTGCCGTGCCACACACTACAGAAAGCTAAAAAATACTCTTTACTGGAAAGCTCTTGTATTTATTAATCCCAATTTCATATTGCAACTCAGGGAACATGAAAGAAAAAAATGTCATTGACACTGTGTTCTGCAGTTACTATTCTGCTTTTTAGGGCACTGGAAATAAGGCATATCTAAGTGTAGGTATGACATCCTTGTCTATTATAAAGAATTAAAAAAAAATCCTTAAAATTGAGAAGAGTGTCCTTTATGTCCCTGCTTTTAGTTTATGTTGTTTAGAGAGCCAGAGAATAAAATATTTTGGATCAATTGAAGCATTCATTTCACTCAAGGCTGCTGAGCAAAATGATGTATTTCACCACAGACAAAATTATCCTTTAGAATCTTAGACAAATGTGCACTGTTTGCTGTGGCAGCCTGTTTATGGCCAGGAAAAGTAATGATATCTCCATGGAGGAAGAACATTTCTGTATACCTAACATGTTTTTTTAATAAAAAAGAGTAATGACAGTGAAGTGAAACTCCTGCTACTATTTATTTTGATAAAGATTTATTTGTGATTTCCGTAACTGCTTTACAAAAAGGTAAATTTTCTTCTTTTTTCTGTTTTTATTTCCTTGGAACTATAGCCATAATTTATATTATTTGGTAGTAATGAGTTTGCTGCGATATGAGGAAGTAGGAACACTAAATAAACCCCAGGTGTTGCCCAAAATCACCTCCTACCTCGGTGGACAGAAAATATGGCATCAAGGAACTATAATTGCTCCAAATCACAGATTATAATTTGCATTAAAAATTTGCACAGTATAGCCAAGGTTATGACATGGTCGTAGGAATACTTTGAAACATGTTTTTATCATGGTTTTACATGGGCTGCTCATCGTAGCCAGCTACCCAGGATCACAGAAGCAGGGAGAAGTATTATCTTCCAAATATGACTGTAGCATAAAGAAGACCAAAGGATTTCTATCAATATATAGCCTTTCATATTGGGAAAGAAGGATGTGTTGAAACTGACACTCCAACTGAGAAAAGGTCATTTTGGAAAAATGTATTTTGCATGAAGAAATCATGACTTCTTACAGTTGTTGAAATATACATTTGACATTTTTCAAAAACTAATATTTTATTTTTGTTATATTGTTCGGACAATTATGTTTGGAAAATAAGCTAATTTATAGCAAAATGTTTTAGAAATTGAAATTCAAATAAATAAAACTTTTCCTAACTATTGGAATGGAATTCCGTTTCAGTCATGGATTAAGAAAAAACTTACCTTTAGATTTTTTTAAATATTTACACTCCTTTTCGATAGGTACAATCACTGAAGGATTTTTTTCACAGGTTAAAATAGATATTAAAAAATCCACCAGTCTTCAAATCTGCTGCTGAGACTGACTAAATCAAATAACAAAAAAACCCTATTTATTTGTTAAAAAATTACTGTCTCTTAACTAAGCTATTAAAGCTATTACTTCTGCTTGCAATATTTCCTCCTTTTTTTTTTCTTTTTTTTTTTTTTCTTTTTTTTGTTTACAGAAATACTGTGTAGATTCTGGCATGTATCAAAATGGAGGGACTATAATGTAATGACAGGATCTTTCCTAAAATTATTTTTAATGCATGTGAAAGCAGGAAGAACCATCCCAAAAGGTTTTTTTCTTCCATAAAAATTCTGACTCAGCTGGCAGGCTCAATCACTTGTCATATTAGGAAGCTGCAACGTCATTTCTGGATATACATTCACATTTTAACTAAACTCACATAACCACCATTGAAATCACTGATAATGATTACATTTTTAACATTTTCACTCCAGGGTGGGGAGGTTGGGTCACAGCAGGGTGGAGCAGGAACAGTAGCAATTACATTCCAAACCTCTTGACTTAAAAGAGGTTTGGAATGTGGGTTTGAATTCAATGAATGTGTACAGTCAGGAGAATGTCACTTATTGTTAGAAGTCCTAGACATGTCAGGATTAAGAGAGATTTCAGCAGTCACCTACTGGAAAAGAAATTTGTATCTGAACAAATGCAGTGCAGGGATTGGCAGAAGAATCCTCTTGGCACCCTTAGATGTGCTTCCTGATTACTGCGCACGACAGATTGAGAAATGAACAGCTGAATATTTTTTATAACCTTCACAGTAAATAACATACTTTTTCTGGGGAAAAAATTGATTTTGATAAAAAGGTATTTTCCATCAGCAACTGCTCCAATGGCAATTTCCTATCACAGCTCTACCTCTCAGATATATTAGGTGAGCCATTCTAACAAGGACTGGAGGCTGCCATTGGCACTGCTCAGAAATGACTCAGGACCACCAGAACAGGTCTGAGGTTGCTATGCTGTGTCCAATGCCTCACAAGCACAGTTGCTGACATCAGGTCCTGTCCAGCAGGACAACCACATGGCACTCCTGGGAACCACTGCAGGATGTATTTCCCACTCAATCTATAGTTTGAGTGTGGTCTGAAAAAAAGAAACATCACAAGGACTCGGAAAGATCTGAGGCTTTAAGATAAATGACACAAAGATAGAAAAACTGTGGAAAGTTATTACTGCACAAGATCTGTGATCTATGTAAATCATCAATGGGTATATTTAGTCTGAATATCAGAGGCCTTCAGAGGACTGAGGTTTTGAAACAATCTTTCTGCAGGGACCTTCCAGAAACCTTTAAGATCAGTACTATAGATTTGTGAACACAACTAGTTCACTATCATAGTAAGGGAATGATGTCTGGCCCAAGAGTTTCCTGGAGGCCCTGGGGTGCATGTTTTCAGTGGAAGTATTATGGTCAAAAGCCAAATGGGTGGGAATCCAGCTATAAGTAAGGTCTAGAACTCATGTGATGGTGTTTTCTTGACTATATTACATTTTGGCCAACAAATTGTGAGGGAAGAATAAAGTTAGCAGACAAAACATGAAAAATTACTAGCTGGTTTAATGAAAGACAGATTCACCACTGCTCAAGGCAAAGGGGAGGTCAACTGGACTAATAACATTGTGTAAGGCAGCTAAGCTTAAATATTAAAACAGCCATAACCAAGAGAGGTCTTTAATACAGTCGTACAAGCAGGGAGAAGAAAATCATGCTCAAGCAGTAAAATATGAAGAGGAGAGCTATGGGTGCGGAACAGGCAGGAAGGGTGTCTGTTAAAATCAGAATTCTGCAGAATACACTAAGCTAGCCTGAGTCCTGATCCCAAAAATAAGTTGTCAAGACTAGAGGAGATCACCTTGTTTCTTTCAGGGAATTGGACAGAGCAATGAGAAAAGAAAGATGGGGAGGAATGAAGAGAGTCCACCCTGCAACTCTCTTCCCCTGGGAATAATCTTGACTGGCTGATCTTGGTCAAGTGGAGTACAGCACTGAGTGCCACCTAAATCCACATCAATTCCAGGGTACTGCACACCCATAGCTGGTTTAGGTTAAGGTTACTAAGGTCTCTGTATTTTGCGTATGCAGTGGTGATTGTTAGTGTTTAAGAAGTAGCCATTGACAACACAATATTCATTGCTAACAAGTATCAATCCAGAAAAGAGTCATCCTAAAATTTTAATCTGGTCTGATTTGTTGGTCTTTTAAACATTCCTATCATAGTAAAATCCAATTCCCTAACTGATATATATGGATTTTCTTATACCTAGTTGTGACACAGTTAAAAACCCTTTTTTGCTTTTAACATTTGTGTGGGAATTTATATCAAGATTTTTGCAAATCATCTAATATAATAGAGTGTGTTTCCATTGAAGAGGTAGTTTCACTTTTAAAATCGGGGAAATTGAATCACCAAAGGTTAAACTTGCATAAATCATCAATTCAGTTTCTGGTGGTCTTTCTTCCCTATTTTATCTTCTCATTAATTTTTTTTTTCTGAAGCTTTCTGAAACATTTAAATCTGTGTTGATGTAAGATAGACAGTTGTAGCTGTGTTATAAAATAATAATTTCCTTAGGAAATATAAAAACCATTCACCAAAGCTATTCTAAACCTGCTTTTATGAACCTGATTCTCCATTCATGTACGTTGCTAACTCTGTTAAATTCTGGGAGCTATGTAATCCTTATTTCTGACCCTACAAGCTTAAAAATCCATTTTAGTGTGGCATACTGAACATTTTCTATCTAAGAGAAGTCATTAACTGAAGCTAGTGTGTCAGATTGATATTTCAGGATGCATTTTGGGCTGAGGAACTGTTTCTCAATAAAAATGGCAAAGAAACTAGTTGTACAGAATTTATAAAGAAGAACAATACATGCAAATGATTCCTGAACTATTATATGTGCTGTATATTTGAAAACAAATTATGTAAATTAAAAAGACAATATGCAGATTGGTCTTCTAGACATCTGCTAAAAACTGAATTTATTGAACTTACTGGAAAACAAGAAAATTTACAACAATATTCTCAGTTCTTACTCTTTTTTTTCTGTCTTAATTCTCATATGCCAGGAAATCGATGAGGTCACATTTAAACTATGCTGCATGTGGTGCAAGATTTCTATTCTAAATTATGAGACAGCCATGACAGTAATAGTATTTTATTTTAATTTTATAGCATCATGAAAATGCTGTGATCAGGATCAGAACTCATTGTACCAGGCTACACACACATTAAAAATTTTTATTTCTTCTCCATAGAAGACATAATAAGACATCAATGAATAAATATTTAGAAGTTTTTTGTTATTTACTTTGGAATATGCTTTAGACAGGCAGTAGGGGAAGAGGAGAATGCAATAGCATATCAGGGAGGGAATAGAGGGGTGAATTTTTGAGGGGTAGAGGAAGATTGTTATCAGCAGGAATCTCTGGCAAGTGTAGGAGGAAAGACTTTGGGGGTTGTGGGAAAAAAAGGAAGCAGAATGACTGAAGTAAGAATAAGAACAGAGAAGTTGTAAAATTAGCTGTTTAGTAAATTTTATTCTCATTGTCAAATACATAGTCTTAGAATTTATGTAGTGCACAGTCATTTTGAAGACAGGATGATTAATTTTCTCATGGGTTTCTCTATGATGCCCAAATAGCAATATCAGAGTCCTTCACAAAAATTATTTAATCTTCATAGCACTCTAGTGATATGAAGAGATGGTGTAATTCCCTGTTTTATAGGTACTAGAAAGAGACAAAGAGGTCAAGTGCACTCATGGATTTTTAGAGTCCATGTTGAGGGCATAGAATCTGATTTTCCAGTACACATTACAGAGCATTTTAAAGGTTCAAAGCATTTTTGTGTGAGATCCATGAAAGTTGTACCCTTCTGCTGACCAGACCCCATGATCTCAGGTCAAGCCCAGAATATGATGAATGCACAGTTACTGACTATTCATGAGAAGATGCTTAAATTCATGCAGAAATTCTTTATCAGATAAGAATAATTTTGTAGGATGATACTCAATTTAAAAATGGAGCCATCCCTTTTTCTTTTCCCTTTCCTTGACTGATCCTCCATCCCAATCTCATCTTCCACATGAAAAAAAAAATTGAAAAGCCTTCCTCTTTAACAATCTGATCCATCTTGCATGATGACCAAGCTTTGCATCAGTGCAAGATATCTTAAACACACATAAAATACATAAACTTCCATGATTCCAAATAATGATTTTTGCATGCTGTCTTCAGTTAAAATGTGTGTCTCTTTGTCCAAGTTGAAGAAAACAGGTCTGCATATTTTAAAAATCCTTGCAGAATCAGAGTTCCCAGATTCCTCCCAGCCCCAACCATGCTTTACTGAACAGGATCCTCTTGGTCAGAGAGACAGTACTCACAACCAGCTATTGTATTTTACACATTTTGCTCCCTATCTTCCTGAGACTCTGTTTATATAGATTTGTCTCATTACCACCATGTCAAAAATGTCTTTCAACCCAAGTGGCGTTTTCTAGAGTTTTGGTTATCTGGTTTTCATTACTAGTGTGTTTTACCTCTTTGCTGTCAGTTTAACTTACTGGAATACCTACTCAGCTCCCAACTATTTGAAGGGCCATTCATATAAGAATTTTACAGATGGATAATTCAAGAAAAACTGACATAATTATAAGTAATTTATTAACTCATGGAGCCCCCTCTGCCTTCCAAAGGCTGTTTGTACTGGGTGAAAGTCTCTAGCACACAGTTATGTCTGGTAGTACTTGAAAAATATAAATGGACTTGAATAATTTGAAGTTTTCTGTTCCTTTGTTCCCAGGCCTGGGAGATTAATTAATGACATCTTAAAGATCTGTTTTTAAAATTCGAGAAAGAAATTTGGAATCCCAGGGGAATGCTACAATATGTGTAAATGTGGCACAGATTTTCCAGTGTTGAATAGCTTTTAAAAATAACTCAATTCTCAGTACCTGATCTACTGTATACTAAATATGACTCATGCACTATTTAGTAATGGACTGCCCCACTTTATTCATTTATCACAATAATAATCTGAAATATTGCTGTTCAGGAAACTACAAGCAATTGCTGGTTTTCTGAAAGCAATTACCTGAGAAGTTTCTTTTTTCGGTTTAACTATTAGGAGCACTCGGAAAGTGATGACTTGGAGATCTCTGTATAGGATCTTCCAAAGGAGCATGGCTTTCTGGATGTAATGTTTAATATTTATTTGACAGGAATCCTGTTAAAAATATTGCTGTGATTTTTTGCTTTTACTGAAACTGAGAAAAGTGTCCACAAGCAAGTTCTGGGCTCTTAAAAAAATTACTTCAAATAACAGATTCGCCCAGTCAACCACTTCTCTTTACCAAATCAGCAGTGAAGAACCTTCACATACATGGCTAAGAGTAAAGCACTGGTATTTCCTTCCTCAAAGCAAGGTGGGATGAGAGGGTCTCACCCATATGTTGGCAAATGTAACATTTTTTGGATCATGCAATTTCAGAGCCCTTACTTTTATCAGGGGTTTTTGCTTGTCCATCATGCCAAGCTGTGAAAGCTTCTACTTTATTGAATACTCTACAACATCAAGCTGCTATCATGCATCTTGCCATTTGACAGCTGGGAAGGACAGGTTAGTTTAGGTAGTGCTGAGCTTTTGTGCTTGTGCCATTAATGCTGTAGGAAATTATATCTGTTGCCAGAGCCTATAATATCATACATCACTGAAAGGACAAAGAGAAGTATTCACTTAATGCAATAGCATTGTTGGATAAAGCAATTCTGTGGGACAAAATGTCCATCTATGTGAGGAACTTGCTAGGGTAGGGTTAAATAGACTGAACTCCTGAAACTACTGGAAACAGTTTACAGAATTTTCGTGTGTGGTAACATATATGTAAGTCTCAGATTGGTCTTCAGCATGGGACAAAAGTATGCAAGACTGTGATTGTAACTGAAAAAAAATTCCAGGGGATAATCTTCATTTGTCAGTATGGTTAAATTAAGATTGCAGAAAAACTTAAAACATTGCCTGATAGAAACAGCTGGTTTTCAGGCAAATCAGGTTCTTTTACTGGCTCTGACATCACCTACACTTTATCTTGGATTACTTGTGCTCCTTTCTTTTGGCAAAAAAAAAAAAAAGAAAACAAAAGGAGAAAAAAAAAGCTGAGTCCTTTTAGGTCCCCTAATTGACAATAATACCTAGGAATGAGGAATATTCCTAACATTTATTGGTACAATGCATAACCATCTTCCTTTGCTTACAGGGTTAAGTTAGAATGAGCTCATGTTCTTCGTATTAGTCCTCACAGGCATGACATTTTTATACCACCACATAAGCACTTCCCCCCACCCCCCAAAGGTATTGCATCCATATGTCCCTCTCAAAAGCTTTCCACTTTCTTAAAATATTGCTGAAAATGGTGATTCTAATAAAATACATTAAAAAATACTGAAGTCAGTTGAAATATTTTAAGCGAATCTTCTTTCAAATATAAGAAAGCCAAATAAGAGAAACAAATATTTTGACCTTCTGTTTGCCTTCAACCAGCCCAATGAAACATAACATAACAGTTAATAACAACTGACATGATCTCTTACAAAACAGATTCAGGCTGTTTACTCATTCCCTTTCCCTTCTTTGCCTTTGGCTAAATGGAAGAAGTGAAGATATATAGAAAAGACAGTGTGTAAAATGACTTTAAAATGGTTTAAGTTCTCATTATTTCAGCTTCTAATTTTTTAGTTTACAAACAAAACTTTTGGTTTGTTTTTAATTGCTGTTTTTGCTTGTGCAGACTGCATTCTGAGACAAGCTACATTTTTGCCTTCTCTCACATTATGGTAATAAATATTTGCAGGACAAACATTACCCTCAATTATAGATGTGCATAAATGACAACTTAATTTGAAAACTAGGAGGTCACACAAATTGTAGTCAGTGAATATTTTTGCACTGTTGAATCTTTGTCACTGTATTAATATAGACAAAAGAAATAACCTGGTTCCAAGGATGACAGGTGAACATGAAGCCTTAACTGTGCAAACAGTAGATGATTTCTCAGCTTGCTGATGGAACCAGAAAAAAAAACCTTGAAAAAACATGAACGGCATTAATCTGAAAAGACATTTTCCTCAAAAAAAACCTGTATTGTTTTGATTGTCATACCCCTTTTTTAACCAAAAAACTAAAATTTTAGGGCATAGAATCCTCAGATAATAAATGCTAAAGTTCTGAGTAAGATACAGAAAAACATGGAAAGCATACAGAATAAATTACAACATTTTTAAAGGTTTTTTAAAGGTTTTTCTTTGTTAAAACTGGTGGCTAAAGTTGCATTAAACTCAGATATTATTTTGGTATTACTGAAGCTATTGCAGCTTTTTTTAGATAAATAAAATAACCCAAAGAATCTCCAAATTTTCTCCACTACTTACTTGTGAGACCCCCAACTCTACCTTGAACTGAAGACCTGGACCCATACTGAAGCAACACCAAAAGGCTGAACTCAAAGAAAATTATAAAGAGGTATATAAATAATACTCTGTGCATTTGGAAACACAGCCAACTTTCACCTGATGTATCCTGAAGTAAATTTGCTATTCTTGTATATTGGACACTTCCCTTCTGACAGCTCCATAATGAACAAACTAATTTTCTAAACTACTACTGCTTGAACATTCCGAGGCCTGATGTGGCATTCTGTTTCTAGGACTTCATATATAGTTCATTAAGGGAATGAGTTAATTCTGTAAATTGAATGTAAGATTATGAAGCAAACCAGGAAGGAAAACAATTCATATAATCCTGGAGTATCAAATTGCCCTAGAGGAGGTCGGCTGCACTATTTGGAGATAAGAATGAAAATGCTGCCTAAGTTGAAAGTGTCCTAAACATTTTTTACCACAAAGAAGAGAAGGACTATGGTTTAACACTTTTGTTTGTCACACTGTTTTAGCACGGGACACTGAAAGCTTTTAACTTCTAGCATCTGATTCTTTGTCCTGTTTTTTACTAGTCAACAATAAGTGTAGTTTGAAAGTCTGTCCTCTCTTCCACTGCCATAGATATACCTGAACTACATCAAGTCACGGGGAAACACAGAGAAGAAATGTCCTTGTGATTTGCTCTTTAAGATAATTACAGAGTGTTTCTATTGTCTGTGAACTCACAAGTTTCAAGGACAGTGTGTGATGCCTGCAACAACACACAACACTGCCTGCAATTTCTCACACTGAGAATCTTGTATGTCTCTTAGAACAAGAAATCTCTTTCACTTTTCATCTGTTGTTAATTCAGTGTGCTTCTCTGTATAGATATTTAAATTCAATCCATATTACATGGAAATTCCTAGAAGGAAAGGATTTGATTGCTTTCAGGCCACTTTTTAATATACTGTACTGCCTCACGTGAAAACAAGACTTCCCAAGCCAAATTTGACTATTATATACTGAAGTCAGCTGAAATATTTTAAGTGAATCTTCTTTCAAAGATAAGTCAACATGAAAATGGAACATGAATCAAACTGTCTTTGCAATGGCAGGTGGCTGGGATAGTCAATAAACTGCTGAGTCAGCAACAAAGATAAGTTGAATGCAATAACAAACAATTTAGCAGACAATCTGGATTATTAAGGAAATACCTTTAAATGAGGAAGGGATAGAGTTAACTTATTTTTCCCAAATAAAGAGATAAGAACTAAGCAATTATGTCCTTTCAGAATTTATAAAATAAAGTGTTGGCTCTGATTCAATTCATTTTAGATTCAGCTTTTCTCTGGGATGAGTTTACAGCAGAAGTTATCTCCTTTGATAATACTCAAATTGCCCTGTTTTTCCTTTTTGAATGAAACAGGAAGCCTAGTATTTGTATATGATTCCTAATTTGAATGCAATTTATAAAAGGTATCCTTAAACTTTGACATGGGAACAAGCAAATTAACTGGTTTTAAGGACTACATTCTGATTTAAACTTTACCGCTAAATAGACCATTTCCTTTAGCAATATTATTGTAAATGGCAATAGGCTTATTTCTTAAGACACTTTAGGTCACTCCATTTGTACAACTTAAATGATAACTCAGATGAAAAAAACTAGTATGTCAAGAAAACTAGTGAAAAGAAGAAATTAAAGAAAAGAAAGAAGAAAATAAAGAGTATAAAAACTTGGCCACACATATTTTTGACATGTGAAATCTTGAATCTGAAATTCAGAATCTTGAAATTCTGAAATTTCATTAGAATTTCCGTTACATCAACTTTGCTTTCTTTCCGCACCATGTGTCTACTCTGCTTTTTATATATGCAGCCCATTTAACGTAAAACACTCATTTTTACTGAGTTTGTTTAATGGTATTTTTAAAATTCCTTAGTCATAGGTACAGGTGCTGTTCCATCACAGTATATAAGGATTGGATAGCTCATCATCTGTTTGTTAAGCACTATCCCACCTACGCAGACCTCACTCTGTCCCCCACACACACTTTCTGCCTGGTTGTTTTAAGCCAGTCAATCATTCTTCCGGTCTCCTGCAGCACTGGCATAAAATAATGTGAAATATTTTATTAAGACAGGATGTAAAGCTGCATTTTCACATTCACTCCACTCGGTGCATCTGCAACTAATGGTGACAGACAAAAATAATTTGCTCTCTGTATCTCATTTGCTGTTCAATACAAAAAGACTAAAACATAACAATTTCTGCAGCCCTAGAAGATCATGGAATATATTTTCACTCATATTCCTTCTGGTAATAAATTGGCCATTTGACAGGTCTCCATCCCATCCATGACATTTACAGTGGCTAGACTATTAAAAGACCAGTTTTATTCAGGTCACACAAGACTCAGTTGTGTCAGTGTCTGTATACTGCATTAATAATGCCAGCAATAACACAAGTACTGCTAGAAAAGTAGATAAATCCTTTTCAGAAATAGCACTCCTCTGTTATGTATTTATTTTATCCAACGTGGGATTTTGCTTAAAAGAACCCCAAAACAGCCCAGCATCCCCATCTCTTGAGTACAAGGGGATTCAAGCAAGTTAAGATAAAATCCTTCTTACATAGAAAAACTATCTTCCAATTTATAAGCCTTGATCAAAAGTTTGAGCCTTTGTAACATGGTTAAATTATTTAGATTTCTGTGAAGTTTTAGCTTCTGTTTTTTCCATTTATGCAAACATTACTTGTACTGGGAGTCCCCTTGGAGCACTATATATTATGCCACTCTGGCAGGAGCATGCAGATCCACAGATATCCAGCTCTTTCTCTGTCACACAAGTGCTTCAGTAAAGAGTGTTTCAGCTGTTTTAATGAAAACAGCTTTTCCATATTTGTGGTAGAGCACTCAAATGGCAGAACTGATGGAAATACATACTGTGCCCCCAGGAAAGATAAGGACATCTAGTGAATATTAACTAATAATATAATATTCTAAATAAATGCATATTTGTTTAATAGTTACATATTTGTAAAATTCCTGTATTTTTCAAGCATCATAATATCATTACAACCTTCCACAACAAAAGAAGGAGGGCCTTAAAAAATGTTAAGAAATATCTGAAAATGCGCCAAGCATTTTTTTTGTTAGCTTGCTACAAGCTCTGCAATGGATCTGTAGTTAGGAGCAGAACAAAAATCTGATATGAGTATTACATAGCAGGACAGCATAACCTCTTTCTCCCTTTATGCACATACTTATATATTTTTCAGTTGATCCTTTTTATTTTTTTTTAAATCCAGGTACAAGATTAGCCTGTATTAATTTGCCATCACATGGGAATCATTATGAGCTTCCATACAAAGCAGTGCACATCTGTATTATGAGGTATATGAAGTGTTTTAAACAGTTGGATCCAGTTACATTGCTATGAACTGGAGCAGCTTAAAGTCTAAATTTGGAATACCGAGGATGATGAATAGGACTGCTTTGAAGGAGATGGTGAAAAGAGCCACAATAAAATTACACAAGACTATATATGCATCCTGGCCTGCATTGCCAGTCCTGTGGCCATCAGGACCAGGGCAGTGATTATGCCCCTGTACTGGACACTGTGTGAGGTCATACCTCAACTCCTGGGTCCAGTTTTGGGCCCTTCACTACAAGAAAGATCTTGAGGTGCTGGAGTGAGTCCAGAGAAGGGCAATGGACCTGGTGAAGGGTCTGGAGCACAAGTCTGATTGAGGAGTGGCTGAGGGAACTGGGGGTGTTTAGCCTGGAAGAAAGGAGGCTCAGGGAGACCTTATCACTCTCTGCAACTGCCTGAAAGGAGGCTGTAGCCAGGTGAGGATCAGCCTCTTCTTCCAGGGAACCAGCAACAGGATGTGGCTAGCACAGGTCTTTCTCGTGAGAACATTCCGTTGTGTTTTATAAACAAAGATAAAGTTTGGATGTTTTTTAAACAGTGTCTCGAGATTTGGACAGTTCAGGCCTGGCCAATCAGGCCTAGGGGGAGCTTTCTGGCTGACCAATCTGGGTGACCTCTGAAAAGTCTATATATATGTTGGATTCAAATAATAAAGGGCTTTTTTCTATGCTATGCTGAGAATCTGAGTTTTCCTTCTCTGCTAGCGGCTCAACAGTGACAACAGGACAAAAGGAAAAGCCCTCAAATTGTGCAAAGAAAGGTTTAGATTCAATATTAGGAAAAATGTCGTCACCAAAAGAGTTTTCAAGCACTGGGAAGGGTTTGAGTCACCATCCCTAGAGTCATTAAAAGATCAGTGGTTGTAGCACGTTAGGGACATGGTTGAGCGGTGGATTTGTCATTGCTGGGCTAATGGTTGGAGGTGATGATTTTAAAAGACTTTTCCACATGAACAATCCTATAATTCTAAATTTGGGTCAAGAATCTGCACTTTCAGGAGCATGGTGTGATTTTTGGAATGTCCTCCACAGGCCCAGGACTTGGACTTGGTCATCCTGACAAGTCCCTTCCAAGTCAGTATATTCTATGATTCTCTGATTCTATGGACTCAATCTTTTTTTCAAAGACTGTTTTTTCCTTTGTTTTCTTTTTTAAATATAATTCTCACATTTTGCAAGAAAGCCTAGTCCAGAGCTCTCATTCAAAAAAACCTAGCTCTACCTTTAATCACTCATCAAAATTAGTCACCATTTGTTTCTTCATTTTGCAGACAGTAACTACTTTTTTTCTCCTAAATTGCATATTTTCTCAAAATATTTTATGCTATGAAGATTAATTTTCCCCATCTAATAAGATGAAAAGTCTATAAAAATATGGTCACACTTAAAAAAACCCTACTGACTAGCATTTTGCTGTTATTGAAATGCTTAAAGTCTCTTTCTTTCTCTTAATGTTAAAATAAAGTTAATAAGCAACCAGTGACATATACTGTAGCTTCTGAAGCTAAACTTATAAGTAATCTTAAAAGGAAGGAGGAAAATTGTTCCTGACAAGCTGAAATTACATTATAAAGCCTCCCATATTTTGAAGAGCCATGAGCTGTCCCAGGCATGAAGCTTATTTCAGTGTTTAACAAAACTTGTTTATAAATCAAATAACTTCCCCAATATCAGTTTTCCAAAAGCATGCCCTTTAACCCCTGCTTTTTGTTTCTATTCATTGTTGGCATGGAGACGAAGAGGCACTCCACTAGATTGATCAATGCATGGTAACATCAACACAACATTTTCAGTCAGGTTCCCAGGAGCCTTCCTCCTGAATCTGTCATTTTGATTCAGATAACTAAATCAGGCTAAGCACTACAATGATAACGGATGACTTGCCTCATTAGCTGTCTCCTGCTGCTTTACTCTGTCAGGAAGCACCACAGTGGCTGTCTGGGTTCCTGTGAGAGAGAACTTGTTTCCCTTATAATATTTTGGTGTGTATAGATATATGTTTTCTTTTTTTATTTATATCCATTCTTTTCTATATGCTCATGTATATAGAGAGACAAATGCAAGCAGTGATTAATGGATATTTCATTAGGAGGAAATTGAGTTGAACAATTCTTTATCAAGGTTCAAAATTTAATCATATAAATAGACACATTTCATAGCATCCTAATATTAAAAGTTATATTATTTTATATTCACTGTCTCAATCCCTGTTTCCTTTAAAATGGATCCCTTTTTGTTAAGGCATTTTGCTTATCTGAACATTCAATGAATCAATTACCCTAATTGCACTAGCATAAAATAATTAAAATCTTAAGAATCATTCCTAGACAAGTAGTTTGAATTTTAAATATGTTGTTGAATAAATAAACTGCATAAAATAAAACCTGCAATTGATAGTACAGATTTTCAGTTGTAGCTATTAAAAAGACCATAGGCATATCCCAGTATGAATACAAGTTCAGGTAAAGAAAATGAATCCAAGTGTTTATTCAGCCAAGTTGCCACTGCACACATGAAGACAGTAGTAGCTGCAGTTGTTTCTTTTCAGTTGTGTTTATGAGCAGGTGTTTAATCACAGAAAAAAAAAGGATTACATTTATTAAATAAGGTGCAGACCATGGTCTTTTAACTTGTACTATCACTACTTTATTCTTCATATATTTGCGCCGTAAACAGACCATAAACTAATCCAAATTAGTGAAATGATAATATGCTTAAATCACAGTCTCTGTCATATCTCTGCTTGCAAATAGATAACTTGCTTAGAATTTCAGAGGCAGAGATTTGCTTTATTAACTGAGAAGTCTTGCCCTGGCATTGAAATAATACCATTCTGTGAGTGTCAGCTAAGCATCTCACCTACCTTGAGCTGGCAAGCTGGCTATACAAGAAATGAGAAAATGGTGGCATTAGCCATTTAACTCCCTACCCTGGCACTTCAGCTTTTAAACTCAGAGATTTAATAAAATATTTAAGCTGGGTTGGAGAAACCCAGTTTCTTTTCCATGTTCAATCATGGGATGCTTGCACACTCTTGTCAAGGCACCTGGGTTAGATGGACTAGTGAGACTCAGAGGGTTACACAGCAGTATTTGGAGGTCTCTGTCCTTGCCTGCCAGAACCCCCACAGAAATCTCAGTTACCTGTGTAAGTAGGAGCCAGAAATGGACAAGGCAGTACCAGCACTTGTCTTCCATTGCTGCCTAGTTCTTGATATCACCTGCCAGCCTGACAAAGATGTACTCAAAATCCAGTGGCATTCATAAGTGCCTAATCTCTGGCTAGCTCACTCAAAAAGCTCAATAAAGCTTTTATGGAGTATACTTAACATTGGGGGGCGGGGGAGGAAGAAGACTCTCAGTATTTGATGTTACTCAATAATTTCTTCTTCACTGAGCATTTTTTCCCTTTTGTAATGTCTCTACAATTTATAAATTATCCCTTGTTTTTAACAATACAAGGCACTGGTTCAGGCTGGTATCATTTCACATGTCTGTCCTGGTTTTGGTCAAAGGCACAGTTAATTTTTTCAGTGGCCATGAGTGGGTGGAGCCTGGATTTATGTGGGCATGGCCAAAATCTTAATGTTATTAGATACCATCTTACATCCTTGCCAAGAATGGGGGAAGGAGACTCTCTCTTGCTTACAGGAAGAAAGGGGGTCCTTTTCTAGCGGTGGGAAAGCATGGCAGCTGGAGGGTCTGTCCACCATTATTTTTTATATTGTCCTGGGCTTTGGTGAGCATTTTGCATGTGAATCACCCTCTCTTTACACATTTTTTGTCATTACTATTGTTGCTGTAATTGTTCATTTTCTTATCTCATTGCTGTTTCCAGTAAATTGTCTTGTCTCAACCCGTGATCTTTGCCTTTTTGCCTCCAACTCTCCTCACCATCCACCTGAAGGCAGAAATGGGTGGGGCAGGGAGGGGAAGGGAGTGCCAACATGGTCTGGGTGGGAGCACAAAAATAGGGAATTCCTCTCTTAATGCCACAACAGTGGCATAGCAAATAGAATGTGTTACTACTAAGTTTAAATCTCTTTCTAGCTTTCAATCATTAAATGCCCTTAAGTAAAATCAATACAGAAAGAAATCATGAGCCAAAGACCACTTATCGCATTTATTAAGGAGAGAAAGTAAAAATGCATTTTCTTTGGTACTTTACTGGATAAGAATGAATCACTTTAATTATGTAATGCATATGATTCACATTTTTAAATATTTGAACATTTAAAAACATCATCACTGAATTACTCTGATAAGTTATTTATGGTTCGGGATGAAAGATGCTTGATTGCATATATTCTGGACTTTTAGATATCTGTGATTTCTATGCCATTTCCCCTTCAAATTACTGTGACAAGTAAAATAGAAATGAATCCTCTTACCACTGTTCCACTTTAGGATATAGAAAATATGGGACAAAATTGTGTCAAGATCTATATGTAGGTTTATATTCATTATATATTAGATTGTTTATATCAGTCATTATTGAATCATATAATATAAAATATTAACAAGATGGTTTTTAGAGGGGAAAAAACCCATAAAGCTGAGCTTTTGAGACAACAAAACTATTAATCTTTCTCAGGAAATTTTGTGAAGAGTTTTATGGGTTTTTTTTATCTAGAGTTTTTCCATTTCCTTTTTTTTTTTCAGCATTCCATCTGAATACATGCTTGCCAATTTAACCACTTTCTTACCAACTCAATACTAGGACCACACCTTGGAAGATAAAAAAAAAATTGTCTTGAAAAAACATGGCTCCTGGGATCTGGGCTATATAAACAATGGCAGGACAAATTATGTCATTCAGGTGGAGACATGCATATCAGGTTTGTGGGGATTTTTTTCCAGTTTTATCAGTCTTTTATATTTTTAAAGCCTGTTTATGTGTCTTCCTCTCCTCTTTTCCCTTGTTCAGACTACACCATTCAGAACTTTCTGTTCTCTCATTCTAAAACAAAGTTATTTGAGACCTCAGATCATTCTCACTGCTCTCTTCCAGAAGGTCTTCAAGGGATCTTAATTATTCTAGAGGTGTGATGTTCTAATCTATTTGCAATACACTTGTTGGGGTATTGCCAGTGCACTTGCCAGTGCTGCATAAAACAAAGAACTATGTCATGTGTCATGCAGGATTAATTGCTGCCACAAATACTTTCATCAGATTGGCACATTTATTGACTCTTATGATTAGACTTGACTTTCTAATTCTATGCTTAAACTGTCTTTATTTTTCATTCTCAAAAGCTTTGCACTTGTCCCCATTTTTCTGCTATTTATTTCTGTTCTTTGTTTGTTTTTTGTTTGTTTTTCCAAGACATTTGTCTTATTTGACATGAATACATGTATCTAATCAAATCCCTTCAATTTTCATGCTGACTTAATATAAAAAATATTGCTTGTGTTCTATCATATAGATTATTTATGGAACATTGCATAGGTCGAGACCAAGGCTAGATCTCTGCTGAATTGCATTCAACACACCTCTACATTTTGTTAATGATTCTAACTTCTCTCTGCATAGTTCATCATCCATGTTTGTGTTCTCTTTTCAAAAGCAGGCCACAGTAAGGCCAATATACAGAATATTATTCCTTCTCCACATATCAACAGCTCCCTTTAGCACACGGAAGGAACTTTGATTTTTTAACATAATACTGCTTCAAACTGTTGTAGCAGAGGTAGATCAGAGCTGAAGGCTGTAAAAATTTGTGCTCCACTTCACCTGTGTCAATAAACTGGTTTGCAATGAGTTTGAGTCTGCATGTTAACATTGACAAGGTAGTTCCTTCTAGGATTTCCTGATATAATAAAACCCTGACTTCATGTTTCTGCCATGATGTTTAATGGTCCATTTCTTCCCTTGCCTGATGTTTGAAATCTGATGGTCCTTCCCCTTTAAAAGAGAATTATTAGGTGGGACACAGAAGTCATTTGCTAGACTGTGTGTGTGGGGAGAAGTTACCAGCTTCTTCACTTTTGATAGATGGCAATATTTCCTTTCCCAGGAAATCAAGGTGTCCCAGTCTGACCTATATTTTAACATGCTGAAACATCTTCCTGACCGCCTGTGAGTTTATCATGAGTGTAAGCATACAGTTTACATACCAGTTCCTAGTACTGCCAAACCCTGAGTTTGTACCCCTTGAAGCCAGGAGTTTGATTTTTAAATTAATGAGGTTTGAAATAGTAAATGATAAGCCTCCATACTTATTTTTGAACTTGAATATTGTCCCAGCTTCCCTTGTAGGTAGAAAAGATCAATATATACTCATTTTTCCAGTGAAAGCTGAGGTGTTTCTGTAATCTCTTGATTTCAGGAGCCAGGGTTTTAAGAGATACTGCCTCCATCCTGAAACTAGTCGTGTAACAGAACCAAGTTCATATTTTCACAGTGAATCTTTCTCTTTGTGGTTAGGGTAGTTTCCTAGCAAAAAGACCTACTTTCCATTTAAAAAAAAAAATAAATCCCCAAGCTGTCATCCTCCCACCACTGGATTTACCAGCATAGTGTAGAGGATTTCTTGCACAATATTCTGAGCAATTCCTGGAACTGATATTTTGCAATTACTTTAACTTCTCTACAAAGTGACTTCTTAATGCATATTTCCCCCACACATTCACATAAGATTAGTATTCTCTTTTAGCTAAAGAAAGATTAAGATGATCACTGTCTTAAAGTCTTTGATTCCTTCTTTTCAGCTGTAGTTCCTCCTACAGTAAATAATACTTAGTGAATTGAATAAAGTCCCATTATTCTTTGTCAAGATACCATAGTAAATTGAGCCACAGTCATTTTCTTGACTCAAAACACCTGTTACTTATATCCTGTACAAACTGGGAAATTCCTATAGTTAGAAAGACTTTATCTTTCAAATAGGAGGTGTTATAATTCTGGTGTCTCCCTCTAAATTTAATCAGAGCAAAAAAAAAAAAAATCTGCTTACTCTTTATAAAGCCTTTTAGTGTGCAGTGTTTGTGAAACCTCTGATCTTCTTTGTCTAACACGTTTAGAATAGATTAGAATAGAATAGATTCTTTTAAATTTAATAGCTCACCCATTGTTTCATTTAAGGTGCTTTTCTTTAAATAAAATCTCTGTCTCTATAGGCATAGGCCTGCTAGTTTAAATATATCTATTTCCAAAACTACTTAATATATGTCCCAATGTGATCATTTAGTATCCATCTCAAAATTTCGATTTGATGGTGTATGCTTCAGAATAATCTACTGTCTACTGGCTTTACAGTGGTGACCCTATTTTGTCTTCCCATATAATTGAGTCTAAATTCCAAAATTATACTGTGTGGTAAATGGCTCATATTCCTGTAACTTGTGTGCTATTTGATTCAAATATTTGTAGCATGGAAATGTATGTGTATGCATTATAAACACAAAGAGTGCCTTTTTGTATTCAAATAAAGTAGAAATTGTGGCTGGAATGCTCGAGGTGTCTCTAAGCTTGTGCTTCCAAGTGTTCATAATCTGAAAACAGGTTCCTATTCTAAATCCAATTCTGGTTTTTTCTGCTGTCTTAAAATTGCCAAGCTTTGTCTCTGTCCTCAAAGAAACTGTATTAAAAATTCCAGGACAAATCAGTTTCTTGGGCTTGTTATCAAGGATAGGGATATATATAGTCACTATTAAAATCACTTTTGTAACTAATTCTTTCACAATAAGGGCACCGACCTAGCTGATGGCAAAAACCTGAAACTGCAGAGAGAAAAAAATCTGTTGCTAACATATCATGCTATTGAATTAAAATTGCTTTTCAGTTTGGCTGGATTGGGAGATTTGCTGTTCTGGACAAGGTCTGCAGGAGCCACATTTTACTCTACACATTTGGGAAGGGTGCATTAGGCTGCAATTACCAGAGCTGAATATTGAAAATCATCAACAACTGCAGAGCAGTTTGCAACATTTGGAAGACTCTGTAGACTGAAAGGAGGAGTACTTGGCTTCTTTCATTTGTGTACTTTAGATCATTGTATATTAAAAGAGAATAAGTTGGAGGATTCAAGGAGAACCATGAGCGCGGTTTTCTTAAAGGCTCAAACAGTTCTTTAGAGATATAAGCAAGCTTAATTCAAAGTCCAGTGGTGAAAGGAAAAAGGTATGGAAGTCATACAGGATAAAAATGAATACTGTGAATAATGTGCCCTCTTAAACACTTACTGTTATAGTCTTTGTTTCAATTTTCAACTCCTTTACATTTAGAAAGGGTAGAGACACATGAAACATAAAATTATTTCAATGTTTTATTCAGATAAGCTTCCAGGAAAAAAAAAGTTTTACTTATTTCTTCCTTTATTCACAGCTGTTTTGCCCAGGATTAACACTAATTAAAACAGCAAAATATGTGTTGTGAATAAGTAAAAAAAACAGTTATTGAGAATATGCATACCATATGTCTATATGTCCTTGCACCCTCCCCCTGAATACTGGAATAATATTTCAAATTAAAGGCCACAGAAAAATGTACACATAAAGTTCTGTAGTGGTACTTATTAAATATATGGAGTACAGAAAATAAACACCAAATGCACGTTCGTAGGTGAAAGTGCTTCCCAATGCTTTCATGTCTAGCATAAGCAGGACCATGTATGTATCATACATTCTTTTTCTCCAACTGATTTCACTAACTAGGGAAGTTAAGGTCTGTTTTCCTTAACCTATGCCACATAAGGACTAGACTGAGACTGTTTACTCTTACTCCTTTAATTATTTTTTTAATTTTGATATTCATGTGGTCCTCCACTTGTGGCATCATGTGTCAACTCTACTCCTTCATCACTTGTGAATACAAAGCACAACACGAGGCAAAACAAGTACCTAAGTTTGTGACAGGGTTATGTTTGAGGCCACTCAGTTGTTTACAGATAATTGACATATTTTATAAAATTTAGATATAAATAATTTCTTCCCTACATCAGAATTTCTGCACAAGTTCAGAGAAGGGAAACAGCCTGTGGAAATAGCCATTAAGCAATTAAGAAGTTCTTACTAGGACTGAAATGGGACTAGAACGCAAACAACCACCACAGTATGCAAAGTTGGGAGAAACCCTTGCAGGTGTAATTGCAAACGTTTGTGGACATATAGTTACAAGGACAAATATCATGACAACAGCTTTCATATTTTCTATTTTTTCTGTATTAATATTTTTGTTTGTTTGTTTGTTTTTGGAAGGGGAACATTGGTAATGGATTAAGAGATAAGATAATTAAGTGATGACAAAGAACAGTGAATGTAGAGTTATCAATTCACTAAAACTGATGATTTTCATCCCTAGAAGCACTCTGCTAACAGAGTATTAATGACAACTAGATTATAATGAAAAATATTCAAAAGATGTCTTTTTAAAAGCTGCTACTTAATAATCTGTTACCTCCTTAACCTTTTGTTCCTTGGAACACACTTGCTTCAAGCACAAGGGGTCTAGGACAACACCGAAATTATCTCTCCTTTTGTATGGCACAGCACTCACTTGTGTGCCTAGTTTGCTGTCCTTGCAATTCAAAAAAACTGTGTGAACAGTTTTTTTGTAAAGGGAGAACATTAAAGATGAATGGATCTCCCTTCAGAGGTTTGTAGTTATTGTATTTGACAGTAAAGCTAATCAATAAATCAAAAAGCAGGAGAGAAGTAAAGAGCAAAAAATATTAGCATTTTCATTTTACCTTAAAATTATTTTGTAGTTTGTAAACCTATGCAAAGCAAATTGCAGTGGCAGTAAGACCTCAAGCATTCATAGGACTGTACTAATATTATACTACTTCATCTCAAAAGACCTCATTTTCCTGATATTTTGGGGCTAGGCATAAACACTAGAACATCAGAAAATCTGAGTTGTGGGTAATATGTATTGAAACATTAATTTACCTATTTTGAGCTTCCAAACATCAATTCTAATAGTATATATAGATAATATTGTATTTATATATGTGTGTGCATGTATATATGCACATATACATACACACACACGTGCACACATATATATATATATATATATATTTGCCTCTGTGTGTATATTTTAACAATAAAAATTTTTTGAACCATTTTCTCTATTGGAATTTGGGTTACTTGGTTAGTAAAGCTTGATTTAAGCCCTTGTCCCAGATGACATTTTACAAGCAAAAGGATTTTGTCAAAATTATCTAAGTTTGAAAACAGAGGATTTTATATTCTGTTATTAAATATATAAAGTTCAGTAGTCATTCTGCACTGCAGATATGCAAATATAAAAGAGCTGAAATACTTTATTTGATAGTTGTCATAATAAACTAAGACACCAATCAAATATTATTTTTGTGTAGGATGATGAACACTATTTTTGTTGTTTGGTTTTGAGACATTACTGTGACACTCAACCACAAAACTATGTTATTTTTGGAACACGTGAAAAAAAGTCAGTAAGCCAACAGTATTTATTTTAATAGCCCAAGTGCTTTATCATTTGGCACACAGAGGATAAAATGAAGCTAAGTCTGTAATTCTTTGTTGCTTGGTCTATAGCTAATTAAGTTTCTTCTTGCTCATAATTATTAATCTATTTTCATGCAGCTCTCAGAAATTTCTATCCACTTGGATCCATACCATATGTAATTCTTCCTTCTTTATACCCTCAGCTGTAGAATGGTGTATAATATTTCAGTCAGTCTTTAATTTCTCTACCTGTTTGGCCTTATTTCCTTCTGATAGGAATAAAATAGGTTTGTTCTTTTGTCTGTGATTAAGTGTATGATTCTTTCCCCATTTTAAAGCATAAAAAGCAATATGATTACATGTTTTTTTCCATGCAAGTGCATGTTTTTTTGTTGTTTGAGAAGAGCTTGTGTGTCCTGGATGATATTATCTCTAGCAGTAGCTACAGTAACATCAGTTTTGTAGGACAGACACATGCTAGCTTGTCACTTGTCTTAGTCCTGGTATCCCTTGGGGGTATTTTGGATCATATTGACGTTTATTTCAGGGGCTCATTCTGATCATCTTTAACAAGGTCATAAATAACTGAGCTACTCAGCTGTGTTACTCCTCTTTCAATTGCATTCTCTTGCAGATAAAATTTTTTATGGTTAAATGTTTTGGCCTTTCTTTTTTGTTCGCCTGTATCATGCTGTATTTGTATACTTTTTTGACAAAATTGAACTGTTTTCTATTCTCCTATATTTCTCTATAATTATACTCTTGTACTAAACAAATTGGAAATGTACAAATAATGGATGGAAGCTATCTACATAAGCCCCCTTTGCTGAAAGATATTGTACTGTAAAGGTCTTTATTATTAAATGTAATTGGATTCTAACATTCAAAATAAATGTTAGACATTAAAAGGATGTCATTTAACACAATGAATAATTATGATTTCCATTTCTTTTTCTGTGGACATTTGAGAACAGATAGTATTGCTCATCCATTCAACTTTTTTTTTCTACTGCTCTCTGGGGCTTGTTCCATGAAAAGCAATGAATAGACAAATGAGTCAAGTAGAAAACCATATGACAATGCTCAATTCTTGTTCAACAAACATGTAAGTGAAAATAAGGCTATCCATTGCTTTTACTGAGCAAATACTAAGGCTTTAGATAGCACTTTTTAAAAAAAGCTTCACTGTGCTCTAAAAGTACCATCAGTGTTTGCAATACTGCTACAAAATATCTTTGGTATGTATTGTTCCTATTTGGCAAAATAGAACATTTTTTTCAGAAATGCCAATTACTTTGGAAAAAAAATTAATCTGACACGTCCCTGAAATTTATATGTTGCTGAATAGAGTAGTGTATGGTTGCTCTCATTAACTGTCCTAGATGTCCTCAGCAATTCAAAACAGGTTATGAAGTAATGATGAAAGAATTACTAGCTGAAAAATGAATTTACATAGATGTCATAAACATTATCTGTTGCGTTTAGTGAAAAGCAGATATTGCAATACACATTGGGAATCTCTACCCAAGTTCAATTTAGGTGCTCTGGATAAGTCAATTTTTGTCAAACTTTTTATAAGGTAAGGAACTATTTTGTCATCAAGCTAGGCTTGAACTCCACACTTCATCTCTACCTAAACTCAAGCGAACATTGCATGGATTGTTGCAATACTACTACTGCCAGAATTAAAACATTAGAAAAAAATAAAACAATCTCCATCCTCCTGAAGCTGTTATAATGATTTCAGATGCTGTGTACAAAAGAGCAACCTCCAAAAAAGAGAAGCTAAATACGTGCAAAAAGTCCTTTAGCTAAACAATTTTTAGACTTTTTGTTTGTTTTCCTTATCTCAGCTGTAAGCTGCATCCTTGATGTCTGATGACTACATACAATGAATTCAGCCTGAATTTCTGAGAGTTGAAGTTACATTTTCCCATGCCACAGCATTCTGTTTTATGTAGCAGAAACTATACAAAGGACAAGATATCAAGACTTCAAGTCATACCTTGAGTGAAGGGAACACAGTGGCATGACAAAAAATAGCTTTATTATAATTTTTCGCTTGTTCTTTCCTTTCTTCTTTTAACCTTAGGTATTATCAGTTATTGAAAAGAGCAAAAGCCTTACACCTTATCATCTGATTATAGAAAGCTACCTAGACCATTTTGGCACCACATTAAATTTAGGACAGTTTTCAAAGTAATTTTGAAACCCTAATTTAGTTATCTACTTCACTTCTTGTCTATGTCAAAATGCATAAAAGCATGATCTTAAAAAATAATTTATACATAACAGTCCATAACCATTTTTACACATATTATAAATAAGCAAGCAAAAGTGGTGACTAAAATTCCTGATAAATAAGGGCAAGAATTTAATTTAATATTGCTAAAAATTTAATCTAATTCATATTAAATGCCACATTTGAACTTCTCTACTATTAATCTTAAATAAGAATACAGAGTCCATTAAAGCCCATTTCAAATACAGCCTTTGAATACAGAATCCAAAGTATGTATGTCATTATCCTATTATACACAAGAAAAGATTGAGAAATGGCACATGAAAAAAAAAACCCCTATTTGTGTTTCTCCTGTGAAAACGTACCCCCAGCCTGCCTTTGAAAACACTTGAATATTACCATTAATCTAATGAAACAGGTTAATTTTTGAGATAGTCTCAGAAGAGTCTCAAGAGAAGTTGAGAAGCATTTTCAACATATGATGATTTCCCCTCTCAAAAATACCAATTGTTGATGTGACATTGTCTCACTATCTGTGGAAATTTTTCATGAAACTTTGGTTGAACTTTGTTTCACTGTATTCCAACTTCTGCTTTTGTATAGTTTTGTTTAAAAATTGTGTTTTTTTCTTATTTAAATAATTATATTTAAAAGATACATATAAATAAACCAATAAATCATTTTTATGAGTAAACACAAATAAAATTTATCTTATTTAAATTTTCAAATTAAAAAATGTTATTTTGTACCAAGCAATATTTTTTCTAAAGTGAAAATATGTTTCTGAAGTGAAAATGCATTTTCTAATGCAATATTATTTTTTAAGGGAACATATTTTGAAATGTTCACATTTTGAAATTTTAATTGCTTCTGAGAAGAAATTACCTACATAGTTCTCAATTGGTTCTTGAACACGTGCTTAAACTAGAAACTCCTCATAATGGGAACAGTGAGAACCCTACCCTGAACACCTAAAAAGCAATTTTTTTCTGCTTTTTTACCTATTTGGTCACATCAATATCTTTGGTGTTATGTAAGTACTAAGAAAACAAATAGCTTTAACCTCATTTTTCAGTGCTTCAGTATTTGTTTCAATGAAACAATACCAGTGTTTGCTGATTTTATGCTCATTTTGTAAATCTCTTTTCTAATATTTTTCCTCATTTTCACACTTAATTTTCCTCAGCCTTCTTGTAGTGTGATTTAGGAATGAAATATTGACAGTGTTATGCATTCCTCAGCATGCAAGGACTATCATACATATTTTTGAGTTTTTAATTATTTATATGTTATACTAAGCAGATGCTCTTGACTGTGAAAAAAGGTGTTACAGTACTGAATTTTGAAGACACTGGAAATTGCAATTTTCGCATTAAAAAAAAGGTCGTTCAGATTTGACCTTGGATTTCACAATGCTTTAGCATTTAAGGCACCTTTTAGATTTGAAAGAGAATTGTCCCCTTCTTTAAGCAATGGCAGTTAACTGCAAATGAGTCCATGCAATGCATTGGTACTTCTCTTCACTAGTTAGGGTAAAGAATTTAGGTGGTTATTTTGGAATCAGAAAACATAAAGTCTTCCAATGGACATCCTTCACAAATTTGTCCTTTGTCCCACGTCCGATGGATCTGTCTGAACATGCTCTTTACTGAAATCCTGTACACATTACCATCACACCAAAGAGCTTTGTAGTTTAAATCTCAGACTTCAATACCTGGACACTGAAGGAATGACAGGATTTGTGACTACAACAGATAACCTGCTAGATTAAGGACTGAAATCTGAGAGGCATATGCAGTTCATTATACACGGAACAGTTGAGAAATGATCACCATCAGGGAGAGCAAACAAAGTAGTGCCTTGAAGCTAAGTTGGAAAGATAGCAATGCTGTTAATAATTAATTCTCCCTGTTGTGTCTGGCATCCTGCCTATGATAGCAAAAAATCCAATAGGATATTGCTATATCCCCCAGCTCATACAAATCCACCAGGGGTGCACTACGGCTGATCTGTTGTTGCCAAACAGTACAAAATTAAATCAAGAAGTGCTGTCAGAGGCATCCTCCCTCTTCTCACAGAAAGCAATCAAACGTGGGAGATGGGCAAGTGTTGAAAGCCCTAGCCTAAAGTTGGAAAAATCTATCTATTGCAGCAAGCCTGCTAGCGATTGTTAAATCATTCCAGATAGAAACATAGCTGTGCCTTGCCCTTGAACTTTCATCCTTTTCTGTTTTGGTTTTGTTTGTTTGTTTTTAATTTAAATCAAATTTATCCCAAGCCCTTTTCAAATGGAGAGTCAAGCTATACCACAGTCTTGCTAAAACAATCACATATACAAAAGCAGAAAAATTTAATATGTTTACATAGCTTGAATCCTTTGATCTCGTTCTATAAAAGTTTATATAAAGGGACATTTCAACAGAAATACTGCGTGATGTACAAATATGCCCCCACCCTCCTCAAAGTTAAGTTCTTCATGGTCTTTAATGTGTTTAGACCTACAGTGTGTATCTAAATTCTGTTATCTAGATTTTTAGGAGCGCATTACAGAAGAAATCACAGAAAAAATAAGGGACAGCAAAAAAAAAATAAAAAATCATAGAGTCATAGGACCACATAATAGTTTGGGTCCAAAGGAATCTTTTAAAATCACCTATTCCAAACACCCTGCCATGGGCAGGGAGAACTTTTGCTAGACCAGATTGCTCAAAGCAATCTGACCTTGAACACTTCCAGAATGAAGCTTCCAGAATGAAGCTTCTCTGGGCAGCTTGCTCTTAAGTGTCACCATGCTTATCATAAAAAATATCTTCTTTATGTCAGTCTAAATCTATCATCTTTATGCTTAAAACAGTTGTCCCTTGTCCTGTTACAACAGGCCTTGGTAGAAAGTGTCTCTCCAGATGACAGAATTTTTTTAAGCTTAGATCCATAGAATACGCATCAAAGACCCTGACGTGTATTTTTCATGTAGTGTTATACACCTTTCAAGTTTAGTTCAAATATTTATTCTCCTAGAGGAGACTCAATGTCTTGGGCATGGGAAGGCTGGGTGTTTTAAATTACTGCATCAAATTTTTTTGTTTATCCCTAAGCAGAACATTATCAAAAATTGCTGGTATCAGAAATGTCTCTTATTCTCTCCAAGTGGTTTAATTTCAAATTGATTATAAATCTTCTTCTTCTAATCCCTCATCCATAATAATTCAATTTAATGAATTAGTTCAGAGGTTTACTTTTAGACAAAAATCATTGTTCCACTGTATTGATTGTTCCAAAAATTATACATTTTTATTGTCTTTTTAAATTCTGCAACTGTCTTGGATTAGAAGCCTTTTTTCTCTATGAGTACACTTTTATGAAACAGAATTTATTAATTACTAGGCACTAATCAACTTTTCTATGCCTATGATCAATAGCCAGTGATTTCCACTTTCTTCCTGAGAAACAAATATCTGCTTTCCATTGCTTACACTCCATTGCTTTGATTACTTTCCTGAAAAGTTTCTAGTCAATATTACTTATATAGATTAATATTGAAGCCTTATGCTAATGGAAGAAAACATATTAGTCAAACGCTGAAGATAATTGCTATTTACAGCATAATGCAAGTGATACATAAAGATGTTTATGCCTTATGAAATCAGTTTTATCATAGTAATCCCAAATTTAAAAATTGAAAATAATTATACAGATCAATTTCAGGTTGGACATTTTTTTTCATATTTTTATCTTTGAACAAGTGTGTCATGTATTTTATTTTACTTAGACTCATGACACTGTCCTAGTACCAGCCACTATATTTTTGTTTCTCTTATAGTGCTTGGAAAATCCTTAAAAATGTGTGCAATACAAAAATAATTTAAAACTATTTAAGGAAGAAATGCTGCATATTGTTCTGGTACTCTTTGAGACTGACAGGTTCAATCAATCCTATTCTCTATAGTGCTATTAAGAGTACAAACAACTAATATCTAAAAAGATGGATATTTTTCTGTAACGATTGTAAAATTCACAGTTATTCAGGCTGATTCTCTTACTGTTTATGTGTGGCGCTGCATGCCCGAAACAGCCAAAAGCCCCAACGCTGCACCGAAAGGTGATCAGCTGCGCCGAGACGTGCGCCGGGCGCACCGGGGAAGTGGAGCATGCTGGTGCACTGTGGAGCTTGGGGGACAGAAGCTTGCCCAGAAACAAGGTGGAGCAAAAGAAATGCAGGAACACAGTCTGGGATTTCCAGGGAATTTATTAAGGTCCACAGGTGCAGGTCTGGGGATGGCGAAGAGGGGTGGAAAGCGGGGGACGGCGAAGGGGCAGGAAAACCAAGACTGCGAACCCCAAACAAAGGGGTGCAGAGGATTAAAAGGGAAGGGAAAAGGGGAGTGGTTAGCTCCTAAGAGCCAGCCAGGGAAGGCCAGAGGGGAGGAGATAAGGAGGGGAAAAGGGGTTACAACCAATAGGTTTACAGCAGGGGAGGGTACAAACTCAGGAAACCAATAAGACATTGAACTAGGGAGAAACTTCTGGAACATAATTCATATACAGAATAGGGGCGGGGAGAGTGCGGTGCCAATGATCTCTTATTAATATGCATGATTAATCTCCCAACCACAGGGGCTCATGGCTGGTCTCTAAAAGTCACTGTAACCAAAACAGTTCAGGTTGACTCCTTATACTCAGTTGGTCTCTTCTTTATCCACTGTCCTCTGCAGCTGGTCTCTTAACCTTAAATCTTACAGACACACCGCAACATTTATGGAGAAGATACTTGCAATTGACTTCATGATAATTTTCTGAACACAACTTTTGTCTGCAGTTATTTTTTCCTTGAAAAAAATTGCTCTTTTGTCAGATTTAATCTCAAGTTTTTATTGTATTGCTTGGACTGGAATGTACATTGAACACTCAAAAGGTTGCCAGATACAGCACTGAGAGTGAAAGAAAATGCTGTGCCTATTCAGGTAGGTGCAAGTTGATATTGCAGCATGCTACGCTCTAGTTGTCTTTAGTAGTTATTGTTAAATGAAGGAAATCAAGCCACTCAGCTGTGGCTTTCCTCTAAGTTGAGTGAGCACAAGCACACTGTATAAACCATGTATACCAATTTCTGACCATGAGTACAGAAATCTAAATGCTTAACACGCATTTTTAGTTTTGAAAGAGATACTGAAAGTTGATGTTTTCCTTCAATTGTATTTAAAATTCAGTGTTCTTAGTATCAATCAGTAGTGTTCAGAATCTTTCAGGATTGTCCCCTAATTTATAAGGTGAAAGTCCCAATGCTTGTTAGTAATAAAGAGTAAATTGAATATGGAGCTCGGGCATAAGGTCAGTGAAATTTCATCTCTTAGAATTAAAGGTTGCCTCCTATTTCTTGTGACAAGAAACTCAAATCTCATCAATTAGTTCTCTGGTATTTCCAGAAGACTTGACAGATGAATTTTCAAAGCATCAGTGCTGCTTCATCTGGTTAATTTTTCAGGTTAAACATTCTGGTAAATAAGTACAGCATCATAACTTTTAAAAGAATGCTAGGCATTTAAAAAAATGATAGTGGTAGACATAAATTTTCACATATGTGTTCTATGGCTGTTATTTTTTAAACAAAACTTTCTCTTCATTAATAACATCTCTTGTTTGATTCTTCTTGAAAATTTCTTTACAAACATTTTTTTAGCCATCTCAAATCCATAAACCCAAGACCCTGACACCTACCTTCTATTTTACAAAGTACATGATACTCTCATTTCCAAAGAATTTTTTTAACACTTTTGGTTGAAAATAATTTTCTGTAATGACAGTATGATAATTATGTATGAAAATGCAATTATAAATTGTTTGTTTTCCTGAAATTCAACTTTCATGAAAACCTTAGTGAGATTTTAAGACATAGTATCTGCAATCATTTAAATTGGTCAGTATTTTGCAATATACCTGATGTCATCACATATGCAAGGAACTACCCTGAAAAAATATTGTTAAATTCCGTAAGGCACTGTTATTTTATCTATTAGTACCTTGCTTTGGAAAGTTTCTCTTCTGAAACAATATTTCATGCAATACAGAATTAGGAAATAAAGTACTTTGTGTCAGCATTCTTTACTAAGCAGAGTTTTTCTAGTTTTTTCTAGTTTTTCAATTTCCTCTTTCCATCACTGGGTACATTGTCTTTTTGTTTGTTTAATTAATTTTACTGCTGTTTTTTTCTGTCACCCTGCATCTAATTCACGTGTTTTGGGAAGAACAATATTGCCCATTTATCACTAGCAGTGTAAGTGAAATCTTACTCTTATATAGTGTTAAAGTCCTTGTGTCTCTAATACTTTTCCTTTTTTAGAAAGAAAAAAGCTTATCTAGGGTAATCATTCAACTGAATATTACCTATGATACCTAGCTCTGCAGCAGAAACTTACAGGACCTTAAGATTCTCTCTCCATATGCTTTCTGTATGCATATTTTATGTTGACTTGTAAGTTTTATCTGAATTTATCAAAAGCCCAATGGATTATCAGAGTTGGAAGCTTGCTCTCTATCCACACTTTTTCTTTAGGACCCAACATTTGGACATGCCAACCAGAATATTGGTCTTTGATAAGCCAAAGGTCTAGAAAACTTGACACAGTAATTCAGTTTGGGAGGTTCTTCATGACCACTGCTGCTGTGAAAAGCATCACTTATTTTTTCCAGGCATCCTCTAATGATCCAGAGTATGGTGGTGTTACAGTGATCTGTTTGGGAAGTCCTTGAGGAGATAAAATACATTTAGCAGTGTTATCATTCTTGGTCTACACTGACATATTATTGATGTTATATCATATAAGAACCAAATATATTTATATCTTTTTGAATTCTCTTTAAGTTTTTCTCTGTTGATCCCCAAGGTGATCTATTACCTCGATAAATGACAGGAATCAAGAGCTTGAGCTAAACTAAAGCCTACAGTTAGGATTAGGGATTCTGGCAGTCAGAGTATTTTTGCTTCTCTAGAACTCCTCAGATATCTTTAGGCTGTCTTTGTGTGCAATACCAAGAAGATAGTAAGAATACATTAATTTTATTATCAGTGGACAGTAAGAAAGCAGGCAGCTTCGTTTGAGCCTGTTCCCACATCCTAATGCTAGCACCATGAAACAAATGCAACCTTTTCCTCTTAAAACCTTGGAAAGTTGGAGACCACATGGCTACACACTTTCTGAACTAAGGTTATTTTTTTCCAGACAGAATGCAAGTTGGGAAACCTCAAAGGAATTGCTACCTGCTTGAGAAAACACACCAATCAGCATGTGTACACAAATTCAGATAGAGGCATTGAAGTTTAGTTTCCCTTTGGGCATAGAGGTAATCAGATATGTAGGAAGGCCCCAACACAAAAGAGATGGACAAATTTCAGAATTGTATCCTGAAGTCCCAGAATTAATCCAATTTCTAGGAAACCTGTCTCTGTTTCCCTTAATAATTTCATTAAGAATTCATTTGCCTAATGTCCGAGACATCATTGCCATAGCCACTGTATAAAAACTGGAATTTCTTTGCTTTATGTAAATTCAACTTGCAGGAACAAGTACGAGTTTCTAGCTGCTGGAATAATTAGGAAACCTTCTGCTGCGTACAAGTTTTTCCTCTGTGTAAGGTAACATGGGCAGTTAATGGCTGTGACCACAGTACTTTTTGTCTCATGGTGACCTACTCTCCCATTTGAGTTATTGTTGCTGTTGTTGTTAAGTGACAATGTGATTACTGACAGGTAAGTGAGTGTAATAGTCTTCTAAAAACTGTGAATAAATTGACAGAGTGGGCAGGAAGACGCTAAAAATTATTTAAGCAGACTAAGAATAACACGAAGAGCAGGTTAGAATAATATTTTGAAGATGCCCCTGAACTGAATTCACAGACATAACATCTTGCCTGGGTGATGATACCTAAAATGTGTTTAACATTTTGGCCATGTATGGAGCAACCTCCTGAAAAACTCACTCTCTAATTGAAGAAGTAACTTGAAGAATGGATGTCCTTGAGATCTGCAGGCAATGCTGTCTACAGGAGTTTGACATCAAAGTTTGCTCTCTGTGTGTGCGCATTATATAAACAGAATTTTTTAAAAATGGGTTAGAACCTTTCCTGTCTTTGCAATGCCCAAGGGATTTGCATATGTTCAGGCTTCTATAAAAATACCAAAGTATTTACTTCTAGTTAACTGGGTAGAATTTGCACAACCTTAGAGCTAAATGCCAGTGCACTCATTTACTTTCAAAAGAAAAAGTCATTGAAACAAAAAATAAAATAACAACAAATAGATTATTGTATCACATATTAAAGGTTATGCAAAGCCTGAAATAAAAGACAAAATATCTACTTCTTAATGCAGAACTTACATCTTACATGCTTAGGTAAGGAGCCATTTTGACTCCTATTGGTTCAGTCTGTAGTGTTTAACTCATGGCACCATGTTTTGTTTGCACTGCAGCACACTTTCTTTGTTCCTCACATATATTTTCTTGCTACAGTATTTCCTATTCTGGTTCTAAGCCACAACAATAGATTTTTTGCTGTGGTCTGACATGAAGATCAGGAATTGTCGAAAGACTATAAAGCACATGGCCAAGAAAATTTTCAGGTCAGCTCAGTGTATAGAGTTATGTCAAGAATAATACAAGCAAAGGTTGCTTTCTCTTTCCTGGCAGAATGCATTTTTGTCACTTTCCTTCATGGAGCCACTTTATTACAGCTATTAAGAAACATTGCATGAGATGCTAAAGTTGTAAAGAAGATGAAATGAAATGGTGCTGTACAAGCCAGATGTATTTGTAGAGACATTTCAAGTCCTAAATACCAATCTTCTGAATAGCAAAGGCCATTTATATGTGTATATGGTTCAAAGGAAAGATATTGACAAAATAAAAATACTGGTAATTTTATAGTATTATATACCCAGTTCATGTGAGGCAATGAAATAGTTTTATGCTCTCACTTTTACTTTAGATACTGAAATTTTCATCAGGGCCAAGACAATCATTGTTTGTCCTCCTGCTTCTGATCCTGGGACAACCAGAACCTGCTCTGACAGTGCAGTTCCAAGGACTGGGAAGAATATTTGGTGTTGACAGCAACACATATCAGTCCAAATACATCACCATCATTTGGCCTCTGTTTCCACTGAATTAGAAAGGTTTGCAATGCTTAGATCGGAAATAGTTTCAGAGGTTTTGTGGTTTTTTTTTTTCCAGATAATAGTAATTGCTTTTTGTCTAAGGGTTTGTTATGATTTAACCTTAACTGCCACTCATCCACTCACTCACATCCACTCACTCTCCCTTTGTGGGATGGAGAGCACCAGAAAAGTGAGAAAAGTCATGAGCTGATATAGGGAAAGCAAAAGCCATGCATGAAAGCAAAAAGAAAAATGAAGGAATGTCGCTGTTGAGCAGCTAGCAGAGTAATGAAAACACCAGTTCTCAGTGGCAAGAAGGAATGACCTTTATTGTTTTGATTTCATCACATATATAGAGTTCTCAAAAGTCACCCAGATTGGTCAGTCTGAAGCCTTCCCCCAGGCCTGATTGGCCAGGCCTGCACTGCCCAAGTTCTGGGACACTGTTCCAATAACATCCAAACTTTATCTTTATTTATAAAACACAAGAAGAATTCTCGTGGGAAAAACCTGTGCTAGCCACAAAGCAAATAAGTTACTTGGGGAGACAAAACACCACCACCGCTTCCTTCTTCTTCCTCCAGCTTTATCAGCTAAGTGTGACATCATATGGTATGAGATCATCCGTCCGGACTGTGTGCCCTCCCAATTTCTCCTACAGCCCCAGCATCCTGCTGGTAGAGTGGTGTGAGAAGCAGGAAAAGCCTTGACGTTGTGCCTGCACTACTCAGCAGTAATGAAAACATCCCTGAAATATCAACACAGTTTTCAGCACAATTCCAAAACACAGCCCCATACCAGCTACTCTGAAGAAAATTAACTCTATCTCAGCCCAAACCAGCACAAGGGTTTCCTTAGTTCTCTTCTACAACACCTGGGCAGAAAGAGAGTGTAGCCTTCTTATATGTTTACTCGTTCAAAAGAAACGTCTTGAATACAGTATTGCAATTTTTAAAAAACTATCCATGAGTATTAAATAAAAAAATTGCTGCTGTTCTGATACCCAATTTGTGTGATTTTCATGCACAGTTTACTTGCACAACAGTTAATACTTGGATATTTGGTCTTCATAAGCAGCTGCTTATCACTGTTCTGTCAGAGAAGGATTGTCACTGCATGGCGTGAAATTCTGTTTCCACTGACTTAGCAGAAACTTTTATCACTTCTTGAAGGAGAGTCTAACTTCACCTATGTGTCTTGCACCTTGGATAAATTTTGCAGTTTCATGGAGGAAGCTAACATATACAATATCTAGATGTTTCGTTCATTCCTGAATCTCATTTCCAGATTAAAACCACAAATTCTCCTTGCTTTTGCATGACATAGTTTAAATGAGAAAGTAGTCAAGGAGGAGACCACTTATATGTCATGTTGCAAAGGTCTGTACTAAGCTGTTCCATTTCCAAAATCTCTTGATTTTCTGGGACATTGTTGAACTAAATATAAACTGCCCCAGAATAACTATGTGAAGACAAGAATAATACATTGCGCATAGCAGTAGTCTTGCTGTGATGAATTTTGAAAAGCAGTGCAGGATAGGAGTCTGGTCCAGCATGGTCTCAAGACCTACATTCTGATGTTTCTGTATATGTTCATTTTCCAGAAATCTTTTTCTGTGATCAAACACATGCAAGTTACCTTAATCTATACAGTCCTTTAAGTCATCTGGGTTTTATCTTTCTCATGCATTTTCCATTACCAGAATCAATGCTTTCCTTTTGGTATTTTTGATTTCATGAATGAGTAGAAAATTTTTCTGTCTCAGACAAGTCCAAGTTATTGAATTATTTATGGCAATTTTTCTCTCCCATCTCTTTTCTTAAGACTTGGTTCATTTCAGAACCCATTTCATATTTTTTTGGCAATGTACATGAGATTCTTTCTCTAAACTATAATTTTACTTTTATTTCAAATAAAAATAGGGTGTTGTTTGGTTGTTTTTTTTTTTTGTTAGGGTTTTTTTGTACTGTTAGCCATTACATTTTAAGGCAAAAAAACCCCAAAAACTTGGGTGAGAACCACCAATGCAATATTAGAACTAAGCAAACAATTTCTGGTTTCTAGCAAATTCTTTGCTGTATTGTTCTCTGCTTTGAACCCTTTAGTTGTCTATATGTGTACATCTATATTTAATTTTATTCAGCTAAATTTTTGGTGTCCAGTGTAAGGCAGTATGGCTGCCTTTGGAGCACATTCCTACTCTCTGACCTTCTAAGTGCCTCTTATATTTTAGCTCAGTTGTTTAGAGCCTGGGGCTAAGAACTCCAGGGTTTTGGGTTCAACCCCCGTATCAGCCATCCACTTAAGAGCTGGATTTGATGATCACTGTGGGTTTCTTTCGACTCAGAATATTTTGTGATTCTATATTTTAAGACCAAACTTTAATAATTGCTGCATTTTAAATTGTCTGTTCTTATTCTGTAGTGCATAATTAGAGTTCCCGTGATTTGTATAATTCCGGAATCCTTCAAATTTAAGTGAGGAATTTATCTTGCTGTTTCATAAGCCCTTCTGAATGATATGTCCCATCAAAATTTCCATTCCCTCCTCAGTGTAAATATAGCCTTAATTCTAGTGCTGCTTGAAAACAAGGCAAATGGGATTTTTATTTTTTTGATGTCTTACTCACATATGATAAATTCCTCTGCAGCTTCTGTGAGAATATAGTTTCTGTTGTGCAATTGTATGTGTGTGCCACTACACAGATGATACAAATGTATTGGACATCTGTTTCATGAACAATGTCTTGTGCTTGACAGAATGCAATATTATGGACATATTCCTTCAAATAGCTTCAAAGTAAAAATAAAATTCAGCAAGGAATGAAGACTGTCTTTAGTTCGTTAATCTTCTGCCTCTATGCCCTTGTGGATTAATCTTGAGCTGTGAGCTTGGATAAATATGCCTGGCAAGAAAATGCTCTCACTCATTCTTTCTTGCTTTCTTCTTTTTTTTTTTTTTTTTTTTTTTTTTAACTTTTAAGCTCTCTAGACTCTGCTGCCTGGAGTGCACAGCCTAAAGTGCACATAATTATTTTCTATGAAGGACTCTCCACTGAGTTCTTCAAGTTCCATATGCAATTGGAATTGCTGATGGTTCTGTCAGTCATGCATTGCCACTATATACTTTTAATTTACTCGTGGTGTGGAAGTTTGATTTGCAAAGTTAATTCAAAGACAACTTTTATTTATCAAATTTTCAGGGAAATGGGGAGGTATTCTGGTCATTTTAGGGAACAGGTCTCAGTCTTGACAACTAGCAAATTGCATTTGCTCTTCATTCACTTTGTTTTTATCTGAGCTAATTTTTGACAGTAACAAGTGCTCTAAACTCTAAAGTGGATGCTGTCTGGTGTCGCTGTTGAGCAGCTAGCAGAGTAAAGAAGGCACCAGTTCTCAGTGGCAAGAAGGAATGACCTTTATTGTTTTGATTTCATCATATATATAGAGTTTTCAAAAGTCACCCAGATTGGTCAGTCAGAAGCCTTCTCCCAGGCCTGATTGGCCAGGCCTGCACTGTCCAAGTTCTGGGACACTGTTCCAATAACATCCAAACTTTATCTTTATTTATAAAACACAAGAAGAATTCTCATGGGAAAAGCCTGTGCTAGCCACAGTCTGGTACATATCACATCATCACAATTTTCAAACATAATTTCCCACATATGCATGGTCACTTATAAGGAACTGATGCAAAGAGAATCACAGGATCACAGAATGACACATACCTACAAGTCAGGATAAATGCTTCTGTTGTTCACCCTACTGTCCCTGAGAGAAGCCTCCCTCATCCTAATATCCATCAGCTAAACAGAGTACCTAAATATTCTTGGTAATACCTCCAGATGGACAAAAAATTAAAATATAGTTAAAAGGAATTAATCATTATGTTTGCTTTTCTGAGTGTGTGACAGGCATTTTCATTCCTCTTCAAGGAATGCAGTACTTACGTATGGCGGTAGATAGTAAAGAATACATTTAAATTTAAACACATACATTTTCAGACCTACTATGGAAATTTCCAATGAAATAAAATTTTGTTCCATGTAGATTAATTTATCTTGTTCAAATGTGGAAGCAAAACTGAGGATTGTTTGGACAACAAATAAGACAGTATTTCGTGTAACTTAACAGAGGAAATTAATGTGAGGAACAAATGTAAAAATCATATTTCTCTTCCTACCTTTTCTGAATCATTTAGAGCTCTTTGACTTTGTCAAGAGCCAAAGATTACTGAACCAGATTTTCCATTAAAAAGGAAATCATAACCTCTTTTAAGCAAGACGGGGGTATATATAAGCATTTTCCTTATGAGAAATATGGTCCTTTCTTTTATTTAGGCTAAGAGCACTTTAATTCTTTTGTAGTTTTCTTTCTATTTTTTGTCCAGAATGTATCTACACATATCATGTTGCTTCAGTTTTCTTTTTTTTCATCCTCCTAAACAGCTCTTATGTCCAAGAAATTAATAGTTTTGTATTAGATGAATCTTTCATCCAGAATTTGTAACATTTTTTGAATTAAATTATAGAAAAATATGACAATTAGGTAAAAAAAATCATATTAACACCTGTTTAATATCCAAATTGAATTATGGAATAATTGCTGCACAATACTCACAAACCTTCAGAGTTTTAAACAGAAAGCTTCTCTTTATTCCACAGTGAAATGGAATAAGGGGTATGTTTTTATCTATTTGTGGACATTTCACAAAGAGGAAAATGAGGTTGAATTCATGGAATAAGTTATTCACTGCTAATTATACACTGCTCTAGCATCAATGGAAAAATCAACCACAAATGTACTGCAATAACTTAGCAACGTGAATGGGAAGTGTAGCTGTTCGATGATGCACATGAATACAAGATGCTAAATTGTATGAAAATGGCCTCAGGATATTGTTTCAGATTCTGTATTGGTTTCTGTATGAATAACGTTACTGCAGTGGAAAACAAAAGAAAACAAACAACTCAGAGTTTTTCTACTGGTAAAAAATATATCAGATAAAATCCAATATTCGTACAGATCAGGAGTTCAGGTTAAATTATAAAAATTCATTTCTGCAGTTGCTTTCTTTTTTGCTCAATTATCCTGGATATTTGTTTGCTTGGGAAAAAAAAATATTCTTCACTTCTCTTTTTGCTTTGATCCTTCAAGTGGGCCTAATCCCATGTTTGTAATAGCCTAATCCTCCGCTATGGAAATTAATGTGGTGTCACACATACTCAGTGTTATGTAGTTCCAGTGCCAGAAGGGACAATGAGCCTTAAAAAGAGCAAGATATTCTAAAAATAAAATAAATAATAAAATTTTTTTAAAATGCCAGAGCAGACAAATAGGTAATCTTTTCAATGAATATGTAACATGGTCAAAATTGCATAATGTTACTGAAAGCATAATTTGCTCCTCCGGGTTTGAAAGATTGCACTTCTTTTTCCTTTCTTGGGCTAATCACAAAGACATATATTTTGATTTCAGAGTACTATAAAGGCATAATCTTCTCAGTGAAAAACTATCAAGGGATGGATTTTTTCCTAAAATAGTCACATGAATCTTTGGAAGGTTTTTGGAAACAAATCCTTCTAACATTTCCAATAGCTCGTTCCACTGGGAAAACACATGAGGGAAGGAGAGACCAAAGGAAACACTTCTTATCCTTTGGGAAGATGGGCTGAAGTTCTCAGGCAAATCCCACAGAAGATTCAATATTTCCATAACTTGTGCAAATGTGAAGGGGAAGCCCTGTCTGTCTTGTCAAAGGTTTCTTTGACTCTTCACAGGCTCATCGTCTTCAGGCCACAGATGTATTTCTTGAGACCTTTTGACTTCGGCTTGCTGTTAGGTTAGTAGCCCAAATATTCCTCTTGAAAATGACTTTCCACTGTGCATGTTTGCCTCTAGGTGTTCAATACATCCTCATGAAACTCCCTTCTTTTGCTCTATGCTTTTCTTTTCCTTGTGAATAAAATATTGTTTTTATTCCACTCACCCCTGTCTTAAATTATGGTACTGAGGGAAGGAAAAAAAAAGAAACAGGGAAAAAAAACCCCAAATCCCCAATCTTTTAATGTGCATTTCATTTGAGAAAAATGTCCATAATTGTTTTGCTGATACTGTAAATCTACAAAGAGATTGAAAGTAAGTTTAAGATTCATTTTATGGGGATGCTCAGGGGAACTGAACTGTAAAATCATTGTCTGTAAGTCCATTTAGGAACTTGTCCCTTCATTCCACATCTCTCTTTCCCAACAGCACTTAGAAATGTGTTTTTAATTATCTTGAACATCTGATTAATTTCTACATTGCAAACTGCAGTCCTGGTGGGAAGATACTTGTCATGACATAGCAGGAATAAAATACATCTTGTCTGAGAAGTATGGAATATGGTTAGTCCAGTTTTCAACTCTTTCATTACTGTTCTTAAGCTTAATTTTTAAAAGCATTAACCTCAAAATATTGCTGGCAAGCAGTTTATTTGGTAGTTCATTATACTGCCCAGCAGGCAGTGAAATCAGCAAGAGCATGGGCTTGTTGGGCTGCTCCATATGTTTATTTGCTAGCATGTACAGAAAACAATCTCACACAAAGATTCTGAAAATGCTGAATCCAGCAAATAGACAGAGAAGCTAGACGAGAGAGAGAATGGAGGATGGGGACTGTAATGGGGATGGGAAATTTCTTGCCTGACAGAGCAGAAAGACAAGAGGGCCCTGAGTGTACCCTGAGTGTACTGTAGGACTCAGCCCTACCTGAGTCCCCTTAAGCTGCCCTCTCCTTGTGGCACAGAGATGCCATTTCAGCCTTGGTTGGAGTTTTGCCCCCAGTCTGTTCCACAGCTGCAGGCTGACCTCCAAAACCCACAGAAACCTGAGGCAACAATATTCTAAGACAGATCAACCCTGCAGCCTTCTCTAACACTCCAGCATCCAGAGCAGCCCCTGCCCCCCTACTTCCCACACTGCTCAGGGGGATAGGGTGAAGGTGTGGGGTTTTCTGGAAGACAGGATGACTGGTGTCCTTTCTAAGACTCCTCATTCCCATTCATTTCCACCTCAGTGACCAATTTTATCAGTACAAGAGAGGCAAATTGATGATGAGCTCTGCCAAACTGGAGGAGTTACGTGGGAAGATTTTTTAATACCATGTGACTATTTTGGTTTTATTTCATTTTTAGAGGGCAGCATCAGGGGTTCCCCCTGTTAAATCAAGGATGTAATCCTTCAAATTATAAAAACTTGAATAAAAACAGAACTTGAATAAAAACAGAACGGAATAGCTGAGCTAAAGTTTGTAGTCTCAGAATCCACATGAAAAGCCTCCAGGCAGATCTTCTGCCAGAAAAAGTGATCAATTAGAGGATATTTCAGACCCAACAGGTAGCCTGCTCTTATTTTTCCCTTACTGAATATCATAGACCCTTGCATTAGTACTTTGAGAAACATGATGGACCTCTGTAGTTTTAATTGTTTTTCCAAGCTCCTTCAAATAAAGAAAACGTTCTTCAATGAACTGTGTTATTGTGGTACGACTTTTAATATGTTTGTAGAAGAAGTCAGTTATACCTTGTGCTTAGAAGGGATTGGTGGAGACTACAGTAGATCCATGATGGCCCTAAATTCCCAGGTTTCATTAGTAATCTTGCACTGACCCCAAAAATTTTTTTCCAAGTACATGGGTTTTCTATGCAAGTGGCAAATAAGGAAAAAGGAAGAAAAGAGGGTTTTAGGGGTGTATAAAAAGCTGTGGAAAATTATCTGTCTAAAGTACAAAATCCCAGAAAACCACAGTATTAGTAAATAGTGCAAAAGAATCTAAAGAAATATTAAGCTAATAATAGAAACACTGTGATTATCTCTCCCCTGGATTTATCCCTCAAATTCCTCCAATGAAGAGGACATATTTGTGATAAAATTTCAATTGAAAACTTTCCTTTGGTAAAACACATAACCTGGAGAGTTACTCCTTCAAATTTAGAAATCATTTCTAGTGCTTTGGTATGCTAGTGGTGGAGCACTAAAATATTTTACTAATAATCATCCAGTAAAATGGAGTTCATTGCCTTCGATATCCCACCCTAACGGCTCTGGGTGTTGTTAGAGTAAAATATTTCTGTGCATACAGAAGTTCAAGAATCTCAAAAAACTTAAGACATGAGCAAGTAATAAAGCCAACTTGTAACACCTTGATATTCTAAAGCCTTTAAACTGGCATATTTCTTGGCATAACTCAAGGAAAGATTCAGTGTAATAGATGCTTTAAGACATAGATTAGTCACATGTGTCATAAATTTTATCCTGCCCAAAATACTTAAAGGAATATTTAACAATTTCCATTACACTTTCTCAGTACCAGATATAGATCTTGAAAACTTTTCTTAATCTGTAGCAGATATTATAGCCAATTATACTATTTTATTCCTTAGGTGATTCCACTGACTTCAGATTATTTTATAGACTAGAGTAATACTCATGTTACAAATGAAATGTCTCTTTTTCACACTCCTATATTATAAATGTCAGCCCAACCTTTGGATATGCCACAAATTAAAATAAGTCCCATTACTTAAATTCCGCAATCAAACTTTTTAAAGTAGCTTTCTTTGTGAATTGTCTGCTACCAATAAGATCTCAATGACAGAACACTGAAAATAAATCCTACATTTTTGTACAACTCCCCATTCATCTAAATTGCAGAGGAAGACAGGCTGCTTTTCATACAGAGCAGGACAAATGAAATCAAATACATTATTTCGCAAAATAATTTGAGCAAAATAAATAATTCAATATTGCTCAGTTATTGTATAATAGCTCCTATGAAACGATTGGAAAGAACAGACTTCCATGAAGTCAGTTCTGGCACTTAGTTTAATTCATGGAGGTCAGGAAGACAAGTCTATCTGCTTGGATAGCACATCATTCTTGCACACTACAGAAGAGTCTTTGAAGAAATGGGTGCTGAGCACAAAGGTTTAATACTCCTGTGTTCTTTCAAATACAGCCCAGTGTCAGTTTGACTATTTGAATGTGCTAGTGGCTGTAATTGTTCTGCCTAGCAATGTGTGAAAGTATGTAAGACTAAAGTAGATTAGAAGAAACAGCCTGTAACTTTCATGCTACCCTGTACCCTGAGCAATCTGATCCAGTTGTGTGGCATTCCTGCCCATGACAGGAGGGTTGGAACTAGAAGATATTTAAGTTCCACTCCAAACCAAACCGCTCTATGGTAATGCAGATCTGCCAATCCAAGCAAGATAGCAGTACAGGTTTCTATAAAATTAGGTGTAAACCAAAAAGTGTAAGGCTTATACCCACTATTCCCTTTACATCCAGATTGCAAAAGAATTTAATTCCTCAGGAAGCAACAACATTGCATGTCAGCTCTGTCCTGCCTCAGAGTAAGATATCATCTAAAAATAGTACAATGCACTGCAACATGACAGCAAAATTTTGCATTATAGTAACTAGTTTTTCTCTTCCAAGATATGCAAAAGCAAGACTGATAGAAGATGCTGCTTTAGGAAACTACCAATGCCAGCAGCAGGAAACATGCTCAAAGAATGATTTTCAGTTTCATAAGTAGCGTTAAAAAATTAAGCTGAATTCTTCAAAGATATTGCAGTAAAGATATGGAGATGTTTCAGTTAGTCAGAATAACACTAATCAGTTGTTATGTAGATTCATAGCCAGTTTTATTGAACAATTATTTATGCTCTTTTTCCATATAGTTCCATAGAGCAATTGGTGATTATTAGTAAATCAGAATGCGAGGACACCCGTGATAGAACAAGGACAGAGATGTCAAAATGAAATAGACCTCTGAGCTTTTTTTGGATATTTGACTCTGTTTACCTCTCATTACAAATAAATTAAAAAAAAAAAAAAAAGAAAATGTAAAATACAACTATCCCATGGGTTAAGAATAATTTTCTCTTTTATAATATTTTGTCTTAACAGTGCATTAAAATCTCACTTATAATGCAGAGTGTTTTATTCACACTCAATATCCTTAGCCTAATAAAAGATACTGCACCTTGTTTTTAAAGAAATTTTGTCTGCTTTAACATGGATATTGAATTAAAGAGCCTTAAAAGGAGGCTGTTTCAAAGGGTAGACAATTACTCTATTTGAGAATTGGTCCTCTTTTGCATGCCACAGATTTACTAGTCATATTAAGAAAAACTTGACCCTGGGCCTCTAAATGTTTTCAGAATGAGCGTTGCTGATTCCATTGTCTGTGTTTATTAATCCTAGCTATGATTATTAGCCCCATATAAGGTAAGCATTTTCAGATTATGATTTTAATAATAGTAATTCTGGGTGAGGCTTTAACTAAACTGTCCAAATGAAATCAAGGTTATGATCCTTTCATAGCTGAGGTTAATACTGTAAATACCAGATATGACCCCTGCTGAAGGACTGCTTCAGTAATTCACTGGAGTGAAATTACCTCAGTCTCTGGAAATGAAGATCCTCTAAAGGGTCTGGCAAGAATGCATATAAAGTAGTAATCAGGAGTCAGTGCCACAGAATGGGATAATGTAATCTTCAGTCTTACTTAATTTTGGGAATATAAAGATTTCTTCCTTTCTAAAAATTCAGATTAAAGGGAGAAATAAATTTTGTAATTTACACTTCTGACATTAAGCTGAAAAGCAGCACTACAGACACCTGCTTCCGAATTGTCATTGTTTCCATGGTGCTACTTTCCATCACTTATTTTTAATAGTTTACACAACAAGATCAAGGGTGTCCCAGCTGTTACTGCCACTGTTGCTAAGCAACCTTTAAATCAGAGTTCAAGAAGACAAAGAATCATGCTTGAAAAATTTCTCAAGTGTCTGCTTTCCCCTTTCTTCTTCTGTCTACACTATTTTTCAGATGCCATGTTTTCTGTTCCCTTTTTTTTCCCCTTTCAAATTCTGTGTGAATCAATTATAGTCTCCACAAAGAATAAGCCACCTTCTAGCTTCAACAGCCACCGTTTTATGCCAGAGAGGAATCTGGGGTACTAAATAAAGGGCTTAAAACATTTACCTTTTTTTTTTTTTTTTCCAATTAAGTCCAAATATTTTTAGAGCTCTGCAACCTGCTGCTGCTGTTGTGCAACATCTGTGCATGACTGCATCATGGACTGACACACCGATCAATGGAGAGAGATTCAAAGCTTGCAGGGAATTTCAATGCCCCCCCTGTGCCTTCTGGAATCTTAATGCTGTCACCTGCAAAAGCCTCAGAGGTCAAAAACAAACTGCAAGAAGGAAAAGATAGCATAGGTAAATCTGGAGAAGTCTGGAGCTGGATCTCTCTCCTAAAATGTAATTATTTTTCAAACTTTGTTTCTCAGCCATCAGCATCCCTCCCCCTGCACTACTAATTGTATGACAAACAGCAGCATGCATTTTTACTCAGATATATTAGGTGTGCTAATATTGAAAATAAAGCAGTGCTGTGGAATGCAAGGATCAAGGAAAATATTAAATTAAGAGATCCTGTATTTCATTTAAAATCTTTGTTTGGCTCAATGGCCTTCCTCTTATTTAACCCATCCAAACTTTCATGTATCCAGGTGAATTTTTCTGTTGTTTCCTAGATCCTCTCTTTTTCTGGTCTTGCAATTCTACATGCTTCTTTTCATATCATACCTCCTTGATCTCTTTCCCTTCTTTGCACCTCACACTGCAAGCCACTAGAACAGTGTTTATTCTTTCTTACCTTCTGCAAATTTATCTTGCAGGATTGTTTTTCTTCATTTGTAAAATGCTGTTTTAATAAATTCTCTTTCAAATTCTGCAAAAGAGATACACTTTCTATCACTTCTCATCACCTGTTTGTACTTCTAAAGTCACCATTTTCACAAATTATGCTGTTTCTGGGTTTTTAATCTTCACACTAGTCCATAGTTTTTCAATCAGGTAAACAATTCACTAATGTCGTACAAGCATTTCAAATAGTTCTTTTCAATCATTTATAAAATTTCTTTCTTCTCAGTTTTCAGTTAGAAAAAAAATTCCTTACAAATTCAATGTCCATAAAAGTTTTCTGGTCATAGAGACCAAACTGTGGGCAGCTCCATCACCTTCCCTGTAGCAGTCCCTCTTGCAGAGCTATCTACTCGAGGTACACCAGCAGGGGCTGAGGCACCTGAAGAGTCTTGGGAGCTGGATGAGCTTTAAGTTGTGGCGACTCTGTGAGTTGCTCCCAAGTTCCTCTGGGATGGTGCTCATGAATATGCGCCAGAGTTGTACCTGGTTGGCTCCTCACAACACCTCCCCTTCCTCCCCTATATGGTTGTCTTCTAGAGTGTTCTTTGTTCTGCCATTAAGTTGCTCCCTATTGGTTTGGTTTAATGTCCCTCCCTCCTGTAAGTTAAGTTTATTGGTTATGAGTTCTGTTCATCTTCCCATACTGTGTTCCTATTGGCCTGCGTGCCAAACTCCTCCCAATCATGCGCCCCTTATAACCCCCTGCGCAGCCTTGCTCGAGGCTCTCCTGTCGATGCTTCCAGCTTGCTACCTCCCTCCTGTCACCTTCCTTCCTTCCCTACAATAAATCCACTGGAATCCTCACCCGAGAGCCTGCATCTTTGTTACTTGCACACACGCCTCTCTCTGCCACGCTTCTCCGAGAAGCTCTGCACTGCCTGCCGCCGGCGCACTGCCTGATAGGCAAAGGCAAGGTCTGCAAATTCAGGGACTGATCGCCACGCTTCCCTGCCACACTGCTGCCTCAAAACCCATACTCAATTTCAGAAGCTGCCTAGAAGGTAAAATAGCTTGTTCTGTGTGTTCCTTCAGCCCTCAGCCTTACTGTTTGACCCCTTCATAAAGACTTCCTCAGCAAGACTGTCAGTTGTGGTGGTACTACTTTATTTATTTACTTGTTTATTTGTTTGTTCATTGTCAGGAAACAGGAACAGGGAGAGACCGTGAGAGGTTGCTGATCTGCTGGGTGATGCAACATTTGGTCTCTATCTTCTTGGTCAGACACTGAAGCTGCCACAGGGAAATAAGTTACTCAATCTGTGAAAACATTTGACCTTTATTTTCATTTCATCTATGTTGGTATAAATTGAGGAACCTCATCATAGTTACAGAATGACCAGCAATGCAAAATTGCTGTAAGAAGAAGAGTTGACATTTAGAGCTTTTATCCAAAAAGTAACTCTACTGCCAGTGTTTAATGTTCTCTCTAAAGTCAGTACCACTATTCTGAGTAAATGAATAGATTGTGCTTCAGATTTATTTCATTGATTTCTATGAATCCTGCCAAGGAAGGATAGTCTCTTAAAACTCCAAGGTAGAAACTTACAGATGGCAGTATATCTGTTCCTCACTAATACTCTGAAAATACTTTATGGTGTTGTTTGAATCCTAAACTCCAGATTTGGCTAGCCCAAAATTCTGAAGGAATATATTCCGTTTAAATGAATGCTGTTACAATATTATTTCCTATACGAAGCTCAAAGCTGTGAATAGGAAATTTTCTGGCAGACTCATTTGGAAGTTGTGAAGTCTGATTTTTTTTAAGAAGAAATATGTGAGCTGCAGCACCTCATTATTATTCTGCAAGGTGTTTTTAGCACCTTTGCAGTTAAATATGTTCTTCAGAGTGTCTGTGTTTGGCAGAATTTTTTTTACAACCGTTTAAGGAACAAGTTAATTTAAGAATGGCAGCAGAATGCAGGTCCAGGTCAGCGACCCTGGCATCTGACTTAAGGGCTGAAGGCACACCAGCCCTGAGGACTGAGGAAGGAAGGTTAAGAGTGTGATGATGAGATGGTAGGTCAGAGGTTGGACTTGATGGTCTTTTCCAGCCTAGTTCATTCTGTGCTTCTGTGATTAAGACACCCTTCTGCAAGAGTCTGTGCCTCAGCTTACATTCCAGAGGTGAGCACAGTTTTACAGCGTGCAGCTGGATGTTATCATCGAAAGCCAGAGTGCTCAGGCACCAGCAGCTGCCACCCCAGCCAGAGCAGGAGCCTCCCCAGCAGCAGCGCAGTGCAGCAGGCACAGAATTGCTCCTGAACAGCTCCCAAGAGCTGTTAGCGTGGTTGTCTCAATAGTCAGCTGCATGGCAGTAATTCCTCAGGATTCAAATTATTGATCAGGTCCTCTCTGGACTAAGCTCTGTGCAAGCACACAACAAGAGCAGGGTTGTTTTTTTCCCTGAATAGCTGTGTAGGTTCCTGCAACACATTCACAGGAGCTTTTCTCACTGTGAGTGAACATTCCCTCACACTAACAAGAGGTCATGGGGAATATTGTTACAAATACGTGTACTTTGCTTTCCCGCCTAGAATCCTGTGTAAATTAGGATCCAAATCATGTAATGGGAGATTAAATTTACAGTGCAGCACAAGATAAACAAATGAATCAAGGGCGATTTAATCAAACACTGCACCATTTTACACGCTCAGAACAGTTCAGCACAGCTATCACTCCTAGCATTTCAATTTCTGTCACTCTGTAAGACTAAATCAATATTAACAATACTGGCATAATACAAATGATAATAGCTTAAAACTCATATTTTCATGCCAGAATTAAAATTTGATCTCATGATATGGAATGCAGAGGTTCTTCATACAGTCTGTTAAGTTGCACTGTGTGACAGACACAACACTCTTCAACTCCTACTCTTTTCATGGTAATGTCAACAAAAAGAAAATTATCATATTAGAATACAGGTGTATCTCAAAAGCTCTTCAAAGATCAGGACAATGAATCTGAAGACTTCAGCAGGCCTCTCATGGGTCAAATACTTATTAATATTAATAAGTCTGCAATTTAATTGCTGGGATTCAGCTTTTTTTCATTTAGCAAGTTCTCTGTTATGAAACAATCACAGAGCAATTTATAAGCATTTGTTCAACTCTTCCTTCATGAATCACAAGTCATCACCTTAAATCTCTGTAAAAGAGATTTTTATGACTAGACTGGATTGCAATATAATTAGGAGAATCAAAAAAATTTTAAAGTGGTTCTGAAGCAACTAAAAGCTAGCACAAATAAGTGGAGAAATGTTAAAACAGTAAGCAAAGAAGAAGCAATTACATGCTCTTTTCAAAGATGTCATATTGCATTCTTTATTCTAATTTTGGAAAATAAGCCACTGATGACCAGGAACAATTGATTTTCCTTCACAGCTGTTTTCTAATTACTCCTGAACACTGAAAATTCCAGTGCTGTCACTCAGTTGTACAGGGAGTCTCATCAATTGATTTTCCTATTACAGCGAGTAGCCTGTTGTCCTGTTACCCACACACGTATGAAAGGTCTTCGGTGCTGTCATTGTGGTGCTTTCTTTTAGGTGTGCTGAACAAGCCAGACATTTCACATTGCATCAGACTGGAAAGAAATGCGCAAGCCATTAGCATGGATGCACTTGCAGGACTTTTTCTTTCCTGCACCTTTTGTTTCAGTATTCCTAAATTGCAGCTGTCATTCATTAACTTCTGAGAGCTTCACCTTGCTATATATTCATATATATATACATACATGTGTACATGTACTCTTTAGGGAGAGATAAATGCACATGTGCATTAATACCTATATATGCTGTAAGGTCAAAGATTGACAAATTACATTAAGAAGGATTGAAAGAATCTGATCACTTGGTGTTCTGAATACTTTTTAAGTAAAGCATGCAAAAAATTGACAGGGAGAGCCACACCTAAGGTTCAGAAAAGGAACCTTAGAGATGCTATGGACTTCTTCAGGTATTATACAGAATTACAAAATAAGGGTAGCAAGAAGGGTTGTTTCGTTCTGCATTTTTCTTCTTGTGTCTCTTTAATTCTGGCGATTTAGCAACTATTTTGTGCTCAGAGGTCTTTTACCCTTTTACTCAAGTAGATAGTAATGCCATATCTCTGTAGTTTCACACATACTGTATCTTATATTCTGTATGCCAATCCTGGTATCCAAACAGTAAAATTCTATTTTTATTTTGACCTGCTTGCAGAACCCTTAAATTATGTACAAACACCTGATGAATTAGATAGAACTATAAAGACTGAGATCTCACTTTGTAGTAAACTGTTCCTGAAATCTTGAAGAAGCAGCTTCCAGCAGATTGTCAATAGCTCAGGCTGCACTGAGCAGATTTCCTATGGTTCAGGAATGCATTGGGGTGAGGGTTGCAGCACATAGTTTAAAAGTCCATGGTTCAAATAGAATGAGATGAGAAAAGACCTGCTAAAAAAAAACCAAAAAGTGTTAGAATTCTTAGAGCTTTATTCTATTAATTCTACTTGGAAAAAAAGGAAAGAGTGTATTTTTAGCCAGCTAATGAGCTCATGACCACAGGCCAGCTATTGCTCATGACCACAATACTAGGTGCTAAGTGTTTTGTGAAATTTTGGATATAAATACAATTTTTTTATTATTTGTTGACCCATAAGAGAGGAAAGGCTAAGCAGACATGCCCTTATTTTCTTCTTCATACAATAAGAATAAAACTGTTATCAGAAATGTTAGGTTGTGCTAGCTGCTGGGGTATTTTTAATACCAGATGATTACTATTGCTAACAAAATTGCAGAAATTTCCTCTTTCTCTAGGTTCTATGTAAGTTTAAGAGTGAATTTGTGGTAATATGTTCAACATCCTATCAAATACTGTATTTAATAGACTGGATTTAAAATTTAACGGTAATTTTATGCTTTGTTTGACTATTTTCCCCTTTTCTTCTATGAACAAGCATACCTCCAAATGCAATTCCTAACCCAACATGTGAATTAATGCTCTATTCCAGTCCTTATTCCATATGATATATGCTAATAGACAGCATTTGTAATTTCTTGTAGTATTTTGTCATCTATTCAGTATGTGCCATTATAAGGATCAAATCAATGCTGATCTTGTTTCTCCTCAACCATATGGTTCAAATAAAAGCATGCATTCAGTCAAAGGAAAGGATTGTTTTGTTAATCCTTGTTGGATTTGGGCAAATGGTCTATATTTACACAAAAAAGCTTTCCTTTAGAAGGCAGCACAGCATTTTGTTTTCTATCCTCGTTACCTACTTCCAAGTGAATTTTATTTCTTTTTACCTCTCTTTGGAGTCAAAAATAGCCCAGAACATTCCAAGGAGCCAAACAGTTATTTTTTTACCTCAATCTGCTGCATTTAAAGACCAGAGGTCTGGAAGCTGTGATGCCTCTCTCCTTCGGCTGTACCCAGCAGCTACTTTGAGTCTGACAGGATCAACCATCTAAAACTGAAGGTAGGACAGGAGTGTATTTGAGTATGGAGGCAAATTTCATTGAATGCTATTCAGGAGAACTAGAAGAGTTTCAACCAACCATTGCAGAATAATGTTGCAGTAGGAGCTTTGAACAAGACCTTTGAAATCAGTTTCTAGATTTGCACATGGATTAAAGTAAAGCCTTAAATTAAATGAGTTTAGAAAATAATTGAATGTATTGAATGCAATGAATTTCAATTTCTAATGAGTAGAAAAATTACAAACCTAGTCAAACTGAAGTGACTATTTGGTATTGTCCACAATACTCTATAGAGGAATTGAAGTTGTAACTTTGTTCTGTATCACAAATATCTCTACTTCAATCCTTTTCCCTTCATGCTCATTCTCTGTTCTATAGTGAGTCACATTTATATAATATAAATACTTCAATCATCCAGCTATGATTATTTTTAAAGCCATTGCTGAAATAGAAACTAGTATCTCCCAGCACTGTGTACTCCTATCAGGCTCTTATAATCAGGATGATCGCTTAATTAGCATGTTTGTTTCCACCAGGGTATACCAATTAAGAGATATAACCACACTGCTGTACATTCCTATTAATACTTTTCTACATTTAAAGTAAGATCACACATTTCAGCAGGTGTAGCTTTTAATGGTAACAGAAGATTTTCCAAAGGATATTGAGCTATTTTGCCATCTGTTTCTTATGCTGGTATTCTTAAATTACTAGAAACTAGACATTAGGTGGGGGGTTTTTAGAGCTTCCAGAATATTAACTTCATTTTATAGTTTTCACAGATGCATTCTAGCTAATATTTTAATAAAAATACAGCTGTCCTGACTAATGATTCCTCAGAAATGCTACTTCCACAGATCTGACATCCCAAGTCATTCTGCCTGCATATTATGCTAGGTGGTTACAGTAGAAATATTTTTCTGAAAAATTATTATGTTGCATCCTTTGTTTCTCTCTACTCTGAATATAAAGCTCAAAGCTTCTTCTGCATTTTCTATTTTTAATGCTGTAAAACATTTTATTCTGTTCATTATGACCTTGCTAAAAAAAGAGACAAATAATGCAAAGTTTTCATTTACTTCCAATGAATATTGAGCAGAGCAGAGTTATTAAAAAAATTTATGCTCTCTTCAGTACTATTTAAACTTATTTTGTAACATTCTCATATCTCACTTTAAAATCTGCTTTGTACTGTGAGACTTGGTTCTTTACTTGAAGGACAACATTTCAAAAAAGGAGGCTTTACATACACTGAAGTGTTTAATACATAAAGTATTCACAAAGGTTTCCTTTAACAATGTCTAATTATTCTGAAATTTGCATTCACAGAATTAATGATAATTTATTTTAAAATTGCTTTTAAATATGTGTGTACATTTTCCCAGTGTAGCACTATAAAGAATTCCCATGATTTTCAACTAGATTTCTGCTAATTGATCTATTATACACCTAATTAATTCATTTAGAATTATTAAGCCTGCAGAAGACACTAATAAAGCATAATATTGCAAGTTTCAAGCACAATTTATGCAATATCTGGGTGTCTCATCTGTCTCCCATTTCAGGTCTGAGTCTCAAACAATCACAGTATATTTTATAGTCATATTTTAGCAACTGCAGTGTTACAACTGCTAGAAGGCTTTCCAAACCATTATCTTCAATAATAGCAGCTTAGTTAATGGGTAGTTCTGACCACTCATTTATTTTTATAATGGGTATGATGCTGACTTAAAGGTGGTAGCCACTTTCACAAATTCACAACTCCAGGAGTTGATCTTTCGAGAAACATGAAACAAAGATTTGAGCGACACAACTGAATCAGTTTCTCTTTTCATAGAAGTTTTAGACTGAAACGGACTTATAAAAATGAAATTCCCTTTCCCATTCCATTTCCCAATGACTTTTATTTCAGTCTTTTTATAAAGTACACATAAGTACTGATGGCTACAAAGTAATTTTTCTGCAAAGCCTGTCACTGTCAAACTGTTTTCGCTTGCTGTTTTGCCAAACTAAAAGCATTTATTTTGGACCAGGAGAAGTTTTCCCTTAAACTTGGCTCACATTGGTTTCTTCCAGGTATAAAAAAAAGGAATCTGATTTCTCAAAACAAATTGGAGTATGTTTTTTGGGGTTTTTTTGGGCGGGTTCAGGAGCTTTTGTCTTTTTGGTTTCATTTTCGTTTCTTTTGTGCAAGAGTTTCACTAAAGCATTCTAGTACAGATATGGAAGCAGAGATTTACTCATTTGTTGGTGGGAATACTAAACCCAAGGTGTACTTTCTGCATCACCTCTGACTCTCTTCAAACAGAGAGGGATTTTCCTTCCGAAATATCCACATGTGAATGCTCACTAGTGCCTTGACACAATTGGACAGGCTTACTCCATGAGGTTTCCTTTTTCATCAGGATCTCAGCCTCAGGGCTGCAAGATCTGGATAAGACTTTCCCTGCAGATAATGCTCAGACAGTCAATTTTCTGTCCACTTCCAAATCCCTGACATTTTGGGACTTGTAGAAGAAATTATTATGTATCAAAAATGCTTCACCTCTTGCACATTAAGTCTAAACAGGCTGCTGATTTCATGGCAGCAGTGATTTGAATTTATATTAATTTCCAAATTAAGAATCCTAAACGTAGGCATCTTTTGGTAAGGATACACATGTGCAGTGAGTGGTTGACCTTCAGTTAATGGAATTAACAGAGATCTAGGGCTCAGCTCAGTTGCTTAGGCATTGTCATCTGTGCCAATAGAGGCAGTCCACATTATCCCAATAAGCATCCAAATCCCACAACCACAGAACTATGAAACTCTCATAAATCCTGTGTTATTACTCTCATCCCCATATCAAATATTGCTATCAATTGAATGGTGCCTCTGATCTTTATGTGTGTCAGAGCATGAAAAGTGATTCAGGTCATCCTAAAGTAGACACCCAGCAGCAGCCTGTTTAAGCTCAGGCTTGCCCTAGTTCTTGGTTTCTACTTCTCCAGGGTACATTGTCATGCAAATAATTCTATTTTAAACAACAGGCATAGAATCCTTTGTAATTATGCTTCATTCAATTGCTGCTCATCATGTCAAACATAGGCCAAAAAATGTAGGATAACAGACACTAAATGGGAAAGAGCCAGCATATATTTTCTTGGAAGAATGGATTCAACAGCATGCACAGTTAAAAAAAAAAAAAGAAAAAAAAAGCATAAAACACCATCCTTGCCAAATAGTGATAATTTTTGTTCTGAAAATTTTCAAGGGTGGTTCTCAAAAGCAATTCATAATGAAAATAACACAGGAAGATGTGTTCATTCTGATGGTTTCAAGGTGCATCCTATTCTGAAGTTCTCAGAAATCATATGTCACAAGCTTCAAAAAAGCCCAAACCAAAGCCACACAGAAAAGGCATACTGGACCACAGAATAGTTTCTAGTATTTAATAATACATAGGAAAGAAACACAGGCAGCTTCTATTCCTAAATTATATGAGAATGTGAGTTCTGCATCTTCAATGTCCCACGAGTCTAATTCTTCTCATTATAAAATTTTTTAGATGAGAGACTCCCTATGAGCAGAAATTACATATGGAATATAAAATAATATCTCCAGCCAAAGACTGAAACTGGAAGATTGATACAAAGATTCAGTGTGGACATACTCCGCTGGAAAATTCTCCTACTGCCTTTACCCTACTCTGGTGTGACTTTGTTCTCATAAAAAGCACAGATATCTTCAATATTGTCAGAAAGTTCTAAGGAGTCAATGTTTAAACATAAGATCAAAAAATATAAAAGAACATAAGTTTTTCAGAAGATAAGGTCCCAAAAGAAGAGAGGTCCCAGCTGACTGGAAGCTGGCAAACATTGTCCTGATTTTCAAGATGGGCAAGAAGGAGGACTCAAGAAACTACAGACCTGTCAGTCTCACTTCAATGCCTGTCAAAATCACGGAAAAAATTATTCTGGGAGGTATTGAAAAACACCTGGAGAACAACACAACCATCAGTCACAGCCAGCATGGCTCCATGAAGGGAAAAGTCCTGCTTGTCAAACCTGATTTCCTTTCATGAGAGGGCAATTCACCTAGTTGATCTAGGCAAGCCAGCAGATGTGATCTTTTTGGACTTCAGAGGAGCTTTTGATACTGTCTCTCGCAGGATCCTTCTGGACACAACATCCAGCACTCAGCAGAATAACTGTGTTCTGCAATGTGTGAGAAACTGGCTTGCGGGTCAGACACAAAGGGTTATAGGGAAGGGATGACATCAGGCTGTGACTTGTCATGACTTGTCATGTCACTACTTGTCAGTAGTGACTGGGATTCTGCGGGGCTCCATCTTTGGCCTTGTGCTCTTCAACACCTTCATAAATGACTGGGTTGCAGGACTCAAAGGAATACTATGCAAGTTTCCCAACAATAAATTGGGAGGAGCCCTCAAGGGCAGAGAGGCCTTGACAAATTAGAGAGATGGGCAGTCACCAGCTGTAGCAATTTCAACGTGGACAAGAACTGGATTTTAAACCTGATATGGGCCAGCATTGGATGTATGCGCAGACTGGGGAATGAGAGGCTGGAGAGCAGCACTGCAGAAAGGATCCTGGGAGTCCTGGTTGATGGCAAGTTGCTCATGAGCCAGCAGTGCCCTGGCAGCCAGGAGGGCCAAGTGCGTCCTGGGGGGTATCAGGCACAGCATGGTCAGCTGGGCAAGGGTGGGGATTGTCCTGCTCCGCTGTGCACTGAGGCAGCTTCACCTTGAGTGCTGGGGGCAGTTTTGGGCACCACAGTACAACAAAGATATAAAGCTGTTAGAAAGAGTCCAAAGAGGGCCATGAAGATGATGTAGGGCTTTGGAGGGAAGTCGTGTGAGGAGCAGCTGAGGTCACTGGGTTTGTTCAGCCTGGAGAAGAGGAAACTGAGGGGAGAACTCATTGCAGTCTGCATCTTCCTCGTGAGGGAAAAAAGGAGGGACAGACACTGATCTCTTCACTCTCATGACCAGTGATAGGACTTGAGGCAATGGCATGCAACTGAGTCAGGGGAGGTTAGGCTGGATATAAGGAAAAGGTTCTTCCCCAAAGAAGGTGGTTGAGCTCTGGAACAGGCTTCCCAAGGAAGGGGTCACAGCACCAAGCCTGACAGAGTTCAAGAAGGGTTTGAACAATGCTCTCAGCATATGGTATGACTCTTGGACTATTCTGCTGGGCACCAGGAGTCAGAGTCAATGACCCTGATTGGTCCCTTCAAACTCAGCATATTCTGTGATTCTATGAATATTCCTTCAAAACTGAGAAAGATTTCTGTATCTTTACTAGTAAACACATGAAAAAGGACTGCCTGTCCGACTGACAAAAAATGCTATGCTAAGGCATATGATGATGTTTTTCAAAGAGTCACTTCTAGTGACTGTTGCTATATATGAAGTCATAGTCAATGTTTCAGTACAGATTTGTAACCTGAAATTAAATGTTTACAGGATATGAGGACGATGCATCTGTATAATTGCCACTTCTAGTAATGGAAATTTTGGGGATTTCCTCAGGCAGTTTTAAAACAATTAATAGAATAACAGAAATGCAGTTTTGTCTTACCTTTTCAACAGAAATTAAGAAAAAAAGGATATTTTCACCTTCTTACTATACCAAACCATCCACCAAGTGTTCACCTTCTTGATTAATTCTGTTGAGAATTCACGTTGATGTCTTTCAATATGTTTTAAATGGCTTGTTTTTAAATTTGTCACCATCATCTCCAACATTTACACGAGTTGCAGAAGTTTGCCTTAAATATTGTTTTTGTTTGGCTTTTTAGGTAACTTTGGTTTCTATTATTTCAATAAGGATGGAAAAACTAATATCTATCCAGACAGAACATCTCAAGGTCACTATGACAAAGAAAAGGAAAAAAAATAGATGAAACTGGGCCAAGACAGAAATTATCCATAATAAGACAATTCCTATTTAGAGTCTATATGTACAATTCCTACAACAGCTATTAAATATTTTGCCTTATTTCCTACTTGAATTTGCTGGTTTCAGCTTCTAGGCACTGGCTCTGGGTATAAGAAAACCAAATGCCTTCACCTGTTAAGGAACCTGATAATCCCTGTTATTTTTTTCCCATAGAAATACAGCTGCACAGTAATCAGCTCACGTCTCCATCTTCTTCTTACAAGCACTTAAACATGATTTTAAAAAGCTTGAAGAATTCCACCATTCACAGGTATTTTTGTGGCACTTTGCTGAATTCTGTGCAAATGGTTCAATTTTGCAGCAGTATTTTCAAAAGTAAGAACACAGTAATTGTGAATGGCATTCCAACATTAAAACCTCTCTAAATCTTACAACAAAGAAAAAATTCAATGTCTTCTTTCTCCTTTTCCTATTAGTCTTTTTGCCACAGCATATCACGTACTAGAGACATTATGTCATTTGTCCACTATGGCTCTTATTTTCTCTCTGGAATCTTGATTTTTATTATACAGCTCTATCTGCTGTATAAATATCCTGCACTGCTTGCTACAAGACATTTGACTTCTTATTTAACTCTGTTGAATCTGGCTGTGTGTAAGTGGTCCCATTTTACTCAGAAATCATGCATCAACCCCATTTCCACATCTTCATCTTTGTTACTAATTGCTCCAATCCATTCAACGTCCATCAGTTTTATCCATGATGTCTATTTTTTTCTGAACCCTTTCTAGGTATGCTGCATAAAAGCTGGGTGTCAAATAACTTGATTTTTGTGGAGTTCCACTGGAAACACACAGTGCTTGTTCCCCATTGACACATACTCTTTTGAGATCCATCTGTTGGATCAATTTCTTATGTGATCTGTTGATGTTGAGTAGTGTTAATCAGAGTTCTGGGTCACATTGTGTCATATGCATGTCATGGTCAGAGTATACAATATCTTTACTTTTGCCTTTTCTGACAAATTTTTTATCTCATCAAACACTAGAATCAGGTTTATTTGACTAGATCTAAGTTATGTAAAATTATTTTGGCTGGCATTGATTGTATTCCTATCACTGAATTTCTTATCAGTGAATTTTATACCAGCATTTCCATTATTGCTTAGGACTGATATAAGGCTTACCAGCTACTGACTATGGCAGATTAACAATTCTTCAAGCTGCTGGAATTTTCTTGTTTGGAGATTTATTAAAATGAACATCAGAGAAGCAGACATTTCCTCAGCCAATTTTTAAGGACTCTTGAATATTAACTTAATTGAATATATTTATTCATGGTAGATGATGCTTGAAGTTTAGCAGCATGCAGTGCTGTGATTTTCCATCACTTTTATATCCTAAAATGTAAAATATACTCTCATTTTTTTTCCTGAAAATGAAGTCACTACCTCACAGGGAGACAAGATAAAGGCATCAGGTCGTCGCAGCAGGAACCAGGCTCTGTTCTGCCACAAAGATGAGAATTTAGCTTGACTGGAGTAGGACAGCAGTTTTAAGTTACTCTGAAAGAATCTCTGGAAACAACAAGGAGTCTCAGTTTTTCAGCAGTATCTTGTTTCAGTATTACCATTTTCCTGAGTTTGGAACCATAACTTCACTCCCTTTCCTCAACTGGTTCTTTGTGAATTGATTATAGACAATCCCTGACATTTTGCTGTCACTACAGAGCTAGTTTATCCTTCATTTTTCATGTTTCATTTTCTTGGTTGGTATACTAAGCTGGGGTACTTATAATGCATATATTCTCTTTTTCATTCATTGAATAACTCTTAGTAATAATTTTGTCATATGAATGAAAGCAATGAATATTGCCTTAAGGTGGTTGCCTCAGTCAAAGATTTATTCTAGTATTCTTACACTTCCTTAGAAGTTTTCAAAATTTCATCCCTTCTCATTATTATTGCGCTGGTTATTTTCTGTTCCCATTTATGTTTCTCATATATATGATAAATATATGTATTGATAAAATCATATTTATATACATCTAATATCTTAGATGTATAAAATAAATACAGATAGGTAAATATATATAGATATATACACACATATATATATATATATAGTTTCTATTTCTGTCTCTATTTCTGTCTTGCCTTGTTTCATTAATAAACTTTTACAAAACATTGTTCTTCATGATTATGGAACCTACTTTTTGTGTGCCAACTCATCCTTCTCAAAAGCTCCCTATGTTCATTCATATTTCTCTCATAATAATTTTCTAATTCCTTACAGACAATTCCTATCATATTTTTCATGTTCTTAAAAAAATAATCTATCTATCATGTCTGTCAGAAGACCTTGAATGCTGAAAGGTGATCATATCTAAATATTAGTACTACTAATCATATAAACTATTATCTTCCTCACCCTAGAGTTCCCAAGATACCCTAAACATGTTATTTCTGTTTAAAAACCCCAAAACACAATCTGAGGGAAAGACATTTTCCTGCTTCTGTAAGTTTATGTGCAAAATAACACATAAATAAGTAGACAGTTATTTTGGACTGGAAACCCCAAGCAACCAAGACTTTATTTCAGCTTTGTGACATGATTCAGGCCCTGATGAGCTATTTGCACTCTTAATTCTCTCTTACAGTGCATCAAATGATAAAGGCATGAGTGCAGCAACTCCCAGTTTTGCAAAGAATCAAAATTCTTGAATATTTTTCCAAGTTTTAGTGTATTGGAGGAAGAAAATATTATGAAAAATGGTAAAAAGTGACACTAGCTGGACTTTATTAATAAAATTTATGTGTTTGGAAAACTAAGCAATTTTACCCTTTTTGTCAATGTATTGCCACCTGAGAAAAAGATTTTACATGGACTGTCCTCTCTTAGGGGCTGATTCCAATGATGGAAATTAGTTTAGTTTTTTCAGAAGTATTGTACTGTTGAGTAATTGGTTTGCATTTTGTTTAACTAATAAAAAAATACGTTTTACATCGGTTTGTGCAGATATATTTAGAATAGAATATATAACCTTGATGTCTATTTAAGAAAATGTAATCCAGTTGTTACATTCAGATCATTTTCTGTACTGAATTGATGGATCAGGAGATAAAGCTTCAATTACAGTCACAGAATTGTAATTTTAATTGGAAAATTGCATGGGCAGTGCTCACTATGACCAGAAAAAATTAGACTAATGAAAGCAACAACTAAGCCATTTTTGAGATTATGCACATATATTAATTAAAGAAAGCACCTTTTTCATTATAGCTGTTAAAATGTCTTTTTGGGGGCTGCATTATAAAGACTACCATTGGGTGCTCTGGGAAATATAACCTAGAGGCAGGAGGCTAACATTTGGCCCACATTCTGGGTTGTATCTATTATTTGACATGGGAATTTTAGTACTGTCAGCTAGTAAGCATGACTGCTTGAGTTAGATGATTTACACATTTAGGAGAGCAGAACTGTAATATCTTACTACAACATTGAATATTTGAACACTGTAGGAATAAAAAATGGTTTTGATTTTCCAAAAATGTCTAAAGATTTTGTAAACCAACTCCCATAAAAGTTGGTGTCCCTAGGCAGCTTTAAAGAATATAAAGTATTACGTCTTTTAGAACTTTTAAGAGAAAGTGAGACACACTAAAACAAGTAAGATCCTCTCATGGCACATGGATGGGTTGGTTACCTGTGCTTACAGGTTTAGCACAGTCCAACTATATCGAGACTGTTTGTAGTCTTTGAGAGATCACTTTTGTGCTTTTAGCACCTACAGTAAAAAAATTGAAGCTTGAGAAACTCTAAACATTGGCAATTCGATCTAAAATTATAAAATATGTAAGTGACTTTGCTGACCTCATTCAATTTAATGCCTGAATAGAGATTACACTGTCTTTGGTGAAATAGTTATACACATGCACTCCAGATCGTGTATTACTGATAGAAATCAAAATATACTCCAAAACTTGTAGTCTGGAAGGACAGATGAAAATAAGATGACATTTAGAGAAGTATGGTATTTCCATTTGGAAACCTTTTTTTTGGGGGTGTTTTTGGTTTGGGGTTGGGTGTGGTGGTGTTGGTGTTGGTTTGGGGTGGGGGGGGGGTGTGGTTTTGTGTGGTTATGTTTTGGGAATATTTTGATTTTAGAAAAAATCTGAAATACAAACAGAAGATGAATTAAAGATGGTAAATGCATCTTAAAATTGGGACACCAGATGAGCCTTTCTCTCTACCAAGGAGGTAAGGAACCCTGAACAGTACCTCCCTGTTGATACCATGTTAGCTTCATAGTCAGTGTTCTAATTTGAGATGTGTGGTCGACTGCTTACTTTTACTTGCTCAGATTGGGGCTATATCTGCTAGTTACTCTTTGTACATTTTCAATACTGCAATCAAGAGTTGCTACAGACCTGTGAATATCTGCTCTTTATTATGCAAAGAATGTCAGCAACGTAATGTAGACAGTAAGTTAATTATAATTGTAGCAATAAAGGTGTTTAATACTAAAAAGTTCCTGGGAAAGGGATTCCATTTTAGTATAAAAACACTGCTAGATGGATGTTCAGGAGATACAGAGTGGTAAGAGGCAGGTTTTCTGTACTGAAAATGTGAAGAATGCATTCCTTGTGTTTTTGCAATAAGAGAAATAAGGCTCTGTTTTTGTAAATGTCTGTGAAAGTAGCTTCTTGTCTGCGTGCTTCTCATTCCAGTTTTGTTTACTTATCATTTATGACAACAAACATAATGGACCTTGTAAGCTGATAACTTCATTTTTTACCATTCTTTTTTCTACACATGGGAGTTCATAGAGCTCCGCTTGGAAATACAGTATTTGTACTCTTTAATTTTCTCATCTTCTTCTCCTCAGCCTAACAGTTCTACCTCAGTTCCCCGTGATATTCTAGAATTGCTGTGAGTAAGACATAGTCGTAGGAATTCTTCCCCTTACACTACTTATTGTGTAAAGAGAAAACAAGAATTCTAGGAAAACAAAGTATGATTTATTGTTTAGACAACTAGAACTGCCTATGGGAAATTAATTTATCCCCATCTACATGAGAATGTCCTAACACAGTATTAGATAAGTCACCTAGAGCTTTGAAATGCTTGTTTTATTTTTAGTCTCCACAAAGTTTTATATCTGTTTTCCAGAAATATCATGTCCCTACCTCTGTTATTGAATTGCACACAAGTTGTGCTTTGGATAAATAATGCTTTGATGTGATAAGCTGTGAAACAAATCAGGCCATCTTCAGTTGGGCATTCAAAATGACAGTAATCTTGAAAAAAAACCAAAACATGGATCTTACCTCCTTGTCACTTTATTAAAAGTGAATAATTATATTTCATGTCACAAAAATACCAAGATGATTAATAAATTATTCCTTTAATACATTCAAATGCTATAGCAGTGTCATGAAAAAACTCATGAGAATATTAATAATTCTGTATTCAGAGTCTCAAATCATATGCAGTAAACAAAGCATGGTGCCGAGCCCTGAACAAAGGGAGTGGTATGAAAGCCTGAGCTGAGTATAATCTGTCCCAAGCAATAAAAAAATCTGGGAGATGGTCAGAAATAGTACAGTATTTAATGAACAAATGATGTATATCCTGAATTAAGTTATTATCAGCATTAATTCTGGTATTTCCTAAGTTATTCCTAAGTTATTTCCTAAGTTCCTCTTGGATTTTAACCCCAGTACTTTCTAACATTTTTTTGGATGCATTCTACCAAAAGTAGTCTTGAATGCTTCAGTCGCTGTAGTCCTATTGTACCAGGCTACACAAAAACACTGAAGTAATGACCACCCTCGAGATGTTTTCTGTATAAATAGGTGCAGCTTTTTGACAGTGCTTTTGTTTAGGATTTTTTTAATAAGAACAATGTTTTTTTTTTCTCTTACTACGGCTTTCAAAGTGGCATGGAGACGAGGGCAGCCAAGTGTCTCCACCAATACAGCTATCTAAAGGATTGGCTTACAGTGGGGCTCCCAGCCAGAGGTCAGCATGTTACAGCCACCCTGCCCTGATCACACTGCTGAAAGGGAAATGAGTTTCCTCTACATCCCAGATAGACAGGGCAGGCTCCTGGCAGTGGACAAGAAGGTTCTGGTTTAAAAAGATTGTGATTTTCCAAGCTATAAACAATTGAATCACACACATTTTAGTGCAGACATTTGAATGTTGTTGGAGAAATATTTTCTGTAGGATTCAGAAATTCCACCTAGCCTTTACAGACAGACCTTAGCCGAATATTTTGTGCACACAAACTGAGCAGTCTTATTCTTGCTGATTGATTTTCAAATTGATATTGACTTTCCAATTCACATTCCCCTCACTGAGTACCCTCCATTCATCCATCTATCGTATTTCTAGCCTGCTCATCACTGTAGCCTGTCAAGGCCTTACATAAATCATCTGAGGCATAATCATATGTCAGATACCTATGCAAATGATCATTCTGTTTGCCAGTCCTTATAATCTACTAAGTTTCAAAAGCACAAAAACCTGTAATCCCTTCCTTTCTCTTGGCACTATGCTGTACAATCTATTCATCTTGATCTGCTTGCTTATTTTAACCTTCCTGTTTTCTTTACCGGGAATAAAAATGACACTTTAGCTGAAACAGAGCTGATGGACATTATAACAGTCCTCATGAAATCCAAAGGAAAATATCATGTATTACGATAGTGTATTGCAAAGCAATATACAGAACCGTGCATCTTGACTGAATTTATATAATTCAGTATAAATATGCTTTGGGGAAAAAAAAAAGCCAAATCAAACTAAAACAGAACAGCCTACCACTTCTATTCCAGACTTTCACTTACTAATATTTTTTCCTGTAAGAATTAATTAAACTTGCAACAAAAAGAATGTCATGTTATTGCAGTATTTGGGGTAAATTGCTACAAACTTAATTTCAAGAAGAAAACATAAAAGATACAAGAAAAACATTTATGATTTACTTGAATCATGGTGTATCTCTTACATTAGAATGACATTAAAAAATGGAATTCAGTATTTTCTGGTGTGGAAGAATTTTCCTGAGAATTTTTCTGTTTATGAACTAAAAAGAATAAATAAATAAAAACATTAATTTGAAAAATAAAAAGAGCTAGTTAAAAAAATCTTTGTTGTCAATATGATAGGTAACCATGAATATTTGGTATTTTTCTGTTTCTTTAAAAAAAAAATGTTTCTTTTTAATGCAGATATTTTTCTTTCTTTAGGAGAAAAGAAGAAGTGTGTTGCAATTATTTTGCCTATTTTTGGCAGAATTGTTACACCAAATTGTTCAAGTTTTAAATTTCAATTAGTACATATTTTAAATTATTTTCCTGAGCCAGTAGGTACTCATAAATATTTTCTTCTACAAGGAAATTTAATAAACATTTCAGAAAACCCAGTGCATTTTTTGCAAACAGGGACAAAGACCCACTTGTGTAAGAGAAAGTGTGTGTATTTTAACATTACTGTTTGAAATTCTGTTGTGTTCTCTCATCCTTATAAAAGGAGACCATCTATAAAATAAAGTAAGCTATAGCAGTGATAGTTGTATAGTCAACAAAAAATGTAATTGCAATTATACTTAATAGTAACCTAAGCTTGAAAAAAAAGAAGGTAGTAAGAAAGAAAAGAAAGGAGATAAAAGACATCATGTTCTTAATTATTTTCTTTGCTAAATTTACAAACAAGAAATAACCAAAATATCTACAGATGGCCTGGAACTGATTCTTTGGTCAGAACATGAAAGCCCAAAAATTCCTTCATTTTTTAGCTCTTTGTCAATTTTGTAATGAAAGGTGGTGAATTGTTTACCATCAAGTAACCATTCTTTAAGCCAGTAGCAAAACACTTGGAACATTTTTAAATTTTTTATTTTCCATCACAGATAGAAATACCTAATTTGAGATCTATTTTTTGTTTCAATTAAAGGTAAAGTCTTTCTTATGTTTTATACATAACAGGCTCTGTCTTCAGAGGATGCCTGGAGGACCCTGGTTGCATGGGCTAGAGATAGAGTAGAAAGCCACTGTCTAATTAATTGCCAAGTGTTACAGCAACAAAATGGTCACAGCTCTTCTCTGTGCTTTGTCTTCCACCAGACTCTAAAATTAGGCTGGGTCATGCTTCTGCTTCTTAGATGGACTGGGGTGTGTGGGAAAGTGCTGCCCCTGTACAAGGGAAGGACTGGTGTAGGACAGAGACTGCTCTAGAAGGGTCAGTCTCTCCTCTCTTCCCTGGGAATTATCCCTCATTGCTTCAATCTGCCAGTTTCCAGCACCAGCAGGAATCAATGGGAAGGGAAACCTACCCTCTCTGGCACATCTATTCTTTCTCTTTTCATTTATGTGACAGAATCAACCCTGACTTGACTTTTCATCCTGAAGTGAAAAAATTCCACTTTCCCCTACATTTCTGGTAAATTTTAACTGAGAGAACTGGGTTAAACTCAGGAAGGAACTGTTGCTCCAGAAACTGAAGGGATGAAAGTTTCAGACATTTCTTCTTGGAGCTGTTTCATCTAGGAGAGCCCAAACTTGCCTCCTGCTCAGCAGCCTGATCTCTCCATTCGTGAATTTAGGTGTGTAATTTCTCTTGAATTTTTTTAAAGGGAGTGTTTAAGTCTTCACAAAGGTCCTGTCTCAAGTTGGATACGTTTATCCTTGAATAGACCTAATTTGTATGGAATACCTATATCAAAACAAACCAGTGATGGACAAAGTGTTATGGCAGTTATGTTTATTAACTTCTAATAAAAGCATTCACCTCCAGTCAGTTCCACCTGACTACCCACTGGGACTTCTCTGAGGGTTTACTTAAGGCTCTGCAAGATCAGGACTCACACCTTCAGGAAATGAGTGAAATTCTTCTTCTGATGACACAGGGCATTTTTTGGATAAGATTTTTTTAGTTGCAAGTTCAAGTATTTTTATTTCTGTCTTGGTACATTTTTAATATTTGTCACTTTCGTTCCACTTGAAGGACACTTTTTCAATGATTTTGCTAAACTTGTTAGGTAGGTGCATTTTTGATATGTGGTGTTCTTGTGTATAGTAAATTTATCTATATTCAGTATGCATTTCTGACATGCAGCATCACAGATACTGACAAATGATTGATTAGATTTGACAGAGGAAAATGAAGTATACTTGACATAAAGCATCTATACTGCATTGTCAATACTTTTCTGTGCAGCTGGGAAGACAATTTATCTAATTTCAACCTTCTTCATTTATTTCCTGTTTACAATTATAAATAAACTTCAAATGTTTCACTTTGTTTTGCTTTACCTTGCTTTGCTCCTACCATTGCAATCCTGCCATGTTCTGCACTGCAGGTTTTGAAATATATGTTCAGGAACACTCAGAATTTAGTAAAGCCACCCAAAATTTATTCCCTAATACAGTGAGAAATGGAAAATATTTTGTTAAACTCCAAAATAGTCAACATTAATGAATAAAGAAAAAATAATGTCTAGCTGGATAAAAAAATATTCACAATATTTTTAAGAATCCTACTTAAGGGAGAAAAAATATTTTTATTGTACACATGAAGGAACAGATAGATTAAGCAGGATATTAAACAGTTTCAACACACAAATGTGGTAGATACATATTAGAGTATAATCTCTTTTAATAGATTAACTTTGTATCAGACATTGCCCAATATTACACCTATGGAAAGGAAGTCCTTAAGACAATACATTTGTCAAGAATTATATCCAATATTAATAGGCAATGAGAGTGTGGGCACTAAGAACTTAAAGTACATTGCATTTCTCTCTGAAATTCCCAAGCTTATTGCAGTAACAGTACCTCACAACTTGTTTTATTGGCAAGTTCTATTGCACAGCACAATTAAATCAATTAGTACATGGGCATGACACAATGTTCTGGTAAGTTTCAAGCTGAGGAAATGTAAATTGACTACAAGCTATTTGCAGAAAAAGAGAAAACTTTTCCCAAGGCCACAACTCTCATAGCCTCAAAAGCTAACACCAAGTTTATCTTGGGTATGGATGGCTGCATCTGTAATGATTTACTCCCTTCAAAAGACATCCTAAGGTTTAGATTTCTGTATGTAAATGTTTAAAACAGAGTCATTCCCAATTTTGCATCAAAATAAATAAGCTTAGATTTTTCTTCTTTTTTTTTTTTTTTTTTCCGTAGAGAAAGTTCAGTTGTAAGGCCTTTCTTTCCCTTTACTTTTTTTTCTTTTTTTTTTTTTTCTTTTTGGTTAGTCTTTTTTTTCCTTTTCTTTTTTAATGCATATAATGTTTCATGAGACATTTCTTGGGCATGATACAACAAGATTTAGATGCAGAACTGCCACTAAGCTAGTGGGAATTGCCAATTAAATCTAAGGCATAATATTGAGAGTCTATGTATCTAAGCACAGCTTCAAGTGTTTCCATATGGTAGAAAAACCTCCCTGAACCTGAGCGATATTTAAATTTGTACAATATAGCACTAGGAAAATGCAGATAAAACTTAGCTGCTTTATATAGAACATCATTATCCCCGGCAGGATGACTGGCTGTTCTCTTGGGACCAGAGTTTAAGATCAAGTCTGAGCATTCAGCTTTCCTAGGTAAACGGAGCTCATGTATAATTGATGTTGATAGCATTAAATGAAGCACTCATTGTCTCTTTTTTTACTACCTGACTTCAGAATCACACTGACTGCAAACAATGAGAAAATCGAGCAACCAACTCCCCTAGATTGGTTGATTGCTTTAAAGGAGGATATGAATGGAAAAGTAAAGGCACTTCCGTAGCATTAACAACTTAAGATAGGTTGGCACCAACTGGAATCAGTAATCTGACAAATGAAGACCTTTTCACTGGAAAAGCAAAAGTTCCCATGTATTCAACCAGAGACTTATTCCCAAGAAATTCAGCAGCAAGTCTGATAGGCTCTTGACATAACAAAATTACTGAAGTGTGAAGTTAACTTGGATTTCTGTGAATACCAAAAAATGTTTGCATTCACTTTGTTGGGTAATACTCCAGAACATCAGGTAGAATAGCTGACAGCCTTACAGAAAAGTCAGTTTGAATTAATTTTTATTTTAATTTTTATTCACTTTTTTTTTTAATTGTCAAAAAGTTACATTTGACAGTTTTAAAAAATAATTCTGATTTTCGATTTTTTGCAGAAATTTTAGCCTAGAAACTGTGGTATAACCATTGATAATAAGTGGTGTGGAATAAAATGTTTCAGAATTATCTAGGTTTTGACAAAAAATCTTTTTTTACTTTCAATTACACTTCAGTTAGAGAATGTTCTGATACCCTTCTCTTTTGACTGGATGGAAAATTGTTTCCTTGTAATTCTATATTCAGTGACAGCAACTGAATATAATCTAAAAGCACTCTCAAAAAAGGTTACATTAGCTTCAGATCAGCATTTCCAGTCCCTGTTAATGGTAAACCATAAATATGTATTATCAGCTGCAAACTAACTTAAGCATTATTCAATCTGAAACTAAGTCCAAAAGGACTATAAGAATGAAGTTTTCTGGACATATCACAGCATAAAATTAAACTAAGGAAGCCTCTTCATGTTTCCACGTAAAAAGAATCATTAAGTAGAAAATCATTAAGGAAGTTTCTTCTCCCAGCTTTTGCTGCTTGAATACTAAAATCAGAACATTTTCTTGTACATCTCTACATATATCTTGCATAGTGTGCCAGTGTGGCAAGGAAATCTTACATGTTTTTGTACTGCAGAGAATTCCTGTTAATTACATATTGTTCAAGCGTTAATTGAAGTACTTTAGTACTTCATTTGTAGTCTAGAGTCTCTGACTACATCCATTTGAATGCCCTGACTACTTAACTGTAAGCATTGAAGCCTTCAATTAAAACTAGAAGTCTAGAGGTAAGACTAGAAACAAAGAGTAAAGAAAAAGAAAAGAAAATGTAATGGGGAAAAACAGACAAAAAACTAAAAAAAAAAAAAAAATGGGGAAAAAAGCACCCTGGTCTCTTTAGCTGTTGAAAACTTTGGAATCTGTCAGTCACCAGGAAGCTAAATTTCAAATTCTGCTCATGGAATATCAAAGCAAGAAAGTTACTGCTCAAGATATCACAAGAGAATTATTATATTCTCAGCTCTACTGAATAATACTTTCAATTAGACTAAAAGGAATATATGGAAAAAATGTACAATGTTTTGAGAAAACTTCTTCAAATTGCCTCTTCTTCCAGTTATACCAATAGATTTAATAAATAAATAATTACCTCCACCTATATGCTTTTCCTTGGCTCTGTCCTTAGACCACCACAGCTAAAAACACAGTGCTACTCTTGAAGGATAGCAGTAGGAAATGTGACCTAAGACTCCCTATAATTCCAGTGGTACCACTTATAATATGAAGCACAAGATATTAAAAATGCAACTATATCAGAAGTCCAGAAAATCAGTTTTATTTAAATGTAAATTAAAAAACTCTCCTTTCCTCCAATCTAACAGAATTGCATAGTCCACTGATTTTAATTAAGATGGGAAAACTGTTTTGATAAAGGAAGAAATGACCCCAACATGTGCCCAAAACTTCAAATGAAACTACATTTGAAGTGAATAGAAGAGAAAAATTATAGCTAAAGTTAACTTTTCCTCTGTGCTATTTTTGTACTTTTTTTATCTTTCTTTCCTTCTTTCCTTTTTTTTTTTTTTCTTTTGGTATTTATGAACTGGAAAGTCCAAACTTCACTGAATCTCCTATGAGTATGAATATCGGCAGTAAAGGTATACAAAAACATAGAAACATTACCTGCAGATAAAAAATGTATTCTGACTGTTTTGAATGAACATTTCATTCAAAATTACACTTCCACATACAAAAACAAAATCCCAAAGGCACATCACATTGTAATCCAGCCATTTGTGTTTAAGGGCTCTAAATAATCAAGAAGGCAAAAAGCTACGTATAGCGGTTGATAAGCAACCCCTAATACTCAGAATATAAGCAAAGTTGTGTCAACGTAGTTTTCACAGGAATAACTGAATACAGCCAGGGCTTCAGCAGTCAGACATCTTGATTATCAGGATCTTAATACATGCTCTGGATAGGAGGGCAATCCAGACCATGGACATCTTTGATGCTGTTCCTCTGATTTTTCAAATTTTCCAAGATTTTGCTTTAAACTTTATTGGCTTGTGATTTTTTTTCACTCAGAAAAACAGCCTATGACAGAAAATAGTAACTTGAAATACTTTTGAGGATAATGGCCACAGAGACAATGGCATTCTGCCTATGCAGGTGATGACTCAGATAAGAATACAAACTTTTTCTTTTCCTTTGTATACACTTCATGCCATGTGTATTTTTATTAGAGGAATTAAATACTAAATTTTGAAGAAATATATGAAAAAACAATTATTTTAATGACTCAATTAGTAGAAAGAGGCCTGGACATGAAAGACACACATAGCTGCATAATTTGTAATGACAGTGGACAATATTCTCTGCATATAGCAAAGATCTGTGTTTCCATAGATCTTACTTTCCTAACATATTTATGAGTAGTGAAATTGTAGAAGCCTTAATTATCAGGGATGGATTAAAGTACAAAGGTCTCACTGAAAATATACACACTCGTAGAGCTTGTACTTGAAAGTATTGTGGTATGTACTTCCTGCAAATTGATTTAATAATCCATTTTCATAAGATCCAAAACAAATATCAGATAACTACCTACTTTAGCAAATGACTAGAATATCCAAGATTGCACTACTGGTAGCTGCAGTATAATGCAACTAGTGTTGTATATAAATCTATTAAAATGCTAATTGCTTCATCAAGCTATTACTATCACTAGTTGTCTCTGCCAATTCAATATTATCATCTCTATTTGAGTCTTTCTTAGAATTAGGGAGTCAATTATAATACACTTAACATCCTTCAACAATAATTGAATGAGGTATATTTAATTGACATGTAATCTGAAGAACATAAAAGAATACTGGGATTCTGGTTTTTAGGAATCTGTTTTCTTTGGATTGAACTTTGCCCATTCGGGATATCTCTAAATGTGTTTCCTTGGGAAAGCCTTGTGCAGAACAGGAATGTAGTATAGTCTTCCACAATGTCTGCAGTCTCTCCAGGACTCAGTGATGTGTATCTAAATCTCTCTAACACTCATTCTGTACAGTCACTGATGTATTTGCAGCTCTGTACAGCAGCTGCTGACACATAACCAGTTATTTCACAATGAAACCTGTAATAACTGTTTCTTTCCCACTGAAATTTTGTCAAAACTGGCACCTAGATACTGTGATTGCTGTGATACAAACAGCTGAGAGAGGGAAAACTAGCCTGAGCACTACCCTCATTCTTCTGTAGAAGAATGTGTACAAAAGCATAAACCGCTAAAAGTCATGGTGGTTTCTCACATATTTCAGTTTTTCTTTTTAAATCCTGAGAAGTGTTATATTTGCATCATTTCACAGTTCAGTCTTTTCTGGTCTAGTACCAAATGACTTTTCTCTAAAAAGCAGGGTAAGTAGACTACAGCTATATGCTTTAACCCCAACAAGAAAGACTAATGTAAACTCAAATGTTGGCTGGAAGCATATGCTTAACTTCAGTCAAGCAACTGCATTCTCCCGTTATGGCAACTCTTCTGCAGTTTGTTATGCTCAGTGATTTTGTCATGTCTGAAATAGCTGTATAATTTGTGCACATGCATCTTCGAACCAAAAGCATAACCTGTGGCTGCACATTTTGAATAGACGGATCTGTTACCGAACATAGGTCCAGACAGTGTATTTTAAGCAAACAGAAACATACTGTGCCTGTACTACTAAATAGATATTCTTTTTGACAACATTTTGACTGCTTTGCTCCAAATGCAGGCTTATACAATATATATTCTTTGGTGAGAATGCAACCAAACCCATGGTCTTAATGAAGAAACAATAAAACTGGGAAGCATAAACTACAGTGGAAATTTTTAAACTGGAAACGCAACAAAAATATTTTAAAGTGCTCAAGAGTTCTGTTACCAGATAATGGGAACAGGATAAATGATGATAACTAAGTGACTTCCCAACTCTGAATTTTGTGGACACAGTAGTGTGGTTTGCAACTGGGCAACAAAATCCCTTAGAGTGTTTTTCAACTAGAACTTCAATGATAAGAAATGTTCTGGTTCATCAGAAGTACTGAGGGTTGAGAAACATAAGCTGTACAAAACATTTGGGAACACAGCTATTTTCTCGGCATGAATGTTTCCTTTACGTATGTGTTCTCCATCACTTACTCAACTCCTGTAGTGCTGGCCAAGCTCAGAAGGACTAAGTGTTACCCAAGTCTCAACATGTAGTTCTTCCTCATGTCTGCACGGCTCTACAAGGCTATTTACAGACATCTGCAGCTTTTAATCCTTTTTCTCTAGTTCTGGTCATTTACATTCCTTGAGGATCTTTCAGTCCATTAAATATGACCTTTCAATGTTCTGTTGGAGTTTTACAATACAGTTAGTGCATTAGTTTGTCCTCAGGGACAAAGTGTATGGAAGCAGCCAATGTCCTACCCAAAACAATGTTTTTCCCTCCTTTAACTGGAATGATATTAAATTGTGGCTCAGTAACTAAAGGTACTATGACTGTTTCAAGAAACTATTCAGCCACACAGGACCCAATACCCAAATGTGAGGCTTTCTTCTCCTCAAACACAGCATTTTCTCCTCAATAGTTTTTTATACGCACATTGTCCCTTTGTGCTTCTACCATGGATAATCTTTGTTGTTCTAATATCAGTGTTAAGCAATTAAAAATAGTAATAATACTGATTATTACAGTGGATATTTCAATCAATGTATGTTAAATACCAGGTTATGTCTGTAATATTTGAGTAACTGGAAGAATGCTTATGGCATGCCACCAGAGCTAACAGCAAGAGATGCAGAAAGAAGCACTGAAGCTCATCGTGAAATGTTGTTTATACTTCACTGCCTGCTTGGCTGGTATGGTTTTTGGAAATGTGTGTTTAAAAAAAAGATGTCCACAAACTGTTTGTGTAAGGACTGTGTTGTCTTATTGAGCCCACTTACATAGATGACAATTTTCCACAAAATGTAAACATAAGTCACCCATGACTGTACCTGATTCTAAAATCAAGGACCATCTTTTGAAATTTTTCACATAATAGGACAATCTTTCCTTTCAGAATCTGACATTGAAGACCCTGCTAAAATTCAGAACTTTCCCTAGTTCGCAAGACAGAAGGTCAAAAGCAAACAAGAAAATGTTTCTCCTGGAAAAGAATAAAAGTTAATTGTTTCTATCTTCTGTTTCCAGTATAATTCATCAGATTAAAAAAATTGTCCCTGATTTAAGGTCCTGGACAATGTCTGTGAAATGCAGCCTTGTAGGCTAAGCAGGAGAACATCTGTCTCCCAGGAGAGCTGGGCAGGATGGTTACTGCAAGGTGCAAGTTGTACTCAGTGTAGCTTCAGCTGGGTGCATTGTGCCAGCAGCAAACTCCTGGGAGCTGGAACAGTGCATTAGTTAACTGCCAAATTTTTTTCTCCTTTTTTAATCTTGCTGTCTCCTATTGTGCTTCTGTGCATAATAAGCATTGCTCAAGCTCTTGGCTCTGTCTGACAGCAGTGTCTGCATGGCTCACAGATGGCTCATGGAGACTTTAGCCCCCTGTTTCTGTTGACTCTTGCAGGCACTGAGAATTATGTCTGTGACTAAGCAAATCTAAAAGTAACTTTCTTTATATGAGGTGTTGTCAAGGATATTCATTTGTTTCTGAGCTGCTGCAGAATGTTTTCCCAACTACGACTGGGAACAGCTAGGAGAGCAATTCCTTCTCATTTCCAGTAGTGTGATCATACTTACTCTGCAGAAAAGAGAAACGCTGACTCTGTGAGTGGTTGGATTGGCAACAGTTGTCCAATAGCACAGTTCAGCACTGCATTTTGCAGTGCCAGGTCTGTAACTAGAACAGTTGATGCCAGAGAAATGTATTGACTAGGTCAGGACATTCTTTTCCTTTGCACAAAAAGAACTGCATAAACATTATTTCCAGTATGCAGAAAGCAATTCCTGGTTTAATGGCTGCACATGTCTACAATATGCTGCTGCTACTGAGAGCAAAATAGACAAGGTAGAACTGCATGTCTGAAAGAGGCCGTGATGTTTCAGTGGGTCCCAGTAGGCAGAGAATGATCTACATGTGGTGCTCTATGAAGCTTGCAAACGTCCCCAAAACATCATGTTGGTGATGTGTCTGGTTTCTGAATGAACAAACAGGTATAAATTCAATATGAATGTAGTGTCAAATACTTATTAATAACCATAGTTATCTCAAATAAGAAAGGGCAGCTGCAAATGTTGCTGTTAAGGAGTTGTGTGTTTTTATCCATTAAAGAAGCAAATCTCTTTCCAGTGCTGTTTGTTACATGAGTCACATTGTGTCTGGTTAGATCAGCCTGCGTGGTATCAAAAATGCACACTGTGTGTGCTGACAAAGCCCAAAGCAATACAGTACAGGATACATTTTCAGCCTAATAAGTGGGAAGCTACAGCTGTGTCTTCTACCAACAATGACACGCATTGTATTTGCTTTCCAACATGCAGCTTTTCACTATGGGCTAAATGTGCTGCAGGGAGGAGTTACCTGAGTAGAATGCAATAGGCCTTGAAAGCAAGTGTTTCACCTCAAACCTGTCATTAGGTCAGGAGAAATGACACATCCTTATTATATTCAGTATTGGTATAATTATTATAGGTGTTCAATACCCTATTTTGTCACAATGATCCTGATGTAGCTGATAGATTCTTGCAAGATCTCTGATATGTGAAGATACCAGGTTTAAGAGCTGGAATTCTCACATACTAGATAACATTGTAAATCCTGCTCCAGAAATAACTCTTGGTTAACAGAGTTGAAGAAAGACATAGTCCAGTGAACTCCAGCCACAAAAGGTGATTTATTCCCACCTGTTTATACATGTGCTCTCCCCCTACCTATCCTGCAAATCTCCTTTCTCCTTTCTCTCTTAATAATTTCAACATTTGCTGTACTTATTACTTAAATGTTTCCCCTCGCATTTCTTAATTTTAATTCATGTGTCACCCAACCTCATAATAATCCATCTTTACAAAGAAAACTTTATGGAATACAGAATTGAAAATATTTAAATTCCTTTTTTCCTAGACTTGAATAGGCCATAATGATACTATGATTCTTGTTTATCTATGACATATTTAACTATTACTGAGGAAGAAAGTGAACTTAAAGCCCCACAACATGAGTTCTACTTATTAGCAATAATCTTCCTTTTTACCCCCCTTTCCTATTTCTCTCCTATACTTTGACAACAAACTCGTTGGGGAAGGAACTATATTTTTACTTTTTTCAGATACATCTAGCACATATATGCTGTGCCTTATGAATAATGTCAAATAGTTCTTGTCCTACCACTACCCTTCCACTCATCTTCCAAAGCATAAGTCTCACACACAGGTTTCTGAGGTCAGAAGCAGTAAAAGATACTCACATAGAGGCATAGCTTAATTAGAGTATGCATCTAAGAAGAAGCTGCCATGGCCTTCCAACACTTCTGCAGAATCCAGTGAAAGAAAGGGATAGCCCTAAATGATGGCAAAGCAAACTATGAAGTGCAGCACACACACACCCATAATACACCCACACATACACACACGGATGCAATCAGCTACTTTTTCATCTCTTGTGATCAATGGCTACTAATCATTGCTTTAGAAAGCAGCCCCTTTGGATGGTTCTTCCCTGAGCAAATCCAGTACTGTCGTTTAGGAAGACAACATTTGTCCAGAATAACTTTGCGTGGTATAGAGCTCCAAACCTTCCCTGTATATTTTTAGGCAATTTCTGAAACATTTGTTTTCTTCATCATCAGGATATTTTACCTGTAAAGGAGAAATTTCAGCATGTGAAAGAGTGAAACTTTGGCCATCCATATGAATTTGTGACCTTAATGTTAATCGGCAAGTAAAGACAACATAATCCCTTGATCCATATTAAATGAGTGTTCTCAGCAAACAAAGCCTTTCTATCTCAGAAAATGGACACATTTCTGAGGCTTACAGTGTACAAATATTGTTTCCTGGTCTTCATGAAAAGCAATATTTTTTTTAGTAAGCACCTCTTAGTTGCTAATAAAAACATTCTTTTGTTTAAAAACTCCAGCAATTTAATATTAAAAATAGCATAATTCTTGCAACATGTTGCATTTGGAAAATTTTGTCATCATATACCAATTTCTGATAGCTTATATGGATAAACTAAATGTCACTGTAAGACTATTTGTTTCCTTCCAAGAGGAAAAAATCCCTGTATGTATATTTATGACTAAATTTGAACTTGCTTTGTGAAATTTCATTCCATGAATGCCTAATTTTTTCTGGATTATGCAGGCCAGAATTTAGAAAATAAATCAGATTTTAAGAGACTGTAACACTTGTGTTAAGTTTCATTAGAACACCTGCACTGTCTGTGAAGGAGAGTAGTCAATAAAATCAATGACATCTATCTTTAAATAAAATAGAAAGGCAAAATGAATTTATGATGTACCCGATAAAGGTCATGTGCTAGGGACGTTCAATATCTTAAAACCATAGAATAAGAGGTAAAAGTCAGTCTCAGAAGAAAAATCAAGACCTGTTTTTTCTTCTATACCATGGCTTCCTTTCTCTGTCTCTGACCTTGATATTTTTCTTTAAGTTAAATGTAGTTTGCTGTGTTTGAGGAGGTTTCTGCATAGCATCACAACTATGCCAGATTTGCAGGTGCCGTTTTTCTGTCTCAAAAAGACAAATGTGCATTTGCTTGTGATACTGTTTTGCTTGTTTTCAATAACTCTACTTTGTACTCAACACCAGTTACCTGGAATCTATAAACTGAGTTAGTATGAGGAAAAAGAATTGAGAAGGAAAGGGGAAGGCAATATGCACCTGTATAATTTTTTGTCCAAATACTTGTTCTTCTCTTGTACGGGAGGATTTTCACAAGTGATCTAGTCATCTGCGAGATGAATACAGCACATTGTTTTTTCTTTAAGAGGCAAAAGAGAACAACCTTTGGATCAGCAGATGCTGCAGGAGCAGCAAAGCATTACCTTCTACCCACCTTCCTGTGGGAGGTGCAGAAACCAGTGTGTTTGGCAGCTGCTCTGTGAGAAGGGAGGGAGCACTATTGGATGGAGACAGGTAGAGTGGTCCCAAACCCCAGGTGTAACCTCATTTACTGTTTGGCTTGGATGACCCATGCTCTGGAGGTGTGACACCAATTTCTCACAGTGCAAGAGAAATACAATCTTTGAAATAGCTCAATGCACAGTGGAAACAACTTAACCTATGCATTTGGGAAACTAGTAGAGATGGAAATGTCTTCCTATCCTTAGTGGAAAGTTAACCTAAAACACTAGCTATGTTCATTGGCACAAGAAGGATGTTTCCAATAATATAAAATCTGAGGTCTGGCAAAGCAAAGACTTACTGTTAATTATAAGGCCGCTGTCTCAGTCTAGATTAGTTGTAACATCAAAGGTAGTCAACTACACCAAGGCATAAAGTATGTTGGTTTCACTTGTAGCATATGTTCTGCCAAGATATCACAGTATAAAATGCATAGCCTTTTGTATGGGATCACATTGCCTTAGTACTGTACAGTGGTGTCTTTTTTCTTCAATAGGTAGTTATTCCTTATGAACAGTGATTCATACTGCAATATGTTAGGAACATGGTTTAGTGGTGGACATTGCACTTCTAGGTTAGCAGTTGAACTGCATGATCTTACAGGTCTTTTCTAAACTAAATGATTCTGTGATTCAATATTGTGCAAAATTGCTAAGCTGTTAGGAGTGAAGAGCCAAATGCTAGTTATTAAACTAAAGCACCCTCCAGGTCAATTATTTTGCAGATATATACATGTAAATAATTTTTATTTTAAGTTATAGAATCACAGGATCACAGAATCATTCAAGCTGGAAGTGACCTTGATCTTGAATTGGAATCTCTATTCCAACCTCCTGCTCAAAACAGGATCAGCTGCTCAGGTAGCTCAGGATTTCACCCAGCCAGATTTTGAACACACCTGAGGGTGGGGAATTCAAAATCTGTTCCACTCCTTGACTGCTGTCACAGCAAAAAAAGTGTTTTCTGACATCCACTCAAGGCTGGTTTTTCAACTCCCCTCTCTTGTCTCTTATCCTCCAACCCAGCTCCACTGTGAAGAGCTCAACACTGTCTTCCTGCTGAACCTCCCTCCTAAACCCCACATGGATGCTGGGGGTTACTGTAAGGTCCTTCTGAATCTGTCTCTGCCCGAGGGTGAACCACCTCTGGTCCCTCAGCCTCCTCAGCACCTGCATGCTCCATCCTGACCATCTCAGTAAACCTTGTTTTAGTATATCAATGTGTTTCTTTTACTGGGACACCTAAAACCAGACCAGTCTTCCAGATGCAGTTTAACAGGTGCTAAGTAGAGCAGGATGTAGCAGAAAACAAAAATATTGCCAGGCTATGGTTCTAAGCACTGTGACAAGGCTATCCCTATTTCTGACTGGTCAGCATGCAGATAATGTTATCAAGCTAATAAAATTTTGGCTCACTTTCTAAAACTGACACTCTCAGTATTGACTCATCCTTAAAACATCTACTTTCATAATTGTTCAGCCCAATCAAGCACTTCACTTTTGCTTTGCTACAACTACAGATTCTGAAAACAAGGTAAAAAAATAAATGAAAAATTAAGCTATGCAACAATGACATATGAGCAGTTAGATAAGCACTTAGTTTAGATACTGATATTTTTGTGAAGTTGCATCTTGCACTTATAGGCAGAGGCACACACAGTTATTGTATCTTTCTGGAAAAATACAATACAATTCTCAAAATTGTTGTGAATTTCTATGCTGTAAATATCCCTGTCTAGTGATTAAGTTTGATTCCAAAATTTTAGTGCGGACAGTAAATGAGGAATTCATTTTGGTTATGAAGAGATTAAGAAATTCTCTGAACTGAGAGTATCTATTTTTGGTGGGGAGTGTCTAGTTATTGGATGGAAGACAAAAGTTCTTGTTATCCAAAACTTTTCTCAGTGCTGAAAGAGCATCTAATAATTCACAGGTTTTAACAATTTTCTTTCACACTTGGTCTTAAAGCTACTGAGGATATTTCTGCAACTTCAAAATTTGATTAAAAATTTGATTTGTGACTAAGGGATCTAAATTATTTTGGTGCTCATATTCCACTTTTTCACTTACAGATTTCTCTCAATTATCACTTGATACAATCTAAATAATATTCTATAGATATTCAGTTTCTGAGTTTGTATAAAGACATGCTTATATTAAAAATGAGCTATATTAAAAAACATTAGAGCATATCATACTTAGACACCTTGACAGACAGAAGGGTTCATTAGGCCAGCTTTAAAATAAATGTGTGTGTTTGTGTTTTTCAGGCAGTTTTGTCACACCACAAATAAATAAGAATTCAATTTCTTATTAAACATATGAAATGTGATAAACAAAATATAAATGAACAATAGAAACAAATGGTGACAAACTGAAATTGACAGCCTCCTCCAGAATCTTCCTCCAAACAGATTTCCCCAAAAATTCTGTATCTAACTACTATTTGGCCAATCCCTGTTTATTTTACATGATGCACTTACCATTGGAAACAACTGCTTCCAGACAGTATAAAATAACAGAATACAAATCTTTCATTCTCCTTAGTCTTCTAAGGCCATTCTCATTCTTCACACATGGCAACAAACCTTACTCAGGATGGTGCCAAAGATCAAGGTGACATCTTGATTGTGAAGGTCATTATTGGCCTACCAGTTTGGGGAATGCATGTGTGTAGGAACAGCATAAGAGTGGACATAGTTAAAGCTTCTTTTTATAGCTACAGATAAAGATCTTATATAGATAAAGGATTCAGATTGCAGAAGGACTCAGCTCTTAGTCAAACCTATGATTCCAAAGCCTGCAATCTACTCATGGTGTCTCTATAAAAATGGTGGTGACCCTCTGATATGGTCTGATTATTAAGGTTCTCAGAAATACCTCTGCCTGAATTAAGGTGCAAACGAGACCATATGGCAGTCAATAGTATGGGTTTTATTTGACAGTAAATAGGAGAGAGAGAGAGAAGAGAGAAAAGGAGGAGTAGGAAGAGAGGTAGAGGGGACAGAAAGAGGGAGAAAGAAAATATCACTATCCGTGGATCCCAATGATTTTGCGTTGATCCTCTGCAGCTGCTCTTCTTGGTGGTGACGGTCTCCCCAAAAAGCGCAGACTCCCCTGGGTTAATATACACTCAGGCCAGGGGCAATGTCCAGGCATGTCCCCCAGGGGAGGGGGCAGTCTCTAGCAGCAGACTGCTTGCATCACCTGCACTCCTGTGGTGCAAGGCCTCTGGGGAGCACTTTGGGTGGTCTTTGATGGATTGTGACTCCCCCTGAGCTGCCTGTCACGTGAAAGTCCCATGGATGTGGCTTGGGGGGTTGGGGGTTCCACAGCTGGGCCAGTTTGTGTAACGGAGGATGGATGTTTATGTCTGTCTCTGACCAGAGCTTATGTCATGCACCTCAAACCTCCTCCCCCTTCAACTGGGGGGGAAGTCTGTGCAAACTTGGCTTCTGTGAGCTGTGCTCTCCCCTCACCCCAAGCTCAGCCACAGATGATTCTCAGAATAACCAGTGGCTTTGGCCTTTGTGGGTGCATTCCTTTCCCTCATATTGAGATGATTGAACAATAGGTTTCTCTTTATCTAATCTCAGCAGTTTGACTTTCAGTCCAAAGTCCCAGTCAGGTACCTTCACCGAGGCTTCTTTGGTTGTAGTTTCTTTATACAGTTTTTGTTATAATGAGCAAAACTTTGTGTCAATGTTTGAGGCGTGAACTATACCAGTCTCTGACACCCTCTAAGAGAGTATCATGCAGAGTAAAATAGATGTCATGGCTGTTTGTACACAAGTGAAGTAAAAGTGCTGGAGAACCCCAGGACTGCCTAACCAGTCCAAGTGACAGAACCGCCCACAGCAGCTCTGGCCTCTGTGAACTGCCACTCACCTAAACTCCTCCTGGGCACATTTGGGAGTGACCATGGGCCAGTGACTGGTGCCAGCAGTCATCTAACTTGGGGGCTGCAAGATGTTTCCATGGTTTGGGCACAGGCTGTCCCCTGACAGCTGGCCCTAGTGGATGAGATGGTGGTCCTGGGAGCATTCGATTGACTCATACAGGTTTCACCTCTACTGGTCTGCCTGTGCAGTAGTTGCAGGTCAGCATGCCCTGCCCCAAACTTGTGGAGCACAGGCCAGCACACATGGCCTGCCTTTCACAAAAGCTTTTTAATGTGAGCTCAGCCCTGCCGTGATACAGCCATGGCTTTGGGTAGTTTCCCAGAATGTTCAGGATATGTTCAGGACTTTTATTGTCATGCCATGTGTAAAGCTTATTATCAGATCACATCCCAGGCAGCAGGATCACCTGTAAAATATTTAAGTTTGCTTATTATCAAAATTTAAATCAGAGATATGCTTTGCTCATGCCATGTCTGATGGCTTTTCCTAAACTCTGACCCTTTAGGAACTATTAGTTTCTCTGTAGAAACATATGCTTTGAATTTGTGCTAGTGTGTGTTCAAGTGATTTACTGTAGACTAATTAGATAATTTAATTGACACAATTAGCAGCAATATTTGTGGAAACAGCACATAATGCCTCACTACTTGTGTCCTTGTTTTTGTCATGCCAATTATCCTCTGCTTTTCTAATCAAATGATTTTATAGGAGAATCACAATGAGATACAGAGTGTGACATGAGACTTTATCATTAAAGAGGAAAATTCAACTCCTTGCTTTTCAAGGAGGTGTTTTGAGACTATTCACTCTTTCTTATGCAAATCATTTATTACACCATCCTGGCACATAGAACCCCTTGTGAATTTTTTGGTTTAAAAGAAAAAGCCTAGTGTTCATCAGAAAGAGAGATGCTGATAGTACTGAATAGAAAGAACAATAGTGCAGCAGGTACTCTGGAAGCTTCCCCACTGGGCTCTGCTGATAGAGTTGAAGTTTGACCTGCAGTACCCTCTGTTATTTTATTGTCACTGGATGCCAATTAGGTTCATCACTAAAACTGCAGCAACCTGTTCACTACAGTTTGATATCTCTGCTGAACAAACTGTCTCATTCCCATGCAGTACTTCATGAATGAGTGTACCAGTATTCACCTGTTCAGCACACAATAAAATTGATTTTGAAATCAAGTAGCTGTATCTTTTATCAGAAAAGTCAATTTGTTCTATAGATAGAAACTAAAACATCTGCTTAAACTGATGTGACAATCAGAATATGAGGCCACCCCAAAATATTTGTCCACTGAACAGGTTTTCTAGGACAGAAACAGACATCTGTGCTTCTGGAGGCAGGAGCAGCCCAGCTTTGGTGTGTAAGCTGGTGCTTGTTCCTGTTGTATGTGGTTTTCAGAGTTCTCCTCTGCAATAAGCCTACACATCTGGCAATGACAATGGGAGTGGTGAGTATACACACAGCTGGTCATGTGATAATTCAGGCATTTATGGATTTGGAATATATCATGAGAGGGAAGGTGTTGTATATCTACTCAAGATATTTCTGCAATGCACATGTGCACACCAGATCATGGGGCAAGGGTGTGACAAATTGCTGGGGAGAAGTTACAGCATGAGACTCTGACATGGTCCCATCACAGACTGTGGCTAGCACTGCCTGGAAGATTAGGCATCTCTGTTTTGAGTTGATTCTCACAAGGAAGCAGAGCACTGAATACAAAATACACAAATTCTTCCTTTACCACAAAGATTTTATTCTTATGGGAAAATAGTTGAGATGATGCAGCTAAATGCATCTTATTTTTACCACTGATTTTTTAACACAGCACTCACTATTAGTGTGCACCACATAACACAACTGTAAAATAGAAATTCTAAATTCTATAACACCCTTCAAGTAAAACAACTGAAATGTATTAGTTTTGTTTAAAAATAAAACAAAAAATTCTTTTATGTCCATGTGTTTTCTTTTCAACATCTGGACCTCAATTAAGAAGAGAAAATAATGTGTTTATAAGTCTGCAGAGTTTTCTTTATGTTTTTTTTTTCTGTGCTGCTGCAGTACTTTTCAGTTGTAGCAGCTATTTTATGAACTCATGAGCTAAGCAGTTCCAAATTGGAAATGTACCAACCACTCCTACTATTCAACAAAATGTTTTCAAGAGCAGTTAAAAATACCAAGGAAAAAAATATCCAACCCTCATTCTACATCGGATTCAAGCTTAGTAGTAACAAAAATAATCCTTTTGGGATCTAACTTGTCAAATAGTAAGTTTAGCATTCTAAATCCACAGTCAGACTTTGTTTACATGGAGAATTTCTAAGAAAGAGATTTTGATGACTCTCCTGTCCTGGTATTGTCATTAGAAAGGGAGCACATGTAAGCAAGAGTCCACTACCCACATCTATTGGTGCCTCCATCTTTCACCTTTCTATGCTTCTTGATCTGGTGGTAAAACCAGACTCACTGGAAGGAACATAGATCTTCAACATAGCTCATTTTCAAGCAAGTATAGAGGTTGACTAAACTGGTCCAAACAGTCAAGTACCTTTTTATGATTTCCAGGTCAAACACAAGGATAGCAATTTTTAGATGAAGTCTCAAGCTGTTGCTGGAAATAGAGGACTATAATGACACTGGTGAAAATGATCTTTCCCATAGCTGGAAAAAAATTGTTAGGCAATAAAGCTTTTTGCTGTGATGCTACTAGTTGTTTGATGGGAAAACACACAAAAATTAAACGAGTTTGGTAACCTCTTACAGAAAGCCTGTAGGTCTGCACTGAGCCTTTAGTTTGATTTTCTCTGAGACAGGTATTTACAGTTCATACCTGTGTAGCAAGAAGCACATGAGAAATAAAAATTATGGGTCTGAGAACAGTACTATTTTAACACTCTTTTAACTCTTTCATATCTGTCTCCACCTGAGGGTCTGAATTATGTGTCTAATATTAACACACTCTTTCAGGTCCACAGCATTTTTATGTTGTGATAACTATGATTCCCACCATAGAATATCCACCCACATCTCAGAGAGAATGGTGTTATAGATACCAGGACTAGGTTTGACCTTTCCCTCTTCTCTGAAACTTATGAATAACTCTGAAATTCACAGCAGCATCTATATGCTAATGTAGTTGGTGTCCTACTTAAATTCATTAACTGTAATAAACAGCGAAGTTATAGCCCTGGGTCCAATACAGGACTTCATCATCTCTAAAGAGAGAGACAGCAAAGTCTTTCAGGCACTGCAATCCAATTTGGTATACGTGAGGATTTATGCAGTATACAGTGCAGTGTGATCTCTACCAAAATTACCAGGTATCACTGAAAAACACTAAGCAAGGGAAATCTCAGCTCCCATGCTTCACTTGAACAAAGGAAACCTGAGTCCATGAAATGTTTTCCTTCATGTACCCTTACAAGGAGCAGAGTTCACTGCATTGCTTTTAGAAGCCAGATGATTTATACGACTTGTACCCACCATTTGCAGAGCAGTTTAGTTGTCAGAGAATTCACCTGGAAACTCAGAGACCTTCTCAGGCTTGGGTAACAAAAGGTGGAAAGGGAGCTGAGGTTTTCCTCAGTCAGGTGCCCTAAGCTGTAGACTGATCCCTACTAGCTCTGTGTAGAAGTGGGATTAAAAGAAAAACTGTATAAAAGCAGGTATCTCACCCACTTAAAGGTGGGATTTAGAGCTCCTCTTTTCTAAGTGAACCTTCAAACAGTTAAGCCAGGAATGTCTAACCTACTTAGCTGTACATAAAAAAAAATTTAAAAATCCATATGATAACTTAGAAAGCCAAGGAAGTGACTCCAGGAGTGGCTGTGAGCAAAAGGTGACAAATATTCCTCAGGGGAGACATTGTCCCCCTGCAGATCAGAGCTGGTTCTAGCAGTTCCCACTGGCCAGAACTGAGATATACCAACAATCCTCATCCAACACTTAATCTGACACCACTATTATTGTCCTCTCACTTTGGATCATTAGGATATTATACTAAGTGGCCACAGGCACAATCCTGTACTCTGTTTAAACTTGAAGTAAATAAAAGTGCCTTGTTAAGAGCAGATCCTGTCAATGTAACTTGTCCATACTTTAAAAAATTGAACAAATTGTGACTCTCTGCAGCATTCTACCTATCTTAAATTCCCCCTGGGTTTTAAGCAAGGGTTGTTTACCTAAGCCCCCAAGCCAAAACAGTACAAGTAAGCACCTGGAGAATGGAATAGAAGACTGATCTGAGCTTTTAGGGTTCCTGTTCTTAGGATACCTTTCCATTATCATATTTAAGCATCACCATTTTAGGTCTAGGCAGAATGTCAGACTCTGCCTAAATCATATTTTAGCAAATATATTGTTGTTTGTTTTCTTCATATTTTTATGCTGTTCCTCTCAGCCAGGTCATCTTCTGTTTTAAGTAAGTCTGTTATTCTTCCTGAATGCTTAGGGATGAAAAGCTGAGAGAGGAAGAGGATAATTCCTGTGTACTGTCTTCCTCTTCTTGAAAACTCCTTCTCTTTTATGTCTTTTGGGAAGTCAGACATTGCACTGAGGGCAAAATCTGATCTTAGTCAAATCAAAGGGAGGTTTGCATTGACTTCTCTGGAAATAATATCGAGTCCTTAACATGATTTAACCCAGAAAGAACAGCTTTCTGAATCTGATTAAGCACATTCTGTAATAATTGTTCTGACAACTTGTACCTTCCTTTCCATGAGCTGACACAGAGCTCTGGGGTAATGTGGCTCCCAGTTAGATGGAGCTTTAGTGATGCAGGAGATGTTATCTCATCTTTGACCTTCAGTACCACCTCCACAGTGAGATGCATTACTCTGATCTCTGGAAGGGGAAACCAGTCATATTTTGCTGACTAAAACTGCCTTTTTCTTAGCAAAATTACAAAAATACCTCAAGGAAAAAGTGTATGTTATTGCTTTGCACCAGAGTTGGCAAAACTGCACATTTTGCCTGTTTGGATTTGATATTTAACGCACATCTCTGCACAGCCCTCCCCCTCCTCAGTGTTCTTCTGAACAGAATATCAATGTCACCAGAGAGGAGTCATCTTTCCTTTTTTTTTTTTATTCCTCCTTTTCTGCTGTTACTCCTCAGTGAGTTTAAATTCCATTTACTTTGGCAAGAGGGCTTTTTTTTTCCCCTTTAAAAGTTTTAACCCACCTTGTAACACCACCCAAAAAGAAGCAAAATTAAGCTGCAGTGCGTACTAGGAGAGAAAACCTACTTTATTTATCACCCAGTCCTACTTCACCATACACTGACCTAATTACAGCCCACACCACATGGGGTAGGAGGAGCAGCAGAAGGAGTGCTTCTGCCACCTAGTGATTCCTGTCCTCCCGTAGTCCCAAGCAGCATTTCTTTGTGGGGTTGGCATTTTCCTGTCCCCAGCACTCGACAGAGAATGACCTTCCCCAGCCTGCCTGCCTGGATGCCGGGTTTGTCTGCATGCTGCTCTCTTCTCCTCTTTTGCTGCTCCAAAGCAGCTTTCACGTGTGAATTCTGAACCACAGCTGGCAACACTCAGTAAGGCAGGTGGGGGTTTAAAAAAATCACTTGAAATGATGGAAAGCACAGCAAAAAAGCCCAGAATGTTCGAACAGTGTTAATATGTGTCTGAAAACAGAAAATATTTTGTATGCACAGATGTACGCTGGGGTTTTCAAAGGGAGGACGGAGAGCTGGCTGCCACTGTGGTTGTCACAAATTGGATGCACAAATGATTTGGGTCTTAAGCACTTTTACAAAATGTTGCTTGTCCTTCTCCTGCAATTATATTTTTGGTAATCTTAATCCTGTAAAATGAAAGGTGATCATGCACCAATTAGCCTACTTACCTATAATAACATTTTCAACATGACAATCTTGGACTGAAAATGAAAAACATAAATATTTTCCTATTGCTGTAGACATAAAAAATATTGCAGAGCAGACCTCAATTTGACTGTTGGAAAATTAAAGTATTTTTTTCCATTATATGTCTTTCAAAGCATGTCAATATTTTTGTTCAGAACTGCTCTGAAGGTCATTTTTCTGAATTGGGATGTTGCTGTTAAATTAAATGTACTTCATTGGCACCACTTGCTATGCATAAGTGAGAGTATGTGAGATCTTAAGGATTCCTGTAAGCAAATTTGAACTTTCTTCCCCAACGTGTGCAGATCAAGGGAAATATCAGCTATTTTAAACTCTGCTTATAAAAAAACTTTCATCCTTTTTCAATTGTTCTACTTAAGGGGTCCAATACAATCAATATTTTTACTTTACTTATATTTTTGTGTAAATTTTAGTGAATTAAAATTAAGGTTTCAGGATGCAGCATTAAACAATCAAAAAATACTCTGACAATTGCCTCCATGATTTCCAGTCATTTCCAGTCATATTTTTTGGGCACCCAAAGCAGTGTGTCCAGGAGTCTTTTAAAAACTTTGAAACGTATTCTGCAAATTTGCCTTCTCATTGTGAGGAATATTAGCACTATTTTTCACAAAGATTTCATAGTGAGCCACTGATGTTGAACAGGGGATTGATAACACTCACTCTGCTCTCTGCCCTCATGAATACTCAGGTAATTCAGAAAGTTGTCTGGTTTGAATGTCACATGGTTTCCTTCCACACCATCTTCCCTGGCTGCCTGCCCAGAGTGGCTAGGATGCTGAGGCAAGGAGGAAAAGAAGGGTCTTGCTGCAGAGCCAAAGTACAGCCAAAGGGTTCATTGCCACACAGACTTAGGCACACTTTTTGCCTGTCTTCTTAGCATCTATCTCCACCTTCGGCTCTGCTTTGCAGAAATGCTGAGCACTCTTGTTTGTAACTAAAGCTATGCTTCATGTTTAAATAGACTTCTATGCCACACCTTAAGATGCAAATAATCACATTTTAAACATCTCAGGTTAGCCACTCCACATTCAAGTATACTTTTCACCTTTGTATCTCTGTTCCTCAGTTCTCTGTGCATAAAAAGGAGGCAATGCTGTCAAAAGAGGTGTTGTGATGATAAAGGAATTGTTTATGAAGCGCTCATATATATCAGTGGTAAGCACTGTAGAAAAAATAACATGAGGAACAGGTCAAAATTGTGTGCAGTAGATAACTTGCAGGAGTACATACTGAACAGGAGCAGAAAGATGTTGAAAAATGTTGTCTAAGGGAGCAGTTGTGTATCCTGTACATTGACAGGAGCAGGAATACTATAGAAAGGTATAACATAAATAATACAGCTGTATACTACATAATAGTCACACCACAGAAAGCCTACCCAAAATGATTAAAACTGTACAAATGGTTTCACTTCTATCCCACATAGTTACAGATCTTACTGACATTCTGGGACCTTAATCATGTTTCTGGTTTTCTCCTATATTGCTTGTCATACCATAAGCACTGTTGTGATCTTAAAGGTCCAGTAGAATCAGAATCTTGTTCTTTCTATAGAAATCAATGGATAGAGATTTTTTGATACTGTAGTCTAAAAATCTTCCTTTGATACCTTTTTGAATGCCTTGATATACACAATTTTGACACTGTTTATTTCCCTGGAATCTTAGCTCTTTTTTAAAACATACTTTTGATATCTGATTTGAGTTATCTGGTACGACAGGGTTAGGCCCCATCTGATCTGTCTATGATGCCTAACATTTTATAAATATATCTGAAAATTAATAAAGCATCTCTCACTGATAGAAGTTAGATCAGGAATGCTTCCACTTCTTGGGTTTTGATTGTCCTGAATTTAAGAAAGGTAGCATGGTAAAAGTTGAAATGGGTGACATTTTCTATTTTGTTATGAAGGCAACCAAAGAGAAGGTTAGTAAAAAATTATTTGAGAACCATCCATGGCTCTTAATCTGTTCCTGGGAAGGATCCATCCTTGGTTTCATTTACATAACTGTTCAGTGCAAATCCTGAAATGGATCTAGGATGAAAATCACATCCTCAGCACAAATTGTTTTACTCTACTTGCTATTTTAGACAGCTACCAACTACCCATCCAAACAGTTTGTATTAATTTTGATATTATTGCCTCAGTGGAAAAAATATGTATGATTTTACGAGTACATAAAAATGTTTTTAGAAAATCAGGAAAGGCTTCAAACTTAATTTGATAATCAACATGAAAAAAAGGGAAGGAGCAAAATTAAATTAGTTTTTATGTCATGGGATAAAGCAAATATTTGAGAGGGAAATTAAAACCTGTCACAGAAATTCAAGTTTAACTGAAATTTGAGCCTCAAAGGTTCAAATATTAACACCCGATTTGTTCCATATTACCTAATTTTCTGAAATCTGTTGGGGTCATTACTTTGTACAAAATACATATTAAATATAAATATTGTATATGTATATACACACATATACACACACACATTTACACACATATATATGTATACATATATACATATATACATATATGCATATATATGTTATTTGGGAAAAACAATTTTCCTTATCCCAAAAATGTCATAGGCATAATCAATAAAAGACTTCAGTGCTTATAAATTAGGCACAGTAAATTCTCCCAGAACACCTGCCATGACCATCAGCACATGAGTATATCTTGCCAAAACACAGAAGTACAATGACAGCATCCTCAGCAAAAGCAATTTTCTCTAGGGCCACTGCAGAGAACTCACTCTAGGGAGCAAAAAGTCCACAGATTAAGAAAAAAAGAAAGGCAGATAGCTGTACTAGGTGTCTGAAAACACAAGAGCTGAGAAGGGGAACTTGTAGGTGAATTCATTGGAGAGCATGTCTTGTGTAGGAAGAGGTCCGCTGATTGCTGGCCCAGATGTGCAAAGGGATGCTGCCTTCAGATAGGAAACTATGTGTAAGGCAAAGGCCCCAATCCAATTACTCCTTAAAAAAAAAAAGTGTATGCACTACTTACTGTTATTTTTTTTTAACTTTGCTTATATCTCAGTGATTGAGAACACTGAATGAAAAAAAACGCCAGTAGATGCTTACTGGTGTGCTTACTGGTGCTGCTCCTATGTTGCTGTTGAGCAGCTAGCAGAGTAATGAAAACACCAGTTCTCAGTGGCAAGAAGGAATGACCTTTATTGTTTTGATTTAATCACATATATAGAGTTCTCAAAAGTCACCCAGATTGGTCAGTCAGAAGCCTTCCCCCAGGCCTGATTGGCCAGGCCTGCACTGTCCAAGTTCTGGGACACTGTTCCAACAACATCCAAACTTTATCTTTATTTATAAAACACAAGAAAATTTCTCATGGGAAAAACCTGTGCTAGCCACACTCCTACTATTTTTTGGGTTATCCATAATGAAGAAATGTTGGTTTAGAAGTCTCTTGAGAAGTTTTCATCTCCTTTCTTCAGATGACATGCACTCACACAGTTTGGAGTCCCAAACTGTCAGAGAATAAAAAGCATGTAGTCCTTTTCGTAGAGTTTTAAGTTATACTAGAGAGCTAAAACTATCTACTCTGACCTTAATACCAGGTGCCAGGATCCAAGAAAGAACCCAGCTAAGCTTTTTAAGGACGTAGAGGAACCCCTAGGGGACTCAGAGTTGTTTTTATAGCTAGAGATCCATTTCCAAAAAGTGATAGCAGACAAAGATCCTCTGCCCTGGAAGCACATTCTGCAAGCTGGAGCCAAAGAATGTGGCTGGAGCCTTGTAAAACCTAGAGGAACATAGTGAAACCAGATGGGCTTAGCATATCAGTGTCAACAGCAATGCTGGGTTTAGTCCAGGAGGAACTGGGACAATCCTCCATGGAGTAACAGTCTGGGTCACATTTCTTCCTGCAGACTGCTCTGCAGAAACCTCTTGGGAAATTGTCCTGGCACAGTGAGCAGTTAGGTAGATGGGATTTCCCAGCTTTAACTGGCAGATCTGATGACTATTCTAGCTGTGGAGGAATCACTCCTACCTTTAAAACCACTTATCCTTGAAACTCATAAAGTAAATTACTATTCATATGATGAGAGCACCTCTTGTCTCGCCTCACATCAGGTCTAACATGAGTGGTGCTGTACAAACAGGCTAATCGCTGTTTGCAATGAAAGAGATTGCACATAGGATCAGATAGCTATAGGAAAAGCAATCTCAATGAAAATTGTCCCAAATACACCTAGAAGTTCTTAATTAGGTCATCCTTAGAATCCTACCACACAAACATCTAAATGACGTGGTTTGAAAACTATGATGTGTGATGAAGATAATCAATATATTTCTGGAGCAAAGCATAAACATTTCCACCTGAGAGTAGTTCCTATAAAGTATGTTGCCAAGTAATAATGAATATTAGCTTACTTGTGGCTATAAGGAAGTGATTGTGTTTATATGGAAAAGGAGAACACCTTTCTCACAACTTCTCTGCTGCACAGTCTTACAAAAAAGGTCGATGGTAGATGTGACAGTGGTTCTGCCTTGTTGCAAAATTTGTTTTAATATCTCTTGGCTCTAAAATGTAATTCAAAGATGCATTATATTTTAATCTGTAGGTGGATTAGATTAAGAAGGATCCAAGGAAACAGATTCTTTTTTCTTCCGATCTTTAGGCAGATAAATGGTTTGAGGAAAATTCCCACAACAGAGGAAACTTGCTTAAATTAACAAGGTACTATATGGAGACTAATGTCAGAAGCACTAACACAGCATGATGCACAGATTCAGTGTAAATCCCACGATCACCAAATGAATCCACTCATTGCTCACAGCATCTGTGACCTGCTGCTCTTCACCTTTCTCAGTTACAGAGTGGCTCTGCTTTCTTCAGCTGTGTCCCTCCACATGCCGTGTCCTTTAGCTGCTCCTGCAATGGGTAGCAAGTCTATATGTAGAGAAGAAGCTAAGAAAAGAATATCTAGACAGAATATAGTTTCTAGTACAGAAACTACACCACTGACTCAGAAGAAGAAGATGTTGGGGAGGTATCTGATAATTTTAAAATTGGCTGACACACAATCAAATTCAAACAATTCTGTGGTATATTTGTATGACATGCTACACAAAGGAGCTTTAAATTTTTCATAGGGTGCCAAAATAAACTTCGCTTAATTTTGCGTTTGGTCATTCTTGATCTTTAAAGAATATTTTTGTCACATATATCAGTCTCCTAAAGTACCATGTAACATGCCACACCCATTTTTCCTCTATCACACCTTGTTGGGGACTTTTGGATTTCCCCCTCTTGGAAAGATGCTATTTGATATCTCACCATCTCTGCGCAATTCATTGACAGAAGACACAGCCTGATGCAATGACTATTAAACATCATTGTAAAATTTCCAATTTCAGGCAAATGTGGAAATGAGAAGGCTTATCCTCTTTTCCTCTACCAGTTTACAATATTTTTATGGGTAATTCGGCTTATATTTTGATCTGAAAGGTCTTTCTAGAAAATGCATAAAATTCTGTGATCTAAAGACTACAGAATACATACTTTTAACATATTTTCAGATCTGTCTAAACAGTGCTGAATGTTGCATCTATTTTAATGTTTTATCATTTGTGAATGACAATGGAAGATAATGATTTATTTTAAAGAATGCTTGCAATTAAACTACAGTCTACATTGGCAACGTACAGCTGGGACAACTGAAACAAACATCTCACTTAGGCACTAGCTTTCTGCCATTCAAATTACACCACAATTACACTTTATAAAAAATGTGCAGCTTTTTTCTTTTTTTTCTTTTGCAGATGTCGGCTGCAAAATATAAAACGACCTTTACTAGAAACCTATTCTAGTACTTCTCACACACTTCCTATTTTGAAAGGTTTCTTCAGAACATCAAAAAAATGCTGAGACTACAGTGCGAAACTGGAACAATCTGTGCTTGCTTCCAGTACTTCAGTGGGATTATCTTATCTCATTTAGATATTTCTGATCCAGTGTGTTTGAGGTTTCTAAAACATCCTTGTAAGTGTATAATTTCTGAGTTGGTGTTATGTTGACCTATCTCATACTGTATGGATAGTGGGCTCTCTAAACCACATTTTGTCCAAGAATGATACACTTAGTTAATCTTTTCAACATTGCTGTTAGTCACAACCTTATTGTGTCTCCACAGAACACACATTTTGTTATTCTTCATTCTGCAGGCTGACAAAACAATTGCATTGTAATTCACCTTAGTCTAAATGATTCCAAGTCATGTGCATCCTCACGAAGGGACAGTTTCTCAATTTGTTGGTGTGGCCAAATAATTCCTACTGAGAACAATCTTCCCATTCTTCTGTAGACAAGATTGCTATGATCTTGTAGCAGCCTGAGAGGACAGCAAAAACAGGACTTGGAGCCCTTGGTCAGGATAACTTTTATTGAATGAATCATTGGTAAAGTTACTCAAGAGATATTATTAGAAATAACTTAATATCATAGAAGTCTGTTCCAGGAAAATATGCTGTATTAAAAATTTATTGTTTATTTTTCTATCATAGCATTGCACTGTGGGAAAATTATGAGGATTTGAGTATAATTTTTATTGTTTTATATATTTATATTTTATGCTTGCATTTTCACCTTGCACTATGCCATACATCATCCCTTCAAAACTTAACACTGAAGTGTTCTCACTTAAGGTTTTTTTGAGTCATGAGGCAAAGCTGCTATTTAGTACTGTTGCACACATTACCTTTCCTTGTATTAGAAAATAAACAAAATATATAATAGTTATTTAAGAATGCTTTCTACTTCAAAGGAAATGCTCTCATGTTTATCTAGAATGAAGGAAAAAAATCAGTCTGTCTTAAGCCTGGTCTTCATATTAATAGAATCTCAGGTTTTCATTTAGTTTCAAATCTTTTCCTTGCAAAGACTGTGGAGCGTTTGGGGAAAGAACACACTACAGTCTTTCCCTGGTTTAGATATGCCACCATTTTGATTGCCATTTGCCAACGAGATAAGAAGATAGCTATTCCCAGGAAGTCAGATATTTTTACAGATATGGAATAAGGAGGCGAAGGTCTCAGACCAAGGCACTCCCTTTTCTTGGTAGAGGTAGCATTCTATCAAATCCTAGAGTCAAGCAGACAAATAAGTCTTTTGCCTAACTGGAAAACAAAAACTCCCTGTGGGTTCAAAATCCCAAACAGAATAAATAAAAACAGTACAAGATCAGTACAATAAATCAGCCAGCCAGGAGAATGAAAGTTGCTAAAACTTGTTAAGGGAAATCACATCAAAGCAGAAAAAAGTCAGAAAAGGAGCATTCAGCTGCACAGAGAGAGACATAGTCAAATTAGCACAGAATCATTAAGACATAATAGGAAAAATATATTTTAAGAACACATTAAATGGAACAATATTGTATTCTCACAGGTAAATTTACAAGGTAAGAAAGGAATGAGCCTAGTGCAGAGCTCAGTTCAAAATTTTATTATCATTGTGTCCATGATTATAATGTATTTACATCTAACATTGTTAACAAAGCAACAAAAGTCAAAATGGCTTTTTTTGAAAGAGAACAAAATGAAAAAGTGAAAAAAAGTATTAAAAAAGAAATTAAAAGATACAGTCAAATGAGTGAAATCTATACAGGCAACATGGAAAGGGTTAAAGAATGTGAGTATTGATGTCTCAGGTAAAATATATACAGCCTTAACAAAAAGACAAGGAAAGACAAAAAAAGTGTTCAGCTTTAGAAGAAGGGTGAAATGGTGTCTATTCAGTTGAGAATATTCTTCATAAAGCTGAAGGTGTGGCCATGTAGGAAAATGAAAATAAAATCCGGTGATAGCAGAACAAGGCTGATTCCAATATAATTGAAGCAGGAAGCCTGAGAGAGAGTGAACAATGTCAAAATACAGAAACACTTAGAAAGGATAGAGCTGCAGTGGAAAATTTGAAATATATTGGTTTTGTGTTCACCCCTTTGGGAACTGGCTTGTTTTTTCTGAGGTAATGTAGATGAGGCAGAAAAGGCCTTTTGCAGTGAAGTAGCAGTGTCTGAAACCACCTTAAAAATGAACATCAAATGCACAATAAAATGAACACCATGGGGCCATATAATATCTATGTAAGACTTTTTAGGGCAATTGAGATGAAATTTTACTTCAGAAAATCATTTGATACTAATTACCATTTTATTCTCCTGGAAAAGCTGGCAGTCCATGTCTTGGACAGGTGCAGTCTTCTCTGAGCTAAAACCTGGCTGGATGAGCAGGCCCAGAGAGTGGGAGCGAATGGTGCTGGTTGACAGGGAGTTCTCCAAGACTCAGTACTGGGACCAGTCCAGATCATCTTTGTTGATGGTCTGGATAAGGGGATCAAGTAAATCCTCAGTAAGTTCAGGGATTACACTTATTTGGGCAGGAGTGTTGATCTGCTGGAGAGTAGGAAGGATCTGCACAGGGATCTGGACAGGCTGGATCAATGGGCTGAGGCTAATGGTATGGGACTCAATAAAGCTAAGTGCCAGGTCCTGTCCTTGGGTCACAACCTGTGGCTAGCACAGGTTTTTCCCACGAGAATTCTTCTTGTATTTTATAAATAAAGATAAAGTTTGGATGTTATTGGAACAGTGTCCCAGAACTTGGACAGTGCAGGCCTGGTCAATCAGGCCTGGGGGAAGGCTTCTGACTGACCAATCTGGGTGACTTTTGAGAACTCTATATATGTGATGAAATCAAAACAATAAAGGTCATTCCTTCTTGCCACTGAGAACTGGTGCCTTCATTACTCTGCTAGCTGCTCAACAGCGACAACAACCAACCCCAGGCAGTGCTACAGGCTGGGGAAGAGTGGCTGGAGAGCTGCCCAGCAAAAAAGGACCTGAGGGTGCTGGTCAACAGCAGCTGAACAAGGCAATGGCATCCTGGTCAGTATCAGAGATAGTGTGGCCAGCAGGACCAGGGCAGTGATTCTTTATCATGGGTTTTCAACATTGATTTTTATTGATTCATTCATTTGGCCACACATTTGCTTGACCCTATCCTATTTGCGTGAACATTTAGAGGTGCCTATCTTTCACCAACATTAGGTGCTCATGTGGTATGGGAGACATGGCTTAAGAAATAATAATAAATTTTGATAAAATTACAAAATTTTCCAGTGAGAATGCTACCATTCGTACTGACTGGGTGTGAGACTCTGGAGATTGAATGACTACAGCACTGAGACCACTACTCTGCCTGACCATGTCAGTTTTTGACTGTGACTTCTGTTATGTGGAAAGAAACAAAATTACAAGTGACATAGAATAAGGAAATCATAGCATTGCTGTCTTTCCACCTTTAATATATTATATTAATTAATATGTACAGTATTTGTAAGCTAAATGCATTTTTAAAACATATTACATATTAAAATAATACTTTAAATTCATTATAACCCACTTATTCACACTTAATAAAAAATTTAAATACAAATAAGAATTAAAGTACCTCTATATGTTAAATTTAGTAATTATATTTTGATTTGTGAGACAGTTAATAAATCTCAAGACATTACTTATAAATTTGAATGTGAGCATAAGGAAATGGAAACAAAATACTTCTCTATCAGCATGTAAGATTCACAGCAGAAGCAGTTTCATAGAAATTTGTTTTCACAGAATATTTTGTTTTGCTTCTTGAACAAAACAATATTTCAATGTTTTTAGGTTGATAAATATAATTATCCATTGAACATTTATTCATTCTTTTGCTATTGAGAGAAATAACATTTTGAATTGAAAGACACCTCCCACTGAGTTTGAACTTCCTATCTCTAAATCATATGGTGTTATCAGTACCATTTTCTCATTTGATCTAAACCCTTACAATGAGATTCAATATTTTTCACGTATCTATAATTGCTTAAGGGAAACAGAACACTTTAAAACATAATTTGAAATAAGCAGTTTTAAATAATGACTCTTATTTGTCACAAAGTGATGATAATTGGAAGACAGCAGATGAATCTCTGTTTCTCCTTCCTGTGCAGCAAGAGGGAAGGGAAATCTTGAGTTATGGTGGTGGTTTAAGAGGGGAATAGAGATCTTTTCTAATAGCTTCACAGGAAGATATTATTTCAAATTCCCTTGGTCTGATTTTGACTACCTTAGAGTGTCCATGTACCATAGGGTCTCTTTCTTCCTGTTCCTCTGAAACATCTGGCCAGTGACAGCTTTCCAGAATAAATGGATAACAGCTCTGATCTGAGGCTGCAATTTCTCTCTTCTAATCCCCAGCAGCCTACTTGATTGATCCTAGAGCAATGCTGCATAAAGATTAATATTCTATTTGTTGAGAATCAAACAGCAGTAGCTGATATCCAGCAGGCATCACAGATGATTTCAGGAGCATCCTCAATCTTGAGTTGTCAAGTTGTGAATGCAACTGTTCCACAGAATAGTGAGAGGAAAACTGCAGGAGAAGAGAAGGGAAGAAATACAGCCCGATACAACTGAGGGCTTGTGTAAAGGGCTGTCTTGTGGGATAGGCTGCTATTCAAAATGTCTTCTCATTCCCAAACCACATTTGCAAAATCCAGTGCTGGGAAATCTGACTCACATAATTGTCACATTCCTAACCCCTCTAAGCACTTTTTAACTTGGTGCTCCTTATTTGTTGCTCTGTGCCCACTAGACTCCCTCAGCCTATATAAAGATTTAAAATCTGTTGCTTGCTAATCGGGGCTGTCTGAGCAGATGCACTTGAAGAAAGTAACGCAGCCTCAGTACTGTACATTGTACTGTGTCATTCTTTGGAGTGAAGTATGCAGTGTTAATGATAACAGGTTATTTCATGCTATAGCTGCATAAGCAGAACTAACAAATATTGAAAATGAAAGCTAACAGCAGGGTCTTTATATCTGAAGATCCTACATAGTTTTGATCAATGGATTTCTTATAAGTTGTAAACAGCTTGTCATGTCTCAGTGACTGAGCAGCCTATTATATTCTGGATTTAGTTCTGATTTCTGTGCAGATGAAAGTGAGTTGATCTGAATTGTGCTTTTGTTGGTGTAGGATAGAGTTTCAATGCAATAAACACTTTTATAGTGCTCATAGTTAAACTCCTCCTGGCACTAGATGCATTAATACCTATTAATTTTAATGATTCCCTACAGTAGTGTATATTAAAGAAATTAAAATAAAATACTAGGGTGCAACATAAAACAAAGTTTCAGCTGGGAAGCGGGCTGCTTAAAAATGTACTTAGCCTCATTTATTTCAATATCTTAAAAACTACATTTCCTCTTCCAAGGAAAAAGAATAAATGTTCCTAATCCTGCAACTTTGGGAAAGTTTGAAGGCAGCAGTTTGAATTCAAGTTGAGCATTCAAGCAGTTTTCCATTCAAGTTGAACATGCAGAATATTAATGTGAGGCAACTGCTTGGCATCCTTTGATTAGCTGCCCCTGGAGTTCCCTGGAGTGCCACCAGTGGTCTCACCCTCTGTTCAAAGCCCTGAGATTACTATTGCTTTTGGTAGTCTGACTTTATTCTTTCTTATCCACATCTATTTCTTCCTTGATTAGCTATGACATATCTGGTCATTTGGTAGTGCTTGGGTGAAACTGAGAAATGACTGTGAGCTAGCTGTTTAGAATACAGAACTCATATTTCATGGAGATAAAAGGATGCCTATGCTATGGCTTTGTTTTGCCACTATTGTTAGTACTCTCATAGAAAATGTTTTGATATTGTTAAGGGACTGAAATCTTTTCTTTGGGTTAGGGCAAGTACTTGATCTTTCCAGCACAGAATCCTAGAATCATAGAAACATAGCTACTAGCAACTGTATTTTCACATTGAATACTTCACCTCGATGTTTGCATCACTCACTGGTGTCTCTTTCAGAACTTGCCACCCCACTCAGCTTGCTGCAGCCGAAATCTGTGTGTACTTATTTCTGCCCTGCTTCTTACAGATATTTCTGTTACCTTGCTGTCTCAAACCCTGCTCTGTTCCTATGGCTCTGACTCATGGATTGTGTGATTTGAATTGTGGAATAATGACCTTCTCAGCATAATATATGTTGCAGTATTACTTCAAGGTCAGAGCAGTATAAGAGTGGAAGAGGGAAAACGTGATGTTGAAGTTTACAAAGGGATTCCAGAGTTACCTGCAAAATGTGACATATTAGTTAATTTTGTTAAAAGTACTAAAACTGATATTGCAAACCATTTATAGTTAAGTGTAATATACGAGTGAAGATTCAAAGTGTTTTCTGTAAGCATAAGTCATCCTCCAAAAAATGGGATTTTTTTATCTCAAAAAACCTCCCAAAATATTAGATTTCTTTGGAGGCATCAATGGCTGTGTGGGTTATAGTCATCCTGTTGCTTTAGTATGAGCAGTTTTCAAAAAAAAAAATTAAATCTTCAACATTATTTGTTGAATTTACTAGGGGTAAAATATAGAAATTCAAGTATAAAAGTATAGAAATTCAAAAATCACACTAAATGCCACAATTAAGGGAGGTCTATAAAGTATCTGTGTGAGAACCTGCTCTATTCCATCACATTTTAAACAGGCTCATAAAGAAACATGAATAAGTGGAATTACATAGTTTGAAGCCAAAATATAATTAATTTCAATTGCTAAAACTAAAGCAGACATTGAAAATTCAGAGAGACACCATTAATGACTGAGTAATAAAATGAAACATGAGATTCATGCCTTGATAAAATTTTTTCTTTATACAGCCCACTGTGGTTGTCTACATCTGAGCTACAGCCAACTAAGGAAGAGAACTGTGATGTCATCATGGGTCTTTTCTGTTTCACTGGGTCCAGTGTCAGAAGCAACCGTAAAAATAAATAAATCATTATCAATTAATAAGAACTGGTCCAAAGTGAGGTTCAAAACAATATTAAGGAAATAAATTTCACTCACTGAAATTATCCAGCAGAAGTTTTAAACCCCAAGTATTCCTTGAAAGCATATCTTTCAGTCTGGAATTGATTCATAGATGGTACTGTAGAAGTAAAAACTGTAAATCATTTCAGAATACTATGAGATAATATTTTGGAGTATGATTAGTGGACCAATCAAGTTCTATCAAACATAATGATGTATTTTATCCCTCTTAGTTCAACAAGTCCTGAAAATGTGCATTGCTGGAAGGAAAAAGACTATGCAAATCTCTTATATCTTCTGCCTAGAATTTGCAACTGACTACTGACAGAGACATACAACATATGGCCCCAAGTGGCCATTTTTATTCCTATTTTTATATAGTGCCATAGATTGTCCCTGAAGCTATCCCTCAAATTGATCCACAAAGCAAATGCTGTTTCAGCACCCAGTGTTCCACTGCACAAGCAGACTGTTGGAAAGGAAGAACTTGGTGCTCCAAAGTGCACACTACATTTCTGCCTGCTGGTAGCTTAAGTGGACACAAATATCCTTGAGTAGGTTGTGAATTCCTTTATGCTCTGCAGCTGCTGCTCCTGAATGTCTTCAGCTGTAACTGGCTCAGGATGAAGTGGAGAGAAAACACAGAACTGTCCAGGATGTGCATTAATGAGCGGTTTGATCTTAGCAGACACACACCTCAGCACACACACAAGCACACACAAACATGCTTTTCTTGATATGAGGCCACTTGATTCTGCCAGTCCCTGGACACTACAAGTGCCAGGCTTTCAAGAGGGAAGGCTGATGGAGCAGTTGAGTCACTGACATGGAAACTACAGTAGACTGAAAAGTACGGATGATTTAATCTCAAATTTCATTATGTTTTATACAGTTCAGGGAATAAAAATTTGGGGGTTCTGGATCTGTTCAGTTAACAGAAAATAGTGCAACTCTAAAGAATTTAACTGTTCAATTCAAAATGCAGTCCACTTGTGCAGGTAAAAGTTTGGTTAAACTTTAGCTCCTGTGACCTAGCAGTTTTTAATTGTGTGGGGTTTCTGCTGCATATTCATTCCTTCTAGGTAGTATTCTGCAGGATACATCTATCCTTATTCCAAGTCTTCCCTTCTTTGAAGTTGCCTTCTTTGATATGATGATGGAAACACATGTGCATTTGCTCAGACCAGTCTCCCATTGCAGAGCAGACATGTGGTTTCCTTTTTTCCTTCTGTGGCAGTAGATTTGCAGATTTGACTTTTAATATTTTCCCTTCCAACATGGATAGTTATGTATCTATCTCAGAAACAAGTCCTCTGAATTAATTAATTTTGTCTGACTGAAAATTGCTTTTTAACACTTTCCTGAATGAGCCATCAATTAATATGCAGATCAGAATTGATCACAATTTGCTTGGAGTACAGCTCTTTTAGTCAGTTAGTGATTAATTCACACTGGTGACCTCCCCCAGCTCTTGGGGATACAGACTTTAATTTTACCTTATTAGAGAATAAATGTTATACAAATAATAGTTCAGATATATGAAGTATAGCAAGATTAATAGAGTACAGGATGATAATTTGTGCTACATGGCATGCATTTGAAACAATCCCTTGTTTGAGAGTTATCTCTGTTTCTGAACTGAGTTTAATTTTTAGAAACTTTACACTAACTAGAGGAAATACCCCTTAACTTTTCACATTATACTAATACTACTTCAGATAGTAACATGAATCAGTAAAATAATTTAAATATAAGACCAGAGGGAGTTGGTTTGATTATTTTGTTTTTTTTCCTGGATGATGAAGTTGGTGCGGTCTTTATATCCATGCCCCTTTTCTTTTTAGCTTGCTTAGGATATCTGCTGTTCTTCTCTCTGTATTATGTTTTTCTGCCAGCTCTCTCCTGGGTCAGAATCCTTAGTCTAGCAGTTTATTTTTCCTGGATATAGAGGAGTGAGGTCACTGAGCAAAACCAATGACTTCCATGCTGCTTGTTCAGTCTGCGTGCTGGGTCCTCAGTTACTGAATATTTCAGTTTGGATTTCTCATATTGCACTCTGCTCTAAAATACTCAAGCTGGTGCATCACTCACATATTTCACTGTGTGTCAGAATTTTCTTTTCATCTCAAGAATGTGCTACATTCCCAGATTTTCACCTAGCTGAACTGGCAGGACTTTCACATGGCACGTCTGATAGCAACTAACCAGTATAGCAGCCTCTGAAATGACTCTGCAATAACTGAGGCTTTGAAAAAGCAGCAAGGCTTCATGTGAACTGTAACCAACATGTGTCAGTGTCAGTACATGAGATATGAATCATATATTTTCATGGTTGCCACTTACCATTAAATGTCTGCCTCAAGCTCCACCTCTGGTGTTTTTTCACCTCTCAGACAGGGACTTAGCAAGTTCACTCATTCAATTCACCTGCTCACAGGAGCTGTTACCACTGTAGGAAAACTATTCCACTACTTTTTTAATCCCTCCATACCTGAACTGACCCAACCTTTCCCTTCTGCAACTGTCCTGAAATTCTTACAAAGCCCACATGGAAAACATGGAGAAAAAGGACCACAATTGTCATTATCAACTCATGGCCACCAAAATAAAGTGAGAGTCTAGGTATTAATTAAAGGAGTGATCAGAAATATTTTATTTCCATATACTACTTCCTGAAAGTGTTTCCTGTTCCAAACTGTACTTTCTGTTGGAGAAGTTTCTTAACTACAGAGTGGGATTTCTGGACTGATCCTGAGCAATACACACACCCCCATGGAGAGCAAATATGTGTGAAATGTACTCAAGCTCCTATTCTGCACCTGGGACTCGAACCATGTATTTTCTATTTTGGAGGACTCCTGCTTCCCCAAGGCTGTTGAATACAAAAGTGTTGATGTGGTCAGTGCAACAACTTGTCCACTTCCCTGGTTTTCTTTATTCCTTTATTTCCAAAAAATCCATGAAGATTTGTTTTCTGACAAAGAACCAAGCATTTGAGCTTTGTTCTGTTTTACAGAACATGAAAATCTGCAGCAAGGCTTGCACCCTGCTAGACAACTTCCTACATCTTCTGGATGCAGATTGATGTAGGATGTTAACTACATCCTGAAACCCATGGAATTTGCCAGACTCAGTGGTGGATTATAACTGAAGTGTTTATCCAAGAAGCATTTCTTTCTCATGTTATTAGTGGCATTCAGTTTCTGGCTGTAGTATGCACCTTTCTCATGTTTCTCAAAAATCTTCTTTGCATCTGCAATCCATCTTTGATATAAGTGGAATTAATTTTGATGGGATGAAACAGCATGATAAGTGAAGCCTTGGCCTTGTGGATACCCATTTACAAGTTTGAAGTAAGTTGTTATCAGTCCCCATTGAGTGATTTACTCAATTAATATTATATTACAGTATTAGTGGTGAACTCCTGCTGATCTAGGCAGGAACAAGCAAATGCCTGTCTAGCCTGTCTGTGGCTGGACCTCAGAGCAGCTGCTTTTGGAAACAATGCCAATGCAAAGTGGTTCATTCCCTGATGCTCTGTGCCAGCAAGCAGCACTCATCAGTTCAGGGACTTCTTCACTGAAGGTCAGCTACACACACTGCATTTACATCGCTAATGAATCCATTCACCACGGCTGCCTGTTCCCCTTGATGAGCCATTTGTAAGTTGCCTATTCCAACTCCAATATGTGGCATGCCAGGACATAGCTGGTAATGTCCTGATCTAGCCAAAACCAGCTCTAGAGGTGAAGAGTGTAAATCAAGCATGTTGAAGCTCACCACTAGTATCTCAAAAAAGAATGTCCTGAAAATAGTTTTCAACCTGTTCTTCCACCTATCACCCTTAGGTTAAGCATGTTCTGACATGCCATATCCAGCATCTGCTCCTGGAGTTAAAATATAGTTTTAAATAAAGTTGTAAGACTAACCTTATCTTCCTCCTAAAATAGCACAAAATTCTAGCAATATAATCTCTCTCCAAAGCTTATTTTCCCTCCTGTGTGTTGTAACATGCTAGGGTAAATTTCCATTCCTTCCAAATGAACTAAATAGTCCACAGGTAAATAACTGAATATTTCCTGATTTATGGAATCATTATTTTTTACTGGAGAAAAATGTTAAAGTCTATAGGAGAATAAATCAATTCTTCTACTATTTCATATTATTAGTACTAAAACAATAATTCCCATTCAATAAAATTGTCATCTCATTAAGCATTTTTTAAGAATAGAACAGAAGAACAGAGAGGTCAGATACAGAGCAGCATTTTGCTTAGACTTTTTTTTTTTTTTTTTAATCACAGTTTTGTACAAAGACTCTGGAAGTTTCTGTGGTTGATAAAACAGAAAGTAGTGCCATACAGACTGATTTCCTGACAGAACTTTGGGATTATCTGTCAAAACTGGCATTTACCTTTCAAAAATATTAATTTTAAGGGAAGTGATTAGCTCATTGAGACATAGTTTAATTTTTAAGCTCCCAGCCATTTCTGGTTATGACTTTCATCTAATTTTGTGTCTGGCACAAGCATTAATTGTGAATTTTGTAATTGTAAAATTATTTCTGTAGTAGGATTTCAATGGGAATAAAAGTGTTATACTTACTTTGAAGTACAGACTGTCTGTCTGTGATAGCCTCAAGGATCAATTCTCACCTGACTAAGACTTCCCTTCAGGAATTCTACTTATCTGCCCATATATAGAACATTGCAGCAATCTGACCCAGTTAATCTGGACTCTCTCTATGATTGGTAAAAAAAGCTCAATAATTAGAGATGTGGTAGAAGAGTAAGTGCAGAAAATAATCTCACTCTTCATGTTGAATTAATGGTTTGAGGTATTCTCCTTATCCTTATAAATGGGCAAAATCTTCCACTTTTTTTTACATTATTTCACATTTAACAACAGTAAAGGTGATTTCCCTTTCTACTGCTACTTCTCCATTTAACACAGAATAGAGTGGGGAATGAAGCAGAAGTGAAGAGAAAATAACTCTCAACCCAGGAGTTAGCATGGGGCTGAGCTGTGTGTGGTTTGGTGTTTTGGTGTGATGTGTCCCATTTCTCAGCTGCAACCTCAGTCCTGCACATTGCTCAGAAAAAGGAGCTTCATAAATTCATGCCAAGGACAGAAAGAAATCTAAACAGTGAGCTAATCTGCCCAGCCTATGGCAGGGGATGTTGAAAATAAAAATCTGTAAAAGACAGCAACTGATATATGCCTTAATTTAATCTAGAGATTATTGTATTCAGCTGCAGCAGTGATATTGGACCAGATGTCAGAATATTCTTGCACTGCCACTAAAAGCCTTCAAACATTTAAAGATGTCATTTCTCTTGGTTCTCTTTTGGTAAATTTAGTTCAATATTTAGTACAACTCTAAAGCATTATCAATTTTTACTGAGTAAATTATGAGGTACTAATCTACAATTAATCAGTGATGCTAAGTATAAATTTAGAGGCTGATGCAGCTATTTCCAGTCTCTCCGTAAAATTCAACCTCATTTGTTGGAGAGCAGGATCTTCTAAGGTCAGTGTAATTGGAAATGGAGCAGTTGTTAAGGTAAAGCAGTAGCCACTTCCTGCCAACTTTCCCTGTCCTAAACTTCTGGATCCACCTAACTGAAAGCTTTATTTTTTTTCTTTTTATTCTGTCCCTTTTCCCCCATGTTCCCTCCTCCTTCTCTGCTTCAATCCCTCAATTTGTCACAAATTTCCTCCAAGTATATAATTTTTTTGGTCCAATATCTCCACTTTAACACAGTAATGAAAGTTAGCCAATATCAGGACCATTCTGACAGATGCTGACAGTTTGTAGTTTAATGATAAACTATCACAATGTGAGAAAACCTTCCAAAAACAGTTCGTGCCATGTAGCTGCACACAATACAGCTCTAGCTTCATCTAGAACTGAAATGTTTTCCTCTCACCACTGAGCTTTCAATGAGAATTTATTCTTGGCACAGCTTAAAGATGCTGGATGAGATTAAATCTGGCAAAACATCACTGGCATTAGCAGAATTATATCAGAGATACATTTTTGCCTCTTCTGCATTGAACAGTTTGGTAAATTTCTGGATAACAGAAAAGTACCTCAGCAAGAAACTGAAGTTATTTTGTAGTACCCATTAAAAAAATTTTAAAAATCAAAGTCTAAGTAGATAAATTTAAATGTTAAGGCTTATTCTTCACACAGGTAATTTGGTTGGCTCCATTCCCCTTAAAGGAGACATGTCAATTTATACCAATAAAGTGTTTCATTCTGCCTGGCAATGCCAAGAATGTACTGTGCAAGAGCCTGAATTATGGGCAAGGACTGCACAGTTCACAAATAGAGAAGGGGGGGAAAAAATGACCTTTTTGAAAGGTTTTTACAGTATAAACATTAGAAAATAGACAAAAGAATGAGGATGACAGTGAATCGGAGAAAAAACTTTATGAAACGACAGCATAATAAATTAAAGAAAACGTGAATAAATTTTGACATATCAGAAAATTTACTGTTTGTTTTTAAAACGGTGGTAATATTCTGCCTTTTTTTAAATAGTAGGAGTAAAATCCAGCCCCACTGATACTCTGGGAGACTTGCCGCTGGTTTCTGTGGGAGCGTGGTGATTCCTTTTCTCTTCTTATTTAAAAGAAGACTAATTTAAATAATAGCCTTATAAAAATGTATGTTTTCTTTTCTCTCCCTCTGGCTTTCCTTTCCCTCTTCTTTGTTCAGAATAAGATGTTCATTATTTGTCCAGCAAATGAATAATCTGCTAATTAACTGCTCTTGTTATGTGATGAATATTCAATTACCATAATGGGAAGGGGAAGAAGATGTATCATACCTACGCAAATTAATTTGTTGTTGGGCAATGAATTTGCATCCACCTGGTTGCAGTTGTTCACTCAGAAAAGCTCTGCAGGTTTGCTATATTTGAGAATTAAAGGAGCACACAGCCAATTTGTAGCCATATACAGAAGGTGAATACCCTTTTCTGTGTGTCTTTTAACAGTATTATTCAAACAAATTGAATTCGGAGATAACTTGTGTTCTGTCTAGTGATAAGAAAAAGGAACTATCAAGTAGATTTCATTTCCTATCTTTGGAAAATGGTAGCCCTCTCAGATCATGTTAGCTAAGAAGTGAGAGCATTCCCAATGGAAAAACAGGCCAAACTCTTCCTACATTAAACACTACAAAATATACTTAAGTATGTAAATCCAAATCTCATTGTTCCACTCTTCTTGGTGGTGTCTAAAACAATACCAAATGTATCTAGTATGAAATGCTCCAAAGCCAGCACAGTAGTCCATACTCTAATCATCAAAGTTTATCCAATTAACACAGGGAGGGACAAAAGGGAACCTAGTCCAGTTCAGAGAAGAGAATTGTCTCATTTCTGTCCAAGGGAGAAACTGTCTGTCTGACACTCATGCCCATCCTGTTCCCTGAAGTTCAGAGTGGAGTTATTATTAGTGCAGTATGACAAAGTCCTCCATCTAAGCTATCTGTGACCTGGAACATTCCTACCACAGCCTCCACACCAGCGTTATACCATATATTCGTAGAACAGCTGCTTCACAAGGATGACTGATTTTTCTCTATTTACTGCCAATTAAGGATCATTGTGGTATAGCATGGGACAGAAAAGTAAGGCTGGAAGGGTTCCAAATGCAATCCATAGCACTTCTTTAACCTACAGAGAAAGAAAAAAGGAAAAAAAAAATCTATAGCAAAAAATTATGCAGTGTTAGCGTAAAGAATAGAATCACCGATGATATATATCATCAAGCCCTGTGGTCAAGCACTGGGGAGGAATTATCTCATTTTTCCTTTGGGAGGGAGAGAAGTCTAAACAAAGCCAAACCTGCTGACATAGATTAATTTGCATGAAAATATTATTCATAAACCCTAGAGAATCTCTCCACAGGCTTAGATTTTCTTAGTGGCAACCAGCAAGTGTTAAAGGAGGAAAAAGAGTGAGGAAAGAGATTGAGGTTTACAACCAAAGTTTATTTCTTTGCAATTGTAGTTCAGCACAGTGGTTTTCAACTCTCAAAACATGAAATGGTGCTTCAGGTTTATGCACTAAGGTATGATACTGAGGGGATTCTGTGGTTGTGTCGACCAGAAGTGTTTTACAGACATCTAGTTTTCTTAAATAAGACTCAGAGTAAGACAAAGGATGAGAGAAGCTGGTATATTCCAATGCATTTTTGATGTAAAGAAAAATTAAAGGAAGTGTCAGTAACTGATTAACTTTTTTTGCTTGACTTTTTCGATGCAAAATATTTAGGTCCATTTCTTGTACACTGTTCATATTTTTACAAGTTTTCACTAGTATATTTTTTCATTAATTTTTTAATTTTTTAATCTGGTTTTAATTAAAGATAGAAATATAATGGAAAAATATTATTAATTTAAACAAAAACGTTTTTTAGAATGCTTTCAATTTAAAAAAAACAATATTCTCAGGGAGGATAAAGGGCTTTTGTCTTCCTTTTTGTCTTGATGAAAGATTTTCTGTATAGAAAAATGTCTGCCTGCTCTAACGGCAATAAATGTCATTGACTGAGAAGTATAAAGGTCCCCTAGACAGTTCTGACTCTGTCCCTGACAGAGGTTAAGTTCTTTGTCAAGAAGTCATTGAGTTTACGTGCTATTAAAACAGCATGCTTCCCAGCCTATATTTAGCTGTTTGAGTGTAGGTTATGTATGTTAGGATGAGGGTGATAAAGCAGTTGTAGACTGCAACATAAGGTGATTTTCTTTACTGCACAATTACGGTTTATGTTACCATAAAGCTTTTGCCAGGGATGAAAAGTTGGGGAGGATTAAAGGAAATGCTATAAAACATATCAAAGTGGATTGCATAAACTGTTACCATGCTCTGGGAAATGGCTGATTAATTGACTGAAGTGAGACATCTGCAGGATGTATGCACTATGGATATATCAAAGGATCTGAACTGCCTTGTTTGCATTAATAAAAATGGCTTAATTTGTTCCAACAGTGCAAAACCTCCTGCTATGCCTGCTTTGTCCTCCTGATTGTTAAGGGAGAAACCCCAACACCTCTAAGAGTCTTCCCACACCCAGACCTACTGGCATATTCCTCAGTGCACAGACAAGAGTACAGGATTTTGTTAGACTTCATAAACTAAGAGAGAGGCAAGATTTAACAAATAAAATGTGAGTGTCTGTATGTTTGGAAAAAACTTTACCTGCCTCTTTGACCTCTGGCTTCTCTTTGACCAATATTAGGAAAAGAAAGCTCTTATTGTCCTTTTATCTGTCTTCCAAGTTTACTCTTCCCTTGTGACAAAGAGTGCTTTGCAATCTTCAGTGAACATTTTCAGCTAGACACCGCTATCCCATTCCCTGATAAGAAACTTACAGACAAAAATGAAGCCCAAAATGCAAAGACAGCGATCTCCTGTGAAAGTGCCTAGCTCTGACTAAAAACCGTACACAGTTTAGATGCTCTGACCAGAAAATTATTCAGGAGAGAATGTTTTTTATACTGCCATTTGGCATTATCTTGGAAGCAATGGCTTATTCTTTCTTCTTAGATGCCAACTATTATGCATGTACATAAGCGTATATATGTGTGTGAGTATATGTATATATTTGTGTATATAACCTAGGAACTTCTAGGACCATTTCATACCAATTAAGCACATAAGTAATGCAAAATCTGATGAAGATAAACCGCCAATATCTTGAAAGTGAAAAAGCTTGGTCCTAATCACATTCCCAGCCTGAGTTAGGAGAGATGCTGAATCTCTTCTACATTTTCATTTTGTGTATAAATACGGGAGAAAGAGAGTTGCACATGGATTTGCTCCTCTGTCACCGTCACTGGGAGGGATAAAAGACTTGCTATGAGAGTTTAAAATGCAGTAAATATTTCTGTTACTACCCTGTTAAGAAAGGAAAATGAAAATAGAAGTGTTGGGCATTCTTTCTGGGTAGGAAGATTTCTATATTTGCTAGGTTTTTGCAGGATTATTAACAAATTGTTTTGAATAGGAAAAGAGAAAAATAAAACAACAAAAAAAGTATAGAGAAGATTGCGTAACATGAATTGATTTCTATACAATTAAGTGAAAAGAATAATGTTCTTAATCTTTCCAAACCCAGCTGATTGCAAGGTTTTCACTTAGCTGCTTCCTTGAAACGACAGAAAATTATTAGGATTCTCCTGTTAGTATTTTGTAAATTACTTAGGTTCAGCACAATGCCAGCTTCTCTACTACTTCCCTTCTATCTGCTGCAGTTTTAAAAGAAGTTCAAAAACTGCATATATAAATGTATATTTTTATAGCATAACTTGTCACTGAAATGGCATGGCTGAAAATATTTCTAAATATTTCATTAATTCCAGTAACCATTAGGAAAATTTAAAACTTTGGGATACAATTAGAGAATGTGACATATTATAAATGATAATCAAGAAATTAAAACACTGACCTAGAAAACCAGCTCCTAATGATAGATGTTGGTGTAGTCCAGATACTCCAGAGACAAAGAAGGGGAAAAAAAGACAACATCATGAAGTAGAATTCATTTTACATTTTAGGAATAAGATGTTGTGATTGTGATAGGCAAATTTTGACTAGTATTAAAGTATTCACAGAGGCTTAAAATAGCCACAAGTATTTCTTCTGCCATGGTTAAATCTCCTCACCACAGTCCAAGATGCAGGACTTACATTGCAGATATAATTGTGCTAATATATCCATACTTGTTTAGCTGTGGCAACAGCATCCTTTTCTTTAGAGGTAGAATATATTGACAGAAGGGGTTTTCTGCCTGCATAGTTGAGTAACTTTCCCAAACACCCAGAGATCAACCAGTAAAGCTCTTCTATGTCAGCATGGCTGTGTCCACATGGGGTTTTTTGGCTGGAGTAGCTGTTTTGGCAAAGAATATGTGAGTTTTTTCACACACTTTGCTGGCATAGCTGTGTGGATAAAACATTGTAGAGCAGAAGAATCATGTACACAAAATATGTCTCTCCCTCTTCAGCTTGCCTTTGCTTTTCACCTCTTCACAAATTAATAACTTGAGGCATGGTTTGCTGAAGCAAGGAATAAACACAAGGAGTTTAAATTATCACATCACTGTTACCCCCAGACACTACTAGAACACCATGGGATAAAGGAAATAGATAAATTGGTGGTGCAAGCAAAATTTCAAGAGAGTTTCCTTTTTTTTTTAGAAATTTTTGAGAATAGGCTCACCATGTCAAATATACATGGATGTGAAAAAGAATCATCAATGTACTAATGGTCCACTAAAGTATGTTGAAGAGTACAGTTTTAATGGTTTGGGAGCCTCATGGCTGGGTTCACTAAGGCTGGGCTCAGTTTGGGTTTCTCTGCCAGCATTCATGAACTTCAACCCAAGGAGAAAAACTAATGTGTAGATTTTGCATCCAGGGTACCCTGCCAACCCCAGTTGGCTCCCAGCATCCCATAGCCAGCTTGACACTTAAGGAAAGAGTTTTCAAAGCACTGCTTCTGAGGACAAGGCTACTGAAATTTGATGGTTTCTTGTAGAGCCAAGTGATTGTCGCTACTTGTAACAGCAGGAGGAAAAACAGCAGTATCTTGTCCTAAGCTCCCATTTACCCATGAGAAGTGGTAAAAAAAATTCCAGCTTTTCTGGTCCACATACCAAGTGTTCATGTGTCACCAAAGTACTGTCCCAAGTGTTCAGCTGCTAAAAGATCTAGATGTTATATTTGTCCTTTTTATACTTGTCTGCTCCATTCTATTGCCTGCTGAGAGCCCCTTTTTCCAGTGTTATGTAGGCTGAGTCAGAGTGAGCAGCTGAAATGATTCTGCAGAGTGACAGAAAGTCATAGATACTTATTCCTAGGACAAGCTATACCTCTCTAGGAACACTTTGTTTTATCCAGTATGTTACCAAATAGCAAGTGGTAGGCAGAAATAAAATGGCTGTGATACTTGTATGTTACTAGACATACTCTTCTCCTCCTCCCATTTTTTATTTCCTCTCTCATCCATTAATGCCATACTTGAACTTCTCTCAAGTGGGTCAATGAATAGTAAGTAGTTTCAATATCAATGAAACAGGGCTGTACTCCAGATGAGGTTTTACCTGATTCCATAGAAAAACAAGCTTTCTTTTTTTTTCCACAAAAATTCCTAAGAACAGGAATGTTCTAGTATGAACAAAAGAGTTTTTTACAGTAATAAGTGTTTTCTGAAGAGGTTGGAGAGTAACAATTTATGTGGGATACATTTCTGTATAAACCAGGCAGCTAGAAAATAATTCAAATCAATGTCAACAGTTCTGTGTAAATCCTTTTGCTTGGACTAGCTGACCAGCCTGGGGCAGAAGGAAGCAGGAACATTAATTATTGTATTTATTCATTAGGATTAATTCCCCTCCCAAAGAAGGCCAGTTATAAATGTGTATGTCATTAACAAAACAGGTTCAAGAATAACAACTGGAAGAAAAAATAGAACATCATGAAACAGGTTTTGCAATGTTTCATCTTGCATACTATTTGCATCTCTTAAAAAAAATAAAAATGGGAGTATGACAAACCTGAAGAGCCTCAGATTCAAAGATAATCTTTTACCACAATAGGACAACTTCTAAGAGAGGAGAGGAGGAAAAGATCAAAAAGAATGAAAAAGCAGGTCCACAAATACTGGTGTTAAAAGAGATAATTTATTCAAGTTATGACTAATACATTCCTCTAATCATACTCTGATAACTGAAATCAAATTCCAGTGGATTATTGAGGTTATACAGGTCTGCTGCAGTTATTGTAAGTGTATCATTTGATAGACACTTCAGCAAACCTGAAAAAAAGGGCTTGAGCTGTTTTCCATTTTACCTCAACATATTTGGGCAGACCAATCTGATTAAACTAGCAGGATTATTTGTCTTATGGTCCACAGAAAGCAGGGTTTCTGTAGCAGGAACTGGTGCTTATGGTATTGATCTCACCAACAGGACTGACAGTGATTGCCTTATAAGCTCATAGCTTGATAGGAGAGAAAAATAAAGGACAAATTCTTCAGTCAGCCAGAAAATATCAGTTAACAGTCCTGGTGACAAAACTGTTACCTTCCTGGATTGTTTTACACTGACACAGTGTAAAATGAGCAAGTAGTGGAGGACCATTTGTTTGCTATCTAACACCACAGTCAGCCCCTGGAGGTACTATTGCAACTTATTTATTTAAGAACGGCAACTTGATACCATTCTTTAGCATGAAAAAAAAAAAATTACTAACCAGAGTGAGTTACTCAAAATGTAGTGAAATTTGGTCGGTGAAGAATCCAGAAACCATGACATCATCTAGTCCACTAGCACATGTTGGTGTTTTAAAGTGCTCCTTTTCATTTAACCGCAATAGCACTTAATTTATTTTATACTCTGGCATACAACCTATAAAATACTTGCTTTCTTGTACACTCATTCTTAAAAAATATCTTTGGAAGTTTTGGTCATTTAACCAACCTAGTGGACTTCTCTGATGGAATGACTATGTCAGAGGAGAAGGGAAGGGTTGGCTACCTGTGTAGTTTACCTGGACTACAGTAAAGCCTTTGACATGGTCCTCCACAACATTCTTCTCCGAAAATTACAGTGAGATGGATTTGATGGGTGGACTGTTAGATGAATAAGAAATTAATTGGACAGTCACATGCAGAGGGCAGTGGTCCACAGCCCAGAGTCCTAATGAACATCAGTGACAAGTAGTGTCCCTCAGGGGTCTGTATGGGGTCAGTGTTATTAAATGTCTTCATTAATAACACAGATGAAGGGATTGAGTGCACCCTCAGTACATTTCCTGATGCCACCAAACTGAGTGGTGTAGCTGACACATATGGAGGATGGGATGTCATCCATGGGCACCTGAAAAAGCTCAAGAAACAGGCCCTTGGGAATCTCATGAAGCCTAACAAGACAAGGTATGAACACAGGCTGGGGGATGAACAGATGCAGAGCAGCCCTGACAAGAAGGACTTGGGGGTGCTGGTGGATGAGATTTCACAATGTGTGCTCACAGCCCAAAAAGCCCAGAAAACCTGAAGTGAGCATACAAGGGGGCTGGAGAGAGATAATTTGCAAGGGCATGTAGTGACAGGATGAAGGGGAATGTTTTCAAACTGAAAGAGGGTAGGTTTACATTAGGTGTTAGGAAAAAATTCTTTACTGTGAGGGTGGTGAGTCACTGGAACAGGTTGCCCAGAGAAGTTATGGATGCCCCTTTAATGGAACTGTTCAAGGTCAGGTTGGACTGGGATCTGAGCAACCTAGTGTTGTGAAAGGTGCTCCTGCCACTGACATAGGCTGAACATACCCACTGACTGCACCCTGAAAAATTGTACACCAGCCCACTGCCTGTTCACACAACTGCCCATGCTTTCCTTCACTCCTGGAATTATTACTTTATGCTTTCTTTTCAGTTTCTAAGCCTAATGCTTAATTTAGCATGTAATATTATTGTATATTGAAGGACTATCCTTAACCATGAGCAATATTTTATCATTTGTTTTCCAAGTAGCATTTCCAAATTCTGCAAAGGAAATGATTAAAACTAAGAAATAGGTCACAACCTTGGCAACCATCTGATGTGAGACAGTGTAATCTGCTAGCACACTGGTTGTCATGGCAACTGAAAATATTGGATTTTTCATTCAATGCAACCTGTTTTATGCATAAATTATTAGCATATTATTAACATATTAAATCTGAGGCACTGACACTTCAAAGCAGACCACCCATGTGTTTTATGTGAGTCCAGGAGTAACTTAAACACAATCTTGTTGGCACTGAGCAGAGGGTTCATCAGTTGAGGACTCTGACAGAGGAAAGAGTTTTTAGATTACACAGTACAGACTGATGCTTTTGAGGTGAAGTGTCCTCAGGCTCTATCCCATTTACCTAACGACCCACCCAAGAGCATTGTACTGCAATGCTCATTTGCTTTGCTTTTTTTTTTTCTCTGTCAATCATCTCAGAGCTAAAAGTTTGTTAGATGTAATACCAACTTTATGAGATATGTTGAAAATTTATATATGGTTTGTTTTACTTTCATCTCAGCTGGAATAAAAACAAGATCTCTGGACTCTTTGAGAGAAAGCAAACAATTCTTTCTCTCCAGAGCCCTTTATTTGTTCCCCAGCCCTTCCCCAAACAGCCAGAAGTTAAAATTCCTTTTTTAAACTCAAGGGCTACTGCTCAGCTCTTTCTCCCATCTTGCTCAATTAGCAAATTACTGAATCGCAGCCTCTTTTCCTGTGTTAATTTCCTTCATCTGTATTAATCTGCAGTTACATACTGGTTGCAAAGAAGTAGCATTTCTGAATTAACAAATATTCATTTCATCTTTTTATTTTCTTTTCCCCAGCCTGAAGCTGTGTGTAGAAACTTCAACTGTAGGAAAAATCCAGAGGCATGAAATGAGCCCATTAACCCCCTGCCAAAGAACAACTGTCATACAGCATATCATCTGAGCTGACATCCATGTCTCTTTCTTCTGTAAAGAACATCTTCCCCTTAAGAAAAAAGTTTGAAAGTTGAGAACAAAGGACCGAGCGATGCACTAAATTTCATCTGTAAACCTTTGAAAAGAGACAGGGTGACAGCTCATCACTTCTTCCTTCCTGCAAACCCTTGGTATGGCACTAAAACCTCATGACCTGGAAGTTTTTCCTCATAGTGTTCATAACCTAGTTTGCTTTCCCAATAAGAATTGTCTTTCCCATTATTTACAGAATTCAAATTTGAGCTGTAAGGGAAAATTACTATAAAACATATGGCAAGAGGCAGAGGAGGGTTTAGTCTAAATCACAAAATGGAACATGAATGTACCTGTAGGCACAAGCCAAACTTCATCTGAAGTTACTAGTGGATTCACAAGTAATACAAGTAGTTTTTCTCAGTGGAAATGGGAAACCATCTATTCTTGGATTTCTGGATCATATTTCTGTGTTTTCTCTTAAAAAGTTGTGTAAAGTTAGTACAGACACCAAAGAAGGTCTAGCTTCCTCAAATGTCTCCTGTCTCTTTCTGAAATATTTATGAAATCTGCAAAAATCAGCTGTACAAATTTGGTTCTTACATTACACACCCTTTGGACACAGCTAATTTACATAAATTTCATTCACAATCATAGTTAGGTATAATTCCTTACCTTGAAGATGTTACATGCTGTTTCTCTTCATGTCACCCATTTTCTACACATGATCTCAAGCACTTGTCCTGAGCAGCTTCCATCAGCCTAGTTGTACTACTGCTGGTGTCAGAGGAAATACTCTGTGTTTGCAAGTTGCATCAAAACTTTCTCTTCATCCACAGTACTTTGGTATGGAAAATAAATTTCCATGAGCCAGAACATAAACTTTTTGCTACAGGAATTATTATTCTTTTCTTTTAAAAACACAGAAGATGCATTCTCTTGCTCTTCACCATAAGGATTAAATTAGGTTAACATACTTGCTTTTTAGCTATGACATTTTAATGGTCACTTTTTCTGATTTCTCTCTATCATGTCAAATATTAAGGCTCATGTACATAAGATTTCTCTATGGAAAATAGAACCTCTGTTGAATGTACTGGATCTATCTTGGCTGCATATCAGGTAATGAGAGGGAGGGGTTTTGCTGGTTTTTAATTTCGTTGTTTTTCCCCCACCAAATAGCTAATGAATAGCTGTTTATTAGTTCCAGTTGTGGAAGCTAAAGACAATTAATTTCTTTTTCTTGATGAGAAGACAAGAATCTTGTTTTCCCTTTTTCTATTTTCTCTCTGAAGTTACAGGAGCATGTTGCCTTCATTTCTAAATTTTCCAGTTTATCACTACAACTCAATAACATGCAGAAGTGGCAATTCTAGAAACTGTGTTAATGAAGTGGAACAGGATTTCCTATAATCTTTTGATATGTCACTATGGCATTTTCTGATATTGATTTTTCCAATGTAATTAACAAAGGTGGAAAGAGTTTTACTGCAGAATCAGCAAAATGTCCAGATTATATTTGTGATCCAGAAACAAGAGATTGTCTTCCCCATGGTTTTGTTTAAAAATGGCCAAGAAGAACAAGAATAGTCAGACTTCAAACCATAGTTCTATAAGCATTTCAGAAACCGCTTTTTCTGATCCTTCCTGTAAACTACATCATGGGGCAGATTTTTTAACTGACAAAGGGGGTCTGAGGGCTTTATAATTTCAGGATCTTAGTCTTGGAAAACCAAGCACAGATATATTAAATAAGCGACTGTATTTTAGTACTTATTGAGATGCCTCTTAGCTAGATTAGTGTGTAGCTTCTCAAGTGCAACTCCCTTTAGATCTAATCACCACAGAAGGTAATCCACCATAAACAAACACACAGAGGCACAGGCCATAGTAGTAACAAAAGAATACAATTTTGTTTTGTTTCGTTTTGTTTTGTTTTCCCACAATTCTCTCAGTAGCTTTCAAAGCTTTCTTTATCATCATTTTGTTTTATCAACATTGATCAGAGACCCTGGTGGCAAGCCAGAACAAAGAGGATTGATCTCAGTTTCAAGTAAGAGAGAATTAGAAACAGGTAAAACACAATGTATTTACAGGGATTTTGACTAAATTAAACTCCCAAGGTTTTTTCAGTTAGCTACTTTTGGTATTATAAATGTCTTTTTTCTGTGCATTTTGGAGGGGGACATTTTGTTTTATTTATTTTTAATAATTTGAGAAGGTGGTGCATAAGAAATTCAATTTATGTCAACAAGTGTGAAGACAACTCTCAAACCTAGTCATTGCCTTTGGACAAGAGTAAAGGGATGAGTTCTTGCACAGCTTTCTGTCCCTGAAGTTGTTATCCTTGATGAAATCCTACTCACTGTAACTTCAGACCCTTCCACTAAAATATTCTTAGTCACCTGTCACTTTTTCTGCTGTTCCATGCTTTTCCCACCAGATGGTAGGCAATAAAAGCAGGAAACAGAAGCTTATCTGTTACTGTATACTTAAAAGGAATCAAACAAAATTAAATAAAGTGCAACTGTGAAACAATTCTCCATATGCTGGTCTGCTTTTTATGCTTGCAACTAAAAGGCAGCACTGGAAGAGATCTGGTCAGTGTTTGCAGGTAGTTGATTAATGGCATAAGTAAGGCCTACATAAGCATATGCTACATATGTTATTACATATTGAAAAGATGCTATTGTGTCTCCTATTCTGTTGTTCTCTAGTTGTAAACAAAACTAATTATTATCAGGATATGCATTTTCTGTCAATTCCTTTAAGGAAAACCATTTATTCCACTTATCCTGCTGTAACCAGATAAATGAAATTGTCTCCCCAATGTGTAAATTTCTTCTCCTGCCTTGTTAGTGCTGTCTTGTACATGAAGTACTCATTTAGTTGCAAAAACCAATTATCATCCCTGTCTGGATACATTAAGAATTTTCCTACAAGTCTTTTTCTCTCTATCACATTTTAAGCAACATTGTACATGAATTATTCATATTGCCCATCTTGCAGGCAGGTTTTTTTATTATTAAATTCGATCATAATAATAGTTATTACCACAGTCATGGCAGTTTTATGAGTATTCTTCAATGCCATTACCTGGAAAGTTTTCAATCAAGACATATAAAAGATGCAAATCAATTTCCATAATAAAATTAAACTGTACCATCTACTCTTTCATCCTTGCAATAGAGTTGATTGACAACTTCTCCCTGATAGTTGCAGCTGATAACTTGCAGGCATGGTAATGGAGAATGGCAGATTCTTTTACCCCAATATTCTAAGAAATTCAGTATTTTTCTTGTCTTGTCAGTATTTAGTGTTCATGTCTTCATGCAAACACAGTGTTTAAGACGTAAACGTTCAGTTCACAAATATTTCTCCCAAACCAAAGAACTGTTTCTCTCTAGCAATATAAGATGTGCCTTTCACTAACCAATGGCAGTGCTGAATAAATTAAATTCTTTAATGAATTTTTGGAACAAATGAAAGGCTTGTTATGTTCTGAATAGTGCTGTTTTCCACAAAGGGATCTTTTCCCAAGGAGGATGTTTTCCAGGTGATTCTCCTATCATACTGCATTTTTCTTTTAAGTCTTTCTCTCTTCCTTGTTTTAGCACTGTTTTAGTGCTGTTTTAACACAGGTTTTAATGGCCACCTAATAGCTCTTCTTTGATCCCTTTCTGTGCAAGCACTTGTTAACTTGTTCCTACTTCCTTGTTTGTTTACCACTTCTGTTTCTCTGTTTGCTCCCCATTTATCATTTCCTCGTGCTTTAGATCAAAGGTGCTCTCTAAATAAGACATAAAATATAATGTCCACTGGTGCTGGTATTAACTGCGATATCATCTTAATTACAGTTTCAAATGCAGACCCTTGACTTCAGATCCATTTACATCAACTGCAAGGCAGAGCAATGCATTCATATTCAGGAAGTTGGATGTGGCACTCAGTGCCATGGTTTAGTTGAGGTGGTGTTAGGCCATGGGTTGGGCTTGGTGATCTTGAAGGTCTCTCCCAACCCGGTGATTCTGTGATTAATTGGAATGATATTGGAGTAATTAAGATGGGCATATAAACAGCATTTGTGGGGATAAATTTATCTTCTCTCTTCAATTAAGCTTCAAGTAAGACCAAACAATACAAAACATCAATCAGCCCTAATACTCTGGGAAATAAAGTGATCACCATTTAAAATCAAGAAAAAACTTATTTTCCTGATACAGATTTGGACAATTCTATGCGTTATGTAAAGGTTAATGTTCCCATTGAAGCTTCTGGGTGGCATCTGTTCAAAGGATTCTCCTGGAGCAGAGACACTGTTGTTCTATTCCAGTATAAAATCCTTATACTCCTAAGAACTTCTTCTTTCATGTTCAAAAACACTTAAAAAGATAGATTACATCACACTTCAAGAAACTAAATCATGCAAGACTGAACTAATGTCTGTTATGTAATTCAATTTATTACGGCAAGGCTTCAGAATTAATGAGTGAATTACAATTTTTCCCATAAGCAATGTTTTATTTCTGCCAAGGTCATGTTAGGACTATTATTGAGATTTTTGAAGATATATGATGAAAAATTAAATAAAGTGTACATTTTCTATATGAATTTTTCTATTTTCAAATCTATTTAGATGTTGTCTAGATTGCCATTTAAATTATTCACTAGTTTTTAATGTTACCTGCATATTATGGCATCTGCCAAAATCAATTTCTGCTGAGAAATAATTGCTTTCTTCATCTGCAACATATTCCAGAAATGTTTGTTGATTTTTATCCAACTGATTTATAACTAAGTATTAGTCATCTGCAACAGAATTTTAATTTCCACATTCATAACTCTCCTTCCCCATGACCATTTAACTGGCTAGTGTAATAGCTTATTCCATCAAGTTTTCAAAAATTATTCTAACTCTGAATATAATGTTTGGAATCGACAGTAGCAATATAGGCCATGTGTAAAATATGCAATTCATGTATACAATGAGACATTGGAACAAATGTTGTAGTTATTGCTTTGGGATAAACTGCCTTTTATACCACAGATGACTAGAAATTCTTGGGGGTGCTGGATGGCATTTTCCAAAGGCTTAGAGTTCCAACTGGAATTTGGTTCTCTTTGCCTTTGAAAGAAACAGGTCCCCAGCAAATGACAGAAAAAGATTGCAATCTATTTACTAGCAGCTTATTTTCCTGAAGTTTAGGTTTTGAAACTAGTCTCCTATGTTGCCTGAATGCAACAGAGGACAAGAAGATTCAAGAGACGCCTTTTCAGTCTGTTCCACTCAATTTGATATGTTCAAAGCCCTTTTTCAAGCTGTACGAGTACGTTCATCCTTCCTTGCCTCATCTGAAACTTGCAAACTCTCCTGGTTGTCATATAGCACCTAAAATGGTACCAGTGGTTATCAATGGTAACTATTCACAGCTCAGCCAAATTCTTCTCTGTCCTTATCCACGTTGTTGCAGCTCCATGGGAAATCTGTCAAGTTCAGATTTGTTACTGAGAGCTTTACAAAAATATTAGTCAGAAATCATTGATAATTTACTTTTCTTCTTAAATGAATTTGTTCATTTCCTGCCAGGAAACTTAAATTTAAATAGGATCAATGATTTTCGCAGCACTTTTTCTTAACTGTGTTGTCAGATAAAGGAAAACTGTGTCTGAAGTCTGTGTGGGGGAGGACGTTTTTATAATATGCAGTGACCTTAGCATCTGTGTTGTCACCACACATCCTTACATAATTTCAACAGGTCCAGTGCATTATCCTGTTACATTTTGGTTCTTAAGAGGCCTTGTCATGTTCATTTTAATCACATTGTCTTTCAGATACCTGTCCATATCTATCTATCTATCTATCTGACTGACTATCCTTGTACCTATCTGAAGCCTGATAGACACCCAAAGAGAAGGTAAGGTTTGCCATAATCTGAAAATTCAACACAGAAAAGGCAATTTAATTCTCTAGAAATTTATTTCTTTGGAAAAATAAGAAGTAGAAAGAAGTTGGCCTTATTAGTGACAGTGGATTCTAATGAAATAGTTCAACTACCATCCTAAATTGTGCTGGCTTTGTTAAAACACTGTAATCACAGAAAGAATGTTCTTCTAAATGGAATTGCCTTGAGTTCAAAATTGGATTTTAAATTGTATTATTCTAATGAAATATTTTATTCACTGTTTGGTAAAAGATAACTTGAGATCACACATGTTTTTTGAGGCTCTGCCTTATTCATTAAAACCAGCAACCATTTTCCATGGCCTAATTTCTAACTACTGCCCTATAAATTCTTACACACCAGGTAGGGAAAAATGTAAGGACAAGACTAAATAGTCTGCTCAGGAATTCATGACTAAATTGTGGTTTACCTATATGGGTTTTCTCTCCCATATGTCATTGAATATATTCATCATAAGTTTCATATTTCCAGCTGAACTCCCTTTGCCTGACCTAGTGTAATTGAGATTCTAAGCAGATAGAGACCTCCTGTGCTTTCTTGTCTGAACCATTCCTTCTGATCCTGGCTCCCCCTATTTCCAAATCATTATTTCACTTTTTCTATTAAAACTTGATATGACTAACAATATAGTTTTCAGAACTAGACTCATTTCTCATGAATGACAGATATCTCTTTATTTCTGCTATGAATATTGTAAAAGAGGGAGAAATTAGAGATCTTGAAGTAGTTGCATGATATCAAAAATTGCACTTTGCTTTATAATAGTAATGCTTTGTAGTTATCCATCAGTCTTCAAACACTAATCAATTTTAAGTTATTACAAGGTTTATAATGGAATATATCACTTGTACTTCTCTTATCTTCCCTGGAATTCATTCAAGTAGATTTTTTTTTTAATTTAAAATATCTAACAGCTATTCTTTTGCTGTGACTTAATAACCAGAAAGGTCTGCCCTCATCTTAAAATAGAGTGACAATGGTTATGTCTTCCTGCTCTTACCATCCATTTCACTGTTCCATTTTTTAAGTGGAATAGACCACACCTTTTGATAGATATCAAAGGAAAGCCTCAGAGAAATATTTTTTGAAGATTAAAGGAATGGAATTACAAATGAGTAAATGTAGTTTGATTTAATAAACCTGATCTGATGGAAAGAGTCTGAGACCCAAGCAGTGCAATATCCTAAGAAAACCTTTTACAACCAGCTGGGGCAAAGAAAATGCTGAATTTGAGCTTTTGAATATAAGCATTCATCTTTGAGGCTACAACTCAAATAAGTCCCACATTAGATCTAATACGAATCTTACATTACACTTTGGAAGAGAAAGGTGTTCATACATGGGAAAACCTGGCATAAGGCTGTTGGTTGTATGCTTTTTTGGATGTGGAGGTAGAAGCCAGAAGAAAATGCAAAGAGTAAAGTTCTGGGTACAAGAGCAAAAGAGGGTGTCTTAGTCTGCACATTATGCAATGAAATGCACACCAGTTAGGTAGGGAACCAACTGCATTTTATTGCTTTGGATTAGGGTTCTAATGTAATTAAAAAGAGTAATTTCATGAAATTACTGTAACAAACTGGATTGTATATGTTTGAAAAAACAAGTATGAAATTGAGGGCAAATTTTGCAAATCTCACATGATCAGTTACGGTTAGAGCCAGCCAGGGACTTCCAAATCTCAGGAGTGCATGGGATTACCTCAGTCACCACTGCTTAAATGCTGATCTTTGAAACCTATACTTATATCTGCCCCTAAAACTAAACATGTCAGCGTTTCTGCTGAGAAACATCTCTAAGGGTAGCATCTTCTTAGGGTAAGAAGCATCTTCTAAGGGTAAAATGTTTGGCATGCTTCACCCTCACTGTTTCCACTTGGATGTTGTTTGTGAGGTTTGGCCTAGTAAGAGTGATCAGGGCAAACAGGCTGGATTTCTTGTTGCCAAGGGGAGATGTTTCAAGGCTGGATGGTTTATGAACATGATTTAGATAGGAGCCCCATGAATCACTTATATAAAGCATTTGTGGCATTTGCTTCTAAGCCTGTTGCTGCTTGATTTAAACAGGTTTTCTTAACTTCCAAGTGCTTCAGCCAGTTGTTTCTGGAGAGCTCTCTGTCTGATAAGCATTCCACTACCTAAAGTGAAATGCAAGGGTTCTGGTGGGAGGGAATGGCAATGACTGATAATTAAATCCTGCATGGCATGTTTGCTGGGACTATTTAGACCTTTACAAAAGACAGGGAGGTGTGTAAAAACTTTCAGCTCTCACTCCAAAACAGGCATGTTTGAGAACATTTCTCCTGCCTTTGGCAGAAAAATTCTCTACCGTAAGTATTAGATGCAGATGTTCTTACAACGTTTGTTCCCCTTTTACTGGAAGGGGGAAAAAAAAGAAAAAAAAAAAAGAAAAAAAAAAGACGAAATCTTACAATTTCTATTTTGTTAACAATTCTTTACTTACTGTCTTCAGGCTCAATTTAAGGTAAATGTTCCCCATAACCAGTGAATCTGAGATAAAGAATTCTGAGCAAATCCAACTGGTAGCAGATTTTGCAGTTTTGCAATTTTTTTTTCATTTTGTCAATCTTCCTTGAAAAATCTTAGCAATTACTTCTAATTTCTCCGTTTAATTTCTTTTTTATTATTTTTAATTTCCCATTTACTAAGAAAACTGGGTAATTTTGTGGGCATGTGTTTGTGCGTTGAGCAGGAAACTTGGTTTTTAGAATAAGTTCAGTTAATAATAAAATGGGTCTTTTTTGAACCTTGAAGTACTGAAACATTTGAAGTTTTTTTTGGATTTCTCATTTTACTGTGTGCTGACTTGGTCTTGGACTTCATGTCCTCACAGAGAAGCATATAATGAAGTTAAGGTATGTATGGGAAATCTATACTAAAAATAATTAGATCCTGTTCTAGTTAATATAATTAACATTATAAAAATAGGATTTAAAATGCTGTAATTGTTAGTACAAAAAAATACATTAATCTTCCCAAGTTGTTTGAATGCTCTTGCACAGTAAAAGATCATTCTTCTTCAAATAAGAAAAGAAATTTTTCTGGGTTTCTTTTTATTACCTTAAGGCAAAGTTAAAACACTAAAACAGTTTAAAGAGAGAGAGAAAAAAGAAGAAATCTTGGAAGAATAATCTGGCAGCACTCATTAAAAAAGAATGACTTTCCATAAATGCTCTCTGCATTTATAGTTTTGTAGAAAAAAGACAAGAGGTTCTTCAGGGCAAGATTTGATAACCAAAGATTGGACAAGTTAATATGTGAGACATTTCAGAATACACTTTACAACATTTCCACATTTGATGATATGCTCATTTGTTTCATTTATGCTGGAAAGAAGGCTTTTTTTCAAGTATTTTTCCCCCAAGAGGTGGTGTCCTCTATGGTAATTTACAGCTTATGCTTCTAGAAAAATGTGGTGTGGCTTTTTTCTCAGCCTTCCCACAGTGTGAAGGTGTGTGGTTTTATAGGGGCTTCACTTCTGCTAGCCCACTCAAATGCTGCAGGAACTCAAAGCCTGATGTTTTAGAAAACGCTGCAGCTATTCTGAGGCATCAGTTCTCTTTTTTCCCACCGATAAGAGATGTGAGACACTCTGTTTCTGAAACCAAAAGAATGACGAAATTCCTACAACTCTCAAATAGTTCCAGGACACATAATTTTCTTTATTAATAAGAGGAAAAGAGGTGACTAAGAGGATGACTAATGATGACTAAGAGGCAGACACTGTGCTGTGAATCGTCATGAACATTCTTGGAGGAAGGGATTGTGCATGTCTCAGGTTCTATTTCCATAGTTACCCCCTCTTAGACCTATTCCAAAACCTTTCTGGCCTACCAAATGGTGGTAGCTTTTAGCAGTTTTCAGTTTACTGAGACTTTAATTCTTGCTTTTGTCGAGTCCCGCAGGAAATGCTTCAATTTTGTGTTTTGGGTTTGTTTGTTTGTTTGTTTGTTTTTTTTTAAATATTAATTGAGTTTTTACTAGAAAAGTCAGCTGTGCTAAAAATCTTGTAAGAGAGTGTATTCTCGTGAGAACCCTAGCCCAGTTCTGTAAAATTTAGGTTTGTACAGCATAAATATAAAATCCCGTGTGTATTCTCTGAAACAGAATAAACCTGTGGTACTCAACTTTGTACTTTTGCAGAGAGGTTTCCAATGAGGATGTCATACTGTAATACAGCAATGATCAGTCATTTTGGACTCTGTTAAGAGAGAAATTTCTGGCTACTCAGCATGACTGTTGGGCATTAAAATATTTTATTAAACACTGTTTAATGACAAATCTAGAGTACTAATATAACACATAATATTTTTCATTTCAGTTATTTTTAGATATCAGATTTGATGAATCTTGAGGAAAACTCAAAAATATACAGTATTTGTTATGCTGAGACGTAATGAGAACTTCTAGAATTAAAATTGTTTTATTTCAGTTATCCCACTGAATGCACTTCACAATTTAGTCCATTACCATTTTGGTTTTAAAATGTGTGTGTTGTACCAGTGAACCAGAAGATAGATGTTGCACTAAATTAAAAAAAATTAAATTCGAAAACTTCAAATTTAAAAAAATTTAAAGTTAAAAAATTCCAAAGAATTTGCTGAGCATCCATCCCAAGCTAGTTTTGGAGCTCAAGATGGTTTTTTGTTTCCATGAGGCTGCAAATAAGGCTGCAAATTTATTGAGCTCACTTGGAATACAGTGCTGTTAAAGTTTTCTTGCGGCATTTTCAGACTCATCTGCCTAGGACGCAACACCGGAAATGTCACAATAAAAAATGGAAAAAAGGGTATGGAAAACCAGATAAAGGTTCTTGGGGCTTGTGGCAAAGAGGGCTTGTATGGGGTAAGAGGGGTTGAATGGGTTGAAAGGGGTTTTACGGTTTCTGTTGTTCTGCTGAGTTGTGACTCACTACCGCATCCTTTTCGGAATCTGCTTTAGGACTTGGCAAGTTTGGGGTTTTGCGTTTCTCCTGGCCGTTACCCGCTTGTTTGGGATTGCCTGGGGCTGCTGAGATGAGCACTCTCTCGGGGCAGCCGCAGCAGCAGCATTCGGAGCGCAAAGCCGGCGGGTGCGCATCTCCCGCGGCCCCAGCGCGCCCCCTGCGGGCCGCCCGGGCACCTGCAGCGCCCCGAGCCGCCGGAGCTTCCTCCTTGCGGAGGGCTGAAATTGCTCCATCCATTATCAAATTGATTATTGAACCTTATAACAGGCAATAATGAAACAAAAACACTTTCTGCCCGGCTACAGAAACATTCATGAAGAAAGCGATCGTTCTTTGTCTAACCCTGCGGTTTTTTATTAATATATTGATCTTAAACCTTCATAGATTTCCCTCTTCTTTTTTTTCCTAGACGATTTAATTTGTAATGAATTAGTTTTACATCTGCAGTAAAATATTACTAAAATTTTCTATAAATTTTCATGAAGTGAGGATTTTCTTCATAAGTTTTATCAGGCAATTTTAAGAAAATATTTCCTGCACCATCTCTGTCTTTTTAAGTGTTCTCTGGTCATTTCACTGGAGTCATAAGTGTCATCTCATGCCTTTTGTCAAGTATGTACTGGAGAACTGTACATTTGATAAAAGGGGGTTTTTTATTATTATTTTTTATGCTGTTTCTGAGTCTTCCTGCCCTTCACCCTCAGTTTAAAATATTATTTTAATCTGTGAAGGACAGAAAACTGTGAAGTAATAGCAGGGTGTTTAGGTATTTTCCTAACACAGGACAAGGCAACTAATTCCCCATTAGCACACATAGTATTCCAGCTGTATGCAAATACACATCTATCAAAGCCAGTCATTCAATGTCACGTTTGAACGTATTCTTAAATTCTCTTTTCTAAATCCTTTTGTAATTGCAAAAGAAAGCTGTAAGCCATTCCCATTTCTGACTTTTTTTTAAAAATGAAACTACTTAATACACTTGCTTTCTATGCCTATAAAACACACTAAAGAAACACAAATAGCTGTAAAAGATGAAGCAGCTTTCTCCCCTGAAGCAGCGGTGAGTTATGCAGCTTGCCTGCAGGAATGGAGTCTTGCTGATTTGCTGGTGAAGCCTTCCAAAACAATGCACAAATGCACCTACTCATATGTGATAGCAAATCACAGAATCACTGAGTCTTTAGCTTTGGAAGAGACCTTAAAGATCATCTCTTCCAACCCTCAACCCAGCACCAGTATAATCATCTGCAAACCATGCCCCCTGGTGCTACAAAAAGATGCCTCTCAAGCTATTCCAGGGATGGTGCCTCTACCACTTCCATGAAGGAGTAACTTACTCCAGTTCCTCATCACTTTGAAAGTGAAAATTTTTTTTCTAATATTTTTGAACCTCTCCTGCTTCATCTTATGGCCATTCCCTCTTATACTTTTACTTGAGACAAGGCAGAAGAGGCCAATCCCTACCTGGCTACAGCCTCCTTCCAGGTAATTGTAGAGAGCAATGAGGTCTCCCCTGAGCTTCCTCTTCTCCAGACAAAACACCTCCAGATCCTTACAATATTAGCAATACCAGTAATTGGTGTCTGCTGCAGTCATTAGCATCCAATAATAAATCTTCCTTTTTCTTTTCAGATTGACTTAGTCTGGTCGCCACTGTAAAAACTTAGCTGTCTTTTTGGTCAATGTAACAAACATTCTGTTAGTGCTTGTGAAGTCTCACACACCCCTGGACATGTACACGAAGATACACACACACACATCATAGTGACTTGGTTGGTTTGTTCTGATTTGCTCGCCCTTAATTCTGAATATTGTGTCAGGCTTCTTTACTATCAGTGTCACAGATTTCCTACCACATTTTACAATCAGAACACTTTCAACCTTCATAGCTAAAGTTTGAATTCAATTACTTCCTTTTCTCACTAAATTCTTACTAATTTGTCAAGACGAACTCTTGGTGTACCAGTAATACCCCTTCAAGTCACTTCTCCCAGAATTTGTGTTCCTCAGCAGGCTCTCACTTAACCAGACAGATCTGCTGTTCTGTAAGGCACAAGTCTTCCAATGTTTACCTCTTTCCTTTCACATGGGATTTTTTTTTCTTCTTCTTAATAGTATAAATCATACATATTAGATGTTCATCTTGGATGTTGAATGTCTTCAATAACTGCCTAGTCAGCATCCCTTGACAAAATTAAGAAATCATATATCATCAAGGACTCCAAACAAGCTGCTGTCAACATTAGGATTACCTTATAGTGACCTGCCTTTTAGTCGAGTTCTCTTAGCTGAGAATAGAGAGTGAAATGTTTTAAACTTCTCTTTTTCATTTCTGCTGCTCCAGACAGCTCCTAGAGAACCTATTCACTGCTCTGTTCTTCCCCTCAGAGGATTGCCACTGATCCATTTCATGCCAGATATCACATGGGTTTCAAATGTTGTCAAAGGCTTACAGAATCTGTAAAAGAACTGCTTTACAACGCATGGAGTTACACGGAGCTTAACCATTAAACAGAGTCACTAGTACAAAAAATGAGACTCATTCAGTTCTGACTAATAACTGAATTGCTCAGGTTTCTCTAAGATGTTCCACAGCATGACCTGCCTCTCTTTTAAAGGAAATTTTTCCATGGTTTTACTGTTCCCCATAATGTTCTTTCACTGAACCTCTATTAGTAATGTAATACAGTTGCATTCACTTGTCACTTTCTCTTTTGTGTGATCTGTATATTACAGCATATATGCAGTGCAAGAAGGAAATCTCTCTTGTTGCTTACCTGGACTGGTGGGAGGTGTCTTTGCCCATGTAGGGGGAGAGGACTAGGTGAATTTAAAGGCCCCTTCCAGCCCAAACCATTCTATGGTTTATTTCCTAATGGCTCCACATCCCACAACTGAGCATTTTCTCATACTACATAGCAGAAAAGTCTACCTAGCAAACAGTAGAACTTAACATCACCGTGGCCATAATAACTAAAAACCAGGAAAAACAGTTTAATATTTATATTAAAATCTATTTTCCAAACTCTGCTCATGAGTGCATATACCTTTAAGACACTCCAGGTTTAGATCTTATGCCTGGAAAAACACTGTTTTATTAACCTACATATTCTTTTTGGAAAATATGTGTGTGCTCCTTTGCAATGTACTATATTAGCCTCTTTACTGATACTGAAATTCTGATAGTAACATATTTTAAATTAAAGAATAATAATTTCCTTTCTATATTTTACATTTTATTTTCTATTTGTATGTACCATACTATAATATGTCTCTTTTATGCTCCAAGAAACCTTTTGTTTTAGCATCCAAGAATATAAGAAAGTAACTCTTATTAATGTAACATTGAAATAACATTGGGCAGATCCTTTCCTATAATGTTGGATGTGTATTCAAAAGTACATTACAATTATTAACCACAAGATGGCTCAAGAGGAGAGGGAAATGAAGATTTTTTTAAATCAGAAAAACACACCATTTCTGCATGTTAAAACTGCACTGGAATCTTGGCTCCTCAGACATTAGGACTGAATATATCCAGTCCACTCCATTGTTAAAATACAGAAACACTGTATTGTTAACCCAGTTTACGTAAAAGGCAACCATTCTTTTTTAGTTTCCTTCACTATTAAGTTAAAAAAATGTAAGGTTTTTCAGTTCTGAGGAAAAACAGAACAGGAATGATGGAAGGAATTGAACTTTTAAAGGCAAAACTTCATTGAAAAACTGCTGCATATTGCAGAGACTGAATAATCCTCAATTATAATTAATGAATTTTTTCGATTACTCTACGTGAATCAGTTTTATTAGTGTGCCTTATTAGTGTGATGTAAATTGCTAATGTATAGAGTTCTGATCATTTAGTTGTCACCATTAAGACATAAACGTTTATACCCCTCTCAGTTTTTTCTTTACTAATACTACTTTGCCAGTTATCCATGATTTTACTGCAGATGCAGTTGCATGTAGAATCACTTAATATCAATATAGAATACAATAATCCTTTCTTCACTTATAGAATAGATGCTTAGAAACTCTTATTTTGGTTTTAAAGGGTCTTCTTCAAACTCATCCACATTGCTGGGAAGGTTTCTGTCCATTTCTTAGTGACTGAAGCAAAATCATCACAAAGGAAATAGAACCACCTTGTTTGGAGCAGCTTATTTCTCTAAAACCAAGAGATCCATAAGTATCAGCCCCTGCATTGTACTCTAATAAGATTAATAGGGAGCTCTGGTATTTTCTCTCAAGAAGAAATAGGCTGGTTCAATGTGAAGATGTTTGTGGATAACCTGGGAGATGCATATCCCTCCTGCATGCCTACTCCCACATTGGTGAGTCATAAGACTATCCACACATGGCCAGACTTATTCCACCTGTGCCCCTTGCCCCCAAAATGATGGAAAGCTTGTTGCCAAACAGCATGCCCTAGAGATGATTTCATGCTAATCCTATGCTCCTGCGTGAATACTGCAAGGACTCTAGAGAGCCCCTCGACCTACATTGAACCATTTCTAGCAGGTAGCCCTCCAAACCCTCTGTCAGAACATGGATCATATGCAAGTATTGTTCTTGAAGCAAGAATAATTTCTGCTCCCTGGTTACTGAAGATTATGAATATATATCTAGGAATGAACTGAGTATGTCAGAAGGAATACATGTAAATGTCAGTGCCTTTTCTAGTGCGAAGTAGTATCTGTAACGAAAAAATGAAAAAGCACAACTCCCCAAGGGTAAAAGAAAAAATGTGGGAATGAAGGAGTGATGTCATACTCTCCTCCTCTCTTTAAGGTTTGCCTGCTTACCCCCTCTCTCTTACACCAAAGTCCTTTCAAGGCACTTGTGATTATTTTCATCTGGTCTCCTCAGACTTCTGAAGCTCTCTTTGACCTTTCCTGTACACTAGCTGATGGCTTTGGCTGCTACCTGCACAGCCTTTGGGAAACAGCCCTTCTCCTGTAGCTTGCATACTGTTCTTGCATCTTGGCAAGGGTAGTGAGCCCTGGAGAAGGCAGGGAATGTGATTCTGCATTCAACTCATGAGGAAGTGGAGAAGAAAGTGAGAAGAAAACATTTGCTTGTTTCTCACTGAAGAGCTCCCAGGGAGTAGGAGAAAGGGAAGGAAAGGGAGGGAAACTTCTTGGGGACTTTGCGAGTAGCAGTTGCAGCTCAAGAGGGGAGAAAACTGATAAAGGTTATAGAAGCAGCAGGCAGAAGCAGAGTTGGCTGATAAGCCCCTGGAGTTATGGAAATCAACCCGTTCATCATCTGAGTTACTTTTTCCTCCCACATCTGGCTCACCAGCTGCTGCCTGGGAGCACAGTTTTGCAGCACTAAAGAGCCAGAAGGCCTCCAGAAGGCATTTTACCAGCTCCCACCACCTCCACAGAGTATCCTGTGCCTCTGTCAGCTTGCTTTCCAGACACTCAAATTCCTGTCAACCTGTAAGGTCCTCAATGTTCTGCTACCAGCTCCACAGATAGCTCCACTCTTTCTTTCTGGGGGGGGTTTTGTTGGGTTTTTTGTTGTTGTTGTTTTTGGGGTTTTTTTTTATTTTTTTACAGGACTGTCTGACCAGACACTGAGCAGAACAATCATCTGATCAAGTCCTGCACCTGATCAACTCTATTTTTCCGTTTGATTGTTCTCACCTCTCTATGTCTGACATTTGTGGGGCTTCCAGCCAGACTAGCTGGAGAGTGGGACAAGATTTGTGAACCAGCTATTGGAGACACTTTTGTATGTGTGTGTGTGTGACACTAACGCACTTCAAGCTGGACTAGCTGGAATTTTAGGCTTAGGGGTTTAGGGGCTGGACACTGAAGGGACCATACTTTTGAAACAGCTACCAGAGGACTCAATAAATTCCCCTGGTGAGCTCTTAATCTCATCAGCCTGCAAGATGGAGAAGGATTGGGCCATTTGTACTGTTCATTCTTACATGAGTATATACACATTTGTGTATATGTGATGCCTGTACAAGAACTGTAGTCCTCTGTGTTTATCTCTAAATGGTTTATCATGTCAGAGGACACAGAGAAAGAGCTGCTGGCACAGCCATTGCAGGAAGGAGTGCAAGATGCAGCTTTGCAGGTGTCTTCTGCAGAGACAGGGCTGCATACTCCTCTGGTTTCTCATGTTTTCCAAGCCCTGACAAGTTACTTCAGGAGTGTGAATGAGAGTTATGCTTCCAGCCAAAGACCTCTCAAGTTCTCAAGGAACAACTGCATATCTTCAAAGCGCAATTTCAATGACACTGCCATCATACTGAGTTCTGTGCTGTGTACTTGGAAACAGCCATCCTTCACACACAGAGGTTAACAAGCTCTGATACTGCCAAAGACTCCTTTTCCGAGAATTTTAACGATGAAGTGAATAGTGTCAACATGGCATATGGCAGAAACATATGGAAAAAAAATTGATCATTTAAATGTTATTAAAAGTTCATCTGAACACTAAGACGTTCAGTGAGATCAGGGGAGAGACAATAAAATAAATTAGCTCAGACAATGGTAGAAATAGGATCCTGAAAAAGGATGAGAGATGAATGAGAGAGGAACGATAGAATCAGAAGAATGAGCTGAAATCTGGCAGAAGAGGACAAGCAGAAAGAATTCCACAGTCTCTGTCCCACTATATTGCTTTAGAAACATTCCAGGTTGCTGTGAGACCCCTAGATCAATCAGGAGCTCTCTGCTGCACACTTCACAGGCTCTTGGGGGAGTATGAGTCACACTGGCTCAGAGACTTTCAGAGCACAACTCCCAGTTTGGTTTCCCATGGAGAGAATCTAGTTCTTCTGCATTAAAACCAGCCTGAGGACTCAGCCCTGTCCCCAGTAAATATAGACTGTCAGGGCTTCAAAACCAAGCTGCTGCTCTGAGCCAAGTTGCTAATGTAGGCACAACCTTATGCAGTTTATTTTTTCCCTCTAAAAGTCATGGGTCAGTGTCTGACACCCTTAAGGAATCAACACATCAACTGATATAGAAAAATGATAAAATAAAAGTGTGCAAGGGCAAGAAGCTGCATACATATTCCTTCTGTCAGTGCTGACTCACATCAGCACCCCGAGTGAGCAGTGTGTGGGCACTGCCATCCTGCCACACGGGGAAGGGATATTCAAGATAAAGACTTTCTCAAAGAGTCTCAACCTCACCTTTGTCATCTGAGGATGGCTCCATACAAATTTTATGAGCTTAGATATTGTCTTTTCTAGCTAAGTAAAAAAAAACTTGCAAACTCCAATGAAAAAGAATGAAAAAGAAGAATTGAAATCAATCCCTTTTAAATACATTTTCTTGCAGTCATTACTTGAATATTGATTTTTAGTGAGATCTTCCAGAACAGTACATTTTGACCTGCCTATGCTTAACTGCTATGACTGAGGTACAGTATGTGTAAAGCACAGAATTATCTAATTAAATGTGGTATATATGATTTATAGGATGTGATCTCTTGAAGTAGAAAGATGTCATACATTCAGAAGAAAATTAAAGGAACTTGTTCTAAATTATAGACATTACAATTTAATAACTTAATAGTATGAATTATTTTAATTTATATAAAAATATTTAACATAAAGGTATTTGATATTTCAAACAGCTTTAGAAGGTCTTCAAAAAACCATCATTTTCTAATCTGGATGCTTGTAAATAATTTTCAACTTTGATCTATAATAATTACTGAAATAAATGGTCAGGTTTAAGGACTTAATGGAAAATTTTAAAACTGGTTTCCTTTACTTATATAAAAGTGCTTGTTTTTCATTCTTCAAAACACAAACTGCCATCTTTCAGATACATTAGAGCAACCTGTATGTAATACTCAAGGTATCTTATGCTTCAGTCATCAATTGTTTTTTAAATGCATGTTTGTAGCCGGAAACCGTTGTCTCCAACAAAGGAAAATAAACATTTTAAGTAACTAAATAAGTAAATAAATAAGCGAAGCACAAAGCCAAAAAATTCACAATGCAGGCTAAATGCAATTTTAATCACTCTGTCCAAAAGGAGAAATCAAGGCTTTTTTAAAGTAAAATGATGAAGAAATTAAAATCCCATACAGTCCAAAAAACATAGCTGGCATGGGTTAGGGCCATGATTTTGATTATTTGATTAGTGTCTTGAGTCAAATTGAGAGTTAGAGCTCTGCTCAAGAAAACATCATAGCTGTTTCGAGTTTCATGTGCTCAGAGAAGCAGGACTTCATAGGATGTTTTATCATGTAAAGCACACAGAGGGAAACACATAAAAGCATGCATACTTAATTTTGATATCTTAGGGTTGTTAGACAACTCACTATCAATTTTATTCTAAAATATCTTTTTGCTTTGTCATATTTGAACACCTCTAAAGGCTTTATGTTAAAAAAAAAAAGATAATCTAATGACACTCAGGACTGTTCTGTATTTTTTTATTTTTATTTCAAACTATATACTTGGTCTCATCATCCTGACCATTTATGAAAATATTAAACAGTGTGGATATTGGTCCGGAGGGACCCCCCCTTGTGACAGATTGCTGGTTTGAAAGGTGCTATTTACCACAACTCTCCAGATATGGCTGTCAGCCTGTTCTCCACCCACCACATGGACCACTTGTCTAGACAGAAACACATCAGCTGGTCTAGGAAGAGTCTGTGGGAAACCACATCAAAAGCCTTGGAGAAATCCAGGCTGACAATGTCCACTCCTGGCCCCACATCAACTGAGCAGGTTACTTTATCATAGAAGGTGATGAGGTTTGTCAAGCAATTTACCCTTGGTGAATCTGTGCTGGCTTTTCCTAACCACATGCTTCATTTGACTTGAGATAGCCTACAGGAGGGTTCATTTCATACCTTTCCCAGGGACTGAAGTAAGTCTGGTGGGCCTAAAATTTCCTGGATCCTCATGTCAGGCTTTCTTGTAGATGTGGGTGACATTATACTTCTTCCATTTTTCTGGGACATCCCCCAGGCCCCATGACTTCTCAAAGATTACAGAGAGCAGCCTCTCAACAATGACAGCCATTTCTTGGATCACCCTTGGGTGGATATTCTCACAGCCCATCCATTAGCAGGGGTCAAGCTCCTGTAATCATTCCCAGGCCAGCTCTTCCTTCACAGACAGTGGGTCTGTTTTTGCATCAACCTGGATTTCTGTTCCCAAGGCCAGAGCCCCAAAAGTGCTGGTGAAGATGGAGGTGAAGGAAGTATTGAGAATCTCTGCCTTCTCAGGGTTTTTGATTATTAATTCACCTCTGCTGTTAACTATGGACCAATATTTTCCTTCTGTTGCTATTTATTTACATACCTGAATATCCCTTTCTTATAGCTTTTGACATCTCTGATCAACTTCAATACAAGCTCAGCTTTTGCTTTGCTAACCCCATCTCTGCATACCCTGGCAATGCCCTTGGAGCTCTCAACAGGTATTTGTCCACATTTCCATCTCTGGTGCACCTCTCTTTCAGTTTTGAGTAGGCTCAGAAGCTCAGAAGGGGTCACCTGCTACAGCTGCTTCCCTTACCTCTAAAGGAGATGAACTGTTTTTGTGCTTCCAGGAGTGTGTCCTTGAAAAACTCCCAGCACTCACTGGCCCTTTTATTCTCCATGGAAGCTTCCCATGGAATCCCTCCCAGAGATGATTTTTTTCCCCAAAAAATGTAAAACCTTTGTCTTAATACTAACCTTCAGCTTACTCAGGAGGATCCCAAACTTCACGATGTTTTTATCACTGCACACAAGGCTGTTGAGCTATTAAGATTATGTATTTGGTTTTATTTATGGAGGTTGCAAATCTAGGGATTGTTTGGCCTGAAGAATAGAAAGATCATGGGTATATGATCAATGGATATAAATATTAGATGGGAAGGAATGAAGAATATGGAGTCATGGTCTTCTGAATGGTGTGCAGTGACAGGACAAGAGGTAACTGGAAAATATTAAAACACATTGAAATCCATCTGAACATAAAAAAGCGCTGTTTTATTATGAGACTGGTCAAACATGGGAACAGGTTACCTAACAGGACATGATGTTGGTGTTCTGTTCTCGCTGGCTCTGATTGAGCAGGAGTGTTGGACCAGATGTTACTAAAAGGGTCTTCCTGATATAGACAATTCTCTGATGGTGTGATTCTGAGATATATTTCAATCCTTCTTTGAGAATTTACTAGTACACTATTTGAAAGAACTTCTCCAGTTTTTTGGTTTTGTTGGGGATAGAGTTAATTTTCTTCATGGTGAATAGTATGAGGCTATAGTTTTGGATAGTTTTGTCTAGGAAGTTTTAAAGGATAATTTTCAAATTTTTCATTTAGTCAGCGAGAACAGTTCAGCCAATAATAAGCACTTAAAAATCAAATTCAAACAATTACAAACTGTTTTTTAATGAAAATATATTCAGAATTATTTACAGATTTATAATGATGAAAAGACAACTATGTATTCCTTCTGTAATTTGACTTTTCAGTTCAAGAGAAAAAGATGAGTTTATTTTGTATAGGAAATTTATAATTTCTTAGTCAGAAAAAAATTTAGTATCTACCATGGCTTACTGTGTGCCGTATTCACCCTCAGTTTTCAAGTGTTTGAATTGTTAGTAATTGTGTATGTTCATAACGACATTTAAATAGAAAATGTAATGCCTAACAGATGTTTAGCTGCTGGTGTGTTTCTCTTTTAGTTTTGGGCTGGCTTTTTTTCACTTTCTTCTTTTGGCTAAATACTCCAGTTATTCAGTTTTATTTCTTATTTCCTAAGTTTGCATAACTCCTATGGATGGTGTACTGAGTATATTGTTTGGTTAAAATTTACTTGTAAAGCATAGAGTAAAATGAATTCCAAAGTATGTAAACAACAGCTTTTCTATGATTCCACAGAAACTAATTTTGTTTTTCTATTACAATACTTAACATAATACCAGCAACATGATTAGTATATTCCCAATTGTAATATTTTTATCAGCTAGAAATGAATCATATATATTCCAGCCTAGTTTAACACAGTTACTGATTTTCAAGGACTATGAGCTAATCTCTAACTCATTAAAATATTGTAAAGTATGAGGAATAAATGAAATTCATTTGAAGTATTCATCCATGAATTCTTAATTGCTTTAGCTTGACTAAAGCCTGGCTGGTGTCTAAATGAGCTTAAGCGCAAGCTTTTACAAGATCTATAAGCCAGAGTTATTTTCTGTCTCTCTTCATGCCACAGGTCTAGAAATTTTGCTGGCAGGTACTTGACTCCCTGCCCAACAGCTGATCAGCTGGGTCATGAACCAGGTTGAAGTTACCACAAATAGGAGAAAGAGAATAAGCATCATATGAGCAGAAGAAGAATACAGCCAAACAGGGTCTTTCAACAGCAGAGCCTGTTATCTTGAGTAGGTAATTTCAGATATGAAATGTGCATAGCAGCAGATAAATGCAAAAAGGTCCCATGGCTTAAAAAGTTCTTGTTTATGAATTTTGGATGGTAAAAAGCAGATTTCTCTAGGCAGCTGGAGAGCTTTTAGAATCATACATTGTCGATATGCAGAAAAGAGAAGGATTTTTGTTATCAAGTATTCTACTTTGGCAATCTCTGTTTTTCATAGAATTTGTGCTTGATAACAGTTCAGAGCAGAAAACTAAAATAAAATTAAAACAGTAAATCATGGACTAGGTGTGAACAGCAAGTTTCCAGGTCCTTGAGATTGTGAGAAAAAGAAATTTAAAATTGACCAGAAATTAAAGTTATTGTTAAAATCTGAAACCAAAAATAATCTTTACCCCGGCAAACTCTCCCCCTTCTCCTTGTTTCTCTTAGCTTTTATTGCTGAGGGTGATCTCATATGGTATGAAGTATCCCTTTCATAAGTTTTGGTCATCTGTTCTGGCTGAATTCCCTCCCAGCCTCTTGCTCACGCAAAGCCTACTGGCCTTTGCAATAACCAAAACATTGGTGTGTTGTCAGCTTCCTTCCAATTACAATTAAAAAGCACAAACTAAGAGAGCTGCTATGGGGAAAACTGAATTCCATCCCAGCCAGGCCCAATAGGTTTCTTCTACTCATTCCTGCAAATACTTCTTTTTTAACTGCAATTTTTCTCTTTTTACTTTCCTTATTTCCTGTTATGCTATTGTGAATCTAGAAAATTACAAAATCAGCTCTCTCTGAGAGAGTTAAAATGTTTGTCTGTTTCCTTTATTGAGAAAATTCTTCCCTTAGGAAACAGGAGAGGGGTTTTTTTCAGAAATCAGTATTGTACTCAACCATTATATGTCAAAGACAAAACTGAATGGTGTTGGGATAGGTGACAGGAGTACAAACAGATCTGCAGGCTGCATACAAGATGTTCTACATATATCCAGAAACCTCTAGGGCCTCTGAAATCACATAAAATAACTGTAGCTAAGATCTGAATTTACCCAAATTTGGAAAGAGACTCTTCTGATATTGTTTCCAGCTTATTCCATATGAGATTTCCAGTAGGAGTTGTCATGTTTAATTGTTGCTGTTGCTACTGTTTTCTCATTATTTAGTGTGTCCATCTTAATTTCTGGTTATTTAAAGCAACTGTCTTCACATTGTATTTTGGTCATAATAGAATATTATTTAACAACCTCTGTCATCAGCTCTGAAACAAGCAATCCCTGAAATATGCTTTAGCGTATTTTCAGTTGAGTTTCTGCTGTGCATAATAAAAGGATATTATTCAGACTGAGATAGAATTAATATTATACAGAGTGGAATATCACTTAAGCACATTTCAAACCATGATCCCAAGGCTTCTTGCACTCAGTGCTCTGTGGAAATTTAAAATTCTTTTCATTTGACTTCCTAATACTTATGTTTGGTTATGTGTTAGTAGAGATGAGTACTGCACTAACTTTTTGGTCACCCAAACAGCCATCAGTGCAGTCAATGGGTCAGGCAGAGCAGACAGCACCTTGGATTATTCTATGTCTTTGCTCCCTCTTGAGTTCACTCTGAGCAAGAAGGCAACAGAAAAGAAAGAAAAGCTGAAAATTTGACAGACACTGCAAATTCAAGATATTCTGGTATGGGTATCTTTATCTCCATAAGCACACTGAGGCCCCATCAAAGTTTTTCATACTTCATCTTTTGCACTTCCTCAAAAATGTCTTCAGTGCTGACAATAAACTCCTAATGTATTAATGAAAAACAAACTATGAACCAAGTTTTAACTGCTCCCCCAATAAAGCTATTTTCTTCATTTTACTACACCTCATGGCTCTTTCACTCTAGCTTTTTGAGCTATTTCTTCGAATAATGGGAGAATACAGAGAAAAAATCAAAATATATAGACTTAACAGCAATAAACTACCTTTTCATCTGGTTTTGAAACCAATAAAACATTGGTTTCAGACAGCATGGAAAATCTTAGGAAGACAAGAATTTTTTAACTTTACCATTGATTTAAAAAAAATATTGGTTTAATAAAAGTATAGTAAAGTGAGAAATATTGGAAAAGTTTCACTTTTTCTTCAAAAATATTTTATCACTCTCTGTTTACTATTCTATTTACATGAAATTATTTCCCTGGCAAAAAGAGGACTTCTAGAGTTCTCTATTTTTTTGTTCAAGCATTATCACAACGGTTTCTTACTCCTTAAAATTTTATTGAACATATCTATACTGATCCCTTAAAAGCCAGAATGGATACCAGGGTTCAAAGAAATAGCAGCAAGGAGTGAAACTTAGAGTAAAACTTTTTTTTTTCAGAATTTTATTAAGGTTTTCTTTTTCCACAAAATAGCTGAAAAATTTAATTGTGGTAAAAAAAGAAGCAGTCTTAAAATTTTAGTAGAAAGACTAATTGATTTCTTTTAAATACTGTTACCCTCATATGACTAATTCTGTTTCCTGGGAAACACTGTAAAATTAAATAGTAGAAAAATTAGTGTCTATTCATTTTCATGTTTTCCTTCACCTTTCAGTTTGCTTATGATCTTTGCAAAAGAAATTATTTCCTCAAGGGAAAAAAAAATCCAATGTTCCTGAACTGGGTAAGATTTTTTTAATTATAAGATTTGTTGTACCTTCTTGCTGAACAAAAGTACACTTCATCTAAATAATTGCTATCAATTGCTTACTATTACTAAATATGCTGCATCCCTCGTGTTTAAAAAAATCCATTGTGATAAAATAGTTGTGGACCAAAATCAGATAAGTATTGAGTGATGGAAATGACTAGAGAACTCATTAAAAGATAATAGATATAAGGGAGATGCTAAGACTACAGAAGTTTTGTGGTATTGATTGGGAGATCAGCAATGTTTCTTTTTGCTTTTTTTCCTTTAGAATGTAAGAGAGTTCTGGGATTTCCTCTGTGCTTTTACACACATAGTCTAATTGCTATGATAGTTTGATAGGGTCTTTTACTACTTGAATTATTTCTATTCTGAAGAGGCAGAACAAGTGACAGGGAAATGCAATAAGTATTTGCACAGCAGGAGCAGAAGATTGCCCGAAGCTCTGCCAGCTCCAGCTGTGAGAAAATGCATCTGCTTGGCTAAGTAGAGTCAGCTCAGTATTTGGATATAAATTTTTTAAAGAACAAGACTCGGAAAATTGTATGGGGTAAACACCAACTGAACTTTATGGTGATGAATATGTGATGCTCTCACCTTGGAACTTCCCAAGTTTTTTGAAAAGTAGCAAATAACAAAAAATGTACGATGTGTCAAAAGTAGGTAAACACTGATGACATATGATATTTTCATGTCATTGAAATCCAAGCCCATGGTCCCCATCCAGTGCCTGAAACTCAAATATGCTGCTTTCAAGTATATAGTTTCTGATACTGCCCATGGTCTTCATTTCACTTTCCACTTCACTTACTTCATTTTTTTTAAAAGAGAAGGTTTTTTGTTTTTTTTTTTAAAGAGAGGGAGAAATACATATCCTTTGTGTGGAGACTCAACTGTTAGACCTTTTCAGAGCAAACTTTCATGTTCAAACCTCTCATAACATATAGCTGAAAGAAAAATCCCATTTCCCCCAAGAATAAGACAAAATGTGAAATCATTAGGCCTTGTAAAGTCAGCATTTCTATTCATGATGAAATAGCTACATACAATTTTACAGGGAACCATATATGAAAAGACGAAGCATGTAAGAGCTAAGATTTAGGGTTGAACAATGGCCAAGTAGGAATTTTCAAGATCCTTTTTAAACACCTGTTTTCTACCCTGCTCACATTTTAGAAAATTAGTTCTGAAAACTTTCAACTATTCATATAGGGTTTTTTCCATCAAAAATTTTCTAAAGTTACACTTGGGTTTAGCTCTACAACAGCCAAAAACTGGTAGATAGCAACTTTTTCCACCTAAGTCACATATATGATGCCACATTTCAGTAAAAAGTGAAGTTATTTTTTCATACACACTGTCTTTATTTCCACCCTATCCCAACATTGCACATACTGCTTTCTTCAAACACATTCATAAAAGCACATGAAAAGAAAAGAAGTCCACCTAAGCATTGCAGTCATTTACTCCAAGACACCACAATTCTCCAGGAAGCAAATTTAATCAGCCTTTGCTATGCAGACCAGAGGGGTGAATCGTTCATATTTCCTGATCTAGCATATCAGCTGGGTATCAGTGGACATAACCAGTATTACTTGGACTATTTTGAACATCAGCCAGACACATACAGATGAAGGATGTTTGCTTAGAATGTTAGGAGATGGGCTGAAGAGTTTCTGTGAAGTAGCCACATTACCCATCACTTCCCTGTGCAATAATGCCTTTTTCTTCTCACTGTTGAATTAGAGAGCCAAACCAAACCCAAAATCAAAAAACCCCCACCCTCTCAGAATATAATAGATTATATTTTTGCATTAGTAATAGGACATTTTAAACTCTTAAGTGCTGAAATCTGAACAGCCATCTCTGGGACATTTTATACAATATTGCATGCCCCGAACGAAACCTTTGTCAGGATGATCTAGTTGGTATTTATTTGCAGTGCTTCCCATGTCTAGAGACTGAAAGCAACTCAGGATTACTGATACTAAATATTTTATTTTTCCCTAGCTAGAAATATGTTACTTCAAGTATGCATCCCTTCAAAACTTCTCTGACTGTGTGAAGGGAATACCAATTGTTTTTCTATAGGAGTGGTATCTCAAAAACAAAGCAGTAACTGACACGTTTAAAGCTTCAGCACAAACACAAGAGATTGTATGAACCCAGAGATTGATCTATTCTATTTTCTTTCATTAAACATGTTCCTCTAGATCCCTTCTAGGAAAAATAATGTGGAGACAACTGCTGATGTAAAGTGAATAAAATGAGGATTTTAGGCTTCACAGCCATAAATCTGGTATATCTGAAGAGTAGTGTAATCAATTTTAAAACTTAAACAAACAAATACTCCCATATTTCTTCAGTCACAATGCATTTATATAGCTGGAACGAATAAAAAAGGCTTCAATAACTTTACTATAGATTTATTCTCTGTCAGTTCTTTAAGAAATTTAGAAGAAAAACAGGAGTGAGTAGCACACCATCATTTTATTTACAGATTACAGTTGTTTTTTTTAACCTGGGCTTCAAACCAACACATGCTTTCATGTTAACTAAAGTGAGCTAATAAGACATACATGTAACCAGTGAAAAAAATGTTAATGTTTTTTCTCACCAGCCAGCCCACAAGGAAAATGAGGTGTTTAGTCCTGTAGGCAAGCAAAATTTCCTCCAGACAAATTTCCTGAATTTTCCTCCAGACAAATACATTATGTTTTCCTCCAGATGGGCTAAGAAATTCTTCTATACCTCCTTTTCTCATTCAGCCTGCTGTGTACAGAGTGTAAGGTTAAGAGAAAATGTTTTTTAACATATTTCCCTCCTTTCATACTGTTATTTAAAGAAATAATATGATTGAAGTGCAATAGTCACACAGTCTTCCCCAATACCTTTGTCACCATATCCTGTAAACAATGTGCCTAACCAAAATTGACTTTACAGATCTCTTCAGTTTACCTTCTCTGTAATTCAGTTGTAACTGAAATGCAAACTACTGCATATCCAAATTCAGAATGCTGTTGGCAGAATCCCTGATTTTATCATAGATTTATGTTTTATCTGCTGCAGTATCATAAATTAAAAAGCAACATAAATTAAATTTAATTTCAAACTAAAATGGCCACTACACCTAACTGTATCACCAGACACAATTGTAGCATCATTTTTTCTATTTTATTATCCTCCTTTTCAATGTCAAAAACTTTGTTTCACATGGGGAAAAGCAAAGTCCCTTTTTGCCTCAGTCATGAATACTGAATTTGGATTTTAATTTAGCTGTTGGATAATCACAATCCACTTGAAGTATATGAGCATGTTACTCTCATATTTCATACCATTTTATATATGCCTTTGCAACTAAAGTGTGTAAATCCCCTAAGCTCCTGTGCTGTGAGGAGCTTTTCCTGTGAGCCTCTTCAGGCAGTTTAAGATTCTCTTGAATTCCACGGGAGTGTCTATCTCTATATATAAGATATCTAACTTTAAAAAAAAACCAAGATTAGTGCCAAAACAATGTACTCTTGTAAAAACTGGTGAAATTAACTTTCTGTGTGAGGTGGTAACAAAATCCTCTTGTATTTGGAAAGGTTCACCTTGAGAGTAGATGTCCCTTTAACCTAGAATACTTTTCCTTCTTTGCAGTGCTTGGAAAAGAAAAATATGCTTTTGTTGGACAGAGCTACCTGTACAGACACTCTCTACTACCTTATGTCCCTTTCTTCCCCATCTTCTCTCCTACACATGGGCAAAACTAAAGAACGTCCTGACATTTTTTAATGATCCTGGGTGAACCTTGTCTCAGAGGCTGTCAGACAACAGAAAGTTACTCTATGCACTTTCAGTAACAAGCTGTCTCCAGCATTTTTTAGTTATGAATAGCTTATCCTCATTTAAAAGCTAGTTTAATCCAAACTATTTCACATAATCTCATTGAACTGTATGCCAGATGTTTCTTGTTCATACAATGAACAAATTACATGCAGACAACAAACATCCAAATTCAGAAATAGTCAATGTGCATATGTAAAAAGCCAGTCCATGCCATTTTCCATCACTCTGAGGAGTTTTGCATTTAATGTTGTGTACCTGCTTAGAAGAATACATTACAACATCAATATTTTTTTTAAAGCCATCATATGCCAAAGGTTTTTCAGACCAAAAAATTACTAGTTGAGTGGGTCATTTTTTTTCCCAGATGTCATCTGCAGATAAATGTACAAAAATGCTCTCTCATGAGATACACCTTGTGTTGATGGTCCATAATTCAAAGTTATTGAATCACGATGATTCAAATGACACAGTGCTGATACCAATAACAGCAGAAGAAGATAAAAAATCCCTGTCAAAGGAAATAGATATTTAATCTGGTTTTGGCCTGGTTTCATAAGGGAAATATATTTTTCTATCATACTGTCTGTCAACACTGTGATAAGAGCTCAAGTAATTTTGGTCATATTCAGCCAAATTATTCTTTCAAAGATTAGCAGTTAGGTGAAGGAAAGATGTTAAATTATCTGAGGCAAGGCTGGCAGAATTGTCATGATGTCTTCCAACTAAAAGTAGCTGGCTAGAGAACCACTGTTGGCATGCTGGCGACAGAGCTCCAGGAAAGCAGAATTGAGCTTCATGTTGTACATTTAGGGCATCTTAGAAGATCTGTGCAAGGCAGAATCTTAGGAAAATGGGGCACACTGGATGCATATCTTAAAGAAATGAAGCCTTTTCCAATCCAGAAGTGACTCAATTATCTGTGAGGGTTAAAATTTCTTCAGCTGAATTAACCACTCATATTTAACATGTTACACTTGAAAAGCAGAAAAATCTTTCACAGTAAAATTCCCTTTAGGCCTCTCAATGTGTGACTGAACTGTTTATGTAAGACTTCTGAGAATTAGATTATAACAAGACAAAAATACCAGCAGAATTACTTAAATTATTTTCTAAACTTTTCTTTAGCATTCATTTTGGGTTAAAGAAAGGTACCTACAAAGCACAACTATGGTTATTAGTGAGAGAAAAGTGTTATTTAATTTTCATAGCAATAGATTCCCAAAGTGTTTTCCCTTCAAACACATCTATTAAATACTAGTCTGGTGACTCTGCTGATGATAAGACATTGCCTCTTCTCTCCACTCTAAATAGGGAAATTTTTAAAATTAGTCTGAAAATCACTCAGTATTTTAAAAAATCTTGCACTAAAAATTCCAGCAAACCTTTTTCAGAACAATCCAGACAAATAACAATTTGGAACATGACAATTTTGGAACAATTCTGATACTCAAAACACACAGTAAAATCTATAGCAAGGATCTGCATGTGATGCCTTTAATTTCTTCCCACTAATGAAACCCAACTTTCCATGATATCATGCATCACTTAATTTTAGGTTGCATGCAAGGGACAAAAAATGTGTCAGGTAGGTCTCCACTGTATCACCCCAAGCATGGCAAAGTCCTTGAAGTACAACATATGTTAGACACTCCGTGTGTAAAAGGTCAGAATCATTAAGCAAAACACTCTGGTTTAGTTTAGAAAAGGTGATTCCTGGAGGCACTTCTGGACTGAGGAAAAAAACCCTCCATTCGTTTTAAGATTCCTATACACTCTGTTTTCTCAAGCTGATTTAAACTTCCCTAAAACACAGAGTAATCAAGACTTGGAATGGTTTCAACTGCCTTGTAAAGATTTTTGCTATCCATTTTATACCATGGAAACTCCCCAGCTAAAGGCAAAAGCCCTAATGATTGTGGGTGCTTGCTGTCTTTCAATTTTATAGATATTGAACCCAGAAGGATTCCATTTCTCTCATGCTACATTCACTAGGCATTTGCAGCTACCCATTGTGTCCCTGTTCACATCTTTCAGCTGGCAATATACTCCTGAGCTGATGCTAAGTGCTTGCATGCCTTTACCCACAGTGCAAAGTCAATTATTTTCTTGGATCCTCACAGGGCACATATGCTCTATTACAGTTTTGTGAGTTTACTTGCTTACATAAAGCTTCATACGGCAAGTTTTGTGTGTTAAAAAGTGACATTAAGAGTGACATTTTTGTTGAGTAGGTGGGTGCTAGGACTAGATAGCTCTTGATGAGTACATGTTTAATGTCAGATGACTTCTAAAGGTGCCCTCCAAGCCAATCCATTCTATGATTCAATGACTCTATGATATGTGTCTGAAAGTTGATTCAAGATATAAGACACTATGTCACTTTCTCGAGACTGAATCAGAGCTGCTGCCAGTTAAGTGTCTGGATAGAGAAAAAACTTGTGCAAGGCACACACAGAAGTATGTTGACCAGCAAGCACAGACCTTATCAGCAGCATCAAAGAAGAAATATAAACAAAAAATTTGGCAGAACTACATTTTCTCAAAAATTGAAACACACCCAGAGCAAGGCTGGGATTCTACTTAAAATTTGCAATCAAAACTTACAATAATTTAGAAGGAATGTGAATTTTAGAAGTTATCTGGTCCAACATCCAAGGACCATGTTCTAAGGTCCCACTTTGCTGCAAGGCCAATCATGATGATTCAGCTGCAGCATCAGGGCCTTGAGTTTTGAGGATGTCCAAGGATGCATTTTCCACAAGTTTGCTGGGCACTTATTGCAACATTTTGCTACCTCAGCATAAAAAGCAAAATTCAAAACTTCATCTTCTGCAAGCCAAGTTTAAGAATTTATACTAGGTCACTGTGCAAGTATTCTGTAAATTTCTTATACGTGGTTTTGTTCACAGAAGGAACTAATGTCATAGTAGAACTCTGTGCCCACATTTTGCTACAAAGTCCTTTTTTTTCTACAGAAACCTAGCTTTCTCTACAGATACAAATTAGAAAGCATTTCTCATTATGAAAAGATTTCCTGGAGAAATAGACAGTGATATCGCTGTTCTATGCAATGGGAAAAATATTTCTTTCAGTGGACCCTTAAAGAACTATTTAAAACCTCCACTGTGTCTGGAAAATAACTGCGCAGTAATATTTGATGAAATTTTCTAGGACCTGTCTGAAACTTCATCTACAGTACAAACAGTGGAAGGAATTTTTCCTAATTTGCAGTTTGGTTTTATAATGTTAAATATTCAACAAAATTATTATTGATTTGGTATCAGAAAATGGTAGTTACACAGAAGAAAAATATCAGACACAGTGAATAGGGATTTCTTGAATTATGGCCTTTAAAAAATGTGTGTATGCCTTTGAATAAGACCAATTAATGAATGTATTCCAATTCACACTCAGAAATATTAGCAATAAATGCTTAGATCTACAGTAATGATTCTGTGTCTGTTACTTCAAAGATCAAATAAACAGTGGATGGTTCCTCTGACACTCATTTGGTTTATTTATTTATGTATTTATTTATTTATTAATAAACAACACAGAAACTTTGAATACTCCTTGGCAGCTTTTTATTGCAAAGTGAGTGATATTTAGGTTTTTAATTCAATATTCAGCCATTATTTCTCCTAAATCTTTATGCTCAAGGACTGTGCATAATATGAGGAGAAGCAATGACACAAATCTATACTATACAATAACTATAATCTTTGCTTAGACTTCCCAGCTGGTGCGTGAATATGATTTAAGGACTGAATTAGTTCAGATTAGATCATTAATTAGAATTAGTGAAATTGCTTACAAAAATACCAAGGAACTCAAAATTTTAAAATATGCAAAACTCTATCTGTTATTTTTCTATGTATTCTTTGTCTTCTAGACATTCTTTGTCTTCCAAAGACATTTGTTTCAATTGAAATGAAAGCTTCTGCCTGCAGCTGAGACAATTTCATGGATTTCACATCTGACTTTCAGAAATCAGAATAAAGGTATCTTTCAGAGGACAGTGAGGGCTAAGATGTGCCAGACTTTTGAGAGCTATTTATGAGTTCAGGCATTTAGCTCTGGGTATCTGGGGTTGGAAAGTATGATTTTGATTGGCTGATAAACATAGAAGTAAAAAATCAATGCTTACAATTCCCTTGTTACCGTGACAACTATGTAACTAGCAACAGTGAATTATATCATTGTAACACCAAGAAATATTTTAATTGTTAAAGTTGTTTCTAAATTATTCACAAACCGTTAAGCAACAAGACAGTGGACAAGGGATCTTACTGTTGATGCCAGGACTCTTAGAAGAGGTAATGAGACCTGATACGGCCAAAAAACAATCAAAACCTGCAGTTCAGATGCTCTCTGGGGATGCTCATGTTGATAGCACTAGCTGGAATGAAAGAAAAGCCTGAGCTCAAATGCTCTGTGTACACATGGCAGCTGAGGGAACTGAAAGTAGAACAGTAGATACTTGAGCCACTGTCACAGAAATGGTTGGTACTTGGGGACAAAAGGTGGTGCTTCCCAAATCAGATTAGCAAATCATAAAATGCTAGTATGGTTTGGGTTGGAAGGGACCTTAAAGATCATGTAGCTCCAATCCCCTGCCCTGGGCAGGGACACCTTCCACTAGATGACATTGCTCAAAGCCCCATCCAACCTGGCCTCGAATAATTCCAGGGAATAAATAAAGTTATGTCTAACTTGAGAACTGACTTTTTATCTTAACATAGTTAAAAGTATTTTCTGAAAAAAAATAAAACAGTTGTTATATGTTAGGCAAGATTCTGTCACAGCTATCAACCACAGAAGAGAATTTCTGAGCAGTATGACTTCATCTCTGTCATCTCCTATAACCTCTCTCTTTTGTCAGACCCGACTTGGCACGATGTGATCTCAGTTCAGATCTGTATTCCCTACATCTCCAATCTCTTGTTTCCATAGGATTCACTGAATATCAGTACTGCCTTTTTATGGGAAATAAGTGAACATGACACTATTTGATTTTGGTGACTAAAAAAAAAGAAGTTCAAAATTTCAAATGAAGTGAAACAAAAAAAAAAGGCAAAAGTTCTGAACATTTGGTGTAGCCATTTTTATGTTTGTAATTTTGTATAGAACAATAAGAAATAGTCAAAAATTTACTAAAAATAAAACCCAGAATATTTCCCTTTAAATAGTCATTCTCAAATATTTAAATCTTGTGGAAGTACCTAGCAAAAAAGCATTTTTCCAGCTGTTTTCGGCTAATGAATAAAAAAAATCCCAAAAGTTCCAAATACAAGTATATGCCCTATAACTGTTAAACCATAGAGTGCAGTTTTCTGTCTCCTGAAGTAAATAAACTTCGTATAAAATAGTATAATTATGTGCTTCTTTTTATCTATCTATTTCTTGCTAGACAGACATTATAGCACAGAATGAGAGCATACTTGGGCATGATTCTTTGAAAAGAAAATGAGAAATAGCATCTAGAAGAAATGTAATATATTATGAGAATTGATAATCTACATGTCTAGAAGAATCCACTTCCATACTGCAAGGGAGTGTTTCTGTATCAAGCTTGAGTTGTCATAAAATAATAGTTCAATATAAAAGAAATAATTACATTTTCCTTCACTAGAAAACTTTATTACCTTTTTTTGTCATGAGTGGAAGAGCCCAAAAATATTGAATTGAATTAGTTTAGCAAAACCAACACAGCTATAAGGGAAACTAGATTTATACTTAGTTGTGTCAAAGAATTCTTTGTTAAACAGTTAGTTCTGTTTCCTGATATTGCAGTAGTTCACTTCACAGTCTGTCTGTCCACTGTTTCCAGTAGTCTGAACCACTAATGACTTTGCATCCTAACTTTTGATACAGAAACAGGAGGGGATGACAAACGATTTTAAATTTATTTTACTTGATTTTACTCTCATTTTTATTGTGGTAACCACCATTCATAAAAGTCATGCTGTCTTTGAAAAAATCTGATGGGATTCTAATTGTAATCCAATCTAAAATCTAATTCTCATTTAAATATTGATAGTGTGGCATTACCAAATGGGCTGCTCAATTTGCTTAATCCTCTGATAATAAAATCTTGTTGACCATAAACAAAGCTATTTCAATAATGAGCATAATCCATCTTTTGAGACTGTTGGATATATATAAAAGGTATAAATTTTTGTATGCTCTTTTCAGCAGGTAATCAACTTCTGTTTGTAGGAGCACTAAGTGGAATGCTTTTCTGATCCTTGGAAGATGCTTCTGATACCACAAAGACTACCTTCTGTTCTCCTCTTGACAGGATCTTGGACAAAATTGCATACAAGGGTGCTGGTAAAGCTCCTAATTAGTATGTCATTATATCCAACATTCAATAGGAGCAACCTACATGTGTCAAACAGTCAATTGATGCTGAATTTATTTACGAAAATGCAGAACCCAGCTTTAATCATCTGTAAAAAAGGTGTCAGCCAAGTAATGCTGTAAATAGTGAGGTAAATAAGGAGGAATGCACCCTTCTACAAAGAAGATAAAGACTATCCTGTGCTGCTTAAGCAAAGTATTGTCAGCAGTTAGAAGGAGGTGATCTTTCCCCTTTTTTTAGCAGTGGTCAGTCCACACCTGGAGCACTGTTGCCAGTTCTGAGCTTCTCAGTACAAGAGAGACATGGACGTGTTGGATACATTTCAGAGAAAGGCTGCAAAGATGATGGAGGGAGTGGTGAATCTGACACATGAGGAAAGGCTGAAAGAACTGACACTGTTCAGCCTGGAGAGGAGAAGGCTCAGGGGGATCTTGTCATTGTGCATTAAAAATCATCCCAGGTGGGAGGGAATGAATAAGGGGGAGCCAGACTCTCTTCAGTGATCCCCAGGGACATGACCAGAGATCATGGGTTCAAAATGAAACACAGGAGGTTTCTTTCTGAACATGAAGAAACACTTTTTTACTGTGATAGGGACTGAGCCCTTGCATAGGTTGTCCAGAGATGTTGTAGAGTCTCCATCCTTAAGGACAGTAAAAATCCACCTGGACATGGTCCCAGACAACTGCCTGTGCTTGAGCAGGGGTCCTGCTTGAGTAGAGAGGCCTGAGCAGGTGACCTCAGAGGTTGCCTCAAACCTCAGTCTTTCTGTGATTCTTTGGTTCAATGAAGATTTAGCAAAATGTCTGGAAACCTTTAATGAAGTAGGCATCCCAGTAATGAAGTAGGAATCTACTATTCCAAACTTAAGTGTTTTGTCTGTGTTTTGTATCTATGAGATTGAATTGTTTTCCTTTTGCTCCTAGTCTACTCTTCAATATCTTTGGTAACTCCAGAAAAAAACCAAACTACTTTCTTCATGCAACTAATAAGGAGGCCACACTGCCCAAATCTCATTTATGAACATTTATCCAGGCAACTGCTACCTCCACAGATTATCATAGTTTGCGATGAAGTCATTCTGGCATAACACTGCAAGAACATTTCATCAATGTGGGATGTAAAATATCATAGCTCGCTCACTCACTCAACCATACTTTATTACATTTCCACTGTGTGGTTTGCAGTAGTTTTAATTTGCTTTAATGGCCAATTGAAAACTTTGGCTTCATCTCCTGGGACAATTTCCATTCAATTCCAAAAGGATGTTTCCTCCCAAAATCCTGTTAGTTTTTTTAAAACTTGTACTTCTGTTTGACCTTTCTCGTTTTGATAAAATACTCTGGAGATAGCAAACAAAGGCTCTTTCATCTAACACTTCCTCTTGCATGTCCTTACCTGCAAGGCAATATTCTTGCTGGGTTGAAATAAATATAAGTCAAATGTATTTTACTCAGGTTATTAAATCTGCTAGGGGGTGGGTCTTTTTCCTATTTGCCTTTTTTTTTCTTTTCATTTGTTTGTTTGGTTTTGATTTGTTTCTGGTTTTTTGAGGAGTCTGAGGAAGAAGGAGAAAGCACAGCAAATTCCCATTGGAGAGCTGAATAGGGGAGATACTCCAAGATATGAATCTATGCAGCCTATGTACTTCTGCATAAATTGTTTGTTGATATACCAAGAACACCGTATAGACATATCTGACAAAACTGAAATGGATATAACAATGGGGATGCAAAAAAATACAAGAAAAATCCACAGAAAATTTTATTAAAATCAAAATTACCCAATCAATAATCATCCGTCTTGTGAAGCTATCCAAATGTTTTAGACACTACATATAGCATTTAGTGTGTATAATGGTAATTTTTATCTCAGCATTGCATTAAAGTGCTGTATCTCCTCCATCACTGCCTCCTTATGCCAGTAAATTAAGTTATTTACAGAGCCATGTGCCTTCTCTGAAAGACTAAGGACATTCTTCAACCGGACTACATAATATTAATTATATTTAAGATTTATACATTTTGGTTTGTGTTGCCTTGTCCTTTTTTTAATTTCTAAAGTACTTTATCTATATCAAACGTGAATTCAGAACACACTAGAGATAACTGAGGTTGAAGATTGACCATTCATAATTATGTCTGGGGACTGGAATGACATCTGAGGAAAGATTATGCACTTAAAGAGATTGTTTTGTATTTTAGCTATTGTCACTTCAGTTCATTTTAAGCCATAAAAATAAAAGATCAGTATTAATATACATGCTAAAATATTTATTCATGTCTTCCCCCATATCTGGGAAGTAAATGCATAACAATTTACAGCCCTAGTTTTTCTATTTCTCAAGTAAATATAAATACATACTGCACTTTTTAGCAGTAAATTGCCATATTAATTTGGCCAGTGTCAAGTGATACCATATTAGTTTATTCTGCCTGTTACCTCTTCTTTTGTTATTCAATACCAAGCATGTGTCTTAAATATTGAAAAGGCAAAATCACAAGGATTTCTTTACAGTATTTTCATTTCAGTGTTCATGTTGTTTTCCTTATGGACCTTATATTCTACATATAAGAACAGAGAGCCCTAGTAGAGCAGACATGGGCTTTTCAGGGTCATTGAATCCCAGCAATTATCTTCCCCAAGCCTCCCAATACAGTTTTATCATGCAACCAAATCCCTACCTGCTCCATAAACCCATTTTTTGTATGAAAGTACAAGGACGAGCAACACCACAGAATAACAGAATCAGTTGGGTTGGAAGAGACCACAGTGGATCATCTGGTCCAACCTCCCTGCTCAAGCAGGGTCATCCTAGAGCACATGGCACAGGATTGTGTCCAGACAGTTCTTGAGTATCTTCACTAAGGGAGACTCCACAACCTCTTTGGGCAAACTGTTCCAGTGTGTGTTCGCAGGCACAATAAAAAGTTCTTCCTTATATTCAGGTGGAACTTCCTGTTCATCAGCTTCTGCCTGTTTCCTCTTGTCCTATTGCTCAGCACCACCAAAAAGAGCCTGGATCCAAACTCTTGGTACCCTCCCTTCATGTATTTATAGACATTGATAAGGTACTATCTCAGTTGTCTCTTCCTAAGATCAAATAGACCTAGTTCCCTCAGCCTTTCCTCATAAAAGAAATGCTTCTGTCCCTTTACCATCTTTGTAGCCCTCCTTTGGATCTGCTCCAAGTGCTCCACATCCCTTTCATACTGAGCGCAGCGTGGCAGCCTTGTGTTTCACAGATGGACACCCCATGCTGCACAGAGGGGAGCCGTCTGGGGCCGAGACACGCCGGGGCACACGGTGGTGACAGGGCACTGCGGCAGGCAGTGGTGCTTGGGGGACACCAGTCATCATGGAGGCGCGGCCAACAAAGAAGTGAAGGATCGCAGTCTGAGGTTCCAAGGGAGTTTATCAGGATCCACGGGCACAGGACGAAGGAAGGTGAAGAGGGGCTGAAAGCGAGAGGTGGGGAAGGGGCTGGGAACCCAAGGCTGCGAACCCCAAACAAAGGGGTGCAGAGGATTAAAAGGGAAGGGAAAAGGGGAGTGCTCAGATCTGAAGAGCCAACCAGGGAAAGCCAGAGGGGAGGTGATAAGGAGGGGAAAGGGGTTACAACCAATAGGTACAAAGCAGGAGAGGGTACAAACTCAGGAAACAAATAGTACATTGAACCAAGGAGAAACTTCTGGAACATAATCCATATACAGAATGGGGGCAGGGGAGAGCGCAGGACCAATGATCTCGTGACCCTAATCCCTGCTAGCACACTGCAACAACTGAGGAGCCCAGAACTGGACACAGCACTCCCTAGGTGCCTCACCAGGGCTGAGTGCAGGAACAGGATCGCCTCCTTCAACCTGCTGGCAATGCTCTTCCTAATGCACCCAGGACACCATGGGGTTTCTGGCCACCAGGACACACTGCTGGCTCATGGACAGCTTGGTGTCTACTAGGACCCCCAGGTCCTTCTTTGCAGAGCTGTTTTCCAGCAGGTCAGCCCCCAGCCTCTACTGGTACCTGACATTATTCTTCCCCAGCAGCAGGATCCTGTATTTGCCTTTTTTTGAACTTCAGACAGTTCTCTGCCCCTCTCTCCATCCTGTTGAGGTTCTCCTGAAGGGCTGTACAGCCCCCTGGGGAATCGACCACTCCTCCCAGCTTTGTGTCAAACTTGCTGAGCAGGCACTCTGTGCCTTCACCCAAAACATTGACAAGTAAAATAACACTGGGCCCAGTATGGAACCCTGGGGGACACCACTAGTGACAGGCCTCCAACCAGACCCTGTGCCACTGGTTACAACACTCGGGGTTCTGCCATTCACCCAGTTCTCAATCCACCTCACTCGCCATTCATCCAGTCCATGCTTTTTAAGTTTGTCTATGAGGATGTCGTGAGAGCCTGAGTGCTGAAAGCCTCGGTAAAGTCAAGGTAGAAAATATCCACTGCTCTCCCCTCATCCATCCAGGTAGTTGTTTCATCACAGAAGGCAATCAGGTAGTCAAGCATGACTGACCATTATTGAATCCATGCTGACTACTGCTGATCACCTTCTTGACATCCATATGCATAGAGCTCGCATCCAGAATGAGGAGCTCCATCACCTTTCCAGGGCTGACTGGCCTGTACTTCCTTGGTCCTCCTTCTTGCCCTTGTTGAAGTTGTAGATGACATTTACTTTATTCCAGTCCTCAACCTCTCTTGATCACCACAACTTTTCAAAAATGATCATGAGTAGCCTCGCTATGGTGTCTGCCCAGCTCTTTCAGCATTCATGGGTACATCTCCTTAGGACCTTGTGGATGTCAGGTTTGCCTGGGTGTTCTCTATCCCAATCCTCCTTGACCAAGGGAAAGTCTCCATTCAACATTGCTTTACCTTGGTCTTCTGAGTGAGACATTCTTCAGGTATGGTCTGATCAGCCAGGACCAATGCAAAAAAGGCTTTCAGTAACTCTGCCTCCTGCATGTCCTCTGTTACCAGGGCCCCACTCTATTTAGTAATGGACCCACATTATCTTTGTTTTCCTTTTGTTATTGATATATTTGGAGAACACACAATGAAATGGCCAAATGGAAATCACTACACAGGCAAATAAATCATGCTGCTCTCAAACTTCAGTGTTGGAGGAGCAGTCCTTTTTCTCAGAAACATTTTATACCTTCTGCTGCCCATAGTTGTGTGTCTCTGCTCTCACATGGCTTTTCAACAGATGCCATTTTTACAATTGCTTTGTGTTGCAATGAAAAAAATCCAAGAAATATGAAAATAATAAAGCTCACTTTCTTTGTATTGAAATCCTCTACAATGTACAGGTATCATTTTAATTTTGGAAACAAATTATCTCACATGACTAAGTTATACTTCCAAGCTTTGTTGCTTTTAGGATAGCAGTGTTTATTTTATACTTAAAGCTGCTAGAGAACCTCTATTTTTATTTAGGGTGCTTTTTGCACAGTTGAATTCCTTATATTACTTCTGAAGAGATGATTGTCATCTCTTCATCCTATGAAATTGTAATCCCCTTTTAAAACCAGAGAAATAATAGAGGTATGTTATTTATTGTTATCACTCTATTTCTAAAAGAAAAAAAGTCTTGCTTTGAGGAAAATGTAGCTAAACATTTTATTTTCTTCAGTCAATAAAACAAAGGATTCACTTTGCAAAATTATACACTCCATCAGCCCAAACTGAGGGAGTTGACTCCAGTTCTTCTCTCTGAAGCCAATTACAAAGATGACTGAAATTATGAGTCTGTTGAAGGTATGCCAGAGGTTCCCCTCCAGTTTTTGCAACAAACTACTCATATATGGTTTTTCATGGTACTTTGGAAGTGATTTAACATACTTTTTCTTCTTTACATTTTATTTCATCCCAAAAACAAGAATAACAGATAAATGACAATAAGTTTAAATTAGGGCCCCTCAGTTTCAACCACTGGGAATTAATCTACCATATTTGACGCTGCAATCATATCTTCGACTATAACTTTATTCATTTTGCAATATTATCCTGTCAAATGAAAACTTTCAACAGTTGCCACTCTAATTCTTTTAATGTGCAAAGTAATTATTATTGATTTCTTATTTGTGGAGCACTATCAGTGTAGAGTTAATTTCCTTTAGACTAGCAAATTGCTGCTAATAATCTTAAGAAGATAAAACCTTCAGGAAATTAGCTTGAAATTAATCTACTCTGCATAAACCTACAGCATAGCACAGGGACTTATTCCTGAAATTAAGTAAACCTCTCGCTAGTAGAAAGAATCAATATCAGCTTATGTTCCTTCTCCTGATCTCTATTTTTTTTCTCAGGTTTTTAATCTCTGAGATTCTTCACAAATGAAACTCTTTCTCTGATACCTTATGTGAATACACTAAGCTTTGAAAATCTTCCCTTGGAAATCAGCCTTTTTTTCTTTCCCCAGTTATATTGCTGCTTTCTCTGACATTTCCTCCCTACTATATTATTATGATTTTATGACATTACTCACTTTAAGAACTTCAGCTGAGTATGGCTCTGAAGAGGAAGCAGACTGCTTTTTATGTCACAGCTGTAGTTCAGTGTCTCATTCCCTCTAAAATAAACATTGCAAAAGCAGTGATAATTGATGATTATTCTTCTTTTGACCATCACTGATATTTGGTAGGAGAGATCATGTTATGCTACTGCTGAAATATCTATTTCTGGGTTTTTTTTAAAGATAAAATGTCAGATAAGTAGAATACAAATGTCTGAGAATTCCCTTACTATAAAAGGCTGTTAAAAATCCCATATTTTGTGTTAATATTTTTAGGTTTTTTTAATGACTAACAGGTTCTTAAGCCTCACATATCCCCAAAAGAATGTGGTCCAGGCATTTAAACACCTTGTAATCCTTTAAAAATTTGTATGGCAATTCCAGTGGGAATTCAGGACTTTGGAGAATCTGAGGTATAGCAAATAAAGGCTGTCAAGACCTACTAAAATATCTTTTCCTAAGCATGTGGCTGACATCTCTGAACCTCTGCTTCTGCTCTGTGGGAATCCTTTATGGTTTCTGTGACAATGACCATAATAAAACACACAACTGTTCAAAATAACTGAAAAAGATTACTTGGTGTATTTATTTCTTTCTCTGAGTGAAGCCATAGCAATACTTTAGTTTCTTAAAATAAATGGTATCATATTTGCACAGTTAAGTAGTTACTGTACCTGTTTGATCATATGACTGTCTGAATGTTATCAAATAGCCATTGCAGTCATTACTCTGCAGACATGTGCAAAGCACAGAAAATTATTATACTAATAAAAATCCCAAAACATAGGCTCTCAAGCTATGTTACTGTGCTCCAGCAATTGTCAGCATAACAGTAATAAAGAGAATACTACTTTGATGCAATGTCCACAACATTCTGCATGTAATTCTATTAATTTACATTTCTGCTTCACTCGTATGCTCCCTTAAGATAATTAATTTGAACAGTGGTATTGAATGCCATTTACATCCAGACATGACCATTAAAATAATGCTTATATTATTTTGTGAAAATTATTTTTGAGTGGGCTTATTGCCAAGAGGCTAATGTAATATTCTAAAGCCACTATCTGTATTTTATTAGCCAAGGCTATCAATTGAATCATTATGAAATGCTAAGACCTCTACACCTTTTTGCCTTCAAAACCTTCCTGTGTTTTTCATTTGGATCAGAGGATTAAGGACCACATTTCTGCTGCTTCAGGGAAATGAAAAAAAAAGGATTTAAAATTCCACTGTTATTGTTATAACACAGGTGGATATATGTCCTAAGCCATGACAGAGAAAGAAGGGTGTAATCAAGGTGTGGATATTTTCACATGTATAGATATTATCTTAATTATGACTTTGAGAGAAGAATAGACACTGTTCACACAGAAAAAAAAACGGGTTTTTTTATTTGTTCTTGCAATAATTTCATTTGACTCTTTCCATTTCATTTGTTACCAATATCTTCTTATGTCTTCAAAATGTTCTAGTTCCCATGTCTTCTTCTTGATTAAATGTCATTTCTTTATTCCAGGCTTGCACTGAAATGGAGATGGTGGTGATTGGGAAATTCCCAATAACATCTGAACAAAATACAAAATGCACTAGCATGAAATGCACTAATACAAACACAAAATAAGAAATACTAATATGAAATGTTAGTTAGCATCAAAACACTATTCATCTCTTGTATCAATAGTTGCCTCCATACTAGATAGGACATTGAACTGGAACCCACTGAATGCTTTTTAGGTCCTCCTGTGCAAGTTTAACCAAGAAAATAAGCAGTGAATTTTCCAGGTATATAATTTAGAAGTTTTGTATTTTCAATGTAAACCTCTGTGAATCCAAACTTTAGCGTCAGACGATGAACAACTACATGTACAATGAAATTTTGAAGATCCACAGCAGTAGTTTCAAAGGAGATGAATAAGGCACTTCATTGTTAGACATTCTTGAAAATATAGGGTGTGATATGACTAGAAAGCAGTCTTAACATGTGAAGATGGAATAGTCAGTTTTTACTCACAATAAATCAGTGTCATTTTTCATTGATTATGAACTATATTCATTTTTCAATTGTTATCCTTTGCTCACTACCTGACACTTGGCCTACCATGAAAAGTAATGATTTATACACTATAGAACTATCACATAACATAATAAAGGCCAATATTAACCTTGAATTGTTGTATTAGTTTTTTGCAAATTGCAAAATCAGATGTTATATTAGGCAGCACAGAATTAAAATTAAAAAATAGTCTAAGGGATCCTCTGTCACAAAGCTTTTCACTGTCCATGTTTCAATTGTGAAAGCAAATAAAAACTGAAATATTTGTCTTCCACAGGGAATTAATTGTTACCTAACTTTTCGAAGTCCTACAGGTGTTAGGACTGTCCCAGTCACTGAATTTTACAGAAGTTGCAAACTCTTCTCATTTAAGTGTCTGCCTCCATTAGCACCCCTCAAAAAACCTAGAGTGTACTTTCCATTTCAACTGCTATGTTGCTGCCTGTTTGCATACAGACATAGGATGTGGGAGATCATTTTACAGAAGTAGAGTTACTTGAAAATATGGAAAAAAATCGTACAATTTTGGAACATTTTACAGCACACTTGGACATCTCAAGCTGCCATTCCTGTGTCTCACACAGTTTTGTTTGCAGTCAGCAGAGTATCACTAATGGGTTTTGATGTAAAAGGCTGACAGAAGTGATATTTGAGATGTTTTGTAATAGCAGTGTTTTCTTCCAATTTCCTATTACCACAATGCTGTAGATTCCCCAACAGCAAAAACCCTTGTGAATACTGCTGAGGGTCTCCTATAGATTCTATAATCAAATCCAATTATCAGGACTCAGCAGAGCTGAGATGTGTTCCCCTGGGGGAAGCTAACCTGCTGCATACCCTCCATTTAGCCACCCCACATGCACGTCTGGAATTTTCCTTTAAATTTCTTTAAGCAATGTTTATGTCTCCACGCCTGCTGCAGGCTGAGCTATACCATTAAGCTAGCACAGCTCAAGTGAACAGAATCACTTATCTGAGACCTAACTCTGCTCAACTCAGCCGAGTTACAACTCTTTACAGTGCCCAGCCCCTGAATTATAAACTCACTGAGACTAAAGAAAACAAACAAGCAAAAAATCAGTTCAAAGTGCAACTCTTTTGTGTATTACATGCAGCACAAAAAATGTTTGTACTTTAATTTAAATTCAACAGAAAAATGCATGGTAGATTTAAAAATAAATCACTTGATTTACAATCATTCATTCCCGTATTAAAGTATCACCACATCTTTCAGACATCTTTCAGGTACCTTGAGCTTTATGTGTCTACAGAACAACACTTTAAAGAAGTTTTTCCTTCATATTTTTTCATGCATTTAGTGTGAGAGAGCCATGGCAATTTGATCTTCACAATTTTATTACCTATACCCTTGTTACATATGATCTGGGACTAAAACAAGATTATTTTTTTCTTCATCTTTACTGTTTTTATCCCACAGGTTGGAGTGGACGAATGTGAAACAAGAACATTTTTCTCCAACAGCTGCCATTTGTGCCAGCTGGGCTTGAATCAGATGTATTGTATCTTCTCTCAAAGGCAGGAGTTCTATTTTTTGATTTTTTACTCCATAAAATACTAGAACGATCTCCAGCCTTTAGACATCCATAAGCAAAGTCCCTGCTGATTACAGAAAGACTTGGTATGGTACATTCCATTTCCAATACTTTATTGATGTTTTTTCTCTGCCTAAATCTGGTTTTCACTCAAACATGGTGACTTTTACTCTACGTTTTTAGTTGGTTTTCTGACAATGAACACTAGATTACCTCAATATTCATTACTGTTATAACATGGTTCACAATTGTAACATTTACAAAAACGATCCCAGATTTCATCTACTTTATCTCCTTTTCTCTTTAGGCTTGCATCCTATGTGTACATTTGATAAAGATTATCATGCAAAAACAATGAGGTATATGACTCTGGTGCTATCATGAAATAAGACTAGATTCTTCCAAAGAGGTCATTCCCACTCATGGTTGTAGACTTTCATCATATGATGTCACTGTTGAGCCGCTAGCAGAGAAGAGATCCCGGATTCTCAGCGTGGCATAGAAAAAGCGCTTTATTATTTTGAATCCAACATATATATAGACTTTTCAGAGGTCACCCAGATTGGTCAGTCAGAAACCTCCCCCTAGGCCTGATTGGCCAGACTTGAACTGTCCAAATCTCGAGACACTGTTTCAGCAACATCTAAACTTTATCTTTGTTTATAAAACACAGGAGAATGTTCTCATGGGAAAGACCTGTGCTAGCCACAATATGATATGTAGGATGTGAGACTAGGTGAAGCAATTAATTCAGTGATTTCTTTCAAAGACCCATCATCATATCACTGACTTTCAGATATTTGACTCTGTCAGCTCATCCAGGTTCTCAGAGCCTCAAGAATCTCCCATGTATACATATGACCTGTGAGAGTGCTTGGAAGATGGTCTTTTGGACCTAGCAGAACTTGCTGGGATGCTTCATGTAAGCCAAGGAGTTTTGGTGGACGTTCCTCACACAACATAATTTTTGTTACAAGTAATTTTTATCTATGTTCCAGCACATGATAATGTTTTCTGTCCAAAACAGGGACTTGGAGAGGACTATGTATCACAGAGCCTAGCAGATTTTGAGCCTACACTGGGAGTAACAGAAAATTAGGGAAATATTGCTCACCCAAGCTCCATCCCCAATTTTTGCTGTTCTTAGTGTGCAACTGGGACTTAGATCTTTAACTGGAGTTTTCTCCAGTCTTGGGAAGCACAAAACTTCTTCTGGGTCAAAGGCCTGCAATTTCTGAATACACTTAGTTTCTGCACTCCTGAGGTGACTGCACAGGAAGCATACAGAGCTAAGCAAAAAGGTTCAGAAGTTGGAATCCAAACCAGAACATTTCAGAGCCATTTCTATTCATTAGAGAGATTTTCTCCCCCAGTCTTTTTTTCCCATTAATTATTCCTGATTGACTGAAACATCCCTTCAGTCTCAAACATGTGGGTAAATGTTCTCCAGAATTTTGGAATCTCCTGCAGAAGAAAATTAATACTAATAACTTTGGGTTTCAGAGCTACCTAGGATATAGAAAATGAAAATGTCTTTTTGCAGCCAATCACTAAAATGACTTCTTATTCCTGACTGTGAGCCTGTGGCAATTGACACTTTTAAGAAGACAGACAAATCAAAATCAGGGGTTTTTTTCTGAGGCTAGCAGAAATTTTCCCAGATAGTTCTTGAAATGAAAATTGTATGATGAGTTTTGAGTGTTTGTCTTGTGCTGCCAAAATGCACTTGATTTTGCTGAATTCATCTGCTCCTTTTGATTCACAGACTTTTAGTGTAGGTTTGAACAGTTGCATCTGTTTAGCTAAACAGTGAATATAGATGAAAATTTCATGGAGACCTTTCTGTATCAGCAAAGATAATTAGTATAAAGTACAGACCAAAATAGCCTCCTGGCCTTCATTCAGCTCTTTAATTCATTAATTTCTCTCCCTAAATAATACCTACAGGATAAACAGAGAAATGCAACAAAACCAATGATAAAAAGAAACAGACTGTGTATTCAGGTAGCTTAAACACTAATAATCTTAGCTATGGCAAGGTAGCATGAAAGATAAAAAATAAAGCTAATAAATCTTAAACAGTATGTGCCCAAGCAATTATGAGTAAAGAAGCTTTAATCTTGAGAGATGTGCAAGATATATGTGCTTGGGACTGTCTACAAATCCTTCAGTCACATGCCTCTTTCTAAAGCTTTTAAAACCACAGAGACAGAAAATATTCTTAGTAGGCAGGGTTGGGTAACTGATAAATTTGATTTGATGTTCAGTTTATACAGTCAACTGTGCAAGAAATTATCCTCATGAACAGATTATGCTATCATTGGATGTGAAATTGGTAAAATGAAAATGTGAAGATCATTCAAATACAGAAGAAATCCATCCATTACATGCAGCTAAAGAAAACAGTACAGCACTTTGTCATCAGAAGTTAGTACCAGAATTCAAAATCAGTGCACTGAGATCAATAATCTTTCACCCTTCTAGGGAAAATATATGCACAAACATTCCCACACACATTTATCTGAACTGACAAATTAGTCTGATATTTAGCAAAGTAGTAGAGATGCAGAAGTGAAGAATTAGTACTGTTAAAAAAAAAATTAAATTAATGATTAGTCCATTCATCACAGCAAAGTCTAAAACAGCAATTTAAGAAAATGTTAGGACTAAGTAAAAAGCAGCTTGCATCACACAGGCCAGCATATGCTGTTGGACCTCCTGTACTAGTATTGTATGCCATCATTTGCAAAACTAAAATATAGAAAAATTAAAATTAAAAATATGATTTATGAAATGCAGTTTTGTCTCTCCCTTCTGAATTTCTGATAGTGCAGATCTTAGCCATGGTTTAAAAGGCAGAGAGGTGTATAAGCAAAAATCCTATACACCCCATAGTGTTTCACTTACTGAGATTTCAAGAAAAGGAAGCAGAAAATCATTAGGTTGTTTTAAAGATACATTTAGGGTGAAAGTCATGTGTCCTAAATTATAGTAACTAATTTAGGTCTGTCAGTACCTGTAATAACTAATTTAGGCAGGTCAGTACCTATTTCTCTTGCTTACCCATGAACTCAAGAGTGATTTTCTTAAAATTTGACATAATTCTTTGATTAATTTCTGTAATGTATTGAAATCTTTCTAGCTTGATCAACCTTTTTTAAAAATTCATTTTAGCCAAAAAAGTATAACAATGATACAGAGCAGAAAAAACCAGTCATTTAGAGATTGCTCAATCACAATAGAAATATCTATATTTTCCAAAGCAGATATTCATCATCTCTCTGCCACAGTTTTCAGTGAGTAGAAGTCCTCCATCTTCAAAATTTTTTTACAAAATAGAAGCCATGATTGATTTCCTAAAACCTCTGAGACAGAATCACTATTTATTTCGTTAAAAATAGTAGGAAACAAGTACAGGAACAATGTCCATCTGAAGAGTCATCCTTATATAAGCTATATTCTTGGTAGCAGGAAAGTAATGTAGAAAAGGGGTTTTTTATATTCCATTCATCCAGTATAGATTTGTGTTTATGACAGTTGTTAAACAATGGCCAAACTATTTGAAGTTTTTAAAATACCTTCTCTAGGGTTAAAATTACACCATTCTAATTTTTGCAAAATGCTGACACCTTCATTATAAGGGGTTATTTATTTACCTTTTGGTCTTCTGACAGCATTGCAACAAATGGATGCACAATTTCACTGCTAGATCCATAGGATTCATGAGCTTATGAAAGATGTTGTTTCCTCAGAACTGCATATAAAATATATCAACAATAAGAGGGACCTCTGAGGTCATCTCTGACTATAACCATCTTGGCATTTAACTTAGCATGCCTTATTGCTGTTGCACGTAGTCATTTCATAAAATTAAATTAATTTCTGCTAAAATATATTTCTAGTCTCACAGACTTTTTTCCTAAATTAAAAAAAAAAAAAAACCCACTTGATTTTTCTTTTCAGTGAGATGCTCATTAATTTTTCTTTCTCCCACCACTGTATTTTGATCACATTGTATCCTTTGGCTTTTACAGATGTTTCACTCTGTGCTTAGACCTACTGAAATTTATTTTTTTTTCCCTCTTAAAACAAATAGTTCCCATTCTTATTTTTGCAGTGACTGTGCACCATACTTCCAGTACAGACATGCCTAATGTGCTCGAGATTTGACTTTCTGGTTATTGGTGTCAAAGTAGCCACATCCATCTTCCTTGCCTCTTACTTAGAGACAGTGAATAACAAAATACTTCAGTCTTATCATACCTTTCAGATAAATAATACAAATTTATGCAGGATGAATTTTTTTTTCTCTGTTGATGCAGTAATTCTTTTTTCATGGTGGGCATATAAAGATCTTGTGCCTAAAAAGTATTTAGACTGTTTTTCTGAGATTATTTGATCCTTTTACCTCTGAGATATCTGTAACTTCTGACTTGGAAAAATGTAAAAGGAGACAGAACTGCTTTCTAACATCTGTGCTTCTGTAACTGAAACCCATAACCAAGCTCAGGTAGAGTAATGAGGTCTTATGTCATTTGCAAGGTTTTGTTCTTCCATGAATCATTCATTCTCCCTGACAATAGTAAAAGGTCATCAAAGGTTACAACAGAAAGGCAGTTTACAATCCTTTGTCTTGCTAGAAAACATTTCATGAATTTCATGGCAACAGCATGTCAGAACAGGCCTCAATATTGTACTGAATAAACCTGACTACAATTTCTGTGAATACTCCTGAGATGAGAAAAGGTTGGGAAAGTGTGCAGACAAGAGCCATGCATGAGGTGAGATAGTTTGATGGGGTAAGAATTAGCAATGAACAGACTGAGGGGGAAAATCCTGGATTCAGATGAAAGCTAATCAACATTGAGGATCACGCTTCCAAGGAGCACAGAAGGTTATCCCAGTCACCCGGTAGTGATTGCAAGGTAGGCAAAATATCACTGTTATCATACCAGTGGGATATAAATAATTGCATCATACATTTAAACTCTGCATATCCAGCTTACAAAGTCGCTTTGCAAATGGTAAAAAGTCCTTGAACATGGTAGCTGACAGAGGAAAGGTTACATGCCCACTTTTATCTGTAAGAATGTTATTCAGGATCACAGGAGAAACAGCTCTATCACAAGCAATGTGCCTGACTCATTGTGCTGCATGAATAAGCTGGTCGAAGTACTTGTATAAATCAAATAGAGAAAGCAAGGATATGTGGCCATAGAATGCCTTATAAATAAGTTAGTAGAAGAATCTTTTCTTGGTGAAAAAAAAAAAAGTCTGGTTTTATAACTATCATATTAGTTCCAAGTGTTTTTGTGGCTCACATGGCAAGTGTTGGTAGACCCCCTCTGCTGTCAGAATTAATGCATTTTTTCTGACCATGCTCACATGGAAAGCCCAAGGATTCAGAAAGGATCACAAGAAATTAATTAGTAACAATAAAACTAACTCCACCCTCATCATGACTACTCTGCCTAACTTGCCTAGCTTTGTCAAAGCTAGCTCTCTTTCCTCAGGAAAATAAAGGTCAGACCCAACATAATTCCACTTTGAGTATTAATTGGCTGTTCTCATTAAGAAGGCTGCTTCACTCAAGCTGAAACAAAACACTAACAAAACTCTAGTGAACTCAAGAAGTTATTTCCTTTAGAGACATCAGCACACAGTGTTCTGGATGATGTGATTTCTGAAGCAGTCAGAATTTCCTGTTAGAGCACATTCTGAAACAAAGTGTAGGAAAAACTGTGCCTCTCCTTGACAGTTTTGCACTTTGGGTGATACTGAAGGAGGGCAAGTTGGGGTTTTGTTTGTCTGGGGTTTTTTATAAGTTAACTCTTTTTTAAAACTTGAAAATATTTTGATAACAACTGAAAATTGAAATGATTTTGTTTACATATCAGAGAGGTAAAAGTATTAGGTGTCTGCAAAAGAGTGGGTTCTAGTTGCCAAAACTTGGATTCCCTTGTGAAAGAAAGACATTGAAATATTGGATCATTACTGAATATAGTGGTACAACTACATTAAACTAACATTAACTTTGCATTTGCTGTTTACAGATATCTTAACACGTAACTTTGTCTTACAATTTTAAATCAATTTCTAGAAAATGGAAATGAAAATTGTGCTTGTAAAAAACAAAATACCAACATACTCAATATTCCCCCCATGCAGCACCTTCTCCAAGAAGCAGCAAGAAACCCCAAAGGCATGATAGCCTGCTTTCTCGTGGGGGACACTGCAAAATGTTGTGTTTATACACACTTCAATCAACAAACATTTTCTTAATGCTTTGCAATTTCTCACATTGCTGTGAGAAATGTCTCAACGAGGAATTTTACACAACATTCTTCATAACTGCCTCATATCAGCCAACTACTTATAGGTAATATTTTATAGTAACATACTGGAGGTTTGGATTTGTATTCCTCATATGGGCTCATTTTATGGCACAGATTGTAACAGGGGAAGCTGTAGAAGAAAACTTAGACTAGATTGCCTAGGATCCACCATCTCCCTGATAGAGTGTGGCCTCATTAAGGATTTTCAGTAGCTGAGAGAAAAGCACTGAATAGCCTACTGTAACAAAACTTCACAGTAATTTTCCTGGGTCTCTTTAGAGATGTCTTCTTTGAAAGTTACATATTTTTGTACATCTCCCGTCTCAGTCATAACTTGATATGTTCTTCCCACCACAGGGCAGAACACACCTGCCGATTCCACATGTGAAAATGCAGTGATTCCTCATACCCCAGTGATTCCTCTCTGTCTTCATTTGGAGACATGACATCCTTTAGACATATTTGCAGATATTTTTGAAGATAAATGATGGTTTATCTATATACTGGACACATTTATCAGGCCTTCTGATGCTGTGTAAAGAATATCTTCCCACCATACCGTACCACTATGATTCAGATCTGCTTAGCATTGTAACACTTTTAACAACTCTATTTACTTTTGCATTTGGGCTGTATTGGTAGTAAAGGACAGTTAATTCCATACCTTTTTTTCCCCCTAGTTGTCTACAAGAGACTAAATTTTTACTCCCTTCTCCAAATGCTGTTCGGCATGCCTGTCACCCAGCTGCACAATTTCTCCAGCCCTCACCACTAGGAGTGTTTGAAATGGTAACTGATTGGGTGCTGCAGGACTGAAGAGGATAATTTTTATGTCTCTCTGACTTCCAGAGATTCCAGAGTACAAACAGGATTTAAGATTTACTGCAGCTGTGCAAAGCTGCACATTTCAGGTCAATTAAAGGATAACTGGGCTGTCTTAGTGGTGAAATAAAACAGAATAATGAGGGAAAATATGAAAGCAGACTTTGTTGTCTTGGGCACAATCTGAAATATAGTTTCTGGGTTTTCTAAAGTTATTTAATGTTTTTTGAAGAACCTAACTACACAGAAGTTAACACTGAAATACATTATTTATGTGAAATAACTGTCTAACCTCATAATAATGACTAAAAATGTCTATACATATTTTGCCAAAATACTTTACCTATAGAATCTCTAATTTCTGTTTCAGCTTCTGAGTTTAAGATTATTTTCTGTATTAAAAATTAAGGAAAAAAAGGTGGTTAAAGCTGAGATAACCTGTGTTTATGGAGGAAAACTGGTATCTATCTTTCTTAATTTGACAAATGAAAAAAGGAGCCACTTTTTTCACAAATGGTATATTATGAATCCTTTTGAATCTGCCTTGGAGTACAACTCTATTCTCCAAAATTGCTGAAATGTCTCTGCATAATCTTAACCTCCCATTTCTTAGCTATTTAGAAATAAAGCTCACTGAAAGAGATGCCTCAATGAACATGTGTTTCACAAGAATATTTAACACAGGAACAGGAAAAAATACATTGACAGTAAACAGCTATATACAACACTCAGCAACTGAAAAATACCTGTGATGTGGAGGTATCACTCCAAAAATCATCATACTAGATAATTGCAAAGTTTAAACTTCCTGGACAAGAAAACCTGTGTATAAAGCCCCACTGAGTTCTGCTAAGGAAGTTCTTGTTTGTTTGATTTTGCTAGTCCAATCTGAAACATTTTCCAGATGTTTCATCAGTGAAAAAGTCTCTTTCTAGTGTACAGAACCCTGTTTCTAAAAACTTGTTTCTAAAGGGTATTTTATACCATCCCCCAGAGTCTTTTCAAAAGCTAATGATATTGCCTAACATATGTTTCATCTTTCCTTGAAGTTTTACACTTCTCAACTGGAGTGAAGCCAGCAACTGAAAACTCTCTAAGGATGGAGACTGCACAGCCTTTCTTGGCTATCTGTGATAGTGCTTGGTCACCCTTACAGTGAAAAAGTCTTTCCTGGTGTTCAGAGGGAATTTACATGTAGTTCCCATTGCCTCTACTCCTGTCATTGGGCACCACTGAAAATATCTTGTTTCCCTCTTCTTACGCCCTCTCTTCAGGTATTTATAAATGTGCTCAAACAGGCTCCCATGGCTCAGGAAACCAAAACTCTACTGCCAACTCTTGCTCCGCAGCCAATTATTGACCTTCAGTGTCACTGCCTTCCTTCTTACACTCTTTTCCCTCACCAGAAGACTGAGGGGAGCAGAGTACCACCTGGATCCCTTTGCTTATGGCTATCAACTGAGTAGTTGATTCACCCTCTCTAATCAGGGGAACACTGCAGCAAAGACCTCAGGTACCAGCAGTCAAGGTTAGCTGACATTCTTGTTAAAAGCTGCCAGAGCTTCCTGATGTCCACACCTGCTGAGATGCCACATAGGGCAGGCAAAGCTACAGGTAGAAAAACCAAGGAAGAAAGTGTTCATAACTCTCTAAAGAAAAGCCTAAATTTGAGTTAGTTCCAGATAAATCTTTATTAGTGGGAGTAAGGAACAACAATTACCACTTTTATGCGAACAGAATTCTTAAACCACAGAAAGTTGTTTCTAGGGGGAAATATTTTAGTTTACAGCATCTCTGAGGAAAAGATTTTGTTCTGCTCAAAAGTTATTTTAAATTATTTAGAAATCTTTTTGTGCTTGCCTGGTATTCAGATAATCATCCCAAGTTCTTATACTGAGCTCTATTTTGCAGCCGCTGAAATGGCTTGGTAGCTACGTGAATATAATGGAAGCAGACTGGGACATGCTTTCAATGTCACTCTCTTCCAGTCATACTCTGAGTAGAATTTGGTATTTGTTTTGTAGTACAACAAGGATAACAAAACACTTTGATTTCACAGAGTAGTGTTAAGTATGTTTAGAAAAGATGCAGGAAAATCCTGTTATTTTAGCTTCTGGGACAATTTCAAGGGGTCTCTTTATCCACTGCTGCCAAAATAAACACATAGTTTGTTATAAATTTCATCATTAAAAACACTCTTTAACATTTTAGATGATGCCTAGTGTAGTTCACTCTCCTTTATTTATGTGCCAGTTGCAGAATTCAAGTGAGTTGTTGTTCAACAGTCACAACAGTATTACTGCACCTGAGGGGGTGGTGAAGGTAGAGAGATTTCTTGTGCCTTTAGGTAAGAGCCAGGAAAGACTAGGAGTTGGAGAGTGCAAGCTGCCAGAAGAGAAACAACAGCACTGGTAAGAGTTCTCAGGGTTCTGATTCATTTCTTAAGTCTGAGAGCAGTTTTCCAGGCAGTATTTTAATTTGACTTCTCTAGGTGAAGTTTGGCTAAGGGCAGGTGAAAAGCACTTGCTGAGGCTTCACAAGAAACCATTCTTTTTTTGTTCTGTGCTCTCTGTACCAGCTGAAAGAAGGTAATTTTCTATCCACAGTGAATGATGAACAGTAGTGTTTTCTGTATTCTGTTGAGTGCCTCACAAATGCAAAAAATTACCAACCGACGCAGAGATAACACATTACGTGCTTCCATCCCACATCCCATACTTTTTCCATCCTACATCCCTAATTTTCATCAACAAGTGGCACACTTGTTTGCAAGGGGGGACACAAAGTGAAGCACTAACAAGGTGAATATGTGACATATAGTTAAAAAAATTAAGAGAGTGTAAATCTTGGTATAAATTGGCAGAGCTGCAGGAATGTCAGAGATTCCTTGTCAATTTATTCAGTCAGGTTCAAACACCTAAATGAAAACAGGAACTAACAGTGATATTTTAGATGGCTTGATATATATAAAATTAAAGGACTGAATTAGTGTGCTAGTGCCCCTGCTGACAGTGTTTGTCTGGCATATATAGAGATAAAGAGATTTTATTTAAAAATGCAAACAAAATGTGTTGTTGAGCCCTCATTGCTTCACAGCTTAAGGAGGAGCCACAACCCCATCAGAGCATTACATTAAATATAATAAAGTCTTACTGGTGTAAAAAAAATATATATTTTGGAGCTAGTCATTGAAGAAAGCAGCAGATAGAGAACTGAAGAAAATTCCAGCCCAAATTATTGACAGCAGTTAATATAAAAGGCTTTTTAACATGGTTTATCAAAGATTTCTTGGAAGTGTAGTAGAAGAGAACTATTCATATGAGTCATGTGTGATCAACAGCTTTTCATAAGGACACTGAATGGCCTTCCAAGGGTAACAGCTGGATTTAGATTTGATATATGTAAACAAAAGCCACTAAGGCTAGAGTTGAGCGAAAAATCAATTGCAAAGCACTTTAAATTGCAAAGACGTTCTGGGTATGTACAGGGATAAAAGCAAGAACTCAAAGGTTTTAATTTTAGGGAAGGAAGGAAGGAAGGAAGGAAGGAAGGAAGGAAGGAAGGAAGGAAGGAAGGAAGGAAGGAAGGAAGGAAGGAAGGAAGGAAGGAAGGAAGGAACTATAAAAACTAGAAGGCTCTAGAACGAAAAGTAATTTTTGTCTAATTTTAGAAAAAATCTCTGGCTGCTATTATGGGCCCAGACTACTCCAAGATAGCTCTTTCATGCTATTCAAATGCTCCACAAGAGTTCCAGTTTGTGAGAGATGAGGGTTTTATTTATATTTTCATATAGTCTATTCTCATGTTCTAAAAATATTTGCATTTTACCAATTACTATTTGATGCTCACATCATTGTGATCTATGTTACAAAACATCGATTTGAGCTGACAAGAAATACCATTAAGTGGTAGTGGAGCTTTGTCTCTTGCACAGATTTGCCAATCGAACTACAAGCCAATGTTCTAATTCATCACACACTGGGACACACTGTACTTACTACTTTATAATTGCCTATATAGAATTATTAGGCATTAGAAAGAAGGATCACACAAACAAAAAGAGGTGAAGCATGTAGAATGAAGCATTTTCATTTAGGCCAGAAATGTGCATTCCTTTTCTATTTATGTTCTGTGTAATATTTCAATTATTGGAAAGAAAACTGCCAGCACTTAGATTAATTTTTCAAATGAAATGACATAGCAAATAAAATATTGCCTTTTCTTACATCTTACATCTTACTTCTTACATGTAAGTTCAGCCTCATGCTTATATAATTGTTTCCCGACTCTTGCCTCATTTAGCAGTTGAAAATCTGCAAAATTATAATAGCAGGACCTTGTGCATTTCTGCAAAGACCAAAAGGGTTTTTACATGTATGAGGTGTAACAGAAAATCCCTGCAAGCCTCCATACCTGCTACATGCACAGATATTTTGTGTTCACATGGCAGACCTGAAAGACATGGGGCCAGGGATAATTAGAGGGTCTTTCCTGTAGCTGGCTAAGCCAAAGCATACCCTTCTAGCCCTTTTCAGGAAACTTTATCCCCATCTTAATATCAGCTACAGAGGATGCCACAAATGACAAGTAGGTGAGACATTAAGCATCACCAACACCTCTGTCTGTAATATTACCCAGCAACATCAGAAATGCATTCAAGATCCTTGTGAAGCATCACCTATAATCTGTCATGTTTTGGCCACTGACAAATTGGTTGGGTTTCAACATTAGGACTGTCTGATGGCTCAGGTTCATTTGAATATTCCCTGTCTGTTTCAGTTTCCTGTGTTGAAAATGGGCAAATTTTCCATTCCAGTACTCACTACCTTAACAGCAAATAACGAAAATTAAAAATTCGTAAAGATGATTCTTTAATGCTTAACATTTTCTGGTGATGCAGAGCAGTGCTGCTGTTCCATGTAGATGTTGCAAGGCTGAAAATGTCTTCTCCAAGTACAAAACAAGAAGAAGCCTAACTTTACCAGCTAGTTACAAATGACATTTTTCAACTCCTACTATTGAAAGAAATGTTGTAGGATAGTAAAATTAGCAAAACACCACATGAATTAAATTTTGTATTTTAATACATGAACATGTATCTTCCATTAGTGGCTCTACAAATATGGCAAGTATTCTGAAGCATAAACATTTGACTAATCTTAATTATTCTTAAGTTTTTAATTTCTCTTTCTGGGTGCTTATATCTTTTCCCACTTTTCCTGTGCTCTGTGAGTCCTTAACAATAACCACCAGGCACAAGTCTGAAGACTTGTTCAACCAATTCTCCTCCATGAGACTTGGACAGTCCAAATAATTTAAATATATCTAACCTATTGAAATAATCTCAAATAATCTCACATTTTTCTTTATGTATCAGAGATTTTGTTTCTAGTATTACAGTCTTGTTTTGTTTTTTTCTCACTCTTATTGACTATAATGCTTTCTTTGATTAGAGAAAACTATTTTTCATTACGTGTTTTGGGAATGAATGAAAATAACCTGAAACAAACAAAAAAATTCCTTTTGGAAAATACAGTGATAGTCAATTAAATAAACTCATGGTGCTTATGGAAGCCTTTGTGTATTTCTGGAGCACTTTTTCCATAATAGTTGCAGCACACAACACTATGTTTTGCATTATTTCTCCAAAATTACCACTCCATTCCAGAACAATTATATCAAAATAATTATATCAAAATAATTATATCAAAACCTGATGTCTGCTACTATTCTGAATGTAACAATTTTAATGTACTTAGCAACAATTTTAATGTACTTAGTTCCTTTTATGACTGCTGTGTTTCAGAAACGCACCAGTTGGTTTGGGTTTTTTTAATTTTTCCACAATAAATCTGGGGGTTTTAGGGAAATATAGGTGTTAGAATTTTCTTCTGTCAAATAGCCCTGAGAAGCAAGACAAAAACCTACAGAAAGCAGGTGCTCCAAGGAAACATGCTTCCTTCCACACATTCTCCTTTCAGAGTTGTAAATGCTGTTGCTAGGGTTTTGTTGACCAGAATGAAAAAAGCTAACAAAAAAAAAATATATTGCAACACTCAGAAGAAGATATGCAGCTTTGTAACTTATGTCAAAGGAATAAAAAACAGAGCAATTCCACAGCCTCCCAGCCAGGAATGAGATCTGGGTTTATTTTTGTATTTCTTGTTTTCTTTGACTTGAAATTGAGTCATCTTAATGGGGATTTGTACTTTGTATGCTCCTCATGAGGCTTTGTTGCTGGATTCAATAAATCAGAGCTGTCACAAAGCAGTTTTAGCATTACTGTCCTACACAACTGCATTTGTGGTATTTTATCACAGCTGGCAGTCAATCAATGGTTCTTATCAGACATTTTGGTCATTACATTGAAAGATTAAAGGGAAAAAATGTATTTGTTAACCCATTTGTATACTTGAGTTTCTTTACTCCAGGGTATCAAATCCAATTAAAGTGGATATAAAACAGATGTCTTTTGCATGCAGTAATCTTAGTAACAAGCCAACTGGTCTATAGAATCCTGGTACTGATTATTCCCTTTCATTCTTGCATACTCGTTTGTGCAGTTTTAGAACTGAATTCCCAGCTGGAACAACAATATTGATTTTTATAACTTTGATTTAGGATGCTAACAGCAATCTGTTAGCTACAGAATTTACGTGAAGAAGCCTTTAAGGACCTGTACTTAACACACTGCTACCAAGCTCAAAGATCATGAAATCAGAGGTCCCAAAATGAAAAATAAAATGTGAAGAAAAAATGAAGACTTTCTTGCCATCAAATCACTTCAAGACCAACCAAATCAATCATTCTGCTGAAGGCAGGTTTACTCAAGTACAGAGATATTGAAAAGCATTTTTTAAGCTTCTTCTTAAAGACCCTCAGTGAGAGACATGCTGCAGTCTCCTCACATGAACTGTAGTTGTACTTTAGTCCCTAGCATTAGATAATTATTTCTACACCTAAGATGAACTACCTTTCCTTTGGTGTGATTCAGATACTTCAGAAAAGCAAGCACTAATTTTTCATGCCCCTGAAGACTGTTATTAGATCTTTTTTATTTAATTTCCTCCTCTTTCTGCTTAAGCGTCAGTCGGCTCATTCTCCATGGGTTATTTAAATGCCATAAGTCAAGATCCAGTAGGTCAAAGAAAACTTTTATTTAAAGTAACACTCATTTTGAACAATCATCTGAACTTCTACATCTACAGAAGAAAGTCAAGGCTTCTGTAAGGCTCTCTTTATTTGTGTTTGTATAATGATCCTATGTAGTTGCCTTAGAGTCAGGCAAGGAAATGCATGTGCTGTATTCTTAACTTGTTGCCAAAGAATTATAATACTGTAAATAAGGAGAGCATGCAAATATGCAAACAAGTCAAAATCCTGTGACCTACACCTATTTATGTCTCAGTTGCATAAATAATGGAGTTATCAGCTGAACAATGGACCTGACCTGTACTCATTGAAAATGATAAAATTATTTTTGCTGATATTTTTCCAGACTTAGAAATTTTTCCAGACTTCCACAGAATCACAGAATGGTTTGGTTTGGATGGGATCTTAAGGATCATCTAGGTCCAACATCTATCACTAATTCATTTGTTTTATGGTGACACTCCCCATGGCAGAAATGCTGCTTTTAGTGGATTTGCAATGTTAAATGGTATAGAAAAGAGCAGACAGGGTTTTGTTGATGAAACCACAGCAGTCCTGATTAACAAACTTATCCTCAAGTTCTCACATTTGCCAGTTGATTCCTAATTATGCTGCATGTTTTCTATAAGTAACAATATTAAATGAATATCTGTGAACTCTAGTGACTAGGGAGCTTGCAATAAGTTTATTGTCCTCTAATCTAAATCCAAAGAATCAACCACTACTTTAAGTCACACAACTTTTAGTTCAGAGATTCTGTCAGAGTCAGTGGTGTCTCTTTGGACATGCAGGAGTCCAACAGAAAGCTGTTTATGCCCTTATGGCAGTAAAACATCCAGTCTTTACTCTTGTCTGTCCCTGAAAAAGCAACATGCACAAACTCTTCCCGGATATTGACATCCTCTTTTTTGAGATATCTTGGAACACTAAATGAGCATTTTTCTATTCAACCAAATGACGGAATAAACACTACTTTGCCTCTAAGTGTACACACAGGGAAAAAAACCCAGTTTTGTTACAAAAGGAGCTAGAAAAACAATATTCCATTACTTCTGTGAGAACACATTACTATGGCTATGCTGCACACCTGTGTGAATTAACACCTAAGTGAAAATACAAGAACACTCAGATTAAATATATTTATATTTATTCATTCATCTATCTGTTTGTGCTGTTGCTATATTCCATTGCAACTTAAAGGAATCTCAGAGGATACCTTTTCATTCAGACCAGGGTTTCTCTTTGCCTCTCTTTTACCTGATGAGGTCTGCTGCTGGCAATTTCCATGCACCCTCCTTAGAAACATTTTTATCTGTGAAAGACGGAGAATGAAAGTGATACCAAATTTGAGGACATGACATGATATGGGTTTTGACTCAATATTTAATGTATTTTCATCAAGATACTTTATTTTCTTGGGCTGATGATCCAATATTGATAGGACTGAGATTTTATTACTGTAAATTTGAGTTAACATTTCTTCTAATTTTTTTTAAAAACTTACATGATTTTCTTCCAAAGTTTTCATACAAGTAACAAATCAGCACATGCCAGGTGAGAATTCATGGATCATTTGATATTTCTATCAGTGTATTAAGTGTCCATGTCCAGTTTTTGACAGCAGGAGGTCACAGTGAGGACAAGCCAAAGGCTGCCACATGAATCTCATATCAGAGCAGCTGGATATTCCTGGAGGAACAGGAGTCCGTGGAAAGCCCATGCTGGAGCAGGGGGAAGGTGGGAGATGGAAGGCGCAGCAGAGAGAACCCTCTATGTGCCAAATGTAACATGTCCCATCCAGTCTGCCAGGGCTTGGAGCAGGAGTGGGGAATGGAGGAACGAAATTGAGCTGGGGAAAGAGGGTGATAAGGTGCTGTTTTAATGTTTCTCTTTGTTTGTTGCTACTCAAATCTATTTTAATTTGCAATAAATTGATTTTCTCCAACTCTAATCTCTTTTGTTCATGATGGTTGCCTGTATGCAGTCTTCATATCTTCATGTTGACCCATGAATTTTCTCATCCTGTTTTCTCCCCTTTTCCTGATAAGGAAGGGGTGGAAGTGAGTAGCTGGGTGGCCATTTGGCTGTTTGCTAAGTATGCTCCCTAATGCCCCTCCCTCCCCCCAGCAAACAGAGGGGTTAAATGTGGGATTTAGGCTCACATTTAATACCATCATCTTCCTAGAAATATTACTTAGATATCTTACTGATAGTACCTTATCAAAAAGTTGTGATCTGTTTCAGCTTGCAGATATTGCAAAAGCAGTAGATACTCAGAGCAGAGACCTAAAAGACACTAAGCCCTGCAGATTTCATACTACCCATTCTGAACACCTCACTGGCCTTGGAAGCACAGCTATGGTCTCTCAGGTGAGGAAACTCAAAAATCATCCATCTAGCAGAGAAGACAGTCCAAGTTTGGTATTGTATGATTCTGGCATTTTGACAAACCTGCCTTGTCTATGTATGGATGTCAGCAGGCTTAAAACAACTAAATTAAGGTCTAAGGAAGATTTAATACAATGCATTGAAGCACTGACTTGTGAGGTGCTAACACAACTACACAATCTGTATTTCTTTTTATATGTCCAATGTGTTATATTAACTAGAACTTTCAACTGGAACCTGAGTCTAAAGGAACTGACATTTATTCTTCAAATGTCCCTGGACAAAATAGAATAGTAATTCCTTGGGATGAAAACTGTGAAGAACGACTGAGAGATAGAGGTTGGGTCAGTCTGGGGCAGACAAAACTTGGAGGGGACCTGACAGCAGCCCACAAGCACCTGCTGACAGATCACTGTGCTGTTCTGCATGCAATGAACTTAACAAAAAAAGAACCCACATTAATCCTTTGGGAAAGAGATGCAGTATATTTTGGTCCCTTTGGAGCTAACATTTCAGTAAATTTCCAAATCTATCAACCAAGTCCTTCAAATTTGTAGAAGCATTTCCAGATGGAAACTCTCTTAACAGTTTCCAAGCTATTCAGTCTTGGTTTGGATCTCATGTGTCCTCTATGGCATTGGTACATCTCAGCTGCATTTAAAAGCATCCGAAGCAGTGAGCTAAAAATAATACTTTCCCCTCCTGGAGTACTCCAGCTGACAAGAAGGGCACAGCGTCACTGAAGCTTAGCTCCACAGTTCAGAAAGTATGGAAATGAGTAATTCAATGTTATACCTAAACCAGCAGAATCTTTTTGAAATTAAAGGAAACTGATAAACCTAAGAAAAGCACATATCTCTCTCCATTTATTTTTGTTACAAATCCTGCATTACAGCTATCCCTTTGGTTTCAGACACTGTGAGTCTACAGTGTGTTGTTGAAATTCCCTTCACAACGTCAATAAACAGCAATTTACTTTCTCTAAAAATGCAAGCATTTATCTGAATAAATAAATTAATCCCTGAAACTGCAATCTGAGATAAAATGAGATGGATGCATAAAATCTTCTGGATGCATTTTATTGGCTTACAGTTTTTCTTCTAAACATATCAGTGTGGTTTTTTGTCTGGGATATCTTTCAGTTAAGAGTACTTGAAGTAAAAACATTAGCAGATAATTAATCATGACACAAGTTCTACCTAGTAAATAGAATACCTTTCAGGCTACCACTCTAGTACATCGAGATAAGAATCCAAAACGACAGTTCATTATTTATTTAATTTTGTGTCAAATGCTATGAGATTGCTGCAAAGTTTTTTATTCTACAAACACATTGAGAAGATTGTTGGCCAATAAAGACTTCTTTCTGGCTGTTTCAATAAGTTTTGCTGAAGTCATATCATGGCTGCTTTCAGCTGAGGACACCAGCAGACCTAAGAAGGAAGTACGTAGTGTAGTTTTGCCCTTTTTTTTTTTCTCAAAAGTTTTTCTGGTTCTAAAGCAAGTCAGTCACCAGAATAGTTGCCTAAAGTATGCAGAAATTTTTATGAACATTACTTTTGTTCTCAGGTTTTTTGAGGTCTTTAAACTATGACAATTGTTTTAGAAATGTCCCCACCAGAGCAAGACTGAACTTCAGTTCAGGCTGGAAAGCATTCAGGATCAAGAATGTCAAAATATTGTAAACCAAATACCCTGATTTGAAGTTCAGATATAGTTTAGTCATACAGGTTTTATTATATTGCACTGAGATTTAAGATTACTTAAGAATATTTTGTGGAAGCTTAGAACTCCACCTTACATTTTATCATTTTCCTGAGTGAAAGCCAAAGAGAATATTTCCACCAGCCAGATCATGAGACAGAATAAATGATACCCCATGAAACAATGCATTCTCATCTAGGTGAAGTTAACTCAGTGTATTCTCAAGGCCCTTTATTTTGGTAGCAGCTATCAATTTATCTTAATTAACACAGTCTGTCCAGGTAGATACATCAGATAATCATCAGATGTTCCATGCATATGGAAATCATTCCTAGTAATCAATATATAAATATATAGGCTTTCTTTATTCTGCAACAATTTTGTTTTCAATTAACAAAATAGTTTGATGGATTTTTAACATTTGTGCAAATCCTTTTGATACCAATTTTTGTTAAAATCTTGCATCTCTAATAGCATTTTATGTTGTCTCTAATCACCCTAATGTTTTTTTTGTCTTCCACATAAGTCATCCTTGGAGAAGGATAAAATTTCTTCTACTAACCTCATTTCAAAAATACTTTTTCAAGTATGTTTAATTGTACTTAAGTCAGCTTGAACCTTATCAGTGAGCTTTAAAATTGTATGCAGTTATACACATGAAATTTTCAGCGACTTTTCCATTTTATGAATTAAAACAGTCAGGTTTTTTGTTTTGTTTTGTTTATTTCAGCATTCTATCCAGTGAGATATGTAACTAAGAGCAGACTTTATTGAGCTGTGTTTTTTCATTTCCAAAATCTTTTCCTACAAGCATCTTAATTTCCTGTGTACCACAAAATTCGTAATTTTTACTGCATTCATAATGAAGACGGTTCACACTCTGTTTGTATCGTACCCACAGGATTCATTGAACTGTCACACTTTAATCAGAGTTGTTTACTGAGATTCCTCTATAAATTAAAATCACTAAGCCTTTTGCAGTCTTGATAATTCTATTTTTTGTCAAGGTGGTTCACATTTCTGGCCACACTCTAAGATTTCTGCAACTACTGCTGGCCAGGTTTCTGGAAAGCCTCTCGTCTTCCTGAGGTTTCTGCAAAGTTCACTTGTCAAGTAATTGAATCCTCCTCTCTTAACCCATATGGAATGGATAACTGAACAAAACAAAAGTGAAAAAGTGTCATTAGCTGCCAATATTGCGGTAGCTGGTTTTGGTTTGCGGGATTTTTTGCTTTTTTTTTCTATATGAACTTGGAAGGAATTGAAAACTTACTCCTCTATGAGTGATCATCAGATCTTCCACTGGTTTCAGCCAAGAATATTTTCTGTTCTCCTCTGGAAACTTCACAGTCAGATCACTAGTGATATCAGTGGGCTAACAGAAAGAAAGAGAGAAAAAGTTACCAATATACACCCACATGAAATAATTTGATATTCGCTTATTGCAATAGTTAACCAAGTTGGTATTATTAAAAAAACACATGAAATGGTGGAAGCATATTGTGATTTTCTTCCTGTTTCTTTAGAAGAAAGCTGAAGATCTGAGACATTTTTCAGTCACTTTCCTGTGTTGGAGTTAGAGATTGAGAGCTGTGTGAAATAAATCCACCTGGACAAGATGGTAGAGGATAAGAGAACTTCAGTAGAAAACAGCCATTGAGATAAAAACCAGGCCTCAAGTAATTTATCAATCCTCACACTACAAAAAATTGAAAGGCCAGAGTGAAGCATGGAAATACAGGAAAATTCCAAGCAGAAACAGCATGCCCTGAGTCTGAGATTGCTTACAGACCAATTTGCTGTTGTATGTCTTGGAGGAAGCAGGGCTGAATGGAATGAGCAAATGAAAGATTTACGCTGATGTTAGAGTTGCAGGGTGTTGAAAAGATAAAAAGGAGAAGTTATATCAGACCTGGAAGGAGGTAGGGCTGAATATGAAATGCTAGAAGACTGCACTGTGTCATGCAGTACCTTCTGCTGACAGCTCTTCATACTGTATTTGTCTTCTGCCATGCTGACACCATGAAGGAGATTTTCATACTTTACCTGAAGTTATTTTAGGCCAATGCCTGTGCCACACTGTGTCCTGGAGGACACACGGCAGGCAAGGAGAAGCTGAATCAACATGGCCATAGATCTCTGCCCAGTTTGCCCCAGCAGTTTCACCCTCAGACAAAAGCTCACATATTTGAAATGTACTATCACAAAACTCTGCAATTCAACTTTACAATGTAAATCATGGTCTTTCTGATCCTTGTGACACAGAAACAACTGTCAGATCCAGTCAGGCTTACAGATAAAAACAAGAACGGTTACTTATTGGAGCATAGAGTTGGAAACAGAAAACTATGTCAGATAAAGATCTTACTTCTCCCTGAAAATATGAAAGATGCTACTTCACCTTGCCAACACAGTTTCTTTAATTGAAATTAATAATTTATTGTTATCTTTCTATAATACCTCTTAACACTTCGTAGCGAGCTCCACTGCTTTGAACTTCAACCAATTGCATGTAAAGTTACACATACTTCAGCTTGTCAGTAAAGATACTCTTTTAGACAATGAGCAGGAATATAGCTCTAAAATTGAGTGTCTGCAAAATTTTCCAGCTTCTCTGTTTATTATTTTATGGAATAATATGTCAGAACATCTGATTTGTTAATAATTCTCCTTTTCCAATAATATTATTTCATTTTACTTCCTCCAAAGGAATTAAACTCAAGTACAATATTGTAGATGGGTTTGTGATCCACAGTCTATATATTTAACCAAACTAGGAAGGAGGATGCAATTTATCTGACACACTTATTTCCTATTAGGCATCTGCAAACAGCTGTTTCAATACACCTGCTCTTTTTGAGAGTGAAGTATGAAGTCAATGGGACTGCTAAGGTGTAAGAGTCTTTTTTGAACAAAAGTGCTACCAGGGTCCATTTCTCTTTTGTCATTGCTATTAAACTAATTAATTACCATAATTCACAAGCATAAATTTCAACAATCCATCTTGCAACAGTAACAGATTAAATATCTTTAGAAGGAAGTGAAACTTGTAAGTTAATGAGTCATTTTAAAATGAACTCACATTCACATCGATTTTGTGTCTCACTGCCATAGAAATAGGATCTGCCAAGATATGTCTGTTTGGACCAGCTGTCTCATTGCATATAAAACACATGCTCTATTAAAAAGCAGAATTCTCCTGTGCCCATTCAAATATGCATTTCAAAGCTGGCCCTAGAATTGTCACACTCCCTGTTGCTTTAACAAAGTACCTGATGAAAGACTGTGAGTTTATTTCTTCCCTATTTTCTACTGAAGAGATTATTTTGGTCAAAGAGTAATATTCTTTTCTACTAATGTCAAATCAGGAACCAGCTCAGAAATTAGTTCTTGACCTTACGCAAGGCCTTTGCAGAGAGAGTAGTGTTGTATTGATGCTGTGTCTGTTTTCTTCTGTTCTGAGTGTCCCAAAAGGTCTCACATCAAGGAACAGACCCTTACAGAAAAAACAAAAGAGTAGTCAGACAAGAGAAACAGAGTTCAAGGGGATGAAGTGCAGTGATGGCCTGGAGATCACCTGCATATCAGACTAGTGCTACAAGAACAGATACCTGTTTGGGTGACAGTGATGATTCTGATGTATTGTAAGTAAGCAAGCATTTCAGAAGATCCAACACTTAAATTCAAACACAAACTTGCAGAGTTATCTGAAACTATAGATTCACAGTTCCAGATGCCTGTTTTTGAGAGACAAAGAGTCCTACTGTCCATGGGCTTAAATTACATATAGATTATACGTATGATTAAATTACAGTTACTAATCATATTGTAGTATCATAGAACGGTTTGGGTTGGAAGGGACCCTAAATACCATCCAGTTCCAACACTCCTGCCAAATACAGGGACTCTTTCCACTTGACCAGGCTGCTCAAAGCCCCATGCAACCTGGCCTTGAACACTTCCAGGGATGGGGCATCCACAGCTTCTCTGGGCAACCTGTTGGCTGAACAACCCCAGCTCTCTCAGCCTGTCTCCATAGGAGAGGTGCTCCAGCCCTCTGAGTATCTTTGTGGACCCTCTCTGGACTCATTCCAACTGCAAATGTCATGTAGATCTGAAGGAGATTTTCCTAGCTGGAATTATTCAATAACCACACTTACAGCTCAGAGTGATAAAAACACAGCTTTTTTTAATTTGACACTCAAATTTCATCCCCTAGACTGATAAATTTGCTTTGTCTGAGTTCAGGGTAAGTTTTCTGCCCTGGAATATATTAGAGAATCTATTTACTATGACTTTTTTTCAAGTTGCATTACAGCTACAAATATATTATCATTGATGTACTCTATTCTGCTAAATGGAGGAGAATGAAAAGAACTCACTACAGCTAGGATAGGTGTGATTTTTCTATTATTTATTATGTGTCCTGGATAGTTTATAGCTGGCTACAAAAAATATGTATGGTAATAAACACACTTTAAAAAGTCACTGCTTCTTAATAATGGCATTAATAATTGAGAACATTAATAGAACACTGTAGCAAGACTCAAGAGCCAGGAAGTCAAGGAAAATTATTCATTTAGTTGTTGCAGCAATTTAGTTAATTAGATTTTCTTTGCTCTACTTAATTTTTTTTCTAAAAAATATTTTTTCTGGTTAAATTAATTCTTTATATAAATATGTGATAGTGAGAGCAGAAAAAATGTATTTTCCATTAGAAATTCATATTCAGTGTTAATGAGAATGCTTTTTTTTATATGAGGAATAAAATATATTACTTTCTGTACCAGTATGATCTTACAAATAAGTGGGCAGTAAAAAAATTATCTATTGAATAAAAATAAATTAAGCAGTCTTTTTCCTGCTTTATAGTGGAATGTGCTTAGCTTACTAATGTATTAATCTCATTTTTGTTGTGGAAAATTTGAAAAAAAACCCAAACATTTATCGATTTACATTTTATTACCTTGTGTAATCTAGACTGTAGTTATCATACTGCAAAATACAGGATCAATACAATTGCACACCTTACCTTTTTCATTTTCTTTTCTTTAATAAGAGTAAGTCAAAATGTCCTTTATTTACTATTGAATAGCAACCTTTAATTGACAGATTTCTGCAATATGCTTGCTGTGATTGTTTCTCAATGTCTACCTTTGCTGTGAAACCAGAATTAAGTTCAGATTAGCTGAGTCAAGTTCACAGTGAAGAAACAGAGTCTTGTTTTAAAAGTTTTATTAACAAATCAAGTTAAATCTTCTAAAATCAAGTATTAATGTAACATAAAAGCCAAATCTTTGACTAAATTAGCTGCTTCATTTCTATTTGAACTGCACTTAAGTATCTTCTATTCCCACTGAAACTCATTAAACACAACCACTGATAGCGTAAAAAATGGGACAAAGACTGTGCTGGGCTTGCAAGTTTGTTGCTGATGGGGCAGCAGATTTTCATCAAATGTGTGATCACGATTTAAGGAAGAAAAGGACAGAGAAAAGAAATTAAGTTCTTCAGTGGCTCAGGCCAGTCTGTATCATGCTTGTGTTGAGCTTGTGAGAGTGTTTCTCTGGCCATGTCTGATGTGAAGATGCCCACTTGAATAACTGAGCCTGGCATATTTTTGTGATCTTACTAAGAAGCCCCTTGAAAAGCCAGCCTTACCCAGAGATTTTCCATCACAGTCATAGGCAGAGCAAATTACTCATAGAAAACTGACCAATATTAATTTTCTGCAGTGATTTTTTTAAACATATTAAGAGAAAGTGACAAGATTTTCTTTTACGAGTTATTTTACAGTTGTTTTATTACTTGCTGTTTATTTTTCTGTCATATTTCCATACAGCAATTATGGATGCAAATCAGTTAGCAAAAACCTTTGCTTGGGAATATTACTGGATGCTCAGGCTATGTGGGAAAGAATGTCTCACCCATGTTTGCATATGTGCTTGTGAAGAGGCTCTTCCTCCTCTCTGTGCTATCACAAGCCATGCAGGGCATGGTTTTGTGTGAAAAAACACTTCATAATTGTTAAAAAAATGAAGCTCAAGACCTTCATGTTTCCCAAAAAAGTAAAAATTAGGCACTTCACCTGGTGGAATCAATGAAGACAGAGGTTGTTTTGCCACATTATCAATACAGTAGCCATCACTGTCTTTCATAGCAAAAGTCCAAAAACAAGAAAGTTGCCATCTCTTAGGAATTCACTTGGTTTATTCCAAGGAGAAGCAGGTTTGACATCTTACCCCAGGGAGTGGGGTGGAAATACCGACTGCTCAAAGATGTGTCCCTCCTGTCATCCTCCTGAGGTTATTTCCCTGGGAACAAACATACTTCCCTGTTTTCTTATAGTATTTCAATTTAGATCATAGACAAAATACTCTTTGTAAAGGAAGACTTATGGTTTCAAGTTTTTGATCTCACTGGATTAAAAGGCAATGAACATCATTAGAGCTTGGGTTTTTACCAAATATAGGCATTATTTAAAATCTCTTGCATTAGTGTTCTTGAAAAAAAAGTAAGAGGGTGGAAGTTTGATTTATGCCTCCTGTACCCTTTTCCACCTAAGGGGCAAACCAACAGGTTTAAGGGTTTTATATGCATTGTCAGTACAAAGCAATTTAATGGGACATTTGAAGCTACAGCAATTGCCTTTCACATGAAGGGAAAGTTTTTATTGAAAAAGAAATACTAAAATCAATATAAAAGAAATAAGCAGGTTGAAAACAAACTAAAACTGAAATTTTTAGGTTAGAGATAAATGAAAGAATTGGTTTCTAACACAATTTTATGTTGAGAGAAAAAGAAGGGTATATAAGGAACATTTTTAAAAGCATATCAGAAGACAAAAAACAGTGACTTGGAAGAATGATTCCTGGAAAAATAATACGAAATAATACAACTATCTAAAAACAGACAGCAAATGTGTTTCACCTGGACTCATGCTGACTATAAAAAGTGCACCAAACCCATATCTACTATGAAATAGTAGAAACTAAGATAGATAGATACTAAGATACAAACTAAGAACATATAATCCAGAAATAAGAAATTAAAAAAAGAAAAAATAGGCAAGCAGTATGAGAACATATTTCAAAAGTATGAAAATTTATTTACTTCTGCACCAATCTGAAAAATTAGAAAAATCCTTTCAATTTGCTTTTCCAAGTTTTACTGTGAAAATATAAAAGAGAAATTGGATATGTGATGACAATACTATAAAAAGAATGAGCAAAATATGCTGTCCTGCAAGAAATGCAAACAAGGATATAAAGTGCATAGATTTTTACATTACAAGAGGTCTGAGAGTCTTAGACTTTCTAGAAGTGAAAAATTGAAATATATAACCATCTATATAAAATATTTTATACAGAGCAAGACTTATCTTGTAATACCAAAAGTACACAGTCATAAAAATTTGTCACTTGGAATGTATGTCCAAATGTGGAAACAACCCAATCAAATCTTTTAGGATTTAATCTTTACTTTTAGTAAAACCTTAAAGTTAGAAATATGGAGGGGGCAAGTATGACGATCCAAATAGAGTGTAAAAGGTTGAAGACTGTATCTTCAGCCCTCTCTACAAGCAGATACACATTACAGGATCTTATAAATTGCTCCAATGATTTCTCCTGAGGCACCTGTCTGGAGCCCAGTATTGCCAATAATGTAACATAAAATAAATATTGCTGCAACTAGACCCTACTGTGAATGTTGTGATTAGCATCTACTGTCCTTAATAGTCCACATGACAAACATATCTATAGCTGAGTGATTAATATTGTCAGTAAATATGTGAAGCTTTCACCATTGCACATAATTAGTACCACCACTGATACTAGTTATTCTGGTTTCTTTCCACCTCTCATTTCAGAGTTACTTCATAAATCTTCAAACTAACGTTAGAGGTTTATGTTATTAAATAGCCAGTTCAGAAGCAGCTCCTCTCCTAGACACCTTGGGATTTAAAAGGATTTTCCATATAAGAGATGAACTAGAAAAATAAAGTATTAGAGTTTCCAACAACTTTAGAGATTTGTCGAAAGCAGTGCAGAAAAGGTAAGAAGTAATAAACTGAGGTAAATGCCATACACTAACATTTTTGATCATCATTAGTCTTACATTACACTAAAAGAATTCCATGTTATTTTCTCCTATAAATTGGCACACTGAGCTTAATTCCAGTGAAAATGTTACATGCTTTCTAACGAGATAAAGCAGAATTGTCTTCTCATCAACTTTGTTTTGAAGATATAGAAGTATGCCTCACATTTTTCAGACTGAAATAAAAATCTGCTTTTTTTGTGCATAAATTAACACATATTTCATCAGCAACTGGCTTTACTTTAATTTAAATGGGTTAAGAAATTTTAAGACTAGCTGTATTCTCTTCTTCCTTGTATTCACCAGAAGTATCCCTGGGGCATCTTCATTTGCTTAATAAAATTCTTTCTTGCTAAATTTCACATAATTCATCACCCACAGCAACTACCTGCAGATGATTTACTAGAATCTCTTTTTAAAATTCAGTAATAGATTCTGCATTCATTATTAGTATGTATTTAAATAGTCTTAAGCTCACGAAGTCATGCCGAGAAAATACTGATAATTTGTTTAGATATTAATGTTTATATATCAATTCCTTCAACTTGTGTCCATTGCCTCATTGCACAATGACAAATTTTTACCTCAACATCCAGCAAATCTGTCAAGAATTCGGATTGAATGAGTCTAACAAAATTCCTGTGATCTCAGTCAAACAAAGCCATAGCAGGGCAGCACTTGTAGGGCAATTCTTAAGGTGAGAGGAGGAACATATTTATTACACAACTGTCCTCCTACCTGTGCCCTGAAACACAGAACGTGGCAGGCAATCAATGCAAAGGTGATCTACTCTTTTGTTCCTTTCTCAAAGCTGTCATTTTCCCTGCAGTGGCAGACCAAGTGCATGCACAGCCCTGGGAAATTATGTACTGATGTTTCCTAGTTCTGCATGGTTGGAGCTGCCTTTACCTTCATGGCTTTCCTTGTGGGTCCAACAAGTGCAGTAATGTTATGGAATGAGCACTGTCCATGGGAGCAGTTGTCACTTTGCTCTCTGTCAGACCTGACAATATCATTTTTTTGCACATAGTGAAGCCCTACAGGCTTTTAGCAAATGGCAGCATGGAGTGTCATGTAATGGAAGATAAAACAGTCCTGGGCTTCTGTTCAGGGCCACATTCTTTCCCTTACGATACAAATAGGAAAATATTTAATGATGGCAAGAGAGTTAAATCTATGTTAAATACTATCTATCTTTAGTGCTCCCCTCTAAGATAAACTGAAAAATAAGTCACATAAAGGCACTAAAAATATTCTTACACCAGTGTCATCATACACTACATATAGGTTTAACTTATATAAGTTTGTAATGTTGTGTTTAGAAAAAAGTGACTATCATAAGCCAATAAGCACAACAACCAGCAAGATACTATGAAAAATGAAAGGGAATTAGAAAGCAGCTTAATTGCTAGCCAGTTGGTTCTTTCCAAATAACATTCTGGTTCATATACAATTTCCAAAACATATTTTTGAATAGAATGGAGTTTGATAAATATTTTCTTTTGAGTAAAAACCAATATTGCATAGCACCTTTCCAGTGTCTCTAACATTGTATTCATGTCTATTAAAAGCTTATGTGAAATACAGGGAGGCATTTTATTCCAAACCTAGTGCCAATCTGTAGGCAAGTCAATTTTAATGTATCATTTTATCCAATAATTCTCCCACACCAAGCATCCAATATGCATCATTTCTTGTGCTAAAAAACAACAGATGTTTTAAAACCCTGAAGCAAATGTTTAAACTTCCAAATGAGAACTAAAAATAAAGGCAATCAAAACACTTTGGAGGATTTAAATTATACATAAAATATAAAGCCAAGGCTTGTGGTCACACAGACTAAGCAGTCCCTTTATATTCTCTTGTCTGTATATGCAGACAGGTTACAGAGCCTGTTCCAAGCACAACAGCTTTCAGAAACAGAGCCACAGTGTGAAACTAAATTGAACATCCTTATTTGATATTACTGTGCTGAAGGCAAGTTATCTGGAAAGTCAAAATATCTCAATGCATTAAAAGTGCTTGTATCTTCTAAAGTTAAATATGCTGTGTGTTAATCCCTGAATTTGCATCACTCTTCATAGCTGAGCGGAGCTCTGCAAAACAGTGCAACTTAGTCCCCACAAGAGAAAGTGGCAAAAACCCCATCTCTTACTAATATTTGCATTTGTGCATCCACTTATGCACATCTCAGTCTATCTTTGGGCTGTAGATGGGTAAGCAAGGTTAAGAGGATAGCAATAAGCATTTGCAAAAAATGTCAGAATGAAGGACTTTCATTTAGCAGACTGCAAGAAATTCATTTTTGGCTCTATAGCTACAATAGAGCAACAGAGAGAACTACCTGTTCTTGAAAGGGCAGTAGACTAGCCCCCTTTCTACATGTATATGTAGCTGCTGTGTTAAAGTAACATATGTGTATCATAAATGCTAACTTTTAAGGGAGACATTTGTGCAGTTTACAGAACTCCTACATTCTCTCATCATGTCCCTCAGCTGTGTGAATGTTTCTTTTCCTGTATTATTTGGAAACAGATACAGGAGAGAATGAAAAATCTCTCAAGATTTAGAGGGTGAAATGCATAAATTGATTTTTAGGATGCTAGAAGTGATTTTTAGGGCTCTCGGTTCCACATTGAAACATCAAGGATATCTCAACAGCTCTACTTGAGAGACACTAATTTTGACACAAACAGTCCATTTCAGGGAACCCAGGTAATTGTAACATGACACAACATAATTAATGAGTCTGCTGAATAATACTTAAATAGCATGAAGGAATTTTTGTGAAATAAAATACAAATGTTTGCCATATTAGCATAAAGATAAGGATTACTAATAAGTACCTGCCATGGATAGAAACAGATATTCTTTGTACTTTAAAAGGGAATGTGTATTTCTGAGTAGAGAAGTTCAACAGAATAAGGCTTTTTCAAAGGGGTATCTCTTGCCTACCAAAGTAAGGATTTTTCTTTATGCCTGGTAGAATTAGCCAGAGCACTATGCACGGTATGTTAATGAGAAGCTTTCTACCTACTTTTCCAATGAAGGAGAAGTAAAGGGCAAATAACATTCAACAAGTGCTTGGATTGTGTTAGGGACAACATTTTGATTGACACATTTCACAGATATATTGTGAAACTGACCTTGGGTGGGTCCAAACTGTCAGAAAGCACCCTAAAACACCCTAAAAAACCCTAAAGCACCAGTGACTTTTCTCAAAGTGCATGGACTAGGGAGATCATGCACTATCAACAGCCCATTTCAAAGATCCTGCAGTAAGCAATTAGTTTGTCCCTAATGTTTACAGGTTTAGAGCAAGTTAGAAAAGCCATATTACCATTCACAGAAGTACTGCTACACTATGGATTTAATTCCCATACAGACAGTGATATCCCACAAGGAGGCATTGGCTCACACAATATGTTCCTCCATTCTGACACATGAAGCTCATTCTAGATGTTACATGTTTAGGGTTGGGACTTTTTTTTTTGGTATGTTATTCTTTGCTTAGTGTTTTTCAAAAGAGTAGTGCTTCTGCTAATACAAAGTACTAGATGGCAGCAAAATGCTTTTAAATACCTGCAGGACTTTCATCCCAGCCTGTGTCCATTTATCACACCCTGTCTGTGCTCCCACTCTCAAAAGAGCATATTACTCAAACTGTTGTATTCTTGGCTCCCTGTTTGGTGACCCCTCTTTCCTCCTGCATCATTCTTTTAGCTGCCATGGGATCATAGCCAGAGTTTGAATCATAAGGATTGCAGTGCTGAAAAAAATGATGTATTGTATGAGAGACTTCTGAAGTGATCTTTCTGTGCCACCACATTAGGCCAGCCTCAGCTGCCACTTTCAGATCCTGCATTTCAAGACAAGGTGTAAGACAGCAGGAAAAAGAAGTCTAGAAATCAGTGTGTCTGGTCAAAATATATGATCCTAGGGGCAAGATTGAAGGCATTAAGTGGACCAGCATGAGCTGCAACAGACAAGTACATAAAAAGGAACTAGAAAAAGGCAAGGGAAACACTTTCTCTGTTTTCTACTCTGGATACAACAGGACCCAATGGGATTACAGTGCAGCAGAGCTGAAAACAGGGAAAGCTTTTTAAGTGTAGGGATACCTTAGCACTGAAAAACTGGAATATACCATCATAAAATTGATGTAATTCAAGATTGAACAAATTTCCACTGTTGTGCTTCAGAAATACATACTTTGGGGTCTCTCTTGGAGGAGTGTGATATCCATGTAATGCATTGAATACTGTGCCCATTTTGATGAGGCAAATCCCATTATGGGTGGAGACACCTTAGCCCTTCAGAGCTGTCTGCTTCTGACAAAGGAGGAGAGGTAAGGCAATGTAGATAATCTGTGTTAAACTGTCAGCATGCTAAAATCACCACAGGGAACAAGCAATCAGTATTGAATCACCTGGCTGCAGATTTCACAGTTAATTAATGAATGAATGAAAAGAGGGAGTGCATCATATGTTTTTGTGGCTCATGCCCATCTGTTACTCCTGTATAAACAAACAAGTGCCTACAGACAGTTGCTTCTTTTGAATTTGTGATTTTAGACACAGTAGAAACTGACAACAATATTTTTGTCACTTTATTCCTCATGGGGTCTTTCTATCTGACAATAAGAATGAGAGGTAAATGGCAACACCATCAAGTAACTGAGATGAAGTACAAAGTCTGAAAGATGCAAAAAACTGAGCCCCATGCAGGCTGCCAGTACAGCTTAGGAACATCTCTTCTACTCTTCTGCTTTATTTCACATCCTGATATGTGCATCATGGAAGTTGGTCCTGAGGCTGGGAAACAGCATGGCAAGTTCTTTAACACCTGGAGTCCCTTTCTGGTTTATTGCTGGTTTGCTTGGAAAAAAAAGTTATCTGTAAATCCAAGAAGGTATGAGAATTCTCATGTAAAGGTATTTAAAAGCATGAAAGGACCTGAAGAAATAATAGGAGAGTGAACATGGTGATGCATCACTGTTCACTGTGGAAAGGAATCAGGAGCTGCTTCTCTGTGTTTTGTGAGGCACTTCAATACAAGGACAGTAATTCTTTAGGGCCAGTGCCTAAGGACCCTGCTGTGGAAATGTAATTGTACCCCTGCACAGCAGTGAATCTTCAAATTATACTGCTGTCCAGGTCAGGTAAAAGCAAAGACCTTGAAGATGTAGCAGGTTTAATATACAGAACAGCATTGACCTCTTGCTATCTGTGTAGTCAGTATAATCTTTCTTTCCATGTTTCGCATCCTCATATTTTTACCATGCAGGAAAAATAATGGTCCTTCATAGCTGTCGAAATTAAGGTGGTTCAAACCTACCTGGGAATAAGACATGCCTTGTCTTTTCTAAGACATTTTGCATTGGAAAAACTTTCCTGGACTGAGAAAATACAATTCAAGTGTAAAATTTTTTCCTCCTAATTCATTTAGACTGTGCCCATGCTTTCCCTGTTTCATTAAAAAACAAATATGTTAAAACTAGGGTAATACAATTATACCTTCACTCTTTTCTTCTTTCCCATCCATATCTTAGCAGTTTTACAGGATCTTTTACAGTGTTGTGATAAGAGTAGAAAACATAATGCTGAGGAACTTATGTAGAGGAACTTTTTTGCTCACAGACCAGATTTCCCTACTGGCTCAACCCCAGGATTCCCAGAGCAGAGTTACAGATGTCCAAATACATAAAATTGTTTCATCTTGGTGCAATAACTAAATACCTAAATAACAGCTTGAGCTGGTGCCTCCAAGGAGGGACGCCGAGCAAAGGAACCCCTGGGCATACTGTTACAGTCTAAGTGAGAGAAATTCTGGGGGTCATTTTCTCCTGCTGTGTCTCTGAAGGTTCACTCACGTGTCTGGGCCACAGCTCCCTGTGCCCTTCCTTCTGGAAAGGGTCAGCAGTTCATGGCCTCTTGCCTGGGATTCCCATCATCCAGAGTTCAACCTGCAGCTTCCACTGCAGCAGCTCACCATGACACCTGCACTGAAAGAATTCCTCTACAGGACAAAAATGTTGCAAAATTTTGATGGGACTTTTTTGTAGAAATGAGGGGTTTGTTGTTATATCTGTATTATCACAGTACTATTGACTTAATTTACAAAAGGACTGTTTACACATCTATTTTAACACCTTCCCAAGGATATAGAGTGTCTGGAGAGGTCTCAGAGGAGGTTAATTTAAAGTAATAGACTGAAGTGTCTCTCTCCAACAGAACATTTCTGGGGACAGCCTGCACTCATCCAGCAATCTGCAAAGAGCTGGCACATTTTCTTGGATGACATAGAAATGAAGAAGTAACTCTTCGACAGACTCTTTTCTTCTTCACAGCTGATTGGAAATCATGTGACTACTTCTTGCATATTTGATAAGCAGAAATACAGCAGCTGTTTCATACACAGTAGGCATCCTGTTGACATGATTGTCTGCAGACCAAATCTTTACTCTAGAAACAAAGTAAAGCTAATTAGAAAAAACGGTTGGAAAAAAAATTAGAATGCAGTAACATCTAAGCAATTCACAAGTAAACTTGCCTGGTATATATGTAAACCAAAGCCTGGTGGAAGAGAAAACTGAAAAAGAGGGACTCCAAAACACAGCTTTTAAGGGAACTTAAAAAATAACTTCTTCCTCACAACCTTAAGTACTTGGATGTGGAAAAATCAGTAAATAAACCCCAACCTTTTTACAACAGAAAAAACATCTTGGGAGTGGAGGAAGAGCTGCTGAAACTTTTATTATCTCTCCTCTAACTCTTCATAATAAGAAGAGAAGAATAATCAAAGGAACAATGCAGACATTGCAGAGGAATCCTTTGTTTTGTGCTAGTATGGAAAAAAGTGAGTATAAAAAAGTGAATAAGTAGCAACCACAGAAGAGAAAAGGCAATGTATTATCCTCTCTTGTCCAACAGCAAGATTTTTTTTTTTTTTTGTAACTTAGGTTAGAATATTTTAAAATTAATTTGGTAGTTCACATTCAGATGACAAGCTGAATAATGGGGTGTTGAAAAGGCATTTCAATCATATTTTACTCATTCAATACATTGATTGCTTTGAATACTCAAAAAACATTTGTTTATAGAAAGAGAGTTAAAACTGGGAAGGGATGAACAGCCCTGGGAGACAGTACAAGGGAGGTGAAGGAAGGACAGGCTGGGAGCCTCCCCTGTCTGCTGCCCCAGTGCAGCTGTAACAGGTGCTCTGCTGAAAGTGCATCTGCATCCTGTTATTTCCGGTAGACAAATAGGCAGCAAGAAACACAGAAAAGAAAAAGAAGAGAAGCAACAGGAGAGTCTCTGAGGACAGAAAATAGACAAAAATTAAAGGGCATAAGCTGTGGCTAGCACAGGTCTCTCTCGTGAGAACATTTTGCTGTGTTTTATAAACAAGATAAAGTTTGGATGTTTTTGCAAACAAGGTCTCGAGGTTTGGGCAGTTCAGGCCTGGCCAATTAGGCCTAGGGGGAGGTTTTTGACTGACCAATCTGGGTGACCTGTGAAAAGTCTATATATATGGAAATCAAAATAATAAAGCTCTCTTTTCTTGCCTGAGAACCTGGGTTTCTATTTCTCTGCTAGCAGCTCAACAGCGACAATAAGCTACATCAATCTTCATGTCGTGTTTCAAAGAAGATGGGAGTGGAACATCTCACCTGGATCACAGAAGATAAAACGCATTTTTTTTCCTACTCTTCACAAGTAATAATGCCAATGAGCCAAACTTATACAAAGCAACAATCGGTTTGAAACAGAATTTAGTTTCATAATTAAAAGTAGAGCTAAAGCTTTGAAAATATCGATCATAAAAAATGAAACTTTTGAACTGCACTATTAAATGACAAATTCTTCTTCATACCCCAAAATCTGAAGATCTTTGTTCTTAATCCAAATTCAGTTTCCTTTTTTGCAGGTCATGTTCACCTTTGTCTAAATATAAAAGAAGCAGTTCTGCACTGCCTGGTGGGTTTTTTGTTATTTTTTCCAGTTGCACCTGAAACTCAGATAAGATATAAATAACTTCAGCTACTTTTCAGCTTTCCCTGAAAAACTTACCTACTTTTGCAGAGCAGTTTATTTGGAAATCTATTACAGTTTAGAAACTCAGAATGAACTACTTAGTGTTACTCTATTGACAGTTATTTTACTGCAGTTATTGGCACTGAGGTTGAATTCATACTTGTGTATGAATTCTGAAATTCAAATACACGTAAATATGAGAAACTTTTTAGTTATATAAAGAAAAGGCATGTAACTATTCCTCCTCCAGACCTATCTGTACCAAGACAAGAGGCACCATTTTCCACCAGGGATAATCTGTGCTTAAGAATTAGTCCATTCAAAAGTTCAGTGCATTCAGTGTGTTTTGTTGTCATGTAGTGAAGATCACGAGAGGGAAAAGTAATTTTATTATCTTCTTGTCACCAGATTTTGAAACTCAGATGCTGTTCTTGTCTTCAGCTGAGCCATTAGAGACTACAGGAACACAATGAAGATTGCTTCCTGCATCAGCTATAATGGAGTGTGTGGCAGCACAGCTGGGACAACATATTGAACATTTACAGCAGACATTCTGCTGGATTAAGTTTTTATCCTTGATATATGTCTTTGGCCTTCTGTGCTATGTTCAAACATCAAAACAAATAAAGACTTTTACTGATTTCCCACGAGGTATTTCTAAATTCATGGTGCCCACACTCTAGAGTTGATTATTTTACAGCCCACAGATTTTTGAAAAAAGTCAATATTTTTTTAAGTCTGCATGCTGAAGAGATGTTACATTCAAGCCAAACACTGTAAGAATGCTCTTTTCTTGATTTATCATTGTCCTACTTTTCATCTTTTCATGCTTGTAGTTATAGCAAAGATAATCATATGCAGAGTTAAAAATCACAAAAGTCTTATTCTCTACCTGTATTTAAATAAACTCGTGCTTCTGTTTTCCTGTGTGTGAAATAAATGGTTATATACCTAGTTCTCTAGGAAAGAAAAAATATGGAAACAAAAAATTTTACCAACTTGGGTTGTTAAGAATCTGGAAACATAAACCTCCTTTCATCATTTAGCATTTGATGCTACTACATTATTTTTGCCCACCAGGACTCTGAGTTTCTTTTCCAGCCTCAAGAGAACACTGCCACAGAAAAAAAATATTCATGCTTGAGCATAAAATCAGTATGAATTTTCTAGAGCTCTGAGTCATATAATTCCTCATTCTGTCATGGGGTTACATCTTGCAGGTTACCATGTCCCCATCAACAGGGAGAGCTGGAAATAGGTGCATAGAGGTTTTTGGAGAGGAAAAGAGGCAAGGATTGCCAGTAGAGACAGAAATAAAAAGTAAATACATACTCTGTAGTTCTGCAGGCTAAAAAATCTTTAGCTGCAAAAATTAGAAATCTTGTTTTATGTTAATATTCACAGCAATAATTTTAAAAACACTAACTTCAGTTTTTAAAATATAAAACTATCTGACTTTTTGTATTTCGTTTATTTTGGGCCACAAATATTCTCAGTTTATTTTTAGCTTCTGGTTGTTTCACCTGTCTAGTCAATATGTATTTCCATGGTGAATTTACGTTGGAAATCATAGTTCCAAAACAGATAGCAAACAAAAATGTAATATTGTGTCAAAGCAGTGTACACTTGTTTCTCTTCTGATTTGCTGTCAGCTCTGAACCAACAGAATTTACAAACAAAAATTCCATGAGGCTCTCATAAAATATGGAATACAACTTTTCTTTTTATCAAAACTTTTGAAAGATGTTATTTCCACCCCTCAATAAAACCAAAGAATAAAAGAACAGCAGCAATGAAATTATAAAAATAGGTTTTACATCTGCTTTTTTTATATCTAATCTAATATTCTAAAATAACATCAGGCTACCTTTGCGTAGGCTTTTCTTAATTAAATAATAATGTATATTTCTTTAATACTCTGCACTCTACCTTATTTTCTGGTAGAATTTAATCAGATTCAGTAGAATTATTAAACAACTTCCCTATTCTCTATTTCAAATTGTCATTTAATTTCTATTGTGCCAGAAGATCCTGGCTTCACTGAATCATTGAGAATAATAGCTTCCAAAACCTTTAAACTTCTCCTACCATTCTGTGGATTAACAAGGAAATACATGGATCAAATGCCTAGTAATACCTCTGTGTATTGTCTTTAGACTTTTATATAGCTTTTATTTTAGATGGCATATGGCATATAATTTAATATCTTTACATAGATATAAAGGAAATTATTTCTTTTGGGAGTTCCTTGAAAACACTGAGAAAAAGTTAGTTAATAATTGATTGCAAAGACAATGTAAATCAATATTCTGTATTTAAAATTAAGAATGGTCCCAGCACAGTTATTCAATTTGCTGCTTTATCTCAATGAAAGCTTATGTATCTATTTTAAAGTATCTAAATTAAGATTAAAATAAGGTTTCATTTTCTCTGACCAGGTTGTCTTTGAGACATTATATCACTAGACTAAAAAAAAATTTTTCACCTTTAGAAACAGATTAAAATATTATAAACTAATATTTCAAAACACAGCTAAGGACAGATATGTATTATAAACTAGATGATTCTTGGTTACTTTACAAAAGAAAAAAATAGTTGCAGTGAAGATCTTTATCTCTGTTTTATCATGAACATTTGTAAGCATCAGTTTGGATTCACAGAACATCAAATTGCAGTAGAATAGTTTTTAAAAGGAATTTTACAATTACGCTTAACAGAGTAAGAAGATGAGTTATAAGTTCAGTTTAAGGATTTTTGACACACATTTTGTCACTGAAACCTGGCTTTATCTATTCACAGACTCCCCATGAAACGACCTGCACTGAACCAAAGTTTAAAAGAAAAATGCATTCAGGCCTAGTGCAAATTCCCAAGACTCAGCCACTCAACCAGACACAGCAACTCTATTCAATTTCTTTCCATGCAGGGGTTACTCCAGCCAAACAAATAACTTCTCTTCTGGAATTGAATCCTGGCAGCTCAATTTGAGAGAAAAAAATATTTTTGTGGAATAATGTTTTTCTATATTAGGCTGGTTGCTATGAAAGGTTATTCATGAAGTGCAATTATCTTGATATGAGTGACACTCAGACCAGGAGATGTGAGGTACCATATGGAGAGGTTTTTCTGAGGTGGAGGCTGGGTTACATCTGATGGAATCTGGTTTAACCCAAGTTATTTAGCCCGACATATACTCCACATCAAGCTCTCAGCCAAGCAGGAGCAGAACAAGTGAGTGCAACACTCAGGAACAGTCTCTGAGTTACAAAACAGAAATATTGGAAGGGGTTCATAACTCTTCAGACTAACAATAAATAAAAAGTAATCTTCTCCACTCTTGCAAAAGGAGCCATTCTTAGGTGCAAATTTACTATTGATGCCTTCAAACTGTTCTACTGTGGAAGACAAGCACTTAGCACTCTAAAATTGAGCAGCACTGCAAAGTTCAGTAGCATCTGCCATTTTGGCCAGGAAAGGAAGGTGAAGGGTTGATATTTGGTTTTTGTCTTAACATTATCACCCAAAGAACAAGGAGAGCATTTTTACTTTGGAAAAGAGACTAGACAAAATGACATTCTGCATTCCAATCCTTAGCCATGAGAAACTATGCTAGTTTGAAATTCTTTCTTGTCTAAAATGTTTGTCCCCTTGGTCCACTCGTAACTGCACATTAATTCTGGACTGAAATTTACCCTTTAACAAGCTGAATGATTAAGGCTGCAGAGGGAAGGGGAAATTATGAGTCATTCTATAAAAATATAACCTGAACTAAAAAAATATATTTGAAAGTCTGTGAAAAATTCTAGCTAAAATAGCATTGACTGTAAAAAAGTCTCTTTTTGAAAAGCTGAAAAACCACTTGAGAAATTCTCAATGGTCTGGGTCTATCTCTGTGTACATTTATTACAAAATCTCAGTAACTAAAACGCCCAGACTAAACTGAATTTTAATTATCCATAGAGTTTTCTGAGAAAGTTAGAGGGAGAAAAGGGTGGAAGGAATAGACACTTCCACACTCTGATAATACTGGCAACTGAAATAGTTTTTGAAAATATTTTTTGGGTTAGAGAAGACACACTTGTTACGTCTAATGCTCCCCATGTTTCTCTAGCAATAAAATAACAATAAAATAACAACATTGTCATATCACAAATTAGACACCTATCACAAGAATGAGACCATAAGCATGAAATAAATAAATTCAAAAATTACCTATACTTCAAATTTAGACTTGCTTCTTGTTAAAGAATGCAATGGAGAGGAAAAAGATATGTTGACAAGTATTTTTGTCACTAATTCACAATTCAAGGACTAGGCAAAATAAATATGTATTTTTATTACCAACAGAATATAAGAATAAGGATGCAGTCAGTTACTAATTGCTCTCCTTTTAAGTGACTGCATTTATGGATGTCACTGCTAATTTTCATGCCATAATTTAGTCATTTTCATTGGTTTTCTGAGTGAACTTTAAAAGTTTGTTTAGTTATTTTGGGTTTGTCTCCTTTTTTCAAAACAGCTCATTTTATTAAAATAGTTCATTTTTTCCTCAATTAACCATTGTTCACTTGTTCACATTCCAAAGCAAGCAATAGAAAGTACATGATGATACCAGTGCACAAGACTTTACAAATACAAGCTCAATATTCTTTTAAAAACAACCAGATTAGTATGACAGTAAGTGACATATTGTAATTGCAGCTTTCATCTATAAAAATTAACTTGGAGAAAAGCATTTGTAATCATGAGAGTGAATAAATGAAGAAGACGTTCTTTACACCTTGGAGTTTTTAAGACTTGTACTGATACCAGAAAGATGTTTTCTCACTGCATATAGAGATTAATTTGAGTGGCTTCTGTTTCCAAGACCTTTGAAGAATATAAGAAGAGATGCAACATGTGGATTCTTCTAGCACTCCCCTCCACAGACCCTAGCTCAGATGTACAATGAAGGGAGAACTTTAACATCACAACAAAGACAGAAAGAGGTTCCTAATGAAAGAGTTATGAATTCGTATCCTAGTATTTCAGTAACACATGAGGAGTTACCTCTTATCTAAAGTGAAATAGATAAATATGTTTTCTTTTCCTACCAGTTCCGCACTCCACCTTCAGTGCCAAATAATTACATTGTAAATACTAAACTCTATTCACGACATAAATTACTTAATTCTATTTTTTTCCTAAGAAACTGATTACATGGTCAGAAAAAAACCCTTAAAAATCTGTATCTCTGCCAATTTTTCCATTCCTGGAGAAGTACACAGCACCCTTCCAGTACTGCTGGAAGAAAGAACAATGCACTTGCTGTATTTTCACCAGGTCTGCCTGCCCCCCCGGGTCACCATGCTGCTACTATGACCCTCTGGCCATCTGTACTACTGACTTTTTCGGTTCTCACATCATAATGCCCCATGACAGGAAAGGAACTGTGAGAGCACAAACCTAGATATTTTTTGGATGGCAGTGGGAAAAATCACTAGGCCACAATTTTTGTCTGTGTGTGTATGCATACACTGACATTAAACCATCCTTTTCCATCTATTTTCAATAAATAAATAACTAACCAAATAAAAATTAGTTGGTTGATTCCATCAGCTATTCACTGATTCTAGTAGCAACCATTTTGAGTAAAGGGACGAAGAGAACTGAAAACAATCAGCACTGCAGTTGAAAGTAAAACAAATGCAGCAATAGTTAAGCAGGTGCTCTCAGAGAAGTAGCTATAGGCAGAAACAGGTCTAGAAACCTCAGAGTATCAGGTTCTTGTTTTGGCCAACAAAGGGCAGTGAATGAAAAAGCATTTTAAAACAAAGCAATATAAGGAGTGAATCAGCTTGCTGCAAAGCAGTGTCTTTTTCATACCTGTTTAGATAACTTACCAGCCATCATCACAACAACTTCTGTGAAAAGTGCAGGCAGACCTAAGGCAGTTATGCCTGTGCCAACTTCAGACCCAGCCACAGAAACAAGAAGAGCTTAGATAATAAATTATACCCAATTTAGAGGGCTGTGACAGGTTTCCTGTGGTTTATGGGATTTTTAAGTAAAGCCACCTACCCTGCTACATTCAATAATACACCAGGGAGGTGCACCATGTGTGAGGTTTGTCTCATTTCCTACAGTTTTAGGTAAGAAATGTCTAGCTGTTGTCTATTTGCCAGAATTTATGTCTAATTTGTACCAAGTGAAGTGCAAAATACAGATGAAGACACTTATTCATAACATGCAAAACAGGCAACACTGGAAACAAGTATTCCTACAGGAGAAACAACAGAGGGACATGCAAACTACAAATCTATCTAATCCCATCTAGATAACAATGCAAGAAAAGATCAGACTAGGTGGGCCTTTATCAAAGAGACCTTCTAGTACTTCGCTTTGAACTTGCCATTCCCTGTGTTATGACACCAAGCAGTAAAAACTGGGTAGATAGTGGTGCCACTGTGTATATACTATATATATATTTTTTATATATATATATATATATATATATTAATGGTTTCTCATGAAATCAAATGTTGACACATTAAAACTGCAGCCAAGTTTGTAGATTGTAAATACAAAGAAGAGAGCACAGGTGAGTAAAATCTAGGTAATGGGGTTTGCAGTTACATGGATCACCCTTAGCAGATTAGCTCAGTTTCAAAACTGAAGGAAGACATACAGAACAGGAGAGAAATAATAAAACTTCATGGGAAGACAAATGACAATACTGCTCCAAGTGGAGTGGTCTTTAAGGGAGGTGGGGATGCCCCAAGCACCTTTTAAGGACTTAGCAATGACCAATTTACTAAGAATTAGCTGCACAAAAGATAGGGAGCTACTCTGCTAAAATCTTCCCATTCTGCAAGGTGATCAAGTTTGAAGACCATACTGAAGCTGGTTCTCTCTGCCACTTTAACTTTTAAGCACCTTATTTTGTTACTTATTTCTACTCTGTTTAGTTGAATAACATCTGAAACTGTAATGTAACCCTCTTCAGAAGTTTTTATTTGACTTCCCCTGTGATTGATGTTCCTGCAAGTTGTTTTTCTCCTGCTCTAGTCTTTAAAATTCTATTACTTATTCTTTCTAAAACTGCTGAAATTTTAGCAGTGGTACTGTGTGGCTAGCACAGGTTTTTCCCATGGGAATTCTTCTTGTGTTTTATAAATAAAGATAAAGTTTGGATGTTATTGGAACAGTGTCCCAGAACTTGGACAGTGCAGACCTGGCCAATCAGGCCTGGGGGAAAGCTTCTGACTGACCAATCTGGGTGACTTTTGAGAACTCTATATATATGATGAAATCAAAACAATAAAGATCATTTCCTTCTTGCCACTGAGAACTGGTGCCTTCATTACTCTGCTAGCTGCTCAACAGCGACAGTACTGTTTCTTCTAATTTCCCTTTTTAAAATTTCAGAGAATTTTTCCCTTATTCTGGCATGTTTTCCACCTTTGTTTTGGAGTATTTCCAAATGTTTTATACACTCAAGTATCAAAGTACCTTACTTGGTCCAGATGGTTTCACAAGCTCGTTATTTAAATTTATTCAGGCTTGTTCTTCCAAAATTTAAACTTTAGTTACAAATCTAGTTTTGCTTACTGTTTTACTTAAAATAAACCTTCTTGTAATGGTGTTTTTCCAACATTACTGTATATCATCAATCCACTGTCATTTCTTCATTTCTTCCCAATGCTCGAGTACAAATACCGTCATCTGTTCTGACTGATTTGGGGACTATTTGATACAGAAAACTTGCACATCTGGGAATTACTGCCCACCAGCACTTCTGTTCTCATTCATTTATCAAGATCTATCTGGGAAATGAATATGTCACAGAATAATGCTGTCCCTGATCTCATAGACTTAATTATCCACTACACTTCTACCCATCTATAGAAGACATACAGAATTAAACCTAAAGCTCAGGGGAAGGGCAGCTTTTTCATCCTTCTCTAAAACATTTTGCTCCCAACAGATCCTATTTAATCCATGCTTTCATTTTTTCCTCTCTTTGCCATACTTTAAATCATTCGTGTATAATGGAACATCCACTCTCTTACATTTCCCCTTTCCAGGCAGCAGTAGAATATAATCTTCAACACTTTAGTTCCAGGCACAGTTTTTAGTCAGCTCAGCTCTCAAAAATTTGGAGAGATAGAAGCACTTGCCAGACTACATTAGACTTTTACTGCCAGGTAATAATTTTCTAATTAATGAAAACTAACAAATGGATTAGTCCATATCTTACACTGTACATGATTTTATCTGAATCAGGGGACAGGGCTGTGTGGAGGATGTTTGAGATTTTTCTCCAAATTAAAGGCTACAGTCTGTCCAATAAAATCAAGACATGGAACCTAGTAAAATGATTCAATGAGAGCATGTAAACTACATAAATTATAGACTGGTTTAGGTTGGAAGGGATTTACAGAATCATCTAGTGCCATCACCCCTGCCATGGTCAAGGACGCCTTCCACTAAAAAGTGTAAAAATCAAAATATTTTACACAGTCTAAGCTCTTCACATAAATTGAAGAATCATAAATTTAATTTTGGTCATCACTAGTTGTATGGAATTTAATATAGCCCCTTAAGGAAATGCTCTCTCAATCAAGATGGCCAGAGTAAGAAGATTATCTGTTTAAGTTCATTGAAGGGAAATGTAGAACTAGAGGATGGGGGACAATAAACATAAAATGAATATCTGAATGTGACTTCCTTAAGTATTTAAGTGGATATTTCTGATGCAATCTTCCAATCAGTATGTTTGATTTCATGAATGATGCTCTTATGGAACTATTTTGTCTGTTGTTTTTAAGATCACAATATTTCCAGCACTATTATAATGATAGCCCTTAATCATACCTTAATCATACCTTAATGATACCATAATCAATAATCCTTTGATTTTGTCATTTTATTTACTGCAAAGAAGATTTCAGTTTGCAGCTGAAATTGTTCTTGGTATTTATGGATACATTTCTGGTTTGTTTTTTAAATATTTTAAATTTAATTTCCACTTCTGTTATTCCCCACATCAAACTACAACAGAATACTTATGCAGTAGCAAGGTTACCTATCCCATTTTCTTGAAAATACTCCAATTGATTGTCCTACAGCTTCCTGGTATTTGAAAAAGCAGTTGTTTGCAAGATATAGTGACCTAATTTCCCTTATTGGCTTTCAACTATAACAGTCTTTGACATGATTCACCAAATTTACAGTGAAACTGTAAATGAATTTACCCTCACTTCACTGATTATGGCTGGATATTAGAAAACAGCACTGCTTTTTCTCCAGCATGTTGAAAAATTTTTAGTTTAAATATCAGAATTTTGAAAGGGGTAAAAGTAGTTTTAAAAAATGGTCACATGCCTCAATGGACCTTTTCACAAAGGTATACTGTATTTTGGTTTTACACACAAGTCAAATCTGCTTACAAATTGTTTCGCTTTCTATGGTGGTAGCTAAAGTCTCAGCAATGATTATATCTGTAAAACAGTCCTGGTTTCCTTGTGGGTTTTATTTTTCTTCAGCAGTCCCTAATTTTCCATTTGATTCATCTTCTATAGTTGCATATAAATTTTGATTTTTTTTTTAATACGTTAGAATATCTTTTGTAATTTAAAGTAAAACACCTTATATAAAAGCATTTACATAGACAAGGCTCATGTAGGATCTATTTGCAAACAATTTTCACAGTGTACAAATCTTTTTTATACAAAAGTAAATTTTGGCAGTTGAGTGGGTAGAAATATCTAGAAAATAAATGGATCTCACAAGCTTTTAAGTGGCTTTATACATAGTGATATTTTTCAGGGTGCTTCTGCACACATCTCATTTCTATGCAAGTGAAGCAAGGACTGGAGGATTGTGTCCTACCTAGTGTTGTTAGCATAATTGCCTTCAGTAAATCAGATTACTTGCTCCCTTTGCAAAGGAATACCCATTATCCAAATGTTTCTAATTAATGCAAGACATGTCACTGCTAATATAAGGTCCAGAGGAAAAAAAACCTCATCAAAAAACACTCAACTAAAAAATGCACCGAGAATTTTACTTTACTCACCGAGAGTGACAAAGTCCAGAATGTATATTCAAAAGTCATTTGGTACAGGTCCAAGCCTCTTACAACTAATTTGAAAGACATTCATCTCTGATGCTTCAATGACAGACAATTCTAAAATATCTCTTTGTCCAGAAATAACCTAGTCAGTGTCTGGTTGACTCTATGAAGGGAGAGAAATAAAAGAACCTGTGCTAGAAAGTACTTGACCTGGATATTAGGTTAATATTGCATCCCTGTCAAGAACTTAGCCAAATAATGTGTCATTTTATGATAACTGTAAACCAAAAGCTGTTTTATTTTTTAACTCATGTTCACAATTTTTGCATTTAATGAATCTTCAGACTTCAGTAAAATCGGGGTTTTTTTCAATTTGAAATCAAGCATTTTAGTATAGATGTAAATAATTTTAAAGTCTACGAAATCAAAATTAATTTATAAATTACATTACTGTGTCAGTAAAAGTAGTGGACTGCTCTGTTTATCTATAGTGAGTTTTCTATTCGTCTATTTCAACTTTTTATTATTTGCTTGTTTTATTAGGTAGCTAATTGGTGCTTTGATAGGAAGCTGCAAAGAAAAGAGAACTGTCAAGATGTATCATCCTAGGGAGTTTTACTTGAAAAAAAAGGCTGTGTTACGTGTTTAAAGTAAGACTTCTTAAATCGGCAGTAGCTAGGATTTGAAGATTAATGTTGGTTGTGATATTTTATTACCATGTTGTTTTCTTGCACTGTGACAAAAGAAAAACAAATAGTGTATATTTACACATGATCTAAATTTGTTCATGACTAATCATCCAATAATGTATCTGAGAAAAGGGTAATAGTTTGTACTGCCTTACAGAAATGTTGCATTGCAAAGCTAACAAGAAAAGAAAGTTCATCCATTATATAGGAAAACTGATTGTAATTCCTCCTTATACTTCAAATGCAGGAAGGTCAAACTACACACAGTACTTAAATGCAATGTCATGTATTATTTCAGAAAAAATTGAAATGTTTAACATGAATAAAACAGGTTTTTGCCCTTATGGGCAAGAAGAAGCTATCACATATTGTTACTGTCAAAATTCAATGCATAAGAAAAATACTTTGTTCAATTTAAACAGACTGAAATACAGTGGTTAGATTTCCTCTTCTCTTCCCTCAAAGCAAAACACTGCATTTCTTATCCATATGTCCCCTCTGGTTTAGGTAAGGATTCTGTATGCGAAGTAACTGAACTTAAGAAGATGTCTCCAATTTCATTGGCTGTGTTGTGATAGCAAGGAAATTTGATAGCATGTGAAAGCCCTTGTTAAATTCACCATGCATTTCCTATTCTCCATGCCCTATCCACCCTTACAGTCTGTCTACCCTTTAGCATGATTTTTTTTCCTTTGACTCTTAACTGAGGCTCCAGCCATTGCAGGAAGTTGTCAAAATGCAAAATTACTAATCTGTAAGAACTTCTGCTTTTGCTTTAATATGATTTTCATCTGTATTGGTCTGGCATGACCTTCTCATCTCTTGGGTTTATAATTTTTAAAAGTCAGTGTTAAACTACAATATAGCTGATATGGATTGGTCAATGAATGCTGTGGTTAGCAGCAGTTTCTCAACAGCTCAATGCATCTAAACAAAATAATGACTTGACTTGTCAAAAATAATTTGACCCGTGATTTGCCCTAACACAGAAGAAAATTGAAAGCAGAGAAAGTTTTTCTTCCTCTCCCCAGAAATAAAAGAACATGATCTTATTTGTTGCCACAGAGCTGAACTCCACTTCTACACTGAAGTAGTTCTAGGGTCCAAGAACATGAAACCAGTGAAAATAGAGGAAAAGCATCTGACTACTTTGATAGTCTTAAAATAAGAGACACTGCGCCTAAAGACTGAAAGAATTTTCTTTACAACTTGCACCTGCCAGTTTCACTCTATGAGGCCATATGGGATTGTGAAGTTAGAACTTTTAAAGGATAATATTTCTCATCTACCTCAAGCCTAGAATTATGGAGTTAGATCACTTTGTTTTAGGAGACCCAAGTAAAACTTTAGAACTATGAACTATGATTTCAGCTCTCTGATTCACTGATAAAAATTGCCAGGAAAGAGAAAAATCTCTATAACCATTCAACTACAGTTTTGTCCTGAATCTTTCATCTATATGTCTCTGCAGAGGGGGGGAAAGGAAGGATAATGGATTTGTCCACAGAGAACATAGAGATGCATTTTTTATCTTTTCAAGAGAGTTGTTTCCTAACTTTACTGCATTACCATCTTAATGTTCTAATTTCATTTTTGAAGCAATACCCTTTTGTGCACAAAAACTGTTAATGAATGTCCACACAAAGAAAGGTTTTATAAATTTTAAAAGGCAGGAATTTGAGGGATTTTCGAAAAAAAAATCTGTCTTATGTGAGCACATTGCTGCTTGTAAGGTCATTAGAACTGCCCTTCCTAAAACACACCTTAGATCAGATTAAGATGTACTTGAAGAAATACAGATTATATCTTTCAGTGATTCTTAACCATTATCACTTTAGAAACTTAAAAGCTGCCTTCTAGCATTTTCTTTATATTCTAATAAAATGTGTTTTATGCCATTTAAAATCATGTCGTGAGACAAGGAAAAAATACATTGTATAAAGGAAAGCAGGTCCCAAAGCAGACAGTGTGTTTCATCCACCTTCATATAATCCATTCTGTATAAACAGACATGGTAATGAAAACCCTACCAGACTCTGCTTACCTGCTTTTGTAGGAATGAGCCCACCAGGAAGGATAGGAAAGATGTGCTCCATATTGCTGTTTCAAGGAGGTTTAATTTGTGGACCAACCCTCTCTTCACCTTCAACTCAGCAGTTTTAATATCTCTGGTTCTTGAGTTTAACACTTTTTCATAGGATTAGCCTAAGAAGATATTTATGACAATTGAAAAAGAAGAAATGTGGCTTTCAGTCCCTTTGTGAAAGGATTGTTTTTATTATCTGACATTCAAGATGTTTACCTATCCATGTCTGCTGGTGCCATGCCAAGGCCATAAATTCAAATTTCTTGCTATCCTCTTAATGCTGTAAAATGCTGCCCCACTTACAACAAAAGACAAAAAACAAAAAAAAACAAAAAAAGCAAAACAAAAAAAACCCACAAAAAAAACCCAACCACCCCCCCCCCCCAAAAAAAAAAAAACCTAACATGTGCCATTGATTGCTTTGCATCTGTGAGTTATATAAGAGGTCAGTCCTTTGGCTCAGCCTCTTGTTCCTCTGTTCCTTCTGGCAAAATGATAACACATGTATTATACATTCATGTGTACAGCAAAATCAGTGCTCACCCACAAACACATCTCTATGTAACGACCTCATCTGACAATCCAATTAATTTTTCTAGAATAATCTAAGCATTTATAATCTTCCAAACATAATTGCTTACTTTCTTAAATGTGTTTGGAAAATTCAGAATTCAGAACTTTTCTTTGACTTCGAGCAGAGCATTTGTCTTCTATGACTGTAATTGCAGCCAGATTTCCTATTCTGGATGCAAAAATCACACTCGTAGTGCCCAAATCATCTTTCAGATGAAATGTGTTGACTTGATACCACTGTTCAAAGAAGCCCTGTGCAGTATCTTGTGTGAGCGTCAGGCTTTTGATTAATCACCCACTCTGCCAGAGACACAACAGTCACTTTTGTGATAGTAATGTTCTTCAAAGATAGGGATTTTAAAAGGTTCTGTATTTCATCAAGTAACAGCTGGTTCGAGTCATTAATGACAAAATGAAACAACAATTTAGTTCACTCTGGTAGTCTCAAAATGTGAGTTGCCTGGATGGATTATTGACATGCTTTGTTGTGCTGTAGTAACATGATGTCATCATTATGTTAGCTTGAAGTGCTGCAACTTCTGGTCATTCTAAGACTGCTGAATAACTATCGAAAACCGTAATATGTTCATTAAAAGCAGCTCATGTGTTTGCTTCAGATTCCTAATGAAGTAGATCACTGGCAGCATTTTAGCAGCTGTATATGCATTAGGAAATAAAATAAAAGGTGGACTGACTTATGCTGAAATGTTGCCACTTCTGCAAAAAGCAGACTCAGCAAAACAATGTATTTGATTTTCAGCAAAACAGTAAAACTGTTTCTATGTATTTAAACAATGCTTTTGTGAAATCTTGTAATTGGAAAACATTAAACAACAAAATTGAATTCAGTCTCCAGAACATCTGCCAAAATGACCATAATTTCCCACAACCATGGAAATGTATCTTGCTGCATGATTTAATCTCAGATCCACCTAATGGAAGTTAGTGAAATTTATTATTTCTTCAGCCTATACCTTTTCTAAGAGGTAATATATTAAAAGTTTGGAAATTGGACTTTCTGTTTGTCTCATTTTACTTCTTTTCTTAGTATGCCTGATCTTATTATTAAATTGAATTTTAAACAAAAGACAAATTATAAAAAGAACCTGTGTGTCATTTCAAAAGTTAAAAGCAATTTATAAAACCATTTTAATAAGGAGAGTATTTTAAACTTTCTTCAAGATAATTGCAAGTAATTTAACTGTAGGATGTGTAGACAGTTTCTAATGAGATTAACAGAAGTTTGCTTCTAATTTTTCCATTTCTTACCCATTCCCAAGGAAATTTTTAAAGACTTGTTACTTGACAAGAACACCTAGAAAAACAATATCCCTTAGAATTGGCAAGAATTACTACTCACTCATCTGAAAATCAATTAGTATATCTTTGCTAAAGCTGCAGAGATGAGCATAACTGGTGTTAACCCAATGTTAATTTATATTGACCTGTTTATTGCCTGCTGTCTCTTGTATCTTCCCACAAGAAATTCTCCTTTTTTTTTTAATCAGCATAATCCTCCTATGAAAATGTTTCATCTTCATACAATGTCAGTAGACATATCAACCAGTATTTTGGAAAAGCTGACCAGCAAGATGACTGGTTTACAATACATTCATTAACTTTAGTTTTCAGAATGTAGAATTGTTGGAAATAAACAACTTCCCCATGCAATTGTTGCTTTATTTTGATCATATTTTCCCTATTCAGAAACACACATTAAGGGCAGCAAAAGTATGAATCATTATAATTGTCTGGCACCCTGTGAGTTGGTATAAGCCCTTTGCTGGAGCAGAAGGGAGCTCTGGTGTGCAGCCCTGGCTCTTCTAGGCTTAATTCTGCCATCCCAAAGGAAAGGTGTGAACAGAGCAAAGGAAACCTCAAATTATTTGTGGCTGAAATAGGGTTAATGTTCTGAAGGTATAAACACTGGTTTTGTGCTGAAGAACTGGGAGAAAATGACTGATCATATGGATGCATATGAGAAAAAAATTTTACATTGCTTGTTTTCCGAATTCTAAATCTTCCAAGATGTTTGTGGTTTTTTTCCAAGTTGTAATAATAACGTGATTTAAAATGTTGCTGGATGGAAAATCCATTTACTTTGAAAATGAGGAAGTAATTAAAAACTTGCTGAGATTTTAGTAATTTGGTCTCATGCTACTAACATCACGAAAGTAGCCATCAGACTGTGTGGGCTCATTAAACAACAGGACATCCGGAGATGTGAGCATAAAAATGCTTTACCCTGATGTCAGGGTTTACCTCAATTAGCTGTTGTCTAAAACAGATTTCTCTGCTCCTGAGCATTTGCTTTTTCTCTCAAAGTCTGACTGAATGAATCAAATCATTACCTGTTGAGTCTCTCAGACTGACTCAGCACAAACACCTACCAAATCCATTCTCACAAGGACAGCTTTCCATGCCAAGGAAACACAAGTGAAAAAATAGACACATCATGTGGAATGATCCTCATTTGGTAATTTTAGAAGGAGAAATTAGGACTTAGAGGAATGGTAGAAATGTTTCAGGAGCTCAGCCTCTGTTTAGTAATCAGGTTAAATTGCATTTGGAAGCATACTCACTCTTAACTATGTGCAGCAAGTAGTTGAAGGCAGGTTCCCTCTGTCAAAGCTGATTAAAACAGAATGATTTTCAAACAAAATAACATATAATGGAGCAATTACATGTGAAGATGAAAGCAAGAACTGTGCCAGTAATATTCCCTACAATTATGATTCAGAGGACAATGTTTATGAGAAAGCTGTGTCCACAGGGACAACAACAGACAAGGCTGAAAATGGAACCAAGTTGGGAGTAGATAATTTCTTTGAAAAGAGATCTGACCAAGAATTAAAATAAATTTTAGTATTCTACACTTATACGGGGTCTGCATAGGGATACTGTGTTGTGTTTCTCTTTCTTGACAGTGGAACATACAAGAGGGAACGCAAAAGAGACAAATCCCTGCCTTTATTGAGAAAGGCTGATTGAAAGCAGAATACCAGGTGATGTAAGCTGGCATGTACAGCCTTGAAGTCATGAGAATGAATAATTCAACTACCCTGAATGACATAGATATCTAAAGCAGGTACTAACAAGTTAATTTTTGAACTTTTAAAATCAGAAATCCTAAATCTTTCTGACAGTTGTCATAAGGCAATTTTTCTAAGCAAAAGTTTTCATCAAATAAAAATCATCTTGGTAAAAATTTTATTTTCCTCTTACCCCAAGTAAGGAAAGATGAAGCAATATCTCATATTTGGCCTGTTTCAAATGGTTATTTAATAATTTTATGGAGACAAAGTGTGGCAGACACCTGTATCCTTTATAACCTGTTTTCTTTCTCTTAGTGTCCCTCCTTTTACAAATGTAAGTGCATATTTCTGTATATATCTATGTATGTACAGGCATACATATATGTAGAAATATATGTACAACAGCATCAGCTTCATACTAGAACAGCTGTTCAGACCAGACAGCCTCATACTCTGTTGTCCTGCATCACCTGGAACTTCCAACACCCAGCACATTTTCCCAGGTGAAGACACCAAAGGATATGCAAAATAGGTGGTCAAACATCAGGATGATTTTATAGGTTCTCAGCACCTATTCTTCAACTTAAAATTGTCTTCCACAGTCAGGCACTTACACTGAGGAGAGTGATCCGTGCGTTCCACATCAGTATCAAGTGCTCTAGGAGTAGAACTGGCATATTTCTACTGTATCTAGGAGTTGAAACAGCTAACATCTGTTGAGAGTCAGCTCGTTCAGATCCTAGTGGAGCTGAGAATGAAACTGTGACAGTGAGTCAGTGCTGTCTGTGAGAAGGGGCCTTTAGGCACATGAAACAGAAAATCCTCAAGGATGTGGTGCATTTTAATGTTGATCCTTGAAATGCTGTGGTGGCTTAGCTAGATACTGGAAATCTTCATTTTGAAATTCAGTATCTATTGTGGGAATTAGAAATGGCTTAGGCATTGCCTTAAGCATGTCATTTAGTACCTAGCTGGATTTTTTGATCAAGTTCCCCTATTGCACAAAGGAGTAATAGACCTTTCATAATTCACTTCAGCTTTGTGTCAATAAAATGTTAGAAGTGGTGATACAAACAGGTTATGTGATAACTGGAGGTAAATAAACAGAGATTAATACTGTAAGAATCCTGAAAGTAGCTTTGTTACACACTTAAGATGTTAGAAAGTAATATTGAATTAAGCACCTAAAATAAAAGATAAAGCTCTCAGTACATGGAATTATTACTGGATCCATAGTATTACACAGTACAATAAACTTTTTAAGCATTTCAAACAGGATTTAAGACTCATTTGTGTCAGGAATTAAGAAAACAAACATTCTCCCAATTAGAGAGGAGGAACAGAGAAGAGAAGTGAGCAGATCTCTTTTGCAGTTTAAGGGCAAGCTAACATTCCATCATTATTCGTGGTAGTCTGCGTAGCAATGGACATGAATGGATTAAATGTATCCCTCAAAACACAAGAAAACTATAATGGTCTGTAAAGCATCACCAAAGAAACTGTGATAGTGCAGAGATTCATCCACAGCAGAATTTCCAAGAGACACCTTCTGCATCAAAAATTTTTCCAGGTTACTTTATTATCAGAAGATCCCTGGGGTTAGTGGAAACATAGCCTCTTCACTTTCCTGATGTCTGAAAGCACGAACATCAAAAGAAAACAGCACACAAAAAGGAAAGGATAGAGTGTGAGAAAAACAGTGGAGGTAGAAGTTTAAAATAGCCAGGTAAAAAACAAGGTTGAATCTGACATGGTATCGTTTTTTCTTAGTTGCATTTCTTTTGTGGCTGAAACTCAATCAAAGCTTGTATAGAATGATATTTTCTGAATTTCAAAGCTGTGTATTGCTACTTTTTTTGTCTGTTTCAAGGAATGGCTAAAATAAAATCAGTATTTTTAAGTGTGATTAATTTTTTCCTGTCCTTTTCTCAACGAGGCAGTTGCAATTCCAGTTGTTGCAAAGGCTATAGAAAGTCTTAGTTGATTTTCTCTAGGAAAAGTTTTTGCAACTCAAGCTAACATTACAAAAATAAAATCATTGCTGCTCTTAAGAAAGTGCAAATGATCTGTTCGATTTGTTGGGGGTTTTTTTACCTGATTTTTATGGAAGTGCAAACTGTCTTACCTTTCTGAACTGTGTGCAGTGAGACAGGGAAATTAGTATCCTCAATAGACCCTAGTTTGGTTTCCCAAGCAATACAAGTAGTATTTGAGATGAAGCTGTATATTTCCAGTGCTTTCCTGCTCAGAGACATGAATTTGAGATTTTCTCCTGTAATCTCATTGAAAACTGCTACAAAAAAAAAGGAAATCTTTTTGTACTCGGTTAAGAAAGAAAAAACAACAGACTGCATGCAGTTCACTTAAAAGGTGGGAGAATTTGTCTAATCTCCCATCCGTCTCCCAATTCCAGATCCACAACAATTTTTTGTTTACCTAACCTTTTATATTGCAATTTTGCTTTCATGAAATGGGAGTGATGACACTTGGATCATGTCTCTTCAGCCCCCTTATAAATAAATAAATAATGTTTAACATTATACAGACAGGAAAACAAGATTACTTTTACAGTCAAAAGAAGTACAACTTGGGACAAATTACATACATCTGTGAAGTACCTTTCTTATGTTTGCTTTTTCCTCCAAATGTATACCTAATTTCGAATCTCCTGGCATTGAAAATTTTGTCTTTTCTTTCTTAGAGCAATTTGTTTTGTTCTTTCATAACAAAGGTTGTATAACAAAGGTTTCTCTGAATTTAGATAAAGTAGAAATATGTGTTTCTAGGTAAAGGCTTCATACATGGAGGACAATGTTGGACTGGCAGATACCTATTAAAAGACGCCTCAATATATTCACTGATGTGATGGAAATTATGTCCCCATGAGAAGCATTTCACTGTCTTGGTTTTCTCTACATCCTGATGATGATATGGGCTTAAAGGAAATACAGCTTTTTTAGTAAAACTATGATTTGAAAGTGGAGTAAGTCCCCCGGGATGCATTGAAAAATATCCAAGACACACAGAACTAACAATATTAGATTATATCTCAAATGCATTTTAAGATACTAGAAGCTTTCCCTCCAGCCCTTTATGGTGGTGGTATGACTGACTCCATACTACATCTCTGATAAGAATGTTTAGTCCAGGGGACCACACTAAATTTACTCAGAAGACAAACTTGCCAAAAATTGTTCTGCATGGGTATAAGGGCACAGACACTGACTGCTTTGATATACTGATCTGCTCCCTCTGTGCCCAATTACTTGCTGAAAAATGGATGGTAGAGGAGAAATTCCTTCAGGAAACTTTGGTTGCCTATTTCTCACTGTATAAACCATGATTTAAAGTTGGAAGGATTGGTAGAAATGTGTGCTGCCACCACACCTTGGGTTCATGAGCTGAAAGTTGGCGTCCATGTAACTTGTTATGGGAGAAAACATCTCTCCACTCCCTGTAAATAAGTGAGACTGCAGCAGGGAGGCCTTTTGCCCTTGTCGTTTTTCTGGCAAATATATATCAAGTGACAAGTGTGACTCAGGGGGCTTTACCCAGCCTGGGTAGTGATAGGAAGTTAAACGTGGCAGCTGAGAAATTGCATTTGAGGTGTTCATTCACTAGTACTGGGCCTGGCATGCAAATATGCATGACCTTAAAGGAATGATGTGAAAAATGTGATTATGGACTGTGTTTTATAAATTATGTCTGCCACAGTGAGTAATGAAAGATTTGCACTGGGAGCCATAAGAATGATAAACTAGTACAGCAGACTTTTAAGTGAAAGAAAGATACAGGAAACCTCATCATGGAATAGCCTCCCCAAAGGGAAAATTTCTTTTCCTCTCTCAATAATTTCTGCCATAATCTTATGCCTCAAACTAAAGGAGTATGATTACTTTATAGTTCCACATTCTTTACACAGGACTGGGTACTTAGTTGAGTGTGGAAATGTTAGAGTCATGCTTATTCAGACTAAGGAGCTGATCTCAGGGATGCATTTTGGCAATGGATTCCAGAAATCATTCATGTGCTGTGCAAAAATCAGGAATGGGCCTGGTTCTGAAACCTAGATGAACGCATACTGAGCTCTTTCTTCTGTCTCAAAAGAAGCAGTAAGTGGGTAGCTAGAAGTCCTCTGCCTATTTCAGTCTTTACTTCAAAATTCAAAGAATTGTTGTGTCCAGGAAAAGGAACTGATGTCACGGCTGCCAGGATACTTTCTCAAGCTAAAGATTTTCATCAGGTTTCATTCCTGTTTTGACATCCACAGGACATTCAGAAAATATTGATTTATAGTGAGAAAAAACTTCTGGTTTTGTCACGCTGTACAATTTAGTAGGAAATCCCCAGGATATAAAAGGTACTCATATTGTTCTTTGCTGCTAATCCTACTGTGTAACATTGGTTAGGTTAGGCTGTACCTGCAGTTTGTGCTCCCCAGTAAAAGTTTAGCTTTCCTAAAATAGTTTTAATAGCAGTTAATCAATGCTTTTAAGAACAATTAAAAATATTCATGGAGGTTTTATTGACTTTCTGACTTAGTGACCTCCAAATATTTTGTTATCTGTGTGTAACTACAGGAGGAACTTGAGAAATCTTCCTGTGACTACAAAGAATGAGGAAATCACTGCATATTTTTCCCAAACATCAAAATAATACATACAAATCTAATGAAAGTTGAATTTGAGAGGCAAAAAACATAAATCCTTGTGACTGCCTTTAAATTAGCATAAGAAAATTTCCATTGCTTGACAAGAAGCATTTTAAACAGTTCAGCTGAAACAACAAGGAATATAGCTACATAACAGGAAAGAAGGGAAATAGAAATGGAATGCAGCTGGGATTTGTGAGTATCATTCTCAGAGAAAGTTTTGAAACAAGTACAAATATTTTCCAGAGGTAACATCACATAATGTTTGGTTTATGGGATATTGAGACTACAAAATACCGGGAAATGTTGCTTCAAACCTTCCTTTTCCAAACAGTGATTTCCATTTCTCTCTCCATCAAGGCTGCACCTTTCCTTTTGCCTCCAGTTTTTCTTATGCAAAATAAAACAACCCAAAAACCAAAATGCTTTTGCTGTAGTTCGCTAAGCATTGATTTAGCAAGTCACCATCCAAATCCAACCCACTTTCTTTACATTTAAGAAATCCCCTGGAGCCCCCCCAGGTTGCTGTCGAGAGCATGGACATGCTCAGCACAGCACCATCTCAAGGTCTGGATGGGCTCAGCATGGGCAGACTCTCATGTGCTTCATGCACAATGTGAATGGATAATTCTGCTCTTCCAAAGCACCCCAAGAACAGCTGGAGCCTGAGGTGGGAAGCAACCATATGCCTGCCTACCATCTCATGTTTGCATTTGCAACATCCCCATGTAATTTTCCAGCCTTTAAAAGAGAGTTTCTTTGGGATTGTGTCGCAAGGCTGTCAGAAACTACTGGATTGTTCCCTGCTCTGTGTTCCCGGAGCCTCTCTGGGTGTTACAAATAGATGATTCTTATGCAAATGGGGGAATATTTTCACAGCTGACTGTGAAATCAGAAGTTTGTGCATTTAGTTAGCTTGGAAAAATGCAGAAAATTTAATTGAAACTGCCAAGTTCACTGACGTCTTCTAGAAACCAAGCTGCAAGGTGAGTTATTTTTCCTCATAAATATCTAATCAGCAAACATTCTTATAGAGTATATTCTCTGTATTAGGGTGAATTAACAACATTAGACTAATTTAAGTTCAAACCTTAGAAGTAGTCAGACTTAGTAGTATAGAATATATATGCAATATAAATTGCTGCTGTTTTAGGAAAGTGTTACAGAGAAAAATTTCATTTCTCATGACAGAGTACTTCACTTTAATACAATATGTCAGCAAGCTTTGCTTATTCTTTTATTTTAAAATTACTTTCAATTGCCTTTTAATATTCTATCATAAAATTGTTGACTTTTTATGTCAGCTCATCCTAAAAGGAAAGGTTAGCAATGAGGAATGAGTCAGTTTGTTCCCTACGACAGGTAGCTGTTAGTAAGTTCTACTTCAGCACAAAGAGTAAACTTTTATTCTGTGGTATGATTCTATGATTTATATATTTCTTCTTTTGGTTGGTTTGCACATCTCAGAAAAGTCTGCTAAATTTTGTAATCCTTCTGTGAGTGGGTTCAATATTTGAAAATTTTCAGCTGCCTATTTTGCATTTTGGATTACATCATAAGCATTTTCAGTCTTGGAAAGGTTCTTTTGGCCACAGGTTAGAAAAATGTAGTAGAGAAAATCTATAAAACTCAAAACAGTAACAAAAGTTTTCTGTAACATTTCCTTTACCTACGGAAATTCAAGGTTATTCAGGTGTATAATGCATACTTATTGTCCCAAATCCTTAAATGTTTTGTCCCAGCTCTTTGGCACTGCATAAGTGTTGCTTATTAGATGCTTAATGTGATTCCTTAATTATTCTTAAGAAAAATTAGCAGTCAAATAGCTATCCATATAGCAGGTGAAAAGTTAATATAGAACCTTGTATAGTACATATCATGATTGTTATTACAGTTTTGTATAAACTATATTTTAACTCCTTTATTTTTTTTTTATAAATTAGTAATTATAAATGGACTCCTTATAAATAATTTCTTAAGGCTGAAAACCTATTTCATTTTCACCCATTAAATTTTACTATTTTACTATTTCTTCCTTGAAAATTACTGTCTGTATTAAAACCTAATACTGCTACCAAGTGGAGCTGTTTGCAAAATTTCAGTGTCCTAAATTATCTGCTGTAGCAACTACATAGAGTAGAACCAAAGCACTATTGAGTCAGAGGTCTCCATTCAAACCAATAGGGACTGAACAAACATAATGCCAAGTAATAAGATTTTCCAGATTTAGAACCAAAAAATAAAAAAGTAATTTCAATAAATAATTTCAAACTATTTTTCCAATTATCAAATGAATTTTCAGATTACATTCTAGAATGGATTGTCTTTAAAAATTTTGATCATTCATTCTCATTTAATCAACAGTTTTCCTGAGAGTTTCCTAGTGCTAGACCTTGGAATTCATTATGGAAATGCAATGACTCACAGCATTTGTTTAGTCTTCTTTTTTAGGGAGAAAAAAACATCTTTAGGACTTGTAATTACTGAGAAATATGAGCAATTGCACTTCACTTCTAAAGCAATATAATCAAATGTCTGCTTACTTTGTAATTATGGTCACAATCTCTGGGTGCTTTGTTTTATTTATTCAATTCTACTGCATTTTAGTGAATGTTTTATTAAAGAGCAAAATAATTACATGCCTTTTCAATAATGAACTGCACCTGCTAAACGTTTTTAATGTATCATTTCAGAATTCAGAAAACAAGAAACTCTTTAAATTTTAATTGCTATTTTTCTTTTAAAGTACATTTCCAAAGGGAGAATTCTACAAAAGCAGAGAACACATTCTTCATTGCTGTAACCAGACATTTCATACAGATATGCTAACTTGCATATTCAGAAATAAAATTGCTGGAAAGCATGTTGAAAATGTCTTAGAATCTTTGTGGGGTTTGGTTTGGTTTGGTTTGGTTTGGTTTGGTTTGGTTTGGTTTGGTTTGGTTCGGTTCAGTTCGGTTCAGTTCAGTTTGGTTTGGGGTCTTTTTAACAGTAGGTTTAACTAGCATTTATTATTAATTCACTGAGACACCACAGTTTATTGTGAGTCTTTCACTACACAAGGCACGTTTCACTACACAAGGCATTGCATTTTTGTGCAATAGAAGGGAGAGAGTCAAACAAATTCTTCACTCAAGAGTTCAACTGCATGTGAACTTTACAGAAGCATTGGGGTCCAGTAGGCATTCCCCCTTGTGAATTTTCCATGTCTATGTTTACATTCAGCATGTTTGACCCCCTGAGTCAAAATAAAGTAATAAATTTCTTTATTACTTGGCCTCTGTTTTTCAGACATGAACAGTGTCTAAAGAAATCCCTTTAGTCTATATTGTCATGAAGCTGTGAGAAGAAAATGAGCAGCAGGAAATTAAGAGACCTGAGATGCTTCAAGTAACTTAAATAATTTACAAACTAAAAAATGTTATACCCGTTGAGCTTAGACCTGGCAGGGAGCTTTGTCAGATCCAGAAAAGGGGAAAAACAGATTTCATGGCATCATATATAAAACTGATTTCTTGAGAATTTGTTTTTAAAAATGTTCCATTTAAATGAATCTCCAGTTGCTTTTTTTATATGCAACTCACAGTAGCCTTTGAAGCGTGTTGAAAAGCTTTCAGAAGTCTGCCAAGAGATAATTCACTCAATGGGAGTTAAGATGCAGACAGCTAAGCTCAAGTATTTGTTAAATTGGAGATGCCTCTGAAAGGCTAAAGTAGTTTCTCCTCCTTAATACAAGACGCAAGACACATGTACGCAATGTGCACATGCACAATCTTCATGCATGTAACTATGTCACTGTTCAACTTATAAATAACATGAATATACTCTAATTTTCAATTAATAAAAACAGGAAAAATGCCTTAATGAAACTGTTTCACAAGTGGGTAAAGCTTGTCACATAAAATTACAGAATTTAACATGTTTTTAGAAATGTGTTTTCCTCATTACAATTACATTACCTGTTCTGAATAGAAATCAACCAAATAAATAACACAACCCAGATATTATGAGTAGAAAGGGAATTAATGAAGATGTACTAATCATGAATTTGAAAAGATCTTAAAAGAAAATAACTTGAGGCTTTGAAAATGAATTACCATTATGTATGGTTTGTAAATTAGCATGATTTAAACGTTGATAAATTTAGTAGATTTTTTTTTTTACAATATTTAGTATTTTTGCTTCTAAGAAAAGATCCAAAGAACTTTTCTAGACAGGTAGCTTACCAGCTATACAAAACTTGAGAGGGGATCATCCTCTCATCCTTAGTCAGTGGGATAATCATGCTTGGGAAAGACGCGAAGGTGATCCACTTTTTTCACAGAAGAGAAGATTCCTTAGTTATGAAGCTCCCAGCCAATGGAACTTTCTGGTATGAGTCCTGCTTTGGGTGTGAAGCTCTAACACACAACAAGATGATATTTTACAGCACATGTACCACAGCACCTACTACACATTATCTGCATTGCTGAGATGACCTCTAAGGGATTCTTTCACTGCCTCACTGCTTTTGTCTGCCTTCTCATTTTGCTTCAACCCAACAATTATTTCCACTGGAATAAAATCCATCTTCTCAGTTATTCTCAGTTCAATAACATCAACTATTGTCAGAAGCAGTATAAAACACAAATTTTAGGTCAAGTATGTCAAAAATATCTCCTCAGCCTTAAATCTTCCAGGGTAATCCAATACCCACATGACATCATTGCTTGCACTACAGATCATTTTTATCCCTCATTTTTCACTTCACTGCCCCTGCAGCCCATGGAAGTCCACCATGGAGCAGAGGTCCACCTGCAGCCCATGGAGGACCCCACACTGGAGCAGGTGGATGCCTGAAGGCTGTGACCCCATGGGAAGCTGGCACTGGAGCAGGTTTTGGCAGGACCTGCCAAATCACAGTCCCCATTCCCTGGCCACCTGCACTGCTGGGGGAGAGGAGGTAGAGAAAGCCTGGAGTGAAGTTAAGGCTTGAAAAAAGGGAGAAATGCTACTGTGATTTGATTGGCAATAAATTAAATTGAGTTCTCTCCAAGTCTGTTGTGCCCCTGGTGGTAACTCATGAGTGATCTCTCCCTCTCTTATCTTGACCAACAAACAAGCCTTTTGTTGTGTTTCCTCTCCCCCACCCAGCTGAGGATGCAAGTGATAAAAAAGCTTTGATAGGCACCTGGCATCCAGCCAGGGTCAACACAGCACAGTCTAAAATCATTAATATATTTATATAAGTCCTCTCTTCTTCAAGGTGAAACATTTCTACTGACTACAGAAATATTCAAGCAAATTTGTCTATTAAACAGGGTTAGAGCCCCTTGTGATGGATTGATGATTCAATGCTCTTTACTTTTTGTATTTCCTCTTGAGGCATTCAGTGATCACATTTACTGTTTTCTTCCCCCTTTGTCCAAGTCCTCCCTCCTCTCCTTCTCAGCATATTTTCTGTTTTATAGTCCCTTGCTTCTTGTGTTCATATTTCTCTTATTTCTTATGTTCCCACTTCTCTGTTCTAAAATTCTTGCCAGCTGTTATTTTTTAAATTTTGTTCCCCTACTTCAGAACAAGAAGAACATCAAGACTCTGAGGGGAGGTGAAGCTGAAAATATATTGTTTTGCTCCAGAGTGCTGTGGCATTAGAAAATTATGAAGGTCCTCTCATTTATGCCAGCAGGGAAGTTCTTGGATATTTCAGTACTTATCCATTTGATTAGGAAAGCAACATTTTAATATATTTTTTCTCTTTCTTTATCAGTTAGATTACTCTTCCTGTCCACTTCTTCTCCATTCTCTTTCTAAGGAAAGTCCATGTTTGCCCATCTTATTCCCAGTTCTCCTTCTATCTCCATTTGCCTTCTCTGGTCTTATAGGAAATTTGCAAACGTAAGACAAAATTCTCTCATCCATATGAAAGGGCAAAAGTCACATCCTGTCCCTAACAATGAAATTCTCTCACAATATATATCATACAAGAACTTTTGTCCTGCTTTGATCTATATTGCAATAATCTCGCTCTCAAAAGAAATTTTAATTTTTCTCATTTGTTTCATGCCGTTTAGTTTTTTGACAAACACCTAATTAGTGCAAAAATATTTCATTTAAAAATATATCTGCTTGTCATTTTAATTGATGTGAACAGGGATACGGTATTTAAAAATATTCCTGTGCTTTGTTCCATGCAGTGATCTGATGCCTCATTAGAGTCAGCTTTTCACTGTGCATCTGTGAATTCTTTGCAGTCTCATTATGCCAAACTAAGAGCCATGAGGCCAGGATGAGGATGACCCTGATATACTAGGCTCAGTCTACTAGCACAGAAGAGTGCAATCTGTTCACCCAATTTTCACAGGGTTAAGAGAAAGCCCTGATGAAAATAGAAGCAGAAAAACATCATTGAAAGATTAAGTAAAATTCCAACACTTAGAGCCTGGTATAGAACTGAGAGCTCAAGCACAGTGCCTGCTCTTCAGGCTGGACTGGTTCAGAACACAGTGCTGCATTTCACTTGAGAAGAAGGTCCCCATGAGAAAGAAGTGTATATTTGGGCTTTTTCCACCAGTCATCTGCATGAATTGAAAGGGAGGTTTACAGGAGAAACTGTGGTTATCCTTCACACAAGGTACTGTGCAGCCTACTCTAATTAGACCTCTGTTGAGCAGAAGCATGGACTATATGGCCTCTGGTGGTCCCTTCCAATCCTTCACACCATCCTGTGAATATATACAAGTGTCATAGTCTCTGATCAGAAGCTGAAAATATTTATTGGAAGCACAGCCTTGTCTATATTGACTTGGTTTGTATTATAATGTTCCTGATACAGAGCTGGTCTAAAGGCCATCAACTACCATTATGTTTAAATTACCTACTAAGCAGAGCTAGCCTGTGAAGTCAAACTTACAGATCACTAATACTGGGAGCTCTGCCTGCCACAAAAACAATTCCCTTGAGGGATGACTATCTAGAAGGGAATGCTCATACACACTTTCTGCTTCACCTCTATTCAGATTAGATATTGGTGTAGTCACACACGTGAACTGCAAGTTATATCAAGTTTAGTTCTTCCTGAATATAAGAATGATCTGAGACTTAACAACAGCCAGCAATGTCAATTAAAGATTTAAAAATTACCAAATTCAACATGCCAAAATTCTCTGTAAAATTCATCTTTCACATCACAGGTAGATGTCCTCCCAGAGCAAAGGCTGAGACTAGCTTTTGAAGAATACTGTCATTCTCTATTTATACAAGTTTTTAATGTCTGAACAGAATGTCTGCTAGATCTACTGGAAGAGCTTAGCTCTGTTGATTTTCATCTTTCCCAAACAGATGTTATTTATGTTTTTTTAATTAATACTTTCCTGATTTATTTTAAATTTAGTATAAAGTACCTGTAAAGCATTTACACAGTCTCCAAGCTATCAGATTCAGGACCTCTATTTTTACGTCTTCCCTGAAATGCTTTGGACTTCGTTACAATGAAGTTATTATTTTAAATACAGCTGTGGTTTTATCTGTGATTTTATCTTCAAAAAAGATTCCTCTTTTTAGATAGAAAGAGGAAGTTGAGTGAAATCATGCTGCCAGAGGTCTGGGCTATAACCAAAACTTTTAATCTTAACTAATTGATACTTTATGGTCACAACTAATGGTACAATGGGTGAGGAAAAGGAACAGCAAAAATAGAAAAAAGATTTATCTCTGAAATTAAATGAATATCCTAAAGGCAGTTTAACCTTATGCTTTATGTCATGCAGAAAAGCAACAAAGCATGCTTTGTTTAAATATAAATTTTGTATGAAAAAGTTCCATGTAACACTGACATTGCAGAGATGGGGAACCAATGATTGAAGATCCCTGTCTTTCACTCCTTGATTGACAGACAAGAGACACCAGTGATCTTATTCTGTGGAAATAAGACTCAAAACAATAAGTGGTTGAAGCTCCACTCCCAGATGCTTTATTCATGACAGGACAGCTGAGCACAAAGGGCAGAGATCATGATTAATATTTCCGACATTAGAAAGGCATTATATGTCAAACAGAGGCACAATTCCTCACAGATTCCCTGCTCATGCTTATGGGTAAATCCCAATGTAAGTTTTTCAGATGTTTTCCATTACTTCTAACACAAGGGAGCACAGATGTTTGCCACGCTTGTCTCATTTATTTTGCAGCAAGGAGCTCCTGTGATAGAAACATCATAACATTTTCCCTCATGTCTGAGCTATTGCCCAGGGTACTTTGGGCAAAACCACATCTGACAAGACAGCCCTCTTACTGTTTTCTCCAAGTGAGAAGTTATATACCAGAGCACATCTAGCTAAATCTAGCTAGAGTAATGAAATATAATCCTAGAATTTTACAAGAAAAAATTATAAATCAGGACTAATTGAATCTATTAGGCATCATGAGACTGTTAGCAGTTATATATAGCACTGTAGGTATCAAACAAATGCAACATTTAGTTAATAGGAGTGAGGCAGCACAGTACATATTGTGATAAACATACTCCACTTTCAAAGAGCTACATGGAATTTTAATTAGGTAGCTACTAACACAGTGGGATCTTGTTGTAAGGAGACATTTGACAGTCTTTGGAAAGAAGCAAGAATGTTATTAAGCCATTTTTTTTTTACCACCATCACTGTCTCTTTGCTGCATCTATTGGGAACAGAGTGAAAAATTTTTTGACTAATAGCAGAAAAGAACTCAAGGCATTTACTAGTCAAGAAGATTACAGCATTATTTTTGGAAAAGTCTTGTGTCTGGAAAGTAGTTTATGGGAACTGATTTAACTGGGAGTCTTCATACTGGGATTACCACAGGTTTTTAGTTTTAACATCTCTTTTTCTCTCTTCTGTTGCAAATAACAAAAACACTTCCATTATTCTCAAGCTCTCTCCTTCCTTTCTGGTAGAGTCCCAGTGCTGGTTTGGTTGGTACTGAGGGTGGCTTGAGAGGGACCAGCTTTGAGGCTCTCTTTCAAGCAGTCCCGGGTCCCCATTTTCCCTCTATGTCTCCCTTGGTGCCCATTGCCCTATTGCTGCTATAGTCACAGCCCAGCAGTCAGCAAGAGCACCTTAGAAGGGTCTCTGTTCAGTATGGCAAGGGCATGGTGCTCCCAAGCTCAGCAACTTGTCTTCCTTTCCTCATTCCAGTTCATTTTCTGACTGCAAAGACACTAATAGCGTCCCTGAATGACTTTTGTGTGGGGAGACAAGTGGCTGCTTTGCACGGTGGTGAGGTTTTCGGTAGAAGGATGGCGTTTCCCCACGGGTGAAATGAGGTGTCTGGATGAATTTATGAAAGAAACAAATGTATAGGAAATAAATATCTTACAGACTATGCCAGAACTTCATGTATTATTAATGCAACTGTTTTAGCCCAAGTTAATCCTATTATTTTAAGAGCTATTAAGGACCTAAAATCATATCCATAGAAAGCCTGGGGACTTCAGGTTTGCAACTCTTCCTTTGGACTACTAACTGACAAGATTTTAAAATTCATTATACTATATTATGCTATATTATATTATATTACGTAATTCTATATTACATTATACTATTCTATTATACTGTTATATTATTAACTCACTGTTTTCCTCTCAGCTGGGAATAGAAGAAGTTGGTAAATTAATCTCTTTATTACACCAACTTCATTCACAAAGTGGTAGGGTTGTAGTTACTTTTTCTGTCAAGGTCTTCATATAACCCATACTGTTAAATACAGTTTGTATATATGCAACCCACAACTATGCCTACTGTTTTATTTCAAGTCCTATTTTCAAACATGGCTACATCTACTGGATTTTAAAAATCATGGAGTCTTTTATTTTAGCCTCTGTAGGAACTGTTTTAATGGAAAAACATTTCTGTTATCAATGTCCCCTGAAAATATTTGTGTGAAGATTTCAAAAATAAGCATCCTAAAAGCTTTTTTAAAAGTATTTTAATTCCTTAATAAAGTATTAGAAATATATTTCTATTATTATCATTGATAAAGAAAGATTTATTAAATCTCTGCAGCTATCGTGAAGGCAGACTTTCACACAATTCCCATGATACATGTTTCAGAAGTGGGATAAGTAAGACAGTTTGCGATTAATGTATTAGTCTCAGGACAGCAGTATCCTATCAGCTATTTTACCTCCTTATTATGAATAACTATAAATAATAACTACTCTTAAATGTTCAGAAAATTAAGAGTCATTGGCAGCAAACCACATGTAAGAAAAACGTAGCAAGGAGTTCCAAATGCTTTTTCTACTTTTGGTATTGCATGGCTCCAGCTGTAACATAGGGATGTCACTATGGGATGTGCTGGGCAGCCACAGTGCTCCTGAGGACATGACTATGTGTATGTCTTCATTCAATATGTAAAATCTCTCCAGAATCTGGTCCCAAATGTAAGATTTCTGTCTGAGTATGAGAAGTTTAAGTCCCATTAAATTGCAATAGGATGTGAGTGCCAAACTCTTTCATTTCCTTTCCTTGTTTCCACAGCTTTAAAGTGATGAAACTTTTAATACTTACACTTTATTCTCATTTGTTTCTGGCCTGGTATAAAGGAGTAGTTTTTTCAGGCTCATATATGCAGTCAACGTCTTGTGAGATTTGCCAGAGTTTGGTTATAGGTATTCTACTACCACATGGAACATGGAAACAATCCAGCACTTTCACACTTGCAGTGTTACAACTTGAACACCAGAAGTTGGTAGGTGAAAAATACCCTTGCAAATGGATTAACTGGAGGCAACTTGGATCGATGGTGTCTTTCCAAAGGATAAAACACCCACTGGATATTACTGCTGATTCCATAGCGCTGTGAAACTGACTTCAGGAGAAAGAAATTGCCATCAGTCTTGGTTAAGCTACAGTACAGGCATTTGCACATACTTGAAGTCACTCAGCAATTTCTCTGTGCTCTGGAGCACCAATAATCCAATGTCCATTTATTATGTTCTATGAGTAAAACTGAGAAATGCATTTAAGCCTCTCCCAAAAATTCATCCAAGGGACAGACTAAAACATTTTTACTGATACTCCTAGGAAAAACTACAGCCTCTCAGTGCTGCAGAAGGTTATTGAAAAGTAGAATACAATATGCAGTGTCCAGTCTCAAACTTCCTCAAAATAACCATTGGGAACACTTAGCTCACTTCCAGGTATTCAGACTCTTATGAATAAGAAAAAAGGATTTTCTTCACACCGAATTTTTTCAGAATTTTTGTACTGGTATTTTCATTAACATCACAAACTTTGAAGAATATTTACCTAAAGCTATTTCATCTCCACATCGCTGTTCATTTTGAAACTATATACAAATGATCCAAGTGTAGAGTACAGAAATGCATTACCAGAGTAATACAAGCCATGCAATGCAAACAACAATTTATTTTTAGATAGTACATTTTTCCTTTCCAGACACAAAAACTTCTGCATAAAACATTAAGCACTTTTAAATTATTACTGTTCTCCTCTGCATAGTTCTAAATCTGAAGAAGAACAGGCTTTCAAGGAGACTGACTGAAATACCTCAGTTTAATCAAAGCTCAAGAAAGCCATTTGTGTTAAGTTCCTTTTCCCATTTTTTATTCTTTACACTCGCTCATTGCACTTTATTTCAGATTAGATTTTAATGCTTTTGGCAATACACCTTACAAAGCCCAGGAAATGGAAAGTGTTGGAAATAAACCAGCTACAGCTGTGGAATGAGTTTCCTGAGAATTTAGAACATGGAAGGATATGCTGCAAGATCCTGATTTTTATGGAAAATCTCACAGTTTCATTACTTTTAAAACCTTTAGTCATCTTCTCCAACAGTAATATATCTAAAATAACCAAACAAAATTTAATAATCTTCTGCAGAACTAGTGCTCTCAGTGCTGCAAAACTATAAAAATTAAATTCTTTGTTATCAAACTTTTTTGATGCAATTGACCCAACCTGAGACACACCAAGTTCCATGCTCTCTTCCCTGCCAAGGACGATTTCTTCACTGGTAATGGACATTTTTATGTAAAAAAAAGAAAAAAATATATATAAAAAATCATGTCCTTTACTCTGAGTCAAGAGTAACACATTATGCAGAAACAGCATCACTATAGCTAATGAGGTACGCAAAGGGACTCTCCACTTGCACAATGTGTTCTGGGTCCAGTCTGAGATTGCTGGAGTACTTGCCTCAAGAAGATTTGCTCAGATGAGACACCAGTCTGTCACTGGCTTTGGTCACTGTGCAGACTTTCAGATCCAGGTTACTAATAAAATCCAAAAAGTATCCATAAACGAGACTTCTACACTCCCACCTGAAATAGAAAGGCATAGAACTTACAGGGATTTCAGTTTATCATGTCTGAATACATGCTACAAAGGAAAGATATTAACCAGGGATAAAAGACCTGGTTCCTCCTTTTCTTCCAATGTGAGCCAGTTGAAAAACAGGCTTGTGTGTTTTGAGGAAGAAACTCTCTGAAATTAATATCCCTAATGTTTCAGGATAAAAGTGTTCCCTCCGCATCCAGGAAGAATTAAAATGGTAATTGTTATCTTTTATATTTTTATTCCACACTTGGAAATAAAGCAGAAATTAAATATTAGACAAGCATAACAATGGGAAAACCCTTTAAAGTAGAAGATTCCTTTTGGTCTGGCCATTATACCTGTAAAAATATAAAGAATTAAAATCATCTTATAGAGAACTAAAGAGAAAGTAAATAACGAACATCAGTCAGTCTTACAGAAACAAGATTTTGTCAAACACATGTGATATCCTCGGAGGGCATTTCACTTACAGCACATAAAGACATAATAGAGGCAGACACAATACAGGCAGATCCAAGACATTCATCTGAGTGCTGCACAATAGTCTGATTAAAAAATTAGTAGACACAGCATCCATGAGGCATAAATCTAATAGATTCAAATATAGACAAGCAATGATGACAAAATGTCAGTCTCAAGGGGGAATCATCAAAAACAGATGTATTTCTAACATTTACAGTACTCTAATAGACTGAAAGTTCTCAGTACCTCAGTGATGAGAAGCACATAAAAGCAATCCAATATTTGCAGAAGGCACAGTGCTGACAAAGTGGTAAGTACTGGTAAGGGCAGAGTGATCAGAGAGACTGCTCTGAATTGTTTGTCAAATAAAACTTGTTTAAGCACAATGTTTCAGTATAGCAAATGCAAATTAATAGATCTATGGGAATTACAATATTCTGTGTGCTAAAAAGCAGCATACTGTTAGAATGTAGCATGACTACTGCAAAACCTGAACTTTAATGAGATGACAGTAGAGTAATAGATCTACTTCTAGTTTTCATAAGTTTAGAAGTGTAGTAGAAATGAGACCATGCTGAGAAGAGAATAAAAAAAAAATGAAGGATTGAAAAAAATACTAACTTCTTTAAAATTAAAAAGGATGATGAAATGATCTATTTACAAAGTATATGTTTCTTTACAGATAGAGACTACCAGTCATCAAACAGCTCTTTAATCTTGTAAGGATAGGCGTAATAAAACCAATGACTGAAGAAAACAAATTAAAACTAAAAGGTTAGGCATAATTTTCTGTGACAATGATTAAACCATGAAAATCAATTACCAAGGGTTTTACTGCTTCTTCTGACTCTTGTTATACTTAGATAAAACCGCCTGTCCCTGAAGAAAAAAAAGGTCTTTTTTCTTTTTCTGGGGTGTAGTCAGCATGGGGGTAACTTTGAATGAGTCAGTCTCACACACTAAATTTTACCATCACCCTACAGAGTCAGTTTTTTTGCCTTGAACAGATTTCTTGCCCTCTTGCACACAGGTGCAAGTGTAATAATTTCTCATGGTATCAAAAGATCTGTAAACAGCAAATAGCTGTTTCAAGTCTTTTAGGTAGTAACAAAAATTTGGTGTTCATTTTATTTTATCTTTCTAAAGGTTCCCAGATGAGATCATTTCCATCTTAAAATATCTCCCTCATGAGGGAAGGTGGAGAGGCAGGCACTAATCTCTTCTCTCTGGTGACAGTGACAGGACGCAAGGGAATGTGTCAGGGGAAGTCTAGGCTAGTTATAAGGAAAAGGTTTTTCACCCAGAAGGTGGTTGGTCACTGCAACAGAGTCCCTAGGGAAGTGGTCACAGCACCAACCTGACAGAGCTCAAGAAGCGATGGTACAATGCTCTCAGGCACATGGTGATTTTTGGGTGATTCTCAGGGCTGCCCTGTGCAGGACGAGGTGCTGGACTTCAGTGATCTTTGTGAGTCCCTTCTGGTTCAGGAGATTCTATGATTCTATGAGTCCAACATAGTTACAGCAGCTGTGAAGGACCCACTCCACAATGACAGAAGTATTATCCATTCTGTAAGCGTGCTGAGCTGACACACCCAGCCCAGTGCAATTAGGAGAGGAGGACAGAAGACATGGACACACAGACATGAATCTAGGAAACCACAAAGCTGCACTTGTCTTGCTCCATGCCTTAAGAACTTCCATCGCTGGAGAGGAGGAGCTCATTAATTCAGCTCTGTGCTATGGCTGAATGACTTCAAATGTTGGGGTTGATATGGTTGAGAAGCAAGTCTGAGGCTCTCTGCATCTCAATGCATTGAGCAGTAGAGTACTGACAGCCTCAGTAATCCTGGCAATTCACCGTGCAGTATTAATATTTCAGTGTGAACATTTTGTAATACTGCATGTGTGGGCTCTGTGTTCCTGCTGGAATTTTGTGAACTGTATTTGATTTCACCACCTCACTGAAAAACTGCCATTAAATACTATTTTACTATAAAATACAGCAGAGAAACCTGGATGTAGTATTTTACACACATTTCAAAATGCACAGTTTAACATCTTTATTTGCATTTATGTTTCTTGCCTGTCTTGTGAAGCAAGTTGAAGGGGGAAATGTGAAATAGAAATTATGGAAATATAGGGGTTTTTTTGGACAAAATCACACAAATCACACAAATTGGCCTTTTAAAATTTTATTAAACAGCTCCAATAGCAAAGGATATTTATTTAGCCTTCATCAGCATCATACCTTCATCATACACCATTTTCATCACACCAATCCTCTTTAACTCTACTAAAATGATATACTTGAGTGCTTTTACCTCAAAGCTTTTTGCTCTTCTTATATATATATGAACCACTAAAAAATTGTCTGATTCTTTTATGAAAAAATAGATATTTTTATTGCACTGTGGTTTTAATTTTTTCTTTTTGTTATTGAAATATTTTCATTGAATCACATTTTAAATGAGCAAAGATAGACAGATTTACTAAACTGGTTGATCCATTTTGGGAAACCAATTTTACAGCTCAATTTACATTTTGGCATTTTGATGGGTTGGAGATACTATGGAAACTTGGACAATGTTGGTATCCTTTTCATGTATTTCCATATTAAATATAAAGTTGTCATTACTTTTTGAAAACAACACTTTTTAAAGTTGAATTGGTGTAAAACAAGAACAAAGCATAAGCAAATTTAGGTCCATAATAGCTTGTTAATTAATTATTATTAATCAGCAATTTTGTTATTCAAGAAAAAAAATAAGGGACTTATTAGAATAAATGTACATAGAATGTACTGAAAGCTAATGGTGTCCTCACCAATGTCTAGTAGCATATTATTTATAACTTCATGTTTATAATGTCCTAGGTTTATTGGTGCAGTATTTTATGCAACAATTGCAATCTGCAAAGATTTCAAATGTTGACTTACTGCAGTGAAATATCATCTTTCATTTTCTGCCCATGGTTTAGATAGATGTGTATATACACCTTTGAAGCTCAGAGATTTAAAAATTTAATGTGGAAAACTGCTGGAAGATTTGCTTTAATGTACCTTTTAAAGTTCCAAAGTCCCTCTCCTTGACATAAAAAATTCTGGCTGTATTTGTGTTAGTCAAAGCCTAAGCAGATGTTGCTTTCTGTACCGGGGCCAAGGATTATATTTTCAGTATATTCCCAGGCAGACACTCGTCAGAGGCAGTTAACAATTGTTAAGCAGAAGTGGAACTTCTTAATCAGATATTGGCCCAACAGAAAATCTGTTGGGAATGAGATGTTGGACCATGTATTTATTTGCAGCTCTTATTTGAAGTAAATTGTTACTTAAATGTAAAATTTACTTAAAATCGATTTAAAATAAACTGAGCTAGCTAGCTGCAGAAAAATCCAATCAGTTTAAAACTACAAAAGTTAGCTGTTTCATTAAATTGTCGGGGCCACTCTGGAAATCCTGAGCCTCGCTTGTAATAAAATGAAAATTAATGCATTGTCAGCAATTTTATCTGTGTTAATTAAAATATTAGAGAAAGATTGGGTAATTGTGATCACACATGTGCAATGAAACTGCTTTATGACCTAGGGGTGCACCACTGTCCTAGGGCACAATATAGATGTATTTATTATTCTGTTACCACCAGCTGTGGGGCACTGGTTGTCATCACCTGCTATGACTCACCCCTGATAACAGGCAATGGGCAATCAAGAACCCACTGCGTGACTCGTGGACTTATCTCATCCTATTGGGAGATGCTCTGCCCAGGAGGGAGGAGCCAAGCGTTCCCACCTGGATATAACCTGGCTTTGGAACTGCCTGAACTGGCCCTGTCTACTGGGCTCCCAGAGGACAAGAGCTACCACTGGACCTACAGGTGGAGACCAGACCTTCCACAGGATCACCGCTTCAACTGGACTACTTCACTTGGACTGCTACCACCACCCTGACTAACAGGGTGTCAGGTTGTATCTGACTTTGTCAGTGTTTTTCTTCTTGTATTATTGTGCTTATTTTTAACTTTCCTATTAAATTATAATCCTGACTTGTGGTCTCCCACTGGTTTGTTTTCAAACTAATACAACCACATGCTTCTGTTCCACAAGTAAATAGTACAGGAAGCAAGAGAGGGGCAGGAGGTATACAGCTATTTAAAACTGAAGTTAGTCTCAGCAATGAACCTGGCATCAAGGGTCCTCATTCTTAAACAAACACATGGATTCAAATAAAGGAGTATGGAGAGATTGAATGGCTGGATTTCTGGTGCTGTTGGACAACTTCAGCTCTCTGTAAATTCACATTCCAAGGAAAGTTTTCAAATTAACTTTTGCCTAAAATTAGCACAGAAATTTAATCTTACCTAACCAAAACTTACAAAACTTCAAGATGATTTATGCAATCTTAATTTTTTCCTTGTGTGTATTAGGGTACAGTTTTCAATTGTATCTCCTCACTTCATTTTTTTCCTTGGGGTTCTTGACTCATTCAATGAAAATGTTGGATTCAGTAAAAGCTTTTTTAGTATTACAAGATCAGGAAAGGAACTATGACAGAAGAAAACATGTTGGGTATGATCTTTGCCATCTACAATAATAATTCTGAAAATTGTATTCATTCAGTTAGAACAGGGTCCTGTACTATAAGCATTATTGCCATTCAGAATAAGAAATGACAACATAAAATTTGGGTTCTTCACAGAAGCAAAGCCAGGCCAAGCAGAAATATCTTACTACTTTAAGCTTACTATTAATGGAAGAAAATTTCCATCTTCCATTTAAAATGGAAGCATCTTGCATCCATATATGTAAGGTGGATCTTAGTACAGTTCACAGGTCTGCTGCTCATTATACTGGGACCAATATCTCTAAAAGGCATTTCTACCTGCAAAGATACAATGTCTATTATTGCAAGCTATGGAACTAACTTGGGCATACTGAATTGCCACAGAACTTTTGAAAGATTATCAAAAAAATACTTTCTATCTCCAGACAAGTGTCTGGATACAAACAGATCTGCCACCATATGAAGTCATCTTTTAAAAGAGAATGAATCCTCAGTGGATTCCATTGTGGAAATAGATACAGTGATAATTTATTCTGAATACTGGAAGGCAAAGAATGAGTCTTCCAGTGGTGTCTCAGATGCTTTTAAATCCTAAAGGGTGAGAAGGAGTAAACAGTATATTCCTATGCCTGAATAGAAGGCAAAACATATGCCATAAAAGGCCTCTGGAGCTGAAAATGGTCCCATGGACAAAGAACTTAGAGGGGAGATTTGGCAACATAATGATAAAAGACACTGGGGTAAAATAGAGGGCTTTTTGTTGTTTCATAAAAAGAGAATGCCTCTCCTATGCTTCTCTCTCACTGTGCAAGTGAGCCTTTAACTCTGGAAAGGTGTGATGACAGATCTGCCACACCTTGGCACAGCACTGGGATGCTCTGGCTCTAGCCCTGCTTTTTCTCTGACAGTGTTACAAAGCTGCCTTTCTTTCACCCATAGAGGTCTGAAGCAGCTACCTGACTGTGCTGGTGTGAATCTGTGCAGGGAGAGAAAGCCAGAGCACGATCTCTGCAGCCTCAGTGGGGCTCTTCCACTTGGAGGTGGCTGGTGGTACAACCCTTGGTACATCACTGCAAGGACTGGACCAAAATCCCATCTCTGTGCCATTTATAACTGAACCACAAGGCACTTCATTTTCTCCATTGCCTCTAGGTATTTCATGGCCAGTACCAAAACAGATCTGTCCAAGCAAGTAGCCTTTGGTTGATGTTACTAGTTAAGAGTCATTTCACAAAAAGTTGCCATGGCTGTTTTGGTAGAGGATAAAACCTCTTGATTACAGAGACAAATTGCTGCAGATGTTAAATCTCTGTTTTTTGACAAAGCAATTCTACTAAAAAACTATGTGAGTGTAACCCAGAAGAAATTCAGTTGTTACAGTTCATAGTAACAGTTGTGGGAGATAAAAAGGCATCAAGGCTCTCTAGGGCTGTCATGTCAGGATCTCCTTCCTCAAATGTCCTATTTTTCATGCTGATGACCTGTCTGTAGGTCAGGATTAAAATGCTTACACTGTGCTTATAAGGAGGTAAGTGCCAAAGAGCTGTTCTGTGGCAAGCCAAGCCAGAAAAAAATCTTTACTGAAGTTTGTGCCAGTCATATGTGTAAATGTGTGAATGACTGGAGAGACTAGACTTGAGACCAGGATCAAATATGTGCTAAGTGATAAACCTGGAGTTTTCTGGGCATGTAATTGAAAAATCTGGTGGGTTTCCAACTGCTGGCCTTAATGACTGTGGGCTTGTTGTACATTTGTGGTAAACAAAAATAGAACAAGTCCCAGATAGTTCTTGGAAGCAGTTATAGCAATAATCTTTCTGGTGAATGGACTGAATTCAATCTTAAAACATTTGAAGATTTCATCTCTCTTTCAAAAATGAAGGTTGGCTTTTTCTGAAACGAAGCACCTCCTGGTGGTTTACAATGTAAACTCATTGATTAATACACACAAATCTTCTGTTGTCTTCAGTGACATGTAGATTGGTGGGTTTACAAGTCTCACTATATTCAGTTACTGTATTTTGCAACATTATTTTGGATAACTTGAATTTAGTGTCTTGTTTTGTAAAATAACTTTAGAAGCACTGCAGCTGTATTTTTTTGATCATTATGCCTTTTATAATACCGATGGGAAAAGTCTTGTTACTACCTCCCTGTAGTCTTCTATTATTCTCATGAAGATTTGCACTTTTTCTGGTTTGTTTTCCTGCTGTTTGTTATTTTTTCATACATTTAAGTTTCTTGCACTTTCCTCTTCTCAGGTATCAACAGAAGTTCCCAACCTCTTTCTTTAATAGAACTCCCCTATAATCATGTCAGATCTAAAAACCTGTTGTTCCAGTACTCAGACAGTGTCCATCTCCCTAAGGTAGCTCCTACTGTGGCCACATTTCAGTTATAAAGACCAAAATCTCCTTCATATTCCTGGTACTTAAACCATCTGATCATTCTTTAGCACTTTCACTGTTTCTTTAGCAACATGAGAATATAGCTGAATCTCACCTAAATCTCTGAGAATAGTTAGCTGGTATCTAATTAAATAGGGACCTTGAAACATTTATTGTAAGAATGTTAGGGGAAAAAAGTGATAGTAAGGTTAAAAAGGAAACTACTAGTTAGCCCCCTGCCCTGAACACCCCCTCCAAAAAAAAAGTGAAGCAGACAGAGATCAGTAGTCAAGGATATCATATGGCAAGTAGGAAATAAAAGAAAACATTTGAAAAATGCATGCAAGAGGAAGAACATAAAGAACAGGACTGAAGGTTAACACCAGCATCACAATCAGGGAGATTTATGTGAGGAACCCTAGGCCTTTTACCAGAGGAAGGACAGGAAGGAAGTATTTCTGCCAGGGACAAGAACACCTATTTCTGAAAAGCAATGAAGAATTCACTCTTTGTAATAAATTTCAAGACTAATGCTCTTCCAAGGCTCCTATTTAATTAGAACAAGGCTGGCAATTCCCACACAGAATTCAGAGAATCTCCAGTCATATAATTTGATTAACTCTTTGTGTTGGTTTGAAAACAAACCAGTGGGAGATCACAAGTCAAGATTGAAATTAAAAATAAGTGAAATAATACAAGGAAAAGCACTGACAAAGTCAGATACAACCTAAAACACCCTGTTAGGGTGGTGGTAGCAGTCCAACTGAAGTAGTCCAGTTGAAGCGGTGATCCTGTGAAGGTCTAGTCTCCAGCTGAAGATCCAGTAGTAGCTCTGGTCCTCTGGGAACCCAGTAGACAGGGCTAGCTCAGGCAGTTCCAAGGCCAGGTTATATCCAGGTGGGAACACCTGGCTCCTCCCTCCTCGGCAGAGCATCTCACAATGGGATGAGATAAGTCCATGAGTCACATGGTGGGTCCCTGATGGCCCATTGCCTGTCATCCGGGGTGGGTCATTAGCAGGTGATAACAGCTAATGGCCCACAGCTGGTGGTAATAGAATACTTAACTACATCTATATTGCAACCCAGGACACTCTTCAAGGAAGTGCTGAGAGAAGTACAAACCAGGTTTTTCATGCCCTCCTGTCAGTGTTAACTGGATGCCACTTGCTATTCTCAAACTACTCTGTGCTGGAGACATCTATACCATCATTCCCTATTCAAGTGCTGAGATTACCATTGCAGAAATCCAAGAGACTTTTAATGTTCCCTTGATGTACCTTGTGTGTGATCTTTATACTTAATAATGCTGATGAAAATGAATCCAGCTTCTACTGGGTTTGAATTCACACTGTGAAGAATACAAGTTTATTTTCTCTCCTTTACATCAGTCTCCTAAACATAATGTAATACTCCCCTCGTCTTCAGATAGCAGTTCTCCAGAAGTGGAATTACACTCATTTTTTACTAATTACATTTTAAAGTTTGGCACCCTAATATGACCATTATGAATGTTGTTTTATTGGCTCTTAACTCTGCCAAAAGCAACAAGTATCAGTTCCTGCAAAGTGTGACATGAACTGTTAATTAGACTCAGATGTTCAGCTTTAGTTTTCCATTTTGAAGCTATTAGGAGCACGCTAATTGTAACACAGCAGGTAAATAATAATCTGAAACTCTATTTCATAGCAATTACAAGGAAGCCAAGATAAATGTGTGAGTTACAAATGGATTTAAAAAGCATAGTGTGCTTAATGACTGCTTACACATATTACAGATCTTGACTGTCCTTAATAATCAAAGGTTTGTACGAGTTGTACAACAGAAGAGTGCATTTTGATGAGAAGACAGGGAGATCTGTAGTGTTACTGCACCTTCCAGCTCCACATATACAGGACAGGATAAGCAAATGTCATCCTTGGTACAGAAGATGGAAGTATTTTGTTCCTGATAGTCACTGTTCCCTGGTGCCATGAGAGCACAAGTGTGACAAGAACTGGTAGGGGGCAATCATATCCATAGGTTGGACCAACCTGATGACATGACAGTTCTAGAAATGTGTTAGGAAATACTAAGATGACTCAATATTTCTATCTATTGGAGTTCTGACAGCTTTGTGGCAAAGGGCTTCATTGAATGTAAGCAGAGCATTCAGAAATAGCTCTGCCCTTCTTAAGACTGAGCATTAAAGTTGGCTTTTTGATTAGTTGCAAACTGAAACTTTCCAGGTTTTGGGGTTTTTTGTTTGTTTCTTTTTCACCTTTCCATAATGTTTCTGCCTAAGTTCAGAGATTTTCTTTCCCAAGTGACTGTTTTAAGGGAAAGAGATGCAGCTGGGTAACCACTATAATTTAAACAACTTTTTATTACAAAGCAGCCTTGAACATGAACCTACATCCTTACAAGATAAGCTGATATCACTACAGCTGAGAACATTTGTATCTCAACATAACAGAATGCTATGTCCACCAGCAAAAATAGAGCAGATCTGTAGCATGCAGATATTCCCTCAGGTCCATTACAGGGGGAAAAAAAGGGTGGTAAAGTGGTGTAAATATTAAAAACAAAACACACACACTAGCCAAGAAATTTTTCATAAGAGGCATTATGTGAACTAAATACCAGCTTTTTCTGAAGGACTACATTTTGTCTATTTCAGATCCTCTGTGCTATCTTATGATTGTTTAAGATACATTACTGACTATTTCCTCTAGCTACCAAATTTTCATAATTCCCACTACATTTTATGATGCCTTTGGTGAATATAAATGTCATTATCAGAGATTCCAGGCATGATAAGAAAAAAATCTCAGTACTGGAACATCTTTCAATATTATAGTATGCTGGCTGAGGCCTTGCAGGACCAGGAGGGAAATGTTCAGACAGAAGTGACCAAAGAGTATAAAGCTCTTTGGGAGGGGTCACCTCTATATTCCCAAATTAAGAACAACACCCCTGACATTCCCCATGCCCAAGAGTGAAATATCACTCAATGGCATTAAGAAAACTTACAGAAATTACATTTCTTTTGTGATTTCTGAGCTTTGAAAATGGAGTCAGAACAGGTTTTGAAGGGGCTTCTCAAGTTTTAGTGTGTAACTTTTAAAAATGTTGCAATTATTTCCCTCTTTTCTATATGGAGTCAGCATTAACACACTTTCCCTTATTATCTATATTTACATATCCTATTGAATTCCTCTGAAAGAGATTCTCAGTTTTCCTTGGGAGGTGTATCTTTTTATTAGGGATATGGCTCCTTTGAGTCCATATCCCTAATATGCCTCTTGCCTTGCAATATTCAGCAAAGCAAAACTTCCCATGTGTATTCATTATTTTTTTCTCTACTAATAGATACAAAGTGAAATGTAATTTCTTTCTGCTTCTTTAAAAAGGTCTCTTGGTAAATAAAGAGTTGTAATTCCCATAACTCCAATGTAGAGGAATACACAAACTGCTCACAGTCACATAAGATTGTCAGCATTATCAAAGGCTGTTGACATGATTGAGCTGAAAACAGATGCTCTGACCTCATCCTTGATTGCTTGACACATTTTCCCATGTGTAGCCATTTAAAATCCAACCAGAGGCCCGGTAAAAGACCTTTCCATGTCTGCTCAGTGTCACCCAATGCTCTGCCCATTGGTGCACTTCATTTAGGATTCCTGATTTAATTTATCCCCCATTACCCTCACTTTTCTGAAAATCAGCTCCTTGGCACCTATATACACAATGTGTAAGTGGAAATATATAAAATTATCCCTCCCCCCTTTTCTCTTTCTTTTGCAATAGTATTGGTAATAAGATGTAAGTCAAGATTACAGCTTTCCCCAGAGAATGTTGCTCTCAGTCTAATCCTTTCCATTAGAAAATATGTTTGAAGATCAGATCCTGTTGGTTAAATCTCTTGGTAAAATCTGGTTCTTCACGAGTGAAATTATAAAAATGTAATAAATTTGTTTTAGGAAAAAATATTGAAAATACGTGAATTGAAAAATTCATGTTAATTAAATTCTGAGAGAAAGTAGCATGAAAAAGGTGAGACAAGAGTTGCACAAATGTAACAGGGCAGGGAGAATGGAAGAGAAGCAGATAATGAAAATATGCAGCATTTTTCCCTCTCCCCTGTAAATGGTAGAGCAACTAAAAGGAAGCAACAGAGCCTGAAAATCACAGAGCAAGTATATGAAAAATGGAAACAGACAGAGGAAATTAATAATTTCCTGTACAACCAGAATGATCTTTTCAAGATAAACAATAGGCTTACAAATGAAAACGACAAAGAGAAAAAAAAGTTTCTAGAGAACATTCTTTCTTCTTGAAATGCTAAACAGCCCAGATTTGCTGTATGTTCTGAAAGGAACCTTTTCAAGGAAAAGCTTTGTGATTGGGCCAAATTTAGCTAATATATTTTCTTGTTTGTTTTTTTTATACATTCAAGTGGGTCTGAAGTGTACAACATTTAGCCCAGAAGATATACCATAGTAACAGCTTTTCATGTGGATACTAGGAATAGACAGCTAGAATGATCTTTGCATAAAATTGTGTGCTTTTTTATGATAGTTGTATTATTTCCATTAAATAGCAAGTTAAGGATACATTATATTAAATTATCTAGGACATTATTAACACATGAATAAAACATGGTTTTGGTAATGTGAAGTAATACTTTTGTCCTGTGAGAGTCCCTAACATTTAATGGAGAGGAAAATACATGCCAAGGAGCAAAACACAGCATGGACCAGCAGACAGAGCAATCACTCTGCTCACATGGGTAATTCTGATTTGCATCAAGTGAAGGTTTGGAATTAAACATTCCTCTTTCCCATTGACAGTCACCAAGTAAAGCAGCTGCAGATATGGTTTAGGGACACCAAGTGATGTGGTGTAAGACAAGTGATCTGTGGACCTTAAATCTCCTGCAGTTTGTGAGCAACTCCAGAACAGCTCCCGTTCCAGTACAAAGTCACACTAACAGCAATGTGGCTTTGACATCTAAAGGTTGCCAAACAGCACAAATTCTCAGCTTTGGGAGCAGCTGAGCCAAGCACAGGCTAATGAGTCAGATATCAGTGGCTATCGTGATGTCCAAAGGGATCTCCAAGCACACGAAGCAGACCTCATGAAAAACATGTGTTTTACATGTATGTGTTCAATTTTAGGGTCGCAGTAAATGGCCAGAACAGTGTAATGGAAAGACACTCAGGTCAGTGAGACAGAGACTCAAGGCAGACAATTTGTTCAGGTTTCAGATTTTAATTCTCTAGCACCACTGGAAAACTGAAAAAAGTAGCTTCAAGCTTGTTATTTGAGAACTAAGCACTCAGTCAATATCAGCTAAAATCTGTATTTTTCCTTCTAGCTAGGACTGTATCAGAGATAAGACTGCAACTAGTGCATAAGAAGATAAGAAGTGTAGGGTTACTTTTTCTACGTTGCTGTACTTCAGTAGTCCTGAATGTCAACTTATTTTGATGATCACTGAAAGTTTTAAAAACACTTGCAAATTAATTTCCTGGCCAGAGGAAAATGACAGATAATTCATATAGCCTGTAGAGCCTCCTACTAGTCATGCTTCACAAGCAAGACATGATGAGTTTCTTTTGCTTCATTTCCCCTACTATTTTGACATGAAAATGAGGGAAGGATGTGATGTGATTGCAATGCACATGTGAGAAAAGGAGATGAGGCACTGAAATTTTTCTACTTAATTACAAATCATAGGCTTACATAGTACTAAATTTTTGTCTACTGTAGATTTTATTTTTTAAAACAAATTGAAAATAATTTCAGTTTAAAAGGAATAAAACCCACAGAAATAAAGAATATATAGACAATTTTCTGTTTGCTTAAGATTGTAAGGGATATCATCTATCCTTTTTACTGATCACACTGTAATTACACTAAGCTCTCATCTTCAAAGGATGTGTAGGCCTTAAACTCATCCTATCAGGAGTCCTTTTTTCTTAATAAAGTGTAATATAAGAGGAAATTGATAGTAGGACCAAACAATCTTTCCCAAACAATTTTGTGGATTTTTAGCTAAAACACCAGTCAGTCCAGCAGCTGTCAGAGTTTTCTTCATCGAGACAAGGAGTTCAAGCCTGTAAAGTACTTTAGCCACTAAAGTTTTTTACTGATGCAGCTGCAAAGAAAAAAATCTAGATTTTTGCATTATTTATTTAACATTTAGCTTTGACAATGTTTGGATAATATCAGTAGTGGAAGCCATTGGAAATCAATGAGATACTTTGGGGGTTCATTAAGGTAACAGTTCTGTTTAGCTTAATTATGTAATGGAAGCATGACACAAATACTTTGCACAAACAGAACAATGTGCAGGGATTACAATTATTTGTCTCACTAATTAAACCTCCCACTTGGGTTCTTTGTTGCAAGCCTAATTTCATAAACTCATCATGCATGTCATTCCATGAGTCACGGAGAAGTTAAACTGGTAGACCACATCTAAATTTCATCTCCTGTTGGAGAATTTACTGGGATTCTCCTATGTGTTTTGGGTGTTTGGGTTTGTTTGCCAAAAATGCTCTGAAACAGTGGAAATCAATCAAAATTAAAAGCTAGCAAAGCTCTGGGGGGATGATTAAAAGATTGTTAAAATCAGTAGAAAGTTTTCTTGGATGTCACAGTTCAGACATTACAACAGTAATCTCAGTTAAAAAAACTGTAAAAAGGCAGACTACTGACAGTATGAAGGTTAAAGGGATTTGGATATCAAATCACTGAATATGTACAGTTGTTTGAAGTCCTCAACTTCCCTGTTCAGTGGGAGAGTTAGTGCCATACAGGATGGAATTCAAAGGGTGTTTACTGCTGTGGGTCTCACCATGCTGTCAACTACTCAGAGACACTAGGGGTAATCTTTGGTCCAAATGTGTTCAGGTTTAGGGACATAAGAACACATTAATAGGCATGTTACAAATATGCTGATCTCACTGGTAAGGTTGTTCAAATATTTTCTAAGACTGAGAATTTGAACTATTCAACCCTAGTCCTGCCTTTAGTTTTATATGCATAATTTTTAGACCTTCCATTCCTGAATTTAAAAAAGTAGGCTTTTGAAACTATCAAACTCATTTTCAGTCCTGTGCAGAAATGATGTGTACAGTGCAAATTATTTTTTAACAACCTTCCTTTTCTCTCTCTGTTCATGCTAGGTATGATCATAAAGACTGCAAAAACACTATGTTGAATGTGTCTGATTTCAGTTCTCCTCTACCATTTGATTAAGGTTCATGTCTATTTTACTAGACAGAGACTCAGTAGAAATTAAATTCTATTTGCTCATGGTCCATTATGATCTACTGACAATGCAAATTCACTCCATCTGTGTAGTTAAGCTGTACTTATGATTGACAAAGAGTTGTGGTCAATCCAAGAATTTATTTTCAGTTTTTGTGCTCTATGATTCTGTGATAAATACAGAAGGACTTTATATCTTGATTTTTGTTGTGGAAAAAGTTTAATAGAACTGTATTTATCATTCTGAATTACATTCCTCCCTAATATTCCTTGAGTATAAAAAAAATAAAACTCTCTTTTTTCTCTTTGAATTGTTTTAGTAAAATGAAGACTCTTCAATATAAATTAGAGTTCACATTGTTTCACCTACAAAAAGTGAATATACACCACTCTGATAGAAATCTAATAGAAATAGAGGGTGCATAAGAGGGGTCCATGATTAAGGTCTATATTATACAGTTGTTATTATAATTGCCAAGGGTAAATGACTCTTTGCACTCACCAAGTACAAAAATATTTTAATTTTGTTTTTATTTTCAGTCAAACTGTCTCTGTACTCTTTGATTAGGCTCAATTGAAATAAGTGCTATGAATCCACCAAAAAAACCAATTGTCTGGAATGAGGAAGTTGTAAGACACTTTATCTCATACCACAAGGAAAGATGTGAATCATTACCAGGGCTTAGAGGAAAGTGCTTAGAGGAAAGTGCTTACAGGAAAATTAACACCATGGAAGTTGTCCTTTAATTTATCAAACAAGGTGTGAAAGTAGAAATGGGAAAAGACTTACGTAAAAGGCACACAATTTTTTTTTCCAAGACTATGTTTGCACCCCTAAATAAATATATATTTTTATACACATGAGAATTTGAAGATGTCACATAGGGGCTGAGAGAATATAGTATATTTCATAAGTTTTGTGGAAACAGTATCTTCATAGGTGATTCTGACTAAATTTAGGAAATGATGGAAGTAAGAATAAAGCAGTCAATAAACAGGAAAGTGTAAAAATATTCAGGGCCTCATGCTTTGTTGATAATATTATATATTTTTATATCTGTGTATTTATATATTATATATTTTATACCTAAAGAGTAAACATATAACGTAAAACATGCATGTTTCCATACACGTATGCATATAATTTGATTATATTACTTATATAAAATATCAAAAAGAAATAACATTCTATTATCTATGGAGAGAGACTTATATATATACGCATATATATGTTCTCCATTTAAGACATTTGAAATCTTGACCTTTATTTTGATTTGAGCATCTTTGAAACTTTGATCAAAGATTCTTCTTCACAAAGACTTGCCTCTGTAAAAAATCCCTATTTCTGGCAATTTTATAATGTTGGGAAAACCTTTATAGTTTCATAATATGCATACACATTCACTTTGCCAAGGGAGGAATATTTTTGGCCTAGTTTTAGGTAATTTTTATTAACATTATCACTAGTAATTAGTAACTTGGCACACAAGCAAGTACCAAACCAATGTGCAGTGAAATTTGAAACAGCCAAGACCAAAGTGAGAGAAAGCAGGCAGATTATTGGCACCAAAATGTTTCAAAATTAAGAACACTTACAGTAATTTTAACTGTTTCCAAGAAGCTAAAACTCTAATAGTTGAATCTGAAATAACGACTTTCCTCTGAACCTCGATGCTCTGGCTTCAGAGAGCTTTGATTTATTAAAACCCACACAAAATAAAGGGGGGGGGGGTGAAGGAACTTTTAAAAATATTTCAATCATTCCAAGCCTTTGCTGTGTGCTCAGATAGATGCCTACAGGCTTTGCTCATGAGTCCCTGTGCCAAATTTCAATCGGTAGCAGCTTGTTGCCATAAGAAGAGCACCACAGACCAGAAGACAATGAACCAGGTGACAGAGTGAACCATGGACATCTGTTTGTCTCTGGAGAGTGGATCGTCTGTATTGGCTGGGGACAAATGAAGCTGTATATGTCTATCCAACGTTAGTGTCTGCCAAAACCCAACACAATTTGGCTAATTCTTTCCTCCTGATATAATTATCTGTTTAGCTGAAGAGTTACCATATTCATTATAATTCTGAGCATCTCCTCAATCTATATTAATTATATGGATAATATTATTTAAAACACAGAGCTCACGGAGTCACATCAACAGTCAAGGAAGCACATTAGCCTCCGGCTAATTGCTCAAGTAAATTGTTGGGCTTCTGTGTGTACAATTTAGATCATCATTCTGTTCACAACAAAAATAATCACTAACTTTGCCCAAGTTATCCTTTCAGTATGAGCTCCTATTCATGCTTAAAAGAGGGAATTTTCTCCCATGTGAATAAAGAAAAAGGCTTTATTTATCTTCAGGTATCTGTAATTGGAAAGTCATTCCCTGAGCAGTGTCTGTGCTTTTTATCATTAAATGAAGGCATGATAAGAATGAAAGTAGAAACCAGTATGCACTCAGATTTAATCGGATCTTGCTTTATAAACCATTTGTAAATCTAAGGAGCAAATGTATTCTATTGCATAAGACTGGATAAATGGCAAGTGATAAGCCAGTTGCAATGCAAAAATCACAAAGGCAATTATATCAGTTATAACTGATAGAACAATAAGCACAGAAAATTGCAGATACATTTAGTTGATTTTGTTGACAATCAACCAAAGCCATTAAGTTCATGAATTTCAGCCTTGCAGGGAAGATTAATCTAGGTGTGTTTTGCAAAGCAGACTGATAGAGCATTTTCCCTTGCACAAGAAAAAAAGCTGGATACATTAGGAAATCATAAAGCACATGGATAAAAGTGACCATCATTCTTGGCAGAGTAATTAAAAATTAAAAACTAACAAACCTGGTTTAGCAATAATTCTCATTCCAAATGAGGCAATTAGAACTTCATTTTAGTAAAGATTTCGTATTGTTTAAGACATTGCAATTGCAATTAAGTCGAGCTGGCTTATGAAATGGATCAGCGGTAAAGAGAAATGCATTGTGCCTGATTTAAAATCAATCAGGCTCTGGGGGGGGAGGGGTATGAAGCATGGGACTCAGGAATAGAACGATTAACTAGCAGATTCACTGAAATCAGACCAAATCAGATTTAATTCAGGATACATTTTCCGTGCAAAGATGCGTTAGGAACAAGGTGTATAGACATTTCCACCAGCAAACTTTTTAATTCTATAAACTCATCTTGTCACCAGTCCTAACTTAAAATGGATTCTGCTTTCTTGGACTGCTCAATGCCACCCAAAACACACCTCCCTTAATATGACAGGTAATCTGCACAAATGATCTTCTCAAAAGAATTATGCTTTTCTGTGGGAAATGGCAGAGCCTGGTGCTGTCTCTGCTTGCACTTCACATCCTGTGGGTTAATTGATCCTTCAGCACAGAAGGCACGTTCTGATCTCTCTTGAAAACGTATTCAGGTTCCTTTGAAGTCTGTAGTAGTGTTTCTGCTGACTTCAAACAGCTTGGGAACAGCTCTGTTATGGGTAAACAGGGAAGAAAAAAAAGGTGAGCAAGGAAAATTAGCTTGAAAAAAATACTGCTGGTACTGATCTAAAAAGAAAACATATACATGACACAGCATGCAATAACAAGGTGTTATGTAAACACTGTATCATAAAAAATCAATTTTACATGCACAGGCATTTAGGAAGGAAATGTCAGCAAAATTATCAAGATTGCAAGGGATTATATTGCTGAAGTTAATGCTCCAATATAGTTCACTGTTGAGGTAACATTTCTCAGAAGAGTTTCACACCAGCGGAAATCTCAGACTGCTGCTGCCATTACTCAGCCCATCAAAGCTGACACCCTGGAAGCTATGTGCACCCAAGACTGCCTCTGAACTAACATGCCCTGCCTCGAGACAGCAGCCCCTGCTGTGGATGTGACCTCCCACACCTGCCAGGCACTGCTGCTGCACCACGTGAGCTTGTGTTCAATGACAAATTAAGGACTTTCTGCATTGGTCTCCATTTGTAACTCAAGTATGCTTTCAGGCATCCTGAGCACTAATAATCCATGTTATCTGCTGCTTCTGAAGATATCAAATTAATCAGAAGGTTTCATCACAACAGCACAAATGTTCCAGGTATTCCTTGCTGCTCCCAGTCTGCTCAGATTTGCCCATTGCAGAATGACTGCCCTTCCCTTTGCACAAAGCTTTCAGTAACTAAAGAAATTAGGTAACCTCCTGCATGAAGAAGTACTTGCTTGACTAGGACAGTTTTCTAATCCTAGGCTGTTGTTTCAAAAATCAGAACCTTAAAATGCTGTGCCGTGCTTTTAAAAAAATTTAAACCACTTCCCAAGGCTGATTTGAAAGCACGAGGGACTAAAGGCTAACTCTGCATTGCAAATATTTTGCTTAGCAAGCTAGTCACAATCCCAATGCTATAAGTGAAGTCCTGATATCAGCTACAGCGCTGTTCTGCCTGTCCATCTGCTCAGATTCTGCATTTTGGAGCAGAAATTAGGAACAGTGAGGGGTATTACTACTCTCCAGATTATATACCCGGAGGATATTTACATACATGTTTGTGTATGGAAACAGCCTTGTCCCATCTCCTTCAATGTGCTTTATGAATTGATCAGTTGAACTAGCAAGTACTATTGGTAATTCAGACACAGAACCATTTTGATAAGTATTACTTCTATCAAGCTTTCATGTCCTTCTAAGATAATCCTTCTCAAAGTAAGCTTACTGTTAGGATATGACCATGAGAGTTTTCGGAGGAAGAGAGGAGAGAGAGAAGTATTGCAGGAGATGCACAGAAATCTACTTCCCCGTTTCACCACTATTAATTTACACACACACACGTCCCTTAGGTCTGTTCTATGTATTGCTATTGAATACACACTATACTGGCTTAAAAAGTTAGATTTGGAAATGTTGATGAAACACCTGCAAGCAAGGAAGAACTAGCCATTTCTTTGACTTCTAGTGTATCTTGAATTTCTCTCCATCCTTTTCATATTAACATCAGTAATTTGAATTTGGCCAACATGTATTCCCAGAAGTAATTCAAACTTCATTTGAAGACCTCCAAGAATAAGCGTGATAATAAAAATACTGTTCTTGTTAATATTTTCTGCTTATCTTGGGGGTTTGGATAATTGAGTAATTATGGCTTTTGTAAAAATGTACTTAATTTACTCATCTAAATTATTCAGCTTTAAGTCCAGAACACTTACTATTTTTTTTTTTTTTGGTGAGCTGGAAAAATCCTAAAATATCTACCATTTTCTATTCCTGAAGATACTTATCACAACTGAATCACATTACCTCTCACACTTCCCTTAAATATACTAAACAAAGTGAACCCTTCAATTCTTTGGAAGAAAGCCATATCTTACAGATCATTAATCACTTCTAATCTTCAACCCTCCCTATATGCAATTTTCCACAATCCTTCTAAAAACATGGATAGCCATGGGATTCAGTGTGTTCCTTCTACAGGGAAAAAAAGCCAATTACAGAGGTAAAGCCATATATTTGCTAATTTACTCCCTCTAAATAACGATAACACTAGACTCTTTGTCTAATGTGTACATTGCTATTATTTTTTTTAATCTGGTTCTTGGTTACTGATGAGTATATTGAGTCATGCTGCACTGAAAAACTACTCCTTGAAAATCTTCAATGGAAATTCCCACTCTAGATACTCCATTCACCTGTTATTTCTTATTAATGACAAGGTTTGAGAGCTTCAGGTCAGCTCTCATCTAATCATCTTGCGCATAAATGCCAGATTTCAATCTGAGGGTCATAAAGTACCAATCAAACTGCTTACTCAAAGGCTTTGTGTTTTACAGAGCCTTTATCAGCTAAAGCCATTATCTCAATTCAAATTGATGTTATATAACATAAAACAGATATACACTGGGGGGAATTTTAGCTTCTGGGGTTTTTTTGCCATTGTTCTTTTCCCACACAGGAAGCTACAGTGGCTGCTATTAATAATGTTCTCTGTCATCACTTCTTTATGGATTGAATCCAGTCTGAATTTTTCTGTTATTATTCTCAAGTAGACTGTGACTCTTCAAGGACAAAAATGTCTGGTCTGTAGGAGAAGTAAAACAGAATTTGATGTCAGTGTCATTACAGGCCGTCTACAGAAAAGGATCAGGATTGTTAATCAGTGTAATATATGCAATAGCAGTCAGCCCAGTAGATTATCTTTCTAAATCACGGAACCTACAGGAACTGGGAAAGTTACTACCAAACACCCTACACACTTCACAAAGAGTTGCATTTCACAAAACACCTTACAGTTACTAAAATTTGTTATATCAATAGAAATGCAACCCAGAGGTTTAAAATTTACTTATCTATGACCTTTATACCTGATCTTGTATGAGCTCTGAATCCAAATGCAAAATTTGAATGATCATCACGTCTTTTCTTGCAAATGTTGAACACTATTGATTTTACTCTTTAATTTTTGTCTCAGTCATATCAGTCAACAAGAGCCTTTGAATGTATATGCTTGTTTATGTTGCTATGGTTCCCTTTGCTGTGCTGAGGAAAACCCTGTGAAATGAATTTGCATTTTGCTGAGAGAAATCTGTCTTTTGCTTCTTCTCACCAAGAGATCATTCTTTGTGATATTTCAGTCTCTTGCTGAGAGCATTGTCTTAAAATTGCAGAGAATTATGGCTTTATATGGGGTGACGATATTAAAAAAATACATGTGGTTATTCTCAAAACAAATATTATTTTTTATCAAAATGCTGTGTTGAAATGTAACAAAGATTATTCCATCAAGATGAAACAAGAAGAATCAAACTAAATGCAGGACACTGTGTTTAAAACTATAATGCAAGAAAAAGGACACCTCAGACTTCGTTTTCTCCTTATTTTTCTTTTTTATAGATAGAAACAAGAAGAAAAGATCTATGGTATTGGAATAGGTGCAAGGAAATAAAGAAAATTTTAAATTGCTTTTATTTTCATAACACCCTACTAGAAAAAGGTCAGGCATATATCAAAGAAAGCCTTCCAATATTTTAGGTTTTAACCCCAAAATTGAGTAAAAAGTAGAAGCAGTCTATTGCTTCTAAATTTTGTCAGGCAACATTTTGTGTTTGATATATTTAATAGTGATATAATCTAACTAAAGTGCTTAAATCATGGATTAGGAAATAAAACTCACGAAATTTCTATATCTCCTGAACTGATTGCATTTATAGAAAAAAATACTGTAATTGCAAAACAATATGGTGGTTTGTCAAGTTATTGAAATGCAAGGGTAAGATTTTGTCCAGAATGAAAAGGCTGCACCTCAAAAGTCTAAATTATGCTCACTGCCAGGATCCACGAGTTTGCAAAGGCATCTATATATCTTGAGGATATATGACTTGCTCCTCTTCTTAGCAGGCAAAGAGCTGACAAAATTTGGAACTGGAGCCCTCAGGGCACTCTGGGCTTTCTGCTCATATAGACACATATTGGAGTGCCATTGCTAGTGTAACTTTAGGTAAATTAAATGATTTTCAAAGCAAAAAGGAAGGGTTTCAATTCCCTGCCATAATGACACATGGACTTTGGAGCGACAGGAGCCCATATCCATGACACTCCTTTTCCTTCCTCCTTCCTCCTCTGCGACTACTGAAGCAAGAACCAGGTATTCACAAGGTGAAGTGGTAGCACAATTCCTGGTGTTAACAGGTGATAATGCCAGCACGTGGAGCTGCAATTTTGGTCATAAGGGGATAGAAAAGTTATTTCTTACAGGCCATCATGCAGAAGAAAGTAGACAGCATGCTGCATGGATCTCTGGGAAAGGAAAGGCTGTATTAATAAGTGACATGTTTTAACAATAGGGAGAAATTAACCAAATCTAAACATAATTTGAGATCTAATATTACATTCTAAAATATTCAAAATGTTTTCAATTATTCCTTGTAGCATCTATCTAGTAGCTTTAAGCTGCTTTTTATTCCAGGTCTAGCCATCAGAAGATGGTGATATCTTCAACTCAAAAAGAGAAAAGCTGGCAACTAAAACTGCCATGTGTGGTATTGGAATTATTTTCCAATGCTGGACTTAGACTCATAATCCCTGCAAGCCCTACACTAGTAGAAAACATTGCTAGAGTGTTTGTGCCTAACACCAATTCTCTTCTCAGAAAGAAACCTGAGAGTACATGTTCATGAGCTGAATTTCACCCAAGCATAAATAACAGCAAACATCCTCTTCAGCTTCACGTAAAAGGACATTCCTCTTCAAAAGCCCAGTCAGGTGCCTGATCACAGCCAGCAATTGTTCAAGCAGATAAGTCAAGATTTTGTCATTAAGGGAGATGATAATAGAACCACACTGATTAGTGTAATCCATCATAAGTTTAAATAGTAGAAGGAAAGCTCAATAATGCCAATGCGTCAAACGCCAGGTCAATAGTATTCCTTGGCAAGGCAGATTATGGAGTCACAATGACTGGAATGATCCATTTATTTCAAGCTAAAATTTATATCTCTTTATCACAGACAAAATATGAGTGGTTAAATTTGCTCTTACAGAGACCTGACTTTAAAACTGAACCAACTTTTAAAGTTCTTCTCAATTAATATTATTTCAGGCTTCTCCACTACATCTCTTTTTTCACTGCAAGAGATATACAATATTATTTAAGCCTCAGAAAATCTTCATTGGAGATTTCTTAAAAATATAAAAATTTAAAACTTATGGTCCCTTCTACAAATGTTCAGCTGACTATTTTCACTATTAACACAAGAACATGAAATGGGATTCTAAGGAGCTACATATTCAGGAGAAAAGAATATTAAAGCACAGAAAGTGCTTGGGTGTAACAGAAAAGAACACAATGAATACACTTAGAACAATCAGATGAACATGTGATTTTGTATCCCTGTGCTCCTGTGTGGGTTACACATGCTTTCCCTTTCAGATGTCCCCTGAGGCATGTTGCATTTGGCTGCTTGTTCACTCACCAACATGCTTCCCAAAAGGCAAGTTTTAGTCTGATTAAGACGTTGCTTCTGCTTTGAACATGTCTAGTTCCCTTCAAAGAACAGCCTCTACCTCCCCATTCCCCTTTAGAGAAAACAAATGAACTATTCATGCAAAAAAGTCTGTGTGTGACTGGGACAGTGGGGGACATGAAATGAAGAAGAAGAGGAAGAGGAAGAGGAAGAGGAAGAAGAAGAAGAAGAAGAAGAAGAAGAAGAAGAAGAAGTAGAAAAAGACAAAAGTTAAAAAGTTAAAAAAATAATTGGAATAAGTATAGAAATAAGAAAAAGAAAAGAAATAAGAATAATAATAAGAAAAAGGAAAAATAATAAGAATAAGAATCAAATAATGTAGAAGAAAAAATAGTAAAAGTAAAAAATAAGAATAGGAAAATGAATAAGAATAAAAAGTTTAATAGTAATAAGGATACTAATTCTAATCACCAAGAAGACCTGATGGAGAGCATCAACAGGATGCCATTGGGATCCACGCAGCAGTGAGGTTTTCTACTTAATCTGTCTCTGTCACTCACTTTCTCTCCCCCCATCTCTTTTCTATTTCTTTCTTTCTTTCTTTCTTTCTTTCTTTCTTTCTTTCTTTCTTTCTTTCTTTCTTTCTCTTTCTTTCTTTCTTTCTTTCTTTCTTTCTTTCTTTCTTTCTTTTTCTTTCTTTCTTTCTTTCTTTCTTTCTTTCTTTCTTTCTTTCTTTCTTTCTTTCTTTCTTTCTTTCTTTCTTTCTCTCTCTCCCTCTCTCTCTCTCTATCTCTCTCTCTTTCTCTTTCTCTTTCTCTTTCTCTTTCTCTTTCTCTTTCTCTTTCTCTTTCTCTTTCTCTTTCTCTGTCCCTCTCTCTCATTTACTGTTAAATAAAAGCCATACTATGGACTTTGGCATATGGCCTCGTTTAAACCTTAATTCAAGCAGAGGCATTTCTGATCATTTTAATAACCAGATCATAACAAGGGGCTAGAAGCCCACAAGTCCGGGGGCTGTTCCATGCCACTCCCAGTGGGTTTGGCTGCTGAAGGGCGCTGGCTGAGGCCCTTTGTGACACAGGCACACTGTGTCAGGGCCCTTGGTGATATGGGACATTGTGATGCCCAGAGGCCGTTGTGACACGGCAGAGCCCTGCCCCGCCCTGCCAGGGGGGTATATAAGGGGCGTGCCTTATATACTGCCCTGGGGTGCCCAGTTCCAGCTGAGCCACTGTGTCAGGAAGAAGTAACTTCTGGGATTCCTCTGCATTAGACAACGTCAGAGATGGAGGAAGATAGGGCAAACCCCAGCTCCCAGCCCTCCAGCCCCTTGCCCACCTGGCTGGAAGACCAGGCCTTCAGTGGGCAGTGGATGGGGGCAGGCGGCAGCTCAGCCCTGCCTCTGTTGGAGGCTGAGGAGGAGAGGGACTTTGTCAACATGGATGAAGAGTGTGAATGCGACCTGGATCAAGAGCTTACCCAGTGGGCAGATGTTAGCGGCCGAGAGCCTTGCTTGTACGAAGAAATGACAGCCCGAGAGTTTGACCAATGGCAAGAAGAAATGAACATCCAGGAAGTTTCCCCATGGCTCCCCAGGAGACACCAAGAAATGCACCAGTGGGAGGTGGGTGTGAGAGGCCAGTGTGGACATGATACACAGCTAGAGCTGGAGCTGTACCACTGGGAAGAAGCTATGACAGTCCAGGAGCTGGACCAATGGGACAAAGATGATGGCATATGCCAAGAGTTGTCCCAGGGGGATGGAGATGTGACAAGCCAGGAGCTGTCCTGGGGGGAAGGGGAGGTAGATGAGGAACTCTCTCCTTTGGAAGATAAGCTAGGTCATCCACACATCTGCCAATGGGAAGAAGAAGAGAGAGACCCAAAGTTGTCCCACGTGGGAGACAGCAGCCCCACAGAGCTATTCCAAAGAAGAGAATATGTTGTAATGCCACCCCAATGGGAAAAAGACATGAGTGACCACAAGCTATCCCAAAGAGAAGAAAGGGGGAGCAGACAGGGATTGTCCCAAGGGGGAGAAGGAGTCAGTTACAAGACCTGGGACAAAGCCTTGCACCCCGAGAATGACAAGGATGCCCAGACTAGTGTGCAGGAGGGGCCCTCCTCTCCCAGCAGTGTGGCGGGAGAGGCAGCCCGGGAGGTACCCAGCACCTCTCCTGCCCTGGCCAGTCCCACAGAGGCTGAGCAGACAGCTACTGCTGCCCCAGCTGCAGCTGCGGAGGAGGAGCCCTCCAAGCCCCTGACACCCGAGGTGGAAAAGGCACCCAGTTCTCCTGCCCTCATCGAGGAGGTGCCAGTGGCAGGGACAGACAGCCCAGTCCCTGCCCCACACAGCCCCCCAGGCTACAGCCAGGCTCCGCCAGACTCAGCACAGATCATCAGCAGTGAGATGGTGAACAAGGATGTGCTTGAGACACCCAGCCAGCAGCCAGAAGAACAGACAGACCCGGAGCAAAGCATGGCTGGACAGCTAGAAGAGGCAGCTCCAGTAGGAAGGGAAGAGAGCCCAGTCTCTGCCCCAAAAAGCCCCCGCTCCCCCCCCAGCTCCTCACCCAGCCCACTGGGAGCCCAGGCCCCCAGTGAGCAGCAGGAGGAAGCAGACAGGAAATTACTAGTGCCAGAGGAAGATGGCAAGGAGGACGCCTTGGCTGGGGAGCCTGAGCTTTCCCAGTCCAAAGAGGAGAAAGACCCAGAGCTCTCCCAAGGAGAAATGAGCAAATACCAAGATGTGTCCAAAGGTGATGGCTGCACTGAGTCAGAACTGACACAGGGAGATGCTGGTAGCTACCAGCAAGCGTCCAAAGGGGAAGCTGTCCCTGAGCCAGAGCAGTCCCCAGGCGATGCTGGTAGCTTCCAGGAAGTTTCCAAGGGGGAAGCCCACAGTGAGTCAGTCCTCTCCCAAGGACATGGTAGTAGCTTCCAAGAACCATCCAAGCAGGATGAATGCATCAAGCAAGATCTGTCCCAAGGAGCCACCGATAGCCGCCAGGAATTTGCTGATTGGAAAGAACCTGTTGAGCAAGGGCTTTCCCAGGGAGAAGTTTGTAGCTACCATGAACTCTCTGACTGGGATGAATGCAACAAGGAAGACCTGTCCCTAGGAGAAGCCATGAGCTACGAGGATGTTTCTGACTGGGAAGAAAACATGCAGCAAGGGCTTTCCCAGGGAGAAGTTTGTAGCTACTGTGGACTCATCTCTGACTGGGATGAATGCTGTGAGGAAGACCTGTGCCTAGGAAAAGCCATGAGCTACGAGGATGTTTCTGACTGGGAAGAATGCATGGAACAAGGGCTTTCCCAGGGAAAAGTTTGTAGCTGCCGTGAACTCTCTGACTGGGATGACTACAGCGAGCAAGAGCTTCCCCATGGAGAAGTCAGGAGCTATCAAGAACTGTCTGATTGGGAAGAGTACATTGACCAGAAGGTGCAAAAAGGGAATTGCAACCAACCCTTCATGCAATCCAGTTGGGAAGATGATAGTGACAGCTGGGACAGCTGCGAGCATGTGAGCCTCGGGGTCAATTTCTTGCTGCGAGAGGAGGACGAGCTGGATGATGTGAGTGTCCTCGAACTGTGTGAAGACAGAGAGCCAAGACCAGGAACTTTGACCGGATCTGGGCCCCCAGTGCCCATCCCTCGGGAGGCTTGGGTTGAATGCCAGGCATTTGAGCTGTGCCACCATGTGCTCTGTGCCTCACATCCCCATCCAGAAGCCCAAGCCTTCAGAGGACTCGCAGTTTGTCCTGCTTTTGCAGAGCATGTGCGGGAGGCATGGACACAGAGCCCACTGCCTGCCCTGCACTGCTGCTCCAGCCCTTCACCTCACCAGCTGGGAGCCCTGACGCTCAGCCAGCAGCTGGGTCCCCCTCAGAGACGTCCCTCTCGCATCAGATCAGCACTGCAGGCAGTGGGCAGCCTCTTCTACTGCTCCTGCCTGGCAGCACGACCTGAGGATTAGTGCCCACTGACGGCACCAGGACGGGCCCTGCAGATGGCTGCTGGCCCACAGCCCAAAACCATGACCCCAAGTGCCCCTTCCAGATGACTCTTCAATACTTCCAGAGATAGTGACCTCTCCGCCTCCTTCAGTGACTTTTTCCAATGCTTGACAACTCTGTCAGGGAAAAATTGGTTTGAACATTTCACCGGAACCTCTCCTGGTGCAACCTACGGCCATTTGCTCTCATCCTGAAAGGATTACTTGGGAGCCTTTGGGATTTTTTCCATGAGGAATGGTCACAGAGAGGAGATGTTGATCCCAGGACCACGCTGCACATTGCAGGACTGCAACACACACAGTTTATCCAAAACAAACAGAAGCTGGTTTTAAGAAATAAAAGTATTAATAAATAAATAAATAAATAACCCACAAAGAGCAAAAGAATATGAATAATAATAATAATAAGATGGAGAAGATGAAGAATTAGTAGTAGTAAATAAGAGGTAAGAATAAGAATAAGAACAAGAATAAAAGGAAGAAGAAGAAGAAGAAGAAGAAGAAGAAGAAGAAGAAGAAGAAGAAGAAGAAATAGTAGTAGTAAATAAGAAAAAGGATGAGAACAAAAAGTTGAATAAGTAAAATAAAAAGAACAAGATTAAGAATAAGAAGAAAAAGAAGAAAACTAATAAGAATAATAATACTAAGAAGAAGAAATAGTAGTAGTAAATAACAAGTAAAGGGATAAGAAAAATAATATGACAATTTAGAAGACAAAATAGTAGAAGTAGCAAATAGTAATAATAACAATTGTAATTATAATAATAACAATAATAATAATAATATAAAGTTAAAATACACATCCACACATATCTTAGAATCACAGAATGGTTAGGGTTAGGAAGGACCTCAAAGATTATCTAGTTCCAGTTGATTCTCTTCTGTTCTCTTTCTCTCTGACACCTCTTTCCTATTTCTATCTCTCACCCTCACATTTCTTGCTAAATAAAATCTATGTTAAATAAAATGGGTATTTTGTCATCACATGGTCTCATTTGCACCTTAATTCAGGCAGAGATATCTCTCTCTAATATGATCATATCACATTCTCTGCCCAGCCTGTGTTTGTGCTTGCAATTCCCTCGAGCCAGGTGCAGCACCTTGCACTTGCCCTTTGGAACTTCATGAGTTTGATATGGATCCACTTCTTAAGCATGTCCAGGTACCTCTGGAGGGCATCCCTTCCCTCCAGCATTTTGACTGCAACAGTCAGCTCAGGGTCATTGGCAGCCTTGCTGAGGGTGCCTCAGTCCCACCGACAAAGATGTTAAAGAGCAACAGTCCTAGCACTGACCCCTGAGGATGCCTCTTGTCACTGCTTTCCACTTGGACATCAAGCCACTGACCACAAACCTTTCAGTGTGACCATCCAGCCAATTCCTAATCCACCAAGTGGTCCATCCATCAAATCCATCTCTCCAGTTTAGAGAAACAGATATCATGCTGGGAGTGTCAAATGCTTTGCACTAGTCCAGACAGACTACATCATTTGCTCTTCACTCACCCACCAACACTGTTACCCCTCTGTTCTCTCAGTCCCTGACTTTTCCTTTTGTTGCTTGGTGGTGTAGCTGCAGCACTTGCCAGGGAACAGAGGCAAAATACCCATTGAGTATATCAGCCTTCTTCTTAGCCTAGGCAATCAGTTGTCCTATTTCCTTCCAGAGAAGTCTGACATTTTCCCTACCTTCCCTTTTACCTCCAACGTGTTCCTTCATGATGCATTTCATTTAGAGCCTGTTAAAAGGCAGATGGTGGTAAACTGATCTAGAGGCACTTAAACATAAGAGAAGGCACAGCTCTCACACTGGGTTTTATTACCCAGCATACCGTCTTGCTCAGAGACCGCCACATCAGTACCATTACCTCCAGAAACCTGTTCTGACAGGAAAATTTAATTAAACTGGCACTTTCTGGGGCAAGCCCATGCATGTGACACAGATCTGGCACTATTTGACTACTGCCACCCAGCCCTCTGACCGCACAAGCCCCTCCTGAAGTAGTTATGTGCCCAAAGGAGCAGCCACCCACCACATCAACTCATCCTGAAGTAAGAAAATCTAATGAGGCACTCACTACCCACTGTCCTCAAGGAACAGGTAGTGCTCAGTTTAGAAACTTTTTCAGAGGAAACAGCTTTAAAAAAAGAAGGTTTAACTGTCTGGAAAGGTACTATATTTCTAAAGGATGAGAAAAAAAGAAAACTATTCCATAGGAATTTTTCTTCATTATCACTCTCCCTGGAGAAGTGAGCACACAATGAACAAAGGTCCACATACATTGATTTTAGAGCTGGGGAAGTGCGCAGCTAACAGCTTTTTAAGTATCTCCACTTTCAGTTACTTCAACAAAATTACCAGTGAATAGTGTGACAAAGTGAAAATTATTGTGGGAAACTGCAGACTAAAAATGATCATTTAGGTTGTGAAATGTTCTTTTCATTGAAAGTACAGAGCTTTCAAATGCAGGAGTTACTGTGGGCGTTTGGCAGCGTCATCTTCACCAGACATTTCCCAAACCATAGCCTGTCCCTCTTTCAGGACCATCATCTTACACATTTTTGTGGTGACAATTCAGTGTTTTCCCCCAGCCTGGGCAAGGACTGTGATGGTTCTGTGTTTGTGGCCAGTGGCACTTGGATGCTGCACCAAGTACATGTCTGCAGCAGCCAGGCTTCTTGTCCTCTGCTGGTTGCTTGTCTCAACACAAAACCAAAGTAGTCCACAGATGGGCATCCCTAGCAAAACTGCTCAGCAGGGATGACTCTGGGGCCATCGGCAACAAGAGACTGCATACTGTTCACACTGCTGTTGCTCATGAATGGTTATCTCCATCTGTGCACTAAACTCAGACAAAAAAAGGGTTGTTATCATTTTATTGGAAGGGTAGAACATTTTGGCAAATTTCTATTTATCAGTTTGGTTCAACTGTCATATACTGTAAGTAAAACCTTCCAATTCATATGCTGGATGTGCACAGTAAATTCACCTTAGACCTGAAATGTAACTTTTGCTGTTGTCATGTCCATCCAGATATCATCATGGTGTATGTTATACTCTTAGTCAAGCTTCTGCTGATATGTATATTACTTGTTTTCACTATTTGTGACGTTATATATATTACTTGTTTTCATTAATTTTGACATTAACTGTAATATTATTGTTAGACTCAGTGCCTGACTCTTTGGAGCCAATATAAAACAGTCCCCAATACAATGATTTTTTGGGAATCAGACCACTTATTGCAGCTTTAGTAGGTGTTCCCTGAGGGGCAATAAATGTGATAGCGGGAACTGCTTGGGTTTAAGCATTTTGGATCAAACTGTATCTGAAAGGGAAATAAATTCTTATGAAAATGTAATAAGACCTTGGATGTGTAATATTTAAAAGACCTGTTTTCTTTTTGGAAATTCTAGCTGAAATAGACCTAAATTTTTTTGTTAGCTTGCAAGGCCAAAGTTTTAACAAATGTTAGTGCAGAATTCTAACATTAATAACAAACATTAAATTAAGTAAAAAGATTATTTAAAAGAAGACCCATGAAGATTTAAGCTAAAAATGTATGTTAGAACAGAGGAAAAAAATCAGTGCATTGAAGAAGATGTCAAGGAATTGTGTTACACAACAATAGATTAGAATATGATTTTGCATTGATAAATGCAAATAAAAATGCATGATAAATATTATCAGCTGGTTAATATACCATACAAAACAAAAACCTTATAACAAATTCCTAGGAAAGCATAAAATATTTGGGGATCGATTGCTTTAAAATAAAAATGGGACACTAGAAGGGAACTCAAAGAGCAAGAAGGGTAGATGAAATAGATGGGATCAATGGGATCAACACTCTTTTTTGTTTAGCCATGTGTTGGATTAAAGAATGTATCTGCACAAGATGCCTACATTACAGCTGTGATTTCTACTTTGTGTGCTGGTGACTTGGCAAATAGCTGAGCTTGATTCTCTTTCTTCTTGCTTTCTTTTAACTTTCCCAAATTGACCCCCCAGAGCTTTTGATAACGTCATTTTTTAACAAAATAAGTTTTTTCAAAGTCAACAAAGTTCCTTCAATGTGTTTAAGCAAGTCATTCTTCCTTGTTATTTGACCTTGTGCCTGAATTCCCATAATATTATGCAAGCCTATTATCTGTGAAGGAGCTATGATGACTAGATAAAACAGATTTTTAAAACTGATTTTATTTTCCTTTCACTATCACAGTTGTCTATTTTATCCTCTATCCTCTTTCTGCTGTTCTTCCCCTTACTTTCTTTTTTTTCTGTTCACTCTTGGCTACAATAATTGTAATAATAGTAACTCATGCTCTCAAAACCCACATGGTTTCCATGTAATAAATAAGGTGATTAAGAAAGTGGTTGCCCAAACCCTTTTTTGAACCTAAAATAATATATCTTCCAGAAGACTGTCCTGTCCTGTGTTAGCAATGCATTGAAAGGAATAGAAATGCAAAGAAATGTTGTTTTATTAATACCTGGAAAATAGAACAGAGAAGGGGATTCGACCAGTATTTGCAATGTCTGTGATTAGGATTGGCTTTCTTGCCAGTCAAAGAAATCAAATGCCCCTAATACTATTAAGAACTAATACTGTGTTGAAAAGGCAATACATTTTGTTAACTCATCAAAGTGGAGCTACATATTCAGATCTAAATGAGAGATATTTCATTTATAATCATCCCATCTTTTCTATAACTGCATATCCATTAGTTTAGCTCTTTCTTATCACATTACTGAAAATGAGTTTGCTCATCTTTCTATCGTCATTTACAAGCAATTCAGTGAGGAAAGAATGCCTAAACGCTCTTGTTTCAGTTTCTGGTTCTTTGGTCCTTGAAAAAGGCATTTCCATGGTGTGGCAGCTGAAATAGAGCAACTAATCATAGAAAATAAGTACATAAAATAGCTAGAGTGAAATGGAGCAAGAAAATATATATTTCTGTTACTAAAAGATGAAGTCCATCTCCCATGAAGGTAGAAAGGTCTCCTTGCAAAATCATTAATATGCCTCTGGGATAAGTAAGTGTCCTTAGTTATGTCAAGCAGCTACCTCTCTTCAGGTTGGTTCTATAAGATTCAATGCCATGATTCTATTTTTCATTTAAACATTTGTCTGAAGTGTTAACATTTCAAAACTGAAAAATTAAGTCTGCATTATCAACATCAATGCATTGACAATTAATATAACTTGTTCGATAATTTTGTATCTGTGTCTTACATTTATGAGGTTGTCATGGTCACAGAGGACACCCCTAGCCATGGAATCAATGATCTGAAGGCAGTGGATACACAGAAATCACTCTTCTATCCGTACTTAGAAACTGGGTGGCTAGAAAAATTCTTTATCACAGCGTTTATATCATCATTTGTATAACCTGTTATTTAATTACTCCACTGAATTTTGCTGAACCTTAAAAGTAATTCTAACTTTATCATACTCTTAGCTCGAGCAACAGGAGACAACTGTTGCTGTGTTTTTCTAGTATATATTTTTTTTCAGTAACAATCTTTTCCTGACACTTATGTTTAGGACAAATTTTTCCTCTTGCACGCAAAAATGTTTATTCAGGGAAGGATGTCTAGAAATTATAAGGTATCATTCATGGCTTCCTGCTGTTTTGCATTGATCTGGGTCAGCATGAAGGCTGTACCAGATAAAAACTGAGAGGACACATCTACACTGCCCTTCTGTGCCAGACCCTTTCCTACACTGCAACTGGCACTGACAGGGATGCTACCTAGAGCAGCTTTAAAATAATTTTTCATTTGAAGCAGCTTTCTCCTAATTTGTACTGCCTCAAAAAATTGAGCTGAAATGTAAAAGAATCTGCAACACACTGTCCAAAGATTTTTGGCTAGAAAGTAGCTAATTGTCTGGCAGGTGATTTTTAGGCACACATGTAGAAGAGCAACCAATTTGTTCTGCGAATAATAATAAAAAACTTGCGGTGATAATGAGCAGCTGCCAATGAACCAGCATCTGGAGCTTTCAGCAACAGCACACAAGGTTTCTGTCCAATTCATTGTTTGAGCCTCCCTCTCCAAAATGTAGTCTCAGGAGTATTTTTTCTGCCTATGTCATGGAAGCTGTTGGAGAAAATACCTGGATGTTCACTGGGGCATGAATCCTGGAGGATTTGGGGTGACTGGTTTTCATTGACCATGTACTGAGAGATGACAGTATCCACCGCCCCCTGCCGGAATCAGCATATTTAATTACTTTTAGAAAATTAAGGTATCAGGTGATTTGTGCACAATCTGCAGGTTTCCTCCCTTCTAGTTGCTTCCAGGACATGAATACTCCAGAGTGCTGCATGTGTCAGGCAGCATCACCTAGAAATAAGCAAGCTTCCTCCTTACTTCCCAGCTAGATCTTTTTCACAGAAAACAATATACAGTAAATTGAAAATAAATCAAGCTGACACAGCAGCTGCCAGAAGTCTCACAGGGGCTACATGGTTTTATCACAGATTCATTATCTCTTAGTGCAGCTGCTGCCCTTGAAGCTATGAGTTTCTGCATGGCCAAAAGGCACATGTGACAGCAGCCTACTGACACACTCACCAGGTAGCTTCAGCTTCTCCTCACCCAGCTCGCTGCTTCCAAAGTTACTGCTGCCAGTTCCATGTCTTCAGGCTAACCAATCCCGAGTCACTGGTTGGGTTCATCTGCTATCCCAGACTTTCCTGTGTGTTCTCTCATCCCCATCACTGCATGACAGCCTCTTGGTATCTCCCTCTTCTTCACAGCTGGTCCATTTTTTAACACCTACTTCACTCCAGGTAATGCTGGCAAGCAAATTAATCCCTTCTCTCCTTCCCCTCACATTCTATTTTTCATTTATTCAAAAGCCAAGATGTTCACCAGCAGATTGCTGTCTTTTTTCCAGTGGATAAATCTTGCTTCAGATTTAGGATATACTACTCAGTATAGCGTGTGGAAACTCCTCATTGGCCGTGCTCTGCTGGGATTATGGACTTCCCTCACAGGTTTATTGGAGCATATGCTTTACAAAAGCTAAACCAAAGGGTGGAAGGTAGGATGGGATTATATCCTACGCATGCTAATCAGAAATCTAACTAGAGAGTTATCAGACTTAAACTCACTGTGAATCCTCAGGGAATGTGGTAGGTTGGAAGCGTATACCTGTGAATAATACTGTGTTGAAGCTCACTCCATAGGTTTCAACTCCTCGTCTACTGACCACATTAGTGCCCATTGTGTTGCTTTCCTGATTTTTAAAGTCCCAAATAGATCTTCCAGGGAACACTTCCTCTTAAAGACTACCATTTTCTTGTGTGTGTCTTAGTTTTAGTCACCTCAGTCATGAGTGATGGACTGAACCACTGCTACTCATGGTCCATCACATTGCTTTTTGCACACCAAAAGAGCGCCCCTCTGCCCAACGAAAATATTCCTCTTTCTGCAGGGTTTACTCTCCAGCTTCATTTTTTCCTCCCAAGAAAAATCTTCTCAGTGCTTATATTGATGAAAAACCATCAGTATAACAAAAGAGTTGGCTTTAAGCAAACAGGTAGAGGATTAATTACTTGAGAGAAAAATATATTTGGACACATTTTTGGACAGTTCTGAGTACATGAATGCTTTGGAAATCCTGCATCAAAATAGATTATATTTTCTGCAGAGCCAGAATATCTGGCAAAAACTAGTAATAAGCAAAAACTCTGCTTAAAGGTACTACACTGAGAACTTCTGGGAAAAAATGGTTTGAGGTTGATTATGAAGTACTATTCTGGGGAATTGAACTGGCAAGAAGTTTGAAAGGCCAGTTGTTAGGGGATTAAACAACTTCAAATCCCATTCAGCTGTGTCAACAAAAAGTTTAATCCTTCGTGGATTGCCACCAAAATGTGAAAATCACACTCTTGGAGAAAAAGCTTTAATTGGAAAAGCTATCACAGTATCTACTAATCAACCCTCTTCTTGACAGTCATTACCAATATGCCAACAGCTGAATGAGCATGAAGTCTGGGAACAAGGGAACTGCTGACAGTTTTTGGAAATACAAGGTCCACCTGAGAAAAAATATTTATTATATGTTCTAGGTAATGAATATTTTAATTAGGAGAGAGGACTAAGGCTAATATGTGCAAACTAGGCTTCTGATATTCCTCCTTTTTTATCATAATAACCACCTTTCTGCACATTATTCTTTCTCTTTTTAACAGCTGAATGGAAAAGGTTTCCTTTTTGAAAAAGTTTTATTGATGGGGAATGAGAAATCAGGCAACATACTTTTTGTCAGTTTATCAAAGATACTTTCTAGTGAAAGCTGAGACATAGTTCATAACAGCATTTTTTTAGTTCTAAATAAGATTTCATTCATCATGCCAAGAAAGGGAAAAGAAAGAAACAAAAAAGGAAAATATTTCATAAACTAATGTTTATATGGTTTAATGATACATCTACTTGTCAGGTCAGTACAGGAGACAGTAAGTCTAACTCTATAAAATGTTCTTACAGAAATAAACTCTAAGATGGGTAAAATTCAGGCTTTTAACCCTCACAGTGTTATTTCCTGAACGGTAAGTCACTGAGAGTCATAGAGTACATGAAAAGCAAGCAATTTATTCATCAGCATTTACAGAGATGAATAAGAGTTATGTGGCAGATATTTTGAGTAGGATGTAATGAAAATATTTGACTAACATTAAATTCAGACTTCAGAAATAGATAACATGACATTATTTTTATTAGAGCAGATTTCATTCTGCTAATGCTTAAAACATCAAGAAAGAGTGGGAACCTTCAAAGGTACTGCATGTAGACATATTTACAGGACAAATAGGTAAGCCAATGAAAGAAAAGGAAATAAAATGGGTGAAACTTCTCTTAAAACACATCATGGCCAGAAAAAGACTGCATTATTCCAGCACTGTTTAACATCTTTGTAAGCAGCATGGGCAGTGGGATTGAGCAAACCCTCAGCAAATTTGGGAACACCAAGCTACATGATGTAGTCAACATGCTGGAGGGAGACAACAGAATCCAGGTGAGGTGGACTTTGTCAGACAAACCTCATGAAGTTAAAAAAGGGCAAGTGCAAGGTTCTGCATTTGGATCATGGCAACCCCTGGTTTTAGTACAGACTTGGGGATGAACTGATTGGGAACAGCCCTGCTGAGAAGGACTTGAGGATGCTGGTGGACAAGATCCTGGACATGAGCTGGCAGCGTGCATTTGCATGCAGCCCAGAAAGTCACCCAGATCCTGGGCTGCATCAAAAGCAGCATGGCCAGTAGGTCTAGGGAGGGGATTCTGCCCCTCTACTCTGCTCTTGTGGGATCCCACCAGGAGTACTGTGTTCAGCTCTGGAAGTCCAGCTTAAAAAGAATATAAACCTCCTGTACTGAGCCCAGAGGAGAGCCACAAAGTTGACCAGAAGTCTGGAGGACCTCTCCTACAAAGAACAGTTGAGAGAGTTGGAGTTATTCAGTCTGGAGAAACCTAATAGCAGTTTTCCAGTATTTGAAGGGGTCCTGTGAGAGAGCTGGAGAGGGGATTTTCACAAGGGCATGTACTGACAGGACAAGGTGGGAATAGCCTTAAACTGAAGGAGGGTCAGTTTAGACTAGCTATTAGAGAGAAATTCTTTCCTGTGAGGATAGTGAGACACTGGAACAGGTTGCTCACAGAGGTTGTGTACTCCCTATACCAGGAGGTGTTCAAGGCCAGGTTGGACATGGTTTTGAGCAACCTGGTCAAGTGAGAGGTTCCCTGCCCATGGCAGGGGTTTAACGAGATGCGGCGCGAGGGAAAACTCACAGCACTCTCAATATGAGATATAAAGTAAGCTCCAATTTTATTTCACTAAACGAGAGACTTATATACTGTTACAGATATTTCTAATTATAGATACACACACACCTGCAGCTGTTCTCACACATTCAGGGATCCTCTTGTTAACTCCCTTATTCTTTTCTCATAACACTCTGACTCCTAATCTTTCTCATGGCATTCTTCCCACAAAACATTCTCAGGCAAATAACCACTGCAGCTTGTCGGAATTTACTGAGGCCTGGGAATATTGAACCTTGCTCACCTGTTCGTTAGCATGAGTTTTGGTGGAAAAAGTTTTCCAACAATTCCCCCTTTCTTTGTGAGAACAGACATTGTCTTGTTATCAGATTAATTTCTTTGCTATAAGTTATTGTTATTATTAGAATTGTTATAAAGTTACCTAAGGAAATTTCACTAGTTAGATATGTTGCCATGGTGTAGAAATTGTCATTGCTGAAAACATTCACTTCACAGGTAAAACTTAGAGAACCTTTTCCGGACAAGGACTCTAAGTTTACTTGGAAGAAGATTTAGCTTTTATAAATTCAATTTAGTAAATGAAAATTATTTGATCACATTTTGGTGCAAAACACTTTGGACTCATGGCATGTTTCCCAGCCAGTTAGAACCAAAGCTTGGCCAGAGCTTAGGTGCTAAGTGGAAGGGTTTTCTTAGAACATCTTATAAATAAGCTTTGATTAATATCAATAAGGAGAGTATCTTAACATGTTACTATTTTTGTAGATAGCTATATAAGGTGAGATGAAATATTTGAAAATAGTAGATATTATTACTTAACTTTTAACTAAGAAAGATAAAACTACAAAGCTTTTGTGAATAATAATATAAACTAACAAATTTAAAACTTAAAATCAATATCACTAAAAATGAATAAAGCTTAATCTTAATAATTCTTATTTTAAACTAACAATTAGAACTTAACTATAATGAAATTTAAAATTGATATCACTTAATATTACTTAACAGAATTTTAACTTTAACAGAACTTACAACTTAATAGAATTTAAATCCACTATTACTTAACTTTAATAGAATCTATGCTTAACTAAAGATACATAACAGGTAATTTAAACTATTTGGTATAACTTCACTCACAGGTTTTCATTTACACATTAAAACTCTCAAGAAATCAAAATCACATTCTCATTGATCACAACTTTCATTTACACATTAAAGCATTCAACACACTCTCAGTAGGCCTACAACATTCACACATTCACACAATTGCTTTAGCAAAATTCAATTTTCATTTAAGGCTTTTAGTATTCAAGGTGTTATTATTTTTTTATCAGGATAATATCTTGTTACAATGCTTCTTTATTAGTAAATTGCTTTGGTCTCGGTGTCAGTGCAGCCAGGCTGAAGGAAGAGCCGATCTGCTCCATTCTGCTCAGGCTGTTTCTGTTGGCAACGCTGTTGGTTAGTTCTGGTTCGTTGCTGAAGCTGTCAATCAGTAGAGTTTAGAGTTTCACCACAGACATCACAGTTGGGGCAGTGAAGGAGGCGTGGATGGCTCGCGACTCCGCCCACCGGGGTACCCTCTGGGACTTCCGCTCTGGTTGTCATTCGGCCAGAAACCACGGTTGGAACAATTTCCGGTAGGAGCCTCCTTTGTGTGGTGTGCTGCAGGGTAGGAGCCGCCGCCGCTCCCGGGTCACTGGTCACTTTCCGATTGTTCTTTTTGTTTCTGCAAGCTTCTGTGCTGTGAGTATCTTTGTTACAGCGGGAATACCAAGTTTTTTCATTGCAGATCTTTTTTATATGTTCCCCACTCCCACATCGGTAACATCGGAATGATTTCTGGTTACTCTGTTTCTTTACCCGCGATATCGGAGCCCGTTCTAACAAAATATTCAGTTGTTCTGGCAAAAGTCCAACAGTGACTCTCTCAAACAAAGCAGCTAAGATGTTTTTCGTTGTAACATTACCAAGTTTTGTGATACTTTGAGACAGGAACAGATTTTTCATCCAATCGAGCAACTTTGAATTCTCGGCTACCAGCAGTCTCTCCCCCCCCCTCCCTGGCGGGGGGGGTTTCCCTGGCAGCTGTGCCGCGGCTGCCGAAGTATTACGCATATCAAAAGCGGCACAGTAATTCACAGGCTTTTCTCTGCTTAATGCAGGTACTATGTCCTGCGCTGTGAGCCACGTAAGGTTTTGCTTTGTGGCATGTATTTGTAAGCAGGCTACAACTTTACTCCATGATTTGCCAAGCTTTCTTGCAAGTTTATCACAGTCCAAAAGCAAAACAGCTCCGTAATTCAACCATTCTGTTACACTGAATACTGTAATAGGATTTATAAAAAATCCATAAGCTTGTCCTACTGCCATTAGGCCAGCCAAATAAAACAGGCTACTGAGTTCGTGCTTTTCTAAAAAGCATAACAATAAAATTCGGGCTACCTCTGATTCCATTTTGGGTCCAGCTGGTTTTCAGGTCCTGGTCAACACCTCTAAGCACTCGATCGAGGCTCGCAAGTTGCCAGAGTTGTGCAGTTACCGAGTTATAGCCCTCACGGTAGGCAGGTAATCACCTGTGTCTTCCGACCTTTGCCAATTCGGGCAAAGACACGACACGCTGAGGCTGCACTCCTCTAGCACCTCTCCGTTCGCGCCGCTCTCAGAAGCCGGGTCGTAAAACTCCGTTGTCAGGGTCCGTGCTCGCTCCGTATCACGTCGGGGTCACCATTTAACGAGATGCGGCGCGAGGGAAAACTCACAGCACTCTCAATATGAGATATAAAGTAAGCTCCAATTTTATTTCACTAAACGAGAGACTTATATACTGTTACAGATATTTCTAATTATAGATACACACACACCTGCAGCTGTTCTCACACATTCAGGGATCCTCTTGTTAACTCCCTTATTCTTTTCTCATAACACTCCTGACTCCTAATCTTTCTCATGGCATTCTTCCCACAAAACATTCTCAGGCAAACAACTACTGCAGCTTGTCGGAATTTTACTGAGGCCTGGGAACACTGAAGCCTTGCTCAGCTCTGCTCGGTTAGCATGAATTTTGCTGGAAAATTATATTTTCCAACAGGGGTTGGAACCAGATGCTCTGTAAGGTTCCTTCTAACCCATTTTAAAACTCTATGTAATTATTGTGTCCATGTTCATCATGCTGGAGTAGTGGAACATCTCAGCAATAACCTGCACTATAACACACCTAAAACTGCCCAAGACTGGATATGTGACTAGCAGAGTGAAGCTATACAAGCACTCAGAGACAACACGTAAACATTTTAAATTAACAGTTCTGGTTAGATTTACTGCTGATCATCATTTTCACCAGGACAACCCATTTAGCATTGATTCTTTCCAGTACTTTTGTGTGCATATATGTGGCTAGCACAGACCTTTCCTGTGAGAATTCTTTTCTCTCTTCTTCCTGTGTTTTATAAACAAAGATAAAGTTTGGATGTTATTAAAAACAGTGTCTCGAGATTTGGACAATTCAGGCCTGGCCAATCGGGCCTAGGGGGAGGTTTCGAACTGACCAATCTGGGTGACCTTTGAAAAATCTATATAAGTTGGAATTAAATAATAAAACGCTCTCTTTTATGCCACACTGAGAACCCGGGTCTTCTTTCTCTGCTAGAGGTTCAACAGCAACACATATATGTGTGTATGTGTGTGTGTGTTTGTGTTTGTGTGTGTGTTAAAGGGAGTGTTTGGACTCTTGTCATGGCCCATGGTTTGCTTCTCCTGAACAGTGCCCAGAGACAGAGCCTGTGACTGTCAGGTGTACGTATAAAGGATTTAGAAGAGTTGCAGGGTATCCATCAGCAGTTTCTAATCTGTGCATAAGACAAGCTATAGAAGATGTTTTAGGGAGTGTATTGTCTACTCAGGCTAACCACACAGTCCCAGGAGGGACCAGAGCACCAGCACATTGCTGCCTTCATATCTTGCATGCCTGAGAGCCCTGAGTACAAGCTGTACTCATGTCAGACTGCTCAGCTGGTGTCCATGATGGGACATGTGTTGTGGTTACCAATTCTCCCAAGGCTGGTTTTTTGAAGCAAGGTCAGGCTGGCTCAGTCAGCACAAAAGGCACATTCATGCACTCAGAGCCTGATGCTTCTCAGTCTTCTTTCGGGCCTCAGTATCAGGTAGTTTTTAAATGCAAAAACTGGAAAAAGGGTAATGACATAGTTTTTGCTCTCCACAATAGGTTGAGAATTTTTCCAGACATGATCTGCCCTTGAAATTTCCTTTAGCTTCTCTCGGTGAAGTAACAGTGTCCTATTTCACAAAGGCTTTTAAAACAAATATAGGATCTTTTCAGTCAATACAGGGTGCTGGGATTTACTTTTAAAAGTAAATAATAGTGTTTTAAGGACCTCTTGCCTTCTCAGCTCCTTTCCTCTCTCTCTCTCATACTTCTAATAAAGTGCTCATCCAGATCACAGTAAGGGTCCTACCATAAAGACCTACCATTCTTTTTCAAAATAATCACTAAAAAGAGAAGTTTCCTTTTTACTAAAACTTGTTCTATGTGGTAAGTTTTAAAGACCAGCCCATACATTATTGTATTCTTTCTTCCTCGAAGGCATACCAGTGCAGTAAGAATATCTTGCATTTTTAGACATTTTCCAACCTTCAGGCCTGAGTGAATGTCCTGCCTATATCCCAGCTTCATTCAGCACAACACTCTGGTTCTTTCTACATCCTTCAGCATATCACAGACAGTACTCTGCAGTTTCAGGAATTTTCTTTCCTAAACACCATAAACGTCTTGTAGGTAGTGTTAGTTCTGCGTAGTCTGTGAAGTCTCATACATTACCTCTTAAGACATAAAGGCTGGTCTCAGGTGCCTTCTTTCCCCATCCATAAAATTATAATCTTATGAGGACAATTAATTTTTCAAGTTAATGTTATGTCTTAAACTCCCACCATAGTGAAAGTGGGTTTGTCCTGTTATTTGCAACATGGAGTTTTTCCAGAAAGAACAACACTAACTTTGCCAGGAATGGGGAAGGAAAGGAAAAGCCAAGCGTTTTTATCACCATAGCCTGGGGGTGTGAAAACAGACTGAGAATATTGTATTCCTCCTTTTTTCTTCTAAGGCATTTCTATCATGATATTACTGTATAAAAGATTAATTTCTAGCTTTGGGGGTTTTCTGTCTCTTGCAGAGTTGAAAAACTCACTGAATTTAAATAGGAAGGAAAGAAATAGTTCTGCTAACTGCTACAGCACAAACTGCAGCATATTAAATCATCAGATGTTTCTCATGGTGTGAATGATCAGAATGTCTGACAGAATGGAAAATCCTTGTGTGTGCATTACATTGCAGTACACAATTAGAAATTCCTGCTGAAAGGGAGCAAAACAAGCTCCATCTCTGTCCAAAATCCCTGATGAGGGATATATTGGTAGATTCTTCCTGTTTGTTCACATCACACTATACCCATGCACCTTTCAATAGAAAGGACTCCCCTGTCAGGAAGATGTGCATATATGGCATCAACTTGTTCTAGTTCCCCATAACCTAAGAAAATACGAGGTCCCTGAAGTATGCTTTCCCTTGGACTCTAAGTTCAGGATGAAACCAAGTCAGGTTTTCTCCTACTTTGGGGAACCTTGGGGACTTCTTCTCTGGTACCTTCCTATTGTCTTCTTTCATTATTTCCTCATCCTATGACAGAGAAATTCCTCCTTCTGGGTGAGCATGCCACTGTAGCACTCTCATAAGAGCATGTGTAATGCCCAACCTGTTGGGCATCCTGAGCAGCTATTGAATTCCACAGGAAAGTCTGCAGGGCTGACTGATCAAACTCTTTTCCAGACATGGAAGGGAGGTTTTTTGGCAGGTAATCAGTGAAGCATGCACTATGGTAGTGGCACAGGGTTCTCTGAGATACTCAACCACTTCTGCTTTCAGCACTGGTCTTACAGAGGTTATGCCTTTGTGTGCTGCCAGAGCACCATTATTTGCAGATTATAGGGTTCTTCTGTTAATGATTCTTGAAAAGCAAGAAGGATTTTCCACCTTCTTTTTTGCAACAGTTCTGATGATTATGGTGAGAAAGGAGCATGTAAAGAAAATAAAGTGGGCTCATTTATGACTGCCCAGCAAACACCTTTCTTTTAGTTGCAAGACTGTATAAACATCCAGGCATTCAGGCTGTGCATAACTCTGGGTGAGGGCATAAGTATATACAGAGCAACACACACTGTAGAAGGTGAATCACACATCAGTGCTACATGGAGTCGGTTGAAAATAAAAAACTCCAATTCAGAGAGACATATCTAAACTACATTTGGATTAATGATTCCAACCAAGTGAAGCCTACTCTTGATTTTTACATTAACTTTGTTACATGAAATTAGCATAATGAATTTTTAAATCTTAATTGATTTATCAAAAGACTGATAGTGATCTGGTTTTGTGGGTTTTGTCAAGTACATTTTCTCAAGTACCTGGTGAGTCCTGTGCTGTTACCTATCCCCACTTCCGACCAATGCCATAAGGTAACACACTCCCTGAAGGGTACAGAAGCCTGCAGCAGTCCTTTGGGAGTGTCTACTCAGCAGTACAGGTATGTGATTTATTCCGGTTCTCTGCTGTGTATTTATGGCTTGTGAGGGTTTTCAGTCTTTTCAAACCTATTTGTCACTTAGCAAAAAAGTGCGAAACAGATGCATTGTAAAATGAGTATTCTCTTGTTGTTTACACCACCCACGGTATTTTCTGCTCGCTTGTCACACATTACTTGCTGCATTTTAGAAAACACAAGAGAACTAAGAAGTCACAGACTTGACATTTTCTCTTATTCTTTTTGAGTACTGCACGCAGCCATTGATCCAACAGGATTACATGAAAGACAGCTACAAAAAAGGAAAGTTTTAATCTATCTGACATGTCTGAAGGGTGTACCCAAGGACCTGCTGTGTATATTCTTTCTTCAGTAAGAAGAGAGACTGCTTTTGCATTAAAACTTTCTCTTGGTTCTACCATTGTGCAAGCTCTGGGGAAAACACTGAAGTGTTCTGATGCACCATGGCTTCACTCATTCAGTGTCTGATATTAGACTGTGTCAGAAAATATCTTTATTTTCATCTGACAGACTGATGGAATAAGCACTTTTGCTTTCTGCCTTTCAGTCAAATTACTGTGTTGTGCTATAAGATGTCTTTCCCATTAAATAAAAGCTGTACATAATGCTGCTAAATATAAAGGCAATTCTCTAGTAAAAAATCTTAGTATACAGGACAGATCCTTTAAAACTTGACCTTTTGTATGTATCAGTTCTGCGTGGGGATTGTCAAACAGTTCCCTAGATTTAAGATTTGTGCCAGAGAGTTTGGACTGGGCAGTTTGAGTTTACAGAATCACAGAATAGTCTGAGTTGGAAGGGACTCGCAAAGATCATAAGTCCAACTCTTAAGTGAATGGTCCATATGGAGATCAAACCCACAAACATGGCATTATTAGCACCATGTTCTGACCAGCTTAGCTAAATGGAAAGGTTCTTCTCTCAAAACCAGAAAATCTCTGGCATTAAGTAAAAATACATTTTTTTCTCTGCTTTTTTGCTTAGATTCAAGCAGTACTGTAATTTTTCTTAAAAGGTTTATAATTTTTTTTTCACATAAAATGTGACATTTTCAAAAAAAATTGTTGATTTTTTGGTATAATTTCTTTTCTTGGGAAGAATTTCCATTTTTCGGACAATCCCAGTGGAAACCATCACACAAGACACTTGAGTTTGGTTTTCAGCTGCTCCTTGTTGGTTTTGTGCTTCTGTGGGAATTACAGTAGCTAAATGAGATGAATAAATGGATTTTTAACAGGTTTATTACAATGAACACTTGCCAACATGTTCTCAGCTTGAAACATAAAGCTCTTAAGATTTAATTTTTAGCAGCCTTTCTCCAAAAGTAAAATTTAATTAGAACCCAATTATACTGAAATTGAGGTAACTGCTGAGGTAGTGCAATAGATACTCAGTCCCATATGGTCTGATTTATAATACACAAGCACTTTGAAGAACTACCTTATTATTTCTCTATATTTATATGCATTTCCTACTACAAATTAGAATTGCATGTCTGCTTTGTATGGATTTGAGAAAAAATTTAAAATAAAGTCATATAAGAATGTCTATTTTACTATACATTTGCTATGGCTTTGCACTGCCAAAAATAAACAGGCATAAATTCATGTTGTATCTCAGGGCCTGATAGTTTCTGTTGGAAAGATAAAGAGGAAAGTAACAGAATATTTCAGAAACACCAGTATCACCTCAATTCCCTGGTACAAAAAAAAACCTTCCTAGAAAATACAAAATCAGGTTTCCTATTTTGCATTCACACAAATATGAGCCCAAAATAATGTTTATGATCTCCTGATTTCTAGTTATTGCAATCTTAAAATGAGGTCTTAACAAATACCTCTAAGCTATATGTGAATCCATTAACATAAAAGTTATAAAGAAAACCCCACCACCAACAAAATAACAGAGAGATTCATATTATTTTCTTATCTCCACCATTTTGCTTCGAGGGAATTCCTGGCACTTTTAAGGGCTTTTATCTGAAATTACTAGTTAGTTACATGACCAGAACTTAGAGCAGAAAGCATCTTCATGGTCTCTCTAAGGCACAATATAAGGTACAGGACAATGGAGGCTCAGAAGGGTCAAAAACAGCACAGAAACAGTTGGCCTGAAGAAATGGCCCTTCTTGACTCTTGTTCTAATAATTTTTGTTTAAATTTCATGTCAAAAATATCTGCAAGTGCTTATTTTTTAATGTTTAACAGGAAATGTTAACAATAAGATGGTAAATAGTTACCTACCTGGTTAGCATTTCCTGCAAGATAATTTGATGTAGAATTAGGTTTGTTTGTTAAGCTCAAGCTATTTCCTCCAAAAATCATTTTGTGTTTTCAAAATGGTTTCTGTAGCATAATAATCTATATTTTAATAACAGTTTTCTGGATGATCAGCATGGTGAGCAGGTTTGGCAGATTAGCTAAATGGCATAAGATAACAAGTACTAACCCTTTTTTTATGACCTAAAAAACCTTTCCTTTTTTTTTTTTTATTTTTTTGTGAAGGAAAGCTCTTGCTCCCCCTTATTCTCATACATACAAGAGGCTTAAAAACATGTTTCTTGTATCTATTTTTCCAGTTATATATCTGATTGCAGATCTGACATGTCATGGGAATTGCCAACAGCTCTGCTTGTTGGCAGCTGAATGTCACTGAATGTTGATACTGTACATCACCACATAACATCTCAGATGACGCTAGCATCTGCGATCCAAGCACTGCCTCAGAAAGCTGATGAGTGTTCCTAAAGAGGAGGAAAGACTACAGCCCACCATGTAAAAAATAATTGATCTACAGGATTCTTACAGCCATAGAATTATAAGTTTGGAAAAGGCCTCTTAGACCATTAAGTCCAACTGTCAAGCCAACAGCACCACCATGTTCACCACTAAACCATGTCCTGGAGTGCCATAGCCACATGTTTTTTGTACACTTCCAGGTATGGTGACTACACCACTTCCCTAGAAAGTCTGTTTCAATGACTTACAACCCTTTCCATGATTTTTTTTATTTCTAATATTCAATGTAACCCTCCCTGGCACAACTTGAGGCCATTTCCTCTCAGTCTGTCACTTGTTAACAGGGAGAAGAGAACAACACCCACCTGGCTACAACCTCCTTTCAGATACCTGTAGAGAGTGATAAAGTCCCAGCTGAGCCTCCTTCTCTCCAGGCTAAACAGCCTCAGCTCCCTCAGCTGCTTCTCGTCAGACTTGTGCTCCAGACCCTTCTGCAAATCCATTGCCCTTCTCTGGACCTTGTTCCAGCATCTCAATGTCTTAAATTCAGTGCTTGATTGCACATTATTGAAAACTACTGAAAACTCCTTTACAATGTGCTCCTCTTTTTTAGCCAAGCTTAGGCTGATATGTCATTATAAAATAATCATAAAACATATTTCCATCTTTGAGGAGCAGGTCCGTAGTTGGTTAAATTCCTAGCATGCACTTGCCCATTTGGGAGTCTCTCAGGGTGTGATCATCAGCATGCTGGTCCTCCCATACATACTGCATAAAAGGACGATTTCCTCCTCTCTGCACGTAGTCTCTGTTCTCTAGTGCACTTGTGGGCAAAAGAGTCAAACTGGGAATTTGCATCTGCTCCAGTTTTAATAATATTATCCAGAAATACATCTTTATTAGCTGATTTTCTGGTCAGCCACTGCTAAATCCTGTCCAGGTAAGCTGATTTGAAGCTTTGATGTTTAATTGAAGTGCCTTGTTGAGCCTGTTAGTAGTGGTCAGTATGCTGGAAAATGCAGCCTGGCTTCTTGTGATGCAAGCTGACAGGGTGATGCACATACTTTGTGTAAGTAAAGGCTAAATCCACAAAATTGCTCTTTTCTGTAAACAGCACACAGAGTGTTCAAGAAAACCATGGTAAAAGGTCATTATTTAAGTGGCAAAGCAAAGATCTCAAAAATAAGTAAATGCTGGATTTACAGTGATCCTTGCTATGTTTAGCTCCTTCCCTGTGCAATGCATAGAGAAGTCCTGTGGGAGTGGAAGCGTTTTTCATCCCAGAAATAATGCTGCCAATAATGTCTCACTCAAACAGTAAGAGAGATACACCTCTGATTTTAACCTTTTCTTCTTTGTCAGTGATCCGGTCCACAGCTGAGCCAGGCTGCTAGAGCAACCACACATCATAGAATCATGGAGGGGACCTTAAAGATCACCTAGTTCCAATTACCCTGCCATGCACAGGGACACCTTTCATTAAACCAGAATGGGGACAGCCTGCTCCTGAATATTTAACAATTCCTTTTTAAAGCACATGCAGCTTTTCTGGACTCGTTTACTCTTCAGAACTGACTGCCAAGGGACTCTGTCAATCAGTCTCCTAAACAGGCCAAAGTCTGCCCGCTGGAAGTCCAATGTGGAAGTTCTGTTGGTACCTCTCCTTATTTCACCCAGTATTGAAACTCTAACATTTCCTGGTCACTATGCCCAAGAGAATCACAAACCACCAAATCACCTACCAGTCCTTCTTTGCTCACAAAAAACAGGTCTTGCAAGACGCCTTCTCTACCAGCTCATTTACCAATTGTGTTATGACGTTATCTTACACATACTCCAGGAACTTCCTAGACTGCTTCCTCTTTGCTGTGTTGTATTTCCAGCTGACATCTGGCAAGTTGAAGTCACCCATGAGTACAAGAGTCAGCAACCATGAGACTTCTGCCAGCTGCTTGTAGAATGCCTCCTCTGGCTGTTCATCCTGGTGGGGTAGAATATAACAGATTCCCACCACCATGATGTCCACCCTGCTGACCCCCTCAATCTTTGCTCACAGGCCCATTCAGTGCCACCCCACCACCTCTCCTGCTTTGCCTGTCTCTTCTAAAGAATTTACAGGTATCCATTGCAGCACTCCATCCATGAGAGTCATCCAACCATGTTTCCATGATAGCAAATACATCACTTTCCTGTTGTACAATGGCTTCCAGCTCCTTGTGCTTGCTGCCCATACTGTGTGCATTGGTGTGGTTGGGCTAATGGTTTTGCCCCCATCACAAGCCTGCCACCCTTAGGCTGATGTCTAGAGAGCCTGGTCTTATCCCTTTCTCCCTTTGAGCTAAGTTTAAGCCATCTCAGTCAGCCCTGCTAATTCCTGGGCCATAATTTCTGTGAACCTGTCTTGACTGAGTTAAGAAAAATATTTATGGGGCATGTGTGTTGTAAAGATTTGTCCTGTATTGTAAGTGAAGTGGCTTTGTGGAAGATAATTATCACACCACATTGTAAAGCTAAATGAGATATCTCAGGTCTGTTTAGAATTTACCCATTCTGCCATTTCAGGATTCAGCAGTGTATGTAATGTTTCCAGTATTCACATGGTGGAGTGACAAGATGTTAAGTTATCAGACTTATTTTGTAGTAGCTCTAGTCTATAAAAAAAATAAATATCTTACACTGAGGAAACAGTATCACCTCTATTCTCTCATTTTTCAAAGACTGAGAAGGGATGGTAGTTTTCTCAATCATTGCAAAAATATTTCAAAACTCAGGAGAGGAAGATAGAAAAGAGCTGATGTTTCCGAAATAAGAAAATTCATAACAGAAAGAAAAAATCAGGTGGTATTTCAACAAGTGTTTTGGCATAGATCTCAATGTAGTATGTGAAAAGCTGACATGATCTCATTTACAGATTTCCTTTGTTTCTTTGACTACAGTTAGAAGAAAATACTTCATAAAATGCATTCTACAATCATTTTAATTGTTAGCAAGCATAGTAGTCTGCAAATAGCTTTATACATACAGCTGTACTTATATACACTGTGTACAGAAGCACAGTAACAGACAATTCCAAAATGTGCATATTGGGTTAGCAACACGCCTAGTAAAGCTCCAGATGGATTAATTCCCCCACACTGAGCTACAAGAATTTGAGAGGAGCTATATACAATTTAGTTTACTTACTGGAAACAGACTTTGAATATTAGGCCTGGGAAATAATGAACCAAAACTGCTTTGTTTCCTGACAAGGAGTTATGGTCTACCTTATAACACCTTCACCTCACAACAAAAAGGAACAGATTCTAGCTTGCAATTCTGTCAGAATGCTCGCTCATGCTGTCCATACTACACACAGCAGTTGAAGACATTGAGTGGAGAGTGTGAATCAAACAGAAGCATCAAATCTACTACAAATTAGATTTTTTTTTCCAGTAGGGCACCTGTATCATCTGGTAATGTCGACATCAGAAAAATTCATTTTGGAAATAAAAAACATAATGGATTTATAAGATCTGTGAAAGGCTATGCAGCATGGAAAGATTACCAGGCAAAATGAGGAGCAAGGAACCAAAAAAATACCAGCAGAAATAAATGGAAAACCTGATCACAGTAAATGATAAGCATCGAGAATTGACAAAGGAAGACTTTGAGCTTTTGTGTTTTACAGGTGTAAAAGATTTGTGAGTAAAAAGGACTCAAGACTGATTAAAAGAGCAGATTCCAAAATTTTGTCTGGCATCCAGGAATAATTAGTGTTATAAAATTAAAAAGGAGTTCTGAGAACATGTAGGCTCACACAGAGCTAAGGCATTAAGAAAGAGAAGAGGCAAAATGGAGGAACAGGAGGATGAGGCAGCGTTATGCAGTTATGGATGTGTCCTGGTTCCAGCCAGAAAAGGGCTCATTTCTGCAGTAGCCAGGAGGGACATGGCCAGGACCCTGAGGTTATTCTATAGCACCTCATGGCAAAGCAGGGGCTGGGGAGAGATGTGTTCCTTGCAGTCAGGCCAATGGTGAAGTGAGCAGTCTGGGTAGTGCTGAGTTCCTCGTGATGAGCACTTGCATGTGAATCCTTCACTTCCTGTACACTGTCATTAATGTTGTTTTTGCTGCTGTTTTTTCCTTATTTCATTGCTGTTTCTAGTAAATTGTTCTTATCTTAACCCTTGATATTTACCTTTTGTGCCTCCAACTCTCCTCTCCATCTGGCTGCAGGAGGAGGGAGAGAGGGAGGTGGGGAGTGAGACAGCGGCTCATGGTTTGGAGTGTTTCAGTGGGAACACTTAATTGGGGGATGTCATTCCTCAACCATGACAGGATGACAATTTTCTAAACCATTCCACACAGATTTACAAGTTCCTGTTAATCAGCTCATTTGCATAAAGATTTCCAAGGAGCCACTGAAGCAGCAAGGCAACAGCAGTCAGCTAGGGTAGGCTGTATGGAGCCAGTCTACACTGAACTAACTATGTTTTCCCATTTGAATGCTGCACATAACTTTAACTACACCGTCCTATAGGTCTCACCAGCTGGACCATGCTGGTTGACACTAAGAACTTCAGTCTGTTGCTTTCCCTGGTGAGTGGTTATAACTGGGGATTTTTTTTTCAGATAATTAGCTAGAAGACTTACAGAATACATCAACATAACTTCTCACTGCTTTACAAATTGGGGTAGGCATATAACTGGTCTTAAACACATGAGAATTGAGAATGAAATTTTGAACTTCAGATGGTTCACAGAGTTAAAAACAGAACTAAACAAGTGCAAGTGTATTAACAAGGACAAAGGGAGCAGTGAATTGCATTAGCACTTCAGTTTCTGAAATTATAAGACTAACAACTAATTCTGAAATGCAATCTAAATTTTTAGTGTATTTTCTAGTATTCACCTTAGAGAAGTCACTGCAGAAGCAAAGGATACAGTGTTGTGACAGAGACATATCTGTGCTGGATCAGTTCCACCCAATTACAAAGAAAAAGATATTTAAAATTACATTTGGTTCATGAATTGGCCATAAGAAAATACTTCCACAGGGTGCCTTTGTCTGCTATTACTGCCCCTTCTACAAAGGACACTGTGAGTACCTTCTCTCTGGAGTTCAGACATTAAACACACCCTGTCTCTGCTAACCTCTCCCCTGGCTTGGGAATGATTATTTGTCTGATACTATGCTGCTGTGTAAAGGGGGAATGAGCTCTGACACACCCCTGCAAAACTTTTACATGAACAGCCTTGCATAAGTAGCAGTAATAAGCTTCAGTCATTGTGTCTGACTACCTGTGTTGACATGGGAATTGATTAAAAAAAATTTTAAAAAATTAAAAATTTAATTGAGTCCAAAATGCCCAACAGTCTTAATGAGCAATGCTAGTGCACACCACATCATTAAAATCATGCAAAATCTGTTAAAGCAAAATATAAGCCTGGATCTATATTCAGTTAAAAATACATATTTTCAGATCAAAAAATCTATACTTTTTAAAGCAGTGTGATATCATGTACACTGCTTTCCTTTAGCATCTCCTTTAAAGTACACTATGACACCAGTCAGGTTTTATTTCTCAATGAGACATAATAGTCAGACTAGGTGTGAAATGACCTCAGACTGGCCAGAATTGAACAGATCATCTCTTCTGAGGAGTGTCTAAGCACAAGAGCCAAAAGTGAGTTCCAAGCTGCAAAGGAAAAGTTCAGCTTTGTTTAGCAGTCAAAAATCACACCTATTAAATCATAACGATATTTCTTGTTTCAAGTTGTGCCCATTCAGTTGTGTCATGGTAGTCACTGTGTTCCTGGTATTGCTTTTCAGGGAAGTCATTTGAATGGCAGAAGAGTTGCGCAAGCAGCTGGCAGATCTCTCTTTCTGAGCTTTCTTCCTGCAGCAAAGCTGGTTGTTGAAATGTCTTCTAAAACTCTCACTGAGGAAATATAGTGCAAACGGGTTGACACAAGAGTTGCAGAAGCTTAGCACTCGAGCCACTAAGGTAACAACCATATGTCCCATCGATGGATCGATCTTATTGTAATGAAAAGATCTGTACATGTACAGCACGTGGTTAGGAAACCAGCAGATAGCAAAGAAGCCAACAAATACTAAAACAATTTTTGCCAGGCGTTTCCGAGTTTCCATCTAAAAAGACAAAGAGAACCCAAATGAGCACTAATGAACAGCACTACCCCACATAACAGACTTAATTAAAATGCAGCATTTCACTCTATATTATCTTTGACAATTATCATAAGTAAGGCCAGCACAAATGTTTCCTTTGGGGCCTGAATTACTTTGCTGTCTCACTTACTCTCCTTTTCCTCTTTCAGTTAACTTTCAGTGAAAGATCATAGCTGTTTGTAGTTACAGAATGTTTCTCTTTCTATATGATACACACAGCAAGAATGATTCACGAGCAAAGGAAACACTGGCTTTTAGCCTGTAAGCATGCACAAAAGGATGTCATGAAACATAATCTTTTCTGAAGACATCTCAGTGCTTGGCTTGAAACTTAAGTTTTAGTTAGAAAGCTATTTAGAAACCTTTGGTTTCAAAATCTAGAGATATCATGAGATAGACATTACTAGGATGTTAGCTATACAGTGGTATCCCTTTGTTTTTCAGTGTCTCAGCTTGTACCTCTCTCATAGAGAAACCTCCAAAATTGCATTACACTGTCTGAAGCATCTTAATTCCAGGATAAGGTGAAAGGTTCCATTAATTGCAAAAACATCACAAAATGTACCTTAATTGCATTGCTAAGGTATAACAGATGACAATGTAGATACTGAGAGTGGCTGAAAAGATAGCAGGATACAAGGTTACACAGTGATTCCAAACTGAGAGAGGGACATAAACCAGCCGGGTAGAAGGCATCAAAGAGAGGCAGAAAGTTTCCCCATATTCCTCCTAAAAGATTTTTAATGTGTATCAGGCATGAAAGTCTTGCAAAGGAAGGAAAGTTTTCTACTCTGCCCAATCTTCTGGGGGGGGTGGTAATTAAGTGAACTTATTCTAATAGTTTTTCAAAATCTGTGAAATTAATCTTAAAATAGTTTTCTTGGGTCTATCTAAACAAGAAAAAACCCACGGGGTAATTCAAAAAAAGATGTGAAAACTCTAACATTCAGATTTGGTAGCATTTTCACTCAGACAGATTGCAAGAGCAGACAAAAAGGTGAAGAAATATAGTGTGAATATTACACTTGGCTTAAAGAAACATGAGCTGATAGCAATAGTCTGAATTTATTTCCTCTTGCTGGGAGATATGTAAGTACACCAGAATTTTCTATTCTTCTGAGCCTCATAGATTAACAAAGAGAAAAAAACTAAGTAGAATGAAAAAATGTGTTCTTAGTTTGAAAATACATGTGAGTTTAGAAATGTGGTATGAATTAAATATTGTTTCCATCTAGCGGGTTCAGCCAAAAGGCTCTCTATATTTCACAGGCAAATAAAATAATACATGAAGTGCTAATGTATATGCACTTTTGACAAGAAACAGACTAGAGTGGAAATCAAAAGTTTCTCAAAAACGACATAAAAGAATGTGATGTTTCTAAAAGAATATGTGCGTGAAAGGAGATTTCAGAGAGTATGAAAGTAGTTTCCTAAAATACTGGCAGAGAAAACCATTCAAAATATGGCATAAATATTTTTCTCTATCAATACTAAGGCTTTCGCAAAGTAGTTGAGGTACTTCCACTGCAAAAGCTGTTGTTTGTACATATGTGTGTTCCTGCTAATGTTGCTATCCGATTGCTTCCTATGCCTTACAGGGAAGATTGGCTTTGTCCAACATTTTAAAATGCTTTGTCTTAAAGGAATTCAGATTCTCTACCAAGAATTTTATAGCATCTATAGCAGAAAGGATATTAGAAAAGTGCAAATTCAGGATTGTATTGGTGAAAGTAAAAAAAAAAGGACCAGTTCATTCTCCATGTTCACCTTTCCAGCTCTCCTTGATCTGAGAAGAATCTTAGATCCCCTGAGGAAAATTTTCCCTATCTATGTCAGTTTCCTCACTTCCAAGCACAAATAACACAGGGACAATTTTCAAAACATTTATGTAATATTTCTTTCCCAAAATGACTGCCTATAGGTGAAGCCACCAGCATTAACTATGAAAACATTATTCCTCAGTAAGAACATCTGTAATAGTTACAGTAACAGCACTTCCAAACACATATACCAATCTCATTTACTGTTAGGAATGTGCATTGATGGCAATGAATTTATAATTTTCATCGCTCATATTAATTTATGCACTGGGCTTAATACTATGTAATTGTGAAGAAAAGGAAAATTTTCAGATAAACCTTGGCTTAGTTCATGTGGAAACTGAACTAATCCTCTGCAAAATCCAATTATTTGGGTGCTATAATTCCTTTACTTTCATTTATAAGTGCATACAGCACACAAATCTTTCACTGGGATGGAAAAAGCAAATTGCTCACCTGTCTTTTGGAATGCTCACTATGTTCCCCAGGGATGTTGTGAGCACTTTTTATTAAACTCTTCGCAATATGACAGTAGTAGATGCTAATAATCACAAGAGGGACAAGGAAATACACAAGGAAAAGCAGCACAGAATGGATCTTTGGGTGCATGTCGTCTGTCATGGGGTACGGTATGCACGCTGTGAAAGTGGCATTATCTGTGTCATTGATGTGAGCCAGCTGGGAGAACACTGCTTCAGGAACTGCGAGGAGCACAGAGATTACCCAGATGGCAGTGGCTTTAAGACAAGTCCATAGCACTGCACTGGAGGTCTGGATGTCCATGGGATTTACAATTGCTTTGTACCTGAAATTGATCAAAATGCAGATGCAAATTACAAGGTATTCTAATTCAACATGTGATGCACAAGCTCATTTCATGTCTTTGATTAAAATAATGTCACGTTTTTTTCTTATTTGAAACGTCAAGGGGTTTGTAATCTTTCTTGAACTTGCATTCTCTAAATCTCTACCTTTATTTGTATATACACACTCATCAGAGGTGGCAATAGGAGCCCTGGATACAACCTGTGGCTGTAGGTACCCATTCTATGCCAGTGTGGTGGCAATGAAGAATCAGCCATGGCTCTACCCTTTCTTTCCCCAAATACCCCCAGCAAATCTCCAAATGTGCATCCTACCTCCATACTTCCACCTCACTGTTGTACCAGCACATGCACTCTTAGTGTTTCCTTCTTTCCTTGGCTCCTGAAGTCCAGGGCTCTCTCCTTCTGCCACCACAACTTTTTCACCCTAGGATGCTCCCAGCCCCCCTCAAAGGAATATATGCACCTTCATAAAGTCAGGCATAAATGACTCCCAACAGCCTTTGCAGAAAATACTAAACTCTTACATAAAGTAAATATTTCACATCAATAGTTGGAAGCTGCTGCTCTATGCTGCATTTTGGAGAACAGTCTCATAATGTAGGATTACATATAAAACTTCTGGAATTGATAATTTCATAGCACTTGCAATAGAAAAAGGAAGAATTGCAGAGCATGGAAATATCACACTAGAGCAAAGCAAAATAAATTAATAGAAGTAGACTTTGGTCAGGAATTCTTGTATTAAAAAAAACTCATTGCAGGAGGTGTTATGAAGTCAAACTTTCCACAGGAAAATGTACATCCTATAAGGACAAACATAATTTGAGAAAAAATATTTCAAGGATAACTTAAAGTTCTACTTAGATTTTGAATTTATTTTAAATATTTTTTAAATATAAGTAAATTAAAATTTAACAAATGTATTAAATTAATTTATTAAAAACTAAAGCCTAAACAAAATATTTCATTTCGTCTAAGCTGTAGCAATATGGAAGCTCATGGGATTTTTTTAAAGTTTTTTTATGACTACTTTCAATTTTATTTGGGATGGCTGTGTTTTTTTCTCAAAGAGCAGAAGTTTTGAGAAATGAAAAAAAGTATTCTTCTTTAATATCCAAAGAAAAGTTTAACAGGAAGAGGGAAGTCAGGAGAGATTCACACTCCAGATACATAACTTTGTTCATCCTTGGGTATTTCTAGTCAGTGGAGAAGTACTTTCAAAGAGTGATTCAGATTTTAGGTATACTAAATACCCTCTAGGGTACTTATTTCTTCTCTGTTAGCTACACAATGATCTTAGATTGAGAACAGTAACTTAGATGCCTCTACTTTGTGATAAAATTCCATATCCGTGCATGTAGATACATCTACATGCCTATAGATGTATAAATATGTATGGGTATTAGCAAGTGTCTAAATTATTTACACTCAAATATAGCATGGCTGCTGAAGGGAATGCTGATAAATGGAGCTGTGATCCCAAATACCCCTTATGGCTAATTTGCAGGTCCTGACAGGTCGTTCACAGCTCTTCAACACCTTAAGCAGATGTTTGCAACTGGCTGCACCATGAAGTACCAAGAGTGCTGTCTTGGTACCCTAGCAAAATTTTGCTTCAAAGAATATGTGATTCAAAATATGCCATGGGGTCCATTTCCTCTGGTTTGTGATAAATTGTTTAATCATTAAATAATTTAAAATAATGGCTATTAATGTTCATACCCTCTCTAAATTCAGAGAAAGGATTTTTACTGTATTTTCACCTGTATCATGGAGCAGAAAACGAAACTCAGCAAACTGTCTGTTAATTTATATTTACCATTTTTCTAACACAGAGTGAGAAACTCCCTGGACACCAAGGTGTAAAGAAACCCTTTATTCTGCCATAGGAAGGACAGAAGCTTCTGCACAAAGCATGAATACTCTGCAGCACAAGCTGTGACCTTATTATTCAATAATTGCTTCCTATTGCTGTCTGCCTTTATTTCATTACATGAAGACAGACCCTCTGTTTTTGAGGTGACGTCAAGTCCCTACATCTGCTCATTTCTTAAAAAGCTTACCTTCTTAGAGGAGAGCTGGTTTGGCGTTTTTGGGGCAGGGGGAGGGCATTGGATAATAATAATGTTTTGTACTACAGAAAATCTCCTCTTATTTTCCATTGCCCTGTTTCAAAATATTTTGACCACAGTCCTATGAGCTAAGAAAATGACCATGTCACAAATAATTGTTTTAGCAGCAAATTGGCCTAGTTAATCTCTAAATGGAAGACTTTTTCAGAAATCTGTACATTAACGGAAGATGTGACATATATTTGTACTTCAGCATATATTGCTGTTTCAGCAAATAGTGTGCTTTTCCCTGAGCTATGACTTACTGCAAGTTGGAAGGTATTGGAGCAGAGTGGCCTTTTTCACAAAACAGCTGAGTTTAGGCAAAAAAAAACCCCTTCTTTTATTCTACTTGCTATTTTAGTGACTACATGGTGGCACTTTTCTTCATGGAGTTCAGCCCTTCACAGCTCTCAGCATCAACAGGAAGAAAAATGCACTAAGTGCTTTACAAAACCTGTCATGTTGTCTATATCTTTGAAAAGCTATAGAGTGGAAAGAAAAAGATTACAGATAAGATAAAATGTAAACTGAGTGTAACAAGAAGTGTTCCCAAAGTGAAGAACCAACCTCTTCCTTTATATAAATGCAGTGTAAGGCTAAAACATACCACCAGCCATTCAAATTACAAAGATCATATTTTCTATCAATAAAACCAATGTCAGTAAATTAGACTAAGGGTGCAAATTAGTCAAATTAGTACATAAATCCATCTTTTCTTTTACTTCACTGTTGAAAAAAGAGCAAATTATAGCTTGCCATGCAGTTCAGGAAATAATTATAAATAGGCACTTGGTTTTAATTAAAAGCCTTCTCATAAATTCTGTCTTCCTATATCCTCTGTCATTATCACTGCTGACAAAGGGACCCCAATTCGGGAAACACTTCCTGTCTTTGGAGATGTGTTCTCTGCCAACAGACGGAAGCACAAACTTGCCCATTCTCGCTCTGCAGATTGTTTTTTGGTGTTTTTTTTTTGGTTTTTTTTTTTGTATAGTGTTTTTTTTCTGTTACAAAGTAATCTCCTCCCTTCTACACAATCCCCCACAAAATTGATGAAAATAATATCCTCTTCCTCCAGAGTTATAACATTTTGCTGCCTTCTAAACTCCAATCTGCCTTATCTACTTCTCCTAACCTTTGTTTTCAGAGACTTCCTAAAGGTATTTCTTAGCTCCAAATTAGAATGGAAAGCACTTCTCCTGTGTCTGCTGCATCCACAATGCTGTTCCCCTCCCACACACTTGATTTCAAAAGAAGATGCCCCTAGACTAGACCTATGCTGTCCTTCCATTTCTTTGCTGCCTCTTTTTCTAGAGTACTTTGTTGTGATGACCTTAAAAAAAAATTGAAAGGAAAACCCAAAGCAATTAGACAATACTTATGCAGCCACTGGAAAACAGCCTACCATTCTAACCAGATATGTCTCAATATCTCCTTGTCCTTGTGATTATGCATTGCCTGTTGCCCTTTCTTAAAAGCCCTTCAGGTGAAGGACTTTCTTCGTGTTGCTGTTTATATAGTGCCTACCACAAACAGAATCCTAATTTATCACCTAGTTTCCTATATGACATCACAATGAAAACAAATATAATAATGAATAGTCATAAGCCAAGCAGAGACACAATTCAGGCAGGGCAGATTCATATTATTTTGCTTTGACTTTCATTTTAATATTGGAGCTGGAGGGGTTGGTATTATTTGCCTCATTATTAATAAGCTTTTTTAAGTGATTTTGCTGTGCCATAGTACTACGTTTCCTGCAAACTAGAGTAATTTATCAAAACCATTCATATGTTAGTCCTTTATTGTGTCCCTGCATGGTGCTTTTAGACACAAAAATTCTAGCAACATAAAAGCCTATAAATATATCTGAAAAGGAAACACTGTTGAATGGGCAGTATTTGTTAAAAATACTTATGTCCTGCTGTAGTCCATTCAACTGCAGGAGATTGAAATTTTGGATGGGAACAAACCCCTCTTCCTTGTATGGGCAGTGCAATCGACTCAATTCCAGTGGAATCATTAAGAGGAGAACAATTTATCTAGCTGGAAGCAGTGTGGGATCATTTGATGTCCACTGTTGTGGGAGCTTCTTTCACAACACAGACTGTCTGAGATTTGCATTGTTCTATTTTATATTTATAAATCCTTGCAATGTAAAGCACATTTCTTAATTTATGCTTTTTACAGGTAATATCAATATTTTTATTCTGTGCTTCTGTCTTAAGAGCAGAGAATTGCATTCACCCAGGAATGAGCATCTCTGAGGTCTGACAGTGAATATAATAAACAGTATTTGAAATGAAGACTAGAAGACCATGTGTAAAGACACTTAAAATTAATGTCAATGACACATGTTCTGTGTTTGTCAGGGGGAAAATCTTAATATTTTCCTAAGTGAAAAACGTTTTCCACTCTATAGAAATACACTCTGTTGAGCCAAAAACTATTAATAACACTTCAACACTTGTAGGTGATTTCTCCACCCTGAAAAGAATCAAACCAGAAGTTTCCCAGGATGGTGGATGTTTTTTTCCTGCAATAAATAAATTACCTGTCCCATCCACCCAGTGTTTCAGAGGAGAAAGTTTCTCTTTCCTTTTCATTTTTTCTACTCTTTCTACTTCTAGTACTTGCTGTTCACCTCACATCAGCTAACTATGCTTCTTATGAGCAAATGCAAATCTTGAAATGCTAGCTCATTGCCTGCAATCTGGATATTTAGTTCTCTAAAGCCATTTATTTATAACTGCACTAGTTAAAAGTACCATCAGTAATTTGTTCAACTCTGCTCCTGAAAGCAATATTAGTAAATTGTTTCATGAGCTATTATTCAGAAAAGTTCATGCATGTCAGTATTTCCAGTAACTTTATATTCAAGTTTGACAATTTCAAGTCACTGATGAACATATTTTTTCACATCTTAAACAGAAAAATAGGTCCTCATTAGAGTTAGAGTGGGGAGGGACCAAATCAATAAAGACTTATGTTTCATCTGTATGAGCACACTAAACACTGTCATAGTCTATTTTTAGGCCTGGAGGCCAAGTGGCTTTGGCCAGACATCCATGACTATTTAATTAATCTCTTTAATATCCCGGTATGAGACCACCACATCCAAACAAATTAGGCAGTTTACACTTCTGTTTGTAATGGCCCCTGGGCTTGTGTTTAATCCTGAATCATATGTAGAAATTGCTCAGGAGAATATTGATTGAGCCAAATCAAAAGCACATCATGGACCTCTCCAAAACCAGCTTGACAAGTGGCTGACTGCCAGTGCTCAGTCCTATGCTCTGGTACTGGTGAATATGGGTTCGTTCAGATACATATATATAAAAATATATACACAAATATATCTAAAACATACACAAATATACACAAACATGTGCACGTGCATAAGAAAAAACTACACACTTTCAGGCACCTGAATGCATCACCCACAAACTTCACACTTCACACAATGGCTGGCCCATTCCAATCCACTGTGCCCATTGTATCTTGACTTTTAAAATAAGCAAGCAGTTGCATTTCCCCTGCTGTGCTGAGCCAGGAGCTCCCTAGATTGCAGACTCTGTTTGGACCTAGGCTTCATTACAATCCTGACACTAAGCACATCAAAGCTGAGGAGTTTGATCTCAAAGTTATGTTTAAATAATGGCTGGTGCACACCAAAGTCATCAGCCTTCACAAAATTGCCATGGCAAAGGCAGCTCTGGCACGTGATTCTCCAGGATCAAAACTGAGCCATTCATGCAGCCAGGGTGTCTGGGAGCCATTGCCCAGGCATGCTAGACAGTGGATTAAAAGTAACATTTCACCTGTGAGGAGAGAACTTTATTCCTAGCAGACTCCATCACACAAACCACTGGATATACTATTTCCCATGGGGAAGTACAAGGAAGCTTAGCATTTGTATTCTCTTGGCTTCTATCACCTTTCTGAAGCATTTATTTCATTCCAACATTAATTTGGAATTCTGGATTTTGGATTCTGCTCAGTAGGACTGGGTAGGACAAGAGGAAAGTCACTACCTAGGCTAGATGTTAGGCATTGCAATGTGCAGCCTGGACAAGCTTATGTACTGTTTGGCTTTGTCCTCTAGTTCTCTGTTCTATTAAAAAAAAATTAGAAAATCACAACTAACCTTGTTTAATTCTTTCAGGATTTTTTTCAATTATATTCTCAATCTTGAAGGGTCAGAGGACTTTGAGAAAAGACAAATCCATTTCTCTAAATGGGCTTGATCCAAATCCCATTTGTACCCCTACCTTTAGATTGATGAGATGGAATTGCATGCTTGTCTGCATATTTAATCTGTGCTTACTTCATGTCTCCCAGAAAAAATATCTATACCTACCTGAATGAAAAAGATCTCATAAAGTCATCACTGCAGGAGCAGAAGGTCAATAAAAATATCAGTTACAGAAACTCAAGTGCCTGGAAGAAGAAATCCCAGGTGTAACACATGCTTAGTGCCAGTTTACCTTTATAAAATTTTTGCTGTTACAAAACAATTCCTCCCATTTCCTTGATGAATTCTGCAATAACCCAGGCCATGGCAGACAACACACTGTTGTGAAAAACATTACACGGTCAGATGATTTTTAGAAATATTAAAAGTCAGGAAGAATTAAATAACCAAACCTCTATTAATATATCTAGAACAGACTTTAATTTTTTTTAGATTTTACCATTTGAGTATCTAGACCCTAAATCTCTAATTTCTAAATTCAAAAATTAGCAAATTCATTTATTTGCTGCAGTGTTATCATCTAGAAGCTCTAGTCTGTCACTTTTAAACACATTTCCAGTTCAATTTAATTTGTAACTTCTGATCTTGGTCTGTCTTGATATCAGTGTAGACGGAAAAAAACCAAGTACTCACCATGGTAAAAAAAGGAATATAAAAACATCATTGAGGAAAATTTAATATAGCAATCCTTAAAACACAATCAATCAAACAAACTTGGAGCCAAAACATAAGCATGAAACTATTTTTAAAAAATACTGTGAAAAGCAGTTGGAAAAAAATGAAACAATATTTGGGATAGTCATGTGAAGGAAAAAGAAAATTACATGAGATATAATAACAACATATCAGAATAACCTATTTCTCTCATGTTTGTACACACTATACAATTTTATTTTGATATATGTTCATACAAAGCTGAAAATACAAAAATCTACATGCAACAGATGCAATTAAAAAAAGCTTATTTGGACTGTTTGTCTCATGGTTATCTTCTCTGATATCTGAAAAGTAGGGTCAACTTACTTCCAAAATACACTTCTGGACACCAAAGTAGGTTTCCTCATACTTCCATAAGTTTAATGAACTTGTAAGAGCTTACTTGTTATTTGTAATTATACTGTCAAATTGAGCTGAATCTCAACATGGATTTAGAAGTTCCTCGTGGAACATGTTTAGACCTAAGGATTGTGGCTGCATATACCTTGTTTCATTAACAAATATTAAACCCCACAAAATTATTTAGCACCAGAAATATATAGTCTGGAATAATGGTTCTGCAGCAAAACTCATATAATAAATACACAAGTTCTTCTATAACTAAGAAATTTAAAATGAAGATTCAACTAAATGATCCCTTTTCAGGAGGATACTGAAGAGTTCCATCACACTGCACACATGTATTATTTATTCTCTGACAAATTTATCATGTGAAATCTTTTTCATAGAGAAAGCATTCATAGAGCACACTTGATCTTTGACATCATTTCTGAGGCTCTGCTAAATGCAGACTTGAGAATTCCAACAGTCCAATTTGTGTTAACCCATGGCAGTGTGATAGATAAGGGAATTGTGTACCATGTTATAGTGAGGGGCAAACAAATAAAATAAATGAATGGTTGTTTACGTGCTTGTTAAGAATTGGGCTGGATCTGCTGTTTAGCAGCTATTTTGTCTTTCACAGACACAGGCTTTTACTGAATTGCTGAAAGAAGCAGGAATCAGCAGGGATGGTTTTGAAGCTGTTTCTCAGGGTTTAGGTTGCAGCCCGCAAAATGCAATCAGACACTGGCATTTGCATTAGTTAAAGCAAAGTGGCTGCTGCCAGCTCAGCACAGGCACAGCATTGATCACTGACTAGGACAACACCACAGCCATTTGTCCCTTTGCCATCTTCAATATAAGCTCTTTCTGTGTGAGTTGGAGAGCACATACAGGACATGCACAAAGGCAGGATTTTAACAGATGCATGTGTCTGTATAAAGTTTGAGAAACAGTTGCTTAACTTGGGAGGAAAATGTTGCTGAGAAATCCTTTTCAGCTGTGCAAAGACAGTCACAAGAGGAACTTCTCCAACAGCTGATTTGAATTTCCTGGCTTGGACAATATTACCCTAGAATAGTTAACTCCTTAATCTATTCTAGGCATAAAATTCTTTCCACGTTGTTGTGGAGGGGGTGGTTCTGCCATCTTTTTTTTTTTTCTGGAATATTTTACATCATATTCCTTTTATCTGCCTAAAATGGATATAAAGTAATTAGAAAATTTTATGGTGGGGACAGGTGAGGGCAGGCTTCATTGTTTAACTCAACAAAGGTGTTCTGGCAGGCTTTATTTTGTTAGTCAAGTTTCCACATATAAACTAAAGGGCAAGTTGAAAAAATGTGACAGACAAAGCTTGCCATACCTCTCTTAAATTTCTTTTGCATTGCCTGTTATTGCATAATTATGAACATACTGCTACAGTCTACAGTGAGAGAAATATCTGGATCATCATTTAGTTTAATATACTTCAGTAGTTCATTCATTCAATACATTTACCTCAAGTGTTAGGGTTTCTAAGATATATACTTACAGATCTCGTAGTTCTACTTGGTCCATATAATTTTGTTTTCCTATCTACTATATGCAGCTAAGGCATTGTTTTTCTCTTTTACAGATAGTCTCTCATTTTACCTTTGATTATTTTTTCTTTATTCTTTGGTTAATTATATGTAATTTTCAAGATGTCATTTAACACTAATTTCCTCATAAGGACCACTTAGTCCCTGAATATCAGCTATTAGATCTCAAAAGGAAATCATATCCACTTTTCTGCTTCACCTGCTCCACTACATGTAATAAGAAATGAAGATTTTATATTTTTTCAATCACTGTATTTCAGTCTGAGTCAGCATCTGCTATAATAAAAGAAGGAACTATAAATAAATTCTGAGAAAAGTAAAAAGAACTTTTTATTAAGGTGATACTGCTAATGAAAAACCCAAAGAAGTTACTAAGGCAGCTTTTCACACTTTAGAACATTTTGAGTCCCTGAAAGATAAAATAATAAACAAGCAAACTGAGCCAAAACAGATTTTGTTATCAGATGTTATCAGAAGTCAGCACAGAGTGCAAACTTGCAAAAAACATTTTTGAGTCTTTTTTTTAAATATAGATTGCAGTCTTCCAAATTTATAACAAAGAAATAAAGAAATAAAAATAATTGAAGGATCAAATAGTTTAGCTATGCAAATCTATAAAATGTATTTTAAGCATCTCAGTCAGGCACTGTATTTAGCTATTTAAGTATGAATTTAGATTTTCAAACTATTACCTGGTTAATTATTTGTCTCTTCAAAGGTGTCCTTATGTCACATTACTGAGGAAGAAAGTAAATACAATGCTATTCCAATTATAGTAGGGTGAGTTCAGCTTTGCTGTCTCCATTAGAGTGCAGCAGAACTGCTTTAGAGCTAACACATTTGAATCCTTCATTAGAAACAAAATTCAATGTAGGAAAAGAAACAGAATTACATATAATCCTATTTTTACAGATCACATAAAAATAAGGCATACATGACAGCTAAGGAGAAAAAGAAAGACTATGTGGGACAAATCTGAAGCTGTTTGAAGGGGCTGCTATTAGTTCCTCCAAAGGCCACTCACTGCAGATGACTTGGCATTTTGTGGATGCCACACAATAATGCAGCAATGGCCACAGGTGCACATTGTGGCACCCAGTCGTAATTCACTGCCCCCTGAGCTGTCCACACCAAGGTTATAGTGCCATCCAGACTTCTAACTCTGAAAAGCATCCTGGAAAACCTTTCCATACCTCCCCACTTATGTTCTCACCCTACCTAGATTCCTTCCCATGCACAAAACAGCAAGATCTCTCACCCTGAGAAAAGGATGAGGAGCCCTAAGGGCCCAGTTTCCCTTCTGAGCCTAAGGTATGGTCCACCATGGACACAAATTGGAAAAACACTTTGTGCAGCAGTGAGGAAGTTCATTGGATGGTTCAAGAGAGATTCATCCTTGGCTTCTGCCTTTTTTGCAGTGATGAGATTCTGGAACAAATTTTCTTCATGTGTGCCATGCTGCAGTCTGTCTGGCAACACTTCTCATTTCTTTATTTTTATCCTCCTCATCAAAGATAAAACCAAGTCCTGAGACACTTTCATCAACATCCATTAGCCCTGGCCAAAACTGCAATCCATGGAGCCTGGAGGAACAACCTCAGCAAGGCCCCATTTTTCATTCCTTGTCCCACCACACCTTTAGGAAGTGCATCCCTGGGCCTAACCCTCACACACCAGATTTGTGGGCACTGTGTGAGTGTGTTGAGTGCTATTGGGAGTGTTCTGCCCTACTGTCCCCTTAGTAGCCCTCTTCTTTTTTTTTCTTTACATCTTTGTGTTTCAGCTCCCTTTCTTTTCCTCATTTTTCATCCACTCTAACAATTGGGTTTTCTCTTTCTCTAATCCACTCTTTCTTTTTCCCTTGGTTTTATAAACAAGAAATATTAAGGTTTGTAGAGGTGGTCCAGTTTCTCCACAATAGAGAAAAGAATCAGTGGCCATGAGGGGCGGGGTTGCTGTCCCTACCTATCTCCTGTGTGGCAGCGAGAAAGGACAGTTGGCTCAGCAGCACAGCTCCAGTGCTGCCTTCTCCATCCCACAGGAGAGGAAGATTGCATCCTGCTCTGACACTGAAACCCTGCACCAGTACTGCCACCACTTCATCACCTCTGCTGCCACCATCCCCACGTCCACCACTGACCTGGCACCCCTCTCTGCCCCAACACGTGGCAGGCTGCAGCAAGGCACCACTCCCCACACCTGCAGCCAGCTACCTCCAGTAGGTCAGGGGTGAGGAGAACCAGCTGCTAGTCCTGTGATGGTGATGGGCAACCTCAGGCAGGTATGATGCCAATTTCAACCTCCAAGTCCGCTCTAGGGAAGTCTGGGAAGCATTGGTAAAAATTACATATTATGTTTGCACACACACACACAAAAAGAGCCCCAAATTAAAACTCAGATCATCTCAGCACAAGATAATGAAGCTTCCAAGTAAAAGGTGCATGTTTGTCACACGGAAAGCGTTACTGATGTTGAGAGGGACTTCTGTGACAAAAAAAATCCATATGAAATGAAGCAATTTTAGAATATATATATATGCAATTAGTACTACTTTTTCTCCTTTATAGCTCGAGTTTGTTGGTAACAATGATTCAGAGTCTGTAGCTTCTGCAGCTACTTCTGCTATGGAAATTCTCATGCAGAATTTCCACATAACCAATAAGTGTTAATTAGACTGTGGAAACCAAGACAAGCTCCCTTTTTTCTAATTCACTCAGGCACACTGCAAAGAATCCTAAATATTCCTAAATCTGTTCTTTAGGGTAACCAATACCTGGCATTTTATACAGTCCCATGGTAACAGGGAGTAAAGCACAGGAAAATCCTAATTACCCTATATTAAAATGCACTTTGAGCATTATCAGTGAAAGAAGGGGCCACTAAGAAGACATTGTGTACCAGACCAAATATGCATTGGATTATAATGAAGCCCTCTTGGTGCCATCACTACTTACAAACTGCTAATATCCTATGCTAGATTCACTTACCTGGAGAAAGCACTGCCCCCAGCCAGGCCACACCTCCACAGCATCTCTTGGGTGCAGGATGCTGCCACCAATTCTGATCTGCCAGCACAACCACCCACAACTGATCTAGTTATGACACACATTACAATCTGGCTACAAATTAGTGTGACAGAAATCCCTCCACCAGGGGCTCCCCTCTAGTTCAACACAAGTTTGTACAAAAAAAAAAAAAAAAAGTAGATTTTACTCCCACCCAGACTCCACTGAGAGTTCAGCCAACTTCACTCAGCGATCTCCTGGGCCCTAAGAGACTGCTCTCTGAAGTCAGTGGCTGATTTTCTGACTGGAAAATAAGTTTTTTGTTCTCAGTAACTGAAAATAAAACTGCAAAGGTCAAAGAAACAGGGTTGTTAAATTCCTAGTATAAACATTTCTGACATTGGCATATACTGTGGACTCCAAAATTCTGGAGGAATGTATTTATTATGAGCTTATTTGGTCTCAGGATGTGAACTGGAGCTGTTTTTCTAATATGTGCTATTCTAGATGCATTAAGTGCAAAGAGATTCAGCATTACAAATTCTTGAATCTTTACTGATATAAAAAAAGGTTATAAATTCACTGGAAAATCAAGCAGTGAGTGTTCCAAAGCTATATAAAAATCAAGTGAATGAATCCTTAAACATTAAGTCACCGGCATTCCCTCACATTACATTTCTCTAGAGAGATGATCTCCCCTAACTTCTTCCCTTTTCAAATAAGATAAGATTTTAAGTGGAAATAGAGCAGAAGGACAACGGCAGGGTCTTCTTGAATCTGTAAGGACAGATTTTGAAATACTTGTTAACTAAGGTAAGAAGGTAAGAATTACAGGTGTTCACTTTAAGGCATGCATTGCAAGCTCTTCTTCAAAACCATAATCCATTTTCACAAGTTACAGAGTCTTTACAGACAAGTATGTTAGGTCCTGATTCAAACAGAACTGAAATTATTGTTCACTGAAGGCTACCCTCAGGCAGAATCAAACAATTTACTGAATTAGCTTAAAAAAAATAGTTATAATCTATTAAAGAAAAATAAAGGATTAAAAGTTTTAAAGAAACATTACTCCAAGTGTGAAGACATATTTCTAAACTCAACCCTTTACATCATGCATCAGTATAATGCAGTGGCTCAGTTCAAAACCCAACAGAAGAAAATAGGAAAATTTCTATGGAGAAGGAATTAAATACTTTCATTTCTGGCCAAAATAATTTGCTTAGATAAAAGAATAAAGACAATTTCATATAATTTAAGTTTGCAATTACACCACAAGATTTTATCTGTCAGAGCCTGAAGCATAGTCCAACAGCCACTCAGTTGCTATAAATTCCTGAAGTACTCTTTCATAGTAACTGGGAGGAAAAACTGGGGATCCAGCTCTTTGTTTCTTCCTAATTTGACAAGTACTGGAGATGAAAGTGTTACTTTCTAGTTTGTTTAGGGGTATTTCCCTTGGGGTTTTTTTTCCCTTTTCTAAAAGTTCAGAAGATAATAGGAATACTTTGAACAAAAGTTTAAACTAACAATCACAACAGAGCAATTTGGTGTCTCTGAATTCCCAGAAGCCTAACTAGTTCTGGCAGTCACCTCTGGTAACTTGCTCTTCTACTAGGGCACGGAAACACATAGCCACACACATGTATACACTTTCTCAGTAGAAGGAAATAAATTGATTAAAAATATACATCTGTGCCTAACTTGGTTTAATTCACTCGCTGTCTGTTGAGAAAACACTGACTTGGCAAGGCTAATATCTGGCATCTAAAGCCTTACTCTGATGAATAAGATTTCGATATATGGACCATCCCAGAGGTGCAGAAGAGAGAACTAAACCCAGTTTTTTCAGCTGACACCCTGGAAGCTGGGGACCCAGGGACACCCATTCCAGATACCCTCTAACTTGAATTAGTACCACTTGCCATCAGTCAGTGAGGGAAGAAGAAGCATGGGCACCTCACAGGTTGGGATGAGGGGATTGCAAACCAGGGATACCTTATCTGCAGGGATGCTTTACCTTTCATCTAGCTCTGGCCAGCCTTACCCCAAGTTACAGAGAGCTGTAGTGGAAGCCCAGCTTTCCTACCTGTCAGCACTGAGGGCCGTGAGGGTGAAGACAGAGACACCAACAGAGGTGAGCTGGATGACAGGGATGAGCTTGCAGCCCACTTCCCCAAAGAGCCACTCCTCAGAGAAATACCGGGAGGCATCCACAGGCACACAGGTCACTAGCAGGAGCAGATCACCAGCAGCGAGGCTGGAGATGAAGATGTTGGGCACACTTCTCATGGCACTGTTGGAAATGAAGATCTTCATGAGGGTGATGTTGCCCAGCAAGCCGACAGTGATGATGAGCAGGTAAAGTGAAGGGATCACACAGCGGATGATGAACATGGCCGTGCCTCTCCCCGGGGACAGCAGAGTTGGGTCGGGCACCAGGTGGACACTCCCATTCTCCCCGAGGGGCATTGCTGTGAACTCGGGCGGGGGCATTGCTGTCAGCTCGGGTGGGGGCTCTGGCTCCATCCTCCAGCTTTCTGCGGACTGAAGGTCTCCAGTGCAAAGTGCAGTGGGGGCCACAGGAAAGCTTCACCTCTCTGCAAGTCAACCAACTTTCCCCTCCTTCCCTACTGCCTTTCTTCCTCTCCCATCTTTGCCGAGTTCGTTTCCCTGAAGAAATGCGGAGGAATGTCCTCCGGCGCAGCGACGAGGGAGGGAAACAAAAACGCCCGTGCGCTGCCCCTCGGCTCTTCGGACAAGCGTCTCCCGGTGAGCAGGTGATCCTGAGCCTCGGGGGCAGAGAACGCCGTCGGGACAGCCGCCACCTGCCCGCGTCCCCGGGAGCGCCCTCGGTGCGCCGCTGCCGCCGGGGCGAAGGCGCGGTCCGACCGCCCCCGCGCCCGCGGAGCCGCCAGCGCTGTCCAGCCGCGCCGGTGCTGCCCGGGCCGGGCGCCGGGGACGAGGCGCAGAGCGATCCCGCTCCTCGCTCCGCCGCGCTGGTTTATACCTGGCACCGGGAGCGGCCGCCCCGCCCAGCTCCTCCTCCTGCCCTCGCCCCAGCCCCGCGCCGCCGAGGTGGGTCTTGCGGTGAAGGGAGAGGCGGATCCCGGAGCCGCCGCCGTCCCGCGGGACTCCAGACCCTGAGCGCGATGGGAGCGACGGGAGGAGCCGGAGGGGAGAGGGAAACCTCTCTCCCCGCCGCTGCTCACGGCAAAGCATCCCCCGCCAGGCTCTGCCCGGCAAACCGGAGAGCTGTCCGCCACGTCGGGCAGAACGCGGGCTCGTCTCCGGAAACCTCTCTTTCAGCATCTTCCCCAGGTGAAAACAAAGTGCTTTGAAACTCAGGGTGGCGGGGAGCGAGGGGCTTGAGAATGAAGATATTTTATTCCTGACATCCAGATGTGGGTTCTGCATAGATCCTACTCAAAGACATCAGCTGTGTTTAAAGTTTTAAGGTTTGATCTTTGAAGCTGCATTTCACAGTGGTCTCGACTATGAAAAGGGGGACAGGTGATGTGTTTTATCCATGACTTACTCTGCAAATGGTGTAACACAGTGGAGAATTCATGTTGTCTGCCTCTTTTAAGAGTAGCATTTGTCCCTAATGTTTCCTGCTTTTCAGTGATGTAATGTCTTTTACTCCTGAGCATCTGCACATGCATAGACTTTCCAAACAGCTCCATCTGTTTCCAGCAGAAGCCATGAATGTAGGTAGCCGTGTAAATATGCTGAAAGACAGGCAGACCCACTGGACTGAAGTTTTCAAGACAAAATGTTGAGGCAGAAGAATAACAGCACTTGCCAGTAACATGCTCTGCAGACTGATTCCTTTAGCTCTTTTTCTCTAAAAGGAGGATGTATGAGCTTGTAGAGAACTTGCTTGTTCATATCACTACAACAGCTCTCTTGAAACTCTGTGGGTTTACGACAGGTCTATGGAGAGTCTGACCACTGAAATATCAGAAGCAAAGCATGTCAAGTATGTATGGCCTGTCCATGGCACGCTGTCTAGTGTAAGAATTAAATCGGTGATTTTTCTTAAACAAACTTTTACTAAGATTATCAAAGAAAAAGAATCGTTTCTTAAAAATTACACCTCTCTGTATTGATTCGTTGATTGTTGTGACTCTTCTCACATCCCTGAATATATATATGTGTTAAAGTTGTGTAAATTACTGATTCATATAATGCTGAATAATTTGTTAGAACTCAACTATTGGTAGGCCTCAGAAAGGATCAGGCTGGGGACTTCACCTTTACCACCAGGCAGCTTATCAGAATAATCAGAGCTCCTCTGGAGGTGATTCTTGTTACTGTTGAAGTTTCCTCTACACGATGTTAAATTCAACTGTGCTCCCTCTAAGGCACTCTTATTGATGGCTTAGATATTTATTTAAATTACTGTAACTCTCTACTTTGCTGAGCACACAGGAAATTTTCTAAGATCAACAATAGTCATGTTTCTGCTGACACTCCATATCAGTCTTTTTGGTTCCTGTCAGCTGGATCCAGTATAAGTCTTTAACACTGTAAGTTAAATTTAACACTGAGAATATAGTCCTTTTGCTAATTTGTTTGAAAATGGGTTTATATATGAATAAACAATATGATTCCCATTGGGAGAATAGGTTAAATTCAACACGTCTTTAATATTGATTTTCCTGGGACAAGAGGAAGTTGAGTCTTTTTGCATGAATATCAACAAAAGAACACTTTAGAAACTTATATGGATATAAATTCGCTCCTGTTTGCATGGAGACAGATGAGACATGTTGCTTTGTGTTGCACACCAGGACTCCAGCTCCAGCCTTCTAGAAAAATTTCTTCTATGCTAGTGAATTTTATATGTCCTTTAGTCCATAGAATGGAATTCCTAAGGTTGAGGGATTAAAAACATTTTCAGTTGGAATTTATATTCCTGATTTATATTCCAATCAGTACTTGATTTTATCTACTCCATATTTTTCAGAACTCTGAACAGCACGGAAATAATCTTTGAAGAAAGTGTCTCCAGCTCAGGGAAAACAGAAAGTTAGGTTATGCTTCTAAAGTTGTTCAACAGATGCTTGCGTAAAGACAGTGTACTACATTCAAACAATATGAATATAATTTCCTGCAGAGGTGAAAAGGCATGTGTGGGGAAGATCCACAGACCTTGACATAAACCAGTTGGAATTCAGATCTCCACATAAAAACTGTTCATCATTTTCTTTTCAAACAAAAGAGTCCACCCATGTCTCTAGATGTTACAGATTTAGATTACAGCCCAGAGACAATTTCGCCATGCAGCTGTGACACAGTATTTGGCACAAGATTGAGAGCACGCCACAGGTAAATCATCCCCATGGGAAAGAAACTGCAAAGGCACGATCAGCCTCCACAAATGAAGTGCATCCGGGACTGCAACACCATAGACTAGAAACCACAAAAACTTGGAAATGTGAGAGGTAAACCCACTTCATCAGTAATTCTCAAAAGCAGGGATTCAAAATCAGCTCATGTGGAAATGAGGAACTCCACACATTTCACCAACGCCCTCTACCAAGAAGCACATCTCACAGGAAAAAACACTCTTTTCACATGCTTGTGCAGCTCAAGGCACTTGATAATTCCAGGGCTAATTCCAGATTTGCATATCACAACATGTGTCGTTCCATGAAGAGCCAAGCATGTCTGCTACCAAAACTACCTGCAGTAAGCAGGCTTTAATTAAGTATCTGTACTGGCACATTAAATGAAAACTGGATTCAAATGAAGCATTGAAAGTGATCATGTTTGAAGGCCTAATCATCAGTCAAATATTAAAATGAACCAAGGCAACAACCAAGGAACAAATACTACTTGATTTTAAACACTGAGCATTAACAACTAAACCTTCAATGAAATTTGTAATATCAATATTAGACCAGTAGATACAGCTAGAAAAGTGGGTATGCATTGTAGCAGAGAGTGACTTCTCCCAGACAGTCTAATGTACAATAGCCTTAAGTAACTCATGCTTTCTTTCTTGTTACTTCAATAGAGGCTTTCTTATTTTGATGGAGGGAGCTCTGCAAACCAAACTGGAAATTTAGGTGCTTCCAGAACTAGACAAAGATGAAGTTATTGGCAGAAGTGGCTTACTCCAATATTTAGGCTCAATATTAGCTCTCTTTTGGCAAACAAAACCTTATCTTATAGATACCATTTCAATTTTTTGTACCATTTTCATGGTGCTGGTTTTATTCATGGCACCAAGATAATAGGTGCCATTACATTTAACCGCATAAATAAAGTAATGAACTGGGTGCTTAATATTAAACATGCAGCTCATCTCTCTAAGGACAACTGCAGCCTTATGCATGCATTTAGATTCCATGAGTTTTATTCTGATTATTCAGTAGGACTTCAACTCATTGAAAGGTTAAAGAGCACACTGCTGAGCTGCAAGTCAAAAGCCAGACTTCAGACTCACGTAGAAGCAAATGTGATATCAACATCTTCCATCCCATTTGCCCATGATAGACAACCAACAGACAGCTGCTCTTACAGATTCAAAATAAATAATGATTTTCTGTCAAGGAAGTCCCGAGGAATGGCTTGAGTTCCTTTGGCAGACTGCATTCAAAAGTACTGCACAATGCTAGCTTACTCTATTTCCATCTCAAGTTATCCTCGCAATGTAGTGTTACAAAGCACGTTATTGAACACACATGACAAAAGAAAAACATCACTATTAGTTCCTCCTAGTGTGAAGATAATGGGATTCCTGTGCTTGAGCTCACATGACACTGGAGCCACTTCAAAGAAAGTGACAATTTTATTGTGGGCCCATTCATCACACTCAGTGGGGTTTCACTGCAGACACCCATGGGGTTTGTATTGGGTTTATCTGACAACCTCTCCAGAAATCATTTTTTGTATTCCAATGCAGCTATACTCCTTATGTGTTCCTTGAACAAAATTGCAATCTAAGTCTTCTTTTAGCACCTTTATCACAGGAGAGAAATTCAAGGTTCCATATTTTTACTGAGGATGATTGTTGATTATCTTATATTAGACAACCCAGTCAGATAAGTAATCATGTGATTCCCACCTAAAGATAAAAAGATACAAAGTAGCATTTGTATAGTGCAGACTTTTACCTAAAATGTGTTCTGAAATATTGTTTCTATCTGTAATGGAACCAAATGCTGATCAAACTTCATGAGTTCATGTTCATCAATTAATTTGCAAATAATCACTACTGTACAAAGCATAATAAAAAGCATTGAAAGATCTATCTTCCATTCAGAAACTAGGAGTTGCTCAGTTTTCCTACTGTGATTTTAAACATTTCTGCTTAAAGAGACCCTAATAAATACAAATACAAATATTTTTGAAGTACATTCAACAGCAGGTTTTCAATAGATAATTCACATTTTAAAATAATTAAATGATTGAAAGAATACTGATATTAAACATCTGTCCAGCATACTGAACTCATTTAGTAATATCGTAGTATTGCAGGAACACTAAAACTGCTTTTGTATGATAATTAAGCTCCATATGTCTTCTGTAATGAAAAACTATTCACTGTCATCACAGTCACTGTGTTTTGGTGAAGGTTAGTCACACATCCTGAGAACCACAGTACTTTATTGCAGATCACACATCACTGTGAGATCTGTGAGATTATTGCTTTTAGTTTGTTTGACATACACAAACCTCAGCATTCTCTCTGTGCTGCAGAGCAGTAGATTGCATTAAAATTGTTTGGAAACCCAGTCTGAGTGCCACTGATACAGCACCTCTTACAGTATTCCAGGAGATAAACAGACATTTCATTACCTGCCTGAACTAGCAGTTGCAGTAAATAACATGCACTTATCGGAGCACTATTCACCTTGTTTGTAATGTAGCTCCTTCAGTACATGCAGGGCAGGTTGCCCTTACAAAGGTTGTGCTGAAGTCTTACAACAATTATTCCAATAATGTCATTAATACAGTCATTGAGGCACCTTTTAGAGACACAACAGCTAATCCATGCATAAAATGAACCCCAGTTCCCATCTCTTCCCTTCTTCTGCCTATGTTTCCATTCCTATGAGCATACATGACAGAGGGAACAATGCTTTTTGTTATATCAGCTTGAAGTCACACTGCAGCAAGTTACAAGGGAGGCTCTCTCTTGAGTTTAGAGGCAAAAGAGTAACTGCCCCTCTCTGGATTTGGTGACTGGATTTCACTTTCCTGTGCACATCAAATAAGCTACTGCACACCAGTGAGTGAATGATGAATTAGCATTTCCCCTTTACTGGTTTCCCATCTCCACCTTTCCTCTCTCCATCTTCTCATAAAACTCCCACAATGTTCAAACTACTGAGTTGCAGCTCTTCCTTGCGGGTGTTTACCAGCAGAAGTTTCTGGCGCATGCATGGACTCGCATGCACGGCTCTTCTGGAGCTCCTTCAACTGCACGTACTGACTACGCTGGCAAATTATTACTAGCAATTATTGCCATTAAGTTATTTGTAGCAATTTTGAAATGGTTAATATCATTTGTTTTAATTCAATTGCTGTTTCTTTTAATTCACAATTGTGGATCTACAGCTTCCAAGTCCTGTTGCATCCTTTTTTATCGGCCTTAGTTGAAAAGAAGTTAATAAACTCTAGATGCTCCGGCTAGCCGGATCTCGGCTCTTCCCGCTGGCGGCAGCCCCGAGAGAGCTGAGCCGGGGCCTTAACCGGGATGGGGATGGGTAGCGGGGCGGGGAGCGGCTCCGGGGCCGGGCGGGGGTGATGCTCGGTACAGACGGTACCCCGGGGCTGCGGTGAAAGGCCGGCGTGGGGCAGCGGGGCAGGGGCAGGTCCGCAGCCGGCAGCGGGGCGGCGGTGGCGGCCGGCGGTGCTGACGGTGCTGCCCGGGGATTATCGCCGGGCGCCGGCCAGCCCCGCTTTTGCTGCGCCCGCTGCCGGCCCGAGCGCGGGGGCCCGAGCGGGGCAAAGGGCGGAGCGAGCCGGGGCCGCCAGCGGGGCCGGGGCCAGGAAGGGCTCCGGCTCCGGCTCCGGCCGCCGCCCACACAGGGCACCTTCCCCAGCCATGTCCCCCAACTACATCCGGAGCTTCTCGGAGGGATGTGTGAGTACGCGGGGGCGCGCTCCCTTGGCCCCGAGCCGAGCCGGGAGTCATGCCCCAAACCGCGCGGGGACCCCGCCGCACCCCGAGCCCGCACACGGGCCAGCGGTGCCGCCCGCCTGCCCTGCCCGGCCCCAGCACGGCGGGCAGGCGGCAGGAGCGGGGCTGGGAATGCCCCTTTGGGGAAGATGAACTTTAATTCGCGGGAAAAAGTATGGTTCTAAGCATGGGTAGGTTTGATGGTGGCACGGCCGTCCGTGCTTTGCCGTCACCTGACATCATGTGAATGAATCAGTACAACAGCAAAACGAATAGACTCTGGGTCGAAGCGCTCAGCTCCGTCTGGCGCCTTCTGCAGCAGCGGAACACAGATAAAGGCAGTGAAACAAATGAACTGGCAAGTGCTAGACAAATTAACGTTTATATAAAGTTAGTAGGAACAATAAAGTGTTCTAAGACATTATTTTGTTAGAGAGCTACTGCAGCCTTCATAGGCAAACTCTCTCTTTTTAAGCCAAGTAGAATAAAATAAATATTTTGAATAATGAAAAAGAGCAAGTAGACCTCCAACAATAACACTTTTCATTTTTGTTTTTTTATGTCGAATGAACCCTCTGATTTGCAGCTCAGGCCGCCAACAGTAATTGGGCAATTCCACACTCTTTTTTTTGGCTCAATTCGAATGTTTTTCCTTGGTGTTTTGGGCTTTGCTGTTTATGGAAATGAGGCCTTACATTTCAGCTGTGACCCAGACAAGAGAGAGGTTAATCTTTTCTGTTACAACCAATTCAGGCCTATAACTCCTCAGGTAATTATCTTTTTCTGTTATTTTTTTCATTGTAAAAATCCAATGTTAAGAAAGTAAACTGCAAAAATTAAACATGATTGTTCCATATAAGTAGTAACTGACTAGGCTAATTATCACTATCTTTTTTCATTAATATTTTCGTTTTAATAGATCTTTATTAGTGACTAAACATGGAGCTGTGCTTCCTGTCCTTCAAAACAATCCTCATGTTTCAGAAACCAACTAAACTTTTCAAATAAAAACATAACTGCTTTTTACCTTTATTGCCATCTAAGTGTTTATACATTTTATATATATTATAAACAGACTTGCAAAATGTTCCAATATGCATGCAGTTTAGCTGTCCCAGTGCAGTTGTAAATGATCTGACAGTTACATTTCTGGTACATTTTAGGTATTCTGGGCATTACAGCTGGTGATTGTACTGGTACCTGGAGCCTTTTTTCACCTTTACGCTGCTTGTAAGAGCATCAAACAGGAAGATATTCTCCAAAAGTCATCCTACACTGGTTTTTATATCTTCTCTGTTTTCTTAAGGATTGTCCTTGAAGTTGTGGCTTTTTGGCTTCAGATTCAGCTCTTTGGTTTCAAAGTGAATGCAATCTACATGTGTGATGTGGGAGCACTTGAAAAAAAGTTTAACATTACCCGGTGCATGGTGCCAGAGCACTTTGAAAAGACAATTTTTCTTATTGCAATGTACACATTTACTGTGATTACAGTGATCTTGTGTGTTGCTGAAATTTTTGAGATCTCATGTAGGAGGCTAGGTTTCTTAAAAACTCAATGATGTCAACCACTTATACTCATTTACTGCCCTGTCCACCTGCAGTTTTGTAACGACAATTTCAAACCATAACAAAAAACATCTCCTGTTCTCTATGCAATGTTGCAAAGAGAACCACACTCACAATCACTGTGGCAGAATAGTCATTTGACATAAACTCCTCATCTAAAAACTTCCACACTGAGAGAATAATCTTTGTTCCCATGTCAAGGTCAAAGGCACTAAGATTTCCAAGAGTGATTTATTTTCATGACCTGCCACATACAATAGTTCTGCCACCAGAGGAGTGTCTGTGTGTGAGGAGAAGGTTACTTATAAGCATATTTCTATTCACAGCTTTTATGAGCACATGCCATCAGGTCATTGCCCTTCCAGGAAAAACTATTCCAAATTTTTTACATGTTCTTATGGTTTGAGAATTGGGCAATAATGGTGGATACTCTCTGGGTACCAGAAAGCATTTGAGCATTATCCCAAGCAGTGCCACTGTTGCAACCTCCATCTCAGCCCCCAGGGGCAGAGACTCCTGGTTAGGCTGTGGTGACAACATATCCATGGATACCAGCTTCCTTTGCAGCAGTTCATCTAGTGTCACCTGCTGGCTCAGGATCTCCTTTTAAAAGGGAAAGAGCAGCATGGTATTCTTTGTGCTGACTGCAATGCCTTACCCTCATTATCCTTTGGCATACCACGTAGAGGATTTTTACCAATTTAGTACAATCACATTTTGAAGGAGTAAAAGGGTTTTCTGACAATTTTACATAAGAGGCTTGGAAGTGTCAAAATAAAATCTTGGAGAAAAGCCTTTCCTGGGCCCAATCATGACTTGATTTGAATGAGTTTTGCTTGTGTGTGACTGCAGAATTGGGCCCACAGAATTTTCTGCTGTTTGTGTCATATCTAACTTCTTCTTGCTCTGACTGAAGTTGCTAGAATAACAGTGAAAAAAGAAGTCTGCATATTAAAATTATTCTATGCAGTAAGTGTATTTGGTTAGGTTAGGTCTCAAACTTTATATAGGTATCAGATGCTTTTGTGTGCAACAGTTTCTTCTTAAGGGCTAATAAACATATTAAATTTAGAAGTGATTTCCTTGCGCTGAGGTGAGATAATGGAAATAAAGCAGATTTCAGAATCAGAAAGAAAGGAGAAGGTAGTTTCCTGTACAAAAAATGTACAAATAGCAATAACAACAATTAGCGATTTTCCATTTGTTTTTCAAACATAAAAAGTTGAGATCTTGATAACAGCATTTGGGTACTTTCAAATTTTCCAAAGAAAATTCCAAATATTCCAAGAATATTTGGAAAAATCTGCAAAAATTCTTACCAAATGTTTTACCACTGTCAGTAAGGCAGTCCCAAACATCACTGGGTTATCATAGCCTTGCAATTCTCACCTAAAAAATAATCCTTATTACATAAATGGAATTGAAAGATTTAGGTGTCTTGGATTTTATTGAATCTAGGCCATTTAAAACAAAATGGGCTACAACTAGATGTGTGTTTTTTTTAACATGCTGATCAAGAACAAGATGATATATTTCAATACATTCACTAGATTAAAGCATTAATATTATTTTTTTCCTTATGGAAATAAGTTATATGTTGTCTTAAATAAACGTCCAGTCAAAACTATCATATTTTTGCAATCTGTTACGTGATATTTGCAAGCATTGCAAGTGGAATAAAAGTCACTGTGCTAACTTCTGTTTGCATAATATGCCATGTGCTTCGGTTGATACATGTTTAATTTTTCACTGTATATGTCAATATCCACCTGGCATTATTCTTTCCCACTGAAACTTGTAATCTCAGGTAAAAAATATTTTTATTTATAAAATAATACAGTATATAGAACTACTAAGGAAAAGAATTTACTTTCATGTGCTAGCTACAGTTGTTAGCAATGGTATGCAAATCACAATCGGATCTTTGTATAATAATAAAACAACTTAATCACAACCCTGTCAGTATTTTCCCTGGTGTTTACTACTGTCATTGCTTGCTGTTCATCTGTAAATTTCCAAACACTGCAGAAGGGTCAGAGAGTGCCAAAACCCCCAAGCCCTCAGGACATCCTTGTTACCATCAATAGCCTTGAGGAATGGGACTACCTGAGGATCCCTGGGAGTGTTAGGAGCTGGATTACCCACCACCTTATTCTTTCCCTTTGTGGTCAAGTTCTGGAACATATCAAAAAGTTTCCTTCTTCTAAAAGAGATACACTGGGGGGGTTTTTGCATTTTCTGTGGAATTAGAATTGTCAAATTCCTCAGTTTTTCATTAAAAAAAAAAGTGCATTCTTGCCTTTTAGTGCAAATGTTTTTCTGTGCCTGATTCTGCCATTAGTTTCTGGAACATGTTGATGGAGATATTATGTCTATGTAAAGAAACTATTTCCCCATGGTTTTCAACACTTCTCTTTCCTGTATTTGCCATTTGTTTTCCTGGCACTCATTGTATTCTCAAGTGTCTCTAAACTTTCCTTTTGCTTAGTCTTCCAAACTCCCACAACTTTCATCCTCATTTCCATTGTTTTCTACCAGCTTCCTTCCACCCTTACTCCCTCTGAAATTGATATGCCTTCATGCATTTTTCAGTGTTGCACTGATTTTTTGCTCAAATGCTCAGCAAGTATTTGAGGTGATCATGAAGGCTTTTTCGCCTTTTTTCCATTAAGAAATGGATTCTATAATACAGCTGGTGATTCTTTGATTCCATTCTATTTCTTCACACAATGAACATGAAGTCCTGTCTCCCAGAACACTGAGGAAGCATTTTTGTTGCTTACATCAGGTTCACACTGTAAGTGCTTCTTTGACTTTTTCATTGTTTTCCACCATACTCTAGCCACCTCATTTTCACAGATAGCACTCAAAGCAATCCCCAGCTCGTGTGTTTGCAGTCAGTTTTGTCTCTAGTCAGACATCATGACCATTTTAGTTCTCATTTAACAAAGAGCTGTAATTGTGATATGATTGCATTTACATCAAAGGTATAGCTGCTCTGAGTCAGCCAGCTTCTAGGATAGCACCACAGCATCCCAGTCCTGTAACCACTCCCTGTTCTGTTTCTTGGCTTCCTTTGCTCTGTTCAGACATCATATCCCTTCTGTTCTGTTTTTGGCACTCTCTCATGTCAGCAAAGAGACAATGCAGCCCCCTCTCCTACCTTGTGCCTCCCTCCAACCTTTTTCTATGCCCTGGAGCACTGACATTCTCTTGCCTTGCAAACAACCACTTTGAGGCTTGGGAGAAGGGCTATCTAAAAGAAATTTAAAAACAGTTTTAATTGTGCTGTCAGAATGAGATGATAGACACTAAAATAATTTGTATTGCAATAACTTGTGAGATCCAATTGAAACCATTTCGCTTCAATGGTTCATATTTCTTCTGCTTTTCTCATCCCCTGTCTGCAAAACCAGAAATCCCTGGCGGTTCCTCTGAGAAAAAGTTATCAGGGAAGTGGTGATCCTATGAGATGCATGTTCCAGGGCTCACAGACTTGCTGACAGCCGCCAGGAAGCAGCCCAGTCCTATTAGCCAGACCATGGTAGTATTGCGAAATGTGAAATTTTCTTAAGAAAGGATTTTCTTTGCTGTTTAATCTTTGTATACTTTCAAGCCTAATCAACAAGGGAGATTTAATTTGTGAAACAGATAGCAGCTAACAAGCAAGCTTTAAAAAATGTTCAAGTGTTAAGAAACAAATCGGTGGTAGAATTGCCCTGTTTACCAGGTTTACATGGTTTGCCAGGTTTAGAGCTTGACATTCGTCATTGATCTCAGATCCAGGAGGAGGTTAACAAAGCGTGGGAAGAAGGGTGCCCACTGATAGTTGACATAAGGAATGCAGAGTTTACAGGCCATAGGGACATTTGGCAGAATTCCCAAAATAAGGAAGAAACTAATAAGGCAACCCAGTAACTGTGCTGCAATCAGCTCTGACAAGCTAAAAGGTAATTCTGGCAGGGGGGCATCTTGACCACCAACTCATGGACCACTGACCCAAGAAACCCAGCGACTCAAATGAGAAAGACTGAGCGTGCTCACTAATCAGCATAAGCAGCAAGAGAATCATTAACTAACATCAGACAGAATACTAAATTAAGACAAGAACTATGCAACTTGTGGCCTTTTTTGGCTAAAATGTGTAAATAGGAAAGTTTTGATAGTTGGGGTGCTTGATTTATGGAATACCACCAAACACCCAGGCTTGCACAACTCTGAAATAAATACTGTCTCTCTCGAGTGTTTATTTAGCAGTCTGTTGCACACCAGGTAACTAACCACTTCTTGCGGGTAACAGTTTTTGGGGATGAAGGGCAGAGACCCAGAAGAAAAGGTGCAGTTCAGCCACCGAGGACCTCCCAGAGGTCTGGTAAGCCTTGGCGCAGCCCAAGGAGAAGATGTTTCCATCTGAGTTCCATGGATTTCACCGCAGGTGTACCACAGGGCAGGTCTGCTCAGCTCTCCGGGGTGACCTGCCGAGGGCAAGCAGGCAGAAGGGACGCGGAGGGCGTCACTGCTCAGCCCTGAGCAGCCGGGGCCAGGCTGCCGTTCCACGGCTGGGCCCGGGGGAAGCCCCGGCCGCCCGAGGTCCCCAGCCCTTCCTGGCGGTGCCGTGGGACGCGTTTCAAACACGAAGGAGCCGCACAGACGGCGTTTGCGGCCGCAGCTCCCCTCAGACGGACAGCCCCGCCCGCCGCCTCCGGCCAGCAGGGGGCGCACCTGGCTCCCCACCGCCCACCGCGCCCGAGGCGGAAGCGGAAGCGGAAGCGGCGCGCGCCAGCCCCGGGAGCGAGAGCCGCGCGCCGCCGCCCGCCGCCGCTCGCGCCATGGCGGCCCCGGCGCTGCCCCCGCTGCCGCCGCAGCTCAAGAGCATCCAGCACCATCTGCGGACCGCGCAGGAGCTGGACAAGCGCGAGCCCGTGGTGGCGTACTACTGTGAGTCAGGAGGCGGCCGCAGCGCCGCCCCGCCGGGCCCGGCCCGGCCCGACCCGGCCGCCGCTCCCTGCCGCGGCTGCCAGCCGGTGCTCCGGGCGGAGCGCTCCTCCCTGCCCGCCCGGGCTGCCCTGGGATGTGCGGAGACGGGGGCGGGGGGAAGCCCCCTCTGGGCGGTGCGGGTGGTCGAGCTGTGCCTCGGCTGCCGCTGCAGCCCCACCCGCCTCTCGTGTGCCCTGGTGGTGCGGAGTTGGAGCTTCTTGGCAGCCGTAGTGGATATTCCGGCAGCCCGAGCGTGTAAAGTGTTCGAGATAGGACAGTCCTAATAAGTATAGCGAGAAATAACATTCAAGAACCTGTTCTGAGTATTCGTCCTGAAAAGATTTATTTTCTGCCCTGTGTCGCCCTGAATAAGTATTTTGAGTTCGAGAATCTTTAATTCTGATAGTAGTCTTCCTTTTCTTTTCTGAGGCTTTGTCAGTTTCTCAGGGTTCTCAGAGGGAGTGAGGGGGTTGCTCTTTTTCTGCTTTCACTGAAATGAACACAGGAAAACCTTACTGTAAGTCTTGCAAATTAACATGTAGCTTTTTTCAAGCTGATGTCGCTTCTAAGCTAGTGGTTGTCAGCGTGGACTGTGAGCATTTCTAAAACTTTGCACAGTGAATTAAGAAATGCAAATCTGCTGTTAGTCTTAGGACTAACAGAGTTAGTTCTTTAGGACTACACTTAGAGTTAAGCAACACTTGGAAAGTGCCTAAGACTACCAGACCACCAGAAATGTATGTTTATGTTGTTGACAACCCACTCTTAAGGAGAAGGAAGCTGGGTCATCACAATGTTGGTATTTTTATTGAGATGCGAGAGGTTTACTTAGCTTGTCTTCAAGAAGAATGAAATAAAAAATAGATGTAGAGATGGTAGTTTTTATTTGTAAGGTGATCTTCATTTATAAATCGAACTTGTGAAGTTCAGGTTTCAGAAAGCTCTGAAAAAACTGTTGTCTGAGTGAGAGAAGAATAATTTTACCTTTTCTGTGTTACACAGGTAACACAGTGTGCTGACATGGAAAAGTGCAACCAGGAAAGTGAGGTAGCCACATATTAGAACACTGGATGTTCTCAGTAGTACTCGCTCTTTATTTACTGGATAAACACAGGACAACTGACACTGAATGAGCCAGGAAGCACCAGCTAGTTCAAGTTGCACTGGGGTTTGTTTTAATTTGTTTTTCATTATTTCTTTGGGTTTTTCTGTCAGATGTAATTCCTCCTCTGGCTATACAAGAAAAATACATGTATTAGGGTAGGCGATAAAAACACAAGTCTATTTTAAACCAAAAATGTTTTAGTGTATGATCTCTATTGTTCTTTGTCTTCTGCCTTCTGAAACTTAATGTTAGTGTAGAGGGGAAAAAAGCCTGTGTTAGGTAATTACCATTTTCTGTAAAGTTACTTGCCTAGTCTGAAAATTTTATTTTTTCATTTGAGTACTTCAACACATCTGATTCATTACTGTGTATAGCAAAGACTATATTCTAGAGATACCTTTTGCATTACAGTATTACATAAAGTAAAAGGCACTGGCACCTCTTTTTTCAAGTTAGGTCTTGCTCGTATCCTTTGTTTTTTTAAATACACAAATGAGGAGAATTTGTTTTCACCAGTGTTCCACTGATGACGCTTCTTTCCTCCCATGGTGGATGAGTTTGCCTGGATTGATGAAAATGCAGTACTCCTGTTCCACAGTTGTTGTTTTTTTTCTTAATTTAGTTCTGGCTTTGGAGCAAAAGTGAGGTTTATGAACCATTAATTTTTAACATTGTGGGTTTGGAGCAATTACATGGAATCCCAAAGTGTTAATTATTAACATTGCTACTATCAAAAAGAAGTACTCTATATATTCCTATCATGCTATGAATAGTAAAAGCTTTACTAAAAAGATAGATTTTTAAAAGTGTAGATCTGGGGATGCAAAAATTTTTCAGGTAATATTTTGAAAGCAATGCAGATTTATGTAGGGTCAAAGCCATGCTTCTCATTATATGCATCACTGAAAAAAGTGAGCATCTCTTTGTGGGGACTTTGAAATATGTTTCAGAGGAGCTCTATACATTTTGTATAATGTATTGTGTGGAAAGAATAGAGTGAGGAAAACTGTGTGTGCTAGATGCATGTGGTGTTCTCTCCTCCAGCCTCATCTGCCTGGCTCTCTGTGTGTCCCAGGACGAGGAGGCTGCTGTGGCCTGTGCCTGGAACCTGCATGTCCCAGGAGGAGGAGGAGGCTGGTGAGGCACAGCAGAGTGGGCCCTGTGGTGAAAGGCCATGCAAGGGGACAGTGCTGCAAGTTCCATCACAAGGCTGCTTGCACAGACACTCTGTGAGGGAGAACATTGGATGCAACTATCAGTCTGAACAGTGGTGTGTTTATGGCTTTGGAATGTTGCTATGTGTGGCTCATACCCAGAAAAAAGTTTTGGACACAATATTATTAATGTTTCCATGGCACAGTGGTTTGCAGTGTGGGCATATGTGTGCTAGGTTTTGATTTATGTTAATTTTAGTTAAATTCCACTTTTATATTTCTAATAATTTGAGCTGTGACAGAAGTTAATTAGAGCATCAGAAGCAAGTGAGCTCTGGCAAAATGTGTTTCCAACCTAAAATATTACTTTCTATAGCTTAGCAATAAAATTGTCAGAGAAACTATTTACTGCTCTTGTTAATATTTTTGCCTCCCATCACAGGTTCTATAGGTGTACTCTTAAAGCTGGGAATTTAAGTGGAAGTTACATGTTTTATTTGCATACACCATTTTAATTTTTTTTTCTCCTACATTATGTTGTAGTGCATTTTAAGTATTAAGCTATCATAAATCAGAAATGCCCCTAAAGAAAATGCTGTAGTCCTTCTCTGGCCTCTCATTCCCTGCCCTAGCATGCTTTAGAAGCAAATGTTGATGTAATTTTATGATGAAGGACAATAATAAGCTATTTTTCAGGCAGGCGTATTCACTGCTGCTTAAACAGCTGTGTTCCCACAAAGACAAGGAACAAGACACAGTGGCTTGGGGCGAAGGCAGGACTCCTGCTTTTTTGGTATTGCTGGCATATGTTGATTTACAGAAACTGTAATTTAATTAACATTAATCTGTTTTGCACCATATAAATAGCTACAGCAGGGGTTATTTGTATTTTTTAACTGCCACATAATTTTACACATGAAAAATAAGGTGTTGAACATTGATGTTCTTGTACGCTGTAACGCACTATTACTATTTTTTGTGGTACTGCAAAAATTCAAAAAGCTTGTTTATTGATGGTAGTCCTTTGTAATGTAAGTCCTTTTGCTTACAAAACCTTCATTCTTAACCTGTTTTTGGGTATCCACATTCAGAGCAGAGTATGATCAGTAGCTTTGTATGTTGTGTGTAAGCTGTTACTTTTTTTCAGCCCAATCTACTGTTAGTAAATGGACATAATTGATTGAAGTAGTTAAAATATATTTTTTTCCTGACAGTATGTACCATAAATTCACATGGTTGTGACATTTGTTCTACCCAGAACACAGACTGTAGGGAAATAAAGAAACCAGGTGGGTTTTTTTTAAAGTTTTTAAGAGAACATGGTCTCAAAAAATAATTCTCCATTTAAAGAGATTAGACACTTAATGGTTAATTTAAGTGTCCAGCCTTAATTTAAAATGCTTTGCTCTCCCCATATGATACTTTTTTTCCCACTGTGTATTATTTGTTAATTGTAGGTAAGCAGGTAGCGATTTCAGGTACAGTAAAGGTCAGCTTATTCAGCAGGTATAAGGGAATACCAGAAAAGTATGCTACATTGGTTGCCTAGCAAAAGGCAAATAAGTAGTTGGTATTCAATAAAATAACTTTTTATGCTAAAAACATACATGAGTCTGACCATTTGACTACTTTGAGATGTTATTTTGCAGACACAAGGAGGCAGGCTCTGATTTAAAAAATCTCTGGCCGGTAATAAATGAAGAAATCATGTATCTAACTGTGGAATAGGCAGTTTGACTGATAAGGTTTTCGGGTTTTTTTTTTTTTTTGTTTGTTTGTTTGTTTGTTTTTTTATTGCGAGGTTTGAGAGGTAACTGTATCTTTCAGAAACTTCAAGTTTAGAGTTTAAAGAAAAATTTTCCTTAATGGCTGTTGTTTCAGCCTTCCAGTAGTTTGTTAAGCTCATTGCAAAGATGACTGGTAGTTTATTTTGTACTTCTGTACTTACTGGACATCGATATTCTAATTCAAAGTATTGAGAGAATACCAGGGACTTGCCAGAAAAGGACTGATGTTTCGTGAGCAGTGTTTGGATAGCCAGTGAATGCAATGTGAGAAATTATGATTCTAGTAACTTTCAAAAAGCAGAGCTATGGTAATTTTTGCTTTGCAGTCTACTAAACATCAGAAAACAATCATGTGAGATCAGTAGACTTGATTTCTATAAAAGAGGTGTGAAAAAAATTCTGTTCTAAATTGTTGAGATGGAAAAGTAGCAGAAAAATACTTCCAAAGGATCCTACTATGGTGTTAACGTTTCTGGTTTTGTGAGATAAAGCAGGAGAGAAAAGCAAAAGAGAAAATTTTTTTCCACAACTAGTAGACAACCTCTTGAACCAAAAGTCATTCAGGTTTTAACAGAAATATTCTTCTGTTAAATGGCTGGCTTTTCACTTTCAAGCGTAGTCAGACATCTATGAAACAAGCTTCTCTGCATACAAATTTTAAGACTTTCTTTAGTGTTATTGCTGTTAAAGAAAAAACAGACAATAAAGTTCATGGTCTGACTAAGAAATTGGGAAATACAGTTACTGTGTAATTTTACAACTGAAATACTGTTGGTTTTTTTTTACTGATTCCTTCCTTAAAGCGGAGGACTAATAACAGCCAAATATTTTAACAGAGCTTTTAATTTATTCAACTTTTTATTGTATCTGGGTGCATTTTGAATGACAAGTTCAGAAGATGCATGTAATTTAGAAGTATTAATGAAAATAAAAGTAGCAGGTATTTGCTGTATTTGAAGAGATTCAAGAGATTCTGCACATACTTAATGACTTCATTTATACTGAGACACTGTAGAATTGAAATGCATTAAAGAACATGCTTATAACATTCCATATCTATTATGATCAAATTTCTGAGCTTTCCAGTTTAAATATCCATCTTTTGTACTAGTTTTATATAATACATTTGTAGAAGTACATTTTCCATATTTTCATATTGCTGGTGGCAGAAAACTGTTTTGTGGGCTACTAATACAACAAATGTTTTAAAGGCTTTTGTTAGAGCTTGCATACTGAAGAGTGGATTGAAGCTGTTTTTTACTCAGGATGAGTTAAAGTGGTCAAATATTTAAGAAGTAGATAGCTGTCGCTGTTGAGCAGCTAGCAGAGTAATGAATGCATCGGTTCTCAGTGGCAAGAAGGAATGACCTTTATTGTTTTGATTTCATCACATTTATAGAGTTCTCAAAAGTCACCCAGATTGGTCAGTCAGAAGCCTTTCCCCAGGCCTGATTGGCCAGGCCTGCACTGCCCAAGTTCTGGGACACTGTTCCAAAACATCCAAACTTTATCTTTATTTACAAAACACAAGAAAACCTCTCATGGGAAAAACTGTGCTAGCCACAGCTAGCAATTTCATAGTCTACATGAGACTTGATTCTCCTGTGAGTATAAACTAAAAATACTTCTCAATTTGTATTTTTCCCTTTGCTTTCTATTTTTTTTCTGTTTTCAGTCGTAATTTGTTTGCTCTGATTGTTTCAAAGATATTTAAGTGGGAAAGACTGTGCTCTTAAAACTGCTTTGTCTGTGGAGACAGAAAAACTAAAAGGTGATAGCAGTAACAAAGATAATTATATAAACCCCACAATCCTCCAAGCAAACTGTGGGTAGAAGCAAAAATTAAGATGATATTAACTATTGTGTAGTATTTTGAGCTTTGATTACATAGGTAATATTTTTAAATAATCTGACAGAGATAGGAATGAGAACATAAAATAGAGCAAGTGTTCTTCACAGATTGAAACTTCTGCCGAGTTATGTATATTTGTATAAAACTCATACATTTCACTTGTATGGTGAAAGTATACTAAAGGGCATTTTTGCCACCATATAATTCACCATTTTTTGGTATATATTTATTCAACTGGATCCTCTGGAAGTAGAATTAACAAATTAACAGCTGTCTTTTCCTGCCTGAGGTTTGCTGCTGCCTTTGAAGAAGGGATGCATCATCATCAACATTCTGATTTGCAGAGTCACAGAACTACTGAGGTTGAAGGGCTTTGTCTAATCCCCTGCTCAAAGCATAATCACAAGGGCAGGTTGGTCAGGATTGTGTGCAAGCAGTTTTTTAACATCTCCAAGAATAGTGACTCCACAAGTGCTGGAAGCAGCCTGTTCAGTGTGTGATTACCCTCACAGCAGAAGATTTTCCTTATGTTTAAATGGGATTTCTTGAATTGCATTTTGAGCCCATTGCCTCTTGTCCTGTCACTGGGCACCACTGAGAAAGGTCTGGCTTTGTCTTCACTCCCCACCACTCCTCACATCACGAATTTTCACACATTGGTAAGACCTTCTCATCCTTTGCTTTTCAAGACGTAAACAATCTGAGCTCTCTGACTCTCCTGGTGTAAAAGATATCTTTAGCCTTTCATGAGCTTCGTGGTCCTTTGCATGTCTCATACTGGGAGCCCAGAACTGGACCCAGGACTGCAGGTGTGGCACGCCAGTGCTGAGTAGAACGGAAAGATCACTTGCCTCAACCTGCTGTCAGTATTTCTCCTAATGCAGCTGTGGATGCTGGTAGCCATTAAGGTCAGGAGTACACTTTGGAAGCCTGTTGGTGCTCATCTGGGGTGCTTTGGTTCACCTCACAGAGTAGTTTGAAGGCATGAAATAGGCTTCTTTCAGTTTAAACTAAATGAAAGAGTATTTCAGATTTGCACTCTAATCACTACAAGCTGTTTTATCCTCATGACTTGACCACAGCTAGTTGAGTAGCTGCCTTTTCACATTCTGGAGATCTCAATTGCTATAAATCCTATGTTTAATGCAGTTTTTCTGTTTTAATTGGAAATACTTTATTTTCTTTATTAAACTGTAGAAACAAGCTTTTAAAAATGCAGGTGGTTTAAATATTGTAGAAAAGCTTAGAAGCCAATGAATTGTACATATAACTCTTACTCACATTTTACAAGACCAAAATAAATCCTTAAACCAGACTGAAATATGGTAGCCTATAATACAGAGTAATTTCCTGAGATTCACACTAGGTGTTACTATGTTATTTGTTTTGTCATCTAACCTTAATCATTACCAGTCCTGTTTGTCATTGGAAATTTTGTTTCACCTATTTGGCTTATCTATAAATTGCTATTATTGTTATTATTATTATTATTATTAGCGACTTGTAGGGGGACTTACTGTAACTTTCATGAGTTTTAAGAGGCAACTGAGGAAATTTTGGCTTGACAAAATTTGCCTAGAATGTAACATACTATACTGTTATTCACCCATTTTCTTCAGTAAGATTTAGAATACTGTAAAAGAATCTGAGGGTATGAGAGGGTAATGATGCTATCTTCTTTTGAGTTTCCTAATTAAATTTTTTATAGTCTTCATTTCCCCCACTTTTGCATTGGATTTTTTTTCTTATATTTTTCCTTAAGTTAATTTTACTTGAAAATAAGTATTTGAAAGTAATTTGGTTTCTCTGGAATAATTTAGATTTCCAGTTGATGCTGCCAGCCTAGTATCTTGTCTTTTGCCAGTTTTCCTTCGGCATCATGTAACGAAGAGATAGTGTAAGGCCTTCCAAGTTTATTTGTCAGTATGTTATATCCATTTTTAAAAGTCTGTGAATTCAGACAGCTTGGACTTAGCCATGTAGAAATATCATATATTTATGATCTGTGTGCAGAAATTACATGATTGAAATATGACACATCAATGTGCATGAAAGCAAAAATAATTCATTTTTATATGAAAATATGTTTCCAGTAGTTTTGAATTTGAGTAGAATCCAGTTGAATGTCTTTGTGCTCCTTGCTTCCCACATTTGTATTCCAGCTGTTGGCTTCCTGTACCAAGCATTTAACAAACGTTTTTCTGTCAGTGTTTTGACAAAGAAAAAAAAAAGATGTAGTATATGAATGAGTAATAAATTACGGCCTGGAAAAGCTTTCATCCCCTAATCAGCATCAAAATATGGCTAAAATGTATTGCTATGTTATTTGTTACTATTTTGTGTCAGTCTGTTACTATTAAGTGTCAAAAATATTCCAGTTGCTAATAATTTATTTTCTGTGCTAGAGAATTAAATACACAGATGGAAAAAGAAGTATAATCTTTTGATCCTGTTAGACCAGGAAGAAGAAAGATGGATAGTAGGACAGAATTTAGAAGATAGAGAATCAACCTATTGTGCATGCTTGCTGGCTGGAACTTTTGTTCTCTGGTATTTTTTACTTGGCACAAAGTTAGTTTAATATGGGAGTGAGGGGAGTTTCAGTTGTTATCCAAACATAAATCTGGAGTAACTTACTGTGTATGAGGAATGAATGTCTGGCACATACTAAAGACAAAATACTTGCTCTGAAATTGTGCTGTGTATTAGCAAAGGAAAAATAACGTGGTATTACGTGACATAAATAAAGGCAGAGAAGTTTCTGTAAAGCTCAGTGTGTAATTCCAGCCAGCACACCCACACTTAGCATTAACTGAACAAAGATTAAGGGCAGCAAATCAAGATGTATATTTTGTAGTTGTCTTGGCAAAACATTTTTGTGAGAATGATTACTTGCCAAGTCTTTATGAATTTGAAGATAAATGTCCTGTCTGCAAACTGAGAGCAAGTTCTCTCTTAGTTAATAATTGGCAAAACAGTTATGTCTTTCTGTGTAAAATTACAAGTGACTTTAGCTCTACTTATAATGTTATTTAATATTTAAACATTAGCTCTGTGTAGCCTTCTTTACCTCCTTAGAACTTTCCTTTGTACACATACTATATTATTTTGTTGGCTGCATAAAAGTCTTTTTTACTACTGGATTTGAATAGAGGATGCAAAAAAAAGTTGTATCTGTTATAAAGTTGAGTGCATAAAACAAACTTCAAAAGGAGGAATCATTTCATTCACCTGTTTGTTTCCAGATATTCCAGATCTTCATCATAAACAGTGAAGAGAGGTAAGAATTACAAGTCACTTAATTCCAAGATAGGCTACATTCTTCAGATGCTCCATTTAGGCTTTAAAAACTTGAAGACTTTTGCAGCTACAATGTATGGGTTTAGTTGTTGTTTTACATCAACATTTCCAGAAGCTTGGCTTTTCACAGAGGATTTTTTTAAATCAGAAGTTCCTAAGCCAATGGCTTCTGTGAGTCACATTCTTTAGTTTTAACAGTGTATCACTGGTCATTAGGGACATACACTTTAAACCTTTTTTTCAATGTATAGAGAGAAATTCTGAAGAGAAAACCGAAACGATTTTGATGTAAAATGGCCTTTCAAGTGTGGCATTCTATAAGGTAAAACAATGCATTTGTAATAAGAACACTAAGAGGATTTCTTTGTGGTGTCCATACTGTTCAGGAAATTACCTTCCACTTACTAGAAATTGAACCATTTCCATTAAAGCAGAAGTTCTGTGACTTAGCAAGCATAGTAATGATACTGTCCACTGCTTTTGCTAAGCAAAACCAACACAGCAATATTACAGAAACCAGAACAGCTTTATTTAATGGACTGTAAGTAATTTTTCTTTTAGATATGGGGGCAGGGGGCAACTGAACTCATGTTGCTGTTGATGTTCTTAGCGGAGGTGATGGAGGTGCTAAACTTTTGGCTTCTTGCTTATTAGTTACTTGCTACTGAGATTACCTGTCTTCCTGTCAACATAAACCTGGAGGACAGTTCTTTGACTGTTTATTGCCAGTTTTAAAATTTGACTGATTATATTAACACAGGAAAGGTATGTTTTGCTCATTGCTTGTGAAAATTTAGTAATGAATGAGTTTGCCATTAGCAGCAAGCTAGGCAGGAAAAGGACATTAATAGATTTCCTTGACTAGATGAAAGCATATTTTTCAGTTATTATCATGTATATTTACCATAAGTGATATGTGTATGATCAAGTACACACAAAAGTAAAAGAAATGCTAGAGAACACCTTAATTGGCAAAGGTAGTAGTATTAAAACCAGCACAGTCTTACAAATAGCCTTCATGTAGAATACTTGGGACATTTCAAAATTAGATCAGAGAGAATGACAGAGGACACAGACATGGAAGAACTCGCATTTGGAAATAAATTAAATTTTTTCCCTAGGAATATTTTACATTAATACTCAAAAATGGAAAGAGTAGAACTAGTAGACATTTCTTCCTGTTGACAGCAATAAGGCAAAGGATTGCTTGCTGCTTTCAGATTCACTCCCATATTGCTCTTCATACAGATAATTTCAACAGCAAAATTTCAAAACTTCAGAAGATTATTATATTTATTTTAGTAGTATCTTTAAAGATAAATACCAAATTATTTCCTCATTTTCCTATTTTGTTTCTGTCCCTCGAAATCTCTAGTTCTTTCAGTTTTTCAACTGTTTCACATTCTATTTGCTTGTAAGTTTGATGATAGAGGTTTTCAATCTGAAAGCCCTACTTTGGACTAGAACAGCACTGAGCAAAGCAGTAAGTGGACCTAAACATACTTAAAAAAACTTAGACAACGTTTTGTGTGTCACTGATGAGATTGAAACCGTGGAGAGCATACTTTCCTTCTGTAGCTACAGTTCATCAACTAAAACTGATGTTTGTGGAGATTTTGACTAGTAGCCTATGGTTTGCATTTTCTGACCTGAATGTTGCCTCATCTTTCATTGCAATCAGGTTGTTTTATCGATGGTATCTGAGCCAAGACTGCCTTTTGACACTGAATGCTGTTGGGTAGTGATGCTCTGTCAATAATGGTTTTCATAGACATCATGCTCTTTCTTGATCACCACTTACTTGAGAAAAAAGGAGCAGCTTTTGCCTTTATCTCAATGACTGCCTCATCAGAGGCCTGTCTCTGGACAAGTTAGTCCTTTTTTCAAACATATAAATGTATGTGAAGAAGCAAGCATGCAAAAATTCCAGGCTTCAAAAGCTTTAGAGATCACAATAGACACTCTTGTTAGGATAACGTGTGTTTTGACATTTTACCAGTTAATAAGATGTTTCAGGAAATCTCCTTAACAATTTCTATAGGCAGTGATACAAATTGGGACTTGGTGGCTACATGTGGTAAGTGTCTCAGCTGTGTGGTAGAGAGACGTTATTGCCCTGACGGATGGAACACATTTAATCTTACCTCGGTGACACTGATAGTCTGTCTTTAAGATGTCTCTGTTCTTAGTATCTGTAGAGCTGCTGCTGCTGGAGAACCTTCATGGTTTCTTGACAGTCTGTGCTTTGCATAATAGTTCTTTGATCTTTACCAACCTGAGAACCTTGGGTACCTTGGTCCTAGAATCTTCTGTTAGGAGGAAGTGGCATTGGTGTGGAAGATTGCTTGATGTCACCCACAGTGTAAAGTTACATATGGAAAGAAAACAAAACATGTTTCTTACCTGTAACTGTTGTTCCCTGAGGTGATTTCTGTGTGTTCAAGACTTGTTCTGCATTTGTTCATTGGAGTGCCTGAAAGAGTCCTAAAGTCTTTGTCAGCCTCTGAAATCCTAAGAGGGGAAAGGGCTGGCTTTTCAGGGCTTCATACAAAGCATGTAGTTGTTTGTAGTCTTTATGAATTCTTTAGTTATGTTCAGGACTTCTACTTGGTTGTTCTTTACTGAAAACTTGAGTATGAAGATGCTAGACCCTTTTATACATTGTAATAGTAAAACTAGAGAGGCATTGGAGTGCAGAAGTACTTTATTTTTTGTGGAGGGTGTCTTTAAATGATTGGGCAACCCAACAGCTTTGACACTCAAAAATTGGTGAGCTTTGCAGTCCCAAATAAGGAATGTACACTTTGTCTGATATGAACAATCAGTTCTATATGAAATGGGAAATACTACTCTAAAACTCTAGAAAAATTAGTTAAATTATGGTACTCACCAGCAAAATCTTAAGTAAGTTTTGTAGAAAGATATCTAATTTTATTAGACCCAACTGCTAATAGATGGAAAAGGCAGACAAGCTTTTGAGCATATAATGTTTTCTTCTGCAGCAAGTGTCAGGATAAGTGAAATGTGATAACAATTTGTGTTATATTCGTGTTTACTGAGGTAATTTGAACGGGAAAGATTCTCTCTAGTGTGTGAAGAGATGCATGGGAGGAGTGAGATGGTAAAGCTGTGAAGCAAGGATCACTTGCAGAACTCTATGTCCTGCAAGAAGAAGGGCATGGGGTATTCCATAATAACTACCTCATGGTAATACTTGGTGGAGTTACAGCTTTTGATTCTTAAACCCTGCATTTGGAAGTGCTTTGTAGGACTCCCTTGAAAGTTAGAAGTGAGAGTTAGAGAAATGGGTTTTTTTGTGGAAAATGTTATGCATTTGATTACTGAATGTTTCTGGCCATTTTCCCTTCTCAGTGTGTGTTAATCCTAGTAAATAATACTCACTTGGATTTGCCTGGTTTAATGAAGCCTATAAAGTTCTGCCATGTACAAATCTAAAACTCCCAGATTTTTGGTAGTAAAAATATAATTTTTAATCAAAAGGTGTTAATCATTCATTTTCAAGATCTTAATAAAAATTGGGAACTCTACTTGCAGGGAAAGTTTGATAAAGTCTGTCTTGTCTGCTTTAAAGATCAGGTTTGTGTCTTGAGTGTTTTGATGCTGTGTATGCACGTACATGGAGATAGTAGATGCTTAATTCCATTTGTTCAAGTGTTTTAAGGCTGTCTCCTGCTACATGAAATTCCATTTATATCCATACACTCTGTCAATCAATTTGAAGTTCCTATTAGAGAGAGTTGCAAGTGAGGGTGGGGGGTAATCTATAAAAGCACCTAATATCGCATAACAGTGATACAGACATCAGCTTGAAATGAGCAGGCGTAGTCATTGGGGAAAAATAAAGCATAAATCTCCCAAAAATATCTCCTAGTATCCCTGCAAGGCCAAACATTTCATTTCACTGTCAGTGCTCACTCATACTAGAGTCAGTATGTGGTTAAATCACGAGTTTGTCTTTCAGGTGTGTTGGGGGGCATTGCTTTGTTTGCTTATGGATTTTGCCTTAGATAATCACTTCCGGTGTTTTTTGTGTGTTCTGTGTCATTTCAAGGTCGTTTGTATGCAATGCAAACAGGGATGAAGATTGATAGTAAAACCCCAGAATGCCGCAAATTTTTATCCAAACTTATGGATCAGTTGGAAGCTGTAAGTAGAATTTATTGCTTTCCTCAAAAATGATCATGGTATTAATTTAATTTTTATTTAAACTTCTGAAAATACTGTCTCTTCTCTGCAACTATTCTGCATGCAAGCATACTGTACAAACTTCATTTGTGTGCAATAAATTGCCAAAGGATTGGAGGGAGATAAAGCTGTATGTGTGTATGCATGCACAAACATCATTGAATTTTTGCCATAAGATTTTATGTAGACAGCATAAATTACAATGCTTTATTCATATGTGTTCTCATGACAATTCATAATTCATTTTTAAGTGAATGCAGATGTTCTAGAAGCCTTTTTTATTGATTTGCCTTTGATTCCTTGAAGTCTGTAGAGTTATTTTCACTACTGTAGGACTTGATAGCCTAGTCTTTGGATGCTTTTGAAATTTTTAATCTAAATGGTTGTATCCAGGAAGATTTTTGAAATATTCTTTAGAAGATAAAGATAATTCTGATTGTATCCTGTGTTAGAGATTAGAGATTTTATTTTAGGAATTTTTGTAAGCACAGACTAATCAGTGTGGGTAAGGGATGGATAATGCCATGCTCTTCTGAATGGACCTGATACTATTAAAAAGCCTTAAATAGAACAGTTAAACAAAGAAAGGTGAAGTTGTTGTACAGATGGTCAGTTCAGGTTCCAGAAGCTGTTTATGTTCATACTCTGTAGTTTTCAGTATTCTCAAAGGAAGAAGTTTGTGGATTTTAAGGTCTTAAGTGCTCATTTGGAAGCAGAAAGTAATGTTGAAAAATGAAGCAGCAGTTCTTTTTTTGTTCAGTATTGGCGATTCCATCCAAAATGTAGCAATGCCTGAAGAGTTTGTGGGAAGCTAGTACAACAGCCTGCGATTTTGAAAGATGGATCACTCATCCACAGAAGTGTTCAAGGCCAGGTTGGATAGGTCCCGAGCAACCTCATCTAGTGCATGGCACCCCTGCCCACAGCAGAGGATTTGGAACTAGATGACCTTTAAGGTCCTTTCCAACCTAAACCATTCTGTGATTCTTCAGAGAAAAATGAAGCATGAGCCATTTGTCTTTTTTTTTTCATAACTTGTGCTTCTTGCTTTTTTTGTTGATGTTTTTTGAAATAGAAAGTTCAGTGTACAGTGACTTCTTGGTGTGTTATTTCACCATATTTTGACATCTCTAATGGATTTTGGGTCTTATGTTCAAAGGGAGAGATGGCAGGAGAGGTGAGATTAAAACTCAAAAATACTTTGCTCTTCATTTCCTAAGAATTGTTGGAATTTGCTGGTGTACTTATGGTACTGCAGCAGTTAATGTGCAGCATTCAGTTACCTCTTCTGTTTCAAAATTGGAAAGACTTAAAAAGCAAAAATCCACAGTTTTGCAGTTTGCTTACTGGTAAGATTGTCTGTGACAGCTGATACGCAGGTATTGGAGATTCTTCTATCTATCCTGTGGTGGAAAGTTGGAGGGAGCACTCCTAATCAAGCCTAATAAAGCAGTTTTGGGGCTGGGAAGTTTGGGTTTATGGAAAAGTTGGAAAGTTGGATCCCCGCTGTAATTTAGTACCTGCCGTTTCCAGTCTGCCCATAACCACCAGGGGGCGCAGAGGGGCGCGGCGGGTCTGCGCTTCCCGCGCGTCCCCATAATGATCCCCAAAATCGGCGATTTTGGATGGTGAGACAGGAGCTTGCAGACCATCCTGAGCTTCATCGTAGCTAAGAATTAACTGTGTATATAGAGCTGAAAATTATCAGGTGTGCTCTTTGCAAGAAACATCATAATATTCCAAATATGTGAATTAAATGCAGTGATTTTGTATCTAAAATGCGTGTTTCCATCAGAAATATTTTTACATAACGTTGTATTGTTTTGCTTTTCCGGTATGTAACTGTTTCATTTAAATGTTTTTTGTTGTTGTTGTTTCATTGAGTTTGGGTATTTTTGTCAAATTAAACGTAAATGCCTTGACCTTTAGGTTGAAATTTTGTACTAATGTGTAAAATTAACACCAGTACTGCTGTATTGAATCACAGATTGTGTGAAGGATAATTTCAAAAGTAAACAACTTGATTAACTTTAATACTTTTAGAAGTGTATTTATGTGTCAGGTGTGTGTTTGAAATAATTGAGCATCAGATCAAGTATAGTAATCAGTTATTTTCTGAGGTATACAGATAGGTTGGGGAAATATATGTGTATACAAACAGCTTTCTTTCCTGATTTAGCTTCAGTGTTTCATTTGAACTTACAAATTTGGGACTTTCACAAGAAAATTACACTTCGTAGAACAAATACTTTTTGAAAACCACATAGAGTAGTTTGATGAAAGCCTTTAAATTTAAAATTCTATTTGGAAAGCTTATATTTAACTACTAAAATCAAGTAACTTTTCTGGCAACATTCTATGTCTTATAAAGTTGGCAGCAATCTAAAAAATATGGAAATGCTGCCTGCATGATTAATTTTTCTTCGCATGCACAGTGAAAAATAACTACCATTCAGAGATTGTTTTTAAATCTTTTGGCAAAATAAAGGCTGCGGGTTAGTATCATGCAGTGTTCCTGTTTTTGTTCTCCAAGGATAACCTGAGATTTCCGTATGTGCAAACAGTAAGCCTATTCAGAAGCTCTAAATCCACCTGTAGTAACTGTTAGAGTTGTTTGCTTTACTGATTTTTGTAAGGAAACCTGAGGATTCTTGTACTCCAGCATCTTTGAAAAGAGGTCTTTGAATTGAAATATGCTGCTTACACTGAAAATTCCAGTAAATCCATAGCTCACTTGACCGGTCAAGATAGAGCTCAGATACTTATAACAATGTAATGTACTGCAGAGAAATAACATTACAAGAGGGAATATACATGATCACTCTGATCTACAGCATGTTTATAACACAGGCATTACTTTACCAGTTGAGCAATGTTGAATCCTGACACAGGCTTCAAAGTGCCTGCTCTTTCAGGTAATAAGTGGAAGAATACCTGTTGCTATTCCTTCACATTATTGTAGTTGTTTGTAACTTTTGGGGGGTTTTCTGGTGGTTTTTATAAGCATTTTGTGACTGAAGGTTCAGAGCTATTTTTCCATAGTATTTCTCTTTCACATGCTGCTTTTAGCATTTGTTATGTTAGAAGCTGGAGATTTGTAAAACAAAGCATGGGTTGTTTCTTTTTAAATTGTACTTGACTTTGTTTAAATCAGCAGGTTCTTTTTGTGTTTGCAGAATTGCTGGGGTCTAATAAAGTAATTAATGTATTTTTCCAACATTTTTCAGATGAAAAAGCAGTTTGGTGATAATGAAGCAATTACTCAGGAAATTGTTGGCTCTGCTCATGTGGAGAATTATGCCTTGAAAATGTTTTTGTATGCAGACAATGAAGACAGAGCTGGGCAATTTCATAAGTAGGTGAAAATCTTTAGTTTTCTTATCTGTATTAAGATGCTGGTCAGGGAATGTGAATATCCAAACTCACTTTAATTTGACTGGAAACAAGAATTGGGCTTCAATGCATTCTTTTGTCTTCTGGAAAAATTGATTTGTTATTACTTTTAGGTCTCTAACTTCACACGTTAACTGCTATCCTCCTTCTTATGTTCCTTAGGAGGTTGCTCACCTCTATCAAGCCTTCTAGAGCCACAGGCTAATATGATGCTTTATTTACATCAAGCATGTTATAGTTTCTATTGACCAGTGATAGTAAAATAGTTGTGATGATCCATTATATAGTTTGGTTTGCAGCAATTACTATGGCATGCTCACGTATTTTTCTAAGATCATACAGGATTTCCTATGCTCTACACAGAGCATTCCAACTAGAAACTAAGTGCAGAACATATGACATGATAGTTTTAAAAAATACTGAACATTTTCTGCATAGCGGTTAGGAGACTAACCAATATATTGCTAGATTTAAACGTTGTGAAGCAGCTTCTGTAACGTCAGATTAAAAGAAAACAAAATAGTGATGTTTGACTTGAAATAAGCCAGTATGATCTAAAATTAAAACTTCACAGTAAAAATGTGATTTTGAGAGACTGACATTGCCAAGTTAGCAAAATGTTTTCTTTTTTCCAGAAACATGATAAAGTCCTTTTATACTGCAAGTCTCCTGATAGATGTTCTAACGGTATTTGGGGAGCTCTCTGAAGAGGTAAGTGTCAGGCATACGAGTGTAGTATCTAATTGCTTTTCTGAGCACAGACATTGCTTTCATAATTCATGAATATGAATTTCAGAGAGCATAGGTTTTAATTGTGAAGCCAAATACTTGTTAGTAAGCCATAAAGAGTTATGCTAAGTATTTCAGATAAATCATATGTGGAATACTGGACATCTGTTAGAAGACGCTTTATGACAAGTATCAGAAATTCAAAGTTTAATTATTACTGTGGGACACATAACATTACATTGAGCAAGTGGAAATGCTTGTAGGGGGAAAATGATGAAAGGTTCCTAGCTTTTTCCACCTTCACTTTTATCTATGTCTCTTGAAACTGTCTGCTCTGCACCCTGACATGCTTTACTAGATCCAGTAATAACATTTCCTGCAGCCAGAGAGTGAATGCACATTGAATTGGACTGAAAAAAACAATCTTAGTCTGTAAGAATCCAGTGCGCAAGACAGCGCACTGATCCGTTGACTCCTTAGAGGACCTGAAGCAATCCTGCTTTGAAGATGGGAAAAATTGTTACAAATGTCAGTGCAGAATGCTAGCAGTGGTATGTTTTCTACTGTGTGTTGGGGTTTTTTGTTGTTGATGCTGAAAGGACAGAAGTGCATTGTAATTGGAAAGAAGCAGAATTCTCTCATTTAATTGGTGAAGACAATAAAAGAGTGCACAAGAAATACAGAAAGCTATGTGCTTCTGTATAGAATCAAAAGCATTCTGATACATTTCAACAATTTTCTTATCCTCACATGAAGGAATGATGGGACAAGTATGACATGACTGTCTTAGACTTCTGCAGAAGCTTTTATTAGCCTGAAGTACACTTAGCCTAACACCTGGTTATACAGCATGGCATCTGTGTTCAGACCACCTACCTGTTCTTTCAGTAGATAACTGCCTCCATATGTATGGACTATGAGCTATTAAAAGGCTTTTAAATCAACAGCAGAAGGCATAGGAAGCAGATACTTGACACCTAGAATCAGAAAATGGGTATTGAATGTAATATGTATGTTTTTAAATGGCAAGTGATCGATTATTGGGTGCTATGAATGGATTGTGTCACAGATGAAGTGTGGATGTTCTATATCTCCATATTAGAATTAGGCAAAAGGATTCTCTCGAAGCCATGTGTTACAAGATGCAGTTTAGATCAAATCAGTAAGAAGCTCTGTGACTGCATCATTCTTTTCATTTACTTCAGTAATAAAATACATTCAATAGGGCAGCCTTCTGAAATAGGGACAGCAGTGCATGTTGAAAACAAACCAAAAGCTACAGCATTTCACTTGTCAGTTCTGGAATGATAAGCTTTGCGTTTGGGATGCGTGACAGACATCAAACACTTTGTTCCCTTCTCTCTCCATCCAGCATTTTGGGTGTGGGGGTTGGGGGTGCTTGGTCCATCCTTATATATGATCTCCCAGGGGCACCACCAGATGGCAGAGGGTCTCAGCTGTGTCCCGAGGTGGGTGCACTGGAGCTGGGTGTATCCAGCACTGGGCAGCCCTGGCCTCTCCTCACAGACACCACTCCTGCCGTGCTGTGTTGCTGGCATCTGGGATGGAAACCAAATACAACAGCATCTTCACTCTTTATCAATAAATAATCGCCATATTACAACAGAGGGGAAATGTGCAGGCTCTTAAATGTTGCATAATAATCTTTTTGAAAAGTACCATATTTTGGATGGTGTGTTTTCTGCATTCTGTGGCTTTGGTGTGTTTGTTAAAAATGAAGGAATTTGATCTGTAACACTGAATGACCAGAAATTATTATTAAAACAAAGTTTAACAGAAAGCCATGTTTTCCAGCTGCACTTTTCCTTTCTGGGGTAGAGTGAATGCATTTTAATAAATCTGTCATCAGAATAGGCTTTTTTTCTGGAGAACATCTTATTCTCAGAAATGAAGACCAGATTTTTCTCCTGGTTTGCTTGAGCATCCTGGTGGATACAATCTATTAAATAAGAGCAAGGGAGCTTGCTAGAGATACCCTTTGTATTGTGTCTCTCTACCCTGTTCTAGATGACAATGCAATAGGCTTTGTGAAGTACAGTATTGCATTTCAGTGTATTAATTATCAAAAACATTGGATTTAATTTCCAAATTAATATTTAATTAGTTTTTAAATTTAAAAATTCCTTTTTTAAAATTTTGGCATTGATGTGAAGCATGCTGTCACAACCTGCATTGTTCATTTGGGCAAGTTACTCCCCTTATCCTTCCACCTTTCTCATCTGTTTATATTCAGCCTTATGCCTTGATTTATATTACCTCATAACTGTCAGAACTGCTCGTTTCCCATACAACTTTTGACAAAGTAGTTGATTTGCATAATCAGTTTAAGATTACCTGCAACAATTGAGTATTCTTCCTGGATTAAATAGATGCTGTTGTAACAATCCCAGGAGATAAAAAGTGGCCAACCTTCATTTCATGTTTTGACATGTTAAAAGTAGTACCTAGGAACAGTAAAGTATATTGTAAAAAACAAAATGGAAAATCTTAATGTCCTTGAATATTACAGACAAATCACATTAATCTTCAACTACATCAGCCTTTCTGTACTCATGCTTTTAAATAAATTTTAAAATTTCAGAATAGTATAATTAGAAAAGATTTCATATTTCTGATCAGCCGCAGTAGCATTTTAAGTTTCAGCTATTTAAATCTGAAGTAAATAATCATCTTAAGGTTATGGAGATAGGAAATGTTCTTCATTATTTCATGTCAGTAGTTACTACCCAGTGCTATGCCTTTCATACTAGATGGTCTTGGTATAATTTATTTCCTTTGCCTGACATGCTGCACTAATTGAAGATCTCCACATTTTCCTTTCATGCTGAGATCTTGTTGGAGCTGTTATATTAATTATTTTAGTTCGCCTATTAATTTCACACATGTTATTTATCTTTTAAAAGGTGTCAGATGACAGTAGAGAAAGCAGTTTAGTTTTATAATAGCCTTTCAGGGTGGAAGAAAAGTTTATATTTGTGTTTTGGGTGCATTGATCTGTAGAAGTGAGTGGTTAAAATGGCTGGCCTTTTCCCTCCCCCAGAATGCCCAGCACAGGAAGTATGCCAGGTGGAAGGCAGCATACATTCATAACTGCTTAAAGAACGGAGAGACTCCTCAGCCTGGTCCCATTGGAATGGAAGGAGAGAGTTTTGGTATGTGTTTCCCTTTTCTTTTTAAGAGAGCGGAGGGCTGTGCCAAGGTGAAGTGGTGGTAGGCACAGTTCTTCAAGGAGCACCCCTCAGGATTCCCCAGTTAATGTTCCTTTCACAATGGGCTGCTTTCTATTTTTTCTTTCCAGCTTCTCCTACTGTAGTTTTTATTGGACCTTACTGCTTGATTCACTTATTTAATAAAATGTCTTTTTCTTTGTAGTGGAGATTACTATTTTGGATACATTTACTCTCTGAGAAGGCACTATCAGCTTTGCACCAGAGCCATGCATTTCTTTAACACTAACCTCAGTCCTTCTTTTAAATCTGTTCTGTAAAGTTATGATCTGTTTGCCAGTTTGTCCTCTCTCAGAAATTGGAGTTGAAAATGGACTGATCATAACTGAATTCAAAGCAAAATGTGATAGTGAGACTCCTTTACCCCTGTATAGTAATGTGGGCTTCAAGACAGGTTTGTGACCTACTCTTACTGGATTGGATTTCCTGCCTCATTCTCACTCATGCTCCTTTTTCTCGTGTTTTCAGTTTCTCCCTCTGGCTACCTGAGCTCCCTGTACAGGATTCTTTGAGGTTACTACTTTTCCTAACAATTAAGGAGGTGATTTCCAAGGACATCCACTTAATCAAACTGAATGTGTATCAGAACAGGTTGTTTTGCTTTTGGCAGTGATCAGTTTCTTTGTTTTTTCTCCTCAGTCAATGCAGATTGAATACAAATTTTAAAGGTTGTTCCCTTCTGAAATAGGATGTCTCTAGAATGGGTATTTTCACTATGCAGATTAAAACACACTAATTTTGCACAATTACAACCTCTATGTATCGTTTTTCACATACCTAATGAAAGAAATAAGAACATTAAATAATTTGTAATTTCCTTCTGAGCTGGCAATGAGACTTTGTGGCTTGTCAATTAAATTGATGTTAATTTATCTCTTAAGCTTGAATTTAGTAATACAAATTTCTCCAAATAAAAGAGATCAATAAATCTACAGTGCAAAAGGGAAAAATCCAACTTGTAGAGTGTGGGTTGTATCTAACCTGTACAGCCACCTCATGGGGTGGCTACATAAAGTTTTATAAACATATATTAATATAGATGATGGATATATTTATACTTGCTCATGCATATGAAATATATATGTATAGAGGCACACAAAAGTAATTCTTTGTTTAAATTCATTTGTGTTTGGGATCTATACCTGAGTCTTCAGTGGATTTTCAAGTCTGAACTTGAAATTTCTAATAAGTTATTAGTAGGCTTGTAATTTTCTACATGTTAGTTTTATTTTAAACATGTCAAAACATTAGGAAACTAGTTTCTCTTCTGGTTCTCAATATTTTCATCATGCAATCTCATATTGGGATGTTTCTCCACATTGTAATTTATACGTTCTGGACAGTGTTATATTTTAAAAAATCATTATACAGTATAGTTTTACAATTTTTTTTAGAGAGTGTGTTCTGAACATCTATAGCAGTTTATTTTTATCTTTATAGTGTCTAAAATCCTTGGTGCCAAATATAATTTACTTGTGGTTTCCTGGATAAAATACTGGTTGTATATAAGTACTCCAGAAACACTGCAACCTAAGTAAATTCAAATATTTGTGAGCAAATACCAAGTATGATACAGTTTTATTTCCAAGCTACTTGTTTATTCTTTCATGTTATACTTATTATGTTCTCCTAACCTAAAGATACCCTACAGACTTAAACACTGGAATGGTATCTCACCCACTGAAAGGTGCTCCAGTCCAGGCACAGCTGTATTTGAAATGAAGCATTAGCTAACTAATTTCTTCCTTAACATACAACCTTTCTCTAGGCAGTTTTCGTAACTGTCCATGCACCTGTAACAAGAGATACTTACCGTGCAATTCCAACTGCAAACATCACCGTATCTTTGTCAAATCACACCAGTGTGATGATTTAATGGAGAATGCAACATGTGGGAGAAAAATCTCTTGTTATATTGAATGCAGTGAATAGCTCAAATATTTTCATCTTAAATGAGTGCTCTTTAGTGGTCTGGCTGATAGTGTAGTAAAGCTGTCCTGATTATGTGAAGTGAATTATGAATTGTAATCAACCACAAGAATAGAATTTCTAAGTAAATATTATAATGCTTTTGCTAAAAATTCATGTGTGCAACTTGTAGGAGCTAATTATTCCTCAACAACAACAAATAGGCTGTTTCTTCATTTTATTAATGTGCAGAGATAACTAATTTGCTCAAGGCTACAAAAGAAACTGTTGTAGGAAGGAACGCAGGATTCAGACTTTCCTCAAATCCTTGGTATCCATTGCAGTTCATTACAGGTGATAATGGGAATTGGTAAAGACCCTTTCATTTCTGGGTCATGTCTACATGCAACTTAAAAGGAGCACAAATGCTGAGTGGATAAAAATTTTAACATCCTTTTTGATAGGGAGCCTGAAAGATCCATAATTTGGCAATTTGTTTTTTGTTTGTTTGTTTGTTTTGGTGTTGAATTTTATTTCATGTAGAGAGATTATTTCTTGCACTTCTGTTTTCTGAAAAATAAAATGAAAAATACATTTTGATGTTTATTTTTGACACTTAGCTCCACAGTGTAGGTGTGCATAATGTTTCACATCATCAATAAAAAAATTTATGCAAATTAATTTTTTTGAGAAGAATCAGTAAAAAAAGAGTTTCAATTCTTGCTTTGTGCATCATAAGAAGAAAAGCAGTATTGTTTGAATGTATGACTGGACCTTCCCCATTCCTTTCTGCTTGCTCATTTTCTTCCTCCCCTAGCATGTGGAAAAAGTCTGTTTAAACAGAGTGAAACTAGGTCTCTGTAGCTTGAAAAATTACCATTTTTTTCCAAAGTGTTATTTTTTTTGTGATTGTTGAAAACCATACAGTAACTCTTGGAGATGTTTTTACAGTAACATAGGCATGCTTTATGGAGTTCTGCTGTTGGATTTATGGATACTTTTGTCAGGATGCCACCATGGAAACCTTAAAATGACATGCTTAATTTATTAATGCAGTTGGAATACAAGTCCTAGAGTACACATAAAGGTTACTTAGCATTAGCCCTAGGTCATCCAACAAGATTTTACACTGATGGAAAAAAAATGGAAATATGAAAAGGTTCCTAAATGGTCATGGTATAGCCATAGTAAATACATTAAATGTAACCACTTTCATTGCAGGATATAATATGTAGGCTACATTTCTATTACAGAGTTGCAGAAAACCTTAATAGTCCCAACTAGTAGAAAGAACAGTGTGGGAAAAGTTGGTGGATTTTTGAGTTAATTTCTCAATGTTGTGGAAAAAAGTACATGTTTGTGTTTTTTTTAAAAAAGCAGTTCCAATAGAACTTTATATTGGAAATCTTTTAGCAACATCTCAAGCAAAAGAGAAACAATGCAGCCGAATGAGAAAAAATTAAATTGATAGAATTTCATTCTCTGAACTCATTAAAAGTAGGAGTCCAGAGAATTGGAGGAATCTGGACTCATTCAAAATAAAAATTTTATTAATTTTACTTTTAGTGCACTGAGCTGCTGAAGTCGTAATTGGTGCTTGCTTACACTAGAAAAGGGAATGCTATTAAGCCTTGATAATCCTCTGGTTATATAAAAGTAGGTTTGGATAGTTGGTTTTGGGGCTGCAGTGATTATTTCACAAAGTCTTGCCTTTAGTAAATAAATAATAATTTTAAAACACAAACAGATGATCTGGGTTTGCAGTAGCTCTGCAGAAAATTTAAAGAGCTCATGGATTCATAATGCTGGGATTCAAGCACAAAGGGTGATGAGGTTCCAAGACAAGAAACTGAGCTGGAGCTGAAATGAAATGTAAAACAATTGTGTCACTGTTTCACAGTCTAGTATTTCAGCATCTTTAAGCATATTGCAAGCAACTTCAAATTCTAGGTTATTACTGCTGTATGAGAAAATAATTTCCTAATATTTTAGTATTCATTCCCATTCCCTGGAAAAGATTTTTTTTTAGTAATGTTACAGATGTTCTAACCACAGAATTTAAGACCTCTATTGGCTTAAATGTTCTTTTTTAGCAGCCTGAAATCTTTTTATCTGGCACTACTGTTAAAAACTATTCACAAATACTGAAAGTGGGTGTCTTAAAATGTTTCTAATACTTTAGTCTTAATAAATAAAGAATATTTTAAATATTTGCCTTGCAGAAAGAATAGTTACAATGCTTTTATGATATTTGGGTACTTTAAACACCTAAGAGGAGTTAATTTAAACAAAACTACTTTTACGTTTAATGCAGTTCAACATTGGCCAATTGCATAACGAGCAAATCAAACAGTTGAGCTTATTCTTTTGATACATACCCCTGATTAAAAAGTAGATTGCCCTTTTGTGAATTTTGCCTGTTGCAGGCACTGTTGTTAAGGGTGGTAAGCACTTTTAACACTTTTTTTGGTTGTTTTTAACATTGCCAGGCTTTAACCCTTTGAGTTCATGTGTTCCTTAGCCAGTGTTGCCCACAGCATTGGAGTGTTACAGGAGTGACTAGAGACCCTGAACTGTGCAGTGAGGAACTTTGAAGCTGAAACTGGGAATAGCTTGGAGAGAAGATGGGAGGAGTGCAAGAGAGAGAACAGTATGGGGCAAGGGGTTGCAGATATGCGATATGTAGTGCAGAAAAAGGGGCAAGGGGTTGCAGATATGTAGTGCTTTCTTCCATAGTGCAGAGAAGGAAATCAGAATGTGCCTTGAGAACCAGATTAGGGCAACGGGAAGCTGCAAGGGGCAGCATAATGGAATAAATGCATTAACAGGTTAAGTGTGGGCATAAATTTGCAGGTAATTTCTCATGGCTGAGACACTAAGCACAGTGGACGCGCGTTTTCTCTCACTGCCTCACTGTCAAAAGTGATTTGGTGATTTTTACAACAGTGGTCACAAAATCCCAGCTTGAAACAGACACCCAGCTTGGAAAATCCAACCTTATGGCTACAATTTGACCAACACTTTGTGGTAGTGTTACAAGCGATATTTGGCAGCCTTGCCTTCAGTCAGCATGATGAGAGTTGTGCACATAGGAAGCCTCTGTGTTTTTGTTAATTTTTTTCCTGAAACTGTTTTGTACTATTTTTTCTAGTTAACACTAAAACCAGTGAAAAATAAGCATTCAAACAGTGGTTCCTTATCATTACATTATTATTTAAAAGTAGCATATCCAGTGTTTACTCTTGTATCCTACCTTCTTTTTGCCAGTTTGCAGACATTTAATTTTATTTCCATGCATGTTAGCCATATGATATTGCAGTAGGAATTACAAACAAAAAATACAGCAAAAGAAAAATCTGGCACTTCAAGATACTGTTTGTCTTTCAGAAAGCTGTCAGGTGTTCATTTGCACATGTCAGAAATAGTTCCGTAAAACTACAGTGTATTTGTTAATGTCCAATAAAAACAATCTAATGATAATGCTTGATTTTACTCTGCTTTATAGCCTTTTATTTTAGTAAATAGTATTGTGAATTAGAAGGTGTTTAGGCATTTTTTGTAAAGGTAGCACATGAAGTTTTTTTCTGGGAAGAAGAGGGACTTACATGGGAAAAAAGTCTGCTATTTGTAATAGTAATATTTTTAATAGTAGACTGTTTAATTATTAAGCAATAGAAGTGTTTGCTTAGCACATAATCTTGTGTAGTTGAAGATCAGTGTGGATTTTTTGAAAAACATCTTTTGCTAGCTCTACACACATACAAGTTTTGTGCTCCCTTTTTTTTTTTGGTTCCCTTTCAAGCACTGACTGTTAAATAAGCAATTTGCAAAACTGTGCTTGTTCCAGTTGACATCATTGATACAGGTGAAAGCATACACAGTAAACAAAAATTAGTTGTTTTAAATTGAACTGATTTCAAATGAAAGAGCAGGAATCAACCATATATTCTAAATTAACTGGATCATTAACCTTTAAAGCAATATTAAATAAGTTAATTAAATAAGCTAGATCAGAGCCTTAAGAACATGACTAGATTGATAAATGTGTTTGTTCTTTATGGGATATGCTATGGGATATATTGAACATCATTATTCTTATAGCTCATTATGTATTCTAACTATTCTAGATGCAATTAAGACTTGGCTAAGCTGCATTTAGTTTCTTGTTTGGTATTACTTTCCCAAAATTCCTCTTGGGTCCTATTTATTTGTGGTTTGATATGGGATAAAAGAATTGGCACTGTCTAGCCTTTTATGAAGAGTTTGTAAGGCAAATACAGTTTTCCATATTCTGATTCATGCATATATTAAAACGTATATTGTTGCCTGTTTGTAATAACTTGTTCAACTTCTGTGAATGCAGTACATGAAGGTATAGCAAGTTGTTCTAATGAAACAGATTGCTTATATTCAGACCAGTAAGGAAATGATTCTTCAATTTGAGAAGAGATCTTGGAGAGTATACGAGTTTCTAGATCTTTATTGTGCGGTATACTGCTTTTTACCATTTCAAATCAGCCCTGTGTGGTCTGGAGTGACGTTTTATGTCACGCTGTGTGGCAAGTTTTTTAGCAATAAACATTTAAAAGGAGGTTTTAAGGAAAGCCAAAGTTTTCAAGTGTTTGTACATAACAGTTGCAGTAATTCCTATGTGGTGTCATTTTATCAGATGCTGAAAGGGAAGAAGCGGGGTCATCTTCTGTCCATAGTGGAACAACTCAACCACCATCATCATCTACATACGAAGCTAATAACATACCCACTAGTAATTACACTGGCATACATATACCACCAGGTGCCCATGCACCAGCCAACACTCCAGCTGCTGAAGTACCTCATAACACAGGTATGTCCAAATCACACCTAAAAAACCCATGCTTTTGTTGGGAGACAAATTCTCACCCAAATTCTAGTCCATCACATAAAAAGTAGAATAATACAGTATTGTGTGGCCAAAGTGTTTTCATAAGCAAACATTGTAAAAATGCCATTGGAAATATTTTTTTATGTTTTTTAATATATGTAAATCATATTTTGGAGCACTCATACAAAAGACATCTTGGACCAAGAAAGTGACTCTTCCTCCAGACAAAATTTTTTTGCCTTCTCTTGAATTAGTAAAATGGTGTTGTAGCACAATTTTAATCTTTCACTTGATAGATGAAATTGTGTTACTTCATTTCACATGTAGCTTTCCCTGTGCAGATAGGCTGCTGTAGTTCATGTGGGAGCTTATCCAACATAATGTTGAAATTGTTACAACTCTATAGTAATCATGCCTGATACACCATTCATACTGGTTTTATTTGGTTTGTGCCCCTCTTCCCAAGCAAGTGCTTTTGTGTGATTGACTTCAGACAATATTATTAATGGGAATTTTGTCTCTACTGCTAAACGTATTGGCTCCTACATACTTCTTATTTTTATGTGTAATTTTCGAACGAAAACCAAGTTCTTAAAAATCCAACGTTCCTTCCCAGTTGCTGTATTAAAAAAAAAGAAAACTGTGTTAAGTGATTGGTGAATACAACTTTTTTACCTTATGGGAAAATGATTATGATTATTTTTTATAATAATCATAAAATAGAATCATTAATTAATGATTAATAAGACTAAAATGATTAATTAATGATTAATAAGACTAAAAAATTAAAAGCTCTTGATTTCAATCCTGATGATCATGTATTGTTCAGATACATTTTTATATTATTGAACATACATATTTTTGTCATACAATCTCTCCTTTTCTTTTACTTTCTCATTTTAAAAATGTTTCACCCTGAAGAGTTTAGGATACTCTTTTTTTCAGCTTTATCAAATGGAAATCCTTCAGATGGGTGGGGGTTTTTTGAGACTGAGAGGGAGAGTGTGTTTTTTTTCTTACTTAATAGATTTCTTTATAGATCTGAAAATTATGGAGTATGTACCTTGTTGGAATACAAGAATTCTTTGCATAATACAGTTTTAACCCCACCAATCATTCAATGGAGTAACATAATTTAGAAAAGTGTTTATGCCCTCTTCCTACACAGCAGATGTTGTAGAAATAACTTTATGCTAGTTGGTATGTTCTGGACATACTGCAAAAGTACAATTTTGGATTAAGGCAAATGAGTGTACCTAAAATGGGAACCCAGATAAAGGAATGCTTCATGGCATAAAGTGCTGTTTCTTATTCTAGCACCACTATTTCCCTTTTAAATGTAGCTAGCTTTTATATTCTCATTAATTGTTTTCAAAGGAATTAGGAAGGAGATAGTTCGCAAGTGGGAGGTGACAGCCATGGGGCTTCAAAAATACGGTAATAGAGACTGTCTTTGATATTAGAATGTAGCATTTACATTTCAAATATAAAAGTTTATTCACACTTTTCTTTAGCATGTTTGCCTCAATACACTAGGGTAACCAGTGTCTCTTGGACTAGTATTTTCTTATTTTTTAATTCTTGAAATTAAATTTCTGTGAAATCCTGTACTGGTTAGATGAAAGTTTGTATATTCTTCTGTTTTATTTTATAAAACATGCATATTCTGAAATGAGAGCATGAAAATTATTTGTTACGCATTTTCAGAATTAGGAAGGTATCAGCTGCTTACTTTGAAAATCATTAGGTTTACCTGCTCTGTTTTGTTTGCTTACTTTTCAAGCCTATAAGTAAAAATAATCCGAGTCCATTTCTTTGCATTGATTTGCAGGAGTGACAAGCAACACCATTCAGCCTGCTCCTCAGAATATTCCTCTAGTTGATCCTTCCCTTTACAGTGCTCAGTCTGCAGGTAAGCTGGTATTGTTGTACATGGGTGCACTGTGTCCTCTGCATCTCCCCTGCACTGAAGAAGTTTGAGAAATATTGTCATTGTTATCTCAATGCTGTTCTGAAATTTTAAAAAGAATGAGCATCATCTAAGCATTATGTTGCTAAGAGTTTAATAGTTTCTGAAAGCTACTACAATGTAGTGTTGTCTGTCTGACTATTTTGAACCAATGAGCTAGCATTGCGTAAGGCTTTTTATTATTTATGTTGTTGCTTCTCAGGTGAGAAGCAGCTGATACACTTTGCAAAGCCTGTATTCCTGATCGCCTTCCTAAATTATATTTTTGGTAAAGAATACACATTCCCTTGAGTTAAAATTTATTGTAATGGGTTAGCATGTGAGTTACTTATTCACTTCATAAAATAATCACAACATTCCGGTTTTGTTTCTATGCAGCATAATTGTTGTGTGTGCTTTTTTGACTGTAAGGGGTACCTGTGTTAAATGAAACAATTTATAAGGTACTGCTAATGACGTTTTTTTGATGTACCATTTAATCAACGCTTTTATCTGTTAAGATGTCATCTGTCTTTCATGTTGAAATCACTATTTCAGCCTATATTGTATGTATTTTATGTCTGCTTGCATATACCTTTCTTTGAAGTGTACACATAAAAGCTAAGATTAGGGAAACCACAACCTGTGGAACAGTAGTGAGTGACAATAAAGCTGGAATCATCCCAGATTCTGATTTAAGCACTCATGTATATTTGGACAAATAATTAACTGTTTTCTAAGAATTTTTCTGTCCATGGAATAGAGAAAATAATATTAAAAAAACCCTTAAATTCCATCTGTTTGTAATAATCAGAGTTTTGTTGGCAGTGTAACATGGATGTTGAGTGAGGAGGAGATCTAGAAGTCCTGGTAGAAAATCTGTTTGCATTCTCCCCTACAGTTTATTCTCATCAGGGAAAGCTGATAGGTAGTATATGTAATTGCTATGTTAAGTTCTAGTATTGATCACAGTAAAATGTTGTTTGTTGTAACTACAAAGTTTAGATAGATATGTTCATGTACTTGAAAACTTAAAAATGTTTAGTTAGTTTATTATGCTATTGAAGAATGTGTCTGTGTTAAAATAGCTTTATTGAAAAAGCATTTTTGCTTCAATTGAGTGCTGTAATAGGAATTCAATGTTTAACTTGTTTTTAGTCTGCTGGCATAAGAATGCTCCAGGATGTTTCTATTTTAATATATTAGAAAGCCATTTTTATAGAAGCTGTCTAAAAATAGCAAAATTTGCCATTGATAGAGACATACTCATCTTGAGTGTTTTCTTGAAGAGCAGAAGGTACATACTATAGTTTTTTTGGCATATTATTGTAAGCACAGAATCACAGGATAGTCAGAGCTGGAAGGGACCCAGAAGGACTAAATCCAGCTCTTAAGTGAATGGCCCATACAGGGATCGAACCCACAACCTTGGCATTGTTAGCAGCATGCTCTGGCCAGCTGAGCTGGCACTAATGTCTCATGTGGCAGTAACTCATTTTATTGAAAACAATACCTCAGACCTGTAGCTGAAGCATTTAAACTTGGTAAACTTGGTATTTGAGTTTTGGGGATTGCTTAGGGGGTTTCAGTAGCTCCTTAACTGAAACAGCTCAAGGCTTTATTTAAGCTTTGCTGTAGTAACTACTAGTTGGAAGGCAAGTTTTGTGGTGTTTGGCAGCAAAACTTTCATGTTTAACTAGCTTATCATGATCTTCTAGACAGTCACTGTAACAGGTTTTTGGTTATGAAAATTTTAGTCATCATTGTTTCTGGATTTTAATATTTCTTTCTGGTTGTCAAAAATTTCATAATTTTGATTGAAACTTAATTTTTTATTAAGTTTAAGACATTTGATTATTCAATATCTGAACAGGATCAGTGCATTGCTCCCTCTTACCACTTACCTGAGATAACCTGATTTAATAAGTACATAAATAAAAAGGAATTGTGTTTGTGTGAATGCGTAATAAGTAATATTGTGTAATTAAGAGATTAAGACCCTTGCTAAAGCACCATGATAAATCTCTAACCTGATCTAACCTGAGTATTTGCATGCCTGCATTCCTCCTCTGCACATCTGTTGTGTCACTACAAGTTTGGGTCTTGTAACAGCTCAAAGTATAACATTCTTGCAAGGGAGTGCTGCAAAAGTACACCCAAAGAGGTGATAAAGATCATACAGGTTCTTGGTTTGGAAGCTTAGAAAGTACACTGTCAGTTATGCAGGAGTTTGAGAGGGCACAGGGGATGTGTCAGCAGAGGTACAGTGATAGTTTTGTTCTCATGTGTGGAATTAAGAAACTTGAGAGCAATGGAAAATAGTTGTCCTTACCTGTGACTGTCCTGTTGTCCATTTGTAACAGAGGTAACCATTCTCCTCATCCTGCTGTGGAGTCCTTTTTATGCCAACAGTGGCCTTGTTCTCTAACCCTTAAGTAGATTTAGAAATGCCTGTATCTCGTAATGGATGTACAGAACTTTGGAACCCAGGAGTCCTCTCCAGTTCCTGAGTTGTAGCGTGTATATTTGGGCTAGATCCTTGCTGCGTATTGAGGTATGTGCCATTCCTGTGGAACTGAAGTTTCCTTTGGACAGGAAGGAGGGATCAATCAGTGTTGCCCTCCATCCAACAGATGCACAGAGCTAGCACAGTGCAAGGTACATTTGTTCCATGATTTAGACACGATGTCTGTGTCTGTACTAACAAATTATACGTGCTTGCAAATATTTGGCATGGAGAACAGCTGGCACAGAACCTCTCACATCCATACTATTAAACTTTTAAACTTTCTAAACAAGGTAGCTTGTGAAGACTGCTCATATTGAATGGTCTGTAGCCTTGCTCTGACCACAAATCATGCCCAAGAATTGTTTGGGAAAGTGCTAGTTTGCATGGGCCAAAACCATACTGGAGTCTGTTCCAGCAGTTTGACACTGCAGACAGTCAGGTTTGGGTGCTGAGACACCTTCCTTGGCAGTGTTGAATGTGGTAGTATAGGCATAACCGAACAGGATATTCCACATATTCCTGCAAGACTCTTTCTTGTAAGATCAAATGTATATTTTAAAAATAAATTACATATTTTCTTTGCTTCCCATAACATGGGAGAAGCCATTTGATTAATGCTTTTATGGGAGAAAAACTTTTGGTGGAGAGGAGTAGAATATTTTATTAAAGGAAATCTAAGTTAAAGGAACAGTGTTCTTTGATTTTTAGTGAACATGAATCTTTCAATAGTTGTCCTGTCCTGTGGGAACAGGTTTCGGAGTTGAACAGTGACTTCTGAAAGTGTCAAAGCTTTTGCATTTAAGCATGGGTTAATGTGTCTGACAACAGAATGTAGAGTTACACAGCAACTTCATGTACATGTGTGTATATTTCTCTGGTGTAGTTTTCTTAAAAAATTTATTACCCCTAGATTTTGCTAACACTAAAGGCATTCATAGTTGTGCTACACAGTTTTCATAAGATCTTCTTATGTTGCCATATGGTCCCTTCCACAGGTGGCATAGTATAAAGAAAGCATTTGTCCATTGTAGTTGGATGTATAATATAATGTTTGATATTCTACACACAAGGTAGAAATAATAATTTGACGTTGAATGTGTTTTCATGATCTTAAAAATAAATCTTTGAGTACTTACATTTCAAATATTCCAAGTGATTTAATGGGAAAAAAGAGTATCTTGTTTGAAAAACCATTTGTTATCCTTGCCATCACTGTTTTTATGCACCAATTTGTATGATTGAAATATTCTTAAATTAACTGCCTTATATTTGGGCATCATAAAAATGGAAAACATCTGATGGGTAGAAAAGCATTCCAGGGAAAAGCAGATACATTATGTAAGATGCACATTACTTTCATTCTAAAACTGCTTTTTTTTCCAAAATTATTTCAGCAGCTCCAGTCAAATTGTTGTGTTCCTCTTAAACTAAAAGCATCATGTTTGTTGTTACAGATTTCATATGCCTGCCACGTTTCAGTAATATAACTATAGTCCTAATAATTCCAGATGAACACAAAAGCAGGCTTGTTTCAGGATAAATACAGTATACATTTCCTATCTTAGTGTTGTTGGGCTTTTTTAGAGCCAAAAATCACTGCATACTTGAGGTTGGATGAGACTTCAGGAGATGGTCTGGTCCAGCCCCTCTGCTTAAGGAAGGGTCATGTAAAACCAGCAACTCAGGATCATGTCCTTTGTGTCTCCACCTGCCCATGCACTCTCCCTGTGGTTTAATTCGCTGCAAGTTTGAGAAAAATTTGCTGAAGAAGTTTGAGGAAAAATGTCACTTTTAATTCAAAAGACAGCTTTTGAATTTCTCCAGGGACAGAGACATGACAGCCCCTCTGGGCAGCCTGTTCCAGAGCTTGGTCATCTTCAGAGTAAAAACTGTTTGCTGATGTTCAGACAGGACCCTCCTGTGTTTCAGCTTCTGGTCTTGTCACTGGGCATCACTGAAAAAAGCCTCTCTCTGTCCTTTAAATACTCTCCCTTCAGGTGTTTATATACATCAAAAAGATCCCCCTGAGCCCTCTCTTCTGTAGGGCTTCTGAACAGTCCCGGTTTTCTTGGCTGCTTCTCATGGGAGGTGCTCCATTCCCTTAGTCATTTTTGTGGCACTTGCTGGTCTGTCTCCAGGATATCTGTCAGTCTCTCTTCTACTGAGAAGCCCAGCACCGGACATGGCACTCCAAATGTGGCCTCACCAGGGCTGAAAGGGTCAGGATCACCTCCCTCAACCTGCTGGCAGTGCTCTTCCTAATGCAGCACAGGATGCCATTGTCTCTTTTTGCCACAGGGGCGGATTGTTGGCTCATGGGCAAATCGGTGTCCACCAGGACCCCCAGGTCATTTTGTCCAAACCTGCTTAACCCTTGGAATATGTAAATTGAAATCAGTTACTAACTTTTGTGCTTATACCTTTGATGAAAGTACAGTCATTACAGTCAAGTTTTACATTATTTTGAAAACTTAAGAACACAGAGCTGGCTTGTTTCTATTTTGCTTTTCCATTGTGAGGTGTTGACTTCAATAGGAGCTCAGGCTACTGAGCACATCAAAAGATCAACCCTCTTAGTGTATAAACTTAGGTTTATAAATTTAAAATTATTAATTTTTTTCACTCAAGTTATGTCATAATAGCATCTGAGGTAGATTTCATAATAAATAAGGCTTTATGCCAGCAAAACATTAATAGAGCTCATACTGTAAAAATAAGATTAGACGGGTGAATTTAGGCTTGCTTCCAATAAATTAGTTGAATACTGGACTGATGCCTTGGCCAGTTTTTAAAGAATGATTTTGTAGTTTCTTTTGGCATCATAGCATAAAGCTACTTTGAGGAGAACTTGCTCTTTTTAATTTCTTAAAGATGTTCAGTAATGTGGTTGCAGATTGACCCCAGCTGCTTTTAGTCTGTGACTTTATTTAGGTTAAAAAATAACCATAGTGTGTGCCTGTGTTTATGTACTCCCTTGCATGTATTTACTTACATGTATATGTATTTTAAGAGATTTAATGTGGCTTCACTTATTTGGCACTAAATTAATATAAATTGCAATGATAATGAGCCCACCAAGTTTTTATGTCCCTCAATGGTTATATATATTTATTGAAGGGAAAAGAAGTAGAATTCTAGAGTATATTTTAAAAATTGATCAAATTAATCTTCAGCGTACCTACCTTTCTGGTTTTTATTTGGGTAGGGTTGTTTTGAAAACCAGCAGACCAGTCTAGTTTTTAATATTCCCAGGTTTTCTGTTTTGCTTGTTCAAAAGCTGTTCTTAAATAAGATTGGGAGAAAGAAAAGCAAATATAATAGACATTTTTTGATAAGAACTGAGATTCTTTAGTAAACATTCTCACAGTATTGCTAACAACAGTTCTATTTTGAAAGAAAGGATCAAGCTAACTGAAATTGTGCCATAAAAAATGGCTTTAACTGCATTCATGTAGTTGCTTAAAAGTAAAATGAACCTAGAGAGCTAAACTTTTAACTAAACTTTATATGAAGTGTATGGTACATTTAAAAATGCATTTTCTCTTAATCTGTGAAATCTGTTCACTGGTTATAAGGTGCTGTTCGGGAAATTTTTAAATATATTCATAATCTTTAGTGTTTTGTATAATAATTTATCCATGCCCATAAAAATCTATCATTTACAAGTTAAGTTGTTTTGAAAGAACCCTGGGTAAAGACTTTATAATTTGTCCATAGGTTATTGGAGTGGCATGGGATTAGCCTTAAAACTCCCAGTGAATTTGTGGGTGGAAGGAGGCACAGTAACACAGCTGTGCTTTATTTTATGCACACATCAGTGATACTATTCACATATAAAGTCTTCTGCCAGTTAGGGCATAAGTCCCTACTGTGCCTCCTCCAAGACTGACTCTGTGTAAGCATTACAGAATTCCCAGAGTTTTAACTTATGTCAAGAAAACATTCTGATTAAGTAACAGTTGGTTTATATTATATTATGGGAATATTTTTTGCTAGTGTTATCCACTGTTGCAAAAATGGGCACATGTAATGACATAAGTCTTGTTTTCAGTCATCTTACATAAAATTGGAGACATAAAAATTATTTGGAAAAACAGAAACATAAATTGTATGAAAACATGCCAGTGAGAAATATTTTTGCATTCTGAAAAGTTACTCCAGTTGAGAAGGAGTGCTTTCTGTGTTATTCCTGAAGAGAGCAGAGTAATTATGCTGTAAACACAAAAAGCACTGTCCTTGTTTCTTGCAGGTTGTAATATGATTACAGCTAACTTAATGTCATGTAAAAGCTCTCCTTTGCTGTTGTAGGTGAAGAGCAGACCTTTCTCAAAGATATCGACTTACTTTTGAAAGGCCCTGCATCATGCAAATACCAGTGTTTAGAAAGGTCCTCACATTTTTCAGTAGCAAAGAAGTTAAGCTTTATATGAATGAAGAGAACAGAACAGAAGAAATACTGTACCTTGGTCTTTGTAATACTACCACAAATATTAGCCTGGTTTTCATAATATTACCACAAATATAAGTAAAGCATAAAAATCATAAGAAAGGAAGCTTTAGTCAGATTTCCTTTGTAGTAACTTTATAATACTTATGTTTTTGCAGGAGAAGTCCGCTTGACTCCAGAGGACTTTGCCAGAGCTCAAAAATATTGCAAATATGCTGGCAGTGCTTTGCAGTATGAAGATGTGAGCACTGCTGTGCAGAATCTACAGAAGGCACTCAAGTTACTGATTACAGGCAGAGAATGAAGCTTTTATCCGACAGATTCATGTCTTTTGCCTAAAGAACTAACAGCTTATTACTGTACCTGTTAGGGAAGTGGAGTTACACAGAAGTTCTCAATCCCATCACTCATGACAATGAAACCACTCTTTCAGTGTCAGATTAGCAATTAATGGTACAGTAGGAATCTTTGTTTTCATTTTACAGACAGTGGGGCTAGAAACATGAATACAGTGGCTTGATGTATGCAAAATATTGAAGAAAGTACTTCTTGAAGAAAGTACACCACTCAAGAGTTAAAATTCATCTTGCAATATTTGGATTATCAGAATTGGAGAATGCTGACTGTAAAAAACTTGAGAATTAGGATGTTCTGTTAAAATTCTTACTCTTGTTTTATTATTGCAAACAATTATTTAATAGGTATAATAGCTTTAAAATGGTAACTAAGATTAGTGCTTTCCGCCTGAAATGACAGCATGTGAGAAGGCTAACAGGTCCACACTGGGAAGGACTTTTCTATACATAAATTATTTCAGTATTTGTATTATCTGAGACATAAGTCCGTGTTAAAGGAGTCTTGAGGACCTTTGTATTTCATTTGAAAATGTGCTGGAAAAAACATCTCTTGATACTTCAGAGGGAGTAATTCTGATGGTGTTCCAATCTAATCCCCCACAGCTGTATGGACTACTAAATGTATTCTTCATTATTGGTTCTTGCTCCTTCTGTTTGAATACTTAAAATTTTGTATATGTATGGGTAATTAAGAGAAAATACTAATATTTATCAACAATGATCCTGAAACTGGAGGCAGAGATTCTAAATAACATGAACTTCTGGGAAGATTTATGTCAAAACTGTTCCATCTTTTTAAAAGGCTGGAAAAAAGCTTGTTCTTCAGCTATTAAAGCAGTATAAGTTTGTCTCTGGTATTAGTGTCATAGAGGTTTGTATTTCCAACTAATATTTTTCCTGTCTGCTTTGTTGTGAGGACTTTTTGGACTTGGGATTTAATTAAAATATCTTAGAAACTGCATTTTGAGTCTCACTGAAGTCTGCCATTAGAGCTCTTGATTGTTCAAAATCCCTCCATGCTGCTTAAAAGAGAGAATATGCAGTCTTTTAAGTGGAGTGATACAATAATTGAGCACATCATAAAGCATGTCTGATGTATGTAATAATTTTAATGACATTTCATCTGCTCTGTCTTTCTTTCCAAGCTGCCCAATCAAATCCATGTTTTTTATAACTGCACTGCTTTGGAATGACTAAAATAAGTCTTCTATTCAAAGCAAAAAGATGGGGAAAAGAAAATCAAACATAAGCATGCATTAAAGTTTAGCTGGTTGTATCCTGTTAAGAGTGTAGTGTCTTTGACAGCAACTTTGAAACAGGTAATATGACACTTGTAAATGTATGCTTAAGCACTTTAGTTGACTGAGATTTAATAGATAAAATGTGGTATTTTTTTGTTGCTTTCTGATATGGTATAGCATGCTAATCTGGACAGTGACTTGGGTTAGATTTTAATTGTTTAGGGAAATTCAGAATAAAACCAACTGAGACTTTTCTGACACTAATCTGTACAGGCCTGCACAGTAAGTCTGTATTTTGTGCAATGTTTCATGCTAGATAGATCTCTCACTTCAGTATCAAACTGAATTACTCCAAATTATTCTACTTTATTAGTGTTGGTTTACACTTTAGCATTGCTATAAAATACATGCAGCATTGCTATAAAATAGTCAGAAGTTGCTTTTATTCCAGGATCATCCTATTTTTTTGTAAAACCACCTTCAGTCCCCAGAACTTATAGAATGAAACACAGTTTTCCTAATTCTATTTATAAAATAATAAAAGGAACTTTAGGGCTTTTGTATTACATGCAAAAATAAGTAAGCTATGATGTAATGTTGTATTGATTTGAGGCTTTTAAATTAAAGTTGTTGGGGTTTTTTGTGATTGAATAATCTGACATGGAAGTACATAACTACAGCTGAAAACTAAAACCTGAGTATTTCTTAAAGTGTATAAAATATTTTCTGTTGGCCATGATTATATTGAGCCTCTTGGTTCCTCTAGGAAACCAGGGAATCATCAGTAAAAAAGCAATAAGCAATGTAAAAGTAATAAGCATTTTTTTGAATGATCATCTACACATCTGTTAACCTTCTGCCTAGAAAGAAATTAAAGTAAGTGTTCTTGAGGGGAATGGAGTTGAAAATCGTAAAACAAAAGTTTAGGAATTTCTTGGAGAAATTCTTAGAGCAGGACATTCTTTGTGAAAATCAATTAGTGTTTAGAAGATTTACTGTATAAAATTTCATGTAAAATGAAACATGTCCTAATACTAACCTTCAGACCACAATACCTGAGTTTTATTTTGCATAAAATTATTTTGCTGTGATCATTTATTTTTTAATCAAGAAGTTTTGTAACAGCTCATAAAACTGTGTTTTAAAGCCCATCTTTCAGCTGCTAATTTTGGATGTAACAGACAGAATATTTACCAACCAAACTGATGCCTAGTGTAAATTATAGCAAAGCATTATCATTCCATTAAGTATAGCTTCTGGGACAGCTTTAAATACAGCAGATAGCTCAAAAGTATAAACCAGTGTTGCAGAACAGTTCAAAAAGTATACATATTTGAAAATGTCAGGAGAATGTAGGTACATAGGCTATAATTATTCCAAATTGGAATTTGTGGCAAGTGCTGAAATTTATGGCCCCATTGTTAAATACTATGTGAGCTTGTAAGTGCTGACTGATTAATTTTACAGTCACTCTGAGTGTTAAAGTATCAAGACACAGCTTCTCTAAACTGATTCCAGACACAAACAAGTACAGTATTAAATGAAGGAGAGTGCTGATTTTGTTCAGTGCTGCAGTTAACAACTCTCCTTTTCAGTCTGACTGCCACCTACATACTGTTGGCCATTCTCCTTTGGATTGTGAGTTCTCAATCTTCTAAGTCTTCCTTAAGAAAGGGTAAAGAGGCATCTGTGATTTTCTATTAGATATTACATGTTCAGTTTTGCTACTTGTGTAGGCTAGAATTTTAGTAAATCCATTCAGTGTTTGTTACTTAAAAGGCTTTTGTTATGAATTTATGTTTTTGCAATTCTTTGTATTTTCATTTCTCTCCAGGGAAAGTTCCATATTATACTTCATAATTCCTTCAAAAGTCTTTTTAAAAGTGTCTTGCGGAGGAGGTCATCATTTAGGAAACAGTGGAGATTTTTTTCAACTGAATTGGATTTACTAATACTGGAGGAAGTGTTCTTAAACTGCTGAAATAATTTCAGGTGGCATTTTTAATAATGCCCTTTGTAAGTGAATTTTCAAAAGTATAGACTTACGTATGATCACATTCCAGAATGTGATTGTAACTGTAGTATTTGAGACTATATAATACTGACCTGTGAGAAACTCACAACAGAGAAACTTCCTGTCTGAAGCAGAATTGGGGGTGGAGGTGGTTTGTGTGTAGACACATGTGTGCATGTATAATATAATGCATGTAAATTCAATGGTGAGCTATAGGAATGCCTTTAAAAAAACAATTATTAACCTTGTTTAGAAGTATTGGGAAGATGTCAGATACAAATATATAGATACTGCTGACAAATATTTTTCTTAATGTTAGGTTTTAAATGTACTAGCATAGGGCCAAAAGTTAGCATTTAATTGTGTAGAATTCCAAATGAATTCTCTTTTTTTCTTCATTTTCATGTCAACAGTAAAATAGGAGCCCAGTACAAAAAGAATGAGAACACAAATTCAGAGGAAGTTAAATTTACAAAAGATCAAATGTGGTTTCTGTTACTGTAAAGTCTTTGTGGTAATGTTTTGATTGAGATGGGAAAGTGCCCATGCTTATAAAGTGTAATTCTTGCATACTTTTACAATGTCCTTTGTTGTGTGGTTTATGGAATTAGAGTCTGAGCCAGGATATCTGGACTAGGAAAACCTCAGCTTTGATGCCTAGTTTCTAAACCACCAGTGAATCCTGATACTGACAGCAGCTGTTCTTCACAGTCACCTCAGAGTACCTATTTTTAAATGTTGGAATTTTAACCAAGTTTGTTGGGAAAAGGAGCAATACTTTTTTCTTACTCCATCACCACCTTTCAGTGTACAGCTCTAGTAACAAGAGAAGTGGAGAAAACATGAATTTCCATTAGATATTTCACTATCAGCAAGAAACTAATATTAATGCTGCCAGTAGAGCTCTGGCTTACAGGAGTATTGGAACAGTCTGATTATAGACGCTGTTGTAATGCCCTAAATGATCTCAGAATACGAATCTTACAAATAAGAGCATCGAAAACAAACTAAATGAAAACTGAAAGTGAGAAGACATATGCCACGGGAGAAAAAGGAATTGCATTCTCCACAGAAAGAGGGGGCACAGCAGTGATTGCAGAAGAAAACAGAAGTAATATTATAATCCCACATGGAATGGGAACAGGACAGTGACTGGAATGATTTAGAGTTGTCTGATTTCTTTAGAACCTTGATGAGAAAAAATGATGGATCTTAAGGCAGAAGATTACAGGGGGATAGGAGAGGTGGAAAGGAGCACTAGAATGACAGGGAAAAAAGCATACCTTTATTTTTAATGCAGACTGGAACAAATGTGAGTTATGGCATGGGAGAAAGTTAACCTAGTTGATGAAATGATAGCAGAATCTTAAGTCTAGCTATAAAAGGGAAGCAAAAAAAAAATACAAGTTGACAACATTCTGGAAATGGAGAGTAGATGCTCCCATCCTAAGAATATGCTTATTAAATATGTCATATTTATCAAGTAAGTAAAATTGACTTGATGTGCCCTTTTGGAGAATATGGGAGATTTCATAAGTGGCCGCAGGGTATCTGCAGAGAACTGCGGGGACCTGTTTGCCTTAAAATGCTATCTCTTGATTTTGGGCTTTCCTTCCTGTTCTGATTTGTCTTCCCATTTTCAGTGTCTGTTGTCAATCTGTGGTGTTCCCATAGCTGGGGGAAGGTTGCTGAAATTTAGCACTCATACGGTGCTAAGTATGAGTGATAGCCCACATGTTCAGGCATTCTCAGGTAATTTGTGAAGATTATCTGGTCTGGGTTTTATCTGGTACGTGCTGTAAAGAAAAAGGTAGTGATTGTATTTTCCTTCTGAGCTTCAGAGGCTCTTTGGCAGCAGTATGACTATGACATCTAAAGAAGGATATATCGAAATTAACTCAGAGCTGTTTTCCAAATCAGAGCCAAATAATCTCTAGAAGTTTGGAGACCTCCAGCTAAGAAGTTGATGCAATTATAAACTTTTCTTTGCCTCAATTAGCCCATCTGTAAAACAGGCTTATTTAGATTTAACTCTTATAGTCACGATTTTTGTAATTCTGACAAGTAATGACAGAAGGAAGGCTGATTATTATAAAAAGTTCCCCAAAAAAATAGATTTTTTAGGAGAGGCAGAGAAGATATTAATTTTTTTTTTTTTTTGCCTTATTGTGATGCACTAGTTGTTTTCCATCTTTCTTTCTCTTTCCTGTCCCACTAGGAAGGGGAGTGATAGACTGTCTTTGTGGGCACCTGGTGTCCCACCAAGGTCAACCCACTACAAGACAAAATAGAAAAAAATTTGATAGGATAACTTAGGGGACAATGGGCAGAAATGAGAAGATCTGAGATATGAAAACAATGTCGTTGTAAATGACAGGCAGCAATTTATATAGAGTAGTAGTATCTAATGCAAATCTTAAAACATTGAATTTATCAGAGGTCCAAAATAACCTCCATTCTACGATATTGAAATAAGTATAAATGCAGTAATATGAACCTTTAATGGAATGAAGCAGTTGTATTAAAAAAAAAAAAAGCTGTGATCAGCTTTAGACCTGCTAATTTAACCACAAGACTAAGCCAGAGATTACTTCAGATGGTGAAGAAAAGTCTTGGAAGTTCAAACATGGGTATGATAATATAGTATGTTTCCTTCTTGTCCTTTCATTCTTCCCCTCACCCTGAGAGATTTGGGACACTGAGTTTTTAGAAAATGAATGCAATTAATTTAATTTACTTAACATGAAGTAATGCTTGACATAAGGCTCTAAAAATACTTAGATGGAAATAGATTAACATGAGAATTGAAAAGTGGATTAAAGTTGGTGGAAAAACAGACTAGTAAATCCTAAATTATTTTCAGGATGGAAATGGAGAGAGCTCAGCCTAGGGACACATCCTGTTTCATGTATCAGTGACTTCGGTTGAGGTCACCATCTAAGTCAGATGTAATTTGTGGATGAGATGAAGTTGGGAAGTATTGCAAGATCTGCAGAGAACTGGGGGAAATTCTGTGACTTTGAAGGATTAGAATGGAGTGAAACTGAAACTACAAAATACAATGTAATCCACTTGGGTTCTAACAAGAGTGTTTTTTTAATAAAAATTAGGATACTGGAAGCTGAAGCAATGCTGATCTTAATGTGAATTTAGGATGCATTGGATGAGATTGTATCAGTACAAAAAGTACATTGTCACAGTACTGGGTTTGATTCTGATCATTGTTGATGAAAGTTATTTACCAGTATGAGATGTAAAGAAAGCCCTAGTAAAATGATGAAAATCTTAGTGAAAAAAGATTAGCCAAAGTTACAGAGTTCCTTTCTTAAGGCATTAATGATGAAGCATTTCTTTTAAGACATCTTGATAAATCTGTGGATTGGATTGTGAGACTAAAGTGATTCTGGAGTTAAAATTTCAATTTGTCAAGTCAATGGGCTTTTGGGAAGGTTTTTCTGGCTTCTGCTCAACCTTAAGTAATGACCCATCTCCCAAAATACCTGGAAATGCTACTACTAAAAAAGCTATTGCAGGACTTGAGACATTGCAATGACCTGATTTCTCCCAGTGTTTTCCAGTGGGAAAATGTTTTCCACATAATTTTATTTTTATTAGGCTTAATGTTTGTTACCATGCATTGTAAGCGTTTTTGTGAATAATAGTGAGTGTGATGCAGAATGAAGAGATATTTATAGTTTGTATTAATTCAATACTTAATGTATGTTTGCCTGTGACTGTGAAAGAATATCCACAGTCAGCATGCATCTCAATGCAAACACCTTTTCAATTTGCATTATGAGAAGCTTTTCAAAGATTGAGATATGCAGCATATTGTCAAGATACAGCCTTGATCAAGATACTTGAGACCATATCTCTTCATGTGACTTCAGCTTTGCAGGAATTACTGAAAGCTCTGTAAGCTGTTGTAAAAAACAGCAGTATTTCTTTTGCGCTCAAGTTGATCAAGTGTATCAGCACAGTCTTGGGAAAAATAACTTCATTCAGTGTCAATACTAAATCTGTGTTTGTGAAACAGGCATGCAGGTACTCAAAACTGCTGCACTTCAGCTCAATGGCTTTTGATAATAGAAACCACACACATCTGGCCTTTATCCTACACTTACTTGCCTGAGTTACTCCCTCCATGTGAATGGTGTGATTGCAGCAGTAAGAGTACTCATGTACATAAGTGTTTGCTGTGTCCAGAAAGCTTGGCTTGCTGTTGAGTAAGATACAAGAACAATGGCAATGGCTTTAGTGTGGTATGCTGATAGTTCTCTGGAGTGGAGGTTCTAATCTCATAATATTTATACTGCCTTTTTTCCAGCCTTTTTTCTGAAACCTTTTGTCCACTAAGACTTAGATTTAAAGTAGTTTCTCTAGATTTTGGCAAGCAAATGTCAGAAGTGCTTTGCAAGGATAGTATTTTGTATCAGTCTATATCGTGGTAGGTTCGTTCATCATCTCTCCAAAACAAAGGCCCTGCTGAGCAGTACTCACTAGTGGCTAAGTTCAAAATACTCAAAAAACTAGAAACTTGACCGAAAGTACAAAAGAGGGCAGAAGAGGCTTGTTTTGTTCATGTGACCAAACACAGTAACCACTATGTCTACTGCTGAACTGAGTGGCTTTGTCCTTAGCAGGATCTGTCAACCACTTGGTAATATTTGAAAACTTGCTAAATAATTTCATCTGGGATTTGGTACAAAGCAACTGTCATGTGACTAATTGGGCTTCCCAAGAAAATAGCAGAGCACATGCATTGTCTGCTCTGTGTGCGTCTTGATTCCTGAAGAAAATTTATCATGCAGTGAGAAATGTTTAGCATCTGTATAGTGAAGTGGTCATTTTGATGAGGATGGCTACATCATACTTTTTGTCAGTAGAGAACCTCCCTCCACTCTAAAAAATACTAAATCTGATCATCTTGTGGAGTGCAATTCAAATTGTTGATTTTCTGTGTGTTGTGACTTTGACCTAATGTCATTTTAGATGCCATTAATTTCTAGTATTTGACACCTGGTAACCTCAGACATGTTTGAAATTATGAAATGTTTTTTTCTTTGTCTGCTAGAACTCCTCCCATGAGACTCCCATTCTGCTGTTAGACTTGCTAACAGAATCAGAGGCTCATCATATGTCATTACTAAAAGGACCACGGCAGATATTGTTCATGATGATACAATGTCAATTACAAAGTTAATGTGCAGGCAAAATATAAAATTTTAGGGGGACTGTTCATAGTCATCCTTTTTTCCAGCTGTGCTCTAGGCAGTGCCCAGTAAAAGGAGTTTATTTGGAAAGCACATCTCACAAAAATTTCCACACAGAAGTGGATGGAAGAAAGGAAAAATTAACCCAGATTCTAAAATAAAACAAATGTCTAAAATTTAATTGCATACATCTTTATTGCTGTGAGTGTTTGGAGAGACATGTATATTTATTTAAATACTGTAAGCTTTTGGTTTTATTCTGTGTGGGAATATGTGCTTCATTCTTGTAAGTGTAAAAGAAATTAGAGTTTTAATGTAATTAACATTTCTCTCTGGCAAGATATAACTGAAACCCAAATTTCTTATATTTGGCGTAGTAGAAAATAAGAGGGGCTGGAAATGGGAGGGGAGACTGGCCCAGCACAATTCACTCATTCTTCAAGTATTTTTCGTAGTGGATTACACCATTGATTCATTTGATTGTCCAGAATGAGAGATTTGCACAGACCTTTTTTATTCAGTTTTTACTGAGGTAATGTCCTCAACTAATTACTGTTGTACTTTAAATTGTGTTTTAAGATAGAGGCAAAGTAAAAAATTTAGGCAGTGTTGATGCAAATTTGTTATTTGCCTCATAAACATTTGAAATAGCTCATCCATTTCTATCTGGCGTTTCTTTAAATGTTACACTTGTCACCAAATGCAAGTTCATAACCTGTGTTACAGCATTCACAAACAAGTTAGCATTCTTCATGATCACACTGGAATTTGTTGCAAGCACTCAGCTATTAAATGCAAATAAATATTTCTTCAGTGATTCCCTTCCCTGGCACCACAAATTTTGAGTAGTGTCGTTGAAACAGGGAGAGAAGAAAATTATTTGGTCCAATTCTACTTTAAAAGAAAACTAATAAAGTTCAATGTACGAACATTGGTCTCTGTCTTAGTAGTGTCTGATTCTGTCATATCTAATTTAGCATCTAGGTGTCAGATTTTCTGCATATGGGAGGAGAAATCTAGAGCCATAGGGATCTTTAACTTAAATGAGGAAACTAGCAGTTCCATGGGGACAAAATCAGGACTTTCAGTAAGTACATGGAATTCTCTGCAGAGAAGATTACATAATATGAGTATTTCTGTGGAGTAAAAGTTACTCTTTATATTCTGTTTACCACTATCTGACTGCTTTCAATTAGCGTTCCATGAATGGAGCCAGCTTGTTGGTTGCCATGTGTCACACGTCATGAGCAATTTAAAAGCAAGCAAATCCCACCTCTATAATGTGGCAACAGGAACTGCAGGTACTTTAGACTTGTCAGTAGGGAGTTTTTTATTACCATTGTATTGTAAAAATTGTTTCAATACAAATTTTGGTGAGTTGCTGGTGAATGACTTGCTTTTTCCTGTTGAGATGGAGAGCACTTGTACAAGTGTTTTGCTTGTTTGTGAATTGCTTCTAGTGTGATTTCCATGTACCCCTGTAACTGCTACAGGAATGGTGGGTTCATGGAGAAGGGACAGATACCCTTTGGTGATCTGTGATTGCAGAGCATGTAAAGGAGAAGAGAGGAGAAGGATGGGGTGGTACAATTTGAGGCCGCTGGAGGATTTACATCCAGATTGGCTTAAGTGGAAGCAAAGATGATTAAAGCAAAAACATACTCTTAAAAATCAGTTTAGAGTTGGAAGACTTAATTTGTTGTGAAGGGTTTAGCTCCTAAACTGGGCTCCTAAAATTTTTTAAAACAGGTCCAAAGTCTATACAGACCAAGTGTCAGCAATGATTGTCATGGTTTTGTCTTTACAAATACCCTTTACAATACCAGGGTCTGGTATCTGTGGAGCACATTTTATGAAAAGAACTCTATATAGTAAAAAGGTTTTTTCTCTGTCACATTTGTACCTCACCAGTGTTTGCCATTTCTGAGATTTGCTTGGTAATGGAAGTTGTAATTGATAGGGACTGACATACCCCTATTTGGGCACTTGTGGAGAGTGCAGTGTTCTGCCTATGCCATGATGCTGGCATGCTTCAGGATTTCCTTTTTCATTTTTCATCCCATACATGTTTCCACAGCTTCTCACTTTTTGTTTGAGATTGACATTCTTGTTCAAGGCAGCCCAGTTCTTGCTGGAGGGATTAAAAGTCAGCAGGCTAATGAAAGGTGACTTTTTTTCTCTTTACTGTAATTTTCTTGAGCATCTTATACAAAGCAAGCAATTCATAAACTACAAGGAGAAAATTGCATCACTGCCTACAATTATTTTTTTTTTTTAATATAGCCTTATTCCACGTTGGCCAGTACTGTTTTTTCAGTTGTTCCTTCCACCATAATTTTGAGTATATTATTTCTCAACAGGATACATCTTTGTTTATTTTCTCTAATTCCAGTTTGGGATGTGAAACTTGACTAGTTTTCCAAATGACAATCTAGTGAGCCATAACTAGGGAGAAAAGGGCAAGAATTGATATTTTGCAGTGCAGACTTCATTTTGATCAGGTCTTGCTTTGTCTTTTGGAAGATTCTTGGATAGCAAAACCTAAGGTTATAAACCCACATTAAGCAAGGAGGGAGTTGAAAGCAGGCCATTGTGTCAAACATAATCTCTGAACTTTGCGTAACTCCAGCTCTTATTACCCTACATAGCTGCTGCCTGCTTTCTAAAGGGAGGATTTATCTATTCAACAGGTGTGCTGCTTTTTTGTTTTGGGATTTTCATTTTATTTGGTTGGTTTTGTCTTTAGTTTGGACTAATTTCTTTCAAACTGGAGTGCTATTTTGAAAACAAAATAATGTTTAAGCATGTATTAATTTAATCTTGGAAGCTGCTCTGATGGATATACAATAGCAGCCCTTCTGGCCACAGTGTGATGCATTGCGAAAGAAACAGGATGTAAGCATGCCAGAGTTTTACAAATCCCCCTCTTTTAAAATGGGAGTGTGCAAATGTGTTGAAGTATATCCAGTGTCAATTAAACTACAAAGGAATGGCCATCCCTTTGCAGACTAATTAGACTTCCTACTCTTGCCGATTTGGAGTCAACTGTTATTCTGTACTGCTTCCTTGGCAAAACTAGCAGGCATGCAGAGAAGAGGATCAGATGGAGCTTTGACTTTCCTGCCTTCATATAGGATCCGAACTTCTAAAGGAAGAGCTGTGCATTTTTATGTGTTTGCTTTATGAATGATCACTAACATGGAACTAGCACCAAAGGAAAAAAAATCTACCCTTTACTTTGATTCTATGGTGGATCTATATCATAATTTTATTTTACTGGTAAATACCCATTCAAGTACTGACCCTTCATCTATTAAGCATGTTTTCCACTTTCTATAGCACAGGTTTAATGAAACTGGTAAATTTCAAGAAAAGTTTCTGTTGAGGGGAGCCAAATTCATAAAAGGTTCAACAATCAAGCGCTTCTTGCTTCACCTGATACAATTAATTAATCATAAAATATAATAATAGTGAAGTTCTAATATATTTTACTATATTCCCAAAGGAACATGTCATTGGTGTACAAAAGATTATGTTAATTTTTCTTCAGAAAAGAGGGATCACCAAGCATGAAGAAATATTTATATTCCAATATGTGTTTTCTATAAATGCAGGACCTTTGATCCTGAAGTATACTAATGCAATTATTTAGACACAAATCATGTCAGTGGTGAAGAAGGGAAACAAACTGGGAACCAATGTATTCCCTCCAAGTAATTTGAGGGCAGGATGTCTGGTAAATTCTACTTTCCATAGCTTATCACGTTCTAAACCTTAGAGAAAAACACCTAAGCACTCAGTATTGCTGAGGGGCTATACAGGAGACACACAGCTTGTTCCACATGGCATTTGAGTTATTGAAATGCTAGGAAGAGAATCATAAATCATAGAATCATGAACCCAACTCTGCCAAGTCCATCACTAAACCATATCCTTACCATTCCAGCTACAACCATAGTGAGAGATTTGTGTCCAGTTAAAAGGCTGCTTATAAATCTCTTTTATTTTTTAATAAAGCTAGCACAACAGCTTTAGAGACCAAATATTGCATGCCTGGAATGCAATGAATATGGTGGTCTCTGAAAGTCTAAACCAGCTCTTCATTAGTGTTCATTTTTCTAATTTCATACTGCGGCTGTGCTGGTGTTTTGAGTTTTAGCTGTGCTTTAGGCCTGGCAATCACAAGTCCTAGGCTGAGCACAATAACACAAGGTATTATAAATTAAGGCTCTGTACAACCATACACTGTGGAAATTATCGTAATGAAAAATAAATAGCATGTAAACAAGTAAATTAGTTTAATAGGAACAATTGTATTGTCCAAGTGAAATAAGGAATTTCAGATGATACCTCTTTAACTCTCTAGAATGTCAATATTAAAATTGCATCTTTTTAACACATCAGTTCTGGAAAGATACACAGAAGCATAATCTGTGAATGTCAACAGGTAGTGTAACAGTTATTTTTAAACACACCAAATAAATGGGAATTTTAATTGCCCTTCAGTTTCTCACTTTCATGAGTAGAGACTTCACTGGGGAGAATTAGCTATAATGATACATCATAAGGTCAGATTGTATTAAACTTACTACATATGTAAGTAAAGGATAAATTGTAAAGCCATAGTGTGATTTTTGCTGACACAACACAGCATGGGGCTGCATGGAATTTATGGCACATTTTCACCAATCAAGAATTAAGCATTCATTTTTGTCACTGTTCATATTTCCATCTCTTCTATATTCAAGTTGATGGAGCTATTTGTTCCATGTATGACAGTATGATATAATATAGAATAAAGCTTAAGAATCATCATAATTCATTCTAAAATGCCCACAGAGAAGCAAAACCTTTGCATTTCCTTGGTATGTGCTATTAAAGCTTCTCTATTTGCAAGACACCAGGCAGATTCCAGTTCAGTTTAGATTACCTGTCTGCCCAGGTTGTTCTGGGGACCAACTCCCATGTACCCCACCAGTTCTGAGGACAAGGTGAGGAAGCCTCAGGTATGTGTGGTCTATGAGAACTGGAGTTGTGTGTAAAATTTAGGGAAAGCAATGTATTTGTAAACTCTGGTGTCTTCATAATTAGTTATCAAACATTGTCCATTCCAAAGGTAGCCTCCTGGTTTGATGTTAACATTCTTTAACATGTTATTAACATTCTTTATCTCATAATTTTGGTGGCGCTGATAGCTTTCTGTAGATGAGTTCTTTGCATAGTGGTATTCTCTGATATCCCTCTTCAGTTGTTTCACCAGAACCATTGATGTTGCCATCTTACACCATAATCTTGCACAAGCATGTGGAGAATAAAAATCAATTAAGTAAATGAGAAGCTGATCCTTACAGTATTTCTCTAGAGATGACTTGAAGTAGATTGATGGCTCTGTTTGTACACATATTTTCCCTGTTTAGTATCAAATATAATAGCACTATCATTTATGAAAAATTATTAACTGAGTACTTGTCATGTGAATTTACATCCTGTTTCCTTGCCACTTATCACAAAGCTGGAGGCGATACGCCGTTTCTGGTGCTCTGTTCCCAGAGGAGACAGAGGTGCTATAGCTGCAGCAAATGTAAACCTGGCAGACACTGGAGACAAGGAGGGGGAAGGAAGTACATTAAGTGCTGAAAGGTGGGTAGTGTAAATATCATTTTCCCACTCCCCATGCTGTTGAAATCCCAAATATTTAGACCAACTGATAAAGCCAAAAGAGAGCTCTTTGTTTCCATGCGCAAAGCAAGGGCTTATTTTTGAAAGCTGTTTAGCTTCAAGTGAGGGACATTATTGCAGCAGAAGTAACCATGGTCTGAGTTACCTTAATACTTCTAACACAAAATTGTGTCAGCTTGAGTTTCAGCATGGCTGGTTGTCCCTCCTGGCCTAGGTTAGGAGTGCTGGTGTAGCAACAGCAGCCTGTGCTGGGGTGCCTCGCTGCCAGCAGTGCTGCAAGTGGTTTATGGTGCTTTCTGCACCAGGGTTTATTAAAATACTGGTATCTGTGTGCTACTATTTAAGTAGTCAGATTATATTTAAATCATTAAATTAGACAGGTTTCTCTGAACAGTGAAGTAACAGTGTCCTCAATTACTCTTTTGTCCATCAAATTAAGCATTTTGGTGATGCCCTTTACTGGAGAAGAGCTTACTTTAGGAATAATATTTCTATTGCACTAAATCTTCATTTTCTACTAGCAAAAAAACTTTAGTCACAGATCATGCTCTGTTTTTTCCCCTCAGATTAAAATGGCATTTTTACTGCTATGCAATAATTGTTCAATTTTGAAACTAATGTGCACTGAAGCACCTTTGGAGCCATACCAAATCATATTTGGCTGCCCAAATGTTTCCTGTTTTTCAAAGAGTGCGTGCAAAAACATTACAAACAAATAATATATAGACAAGTATTTGGTATCAGCTATACTTCTGTAGTGGATCTCTCTAACAGTAATGTAACAAGTGTTTTCTTTTTATATTAAGGTACTTTTAAAGTAAAATTTCCATGTGAATTTCCTGCACTTCAGATAAGTTTCTTTTAAAATAACTGTCTTGAAGGAAGAAGAGAATTTATGAGCTTTTGTATCTCAATACCAATGTGGAGCTTGTGCTAAACCAGTAATTATAATAAATGTCATTTCCTTATCATATAGATACACTATGGCTAAATGCAAACACAATTTTCAAACACAATGCAGATGAAATTCCACAGAGATTCACTGAAGCCAAGTGAGCCAATGCAGCAAATTTCACACAATGTATTCCCATGACAAGCTGCACTATATTTTCCTCATTGCCTTCTAGTTTGCATCTCTATATAGAGGTAGAAACTTTATCCTAGGAAAGTGAAATTTCTTCAAGTGTATTTCTGATCTTCAGTTCCAGGTAATATGTGTGCCATCAGCAATTAAGCTTGAATCTGGATACCTTGCTGAAGCTGTATCCAGTCTGCAAGAGGTGCCTGAATAGCTGTTAGGCATAGAATGTAATTAATTCTAGTGCAAAAGATTTTTATTTTCTAAGTGAGAAAATATGAATTTTAATTGTAATTTGAGTGTTACATTAAGAAATAGAAGAATGAAAATTTTACCAAAATAAAAACCCCAACAAAACAAACCAACCAAATAAATCAATCTGCCTGTGTTTCTGCTAGGTGTTACAATTCTGTTATACTTGTTAAGGCTGTTTAAAGACATGCTTTACTTTTCAGTGGAGCCTGATTCTCTTAGTTGCACTGTTGGCCTTTATTTTCTGTCCTTTGAACTGAAGTTGAGTTTAAACAGGCTTTGTCTAGGCTGCAACCATCTCTTTATAACCAGCATATTAGTATTACAGTTATTAGTTCTAGAGAAGATAAATAACATATCAGTTACCGAGGAAGCTGTAAAAAACAGTAAACACAAATACTTTCATTAACAGCAGCGCTGTGACATGAAAGATTTGTAAACAATAACTGGAAATAGCAAATTAGGCAAGAAAAATAAGTCGTTCCTTAAAACTGACTCTGTGCTGCTCCTTAAGTCTCTTCCTATTGTGGCACTGCCTGTTTGTATTCATTTCATTAAATCTTGGTGCTGAGGGCTCTAACAATTATAGTCTTGTTCATGACAGACAATGACAATAGCACAGCCTTCTCCTTCAAGTATCCTCATTTTACATACTGTTTCAAAGACTTTAATATTGGGAGGAACAGTCTATCTGTTGTCCTGGCTCTGCATTTTATTGACTAATTGCTGCATCAAGTCCAGTAATTCAGTGGCTGATCTGGGTAGTTTAGACAGTATTTGGCAATAGCTTTCAGTGACACCTTAGTGCTGGATCTGTATGATTTCTGGTTTTGGAAAAATTATGTAAGCAGTTACATCAATATAATACCTCTTAGGAGCATCAATAAGCTTTTTTATTAGCATCTGGAGGGAACCTTCCCTCCAGATGGATGTGCATTATTTCAGCATTGGCAGGTGAGTGCTAGGGTATGATTCACCAGTTGTTTCAGCTGATGATGTGCAACAACCTTATTTAATTTCCCTCTTTCTTTTTTTTTCAATCAAATCTTACTGAATAATACTGTGTGGCATTTTTAATTTGCAGCTGTCAAATTTATGAACCGGTATAGATTGATAGTTGCATTTAGAAAAAATAAATGTCTTGTACAATAAAGCGAATAAGTATATGAAAACCAAGATCTGCACATGGATCCTATGTGTCCAGTGAAGTGCAATGAAAATAATAAAATAATTAAAACATTTTCCGTACTCTATAAAGTATATTTCTAATGGAAGGCAGGCAGTACGTGTGTATATGAAGTAGACTGCATGAGGCATTCTCAGTAGTGGAAAAAACTGCAAATCAGTTTTTTGCAAATCAGCCAACTTGCAAGTTGGCAAGCAGTTTCAGTAAACAAAAAAGGTCTAAAATAATATAGCCAACTCTCGAGCACTACAGCCACCTGTAAGCTCTTGCAATGGAATTTCCAATTATTAAAAAGAGTTCCAGCAAAAGGAGGGACAGCCTGAGTCAAGATGAATTAATGGAAAGGAGCACCTCCCCTTTCCACCTACTGTAAAAAATACGGTTATGTCTACATGTGTTGATTTTTAATTTCCTTTCCCATACCTTAAAATATGCTCCACAAACTACTAAACTGTGTATAACAACATTTTAGGTTGGAAAGCCTCAGCTTTGGAATTGTCTTGTGCACAAATGTCAGAAGGATTTACCTGGAGCAATTAGGAGAAAAAAAGTCAAGGAAGGCTCCAAACACGGACAGAAAACAACAGCAGCTTACTCACAAAAGTTGTATTTGACATAACATACTGTCACCTTTAAAAGCTTGGTGCTTGAGTAATGCAAGGCACTTTATAAATTTTTTCACATGGCTCTATAATATCAATAAATAAAAAATGGCCCATCACATAGGGCCATTTTAGAGGAGAATTAAAAATGTGAATTCTAATTCTGAACAGTGGTGTATTGGCAAAGAATTTTTTTTAAGATTTTATGAACAGAGGGGGAGTTGGGGACTTCAACTTACCAGAAGTCTGCTGGAAATGCAATGCAGCAGAGAGGAAACAGTCTGGAAATATCTATTTAAAAAAAAATAGGTTTATTCTGGTTTATTCTCACAGTATCTTTCAATTTCAGTGGTATTTACATTTATTGCAGAGAAAACTATTTGTATTATGAGCTAATAGTCCTCAAAAAGGCCTCAAAGACAAGCCTCCACATCTCATCCTTGCTATATTTCACACATTTTATTAGATGTATGTCTGCCCAGTGGCAAATGCAGTCTCTAAAGAATTTTCATGTTGTTTCCACCATCCTTCAGCAGGAAACCTGACTATTAACAGGCTGCCACTCTGCATAAAGGAAACCAGAGGTATTTCTCAGCTATGTCATAATGTATTTCCAAATAAAGTTGGAGGGAGGATTCTTGCTGCTGTGGCTGTAAAAGACAAGATAGAAATGCTCATCAATACCACATTCAGATGCATTCTTTAGCTCATACCAAGAGAAGGATTGTGTTGTAAACTTTGGGTCCTGCTGACAAATACATCCAGATAAAGGGCAGAATCTTGGCACACAACAGAGAAAACAGAAACATAATTTCTTACAGTGACAGGATAAAGTAATGTAAATTTTCTGTTCCCACGTGCTAATTTGTCATCTGGCAAAATAAAAAAGACTTTGGAAGGAAGCCCAAAATTTTTAGAAGCTCTCCTGCAAGTCACCTAGACTGGAGCAACAGTCAAGAAAATGAATTTAAAGAGAAGGACAATACCAAGAGTTTATCCTAGAAAGAAGGGTAATAGAGACTTTCATTCAAAAAAAGATATTTCGAGTCTCTTAAACCATGTAGAGGCAGATTATATGCACGTCTGCCATCCCATTACCCCTGGAAAGACATGTAGAGAGTAAAGACAGTGTCCCATTAATGCTTTTAGATCTTGAAAACAGAAAAAAATTCTGAATTTTGGATCATACATATGTTAAAGAAAGATGGTCTGGTTTCCCAAGAGTGCTTTGTGCTGTGTGGTTTCTTGAGGGGGCTGCACCTGGAAGGCAGAAAAGGGAGCATCTTAACATCTTGTCTTGTCCAGGCTGTCTGAAGCCTGAAAACCTGGAGGAAGAAAATGAAGATTGCACCACTGCTCAAAGCAAGCAACCTTAGCAAGGGTGAAGAATTTTCAAATGCTTTATTCTTTTTCTAATTTATCTACAAAGTCCAATGACCTGTCTTTGGAGTCATGAGATTGTAGGTTGTGTTTTTGAATGCCACTACAGGTAGAAGGTCGTGTTGGGATGTTCAGTACACTCAGTTCCAGATCCACCACAAAAGTTTGGGCTCTCTTGAGATCACATCATGGAGTCCAGCACCTGTGTCCTGTGCAGCTTTCAGTAAATGTGGCAACATTGCCACATGCAGTTGAAAACTTACAACCAGCATATTACAAAGGCACTTGGGAGAGAGAAAGATTAAGGAATATGCATTGCAGCTGAAGGACGAAGTGAAATCCAGTATCAGAAACAGAGGTAAGGTGAAAATTTAAGCCCTGTTACAATGTCTGCCTCATGCAATTGCAGCAGCAGACTCTAGTCAGGAAGGTGGATATAATTCCATGAAGGGTAGGATGAAAACCACTTGGCATCTAAATGAGCTGGTGCTGTGCTAATGGGAAAACAAGTGGGTTTGATAGTGACAGGACAGCTCAGAAAACCATTCAGATTCCTAGGATCAGTGGGGGAAAGATGCCAGAAGAGCCCAGTCTGAGAGATGCATAACTTCTATTAGGGAATAGTGCTCCTGAAGGCTGAGACTTCAATCACTGTTTAGGAGGGGAGAGGGAAGGGAGATTGAACAAGGCAGAGTGAGCATTTGTACCTTGAATTCTGAAGCTGTGTAATAGGAAATTGAGACCAAAGGATGACTGCCAAAGCCATTGTGAAGATGGATATGTTATTGTCTCCATAGATGTATTGTTGGCTTACTGTTATACTTTCCAAAAATGAAAGCCAGATTCCTTCTCCTCCTCAAATTTTCTTTGTTTAGATGCCAGTATGGTTCTTAAGAGAGAAAGGAAATACATCAATTGTGTGGGGTCTCTTTCCATCCTTGGCTTGGTGTGATTGAATTAAGTTGTGGTCTATTCTCTTTTTTGGTAATTCTGTAAAGGAAAGAGTAGAAGTGGATGACAAACTAACAAATATTATAAATGGTCATGACAACCATTACAAGAAGGTTTGCCTTCAGTCATTTGGTGGCCATTTGAGGGAAATCTAGTCTCTTTATTTCTGTGCAAATAACATAAACTGTCCTTGGCTACTAGAAGGACCTTCTGAAGAAATACTGGCAAACTACAGGCTATCAACCCCTTTGGAATAGTTTCTTCTGGAGCAAAACGAACTGTGTGACGCTAAGAACAATAAACTATCTGACTAAGAACAATATCATAATAAGGGTGTACACACAGAACTTGTGAATCATTGGTTTACGATCATTCTGATTAGATTAAGCCTAAAATAATTGTTTGCACCAGGAAATTGCATTTTCCTATCTTAAAGCTTATAACAGGGTATGTCAAGAGTTATATATCAAATTCTTTAGTACTGAATTTAATTATTCACTTCACATTTTGCCATCATATATTTAAAATGCCATACAGGATAAAAATGCTTCTCATTATTTTGAAAAATGGGCAATAAACATAATAATGCCAGTTGCATAATATGAATTTGCATTTAGATGGTTGTATATAAGCGTACATATAAATGTACCTGGCTTTTCATGAAAATAAGCCTCAGTTTGCATGGAGGAAGATTTTGCCTGTGTTTTCTCAGTACATGAAACTCAATATGTCTATCAGTGCTATGCACACAGTTAACAAAATCAGCAGTGATTCAGCCACTCCTGGAATTTCCATTTAGTAGCTTTAGTTAAGGTCACAGTTATACCTGAAACTTTTTGAAAAATGCTTGGGCTTATTTTGAAATAGGGAGGAGCATTCTTGCATCTGAGAAGAAGAAGCGTAAGATGGAAGAAATTATTTACAGTGGCTTATAAATACAAGAAGGGGACCCCACAGCTGCCGCAGACAAAACAGTGCCAACTTGAGAGCAGCTCTGAGAAGGGCTTTGTTGGTGGATGAACAGCTCAACATGACCCAGCAAGGTGCACTTGCAGCCCTAAAAGCCAGCTGTGTCCTGGGCTGCATCCAGAGCAGCGTGGGCAGCAGGGCAAGGGAGGGATTCTGGCCCTCTGCTCTGCTCTGCTCTGCTCTGCTCTGCTCTGCTCTGCTCTGGTGAGACTCCACCTGGAGTGCTGCATCAGCTCTGGGACCCTCAACTTAAGGAGGGCACAGACCTGTTGGCACAAGTACAGAGGAGTATAACAAAGATAATCAAGGAGCTAGAGCACCTCTCCTATGAAGACAGGTTGAGAGAGTTAAGATTGTTCTGCCTGGAGAAGAGAAGGCTGTGGGGAGACCTTACAGTAACCTTCCAGTGCTTAAAGGAAGCTACAAAAGAGCTGGAGAGAGACTTTTTACAAGGGCATGTACTGACAGGACAAGGGGTGATGGCTTTAAACTGAAAGCAGGCAGGTTAAGATTAGATATTTGGAAGAAATTCTCAAGTGTGAGAAGTGCAAGGCACTAGACCTGTTTGCCCAGAGAATTGTGGATGTCCCAACCCTGTAAGTGTCCAAGGTCAGGCTAGATGAGGTAATGAACGACTTGATCCAGGGAAAGGTGTCCCTGCCCATGTCAGTGGGGCTGGAACTACATGCTCTTTGAGGTCCCTTCCAACCCAAACCATTCAACGATTAAATGCTCTTTCTCAAATGTCTGAGCACAGATGCTGGGTGCTCCCCTGCACTGGTGGGAAACAGGTTACCCCACAGGTTTCAGAGCCACAATGAAGGGCTGTCTATGTGGGTTTAATAAGCCAGATTAATACAGCCTTCTCTAAGAACAGCCCACAGACTGGTTAAATTCTGCCAGCTCCCTTTCTTTCAGCTGGCTTGTGCCAGCTTGCCTCTTGCGTTTAACAGATCTACCTGTGGAGTCTGAGGATGCAGTGAGGCAGGCTGGGACAGAAAGTGTGTGAAGGAAGAGAATTGCTGTGGTCTGAAAAAAACGACAGTATGGGAAATCATTTGCTCCCACAAGGAGGAAAGCAGACTGGGAAAAGAGAGGATTTAAGGTTGGTATCCTCTTGCATTGCCCTGGGGACCACAGGGAAGAGTGCTGTTAATTGGGATGTGAAGGAGGCTGCAGGACTGGGGTCTCCAGAGCACAGTAAGCATCAGGAGAGGAAGAGATTGTTGAGAAAAGGAGGATTGAAGGCAAGACCATACTGTAGGTATCAAAATTTTTCCAGACCATTTCTTTCATTGTTTGGTATCAACACCATGGGCAGCAAGTCCTGCATCCGTCAAACAGAAGATTTGAAATTTTCATGCATCATGGCTGTGAAAAGAAAGACTAAAAGGCTGCATTTGCCATGGTTTAGGCAGCTTGAAATACAAGCAGAGATACAGAGATAAAGCATTAACTGAGGGAACATAGATTATTGGTTAGATAGTGGTACTCTCACTTGGATTCAGGATCTTAACTGTTGTCTTGGTGATTTTACTCACTGGGCTGTGCAAGACTAGTTTTTATTACATCTGTAATTTAAATGAGTAATTCCATCATAAGGTAGAGCTAAAATAATAAACTAGAATGTATTTACATCTATACAGACACAAATGCATTCTTAGCTCCTTTATTAAGGTAATATTTTACTTGAGCAACACACCCATTAGCAAGATGATTGTTTTTCCATGTTGTTTTCAGAATACAGCACTTCTTTCGTAGTTTGCATCTATGAGTTCTCGGTTTCTTTCAATCCCTATCCAGACAAAGGATTAATTAATTATTATTAGTTATTACTCAATACCCAGATACATATACGTATGTATGAGTAGTTAGTACAAAAGAGTTCCTCTTCAGAGAAAATGTGTGTTATGACCAAAATATATTCACCTATATCCTATACACACACATATAATACTCACACAGTCTTGCTGTTTCTTATGCAAAGCAAGTAGAAAAGGCTTGGTGAGTTGTCAAGGAGATATTGCCTCAAGGGAAAATAAACCTAAAAGCTCAGGTATTCAAATCTACTATGCATTTAAAGTAAAAACCCATTCCATGCTAAAAGAAATCCAAGTCAGAGGACCTGCAGTGTCATCAAGGCTCATTTCATCTACTAACAAAAATAGAGTATAAAAACTTGTATCCAATTTACCTGCAACAACTTTTGCATTATTAACTAAAATTGAACTGAATTTGGCCCATGCTTTAATAATCTAACTGTAAAGACTTTTTTTAGGCATACCATGATAAGGCAACCCTATTGCACCACCAAATTATTTTTCTGCTAAGTCTGGGCTTGGGGTGTGGTGAATGGGTTACAGTCAAGTGATTTTTTAATTCTGCTTCCTAACTGCTTTTAAGTGATTCCCACCAAAAAAAAAAGTATGTAAGTGGGAAGATTAACTTTGTATTTTTTGAAGAAGAAAGCCTCAAGGGCCACATTCTTTTCAGAAGCTTAGACAGTAATGTGTAAATTGCACGTATTTGCAGTGCTGACACTGGGAAAGATGAATGTGCTTTCTGGCTCAGAAAAGGATAAATGCTTTCCTCCACACTGAAAATTCACAGTCTGTATGAACTTGCTTCCCTGTACCAGTTTTTGTTAAACCTGGTTTTCTAGCAAAAATGATCTATTTGTTATTTCTTGAAAACACCGGTATGTCACAGTTAATACATTAAATTTAAATTCAATACAGTGCTCACATTTACTGTTTTCTTCTGCAAATTGCCTTGAGCAGAAAGTGCTCAAGAAGACAAAAATCAGTTGAAGGTCTAAAGAATACAATACTTAAGAGCCTGCAGTGCCTCATATGATCATTTCAATACAGCCTAAAGAATTATAAAGTCATTCTGGTTGGAAAAGACCTCTAAGATCAAGTCAAGCTGTCAAACCAGCACTGCCATGCCCATCGCTAAGTGTCCCTAAGTGTCCCTAAGTGCCACATCTCCACATTTTTGAAAATAAGTCAGTGTGTTTAATTCTTGTCTAGTACACAAATTGTTTTGAAGATGTTGGCTCCCTCTATGTTACAATTTTTAAATCTAGTACAATTCAGAAAGCATTAATACTTCCATTATTTAAAAATAGGAAAACAATAAAAAATTAAGATAAACATTGGCCAATATTAATTGGAATTTTTTTCTGTGTCAAAATCAGCTTTTAGAAGGATATCTTTCTAGAATCTCATTTAAAAGAGCATTCAATAAAGGGATATTCCTTGGCTTTTAATATTCCCAAGTTGGATAAAAGGGAGGGGTAATATTGCATATTGTATTGAAGAGGATGTCCCAGTACTTATCATGAGAATATTTCCAAACAAGTACAGAATAGATGCTGATGAGGAATAGAATTCTCCCATGTACACTCTGAATTTAACCCAAAACCTTGTTTATAAGAATTGTCCATGGGTTCTAACATCATTGACTAGATCAAACCTTCCTATATTTTTATTGTTGTCACTGTTGGTAAGGAGTGTTTAAAACAAAATGTTTCTCACAAGTGTACTCACATTTTGTTGAACATTTGAGAGCAAAAGGAAAAATTCAGTCTTTCCTCCTGTTTCTTTCCTCCTGACCTTTTTTGGATGGGGGATAATTAGAGCTAAAAAACAAAGGATAGAAAGTCTCATCTCTTCCAGGAACAAAGCATTCTGAAATTCCTCATCTCTTTCTGTGTTTATCTGGCAGAGCCCCAGATTCTGTCACCAGTGTTTACCCTGCACAGATCCTTATTTACAGCTTAATCCAAAGCCTGTTGAAGTCAGTGGGAACCTTTCCCTTAACCTCAGGGGGAATCAGCTCTGCTTGTGTAGGCAGAGCAGTTTCAAATTATTTCCACTGCTGATTGCAATGTAAGTACTGGCTGAAATCAGTAACTTGTTCTGAGATCCAGTATTACAGCTAAGTTGATGATATCTTAAGATACTATTATGCCTTTTTAGTTTTGCTTTCAGAAGCTTAAGTAGTAACAGGTGCCAGGAAATAAATCCCAAAAGATAAATTACTTTACAGAGAGCAAAGAAATAAAGAACAATGTTACAGCTTCAAGAGGCTGTCATCAATAACCATCACTGGAGACATCATAATGACTCTTCTTGTCTTTTGAAATGTCTATGTCAATAATACAAAGTTATTTAGTTATTATAACTCAGAAAAAACACCTCACAACCTTAGTTTTTGTCTGGAGATTGTTTTTAATGATAAAGGAAGTTCTGATACAAGATGAAGGAGGAGAATTTGGAGAGCAGCTTAAGAGACACTCTTCTTACTGACTTCATATGAATTTGGGGTATTTGGAGCTTTCTGAATCTGAGCTGGCTATTTATGGAAACTCTACAAAAAGTCCCATTTAAAGTCTTGCTGACTATTGAACCAAGTGGTGTTGGGAGCCATTCCAGGCAGACTAGTGCAAGTTCAGCTCCATTTTCATCATTAGCTTAATGCATGTCTGCATTCAAGTTCATCAAGAAAAAGGAATGAGAAGTGGAGGAAGAATGTAATGATTGTAAATTCATAGCTTTTAATGGTTTAGATTGTTAATCCTTATGATACTTAGTATAGTGGGCATTATCTCTACACACACATTCTCACCTAATATGTGTGACACTGAAGAACAGTGGTCTGAAAATGGCATTTACAGTTACATTGTTAAAATATTTCCAAAAATACTTGCTTGCAGTGTATGAACTCCAAGACTAAGTTTTTGCGTATCTTTTTCACACCCATTTTATTTTGATCTAATAATTTTAATTCTAATAAACAATGCTAATTTCATATTTTTCAATTTTTTCTGGTTTTCGAGTTTAATTTATTGGCTTTCTTCTGTACTTCCTTCTGTTCTTTTCTCACTGCAATGCCCCTTGCTTTTTTTTACCCTGTAGCTCTATTTCCACTTATTTTCTCTCCATTATGGGGCCCTGCCTATGCTTCTTCTGTACTTATTTTGTTTATCCTTCCAGTCTTCTTCCACCAATTCATTTCCAGTGCTTCTACCATTTTCCCTGCATCTTCATTCTGAAATTCCTACCTCCTGAGATTTTCTGTATCTGCTTAGTCACCCTTAGATGTTTTTCTTGTGCCACCTCATACACTCACCCTTTTTCCTCAGTAGTGGTTAGGGGTTTGCACTCCTTTGTTTACATGTGCCTTAATTGCTGTAAGATGCTTTGTGAAATTCCAGTGCAGGGTGGAACCTGCTGCCTATTATTGAGCAAGGAGAAGGTGGAGGTGGAGTGCTGTATGATAAAAGGACAGAAAGATGATTAGGAAGCCCCTCTGTGGTCTGTAGACATAGTACTGTTTCCTTTTTCATCCTCCACACAGGCACGAGGAAGTAAAGACAGAGAGGAGACACGAGGGCAGGGGTAGGGAGGAAGCATGTTTCACAAGAGAGAACGAACAGCACCCAGAGGAACACCCACTCTCATTATCTAAATGCAGTCTTTTATGGTAGGATCGTGTAATGATACACAGAATAACTCTAGTAATGCATTAATATTTCTAGCACATTACTTTAAATCCTAAATCCAAAGACTGTTATTTGAAAGTGGGATTCCAGAGCTGCAGGCCTTTTCATAGAAGGAGTTTGGGGCAGACAGTGGTGCCTTCCCAGGTGACAGAGCCAGCATGTCTTGTCCCAAAGCTGAATGGTGTACACTTCCCATAGGAGAGAGGCTGGCCCTTGCTGCAGTCCTGTTCACCTCTCCGCTGAGACTTTAAACAGAGATCCCAGGGCAGATGTTTAGAGCTATGACGTGGCGATGGTAAAACCCAGTCATTGAGAACAGGACTCCAACAACTTAGGACATAAAAGAACCTGTATATGAGATCATTGCTTTAGGGACATATTTGAGCTGCTGAGTCATTAACTCAGACTGGTTCGCCAAATGCTTCTAGCTTAATAAATTACTGTCCATACTAGTGTTGTGAAATTAATAAGCAGTACTAACATTCAACTGCCTGAATTTCCTTTCCAATCTGAAAAAATAAATAAGTACATTCAGGATAGATTAGACAAAGGTTAGCTGCAGGAAGACATTTCAACATCATAATGAAAATTGTGAACTTCAAAAGAATTACTGTATGTTTTTGAATTAATCTTTGTGGCTTATCCAAAAAAAGATTATAGAACTAAGTTCAGATGTTTTCTTACAAAGCATTTCTTTTTAATTTGTTCTTTAACCCTCTGCATTCTCACAATTGCCTACTTCTAATTAAAATAATTTAAAATAGCAAAATAAGAATGTTAAATGGGAATGATGTTCAAACACCTTTAAACCTTGTGAATCCTGAATATTTATACTTGTGCTTGCATTTACAGTATTTGTAGTGGTTTCTCTCTGTCACTGTTTCTTGTAACATATTTCAGAGATTAGAAGTATATATAAGTAATCAGTAATTAATATTATTAAGAGAGATTTTGCTCATTCTTTTTATCTTAGAAGTACACTAGCCCTAATAAGTGTCACAATGTAAGATTTAGAGCATGTAAGGAATAGCAGCTCTCATGATTAGCTAGACATCACAACTGAAATATGAAGTGAGCCACAGGAACACTGAAGCATCCCCAGTTCCCGTGCTGTGGGATCTGTCCTCTCCTCCTGTGTCCTGCTCTGTGGGTAAAGCTTGCTCCTCACTCCAGTTAGTAACAGGTGATTTCTTGCCACAGGCTGGAATTTGCTATGGGAAAGCCACCATCTCTTGCTGCAGTTGTTTCACTGGTGAAGGCTGCCCTGTGCCTTTTTAACCTCAGCCCTGGGGAGAGGGTTGTGGTGTGGGGAGGATTACACTGCCACCTCTATCTGCCTTAAACTCCTCCTGGCAGCCAGGGGTACAGTTGGCAGGATTATTTTGTAGATCCATGTAATCCCTAATACCACCATATATCCCTAATTCTTAGGGAAGTAAAACAGTCTACAGGTCCCAGGAAAAGAGTACAGGAGACACGTCTGCTGAGGGTAGGACTGGTCCATATCTCCCAAACCAATGAAAAAACAGCACTTAAAAAGTTAGTGGTAAGGGGGGGGTTTCATCTTTTCTTCTTTTATTTTCTTTTTGTTGTTGTTGTTGTTTTGGTTTTTTGTTTTTTTCACATAGAGGCTTTGACTGACTATTCTGGAATACAGTTTGTTCTTTTTATGATGTTTGGAAAGTTTCAGTACAATTCAGGGAAATGACTGAACATACCTAAGTAATACAAGCTTGCAGTTTGTGGTTGCAGGGGTTTTTTTCCCCCTCAAACTTATATTATTCTCATTATTTTTCAAAATGCATGCAAAATACAGATTTTAAAGCTATATCATATTTTTTTTCATTTAAGTAGGTCTTAATATAGAAGGAAGTTGAATACCATTTAATTTGGGATCTCTAATTGAAGATCAACTATTTGTAGGGAAAGGTGCAGGGAGAAGGGGCAGAGAAGGGAGGAGAAGCAGGGCAGAAAACAAAGAAGGGGGTAAGAAGGCTTGAAAAAAATTTATAATAGTAGGAATAAAACACCAAAATTTCACACAGGCTTAAATGGAAAATATGTTCTTTTCTCCTTGCATATTTTCCTGTGGCTTGTCAAGACCTAATTTTGAGTTAGGGAAGTAGACATTCTTTGTTTCTTTCCCCTTCCCCACAAAATTTTCCAGGTTTTCTTTATTCCTCATGAAGAAATACAACCTCAACTGTTTCTCTCATGCACTCTCTCTTAAATTAAGGAAAAAGGTATAGATATAATCATCCAACACATGCCCCATAGAAGTAACACGATAATACTACATTAATTCAAATTTTGACACTGTATTTTATGATGTTTCAGTATGTCTTACTATACAGTAAAAACTGAAGAAAATGCATAAACTTTCACAAAGGATTTAAAATATTTTTTTTAAAAAGTGTGACTTGGGCTATGACAAATTAAAAGCACATCCTACAAACATAGTCTTAATTACCTCTCACTACATGGAAAATTCAGGGGACTACACATTGGCATTGCAGTACAAATAGATGAAATCTTGTTTCTATTACAGCAGTAATAGACTTACGGCAGTGTTTCAAAAGAAATAAATCAAAACCATGCATCTAGCTCAGCTTTCACAATGAATTGAACATGTTCAGATGCTGGGCTAGGTCTTCTATGACAATTCTGTATTAAAGCTGTCCATAAAGCTTTGGTGTCTGTTTTTCAACTGCTGACTTCCTTTGCCTGATTTGCAGCTGGTCTGTGGAACTGCTGATAGCTCTCCTCATCCCCCATAGTCACACAATCACAAAAACACTCCTTATTGAGTAGCATTCTCTTCATGAGGTTCTGTCTTTGCTCTTCAGGTTGTTTTCACTGTTTTTTACCTTTGTTTTGAATTATATTCCGCCTGTGAAAGGAAAAGAGAAGACACAAAGGAAAAATAGCCAGGAGGTCTATATTCCTACATCATTTTATGGAAAAGTTCAGGTTTGGGTGGGGCACATACACATTAACCTGGTGATTCTGAGCTCATTTCGGCTCAAAGGTATTCCTTTGAGTAAATTGTAACCTGTTTCAGATTAGCTGCTTTCCCTCATTTGCAGGATGTTGTATTTGTGTCAGGTCAACTTGGAGTGAAATATGGTGGCTTCACTTGAGGTTCTGGATGTGGGTGATCCAGTTTCAAGTGGAGCTCAGTGAGCTGGGCGTGGTTAAGTAACCATAAAACAATATATGTTGTGCCATAACTTTTCAGTTCTCATCACACCTTCCTCAAGGTTCCAGCTCTGTTCTCTATAGGAGTCTATACACACACCTGCAAGAATCACAATTATTTTTAGAATTTGAGATGCCTCTTGTGTGCAGTATCTGCAACCAGTGAGAAAAGGGGGCCAACACATGGGAAAGGAGAAGAAGGCAGACAGAAACTATTTTAAGGAAGCTATGAAGAACTTGTTCCTACTGCTACCATAGTGTTTTAGATTGAAAAAAAAAATCATTACTGATGTATTTCCACTTCCCTATTATTTGTACTATGAGAAAGACTGAGCTCTACAGGAATATATTTTAAAAATTCAGAAATGTTATAAATATAGCACAAAATTCTCAAGGGAAAATAATATCCTATGATTTTTAGGCTGGACACTTATTACAGGGGTACTTTTCTGTAATTTTGCCCCTAATCTCTCTGTCAGCTCCCATTTTGGAATATTACTGTAAATCCACATATTCTCTCAAGAACACTGTGTAATCAACCACTCAGATATCATAGTTAGGGTAATTCAAAATGTGAAAAAAATCAAAACTTGAAAACTTCAGGGATCAGATGGTTTTTCTCAGATCACTCTCTTAATGGAAAGCACTTTTTTTATTTTAACTAACAGTTCTCTGATTGGGCCTGCAAGTCCAAAGCATGGATTTGCTACTCCACATTCACACCAGAGTCTGTCCTTCTTAGTTCACCTTTTAAAGCATTCCTAAATATTCAGTTTGGGGAGATGAAGTCTGTCAGACAAAGTGTTACCTGTATCATTCCATCATGCTCTTCAGGCTCAAGAAATCGTCTCACTTCTTACTTGTCTTGTGGTACAGATAGTATATGCTTCCGTTATTTATAATAATGCACATGGCACAGGAAATTGAATTTAAGTTCTGAAGGCAGGTCAAATTTTCACATAGTTTTGACACAATCTTGGGCCTTTTTGTTTGGTTGGGTTTTTTGTATAATTTATCAAAAAGTGGAATTTCAAGGACTTTTTCTCACATCTCAAAAAACCCCCACTTTGCAGTAATGTTTTAAAACATTGGTGGGAAACCCCTGCGGTTTCAGCCTGAACACAGTGAAAAGTTTCAAAAGAGCTGTGGATAGCTAGTTAATCACAAAAGGTACTAGCTCTTTTTTTCTTTCTTTTTCTTAAAAGTTAGAAAGGGTTTATATATTTGCATGGTTTCTGCTTTCACCCTACAACTCAGCTCTTTGAACTCTGCTTTTAATTTAATGTTGTGCTTGTGTTTAGCATCTGATTTCCATTCTGTGTGGAAGTATATTATTTTTTTACGACATGGGAAATAGTTAATTGATTATGATTAACGTGCAATTATTTCCATTTCTATGGGATCCTATGATTTTGTTGTCGCTTGTGCTATAATTACAAAGAGTGATGAATGAACTTCATGCAGTTCGCTCTGGTTTCAGTTCTGATAAGAATCCAAATATTTTGATACTTAATCAAAACTTATCCAAAGTTTCCTAAGCTCTTGAGTCTGCAAAACTAGTCTGAACACAGAGCAGGGCTTTCCTCATGAGGTTTCCAGTTGTTCCACTAGTGGAACCTGATGGAAATACCATGAGGTCAGCTTTTCTTCCAGTTGTTCCAAATATTTAACATCTGGACAGAAAACGGAAGTGAGAAATCCTGCCCAGAAGTTGTATTAAAGGAAAAGTTGGGTTCTAAAAATAGGTAAAGAATGACTGTTTTTCTAACTCCTCCAATCTGGCCAATGCATGACTGAAAAAAAGATCAAGAATCCAGAATTAGAGATTAATCAAGTCAACTGGCACCGTAAAAATACAGGCTATTCAGCTGAAACCTGTTGCTCCTTAGAATTTGGTTATTTGTGAAGTGACATTATGTAGACCAAAATTTAAATTTGGTGCCATTTCAGAATCTTTCTGGGATGAGTATTTATCCCAGTCAAGTATTTGTTCATTCATCAGTAGGTTGCACACAGGTCTTGCTTGGAAAAGATTTTCTTGGTCTTGTAGTGGTGTGTTTCTTCTCAGTACCAACACTCTGTGAGGGACCCTAGCTATCAGTGCTACCTTCTCAAAACAGCTCTAATTTCAGGGTTAATCTGTTGAGGAGATGGGGCAGTTTAGGCAGTGATGAACTGAGCATTGGATTGATTTGTAGCCGCAGGGGCATAATTTTAGACAAAATAATTGGATAAATAAATTATTTTATCCCCTTGGTTGGTATCTAATAAGTTCAAAGTATACTTGGCAGAAATGAATTATCTCATGATGAAGCTCCTCTTTTCACTACTGAGCTTTCCCCCCTGTGCTTTGTATCACATCACAAATGACTAATTTTCTCTGCATATCCTCTGATTTTACAAGCTCTTTCTTACCACATTTATCTTCTTGTTCAAACAACAGACACCAGCTCAGATCAGGCTGGTGATTATTTTTCTTTACTGACAACAACATCATCTTACAGGGTTCTTTATAGTAAGAGTGCATCACCATGAAAAGTGAACACCACTCCCAAGTTCATTCATCTGAAGCTAGAAAAATGTTATGAGGCTCCTCTTCCCCTTAAAGTAATGAAAGTTCAGGAAGCACAGACCTCCAGCATCCTCCCAACCCCACAGATCAGAAATATGTACAAAAACACCAGTGGCAGCATACCACAGCAGGCTAAGGTTCAGGACCCCTGGAGTGCTTGATCAACAGTAAGGAGTTGAAATGGCCCAAAAAACAAGACAATGATCAAAGACATGAAATGTTTTGTGAAAACCATCCAAATTAATGTGCTGCCTGATCTGTCCCTTGCTTTGCTTGAGGTCACAGACAATACAGAATTTTATGGAGTGCAGTGCGTGCAGGCACTGTATATGCCATGCTCTCAGCACTTCATCAAAGACATCTTATCTGGCACAAAGCACAGCATTTTAGCTGGTGGTGACCTCCCTGACAGGAAATATTTCATAGCCAAAGTTTTACACACATGAAAGCACATAGAGAAAGTACCAAATGAGGAAAACATATGAGTGTATGTTAGCCCCTGAAATTCTGCACATGCATTGTAGAAATACATCAGAGCTACAATTCACTCCATGCTTGCTTTCAGGAGACAAAAACTTAAATTCAAGAACATATATGCCAGTGCAATCATTTATGTGCAGTTTCACCAACTATGAACTTTAGTTGATACCTTTCAATTCCCTTGCCTCCCAACTTCTTGGAAGACCATGCTGGCTTTTGGTAGTTGGTTTTGCATAAAAACTGTATGCCATTTCCCCCATCCACTGCATCAGCAGCCTCTCAAACACACTCACTTACCCAGAATTCAGCCATCCCTGCCCAGCACTTAGGTGAAACCACTGCATTGAGCTACAGTGAAAACAGACTTGACACCTCTTCAGTATCTTACTAATGGGAACCAGCCCTGTCTGGATGGCACTTCAAATCTGAAGGGAAAACATGTCTCCAGAGCAAAAGAGAACTAAATAAAGAAAAAGACCCTCCTGATCCTGTTTGTGCTGCATTTACACCTGAAACAGAAAGGTAAGGATCCTAATCTCTCAGATAAGGGAAAATAAGGAAAGAGGAGCTGCTAAGAGACCTTTTGGAAGTAGGAAAGCCAGGAAGTTTGGTCAGATTGTCCTCCAGACTATGAAAAATGGGTTCAGCTGTGACCCTGGTAGGGGCAAACAAGGCTGATTGGTGCTGGGAAATGTGGGACCTAGTCAAGCAATCTTCAGAGGGATAGAACAGTCTAAAAAAGAAAAAGTTGCAAGAGAGATTACTTTATGTAATTTATGTAATTTAACAGACTACTTTATGTAAAAGCATAGTAAAACAGAGTCCTTGTCTGCTATATGTCAAAAGTCTGAAGTAATTCTTGAATAGATGGAAATTCTGGAATCCTTTAACTGATGTGAACTAATGCTCCCAACAATTTACATCAATTCTGTTACTTTACCTTTTCCATCAACACCCAAATTCTATCCACAAAACCAGCATTTGGGAGGTCACCTTTGAACTTTCAGACTCTGTGTGGGTTTATCATGTTTTCTTCATGATATGAGAATGACCAGACAGAAAGATAAGAATTGTTGTAGAATGCATAACCAATTTTTTTCCCCTTGAATTTTTGAGAATGCATATGATCTTGAATTTTCTTCATGAGCTGGTATCAATTCACTATTTATTTTCAGCTTCCTTTTTATTATTTCAGATTTAGTGTTTTCTCTTTTACACTGTTACAGGCAATGAAGTTTCAGCATTTGCACTTCTCTAGAAAATAAACACAGATTTTCCTAAATACAATTGATAAAATATAGAAGAGATTTTCAAAAACGTTCAGAGAAAAATCACGTGTCTCAAATATCAGACTGAAGTATCCAGACATAAAAGATGGTATTTCATATTATTATTTCATGAAGCATTCTTTAACATTCTTTTAAGATATTTAAAGTGGTCCATGCAAAGTTGCACACAATATAAGGAAACCACCCTAGCCGTAAATTTAAAGAAATACGTGAACAAAGCCATGAAAATCAGGGCCTATAAATTAATGCAAAATATTTCAATGAGCCTCTCAGAATATTCATGGAACACTCTGTAATATGTGAAGAATATGCTAGCCCTGTACCTAACAGTATTCAGACACCACTGCTTGTAGTGTAATAAAAATAAATGTAAAGCAACATTGTGACTACAGATGCAGTAAGAAAAGAATAAAAATAGCTGCTTGACTTTCTGTGAGTGTCGCTCATTAGATGTCAATATACAGAACCTTTCTGGTTATAGCACTGCTTCCCACACTCCTGTAATTTTTTTCCTCTTAATCACATTGTGCAAAAGACAGCCTGCAATGTTAACCTGAGTTGGGTGTTGTAATGTAGTCTGCAGTTTCTCACTCTGACACGGAAATCTTAAACTCACTGTGGTCTGCATAGAAACTCTCATTCTCGCTGAGCAGCAGCCATAAATGTAGCCCTCTCTGACTACCCACCCCATGCCAAGTTGTTTCACTATTGATTAAAGGCAGATGTGGCACAGTGAGCTGCTGCCAGATAATGATCCGCAGTTTCTCATGAGTGAATGGGTTCTCTTCACTGCCCTGCAGCTCTGAGACTGTCTTCAGAAACATGCTACTTCTTTGTCCATAAAATCTGCACTGATCACTATCCCCGCTGGACATCACAGGCATTTCTCACTGGGCAGTGTTCAGTTTGAGGTCCAGAAGCAGCAGTGCTCTTGCTGTGGAGGGGTAAGCAGATTGATGATTGCAAAAGTGTATGACAGCAAATTCAGATCAGGACAATTAACTAAAAAACAGCTCGACAGAAACATGACAGGGGAAAAATCCCATTATTTCCTTTTTTTTTCCCTTTTTTTTTAGCTTGACTGCCAGGTTCTGGAATTGCAGTCACCTCTAATGCTTTCCAAGTAGGGAAGGAAGATGTAAGTCTCCAACACAGCCAGCAGTTATATACACATGTATCACTAATCTGGGCATGAATGGCAGATTGATTTCTTCCAGATGCTCTTGATTTACTGTGTACATCTCACACATGGTGGATCCAATATGCCCAGGAGATACTGAGCTCATGTACAGCGAGTCCAGTGCACTCTAGAAGCACAGACTTTGCTGTGCACATGAGGTAAACACAATCTGTGGGAGTACAATAAATCCAGCAGCGAGAACTTGTAGGTTGATTTTGCCCAAGCCTGCACCATTGGCCATGTAGATTTGGCTAACCCAGCCCCAGTGGCTCCTGCGCCCATGCTCAGTGCCAGGAATTTACGGTGAAAGCAAGCCTATAGCTTTATTAAAGGACAGAGAAAAAAAATTTACCAGAATAAGTGAATATTAATGTTCAGTTTAAAGTTCATGAAAAATTTAGCGATGTTTTCTTTATTTTTTAAAATAGGAACTGTTTGCTTTTAACTGTCATTGCATGCTGATAACTTCATCGAATGATTCACTGTGCCAGGTCTTTTCTTACCCCATCCTTCCTAATCCTGCCAGCTTGGATCCATGGAGTACTGCTTCCTAATCCTACCAGCTCTAATCCATGGAGTACTCTGAAAATTTTGGATTTCTCTGAGGATCTTTTGTTTTTCCCTTTCTATCACTTCAATGCTTTCCTACCTACCTGTAGTGCAGTACCATGTCCTACAGATTTTAATTGAGCAAAGCAGCTCGGGATCATTAGCAAATGGTGCAAACTACCACCCTCCAAGAACGCTACCCAGGAGCGAGGTGTGGGCCAGCACCCTGTGGGAGCAGCACTCCGCCTTGCACGCTTCAGAAAGTGGGTCAGAGCTGCATCACCTCCACCTACCCATCTCGTGTCCCTGGCGCGTTGTGTGCTTCAGAGGAAACTGACACACTTTGAGTGCCTCGGAGTCTGTGCCAGCAGCTCTGGGACACAGTGGAACAGTTTGTTTTCTTGGGGTGAGCAGGTGGGCTTAGGTGCGCTTCCCTCTGCCGTGCGCAGTGCGGTGGGTGTGCAGGGTGTGCTTGTCCCCAGCGCCCTGCATATGTCCTTTTGTGCAAATCCCCCAGGTTGCTCCCACTGGGATGCTGTGACCAGCAAGGGCATGGAATCTTCTCGGAGGTGGCCCGTGTTCTCTGCGGGTGACTTTAGGCCTGTGGCTATCATCTCCTCAGCGGTGCCTGGGGACTGCACTCTCCATGCCCAGCCCCTAACCAGTGAGCCGGCTCGCTGCACGGTCGCGACAGCCTGCAAGGCGCCGTGTGGTGCCGCCCGGGGAGCGCCTTGCCGGGGGTGGCAGGCGGCGGGGTCCCGGTACCACCGTGCCCCAGAACGGCGCGGATCAGGCTCTCGCAGGAGTGCGCGGGGCCCCCGGGCCGGCTGCCGGGCCCGTCCTGCCCCCCGAGCGGCGGTGGGCCGGGCCAGCCCGCGGGGCCGCGCCGGGGCTGCCACCTGACTGCGGGGCGCAGCGGGGAGCGGGCGGGGCGGCTCCTGCCCTCGGCGGGGGCGGCTTCCCTCCGCGCCGAAGTTTCCCCGACTTGTGCAAAGAGAGAGGCAGGTCCCGCCGCGGCGCGGGGTGGGAGAAGCATCGCGGCGTAGGAGGAGCGGATCGGCGCGGGCGTGGAAGAGAGGTGGGCAAGGAGTGATGACCTTTGCGAGGAGCCTGCGAGGGAACGGGGCAGAGGCAGAGCGAGCGGCAGCGCGGGAGGATGGTTGCTGAGTCCCGGAGGAGAGCCGCCCCGTAATGTCACCATGTAAGTCTCTTCTCCGCGCTCTGGGGCGAGGGCTGCGGCTGCCGCCCGGGGCGCTGGGGCAGCGCGGATCGCCCGCGGGCTCCATCGCGGGGCGAGGAACCCCGGGCGGATCGGCAGGGCTTCCCCAGCACCCGCAGCAGGTGGTGAGTAATGTCGAGCTGAGCCGTGCAGGTAGGTAGGGCTGAAGGAATGGGGAAACGGCGAAGTTTCGCGTCGGGAGCTCAGAAGGCAGGGCTGGCCGGGCTCTGCCCCGTCCGGGCTCAGTGTCCGTCGGCGGCTGCCCCGCCGGCTCCCGGGCGGCCGCTGCCTTTCGCAGGGCACCCTAACCCCGTCCTTAGGACGGCTCTGGTGAATTTCGCCGTGCTTGCGAGCAAGCAGCGAAACGCTTGGCCCCGCTGGCCGCCCGCCCTGAGCGGCGGTGCCCCCGCATCCGCCCGGCCTCTCGGCTCGGGGCCGCGGCCGCTCACGTCGAGCAGCCCTCGCACCGCAGGCAGCCTTCCAGGTGAGGTGCCAGCATAAGTAGGGAAAAAGTAGGCAAAGGCGACGGAGGGCAGGGCGGGCTTCTCAAAGCGTTCGCAGCCCCACCGCCACTCTCCGCAGCGCACGGAGCGGGGGCAGCGCGGCGCTCCGTTCCCCGAGGGGCCGAGGGCAGGCGGCGATCCGCGCACGGGTCGGGGCTCCCCTCCCGCCCAACTCCGCCCGGCCCCGGGCGGGACAGTGCCGTGGCCTCCGGGCGCCTTCCCCGGGATATTTCTCCTTTACTGCCTGTCCCTCGCCGAAGGTAAGGCGAGGTGCTGAGGTTTGGGGTTAGGCGTTCCGCCGGTACCTTCACAGCCGGGAGCGAGGAGCTGTGGGTGCACCCGAGGGAATCAGTGCAAGCGGAAAAGGGCAGGGGCTTCTCACAGGGCGCCGTGAAGTTAAGGCAGGAATGAGAAGGAGCTCCTGAAGACCTAGTTTTGCAGTGCTACCGGGTTGGAAGCAGCCAGCAGATCTTTTGCCTGCAAGTGGGAAAAGTTCCTTTTGAAAGGAAAGCCAAGGGACTTAGATGGATCTGATAGGGCTGATACTGTTTAAATTAAAAGGCAGTGTCTTATTTTTTTTTCATCTCTTTTGATGAGCATGAAGGTGTTTTCAAGGTTGGCTGTAAGAATAATTAGGAACAAGTAGTGCTTACCAAAATGAAAGTTTTAAGGCATATTGTGTAATTAATCGTTCAAGACATTAATTCACTACAGTTTAAAGCAAGGATTTGAAAGTTAAAATCAACTCTTCTAGGAGTTAACCTTAGGGAACTAAACTGAGTTGCAATCATCTTTCACTTGCAGTTCCACTTGAGAGTGATTAAGCTTAAAATATTTTTGTTTACAGTCTGTGTGAGAAAAAAATTGTGACATTGATGTTATCTTTCTTTTAATTTTATACTGTCAGCAAGATTTTTCCTTAATAGCTTTAGACATGTCAAAGACCAAAGAAAGTCATGTCAGTGTGCCTGAGGCAGATTTCACATCCTATTCCAGGGAACTTTTGACAAAGTTTTGAACAAGGAAGATGGTGTAATAAAGTTTGTATTGCATGTTTTGGGATGGTACAGTATACAAGTCAAATGCTCCAGCATCATTCATATTTTGTGTATGTTGTCTTGCAGAGCTGTATATTCCCTAAAAGGCCATGCTGTTTTGCCTGCTAGCTGGCTGCTGGCATGTAGAGTAAAAGATTTAGTAGTTGGATGTAGCAAAACTCCCAGTAATTCCATTTTGAACTGTGTCAAGTTACCATCCATTTATGGTTTAGATACTTTACATGTCTATTTTGCTCTTCTGGAATGAATTGTGAATAAGCTCATTGTGTCCCTATGTTATAGGAAATGAAAGTAGCTGTGGACTGGAGTGAATTGGTAGCTAGAGTGCATGGCTGGTCATGTCACACAGTGTCTACGCTGGGAAATGCAAGTCCACAGAAAAATTAGTACTTCTTCTATCAGACTACACAGAAAGCCAAAACCCATTAAAAAAAAGAAAAAAAAAGTTAAGAGGGCTTGCTATTTTGAGACTATCCAACTTTAGTGGATCTACTCCTTCCATAGGTGTCCTAATAGTTTCCAGATATATTGGGTAAAATATTCTGATTCTGTGTTTGACACTCTAGAATGATTTCTTCAGAGCTGCTAGTGTGTTAACTGCTGGGGACAGAATAGGGCTTTTTCATTTAAATTGATACAAAATAGGGAAGAAAACTCACTATGAACAGCGTTCAGCAATTTTTATGTAACCAAAGACAAAGACTGAAATAATCCATATATGTTCTGAGAGCTTTGTTATGGACAAAGGTCTGTCTCTTTTCTTACCTAAACTCGTGGTGTGTTTTGGTGCATTGCTGTTCTGATATCTATTCCCTGTTCTGTTAATGAATACTAAATGACAGAACACATCTTTTTAATACTACTTAATATAAGAACCCAGGACCAAAGGGGTCTCTTGGGCCATCAAGTCAGTGCTGTCAGGGGACCATATCATCCCTTGATAAGCTATAAACTAGCCCAGAACCATATGCTAGTTTTTCTTTTGGATTATTCATATGCTGTTTGGATTCACTTCTGTATGCTAATTAACACTAGTAATCAAGAAAAATAAATATAGGGGGTATTGAGAGGTGAATAATATCTGCAACTCAGTTGTGTTTTTTTAAAGCCTGTAAAGTATTTATCAGTTATTACAACACCTTATCATAATTGTCTGAAATGTCAAATTGTAAAAATATCAGGGGTGGATTATGTTGTGGAAGAAGCCTTTTTGTTGGCAATGTGTTATCTGACTTCCATCCCTGACAACTTCTTGTGTGGACAGGAGCATTACACATCACAGTGTAAGGCTGTGAGCAGTCAGTTTTCTGATTTTTGTCTTTTTGTCTCTGCAAGATCCTAAGAACACAGAAATAACTGATTTCCTCCCTAATTTATAGCACTCAGCTAGGGGTTATGCTTTTCAAAATCGTTCTTTAACAGTCCTCTCCAAAAGAAACAGATCTGAGTCATGGTGCCCACATTAGTGGAGTGCTTTGGTAGCGTGCGCTTCTGAGTTCGTTCTTGTCTGAGTTTGATAAACCTTTCTTTCTTGTCAACTGAGGCAATGTGGTGTAAAGAGAATTGTTTTGTCCTTCAACAGTAGAGAACATAAGTGGAGAAGACCATTTGCTATATTTTATATATTTGTTTTGTTTATTTATTTTGGTGGAGAATTGTGTGTCTTTTAATAGCAGTTATGTAATTATCTAGGTTTTTTTCTCTGGGGAAAAATCTTTATAGCCACTCCTTTCTGCCTTATTGTTTGCACTTATTTATGCTCTGCTCTGTTGATTGTCCATGTTCTTAAAATATTTCATTAGTAGCACTTTTTACATGAGTGAGGATGAGGAAACAGACCGTAAAGTATCACCCTGGAGTACTGCGGAGTACTGGCTCGTAAGCACTGCCGCAATGCAAGTGAACATTAACAAACTGAAATTGGCCAAATTAAATACCTCTTTCAGACTAATGTAGAATTTCATGTCTTTTAAAAAGGCACTAGAAGCAATGTGACTGGGTAGATTCACACCAGACCTAGGCAGCAGAAGCTTGTCATGTTATTTTTCCCTTGAGTGTCTCAAATGTGGTGTCTTGGATTCTCCAGTTTTATTAAAGGAGCAAAAATTTTGTCTGAGCTCACAGAGATATCAAATGTGGCGATATGGACAAGTTATCAGTTTGGTGAAAATCAACACAGATTTATTATGAATTAGTGAATATTTGTTTCCTAGTCTGATAACTGTAACTGTGCTTGCTCAAAACAAATCAACAACAAAAAACAGTAATGCTTCCACTTCTGCAGGTTTGCATTGGTAGGTTATGCCGCAGGATGGCATGTAGTTCATCAGTACCTGCAAACTCTTTCTTCTTTAAGAACAGCAAAATTCTTTTGTATCTCTGGTATGTTGTGCTGTTAGCCGCAACATTTCCATTTCCCCACTCTGTGAGTATATATGCATGTCATATATGCTTGCATGTGCATGTAACGCTTTTCATGTCTTCAAAGGACTTCTATTCAAATTCAATTTTCTAAATTAATATTAAAGGTATTTAATGAAGTGGATTTATGAATTATATAGATTGAAAAGTAACAGTTCCAAAACTTCAGCTTTCTGTTGTCTGAGATTTTAATAGGGATTTTTGGATCACTAAGTTGAAGGACAATAATTCTATTGTTTGATAATCCAGTTATTTTGTATGCCTGGCTTCATCAAAGAGATTCTTGTATTTCAGAGCTCAGTGTTTTCTGTGCTTGTCTTCAACACTTGTTAAGTTTGACTTTACGATATCTCAGAAAAAACAGATCTGCTTCAAATTCCTAGTTTGATACAACTACCCATAAAGAACTGAACTTCTTTTGTAATCAGATACCTATGCTGTGTAACGCTGCACTCAAGGGAAGCCTAACTGATCTCAGCCGTCTGCTGAAGTGCCATTTACCTGGGTCCATTGGCACCTAGCCCACAGGAGTGCTTTGATGAATTACTATTTTTAAAGCTGAAACATCAGTTGTTCCTTTACAATGGTTTATCTTCCTGCATTGGCGTCCACTTTGGGAAGAAACAGAAGCTGACACTGGAAAAGGTTTTATGTTTGCCCCCTGCTTTTGTTGGTGGGTTCACAGCAATGTCTGTGGAACAGAATGAAGAGTTTTCTTCTTATCTACCTCAGTATAGGTAGATAATAACTTACTGAGCAAAAGCCAGTTATCATGACCAAATGGGAGAGGAAGGAGTTGGTCAAAATAATGCGTGTTGTGTTTCATTATTTACTTCCTTTTGCTTGCTGCTAATTTGTTGAATAAAAGAGATGGCAATGTAGTGGAGCACCACTCATTTTGGATGCATGGTTAGAGGTGTGAATAAATTTTTAAGGGTCTTGCTTCCTGTTCTGCCCACAGTGGAGGAAACATTTTGGTTTAGCCGTTAAATATCGTCTAGGCTTTAAGGGAAAGGAAATTTTAACTTCAAGCTGTAACTGATAGACACTTTTCTGTAGTTGCGTTTGTTTTATTTAATAATCAAGATGTCCCTGACTTCTCTTGCAGCACATATAAGCTCCTAGATTTTGGCAAGGAAGGTTTCAGGATCTTCATAAAAGTTGTCAGCAGAAAATGTTGGAGCTGTCAAAATATTAGAACTGAAAAATGGAAAGCCCTGTTAAGGGCAGAGGCAAATTATCATCTACCATCTTTATATAGTTAATAACAAATATGTATATATTATGTATAATTAAATAGAATAAATACGTTTTTAAGTGTAAATTTATATGTGTAAAATTTCCTATTAAAAAAAAAAAAACCCTACAACTTTCAGATGGTGCTTCTTGTTTCTTTTACTGAAATGCCACCCACATCTATCTGCATAGAAACCCAATGCTGACCAGTCTTCCACTTCTCTGTCTGCAAAGAACCAGACAATATCATTTCTGACCTTTTTTAGCAGACTTTGGTCTCCATTAAAACAATACTAGGGGCATCCACAATTTTCAAGTGCTACTTTATTTACTGCTAGTTACTAGTTTAACTAACAACAGTATCTTCATTTTCTTACCTTGTAAAAATCCCTGAATTCTTGCTTGCCTTTTTTTTCCCCATAGGATGTCTCATGTAAGTGAAATGTGGTGCTATCACTGGAAATGGAAGCTGCAGCACTGTCTCTGCTTGTTTACCACATATATTATATGCATGCAGCAAGCAGGTAAGTCAGTAATTTATCTTCTTGCATAAATAAATGATCTAGGAGCCAAAGTTTTAATGACTGAGGATTATGCTTATGTATGACTGAATTAAGTACAATGTAACACTGATAACAGGGATGCATTATAACCATTATTTGTGATTTGAATAGCTTGGGTCCTGTGTTCTGCTAGTGCTCAATTTTCTTTTTGCTGGTTTTTATCATTTTACTGTTATTAATTGTTACTAATTTTTTCTTTGGATTTCTTCTTTGAGTTCTTTTATTGTGTTCTTTCTTTGAGTTTATTATGTTCATGCCTACCTCTTTTGAATTTCTTCTGGTTGTTGGAAAGTATATATGAGTAATTATGTAGTTCTTCCATTTCCCACAGTACTGTTTGTGCCTGTAGACTGTGTAGTCAATAACCCTTCACTGTAGTTCAAAGTTGTAAAATAATTGGAGTGTGTTTATTATTTTTAAAAGCTTTTATGATTCAAATAATATAAACATTCCTCAGAAAATTATGGGAAAGTTATATGTAAGATAATTGTGTACTATAAAGAACAATAAGTTTAAACTTGACATCATCTTGATCTGTGGTGACACTTCAGCACAGCATAAGGTAATATTCTGACTGTTTTCTTTAAATATATGAATGAGAGATTTAATTTACTAAATGTCCTGTCCTAACCACTAGAGTGCAAAGTATTTTAGGCCATCCAGCTGCTTTGCTGGAAAAAAACATCTGGAGTTTATTCTGGAGCATATGAACGTTTTGGAGCAGCTTGCAGTGCTCAGCTAATTCTGTATCAGATGGGTAGTTTTGCTTTGACAGGCTTCCCATTGGAAAAAAAAGATTGTTTATATATAGAAAGGGCTTCTACCTTCTTTGGTAATGTTTTTCTTTCTAAAAAAAGTGCTCTTTTATTTTTTAAAACATACACTTTTTTTTTTGGAGAAAAAAATGTCGCTGTGCAGTAGCACTTTCCAGATTCATGTCACTTTAATAGGTGCTTTCCATTTCCATTAAACCATGTACCCAGAAATGAATTTATGATCTGCTCTTACCTTTGGCTCCATTGGCTGATGGATTTTGTGTCCCCATGTTCCTGGTCCGTACTTGATCTTGGGCCATGCAGCTGCCATTCTTAGCATAAAATAAACCAGCAAAACCTCCTCTAATTTACATCTGATGTGTGCTGTTACCTGTTGACTAGAACATTAAGACCCCAGAATTATTATCAATTATTATCCTTTGCTAATTCCTCTTGCTAACAGATAGCTGATAATGGGAAGAGCAGGTGACACAGCAAGCCTAAGCCCTGTGAGCCAGAAGGTCACAGCCAGTGTGCTGTGAGGACAGAGTCATCCATGCATTCAGCTAATTGCAGCTTACCATGGCTAGCTGTGCTGGTGCTGAACAAGTAGAGTCAAAAGCCCTGTGCCAAACTCCAAGATACACTTCTATGAAATCGTATATGCCCCTGGCTAACCTCTTCAGCAATAAAATGATTGGTGCCATTGGATTGGTAAAAGCAGCCAAAGTGTTCCAGTCTCAAGTGCATCCCTATGGGGCTTTTTCCTTTCTGCCCTGCACAGGAATAGATTTGAAACCTTCAAAACTTTCAATAAATGGAAAAGATATTTCCCTGTCTGCCTGAATGATAAGTAAATAAATAAGGTGCACTGGAAATGCCCAGGGTCAATAGACAGATGTTCTCTGTTCAACAGTGAAAGAGATGATAGGTAGTCTGCTGTTAATATTCGACTGAAATGAAAATGAGACATTTACCTTTACAGGAACCTGTCATTTGGCAGTACTTGCCTGTAGACCCTCAGGGTTCATATTTCTTTTTATGCTGATGTAAAAGCATAGGTTATGCTGCAAAATTGAGACTTTTCATCTGCTTTTTCTAATAGAGTAAGACAGACAAAATGAGAAACACTGCTGCTCCTGCATTTTTTATTTCGTGTTCTTAAAAGGTATTGGTCACTTTGGCTGTGAATTCATATGGTATTCATAATCTCTCTGGCAGCTTAAGCTTTACTGAATTTACAGTAGAAATATCATAAAAGCCTGACATTCATCCAGGTTCTCTAGTGAGCTGTAAGCTTAGAAAGCTATTGGTGCTTATTAAGCTTTGCCCAGAGGAGGTTACATACAAGAGAGGGATTAAGATCATCAGGTCCAGGTTTTATGGATTATTTAAGGGGCTATTCATAAGGATAAAGATATCAGTCATGCTGTAACACAGAAAAATGCAAAAGTAATAATTTTATAGTTTAGTCTGAGGAAAACTACAGTACTTGGCCTGCTTTCAGAAACAAAGCTTAGGAGAGAGATTGCACAGCAAAAAACTTAAAACGAGAGCAGGATGGTCTGTGGAAAGAATGTTTAGCCACAAACTGGTAAGTAAGGTACTGACAGGCAGGTGCACCAGTAGAGTGCAATCCAAAAATAAAGGTCTGATACCTCAAAGGAATCAATGGATGAATTGTGACAATTGAAACAGGAAGACAGAAAGAAATTATTAACAGGAAAAAAACTGATAAAAATATAACACGTACTTTAGTAAAAATCTCAGCAGCAGTAACTAGCTGGGCATACTGGCTTCAGGTCATGTGTTGTGAGTCAGGGAGAAGTTGGCTCAGTTTGTAACTTGTCTGGGTTCCATTCCTGTCTGGGGTAGATGTCCCTGATGGCCTTGTGTGAGTCATTTATCTGAGCCTCAGTTTCCCTGTGATGAGTGTGTCCCTCCTCCCTTGTAAAGGGCTTGCCTATCTTGCAGTGAAAGGACTGCACGGGAGCTGAGGTGTTAGAATGGGGGTGTTTTAAACAGAATTTGTTAAATCCGCTTTTGTGTGAGATTCAGATATACCTGACTTTTTGTCTGCATGAAAATTTCATTGGATTCAGAGAGCCCAAAAGAGAGCAAATGCAGGGAACTGAGTTCTGGAAAACATAACTAATGAAAGCAGACAGAAAGAACTAAGAGTTTTTGGTCTAGAGTAGGCAGAGGAGGGAACGCATAAGAACTGAGAATATTGAAGGAGATAGGTGCAGTGGGAAGAGATAGACTGATCTTTCTAGGCAGTTGAAAGGGCAAAAAAAATGGGCTTAAATAACAGCGAGATAAATGAGGGGAGGACATCTCATCAAAAGGTTTAGATAGCAGTAAAATAGATGTCAGGAAAGACTGGGAAATCCCAGTCCTTGGGAGGGAATGTGTCTACCACAGATGGTTTAAATCTTCAGTCAATTTTCCCTGGGGCTGAGAAATACATTATATAATTTCCAAACTTCCCTAATATCTACAGTTCTTTCTTAATCATTATCCTGTATAATCTCTTTTGGTTAAAAATCTGGGAAATGAGGAAATCCTTTGTAAATTGCACTTCTCAGAATATGACAGTGCTTTTGCTGTGTCTAAAAAATTGGTGTTTGTCCTAAAAAATTGGTGTTTGTCCTAAAAAATTGGTGTTTGTCCTAAAAAATTGGTGTTCGTCCTAAAAAATTGGTGTTTGTCCTGTCGCAATGGCTTCATTTTTATCTGACACAAAGAAACAGCAGTAGTTCAGTATGGAAAGTGAAAATCAGTTCCTTCAGGTGTGTGTAACCTCACAAAAATGTTCAGTTCAGTCCCCCCTTGCTTTTTTTGTTTTTCTGCTGTCCTAACAAAATGTCTAGTGCTTCAATATTGTGCTGTCTTTTGGAGTTTTCTGCGCTCTCTATGATAACCCAGGAGCAGAACTGGAGTTTTCTCAGTGACCTTAAATGCAGATTCCAGTTTGCATAATGGTTTTCCAATCTAGTTTTCAAATGTCTTGTCAGCACTGGAGTTTCAGAATTTTGAACACTTGGACATTTGAGGAGATAGCAACATTCTCATAAGATTTTTTTTACCTTCCTATGTCATTAATAGACTTATAATTACATAAGAGTCAATAAATATTTTAAGTTTTGTCTGCTGCACAGCCATATTTAGTTTTATTCAGAATGTGGAAAATATTTATTTTAGCAAAGCCATGAGGGCATCTGTAATTCTTACTACACTATTTCTGCATTATGCTCCATACTGATGTTATCACAAAATTACTCTGACTGTAACTAATGCCAGAGTTAACATTTGTCCTTTTGGTCATCCATCAGTAGAGTGCACTGGTGTCTGTAGCTGCATTTTCATGTCCTCAGAGTGGTTTAATCAAATCCCAGGAGCTCACCAAAGCATAAATTTCGATTCTATTACAGCTTCTGGAGTTTTAATTTTAGTGGTGATTCAAAGCAAAATTTTGTGCTGTATGTAATTCATCAAGAAAAAAAAATCTGAAGGCAGGTCCTTCACCCACATGGCTGGTGATGATCCACAATATAAGATCATCTTTGTCTGTTATGGTCCTTAATTGTGTCTGTGTAGATAAGGGAGACATTGAAGTCGTTCCGTGTTTGTGGGAGAATTCTGAGTGAATCTGTGGGTTCAGGAGCCCAATAAGAGATGGGAAGTCAGTATGGTGGGAAGTATTGCTCATGCCACCAGCGCTAGCAACAAGAGTTAGTGACATAGTGAAAATGGATTGGGCTTTATCTGGCACAGCCAAGTCAGGAAGTGTGTTTTTTTTCACCACAGATCTCAAGCTGCCTACCCCAAACAGGGGCCAAAGATCCTATCACTGAGCAAATGATGAAATGGTTGTCAGCACATTCCCTTATCTTCCTCTTTCTTACCATGTGCAGAGCAAGAACCAAAGTGCCAAGACATTAACCCAGTCAGTCAGCACAATCCTCACGTACAGCGGGGGGTGATTTTTATAAAGTTATTACTGGTGCTTTGTCAAACTTCTCTCATGGCATCCCAGGGGTGGGAACAGCATGAAGTTATTGCTGAGCAGGGTAAATGTGACTGACAGTGCCATCCCTCACTCAGGCATGGAAATTCTTATTTCTGAAAGTTATGGAAAAAGTCAGAAAATCTAAAAAGTGGAAAAAATATTCAGTCTGGCAGACTTCTTACAAAGACATGCATACATCATGAGTAATTGAGAGATTAGTCAGGAGGAATCTGTGTATTTAATGAATAGCTCTAAGGTTTTTTTATTCTTTCCTCTTTCTCTGTCAGGTTTTTTTTTTTTTATGTTTTAATTTCGCTTAAGCAAAACATATCAATAGCTATCCCCTTTATGCTCTGTTTAATATCTAAATTTTTGCCAGCTTGAGGCATGTGTTTAAAATTTCTATTCATACAAATCTTGCAGAGGAAAAGTTGCTAGTCAGCTTTCTTTATTTCCCCTAGTTGACAGTTTGTTAATATAAAAGTAAATTAGTGTTGAAATGCATTTCACAGGAACCTGCCTCTCATTACCTCTGTTTACTTTCTTTAGCTGTAATTTTTTGATGTTGTTGATACTTCTTTTCCCTAAAACGTTTTGACCTCATTGGATTAACCACAGCAATATTGCCTTGAAAGCACAGTGATTTTTCCCCCTCCTCTGATACGCCCTCGCAGCCAAACTGAGATGGAATGTGCTCAAGCATTTCTAAGCTGACTACAACCTCATTGTACAGGGTCTCTGCACTCCTTTATTTGACCATAAGCTAAATAATGAACCTCTCTGTAAAGAATATACCTGCAAAGAAAGAAGAGCCTGTCACGGAAGGTCCAATCTTTATAGCCAATCTTTATGGAGTTTTAGAATCTGTTTATAAATTATTTTTGCCTCATTTTCTCTGTTCACTGTTAGAAATTAAAAACATAGCCAACAAAAGTTTGAATGTTTGTCAATACTGTTTATGACAACACATAATAAAGGTACCTACCTTATTCATATATCCAACAATAGTCCCAAGATGACTTGTGGCCAGCTGGACTATGCTTTACAAAAGGCTGCCCTGATAGAGGTTATTACATGAAAAACTTAATTTTTTATGGTATTTGTCAGTTGCTCTAAATAAAGTGAATGAACATTTTAGAATAAAAAGTTTTTCTGTCTTGTTAATAAACTGAAGTCTTTGAGAATGCCATTTTATTTCTCCTGTGGATTACTAATGTGAGAAGCATTGCATCATGAAGAAAAGCTGTGAACTAGAAGTTTTCCAGATATAAGTTCCTAACATACAAGTCTAGCAATCGTGTGATGTGCATTTCAATATTTATCACAATTAATACTGAGTAATTAAAATGATTGATTTAATATCCCTATAGACCTTTTAGAAGTGAGTGATTACCATGGTAAAGTCAGCATTTCTCAATTAATCAGAAGGGCTGATCTTGGAAATTTTAGATGCCTATTGTTATGTCCATGATTATTTTTGCTAGAACATAGTATTTGTTTACTTAGTGGGGTTGCATAAGTGTTTTGCACAAGGTATAACATGCAGTGCTTACTAATCAAGGCCTCAGTTATCACTTTCTGATAATGAAATGTTAAAATTTGCATTTTTACACAACCACAACACGGAGATGTCTGAGATAGATATAAAATATTGAAATGAAGAAAAGCATATATGATGTTTATTTTTCAAGAATTTGAAAAACATTAAGTGAAGAAATTGTAGCTATAATCTAGTAGGGTACTACAACATAAGAAAATTACATTCCTTGTTAACATTGTGTGTGAAATACATCTGATTAAATAATTCACATGTGCTGTTTCTGAGTTTATTTCCTCTCTTCATGGAAGAGAAAAATATCTCTCCTGTGGGAGGAAAATAAAGTATTTTAGCTATAGACTGTGAACATTTTCTACACATTTAACAAAAATATTAAGGTAATAATGATAAATTACATCAGAGAAGTCAAACCCATTACTGTGTTACGTTGAACCAAAACTACTTTTCCTGCTCCAGATATGATAATACAAGCATGCATATCAAGGGAAGAGAAGGTTTCCAGTAACCCTCTTGTTTTGTCTGGGTTCAGTGCTTGTTGGTCTGCTCAGTTCCAGTAAATGACAGACGAAGCTCTAGCTCTCGCTGCAGTAAGGAATGTTAAGTGTATAATTCAGAGTTAGAGGCAGTCTGGCCTCCAGATATCTCACGCTAGTCAATTTTTTGCCTTCTCTTAAAAGATCAAGCCACTTTCCACTCTAAACCCGACTCCAGTAATATTTTTTTGGTACCACTATGAACTTGGGCTCTTCTTTTATCATCTTTCATGTTGTAGGTTTTGTGGAGTTTTTTGGTTTATTTTTTCCCCTTTTGTCTAGGACTATAGCTGCTTGAACAGTATGGTAACTGTTTTCAATTTGTTAGTTGGAAACAATTTTGCTAATTGTCCTGAAGATTTCAGCTCCCAAACATATTTAGCAATTCCCATTCTGTGAATTTCCTCTTCAGTAACTTCTGAACATCTTTTGAGTTATTTACTGGTTTGTTCAAATTCCAGTGTAGCAAATAGTCGAACTTGACAATAGAGGCCACCACAGTGGTAACTCAGATTGCATAATCCTCTAAAACTACTGCTATATTAATTAAGATGCAAGGCTGTTGATATTGAATGGAAGTGTCAGCATGGCAAATTTTCATAGAAATTGATTTTTGAGAGTTCTTGTAGACTGAAAAAGTGTGTATTGGGGAATATTTTACTCAATTAAAGTGTGACAAAAAGTTAGTTCCTATTCTTGAAACCATTTTTCCTCTGGATATCCTCAAAGCAGTCCAACTGTCTCCCAGTGTACTGTAAAACAACTGCTTTTTTTTTCCAGAGCTAAATATCTGCAAGAGCTCTTGCAGAACACAGGGCAGATCCATGAAAAGATTGTCACACAGCTAACCTAATTTTTTAAAAGATACAATGTAATCAGAGTTTTTCCTAATTCCAGCTTTTTTCACTCATTGAATATGCTTCTTAACGGGTGTCAGACAGAAAGCTGCAGCTCCCTGTCTCGAACAGAGTTTGTTTTGTTCAGATGCATGCTCTGGCTTCTCAGAGCTCTTTTATTTAAGATCTGTGCAGTGACAAATCCATACTATGAAATTCAAGGCATTTTTTAATCAGTACTTGCATTTTAGGTGGAGAAAAAGACTTCATGATTGAAGCTATCACAGAGGCATTTGTACAAGTGACCCAGTCCTCTGTGACTTTTTTCTTTTTTGAGGTGTGAGCCTATGCTTTTTACTTTGACCTGTGAGATTTTGGCAGCATACAGTTTCCGTGATGTATTTTGATCTTATTGTGAATTGAATGTGATTCTGTTAAAATCTTGCCATTGGAACTGGCAAGGGCATTGTGCATCAGACAAGGGTTTCCCTTTGTCTGTCTCTGCATATGAGGAATTGCTCTTCTGTTAAGTGATTATTTCACTGCTTTACAAGTGAATTGCATTTAACCCTTCTGCGTTCTTGGAAGGGTCTGTCTTGAGGTGAAAAAGGCAGAAGTAGCATTCGTAGAATTATAAATTTCTCTTTTTGGTGGCACGTGGCAATAAGATAGTACTGAGGATTAAAAAGGCGAACATCTCTCTATGTATGCACTCCCTCCCTCTAATAAAATATGCACATATTTTTCACATGTGGGTAATACCAAAAGAGAAATTTCTAAATCTTTGGCCAAACACTAGTAACTTAGAAGTTACCTGCAAATAATATCTGGAATAGTCAGTTGTCTTTAGTTTTGGGTGGGCTTCTTCCCTTCTTTATTGGCAATATTGAAGTATGTGATACAACTATTCTCTTTTATACAGCCCCCGTGGTTACTCACTCCTTTGACTGTTACCTTCAACAAAAGTATCTGAAGTTGTTATTTTTTTTTTTTAGAGCGCAGCAAAATTGAATCAGTGGCGATTTAATCATAAAATCAATAGCTGAACTCAAGATCTTAAGAGAAAAATGCTTGGCTGCATAAATCTTTCTGAATAGCACATCATAACAATGGAATGTAGCAGATGCCAGAACTGCAGCTGAGAAGAGTCCAGTTTTTAACGCTATTGTTCTCAAAACATTTATCTTGCCTTATCGTCTTAATCATTTTTCTGGTGTAATAAATATTCTGAATCTGAAGGAGAAAATTACAACATTAATTTTAAAATTTTGCTGTGTTTTTGTAAAAGAATTTTCTTAAGTAATCTTTTCAAGAAAGTAAAGGAAGGTAACTTACTAATAACATGAGAAAATAATAAAATAATTTAATAGAAAGTGTGTGCTATGCTTTTTATGCTTAGGAATGGTGAAATTGGGATAAATTTGCTTTAGTTGTCAAATAGTTTTGTACAACTTCTGGAATAAAATATAAGCAAATGTTAAATAAAATTAAGCAAATGTTCATCTGTGTAAGTGCTGGTGGTTCCTACATTTTAACTGGATTGCACAGCATTCATTTTACTGAGTCCCACCATAGTCAGTGCAGGTTTTACTATCCTTGAATAAGAGCAGAGGTACATCCCTGTGGAGCTCTTTGGAAAATCCCTCCCCAAATATCCAAATAGAAGCTATCTGTAAGTTTGTGTCCTGGCCAAGCAGTGCTCTTGTGTCAGAGGAAGCCAAAGTTCTGCCCCATGGCTTTAAAAGATTTTACTTGCATGGTGCTGCATCACTGTTCAGTGTTCAGAAAGGAAAAAGGCTTAAAGAACGAAAGAGTTGTTGTGTACACTTGGCAATGCTTATATGTTGTAACTTGTGGGTTTTGTCTGCAGATTACTGTGATCTCACCCAGTGAAATGGAAGAGGTTTTTGTATTCTGTTTTTTGTCTGTGTAATCCCCATGTCATGTGAATCCTTTCTTGGTACTTAAGAATTGACTTGAGCTCCAGCAAAAAATTCAGATGCACAAACTCTTTGGAAGGACTGATACTGAAAGACATTTTCTTCCAGAACTGTTCCTGATTTTTGTGGGACATGGTGCCATTTGTGGGAGTCAGAGCACCTCAGATTCCCAGAGATTCAGTGGGAAATGAGCATTTGCAGCACTCTCAAAATCTGAGCTGAGGAGAAGATAGCATTTTTGCTCTATCACTCTCTTTCTTAGCTAGGTTTACTTTATCAGTTTGGGGATTGTTCAGTAACTGTCAGAGTCAGTTAAAATATCATAAGAATCCAAACATCCACTCTGGTTTTTAATCCTAATGCACAGGGGAAAGCTATCTTTTTCCTCTTGGAGTGAATTGCTTTTCATCATAGTGGCATGATTTTTTGATCTTTCCTCTTATTTTACTGTAGTTTGGGTGTTTCTAGTGAGAGGACAGCTCAGAGTTTTCATATTTAGGGTGAGGTCAACAATGCTTCTTATCTTAATCAGCTACTGTGTTTATTCACTTGAAATATGTGGAAATCTGAAGAAACGTCTTGTATTAGCAGAGATCAAGCCAAACTTTAAAAAAAATCAGGTCTCTTAGAAATTTCTGATACTTCACATTAGATTTTGATTAGTTTTCCTTTGCACAATTCAATATAAGAAACGATACAACAACAGTAGAATGGAAAAATGGTATTACATTCTAATAACAAAAAAAAAGGTCTTAAACTAGAAACTGCTGATCCAAACGTGACCATTGTGAGTCACAAACGTAAATTACTTAATAGCAGTTGATGAAACTTTTTTTCTTGCCAACAATCTCTTCTGTGGTACTTGCAATTTGTTCTTTATACTTTGTCATAATTTAATTCTCTTCATGTTTGTGGTTCAGTTTTTTATACTGGCCCTCACAATAGTTCTCATCAACAGTGCCCATTTATTCCTCTTGTGTCATTCCTCATAGTAATTCTGGTGTCAGCATGTAAACTTAGAAGTGTATATACAAATACTGATGGTAACAAATGTGACAGTCAAATGCTGTGCAAGTAGACTTGGTGTGGCCAAGTGTTACATACATTCAAGAACCAGTTACTTGGAATGCAGGGAGATATACTGCACTATGAGGTGCCAGTGTTGGGCCATACTTACCAATTTGTCAACAATTATGAAAAATGCTGAAGACCAATGTGGCCAGTCTAAACACTGATCTAGTGAATATGTTTCCTTATGGACCTTTCTTGGGGCTATGGTATGTATTGCATATATGAGGCTTTCAGTAAGATTAATGATTTACCTGTTATGTTTTTAAAGCTATAATGCAACTCAAAGAGGATTGTCCCCTTAAAATCTTAAAATAAATATTAAATAATAATAATGGTGGTTTTTTGTTGTTGTTCTCCATGTAACATGAACTTTCATAAGTAAATGAGTACTATGTAATATTGTCATATCTCACTAGAGATATATGATCTGGAGGTAGCATCAACCATTACCCTGTGCTTGTGTACTGCCATAAATAAAGCTACTTGACTTGTTCTTTCATGTTACTTTAAAAATACAATTAATATAAATTATAATTTATAAAAATGACTGATAAAAACGAACCTAAAACACTACATGTTTATGATACAAATTAATCTTCAATAGAGGAAAATGTTGAACTAACATTTTGTAACAGTGTAAGGACAAATATGCATACGGAAACACGGTATTGTGTTTATTTGAATTGTGCAGGTGGATCTCCTGTCTGCCTGTGTTTGCTGACAGATTTATAAATCCAGCCACATAGCACAGAGGCTTTGTCCACACTTTAAGTAAATTATGTTCTCAAGTATAGGCTGCTTTGGTCATGGAAAAATATATCTGTATGAGACTTGAATGAATAATGGTTTTCATTGTGAGCTCCTCTTTATCAGCTGCAATAAGAGAGATTTGAGTGAATATCCAACCTCCCAGTTATGTACGGGTAATGCCATATCCTTGTAATCTATCTTTTCTAATTATGACACAGTGTGTTTACTTCTGAAATGCCACATGCTATTAAATGGCTCTTACTTGTCTGTTACTGCTTTACAGTAACACAGCCTTTTAATCACACCAGTTCTGACAGAGAGTAAGACATTTACGTATTTTTATTTTGCAGTAATTTCCTGTTTTATGTGGAGGCGAGGAAAAGCTTGGGATTCAGCTAGTGAAATAGAGAATTATAATCTAGAATCGTCACTTGCTAGTTCAGTTGAAATGTCACAAACCTGTGTAGCAGACCAGTGGGGAAGGTTTCCTTTGATTGTCACACAAGAGTGGTTTTCAGATTTGATTTATTTTAAAGAATAGAAGAAAACTTTAGTAGGAGAATATATAAAAGAAAGTACTAAGACTAGAAAGCTGGCAACCCCGTGATTAGGAAATAACAGAATTGAAGAATTCAGCTTGCCTATGGATTTTTCCATTTTCACATCCGTGGTGATGATGCAGGGTTTATTACAAAGCCACCTGCATTTTGTCATTGGCCTCCACTTTTGTACAAAGCAGACATGCCAGGAGGCTGAAAACAAACATGATTTTTAAGGTCTTTGCTTAAAGTGTGGCCAGAGGTAAAATTCGTACGCTGAATGAGGAGCTGGATTGCAAGAAGATCTTGTGGCAAGGGTAGCTGAAGGCTGTGCTAGAAAATTGAATTCTGTCTGTAACTATTTTCTGTTACAGATGGCTCAGCAAATAAATTTCATGGCTGTCTTTAATGTGTCTCAGTTTCTGTCACTAATTTAAACCTGTAGAATGATTTGCATCTCTGATTGCAGCTGAGGTGAATAGGAGCTGTGTTTGACTATATTAACCTCTACATAAAGCTGCAAATCACAAGTAAGTTGGGTCTGGCATGTCTGAAAGGAGACATCAAACATCAGAAGATTCTTCTGATCTCGATATTACCCAGCTGTGCTTCTGTAAAATGAGTTTAAGAATACTTCTTTCCTCATATTGTAAGCTTTTAACTAAAATAACTGTTGAAGAAAAGTTCAGATGTTACACTAATGAACACCACAGGAGAGCTCATGAGGAAGTCAGTGATAATGTCTCAGGAGAGGACTGGAATCTCTTCAAGGCTGAGGGTAACACATCGAAGAACAGAAGTGAAGCAGGATGCTGCAAAATTGCTTATTTCACGGGATTTGTCCTTCCTGTGCACTGAATGAGATCCTGCAAAAACAGTAGTATGTGATTATGTAATTGAAGATTTTTTTTTCAATTATCTGTGCACAAAGGCCAGAGGAAGGTTAACTCTGGCATTTCCTAACTTCAGTTGTCCTTGATTGTGCAAACCTAATGGTGTCTGACTGTTTCTGGGAGGGGTTTATATTGTTGAGATGTCTGTGTATGTGTAGATGAAACTGTAATTACTGTTAGAGATGGTTTGTTAGAATTTTAATGTATCCCATATGCAGAGCAGAAAGTCCTCTTAACAAAATGTAATTTCCTTACTTTCCTTGTTTCATTTCTTCCCACTTAATCAAGATGTTCTCCACTATATTTTTGAGACATTTTAAGGAAGCTGAAATTGACAGTGATTGGAGTAATCAAACTACTTCCCTGTGAAGCAATCTGGTTGGGACTAGAACTTCCTTTTTAATTTAATCATTTATTGCAGCCTTTGAATGATCCAGCAGTTAGTACAACAGCAGCCTGGTTTGTACAACCTATGTAACACCAGAACACAGTATTTCATAATAAAAAGGGAAAAAAGGAACAGAGATATTCTGTTGTCGTACTTCCAGCATGCTCCTATTAATTAAAAGATTTTTTTTTTCACTTCAATTTTTTATTCTATGTATAATTTCAGGGGAATTTCTGGTTACACATTTGAAAAATATTCCTTCATCTTCTCCGGTATTCTCTCCAGGGTGATGCATTGGTGTAGTTTGGTTTGGGGTTTGGGGGGGTTGCTTTGCTTGCTTTTTTGATTTTTTGTGTGTTTGTTTGTTTTTAAGGCAACATAATTTATAGTTATTGATGATTGATTTGTGTTGTCTTGTTGGAAACAGAAAACAAAACAGTTGGGGCATTAGGAATAGAGGATTCAATGTTCCTCTTAACAAAAGAGTGTCAAGAAAATATCTATCTAGGAAAAAGATGTTAAGGCTTTTACTTCTGCAGTGTAAGTTTCTGAAGGAGCACCTCAGGAGTGTTGGAGTCTGGATGAGTCAGTCCTGTGTGGACTGAAATTTGAGGGAAGGTGGCGTTTTTCTAGGAAGTGAAGTTCTCTGAAATGCATACAATCTTCCTGTGTATCTGAGGTAATGGCAGGGTGCCCAGAGCTTTGTGGAGAGATTCCTACTTCTTCAGCAATAAATAAAGTAATTAAATAAATATATTTAGTAAAGGGTAGGATATCTTTGAAGTCAAGATAATCTGCTAGATGAAAGACTGGAACTGGCATGCAGTGCCAAGCACCCTCTGTTTCCTTAGTGCCTTTGGTGCCAACATCCTCAAAAAAAACAAGGATCATAATCCTTAAGACACCAGATTTGAAAAAGGATTTCCTTTAGATCTCAGGTTGTTTTTCTTACTCTCCAGACTTGTAGCTAGTGGTAAGACAAATGAGTCTTCTAGAAATTATGACATGTTTAATAACTGTATCAGGTTTCAGATTACAGGTTACATCAAATAATATAATAATTTTCCTTTAACTATGGACAAAGTCTTGATGCCCATCTGCCCTTGGAACAGAAGTTGTCTGTTACCTCTTTAAGAAGCTGCCCAGTGTTCATATTTGGGCACCTGGAATAGAAGAGTTAAAACAAGGCCTGTGTACTTGATACTTTCCCTCAAAACTCTCCCAGTCTTCAACCCTTTCCATTTTGGGAATGCAAATCAAACTGAGGCTGGTGTGGCTTGCCTGTTTAGTCTGCAATGGATTTCTGCCAACTAGTTGCCCACTCTCCCTTTGAACTCACACATCCACAGTTGTCCTCAGGCAGGGAGTGCCATGTGTCCACTTCCTGCTAAATGAAGGACCACCTTGTTCTCCTTACTTTGAACGTGGCTTGTGTAACAAAGGGCCACTAAGTGATGACAGTGAGTAGTACTCCCTATCTCTCTTTCCTCTGTCACCTACAGACCTTTCTTAGACCTTTGTCAGATCTCCATTACATGGTCTCTTTCCCAGCTTGAAGAGTACCTGGCTACACCCTTTTTTGCCCTGGCTGTCCCCACCCAGGACCCACACCCATGCATCCTCTTCCTGTGGCTCAACAGCTTCAATAAATCCAGGCTGGGATATCTACACATGCCCTGGGCTGTCACCTGGCTGGGAGCAGCAGGAACTGGGTTGCCCATGATGGAGGAGGATCTGGAAGCCAGGCTGATCCCAGAGCAGAAAAAGTCCTCACTGAGTGGGTACAATCTCACAGTATCTGGGCTGGACAGACAGGGTGAGGTGGAGAAGCAGATCCAGGGTCTATCCAGAGAGTCATTTTAGGAGCAGCTGGAGACAAAGGCCAGAGACAGATACACCTACAGCATATGTCCAGCAAGAGCTGAAAGCAAATTAAGGGCTTTTAGTGCACTCAGGACACTGTCACACTTATCTACGTAGAATTTTATTTGTCATTTTATTGCCTAGTCACTCTGTCTTATAAGAGACTGAGTTTTCTGTTCTTTACAGTTTGCCTTCAAGGTGTCTACTGTCTGGAGCACCTTTCCATCAAAGTACAAAGCAATCTTTGTACTCTTCTACTGGTTTTCCAGATACTTTTTGGATACACTAATTAGTGTGGATCCCAGCAAAGACCCCTGTGGAACTCTGCTGGTGACTTTTTTGTGTTTTTAGAGCTTCTCATTTGCTCCCATACCCTACTTCTTAACCAGTTACTTGTCCATGCCAAAACTTTCCTTTTTGTACAATGACTTCTTAGTGGCCTTTAAAGCTTATGGTGAAAGTCTTTGCCAGAGGCATTCTGGATATCCAAGTGAAATATGTCCGCTGGGTCAGGTTAACCCACATCGCACAACTGAAGCCTGCAGAGAGCTCCAAGAAGCTTTTAAGACAAAATGTCACTTTACAGAAGTCATGTTGACTCCCCAAATAGATTTTATTTACCCAGGTGTCCACTAATTCTAGCATTTCTTACACCACAGATCCTTTGTGGTAGCCAAGGCACTGGTCTGGTCAGAGGGAGAAATTGTAGTAAACTGGTTTTACCTGACTGCCAGTTACCAGCAAACTTTACAGGTGTTAATATTATTAGCAAATCTTCAGGATGTATGACTTGTAATTACACTCCTATTCCAGTGCTCTAGACTAAGACTGGATCTGGTAAAAATGGGCCTGAAAATAATAGGATTTGTTTGATCACGTTGACAAGCAGTGGAAAGGACTGAGTGGTACTTCAGGTACTTTATTAAAATGTAATGAAAGCTTCCAGCAGCTTACTTGAGTGGTAATTCCTTACAACTGTGAACATTAGCAGAACAACCTTTTCAGCTGCAATGAATAGCTAGACCACCCTCTGACACTTCGGTGAAACTGTAAAATGACTGTTTTCTCTCAGACTGTGAAGGGGAGAAAAGTGCCATCATTGCAAAAAGAAAGGATTAATTTCTGCTTTCTGCTGAAATGCAGAAGAGACAGAAATAAACTATGATGCAGAAGGAACTGAGATAGTCTGCAATGCACCATATATGCTATGAGTTCTTTCTCACAAATGAGGGAACGAACCTGTTATTCTGCACAGCACAGCTCTGGCAGCCATGGCACTAATGTCCTACCTTGCCCTAAAAGGACAGAGCACTTCTGCATGTTGACTAAGATGTGGTCACATAAATAGATTATTTGTTATTGATGGGCAGTTCAGAGATCAGTTGGTTCAGACATCAGAGGTTTTTAGACCTTTCTTTTTGAAAGACCATGCAGATGTCAGCTCTAGGTGGAAGATAATGTTGTTGTTCTAGTTTTGTTTTTTTCAGTTATCCAAATGCTGAGAAACTTCTGATACTATTACATCCTGTAAAGTAATTGCTTTGTCAGAACAGGGCATCTTGTTTCTTGTAAATGGAGTAGCAAGGTTTTCATGTGCAAGGAAAAACAAAATTGGCTTAAAGGAAATTTAACTTTGTGACAAAACAGTGTTAAATATTTTTACACCAGAACTGGGGTGTTTTACTGTTATCATAATTTTTCATTAAATAATACATTTTACACTGCATTTGCTAGGAGTTACAGATTACAACCAGAATAAGGTGATTTGCCATTATAGCTCCTGCTTTGGCTCTTGAAATGAAACCGGGCCTCTGTTTAGTGCTGGGGACACAGTCCTGGGAGAAGGACTAGCTTCAGCCAGGACAGAGAGTTGCTTTGAGCAGAAATCTGCTGTAGGTAACAGAGCAACTGCAGTCCTGTTACATATGGTGTAGGGTGGCCTCACTGCCATTAGGGAAGGGATGTGAACATGTGGCTCACATTTTTATCACCTCATAGTGATAAAATCAGTAGGTGTTGTAAGGCTGGCTTTCCAGACTTAGCATAACTCTGCATCACCCCTGTATCATTCAGCCCACTCTGTTCCTTATATTTTGCTGAAGCTGCTTCATCACAACCCTTTCTCTACAGACAGCCAAAATAATACCATTTCACAAGATTTGAAGTTAAGCATGGTGGTATTTATTTTTGTTGATTTGTCTTACTTGGAAGGTTTGTATGATCAGCTCTTTAAGGCTGATGTATCCATATTTTTGTCTCTTATTAGCTTGCATTTGTTTAATCAGTAGCCTCAGAGGTAGCACTTGTGAAGAGTCAGGAAGCTTGAAAGAAAAGGTGCAATTCTCTGTCTGGTTATAAATAAAGACACTTCTAGCAAATGTTTGCAAGTCATAGTTGGTGAAGAATCTAGGAGTTGCCTGATTACTTACAACCAACCCTCTGCCATTTCCATAACTAAAAACTGCTCAAAGCTGCTACTGGCTCTTCACTGTAGTTATGTTTAAAGTTCAGGCTGGAGCAGACTTACCAGATGATCCAAAAAGATTAAGACTGTCACAATTACTACTCCAGAGTGCAACATAGTATCTTGAATAGTGGCACAGGTTACCGCAGTTCCAGAGCCATTTAGACCAGGGTGACATCACCCTTTTGTTTATATGGCATTGCATAAATGCAAGCGGTACCTGAATGGTTTTAGAAGTCAGAAGGAAAATGCATTCCACCCAACCATTAAGCAGTGCCCTGAAGTTTTCATAACTGATCCAGACTGAAGAAAATACGCAAGCACTTACCATCAGAGCTATTATAAGAATTTTGCCTTCATGTAGTTGTAGCAGCCTGATCATAATGACTCAATTACCACATGCTACAAAATGTTGTAATTGCTGTTAGCCCTGCAAACTGTCAGAGCCTGTTTTGGCTGTTCTGGCTGAATAGTTTTGAGTCTGACTACACGAGGTGATCGGAGCTGCCTGGATGGAGAAAAGCCTGCAGTCATGAGAGTCACAGTAGAGCTGTCTAGCACACCCAAAAGCTTTTCATAGTACAGATGGATCTCCAGCACTCTGTCTCACCACAGAATTTGCTGCATAATAACACTTAAGAAAACTACAAAGAAGAAAGAAAATATTTGAGTTACTGGAAAGCTATTTCAATGAGTAACCAAGTTGTTGTTATTAAATAAGATTGATATTTCTTGCCAAAATATATTGGTTTTGTTGAAACTTAAAGGTGTATTAATTTTAAAGTGATGTGACAGGATAAAAATTCTAGCTTAAAAGTTTTAATGATGGAGAAAATAATTGCTCTGAAAATTCAAAGCAAAGTTTTAAGTAATTATTTTAAATTTTCTTCAGTGTTTAAAAAAGGTTTTCTAAAAGTTTTAAAGGCAATAACTATCAAATGTTTTAATACTTGTCAGAAATTACTTCACAGAATATTTTTTTGAACAAGATTTCTATTTTTCCTTTTTTTTTTTTTAATAAGATTTCCCATCTAATTATTCCTATACTTCTCATTTTGAGAAGGTTGATTACATCTATCATCTTTTTAAGTTTTCAGTTAATTTTTGCTACTCCAAATTAATGTCTGGACCAGCTGATCGGGTACAAGGTTCATATTAGGTTCAATACTTGGAGGTATTTAAAAGTTTCTCAGCTTTTCCAGGGAGGGCTCTACTGAAGCTCTCCTGGACCATACTGAAGACTTCCCTGTTGATTTGCACGCACTGCTCAGCAACTTTTGCTGAAAAACTTGCAATGATTGATGCTAGTGCCAACCGCACAGCTACCAAAATAGATTTAATAGATTTCATAAGAACTAGGAGATCTGGAATAGCCTGTCTCTTGAGGGAGGAGGTACAATCATTCTTTAACTCTAGGCCAGCAGCTGTTTTGCAGACCTTGGCACTAGGGTCAACTGGAGTAATTAGAATAAGAAGGAATACTTTCCCTAAGGAGCTCTTTATATTGACTGTAGCTTAATTGAGCTAATAGCTGAGAGTCCTTCATAGAAAAGCTCTGAAGAGAGCAAGCACAAAGCCACTAAGTTTTATTGACTGAACTCCTGACCAAAGTCAGTTCATCTGCCTAAAAATTCTGCCATTCTTGCCATGGGAGTTTACCATAGCTCTGGGCTTAGTCACTGGCTTTTGTGGAAGAAATGATGCTGTCACAGGACAGTAACAAGGTGGATTTAGGTTCACATGATGGTATACAGAGTAAAATGACTGATTATGCACATAAGTAGTGTGAAAGGAATTTTTCAGTTTTTCTTATCCATAGCAATTAGACACCATGATCAGGGTGAAATGCAAGACTTCCTTTATTTCCTGTTTACACAGGCTTTATCCTTTTTACTCTGTGCTTCTTACTGGTGGTTTTGGACTCTTTCTCCTTGTTCCTCAGTGCTTTGACAGCCGGTCCAGCTTAGTTTTGCTACAGCCATGGTGTTGGACTAATTTCTGCAGACTATTATGAAATCACTCATGACTCATTTTTCTCTCGCTTCCATGAGTGAAATATGCCCTCTAAAAAAATCTCATGGTATGGCAAGGAACACTTACCAACTTGCTAAGTATGCTGAACTGTGTTTAAGCAGGTCTATAAAGCGGGTTCCAACATACACAGTGCAGCATTAATATGCCTCTTCCTAATTCCTGTCTGTACTATGGCCTGATGGATATTTTGGAATATCTGTGCACTCAGGATATAGTATATCTTATTCAGAAGGAGTCACTGTTAGGAGAAAGGGAGAGTCAGATCTTTTTTCACTAGGCTTTGTCTGCTTTTTTTTTGATCCACTCTTGTGTGAGTACAATGAGGCGATGATTTAACAAGTAAAGTGGTGCTTTGCTGTGCCTTAACTTATTTTACTTCTTGCTTTTTCTGACACTGCCTCTATAAAGGTAATATATTGCCCAAATGAGGCCTTTTACTTATAGGGGTTTTTTTTCCCTCCAGAAAAACGCTGTGACCTGCTTCATTATCTTACAGTTTTTATTACTTGCTGCATTCAAATATATGTTAGAGGGACATAAGGTAGTGTTGTTGGAACAATTTTTCAGATTACTTCTTGTTTCTGCAGACCTTTTCTTTATTGTGTATGCCTGGTGGGGACCACCTTGAATAATGATTCGAAACTAACACTGCAGATTGCCTAATAAAAAGAACTGAGAATTTTCTCCACTCTGTTGCCTACTGTTGTCTGATCAGATATTTTAGTCAATCATAAGTGACATAAGTTTTTCCATATAAAAACTTGCCATGCTTCAGATATTCACCTTAAGCAACTTTTATATTTCTGTTGAACTTTGTGTGTGAAGATAGTAAGGTAGGTCATTTCCTTCTGTGACAGAAACTGTACATGACCAGCAGTCAGGTCACTTGATGAGGTTTTGTTATTGTCAATTACAGTTTTTCATGTTTGAGTCTAAAGGCTGTGATCCAAATCCTGCTGTGAAAACATTTCTTTTGAGTTTTGAATGAAGCCTAAAACTAGATGGTCTTGCCAAGGATGATGAAAGGCAAAAAGCTTTTAGTAAGCATAAAATGTTGAACTAAAATAAGGAGAATTAGATGTATTTTATGTGTTACTTATTTAATATGTTTAAACATAACTTCTTCAAAACTTTAAACTTATTACCCTGAATTCCTATGTTTAAGTGTTCCTCTGGACTTCTGATAAAATAGCTAAAATATCTGGGTGAACAAAAGTGAATAGAGTTCATGGTAACTTTCTACTTGACAGTATGGTAGGATGCAGATGTGGGAGATAGCTAGTTCTATTCCCACCAGTTTCCTCAGACTGCTTTTGAACACTGCACTGATACGCTTCATTAGTGCCTGAAGTAAATTTTCAATGCAGGGAAATGATCACTGAGATAAACACTAAAAGAGCAGAGATAGAAGTCATTGATGGGTTCATTTATGAACTCCAGTTTACAGTGTGCAGTTTAATATTTTACAGCATGTGTGTACAAGTTAGGCAAAAAAAAAAAAAAAAGAGAGAAGCCCAAGAACACTGCTTTATTCTGCTGTTGTAGGAGGTGAGATTAAACACCTTGCTGCTCTACTTGGTGCATTTTGAAGAGTCATACTGCTAACAGCATGGCATGTGCCATAGCAATGGATGTATGCTTTCTATTTTGCTGCTTTTTTATTAATTGTCACACATAGCAAATTGCTCTTCTGTTAATCACTTTGTTCCGTAACACTGACAAATTTCTGATTCTCCCTCCAAACATTGCAGTTAACTCTTCATAATCATAAAACTGTAGTCATGGGTAAAAACATACTATTAACTATTTGTTTCTAACTTTTTTTGTTTTCTGCTATTGCAAAGTAAATCTATGTTCAAGAGGCAAAGTCCCCTCCCTCTTTAAGAGAAATAGGCTTTTATTCTCCATGTTGTTATGTTTGTCTTTGGGCTTGCACCCTTGTTTGTTCAAGTGATAGCTCAAAAATTACAGTGTTGCAAATGTTAAGATTTTAAATATCTGAAGAATCAGAGTCATTGTGATTAAAAACTATAGTGAAAGGTAAGTAATGCGAAAGCAGTGGGAATTGTAAGCTCTCTTGGAGTTTCAGAGTCAGGTGTTCAGTATTAGAATTTGGTTAGTGTCTCTTCCATATTTACTCTTTTTATTAGGTCTGATTTATTTTGGATCTCTCTCAGGCTTAATCACTGGAAGACCCAGGACTTAGCATCCCAAAAGGATTCAGTCTCTGTGTGTTTGAGAGTTTCAACAATAGAAAATTTGCAGTCAAACTGGGCTTCAATTCTCAGAGGTGTCTAGATAATCTGTCTAGATACTCAAGTTACTTTCATATTGTTCTTAGTTCATATTTCAGGTACAAAGACAGAGAAGAATGATAAATGGACTCCAGCTCTAAATAGGATGATATCTTTTTCACAGTAGCTTTGAAATAGGCTTTCCTTGAGAACAGTTGAAATGTAATAATAAGTGGTATTGGAAATGATGTTAAAGAGAGTGCCATGGCCACTGGTGTAGGCTGAGGTAGGTTTGGCTGGAAAGATTAGCTGAAAAGTTGCACAGTGAGGATGTTAAGTTTTGAGGTGATGGTGCATGTTGGCTTGCTTGAACTTCACAGCTTTGTTGAATACAAAACAACTGCAGAGTTTAATGTTTCAAGAAAATATTTTAAAAAAATAACCTCAGACAGAAAGAATATGGAGGCAGCGCAGGACTTGGCTTTCTTTAATTGAATAGTTAAGGCAATTAACGCAGTACAATGTGTTAAAGGTCAAGTAAAGGCACAATACTTGGTTGTAAATGTGAGTGTATAGTCATTATTAAGAGAGAACAGTTTGTTCACTTGGTTTTATAGAAGGATGATGCCATAAAGTTTTGTCTCATACTCACTTCCCGTCTCATTTTAAGGAACACTGTGCACCTGTCATTATACTTCCTAATCTTTTAAAACCTCCTTAAACTGTGTCTCCAGAGCTAACAAAATACCTTTTTCCTGTCTACTTTATATGTAAATAACAGATTCATGAAAGAGGTTTCCTTTGCTTGATTGGCTTGGTTTGGTTTCAGAAATTGCAGAGCAAGTCAATTGTAAAACTGCAGTTTCCATTAAATGGCAAGTGCTTTAGATGTTGTTTCCAAATAATGCTGATGACTGCAGAACCATCACAGAAAATAAATTCCTTCGCATGAAGCAAGTCTTGTGTTAAGACTAAGAAAGCATTCTTGGTCTTACATGAAGCAGAATAACTTGCTGACATTGAATTGGGAAAACAAGAAGTTTCCCCAAACAAACATGAATTCTATTTTCAGAATTTCTCTTTCAGTTAAGAATTGATTTCTCCTGGTATTTGAGATTGAAGCTGTCCAGTATTTTGTAACTAAATGCTTTACAGGTTTTTAACACAGAGACCAGTTTAACATTGTTGCAGACACATTTGAAAACATCACACCAATATCTGGAAACCTGCTCTTTAAGATGTAGAGTAGACAAATACTAAAAACAAGACATAAAGCATTTTAGAATCTAAGAGAGAAGTTTTAAAGCCAAACTTAGTCAAGCTTATAATAATTTTTCTTGCTTAAGGAGAGGATATTTTCAGGTTTTATGTGGTAAGTGGTCATAGTTGACAAAAAAGGACACAGTTAATCAGTTACTTATTTCTGATCTGATCACTTTAAATTTGGCTTTTTCTTTCAGTAAGGAAGCAAGATGCAAAAAGGAAAGTGGAGCCCATAGTGTCCATACTCAAGGAGTTAATGCATGTAGTTTGATCAGAATAAAATTCTTCACTTTGAAGTGCATTCATCCATGGAATATTTTTCTTTGGGGAACTGGTAGAAAAAGGCTTTAGAGTTGGAAAAAGCACTGGAATGTGTGGGGAGAATTTTTGATTGATTGTAGTGGGCGTTTGGTGTCTAGAGCAGTTGCAGAACAGGATGGAGGTTAGGAAAATAAATTACGTAGCCCAGACTGACAAAAATTAAAGGTTCAGGTATAGTCACACAAAGATCAGTCATTGGAAGCTTCATGGAAGCAAAAAGGAGACACTTGGCTGTTCAGTACAAGACTTTGCAGTCTGTGTTCACAATGTTTTCTCTTCAGCTATTTTTAAGGAGAAATACACCAACATACCAGGGGTGGAAATTAGTAATACATCAGTGAAGGAATTACTGTTTTGACTTAGGTATGCCAGTCCCTTCCATCTTTACATCTGATAGAAACAATGTGATAAGAAAGCAGTTCTAGATGTTGTATTACCAAAATTATTCTGAATTATAATAAATGGCTTGTTTGAGTATATAGAGCAAAAACAGCATTAGAGATATCAGAGTAACATTAATTATCTAAAATGCACAGATTTCTCCACCACAACAGATATGTCTGCCATATTGTACATAGTATTATTCTGTCCTCAGCAATGAAAACTATTGAGAAGTAATTTCTGATCTCACTTTTACTTCTGTAGCTGCACTATTTCCACCAAGTCCCTAAATGAAGTAGAAAAGGTAAAATCTTGGCTTAGCAAAGAGGCTCTAACCCTTTCCAGTCTCCTCATCCCTCCATTAGAAGTATACAAGAAAATACCTGATATCCTTATTCAGCACATTTTTTTTTGCAATTTGGTCTGAGCGGAACTCATTGAATAATAAGTGCTAACACTGAATATGTTATTGTCAGTGGAAGATGAAAGAATGGCTGATTTTCTGATGTGGGGAACAGAATATTTCTGTGTGTAATAGAAAAACTTTGTATTGTTTTGTGATGTTAAAAAATCCCAAACTTTTTGACTTGCTACATCTTGCAGATCAGATGAGACAAATATATTGCAAACAGCTTATTTTTTAATAACTTAATAAAAGGACCCAGAAAATACTAAAGTACTAAAATATAAGTAGCCCAAATAATACTGAAATAGATACTTTGAAAACTCATAGAGAGGACAAGTAATAAAATGCTTAAAATGTTTCAAAGGCCCTGTATGAAATCAATTTTGAGGTGATGTTTCCCAGTATGTCTAGAATGTCTTGGTATTTTATTAGAATAGTGAATTCCAGTGTAAAGTGATTTTGCACAGTTTCTGTAACTTGTTAAACAACAGCAAAATGAAGTTTCAACATCTACTGCAAGAGATACATGTAATTACTAGCAGATTTTCTGGGATAGCTAAAAAATTCTAAAAAAAAAACCTAGCCACAAAATTTGGCCTATAAACAGACAAAGCTTGAAGAATATCACTGATAAGCAGTACAATAACCCCACTACTTTGTGTTTTCTAGAGGTTTTCATAGGAGTCAAAAATTGTGCCTATCCAGAATACTGATAGTAGCAGCCAGAAAAGACATTCCAACATGGGAGCCTGGGATAGAAAACTCTGCAATTGAACTAACCTCTTATAAGCAATAAAAGATTTTGAATGCATCATGCATCAAATGGAAACTTCTTTGGGATATTGGGGGTGTGTTGGATTTGCTGGGTAAAGCACCTGGTGAAAATGCTTTATTTTCTCCTTTCACTGCATAGAATATTCTGTTATCCAAGGATTTAATCCTAACAACTTCTTTGGTCTGTGTCCACTGTGTGTGTAGAAGAAATGTATGCATCTGTATGACTGAGGTTTACGAAGATCACCTGTGCCTAGCTGTAACATTATTTTAATCTGTATCTGCACAATTTGGTGAGAAGTTCCTACAAAACACTCTTCCTCACTAAAAGATTGCTAGCTCTTTCCCCACTCATTTTTGAACTGCTTCCCAGAGAAGTATGACACTTGTTTGCACGAATGATACCTGAGAATTTGTTTAGCCATACAGCTCTTCAGCTTGTGCAGCCTGTTGTTGAGTCTAACTGCTCCCATCAATGTACTCCAGTTGAGGATGTGATCCTCATCATAATGCAGCAGCTGAACAGGCAGGAGCCAGCAGCCCCAGCTTCTTGCTGGAGCAGAAAAAGTACAACATTCTTGATGTCCATTCCTCTTGTAAATCTTAGCAGGATTTGTGATGGAGTGTGATGTGTGGATCCCAGATTAAAAACATAGTGTTACATGCAGCAACCTCACAAAAAACCACCTCACCTGTTCCCACCCTATCCATTCCCTGACTTAATTTTCTTTTTACTGACATCTGTGCTAGTTTATCTGCTTATTAAACTCACCTGTGTACTGAGTAGTTAATACTTTTTTAACCAGCATATCTTAAATGAACTGTCAATACCATTCTTTGTCCCAAACCTCTGCTACTTTGTGGAAAAAAAAATCCAACTCGGGCCAAAACTAGCAAGTCAATTCTGTTATTTTTACAAGATTATCACAGGAATGCCAATGAAAATATTCTTAAGTTACAATGGGTGTAACACAGGATTTTCACATTACCCCCTCCCTCTGGGGGAAATCCATAACTTTGTCTACAGTGTGAACTCCACTCATATGGGTCAGGGCTGATTTACCCAGTCAGTGTGTTTGTTTCCACTTCCATTTTCATTGGCACAAAACCAAACAACTAAGGGGAAACAGGCAGTGCAGGGCCCCCACCCTGGCTCTGAACGTATTTTCTTCTATTGTAGCTGGTTCCCTCAATTTCCCAGATCAATCAAAACCTGCTGGAGTCACTGCTGTGATAAAGTTGGTTGCTGTCAGGGAGTAGGATATCTGTGCTAGAGTGATCAAGAGGGGTCACGCATTTTTTATTGGCAATGATAACCCTGCAGAAATAAATAAATACTGAATTCCAGCATAAAGTGGGACCTGGGGGCAGTATGAAATATCTGGAAACACGCTGAATGTCTAATGGTCTCTGTATTGTGCTGCCATCCCACTCAAGAACATCAGCTCTTGCCTTTTCGGGTCTATCACAAAGTTTTGGAGATCCAGCATGTAACAAATACTGATAATGTCAATATCTGGATGAGGCCTTTGAAGACTGGATAGGATGCTATCTAGTCTTGAGAAGTGGTCAGTTCCCTGAAATGTCCTGTCCAAAGAATCAACAGCCTGCATATGAGTAGTACACCCTAAACTGGTGTAAAATTCCAGTCCACTTATGTCCCTAATGAAAAGATTAAGAATCAAGCTGTGTTTTATCTATTTATTTATGAAAAAATAAATAATGTATTCTCTCTTGGTGTAGGACTGTGTTACACAGTTGTGGCAAGAAGTGCAAATCAGCTTCTACTGTCCTGGTTTTAATGGAAAGACTGCTGCTGGATTTAGTAGTAGCTGGTTACTGCCTATGTTCATGGTAAATGCTTCCTGAGTCAGTAATTTACTATTCTCATGTCTGCTTTTCTAATCTTAACCTGATTTGAAAATTAAGCTTTGCTCTTCCTGAGTTTTTTTGTACATTATTACTGTTACTGACCTAGAGTGTATCCTGAAAGATAATTTTGATTATCATGTTAGAGACAGGATGTAATACGACCTGTTTCTCCCAGATTTCTGTGTAGTGTTTGAACATCAAAACTAATGAGAATTGCTCAGTTGGCTCCTGTGAAAGATACACAAGACAGAACCTTGTGCTCTGCCTCACATGGCTTCTTTTGCTTTCCCTTAAATGCAATGGCCACTTCTTTTCCAGTAAGTGAGATGTGCCCAGGGCTGTTCTGTGACCCAGGCAGCAGCTCATGCTCTGCCCCAAGTGCACACAGTTCCAAAAACTAGGGTAGCTGTATCCAGGCTGCATGTTGGGAATGGCCTGTGACCTGTGCTGGCTGCTCAGCCGTACCCAGGAGGAGTTTGGAGAAGAGCTGTCTGGGCTGGCCTGAGTAGTGCCAGAGCCTTGAACTGCAGCCATATGGGCTGCAGACTAGGATTGTGTCCACGACCAAGATGGAGCTATTAATGCTGTTTCTGGACAGTTGGTTAATATTAATTTTTAACATAAGCCATGACATTTGCATTTCTTACAGATATGCCTCCTCAATTATTTTATATATGAAGGGATTCATTGAGGTTCTATTAGATCCTTGGAAAAATGTCTGTTAACTTTCTGAATTATATATTCCCTGTTTTGATACTTTTCAGGTCAGAGTTCCTCAGGCTAACATTGTAACATAAGAGAAAATATTGTCTTTTATCAGTTTTCAATTTGCCACATATAATTTCATTAAGTGCTTTGTTCTTGTCATACAAATAACCAGTTCTAATTCCATGTGACGACAAATTTAATTAGTTAATAAACTGATAAGCAGTAAGGGCTAGAGCAACAGGAAGCAAGAATAATAAGCGAATTCATAGGCAACAGTTACACTTTCATATAAGTCTCTATACTAGCCTGTGAGGAGATTTTTTCCTACGATTTTATTATTCTTAGGTGAGCCAACCAGTTCATCCATTTAAAGTGTATGTTGCAGGACATAATGCATCAGCAAAAGATGATGCAAGGCAAGCTGATAGGACTGGCCAGGGCATAGAACGCTCTTTGTCTCCTGGCTTCAGTGGCCAAAACCCGATTGTTGAATTATTTTGCGAGAGCACAATCTTGTCTTTCATTGAATTATAAAAGACTCTGCCAGGGTTATGTGCTATTTCCAGTCAGGAATATGGAGGCTTTAAATTCTTGCTGGGTACAAGGAGTACTATGAAGATGAGGCAATGGGAATGATGCAGAATGAGACTCTGGACTGAGTTTTTAGTAGTGCTTAAAATAGTGATTCCTTACAAATCAACCAAAAGAGTCACATTTGCAAATGAAGAATAACACAGATACAAAAGATTCTTTCTAACTACAAGTTTATTGTACTTGGGCTCTTCAAAATACATATGATAATGTGTTGCAGAAGAATAATCTGAAGTTTCACTCATATAAAGCTTATAAAATTTTATCTTATAAAATATGCTAGTTATATTACTGATGAGTATATGCAGGTGATTTCATAGAAAAAACTTGTTGTGTTTATCCTTTTGGGAATTCTATGCAATTTACACCTATAATAACAAAAAAATCAGGTATGTTTTAGAAAATTATTTAAATTTTACTGAGTTTCATTTTTTGATGACACACACTACACTGCCAGGAATTTTCATTACCCACAGTTTGAGTGTTCTGTGTTTGGAGAAATTCAGAAAACCCCAAGGGTGAACTGAAATATATTTCTCCACACACAAACTGTCCAGCATCAAAACCTGCTATTGATGCCTCTGCACCCTGGAAGTTGCTGTAATGTCCTACTAACAAAGGGTGGTAGGATGGGGTTGAACCCTACCCAGAGGAATAATGCTTGTATTTTTAAGTGGGGAGCGCAGGGAATAAAAGACTTTGACATGGTGACATTTTTGGAAAGTTTGTGGCTGAATTAAAATTAAACCTCTCCTGTCCTGGTTTTTAGGCAGAAAATAATTTAGGAAGGAAATTCAAAGCCTGGAAGGAACTATTTCATTGCAGTTTGGTGTAAACCATCAACCTCCTTTTCCCCCCAGATTCAATCAGCATTACTTAATCACATGGCAACCACCTTTCCATACGTATCCTGTGTGTTAGAGAGTGAATCCCTCTCCGTGAATGGATGTTTGCCTATGTTGGCCCAGTTATTGCTCCTTTCATTAAAAGGAAAAGAAAATGGTCAGAACTAGAGAGGATGGCACAGCCTTCCTCACTGCTGGGGTCTGCGCCATGCCACCCCTGTGGTTTTCAGACAGCACCAGTTGTGGAGTCTTGCTCTCCCATTCAGCCTTGAGGGGCTGCAGGGCTGAAGACAGGACTGTAAATCTTCAAATGCAGGACTCAAAGGCACCATTGTGCAGGACAGGGCTTTAAACAGTTGCTGAATTTTAAGTCCATGCCTAAATTCAAAGCATATCTGTGAGGTTACGGGATTTCCTCAAGCGTTTTGGGAACTTAGAGCTGTGCAGATTGTAGAAATGCTAAAGTAGAAATTGTCCCATATGATGATTACAAATCAGGGGATAGCTGCATTTACACACAATCACAGTCATATTTCCAAGCAGTAGACCTCAACCCTGTAACACTGAATGTGAAGGGACAAACTTTTCTACACATCAGAATGAGAGTCTTAGTTTCTTTCTATTTATTGCTGAGATAATCCTTTATTTTAATTTTAAATCTGAATGTTTTAATAGAATTTGGACTGTCAGTTTAATTTGATAATTACAATACCTGTAAACATTAAATTATGCATGGTGTATAGTAATTTTTATCAGCATACTGTTGCAGAATGAAGATCTTTTTGAGAGATCATACAGTTTCTACAAATTGGAAAGAAAATAAAGAAGCAAAAATAATCCTGCCACATCTCCTCATTTGAACTTTCCCAGACTGAGCTCAATCAAAGTGTGGGTTGCAAAGAGAGCAGAGTGCATGGTTTGGTCTGCAGAGGCTTCCTGTTTTGCATAAACAAATTGTAGAGGTCTTATAACTAGCTTACAAGTGATTAAGCAGTGCAGAGCATTACTTTATGTTCAGAGTGAATGGTGGGATCTTTCTTTGCAATTAATATGCTCAGACTTTGCACATGGACATTTTTATAGATCTACAGATTTCATTTAGGTTTAAAATGGTTTTTAAGGTGAAGATAAGCTACTGTCCAAGCCTATGCCATAGGATAGCTGTTTTGGGTTTGGTATTTGTGTCTCACAGGAATAACACAGGTTTGTTTGTTCTGTAGCCATTCCAGCCCACCCACATCTTGGTGGTTTGGCCCTTCCTTGTGCTCATCTGCAGGTGTGCCCATTGCTGACCTCATTCACCCATCTATTTGCGGTCATAAATACATCTAACCTAATGTTTGGCCATATTTGTGTTATGATATGCTCGAAATAGAAAAAAAAAAAAGCCCTGAACAATTAATTGCTTATTACAAAGCAAAACATTTTCCACCTGATGTTCATCAAACTAGGTGTTTTTTTCATGCTGTGATGAAATGATTTTAAAGTTTCTCTTCTATTTTGGATATCACCACAAATTTGCAAGTGCCTCTGCTGTGTCACTTGCCTGTGCTCTCTTATTTAGTTCAAATGACCATCCTTGTAAGTGCTGCCTTTTCAAATATATGTAAAGTGCCTAAAAGCTCTCAGATGTCAACATGAAAGTAAATTATAATTAATTCTGTACTGCTTTTTTATGTCTAAAGTGCTAGGCACTCTAGCAAAGATTTTCTGTGGTTTAGAATTGGCCTAATTCTGTCAGGCAGGGGAGATTTTGTCGTTCACTTGAATATGACTGGAGTTAACATAAAATGTTTTGGTTTGTTTTGTGAAAATTCAATTCCAGAGCTACATAGATTTATTTCAGGATATTGTCACGTGAAGATTGTATTGTTCACAGAGAGAAGTACATTTAATTTTTATGCCAAAATGAAATCCAGCAGCATTCTGTTTTATGAGGGAACATTTTACTGTATTTTAACAAAATACTGTTAGTGTTAATTCAACTCACCTCAGCTATCACTGATATCCTGTGCCACTGCCTGAGCACATGTAGTCATTTACACATCTGTCAGGTGGGAAATGCTGTGTGCTACAGCTGGGAAAAGAAAGATCCAATGTAAAGTGGAACAATGTGGAAACAAACTGGATAATGTACAACTGCAAGGGTGGACTTTCTTTTCACCAGAGACCCTGTTTTTTTGGTTTTGTTTTTTTTTATCCTAACCTTCCCGAAATTTACGTCTTTAAGGCTGAAATAGACAGTGTCCCGATCTGGGTTGCTTTTGCGCTCTTATAAAAGTTCTTAGCCCAACAAAATTTGTTGTCCAGCACTTCTCCAAGGTTGGATAAGTGCAGAAATGAAAGCAGGGGGAGAGGTAGAAGACAAAATTCATGCCTGAGAGAGAAATGCAGAGTATAATAAGACAATAAGACAGGCTTTAGGGGTAAACGATGACAATGGACAGAAGTGTGAGAAACTAGAGGAAAATATGAATATTAGCACAGATTTTGGAGGCAAGTGCTGGAATGTGTTAGTCATTTAAGAAAAAAAATTAAAAAGAGAAGTACAAATGTATGGGATAAGATTATATAAAGAATGTTTCCTTCCCAAATCTAGTTAGGCATCGTAGCTCTGTGTCTGCCTGTGGCTTCAACTGCCCGCAAATGACTCAGGAAAGTCGCTTTCAAATTGTGTATTCCAGTACTTAACAGTTGTCTTCATAAGTTCAAGTGGTAGAACTCAGTGCTGGGACTCTAAAGAAACAAAATCAGTGAACAGAACAAGCTGGGCAATTAATCTTGTTTCGTGGCATATGAGACTTGCATGTACACATGTCTGTTTGTGTGGTGCAATCATTAATGAGTCCCAGGCTGTTTCAATTTTACTGCCCCTTAGTTTTAGCGCAGTCTTCAGATGATTCAGCATGGTGTAGGAAAGATAGGGTACTTTCTGCTTCACAGAAATTATAAGGTACATATGTAAAATAGTCAGGAAACTACTAGAAGAGAGGGAATGGTTTCATGGCAAAGACTGGCAGCCATGAGACTGGGATTCTATCCTTGCCTTTACTGATAAGTTCCTATTAAAAGTGGTCCAATTGTTTTGACCAAAATTTTCCATTCGGCACTAATTTTTGGATTTTCTACAATGGGCCAGATTGTCAGAGTGCTCTGCCAACTACAGTTTTAAGTAATTGGTAGTGTGCTTTGCATGTATAAAACCCTGTACAAATACTATGTAGTTAAGGAAAATCGGTAGTTTCATTTCTTTAATGAAGAACCCAAAATCTGTGGCAAGTTTTTGCATTTTTGCCCATTATCTCCGTGCTATGATAGGAAAAAGCCATTTCCCCTACAATCTATTCTGCCTCTGAAGTCAATTAACATTTTTTCATCGCTTAGATAACTTTGGTGAAAGCTCTGACTTGCTCTAGAGGAATTTATTGATTTCCCTTTTTAGTGTAGTGTTGGAAGTGTCACACTAAATACTTAAATATTCTTTATTATAGAAAGTATGAGTATGATGCAGGAAAAAAAGTGATTATTAAATGAAAACCATAGTCCAGTGTATTGTCATGATGGAAACAAATTAATGCCCAGTGAAGCTTTCAATTTAGGAAATGTTGAAATTAATCCTTGATTGCGCTATATGAAGAGGGTATTTCTTTTGGCTTGGGAAAGAATAGAGGGGAGAAAAACCTTTATTTTATAAAATATACTTAGAGAGTGAATTTCCTGTGGTCTACGGTGGTAAAAATTACTTGACAGGCAGATTCTGGCTATGTGGGGCTCCTAATATCAGGAATATCATAGCTAAATTTGTTCCCATTAAAATCAATAAAATATCTTGGATTGCTTCTAGAAATGTTTGTGGTGTGTATTGCAACAAGTATTCATTCTCCACAGTTCAGAACTGCTCTGGGCCAATGGGATTGCAAAATATCTGTCTGCTTTGGCTGACAGCCTAAGGTTGCCACAGCAATTTTTCTCTTTAATGAGTAAAATAGGTGATGTTTATAGAAAAATAACTGTCTCATGAGAAGCCGTGCAAAACGTTCCATTTAAAACCATTCTGTTTATATATAGTTTTGTTGTTTGTTTTCTTTTCTTTTTACTTACTACTGTGGACATTTGCATGAAAACAGGATATTTCTCCTTCAAATTGCAGTCATGGACAGAATAGCTACTATACAAAAATGGAGCCAACCCACTTCAAAAAAAAAAACAAACCTATTTTGCTTACCAAATCTGTTTCTTCTGTGTATGCAAAGTTTTGAGCACTTATTTTCCTACCTAAATTTGGTGTCTGGTTTTTTGCATTAGTTCTGTAAAATCGACAAAGCAATATGGATGTAATAAAATAGGAATAAATTTCTGTAAAGATTAAATTATTTTTAAAAAACATAAATAACATTTATGTTTTAATATTTACGGTGACAGCAGGGATAAAACTATTTTCGTTTTATGTACCTTTTTTTTTTTTTTTACCCAGCCTAGAAATGATTAATACTCAAGAGAGAGATAAATAGAAAAGCAAAGTCCTGTTTTGGTTGTTGCTGGTCAATAGAATTAATAAACACAAGGAACATCAGTGTTCTTTCTGATGGACAAATTCAACTTTTCCAGTTTCATGTTGAATTCTACCAATTAGAGAGATACACTTTTACTGACAAGTAGCATATTTTCTCTGGTTCAGCAATGCCTTATAATGTCCTTAGGATTACTTTAGGTGTCCCAGGATGAATGAGTATACATTAACACTCATGTTCCTAAGTGTATTTACATCACTTAACACCTTAGTCCCTGGCTTCAAGTCCATCTGAGTGCCCAGGGAAAGCTCTCAGCTGCCCAGAGAGCTCTGTGTCATTTGTTTCTCTGGCAGGAATGAGGAGAGTGAGGGAGGTGTGCTGCCAAATCCTCAGCCCCTGTAAGCCCTCATCCTAGCAATAAGGCAGGATCATGGATCCCTGAGCCTTCCAGCTGGAGACAGCTCCCAACAGAGCTGTCTTAAAGCTGCTCTGCCCTGTAGAAGCTCACTGGCCCTGGACTAGGAGACTCCCTGCAGTGGCTTGTGGCACAGAGCATGCTTTTCCTGTTCGTCCTCCTCTCAGTCTAGGGTGGTTCTCTAAAAACTGGTGCCTATCTGTGCAAAATCCACTGCATGAAGCCATCATCTGTTTGTACAACTGCAGGATTTATGGTCACCATACTAATAAGTAAATATTCCTTGTCTGGTTAATAAATGGAACACCAGGGTTCCAGTTCAGGTGGGCACGGTCCTCTGACTGTAAATATTTGCAGGGAAATTAAAAATGGACAGGCTTTTGTTTTTACTACACAGATCAAATTTTCGAATTCCAGGAGCACCACTTCTTCACTAAAGCTACCTGCAGATATTGCAGACCATCATTTTTTCTCATTTGAACAAATAAGCATCCCACTGAGCTTCCCTAGTGTAACCAGCCTGCATTTGGCTCTGAGAGCCCAAACAGTTTCTTTACATCATTGGGGCCATATGAATTTGTGCTTTGCAAATGAAAATTATAAAAACTCTGTAAAATACAGTTCCCAATCCCAACTGCAGATGTAAACTGCTTTTTTTGGCATGCAGCTTCACAGGGTCGGCATCCATTTGCTTAGGCCAAACACCATTTAAATGTGACTGAAAAATATCAGGACCCTGTCAGTGGAAAGAAACATCAAGGGCTCTTCGGAGAAATGAGTTGCATTTATTTCTATTTTATAGCTGTTCTGCATGTAATTTACACTTGACAACTTTTTAAGTTATTTTTAGTTTGGACAACTAATAATGCATGTTTTTTCATCCTTGTAGTACTTGACACAACATTGTGGCTTGATTAAATGTTTGCAAAGTAATTCAGCATGAATGTGCCAGTTAGTTTCTTTGGTTATTTCTTGGTGATATTCAGTTCCCACCTATTTTGCTCAGTGCTGCTTTGGCAAACTGTTACAGATTTTAGCAGCAGGCAGTTCATGGTAATTATATCATATAATACACTAAGTAAATATATGATAAATGAGGAAATGTAAACCAAACAAGAAATGCAACCCTGGGGACTTACTGGGCTTGAAATTCTCGTGGGTAAGCACAGCAGGTGAGCAAAGGAGTATGACAAATAGGGTAAGAATTTCTTAAAGCCTGCCTGCCACAAATATGTCAATGGAGCTGAGTCAGCATGGGAAGAGCACAGTAATTTACTGTTGATTCAAAAGCCAGTAGCTCACTGCTACCCTTCTGGGTGATGTGGAATGCTTTAGCTGCAAATGCAAATGACTAACCTCCGGGGACTGCTGCTTCTGCTGCTCTTCAGCCCAACTCTTGTGCTGCATCTTTCCAGGGACACTTCTCTGGAAACAATAACATGTCATGAAGCTGCTGGGATAGCCTCCAGTCAGCATCAGACCAGCAGCCAAAAAATGTAAATGATACTAATCATCTTTTTGAAGTTGCAGTTTTAGAATTTGCCTTTCTGAATTGAAAAACATTGCTTTCACTTTGCCTTTATCAGGCCAATATACATGGCAAATGTATATATCATGTGCAACAATTAATATTTAGCAATATGATTAATATTTCTGTGCTGTAGGATTTCTTACATAAAATATGCTTTTGCTATAATATTCCCCAACGTTTTTCCCACTAGAAACAAGGCCTTTTTCTATCCCTTTCTTCCTCCTATCTCTGTTTATATTTTTCTGTATAGAGATACATTCAGTTATTGTGTTGAAAATTACTTTACCCTTAAATTACATCTCCACCTGACCTCCAGCTTTTCTCTGTTTTTATTGCCAGCTTATGGATGCTATGACTGTAGGACTGTGCTAACTGACCCCTCTGGAGTTTTCACTTCTCCATGCTTCCCCAGTGACTATCCCAACAGCCAAGCGTGCAAGTGGATCATCCGAGCACCTCATGGATATATCATACAGCTAACATTTATTGATTTCGACATTGAAGAAGCTCCTGGATGCATTTATGATTCACTGACATTAGACAATGGAGAAAGCCCAATGAACCTTTGTGGCATCACTGCCAAAGGATTATCCTATAATTCTACAGGAAATGAAATGATTGTGTCATTTAAAAGCGACTTCAGTATCCAAAAGAAAGGTTTTAATGCCAGCTATGTACGAAGTAAGTAAGCCCAAAGCATTTAATCCCTTTATGGATGTTATAAGGAAATGTCCTATAAGGATTAGAATGAGATGTCCCAAAGGAATTGAGTCCTCCATGAGGAGAGAATGAATGGATGAGGCTACACTTTACAGGGTTATCTTGTATGTTTTTTTAGCTAATTTTTTTTTAAATTTTATTTTTCTTTGGATCAAAATTATTTTGTTCTAGGACATGACAAGAAGTGTGTCAGAAAAACTTTTCACATGCAAAGATTTTAGGCCTAACATTTCTCTCTCTGCCAATTTATGCTGGAAGATTTGGAAGCAGGATACCTGTCCTTCAGGTCAGAGGGACATACAAACCTAAAAGAGAGCATGAGAGGGAACTTAGTTGAGCCAGAAAGATCAGCATGGTCCTCTGACCCAATGTAACTATCAATGGTGGGGAGAAGTTTGTGCAGAAAGTAGAACTTCTGAGTTCATCCAGCCTCTGGAACAAAATCCCACAGATGAACTGAGATTGCAAAATGACTACCTTTCATTCCAGTTCCTTAACCTTTCTTTCCCTTCCTTAAACATGTAATAATGATTTTAAAGGTTTTAAAAAGACACTCATGCTTTTCTTCCTAGAAAATAAGCGTACAAATAACTTCTGATTGGCGTCTATGTTTTTGTTTAGAGTGTTTATTAGAATTAATTAGACAGTAAAGGGCAGCGAGGTAATGAAGGGCATTAGGATGGTCATTGACAGACCCCATATGTGGCTCACTGTTCACTCTGCTTCAGGGTTATAGTTTCCATTTGCATGCTCTTAGGAGACTTTCTTTATGTGGAAGTTGCACACCTTAAACTGAACATTAGTATTGCATTGGACATTTGTATTATTGTAGCACAGTTAAGTTCTGCAGGTTGGCTGTAAAATACAGAGCAGGGAGGTTTGGCAGTTCTCTCTTCAGTCACAAGCACATCGTCTTCATGATTATTTCAAAAATATTTATTACATGTCATATATTTTAAAATAATTAAGATAGTAACTCCCAGAAATCATAAGGCAAAAGTAGGCATGATTATGTCTCCAAAATCTGTGTGCAGTTCTGAAAAGAAAAATGGTAACATCACAGAGGAGCTAAAAATACTTCTCTCTACGGAGGTCTTTTCATGCTGACAAAATGAATGTAGTAATAATTCTAGGAGCACCTGTTTTCTTCTGAAAGTCAAAGCAAATTTTCTGAAAGGCTTTTCTGTTTGAAATTAACAAAACTCTTGCTGTATTGTGAGAAGTTGTAAAATCCAGTGGATCATAAAAAATCATATGCAGTCAGATTATGCAAAATTGTTTATTTCTTTATTCTTCTTTAATATTTTAACGGTTATGTATCACTATAAAGGATGAGTTACAATTGGAATTTAAAGATGCAATGTTCACCTCAGCTGTGTTTAATGAGAGGGAGAGGAAAGGTCTACAATTATGGGCAGAGACCCCTTAATGTATATATACCTACAGTAATGTATTTTTATGGAAGCAAAAGTATTACCTCCATGCCAAAGTGCATTGTACGTTATGCTCATAGGGTAGCATCATGGGTTAAAACTTTCATCAAAGTTAAATAATCTCGGAAGAAACCCTTTTATTTTGAAAAAGAAGGGTATTCCCCAGTGTGAGTAAAGGTATCAAAGACCTTCAACTGTGACTTATATTTTAATGTTTCACATATATATTCATTCAGAAGCTCTGTGTTAAGGCTTGCTGTTAAGCACCTATACTGAGGCTGGCTTCATTCAGTTTCTTTACTCCAAATGTGTAACTGTCACCTGACATCTTGATTTTGACTGTGGATGCCAGGCTAGCTGGCTGCATTCTCCGAGGGAAAATTATAACTATATTCTACTTACTGCCCACAGCTATGCAATTATGTTACTTTCAGAAAATAGTTCCGACAAAGATCATAGTAACACTTAACCTGGAAATGAATACAGAAAAGGGTCTTGGAAAATGGATCCTAACTTACTACTTTTCTTTCAAGTAATGAAAGCATGTGGACAGTAGGACATCAATGTGCACACATGCTGAAATGACAGCACATCCACATGGCAGATGTCAGTACTATGCCCTGCTCTCCTTGCAATGCATTCCCAAACCCGTCAGAAAGATTGCACACCACCTCCCTTCAGGTCACGTGAAAAATTGCACACCCCCTCACTTCACATGAAGTTTCAAAGCTTCTTCATCAAGCTGACATTGTTTTTAACTGCTACAAATGTGAAACTGGAGCAAAAGCATTAATTTCTCCCAGAACAAGGGAGTGCTGCTATATTTTCTTCCATTTCTCAGAAATTATCTTTTTTAAATAGTAAAATTCATTAGTTTGTTTGACTTTGAATTTCTCAAAGTAATGCAAAGTTAGAAAGTAAAAGGTCATTCAATGACACACAATTTGCTGTTTAGAAATGTTGTTTAAAAAGACATTAATGGTACATACATTCTAATAGGCAATATGTACACAAGACAAAATACATGTTGGGAAAGACAAACATTTGACAATGAGTTCTGGGAGGGAATTTGTTTGGGAATAGAACAGCTTTTGTGTGACTGTTCAGTTTTATGTAAGAGCAGTTTCAGACTGAGTTTTGCAGAGTCCTGTTGTCCGTATCAAGTTGGCCTCCCACACAAAAGTTTGTTTTCTGCTTGTCACCTTCTGCAACACACCAACAGCAGATGGATGGTGCTGGATATGGATATGGTCCATATCCTCAGCTGCAGTAAACCAATCTGACTTTGACAGTCTTAGGGGAATTATGTCAGTTTACACCAGCTAAAGAGCTGGCATGGTAAATAACTTCCCAGTAACACTTAACTGCATAAGTAGTTACTCCACCAGCAGTTAACTCCACCAGCAAGTAGAAGTCACTCAGTGACCAAAAGGGGAGGAAGGAGAGCCAACAGACCTGTGTTACTACAGAAATGCTTGAGACAATGTCATGTAAAATTAGCATACAGTTAAGCAGGATTGCAGTAGCCCAAATTAAAAGCACAATGCACTGAGGTACTAACAAAACACTCTCAAACAGGTACTTGGTAGGTGGGCACTTGCAGACCTCATTAAAATTTGACATATGCCTTCCAGCATCAGTGACAGGGTGGATGAAAGCAGGGGAGACAGAAACAGCAGAAAGCACCCTTTAAGCACCAAACTATACTGAAAAGGCCATCAGCTGGCAGGACACCAATGTTCCCAGCAAGAGATTGTAAAATAGGGACTCCTGGCTTGCTTATGTGTGCAGGGGTGTGTGAGATGTGGGACTGTGAGGTGCAAGAAAGGTAGATACTTGCACGTTTTTTATGAGAAAATGTGTCCAAAAAACCCATACCCATTGTAATCCAGTTATCATAGAATAGTCTGAGTTGGAAGGGACCCAGAAGAATCATCAAATCCAGCTCTGAAGTGAATTCCCCATACAGTGATCAAACCCACTACCTTGGCATTATTAGCATCATGCTTTAACCAGCTGAGCTAATCTCAGGATCTTCCTAAGAAAAGAAAATTAACATGATTCTGAAAGTAGTCTAAACACCTGGGTGAGTATTCCAATAGTATATGTATATTTTTCCTCAAAGCATAACCAGTTTCTCTGATACTACCATCTGAAATTCATCAGTGTGATGACTAACTGTGCAACAGTAATCAGGAAAGAGATCTGCGCTTAATATTGATGACAGGGTTCTTGTTTTCTCCATGTGGACAAAATACTTGTCAGATTTGTCCTTTCAGTGTAGTGGGAAGGTGCCAATGGTTAAATCTGTATAATGAATATGGTGAAGTTGAGCAGACTTCTTCAGTAAGGGAGCAAAGTCCTTCACATTCATTTCTCTTTCTATACTGTTTAAATGTGACCAGGTGGTCTATAACTTTCCTGACCACCCTAACACAGGCTGGATAGTGCTCCTAGGAATAAACTTTCTTCTTTTTCAGGTCTTGAATCCTTATGCCTCTTCTGGAACACTTTCCACGTTACATAAAGGAGCTTACAGTATAATTAACCTGCTTAAAAATGCCCCTGTTTTCAATGGAGAGTTGAACGCATTTTCTATCTATAAAATAGTTACAGCATGCTTTTTCCCTTGGGAAGAAAAATAAATCTGTGAAGTAAATCCAGTAACTATAAAAGCCCAGTATTTTTCTCTCTTCCCTCCCATTATGCAGTTGCTGGGTTGGCGGATAATGTGCAATGCTTTATGTTATTTTACTATGTAATATATTGGTCAAATTGTGTTCTTGTGTATATCCAAATATGGTACTTTGGAGCTCAGAGTCTTTGCAAGCAGCTGGCAAAGGGAACTTGCAGTACCACAGACAACACCGAATCCTTATACCCCAAATATCTGTGTCTTTTCCTCAGTATGGCGTGACAGTCACCCTTCCCTCATGTCCCACCCTCTCATATTTGAAAGGGTTTTATTTCATTCCGAGAAGAGAATAGGTGTAGTAATTAGTGTGAGTGTTGTGACATCACTGAAAAATCCCAGAGGAGACTCGGAATTAACTACTGTGGCAGTTATTCTTCAGGTTCTGCAGGAAGCAGTTTCACTTCCAGCATAGACACTGTGAAAATGTGTAAGAGGTAGCAGACATTTGCAGGAGATAGGGTCTTTCGCAGAACTGTGGAGCCAAAAGTAAAACTGAGAGCTGTTGCAATCTACACCAGACACCTTTGCATGTCTGGTAGGCAGAAACTTTTCTGTGGAGAAATTTGCTGGAAGAATTGTGCTGCCATAAATGTGCTAATAAAACTGAACATATTGCCATTTTATTTTGAAAAATAATGTTCTTCAAAACACAGAATTATCATTAATGTTCTAATGGAGAAAAAGTATATGCCATGTGATACCTTTTTCCTCATTTGGTGGCTGCCACTTTGCCCATGCAAGTGAGAATACTTAATAACAATTAGAGCAATTCTGCCTAAAAACCCTTACAGCAATACATAAATTGCAGGAGGACTAGAAATTTCTTGATACTTGTGCAAAATCCAAGACTGCTGACCCAACTGTTAGCAAATAGGGAACAGCTTGGATATAAATATTTATGAATTTATGAATTGCTGCACAATTGCAGCATTCGACCAGAAAGCTGCTGGGGACAAAATAAGAAGATGCCTAATGCTGTGCAGAAATACCCATTAGCTGAATTCAGAAACAAAAAGCTTCAGTTTGCCAAGGAATTAAATGGGGTCTTTCTTCTATTGTGATATTTAAAAGAAGGAGGGCCTGAACTTCATTGGTATAGTGCAGTTATACAGACAAGTAATTAAAATAATATATCTTAAAAACAAGTTATACTGTGTTTTTCAAATAACTGGTTTGTTCCACTGCTTAATGCATCCTTACTAGATGAATGAGTAGTAATTTTTATAAAGTGAGCTGAAACAGAGTTGGACGTCAGTAGGTAATATGTCCTAATACTGCTCTTAATGCAACTTATGGGGTTTTTAACTGGGTGTCGTGCAGCATTCTTTGTGTCATTGGAAGGATCTTTGTGTGTTTTCAGCTGAGTGCACTCCCAAATTCCCCTTGGTGTGTGCTGTTGCTATATTACAGTGACAAAAACCACCTGATGAATGTTTGATTTAATGAATGTTGCTTATACCCCTGCAGCCAATGTGCCTTTATTTCTATATAATGAATTGGTGTTGGTTTTGGTTTGGTTTTGGTTTGGTTTTGGTTTTGATTTTGGGGGTTTTTTTGTTAATTTACTTGTCTGCTCTTGGTTCTAGTTGCTGTGTCTCTGAGGAATCAGAAAGTCATCATTCCCCAGGTTCCTGACATCGATGCTGTGTCTGTGGCAGAGACTGTCTCAGTGCCAGAGCTTAGGCAGTTTACACTGTGCTTTGAAGCAACCAAGGGCAACAGCGATGACAACGACGACTGGAAGGTTTTCTCCTACACTGATGCATTGTTGACAGAACTGTTCAGCTTCGGGAAGACCACAAAAGGCCATTTTCTGTCCATCTCAGGCAGACAGTGCATCCTTAAGAATGCATTGCCCCGAAATGCAGAGTTTTTCACAGGAACCTTTCAACAGCTGTGTCTTGTATGGGATAGCTTCTCGGGCACTGTAGGTGTATATGCCAAAAACACCTATCATGTAGTGTCCTGTCCGGAGGTCTTTGACAAAGTAATCCCTGGAAATGGGAGGCTGGTGCTGGGCTCTAACAGCAATGAAGTGAGCTCTCTAAATGGGGACATTTACAACTTCCGCCTCTGGAATTTCACCATGAATGCGCAAACACTGGCCAACCTCAGCTGCGATGTGAAAGGAAACATTGTAGACTGGGAAAATGAATTTTGGAGTATTCCAACTTCAGCACTGAAAGCAGAAAACAATTTGAGTTGTGGTGAGTATGCCTTGCCAAAACTTTTTTTGCTTATTTTCCCCCCACACTTCTATATTGTGCTGAACATATCACATACCAAGATGGAAAAAAATGAGAGCGCTCCCATGAAAGAAAAATAGCTAGTTCTTATATTTCTTAGACTTAAGCTAACTCTTGCCATACACAGAGGCTTTGAAAGGGTATAGATTTGTTTCCTTAAAGGAAAAGAACAAGTCCCCTAAGTGTATTGAGTTGCTGCTGGAAATGATCTGCTGATCAAAGTTTTTCATAAATACTCTTTATTAGCTCATATGAAAGGGGGATAATGGCAAGTACCTGATAGCCTCAAATAAGATTACTGTGGTCTCTGGAGAAAGGAAAGTATGTTAACTAATTAATTAGTAAATGTTGTTCTACCTGCCCTTTGGTCCTTTGATTACACAGGAGAGCCCTTGCTAGCCTCGTGCTGTGTATGGCTCTGTGTGCAGAGCCAGCAAAAGCAGTGACAAAAACAGTGCAGATGAGACAGGAAACTAGAACAAAATATTAAAGTAGAGGAGGCAGACAGGAAGGAAGAGGTTGAGATCAAAATCATCAGGTTTTCTCTTCATGATGACATTAGTCCTTTTAACTGGTAATTACTGAAGGTTCTTTTTCTTGTAGATCACTCCAGAAAATAAATTTCAATCCATTTACCAACCTGTTCTCATTTCATGGCTCAGACACTTGATTTGCTTAAATGTCCTGGAGTATTTTTTGTATATATGAGAGAGCATCTGCCAGCATTCTGAGAATCCTTAGCTTAGAGAAGAAGTTGGCACCACTGGGGTATGCCAGTTACTGTATTGAATAGCTCATGAGGGATTAAGGTGGCTAAAAAAAGTTGTCTTGCTTGCTTTATTGCAGTCATATCACAGCATGGGATATGCATTCACAGCTAGAACTACTGAGAGAGATCTCAGCATTCCTCTGCTAAAAGAAATTAAGCAATAACTCTATAAAACCACAAGTAACTAGGTGCCTTCCCCCTTCTACCAGAACAAAGAAAAGGCTGATCTGACCACAACCAGTGAAGGTGCACCATACAAAGGAATTTGTTCCTATTTTCTGAGTACAAGCTGATCTGATAGAGAATAACTTCGCAGATAATTTTACTCTTCTTATGTTTTTGCACTGTGATGACTACCATAACCAAACAGCCTACCAAGACCTCTCTAAAAACTGCAGTCTCATTTAATTTTGGCTGAAGTATGAGCCCTCTTCTTCTTTCTGTTAGAGACTGTACAGTCCTATGACACAAATATATCAAAGCTGTGGTCATACAAACAATAGAATTGTTTTCATTCCACAGCTTTATTCCTTCGGATGGAAGTGATTAGTAGTTTTCCTGAAGCACAACATTATTTTAGAAAAAGTATATTAGTGCTGGTACTTTAGGCCCAGGTACCTATACAAGTCACTTAAAATGTATTTACATATAAACACTGTTGTTGCCTCTAAATAAGCCTCTGAAGAAACTAACTCACTAGTCAGTCTTTTTCTTTCCTTGATGTGAAATCACCCTCTGTAATACAGGCTTCCCTGAGCCAGGGTATTTTGTAAAAGAAAATTCTGGGTGCAGAGCCATTTCAAAGATGATTACTAATGCCAGAGATGAAATTGTTTGAATTGTCTTCCCTTCTTCTTCTCAAGTAAAAGCCTTCTTTGTAAAACCAGCCTTCAACAGGAGAGTTGATGAGTCAGGCTATCACCCATGAATAAGCCACTGACATTGGGGAGCTGACTCTGATTAGGCTTCATTTAACATCAGTGAAAGGATTTATGCAGAAAAGAGTTTTTCACACAGCTCCAATAGTGGTTCACCAGGAAGTGGCATGTAACTTATAAAAAGCAAGCCAAGCATTTAGCAGTGATCTCAACATATCTTTGCCTGAACAGTGCTTACATTTTCAAGGGGTGTTATTTTCACGGTTTTTCAGACAAAGCTTTGACAAGTAGATTTATGGAGCATAAAAGACTGGCAGATTGTTTCAGATAATCTTTTCATAGTTTTACCTTTTATTAGTTTATTCCTTAGACTAATGTTTTCACAGCTGTGCAGTCATGGTGGGGTGTTTGTGTAAGACTTGACAGAGTTCTGTTTTTATTGCCATACCTTTGTGCAGATTGCATTTAAAGATATGCATACACAGCCTAGGTAGACAGACTAATTTTAAAACAAGTAGCCTAGGTAATGATTGAAGTGTATTGCTATTGAACACCAGTTTGGAATTCAGTGCAGGCATACTGAGGAGCATTTAATCAACTTCTGATTCTGCTTCTAAAGCCTGCACTGGCTACAGCTATAGCAGGATATGAACTACACAGTTTAAAGGTAACATGGCTGCATAACTTTCCATGCCTCCAGTTGCTTTTTTTTAATGAGCATTTTATGAGTCCTTCATTCCCAAAAGCCAAAGGAATTCTTAATTTCACTCTCAGATTTAACTCAGTGTGGGATGTGTCTGCCTTAGGCAGCTGGCTGCTGTTTCAGGCTAAGCTAATTGCCCCCAGTGCTGTTAATGAATAGTTGAATCGAAAAGGCTATTCCACAGGTCAGTGCATCTCATGCTGGAGAAGATCTCAGTGAAGTCAAAATTATTTTGCTGTAGGAGTGCCTGTTCCTCTCCACTGACTAAAAGGAAAGTCTAGCATAACAAACAGATATGGATATCTGAGTTTTAGACATTTGGAGTGAGATGTATCACACAACGTCGCCGTAATACAGGTCCATGGGGTCACAGGTGCTGCCAGCAAACCTGCTCCAGCATGGGCTCCTCTCTCCATGGGTCCACAGGTCCTGCCAGGAGCCTGCTCCAGTGCCAGCTTCCCATGGGGTCACAGCCACCTTCAGGCACGGGGTCCTCCATGGGCTGCAGGTGGATCTCTGCTCCACCATGGACCTCCATGGGCTGCAGGGGCACAGCTGTCTCACCATGGTCTGCACCAGGGGCTGCGGGGGAATCTCTGCTCTGGTGCCTGGAGCACATCCTGCCTCTGCTTCCTCACTGACTTTAGTGTGTGGGGAGTTTTACTCACACATTCTCACTCCTCTCCTGGCTGCAATTGCTGCTGTGCAGTAACTTTTCCCCTTTTTTAGATCTGTTATCCCAGAGGCACTGGGATTTTTGCTTATGGGCTCAGCCTTGTCCAGTGTATCTGTCTTGGAGCCAGCTGGCATTAGCTCCATTGGACATAAGGAAAGCTTCTCGAAGCTTGTCACAGACCTGTTCCTGTAACCCCCTTGCTGTCAAACCCTTGCCATGCAAACTCAACACAATAGTCTTCTGACTTAAATGTTTTGTAAAGTTGGTCTGGATTTTTTTTTAGTTTCACCATATAAAATCACAATCTTGTTTTAAATGCTCACTGAATATATGAACATCCACAGTATTTCCAGCCAATTCTCAGGTCATCTTTCCATGTTACAGAACAGGGGTGGAACTTAGAGTAGGTTTTGATATTGACTGTTTAATATTGGCAAATTTATTCTGGGAGGAAAAAACCCACCTCATGCAGGAGATAGCACACTCAAGTAGAGAATCCTTCCTGGAGTTCACAGGAAGTGTGCCAAGGAATGAATTTACCTCTGTCTCTTAATCCATTAAAAAGAACGGTGAAACTTAATATTTCTGGAGGATAACTTGTTTTGATTCCACCCTATATTTGTTAGCAGTAAACGTAATGGTATCTGTGACATGATACAGTTTCTGTGTCAAAGCTCCATGCTTCATTTGTTCTTGCATCACAGGAAATATTTTCTTAGCTATCTTTACAAGCTGGTGGGTGGTGGCTATTTAATTTTATGGAAGGCTAGTGTGTTTCATGAGAGAACCTCATTGAGTAAATACAATTCTGAAGTGGTAAAGCAAAAGCCAAAAGGGCAAAACTCATAGTAGGTTCACATTTTACCAGAGCTCTATGGTCCCATTATTTTCAACACAGTGTGCAAAGGCAGCTGTATCTGCAGCTGAACCTCTGGAGTACACAAAGTGTAATTAATGCAGTTGCACCAGTTCTTTTTCTGTAGCCATTCTTATGTGCCTTGGTTTTGTCTCCAGATCATCAAAGTGTAATGCTTGTTGTTATGAATAATTCTGTAGAGATACAGACTTATAACATTATCTGTTTATAAATCATGCATACCAGAATATTAATCACACCCTCGCCCTGGGCAGAGGAACAAGTTTAATCACCTTTTATCTGGCTGGTGTCTGTCACAGGCAGATTACTCAGAAGTGTGTGGCGGGTAACCTGTGCTGCAGCGGCAGAGTGCAGTTGCTCCTCCAAGGCATGCGTTGTTACAAAGATCCCATAAATCCCATAATTCCCATGGCCATACTGACCCCTTTTCTTAAACCCATTTCACAGAGCTCACACAGACTGCATTCCTTTAATGTGATGTTATTTAGTGCAAGCTAAGAAAACCACAGGAGGATACATAAGTGATTCTAACTTGCAAGTCAGCAGGGTTTTCAAGGATCCCTGAGCTGCAAGAGAAAATGAAAACTTGTGAGTCTCATAGGCAAATGGCAGTGTCAGTTTTGCCACTTAGAGAAGTTAGGAAGAGGAATGTGTCACTGCATGATATAATATATTTTCAGACATGATAGATTTAGGCCCAGTAGCTAAACTTTTCTGTATTAATTGATTTCTTCTTTTAAAGGCTCATATCTAATTCCCTCTTCTTCAATTGAACCAACCAGTTGTGCAAACCTAGGAAGCCTTTGCCAAGGTAAGAAACCCCTGTCGTTTTGAATTTTCATCTTTGGGAAATCTTTATTTTCCTCTGGGTTTTATTCCATTTCTTTTTTATTATTGTTTCTAAAAGGATGAGTGGCAATAAAAAATAGCAAGGAAAGGAATTCTTTAGTCTCATCAAGTATGTGGGTGTCCTGTACGAACAATATGTGGAAAAAATGTGATCACTCCCTTGATAATACATTTTCCAAATAGTCTCCATTATATCAAAACTGAATTAACTGACTGCTTTCATTTCTTTCTCCACCTCTTTTCATCCTGCACATTTTGACAGTAAAATTTTAACCAGTAAATGAAGTGGGTAAATCTGTAAAAAAAATGAGCAGATATAAATAAACGCGCTTGCTTTTATTCAGGGTTTCTTTTCAATAAGGTATTTTGAGGCTAGATACTTTCAGATAGGCAGGTAAATTAATTAACATCAAACTGCACAATTGAGCCACTATTAGAGAAAGAAACACATGCTACAGCACTTTGTGATGGTTTAATAGTGTAAAAATCATCACATAAAAATTCATTAGGTGTGTTTGAAGGTCAGCTCAGTTGAATGCAAGGAATGGGTGAACCCTACAGGTTTCCATGTCATGTGAGTCAGTGGACATGCAAGGATAGTTTATTTGTACTGTTCTGCTTCGATACTGCAGTTCCATAAAAAGTGCTTGACAGGAGCAACATCAACCCATTTCCACAATACCTTCATGAGCACAGGCCTTATAATGTGTTGGCATGCTGTACTAAACTTTAATTACAGCAACAACTGCACCAAAAATATCTAGCTTTGTAATCCCTTTCCAGCTGAATGATGGAAGAAAGAGATGGGAGAGGATAAAACAAGAGGAGAAGAAGTCTTGGAACCCTTTCAAAACCAATATTTAGAAGTAAATCAGATTTAGCTTAAAAATAAAAAGGAAAATGCACTCTGCTTGGAAAGCCAGTAAGAGGTCTATGTCAGTTTTCAGTGTTCTTTTCCCAGATTTTCCTGAGGTAAATTTGGTTCAGGTTCTTGTACTGGTCTCCACAGGGGAAGTAAAATGCCATTAACGTCCATAATTAGATTTCAAACAGTAATTTTCAGGCATTATATTCACAAAGCACAGTATGATCTAAATACTACTACTCTAGCAGTTTGGGTAAATGAGGCATCCACAATTATTCAATATTAGTATTTTTATATGTGAAGGGTAACCCTATATAAATATCATTTTCCATTTTTTTGGAAGATCTTTGAGTGTTTTCCTCCATTAAAATGGCATGGTATGAAAGGGAGAGAATATCTGTCATAGCGTCAGCTAATATGGCTGCAGAAATTGACACACTTTCAGCAAAACAAGCCTGCTTTTCTAAAAACCTCATCCATTTTCCCAGCTTTATTAACTTGTCTAGTAGTAGATACTGCCTCTAATAAAAGATGCTGCCTTTTAAACTTGCATTCTTAACTTCTTAGACCATCACATCCTCAATAAAGACTAGGAGTATTTTCACAAAGGTAATACTCTTTCCTTCTCTAAAAAGTGTTTGGTAAACTGTTCTTTGTGTTCAGTTTGTCACTTTGGAATAAGAGGCCAGATCAGGTTTATCCCGCTCAGCACCATCATCATTATTTTCATAATAATGAAAATCATAAAAAGATGTCTGACTGTCTATTTCTGTCAACACCACAGACTTTGTCTAAAATGAGAGGCCAGTTAGGATTCCTTTGTTTGATTGTTGGGTGTTGTGCAATAACAACAGTAAAAAGGTTTGTGGATACCAGGTTGTGTCAGCTATGCCTGATGAAAGAGCTGATTTCTCCATTATGCTCAGTAGATATCTTTGTTCCTTAGAAGGTACCTCCTTTAACAGCATTGGCTGGAAGATACGATCTCTAAGAAGCCTTGTAACTTGTTCCTCAGACAATATACCTCTGAAGTTTCATGAAAGAGCTTTTTTTATATTACAGGGTGTCACTTCATATGCTCACTTTCCCAGTTAGAATGTGTTTGCTCCCGTGTTCAACTTTTCCTTCTCTTTCCCTAATTTTCTTGTCTCACTGAAAACTGAGCATGAACTTGCTCCCTAAGCTGTGACAAATTGTGACTTCCGAACTTAAAAGATAAACCAACCTAGCAAAACATAAAAAATGTGATTTCTTGCCCAAAATACAACTGCTTAACCTTGCTAGGCTGATACTTGGTCAAAATCTTCCAAAGCCATGTAACACCGTGAAATTTTACCATACCAACCTTCAGATTTTAAATAAGGGTTTTCAGGGAAAAAAAAAAAAATCTATCAGTGACTGTATTCCCCAGGAGTTACTGAGCAAAACTAAATTATTTTCCAAAGCAATATTTTTATCTGAAAATTTAGTGGCATGATCTTTGAATTCCTCCAGCACATATACCCTCCCAGTCCATCATGGGGAAAATTTGCAATTTTGGCTCATCCTTCTAATTCTGAAAAGTGTTCAGCTGGTTCTCCGGGGTTTTGTGGAGTGACTCCTGTTGGTGTCAGTGGAAACATTACAGCTGAGTTCCTACATAAAGCTTTCAAAATAGATATTCTACTTCACCTGTTCCAAGCCTGATTTCAATTTTCTGTATTATTTGAAGTTCAGTGGAGTTAATTGGATCCTTACACGGCTGTTTTAGTTTCTCATTTATTTGTCATATTCAGTCTTTGACTAGGTACAATGATTCTTTTCACAAGCAGCATTCTAAGTGTATGTATCTTAGAACTTATATGTTTTCTGAATTTTGCACAGCTCTGGCTCTCATAAGAGGATTTGGAGTTTATGAAAGGAGTGCAGTAGAGATCCTGCAAAATTTACACTGGCAAAATTCCCACTGAAGTCAGTGCAACTGAGGACTGCAGGATTGGGGCCTCAATTCGTATCTATTCATCACTTTGTACAGAAGAAATAATGTGTTTATTTAACATTTGCAGCATTGTGTGTAGATGGTTTCATTTTACATTGTCATGCATTGTTCCCATTTTGTCTTACCTTATTAACATTCATATTTCATTCAAGTTCACCTCTTTCTCATCTTTATTACCAGCTACTGTAAATGCTACTACTCCTACACCACCCACTGTCACCACTAACATGCCCGATACTAATAGAAACGATAAGCCAAACAATGGTAAGAAATCCTGTGTTACATTTTTCCTTGTACTGTGTCTAAAGAAAATTTGTTGTATTTTAAGGTGTGTTTTTCCTACCATCGTAATGTCAAGGGTCATGTCTCCGTTCTGATCTCATTTACACGGGATAAATCAGGACTAAATCTCTGGACCATGTCAGAATGGTGCAAATGAGAACAGAACCAAACCCAGTGTTTATTTGTATCGTGTTTACCTGGCTCTCCTATGAAAGGGACTAACTTTGTGTGTTACCCATTGCATTTAACAATGCAGAGAACAAGGGAAGGGAGAGGGATTTTTGAAGAGGGACTTAAAACTACCATGCTGTCGAAGTGTTTCAAGGCTGCAGATTGTCAGACACTGTCTAGCTCCTGCTTGTGCAGCCACGGTGGTAGTATGCCTGGATTGTCTGTTCCTCACTAGTTCCTCACCATTCCTCAGGCGCAGGAGCCAAGTGGAACCATTCCTATGGAGCAAAGCCACTTCCACTGAGTCAACAGAAATCTTTCCACTGACTTAAAGAAGAGCTGGATCAGACTTTACTAGGGAAAATGTTGACAGTATCAGATATCGTTTACTTTTCATTTAGAAAGATTAAGGGAAAAAATTAGGTAGTAAATGAACCTATTATTAGTGCAGGAATAAAGCCAGGATTTCTTTTGAGGCTTTCTCAAATTCTGTGATATCACTGTCTCCTAAAGACTGAGCATCATTTTGTGAAGTGCTGCTAAAATATTTATTAGTTTGTTAAAGATGGTTGTTAAACACACAGATAGATTTGGCAAATTTCATTTGAGGCTTAAATATATATTTTTTTAAAGATTTATTTTTTTCAGTGTACTCCACAGAAATAAAGTAGAATCTGGGTGGGGTTTGTGGCTTGGTTTTTAGGTCGGTATTTTTAATGGGTGTTTTTTTCCCCCAATCCATCAGTTGTTACTGTAGGATTTAAAACTCTTGGAGTATTTTTTCTCTTGGCAGATCATTTGTTGTACACTGGCAATCAGGCAGTACAGTACACAATGTGAAAGAATTTATCTGAATCCAGACTGTTTGGTTTTAATAAGCTGTAGAAGCAAGAAGAAAAGATTTCTTCCAAGTGTTTGCTTCCTTTTTGTGGAGCCACTCTCTCTATGTTCACCATGAGCAGTTAACTCGGTTTTTTTTAATGACAGAAGGAATGAAATGTTATTAATATTAGTACGAATAAAAATTGGACAATGAAGTCCTTTTTCTAGCTTTGAAACTCACAAGAAAAAGTAGAAAGGCTATGAAAATAAGCCAAATTTGCTTATGGTAGAAGCAAATTAAACTTTCACTCAGCTAATGGGCATCATTTTCCACTCTTGGTAGGTTGATTTTTAGACCAGGAACAGACAGGCAAGAGCAGAGAGTTAAGTTACATATATTTTCTTTAATCCATTAACTATGTGGCTTGCTACACACAGACCTGCAGGAATTCAGACTTCCTGCTACAGTTATCTTCAGAATGAAGAGAAATTCACCTCAATTTTCCAATTCACGACCGCAAAGGCAGCAAGAATCTAAGATAGAAGGGATCAAAACTATAGGAATTATCTCAACTCCAATTATTTGGCCAGTGAAACAAAGGCCTCTGCATTTCAGTAAAAATTCAGCAGATGAAAACCCAGAGAGAAAAAACCCATACAGCTTGTTCCTTCCAACCTTGTCCACATCAGCTTCTTCTGAGGAGACCCGCAGCGACAGCTTGTCTGCTTTTACAGAAAACATCAACCGAAATAATACTGTGATGGATCAGTTCCCAAATGAAAATATTTTGAATTATTCTAGAAGTCCATTCCGTGGTACTTCTGATGCAGCAGATGCAGTTACAGAGCCGCCTGTGAATGCAGAATTTCCTCTTCTTCACAGGAGCAATCCTAGTGCAGAGCTAGCATGGACTTTGGCAAGTAGGCTTGGTCATTCTGACCCTGAGCCAGCGTTCCTCTCTCCCGTTAGCAGCAGCAGCACAGCTTACGAACACAAAAAAGAAACTCTGTGGATTTCATCCTCCAACAGCGACACAGACAATTTCATGCATACAAGCAATGTCTTGGAACCTGTAAACTGGTGGAATGAGACTGTGTTTCATCATTATATCACCTCTGACATTCAAGAAGACAGATATCATTCTCTTTCTAGCTTGTCTATATCATCTACAGATGAGAAATCACCATTCCAAACAAGTAGGTTACATTTCCCAGATTTGGCACCTGAAAATTTTTACCTGGAAACAATAGAAGGCAATGCTGATAGGAAAATTTCATCTACACTAGCAGCAAAAGGCGCATTTCAATTTAGAAAATCTATGCACTTTAAGGAACATCACTCAGGAGGCATTACAAATTTAACCTCTGTGGAGATTCCACATGCAAACCCAACAAGTTTTCTTCCAAATATGAAACAAACGTACACAGAATTTATGCCTGACATCCAACTGACAAATTCAGTCCAAGGACACAGTAGAGAGCTATTAACATTTTCAGCATTTCTGGTAGGACCAGGCTGGACAAGCTCAGCATTTAAGACTGTTATAACAGCCCTGCCTGTTTATCAACAGCTGTTGACTGACACATATTTGAAAAGTGACAGCATATTTATATCTAGTGGTAATTACTGGTCTCGTTATTTACAGCATTCATTATACTTTCAAAAGCCAAGTGAGACCCTCAGAAATGGAGCACTGGAGAACAATTTAGATGCATTTCATGTTAGTAATGAAAATGAAGAGTCAGCTTTTTCTACATTAGAGCCAGAGAACATTAATCCAGTTGGTGACTCCTGGGACTCAGATTACTTGGATTTTCCACCAAAATATGTAGATATTTTCCCCTCTTTAAGAGCAAGTTTCTGGACTGTTTCTCATCATTTGAAAGAAGCATCTCAAGTGTTTTCTGGGGAGCCATCAGAAAATTTCTGGGTCTCATTTAATAAACTGCTTTCTCCCCCAACAGAGAGGTTGCTGTCCATTAGTTCATATGCTAAGTCTGACAATATCTCTGAAAAAATATCTGGCATTAGATTATTAGGTCACAGAGCTGAAGAAATTATTTTTTTAAGTCATGCATCAACTTCGGAAACACAAATCTTTAGTTCACTTTTTCCAGGCATTTCAAAGAGAATTTCAGGAAGTAATGGCAGGACAATATCAGAATTGCAGTCCACAATGAACGTTGCAAACCTAACTGTGACTTCCAACACTGAATTTTATTTTGATTTTCCTTTCCCTTCCCTGCAAACACCTCTCACTCGATCCTCTGCATGGGTGCAGATAAGTCCTTTTGATCAGATACTTGAAAACAACACAGATCATTTGCACATACAAATTCAAACTGACACAGTAAGTGATCAAACTGACATGACTTTCCTAAACAATAGGCATCAGCCTGTTTCTGTCTTTCCAACACATTCAGGAACCCAGACTTCTTGTTCAAGGGATAGCCAAGATCCTTTCTTGATCAATACACCTGGGACTCAGGCTACTTGGATAGGTAAGGGTTTGATAAGCAGTGCAGGAACACACAGAACGCCACAGTCTCAAAGTCTTCCAGAGAATGATGCTGTAACAAATACCATTGATAAAGCAAGAGGCAAAATTCAGAAATATGCAGGTGTTATTTTAAAAAATGTCAGTTCAATGAGTTCTAACGTTTTTCCAATGTCCTTGGAATTAAGGCAGCTTCTTCAATCAGACTCGAAATTGAGAATCAGTGTACCTCCTAATAGCTATTCCACGCCTCCACTCCCGCAAAGTTTTCAGAACCATCTTGATACAATTTCTCCAAGCCTGCTCCCTCAGTGGGATGTAGAAGAGTTAAAGTTGCCAACAACAGAAACACTGAGAATTTACCAAACTGTTTTAGGACAAAACTCCATTGAAAATCAAATGGACACTCCGAGATACTCTCTCTGGGCAGTAGAACAAGAAGTCATTGCCAATAATGAAGACATGAGGGATTTTGCTGTTCTGACATCAACAAACATACCGAGGCTTTCTGAGTGGAATTCAGAAGGGGAGGTGTATGGATCCTTTAGCAGGAACAGAGAAGGAATGTCTGTCACTACTACTAATGCCTTGGATTTTGAAAATGCTGATTATGGACCTTTTGCAAATCACTCTTCTATTTTGGAGTCATTGAAAACTGCAGTAGTGAATGATATGGAACCTTTGCCATCTTCGTATAGCAGAGTTTTTATTCAGCACAAAGAGACCATCTTGACAGGCACTCTGACAACAACTGCAGCAGCCATCCATCATTCTCTCATGCAGACCCAAACACCAGTTTCTTCTGTGACATACCACGAGTCATCAGTTTCAGCCCATGTTGATTCCTTGGCCAATTTACCATCTGGGACAAGCCAAAATAGCACCTCTTACCCACCGCTGAATCAACTTTTTAGCTCTGCTGCAGTCCTTTTGTCTTGTTTATGTGACTCCTTCACTGAGCTGGGCTGCCTGTGCCGACCTGAGGTCCACTACAGTATGTCAAGCCATTAAGTTAGATGTAGAAAAAACCCCAGATCATATTATCTGTTAGATATTCAGTTTGTAGACTGAATATAGAAGTAGCTGTCTTTCATCCTTTAGATATAGGACCCTTTAGCATATTAAGATGTTTTGGAATAATATAATTACAGTAGAAGGGAATGTGTGACATCTTAGTGGTAGAAAACATCATTAATGTGCAATTTCTAATAATTGTGTACTTCTCTACGACAGCTCTCATGAGACTGTGTGGATAATATACTGGTTGCCATGTATTTTATATAATTCAATGCCATTTTGTTGTTTGGAAGTGTATGAATGTTTTTCACTTACATGTTTTTGAGGATTTCACTTTTAAAAAGAAAAGATTTTTCAAAACTGTTTGGATAATTTTCCTAATATAATTTTAAAAAATAGCTATATTTCATTGATTATTATATTTTTGTAGTTGGTGGTAGGTGTAGGGAGAATTGTTTTCCAGGCTATTTTTTCCTCTTTTTTTTTCAAATTGTCTTTGGCTAGTTTTCACCAGTTTTATACTCTTTTTTTTTTTTTTTTTTTAATTTCCATTCAGCATTTTGAGGTGGAATTTCCACTGTTTGGTTTGAAGAGGGATGAATAATTTGTAGTTTTTACTATCTGCCACTGGAGTCTCCTGAGAGTATTTTAAAATGTAGATTAGTTCTTGTTCTTTTTTTTTTGACACATTAAAATATGCTTTGGGTCACCATCTGGGGAAGATCTTAAAGGTATTGCCTAGTTTGTAGTTACTGTGTATAATTTTAAAAATGATTTGCATATTCCTATATTAAGGTGATTTTTCACTATGCATAATTATCTAAACAAGGTTATAATTATATATATAATTAAATATTAATTTGTGAGAATATATATGATGCACACTTTTTGTATGTGTGTATCTGTATGGCACATATAAAAGTTACATTATAGATTTAAAATTAAATATGTGTATATACAGAGATACATCCATATAAAGAAGGTATATACAGAGATACATCCATATAAAGAAGATCCAGGTCTTGCAAGTATTTTCTATTTGCCCAAAGTCCAAATTTCTACTTCCAAAAACTTAATGTTTTATTTTTTTTTTTAATTTGAAACTGTCACAGTAATAATAAACTGAAGTACGTTTTCAGATGAAACTATGCACAAAGTTTGTATGCCTCCTGAGTTAAGAGAGGAAAAAAGACAGTAAATCAAAAAGAAGTTCATTCTGTTTGTACCTAAAATTTAATCATATCTTACCAAAAAAGGTAACTATTAAACCATCTTCTTCAGTGTTTTACCATAGAGAGTTTTCATACCAATCTAAATGTTCATATAATTAATTCCATATTGAAAAGAAAGAACAATACTCCAGCCATTTCATGAATAGTAACCAACGTATGCACACTTAAATTGGATAATACTGACTTCAAATTTTTTCCAGTTGCCTTTATTTCAGTAACTATCTATGAAGTTGTAAAATTATTACATTTGCTCCACTTAGAATAAAAGGTCTTTTATTTAGATTCAGAAAGATAGAGCAGTTCCTTTCCAGTCAGAGATAGAAAGGGATTTCTGTATAATTATCGTCATGTCCTGCTCTGTCCTATGCGGTGTCTCCATAAGATTTACATAAGATTATATAAATACATGTATATGTGATAGAGATACCCACAACCTTGGTAACAGCCCAGAACCAAGAAGTGCCCCACATACTCATACATGCAAGTGAATTGATCCAGAAGTTCTTAAACCTCCCCCACATCCTGGGAAATTTTACCAAACTAGAGCTTACAGAATGTTTAGTAGCTTAATGAAAAAAAATTGGCTTGTGTGGAAAGTAAAGACTTTTAACACAGAGCATAACTATGAAATTATTTGATGTTATTTATTAGATGTGAAATCTTGTAATGCTGCCTACCCACTCATGAGCTTAAAGAGAATTTATATTTACCCAGTGCCATTTGAAAACAGTTTTCTGAATATAAAATTGCACCGAGTCAAGTGTTACACATTTTGTGACTGAAAGAAGGTTTGTTCAGCTGCCGGTTTTATAAAGCAAATGTGGGTTCTTCTACGTTCTGGCTGTTGCCAGGCCTGAGAGCAAGACTGTGCTTTGGAAACAAGAGCTCTATAGTCCTTCTCACACCTAATTCTGTCCTCAGTTACCTTATTACTTTTAATTGATGAGCTTTATCTGCTCTCACAGTGTTTAGAGTCTAATCTGCAGTGGTTCAATTCTGGATTATAACAATGTGCCTAGGAGCAGATTTTATCTGTGTTTACAGACTTCATTAATTATAATAATTTTTTAAATTCATTACACTTTCATGATCCTGAATTTACACACCATATTAGAGGAGTATGCAAAATACTATTTTTACGTATGTTGTCTGTGAGTTTCCATGTCACATTTCAAGTGTCTCTGAAAATATGGAGGGGGAGGGAGTTCCTGTCCAAATCAGCAGGACTAGTGAGAATGGGCCCAAACTTGCAGGGCTTATTCGTTTCAGAGTTTATAATGCCAACAAGAGCTTGAGGTGGCCTTGTATCTGGGATTCAGCAAAATTTTTATATTAATGGTGAAGCTAATGTCTCATTATTTAAAAGGTAAATTTGCTCCATTTCTAACATTATAATGCTGTTTTTAATGGACAGGTGGGCTATTCTACAGGATATCTATAACTGTCTCTAGTTCCAACCCCAACTCAGAGTCGAAAGTACATGATGTCATTGCAGAATGGGTAAGTTAAGTTTTCTTTCCTGTGCGATGACATATATTAATCTGGCCCATCACTGTTATCAGTTGTAAAAGGAAAAAAAAATAGAGACTACCAAAAAACTTCACATGTATTCTCTAAATATCTTTCTTTTATTGATTTGTGCAGTAATGAATTCAGGTCTAGCTGGGGCTCTTCAGCACTATAGATAAAAATTTGAAATGTCTACACTATACTAGTTAGCTTCTTAAGAAATGTAGATAGTACATGAGATTTTGGAAAGTATGGAGAAAACAGAATTGTCCACTAAAAGAGGTGCATGTCTGAGTTCCAACATCTCTATACAGGACAGAATTTTTCTCCTCAAAAGCTAATATGGGTTTGAAGTTACAGTGTGATAGAAGTGATTAAAAAAAACCAGGCAGTATTGATTCGTGTGAGGCAATAAACCTTTCCAATTTATCCTAACATTCTCTATTTCAGAAGATTTCTGCCAAAGTTCAGTTGCTGTGGTTTCTAGTGGTCCCTCTTTTTAGCCCATTTTAGCAGACATGAGCTCCTCTCTGAGCCCTCTAGATGAGGGACTCTTGAAGTTCTTGCCTCTGAAAGTTCTTCCTGTCTGAATAAAGATATTCTCTGTCCTTTTTGACAGTTCACATAGTTGCAATCACACAGTTAGTAAAACCTTTGTACCAACTACTTGCGTGAAAATATGACATCATAAAATACGACAACTGTTCTTTATTTTCCTTTTAATAAACCTGGAGCTTTCAGCTCTCATAAGCTAAGGAAACCATCTATAGTAATCTACAAACCAGAACTGTGGTAATCCACACCTGCCAAGGCTGTTCCCTTAGCAGCAGTAGCCAGGCAAAGGTGTGAGCCAAAGAATCTGGAAAGGTGTCACTTGACCCTAGCAGAGAATGCAAAAGTGTTTTTCAGGGGGAAAACAGAGCAGTTGTTGAAGACTCAGAATAAAAGGTACAAAGGTCTGAAATGAAGATCATCATAAGTTTGAAGACTTTCAGGTGAAAATTTACCTGGTAGCTTTTTCATTAAATCTATCCTAATCAAAGTGTGTCTGAGAATTTAAGATGGTGAAGAGAGGGAGAAAAGGAAAAGGTCAGCATCCTGTGCACTCACCTATTCACTGTGTCATGACCTTATACAGATTTCCCTCTGTCCACAAAAAAGCCACATCTCTCACTACCAGTTGTACAACAATCACATCACTGAAAAGTGAGTGTTCTCTTTGCTTTGCAAAACTGAAGGGGATTTCTGAAAGGGCAGAAGGGTGAAATTCTAACACTGCCTTAAGCAACAAAGAGCCCCTTTAACATCTAATGTGATCAATGTCTTCCTGTTTTTCAGCTGAACCGTACTTTCCAGAACTGGAATTACACTGTGTATGTGGTCAATATCAGGTAAATTAAGGAGGAAGATGTTTATGCTGTATTCCTTTGGAGAATTAGTCCACCCTAATTAATGTCTATTTCTTTCATAGCATCCACCCTGGCTCTGTAAGAGAGGGAGCAAGACAAAAAAGAAGTATTCAAAGGTAATACTTTGGAAGAGGTTTTCTCAATGGAGGCAACAGCTACTATTGCAAGTGGTGTTACAACAGGCTTTATTGTCTATTATTGGATTCATTGTCTATTATTTGGCATATGCTGCAAGTCTGTAAATATATGACTCTTGGCAAGCTCATTGTTCTGAATGTGCTTAGAAACCTAATACTGGTTATCATGTTTGTTTTGGTTTAAACCTGTTGAGCTTTAAACTTTAACAGTTGATTTTTTCGGAGCTCAGGTTTAATCTGTCACAAAACTGAATAGATACAGGATATTTGAGTTGTACGACACACCCAGCTTTCTTTAGCCACAAGCTTTGGTACACTGCTATCTGTCCATGTCACTGCATTTGTTCTCTTGAACCAGAGCCTTTTGAGTTAATAGACATCTTACTAGATGGAAAAGAGTGAAAAATAGTGCTAGAATTGAAAGCTAAACTAGTGTGAGTTAAACTATTTACCATATGCTCTCATTTCCTGACTTCTGCTGGGCTTGGAGGCGCTGGAGTTGGAACGACCTCAAAGGCAGCCAAAGAAAGTTAGATGGATCACCCCCCACACCCCTAAAAAAAAAAAAAAATTGGCCTCCAGAGGCTTCTTTGAAAGCAGCAGGCTGATTTCTGAGGGATGTATGGGGAGGGAGGGAATTTTAGGACCAAATTAAGGAGAGGAAACCAAAACATAATTAGTCTTGAGGATGGGGCAATAAGTGGGTATGGGATATATCTGTTTGCAATGTAGGCAAAAGTCCTGTAGGAGAAGATTTTGACTGCTGACTCTCGAGAACTGCCATGATAATGACAGTAAAACTTGGGCTTTTTAAGATCAGGGATAGCCTAATATTTCCAACTTACCATCAGGAAGTAGTTAGTGGTGCTTCCAGTTTTCAGCAGAGTTTGCCTAGACATGAAAAGATCTGTAAAAAGGTAGTATCTCCTTCCCACATAGCCACAGCAGAAAGACAGCTTTTATTGGCAAAACCATTTAACTGGTACTCTCTAAGCCCAGTCTCTGAATGGGCTATTTTGCTGCTTGACCTACATTTACAGTAGGGTGTAGTGATGTGGGTAGGATTTTTTTTCACACTTCTAAATGCTATGGTTATGCCAGCAAGGCCTTTCAAGTGGAGACCATGCCTCAGGTCTTCCCAACAATCCAAGACGGCAGAGGAATGTAAAGCTTCCCCCATCCTTATTCCTGTACCTTTTATGAGGCTAGAGACCGAGCTGTACACCTGATTTCTTCTCCTCTCACCTTCCCACCATCCTGGCCTCTGGATTTTTTTTCTTCCCCCTGGTCTATTAAAAGAAAAAAGGCCAAGAGGGAGAAACTATTCTAGTAATTTCCCTTTCCTTTCCATCCCGTTTTGATATACAGTGAATATGCCACTAAATTACTTCTCATAATGTATTACTCTTATGGGGAAGTAATCCCATTTCTATTTCATTTGCTCATTATATGTAATTTCAGAGTCAGTGGAATTACATGTTCATAATATGTTAAGTTTTTCAAGGGAGGCCTGGTCTAATGAGAAGCTAGTCTCATGGGCTCTAGTGCACTTCGTGTCAATATCAAATGACATTTTTTCATCATTCTGAATAATTTAGTACAAATGCTAATCATGTCACACAAAATTTTGGTGTTCTCCAAATAATCAGGAGAATTATGCTGTGAATGTTCTCTTAGAAAAGGAAACAATAACAAAAAGAAAGACAAGTCAAGATTCTGCCCAATCTAGAAACCCAGATGGGATAATGCAAAGAAAATTAAAACTGTAAGTGAGCTACATGATATGTGACTAACAAAAATATACGTATTATACATTGTATATGTACATACACATGTATAGAAATAAATATACACAGGATTTTCTGCCTTTTTTTCATATAGCTTTCATGTCTTGAATATATTTTCATGCATCATTTACCTCATAGAGAAAAAACATTTGAGAAAAATTGGTTGAAGCAGCTTTAGGTCCTAGGTTTTCTGCATGTATGTCTATGCTTGAACATCCCTTCCTTCAGAAACCAAAACCGGATCAGCTTCCCAGTAGCCTTCAGTGTTCCTGGGTTTAGTCACCAGTTCTTTGAAGTTCACACATCTGCTTCTGGACTTTGTGGGGAAGAATTCTGTTGAATTTCTGAAGATCCATAAAGCAAGCTTTTTTCCCTACTGTTTCCCAATTATTGCTGTCAAGATTCTTTGTTGGACTTTACTTGGATTTTTCCTGGATAGGATTCCTAGGAAATCCTACAAGACGCTAGGGTAACACTTGAGAATATAAAAAATTAGCAGGTTAGATGTTAGAAGTTCTAAATACCTGATGGAAGCAGTGGTAATTCCTTACTGCCCAGGTGAGCCACTGAAATATTATGGCTGAGTTCTTGTATGTAACTTGTTCACAGTGTGATTTCATGCAATTACTATTAATTAAATGTTCCTGTAAATTTTTTTCTGTGAGCAGTTGTCCAAATATTTTCTTGCTTCTTCATTTTGGATAGTCAGGAATAAATCTGTTGCAGTCTTAGACATTACCCTTAGTTTTTAAGTGCTTCTTGCTCTATTTACTTTCATGTTCATCTGAAAAGAAACTCACTCCACAGTTAAAATTTAAGACCTTACACAGAAGTTTATTTGCCCTAATGTTATCTTTTACATGAAGTGAACATATTAGTCTTAACAGTTAACTCACTAAGCTTTTTTCCTCTTTTCTGAATTTTCCAAAAGATCATAGCTTTCCTATTTCCAAGGCAGTATAATAATTCTTAAAATTGCTCTTTGAGAAGGTTTTTTTCCTCTCTTTGCATGAATTCATATTCTTATAATTCAGATCACTTTTTTTTTTCTTTCCTTTTGGATTAGTATTTTACAGAGCAGTTAAAAAAAAACCAAACAAAAAAACCAAAACAACATTCCCCAGCCTGTTCTGTGCATTTTGCTTTGCTTCCCCCTTATTTACCACACTGCTACCTCATCAAGGAACTTCAGCTGTCACTCTCCCCACCTAGTTTCCTTGCCTGTGAAAGAGAAAGAATCGTTAGAGAGAATGATTCAGAGAAGAAATAGAAGCTGGAAGTGGGAGGTAGGAAACTGGCTTTTTTTGTCGCATTAAAAATAGGTGTTTTCCAAAAAAATATTTTAAACAGTACTGCGTTCTGAAGAAGAGCAAAACAAAACAAAATTATTGAAGTGGATTGTTGCTCTTTCATTTCTGTGTTCAGTGAGCTGCAGAAATCCAAAGTACGCTCTGCTTATTAGGAGTTTATGTACCCAGTGATGAGAGACACAGTGCCAAGTCCAAAAGTGCATATTATTATCAGCACCTTTAATACTGTGACATCTCTGGATGACAGCAGTATATATCAAGCTAATACTTTGGTAGATTATTAACTACTTTAATAGACAGAATTTTATCACAGCTATATTTGATTTTATGTCTGTGTTCAATTTTTCCTCTGGTTGTGCTGTTTCCGTCTCTTAATGAGAGGGCAGCTGTTCAAAATAGACAGAAGTTCAGCATGGCATATGGATATAGCTCTTTTTTATCCCTCATTATTTTTGCACAAACCTTTGAGAGTGAAACCAATTTGTGGATTTTATTCAAGTGAACCAATTTTGTGGATAAACTATAAATGTGTTTGTTTGTTTCATTAATTCTTTGTCTTTTATGACTGCAGCTTTGTCAAAACTTTCTGTGACTGCTGCTGCTGCTTTTCTCAGTTAGGTCCTACTGATCCTAGTTTTTGTCAGATGACTACATAGGGCTTTCTCACAGTAGGGGAATTGGTCTTTAAAAAAGAGTTCAGCTCCTTTGCTTCTTCTTTCTTCTCTTATTTTGCAAGCAGTTTTGAGAATTCAGGCCCCAATTAATTTATGATTTTTTTCTCCACTTAACATGCAATAAGTTTATGCTTGTTCCAACTTCCACTGCTTGACTGTCATAATTTTGGCCAATTTCCAGTGTTCAATTGCTCCTACTATGGGAAACAATGTTAATGTTAGTACTATTAAATATCTCGTCCAAATTAAGAGCCACTGTGGTAGCCATCTGTACAAAAACTACTAAACATAAACAGAAATCCCTTGTCTTGGGAACGAAAGTAGAGAGGAAAACAGGAAATCAGAACTACCCATGCCTAGTCCTGCTTTTTTGAAGTCTGTGGGAGTTTTGCCGCCAGTGTCAGTGAGGCATATTCAGGCTCCTGCATGCTGTGTTCTTGGGTGTTGTTTTGCTTAATGGAAAGTTTAATGCACTTGGGTAAAACTTATGTTAGCTGGATTGTGTAATAGTTTTAGACAAGAGTTAGCAACACCAGAGAAGCATAATTTTGCTTTTCTAGTCCTAAGTATTAGGCTTTTTACATTCTTTGTAGTTTACTTCAAATTATTTGATGTGAAATAATTACGCTATTCTTGTTATGAATTAACATATCTGTGATGTCTATTGCTATTTCAAAAATTTTCTGGGTTTCTACTGGTGAGGTTTTAGGAAGGGCTTGGTCCTGGCCCACCTCTACTCCCCACAACTTCAACTTCAGTGTTACTGAAGGCAGTAAGGGACAGCCTTTCCCAGGGCTGAGAAATATTTTAAAATGCCACATAATGTGTACATTATGTGTAATATTTCTGTTTGGAAAATCAACCAAAAAAGCACCAAGTGAAAATCCTCAGGTTCCTCCACAGTGCCCTGCTGGCATCTTGTGTCCATGATCTGATGAAGGAAAGCCTTCATCACAGGTGGAAGAATTTGGGATTTCCTTTTGAATGACTGAAGAATGATCTCTTAGTCAGCTGCTGAAGCTTCCAGCCCTTTTCCAATTTCCAATGACTTCTTTTGACTTTCCACTGACTTTAACTAGATTTAGTGTAGGTCTGACATTGTTAGATGCCATTTTTAGAAAAGCAGTGTACTGGGGAATGGGGTTTTTCTTGTTGTTTCAGAACACAGTGCAATTGTAACCAAAAACTCATTTCAGCAAAGACCAGCTGTTCAATGTGAGGGATTCCAGTCCTTTCTGTTTTGGCTCTTTGCAATGTTTTCTAGTAATAAATAGCCTTCACACCAAATTAGCACATATTATAAATGCTTTCTGTTGAAAAGCCATAGTTGATTGTATTCTCACACAAGATGTGCAAGGAGGAGCAAGACCCAGAGACACAAGAACAGGCAAGAGGTGTGACCATGCTGCTTGCAAAATTGTTCTGCTACTAAGCCTTAAAAGGAAGGCTTAGGATGCTTTTATTTTTAGTAGTCCAAAAAGTAGCTGCAATCTTTAGTTTTGTGTCATGAAATCTCAGATTTTATCTTTTATAACATCACCTTCTTCAGAGAAAGTAAACTCTTCATCCTTGGCATTTCTTTGAATGTGTCTACTATGTCAAGTCATATTTTTTTCTCTCTGGTCTGAACATTTTAATGTGTTGCAGGCAGGATCACCTCAAGTAGAAGATTAATCACAATTCAGATTTTTTTTTGAATGCTTTTAGTTTCCCTCTACTTTCATACTTCTTTATGTCTTATTCTTTCTGTTTTCTAGCATTTTGCCTGCTCTTTGTATTGCATCTTCACTGAGTGACTTATGGAACAGTCAGCTCTTTTTTTGTCTGTCCAGTTAATGTGAAGTAGTTAATACTGTTCACAGGTGACTCTGTGGGCCTACCTGTGCTGTCAGTCTTCAGTTATAGCTACCCATCACTGCTGATCTTCAGAGACAACATAACAGTAAGATTAGTAAAGAATTTAATGTGGACATTTTAAAACTATTTAAAATATGCCAGGGTAGTTAGCAATGAAATTCCCATTTACTTTTAGTGGAAATTTAGATTCCCTGTGTATTTAAATTCTTTTAAAATGGTTGCTTGTATTCTTTAAATCAAATGATATTAACTATGAAAGAAATTAATAGTGATTTGTGAAACAGTTTGACAACAACAGTAATTCAGTATTAGTGCAGCCTGTCTGGTAGAACAGAGAGGAGAAATGTGCGTTGCTAATTATCAGCCCCATCTCTTCAGGTGCTGGCCAGCCTGTGCCACAGGGTTTGCGTGGTTTGTTAATCCTTCCTTGGGGCTGCTCGCAGGGCGCAGCGGCGAGACCGCAGCCCGTGTGTAGGCACAGTGTCCTGGAATAGCTCTGAGTCACGCTGCCGGAGAAGAAAGCTGGCTTTGTGGTCTGTGCCACAGCAGCGCAGGCTCCACCACCGCCTCCTGTGCCTCTGATGAGGATGCAGCTTCCTAAATGCCTCTCCCTGAGCCAGCTTAGCCCAACAGACCAGGACAAAGTGGGATAGACACCAGTCTTCCCATGCTTTTCTGCTTGCTCCAGCTGTCACCATCTCAGTCAAAGAAAAGAGAAACATACTGATCCCTGTTGTGTTTACCTATACCGCAGTCCATTTCTTTTTTTATCAATGGCAGTAATGCTGGCAGTACAGGTTACTGTAGGTGATGTGTAATTTGTGATTGATTACTGCTGTGAGAATCTATCTGCCTTTATATGGCACACAATAAAAGATTTAAAGTTGGGTGTAGCAAATCCGGTGACACCAGCAGAGCATGGCAGCGTTGCCATTTATTTCAGTGCAGGCCTACTTTTTCCCAAACTGAGAATTTGCTCTTCACCATTATAATGTTTTCTTTCTGGGATCTGAGTGTGACAAAAGTGGAAGGAAGCACTCAACTTCATATTGCGTCAGCTGTCAAGTTAAAAGGTATTTATTTACTCTGGGAAGCTAGCATGAGTCATTGTGAAAAGTTTGTAGAAATTGTTTTCATTGTAATATGGAGTAGGCTCTTATTATACAGTATACATGACTTGTGCTCTGAGAGTTTCTCAGAAAACAACAGATTGGTTTAAGGGGTTATTTTTGTCAGTGCTTCATAATCAATACTTTTCTCTATAATTTTTCAAGATAACTGCAACCAGTTCTACCTCATCTATCATTATCCCTTCTATTTTGTTGGCGTTATCCTTCCTCACAGTTACGGATACTAAATATCATTTTGGTTAGTTGGGAATCCTGAAACAGGCAGCTAAGTTGTAGTGGTGACTGTTCAGAATGTCTGTTCTGCAGCCAGAGTGCTGAGGTAGGGAGTGGCATTGGGATATTAAGCTTTCCTCTTCTGAAGTAAAGGGAATAGATGAGTGAAGCCAGAATCTTTTAGGAAAGATGGTTAAGTGCCAGAAGGCTCTGGGGCTGAAGTCCTGGAGGGCTGAAGGACTTGGCAATCCCGTAGGCAATTTCCATGCTTCTGCTAAAAATAAGTGCCATAATAAACTTGTGCTTGTAATGTATCTGAGGTATATAGCAAAAGCTGGCTAATGCATATCCACCCTACCGAGCCTATTTGCCATATACATGTTGAACACTCCACAGGGATCAAAGGAATGTTAGGAGGAGCTCAGTATCTCTGGGAGCAGGGAAGGAGCAACCTGGCCAGGGATAGCTGGAATTACTCTGCTAAAATACATCCACTGGGAAAAAAGAAAGCCAAGCTTGCAGGTGGTCACATTTTTATCTTTTTTCTCCAGCAACATGTTACCAGTAAGAGAGTGAATATGTCAAGAAAATTAGGAATGTCTGGAAAATGCAGTTCTGAGCTGTCATCATGGGGATGTCTTTCTGAAAGATTTTTTTAAATTGAAGTCCTGGTCTGTCTAGGAAGGAGTACCTGAAACCCTACTAGCCCTCTTTAGTATCCCTACAGATTTTTTCTGCTACTCTTCTTCCTACAGACCACACGTCCCTTTAGCTCACCATTGCTTTCTTGCACAGAGGGCCACAGGTGAAAGCACCTCTGATGGGTGTGTGCCCTACTCACTGAATCTGTGCTGGCAGTGCCGCCGCTCCCCAGGCTGCCAGGAACAGCTCACACTTGACAAAGGTCTGTCTTTATTCAGGCTGATGGGTATCCAAGGGCAAGGCTAAGAAGAAGACAGCCCAAAGTAGGGTTGCTTTTTCCTTTTTTCCACATTTTGGCTACCATGGTAATCCAATGTTCCATGCTTTAGTGGCTTACTTCCTTCTAGCCAGAGCCAAGCAATGCTCTTTCTTGGGTACCGACATATTCTCATCTCCAATATGCGTTTCTTTTTTCCCAGGAGAAAATTTCTGGGCTTTCCACTCTGGGCTTGTTTCCTGTGTCCTGCTAGAACTGGTTTGCTGTTCATGATTTCCCTTCCAGAAAAGCTATGTTTTTGGACAAGGGTGGGGACTGTTTTATTTTGTTCACAGGAGAGAGGCTTAGGCACTTTGAACTACTTCTTATGCTCAAGAAAGTAGCAGTGGGTTACAGTACAGCACAGCTATTAGTGCTCAAACGTCAATTACTCATCTGAGCAACTCGACTTTCCTAATTATGACTAAAAGCTTCAGAAATATGTCAGGGTGTTTTTCACTCCATAAAAAACTTAAGAGATTAAATGTTAGGCATCTGTTCTTTGTTAATCTTCTAGTCTTTCTCTGTGGTCAGTGTAGAGGTGGATCCTCTGGAGGATTTGTCCCACCCTGACAAGTTTTGTGAGGTGGGATGAATCAGCTCTTAAGTTCCTAAGCCATCAGCAACCAGATTTTTAAAATTAATTAGGGCCCATTTAGAGCTCACAACACAATGGTTTCCTCTTCTGAACTTTTTTGAAAACATTTCTTAGCTCTTTTGATGAGATGCTTCTTTAATGGTAACTAGAATATTAAATTTCCCAAACATTTTTCTTGTCAAGGCCCTACATATACAAAAACAGTAATTTACAGATAATGAGCGTCCCTGTTTTGGTGATGTTGTTCCATACTCAGAAAACCAGAGTTTGTCAGATATTTTTATTTACTCATATTTGGCCTCTGCACTTCTGACCGAAACACTTGGATAATTTTCCTTGCAGTTTTAATGCTTTGGCTCTTCTGGTTTATAATTCTACCAACAACATCAATTTAGAAGAGGAAGACATCCGACAGAAGCTCATAAGTAATAATCGAACCATGGAAGAAGGATATCAGCTTCAGACTGTGGATGTTGATCCAGTGGGTAAGTAGTGTTCAGCTTTGTTACGCAAACAATTTTGTTTTGCTTGTTCATATATAAGCATATTCTGTGTTAAAATAATCACATATTTCCAAACAGTATGAATGTTTCAGATTTTAAATTGTCCCTATAAGCCTCATTGTTTCACTAATCTCAGAGAGCCATGCTCAAAATACCACTTTTAACACAAAGCTGTCCAGATTGCTTTAGTCAATGTCTTGATGTCTGGTTCAAAGAGGCTGGGACAGTTCCTGACAAATCCTCTGGTGGTTTGAGGATAAAGAAGTATGTTTTACAGCCAGAGCTAAAATGAGATGTTTTGGACCTCCAAAGCCCCTCATCCCCACTTCTCAATGTTGTTTGTGTTCCTGACAGCTGCTGCCCTTAATCATTCTTCTTTTAGCTCTCATCTTTTCCCGTTTAACTTCTACCAAAGATTGCCCTTCCTTTAGGAGGGAGAAGGTGGAGGCTGCTGGAGTGCAGATGGATGCAGCATGCACATTCAACTCTTTCCCGTGAGCAGCAGCAGTATATGTGATCCCTTGTTGTGCACCCCTCTATTGCCACTCTATAGCAAACAACCAGACCTTTCATTTGAAGACAATTTGTTCTGTAGACTGGCTGATGAGCTGAGGACAAGAAAGGGAAGATGATTAGGTGAAGAAATTTACTATTAACACTGATATACCCATTTTTACAGAAAAATGTTTAGCTGAAGAAAACCCTCCAAACTATTTTTGGCCAGATACCAGGCCTACTGTGACCAACTTCACATTTTGCCACGGGAGCTCAGTTCAGACTGCATCAAGAACCTGGTAGGTGTTCAAATATGTGAGAAGCTGGGTTGCTTCAGATGCAGATTTCTTGTTATATAGTTATATATAAGTTGCCATTGGTTGGTATTGTATTTCAGGAAGATTATTTCTGTACTGTGAGCAGTTATGAGGGTGCAGTAAGAGTATGTACTTCTTTGGTAGGAAAAAAAGACTTGTCCACCACCTCATCACAGGATGAAGCTGTTTTTTCAAGTGATGGAATCACAGAATGGTTTGGGTTGTAAAGGACCCAAAAGATCATCTAGTTCCAAACCCCCCTCCCACATGCAGGACCTCACACTTGGCCATGACCTTTATGTTACTGAGCCCAAAGTACTGGATTTGCTGCCACTCCGCCACGACTATCTGACTTGTGTAAGAAACAATAAAATTCTGTGGAGATGAGATGTGTATTTGGTTTAATCCAAAACACCTCATCTCATCAGGGGAAAGTAAAAGAAATTGTGAAGCAAATATTTTGCCAGTTAGTTAGTCATAATTGAAGGTGAGGATAATCTTATGCTTAAAGATTTGAGCTTATGTTTTTCAGGTTTAGAATGAATTTTCCCTAACGGAGGCTTTTCTTGTAAACATCTACAAAAGACTTTGACTCTGCAGTTCTATTTCCCATTTGTAAAATGGGAATATTATTATTTCTGTTTATATATTACCAAAACATGATGGCTTTGATCCCCTTTGAGTGCCTTAAACATGGTTATGATGATGCAATAGTAATTAATTCCTTCAGTATTTAGGATAATTACCATTAAATGCAATATATTAGTCTTATCCACCCACATTGCATCTGGAACATGTTCTGAGAAGACCAGATCTTCTACTTTTGAAAACAGAATGGCAACATGGATATGAATCAGCTTTGAGGTTCTGTGCCAGACAGGAAAGGAACCCGCATTATATTTAAATAACTCACTTCCTCAGCCTCCTAATCCTGTACAAAAACTGATTCTGACTGACCAACTTTTGTTGTACTGTGAGTAGTACAGAAATCAAGTTGTTTTAATGTCAGAGCCTCAGAATCATTGGAAATTAAAGTTTCTGGCCTTTGCTGTCCCAGTATTGCTTCTCTTTATTGTTCATTTGTGGTCTACACTATACCATTGCCTGTGTAGAGCACTTCCCATTAAAAAAAAAAAATTACTGTGTTCTGCCCTGTGCTTTGCCTTCCCTGCCTCTGGCACCACTAGCTTTTGTCAATATGGGGCACCTGTGGGATGTGTTTTGAGAGAAGAGGAAGCTCTTCTAACAGTCTCTTCTAGTCATCTGCATCCCACAGTGTGTGATTACCTGTGCTGTTATAATTAATATGATCAGTTGAGCAATAATGTTATTTTATCATGGGCTGAGTAAGGTGATACATTTTCCCATTCACCATCCTGCCTTTTTCCATGCTATGACAATATGATTGTCTTTAGAGAAAACTGATGAAAAAGTGTGTTTAATTTTGGAGCCACTGTTACAGGGTGACAAATATGATTAAGGGGTTGGAGCATCTCATGAGGAAAGGCTCAGGGAGTTGGACCTGTTCAACCTCGGGAGGAGACACCTGGGAGGGAAGCTCATCAATGTCTTTGAGTATCTTAAGGGAGGGTGTCAAGGGGTTGGATCCTGGCTCTGCTCATAGCTGCTGACCAATAGGACAAGAGGCAACAGACAGAAACTGGTGCACAAGAAGTTCCACCTGAACATGAGGAAGAATTTCTTTACTGTGTGGGTGACTGCACTGGAACAGATTGCCCAGAGAGGCTGTAGAGTTTTCCCCACTGGAGATATTCAAGAACTGTCTGGGCTCAGTCCTGTGCCATGTGCTCTAGGATGACCCTGCTTGAGCAGCGAGGTTGGACCAGATGACCCACTGTGGTCCCTTCTAACCTGACCCTTTCTGTGATTCTGTATTTTGCTCCAGTAGGGCTTTAAAAATTAAAAAAATAAAAGGAATCTTTGTATCTGCCCCCCCACTTTGGAGCTTAATCAGATAGTGACCTACCCTAGTTTTTATTAATGGCATAAGTTTATACCTTCACAGAGCTCCTGTGCGTGTTCTTCTGAGAGGTCTTATGGCTTGCAATTGACTTGATCAAAGCCATTTATATCAAGAAGAAATTATAGAAACAGCATTTGACTAGCCATAATAGAGACCCAATAGTTTGTGTCAATATTTGAGTCTTTCCTGAAATGTAAGGCCATATTTTCCACTGAAGAGCTGGGGTTTCTCTCAACACTGTCATTTAATCAATCATATACTCTCACTGTCAATATACATACTGTGTTTTGCTAGAGGCTATGTTTCTGGAATATTAGGAATTAAGATGAGTGCATCACTGTGATGCCTACATAAGAATTATGAAATATTTATGTAATTTTTTTACTATATTTCATGTGAATTTTGTCATTTTTCCTCTTTAGCTATTTGGGCCTGCAGAATTATACGTCATACTGGGGTCAGCCTGATCTTAGAAATTGCACAGGTGGGTATATTGATGTTGGCCTTTGGAAGGATATCTTTTCTCTTCATGCTAAGTTGTTAAAAAATCTGTCTAAAAAGTTGGTGCAAAGTAAATAATTAAACTCTGGGGAAGTGCACCCAAGTTCAATCCAGCTCACCCATTAAAAGCTCTGGATAGCAATTACTGAATTAAATCAAGCTCTTCAGGCAAGTGAAAAGAATTATACACTCATTTGTATTTCAGAGCACCTGCAGTAAGCTCTTGTTCTGAATTGCTTTTTTGGAGAAGCCTCTTTTATTTTCTTTGTTGATAGAGGTGTCCTAGAGAGCCTGGCTACCTAACTCAGTCGACTGAGTACTTGCAGTCAGATTATATGAAAACATCATGTCATGTAAAATGAACATCCTACAGTGTTAGACTGTAGACAGTAAACTGTATTATAAAAAAACCCACAGCCAGCTGCAGACTAAAGAAGGCTTTCAAAATCTTATTTGGAAATTCCAATAAATCTGAAATATTTTGATGTTATAAAAGGCTAGTGTTTATATTAGTTTTCTGTCCAGGTGACATTGAAATTACAGTTTAACATGTTTTGCTGCTGGACACACTATCAAAATTTCCTTACCAGGAAGATTCTTCTAATGAAATGTGCTTGTGTGTTGTGCTTGCCAGCCCTCTGATGAGTTGGAGTACCATCCTCTGAAAAAACTGAAACATTTGCCAGGGGGTCAGACTTTCTTCAGAGTGCTTAAAAGAGTAAATACTTTTTCAGTGGAAGAGACTTTGGACGCATTTGTTTCACTTCAAGAGTGAAACTTTTTCCCAGTGAAGAAAGGATAGAATTAGGAGAGGAAAAGATAATATTCATTTTATTCCTCTTTTTCATTCAATCATCCCTTTCAATAATAGTTCTGACTTACAAACTCAAAACAAAGAAAAGAAAGACACAGCCGATGAGAACAGTATATTATCAGCAGGTTCTATATACCTTTAAAAAAAGTTATAAATTTGACGAAATGATAAAATCCTATGTTCATTACAAGTGCCATTGAACATACTCTAGCTTTTAACAGCGATGATAAAAATTTGTATTTCTGGATTACTTCAGGACTGCAATGTATTACTTTATCTTTTTGCTTGATTGTATGCTCACAGAAAATGCAGCAGATATTGCCAATCAGCTTCTGAATCTCACTGGTGAGGGGCAGCAGCTGACTTCAGACAAAGTAAATGATGTTGTGCAGAAGCTCAAAAAAATTGTGAACGATGAAGAAATTGATGAATCTCTGGGTTCTACCGTGGTGACAATTTTTTCTAATATTCTAACCAGTTCAGACAGTGTATTGGCAGCCTCATCTTCAGAGTAAGTATTTCTGCATTTGAGAAAAGCTTTTGAGAGCAACCTGCAAGGCTGTAAGGATTCATCCTTCCATCTATAGACAAACCAGAAAATCAAACTTTTCTGATGTCCATCAAAAAGAATTTTCAGAATTAGACACACAGATATTTCTTCTTTTAGTGTGCATGACAAAGTATCTGGATGGAAGTCTTCTTATACATGACACAGCATAGATCTAAGTATTGCTGGAAAATCATTTCAGGACCAGTGATACGTAGTCAGACTGTTTTTGTCAATCAAAAAGTTTTGTTTGAAGAGAGATGAATAAATTTACAGTCTAACAGTCCGCTTATGAATACCCAGATGGGTAATAGAAACAGTCAATAACAAGAGGATCTTATTGTGATGTGGGGAGCATACAGAGCATAGGTGGGGGTTTTTTCAGTATTCAATTTTCAGAATAATTTTTATTTCTGTTTTTAGAGCTTTAAAAACTATTGATGCCTTGGCTTTAAAGATCCATTTTTCTGGACCATCCATGAGCATTTCAACACGAAATCTTGCACTTGGAGTGTCTTCTATAAATTCAACCTCATTCAAAGGTGGTTCTTTCAGTGTCAGTCCACAGAATAATGCGTCTGATTTCCAGGTACAGAACAAGCAGTTGTATTTGAACATTAAATGTGCCTGTTGTTCCAAGTGTGTTTACTGTGGTTCCTATAAATCCACTTAAAACTCCCAATTCTCCCCCCTGCTTTCTGTTTCCTTTTCCCTACAATCATCCAAACAGATAACAGATTAATGTAGTATTTCCTTGAGTGACAGGAAACACAGATAAACTCACATTCCATGCAGATAAAAAGTAATTTGCTTATAAATCCAGAACACACTTGACCCTTTTTTAGTTTTGTGGGGTTTTTTATGAGTGAAAAAGGAAATTAACCTTTAACAACCTGCTGTACTTACCATTGTAGAATATCTAAAAACTCCATTGATGTCTTTCAGCTTTAGAATAAGATACCTAGATAGAGGTATCTACATATATGTTTGCGCAGATACAATATTTCTTCAGCTTTCCAGCACAGTTTAAACATTTACTGCTAAAAGAGACCTAAGTCTTATCCAGTTGTCCACATGTAGGTTGATTGGCCTGTACCATTTAGGATATCTGAGGCAGTTTGAGTCATTTATGTGGAGCTTGACCAGCCTAGACATTAAAAATAAAATGAGCAGAGATGACACAAAATTTAGGAAGGTCTCCACTGCTACAGTATCTAGACAGGATACTATAGTTAAGATATTTATCATCACCTCAAAAATATTCATTCTTCCTTTTTTCCCACAAATACAAAAACCCAGACATTTAAAAGTTTGAAATATTTTATGAGATGCACATGAGCACCTGTAGGATTTTCCTAGGGTTCTCTTGAAATCAGTAGTGACGAGGTGCCAAGAAGTTTTAAATTTCACTTCATGCCTGACTACATCTTTTGGCACCTAAATGCTTTTTAAAATGCAGCGCAATGTATTTTTTTTTTCAATTAAATAGGAAGTCTATGGCAGAGACGATGTAATCTGAGTTTCCTGGGTGTTTAACCATTCATGTACAGTGAGCCTTACTTGAAGAAACACAAAGAAAATATTACACAGAAAAAGAAAAAAAAAATCTGCTATTATTTGGGCCAGAGGAACTAAAACTGAATTCAACAAAACATGGCATTATAAAAAGAGTTAAATACTAATCAGTAGAGTATAAGTACTGTATGGAAACAAATTAATTCCTGCTGCAAATTGGCAACACAACAATCCTACTAAATGTCTGATCATTTTATAAGATACTATATACTGTAAAAATCAAACCAATAATGAAGACAAATAACAGTCTATTTTCTAGAAAAAGTAGTAGTAGGGACTTTTGCATGTATATAGACTTTGGATCAAAACTCAAATGCTTGTTTAAATAGATGAAAATAGATTTAATGTACTTGAGCTTTCACATACTTATATTCCTAGATAATTTAACTAAAATTTCTTCAATTTTATCAGAAATTTTTGCCCTCATTATAATGAAGCTCAATACTGTTTTTGAAGATGAATAGTTCTTTGTTATCAAAGGAATGTTTCTTCTGCAGTTTTCATCCTTTATTTATGGAAAGAGGAAAGGAAAATTTCTAAAGCCAGGTTTTGGATGATCGCACGTATAACAAGAATTACCATCTGTGGCTTGAGGACATCCAGGAATTTTCTCGTCCTGGAATCATTTATTACAGCACTGTCTAAATAATCATAAAATCCAAACTCCGTCAAATTACTTATAATGTTCCTATTGGAACAGGAGTTTTTTCTCAGACTTCCACATTTCCAACAGCTGATTGAGAATTCTTAGCATCCTTCCTACCAGAAAAGTTGCAGCTGCTGTGGTCACTGTCTATATTTTCCATGCCTCTCAGAGAGATACTTGTTATCCTTGTTGAAGGGAGATTCCCTTGTGAAAGCAGAGGTTTTTCACCAGTGATGTGATGATCTATCCTAGGCTCATAGGGGAACATTAAACTCTTCAAGCTGTATGTCAGAATGTTTCCAGTTTTGGTTTTATTTTTTGTATATTTTTCTTAAAGCGGATACCAAGCAAATCTATCCATGGCAATCTGGAAAGATTCTATTTCAGTCCCCTGTGTCTTTATATTTCTTGCCAAACCTTTGACTAAGTTAGGTTTCGGTGATTCATATTATTAAATTGTTCCTGTAATATATCCATGCTTCTTTGGAGAAGCCTCTTCCACTCTATTTGCGGACAATGCCTAATGGGACATCTTTATCATATACACACTTTCTGTTTACTGTGGCAAAATTATCTTCTGAAAACTTGTTTTTGAACTACATTTATCCCTGTCAGGAGATATCTACAAGGTACTTCTTACTGATTTCCAGGGGTGAATAATCTGTCAGTAGCCTATGACTTTTAAATTTCTATTAGCTAATGGTGCTTTTAGAATTCTACATCTGCCCATGACAGTAAATACATGACCAGGATGCCTCTGGGGAAGTCAGTAGTGGGAGTTCCCATATCCCACAGTAAAATTGTTAAATGCCTTTGCTATAGAGCCACTGTGAGCTGGCTTGCTCTCCTGCCTTCAATGGATATGGTGGCACATCTTGAGCAGGCCATGGTAGGAAAGTGGGCAGTCACAGAATTGCTAATAACATCCAGGGCTCCATCATCTTTTATTTCCTACTCACTTGTTACGTCCGTGGGCCACAGAGGGCTTTTATACGTCTGATACATTGCCAGTATAGATTAAATCTGTGCGATGTCAGGAAGTGTCTTTTTTTGTGCTACACGGCACAATAAGTATAGAGAAGTTATGCTAATAATTTTTAAATCTCCTTTCTGTAATAGAGAAACTATGAAACCTCATAAGAGAATTATTTCAGATGTGCAGATCAAGCCAACTAATGCAATGTAAGAAAGAAAGATTCAGAGCATATTTTTAGTTCTTGACATTGTTTGCTGTGAGGAAAACTATTTTGAATGTTATTGGAAATTATTATTACTGCCATTATTGCCATCTCATTATTTCCAAGTCATCACTGTATCAGGGGAGGAGTTTGTTTCTTTGTTGGTTTAATCTAATATCTTTTTGTAGCAGAAGGCTGATCTCGTGCTGGAAAGCTGTCAAACCTCCCCAGCCTTTGCAAAATTTATTTATTACATCACCTCTTACACAGACACAACTCATATTACTATTGATTGGTTCTAATCCCATATTTATGTACTTCTGTGTAAGAATGTGAACCGAGCTGGGGACAACAGATGGTTTGGGTTTTGTTTGAACATGTTCTTCTGTTCTTTTTATTTAACAGATAGATTTTGACAAGGATCAGACAAGTGCCTTCGCTTCTGTTGTTCTGCCACCGAGTTTACTAAAGAATTTAAGTCAAGATGAGTTTGAAGTTATATCCAGGGCTCAGTTTACTTTCTTCAATAAAAATGGTCTTTTCCAGGTAAACATTAGTGTGCTTGAAGTCTTTTTGGATAGGGTGAATCAAAGCCAGATGCTAAAAGTTTCCTGTAGTGTAATCAATTCACAGCATTTCATGAGTTACAGGAATTAACAGATGACAGCAAATGTAGACACTAAGGACAGCCCTATGTTCAGAGTAGCAAAACAGTTGAAGTGCCCAAGTTGCATTAAAGTCAGGGATTTAACTGCAAATTCCTGTCATATGTGAAATAAACCTTTTCGCAGGGTAATCTGTGGAAATCGGTAACCCAACTCCTTAAAATCAGAGTAAAGCAGCAAGGCCTCTTAAAGGGCATAACTTCTGTTAAAATGCATTAATATAAGTCCTTGATGTTCAGTGGGGCCAGGTTCTTTTCTATCAGGAGGGAGTTTGCCATACAACACTGCCAAGTACTCTCTTTTGCTTATAAGAGTTGGGTACCAGTTATATCTAGCTGACTACTATATATCCAGTTGGAAACCCTGGGCTGATGCTTAGCAGCCAGAAAACTTTTGTTTATATATATACACTATTCTTTTCATATCTGTGTTCTCATAAATACGCCAAATTTTGATAGGAGTAAGGATAACAATACTTATACCCGAAACCTGAATGTGTTCTGGTAGATTTGATGTTTTATGTTTTGGGTCTTATCAAATAGTAACTGTAAATAGTGCCTGTATGTTAGATACCAAAAATATTAGGAAGAGTTTGCAGCTTGGAAAAGAAAACCAAAACCACACTTATTTGGAGAGAAAAAAAAAGAGTTAATTAAGAAGGAAACATTGTTTCATGGTGAACCATAGAATGTGTCTCAGAAGACTTGAGTTTGTTTTCACATCAGTATTTCAAATGACCTTTGGCCCTTGTGCATCCGCAGAATTCCGTAGTATTGTATTGTCCCTATATTATCGTTTCTATTGGCAGTGTATCCAGATTCTTCAGATAATCGAGGCAAGAAAATACCCATGACCCACAGTTGCCTTCTGAAATACACCCCAAAGTATCTTTATTTCAAATTGTATTCATTTTAAGCCTGCTTTTGAGAAAAACAGCATGGATATCTTTAATAAAAAAAACCCAGAAGAATACAGATGGAGACTGGTCATAATGGCGTTAAATCATATGAAGTCAGAATGTGTCCCTTAATGGTGCTAGAGTGTGTTTCTAAGTGGTACTTAATAAGCCATTGAAAAACAAAAACCATAAAAATTGCCCCTGAATTTGCAACTAAAATACCTTTCATTTTTTGTGTGTTTTTCAAACTCTTCATGGGTGATGGGTTTAACACAACGAATTAAAAACATGCAATCCTCACATTTTTAGTTAGTCTAAAAATAAAAGAAGATAAAGGGGATTAAAATAAGGCCTACTAATAAACTCATCCACATGCCATCTCAAACCAAATAACTTTATCCATTAGTGTAAGAGTATCTCATTTTTATTTAATTTCATATTTATTCCACCTGCAATTACAAAAATCTGAATGCTATGAGCTGTATTCCTTAAAAGTATTCAGCATAACAGTGAAACATCCTACTTTGCTGCACTGGAGGTGAGGTGTTTTACTGCAACTAAGAGAACTGTAGTAAGTTTTATCTTATAATTGATTATAGATTGTTACATTACTTAGAGGACTATATAAAAGTTATTCAGGGTAGGATTCACTTCACCAAAGGCAGTTGTGTTCAGTGTACACATCTATGCCTGAACTGTTGAACTTTAGCTGAACACAGCCTATGGCTAAATAAGTGGTTATCTGTATTTTACTTTAATGCATAAAACATTTTTCTATCACTTTGTAAGGATAATAATATAGTAAGTTGCCTTCCCTAAAGAGACCAACTGTGTCTAGTTTTTCTTATGTGCTACAGACAGAATCCACTGAAACCTGTAGAAATATGTCCAAGGACTACCATAGACTTTGTCAGATGTTGAAATTTAGGTGGTAGAAAAGAGATTTTTTTCTTGGTTGAATACTCAAGAACTGCCTAGAAATTTGCATTTTCTACCCTCTTCAGTTTTCAAGGCTTTAAGAAATTTGGCCACAAAACTCCAGTATAATCTCAAATACTGTGTCTGAAAATTCTTGGGTGTGGTTTTGAAAAACAAAATATTCTTGTCAAGATAATGTGCACTTAATAACTGAAGCCATTGTGTCTCTCGTGAGCAGTGGGGTCTCACAAGCCCATTGCTGAGCTGAAACCTGACATCTTGTTAGGTTAACAAAACTCCTAGATGAAAGGAATCAAGGGCTCAGGAGTTTGGCAGACCAGATTTTGTGAGGGGAAGTGAGTGGCAATAGGCTTCATTTGACCTAAGATCTGCCACAGGCAGTGACCAAGCCTCCCTACAGGCATGTATATATTCTGGTTTCAATAGAAGCTCATAGAAAGAAAATAGCATTTCCAATGCACTTCTACTTTAATAAATAATTAGTTTCCAAGGAAAACTTCTCTTCTGGAAAATTATCAGCTGCAGGTTAAAAATCCTATTGCTCAGTAATAATGTCAGAATTCTATTTAAATCCCTATCAAATTGGACCTTGCAGAAAATGCTATCTCCTTCAACATGTAACATTGCTTTGAGTTTGTTTACTGCCTCATAGTCATTCATTTTAAGATGGAGGATGATTTAACAACTATGTGCAGAAAACAGGTAATTTTCTGAAAACTTTGCATTTACTAAATGACAGTGTCAAGAATAAGATAAGAGACCTCGTTCATTCTTGTTTAGGGAAATGAGCTAATCATATCATGGGTTGTTATCTGCTACATTGTTTGAGTTATAATTTTGTTTGCCTTCTAACCTCTCTCTATGTATGTTTATGACTACAAGGAAAATAGGGAAGCTTTCATGAGGCTAACCCTTAATTTGATTTTACAAACATAATATTCTTATATTGTGTGGTCGAAAGTACAGAAATGCTGACAACTTACTTACAATGGCACACTGCAGAAATGAAACTGTGTACTCCAGTTTTTTATGTTATATGCTGTGTAAGTATTTATTATATTTTTATTAATCTTTTGAAGGATGCAGAAAATCCTGCCAATTTGACCAGTTTTGTGGTGGCATGCAGTATTGGAAACTTAAGCATTCAGGATCTTCAGGATTATGTGAAGGTTACAATCAAGCATACTAAAATTCAGGTAAAACAAGAATGATTGTTCAGAGACACAGGAATGCAGATTGTGTATGGTAAAGGCTAAGCATACAGCTTGATTTATTGGGATGGATTTTGAGTAAGAACATAAACTCAAATGGAAATTCAGAAGTCTAGAACAAAAGCAGGTAAGCAAAAAGTAAATACAAATAATCTCTCCTAACCTCACGCATTCGTACTCCATTCATTTCTCTGAAAGACCATTTATTCTTCCCCTCAGAGGCAATTTCTGGGCCAATAACTGTAGGTGAAACATTTGTTCATGACCATGTTCATGACCAGGGACATGATTTATTACACTGGAACTTCAGAATTACTTAAATTCTTTGAGCAAACATTAATCGCTTTGCTAATAGTTCCTGGAATTATTTTGTTGTAATGGGGTTTTCAGCAGAGAAATGGACAGAAACACATCATTAAAAGATGATTGCAATGAATTTAGGGAAATGCAGACCAAATGCAACCTTTTGACACATACTGTTTCAGTTAGAAAATGTGTGAGCTTGATTCTCTTCTCAGTATCTAATCGAAAAGAGGTAATAGCACTAGAGACGTTGAAGTAAATGTTAAAATGCATTACCTAAGTAAATTGTTTATGCAATGAGAGCCTGGTTTGTAATTTTCACGGTTAGATTAGCTTTATCTTGCATTGCATTACAATTAATATTTTAAGGTGAGGCAAAACAACCTCCACTTGGGTTCAGCAGGCATTTGCACATTTTTAAAGCCATACATAGAGGATTCATGGAGAAGCCCTAAAGAAGTGAGCAGTAAAAAATATTTAGATTCTATAAAGACATCATATTCATGGATAAGTTTGGTGATACAATAAAACTTCATTGTTCTGAGGATGTGCAAAAGGAACAGTGGAACAGTACATAGAAACAGTGCTCTAGATTTTGCAATTTAGACAAACCTGTCTTTCTAGGAGAAAAAATTCTAATTTGACATTAGACAATTTTTCAACAATCTAAATTATATGGATTCTTCTGCTCATTAAATGAAAATATATGCATTGCAACAGCAGTTGTAAATGTTGGTGAGATTCATGTCTGAAGAGATATACTAAGTCTACTTTTACATCTGTCCTTAGGAAGATCCAAAACCTACCTGTGTCTTCTGGGATATGAACAAAAACGGTAAGTTTAAAAATACTGTAATTTCTTTTGTGTGGGGAGTGAAGGTGTCTGAGTTTTAAAATCTGCTACAGTATTGGCCATTTTGCTTCTGAATTCATCCTTACAGAATTGAATGAGGTCTATCCAATGAAGTGTATCATTTCTTCTGGTTAGTATAATTACTTGTAACAGCAAATGTTAAATGCTCCTTTTTAAAGCTTGTTTTTAATGTAAATGTTTTTACCATTTTAAATTTTTCAATTAAGTTTTTCTACTTTTTTTCCACATCTGCAGTTTTTCATTGATCTGTCTCCATGGACAAATTAAATTATAATGTTACTCAGACACATGAATGATTCTTAGCCACACTTTCAACTGCTCATTTTTTTAAATATAGGGTTATTTAACTGTGAGACTGTGACAGTTAAAAACCTTAAGCTTTTTTTGTTGCATATGGAGATGCATATTAATAAGGCAGGATTTTAGACCATTCATCATTGTAACTGCCAAACCTGGGAGTGATGTTCTACTCAGGCTCTTCATCTTTTGCACAAAATTGTTCTCTGGGATGACTTTCCAGATCTTTGTGCTTTAGAGATCACTGCTGAGATGTTACTCTTCTTTAAAATGAAACAGATAGAGCTGTGGGATATTGGATGGAGAGGTTTAGTACACAGAGTCTTGCAAGAAATAAAATTTACCATTCAATTTGTACTTCAAAGCAGGAAATACAGACAGAGCAACTGAGGAGAATGCGGGAGGATAAAAATGACCAAAAAAATCATTGAAACTAGTTAGGAAGCCAAACTTAAGAATCACATTAAAGGAGAAACACACAGGGAAGAAACTATTCCCAGTGGTTGCTTGAGTGGAGAAGAGTTTTAAGTGGTTTTGGAACATCTTCACAGTATTTTGAGAGAATGTCTTGAATTTGAGTGTTTGATTGTCTTGAAGTTACGGAGCAAATTATGCTGTTTTTTGTCATGAGCTGTGAATAAAAGTCTCTACGAGTCAGAGAATATGAACTATTTCACAAAACTATCTCATATTTTGGCAGGGAAAAAAATGAAAAAAGAAACAAATTTTACTCTTTTAACATTTGACTTTCAAAACTAAAATCTTTCCACTTATTTTTCAGAATGGTCTTTTCAGGTGGGGTGAGTTGGGAGTAGTTCACTTCATGTTTTTTTGTAAGGTCACCAGAGATCATTATGATTATCCACTCTGACCTGCATTACATGCTGCAGAGCGGAAGGGCAGGACCCTCTACTCCTGGGCCATAAAAGCTTTCATGCGCCCAAGGATATATGAGTGGGAGGCAGGCAGGTTTAGACATCACAGCAGTGGGGGAAAAAGGAGTTCTAAAACCATCTTATTAGTGGGTAAAACTAAGGTGTGTCTTAATGCGTGATACACATAATAGGTCTTACTCAACAAAAAAGCTCCCTGCCTTTATTATACATCTCCATCTATTGCTTCTGGAGAGTAGTCCATTCTTGGGGCACTCATCTGGGCTGATTCTCTGCAGAAACTAGGCAATCTGACACCTGCTTCTCTCCTGGTTGATTTTAATGCTGGCTCGTTCAATTTGAGAAAGCACTTCTGCATTTGTGCAAGATGAAGTGAGGAACCTGCTAAAAGACAGGTTGACATGTGTTTGTTGGACAGCAGTTTCTCATGTTTCATTTCCACAGGTGGCAATGGTGGCTGGAACCCTGCGGGCTGTCAGGTGGATGCAGAATCCAATGAAAATGAAACAGTGTGCTTGTGCAACCACCTCACACATTTTGGGGTCCTCATGGTAGGCAAACTCACTGATCACAGAGTTACCTTTCCTAGGAACAGCAACACAGTTTTTGTCTTATGTCAAGACAACTCTCATATTTGTTACTTTTATTATATATATTATTTATAACTTTTGATAATAGTAACACATTATTTTCCCCCTTATTACTGTAAAGTTCTCTTTTCATAACAAAGTAGCTAGTGATAAGGATTCAGGAATGAGATAATTAATAAAGTTAGCAATGGAAGAATATTGGTTTTATTTTCATTATTACATTCTTTACAAGTGGCTAAATATTATTTTTTTTAAAATTTAAATGTGCTCATGAGATTTTTCTGAATTTTGAAAACATTGTGCCAAAAAAGACCTAAGACCAAGACTTCTGAGTGGTATCAGAATACAAATAGCATATTGTAACTTCCAACTTAATACAACCAAGGCCTAGTACTAACATTTCCACTAGAGAGAGGGGGAAAAAAGTGATCCTAATGAGTCCTAAGTTGCAGGGCATCTCTGACACATCCCTTAACATTATAATCTGACAAAAGTGACCTGCAGCTGATGCAGGAGGTTTGTAACAAGAGGGAAGTGAATAAGAAAGAAGCCTAAGTATATCTGAAATTTCCAGATTGAGAAAGTGGAAAGCTGCTTGCAGGAAAAAAAAAGTACAAGAAAAAGTTACAAGTGCTGTTTTCAGAAGAGAGAGAAGAGAGACTTGTTGTCAGGAAAAACAGGGAAAGCAAAACATCCTATATACAGCAGAAATAGTAATGAGAATGAAAATTCAAGGGAGCACAATAATTCTCTTTCATCCTTAGATCGAAAGGCTGGGTTGTCCCTTGCAAACCCAGTTTGCAAATCTGACAAGATTTATCTAATATCATAAAGTATGAAGTGACATCTTCTTTTGCACCATGTGCAAACCCATACTGGCTGTTTTCTTACTTGGCTTTAATCAGTTTTGGGGATGCCTTATAGTACAGGACTTCTCTCAGAAAGATGCTCACAGAGCGTTGGTATAAGACATGTAGCCCATACTCTGTCAGTGCCTTCAGCAAAGTCTCCAGAGAGGGTGGCTGGCAGAGCAATGCCTATCAAGGAGATGAAAGAGGGAACCATATGGTGCACTTCAGCCTCAGCAGCATAGCCTCCGGCTTTCAGCTGCCTCCAGCAATTTGTACTTGTGAAGTGTTTTTCAGAGAAAAAAATCCCAACATGAAAAAAATGGAAAACTGCTCTCTTTTCTTAACTTTTGGCATTTGTTTATGCTCAATAATGGGCTGATACATTTTTTTCCCAGCTGAAATTAACATTCTTTGGCCTGTAAAACATAGCTGCAGAAAAAATGTTGGCTCCTGGTCACTGCAGGAATAATTCCTAAGTGGAAGTATTTGAGGTTTGAAGTAACTTGTGGCAGTGTCACACAGGACTTTAATCACACAAGGGAGCCACATACACTGAATTTTTCAGCTTTGGCCTTCCAGACCCTTCTTAATAGAACTGCTCTCTTCACATCGTGCTGAGATGTGGATATGAAAAAACCACAAACTTTGCGTCTTCTTGCAAGCTAAATTGTGGTCTTGTTCCACTTTTCATCTCCAAAGTGATGAAGAAAAGGCTTTCTTTAGAATATATTCAATGAGTCCCTTCTCTTCCCTGAATGTTTCAGTGACAGTAGGAAATAAGGCAGAAGGTCTTCAAATTTGGGCTGCATTCCAATAGATTTTTACTCATTTTTGACCATTCTAATTGCTTTTCAATTTTAATAATCTCTTCTGACTTTCATTTAGATACTAAATTATTTCCAAAGAACACTCTCCTTATGTGTAAATAAACTTTCATATAAGGCTGGAATGGACTGTAAAAAAATCTGCTCCTGCCTTTTCCAACAAAGTATGCAAAGTTTTGTAGCATTTTATGTTTCTTTTTGCTAGCTAGTTTTGGTAGGGACAAAAGTGACAATGACTGTAGAATGGACATCATTATCTGTTAGTGTTTGCTCACATTTTCTCCATGGTGATATAAATACAATCATTCTCTTATTTCTTGTCCTTAAAAAAAGGAAATAACACTGGCATATATTCTCAGATGTTGATATGTGGCAGTTACAGTTAGACAGAAAAAAAGAAAATCCTTAGAATGTTCCTGTTTCATTTCCATATTTTCTTCTGTTGTCTTTGTCACTACTTTTCTGACCAATGCTATTTAAGAGTGCAGTTCTTATGTCAAAACGGACCCTAAATCCAAAAAGCAATACAGCAATGCCCTTGGTTTCACCTGTAGATGATTAGTTACATTGACTCTTATGAACTTTTAACAACAAAAAGGCCAGAAATTCCCTACAATGTTGCACATTTCAGTATGAATACTTTTAGGTTACATTTTTCTAAATCTTACATCTTCTGAAAGAGTTGTATATAAGCAACAGAATTAAAAAGTTTGGAAACTGGAGACTTTTCCAGAGAAGGGCATTTGAATTCCTGGCACTGAATTATAAGGATCAGAATCAGGCTCTATCTGCTGTTCCCAGCAGTTATAATACTTAAAGCACAATGTTTTGAAGAGCTGTGGGAAGGAAGTGAGAGGTGTAACAACTACAGACCAAGTACACGCAGCAAAAATGAGCCCCAATGTCAAGGTTAGAGTGGTATTGCCAAAGTGCTTTTCAGTTTTACTTGACTAATTACCAAGAAAGAGTGTTGTGCTCCTAGAAAAGATGCTGGCTACAGCTGATGTCTCTTCCTCCTCTCTCACAGGACCTTCAGAGAACCGTGACGCAAATCGATCCACAGAATACCAAGGTCCTGACCTTTATCACCTACATAGGCTGTGGAATATCTGCTATATTTTCAGCTGCAACTCTTCTGACATACATTGCATTTGAGTAAGTACTAATGCTCTGAAAAACATCACAAAGAAGTACCTGTATGTGCAGAATAAGTTAGTTACGTGGTTACTGTGGTTTATTTGCCTGGGAGGGGAAGCCCATGTTTGAAAAAGTCAAACCTGCAAAATCAGGGTCACGATGTTGTAAAGTGGAATTTTTTTCAAGGGGACATAAGTTCAGAGTCTTTCCTCCAGTTTCAAATATATTATGCTGCTCAGACCTGGGAATAAGGTGAATATGTGTAAAAATGTTCCTTTTGGGAATACAGAATCCTCTACATTCTGGACAGATATGTATTATTTTAAAAATTTTTAACAGACTTTTTATAAAAGTGAGACAAAACTTGCCTATGTTTAAAAAGAGAAATTTCCAACTAGAGAAATTACATTCTATAGTCCTTCAGAAAGAAGTGGGAAGAGAGATAAATGAAAATAAATTGTGAAGTGTTACAATAATTGCAACAGAAGTCCTGTTGAAATGTGAAAGTGGTTTTAGAGAAGGCAAAAATTTTGAAGTGATACAGTTCTGTGAACAGTGAAAAGAGAAAATGAAGTCATGTCAACACAAAGAAACCATTCTGCCACAAACAGGGCAGGACCAAGTAGCTGCTAAAGAAGGATAATTTTCTTGTGGCAGGAGGGTCAGGGGGGCTGGAGAAGGGGGTTTTCAAGTTTTAAATATCTTCAGTGATGGCATTCCTATTATATTACCTATGGTATAGTGTTCCAGTCCAATTTGTTAGAAATTGTTGTCTGCCCCTCACTATATACATTTCAATAGGGATCAGTTTAAAAAAAAATTACTTGTTCTTCAGTCTTCCTAAAATCCTATTTAAAAACAAAGAGAAAACCACATGCACTGGGCAATATATTCCACAAATTAAGCTAATATTTACATATAAAATTATCATAGATGACCTTCTGATCACTTGTATTTTTTTTGTTTTCATTTTCTTCTGTTTTCATTTAAAATAAAAAATACTGGTTTATATTTCATTTGAAAGGGTTGATTTTTTTTTAATAAAAAGAAGTTGCTAAAATATTTCAGCAGTTAATTAGCTCATTAAGAGCCCAAAGAAACGGTAGCTTACCCCCACCACACACAGCAGAAGCCTTCAGCAATCCCACACAGAGTATATTTTACCACTATATCTTACTGCACAATCCCAGCTAGAAGGAGATCCCTGTGTTTTTATTGACTTTAGGAACAGGTAAACCCAGCTGCCATAAGTGGCTTTTGTGATTGCAGCAAGTTAATTGTGTGCACCTGTATTTCTCTCATTAGGAAGCTGCGAAGGGATTATCCGTCCAAAATCCTGATGAATTTGAGCACAGCCCTGCTCTTTCTTAACTTGATTTTTTTGCTTGATGGCTGGATTGCATCCTTTGATATTGATGGCCTCTGCATAGCTGTAGCTGCACTTTTGCACTTTTTTCTTCTGGCCACCTTCACATGGATGGGACTAGAAGCTGTTCACATGTACATTGCTCTAGTGAAGGTGTTCAACACGTATATACGGCGATACATACTGAAGTTTTGCATCATTGGCTGGGGTGAGTTCAATAGATGCAGTATTTACATAGCATGTATGCTGCTGAATAAAATGCTCTCTATAAATGCTGCTGTATGGAAGCGCTCTATTAGAAATGCAGAGTAGAATTAATATCAGCATGTCGTTTCCTTCCCCCACCCCTCAGCAGTGCCAGCACTCAGCCAGCCCTCTCTGTCACCAAGTTCCCCTGTGTAACTCTGTAAATACACTCTCATTCTCCACCCAGAGCAGCTCACAGCCCCAGAATGAGTGGAGAGACCAGATAAACTGGTCTTGTTTTCCAAAGAGGCCAGAATGGGAGAGGGGAAATGTGAGTGTTGTGTCAGAGATGGAGAATTGTGTTACACAATGAATGCAGAAATTCTTGTGGTTACTGCAAAGCCTACAGAGGTCTTTGCATTGACTTTCAAAAACTTTAAGTCCAGCTTAAATTTTCTTGACAAAAAATACAAAGCCTACTGTGGAATCAGAAACAACTAAAATTTTCTGAGATTCAGGACAGCGTCTAAACCACCAAGAGATCCTGGCTGCCCTAAGCAATGTACACAGCAGGACTGAAATGGAAAAAGTAATACTGAAAAATAACTGCAAGGCTCAGGCAGCAAGACTTTTATTCTTCGTTTTTGTCTATATCAGGAATCTGTGGTTTCTCCCTGAATGCACATATTGTGTTTGAAATAATACAACACAATACAAAGCCATTAACCTTACGGCTAGAGCACTGACCTCAGTACAGCTGATAATTGATGTCTTTCCATTGGCAACTAGCATCCTCTTTGGCAACCTCAGCAGAGGACAAGGACTGAGTGGTCGGAAAAGCAAATTAACCTCTTCCCCTTTGAATCTGTTCTGTTATAGCAAGGATAAGACATATAAATAAGGCATATCAGGAAACGCACATTTCTTTTGTGTGAGCAGCACCTTTCTGCAGAGTTCTCTTCCGCATAGTTGTCTATTTTCCCCAAATACTCCTCTACCTTTTATTTAAGAAATACTTAGTTTGCTTTATGGAAGCGAGGGGAACACATATAAGTATATATAATAGGTACAATGATGTAGAAGATATATAACATGATATATATAATATATATATAATGCAGTTGAGAGAAGCAGTGGAGAAATTACAAGTTTAAGTTCACATTCCTCATGTTTAGACAACCTAATGAATTCATATTAGCATGAAAAAAATCCTTCAAAAAACTCCTAATACCATACCTCCGCTAGATCTCATTTTTGCTATAATTTGCTAATCTTCTCGCTGCATTATCAGAGCCTGCCTGCAGTTGCAAATTTAACTTTGGGTAATTAAGGGATAATATTTTACTTTAGTTTCCTTATCACATACTAAACTTTTTCTACCTTACAGAACATTGCAAGGCTTATTCATTAATGCCCATTAATTGCTTTGATAGTTCTATATCCTTATACTGTTTGAAAAATGGTTTCCTTCTACCTTCCCAGTGCAGTTTTCTCAGGATGCTCTGTACTAAGGCAGTAGGGATGGAGATATCAATAATTCGGCTTAGCACGGTGAATTTGAAAGTTTAGGAGATTTGAAAGCTCACTAGTTTTCTTGTGTTACAGGTTTGCCAGCTCTGGTGATAGCCATTGTTTTAGCAAGTGCTAATACAAATGCAAGTCATGTTTATGGCAAAGAGTTATATGGCAGAGATGCTAACGGGCAAGGAGGAGATGACTTGTGAGTATTTCTTTGGATCCTTTAAAATATACCATTTATAGTCTGGAAAAGAAAAAAATAGCATCAGTCAGATTGCTTTGGAAAAGTCAATGATGCATTAAACAAGCAAAAAGGGCAAAACTGTCTTCAGAATTATTAGAATCTGTAATGTCAGGAAGGCTGTAATGTAAGAAAAAATGGAGGGAAATCTGCATTACCCAATGGCAGGTACAAACATGCCTCTGGCAAAAGAATAATTTAGAGGCTTTGTCATGAAAATAAAATGAAAATACCTGTTTTAGTTTGTCTTAAATGAAAGCTATATTTTCTAGGTAAGAGCAAAGAAAGAAGTTGTATAAAAATAGTTTCTTTTGTAAATAAACCAGCCTTTTGCCAGTGTAGTTCAATAGTCCTCTGTGTTCTCTTGATGTCCAGATAATAATCTCCAAATGCCAAAATTTTTATATGAGTGCTCTTTTCCTTGCTTGGCACATGATAAATAAAAATTTATTTTTTAAAATTTATTATAGTATCATGCTGAGCATTCAGGCCATTTGCTGCAAGAGGAATTAGTTAGGTCTCTCATATGGCTGACTGTCAAATGGCTACCTCAAAAGCCCTACTCTTCTCCAGTCATGTTTAAATTCTCCTCTACCTCCAGTGGCAGAAACTTGAGATTTTGACACTGAAGATCCAAGTTTGCCCATTCTGTTACTAAAGCATTCAGTGCTTCACACAGATGACAGCAGTGACATTTTTTTCACTGAGTTTCAACTTTTTTCATGATGGGGTTGCAGTTCCCACAACTTGTATCTGAGGTCAGATTTCCTATTAATTAGTTTTGACGAAAATATGGTACAGCCCACAGATTTCTCATGTGATAATACTATGGGCCATAGTCTCTAAAGATGCCTCTGGGCTTCATCCTGTTTCCAAACAGAAAATGGACAAAGGTTTCATTTTACACTGTAGCTCTGCATCAGTGGTATCAGAATTCAGCTCATTTTCCTTTAGTCATATGAATAATGGGAGGATAGTCTCTGTTAACCAAAAATGATATTTTATTTTATTTATTTTATTTTTTTGTATTTTTTTTCAGCTGCTGGATCAAGAATGAAGTTGTCTTTTATGTGACTTGTGCTGGCTACTTTGGAATCATGTTTCTAATGAATGTTGCCATGTTTATTGTGGTGATGGTGCAAATCTGTGGGAGGAATGGGAAAAGAACTAATCGGAGCCTGAAGGAAGAGATCCTGAGGAACCTCCGTAGCGTGGTCAGCCTGACCTTCCTCCTGGGCATGACATGGGGCTTTGCCTTTTTTGCCTGGGGTCCCTTAACTCTTGCTTTCCTGTACCTCTTCTCAATTTTCAATTCTTTGCAAGGTAAGCTGAATTTTTGTTCTATGAATGAACAATATTTGATCTCTTGCTGTTCTGGGGCATACTATGTCCAGTGATTGGACTAGGGAACTCATATCCAATCTCTCTAGGATTTCATTTGATACTAAACTATCATTAGCTTCCCCGATGTGGAATAATGATTCCAACTACATGTGAGTTGAATATCTTACATAAATTAATTACAGTTTCAAGGTCTTTTTCCGTAAAGTGACCTATATTATAAATAGAGCTCTTCCTAGCTAACAGCCTGCAGTGTTCTCTGTTTGGATGCATGCTGTATGACCTTCAGCATTTCCTTTCACTGATTATAACAAATATAGGAAGCCTTTTTCCTTAATTTATTCCTGTAGGGAATCTGTATAACTCATAACTGTTTTATTCAGGCATGAGAAACTCATAAAATAAAATTCAGTTCTATCTCAGTGTGGAGAGATAGCACAGACATATGGGACATTGTTTGCCTAAGAAAAATCCAACGACTGTTATAGTCAGCTTATTTTTCTTTCCTTTACTCGAGTTTTCAATATTTTACTTTTCTAGCTTAGTTTGACTTTCTGAAAAATGCTGTAAATTGTAATCAAATGGTTATAAATGACAGAATTATATAGCTGACATTTTAAAAAAAAACCTCAGCTCAGAGCTAAAATTTGCATTTCAACTGCAATAAAATTCTTTACCAACACTTGCCCTACCCACTAATAAAGAACAGCTAAAACCATAATGAAGAGAAAACCCCAAGAAGGTCATTGGAAGGGCACGTGTTACACCACATACATATCGACATAAAAAATAAATCTGCCTAAAAAAAAAAAAAAATACAAAAATGAAATTCAAGAATGTCATTGAATGAGCTAGTGTTATGCAACACAAATATTGAGATAAAAATTAAATTTTTTAGGGTCAGCAAAATATCATTTCTTTGTGGAAAAAATATGGTGTGAGGATTTTATCTGATACAGTTGAGATGTATTTACTGTGCTGAAAGATTTATTGAGCTTTCGTGGAAAGAGAATAATGGTGTGGGTTTTTGTTTGAGTCGGTTTCAACCTAAAATGCTAACCAAAATGGCAAAAAATACTTGGACGTGGTGTTCTTACTAGTGACTGTTTTTTCCAAGGACAGATTCTGATACTCCCCTAGCAGTATAATGAAGTATTTACTGCATTGTGTCTGTGTTAGAAATTCAGAAGGGCCTAGAGAGATCAGAAGTGTGGGAAGAACATGAAAAATATTTAAATTCTGAAAAGCTTGCCAAGGGTCAAATTGAACAAGTTCTCTCTTACCAGAATTTCCAGTACAATCAATTAAGCTTGTATGTGCAGAGTGCATAGAAGGTGACCACCACTGCTTAATTCTCTGTGGGCTACTAGCACTATTTAATGGAAAATGAAGGCAGTTAAGTCAGAAGATAAAACTGAAAAAGATGAGAAATAAATGCAAAAAGAAGAGTGATGAGCTTTTCATGGACTGTGGTAGCAATGATTATGCAGTCCATGCTCAGGCATGTCATATCAAGGAACAGGAGATAGGAGATAATGTCCTATTTGAAAGTGTCAGAAAGAGCTAGGCAACGCTAAAGCAAAAAAGGAAAATGATGTTTAAAATCCCATATAACTGGTACAGCATTCATGTAGCAATAAGGGAATGGAATGGGGCGAATCTGTATCAGAAAGCATTTCCTAGCAGCAAAAAGCAGTTCAATATGGCAAACCTTCCATCAGTATTAGCAGCTTAATTACAGAGATGTTGGTAAATACATTTGCTCTCTCTCAAGTTTTTGAGAGCTGCACGAGTATTTCAAGCTATACCAGCAGCCTCCATCAGCAGTTTTCTGTGCACTGGCAATGAGAAAGCAAATTGCAGCAACTGCTAGTGTTACTGTACTTTGCTGTTTCATCTACATAGGAAATTATTTTTCTCTCCTTGACGCTCAGAGTAAAAGATCGGGGAACATTTCTTTTTTGGCTGTTCATTTTATATATATGCCTGGGCAAGCCAAACACTTTCAAGTCAGAGCCAAGCCAGAGCCAAGCCTAGGGTCTGATTTGTCTCTGGGAAACAAAACCAAAGCTGTACTACTAAAAGCACATTGTAAACTTAATGAATAATGAAATACAGAGAAAAAAATTCTGGAGACCAAGCCCAGACAGGGCAAAGGCAAAGTACTTAATGCAGTACATTTGTTTTGCATTACTGTGGAATATGCATTTTCTTTTTAACTGTTCAGAATATTCCAATCTTTCACTGCAATTTAATTAAACATCAATTTACTAAGTTTGTAAGCTGTGTAGAAGCCCTGAGAGGAACTTTGGGCCACAAACAGCTTCATATTTCTAAGCCTGTAAGAGCTGCTAGCAGTTGCATTGGACTTGCTCTGTGCTTTAAATAAATCATATAGAAAAATATTTTCCTAAATGCAAATACAATATCCATAATCCAAGAGAGGTTAAATTTGATATGCATTAATGTATGCCCTTTTTAAAATGCGCTTTTCCTTTTACTTTTCCCATCAGCTCTTGAAAACTTTTGGAAAAATTGTGTTTCATGACCCAACCCCTACCTAAAATTAACTGATTTCAGGGGTCTCAGCCTGGCCTGATGGCTGTAAGCAAATACAAGTCCAGTTCAATGACATGCATTAGTGCAAAATTAGACATCAGCAATTTGGAGGAGAGAAGATAATTTGATTCTCCAGAACATTATTATCCAAGCTATACCCTGCCGTTGTGTTCTGCCAGCTGAAACATAGTAGACATTAGTACACAGAACTATTCATGATGATCATAAAGGAAATAGTCTTAGAGGAAGCCACTTGACCACATTTGCCCACATTATGTAGCATTTATTCACATTTAAGGTAAAATCGTGAGGGATCTGGCCGTAGCATTTTGCCATCAGGTCTGCATCCTCAGGCTGGCTCTCTCACAGAGAGTATGAGTGAAACAAGAATAGGCTAAGCCACAGAACAACAAAAGATTCCACAGCCAGTGCCTGCCTGAGAAGAATCAGGAGCACATGAGATTTTCAGTTACTTAATTTAGCTCCAAAGTACATCTGTAGGTGATGAAATCATACCAAACACTCTGTTAAGACCTACCTTATAACATGGGAAGATGCTTATCTCCTGTCTTGAAAATAAAGACTTTAAAATTGCATGAGAAAAATCAACTCTACAAGAACATTCTTAAACCCATTTATTACAATTGCATGCACAAATATGCTAGTTTTCTTTGGAAGTAAGTAGCTGGACCCATAATTAGTACTTATGAACATATTTTTACCATTTTCATAATCGTTTCAAGTACATGCATGTGATGCTCATAAATCCGAGTGTGCTTTTTCTGGACACCCTTAAGTGCGATTTACAAGATGTCTGGTTTTAAAAGAATACAGCCTCACAGTTCTGTAGATATGGAACAATATCCAGGAGATAGAATAACTCCTTGCTAACATAGTACTGTTGGTATTTACTTTGCAATCTCTCTCTTGCAACTCTGTTGTGTGCAAAATAGTAATTTCTTTCAAAGACAAGACCTTTAAGTAATTTCTTTCAAAGACAAGACCTTTTAATAATTTTCTTCTAAGTAAAAAAGAAAAGTAAAAATTAAAAGATGAACACTGAGCTGAGTCTAAATCAACAGTGCCAATAAAAGGCAGCCTATTCTCTGTATTCTGATATCCCAGACACTTACATAGCAACTAGAGAATGGGAAAACTTTAGCTGATTTCCATACCTTTTAAATGATGCATAGATGACAATAACAAAATCTTAAGATAACTTTTTTCTTTGTATTTCATAGTCTTCCGATAACAAACTTTAATTTATCTGTTTATTTGTTTATACATACATGCTTTATTTTATGTTTATTTGCTTTCATCACAGGTTTGTTTATATTTGTATTCCATTGTGCTATGAAAGAAAATGTGCAGAAACAGTGGAGGAGACATCTCTGTTGTGGCAGGTTCCGACTGGCAGACAATTCAGGTAAAAGCAGTTCACAGCTCCCCTCCTTGGGTGCTGCAGTTGTCTGTAAACGTCCATGTAAACAGTTTGCTATGTTATTTTTAATATAACACAAGGTAGGCTAGAGATGTGGAAAACCAGATTAATCATAGTCTGTCACTTCAGTACTAATAATTGCCAAGGGACTTTTCAGATTTCACTTCATAAAAATTCTCAATCTTTCAGTGTTCCATTAAAGGCAGCTGGTAAATTTTGTAGTGCTATAGGCATGGTTTTGGAAGGCCCTTCAGACCCTAAAAGTAAAAAAAAAATTGAATAAGGATCCAGAGATTCAAACTGTGTCATTCAATAGCCGGTCTTACTCATTTTCTCCTATGTTAAAGTATGTTGACTTTGAACTGTGTGGACTATTAAGATGATGTAGGAGCAATTCTTAAAGTTTGCACAGAAATACTCTGACTTCTTTTGCTTTCATCTTTGCCTTTTTAAACTGTTCTGTCCTTTGCCATTTAATTCAGAGGAACTATTTTTTAGAGGCTCGGGAACATAGAAAATTCCTTTAACAGAAGCCTGATTAGGTTCTAGAACTGAAGTTTGTCTTCATCTGCAACAGTCAGAGAGAAAGGCGAGACATTGTTTTGGACACATGAAAAGGGCAATGCTTGAGCCACTGCAATTATAGTTTCCTGAACCTTTGGCCATCTTGGATGGCATGAGACTGCTGTGTTCAGGCAACTGGCACTTCTTTTGCTGTCTGATGTGGTGATTTGGACCATATAATTCTTTCTCACATGGTTCATGTCCAATGACCTTTGTTCAAATCTACAGTGGGTGTAAGGTGGCATAAGCTTATTGCTTGTATTGCTTGCTGTGGTAAGCTTTCATTTTGTAGTAAGAAAACTTGACTCATTATTTCAAAGAGTTAATGCAAATTAGGAAAATCATATTAATTCTGATCAGATGTCCAATTTGTTTCATATGTTCAGTTTCCATGTGGTTTTATGCTATAACTCCTGAACTGAAAAACAAAGATGGATCAAATTATTTCCATGTTTGGTTTTTTTTTTTTAATGCTGCTCTTTGGGTATGAATATGATAGAAATAAAAACATGAAGTATTTGAATATGTGAGTGGTGTAGTTAATGTGATGCCATTAAGTCTGACATGAACCAGTTGATCTCCATGGGCTGGTTTTAATCTCCATGAACCTGACACTGTTTTCAGGCAGAACAGTGAAATATAAGTCAAATGTGAACTTGCATACCTAAACCCTGTAGCAATAATTTATGATGAAGTATTTGTCTTGATTTAGATCAAGACCAAAGCAGCCCACTTGTTTTTGGCTTGGACTTCTCTTCCATTTTGTGAATTTCATTGAAGTACAGTAAATAACAGCAAGATGACTAAATTTTGAAACTTCTGCACTTACCTTCAATTATATGATATAAAATAAGTTAGATACTTCTGTTCTATTGGTAATGAAATACTTGTTATCAGTTTTCAGTGTTAGTTTTCTTTGCTCAGTTGATTGGTATTAGCTATTTAATTTAATTTTGGAAGTTGTTCCAGCATAAGAGCCTATTATATTAATGGTTTGGACAAAATTCTTTAAATGTGAACTAGTGAATAAACTTCATTATATAAATAGTGCACCAATATGGTAAACAACAAGTTAGTTGTTAGTATGTAGTAAATTCCTCAGCAGCAGAAGATCAAGCCCTCAGATTTATAAGATCATTGTAAATGATCCTATCTATCCCTCTCCTATCACCTTTGGGTTTTGCTCTTCAGGTCAGGAAAGTTTGGCATCCTTATACTGCCACAGAGCTTCTCTGCTCTCCAGCATTCTGGTAAGCCAGGTCTTACTTGCAGTTCTGCCAGACTAACTATTGTTGGAATGTTAGAGCCACCAGTTTCAGCTGCTATGGTAGAGCAAATCAAGTTGGAATAATTTTAGAGTTCTTAAGAACCAAAGAGGATATCTAACAGGAAAAGGATAGGTTTTTTTTTATAAGCAATACCAAGAAATGCATGAGATATTTTAAATAAACATAATTAAATAAATTAGGCATTTAGTGTCTGTGGTAGATATTTATATAAAGCTTTTCAATCATTTTCAGATTGGAGCAAAACAGCAACCAATATTATAAAGAAGAGTTCTGATAATCTTGGAAAATCCTTATCCTCTAGTTCCATTGGCTCCAATTCAACCTACTTAACATCCAAATCAAAATCTACAACAAATACATATTGCAAACGGAACAGCCATACAGGTGAGTTCTTGCACTGCAACCCAGTGCATCTGTGAATACACAGGTTTGTGTCAAAGGCACAGTAAGCATTTCTACCCAAAGGTTAATGTGGGAAAATATCATCAATTCATATAGTGTCTGTGTTTTTAAAATATATGTTACTGTTTAATAAGAATCCTTACTTGACATTCAGTACATCCAGTGTATAGATCTGATCACCATATGTTCCCATACTAAATGAAATAGGCTTGATGAAAGCAAATTTTGCTTCTTATCCTATTGTAAACGCAGGGTAGCCAAAGCACAGAGAGATGACGTTCTTCACCCAAGGTAACATGAAAGCTGGCAGCACAGCTGGAAATAGGAATCAAGTCTTCAGAGTCCAAGTCCACAGCTGGTTGTCTTGGTTAAACTCCTTTCATCTAAGTGTAAAACATTTATGGGTAAAACGACAAATGGAGCCTACTCGGAAATGGATACTGTGTTCCCAGAGCACGCATTGTCTTGCCCTTCTACAAATAGCCATATCTACTGCTTATTTATTTAGATGTCAATGGTATATGTAATAAAAGGCATCATCTGTATTCCACTCATACCATGAAAATGTGCTCGTTTTAAGAAGATTTTAAGGGAGCAAGGAAAGAGAGCAGCTGGAATGATTTGCAAGTTTGATTGTGTCTGAGATAATATTTCAGAATTTCACTTATATAGTTCAGATTTTTTTGTTACTCTGTTTTTGTGAGTGCATGTTTTTGTCCTGTGTAAAGTCACATAGCATTATTACACATTACTCTTTCATAAATATAGTGGAAATAAAATCTGCGCACATATTTAACTCAAAGGTGTGTTTACTTGCTTTAAAATATTTATTAGGAAAAAAATTAAGATATAAAGGAGATGATTTCACTAGAAAGAAAGTTATGTGTTTTCTTAAGTATCAATTATTTTTGTTAAGCCCCCAAAGTCTCATTTATGATGGCACACTCTCCTTTCTTGATGCATGGCATAGTTTCCAGGAAATACTTTCTATTTTTTTATTACACACAACCCTTTTATTTAAGAATTACACTCTTGTTTTCTCACTGACCAATATTCAGTGCATCCACTAGCATGAGGGATTGTGCATCAGGTATTTTAAGAGTTTAAAACTTTTTTGGCTATTGAGAACATACATGATGTACATCTGCTTTGAATACAGTGAAAATGAGAGGTATCTTAGAAATGCCTGATAACTGATAGCACCTGAGCTTGCTCTCAGGACTGCTATTCACAACTGCACTGGGAGCACAGGGCTGGCACCTGCCTCCCCAGGCTGTCTGCCCCTGCTGTCAGGTCAGGTTTGGTGTGCAGGGCACCCAGCTGCCCTGATCAAGCTGTTCATTCATCTCTTCCCTGTAGGAACACTTCTGCCAGCAGTCTTCCACAAACAGCATCTTTAATAACCAGTGATCACAGTGCTATTGTTGATTTAACAGTAGGGGAGGACAGCATTGTGCCCTTTCTGCTGCAGACAGAGAATTCCCTTTTGTACTCGTGGCAGATCAGTCTTTAGATTCTTGGTCTTGGGATAAGTGATAAAAATATGCTTAAATGCTTTGTTGGACTCAGGGCTTTTTATCAGGCTAGCAATTAAGAAGACTTAGTGCTGCAGTTTTTGCAAGGTGTTCTTGAAGGAAAACAAAGAAACTGTTCCAGATAAGAACAGTAAGTTAAAAGAAAATTGCTCATATATTTTCTTCAAAAATGATGAGCTTAATCTCATCCATAAATTATTCCTAAAAGGGATTGTAGTTCTTAATGTAATCAAATTTTGTAATGTGATGGTTTATTGGACATTAAGGGAATACAACAGTTTTCTTTTTATTTTTTGAAATTATAATACATTTTACTTTGATATCTAAAAATACACATTTTATTATGATACTCCATAAGAATTTTTGATAACACTAGGTTTTTAAATACTGACATCTTCTTATGTGTAATAAGAATAAAAATAATAAAAAATAACATTCAGATTCTGATTTTTATACAGCTGAACTTCTCAGTTTCCCAGCTTAGCTAAATTGCAGACAAATAATGTCATAGCTACATGTCTTGGCAAGTCTTGTTAATTTGGTTATAATGTGTTCCCTGGAATTGACACAAGCATTCATGTGTTTGTGGTGTAGATAATGTCTTCTAAGGCCCTTTCCTCACCAGTGGTGGAGCATTACAGGTAAAGTGAGAATTGCTTTTGTTGAATGCATGGCTGGAACAGGGCAGAGGGATGCTTCTTGCATGATGTCCTCATTGATGCAGAGGATTTTGCTGATCAGAAATTCTGCTTATTTCTCACTGTTACACCTTGAGCCACTGATGCTGAATCAAAGGACAAGCACACTTCAAACTCTGGGTATCTGCACTCTGCACGAAGCATTTGGAAGATACCATTTTAGAAAACAGACCATGTCCTGACATTAATGCCTGTGTGCACTAATGTCAGGGGACAGTCATTATTAGTCTGAGGAAAGGAGGTTATTCTGGAACACCCATATACAAAGCATACATTAAAATGCAAAAACAATCTGATTGAATTCCAGAAGATTGTTTAGTATTTATCAAAGTTATTTCAGAAAATTTAAGTTAATGTATTTATATTTGGTCTATGGCTATTATTTCTAGACATTGGGGTTTTATATCCACCAGCACCCAAAATTACTCTGAATGATGAAATATATATGCCTGAAAGCCATCCTGTGAGCTGCTGCATGAATACAGAATGCACCAGCACAAATATTGGATGCACCCTCATGGGTGAACAAAGGGGTTCACTACGGCATCTTGTGCCCTAGCTGTCTCCAAACCCAAAACAAACAAATTGTAGATAGTACTTAAATACCCTCTGTAACACTTCTATGAATTAGAAGTTAGGAAAATCTCTGCAGACAATTTGGTTATACAACTCCCACTTACTTCAAGGCTACATGATTTTAACCCTATACCTAGGTGTGACGCTATTGGTTAGTAAATGCATACATTTGAAATGCTCTCAGTGCTCAGAAATTTGCCATTGGACGTAGAGTTATTCACTGCAATTCATGAACATTCTTGCGTGCTTTGAAAAAGTCATCCTGATGTGCCTCAACATGCTTGTTTCTGTTTTAATGAGTGAAACTCTTTTGATTTCTCCACCTGCAATCCATTTCTCCTTTGCAACACTTTATGCTCTTTTATGGCTTGATATCATGACTTCTGCTGGGATGGGTAACTTTTCTGTTTATTTTTAGTTAGTTTATTTCCAAGAAAATACTTGAAATCATAGTTCAAGTAGTGGGCTTAATTCTTGAATGACCCTTTAACAAGGAATTTTTGGAGATGATTTCACCAAGGTCTTATAAACAAAAATGTCACTTTGTAGAAAACATTGCTTCCCAGGGTACTCCACCTTATGTCCAGACCTTGCAACGGTCCAGATCTTGACCAGGTTCAGAGAATTAATTGCAGCTTTATTCACTACTGTGGAAAAGATAATAAAGAAAGCTCATTAGCACAACATACTTGAGAGAATGAGAGACAAGCTCTCTCCTTCTCATTTCTTGCTACATGAGCTCTACCTACTGACCATTCTCTGAACAGCACCTAATGGAAGCCACTGAAGCAGACTTTCCCAGTCTGGCTGGGAATTGCCTTACGTCTTTATCTCTTCAGCTTCACCCTTGACCTCTAACTCATGGACTCTCAAGGGATGCCCATTTGTTGCATAGAGTTTTTCAGTCTGTACCCTCCATATTATGGAAAAAACAAGGTGATGCTAGGCAAGCACAAAGTTTAGGCCAGTTTCAGCTCTGGTTATCTGCTTTAAGATGCAAGACATCCCCTGCTACATTCAGCACAGATTATGTTATTTCTGTGCATACTTCAAAACATCCGCTGTTGAAATAATTAAATCTGTTTACTGCCATTTTACACTACTTTATTATGTGGAGATGCTGTTTATGGAGATCTAGTGCCTATCAAAATATTTTTGGTTTGTAAGATTCAGAGCATCAGTGGTAAATTAATATATTAAGAGGTCATAAGAGTCTGTATCACTTAAAGCAAAATAATAAGGGGATAATTTTGAGAGATACATGAAACGTCTGCCCACAAAACCAGACATCTAGAAAGAATTTAGAAGAAGCAATGCCAAGCCAAAAAGTTCTTTGCTGACTTTTAGGGCAGTAATTTAATTCATCGATAGTGGCAATTGAAGGCATATCTATGTGGGAGTGACACGTCTCTTAAACTATGAATTTGCTTAAGAGGCCCTAACTTCTTTTTGTTGCTTTTTCCTCCTCTCAGATAATGTTTTTCTTGACAAGCCATCTTCAAAATTTGCCCAAGAGGATGGAGAACAGACATCAATCATCCCTGTCCACCAGGTTATTGACAAAGTCAAAGGATACTGCAATCCTCACTCTGACAACTTCTATAAAAATATCATCATGTCTGACACATTTAGTCGCAGCACAAAGTTCTAACTGGGTTTCTGATTTATTGGTTTTTTTAATGAAAGGAATACAAAAGGTCTGCCTGGAATTGAGAATATTGGATGTCATAGAAAGTGATCTGTTCAGTTATTTTTTCCAACTCTGTAGTGTTCTCCTGTAAACAGCTTCCACTTAAGGACCGATTTCTCCACCTTTTTAGTGTTGTGGAAAAAAACAATTTTCCACCATGATATTGAGCTGTTTTTAAATGTGTGCCAGCCAACGTGATGTCTTGAGAGCTAATTGTAGTCCTGTGTAAATATCTTTTAAGACTGAAGAGCCACAAGCCTAACTTTAACTTATATAATCAAAACAGAAGCAAGCCTTGACTCCTGGAGAAAACAGCAGATATATCATGCAGTACAGACAAGCTTTTATTGAACAGTTTGCTGATGGTCTTTTTCTTTTGAAAAATATGGATTTTCCCTATGACACTTGTTAGATTCTTGCTTCTTGAATGTCTAGTGCTATCTGTTCTTTATTCGTGAGTAAAACCCTAACACCAGTTAAAGGGTTATTTTAAACCATTTTTGCCTAAACAGACCTAATCATGCAAATCCTACTTACGAATACAGTATGTGCTGTAAATGCAGGCCAGTTTGTATCCATATACATAGAAACACAGTTTACACAAAGCCATGTTTCGGCATTTATTGACTGGTATGTATGAAATGCAGTGTGTCCCATCTCAAGTCTATGTTTAATGTTCTTCTTTCACGAAAAAAATAGCAAACAGACATTCAACTATATATAGATATATACTTAGAACTCTCTCTACGCATATTTTTATAATAATGTACGTGGTAAATATGACAGAGGAGCCCACAATGTGTACCACAGACAATCTACAAACAATGGACGGTGCTAAAACATAAGTTTAAATATTTAAATTCAAGATGAATTCTTTGTAAACCCGTGAGTTTGTCAGTCTATACTTCAGATGTGCTGTAGTATAGACACCTCCATCAGGTGGCATTGCACCATCAGGATAGCCTGGAATATGTTTACCAATAGTAAATAAATGAATAATGTCTTTCCAGGGGCATAATGTTATCAGTATCAGTATCCCACTCTTGCCTTCCTGTTGGATGACATGATTGAGGTTGTTGGATGCACAGGGTTTAACTAGTGTTCAGGCAATATTAGGGAATTTCGCATTGCTATACTGTGTCCATAATGACACTGAGGGATGGGGCTGTGTGTGCAGAGAACAGACAAGAGCATGAAATGCTTACTTGTTTTACTCTCTATAAATGTGTGATATATTAGCATGTGACCTTGAGTGCCAAAAGGGCAGCTCTTCTCATGAACCATGTTTCACCCCATGACAAGTTGTATAAAAATTGCAGCTGCACATGTTTCTGAAGGCATGTGCTAAAACATGCTTTTTTCAAGTAGTGCTTTTGGAGAAGAATGTCTCCTAATGGAAGTTTTCATTTTTAAAATTATCCTTTCTTTCAAACCCAAATATTTTAGTGAAATATTTAATTATTTGAATTCAGAAAGAGAGCAGAAAGTTATACTGAGGTTTTTCAGTTGCCAAGCAGGTGGATGCTCAGTGATTAGGGATGTGGATTTGTGCTTTCCCTGCTCTTTGCACATGCTTTTGTGTGCAGAGATCATTTAATGCTGTGACCGCACAAATGGCACATTTTCCCCGGCTGCAAACACCTGGTGGGAGGAGGATGTACTGATGGTATTCCACCCAGGGGCACTGCTGTCCTACACGGACCTGAACAAAACCTCAGTGTTGTAACTGAAAACACTTCTGTGGTGTATGAATGGAAGTCAGCCCCATTCACTCAAAATGTAATTAATAACAGGGATGAGTGTTGTCAGGTATCTTTAATTGGTGAAATAATTTAGGGAGAGATTATGTATAAGCATTTACTGAACTTACATTTTATCATCCCATTTGCTTAACTACTGTAGATAATAGTGTTCGCATAGCAGCTTACTGTGAGATTTCTACCTGATTAAGATGTTCAAAAGTGAAGAGAAGAAAAACCAAACATTCCTGAAAAAATGAGGAATCAATAAAACATAATAGATCAGTAAAATATAAATAAGAAGAAAACACAGTATCCTGAATGAAGCTGAGCTGTAACCCATCAGTTTAATGTACATCTACCTGTATTTTTGCTGAATTAAGATTTTTTCTCTTTTTTTACTACCATGTAGTAATCTTAAACTGTCTGTGTCACTTAGTTGCTCTTGAATACTCTCAATTCTACAATGTAAAGCTTCTGTTTTGTAGTTGACATGCTGTAACCTCCCTTGTATATATTTATTTATTTGTGAGGTTAAATATGTCAAATATACTCAGCACTATAATGACTGTTCTTGTTACTTTAATGCTAAGTTTCTGCTTCATCATAGAAGAAGAGGGAAAGAATAATTTCTTATATGTTTTTTCTAAACAACTTGTGAAACAATTTACTGTAGTTCTATCTTTTGCAACTTTGAGGAAACTTGTCAGTGTAATTTGTAATATTAGTCAATGAAATATAGTGTAACAGGTTTGAAGACAGACTAAAATGGAAACCTTTTCAAGTAAAGATTTTTTATGTTAGTGTTCCAAATAATTAAAGCCTTTTAATAGTGAATGGTTGACTTTTATTTTTTTCCTTTTAATGTTTAATGGCAAAAATTACACAGTGGAATTCTGGAAAATAATCTTGTGGTTTTTTAAATACTTGAGACAGGTACACGCCTAGCCAAAATGTTGGAAATAAATGTGCAAGACTAACTCCATTTCACCAGAGGAACACATCTTGCAGAATATGCCTTTCCCTTTTGTGATTTACTCAATGCCACATTCAGTGAATGATCTGGAAGTTATGCAAGCTGATTTATTTATGGTAGCAGTCATGTAATAGAAATGAAAGGAAAATCCAGGCAACAGACAATATGCTGGGATGATATTTTAAAGTAATACAAATGAGTAATCTAAAACTCAGGAGTTTTTTCTTTCTATATGTTTTTCTCCAGCTGAGTGTTGTCCCTCATCAATAATTCCATTCAACTTGAAATCATATTTTGACTGATCACTGCTGAAATATTTGATTCAGCCAATCACTTGATTAATACACACTAATGTATAAACAATAAATGTCACACACTAATGGCCTGCCTTTACTTGCTTACCTTCAAAGAACATGAAAATATGCTGAAATATGTCAGATCCACTTCCCTGTATTTTAGTCTCATCACAGAAAATGCACAGAATACGAGGATTTAGCAATGATATGTTTTAGAAAGCATTAAAAAATAACCCATGGGAAATATGTCTTTTATTAACGAGGCTCCTGGGTGCGCCTGTGTGCAGTCTGTCTGTGTGTGTCTGTGGACAGTGAACACTACCCTTGGGCTTTGTGCCTTGAAGAGTGTGGGAGGATCCTCTGAGGGAAGGAGCCCAGTTTTTTTTTCCAAGTAGGATCTTGGCAGATGCCAAACTGGTAAGGAGTGATTTGCAGCGTTTGGGGGTGGATTTATTTTTCTCCTCGTTTCATCACTTTTTAAATACCAAGAACAATTTTATTTTAATCCTCTACTGTTAACAGCTTCCTACTGTAACCCATTGAGTTACATAAAATGCCACTTCATTTTATTACTTTTGAAAGGCTGATCTATAATCAGACACATCTATGTAACTACAGGGACAGCTACCAAGTTACAGGGCAGCATTGTGTCATTCATGAAATCATTATAAAAAGGTTTTATGCATTTACTATATATAAAGATGTAAACCCACCTATGGGTCAGCAAATTAGGCAAAGGGCTTTGAAGTTAATGTCAGGGAAGTCAATCATGCAAGCTAGTCTGTGGAGGAGACATTTCATGCCCAGCACTCCAGCTGCTGCTATGTCAAGGAGGCTTTCCCCTTCACCCTCCACTTAGCCAGTCTTTGGTTACTCTGTCCATTTAATTTTCAGATCTCCTTGCACCATCCTGACACTTCCATCCTCAGGACAATCATTCACTGTAGTGCTCAAGGCAGGAAAAAGGAAAAATAAAGAAGAGAAAGGGAAACTGAAACTAAAAGAAGGGAAAAGGTAGTTTCCAAGGCCTGCTTTGCATCTTCTTATACTTTTCACATGATTTCTTGCCCCTTGCCAAGGTTGTGTCACCCTAACCAGCAATGGAGAAAAGGCCACTGGAGTAGGTGGAGCACACCACTGTGGCTATTTGTGCATTTGTCAATGTAAACTAATATTTCTGACTCTCCAGCTTTAAACTGAAAATCTGCCATGGTTCTTTGAGGCAACAGATCTAGCATTTCCAAGCTTGAAGGCTAACTTAGCAATAATATATCAGGAAGAAGCTAATGCCTCTCATGATGAGAAACCAGTCTGATAAGCACCACACCAGAAATAGCTAAAGAAATCTCACGTAAACCTTTTCTGGAAGGAAAACCATTCCCCAGATGCATCTGTTCGCTCAAAGCCAATGCTGCTGTTGTTCTCATTAGAGAGAAGTTTTACTTCTCCTGAGGAATGCACATTGTGGTGCTGCCCATATGGATTGTATAACCACAACCATCTGACAGCACTCTGAGTGACACAGTTTTCTCGTGGTGAGTGATCTCCCTTACAAAATAAATGCCAGCTTGATTCTTTAGCATGTAGCAGATAGTCTAAATGGCGTGCTTTTTATCCTGACTATTCTAGTAAGGGTTCTCAAAAAACATAGCTTTAGATTGAAAAGGGTTCTCAATAATATGAATTGCATCCCATTACATGAAGTGTAGGAGAAAGAGCAAATGCTGATAACTCTGGTCTGATGTTTTCTTCCACTGCCAGGTTTTTCCTAACCTGGGAACCCTCCAAAGTGAGGGGGAAAGGCAGCCATGGTAGAAGAGTGGATCCTGCTCTGTCCAGTAGGCAGAGGACTCCCACTGTACCAGTTCTGCTGCATTTAACAGGTCTCCAGCACCAAGTGCAGTAAATGCAATAATATTACACATTTACAAAATTCCACTCTGGTTTTCTTTTCTCCTTGTCTGGCTCCTGCTTTTCCAGCAGAGGGCAGTGGCATATTTCTAGTTGTAAAGCTGTTAAAATCCAGTGAAAAATGCAGAAAGATTCCTCCATATGTGCACCCGCACAGAAATAAGTAGGAGAGTTCATACCAGGTTTGTCTATTATTTAGCAATCGGTTACATCACCGGATAAAGCAAACTCTCTGCACTCAGGGAAGTGAGGGGAGAGAGCTGTCTGCCTTCATTTGGGCATATTTAGTGGAAAGAGCAATACAGACGCTCTCTGTATTCCCTCTTGCTGGTTGTTACATTTTCTCCTTTTTTGCTCTGAGGGGATGCAATGGAATTAGCAAGTGCTACACTTCTGTCAGCTGAGCAAACAAGACCAGCTCACCATTTCAGGCTTGTACACTGCCTTGTTCCAGCACTGGGCAAATTATTTGATCTGCAGAGATGTCAGCCTGTGACTCAGAAATTCATTGTCCAGGGAGGAAAAAAAACCCCATCAGCTCTCTGTTGACAGAGGCACTCAGATCCATACCACCCTACCACTTTTTCCATCAAGGGCATAGGAGGAGATCTGCTGTCAGCTGGATCCTCTGTTCCACATACTCTCCCCATGGCACATATTACCCAGTCAGCTTAAGAAAGGTGCCAATCAGCTACAGACTCAGCTGTACAGTTGCCCCATGGACATTCTGTCATAGGGCAGGACTGAGCAGAAAGCTGCTCCATTGGAAAATGAAATTAAAATAGCTCCTCTGCAATTCTGGCTTGTCCCTGGACTCTCACAGTCATGTACCTCTGAATCCACACTGCGCCAGCACCAAGCTAAGGGGAGAAAAGTGGTCTAGGGTAGGTGGGTTGAGAGAAGCAGGGAAGGACGTGGCCTGCTCTAGCCTCACTTACTCTTTTTGGAGCATGGCTGCTGCGGCTGTGGGAAGAAGGAGCAGTGGGAAGGGAGGCCCACAAACAGTCAGGATTTGGTGTACAATGCAGAGCACAAGACTAGTATGACAGATGTCATGACACCATCACTTCTCCAAAGACTCGTGGTGTTGGCGTAGCACAAGTTCAGAGTCAGAGCACAGCTGTGTTACTGGCACATTGCTTTGTGGTGTCCTCACACCGGCATGGCTCTACACCAGGCAGGAGCCAGCTTGAGCTCCCCAAAATTCCTCTGTCCTTCCTACAACCAATGCCCCCTTTCCAGGAAAGCAGACATGCCTGCATGCCTTTCACTTTGGCTGCAAACATCTCCTTCCTCAGACAGGATCATTTTCTGGAATTAATCAAGGTGTGGGGTGATCTGGGGATTATGCAACACTGCCTGGGTCATACAGCTGCAACCAATGGTGCAGGACAGTGAGGATGCTCCAAAAAGGAGGGAAAGCATGGGAAAACAGCATTTGCAAAGCTTTGCAGGGGCATTGAGTGTCAGGGGCTGACATACTGTGGTTTTCCACGCAGAATGCAACTAAAAGAACTCTCAGAGAAGTTTTGTGTTTGCACAGACTCAGACTAAGCTCTGTGGGAAAGACAGATCAAGAGGATGCAGCTCCAGCAGCCTTGCAGGACTTCAACCCATGGGTATCTTTGTCACCCTTTCTTTGGTATAGCCTAGAGATGGTGGTAACTGTGGAACAAGATTTGAAGCAGTCTGGCTGATATTTCTTGCATGTTAGCAGGATTTATTCAGGCAGACCAGGGCTTAAAATAGTCATTCAAAGCAGCACCCACTCCTTGCTATGGTTAGGTGGCAGCTTTTACCAGAGATGAGGAACTTATATTTATTTTGACTAGATTAGATCCTCCAGATCTTTGCACCAGTTTCAGCTGGAGGTATGGTGCTGTGAGTCTGTCGTGGTACTCCTGAGCTGGCTGGGCAGAGCTGACAGAAAAGCCAAATGCACATTTCATTGCAGAAAAGATCAACCAGAAAAAGATCAGCACAGGCAGAAGCAGCCTGTCCCTGAGAGTGTGACTGTTGGATACAGTTGCTGGGTTAGAGCCAGCTAATTTTAACACATCCCGCTCTTTTATTTTCATTGATTTTTCAGTGTCTTTCAAAGATGGGTCTTTTTCCACTTTGCCTGTTGCTTTCACCCAAACTGAAGCATGCTTTGGTTCAGCAAATAGGCAACCCTCCAATCATATTTTATCCTACCACGTGATATAGGAAGCTTCCCACATTCACACAAAGAGATCTTCTCATTGCAATGAGATTGGACATCCCTTGGAGACTAATGCAAGAATAGTCTATAAATTGCCTCCTGAACAAGGCACAGGTGAAGGATGTGTCCTAATGAAGCACCGGAAGACTTTCAGGAGAGAGAGTAGGCCCTCTGTCACTGGAGGTGGCTAAGAACAGGCTGAACCTGGGCTTCCTAAACCCACGCATGAGGGTGCCACCAACACTGACAGCAGTATCAGGTGACACAGAGACAACCTCCTGTCCTGTGATGGTCCTCTTTGATTACATGTATCTATTTTTACTAACACAGCACAGTGCTTTAGGAAGAAGGTGCTCCCACAATGAGTTCATCACTACCCTCTCTCCATGGTTTATCTTATTCTTCCCCCTCAATTTTTCAGCTGCAAACCCTTTGCCCATAACAACAACCTCATCCACCAAATAGCTTCACCCCCCAAACAAGGACCCCACAGCCATCACACTTCCACACTACCAATTACCATTCCAGTTGCCAGCCTACCCACACTGCAGCAACAGCCCCTGTCCCTTTACAGACTGAAACATCTTCTGTAGGATAAAGCAGAGATGGCCACCACAGAAACATCTCCCAGCTCTTGAGCAGTCTGGCACTGGCACAGTGCTGTGGTGCAGCAGTGACCTGCACATGTGCTGGAGGAGCAGGTGCAGGCACCGTTGCCACGTCACCCCTGAGCACTGGTCCCTTTCAGAGGTGGTTTGGCAAACCTCTGAGTTAGGGTTTTAGGTGCATGTATCTCAGGATTGATTTTGACAGATATTTTAAACAGGGAGGAAAATCAGACACCCTCCTGAGAACATTTCTGGTTCCATTTTCTTTCAGATTAATGTCCAGTATAGGCTTATGTGGGATCTTTATGCTAGAAACCAGGGCTTCTCTCTGGCACCTTTAAGGACCAGGTTAAATCTGTGCCAAGGCTTCAGGTATTTGTTTGACTTTTAACCTTTGCAATGAGTTTATGCAGTTGCCTGTGTGAGCGTGGCAGCTGGCATCTCCTTTGACTCTGCCAGGAAAATCAACAAGCCTTTTTTCCCAGTTAAAAGAAATACATCTATTTCTGGAGATGCTGCAACAGATATTTCAGTGTTTTCTTTTGGTTAGGCTGAAAAAAGAAGGTGAGAAAGAAGCTTCAGGGGTAATGTTCACATGAAGAAGTTTGACTTGAACTGTTGAGTTGACTCAAAATTTGACATTTGCCAGGGATAGCAACTTCTCAAACTGTTGGGCATGCAGGCACAGAGTCTGCTGCAGTGCTCCCTGTTTAAGCAGCCATTTCAGCAGGTAGTCAGCAGGCAGTGGGATGGGAAAGATGTAAGGAACAACACATACTGCACAAACAGCGCATACACATATCCCAGACAGGTCTGAAAAATGGGCCTTGTGTTTGTTCTCTGCTTTTTTTTCCTGAACCACTGTGTACACCATCCATCACAAAAGCAAAACACTAGGTCCAATTGTCCCGAAGTCAAGGATCAGAAACTAACAGATAGTTTTCCAGGATATTTGCAAATAAATGTATCAACCCAGCTCTACACATTGAGATATTTAATTAAATTACTTGATTTTTGTTATTTTTCATACCACAGGAAAAAAAATCGTCCCTTTGCCAGAGAGTCCTTCCTCCTTAGGTCTCAATCTCTGCCTAATAGGGTTTTTATGCACACAAACCTTCAATTGTCTTGGCATATACAAATCACAATGGATGTGGCTGCCCGATGATAGGAGTTGCAGTGGCTTATTCCGCATAAACCAGACATTTCAATGAGTGTAGAGCAATCCTGTGACTGTGATTGGCATGTAATTACTTTCAACCAGCTTGTTTCTCCCATGGTTGGCACAATGCCAAGAGAAGCATTTTAATATTGAGGTGGTTGTGGAAAAGCAGCAGATGCAATAGCTGAGAAACAAAAAAAATATTACTTTATGAAGTGTTTTGGCTCATTTACCTGTTCTAAATAATTACTGATGACTAAGTGCCTGAGTTGAGAAAACAAAGGTTGTTGGTCTTGCACAATTTAATTTGTCCGGTTTGGGATGGATAGGGTCCACTAAACCAACACCCACATATAAGGTAGGAAACTCACAGAAATAGAGTTTTTTGTGTCAGCTAAAACAGTATCAGTATGCTTTAACTCTTTTGCCCTACACTTGTGATTTGTTTCTTAAGGTACAGTATGAAGGAGGATGAGGACCATCAGCTTCACCCAGGTTGATCAGAGCCCTCCTACCTTCCCCAAATACTGACACAGCCAGAATCGAGTACTGTGCATAGCCTTCCTATATATTTTGGGAGTTTCTACATGGGTGTCCTTTCAGTGGGGCATTAGTGCTGTGGATCCCCAGACCTTGCTCATCTATCACAACAAAAATGCACAAACAATTCCTATGGACTATCCACTTTTTGACATTTTCTTAGGACTCATTTAGCTGCACAGCAGTAGCTTTTAAGTTTGAGTAGTTATATGGCATATATTTTCACCACAGAAGTAGCAGAAGTTTAAAGCCATGGGTAGATGCTTCACCACGTGTGATCTCCAAAGTTATTGCCATTTAAAAAGTTTGCACTATCCTCCTGAGTCATGAAGACTGCCAAGGTTAAGGTTCTTCATCCACCTCCTTTTCTCTCCAACGTTTTACCTTTCAGTTGTGACAAGTTAAGAATTGAGCTCCCTGCTGCCAGTCCTCATTCAGTTGATGCACACTGAATTGCTGTAGCAGAGCATTGTGCTCAGGACCTGAATGCACTGATTTATCAAGAGTGACATGCTACTGATGGCTTCTTCTTGTGCCTGTGAATCTGGGTGTAACTAGCTGTATAAAAAACGATAAAGAATTGTTTGTCTTTCAGATGATTTTGGTCACAAGAACGAATTATTTCAGAGTGGATGAATGAAGAAATAGTATTTGCTAGTGGTATAAGAAATAGTATTTGCTATTTTAACTGAATGATCTCTGAATGTAAATTAAATTCTAATTTTTAAAAGGAAAAACATTCAACTTACAAGGCCATTGGACAACACATATGTGGTGTTCAAAAACATCTGGACTTTTTGTAGGAGAAAAAAATAAGAAATCCTTTATCATACTGGATTTTTCATACTTTTATCAGCAGAAAGAATGCTGCTCCCAAGTTTATAGCAGTGGAGTTTTAGTTGAAAACAGATTTCAAAGTCCTGAGTAAAGGACAAGGGAATTGCATCTGATCAGTTCCTGCATGAGAGCAAATGAACAGCACATCTTGCACGTTTTTGTCAGAGAGGATAAAAACACATCTGCAAGTACACTTACTGAAAGGTAAATCAACCACCTCCACTTGTCCTGATCAATGCAACAATTGCAATAAACTTCAGAAAGCTTAAATTTGTAGTTAATACCCAGGAATGAACCAAAACTGAAAAATCAAGGCAGAGAGCAGCCTTGCATCATTGGGACAATCTCTATAGGTGAGGGGCTCGACACATGCCCTGACCTCTGAGGAAGGGACTTGCCAGGGCACTCCTCTGAGCCACCCTTCTCCTGAAAAACAGGGAGTGAGGGAGAAGGGAGCTATTCAGCATGTAGCCTGACTTGTGGAGACTGTGTACATCCTTGCTGGGGATCTGGGAGAGCTGCTGCCCTCTGCACTGAGACCAAGTGGAGCCCGACAAGAGACACGCCTCACGGCATTACCAGGGCAATAGAGCACAAATAGATCCTGAGTCCTCTGAGCCCAGTTCAACCTGTTCAGTGGGAGTCTTTCTAGAGCCCCACAGGATTTCCCCCAGCAGGAAACTGCATTACTGGGTGAGACACCATCTCCCCTTTCTCTCTCATTCCTGGCCCTTTTCATCTTGCGGTTGTTATGCCACTGAAACAAAACGTTCCTCCTGACAGCAGTGCCAAGCAAAGCTCAGTTTCTGCAAGATCATTATTCCGACTGTCATCTTGTCCTCAAACTTCCCATAGATCTCCTGGTGAGCACTCTGGCACTGAGAGCACCAGGAGGTAGACAGAAAGCAGAAAGGAGGCACTGCTTTCCAAGCTCCCCACTGGTACCCTCAGATCCTCGAGCTCTTTATCTCAGCCCCAGGCCTCCTCTGTCACCCTCAGCAGTGCAAATCTCTCACTATCTGTGCTCCTCCAGCAGCAGCTCGGCGCTCCCCTGGGAGCAGGGCACTATTCTTAGCCAGCAGCCCGGTGGCAGGTGTGGCCGTGGGCACAAAGCCACACGTGGGAAGGTGGCACAGCACTTCCATCCATCCATCCCACCGAGCAGCCCCGGGCCTTCGGGAGAGCTGGCAGTGCTCAGGCATGAGCCGGTGATTAAAAATAAGCTAACTCAGGCCCGGGGGACTGAAACAGTCAGAAATAAAATGCTATCTAGAATTGTAGAGGAATAATCAGTGATAAGCAGCCATGGAGTAAGCAGTGATAAGCAGTGTGGGAAGCCTTTGCCACCAGAAGCCACACTGCTGGTTGCAGCTGTAGCTGTGCCTGTGCTTGTTGTTCTTCTGTAGTGTCAGAAATAAAAATGTGGGAGTTTTATCTTTCTTTGGTTTGTTTCCTCTCTGTGAAAAGGTTGCAGCACGCTTGGCTCAATAAACCCAGTTCAGCTTCTGTATGGAGACGTTCATGAAAACACACATCAAAGGGAAAAGCAGGGAAAGGCAAATGTCCCTGAGATTCACCCATGACGGTAAAGAGACCCAGATTCATGACCAAAACTTTTCCTAGGAAATCTGTCATATGCTAAATGTTAAACATCTCTCTGGTGCAGTTGGCTTCAAATCTGGATAAAGATGCAGATAAATTGATGCATAAGCTATAAGGCAAGAAAGACATTAAAGAGAAGGAAGAGAAAATGAATGAAAGGTCTCAAAAATTTTTACTGGAATATGTTAACAAATTATATATTTTTAATTCTTCTGCATCTTTTTTCAATTTAAAACAAAAACTGTATATACAAAAAAACTGCAGACACTGACAGATTTTTTTCTTTTATGTATTCATGTTTCTAAAAAGAAAACCACTATGGGAAATAGTGGCCAAAAAAACATTTTCTTTTTTGACAGAAATCACTTTTTGTTCCACATGGGTTTCAAGTCTGTGCTTTCCTGAGTTCAGAGGAGCCCTTCTGTGCCTGAGCAGTGCCACCTGACTGCAAGCAGTGCTGAGGATAACACATTTTTCCCATTCTGGAAGTTTTTCCTGCTTAATAGAGGGAAAATCCATTGAAATGAGAATTTCCAGCAGAGGATCTAATAACTCAAGGCACCAGTATAAGTTTTTTCTGAACTCACCCAGTGCAGAGATCCAACAACTGAGGGCATTTAAGGCTGGAGTGTATGGCTGAATTAAAAATAGTTTTACTGCTCTTTGAGTGGACAAGTAAGGCTGCAGTAGTCCGTCTCAGAGCTGCCTCTACCTTCTACCATCCCCTCTGGCAGCTTCCTGAACAGTCTTATCTATTTCATAGGGTTTCATACGGCTCTTTGCATGTATGAATTTCATCTTGCCTAGTATCGACAGAGTTACATGTTGGACAAGCAAAACTTGATTCCCAACACATTTACAAAACCACTGCCTGCATCCAACTAGCACACAGCACTAGAGGTGCAGGGAAGCCGCCTGGCTCTTGTAGCAGAGTGACCTGCAAGTCACTCTTCACACTTGTCACCCCAAAACACCTTTTGACTTGTAGACCATTCCTTGGAGCACTATTCTTTGGTGTTGAGATGGGGGGGGAGTTAACCCTCTAGATACTACCTCCTGTTGGATAACTGTTGGGATCAGAAAAATTGGAACATCCTCAAGAAAAAACAGGGGGAAAAGAAATCCCTGTGGAGGAACCGAATAATAAACAGCTGCAGCAGAAATGCCTGATTAGCTGCAACTGTAAGGTCCCCCAGTTCTGAAGCACCTGGCTGGGAATTGAAGGGACCTATAGCTACTTCAGAGTCAGTTTTGGACTTTTTTCTTTTTTATTCTCTAAGACTATTAGGCAAATAAGAAGTTTTAGACATCTTTGTGATGCTATTGCTCATCTGCAACAATTTTTGTCACTTCAGTGAAAGTTTTTCTTCCATTTGCATGATTTCTGGGGCTTTTAAGCATACCAAGAAGACTGCTCTGTGAAGAAGACAGGTTTCCCATGAAAGCATGGTACACAGAGGTGCAGAACAAAGCTGCTATACTCCTCACCTCCCCACATCCCATCTGAGCTCTTCATTGAGTTAACCCTCTTTTGGGTTCACATTCTTTGAAAAAGATGAGAAAATAATTGCTTCTCCTCCATAACAGTGTTTATCAACACCATTTTCATTCCAAATTCAGAACACAGCACTGTAACAGCTACTGAGAAGAAATTAACTCTACCCTTGCTGAAAGCAGGAGAGGAGCCCAGAAAAAACATCCCTAGGAAACAGACATTTGTTATAGTCTGACTCAGCAGCAAAAGCAGTAACTCATTGAATGTTGGCAGAACATCACTTAAGACAAGCCATAAAAGTAAGAAAAGGTTTGTTTGACTGTAAATGCTGCTTCTTGCTCTGTAACTGAGTGGTGAATGGAGAATTCAATCTCTGGTATGGCCAAACCAGCACATTCTATAATATTAAATTGCTTGGAAAAACATCCTTCTGAAAAGAATTAAAAGTTTGCAACTCATTTCAATGTGGTCATGCATTTCAATTCTTTTCTTTCTGGTCATTCTGTCAAAAGAGTTTTCAAATATTTTGGTGTGAAATCCTGAGAAATATATTTGAAAATTCTGGAGTCAAAAATTCCTAGGAATTTGTACAGGATGCAACCAATCAATTTCTCCAGAGAAAAAGAGCATAATTTGCTTACTACATTCACTAGGTCTGCTTCTGTCAAACTTGCCTAATTTTTATGCTAAAGGTTGCTTACCTGAAGTAATGTTTACTGCCTTTTGATGCTGTTTGAAAGATGCACAAAAAAATGAGGAGAAACTATCATTATACAAAACTCCAATCAAATTCTCAAAATAGTCTGATCAAAAATAGGAATAATTTTCTCTAAGTACCACAAGATTAAATGATAATGCTACTAGGTTGTCTTATAATTGCATTCTGCTTCTTTGAACAATTAGATGCACTTACGTTTTCAAGCACTTCTCTGCAAACATGAGGATTAGAAATGAATACTTTACTTTCTAAATTAAATTAAGACAAGCAAACAAACAATCTCAGCTTCAGCTGGCACAAATCAGCATAGTCACACTGATGGAATTAGAGTCTATGCTGAACAGTTTCAACTAATAGTCACAGGTTCTTCCCATACATCTTTTTGCCATTTCATTTATCTTTCATCCTGCTTCTTTCCCAGCCCCGTAATGAATTCTGAAGAATTAAGATATGAATTGTTGCAAAGCAAAGAGTTTTCCCTGGGACAGCCTGGGCCCTTTGCTTTGAACCATAACTGATGCAGCTCCATGCTACAATGTTTGTCCCTGCAAAGGGTCTTCTCTTAGTGTCTGCAACCACTTTGAGTAAACATTCTCAAAAACTTAAGCAGTTAACTTAGGGTCTCGCTCCAGTCTTGCAACAGCACACCACAGCTGATTGCAGGGCAGCAGCAGTGCCAGAACACATCAGGTTAGGTTAGAATTAGCCCCACAGGCTCCAGTGACCTGATGTGCATCTACATGGGGCAGCCAACACAGTTCTAGGAGTGCAAACACATCCATTTCTACCTGTCTGCTGATTCTGCCTTGGTTTTGGTTGTCTTGCCCGTCTTGCTCCTTGTCTTTTCAGGGTCACTCGTGAGGTCACAGTGAGAAGGACAGTTCTGGACCTCAGCCTGGGAAAGCTGCAGTCCCTTTGGGGCTTACCTGTTTGGACCCACTGATTCTCAACAGGCTTTGAGGGCTCTGTGTGCTCTTTTCTAGCTGGAATCCAGACCTATTCCTTCTTCTCTCAGAAAACAAACCAACCCGGACCCAAGACGGGAAGAACTGAAGATAAATTGAAAAGTCACAGATTTTTGTGGGCTTGGCACTCTACTTTCCCCCCATTTTAGGGAGCTTATTCTTGTTTTCCTTTCTCTATCACCATTGTTGGGGTAGGAGCAAGCCTAAGTGATGTAAGAGAACTCCTCACAAGGTTTGAATTCTCAGCTTAATAGTCCTGTAACACCACTTTGCTCATAGCATTTTATAGCCACAAATAATGTCTCTTGGTGCCTGGTTGCCAAAGTAGCAAAGAAGTGCTAAGTGAAAGGCCTATTTTACATTAGGTATAATCCCTTTTAAACTGAGTGTTTCAATTTGTAATTTCCTGCCCTAAACTACTGGTGCTTCTTTTTGTTCAACTTCTGTGTTGAAAATACCTTTTTTCAGATATTTTAGCACAGTAATGTTTCTACATAAGTTTAAAAATTCCAATTATAATGTAATTTTAGAGTCCAAAAGTGCTTTATGGGCTGGTTCACTGCATCTTTTTTTTTTTTCCTTCTCTTTTTATTATTTTATAAAAAGCAAATTCCAATTGTGAGTTCATGAGCTGTAATAGAAAGAACATGCATATCTGGGCTCAATAGACTACAAGTACAATCTACAGTTTATGAAGGGGAATTCTTTCCATGGATTTTTTTTTCTAGTTCACCAGACAGAAGCAATTTTCTGGTTTATTCTTCATCCCTTTCCAGAGGTTCTGTTTCAGCAATAGACCAGGTTCCACTCACTGCCACACAAGGATCACAAAATGCTGGCAACCCTTGAGCTTATGATAATGCTTTTCAAACCTGTGCAGCACATTCCAGTATAGAACTGATGATATTTAGTGGAAGAGCACAGAGGAGAAATAAAAATCAAGAAATAGGAGAAAATGTGACCCTCACTTCATGGTACTGCCAGCCAAACAGTATCTGTTCCACTGTGGCTTTTCATGTGCAGAGGGTGGTTTAGGGAGAACCTAGAAATTCTCTGTCTCTGAGGGTAGATATTGCTCTTTGATGTCACCTTTCCACCAACACTGTGCTCAGACTACAACGGGGGAAAGGGGAAGCTAGGACTTTTCTAGAAGACAGCCCTGAGTGAGGAATGCGGTCCTGGAATGGCCAGTTCCTCCCACACCCCTTCTCCTTTCACTATCCGTGTTGGTGCATAAAGGCCACCACCAGATGGGTTTTGGTGTATGAAAAACTGAGAGCATCAGACTGAAAGGCCTTGAACAAGGCACTGATGATGATGTTTTCACTCTTGCCCTGCAGAGAACCTTGCTCTTTCTCAAACAGCACAGAAAGGAACTTCTTAAAGCAGCAGGAGAATATAACAAATGCAAGTGCAGTACAGCATCTGTAGAGGGACACATAAGAGTACTGTGAGGAAAAAAAAAGACAAAGCAAAAAGGTTAAAACTTCGTATTTTCATAAATAGAATATAATCATCCATGCTGTTATTAAAATTAATTTCTTGTCCAAAGCATAATATCTTGCCTATGTTTCACAGTTCACATTTAAGACAGGATTTTTTGTCTTACATAAAACAGAAGAATTCAAGTATTTATATATGCTTATATTCCAAATCTTATTATCTTTGCAACATATCTGAGTTTCCTCTGCTTTTTAATTGCATAGTGAGAATGACACAATTCATATAAATTGGCCTGTTAGTCTGTCTGCCAGTATTACAGTAGCAATGGTTCAAACATTTTAAGATAAAAGTCATCATCACAGAGAAATTAAGAAAACAGAAAACATTTAAAGTGGACTCATGAATTCTGCTTCTCTTCCCAATTTTTCCATTAAAATTTCTAACCACAACAAAATGCCACATTGGTTCAGACTGAAAATTCATCCATCTGTTGTCTGGCCAACAGAAAATATGTACAGGTACTTTGGGAAAAATTATAAAAAACAAGCCATATCTGAAGTGAGTGCTGGCATCCTCCCTCCCCTGCACACCCCCCAAGCAGTACTCTACATTACATTTCATCTATAACTTTATTCCTCTGTTGCCCCATACTCTGATATCACACTCCAGTTTCTTACTGTCATCTTTCCCCTGAGTATCCCAAATCACCTTCAGGCTTCACCACCTCTCTGTTTTGCTCACAAATTGTGTATGGGTATATTTAACAGTACAGCCTGCAGTAATGTGTCTCTCATGGGCCTGCATTAGTAACCTCATTCCATTGCTAAAAGTTTTCATTCTCTATCTTTTAGCACTTATTTGCCCCAAAGGGGCTTCTTTCCTAGTTGGAAGGGGTTTTAAGAGTTTTTAGGGTTTTTAAGACCTCTGGCTAATGATCTTGCTGAAAGCTTGTAGAAAGTCCATATATACTACATGGATCCACACATCTTACTTACTAAGGACTCTAACAGCTCTGTGAGGCATAACTGCCTTGATAATATCCATATTCCCTGTTCTTTTTTGTAATGTATTGTCCAATATCTGTTTGTTCTACTCTTTATGAAGCTTTTTTACTGATTTTCCAGATTGAAAAATTAGACCCATTTGTCTGCACATTCCAAGACCACTCTTCAGTGACTGAAGTTATCTTTATCAGCTTTCCTTTCTTTGGCATTATTGAAGATTTAAACTATATGTTATTCCCAAGTGCAACAGTTTAGGAATTTTATGTTTGAGATTCTTCGGAATTCATGACACCATCAATATCTGGTCCTGATGATCTGTAAAATTTGTCCTTATTAACCCAAAAGCCTGAAATGAAAACACCTGCAAGAAATTTTATTACTGATTGCATGATTGCCTGACCTGAAAAATATGTGGGGTTTTCTGCTTTGACAAACTCTTTCTCATCATTTATGCATGAGGCATTCTCCTGCCAATGAAAGGAAAAGGCATCATGTCTTTCTCTGCGATCCTCCCTTTCTTCAGGCTGAGCCTTGATACACAGACAGCCTCACCCAGCCAGAAGCTGGCCACAAGTGATGCACAGCAGCACTTCACCTCTGCACCCCTCCCAGTGTCTGCCATGCTGCCTCATGGCATCAGGAGAAAAACGGTTTCATGACCTTCTAATTGGTTTTTGTTTGTGGCTACAAAGTACACCAGACAGTGTCAATCCTTAAGCATTACACCCCTAAAAATCTATATATAATCTATACATGCTTCTGCTCCAGCCTCAGCATTTTCTATAATGCCAACAAAGTCTGTGTCCATCAAGGTCTGGTGCTGGTGCTGCCCCATAGGTGTCTCACAGCTACTTGGGTACTGAAGGAATCTTGCAACAGCTAATCAGAAAAAAACATGATTTAGGCATGTTTTATGGAGTATTTAAGGTACAAGACATAAAAAATGAAGACATTGGAGGAGCAGGAGAAAAAACAATTCATTTTTAAATTGCAAAGGAAAAGGGACCATTCTGCTGGAGCTGAGCTATGCATTCTGATGCAATAAATTTCCATCTCTTAGCAGTTAAGCCTGGATTCCCACTTTCCATGATTATGATTCCTAAAAAGCAAGAGAAAGTAATAACCTCATAGATATGAATTTAAGTGAGGCTAGATGAGTCACTGGAAATATCATGAGAGCCCTCCTGGAGTGATAAGTCTGAATTAGATGGATTAACAGGATCTTTCCAGCTCCATCTTCCATGTCTTAACTAAGATTTTCCATAGTTTACTAAGAGCTCTAATTCACAGCTTTCTCCCACATGCACACACTTCTTTAGAAAATCTAATATTGACTATGTCAGGAGAAAGGATGTAGGTTTTCCTGAGTCTTTGTCCTCATTCAGGTTCATCTGTTCCCTCTTCCTCAGAGATGTGGAGAGCAATCCGTAGCCTGACTATAAATGACAAATGCGCATAATTTTGAACAACACGGGCAAGCTCATTCTGGACTTTTCTCAGCTCTTTTCAGTACTTTCCTCAACTTCCTTATCATTCACAGTCCACAATAATTTGGTTTTATTTTTAATTGCCTTGAAAACCCCTTTACTCAGGGAGAAGAAATAATTCACAGCTGGTACATTCCTCAGTGCTTTTTCCAATCAAAATATAGAGCTTGCCTTTTACTGGCAACATGGCTAACATGATTCAAGCCACTTGGCTCTTCTGTTAGCTCTCTGGCATGTAAAGGAAAATTCACACCAATGAATAAGAGAACCATCAGGTCATTAAATATATTTATTTGAATATTTAAATCTTTGGCTGCAGAGAAATGTCCAGGGAGACCACCATATTTAACAAAGGGGCTTACTGAAACCATGCCCACAGACAGGACTTCTGCAATTTGCTGACACCTTTGGTGAACACCCCTCTGTAAAAAAAAGGGGTAACTCTCTACTGCAAGAGACACTAAAATATAAAACCAATCCTCTCTAATGTGGAACTGCAAGGTGTTACTGGTAGAACAGGAAATCCAATTCCCAATGATACCACATATGGTTATGAGGAAATTATTCTCCTCTTTCAAGCACTTTCAGACTTGGACAAACCATCCTCTTTGGGATCCTTAGGCTTGAGCTGAACCTTGCCTGTTTTCAAAGAAACTGTGTGAAGCACAGGCTCAGCAGCTGAAGGACCACTTGGCCAAAGTGTTGAAAGAGTTATGGCACAAACTAGGAGCGCTACCTGTCACAGGTGCTGCCATAACCTGGTCCCTCATCATTCCTCGTCCTTCCTGTAACTGCAGTGAGCCAAGACAGCATCCTTTGTGTGCCCTTTCATGACACTCTTTCCTGTCATGAAACAGAAAAAACTTACAGGTCTTTAAATGAGATAAAAATGAGGAAGGTAGAATCAAGATCATCCACCAGACATGCAGAGCAAAGAAAAAGTGTTTTTCTTCTTCTTCCAAATAAAATCAAATAAATCAGTCAAATGCCTGGAAAAGGAGGTAGTTTATTAAGGATTGGGAAAGTCCTCTTAGGAAGACTTCACTGGCTTTTCTAGATAAAAAAGACCAGTACTGTGATGACATAAAATCCTTTATTTTTTCCTTCCGTACCCATGTGAGTTCTAAGGGAAAATGTGTTTCTTCTGTGACAATGTTATAAATTTGTCTATTCAAATCTGAACTGACATGAGTGACAGCTGTCAAGATTCAAATCCATTTTCCTAATGAGTCTTATAAACCACAAGGAAGCAAGTCTAATAGGAGAGACCCAGTCCTTAAAACAATCTGTCCGAATTGGTTAAAGTGCTCAGTTATTTTTAGAAAATTAGTTTTGAGATTAGATTTTTTGAGAAAATAAACAAGCTGTTGGTCATTGGCACCACTGAATTTTTGGTCTCCAAGCTGACATTGCCCACAGGAGTTGTCAGTTTTGTGCTAAACTAACTGGTCAAAAAAACCCCAAATGCACTATGTTCAAGGACTTATTGCCCACGCACTTCTTCATATTTATAAGGTCATTTGTGTACTAAAGAAAATAATGCCTTTTGAAAACTAAGTTAAAAGTAAAATATCCCATACTTAACAGAAGAAATATTATTTATTTATTAGTTTTATCCTTAGCCAAGGTCTAGCCTTCAGCTGGCCAGCAAATAAGTAAGTTTATGTAAGTTAAATAAGCTTTCAGTATCTACTTCTTTTCTTCATCATTAAAGGGCGGAACATATTAAAATTGGAAATATTCCCCCATGCCCTAAAACATCTCATCAATCACAGACTTGTGTTTGTGTTGACATCTTTTTCTTTTCCCTCCAAAGAAATGAAGTTGGCTAAGCAGAACATCTGCCTAGAGCCAATCTTTTCCCCAAAGGAATCCGGTATTTTCTTGAGTGAAATGAAACTTCCACTTTTCAACAAATATTTGTGAGAGGGGAATAGGAATAAAAGCATTGAAAATAATTGCTTGGTCAGTTTAAGCAATAAAAAAAACTTTTGGTGTCTTGATAGTAAATTTTTCTCCTTGATACCTCACAATTCAGTCTAGGGCTGAATGGAAGGACTATCAGGGAACTATCCGGGAACTGAGACAATATTCAGTCTTTCACTTACAAATTCTTATGAGCATCTTGTATTTAAAATTTAGCCTGCAGACCTTCTGAAGACCGATGTATAAAGGATTCAGTGAGGTTTGCTTACTGTGTACAGTGAGAGGAACCAGCATTGGTCAGATACAAGAATTTTGAAAACCAGCAAATCTCACTCATAAGCTTACTGTGAAATTCCCCTCCACAGTTCATCATGTCTCAATAAAAAGCTCATAATTTCTAGGGCCAAGGCTTTGAGCAGCATTATGCTCCCTTTCTAATTTGCTAGCCAAAAGGGGGTCACCCCACTGCTTTGGGACCTGAGGATGCTCACCATGGCATTGCTAAAACCAAAGGAGGTTAGTCTCACCGAGGAGAGATCCACAGTAGTGGACAAAAATTGTTTTGGCCACAAATGAGCTGCTCTACCCACAACCCATAAAACATCTATATTTTTTGTCTTTTCAAGGCCATGTGCATTTTGTTACACAGGGAGCACTATCACTTCTCGTGTGGTATGACTGAGAGGAGATTTACAAAGTGCTCAGAGGTAGCTGAAGGCAACCTTAAGGCACTCAGTTGTACCTTGCATTTCAGAGCTGCTATGACATTTGAATATTTAGTCGGTCTCTCTAGAGCACTCACTAGACCCATTACCCCTGTCAGGGAGCACATCCAGACAACTCTCCGGGCAGCCAAGACATCAAAGCAAAAGTGTGAGTGGTTCAGTGCTCAAATAACTGTTCCACCATGTGACTTCATACCCTGATCATTAATCCTACACGAGTAAAAGTTTGTTGAGCTGTATGTGCAGTATATGACCTTGCCAAGGTCAGCTAAGATTTCCATCCTTACGATCCAGAGTAGGTGAAAGTGGCTGCTTTCCTGGCTGTGTTTTAAACCAGATTTGCTCTTCTATATGGACAATGTCCTTACTTCAGAATTGAACACTAAGCATATCTGCCTGTGCATTCATGTCTTTAGGTACAATCTCCTCTAACTTCCCAGGATGCACAATGACTTTGTTAGGTTCAGACCAATAGTGCAAATAGTGTCATCATGTGATCTTTTTTGGCTCAAGTTGAAATACAGAAAAATCCACTGAAATACAAGAAAATCTTAGGTTTTATTGTGTGGCTGTCATAACATGGGAAGATGTTCAGAGAGGTTGTGGCATTTTCACCCTTATGGATACTCAAAATCCAACTGGTCATGGCTCCCTGCTCCAGCTGACCCTGGTCTGAGCAGGGAGGTTGAACTAGATTGTTTCTGGAGGTCCCTTCCCACCTCAGCTCTTCTGAGATTCTGTTTTGTGTGAGCTATTTCACATACATAGGACACAAGAAAACCTTGTGATAGCCTTTTACACTCTTTGATGATCATTGAGAGTCCCAGTGAAGGCTTTGCCTCATGCTTAGTGCTGGAGCCAAGGTCTCAGCTGCAGTTAGATGCCAGAAAAATCTTCTTAAGGGGCAGGGAGGGAAGGCTGTGTGACAGCACTGTAATGAAAACATGAAAAGATGTGATGTAACAGTTTTGAAGACTCTAATGCATCACAATGCAAAGCATATGTTGAAGAAGTTTCAAATTAAAAAAACTTATGGATATTCACTAATTTTAAAAAAAGGTTGATTTGTTTTCTCCAGACAAAAAAAAAATGTTTTTCCTACTGCCATCAGTGAAGAACATGTTAATGAAAACAAATTTCCCATGGACCTTTGATGGCATCTGAAAGTAAGATGAGAAATTGCTGTTCCTATTTAGACCGGTTTTCATGACGCAAGATGTCACTGGCAGTGATGTCATACCACCACTTCCATGCTCTATATTTATCCAGCACTCATATCCTGACTGGGTTGTAAAATTTGATTCATTCCTTCTGCATCCCCCACAGAAATGTCAGCATCACATACATTATGAGAACATAATGATGATTTCTTGCACATTGTTTGTACTTCTATAAATGAAGTACCCAACCTCACTTCTCAGATTGTCCACCAAGTTATTGGATAGTAATTTTATATACTTAATTCAATATTTACAGTATTCCAGAATATCTTATCTAATGCTTATGTTTCAATGAACTGAAATTACTTACAATATATATTTTTATTCGTAAGCAGTGATGTCCATTACAATGGACGGCAGCAAATCAACCCCATGTAGTGCCTTATAGTAAGGAAAATATATGGTAAGCAATGTACTACTGAAGTCAAGTCAGCTTTCAAAAAGACATTGTAAGGTATTTATATAACTTCATGCTCACTGCAGTAGCCTAAAAGCTGAGAAAATCTGATAAAATATACTTTGATAAATAATTACCTTATTTTCCCACAGCTATATTTTCTCTTCTTACCTACTGTTTTTAATAGCTCTGGAAAATATTTGCCTTCTATTTATTTTCATCCTCAGCTCTAAACCAGAATTGCTGATGATATCAGGATAGACTTTGGAACAAAGCTATTTAAATATTGTTAGTCTATTTAGTCTGCAGTCCCTAAATGGTTAAAGTTTCTTTTTAAATTAATGTGAGGTTACTCTGTAAGAGAACTTCTCATTATTATTGTACTGCACTATGCTTCATTGTTCCAGATATCATTGAGCATGGTGCACAAACATATGGTGAAAAACTTGCATGAGGAGAAAGGCCCTGGAAAGCCACAAAAAGACTTACTGCTAGTGATGCATAACTAGACAACTCTAATAATCATTATAATGGTAGGTACTTTTTAGAAATGATGGTTTATAATTTTTATTGCTGGGTTTAGCACACGTTTTTTTCCTCCCTAAAGGAAAGACTCACAAAAACAAAAGTTAAAAGGAAATGCTATGATCTTAGCTACAGAGAGAAATAGTCCTTTGCCTCACCATAGTACAAAAGGTGACATGAATGAGACTGACCCTGCACAGTGCTGCTAGAAGTTGAAAATATGGAGGCATGAAGGGCAAGTTTGTGTCTTTACCTGGAGTGCTCACAGCCTGCATCTTGCCTTCTCTAGTGAAGCAGGAACAGAACTTTTGTTAGGTTTCTAGCAATAAGATGCAGACATTTACACAAACAGCCCATGCAATGCCTTAGATAGAATAAGCTTTAAAATCAGATAGTCCTGATATGCTAAGGTTTAAACTGTTTGGATTATATACAAGCCTGGAGAATCTGGGCCACTTTAGCCAGCCATAAATTACATGATAAGCAGTGCATAATAAGAAACTAGAATTATTTATGAGAAGAACAACTTGAAGTTTGTTTTATTTGATGATGTTTTTATAAAATGGCAGGTTTTCATGTTTTCAATAATTACAAATATTTCAGGTAATGAAATTACAGGACCTATTAGTTCAATAAATAATTCTGGAGCTTCTGTTCTAAAATTATGAAGGGTTCAAAATATCTCTAATCCAGAGTGGGCTTGTCATTTCCAGACATTGCACGTTAAAAATTAATTCTAAATCAAAGGAATTCGCACTCCCATTGATGAACTAAATTTCCATGTGCACAACTCTTGAATCCTTGAATGCCAGACTTTGAGTTTTGAGACAAAAGCATTAGTTTCTGAGTCACAATCTCAACTGATTGTGAGGTATCACAGAGTCATAAAATGTCATATCATAATTAAACTTGGTTTATCTGAATATATTCTTTTCAATGTAAAAGTCTAAAGAATCAATAAACATAGGAGTCCATGCCAGTTTTGATTAAAAAATCTATATTAAGAATATTGGCTTTTAAAATTTTTCGTTGTCATATGTACAACCACTAAACAGAGAAATCTTCCAGTGACTTCTGTATTAAATTTTATCTGGCAACCAATGTTGTTTTGTCTGCATTGTCCACATCCTTCGCATTCTACTGGTTAATTAACATTAATTGGAAAACAAAAACAAGGGGCTGAGGTGTTTCTAGAAATTATGTTTACCACAGAATATGGCTGATTCAAACTGTCTAGTACGCAATTAAAAATCTCAGAAACCTATAATGAAGTAATCCTTAAAAGTAATCCTTAAACAAGGGTAATTTAAGGATAAAATCCTTGAATTTACATAATCCTTAAACTAAAGTCAAGGAAGATGAGTAACTTTCTGGTTAATCATTTGAGCTTCTGCTTTGTTCAATACTACCATTGGTGCTGCTCTATAGTATATGCCATGATGGATTTCAAATCCTATTGGAAAGTAAGAAAGGTTTATTCTGAAATGTCCTACTGACAGAAAGGATCCAAGGTGCAAGAGAGGAATTTAGCATTCAATATTTTTCCAAGTAAAAGTTTTCAGAGATTGATCCAGAGTGGATGAAGGCATTTGATGTTCTTTCACTGACTGCAGAGGAGATTGGATCAGCTTTTAACAGTGCCATAGAGGTCCTCTGAGCTAAGATTTTGTTTGACTGAAAAGTAACAGACTTTTCTGTTTAAAGGATTTAAAAGCCTACAATAATTTGACTCTGCTGGGATTTTTAAAAATATTAAAGTAGGAAAATGCTATTAATAAATATTTGCTTTTGCATCATACTTTCACATCATATTACTTTCCCATAATTCTTTTCACTTGAAAATATCAATTACTAGAAAAATGTTAATCAATATTAACAGAATAAACAGTACAGAATCTCACTGTCTGAATTGGAGCCAAATATCTCTTTGCAAAAAACAGAGAAAAAGATTTGTAAGCAATTTTGCTCCAAGTTCTTGAACTGATGTCTACCCCATTTTGGACATTGATATTACAATTTTAAACGGGTTTGGGGTTATATTTACATAAGTACATTAAAAAAAGGAAAATGCTCACTATGCTAAAAAGGCTATATACAGATTGAAAAATTGGATGGAGAGTTGCCAAAAAATAAAGTTTTGGACCTTTTCTGGTTTGCAAGCTCACCCATAATGTAAATTGATTTTTATCTGTTTGGAACAATTTTAGTTATTATCACTTTGAGCAGTCACTTTACTACACAGATCAATTTACCAATACCAAAAGCCACTTGTGTGTTTGTGCATAGAATATTCATTTGACCTCACTTTTAAAGATCTCCTTCTAGGAAAACACTAATGAAAGTCATCGTATTATGCAGGTACCCCACAGCTGGACCTTATGGGAAAAGAAAGAGAATTTCCAGGGTCTTTGGCACCAGGATAACCAGCAATGCCAGGGCTCCCAGGCATCCTGCCAAGGAGCTGTGGACCTACAAGTCCACAGAGTTTCCTGCTAGCTGTAAAATCCACATTTGGGAAAAAACAACCCTCTCCTTTTGGCCAGTTATTTAAAATATTAATTGGCCACAAGAGGAAATTTCTCTCTAGAGGAATGAAGTTTTAGCAGAAAGTGTGAAAAGGCCCAGGCCTAAAGACTGAGAAAAACACACTTGATCCATCCCTTCAAACTTAGAAAATATGACATTACCTCTCTACTGTCCATGTATTAGGTCTTGTACATCACAATCTGCCATGTGATTTCTGATCTGTGGTTTGAGAAAAATGGATTTGATAAATAATAAAGCATGTGATTCAGTGGGTTTGGGGTGGTCCTGGTTTGTTTGTGGTTTTTTTGAAGTGATTGCTGCTGGCAAGGTATCAATGCCTATTTGGAGGAACTGTTTTGAATATTCTTTAGGAAATCTAACACTTCCAGGATGATGGATACCCATGTCTCTCTTTTCTTCCCAGGAATTAAGAGACTGGTAAGGAGTGATATGAAAATTATTGATTAGCCAGCAATGGCAGAATCAAATGACTCAGTTGTAGAAGACATATGGGACACATAAAGGTGATAAAAAAATATTTAACAAACATGTGCCACTGCAATTTCCCTCCAAACAACTTTTTGGTTGAGCTCGCTCACTGCAAGGGAATGCAAGAAGAACTGGACACAGGTTTCCAAAGAAAAACTTGCCATTGCCAATGGAAAACCTGGCTGGTGGGAGCTTCCCCTGGCTGAACCTGTCTGGGTGCACACTACCAAAGAGTCTATCTGGGTACCAGAACTTCCTGTGTACCTTCAGTGTGTAAAATCCCACTCACTACAAAGTGCCTCTTCCGATTTCCCTGGAGGTATTGCAGACTTTAAAAAATGTAAATGCTAGGAGAAGCCATCTGAGCCTGCTGGCATGGTGCTTCAGAGAGATAATTTTGTGGTTTAGGATGTTTGTTCCAGGAGGAGAATGTGTATGAAAAATTGTTTAGCATTTTAATCTCCTGAGCAATTTCCATGAGATTATTGATTGCTGTGTCTCACTGAGCATTGAAAAAAAAACAAACCAAAAACAAAGGGAAGTGGAAATTTCCCTGAGAAAATATAATGCAGATCCAGGGATGCTTAGAAAGTACAGCTGGCTTCTAACATCTGTCAAAAGCAAGTAAAATGTAAGTAACCGGTGATTCTTCAGCCTTCAGAGGATGTAAAAGTGCAATGTTGGGTCAGAGAAAGGAAAAAAGAAATGCATTTTTTCTGCTTCATCTGTAATAAGTTAGACTGGCCTAAGATCATTAAATAATTCATCATGATGAGAATTTATGCAATGTTAAAGTTAAAGTGGGTCTTCAACAGTCACTGCAGCAAGTAAGGTGTTTTGAGCTGTAACAAAACAAACTGTTCTGAAGCAATTTCTCATGTTCACCTGCCACAATTTGCTGTTCCCTTTTCCCTACTCCAGGCAAGCTTCCCAATAGATTCTTTGCATAAATGTAGATATTAGCGGTAGAATTCTGTCTATCAAATGCAACCAAAGTTACACCCTTCACTTCAAAGTAATTGGGATTTTCTCCTGGAAGTTATGTTTGGATTACTGCTGAAGTTTGCATTTTTGGGTTGATCTGAGATGGTTTTTCCTTCTCTTTTATGCCAAGGGAAAATACTTGCATTTAAAAAATATTTCATTTCTATTGAAAGTGCATCTTTCATGATTGCTTGCTAAAGTAGGTTTTAATTTCTTTGCATAGCCAGTTGAAAAAGTGCACTAGCAAACAGAGCTGCAGAAAACCACACTGGCAATGCAGCATTTTGACCTGGCCCACAATAATACAGTGCAAGTCACTGTGCAGAAGCTCTGACTCACAGTACTGAACTGAATGGGGCACGAAAATGCCACAGATTCACAAGGCAATTATTTGTGCCTGACTGATTCCAGCTGATTGCAAAATGCCTCTGTCAAGCTCTCCATCAAGGATGAGTACTAGTGCTGAAAAATAAAAGACAATATATGAATAATGATGAGAAGCTTGGTTAAGAAGAATAAACACAGAAATAGGAGATGAAAACTCCTAATTCCCATCTGGCCTTGGATCTCTGTTATCATTTTTGGCAGATCTCTTCAGGCCAGGCCTTGACTTCTCTATTTGAAATGCAGAGGTAACAATTTCCACCTATTTTATTCCTCTAGTTGTCCCATGGAATGTTTGATGCTTGTATCACACTTGGGAAGCATACTTGTTTTCTTTATCCTTTTTCTAATAAATCTTATGCTCAGCCACACTGTGCAGTCTAGAATTTTTGAGCACCTTCTTTCCGTAACACCAAATACATAGAGAAGACATCACATGGTCCCCAGAAACTGGCCCATATTTGGTCACAACATCAACTCTCAAGAACCAGCTTATTTACTAGGATACCATTGCTGAACACATCCACAGAAAAATCCTATCTGAACTTCTGACAGCCTTCTAACGCAACCATAACCTGGCAGATATTAGGGGACTTGAACTGAAGCCGAATGGTCCATCTCAGTTCTACCCATTTCCTAAATTTTGCATGCCTGGCATGGCAGTCTAAGTGTTTCTAATGAAGTTTTCTCATCTGAAATAAATTATTTGCTTAGATAATGTTGTCTAGATGATTCATAGCAGCAGAGCCGTCATCTGTATTTGCACTCAACATGTTGCCACAAGTGCTAGTTACAGACAGCCCTCATTGCCTTAGACTCTTACTTAAAGGTCAGAGCAGAAGAAAGAGCATTATAATGGTCTTGCTGGCTGAAGCCAGATTTTATACTTTGCAGCTTCATTAGCTGGAATTACATCACAGGATACAGACAGGCAAAGCCTGAATTGATCCTACTTGACTGAATTCTAAATGAATGGAAAATGACTGCATGGCTTGCTAAGGAGCAGCAATAATGGCATAAGAAAGTTATGCTTTCTAGAAGATTTACATCTTTATAGCACTTCTTTTCAGTTTATGTGTTTCGGCTGTGGTCGTAGGACTTGAAAAATGAAGACCCTTTTGCAAGATGTTTTTTCAAGCAAACCAAAAAAATATATTGATTTTTCAGTGTGTAATTTTAGAGTTCTTTCACTTCACTTAAAGTATCTTGCCTTATCCCAAGCACAAAAACCTCATGATATTTTGGAAGCTTATTTTGTTGCACTGATAATTACCAGTTATCAAAATATTCCTCATCCACGCCCCTCCTGAAAGAGATTGGAGCAGAAAAAAAATGGGCATATATGTTGTAGAAATGTATCTAGAGATGACGAGTCCTTTAATGAGTTGATATTCAGTACAAATGGTTAGTAATCTGGTCTTGTGGACTTTTCTTCAGTGTGATTTTGAGGAGTTTATCTCACTTCTCCAGAAAATCTCACAAGAAAGATACACTTACAGAAAACGTCTCCAGAAAACCAAAAAAACCAGATTATTCTGAGGGTGTAGAGAAAATATGACATCTCAGTCTCTTCTATTTCCTGCCATATTATAGCAGGCAGATTAGGATCACACAAAACGAAAACAGTGTCCTGAAACCAGATTTGTTAAATACGCTAATTGGGATGTTCCCATGCAAAGAGTCATCTAAACACATAGGTCTGACTACAGGAGGGCAAAATAACCCTCTCTTTTGACAATACTCATTTTCAGATAAAATCCAATATTTTTCTCTCAAAGCGAAGAATAATTTATTTTGGAATTCAGGAAGCAGTACTTCTCGACCATTTGACATGGCAGAGGACAGTTTGGTAAGGAGCAGGCATTAAGGAACCCTTCCATTGACAAGATTAATGTGCTTTCACATGCTGGGATTAGAAGTTCTACATTTTCTTTGCTGGTCTCTATTAAAATATGTTTTGACTGGACAGGATGAAAAGAAGGAATAAAATGTCCTTTTTACATGTCCTGTGGGTGTGTTATGAGTAGTGTCATTTGTCAATAGGAAGTTAATATTATCTCCTGTATTAAGCTTTCCTTCTTTTTCTATTTGAGATTTGTCCATCTCCAGAGCATTACTCAATTAACTAGACAACTCTAAGCAGATTAAAGAAGAATCTGAGCCCACAAATCTGACTCTGACTTACAAAGTTTGTGTCCAAGAATATGGCAGACTACGAGTTGTATATTAGTAGGGGTTCACACGAGGGTGAAAGAATAACCTTTGCTTATAGAGTAATTTTGATTTAAAAACAGATCACAAATTTTCAGACTGAATATATTTATTATTTTGGCCCTCTTTTTCAGCACAGTTCTGGTATTATAATTCAATTACATGCATTACCAGAGCCTATTTCTGTGGCATTTGGCTGTCTGTTTGTCAATATGCATTTGCAGCAAAGAAGTCTTGAAAGGTTTGGGGACTGGATTTGCTTCAAGAAACCATCCAAACAGCTGAAAGATCATCCAATTTTCCTGCATATTTCATTTCTTGAAAAAAGGCATTGGAAATTTCACAAAGCCAACCCTTTTACTGAGATTTCTACCACTTCTGACTCTACTTACAAATGAAAAACTGGAGGAAGAAACATTCATGTCAAACACATCAGAAATATAAAAAAAGTTTGTTTCTTTACTTCTTCTGTAATTAATTCAAGTGAATGAACTAATTTTCAGTATTGAAGGCACAAGCAGATGAAATAGAAAAAACAACAGTAGGAATGAGGCTGAGCTTTTTGCTGTTCTTCCTCCACTGATAGCAAAGAAGCTTTGCCTCATAAAGACTGCACTGCTAAACCATTTCCAGACACACAAGACTTTGGCCACTCCATCCCCTCCCCTCTCTCCATAAGTGATTCCTTTCTGTTCCCTATCCCTACTCAGAACCTCCTTTCTACTTTTTGAATATACCTCAAAACCTTGATTACCGGACACGTCCTTTCACTCCACCGCATAGATAGCAGATGGGCCTTTGGACGTCATCATGCTGACATCCAGGTATCCCACTGATCTCCTTTCTTTCTGCCCAGCCTCTCTATAACCTATCATCTACAGTTTTTTTTTTTTTTTAATCTTTGTGTGATATCCTTTTTTTATGTCTGTGATTGGGAGGAAAAAAATCTTTTGCTGTTTGTCTGTGAGAAACATTTATCCTGATCTGCCCTGTGATGCCCCACATGTATCCCTTCAGTGAGTTCCTGCAAAGCCCAGGGAAACAAGGAATGGGGTGAACAAAGAGTCTGTCACTCTGTGCTCTGCATCTTCCTATGAAATCATGTGCCTTTTCCTTGTGCAGGATGCACTGCTCTTGTCTCTGAACACAAAAATGCAGTACAACTCAGCACGAGGCAAAAATCCTTATGGAGTACTAAAAATATCTGGCATTACAGTGAGAGTCTGTATGATATCTGAATGAGATTTTTTAATTATTTCATTTCTGACTCTATAGTGATGTCAAAACTAAGAGTCAGTCTTTTGGGAATTTTCATCTAAAACATCTTTTTTTTTTTGAAGACACCATTCCCCTGACAGTGACCAGGATTCCTGCCAGAATGAACATGGACTTTCTTTGTCATTGAACTATCTGTGTGCAATTCAGGGAAATGGATGCTGTAGTCCAGAGAGGTGTTTAATACTCCAGCTACTGTGCTTCTGGAATTTTACTCTTCTTTCAAAAGGAGCAATCTTGGACTTAGTAGGCTATGGCTTAATTTCAAATTCTGGGCAGAGAATAATGCAGAAATTTCTTGGTAATTTTTGAAAGAATTTTTTAAGTTACAAGTCCTTGCTTTCTGCAGGAAATAAGAAGTATTTAGTACAAACAAATGTCAGCTTCAAAGGCAGATGGCTCAAGGTGCTTCCAGTTCCATCTATCTCAAAATTCTCTGGTGATTGTGGTACAATGTCAAGATTCACAGAACTCAGTTCAGTAAAAGACTGTCTGCATAATGTGTAACAACAGCAAAGTCGACATGGCAATTGTCAGTTTTGATTGATGCAATGACTACTCCATCTTTCCTGTTGAGGGGGGAAAAATCTATATATACGCACTGCAAATTCAAAACCTCTGCTATGTGATAGAAGTAACCACATTATCTGGTAGGAATGCAGTCAGGGACTTTCTGACCGAGGAAAATGCAGTAAATACAGACCAAAAGAATCACTTAGGGAATGCATCTGGAAAATAAAATCAACAGGGGTGCAGGAGGGAGCACTAAGGAATTGTTTATTGAAACATAACCTGATCCATATAGGTTAAAAAGTGTTTTGCTCTTCCCAAGCTTTACAGAGTTTATTGATTCACTGATTCAGGTCAGAAAAGATAGTGTTAGCCAAAATTTTTCTGCTTCAATTTGTATTGCAGTAAAGAGCATCCATGTATTTCTACTAGCTACCACGTTTATTTGATCAGAGATTTTTTTCTTTGTTACATTAATTTATGAGAAAAGCTGCCATTTAATTTATTAACAAAGCACTTATGTTAATTGGCTTAAACTTTATGTGACCTTTGATCTTAAAATGTATTTAAAAAAAAAATTACCAGCCTTTCTTTGGACTTGTCAGAGATGATTTACGCATTTTGTACTTTTACACATCAGCTTTTAAAATTTGCCAGAAAAATACTCATTATGAAGATCTCTGCATGTCCTGGTTTCAGTTGGGATAGATTTAATTCCTTCTCAGTAGATGCTGCAGTGCTGTGTTTTGGATTTAGAGTGAGAGTAATGTTGATAACACACTGGTTTTGGTTTTTGCTAAGTAGTGTTTATCTTAAGTCAAGAAATCTTTCTTTTTATGTCTTATGCTCTGACAATGAGGAGGAACATGAAATCAAAAAACTGGGAGAGGCCATAGCCAGGACAGGTGACCCAAACTGGCCAAAGGGATATTCCACATCACAGAATATTGTGCCAGCAACACAAACTGGGGGAGTTACCTGGAAGAGGGACTGACCTGGGTTTTGGAATGGGACAATGGAATAGCATCAGTCAACAGATGGTGAGTAATTGTATGGTTTTTTCTCTTTCCCAGGTTTTGTTTGTTTGTTTGTTTGTTTTTGTTTTGGGGTTTGTTTTTTGGGTTTTGTTGATTTTTTGTTTGGGTTTTTTTTTTGGTTGGTTGGTTTTTGCTTTGTTTTCAATTATTACATTTTTCTTATCTCAACTTACAAGTTTTACTATTGATTCTCCACCCCATTCCACCAGGGAGAGTGGAGCATTGAGGCTGCGTGGCTCTTAATTCACACCTGGGTTTAAGCCATAACAACGTTTCTGATACTTCTGTACTTCCTCATATAAAATGAGGAAATGAGATTAGCTCCTTTTTATAATGTGCTATAAACAAGTGTGAATATAAACATATACATATATATACACATATATATGCTAAGCTTGCTCAGTTTCACTTAGTAACAATCTGTAAAGTCCAGAGAAAGATTTCTTGTGTTATGGACTTCAGGGACAATCAATAATGGAATTGAACTGCACAAGGTTAATTTTCTGGGGTTTTCCTCATACTAGAAATGACAGCCCATGTTACAGTGATCATCTGACTGTGGCATATCCAGGAGGTAAGAGGTTTTCCAACTGCTGGACAGAGCTGTCTTCCTGAATTTAAAAAAAAAATTTAAAAAATTTAAAAAAAAAATTTTAAATTTACAGTGTATTTTAAAGACTGTTACAAGAAGGCAAATTTATCACCTGCCTTTCTAAACCATCCAAAGGTTTAATCATCTCACCTGATGGGACACATATCTTATTTTCAAGACCAAATGTTTTTTTGGATGACAATCTTTGTATGTCACTTAACAGTTTATGGTGACAGTGATATCCAAGGGGAACTCATTCATCTCCCAAACTCAGGGTAGTTTTCTGTGAATAAAGTTCCAAAACTTCTTTTTCAGTTTCCATGCAGAGAAGTATATAGTCACCCATGGCTTCAACTCAGTGATTAATTTGAGTCAAGAACAGGATGGAGACATACAAACAGAGTTCCAGCGTCTGGAGCTCAGTCACCCTCTTTAGTGTTTCATTTTTCTGCCTGTAAAATAGAGAAAGAATTTTACAACTGATCATGATCTGTAAGGTAAGATCCACTACAGAGCATTAGTTGCTCAGAACCACAACAGAAGCAGTCATTTAAATTCAGAGAGTAAAAGGGAAAAAGGATTAGAATAATGATATTTACTGAGGGTGCATTGTTCTGGCACAAAGATTTGCATAATCATGTAAACTGAGATACTGGACACAAACCAAACACGTTAGGCAGCTCTGCACTAAGATAGACCCATATCATCCCATAGCTAATGCAGCTGTGACAGATTTGGTAGCTGGATACACAGTGCTAGATGCTCCCAGAAATACATAGCTCAGAACTCATTGAATATCCATAGTTTAACAGTGGCTTAATAAATCTACTGGAGAAAATAATTTCTTTTTTCTTTTACCCAAGAAACTATGTCAACTGAAATAAATCACTGCTTCCTGTTAAACCATTTCACTGTGAATATGCAGAAAGGGGAGTAGAGTCTATTTCAAAGGACTCAGCAGTCAGCCAAAGTGACATCTCTCTGACGGGTGACACATTCCTCCTTGCAGGTTTAGGAAATTTAACACAGTGTATGGAACGTTGTTCGATAGTTATGTAATGTTCACAGCTCCTAGGGGAAAGACTAGAATATCACACAGAAGGAACAGTTCTTGTATACATAAAATAAAATAAGCCAATATTCAGATTCTGTCAATATAAATGAGATAGTGTCGATTTCCTATTCTGTTGCAGGAAAGAAAAATTATGCTTACAACCTCTTCTCTGTCATTTCTCACCCCCTTCTCTTCAGCCAGTCAGCAAAGCAGTATCATTCGCAGTGACCTGGACTAATTATTTATTTATGGCAATTGTTCATGTATTAAGCAGTCAGAATGTTTAAATGGCAAGGTTACTTCTTTTCACATCATATTTACCATCTGAATTAAATGGATTGTAAAAGGAAAGGATAGGGGAAAAAAAAAGAAGTTTACATAATTTCCCAATAAAGCTCTGATTCTGAAAGGCATTTAAGCATCTAACTCCCAGTGAAGTAAGTGCCCAGTGAAGTGTCTTCCACTATCTATAGATACAGACCAAAGCTTTGGTGCCAGTATCCACACGTACCTTTTTGTTCCCTCAGAATAGCTTGTTTTTTAATGTTTTAGTCAATGGCAACAGAGTAGAGAAATTCCAAAGAGCGGTTTGGATGAATCAAAGAGGGATGTTGCTTAAAATAAGCTCAGCAGTTCCTGCAGGAGAAAAGCAAGTTAAAAATGAATAGATTGAAACATTACATCTCCAAAAAATGCTTTCCTTAAGCTCCAGCTTGTTTTCCATTTCTGATTTCAGTATGGACATTAGATCAGTTCTACACTAATTTCTTTTTCCACATCATTTCATCTCTCTCTTGGCTGAAGTGTCAAGCAGCTAAATAAATATCAATTCAGTATTTACCACAAAATAGTGAGAAAAAATTAAGAGAGCAATTCTGTAATGTTCTGAAATCTGCAAAGTGTCAGTAACTCCTGAAATTTTTTATTTTTTTCCTGAACTCAGAGAGAAACAGAAAGCGCTTAGCCTGTTGTTTGGGCTACTGAAGTCACATTCAGAATATGGTGTAAAAGTTATCATTAAAATGTAGCATTTTAAGAGGAAAAAATCCCAGCACTGTGCAATCCCAGCAATATGCTAAAGAAATACTTTAGCATACTAGGTACAAAATTAGGAGTCCTTTGGTCTGGCCCCATAGGCTTTATCAGGCAAGATAACTATTTGAACTGAATTTGACTGCTTGGAATTATGTTTGATTTCACAGAGGTAAAATGCCTGCAAGACCTACAGGCATATGGGATTCAGGTGTTTGCAGCTGGTGACTTCAGGTTCATTAATTGCAACTTTTTGGCCAATTTCTGCCTAGAGCAGTCATGGATACAGCATTGCACAGAAAATTCTGTCACTTCAAGAACAGAGGCACCAGCTTGAGCATGTAGAGTTTATTCTATGCCCTTCTTTGGTCAATAAAGTAGCATTTTTATTTCCAGAAACAATAAAAATTTCCCAAGCAGTTGATAAATAGCCCTAAGTCTGAAAACTCTGCAATGTGGAAAGGATGTTAAGAAGCACAGGAAACTCCCCTGCTTCCCACGAAGCCAGAAGTCCCAGAAGGAAGGTCTCAGGGATTGAGCTGCAGCTGCCTGATTTCTGTTTGACTGAGGCTGTCAGGGAGGGTCTGCTGGCTTCCTGCATCCATCAGTTGGTCCTGTTTTTGCTGGGTGTATCCTCCCTGTGCTGGTGTTTGGCTCTGACTGCTCTGTGTTGCTTGGGCAGCTGCATCAGATCAGGGGTTGATTTCTTGCTGTCAGTGCCCAGTTTGGTGCAGTCAGGAGGAGCAGCCAAAGCTCAGTTTGCTGCTATTTGGAGCTATGGCTTCATGCATATTGTCAACATGAAATGGGGCACAACTGCTCAAAAATCGTGGCTGACCTGCAGAATAAGTCACCAAGGTTCAGCTTGCCTCTGATAGCTAGGAAATCAGAGAAGTCACCCTGGAAAGGACAACTGCCTGCTCTGGGCCCCTGTGCCTTTTTTTCCCAGTCATGGTAGATGTTTTCCATATATCTGGGCACCACAATGATGCTAGTTTCTTAGCATCTCACTAAATGAATTATAAAATCATCAAGGCTGGAAGAGAACTTTAAGATCAAGTCCAAACATCCAGCCAGAACTGCCACTGTAGCCCCCAAACCACTAACCCACATCACCCAGCACCAGATCCAGACAACTCTTAAACTCTTCCCTGGATGGTGACTCCACCACCTCCATGGGCAGCCTATTCCAGTGCCTGACCACTTCAACAGTGAAAACAATTGGTCTGATATCTAATCTGAATCTCCCCTCTCCCAGTTTAAGGCTATTTTCTTCAGTCCTCTCGCTGCAGGCACAGGGGAGACCAGCCCCCACCTGGCTACAGCCTCCTTTCAGGGAGTCGTAGAGAGTGATGGGTTCCCCCCTGAGCCTCCTCTTCTGGAGATCAAACAAATCCAGCTCCCTCAGACATGTTTTCTACACACTCCACACAGACACACAGCCAGTCCAGTCCAGCCCAGCCTGAAGACCACTGACCAGGACAGAAGGCCAGCTGGTGGGACAGGGGTCAGCCATGGCTCAAACTGTGCAGATTCCAGCTTGACAAATACACTGAATTTACAAAGAGTGGTTCTCCAGATCAAAATAATGTGTTCTTAGGAAGGAATGAAGATTGAGATTTTTAGGGATCAAACCAAGTGGATAAATAAGAGAATCATAGAAAGTGGAGCTGGGTGGGTCACTTAGTTCATCCTGTTGACAGCCCAGGACATTCAGGACGGAACTGTTGATGTCAATCTCACAATATACTGGAATTAACTCTATGCAGGGCAGGCAGACAAGCAGAGAACCAGACTTGGAAGAGTTAAACCTCAGGAACAGTCAGGCACTCAGAAGATTTACTGTAGGTGGAATTTCATTACACAGAGAAACTCATGGCTAGAATAAGCTGCCAAAGGAAACAATAGAAGCTACTACCTTCCTTTAAAGACTTAAGAAAATATTTTAAAGAAATAAATATTTGGTAGTACATCTGCCATCTCAAAGGATACCTAGCTTTCTTTCATCCCTGCAGTGTTCTCTGTTCCAGCTGCAGTATATTTTCCTCATTGCACTGCTAATTTTCTTTTTTTTTTAAGGCTTAAAAGCAGCATCTGCTACATTTTAAGCTAGCTCTCTCTGCTCACCCAAGCTACTGTCATCCCTATCTCAGCAGAACGGATATAAAAGCAGCTTTATTCTGCCTTTTGGCCTCTCCTCAGCTTGGGGATGAAGAAAATGGCTGTGTCACTCCTCAGGTTATAGCCCAGCCATCTCAAAGCTTCTCTACTCACTGCCAGAAAGCTGTGGAATATAGGGCACCCCAACATCTGCTCCAGGCTGGAGAACACTGATTCTTAGCTATTTCTTTCTGCTTGCAATTTGACCTGTAACACTGGAGTCTGGCTTATTTGTTCTGCTGACAGGCTGTTCGTAAGGCACTTCATGGGACCTTAAAGAATTTCCAATCTCAGCTGCAACAGCTAAACAAGAGTTAAAAAAATGCTCTGAATTTTGACGTTATGATTAATTTCTGAGTGGGGAAGGTATTAGTTTCACCACGTGAGGAACATATTTTTGCCATTACCTAAATAATGAAGCTCCAAGGACAAGGAAAAGGAACTTGGAAGCCCTATTTTTCCCATTTTAATCCAACTGCAGCGGGGGTCGGTGCCTCCTATGTCAGCTTGTTATAATGACGAGTTACTAAGAGGTTTTTTTGCTTGTCAGCTTTTTGACAACTCTTGAATGGTGTAAAGGTGGGCTAAGAGATGATTAGTCACCACCTGCCTCTAACAAACAAGTGCTCTTGAGTAATTCATGTGAAATGTTTGACTATGAATAAACTCATTTAAAGTGCCAGCTCTTTCAAAGATCCTGGTGGCCATCAGGTGCTGTTCCTCTTCCCAGGGATTGTCTTGACCACTGTCCCACAATGCAGTTCCACAGCCACATGCTCCAGTCCTGAGTTCCTCTGGGTGTCAGTAGGAAGAAAGCCAGGGAGGAGGCACACAGAGCAGTTTATGCTCCCTGCATGAAAACTATTTTGCATTTTGCTCCGTGTCTCACTATGTATATTTAGACAACACAAGAACATTAGATGTAAGGTCCTGCACAGCATTCCTTGACCCCCAGCTGCTTCCCCTGCAAGGGCAGTGTGTGCACCCTGGCAGCAATGGGACAGACACAGCTGGGACACTGCCTGTATCTGTTTTTTGGTACATCTTGCTCTTTGAATGGTGCAAGGAGCTTCAAGTGCCCTTCCTGCATGATTTTTGAGCCAGATATGTCTCATGTATACATACTCTGAATAGGAACAACAAACACAATATGTATTGTTCTATTATTTTTTCGTTCCATTTTATTTACCCTCTCTTCTATCATTTTTATTGAGTTCCCAACCTTGTGCTTTGAATCCACTACACTGCTTACCTTCTTTTTCCCATCTCCTTTATTTAGGCTCTCCAGCCCCACTGTATGTGGCACATATATTCTCCCCAAAACCTAACATTAAAGACATAGAACACCTGCTCATGTACTCTCTCTTTCACTCACACAGGAAACCATGGAAAGACATAACAAAGAGAAATCTCATGTCTGAAGAAGTCAATGATTGTCTTGAGACTTCACACTTTTCTGGCAGAAAATGGATTCCTAATGTGCTACAATACTTGTCTAATAGTAGCACACAGTCCAAAAGCCAACGCACACAAAACACCACAGTCTGAGCTGTTGGTACCTGAACCAATTCTTTTGCATTTTGTGCCTTGGGCTGTATTCAAAACAAGTTTGGCATCACCTTTTTATCATTTAATTTGGAGTGTCTTGTTCCTTCTCTGCTGGACTTCTAAAACACTTCGTAAATACACTGGACACCAAAGTCCAGTGGGAAAGTTGGCAACATTTGTTCAAAAAGCCTGCTTGAAGAGAGAGTGGAAGATGATAATTCATACCTATGTAAGATGATGAAGAAAAGGCTTGATGAAAAAACATCATGATAACCACAGGACCAAATGGACCTAGGTGAGGATGTTGAACAGAAAATCACCTTCGAGGTGTTCACTTCAGAGTTCCCAAGGATCACATGGTTTCCTATAGATAAAAGGTTAGGTGATTTTAAAAGCACAAGTGAGTACAAAACATGATCATTGCACTAACACCAATTCCTTTTGAAGCATAAAATCCTACAGCTGCTGTTCTAAGTTTTCACACCTGCTCCAGGCTGGAAGAGTGTTCTCATATCAGAAAGGCAAGTGAAACAGCTAAAGAGGAGCAAGTTAAATCCTTTGGCAAAGACTACAGGTGCAGGGTGGGTGGAAGCGGGGGCAAGGAGCAAAAAGTGCCATGCAAATTTCACTATCAAGCCTGGGAAATTGCCTGTGTTTCTGCCAGACCAGTCCCTGGAACACTTCCCAATGAAATACAGTTTGCCACCCATTTTCTGGGGAACACACTTCTTTGATTCCCACCAAAGTGTATACTAAAACCTTGATGATATAATTTTTCCTTTGTATAAATTGTCATCCCTCCATATAAAAAATATTTCCAGTATTTTCTGTATTCAGTTCTAGTACAAAATGAGGTTCCAGGGCTTTGCTGTCAGTGTTTTAATTCTGCAGGATGATTTATTTGTGAATAATCAATGTTTCATCTGTTGTATGGCATGTTGGGACAGTTATTCTTTTAAAAATCTTTGGTTCCAGTTTTTCTTCCAGATAAGCAGACACAGATACCATTGAACTGTAAGAGCACATGAAAATCAAATTATCCTGACACCTACTCCCCTGTAATCCATCCACCATCATCCAATACAGAACAGTCAAATAAATGTTGAGTTTACTCTGAGATTATTCCATTCTTGTTCTAATAGGCAGAACAGTCCAAGTAACTTGTTCCTGAGACTGGACTTTGTATTTCCTCATTAAAAAAAAAATCCATTCTGCCATTTTGTTAATAGGAAGTGGATCAAAGAGATGAAGAAATCTTCTTTGCATTTATTAGAGAAGAAAACTTCATTTCACCGATTAAAACCCTTTAATTTGCTGTTTAGCTGAAAGATTCACAGATATGCTAGGTAACATCCAGGATCATAGTAAGGGTCTACAGAAACATCCCTAAAAAGATGCATTAAACAAAAGAATGAGGAAACTTCAGTGCAGGTGAGAGGGAATAATTTTTGATTTTGAAAGCATGAATAGCTTGCAGAGTGCATGAAGAGACCAAAGACAGGAAAGAAGAAGTAAATCAAGAAAATGTCAGCTACACTGAATCCACAAATGCTGTGCAGTTTATGGACACGTGATGATTGCTACAGAACTTAAAATTATATTCACTTACAATGATGCTTTCAACTCTAAAGCCCTCACCTCAGTCCTGGCATCAGTGAACTCTTTATGACAAAAGGCAAATAAATTGTTCAGCACAAATATAAACCCTCACATTTTCCTTTTCTACCAATACTTCCAAGGAAAAGAAAATAACCCAATAATATGGATAATGTCTTTGCCCTCTTCTGTCACCGAAATTGAAAACTTTAAGGACAACATAACAAATCTTCAGGAAATCTTAAAAAAGAAATAAAATTTAGAATTTGGGAAGAGAAATGCCACCAGTCCAAATGTCCTCCCCTTCCTCATTCTTCCCCACAATTTATATACTGAATATGATATCACATGGTATGGAATACTCCTTTGGTCATTTGAGGTCAGATATGCCAGCTGTGTCTGCTTTCAACTTCCCATGCACCTCCAGCCTCCTCACCACTGTAGCAGTACTAAAAAAAGAAAAGACTTTGGCACTATGTAAGCCCTGCTCAGCAGTAACAAAAACAACTCTATATTATCAACCCTGTGTTCAGCACAAATCCAAAACACAGCCCCATACCAGCCACTGGGAGGAAAATTAACTCTACCCCAACTAAAATCAGCACAATATTCCATACATTTATTGAACTACCTGAAGAGTAAGAAAAAAGTTTGTTTTATTGGAGGTAAAGGAAGGAAAATCTCTTGCTCTAAGGTAATTATACTGTGCAGATCTGAAGCCATTTTTTATGACCTAAAGTAATTTTGATATTTCTGACCTAAATCAATACACCTCATCTGGTTGACTGAAAACAATACTGCCTCAGAGTTAAAATCTATTATTATTGTTGTTAATTGCTTTGTGTTTTAAAAGTATGCTATATATTTTCCCTTTCTCTTTACAGTTAGAATATCCAAGGGGATTTCTCGTTTCCATTAGAAATTTAATTTCCTTCAAATGCTTCTCATGTCTTAAAGTGTATTGCTGGAACGTAAAAGTTGTCACTAGATGAGTCCTGGTGTCCCAGCTGATATTTGTGAGCATAACCCAAAGCCACAGACTTCAGCAATCTTCACATCAGGCCATATAAAAGGACAGATACAAGAACTCTAATCTAAACTAAAAGCTAAAGTTCAATGAGTATAACTTCCTCTACAGTCTTACATGCACACTTGTATTTCTACACTGAAAAATTAAATATAAGTAAGAGTAAATACACTAGAATTCAAATGTCTCTTGTCTTCAGTACCCTAACATGCTGCATGCAGTACATAAAAATAATGTGCTAGGACTAAGCAGATCTGAGATATAAGCTGATTTGGCTGTGCTATGATAAGACATTTCCATGGTATTCCTTTCACTAAAGAAAAAGGAAGATGGATGATTTTTCCTTAATAATCCAAGTGTCCAACCCAAGCCAGGTAAGCAGTGATGGACCAAGTGACAAGTTCTTGGTGGCTTTAAAATCAGTTAAATTCATTATTGTAGACATAGCCTATGCAATTGTAGCAAGAGAGGCATTGTCAGATCAAAAGCCAGTTTAATGACCCATGAGAGAAACTCTTTCAGAGGTGAGTTGCTGGCTGGAAGGAACTGGGGAAAGGGGATTAGCAGAGACATCTGTTCTTCCTTCCTACTTCCTATAACTGGTTTGTGGATCAATGGAAAACCTGTTTCCAGTTTTGCCACTTTGTAATTTTTCAACCTAAGCAAACAGATCATTTAAAGAAACGTCATTGCATCGCAGGAGCCCAGCACTCATTCTGTTCTGCTAGCGCTCTCCAATGCCAAGATTAACACCTGCGGTAGGAAAAGTAACATAACCACTAACTCTGCGTGTTGGCATTCTCACCAGACCAGAACAGGCTTTCACTTGGTATGGCCAAGTGCTCTTTCTTTCCCCTCATCTCCTTCCCCCCAGGAAGGAGAGATTTTTGGAGATTCAGAGATAGGTAAAGACCTTCAGCTAGTGCAAACTGTTGTGGCTTCTCTGACTTTACACAAGAAGCTGGTGCCAGGAGCAAATAATTGGTTTATGTAGGGAAGCAGGACAATATGAATGTAATCCTCACACTGAAGCTGGCATGAGCAGCCACTGCTGAGTGACTGCTGTTTATATGTCCCACTTCCTGCTGGTTTATGAGCATATGTTATATCTACAGGAGATATGTGTAGGGAGCGGAAACAAAGATACTATAAAGGAATCTGTCTTCATCAACAGGAGAAATGCCTAAAAAAAGCACTTTTTACACATGGAATCAGAACTGTGCCAGGGCTGAAAAATGAGATTTACAGGCAAATTTGAAGACCAAGAGGGCACCACTAGCAGTGAAACCTGAGCAGTTTTGCTCAGGGTGATATAGGAGAGCAAGGATGTTCCAGCTCTGGCCTGTAAGGAGACTGGGTCTTTCCATGGAAATATCTTCCCTGTCACTCTACTAAAGGCAGAAAGGACTCAGAAGAGTGCAGGAGACCCTGAAAGTGCAGGGTCAGCTAGGGTGAAGGCCAGTCTCACCCTGCACCTTACTATGAGAGTGGGCTGCCTCCAGAGCCCATGCAAGCACCAGAGCTCAGACAGTGGCTCTAAGCAATCTCCCCGCGGAGCTGCAGATGAGCCTGGAACAAAAAGCAGCTTCACAGTCTCTGGGGTTGTGAGCAGCCAGAAAAGAGGAAGGTATTCTGCCTCTTTTCAAGGTCAAAGCTTGTCTGCAGAAAAATCTTTGTGAGACTGACCCTCGCAAATCATAACAATAATTTTTCTTTCCCAAGCATTTTGTTACCCTTGCTAGCAACAAGATCATTTAAGATTTCAAAATGTTTCATAGAGAGACAAAACCTTAAATTTTCAGTGTTCTGAAGACCAGTTTCTCTTTACAGTGAGCATTTGAGTAATATTGTGACATCATGAAGCACCTGATGGAAAATAAGTAAATCACTCAGGATAGTTAGTTTTAGATACAAGAGATTCTGCATACCTTGATAAATCCACATCTGCAGTTTCCATATTTCCATATTTCCATATTTCTTTGGTTCTTATTCCCATAAATCAGCTTCACAGGGACATAGAGATAAAGCTTGATGCAGAAAATTGTATTTATGTTGCATTCAAACAGTGGAAGACCACCACTGTGAAGCTTTACTGGAATAAGAGCTAAGCCCTGCTATCTGATATCCACCAGAATTTAGGAAGGAGCTTAGCTGATCTTACTGACCCAATGAGCAGCTTTAACATTTTTGAGAAGGCGCATAAAGCACATTTTCACCTCTTCTTATCCTCCCTTCCCCCACCAGTGCAAATGCTTTCAAATCTTTTCTCACACAGAGCTAAATTCAAGATTTTGAGGAGAGCTAGTGATATGATTCATTGGGCAAAAACTCAAATGTAAATGCCTTAGTTTAGGACAGATTTACAAATGCAGCCAAGGAACAGCATCCAAATTCCCAAATCAGTGTAGGAAAATAGTGCAAGGCAAGGAAAAGAAGCAGTTTCTTCTTTCTGACCTTGTTTTCCACTTGAGGGGAAAAAAAATAATGCTTCTAAAAGACACAGAACTCCCACTCTCTAGTCAAAAAATTAACATACGAACAGTTCTGATGTATGTAGAGAAAACTTGCCAGATTTATCTTCTGTACCTTTCTAGGAACTGCTTCCAGTTATGTAGCATGGGTGCAGTGTCTGGTAAATTAAGCCAAAAGTAACTCTCAATCCAACAAAAATCTTCTCTATTTAAAATGGTTTGTTACAGAATCCTCTTGCAGGAAGAGTCACATGTCAGTATCAACTCAGACAACTGAAAACCCTGATCCAGGACTAGAAAATCCTATAGTCAGGCCCTTTCAGTCTGAAATATATTCCCATATTCAGTGTATTTTCCTTCTTCATAGGAACAACTCCAATATTTCTGTCTACACCTACAATTAACTGTTTCAACATTAAAAACTCATCTAAAGGGGAATTATGTGTTTAAAACATTTAACTTATGTCATTGCCAAATTTATATTCTCTAATATAATTATATATTCACAGGGGATAAGACTTTTATGCTACTTTTAGGTATTTACGGATCAAAAGGTCATTTGGAAAACATCATTTGGCATCCAAATGCCTCTGAAACAGAATTCCAGAATTCTGGAATCTACTTTTCTGTGTGCATGGAGATGATGCTTTTGCCTAGCAGGTGGAGTAAGCAGAGTCCAAGGGCTTGGTTTTCTAGTGTACATGACTGACTTTTTCCATTGAAATCCATCTGAGAGAGATTTGCAGTGGCAAAAACCATCTATCAGACTCTGATACATCAGCATTAGACTGTAGCTCAGAAGAGCTCAACTCTGAAAGACTATACATCTGTTAAACATCTTGGCATTTCTGAAAAGTTGGCTGAGATTGCATTCCTTGAATCAGCTTCTAGGGACTTGCCTTGAGGCTCATTTAACCCAATCTGGGCAGTGCTCTGAATATAGCTAATCTTAGTAAGACATGCTCAGATATTCAGGAATCTGATGGCAAGATGTGGGCCAAGGAAATAGAACTCAACCTGCATTTCTCAGTAATTTCTAGGAGGGAAAATGAAATACACTGGAACTCTGTAGTGTTCGTGTACTTCCCTTCTCTTTCTCTTTCCCATACAATTTGCATGCAAAACTGTGAGCTGACATTCTCTAGTGCTCCAGGATATGAATCACCTGCTGGCATATTTGGAAAGTTTCTCTAACAGGTATATGTAAATAATCTGTCAGGTTTCTTGTGCTGGGATTCAAATGGTCTTACTAAAAACAGGTGAAGGGAAAACTTCCCTCTGGCAGGATTGGTGCTGGTGCAAGGGTATGTGAGTCATTGGCTGGTGGTGCATCTTTGCAGACTCCTTGTAGATCCACTTAAGTTGGTAGGACTCTATTCAATGCATTGTTCATCAAACCACAAACTTGTGGGTTATTTTTCTTGAGGGAAAAAATACCAGTTCCCCAGTAAATGGACACACAACTTGTTCAGTGTAACATCTCACATCTTGCTGCTCAGCTGATAGCCCTTTGGCCCAGCAATGCCCTTCTTTGCACCACCTTCCACATTGATGAAAACCTAGTTTTATTCAATCTTTGCAAAGCGACCTTTATTGAAACCTTTCTCCATTCCAAGTACTTTTATGGCGCGTAGTTAAAGCAGATAATTGGGAAAAAACTTTATGGATGAAAAATATGGGAAACTCCTTAGGTTATGACCATCAACCCATTTGATTTTCCAGGTATAAAACACTCTATTGTTCATTTCTCCAGAACAGAACTTGAGATGGAAGCCCTTGAACAAGCAACTTGAACAAAACAGGTGAAATTGTGGTCCTGCAACTGAAGCAGGACTTCCTTTTCAGGGTGGCCAGAAAATTACTATTATCTCAGCTTCCATAAAGCCACCAGTCAACAAGCCTTTCTTTTTGCTCTGTATTGGAGAGTTTCAGCCTGATTTTCAGTACTGTGCCTTTAAAATTCAGGGCAGTAAATTATAGAGAGTGAACTAATGGGAGTTTACACCACAGTAAAGACTCTGTACTTCCCAGTGTCACTGCTCTCAAACCCACCCTAGAAAGAGCTAAATACCACCTAATCACATAGCTCCAGTCTGTTGAAAAGGCCAAGAACCACAGGGATACATTTCAAAGAAACTGCACAAACACCCTAGAGGGATTTACCTAGGTTCAGTCAGTAGGAAGCACCAGGCAAGCCTGCTGGTGGAATTTAGGATATCTGAATGTGGCCTTTAGTAGTGCTAAGGTAGCAAATGCCTACTTGACTTCTAAAGGGAGCAAACAAGGGAGACCTAGGCTCTGATTCCCAGATCAGCTTGCTCAGTTGAATTTTGTGACAGAAGCAGGCCTTCAGCCTTTGAGAGCTGGGACTGGTGAAAGCTCTGTTACCCACAGTCACTCTCAACACCTGTCTGCCACATCTGCTCTGGAGCTGCAGAAGAGCTGGCAGGCTGGTGGGTTTGTCCCTAGTGGGACTACTGCTGGTGCACTGTACATGCTTCTGAGAGGCAACAAAAATTCAGGTTGAGGAGGTGTTAAAGAGCCTTCTAAAAAGAAATTTAAAAATCAAAAATGTAAGACTTATCAGAGATTCAAACTAAGTATCTCAAAGCTTTGGAGACGGCCATCCGCTGAGCATCTCCTGTACACAGAGGTAATTTTGGTTGAATCCTTTACACAGAAGTAACATTGTAAGCCTGTCACTAACATCTCCTACTTGTGTGCTGGTTGACTCTGTTGCCACAGCCATACCTCCTTTGCAGAACCAGACACCTGCCTTGCAGTTAATGCTCTTGCCTGGCTGGAGTGAGAGCAGGCTGTGCAGTAACACCTGCGCTACACAGTGACTGCCTTGCCATGCAGGGAGATTGGATTAGCAACTGGGGAGCTGAGCTAATAAACTGTAGCTAATGCTCCCCCACGAGCCCACTAATTTGAGTTAAAAATGCCACTTTGCTCGCATTAAGGGGCTTGTGTGTAGAAGGGATTTGAGATGGTATCAACGCAGGGGTAATAACAGCGAGAAACACTCTGACAGTTATTACAACCTTTGAAGCTCTGAGAAAAAAAATTCTATTAATAAGTTATATAAGCCTATAAAATTATCTGAAGTGAAAGAGATTATGTGGTACACTTCTGTGTGTCAGTCAGAATCAATGAGAACAAAGGAGAAGATGTATTCACACTTGTGTTAGACCTCTCCAGATAAAATGTCTGCTTGGGAAAGAAAGGGAACTTTGCAACCTCTGTCAGTGAAGAACCATCCCATCTGCCTCAGTCTTTCTGTCCCAAACACTGCAGAGCCATGGTGACAACCACCACCTCCCTCTTACATGCCTCACACACAAGAAGTCTGAAGATGAGAGCCACAGATTTACCTTTATGGTCTTTTCCTGCCCTGGAAACTTCACACTTATGCACAAAGAGCCTTTTTCAAAAACCTGCTTCAACCTCTAAGTCTTTTTGTATGCAGCAAAGCCAATTTTTAATTCTATTCTCTTTAACTGGGGCCAGAAATAATTCTGTCTTCCAGGACCAGGAGTGGGTGCCAGAAGACACTTAAAGCTGCATTTCTGGGATACATTCACAATTCAAATTTTGCTTTAAATTAAACCAGGAGACATGGTCCTCTAGGACTGTTTAAGTCTACACAGCACAATAATACACAATGTATAGAGCCCTGAATTGACGCCAACTGAGGCCACAAAAGAAGTGGAGCAGGGTACCTGTGGAGGCCAGCAGCCCCAGTGCCCCTCTGACAGCCCAGTGCTGCACCAGCACAGCAGCTTCTAGACCCAGCCTGGCAGTGACACACCACTTTGGGCCGGGATCAGGATGCAAAGGATGCAAAGGATGCAAAGGATGCAAAGGATGCAAAGGATGCAAAGGATGCCAGGAATGCAAGGGATACAAGGGATGCAAAGGATCAAGCCCACTGTTTAGGCCACTTTTGGATCACTATACCTGAAATGTTCCTAAGTATTCCTGAACACATTGGTTTTTTTTTCCAGATACTGTATCTAGCTACAGCTGGAATTGATACTGTATCTGTTTGGAATTAGATGATATTGTGCAAAACTGCAAGTTTTATAGAATTAGGCCATGTAGGAAAGGTGTTTGTGATCTTGAGTGAGGCATATGTTGTTTCTAGGTTGTGATTAAAGCACAGAACTGTTTAAGAACACAAAAAGGACCAGTTATCTTGGTATATCTATCCTTCTTTTGCTCAATTTCTATTACACTTTCTTGCTTTTAACTGTATCACTCGCCTCATTTTGTTCATAAATAAACCAAGGTGATTCTTCAGATTATTTATGCTCTTTCCTACAATTTCCTTTCATGGCAATATAATCCAAATGTCAATTGAGATTTTTGAAGTTTCTCAGCTTTTTGAGACAATTTATAAAATTCAGGTGTGGCCACAGTAGCGGAAGTCTCATACAAAAATGGAAAGTGGGATTTGACATCAGAACCCCAAAGTATGATTTTTAGTTTGACACTCTTCCCTTTTGTTCTCCAATATTTGAAACTTTTTGCAATAGCTATTGACTGTGATGAGTCTATGGCTTTTTGTAAAGCCACACCACGGGTCAGAGGAAAAAATATCAATTTGGTAATGAGAGACACTATGTGGAGACTAGGCTCACATTTTTCATTGCAGACAGTCTTGGGATATTGTTCATGCTTCCTAGAACAAAATGTAGGTGCTGCTAACAATTTCTCATGAAACTATTTATTGTCAAATCAATGCAATTTAGAGGCACCTTCCTCTAAAGGAAAAGTAAGATTAGGATTTGAACATCTCTTACCTTTCCATTCCTGCTGGTCCAGTCTCCTAAAGTTGCCTCTTGGGTTCGCAATACAGCTAATCCGAGTATTTTCAGTGATAATTTTATTTCCAGAACTGACATTCTGCCAAACACGGAATGTTTTGTGAATCAGAAAGATTTCTTACAGCCTATCACAGAAGAATGCAAAATAGCTGAAAGTGTTATTCATAAGGTCCTCACCTTACCAGGAGATGTACTAGCTGCTGTTTTCCTATATGTCAGGTAATGTCAGATTCATCTTTTTGCTGTTTTCTCTCTCCTGATTTTTCTCTTAGCAACTTGTTATTGCTAAAACAACTCTGAAATTCCAATTTTCATTCCATCACATGTGGACCAAAATCAAATTTCAAAACCTCACAAATACTCACCAAAAGAAACTGCTGGTTTCTGGCTGGAGTAATCAATAGTCTTAACTACAAATACACTTAGCACAATAACCCAGTGGGAAAGAAGGGGACAGCTCACATCAAGTGTAAATGTTCTGATGCTTGCAAAACAGTCCCAAATGTATTTTCAAATATATTCCTTCGTCACTGTTCAGAATGCTGCCTAATGAGTTGACAGTAAGCCAGTGACAGTCTAGCACAGCAAAAGTTTAGTGCTTCCTTTTTTGTACATTCGCGTATTCCCTATTGTTTTGAAACTGTTAGTAATGCTGCTGCTTTGCCTTTGCCATCAAACAAGCCCTTCTCCAGCAGTGACTCATTCAGGTTCTGGCACTGCGTAGGATAAAGGAGAAGTGTTAATAGGAAACGCTTGGTGACATAGATAGGAGGAGAAGGGCAAGGAAATATGCAAAGCAGAGTTCTGGCTCTGTCATGTTTTCTCTAGTTTGCAGAGTTTTCCACTCTTTTTGGAAACTAAATGCTGAGGGTCACCACACTGCATTCTCTGGATGTGCAGAATGCTGAAATCCCAAGGAGCATAAATTAGTGAACACCACATTGATTCCATGCTGTTCCTATTAAAAAGATCATTTATTTCAATGATCTGTGTTACTTTTGTTCTCCACAATGCATGTTGGGTTACTTCACTGTCTCCTGAAGCTTCACAGCTATGAACACTGTAGCTGCTATGTAACACTGCTTTTCCAGGGATCTCTCTGTTACTAGGCTGTGGTGGTTTCACCTGACTGTGATGGGCAAGAACAAGAACATTACCCTTCAAATGAGACATGACCATTGCACCCCATAGCAACTACACTTTGCATAAATCATCTCACACAAGAGGCAAGACATAACTCCCACTGCCTTCATCTGTGCCAGTATTTCACTCTAAAAATGTTGTTTCTTCAGAGCTCCATAGGGTAATTGGTGTTTGTCCTCTGCAATTTCAGAGCCTTCAGCAAGATAAAGGGGTATGGCTAAGAACACAAACTGACTTTGGGAGTCTACCTTCTCTTCTTCTCATATTTTCTCCATGTAGTTTTAGAATTTAGCCCATTGTCTTCTGTTCCCATTTCAACTTAAGGCAGGACTAACACTTCCATGTTAAAGAGATACCTCTAATCTGAACATTGAAGGGGTTCCCAAACTACTAGTAGGGCAGAATTCTTCAGATAACATGCACATGATTCTCGTTCTTGATGTAGTGCTGTCATTTTAATGGAGTTCTGTAGCTAATGGAGTAGTATAACCCTGACATTGCCAATCTAAAATTGAGGCAAGAGGGGAGTCAGGCTCTGCATTTTTTATTAGCTCTTAAAAGTGAAACAGTAAAAGTAGTTTTGAAAACTGACAGAGAGGTGAAGAGTTGATCTCCTCCTGAGAGGAAACTAAGTTCAGTTTATTTGAAAAGTATTTCTTGACTATATGTCACCTTGAACTCCTATGAAAGCATGCTTTTCTGTACTATTGTAGTTTTTTCCCATTTCTACTTTACAGTCTCTTGGGAGACCCACTAAAAGTATGCCAAAGGGGTGGTGGAAGGGTGGGAGCTTAAATATTTTAAATCTATTAAATAAAATAACACTTTTGAAATACTGAAAAACATATGAAAATGTGTTTCCCCTCATGTGGGAATTCAGCTGTTCCCAGGAACAGCCTGGGTGTCAGGAGACCAGAGTAGCATATGAGGAATGTATTAAACAAATGATGGAAGAAGGATTGAATAGCTCGGGGAGCTGGAAAAATAATACATAACTTTTCATCTTGAGTCTACCCCAGACTGACAGAGCAAATGAAAACCATTAGACTCTGAAGACGGTTTGGTGGTCCATGTGGAATCACTTGGTGGTTTCTCTGGAGTCACTAATAGACAGCTTTCTACATCACAGAAACTTCCATACATTTATCACCCTTTTCAGCAGTCTTAGTGGAAGCCAAGAATAAGGGTTTAAGAGAGAAAAACATTTAAGCATATGCTTAAAATTAAGCACCTGCTCAAGTACTTTTCTGGATGAGAACTTTAAAAACTGCACTGCCAATACATGTGGTAAAAATATGAAGAGCAGAAAGGAAAAGGGGCTGTTCACATGGTACCTGTTCTGGAAAAGATTTTACTTTCATTAAATAGCTTTTAGCAACATCGCATTATATTTTGAAAAAAGGAAAAAAGAAAAAGACTCAAGGCTGTATTCCAAAGGCCATCTGTAATGAACAATCAAAAGGGAGCAAGTGTATCCTTATCCTGTGCTCTCTCACCAGAGGCTGAGAACGCTAAGTCCTCTCGTGCTTGCATTTCAATGTGGATCTAATTAACAGATGCCATCATATTTTCCATTTCTCTGCACTAGGCAATGTTAGAAATATTGAAGCAACTTCCAGGTAAGTCAATAGAAGTATCCAGCAAAGTGCAGTACCAAAACTCTCCTTGGAGTCCTACCAGTCCACCCAGTTGTGTCAGGACAGTGCAGGCACATCTCTGTGGCTTCCAGTTTTGAAGCCAGCTGAAGGATCCTAGACTAGAGTGGCACTGCATGGAACCAACAACCTTCCTTTGCTGCCAGTGCAGGCAATGAAGGGCAGGGGGTGACTGTGGGGCCTCATGTGGCAGAAGCAGAGTCTCATTTTACAGACACCTTTTCCCATGTTTATCACGTAAATGTAAAGGAGGCTGAATGGACCAATCCAGCCTCACTAGGTTGATCATACTTGCTTCCAGTGCAGAATTTACACTAACACCAAGCTGAGAAAAAATGCTAACAATAAATCAAAGTGGAATGTTTTGTCCTTCTTATCTCGCCCAAACACTGTACATAATTACACTACTGAAATAAAACTGAAGAAAAATAATTATTGGCTCATTACTATTACTTGGCTGCACTGAAGGTGTATCAGGAGTATTTGAAAAATGTGAAAATTGTTCTGTAGTTAAATGGTTTTAATTTTGCAATTGGATGCAAACTTTGTACTAGCAATGATAATTGTGGCAGACCATTCCTCTCCCTGAGCCCTCTTCTTTCTACAAAATAACTAGAAATGGAGGAGATAAATTTGTTCCCACCTGACTACCAAGTCCAAGCACTACATTAAGCAGCTAAATACACTTGTGTTTAGACAACTTTGGATCACCTGTCCTTGCTTTTCCTGACAAAAGGATTTAAAAATTACCACATTTTCCTGACAAAAGGATTTAAAAATTACCAGGAGCTACCACATTTTATCACTGTGAAGTGCATGGAAATATTGAAGCATGTCTTGATCGACTGGTTTTACCTATGCCAGCTGCTAGAAATCACAATAAGAGGAGGATATCAGCTACAGTTTTAAAATTATTTAAGAATGGTGAATATTGGTAAAATAAAGTAGGCGAACATTTTTAAGTTTACTTAATAATGTGCAATTTCTATATGATATCTTTCTAAAATTAGTCTACTCAAGTATTTGTTGAAATGTATACTCTAATAGATTAATTAAATGGCAAATTAAGAAATTGATGACAAACTCTTTGGCCATAAAACATCATTTTTACTTAAAAATACATCATGACAAAGCAGAAAAGAAGATACACAGATTTGTTTGCATATATCACAGCTCACCTTCCTAACTTCACTTTTCACCCTACCTAACAAAGTTATCCTACTCCATTTCAGCCAAATTCTCAAACATGAAAGAAGCTGAAAGCATGCTCTTGAATCTTGTCTCAAAGAATGGGTCTGAAAGGTATTTGCAGACAGTGGTGAATCAACACACAATTCCCTTGGGTCCCATTCCAGCTCTGGATGCTACAGCACACTGGGTGGGTGCATGGTTTTCTGTCTTTGATCCATCCCAGTACAATGCCCTTTAACGTTTTCCTCCCACTCTGTTTCCTGACCCCTTCCTGACCAGTCTCATGATCCACTTACCAGGTTTCTGGACCCTGTCCTCTCCTCAAACCTGAGATAAACTCAGCCTCAGAATAAGACTTTCTCTCTGGTCCCCATCTCTAATCTCAGCCTCTCCAAACCCTCTCTTCCTGGCTTCCCCTCCAAGTTTCTTTGCCAAATCCACATGTCCCCACCCCTCCGTCCCCAATGACATTCCTCAGTCCTTAGGTCAGCTTCCCACTTCCCCTGACTCCAACTACTAATTTCATTACTCTGTGTCCTTATCTGCTCCCTTCCTCTCAGCTTAAATCACACGGTTCCCTCCTGTCCTACTGCCTGGACTGACCACAGCAGGGGAATACAGGGGCAAAGGGCCAATGCTCAGGGTTACTCAGAGCAGCCTCCTTGGCAGGAAGCCGTGGGAAGCCGCCTTGGAGAGGAAAGCCCAGTTTCTTTGCTCAACTGCAGGCAAGGCCTTTCCTGGCTGCACTCTGCAGCCACAATGTGAACAGCCACAGGCGCTGAGAGGCTCACACCTGCTCTCTGCAGCTGCAGTTTTCAAAGCACTTGCTTGAGTTGTGGAGGTCTGTAATGACCAGGCATACAGAATATTCCTTCCCCCAAGCCTGTAACTGCATTGGTTTTCACAGGGGTTTTAACACAGCGTTGGGAATGAGCACATTGTGACAGGTTGCACACTACTGACACGAGAGTCATGTCACTGTAGGTGGTGCTGCTGAGAACCCTTGGCTGTTCCAGTTTGGCTGGTTATACTTTCTGCTTGAAAAATGTTTCCCGAGTCTAGGGGAACTCTATCAGCCTGTCTCCTGATACATGGTTTAACGTGTGCAAATATTCACATAGGCACACAGACACAGTCCTCATCATCCTGCAGTGTATCAAGGAGATGCCTAGAATGGAAATTGAAAGACCGTCATCATTTTCCACAAAGATTCAATATAGATTCAATTATAAAGCCTACAAGAGACCAAATAATGCTTAGCCATTGCAGAATGTCGTGGAGGAACGAAGCTGAAAATGGCTGTAGTTGCAAATTTAAAGTGGCATGAGAACAAGTGTAAGAATGCTAAAAAACACCTTCATTATCAACCTCGATTCTCTTGATTCACTGAAAGCGTTCCCCATTTACTCCTGGCAGGAACTATGGAGCAAGCAACTGTGCTATCAGCCTGGCAAGAGTTTGCAGTACTGCCCTCTGTGCTACAAGTATTCTATGCATGTAACCAATAGAGGTCTTCCATGTCCAAGACGGTAATAGATACCATTCACCACGCTGATAACACACTTATTTTTGTTGGGATTGTTCAGTACAGGGAGGTATATATCCCAATTCCTACCTTTTCTGCTCCCCCTCTATTTAATGTTAAGCTTTGCTGACCTGAACCTTCAGACCTAGTACTAGAGTTGTCAGGAGGAAGATGGTGAAAACAATAAGGAAAAGATTTTTATTTATAGGCAGATGTTTAGAGCACTCTAAATGACAATCATATCAGTTAGCCTACCCTCTCTTTTCTTGCTACACGTCTTGCCAAAGGGAATAAAGAGGCAGGGCAAACCCCAGGTGCATCAGTTATGAAATATTTTCCACAATCTGGCATTTGCCTCAAGAACAGCAGTCCTAGAAGGAATTAATAGCTCCTGCAGGGAGCAAGTGAGGAAGCTGAGAACCTGGTCTCCACAGCTCCCTCCCCCTTCCCCACCTCCTCAGGCAAACCAAAGCTCTGATAGACCCCAGAGTTTCAGCAGCAAACAGACACATTCTGAGAAAGAGAGAAATGCAGCCCTGGCTTCAGAGAAATACAGGAGGGTGATTACAGGTCATTCACGAAAGAATTAAACACCAAATACAAGAGTGCCCCTACTTTCAGCCAGGACACTGTGATTTTATTACACTCTTCTCTGAAAGATGACAGGCTGCATGCCAAGCAATTTTTGATTTTATTTTATTTTTGTTTTACTTTCTCACACACAGAAACTGTCCTCAAAACCTCTTACTTTTAAGCTAAGTGCCAAAAAATGATCAAGTGCCAGCCAATGACTCATCTTTTAAAAGCCTGGCTTTTGGAAGGTGGTTTTCATTTCAGGAACTTAGGATTGCTTCCTGGATACTAAACATTGTGGGATCAATAATTTGACTAGAAAAATGTTGAAAAATAAGGATTTTAAATATTTAAACATCAGTCATCTTTGGGGGTTCTGTTAACTAGAGATACATGGGAGTTCCAGGCAAAGGGAAAAACAGGAAGGCCAAGAGTTTGGCTGATGACTCAAAATGGCCAACATCCACCTTCTTTTTTTTAATACTGAAGCATATTTTGAATCATTTTAATCTTCTTTTACTAATGGAAGCAGACACATACACCACATTGCCTTGGAAAGAGTAGAAGCACTATCTTTTTTTTTTCTTTTTTTTTACGGGGCTGCAAATGGAAAGCATACGATGACATTCCACCTCTCTCTCCCCTGTGCTGTGTTTCACCCATTTCTCAACACACAACACAGACATGCAGCCCTTGTTAGTGCTGTAGTTACATGTCATCATTCCACCATCATGCAAGCCAAATTTCTGAAGTGCTCTTTTGCTTCTAGGGATTTCCTTGTTTATACACCACATAAAACCTTACTTGCAACACAGTAAAGGCATGTGGCAACACAGAAACCTGTACACAGGTGAGGGCATCTGTCAGGAGATGGGGGAAGGAAGGGCACAGATCTACTTGTAAGCCTGGATCATTTCTGTTTGGAGAAAATAGTGTTTATCAGCTCCAGCAAGACAGTGACTGAATGACTCAAACAGCTAATTTTATAGAGGGAACAAACAAAGTGGTAAAAGAAAAATTAGAAAGCTGAGAAAAAAATTGAGATATTCATTAGGTCCAAAACTAAACATGAACTACCTCTTTGTATGTTTGATGCAGGCTCCAGCACAGTTATTCAGGGTAACTGTCTTTTTTTAAATTCTGCTGACATCATTCATTCTTTATATATCAAGGCTAGCAACTATGACTCCCAAAATTTGCTTATAAACACACTTCACATCTTAGGTGTAGGACAATGTGCCAGCATGCAGGTGCCCTTCTCCATGGGTGTTGGGTGAAATATATATATATAGCTATCTGGTTATTCTGGGACTGGTAACATCCTGGACTGACATTGCAATCTGTTAAGAAGCAGTTTTGAACAAGTCTAATGAGATGGTATAGATTTTCTGGGAGCATCAAAGGCTGTCAAAATTTTCTCCCACCTAATCTGCTCTTTGGTGTCAAAGAGAAAACAAAGCAGTGTCAAAGCAGTGAAAGTTTCAAAGTAAGGTCAAGAGTCCTTGATTTATCCTTTAGTCCTTTAGTTACACCAGTAACTGGCAATAGAGAAACATATTCCTAACCACTCAGCTGAAGCAGATATATGTTTAGAAATTAGACAGCTCACAACAATTTTGAACCCTTTTTATCCACTGGCGTGTTTTGAAGCAACTACTAATGGAAACAAAACATTTTTTCTCCTTACACAAATGAGCCACAAACTAGAAATCTCTCTATCCTGTTGAAAACAAACAAACACACATAACAAAACAAGTCAAAAACCAAAACCAACCATCCAACTTTACCTAATATCCACTTACCCAATGAATGGTTTTAGTCACAGAAATGAAGACTCAAACCCCTTTACTAAGTGTCAGAATGCAAACATCTCATGCTATCTTTTTCTTCCTAGTCTGTCAAGGGATGCAATTTAGGTAACTTCACTCCTTTTCACTTAAAACATTTGGAAACACAAGCTACGCCGTTCTGTCTAAAACCTTTGAGTGTGCCACAATGCAAGCACAGCCGAGCGAGAAGCATTACTTACTGCTGTGGTACTGGAGGCAGGTTTTTACCTGCATTGGTGGGATGGTTTATACAGTGACAGACTTCTGATCCTCACTTAATTTCCTGCTTAATCACCCGTGCTTGCGGAGCCCAGCCTGGCTGGATGCGCAGGTCGTGGAGTTGCCGCCAGGAGCAGGGAGCTGCTCAGCTTCCTACACTAGGTGGCATGGAAGGACCAAGTTTCGCCACCCCCACCACTGTCCAATGGCGAATGATGCTGCTGTTCAGTCTTGCAATCGTTTTCCTGGTGCTCTGCAGAAATAGGTATTCATTAATTTAATCACCTGGCAGAATTTTATCTGGGTAAATGCTGAAGCTCTTCTTGGAGGGGTTCCCTTGTGACTTTTCCATTCCAACTGAGTGAGAGCTCTTCAATGTTCTTGCTGACTTTCCCTCTTGACTTTCCCATATTGACTTTCAGCACTTATATACACTCTAGCTCTGTACCTTACTCAGTTAAGTTTGGGTTTCCTATTAGTTGTCCTTATTTCCCCATTAGTCTATGTTCATATATGTGAAAAAACAGCATTTTGAACTTTTTGCAATTCACAGGGCAGGAACTTGGCACCCTGTGTCTGAAAACACATTTACAGCTCTGCAGATTCAGACCACTTTTGATGTCTGAAATAGTCAGGATTCTTGAAGAGGTCAGTTTGATTCTTACCTTGCTCAACTACTGAGCTGGTTACTGCAAATTATTGACCCTGTAAAGCAACCAAGCTGGATCCATCAGTGCTGTCACTGGGAAGGGCAGCATTGCTCAACACTGGGATTGCACTAACAGCACCTCATGTGCAGCTACAGTCCTAATCCTTACTCCTATCCCACCACAGATACAGACATGCAACGAACATCCCAGTTAATTCAGGATGCCTACATGGCCCTAAATCACTTGGATGAGAAAACTTAGAGCGTCGTCATTAACCCATATTATTGCCTCTCCACTGTCACCACAAAGTGCCTCACTTCTACCTTGCAGTTTCCAATACCACCTGGATGCAACGCCATTCCCATGACCTCACCATTCTCCCAGCCTACTTAACAGCTTTCCAGCAAATAAACTTTGCCCCTGCACCCATCTCCCCACACCCCAGCCTATATATGTAATTTGTCTTCCACTGCCTGGGGGAACAACAGGGGGTAGATTATCTCTTGAGGTGTTTTCCATCTCTGTTTTCTATGATTCCCTAGGGACGGGCTTATCTCTAAAGTAACATCTTGCAGGATTCCAGGGTTACACCGGTGAACATGTTAAGGCCAGAAACAGGGAGGGAGATGCCTGGTATTAATGGCAGAGGCATGGCTTTTCAAAGTGGAAGATTTTCCCATTATGTGAATGAAGCTGAGTAACTCAGAGTTTTTTCAGCTTGGGATTCAGAAGTTAGGTCTCAAGACTCTTTACTGTATTTTTAAAATCTGATTCAGCACTCCCAGCTACTTAACTGTCTTGCCCTTCTTTCTGCTCTCATGTCCTTACTGAGGTGATTTTTCTACCCTCTCCCTCCCTGATGTACTGAGCTAGCACCATCCCCCTTCCTCTCTGCCTGTCCTGACCCTCCATGGCCCTTGCCAGGATATGAGGAGAACAAGAGAGACCACCTGTATCAGGAGTAGAAAAAGAAAATGCAAAAATGTGGCAAAAAACCCCCCCAAAAAAACCTGGAAGCAGGTTGAAACCAAGGAATGTTAGGGTCAGGCACAAAGCTAGGGTATGTTTAACCCTAGTTTTGGTTCAAGGAGATGTCCAATGAATATACCCTCTTGCCATTTCAAACATCTCTATTTCATCTCTCGTTACACAGTGATGAGCACCACTGATACATTTCAGTTTCCATGGCATCGACAAAGTATACTTCCTGGAGGATAAGAGTTCCTATGAGGAGCTGCAGACTACAGCACTGTCAGTACTTGGCACAGAGCAGCCCGCTGTGTAGCACAAAAAAAGGAAGAAGGCAATAGCACCACACAGCTCCCTCCTGGCTGCATACCTCCCTGTGTTTCAAAATAACAGTAAACCTCCAAGTAGCTTCAAGGAAGATCCATGAACAAACTGAATGAAATCATGCCTTTTGGGTGACTGCACAGCAACATGTACTGTCCTCAGTTCCACCAGTGCAGGTGTAAACAAGAGATAAAAATTACACACAGTGCAAAAACACATGACAATGTGAAACACTATAAAGTTTTAATTGCCACTTATTTGGTTAAGCCTTTCATAGCTCTCTGCTGGTGAGTCTTGAGCAATGTGGTCATTCCATTCTCAGGCTCATAAAAATTTACTGCACGCCTTCACGTGTTCTCCCTATATAGCTCCACTTTATTTCACTGGCAAAATACGGCCAGCTGGAGCTGCAGCTCTGATTAGCTGAATGCTTGGGATGCAGAATGCAGTCCCCAGAATACATCATATTCATGGTAATATTCTGACTGTAAAAAAGGCTTGACTTTTTAAGCTTCTCCAGAGATGCAGATAAATGTAATGTGTCAGAAATAGGGACCACCTACACATCAGATCACACTTACAAGGATAATGTATGCAGGCGTATAAAATTGCCAAGGAAGGCAAAGCCACACAGAAAGGGGTACTTCCCCAGGCTACAGACTGGTTTATTCCACATTTCACTGACTTTATAAGGCACCTGAGTGACATTTGGTATCATCACAACCACCTGAAGGGATGAAATTGCACTGTTCTTGGACAGCCAGCACCAGGGACATTATGATTTTAAAATATGCTGAAAGACAAAGTCACAAGCAACCAGCATTTCACATTCATACCTGCTTATTTCCAAGTCATAATGAAAACCAGTGAATAGAAGTTTCCTAGTACAGACACTGAAACAGCTCCATTAATTGTTAAGCCTCCAGTTCTTAATATTGCCAAAGCACATTTTAGAGGGAGGGATTTGAAATATTTTTCTGAAAGGAAGGGAAAGAAAAGAAGGAAGAAATGTAGCTCTGTGACTCAGAGGCACAATTGAAATAAAAATCTAAACATTGTCACAAGTGGCATCACCGAAGCCCAAAGCAAAACACTGCATCTTGGAAATTTCCAGAGGATCTTGGAAAAATTCAGCGCTTTTAAACAAAGAACAGCAAAATGAAAAGAATGTCAAAAAAATAACTTGAGGATGAAAAAAAATTTAGTAGTTAAAGCTAAATCATTACTATTTCTACAGGCCAGAGAGCAGCAAAATTAGATTGATACATGTGGCTCAACAGCGACAGATACACAGCTTAGTATTGCAAACTTGTGATTCACTCTTACTGCACTTACTCTACACAGCTAAAGAACAGAAGAAGGGAAGAATATGGGGCTTCCCATCATGAATGTGCTAATGCCTGGCAATTTCTCACTTTCCTCAATAAACCTGAACAAGGCTCTTCTTTGCCTTCCCAGAGTTCATCTGAAGAGCCCTCAAAGAAAAGTAGCCAGCTTTGCCTAATCCAGCTATCCTGCTGTAAGCCTTTGGAAGCAACAGCAGGAATAGAATAGGCATAGTGCCACCCCAGCTCCCACCCCAGACACATTTGTCCACAACCATGGACTTTCTGTTCAGACACACCACATTCCCAAACTATTATGGTGACTGAAACCTTGGACAGTACAAGATGTCAGGCTCCATCACTGCAGTGTGCCTGCACTTCCCGGGTGAGCGCTCCAGCACCCTGGGCATTATTCTCACTCTTGTTCTCAGACCTGGGGGTGCTTGCAAGGCACTGCCTTGGGCACAGGAGTGCCTGGTGGCTTGGACACTGTGCTGGGAAGCACTAGGTGCCCACTCAAAGCTCTGGTGCATCCTTTAGAGGCAAGTCGACCTTGCAGATGAATGTCTTACAAATCCCTACCCAGTTGCTGGGTCTCCTTAGGTATTCCATTTAAAGCCATTCTACTTGGAATAAAATACTTTTAACAGGAGCTGAAGCAGAAGACAAATGTGAAAATGATTCACGCTTCTGGGAAGTGGCTGTCTGGCTTCTGGAGCATGTGGCAGTGAATGTAAAATGCTGCACACAGAGGGGCTGTCTTGTCAGGGGAGACCAAGGAGCAATGCTTCAAGCCCTGCACATGCACAACCAGCTTGCAGGCTGCTAGTTAAAACACTGTCCTATTGCTCTCAGATTGCTTCAGAGATGGAAACTGAACTGGTTCTTCTAAAGCTTGATGCATGCTTGAAGCTATCGGGTAATATATCCACCCATAGCAGCCTTTGTGAATTGAGCATTTCTTTTTTTTGGTCTGCAAGGACCTCAATCTAAATCTTTTGAACACTTTGGATGTTCTGATATTTTGCTTCACCAAGAAACAAAGTTTTTACAATTTTTTAGGAGTTTTTTTCGTCTTAGAATGAGGGCGTGAGTTGGCATCTGAGCCAAAAAAATCAGTGAAATGCACAGCTCTTCTGGTGGCAGATTGTTCCCTGTAGGAGGTCTCTGGTTGTTCTTCACATCTCATGGGTGTTACAGAAGTAGTTCTCAGGGAACTATAAAAAAAGGAGAAAGGAAGGTTGTTTGGCATATTCAGAATAGAGTGTTCATGTAATCAGAAGAAAATATTGCTTTGAGTTCTGTGAATGGTACACAGATACTATGGGCAATTGGAGCTTTATACATTTATGTAACTGGTAATTAATTAATTCAAATATTCAAAGAAAATTACTTCACACCCCCACAAAATACCCTGTATCCTACTAAGGAGACAGATATGCCTGGTTTTACACTCAAGTAATGTCACCTCCAGCAGAAGCTCATTTATTAAAATACCAGAATACTGCTGTATGATGCCTATCGTAACACCCACCTCCCACACACACAGGGCAGTATTATGCATCTTATAACAAAGGAGGCTTTCATAGTTATTATCTTGAAAGGTAGTAGGGGCGATGAATGCATTAAAGGGACCAGAGAAATGTTCACTTCACCAAAGAAAAGCTGAAATAGCTTAGGGGTGTTTTCACTGGAAGTTGTGGTGCCTCCATGCTTGCTATCCCAGGACCAGCTTTCCCTCTCATTGCCAAGAACTTTATTGAGCTTTGAAATTCACTAGAGCTTTGCAGCTACCAAGAACTCCAAAATCAAGCATTTCACTCTGTGCTTTCAAAAGGTCCAAAACTTAATTTGGATCTCGGCTCTTTGGCTAGGGTCCTTTGGCTAAGTTTCTTTCCAGCTTCACCTGGACTGGCTACCCTTAGGACATCCGCTGCTGGTTTGAGCTCTGTGGCAGGCAGGAGCAGGAGAAGGCTCCTGAGATCCCCTTTGGTTTGGGTTAGACAGGTCTGGTGACTGGATTCACTGCTCCTTTGCAACAGGGTGCTAGCTGCATAGCATTTTTATTTTATTATCACTACAGCAGCTCTGAATCTATTAATACGTATTTTGTGCAAAAAAGAGTCTGGCACTTTCAAAAAGGAAAAGGTGGTAATGAAAAGACTCTTAAGCTTCCAAACTCACTCCAAACCATTACAAAAATTATACCAAAAACTGAAAATTCTTGAGACAGAATTAAATCAAAGAATGATAAAGCAAAACTCAACCTGAGTACTGTCAGGTCATTCTATGCAAAGTGAAATCTCCAGTCTTACCCTCCTCTATTGTTTTTGCTGAATGTTTTAAAAAGATAATAGATTTTCAGTGAAGCAGCCTGACAAATTATGCTTTGGTTTAGGGGTCAACCCTCCACAGTGGCCACCTGAAGCTGGCAACAACCTGTTTGCCCAGGTGGTAGTGGAGGGTGCTCAACAGGTTTAGCTGCAAAAGGGACAGCTCTGCTTTCTTAGCTCTGGCAGAGTTATTCAGAGCAACCAGCCCTGCCTCCGGTGTTGAAACTCACTCACAAGGCCCCTGGGACCCAGCCTGGGCACAAGTGGCTTCCAAGCTGGAACAGCCAGATTGGGGCTTTTTACATTAGTCACAGGACAGAGATCAGTGGTCATGGGGTTTGTGTAGGATACATCTGCACCTTTCTTTTGGTGAAGTTAACTCCTGAAGCTCAGCAGATGCTTGCTTCATCTCAACGCCTTGTCCCGACCAGTGCTTGCAGGAAGCAGGAAAACTTAATGCATGCTATATAAAGCAGCAGAAAGACACACATTGTGTAACAGATGTCTGTTGAAAGGAGATAAAGAGACAGCCTGATTTCTTTCCCTTTTTTTTTTTTGTTTGCCTGTGTCCTCATTCCCCTCCGCCTGCCTGCCTTGCTGTCTGGGGGAGGTTTCAGATTGCATTAGCGTTACCTCCCATGCCTTGGCCGGCCGGTGCAGAGGCTGTTCTGCCAAGCCACCGCCGCTGGCCGCCTGGCAGCTGGTGCAGGGCCAGGACAGGCAGGACAGGGACCTCTCCATGACAGACCCTGAGCCTGAGGGGTGGCAAACCATCTAGAGGCAGATCTGCACAGCATCACAGCTCTTCCATCTCTAGCTGCCACTTCCAGTTGCCATAGGTAGGGTAGTTTTAGTAGATCTCAAAGCCTACTGTTTTAACGCTGCTTACCCTCAGTCAGACCTCGACTCTCAGCACTGAAAAGGTATCCTTCTTTTTTTTCCCTCAGGGAACTTCACAGTACTGCGCAATGCCTCTGGTATCTAACCTCATTAAAAGTGCTCATCTAATTCCACCATACTGAGGAAACTCTCACCTCCCTCAAAGGCAATGACTCAAGATACTAATCAGTGCAATGAGGATGTCTGAGGGTTTTTCTATCTGCTACTTCAGTCTGGGCTATACTTTTCCTTCCCCCTTTACTGTAGCCACAAACACTGTGTTCGCCCTGCAGAATAAGGCATCCAGTCTCTTCTTGCATACACTGCCTCAGGTATATTTAAATTTAAGCCAAGTGCCAAATAATTAAAAGGGGCCCTGAGCACACCTGGAAGAGACTATTTTCTGCTTTTCCATATTCTTCCCTCTTTACTGCTCTCTGTTACTGTGTTCTCTGGTTTCTGTCATCATTTTCATTTGCAGCCTTTTGGGGTCTGAGCAGGGGAATATTCCTCTTCTGAAGAAGAACATTAAAAGATATATGTTTGGCCCTGAAACATAGTCACAGTTGCTGACCATCATGTCTTTATTCCTGGCTGTTGAAGGGATGAGATAGGATCACCCTCAGGATTCAGGATATGTCTTAATAAGGTCTGACCTAACAATACCACACTGGCTAAAGTTGCTCTGTTCACATCTCTGGAGATAAAGTTAGGAAGCTCTGACCTTCTTCAAATTACAAGTCATGAAAGGACTAACAGCAGCTACACAGAGAATATGGAGATTTTCTGAAAAACTGAGGATACTCCCACTTGCCTTCCCTGATGGTGCCTGGCCCAGTCCTTCAGGCTTGTGCTGCAAGTCCTCATCAGGACCAGTGAAAGGTCTAGAGAGTAAGTCTTATGAGAAGTGGCTGAGAGAACTGGGGGTGTTCAGCCTTGGTAAAAGGAGGCTCAGGAGCGACCTGATCACTCTCTACAGATGCCAGAAAGGAGGCTGTAGCCAGGTGGGGATCGGTCTCTTCTCCCAGGCAGCCAGAGACAGGATGAGATGAAATGGCCTCAAGCTGCTCTAGGAGAGGTTCAGGTTGGACTCAGGAAGATCCTTCACTGAAAGGGTGGTGAGGTATTGGAATGGGCTGCCCAGGAAGGTTGTGGAGTCAGCGTCCCAGGAGGTGTTCAAGAAGCAATTGGACATGGCACTGAGTGCTATGGTTTAGTTGACACAGTGGTGTTTGGTCAAAGGTTGAACTTGATGATCTTGAAGGTCTTTTCCAACCTTAATGATTCTATGACTTATTGCTAACAACACTGAACCATCTCCAAAAGGTTATTATTAAAAGTCATTCATTACATTAATTTGCAACCCTCATTTAACGTCAGCAGACCTTTATCTTTCAGCCTAGGGGCTTGTGCTAGCTCCTGCAAGCCAAAGCCCAATCATAACAAGTGTTTCAGGTTGTAATTACAGGGTGATTTCCAATGATACCAACTGCTTATTTTGCCTCCATACATTTTCAAGTCCAAAGGTTACCTCACTATTTCAATTCCTGTGTGTCTACACAGGGGGAAAAAAATCTTCTAATAAACAGAAAAATTAATGGAAAGCAAATAATAAATTATGAATAATAAATGGAGTACCTGTGTCTGTACTCAGCACAAAGGAAGAAATGGGGGCTGGCTGAGATGGGCCCAGAGAGTGCTCTTCACAGCAAGGAGATCTCTGAGCAACTGGATGCTCTCTCTTTTCTTAGGAGGGGAAAGGAGCAGCACAATTTCAGACTTCATTCCTCATTTCTTTGAGGCTGATAAGTTGAAATCAGTTCATATTCCTCCCACATTTCTCCTCCTCCACAGTGTGTTAAACTTTCTTGACTCAAAAAATTATGCTTGCTACTCCCCCAGCTCCATCCAGCACCCTTCAGAGGAGGGGGAAGATAGCTCAGTGAACCACTTAGGCAGAGGCTTAAAGCTAAATAAGCAGCTAAGTGCTTGGCTGGGTCAGGACCCACTTAGTTTGAATAAACATGCTTTTGTGAGGGGTGTTTTAAGGGATTTGGGATGCTGTCTTGACCAAGTTCTTTCATTATTCCTGAACACAGAGCTAGAATCTCTCAAAATACTATTATTAAGTTATTTTTGTATTAATATTTCTAAAAATAAATAGAGGCAAAAATTGTATTTCAAGAAGCAAGCAAACAAACTGAAATATATTTCTATTCTTACTTACACAACAATTAATGAGAAGCAACATAATGAAATCCTAGGTTAATGGAGGAGGGCATGGTTATGAATATAAGCACTGCTGAAACATTTTTCATCTATGTTTTCGGATCATTATGAACAGTTACATTTAACCCAAGCCAAATTTCAGGAACAAAATAATTTCCATTGAAAATAATGCTGTGCTTCACATATTTTTTTTCTTATCGTTATGCCATTATTTAGTAAATACATTGTTGAAGGACTACCAGAAAGACAATATTTTACCTAGAGAAGGAATGTTGAGTCTAAGCCACAACAAGGGAATATTCTCTATGTCAGAAAATAATTACTTTTATTGGTTGCATACTAAGAATTATTATTTTTTCTAAAATATCAACTACAAGATAAATAACTTTTTTTAATCCAAGCTCTAAGGAAAAGATTAAATTATCTAGAAAGTGGAAATAATTGCAAGAAATTTTTGTTAACTATGGGCACAAGGAATGTGGTCAAATGTAGGAAACACATCCGACAAGACGGTCCCAGCCTATTTAAAGGTTGTGGAATGCATCTCTCCCTTGGAGAAACTGTTGACAAGCTGCCAAAACTCTGAATTGCAAATCCTCCAGCCATGAATAAATCAAAGGAAATTCCAAGAAATAACTTAAGGCAGCTTAAGTGACTTCTTTTGCTATAGTAACTGCAAATTCTCTATGAAGATATATAGGATCTACCACAAGTCAAAGGTATTTAAGCCACCCTCAGTGGGTATTATGACTCTGCTGGTAGAAACATGTTGTATTTAAGCCAAGCATGTCTGCAAGGATCTGATGAGGTTCCCGCTGGAGACTGAATTTTGCTGGAGACTCAGTGAGCCAATTAGAGTGAAATGGCCAGTAGGCTGCACTGTTGGTCTGGGAACACCAGGTACTTTTATTTTGGGGGTATTTATGTGGCTGGGAAGATTTTCCACCTAGGGAAGGGACCTCGGGAGTGCATTCAAGGAAATGCATTACTTGGAGTAGCACACTTAGTAAGCAGGCTTCAGCAGGCCAACCTACGCTCTATCACCCTGTAGGGGCTCTGCTTTGCCCTGAGCATTCAGTGCTCGGAGTCATGCAGGGAGCTTTGGCCAGGATGGCTGGCTGGCAAAAGCCGAGGGTTTCCTGGGCATTGACTGTTTCATTTACAAAGAAGGTGCAAAGCCCTTTTTCACTGAATGGGGAGGAAACAACCTGGAAAGCCTTGTTACTGATGAGAAGTGGGATATGCACAGTCCCAAAATCACAGTGGTTCACTGTGAAGACAGACAAGCCTCAATGAACTCTTCCCCCACCCCGTGGGATGCTGTGGTGGGTGGGCTGCCAATCCCTCATAAACTCACTGTAGGTTCAAAACCATCTCTGCAAATGCCTTTATCATATCTGGCAAAAAAAAAAGATTAGTCTCAGAGTCTCTTGACTCCTTCATGGAAAAATTTCCAGCCATTTTGTCAGTAGTTGGCTGCTGACAGCAAATATTGATTGCCTACTTCTGCCTCAAGCAAAGGTTTACACACATCAAAACCAAACCAAAACAAAGCAAAACCATGATCCATTGATGATCCCATGAGATTTGGCTGCACAAGGGCCGCTCTTGTCTTACATGTATCCTTTTCTGCAACAAAAACATCACTTCTGTTCCAATGCTCTTTACCCTGCCTGCATTTTGCACAGTTTTTTATGTGGTGGCAAATCAGTAAGTGACTGCACCAAGTTTGCGGTCATTGGGAACCATTTTTAATCAGAATACTGAGGGAAGCTGAGGGACAGGGTGAAGTTAGGCCACTTCCTATTTTGAAGGGAGACATTTTTATCTCTTTGAACTTTGTGGCTGTCTTATAAATGATGATCTATGAAATCTACTGACTCACTGTTTCTTTTGGGTTTGTCAGAGTAGTCTTTTATAAAACACATAAAATGCTTGTGTGGATCACAGATATTGCAGAAACAAGTAGGAATCCATAACCAGTGAGACAGTTAAAATTTAAAATTTATCCTAACCTGGACTTCAAAATCAGATTCAGTTGATGACTGCTTTTTTCTTTTTCCATTCTTTACTATAATCCTATTTCAATATACAATTAATTATACCTTCTGCTTTCTGAGGCAAATCCACTTTACCACAGCAGACTATTGTCCTACTAACTATTTGCTTAACGTTTTCACTTAGATGTCCTCTTTTTTGGCATTTATTACATGAATCAACAGAAAAGGAATCCACTGTCCCAGTTATTTAGAGATTATTTTTCAAACTTCCAAACTCCACTTTCTAGATTTCTATAATTTCCCCAGATCTGAACAGCTGCACAACTCCATGTGACATTTTGCGCCTAAGACTAATACGAAGCTTATTCTGGCTTTCTTATCTTCTACTTTTGCTCTGCATGACACTTGTCACTATAGTTATGTCATAGGTGAGCCAGTACTCACATTCCCATGCAATTCCCAGGTGTTACTACTGCATTTCAGTCCCCAAATTCTCATTCTCAAAGTGTCTCACATCTTTCATCTTTGCCCATTATATTGGGGTACAATTCCCTCAAGTGGCCTTCACTAAGCTTTTGGGATGTTCTGTTGCAAACAGCCTCAACCACATGGAAGTCCTTTCATGATCTTTTTTTTTTCCCTCAGTCCACCCAATTGAGCCACCAGCATCACGTTTCTGAAGCATTGCCAATTTCCATGGGTTTACTGAGCATATATAGCTCCAAAAATAAAGTCTTCAAAATATGACAGCCCAATTTTGCATCCTTCTTTCCCTCACGTTTATTTGATAGAAAGTTGCCCTTGCCAAGTTCGCAATGACGAGCTGCTGTCTGACCAGGGGCTCCTTCCACTTCCACTGGGCTACTTCAGGGATCCATTGGTGCATTGCACATCCTCATGGCAACCCCTCTCATCCTATTCTCACTGCCTTCGCTCTGAGAGGCAAAATCTAGATCAAGATTTGTCCAGAGTCTGTTTATCCTGCAAATTCATGCTAAAATGGATAATATTACACCCAGTAAGGTTTCAAGAGAAGTGAGACCCCACAGGAAGACTACCTGTTCCTGGGGTCCAGACAGACCTCCCAGAGTTTCACTTTCCCAAAGTTTTAGGGGAGAAGCAAACATTCTGGTTTATGTATTAACTCTTCAAGAATACAAATATACTGTGTAACCAAACATGCAAAAATTAGCAGATACATACACATAATTTCCCTGGGGTTTTGGTTGCCTTTTCATTTTTTTAAGCTTCAATTGAATTCCAAGGATGAACATCTTCACTAAACAGCTTTTGTCTCTAGCCTCTTGTCTCATCCACTCTCTTGGGTGTCCTTGGTAATTCATGTGCATTTAACAGCACTGGGATTTCCCTGTCTTAAGGATTTCCTCCTGCAGGCTGTTCCTCAGCTCTACTAGCTGACTGAGCCCTAGCATGATTCAAGAGGGTATATTCTCCATCCTGTGTCAGATTGGTTTCTGATTCACCTCGTTTGACGATAACAGTCCCTTGCCAGGTGACAGCATTGCCAAACTGAGTTACGCAGCAATGAACCAGTTTGACTTGCCATTGCTCAGCAAGTGTGCATTGCAAAGGAATCACTAATTATTGGTGCAAGCCCTGGGCCAGGTCCTCCCAGGAACGTTAGTTAGTCTCTGAGTCAGAGGGTGAAAGGTAGTAGCAACACAAAATCAGCCTTCTGATACCATGGAGTTTTCCATATCACACAAATTTACAAAATCCATAACCCATAAACTGTTCTTAGACAAAACCCCCAAATCATCACATCTGCCATAGTCACCAGCAGCCTCCAGCATAATGAAATATTGCAGTACTTAATCTCTTGTATGTCCTGACTAATACACCTCACTTGGCTCACTAGAGTCCACTGGATATTAATGTGCCACAAGTACAATGCAGAAAAGAATCCAGCAAAAAAATCCTCAGTAGCATGGAAGTAGCCTATCCTTCCATGATGTCAAGAATTCCATGGGAGAGCAAAGACTTACCAGCCAACTGATACCTCAGGATATTTTTTTTAATTAATTCATCTTCTCACTGATGATACATAAAACTAAAGGCAGAATTTTCCAGTTTGCTCCTGTTTCACGTATCTCATTTTATCCTTGAAATTTGAATTCTTCCCCTAGTGAGTTAGAGTCCTAAATTAAACATTTTAAACAAAGACTTGGATGTTTTCTTGCTTTTGATCATTTTGGTTCTCTACCAATTGCATTCAATTCCAAAAAGCAATTCACTACAAGAAGTTGGTTTCAAATGTTCTACCTGGCCTCATTCTCAGCAGCAGCCAGCTGCTCACATACAGATTGTTGTTAAAACATCTCTTCACAAGTTTGGATATTTGAACTTGGTCTCCACATAGACCTGCTGTAATTTCATTTTTCCTGGGAGGGGCTGATATCTGAATGGGAACATCACAAAAAGATCATGCAATAGGCAATATAGCCTGCTATAAGAAAAGATACTTCCAGCCTTTTTAGGAGTTTTTGCTGCTTTCCTTACTGTTATCTCCCCCTCTTTTGGTTATCAATTTACACTTTAAAAAGACCAGTGTCCTATCCCTGACTCTTGGGAGACTGTGAACTTTGTCCTTTTTTCAAGCCTTCCTCCGGCCTGGGCATTTGTTGCCTGAGGCTTGTCCCCCCAGGTCACCCTGAACAGCCTCCAGATTTCTGAGCTGATGGGAACAAACATGCCAAAACTGGCAGATTTTCCTTGTATGTTATTGTCAGCTGTCAGTAAGCTGTCACCAGGCTGGCAATGAAGGGCAACCATGAAAAATTGTACCCCTAAGACAACAGGAAACTGTTTAAAAAGCTTGAGCTTTCTGTGGCACTGTGAGTTTGCAGCACTGAGGGTTATGATAGCAACCATCATCACGATGTTATATTCGGTGAGGTGGAAAAAACAGATTTTTAAATGCAACTGTCTACAGTTTATTGTAGCCACATATAGTTTAAGAACACATATATTTGGTCCACAAAAGTACAGATCTGGTTTTGGTAGCTGTTAATACATTTTGTACGCACCTGGAAACCTCAGAAAGTCAAAGAAAAACTCAGCTCCAGTCTCTTTTTTTTCCATCCATCTGCTCACAAAAATCATGCAAAATTAAAAGCCAAGTCCTCTGTCAAACAAAATCATGGTGTCTCTGTTATAGGATCTACACCAGCAGAGATGAGGCACACTAGAGGGCTGCCTGTGTACTAGGGACAGGCTCAGTCCCCCCAGAGGCCAGGACATAGGCTCCATGAGGAAATTTGGCCTCCAGAGCATGCTAGAGGGTTATCTAACCCTCGAGCATGGAAAAAACTGCTGGGTTTCCTGTGCTAAAGAAATAGGGTTACCCATTACACTGCCACAAGTGTTGTGCTTGGAAGGATGCACTGTCTGAAACAAAATCTTGGCCAAAGAGGCAGACAAAATCTGTGACTAAAAGAGCTTACAAGTTAAGGCACAGACCATACAACGATTTTAAACATATTTAATCAATGGGGCCTCTCTGGGTGTGTTAAGCACATACCTCTCTGTTGGTAGGACCAACCCCCTTGAAATTCTCTCTGTGGGAGTTTGCTATAGAGACACACTTTTTCCATTCTCTTGGTCTTTTCTTCTTATGGAGCATTTGCACACAAAACCTCCCACAGTTCTTCCTGAGGTAGGAAGCCTTTGGAGGGTATGCTGGAGAGCTCAGTTTTTCCTTCTCAATGAGCAGGACTAACACAATTAATGCAAAGAAAGGAAAGGCTTTCCCCCCAGGAGCTGGAAGCTCCTTTGCTGGCACTCCCAGCTCTTCTTAGCAAGCACCAAGAATTAATCATGAACATCAACTCCCAAACCCCCAGTCCAACTGGGATGCATTTAATGCCACATAGCACAGCCCTTATTCATGTTTAATAAACACCCGTTCACTTAAGTAATCCCATTGATGTCATCAGCATGAGAAAGGGTTGCAAAATCTATCTGCTTTTAAGTAGCATTGTGTGTCATGAGGCTGGTTTTAGTGCAGGTATAAATTTTTGTCCATTCACCTTACAAAGGCTGTCTCATTGTCCAGCTGAACTCTGGGTTCCCAAGGAAGGTGATAGATTCCTGTTCTTCCAGAGGCCAATGCAGTCTTCTGAAATTCCCTCTACCTTCCCAGAGGATTTCTTTTGATACTAAGCAACAGCCTTACTAGTAATTCTCTCCTCAGCTTCAGTCCCTGATATCACTTCAAAAATTATTGACACCCAACTCTCCTCTATCATGATCCCAGATACCAGCAGAAACCAGGTACAAAAGAAGGAAATAATATTTCCAACTCAGGTATGAAATCTGAGTTTGCATACACATATGCTGTAATGCAAACCCTGGGAGGTAATGTTGGCCTGTAGTTTGACTTTTTGCTAAGATAAGAGGGAGCAAGCACACACCTGAGTTATGAGATGAGCTGGTTCCCCCTTCTTCAGCTCAGCCAGCCTGACAATATATCAGATTGTCCTGAAGCTGGGCAGCAGCTTGAACTGCAGTGAGAGGCTGGAGCTGGCATGACTGGGACTGGACATTTTGGGCATGCTATAGCCACTCACACTGACTCCAAATGGATTTCCACTCAGAGAAGCAGGTGACTCACCAAACCTGCAGATCAAATAAGGTGAGATGCTGTGGTATTAGACAGCCACTTAGTCAATACAATAGCCTTTTTTTTAAGCACAAACAATGCCTGCCAAGAAAAGGGCAGGGGTTCAAGCTGTGGTTTAAGCACTGAGTTTTCCAGGTGGGGGACATGAACAAGGCTCTGGGCAGATCTTGTACATTCTGCTGGAAGAGAGCACAGCACAAAGCAGGTGGCTCACAGGTTCTTAAGGGCATTGTCCACCACTGCACAGGACTACATGTCTGAGGAGATATGTCAGGGCTGAGCCACAGGACATCCCTGGACTGTGCAAACAGGACCACTCTGGAGGAGCATTGGCTGTGGGATGCAGGAAGAACAGAGGCTGGAAGAACACATGCAACAGGACAACATGTTCCAGTAGGGTGTTCACTGCTCACTCATCATCTGGTGTCCACCACTGAGTGAAGGAGATTGATTTACAGCCTTCCCTTCACATGGTGTTTGCACCTGCACTGCTTGCCCCATGTGGATTGTGTCCATTTTCTTCTACAGAACTTGAGCATGAAAGACATTGCTTCCTTTTAGACCAGGGCTAGTGAGGCTTTGCTCAGCAGGGAGACACAGAGAATCTGTTTTACCTGTAGTATGAGAGGATTTTATGTGGGAAGGAATAGGATCTTGATGAGTTAAATCTGGACAAAGTTCTTGACATCCTTCATGGGAAATGGGGAGTGAAGAGCTGGAGAAGTTAGAAGAAAAACAACAGGAACACTGTGCAGTATGAACACAAGACTCTGGCAAAAAGAAAATGGTATCTAGGGCTCAAGAGTCAAACTCAGAAACTCATGGCCCCTGTGCTAGAGGCACACCCACACTCTGGGTATTCGACACAGCAGTGGGCGCACAGGCAGGTAGCTCTTTCTGTGGCTGCAGGGAGCTTTTGACAGCAGCCCTGTGCCAGCAGCCATCAGGCAAAGAGCTGGGAGCCCCACTCCTGGTGCCGAAATGCGTGGAGGCTGCTCACCCCCCATCACTGCTCTGGTCGTCCCCATATTTACCTGCTGCCTCGCTGCAGGCAGTCAAAGCTCTTGGCAGAAGACAGCCCCTGATGGCTCCCCTCCCCTGTTGGTTGTCATTTTTTTGGCACTTGGGTTGGCTGTGTGTGCACAGGCATATGCACACACGCCCTCCCCGCAGATATGCACAGGGTGTGGTTACAAGGCATCTGTAGGGTTTCTTCCTAGGCAAGGACATACTTCTATTAGCCTGTATTTACACAGGACTTGGAGAACAAACTAAAGGCCAGCCCTGCATATGTTAAGAAACACCCTGAAACCAAGAGAAGAAACAAATAGTACTGGGAACCATGTTTTAGTAACTCGCAAGAAGCAAACAGCTTGTGTAAGGTATGAAGTAGCTGCATGAGCAGACTGAGTGGACTTATGCCACTGAAGAGCCTTGAAACCAGTTGAAAATAGTCCATGTTGAAAAAAAAAATGTTCACTAATATGCATGTGAAAATTTTTCACAATGAAGTGGAAAAATCAGAGATAACAATAGTGGCATCTGTCTGAGGACAGTTGCTACCTTCTTATAACTTTTTTTTTTTTTTTTTGCATCTGGTTCCATTTATGACTCATACTTCCCAAACAAGCCATATGTTGCTGCAGAAGGCCTTTAACTTTGCTTGATTTGTATTGAGCTGTATTCCTGGCTGTCAGCCAAGTAAATGTAATAAAACCACTTTTTCCATCAAAAAATAAAAATGAAATCCCATTTGCAGTGAGATTTAATTAGCAGCAGCCAGTAAGTCATTTTGGTGTTGAAAGCATGCACACTCATGTTTTGTTATAGCCTGATTTGCACCTTCAAACTCCATTGTAGCATTTTATTTGTTATAATACAAAAAGGTTTCCTCTTCCCCTGCCTCAGCCTTCATTCCAACTGCACAGCCTGTAGCATTTTGAATGATGGCAATTTTTTGGAAAATGTTGCACTCTCTGAGCTCTTCTCTTCAGATGTAACATTGTGCATCATCTATTTAGAACTCTGGGGCATGTATTGAATCTGCAAGGCAAGGTTTTGGTAGCAGGAGGGGCTACAAGGCTGCCTTCCGTGACAAGTTGCCAGAAGTTTCCCCCATGTCCAATGTAGCCAATGCCAGCCAGCTCCAAGATGGACATGCTGCTGCTCAAGACTGAACCCATGAGCAGCAGTGGTAGTGCCTCTTGAACAGCATATTTAAGAAGGGGAAAAAAGCCTGTGCGACTGAAGCTGGAGAAGAGCAATAGAATATGTGAGAGAAACAGCCCTGCAGACTCAAAGGTGAGTGAAGAGGGAAGGGCAGGATGTGCTCCAGGCACCAGAGCAGAGATTCCCCTGCAGCCCCTGGTGCAGACCATGGTGAGGCAGCTGTGCCCCTGCAGCCCATGGAGGTCCATGGTGGAGCAGAGGTCCACCTGCAGCCCATGGAGGACCCCGTGCCTGAAGGTGGCTGTGACCCCATGGGAAGCTGGCACTGGAGCAGGCTCCTGGCAGGACCTGTGGACCCATGGAGAGAGGAGCCATGCTGGAGCAGGTTTGCTGGCAGCACCTGTGACCCTGTGAGGGACCCACCCTGGAGCAGTTTGTTCCGGAAGGACTGCACTCTGTGTTAAGTGGAGGGGTGGAGTAGGGGAGGAGTGTGAGGAGTCTTACCCCAGAGGATTAAGGAGCAGCAGAGACAATGTGTGATGACCTGACCACAGCCCCCATTTCCCACCCCTCTGCACCACTGGGGAAGAGGAGGGAATAGGAAAATGGGGAGTAAATGAAGCCTGGGGAGAAAGGAGGGGTGGGGAGAGGTGTTCTTAAGATCTGACTTTATTTCTCAGTATCTTACTCTGATTTGATTGGTAATAAAAACAGTTTCCCCAAGTTGGGTCTGTTTTGCCCATAACTAGTGACTGATCTCTCTCTGTCCTTATCTCAACCCATGAGCCTTTCATTAGATTTTTCTCTCCCCTGCCCAGCTGAGAAGGGGAGTGATAGAGTGGCTTTGGTGGGCATCTGTTGTCCAGCCAGGGTTAACCCACCTCATGACAATGATAATTTTAACATCCTAAGCACCAAGCTGAAAATTTATCTCTGCTGAAATAGGCGGTCTATCATAAAACTTGTGTATAAAATCAGGACCTGGCATCCCATTAAAACATACAGGATACAGGTGACTAAATCACCATCACTGCTGATGTTTCTGAAGCTAACAGACTAAAGCTAAAGGAGGAAAGAGACTCTATCCTATCTATTTTAAACAGTCAGGGCATTTCTTATTCACTGCTCTTTTTAATTTGATGAAATTCTCAGGTAGTGTGTATTGTGACAACATTTTTCGTTCCTGTCTCATATTCCCCCAGGGAGGAGCAATGTTTGACACCATTGGCATTATTTTAAATACCTTAATTTTAATAAAAACAGCAAACCAAACCATTGGAGGGTTTAACTTGTCCCCTTTCCTGGAAAATCAAGACTGCAGGAGCCAGGAAATTTTGCAAGTTCCAGAACACAGAATTTCCAAGTGTTTTTTGGGAGCTCCTGGGACACAGACCAGCCAGAGCAGCCCCAAGCAGAGCATACTCCAAGGGCAGCAGCTCTGGAGCCTCTGCTGGCTCCCTGACCTGCCCCACTCAGCTGAGCCCCCCAGCCAGCACTGCCCCACCAGCAGCTTTCACAGCAGTGGCCAAGGCAGCCCACAGCTGTGCTGTGGCAGCTAGAGAGCAAACCAAGCCAAAGTTTAGGCTGCCTCACGCAGCATTAACTCCCACTTGGATTTCTGCATGGAAATCCAGCAGGTTAGTGCAGGGCAATGCTCTAGACAGCAGCTGATCCTTTGCTCCTGCAGTCTGGCAGGAATCCAGCTCTGCAGAGAGCAGCAAAAACGTTTCACAGGATCCTGCAGAGCAGGGGCAACACCACAGGGGAGTTATCCCTCTCAGCTTCTTCCCACTGCCTGCATTAATTGATGGACCAGGCAGCAGGACTCAGCTTATAATATCACCCGGTTCCCTTCAGCCCCACCCTGACAGATCAGCTGGATCTGAATACCCTTTGCTCGTGGAAAGGCCAGAGGAAATGCAGATGGAAAAAGCTATTAGACTATTTAGCTCATCTTCTGCCAGAGAAGGACTGCTCCCTGAAGTACTCCATCCCTTTGCCTGATTTTCCTTTTTTTTCCAAAGTAAAAAGACCCCTCTCTTTTGTATGTCCAAGGAAAACTTCTGACAGATTAAAAATCAGGCAAAAATGTCTTGCTGTGCCAGCCCCATGTGTTAAAATGTCATCAATAAATATGAAATGGAGAGGAAAAACTTTGTCACAAAACTGGTCAAAGCCTCCACTTTATCATTTACATTTTTCCTGGCAGTAAAATGGAACAGGGTATTTCAGCCATCAATATTGGCTCATTGTTTCATTCATTTGTTTTTTTCCTCCTTTTTTTTCTAGCTAAATAAAGATGTTGTGGAGGAAAGAAAGATTGTGGAAAATAACAAATGGAAGTGAAGTGCCAGACATCATTAAGTTAGTCATTAAGTTTTTAAGGGCCAGATTTTCACATGTGCCCAGAATCCAGCAGTTTCTGCTGATAACAAATGCTCAGCACTTCTGAAAACTCTGACCACTTCATCTAAGTGCCTCAGTCAAAGTCCAGCTCTTCAGGAAACCTGGCTTTTCTAAGAGTCACTCCTTCAAAATAACCCTTCAGAGATTTTGAGTGTATACATATTTAGGAAGAATTAGCACACAGGTTCTTCACAAGCCTTCCTTTGCCTTGCAGACTACTGCTAATGGGCTAATGTGCCCAGAGGATTTAGGGCTTTTATAGCAGAAACAAGGACATTCAGGGACTGCCTCCTTCCATGGCGCAGAGCTGCTCCCCAGGCCCCAGCAGAGCACAGCTGAGCCAGGCAAAGACCTTTGCTTCTCTAGGAACAGATGGGAACCAAAAAGGTTGAAATGGCAAAATGCCAAGTGCTCTGACATTCCTCGGCAACTTTAGCAGCAAGATTTCTCATCACCTCATGGAAACAAGCCTTCAGAGAGTACACCTCCTGCCGTTAAAATGAATGTGGAAATTCCATTAGTTTCTATGGCATGGTGTCAGCCTCTTCTTATATTCTGGCAGGAGGGGGGGAAATGCTGTTCTTCAGTAGAGAGCTGGATCAGCCTCCACTGGCTTTCTCCAGCTCACTGGGTGCTCATGGGGCTGTGTGCTGCCATGCATATTCATCCCGGCTGTTTCGCTTTGCAGCGCTCCTGTCAGTTCAGAGATGTCACTCACCAGGAAGGTATGCAAAAAGGCAGTTTATATAGTAATATTGTTTGGCTTTTTTTTATTAAGCCTCCTGCTGACCAAGCTCCCCTCGACATGTCAGCTTCAGAATGAATATTCATACATTGCAGAAAAGCAAGGAAACTCACTGGAGCAGAAAATTTTCCTGGTTTTCAGAAAACTGTTGTTTTCTTCTACCACTGCTCCCTCCAGCCTGCAGTCCAGCCTGCAAATAGCCAGATCTCATAGGCTATTTGTATGCTTGAACAGACCTTGGAGGTATTAGACTCCCAGAGTCTCTTGGCTGCCCTACAGCAGAGGTGCACTGGTGCCTGATATGCCTTGGGTGAGAAGCTTCCCTGAAGGACACAATTTTGCAACATATACAGCAATGCACAGTGCAAGAGAAGACCATCCATATTTCTTAAGCTTAGAGAAAATGACACCAAGGCACCTTGTGCAGACACTTCCCAGTATGGAGAGAAGCAGTCATGCCTGTTCATCCTTTATGGGGATTCCTGTGGTTTATGGTCCTTGCAGGGGTCTGCTCCCAAAGATGAGTTTCCTTCAGTTCTGCTTCCACATAAGATTATCATGTACTAAAATATAAAGACATTTACTTAACTTCTATCATATGCCTACTAAAGCCCTACACATACATACAGGCCACCTCCATACTCACAAATTAAAGACATTCTTAGAAAGAATTTTTGTCACCAGGAACAATCATCTGGAAAAGACTTATGTACACACAGCAAATCAGCTTATTATAGCTCATGTAGGCATCATCACAGGGGCAAAAGCCCAACATTTCACAATGAAAGCTGTCTCCCATGTTCCTGCTGCTATTGGTGGTCCTGAAGCCAGTTAAAAGCAGGCACATTAAAGATAGCTGCAAACACACGTGACAGCTGTAACATATGTAAAGACCCCAAGTATAATTGCAGAAAAAGTCAAGCCATCCAGCATTTTCATCCTAAATTGACCTTACAGTAAGCATATGTTCATGGTCTGTGTTTAGTGTGTGTAATCTGTGTTTGAGAAAAGGGCACAGGAACATTGTCACAAACTCAGTTTGTACACAGACTGCTGATTTTTTCATGCAGGCATTTTAACTGAGAAAAAAAAACCGCCAAAATAGTGACTAGACTAAAATATATGATGTGCTGTGCAGGTTTTGCATTGGATATCCTGGATTTACTTTAAGGACATTCTTCAGAGAATATCGATTGAGATTTTCAGGGGTGGCTAAATGACTTAAAAGGATAACTCCCATTGACTTGTTCCACTGGACAATGAAATAAATCAATAAGGCTTGTTCTCCCTGAGCTATTTAGGGCAAAACCTGATAAAGGATTCAGGCACTGTAACACCTAATTTCTGGGATTTGTTCCTCACGCTGAAGCCCAGAATTTTAAGTTTTGGCCTGCCTCCATTGGACATAGGAGAGACAGCCACCCCAGAAAGGAGCTGGAAGCTAGGTAGGAAACATGTTTGGAAACTCTGGTCTCCAAGCTGTCTAGATGATTTCAAGCAGGGAGCTGCTTGAACTCAGTCCTTGTCCTTCTAAGGCTCTGTCACACCACTCTACTCACCAGCCTTCCAGGCAGCTCTCTTCCTACTGAGCAGGACACATCCAAACAGCTCTTCCTCTTGGGAACAGTAGGCTACAGTATTGATGATCCAATGAATCTTGAATATTTTGTTTCACAGTAGCAGAACTTCAGCAGGAAAGAAAAAACTTCTATTTCTAGTGGGGCACTTTAGGACACTCTCCTAGGAGACTGGAGATGTTGATCTAGCCAGTTTCAACACAGACTTGAGGTGGTTTGGTTTTTTTGGTTTTTTTTTTTCACATACTAAAAAATGGGGAGCAAATAATTAAACTAATCTGCAAGAGGTGGTGACAGCACTTGCCAAAAGTATAATTCAAGAGGGAAGCATATTTCATATGTCAGGTATTTTCAAAGGCCCACTCAGTAGGGCAGGTCCCTTGGAGGATCTAGGGCAAGAAATACATACTTTCTGGTGTCCAAGTCAATGTGGGAGTAGAAGAGGCATAAAGCAGTTCCAAGAAGAGAAGTTCAACTCATGCCCAAAAGCAGGAAACAGATTCAAACAAGGTGGGGCAACTTGTAAATTGAGGTGCCACTAGGGTTAAATGGGAGTTGACTGGAGCATTCTTGAATTGAAATTTTTGTACTTAAGTCCCTTGACTCCATTTGGGTCTGTTACAGCTAATTATGCCCTTTATTGGTGCTAATTGTCATGCACTGCTGGCAGTGTGTCCTGCATAGTCCACATAAAAGTATTTACCATGTGATGGAGTTACTGCCCTGAGTCAGAATCTAAAGCTTCATAAGAGGATTGTGCAGGCAGTTATATGAGGCTGATACACCCTGTTTTGCTGACGCGAGAAAGTCCTGAAGTGACTCTGGTGACAGTATTCTGAGAGAAGGAAATAAAGAGAGCTTGCCAGAGCATCTGTATTTCCCTCGTGCTTTACAGAAAAGACATATGGATCTTCATAGAAAATTATACCCTCCTTGAACAATGTAACAGGTAATTATATTCCTGACGTAGAATTTTTTTAGCACATCACATATAAGAATCCTTGTTCGGTTCTGCAGTTTTCTAGAGTGGCCTGTTAAATCTCTTTAAAAACACAGAATGTTTACATCAGAGACCTCAGAGTTACACTTCTTGGTCCTGGCAGACCTATGTGCACCCACTATGTGCACGGGCTATTGTGGAGGATCCCCCTCCCCATCACCCTCAGAGGGGCTGTCTCACACAGGCAACTCCAGTCTTGCCCAGAGACCAACATTCCTGGCAGAAGCCATGTGGCTGCATTCCCCCAGCATGGAGGCTGAACCCTTAGGCTCAGCACAGCGGGGCACAAACAGCCCCACACTGTCATCTCTGCAGGCAGCTTGAAGGGGCTGCGCTGGGAAGTGTAGGCAGAGCGTTCATGGAATTACTTGCCCCCCAGTCCCAGTTGCTGTGCTTGCTGTGTTGATTCTGAAAATTGCTCATGGCTGGGAAAATTTTGTCAGAGATGTTTGCCATTCCTCCCCCACACCCTTTCCAAAGCATGAAAAGTCATCATTGATGCCCAGGCCTTGTATGAGGATATGTTTTTTTTTCAAAGCACTGTATACACATTAGCTCATTAAGAAAATACAATTAAGATTACCTGAAACCTCTTTAGTGTTGCTCCATTGGAACCCAAAAATATCACATATAATTTCAGTGATACTTGCTCACTGACTATAAAAAAAAAATGCCCCAAGGCTGAAAAGGTGGATGGCAAATTGCAGCTGCAAATTAATTAAAATAATCAGACGAGCCAGAGGTAACTCCCACAGTAAGAGGGTTGCCTACAAAGGCAATGTTAATAGAGCATTTACCATCAGGGGTTGCCTGGTTCCCTTTTAATAAAATATCTGTGATTACCTGATTAGCTGATCATTGTGCAGAGCATTTTGTTCTCAATACAGCCATGAAGCCCAGGAGGAGAAAGGCTTTTATCAGATGGTGCTTGTTTATTTAAAATGTGTAATTGAGTTCTCCTTTTTTTTATGTAAGCATGATCCAACAGGCTGCTCATCTCCAACTACATACACTGCTTCTCCTCTCTCCAGCCTGAGATGAGCCAGTTTTCTGGCACACACTTGTCTTGGCAAGGTTACCACAATGATCTGGAATAAAGGCAGAACATTGCAATCGGTATGAGAAGCTAACCTTTAATGTTTAGAAGTGGTCACCATCCATTATGGCATTACACTAGTCATATGCCATCATGCCAGGATTACAGCATGCCACCTGTGGTTCTGCCCCTACAAGGTATTACTGGAGAAATAAACTGTTTTATTTTGATAATATCTGAGAAAACCAAAATATGATCCACATTTTTCACTACCACTCGCATTTTTAAGGGCGCTTCTCGTGCAGGATGCTGGAACACCAATAAACTTGGAAAATTCAAAGAACACATGAAAACTAGACACCTCATGCATGTAACTGTATATTTATTTCTTTTTAAAGAACACTCCTTAAATGTATTTTAAGTCAATATACAAACTTGTTTTCACAGATTTATAATCCACTAAATAGCACAAAATATAATCTAGGTCGTTGGTTTCGTTCATCTGTGCGTATGCATGCGTGTGTTTGAGTGTGTGAGTGTGTGCGTGCGTGCAATCACGCATGCTGCTGGTGGTAGTGGTAACCCACCACACGTGTTCAAACACAAGCCCGGGCACCTCCTCCCTTTCCTCTGGAGCAAACCTTGCCCAGGTGGAGACCCTGCACTGGAAGACTGTGACTTTCTTGCCCATGAAACCCATTTGAGAAGAGGCCGGGGTGGTGGGGCTCTCTGCCTCGCCAGCAGGACCACACACCCCCGTCCACGGGACAGGACGGATCACGACAGAACGGGAGCCTCTCCTGAAGCTGACCCAGGTATTGCAGTAGGGAGTGGCCAGCTGTGGAGTTCAAGTGCAAGGAAACACCTTTTTCTCCTCTCCAAACCCCTCTCTGACACTCCAGGGCACTTCTTCATGACACCTATGCCCCTTGGTCAGCCCTCAGGAGCAGGGGACTGCCAGGCTTGGCAGGGCGCCGTGTGTCCAGCCAGCAGACCAGCTCCTCACCCAGCCCCAGGCGGCCGTAGGGGCCTTGCACCCTGCTGCTGGAGGCCAGGGAGCAGGTCAGGATGCTGCTGGGCTCTGCCTCCCGGCAGCCAGCAGTGCCCCGGTCCCACTTCTAGAAGCACCAGCATAGCAAATCCTGCCCATCCCGGTGAGCTACACAGATGGCACCAGTGATGCACATATTTACATGGGGTGGAATGTTTTCCCATAGCTTTTTAAGGAGTATATAGATCAACATGTTCACATAAGACCAAATACTTTTAATATATTTATAACTGTTTTATAAAGCTTTGAAAAAACTCACAATAGCACATTGTTTTACTTTAATGCTTTACGGTACTATCAGTTTAAAATCACAATCAGCACTTAAGTTATAGTCAATCCGGCAAAGAAGAGACAAAAAAAAATTACAAGAGTTAAGAACTGACTGATACATCTTTTATCTTTTTTTTTTTAACTAATGCATAAGTGCAGAATAAGATAAGATACTCTAGTTTAAATATCTTGTTTTACAATATACATTTTGTTCTAATTACGCAACAGTAAATCCCATGCTTCACATAGAAAAGCAATCCACAACATTAAGAAAAAAATTTACAATTTATGAAACAAAGTAAATAAATATTAGTATTACAGAATCAGAGCTGTACATAAAAGCTGTTCAGTTTTAATCATATAAAAATATGTTTTAGTGCAACCTCACATATATTGATGCTGTTCTGTTTTACATCATTTAGATCCAAGTGTCCAAAAAAGGAAAGAAATTACATTTATTACAAAGCAGATACACAAATTCTAAAATATGTACAAATTACTGCTAAAAAAATGCTTATAAGAATATAAGCAAAGTAAAGAAAAGGCACAAACATCTGTACAATTTAAAAGTACCAGACCCAATAAGAATTTCAAATTTAGTTTTGGTCAGGCTCATGATGACTTGTTACTTTATCTAATTCTTTTGATATAACAAAAGTATATATAATAGCAAACTACTGTAACTTAGAACAGGCATGCTGTAAAGTTGAATACTTTTTCTATCTCTAGAAAAAAAAGAAAGTGGGGTAAATGTGTGGGCAAAAGTCTCCATGCATCTCAGATCAATGCGGCTTGCTCTTCTCAGATGACGGATCTTTCCTTTCCTGTGTGCTTGATGGGGGGTCGCTCCTGCTGTGAAAGCCCAGCTGCTGGGCATCCACAAAGCTCTTGCTGTAAAAGGTGGGATGGGCTAGTGCAGTCTGTGATGTACCAAAACTGTCCTGTTCACCACCGTGCAAGTCAGGATGGGTGGCTGAGGCACAGGGCTGGCCCGGCTCAGATCCACTAAAGTGTTTAATGCTAAAATGTGCACTTTCTAAGGGTTTCTGGTGAGGCTCAGAAGGCCTCTGCAGCTGCTCCGCCCCATGCAGAACGGCTTCTTCTGTGGCGATTCGCAGAGAGGCTATGGCTTTTGTACAAGTCTGTATGTTCTCCTCCTGCTCCCTCTCGGTGGCCACGACACTGTCCTCAGATGTGCTCTGCGCCAGCAACAGCAGCGGCGAGGAGGGTGCGCTGGGGGGAGCAGCGGGGTGCAAGCTGTGCGGAGAGGTACGTTTCTCGTGGTGCTTAGAAATACTGTACGATTCTTTTGTGAGGGTTTCCACAGTTCCTCTTTGCTTCTCCTCAGAGACCTGCCTCTGCAGGGCCAGAGTGGACGGAGAATGTAAACCTGAAAGGGCCACGGGGACTGAATGGACCATCTGGATGCCCCCAATAGGCATCATGGGGATAGGTGCTCGGATCTGCTGCTGGGAGTGTAGTGGAAGATGACTGAAGACGTAGTCACTCGGCCCCTCGGGGAACAGGCTAGACCTGCGGTGCTCCATGCCTCCTTTTTCTCCATATATGTTGAAGTAAGGTGCCTGAGACAACCCCCGTCTCTGTAACCAGAAGAAAAAAAGGGAGATGTCAGCGCTGCTACTAGCAGAATTCTTGTCTGGCTGCCAAACCACCTATCTGCTTTCCTGTCTAACACAACCTCCCATTCACGAAGCACCTTTCATCCAGGTAGATCCCAAAGCATTTGGAAAACTCCACTATATGCATATCCAAACAACAGAGAAAGTTTTGCTCAGCTCGGCCCGACAGGGCTCATGCCTCTGAGGTGAAAGGCAGTGGCCAGTTAAGAGAGTTCAGCAACACAATGCAGCAATTCAGGTCAGGAAGTGGAGGGTATTATATTCAACTGAAACATTGAACAGAATTTGGGGTAGATAGATTTTCCTTCCCCAGGGGAAATTTGGCCAGGAGATACATCTTACCCCCCCTTTTGGAAAATTATGCTGGTATTTGGAGTTTTTTGCAGAGAAATACACATCCAAACATGCCCTGCTCACCACCACTGCTTGGCATAGCAGGGAATATCTGGCAGCATGTATTTTCTGCCTTCTGAAAAATTTGCTCTTGAGCCTCAGAGAAGGCACTGGGAGCTTTACCCAAACCTTGGTGAAAGCAGATGCGTATTTCCATGCAAGTTTAAGTGTCTCTGTGCAATGAAGACACAAATTTTTCTAGTCATTGAGACAATGGAGCACCCCTCTGGCTTATCTGCAGTGTAAACAATAAATAATAACAAAAACAGAGGCATCAGCTGTGAGCAAAAGTGATGACTTTGTCCCAGGGAGACTCACCCACTCATAATAGGATTGAGAAGAATGGGGGATTTTGTGACGGCTAATAAAAGCCAATCTTGCAATATTGACATTTTCACTGCCTTCCCATTAGTTCCTGCCTTGGAAGAATTAATAGCTCCATCTCCATTCAGTATTAAATATGCCCTGGGCTTTTGGGTTCCTTTTTTTCCTTCATTCTTAAGTTTTAAAATTTGTTTGCTATTTGATGATTAAGTATCATTTATTGCTGACCAGAGGAGTAATGATGACAGAAGTGCAGGATGACATTTTCATAATTATGTGTGGAATTTGGCCACACAACTCTCAGGGACTTTCATATGAAATTAAATGAATGAAAATGCTCATCTCTGCTCTGTAAATTGACCAAACATGGATCAATTGCCCCGGAGCTGTAATGCTACCACAGCCTTGGTGTGGCAGCCCGAGGACTGTGCTGCTTAATGCCAATGCATTAAAGTGGCAGCACTTCACTGCTGGGAAATCCTAGCTCTCACGGCATTAGGCAACCTCTTGATCCCATCCCAGGGAGCTGGTTTAGGGGGCAATTAAAGATTCAGTTTCTGTGCTACCCAAGGGCTCAATCTCACTGTGCTCAGATGCTTTGTCCTGCTTAATATAAATCAATGTCGAGACAGGAAAGGGTGACCCATAATCACCAGACTCAAACTTCAGAGATATTATTCAGAGACTAATCTATGTTGGGAATTTTCCTATTCAGAAAGTGAGACGCTTGAGTCTCATAAAAGAGAAACTGTCATAAGAAAGCACAGTGACAGCACATTATATTGCTGAATGGGGAAAACTTTACAAAACAAACTGCAGCTGCCAAGCCACAAGACTTAGTTCACCTACCCTGTCAGTCCTTCCTATCACCAACCTCACCTCTGCACAGCTGCTTGCCCCCTAATTTTTTTTCCATCTTTGGTCTGTCAACCACTTTCTCTGTCATGTTGTCCTTTGGGATGTTTCCTACACCATGACATTTATCACTATTACATCTGATGTGAACTTGGGCTAAGGGAAATTGAGTTAAAAAAAAGAGTAAAACTCATCAAAGAACAAACCTAGTCACACACAAATCTCTGAGAAAGACATTGACTTCATGTTTTACCCTGCCAGGGTTTCAAAAGGGAATAGAGCAACAGTCTGTCCTTGTTGGACAGAGGTGGCTTACATGACAGAAACTGCTATGTGCTTTAAGATGCGCAGCATCATCCAATATATGCCTCATATGACCAATTTTTACATAGGCAGTGACAGTCTGGGCATGTCAATGGACGTCTTCCAAGCCTGGCTGGGCTTATATTGTATTATTTTTCTCTAGCTCTGGCAGGTACGTTTGGAAATAGACAACATAAATGGTTACAGGCACTAATAACTGTTCCTACCTCTTACCCTGCTTTTATTTCCTTTACCAATATCTAGCATTTTCATACCTACAAGCAGACACACATATACATATTCATGGGGAAAGACTGCCTTTTTTCAGCAAGCATCCTGAAAATCCAAAGACTTGATTCAGTTGACAGGGCAAGTATTAGATCACAGAGCACAGTGCAGGAAGTTATGGCATCTTTTTGCAGTGCAGTCAGAATGGGTTGCTGCCAGTGCCGTGAGATGAGCTCCTCTCTTTGGCAGGTAATGGTAATCCAGTTCGTTTTGTATTAACTCTTATTTGTTACAATTTAGCATATTTCTCTTCAACTCCAGGTGACATATAATTTCCCAAACAACAGTATTCCATAGCAGCTTTTCACTAAATGCTCTGACCTGGTCACAAAGCTAGACTGCCACATCACACCCCTGAGCAAAGCTATATCCAGCTTCACAAGTCCCCCAGAATGCCTCAGGGATGAGATAGGGTTTACCCTGTATCTGGTACATCATCCAAATCAGGCTGTGGGAGATTAAGAGGAAGATCACATTTCAAAGCCAAGCACCCTTCACAGACATCCTCTGGGCAGCCTCAGACCACAGCTTGCAAAAAGATGCTGGGTGGAAAACAGTCTCTTTGATTACAACATCATAATGTACTTGAGCTTTTTAAAGTTAAAAACCAGAAAACATTGAACTCCACAGGGAAATTCAATAACAGACCATGTTACCAATGTGTTTTCTGAAAAACATAATGCATAATAAGCTGACTGTAACTCCATGTGGCCTTCAGTTTCAGGATCAGCTCAATTTGCAGCCCTACAGAGAATGTACCACAGTAGCCCAGATACACCAGTGAACCTATTTATAGTTTACCTGGACTTCAGAAGTTGCTGGCTCTCTGTACAAGAATGCATTTCACTCAAGGTGACAAAGTAGTGAGTGTTTGGGAAGGAATTCAACATCCATGTCTGGGATGATCAAAGGACCTTAAGCCCTATCAACTTTAAAGTGGTCATAGAGGTGCCTAGTTCCCATCAACGTTTCTGAATATATCAAGACAGGCTTTGGACTTCAAAATGAATGAGATGAGCAACAAAATGGCAACACAAGCAAAATCCACTACCCTCCTAGAAGCTAAAACAGTTGTGAGAGACGAGTCTGTACCACTCACAGCAAGATAGCTTCTCGATATCATTGTGTCTATCCCAGGACTGGAAGATGAGGCAAAGGTTCTGATCTGCACTAGGAAGCAGCAGGGTGCACTAAGGGTTGGGACAAGCTGGAATGGAGTGAAACTGTTCGTTCTGGATCCCATATTTGCAATGCAAGTGTTGCGGGTTTGGAAGGGAAAGTTGCTTCAGATTAGCCCTACGTGGTCTCTTTGCAGTCACTTGAATGACCACTCACAGCTCAAGTGTACCTGCTGCCCTCCTGGTGCATATTTTTTCAGTTTAATTTCATCTGACAACAATCTAGATCACTTACTCCAACACTGATCTGAAAATGTGAGTCAAAGCACAAAAAAAGTGACAATAGACACATATGCCTGATTCAAACTAAAATGCTAACAGAGATTCACTCGAGGTGAACAAATGAAACCTTCCCATTCCTTCTCATTCTCTCAAGACTGGCAGAAGACGACTGGGAAGAAGAATCTGAGCCCTTTGATAATGGCATCAACCTACTCAGAAAGGAGAGAAACTACTGGCATTGACAGAAGAGAAGATCCCGAATGCATTTAGAGAGCAGAGGATATCTGGCTTTAATTTTAAAGACGTCAGTTTAACTTGTCAAAGCCAAGTGTGACCCAGCATACACTAGAGCCTTAGGCTACACTGGAGAGAGTATTCTGTTGCAAGAGTGTATCCTGTTATTAACTGCCAAAGGAAAGAAAGGTGTGTATTTTTCTGTATTTTTACATCATCTGAGAAAATAGTTACTTTCACCATGCTCTTTCCCACTTCCTAAAGAAATAATTTAAATTGCTTTGTATGTGGTGCTTTCAATGCCAGAGCACTTCACGAGCTCTTTGCACAAGATCACTGAAGTGCATGGACATTCAGCAGGAAACAACATGAAGGGCAACTAGACCATCACTGGCCAAAGTGACTAGAGCAAATTCACCACTTTCAGTTGAGAGGAAAGAAACCTGGCCTCTTCTGAGAACTACAGGCACTAGAAGAACAAAACTGCTCTTACTCCTGCAAGGACTGGGAACCCAATGCAGCTCTTAAAGTATTTTAAGGATTATAAGCTGACATGCATCACCAATGCTGCTGCTGCTAATGATGTTCTGGTTTGCTGGATTTCACTACTCTAAAAGTGAAAAACAACCTTTATTCCTTTTTTCTTCTCTGACAGCTTTCATTTATAGCATGCTCAGGTGTGATTTGTCTTCCCACACGCTGAGTATAATAACTTGTGTTTCACTTAAACCTGCCTACTGTTTGGCTAAAGTATGTCTTCCAGAAAGACATCAAGAGACAAGGAATCCATCTTTCCTTCCTTGCAGTCATTTGTTGCAACGGGCAGTCAGCTTCACTTGTAATTTCTTCATTTAAGTTTGCCTGGGCTCCACTTCCAGTGATGCCTCTGTTCAGGCTGCAGTGACTCTGCTGAGGTCTGGCCTTCTCTCTCAAAACACTCAACATGCCTGCTACTAATGCTTTCTGCAAGACAACTGTAAGATCTTTTACATTGTGTTTTCACTGCCACATGCCTGAATCTACCTCAAAAATAAGGTAAGCACTAGAAATCCATCTGGCATGGTGGACTTTCTAAAAGAAGGAGCTAGGAGTGCTAAGAGAGTCCTTACGATGTGCTAAATGCCTTGCTGGAAGGTGTGCACAATGCACAAAGAAAATATTACAGCAAGAGCTGTCAGATGGCCAAGGATGACTGGACTGTTAGCATACCCTTCTGTGAGCATCATTACACATCCAAAATCTTTACTACAGATTGCCAGTGTGTCTCATGTGGGACATGAGGGACTGGGGCACCCCACACAATGCCAGCTGTAGAATCCCTTACGATCCCATTCATTTGATACTGAGACATCATGACTGGTTAAGCTGGTGACTCTTCACCCGCTTGTGCTTCCTCACTTAGTCAGAAGAACCCCTGGTGGGATTTGTAATCTCTCTCAGCTGTGCAGTGATCGCTCCTGGGAGAGTGCAGCAGCATTTCAGCATGCCCTTTCTCAAGGACCATTTAACCAGCCACCCCTCTTCGCTGCTCTCCTGGACAACTTACCAGGCTATGGGGCCATGCCATGTCTGAGAATTGAGAGAAGTACCTGTGTTGCTCTCTCCCATAAAAATGATCACTCATGTTGCAGCTTTCTCTTATACCCCAGAAATGCTGGGAAATCAGTTTTGGATGTGCCAGGCTGGCAGCATCTCAGCTCTTTTTGGTCCACCCCTGCTCCAGCCATCTTTACCCAGGTGCATCCCTCACTCCAATCCTGGGAGCAGATGATACATTAGCCTGACTCTACAGAAAAAATCATGCCAGAGCTCAGAAATGCTGACTGGATGAGCTCAGGGTTCATCTCTTATTCTCCACAGAGGAACACGCAAAGACTACATGGAGAGCCAAGAAGACTGGGAATGGAGAGGCAGGGAGAAGAGGCCAGCCAGGAGAATAACAGGGAGCAGGACCTTACTTCTAAAGATGTAATCTATTTGTGGAGGGGGTGCTTTGTGAATGCTAGGGCTGGTCAAAAGTGCCAATCTGGCAGTTTCTGAGAGCTGATTTACCGAAAGGGAAGAGCACAGACAGCAGCTGCACAAGTTTTGCATATTTCCACCCAGACAGTTGTGTCCCTGCCAGAACAGTCAGTTGTGACACCACTTTCTGTGGGGCAGACAGCTGCCTGTCCGTCTCACACAATAATATCCTTTAAATTCTAGCCACAGATCCTGATTTCAGTGGGCACTCTGCTTTTCCAAGAGGTTCCATTATCTCAGCATTTTTATTCCATTAAACAATCCTCAGTGATGGGCACCGTAGCTCAGGAACAGGGCTTTAAGCCTTGATCTTGGCTTGATCCTGCCTGAGAAGTAAAAGATGTTTTACAGTGCAGAAGCAAGCCTCACACACCAAGTAAGCTTTCTGGACTATTTAAAAATTTTATGTGTATATGTCTATGTCTATATATATATAAAATACAGTGAATATGGAGGCAAAAAATGCAAACCAGCCTAATTTCATTGAAGTTAATGGAATTAACTCAGGGTTCTACCAAGTGAAGGCTTGCCCCTTAGGCTGACTCTAGTGTATCTAAATGAATCAGCATTCTGACTTGGTCCCTGTCAGTTCTAAATTTCTTGAATTTGTTCCAGGACTTCCCACCAAGGCTCAAAGTTTATGCCTTCTTCTTCTACAAAGCTGCATGGATTTTTGAAATGCACAAATTCAGTAAGAGCACAGTTTTTGACAAGAGGAATGAAAGTATTTTTTCATACTTACTGAATGTCCCACTGGAATAGATTCAGACTGTAAATATTGACCCATGGACAATGCTGGATTATGGTACAAGCCCCTCCGGGGAGATGCTGCTCTAACAGAGGCCATGTATCTCCTCTCTCTCCTGGGAGACAAATCTCTTCGAACAGACACATCTTTCCCTGGTGACATTGGTCTCCTGGGCGATAGGTGACGTCTTGGCGACACGTCCCGTCTCGGTGATAGCTCTCTCCTCAGCACAGCCTCCTTCCGCGGGGAAAGGTGCCTCATGGGTGAAATATCTCTTCGGGGTGACAGATGCCTTCTGGGTGACAAATCCCCTTTTGGCATTAAATACCTCTTTGGTGAGTTATCTCTGTAGGGTGAAGAATCGTAGCCAGGTGACGATTGTCGACTGGAAGGTGAGAGGTCCCTCGGAGAAGAACTGGGATCTAACGAAAGCGTGTAATCCTCATCCATGCAGCTAGGTATGTCCAATCTGTCTTTATCAGGCTCTGAATCTGTACTCTTGCTCTGGAAAAACCTCTGATATTCTGTCATTTGTGTGTCTTCACAGGAGTCGCTTGGTGTTATAAGCTGAGTAACCTGAATGCTAGGTAAGGTGACCAAGTAACTGATGAGGGAAGAGTGTCCCACTGGAAGGGAGCCCTCAGGGGAAGCCCCCTGTGAAGCCCCAGCTGAGTTCACTGACAGGGAGGAGAACCGAGGGGGCTGCGGGCTGGTGCTTCTTGATCTGGTTTTTGGTGTCGAGTCTCCCTGAGTATCATCAAAATCATCCTCATCTTCATCATCATCATCATTGTCGTCGCCATCCTCGCCATCTGATTCCTCCGCGTCAGAAAACTGGTGCTCTGCTGACAGCCCTGCCAGGTTGCTGCTCTTCTCTGCCTCCTGCTGCATGTCCTCCATGTTTTCTGAAAGAGCCACAGCAAGTCCAAATGGTGAGCACATATCCCACTTCTCATGCAATGTCCATTCCCCACCCAGCTCACTCATTGCCATCCTGATTGTGATCCTGCCACACTGGATGCTTTTCATCTGGGATGGTTGCATAAAGTCATTCTTCATAGATTAAAACCGTATTTTTTTCAAAATAATACCTTAAAATTCTATATCTGAAAGGAGGCATGAAAGCATATTCATCCCACATTACCTTGCAACTTCACTAAATGTTGTCATCTCTCACATCTTAAGTGGAAAGACTGGGAACTTTTTATGAGACAGATGACAACAGGCCATACTTTTATTCCTAGCTCCTCTTTATGTAAAAAAAGTATAACACAGACAACTGGATAGGATTTTTTTTTTTACTTCCTGTTTATTAAAAACTTAAATCTCAATTAAAAAATGCCCCAAATATTCTTAATATATTTTCCCATGCCCAATACTGTGCTAAAGTGCAATGAGTCATTTGCATACTCCATACTTTCCATATTTTAGTTGGAATGAGGCCATTCCAACTAAATTAAATCATTTTGACATACCTGCTTCTTCAGTTTCAGTATCATCTACTGATGTCATTGATACTCCAAGCTCCAAGCATTTTTTCATGTGTGCTTTAGACTTCATATGTTTTGTCAGATTTCCTGTGGATCAGAGATTAATGTCATTAATGGACAACAACAAAGATCACTCTTCAAGTAAGGTTTTGCTGTATCTTAACTCCATTATCCGGCAGATGATGGGTTTTAGCTTTAAAAAACACCACAACAGACAGGGCTGACTCATCTAGACCATTGCCCTCAGAGACTTTTTAATGAGTTTTTATATCTCAAGAAAATAAAAAATTCAAATAAACTCAGGGCCTGAGAGGTACATAGAAATCTCCCCAATTTTCTCCTACATGATATTTAGGTACCCCAGCAAGCTAAAAAACTCCCTTTTGGATGTCATCTATTCCTGGACTCACTGTTCATTATATGTACAGACTGCCTAGACATCGAAGTAAGCCCCCTGCACAACAGCCATATGGGGCTCATGCTCCTGTTTACACAGTGGCACTTTCAAGATAAGGGTTCTCCCATTTCCTTTGCACGTGGTTTCCAAATTTTCTGTGTATTTGAAGCATTTTGAAGCAAAAGTACCCCACCAACAAAAAGACAGCTATGGGAGACTTCTCTGTGCAAGTTTACCATTTAGCTGCAGTCTCTGAACTGAGAGGAGCTGTACTTACAGCATCCACTTGGGATGTGGGAAATTCACATTCAGCTCCTAGATTTAGAGTATGGATCTAAATCAGACACAGCAGAGATTTGAAAGCAAATCTCCCATTCCCTTGAGGGAGCAATCTAACACTAGACTATTGGCTTTCTGGAGTGCCTGTCTGTTTTTTCACAGATAAAAAAACTGGGTTGAGATTGGCCCCAAGAGACATTTCATGACAAAGAATCTTGAGCACAAAGCAGAAGCTGGAGAAGATCACTCTAATCCATTTGCCACTTCAGTGCCATTTGCAAACACCCAAAAGGGAAAGCATGGCACAAGCAAACCCAACACACTACCAAGACATGGTGCTTCTTAGCTCAAGGAAAGCCCTCTTCAAATGCATTTATTTTGCTTCTGAGATGCCAACCAGCATCTCCAGATGGTGTGGCACGTGCCATCTGCAGCCAGGAGCACTGCACCACTCTGCTGGGTAGTGCAGGTGTGCTTAGAAACTCACAAGCCAGGCTCTTCTTCTCTGACTTTCAGTTCCAGCTAGTTCAAACAATTCCCTTCTCAGTAAGAGTTTCTTATTTTGCCTGTGCACTGCATGAAAAGGCTAATTTGGCCATTGAGGTTTCTGAGATGGCTAAATGCTCAGGAATACTGAAAACTTAAGTACCTCTGAAAGTCTGTCCCCTACTGCTCTCAGGAGAATAGCAACAATAGTTATGAGGCTGACAACTGCTTATAATCAGTAATAGACCAGTTAAATGCTTTTTGTACTTCAAACACTAACTTAGTCTCTTCTTACTCATGCTCTTCTTGCACAATAGCAAATCACCTCCTCCATGTTTCTCTATCAGAAATGCCAGCCTCAGCAAGCAATTTCACTTTTTTTTTCCATGCCACCTCTTCTTCCTGGAATGTCCTCTCTGAACATAGCTGTAAAACCATAACACAGTCAAGTACTTCCAAGTCCCTCCTCAAGACCCATTCCTCCAGCAATGTCAAATGTAAGCAATGAGAACAGCTCACCAGATGGTCTATTGGGACTACAAACAAGCAGTGCTCCTTTTCTTTGTCTCTACATGCCCAGGAAAGTTCTCATCTTATATTAGGTTGATGGGTCTACTACCATCCACCAGCTATTCCCATCTTTGGCACAGGAAGAAGTGCTGGAGTCATGGAAACTATTACAATTCTCAATCCTCAAAACAGCCATGAAGCTGCACTGGGATCTTGGGAGACATTTCCTTCAGCTCCCTTTCTCCCCCTTTGAGTTAAGTTCACTGCATTGGGATCAGAATCCATTTCTTTTGTCTGCCAAAGGAAGCTAAGAAACTGAGAATGTAAGGCTCATTTGGGCTGTGCTACAAAGAAATGCTACCAAGAAAAGGATTTTTTCTTTCAAGAGGATGGTTGCATCACAAATCTGAATTCCAAAGAATATCATTATCTGTGGCCTCAGGGTGACAAATGGAAGCTTTTTTCTGTGCTGATAAATACATGTGAACAGAAGCTATCAGATCTTTATTCATAATTAATGTCATAGTGGATGGAGTCGCCCATCTGAGAGACATACATTATTTACTAACTTGAAACTGACCCACTGTACAGCCTGTGAAGGCATGTATTCCACAGCAGCTGATGCTCTGCTTCTGCATTATGTCATAAGAAGTGCAGTCTCCTGGTAGCATTTAAGGGTTGCTGCAATTAAAATTTGCACCATGCAATAAGATTGGCAGAGTATTATTTTTCAGGGTAGTTCTTATGCTACCACATTTTTTCTGCAGACAGAAGAACCAGCCAAGAACCTATAGGTCTTAATGAAGCTATCTAAGGAGTCTCAGAGTCTTTCAAAATCCCTGGATCAATTAAACAGAAGAGAACAAACTCTATTATACAGTCCTGTATACGTAAACACAACAATTCTATTCTGAAGAAAATATTCTCCTTGATTGCAATAGATGCTTGGATCTCAGGGGGTAAAATAGCTCCAGAAGTGGCAAGAGTGCAGCAAAAAGGGTAAAATACCTTTAGTTTTGAAGGCAAAATTGCACAACTTGCATACATAAGGCCGGACATCAGTGTGAGTGCGGATATGTTTTTTGAGCATGCTTGGCTTTTTGCAGCGAATGCCACATTCTTCACAAATGTACTTTCCTCGGCCACGACCTCTGACATAGACATAATCCTCATTTGATTTATACCTGTTGGAAGAGAACAAGTATTTAAGTCATAGACTCTAAGTCTCATACATGCACAAACATCACTTCTACGCATCTGATCCTGATCACCAAAGCAAATCCACAGCAGTCCAAAGGAACTACTGAATTTTCAGTCTGGAACTCACAACGTATTTGGCTTCCAGTGAATGTACTGGTCCCCATGTATTTAAACAATATGAGACCAACAGGTTACAGTATGAGAACAGCATAAACACCTTGTCAGGAAACCAATGAACAACCATTCCTATAGACACAACTCCAAACATAAGCCTGCAGGTTGGATTTATTTCAGTTCACTGTAGTCTCATATAGCACAGACATTAACCACCACTGAAAACAGTGTTGTTTTGGAGCATGGTTCATTTAACTATTTTCGTGCATTTATCCCTTGGGATCAGATAAATCACATCCTGGAAATGCCTGTTTCTTCCCACTAACTATAAAGGGAACATGGATGACAAGCAAGGATGCATGCATTTACATTACAGACGTCTGACATTCCCAAAGATAAATTCCTCACTAAAGAGACACCTAATTGAGTTCACTCCGGTATGTGATGTTTGAGAAATAAAATGGTAAACATCAAACATGGATACTTAGAAGAAAGCTATTACAGGAATTTTACTTAGAACAGACATAAGCTTTCTATGCTATTTTTGCTGATCACATAGTGTGTAGGTAGAAAATAAATAATATATGAAAATCTATGTACAGCTGTACATTGTCTTTATTATCATGCTAAATTGGTCATACTGAAATCTAAAAGAGTCCAGGGAATCTACTCAGGCTGTTCTGAGGCTTGAGGACTGCTGGGCATTCCTTTAGGGAAGAATTCCAGCCTCATTCATCCAAAGTAAAATCCAGGAACTACAAGAACTGAGAAATAATATTTTTTCTCTCTGTCCTCCATTGCCCTCTTCCTAGGCAGCACAAAGTATTTTCAGTCACTCTGTGGATGCACAGCCCACAAAATATCATTGGTACTGACGTTCAGTACTTTAAATTAAAAAGGGACTGCGTGAAAGATTCTGTTAACGTGATGATAACTCTACAAGAAGAAAGTGGCAATTTTTGGGTTACAGAGCTGAAACATTTTTCAAGAGTGCTTTTCTTAGATGAACACTTTCCCATGTGTTCAGCTACATCATGGGCAATATAAATACTGAAGTTAACATCTTAGAACAGTGTCCTGTTCTCAAGTCCATCTTCTTATCTATTAAACACATCAGCTCCTCTTCCAACTGTGGATGCCTAAATTCAGGTTTTCCCATCTCATTTCCAACAAAATTGTCCCTCTCCCATTTCCTTCATTGTCCCTGGCAGCACGGGCAAAACTGGCATAGTCTAATATAATTTAATATTTAGTTATCTCTCTAGCAGGCTTTCTGCACAACATTTCTGTGATCTGAGTTGTCTGTCTGCCCCATTTCCCAGGTTCTTCTTCATATACACATGCCCATGACTGCTAGCCATCTCTCTATCCACTGCTTCATCAACTAACTCCAGGCTTTCTCTCACAGACAAAAAAAAGTCCATTATTGCTTGAAATACTGCCATTTTATCTTCCTTTCATCTCTCCTTACAGTCTGATTTTGCTGGGATGAAGTCTACCATATCACCGCTGACTGACAGTGGTAAGATAAATGCTATGCTATTGCATGTGCTTTTCTGTTTCTCCATCTCAGCTCTTCTTCTGCTTGACCTCATTCCACTAGCTTCTGTCACCTGTCAGATCCCATTGGGCACAAGGACAATGATAAAACATGTGTCTCTTCATCATTCATATAGATGGTTTTTGGCCACAACTGACCTTGACTTTTTAAGTATGCTTCATCATAACAATGACTGTAAGAGAAATGACACACACAAACTTGACATTTAAAGAAGGGCCGGTGCAAAAACTAAAAGACAAGAAGTCTGAGGCTACGGTGATTACCTTTTAGCCCTCAGGAATACCAGATCTTACTACTAACTTGTGCCTCTCTCAAAGCTTGGAGTAATTTTCCCCTTCCTACTACCTAATATCCATGTAAGGACTTTGGTCACTGCCACTCTAAGTTTGACTTGGATGAGACTCCTGATTTAAAATGCATTAACAAGTCTCAGAGTCCTACAATTTCTATCCAAAATGTAATTTTATTTGGATTTTTCTATTATAGTGTATTACTGATAGATAAAAAAGAGCAAACATAAGCAAACTGTGAATTCTTACTGTCAGCTGATAATGTCATTAAGCTAGGTGTCAGACGGGCAGGCATGCTCGTCCTGTACCTCCTTTCTTTGCACACCATTAGTAACTAACTGCACTGCAGCAAGTAATGAACTTCAAATTACTGCTTTTCTTTGAGGAACACTGCTTCATATCCCATCAGTCACATCTGCAGTCACAGATGATGGAAAGCAGATCTTGTGATTCAGATAATTTCACTTGAATCAAGCCACCCGCCAGCGGTCATAATGCAGTGGTTAGTTTCTTCCTTCCAAACTCCCTCTGCTGTGACGCTTACAAAACGCTCTTGATGGGCTTTATGCAGCAAGGTGGTGATGTGCTGTGGCATCTGGTGGTACTGGCTGATGGCTGGACTTGATGATCTTAGAGGTATTTTCCAACCATAACAACTCTGTGATTCTATGATCTACTTTTTGCCTCAATCCTGATTCTGTTCCTTCAGCTTCTCACTCATCCCCAGCCCTGTCTATCTGCTTTTTGCCCAGCTGCCATATGAATGTTCCACCCCACTGACATAAGGCAGCTGCAGAACTGCCCTGCCAGGTAGACAGGCTTTCCCAGAAACCAAAAGCAGATAACCACAGATCTTTCTCAGCTAAATACCTTCTTCACACCTATGAAACAAAAACAATCACTAAGCCTAAGGAAACCCATTCCCCCATGACAAGCAAAAACCAAAATGAGAATATCCTGCCGAAACAAGATAGGACCATCCATGCTTGTCTGTCCAGGGGAGAAAATGTGATACTAAGACAACTGACATTTGCAATTTAGTTCAATGCACTACTTGCTGAGAAGAGATGAAGGTATGCTTGAAGAGAGAAGAACAAAATAGCTCAACAAACAGCCAAGAAGAAGCAAGCACAGAAACCCACCCATGTCAAAAACTAGCTTTCAGAAGTCATAAACAATAACTCAAAGAGAAGGACAAATTCAATAACCAGGAGAGAAAGCCATGCAAGACATGACAATAATATCTAAGGTATATTACATTGATTTAAGAAATAGCCAAATGAATGTCTAGAATGGAAAGAAAAAAATATATTCTTCCACAAATAATTCTTGTAAAATATACCATAAAATTATTATGCATGAGTAAAGAGTGGACCTCCTGACATTGCATCACCTCATTCGCTGTAGTTTTGCAGGTTATTCATTTCTATTGAGGAAGCCCCACTCTATTGCACAGAATATTTGTTCTCCCCACTCCAGAAATTATCGTGCACATTAAGGTTCTTATGTTTTGTTTTGCTCAAAGGGTATCTAAACATACCCATGGTATTACTAGGAGCATTTCTAGGTGAAGTGTGAATTATATGCTTTTACTTAAATAGTTTCATAAACCTCATTGGTGTACGGGAAAACTTAAGTTAGTGCAAGCAACACACAAGATTTCTTGAAGTATTAGATAGTAGAGGCTTTTTATTGAGTGATTTTCTGCAGTTCACACTCATCTGAATCCTCCTTTTCTTAACACACTTTTACTCTTCTGACCTCTCATCATGCAGCTTACATCAAGGCACTATCTTCAGCTGGGTCATCCAAATTCAGAAATGCAACATAGTGGGAAGCAGGAAAATCTTATATTTCAAAGTGGGTGTGAGTTAAAGCAACAGCTCTTTAAATTTCTTGTAAACTTAGGCTCACTGCTGAATTTGGGTCACTCTTGTAAAGCCAGTCTCCTGGCTTAGGTACTAGACAAGGTACAACTATAGAGAACAGTCAGGATAAGGGTATCTGGGCCAGCACACCTATAGAAATCTCAAAAATAACATTTTCAGTCTTTCAGACAAGATGTAGGCTATACTCTTTCAGTGTTGCAGACTACAGAGAAATGGCAATGGTAATTTCACGGAGACTATTCAATCTTAGACAAAAACATAATGTCAATGAAAGACAACTGAGATTTTAAAGAGTACAAGCTGACAGGAGAAGGAAATGGATGTATGAATTTCTCACATCTCCCTCCTGACCCATTTTGTTAGCCCAACAAAACAGTGCTGTGACACCATCTCAGTTTGGTAAGACTGAAAAATGTATCTCGTTTAGCCACCTGACTATGCACTACTAAAAACTGGCAAACTAATTGCATTGTGTCAGAATTCTGTGAAGGAAACTAAACAATATCTTCCATTTTAGAGTATACTGCAGAGAAAAATAAGTGCCTATTTAATTTTCTTTTCTTAAAAAGTTTCATAAGCCTCAAAACAATGTTAATTTGCTTTCCCCTCTTTGTTATTTGTTTCTGTTAACACTTGAGTGATAGATTGCCACAGTAAAATTAAACATTATTTTATCAACTATACCTGACAGATCTATGGATTTGGCTTAGATGCCAATCATTTCATTGGCATTTTACATTTTATCTCCAAAAATCAACCTCAGTAAATAATACAATATTACAAGAATAAGACTAAGCATATCTGGTCAATCCATTCAAATGAGTGGAAGTACACAGTGCCTAAAAATGGAAAGACATCCTCATGAAGTCATTAAATACAGAGAAACTATATAGAAAATATCAAAATGTTAACAGCTCATCCATTTTTTGTAATTTGGAGTAAGAGCTCTCACACAGATGGAAAACAATTGTCTTAATAGTGAAGCAGAACCCAACGTTATCATGCAGGTACCCTGCAGTGCGTTTTAAGACTGACAAATACACAAAAAAGAAGTTGCTTGGGAGCTACAAGACATGGCAGGAATACAGGAGACTGTTCACATCCTAATTCATTCATACTCATTTTTAAATGTCTTTCAAATGACAGGCTGAGCTTGAAATTTCCAGTTATATTTTCTTACCCTCCTTCAAAGATTTTAATTCGTATCGGCTCAGTTTGTTTGGATGTAATGTCTTTATCTCCATGAATGTCTCCTTTTACTCTTTCTTTTATAATATTCCCCACTACTTTCTTTTCAAGCTTGCTGCCAAACAAGAAGAATGGCTCGTGTTTCATCTGCAGAACAAAGTCAAGGAAGGGTGTTACTGCTGGAGCACACAATAAACGCACACTTCATTTCAAATACTTTTAACATACCAGGTCAAAGCCAAACTCATTTGGTGCAACTTTATACGATGAATTAATCTGTCCCATTTAATTTGACAAAGAATAAGAGAGGAGGCAACATGGACAAATTTTTACAGGAGTCTTGACAAAACAGACAATACTGTATCTTTCCTCAGAAAAAAAAAAAATCATGGAAAATTATATGGAAAAGCCTCAGAAAGTAATTTATTGCCATTACAGAATTTTCCCTGGCACCATTAGCAAATACTTAATCTGTTAGGAAGAGTCAATATGTAAAAGACATTAAATGGATCTGAAGATCCTTACTCAATTTTGGCTTAATCTTTTCTTACAAATGCATGTGGATGTTTGTGTCTGACGCTGTTTAAATCAGGAAAAACAAAGGGCAAAATAAAAGGAGATAATGTATCAAGCTTTGGCACACACGAAGGGAGGGCTTTAAAAGCCTCACTTTTCACATCTGATTTTGAAAATGGAGACAGAGACAGAGAACAGCAGAAGTAGCAGAGCTTGCAGAAGGATATACTGAGGCTCAAAAGTTGTCTCAGGAAGATGTCACTGGCTGATTTCCCAATGGGGAATCTTTTTTTTTTAAAAAAAACCATTAACTCGCATTTTACAGTTTACTACAAATTTCTCATATAAACATATATTATTTAAATTTTATTAAAATTTCTTATTTACCTGAGCAAACTGCTTCCATGCACTTGATGATGTCAGTTTACCAGCTCCAGGTCTGTGCATAGCAGCCAGGGTGTAGATTTCCGTGGTGTTTTTCTGCTTGGACCTTAAAAGTGCTAAAGTGGTCTTTGTACTTAGCCCAGATGGGTTTGGGTTACATGAACTTATACACCATGAAGCATAAACAGAAGCTTTGAGGGTTGGTTGCTGAGTGTAGTTGGGTTTCGTATAGTTTAAGAAACACCAGCTCACAGTAGTAGTAGTACGCAGACTTGGGAACTGAAGGATCTGTTGAAAATCTGCCACATCTGTCAGGAGAATGGTTGAGGCTGTGACTTTCCCAACAGCATTAGATGACATCTGGACTAACATCCCAAGAGGTAATTTTTGATGTTTCAATTGGTCTTCTGTCTGAATTTCTCCTGGTGGCAATGAAGACCTCTGTGGACTCATGCTCATATCTGAGGCTGTTTCATCCACATCCAACTCTTCTGGTGAGTCTCTTCCTTCAGATGGGCCACTGGACTTCTGTCCTGGTGATGTGGAATCAAAACTGGAAAGTTTCTCTCTGCTCAGTGGGAATGCATCAGCTCCTGCCATGCTGACAGCTGGGAAATCTTGAGATGATGAGGAGGACAGTGATGAAGAGGATGACAGGGATGGCAGACTTTCTTTTGGCTCAGTAGCACAGCTCTGTCTGACTAGTTGAGGCTTCTGCACTCTTGGAAAATCTTTCTTTATATCTGAATTAGTTAACTCAACTGCACTTAGTTCCTCAACTATCTGCCCATACATTTTTTCTTCTTTGACTCGTTTCTGCTGCTTGGTCTCCATGAAGAGCTCCAAGCTGCTGGCAGGGGAAAGCATTCGTTTGCTTCCTCCCAAGGTAGAAGCCATGTCAGAAGTGGAAGGCAGACACAAGGGAATTGGTGGCTCCAGTCCAAGTGGAAGTGTCTGTGGCACTTTCCACAAAGGATATTTTTCTAGTCCTCCATGATGACCCAACATCTGAGCTATGTTAAATCCAATTCCTTGCATGGTTGCATTGGTTACCAATGTTCTTTGAGAAACTGTCTCATCAACTTTACAAATTACAATTGCAGGGCTGTTGCTCTGTCCAAGGATCTGGGAAATGCTTGTGTACATGACACTACCGTAAGATGGCACATGGGTTTGAATCCTGACAGGAACAACTGTTCCCGGCAAAGACTGTACAGATCCATCACTTGGGGAGTCAAAATCTGTCTGAAGATGCTGCTCAGAGGAGATATCTGTTGGTTTAATGCTATGGTCTGACTGGTACCTAGCAAGAGTATTTTTTGAATACGGCCCAGATGTTCCTGAGTAATGCTGGTATGCTTGTTCTTTAGCGTGCACATAATCAGCTGCTTTCTTTCCAATAAGCTCTGGTGCGTGTTCCAGGTGATAACTTGGAGGAAGGTCTGTTTGGAAAGGCTGTTTGATGTAAGATTTCTGCAGCTGTTGTACAAATTGATGCTGGAAGTGCAGAGGTTCTGTGCATGACTGCCACAAGATAGGCTGCTGAGATGGTGGTAAGTGAACCATACAGACAGCTGGATAGGGGAACTGAAACAAGGTGCTATGAATAGGGGGAAATGGAACTTTTTCTTGATGTGCAAATAGCTGCTGCTGCTCTGACAGATGTTTGCTAGGAATATAAGGTGCTTGTTGGATTAAGGGAGTCCTTAACACTTCCGGGCTGTCTGCAACAAGAGCCTGTTGCTGGGCAAGGTGGGATGAGCTATTACTAAGCTGAGCACAAGAGCCAATAACTTGTTTTCCAGAGTCATCCACCTGAATAGGCTGAAGTACAGAGGAAGGGGAGTGATGCCAGGCAAGCTGGGAGGAGCGAAGACCAACCTGTGAATGTTCCATCTGCTCCTGCTTTATACTTTGTTCTGTGCTCTGATCAGTCTGGGAAATCTCTGGAAAACCACTGAAGGAAGCTTGGCGAACCAAGAAGCATTTCTTCCTTTCTCGGGATGGAGACAATGCCACAGTAGGTGTTCCAGCTGAAGAGGCATGAGAAAGGTTCCCGTAATCAAAGGATTTACTTCGGATCTCTGGAATTTCAGCAGCATGAGGACAGGGCATCTGTTCAGAAGAGCAGCGTCTCATTTCCCTCTGATGGTGATGCCCAGGGACGGAAAGTGAGTAAGCACCTGCTGGAACTGTTAAAAACTCAGACTGTTTTCCAAATTCATCTTGTTTGGAAGGTGTGATGAACTTCATACTCTCTTCTCTTTCAAAGGACATTGAAAAACTGGAACTGTGGGACAAATTACTTTCTTGGCTAGGGCTGCGAGAGAGGCTTGTACCTGTAGACTCAAAGCTGGATTCTCCAGAGGAGTGCTCCATGTCAGCCAGTCTTAAGCGCTTCTTTTTGGGTGGTAGCTTTTCAGCTGGAAGCTGAGAAAGGGTTTCACTTCTCTGGGGCCACTGGAATTCTTCAGTGGGTCTCTCCTGCTCTTTACTCTGCACTTCTTTATCTTTTTCAGGCTTATCTGGCTCCTCTGTGACACGAATTTCAGGTACCTGTATGTTGTGCTGGCGAACCAACCTGGGCTGCATGTGACACGGCTGAGGCTGCTGGGATGGGGATGGCTTACCGGTGTCAACACTTTCCATTTGTGGAGCTCGGTCTGGGCTCATTGGGGACTCACAAATCTCGCTCTCACATGTTTCAGATGGTGAATACATCTTTTCCTGCTGGCATGCAATATGTTCTGTAGATTCAGACCTTTCAAATGAGTTTGGCCTACTCAATGAATTTGTGTGCTGAATGACAGAGATGACATTTCCAGGAGGCTTTCTAACCAGTGATTCTGCAGTCTTTTCTTGCTCTGCAGTTAGGGATGAGTCTTCCAGAGAAGCTGCTGGACTTCCAGACTGCAAGTAAGGCCTGCACACTTCAAAACGCTCTGCATGGCAATGGGGAGCATTGTCCAGGCCTTGAAGGGCAAATCCACTTCTTGGCACTTCCTGAATTTGGGATTTGGGATCGAAGTCCAAAGATTGAGTTCCCCCAGGGGTGCCACTTGTACTGCTGCAAATCATAGGACTGTCTTCCTCATCTCCAACACTCTCCTCTTTCCTGCGCTTTCTGTTTTCAAAAGTTGTTCCAAGCATGGATGGCACTGACTGAGATTGTCCAAGTGGATCAATAAAAAACTCTCCCCCTTTGTTCATCCCACCCAAGGATGGTGAGTCCCTGTAGTTCTGCTTCTGAGCTTCAAATTCTTCCCACTTTCTGTAGTGCTTTCCACTGGCATCATAGTCATACACGGTCTTGTCTCCCTTCTTCTCTTTTAAGGATGGTCCTTTGTCACCTGCTGTCTGTCTGCTGGAAGCAATAATGATATTTTTCCCTGGTCTTCCATGATAGTCTGAATCTGAGTGTCCCTCCTGTACAGATGGCAGTTCAAAGGCAGCCTGCCTTCTCAGCATCCTTTGGTGGGATATTCCCACTGTCCCGGGATAAAATACATCATCAGAGCCAGTCATCTTCTCATCAAATGAGTGACTTCCTCTCAGAGATGGGGGAACACTTAGGCTGTTTGCGGAAGAGGTTGGCATGGAGTTACTTCTAATTAGAGGAGAGGAATCTACTGGGGGCTCTAGAAGGACAGGCACATCACCCTGCTGACTGACTTGGTACAAGCTGGATTCACTTTTGATGGATGATGTGGTCTGGGATTGTCTACATTCTGTATTGCTGCCTGGATAAACTTGTGTAGATTTAATAGTGCTCAAATTACTGGAGTCAATGAGTTCCTCTTTATTTGGAGTCAGGTGAGAAATATGTTCCTCAAGCATCTTGATATCTAATCTGTTATTTAAAAGAGGTGATGGGTCTGTTTTGCCCTTTCTACCCATTAAACTGTGTTCCTGATTTGTTGTGGCTACAGTTAGTGCTGTCCTTTGATTAATCCTATAGAACTTCCCAAAAATTATCTCTTCGTAAGACTTTGCATTAGTATTTGGTGGGCTAATTTGCTGCTCAGCGCTTTCTGAGCGGGAAAAATAGCCAGAGTCAGTGCTTCCTTTACTGTGTGGGCTCAGGAGGTTTAATGACTGCTCAGAATCTTGTCCTTTTTTCTCTGACAGTCTTAGTGCAAGTCGCTGTTTAACTGTGTGAGAGTCATCAGACTTGGTACTTAAGGATGGGGTTTGCAACATATCAGAGCCAATATACGGTGAAGTCTCACTGGGTAACTGAATCCCACTTTTAGGGATAATCAAAATGGGGACTTTCATAGGGCCCACCAAGGACTCTTCCATGGAGGAGTGAAAACCACTCCTGCTAGCAATGTCCAGTGGGAGCTGTGAGACCGGGCTCAGTTTGTCAGACCCTTCCACTAGGAGTGAGGTCTCCTCATCAGTGTCTGTGCTCTGCTCACCATCTGAATGTATCTCAGCTTCCACATCGATGTAACTGGCATCGAGATCCAATTTAGACACTGCTGACTCTGTGAAAGGTACCAATCCTGCCTTAATTGCATGGGCATGAGACTTCCTGTGTTTGTAGAGGTTGCTTTTCGTCTTGAAGGAGAAACCACAAGGAACACAAGGGTATGGTCGCTCACCAGTATGAGACCTAATATGCTTTTTAAGTACACTAGGTTTGGCACAGGCCCGATTACAGTAAGGACAAATGTACTTGCCAGGCTTTTTGGGTTTGTGCTCCTTTTTGTGAGCATCTTCTGATTGTTCTAAAGATTTCTGTGAATATTGGCTGTATGCAGGGTTCAAACTTGAAATCTTCTTCCTGGAGAAACCTCCACTATGGCTATGCATATGAAAAGGAAACAAGTCCTCTGAGGCAACTGATTGCAGGTGGCTAGGAAACTGCCAAGGAGGGCCTTCCAAGCTTTGATGTGGCTTTATGTTGTGCAAGAAGCCTTGTGGCAATGAATGCTGTGGAAAGGAAAGTGAATGCTGACATGAGTAAGGGCTTGGACGATGCTGTGGATATTGCTTCTCTGTGACTTGCTGTGCAGCTTCATTTGATGATACCAGTTTCCCAGAACTAAAAAGTTGTGCTGATGCCGTGTTTCCTATTTGCTCGTGATCTATCTGTGGTTGCCGCTGTACTTCTTGATTGCCGAAAGTGCTCATCTTAATAACAGCTGAATGTTCTTGCCTCCATCTACTTGGTACTTTAGCAGTTTCTTCAGACCTTGAGGTAGCTTTTTGCCCTATAGCTGTTTCCCCAGAGTCCATTTTGTTACACAAGGTCTTAAGTGCTAGTTCACTTGAAAGCTGTGCAGACACATGGAGTGTGCCCAAAGCTGTGCTTTTTAAAGTTTTGTTGCTCCCATTTTTCCAGGGCTGTTTCAAGTTCACAGACTTTTCTTTCTCTTTGGAACTTTCCACGCAGTAGTCTATAGGCATTAGATTTGTGTCTGTACACTAATGAGAGTATTATACAGTTCTGTTCATGGCATGAAATTTCCTAAACAGTTTATTATACATTTGCAAAGACTTGTTATAGCATTTGGACATGTTCCATTGTTATTAAATACTGAGACACAGAATGATCCAGAGATACTTGTGATCTCCTAGAGCAAAGTTCTCTTCATCTCTTCCATGGTGACACAGCTACCTGTACAGAAACATAAAATAAAAAAATAAAAAAAACCAAACCCACACACACCAATTAGTACAGCCATACTAAACAACATTGGTACAGTCAGTTGCACTTCTATTTAGCCTTACATGGAAATTACTGAGGGACTTAAGCAAAGGTAACTACATTTCACAAAACTCCCTTTTGTGAGCAGACACAGTAAAGACTGACTCCAGAGGCTGCACAAAAGCATAATCACTACTCAATAGCAGCCCTAGGAATACAAAAGAGAGACCTACACTTTCCAAATTAAACAGTAGCTTTGGAAGGCTTTCTGGGGACAGTTTAAAGGCTTGATCTCAGAACGTCCATCACATACTTTCAAAGTTCTTTCAGCAAATCACTGCTGAAAATAGAGGCCTAACACTGCAGGTAGAAATTACCTTATCCAGTACTACTCACCTACGGTTCAGACGTGCACTTTAGTCACCTGGCCTTGCTCTAAAGTCAAAGGAGGTTGATCAGAGAAGAAATCTTTCCATATCATCATAGGTGCTTCTCACAGAGAAGCTGTCTATGCACATGGCCCTCATCTATGGAGATGCTTGTTTCTCACAGTCAACTAGACAAAGTTATTTGGGATATATACCAAATATTGCTAAAAAATTGCTAAAGTGAGGTACTTCTTACCTTAGATCATCTAACTGGTTTTAGAAGAAGGTGCTGTTCACCATTCTAAACTACATGTAAACAGTCAAAACAGAGATATCAAAGAAGTGTTCCAAACACAGCACTATTGGTACCTTTCCCCCACTCCATGTTCCATTCACTACGTTAAACTTTAGTGAGAAAGTCTTGCTAGATGTATTAGAGACTGTGTTTATGTTACTTTAGCATTTTAGATTTCACTGTTGAAACAATTCCATCCAGGTATACATGCATTTTTAATGCTTAAATGCAATAGGTTTCCACAGTTCTATTATAAAAACCAAAAGCTCAGAGGTACGATTTTCATAGAAAAGTACAGCATTTGAATTTGAAGTAGAATCTGTGCTTCCTGTTTTCATATTATCCAAACACAGGACATTTTCTGGATAAAATAACAAGAATTATAAAGACAGTCATGATTTAACAATAGCAAAGAAAAGGGTAAAAAAAAATCAGTATTAAAGATGCTGGAATACTTTTCATTCCTACAGTGGGAAAACTGAATTTGGCTTAAAGAAACAATAGCAAAGTACAGGAAAACACACAGGTAATAGGCATTTATGATTTTCTTTTCAGTATCAAGTAATTACCTGCATCTTCTAAACATCTAATAGGCATGACTATCTTCAAATTTCCTGTGGAAAAAAAATACAATTATAAGAAATTTTTGCTATTAAGTGTAGATGATGATGAAAATCTTATATTCTTAACAGTAGAGGCCAGAAAATTTTATTTTCCCATCCACTAGAAAATTTCATTTGTGTCTTAGAGGTCTGAACAATTACATTTGAAGACTACGAGCATGAATAGTTTTAAAGGACTTAGGTTTCCAATGTGTAGATGAATAACAGCAAGTCTAAACTAATAAAGTCTCACCTTCCTGAATCAGTGAAAAGAGAACTTGTCAATGTACCTCTTCATTCCTATGCCTTTGTTAAACCCAGATTATCCCTGAATCCCCTTGGCAAATCCCCTTTCAATGCCTCTCTCAAGCTAATACTTTTAGACTCCAGGCCTCTCATTAAATGTTTCGGGGACCAGCACAAACTCCTGGTCAGGCTGTCACCACTCAGGGACAAGAAAATGGAGTGAAATGGGAGTAGGTGTCCAAATTAGTTAACAGCTGTGTGATACCACTAAAGAATATATGGCTGCCTTCTCAAAGAAGAAACTTACAGAAGGAAATTACAGAATACATGGTTAAAAGACTTCTGTGACTGCCATGATTTGCCACCTCTCTGACTGTCACCACACTGCAGGCTACTCCGTATTGTTGGAAAGACCAGCTCAGAGAGCAGGGAGCCTGAACATCATCTCACTGCCCTAAGGCCATTTCTCCCATCAAAGGAGGACTCTCCCTTTCAGTTTTCAACAAATCAACAAATCAGATTTTAGCTTTTGCTTCATTAAAAGGGATGTTTGATCAATTGTGATAACAAAAGCAAGAATGATTGCGTTTCTTTATGGTTTTTATTTATGACAGAAGTCAGAACATCTCGAACGAACAGATCTTTAGAAACAGCTGCAACTTTTGCTTCAGAGTAGGGGATATAGACTACTGTAATGTAATTAGCAAATATCAGAAAGAAGCTAGAGCACTCATGCTTTCTCCATTTCATGACACCAAAAAATTACAAAGAACTAACGGAAAGAACTCAACGAAAACTGAAAGATACTTTTTAATTCTTCGTATTTATAACACTTTCAAAGAACAAACAGGTGTTAGCAAAGCCTGATAACTTGACACAAATAGAATCACTACCATGCCACCTTTTATTAATTAATTATTTAGTAGTATAAATAAGATATCAGTAGTTTGGGCAGCAATAACTGATGGAATGTTGGTTTAGTCAAATATTTTTCAATTTTAACTATAGAGAAATCCCCTGTAGTACAAAATAACAGCAAGCTATCAAATGTAAACCGGCATATTTTAGGTCATAATGTCATTCAGCTTTGATATGCTAATGTTTTTTTTAAAATAATTCTCCTGTCTGATTCTCCTAAATCAAAGACAAAAAATGCAACCAAAGTATAATTTGAAAAAAATTTCCTAATTCACTTGCTCAAATAAAAAGTGCCCATCCAAATGGAAAAAGGAAACCTTGTGCACGAGTTCAAAGATATCAGAAGTGGTTACTACAGAGCTGCTCAGCAGGGGCTTATGGGGAAATGCAGGTAAGTGGCAAATCACTTTCAGCAGCTGAGTAGACTGGTCACTAATGATGCCAATATACGAGCACAGATGTAAAGGAAAATGTGTGGCTTGAGAAAGCAAAAAAAGGACAAGAGTGAATGTTCCTCACTGAGAGAGCATAAAGTTATTATCCATCTTCAGAGAAAAATACTTTTCTCCTTATAAGACAATTTCACAAATGGTGAAGGAGAAATTTATAGAACATGGGAGTATCCTTTCTTTTCCATACTCCTTTCACTGAGAGCACCTTCATAGAAGAAATCTGCCAGTTACAGCAATGTGACAGCAATGGTTTTATTTCAGCAAAAGATGATGCTAATATACATCCAAAACTTTTCTGTTCTGAACTGAGACCTCTGTTACAGAGCTAAAGCCATTCTGCCATCCTGCAATTTCAGAACATTCTATACAGAGTAGTCTACACTATGAAAAAGGTATAGACTAATTACAGGGATTATCGATGGCTTAAATTTGGCCAGAGCCACTCTCCTGGGGGAAATAAATCCCTTTCCAGAATGAACATCATAACTTCTGGTTTGGTTTGAGCTGCCATCCATCCTGTGTCAAAGATGGCTTTAATATTATTTCCTTTGTTCTTTTTCCCCTCCCTAATGGAAAACTGGCCTAACTGGAGAAATGTAAGACACTGCAAAGCTGGTTGGCATTCTGTCTGTTTTATCCAGTCAAGACTCTATCTTATCTGGCTGCATCCACAGCCGAGCTTAAACTGACAACAGACTTCCATTTTTCCAAGTGATTAGTATTTCTCCTCTAGAAAAAAATGGAAAATACACTTTTAAATATTGCTTGTCATCAAACTTATACTATTCGATAGACAGAAACTCATTACATTTCAAGTACTGCCTATTTAAAACTAAGGAACTAAGGATGATAAAAGTGCACAATTTTTTTTTATACCTTTGGCACAGCTCAGCTCTGCCGGAGTGAATAAGACTAGCCCACCTACACGGATTAGAAGCTGTATGGGAGTTGCATGGAGCACATTGTTTGACAGGAGCTGCAAAGTCCTTCCTGGCTGAGGGCCAAGCCAGGTTTCCTGATGGGAATGTGGCCCAAGACCCAGCTCCCCCAGTCACATTAGCTGTGCTATCTGCCCACTTCAAAACACGACATTTCACTTCTGTGAAGACTTTGAACATGAGAAGATTACTTGGAAACCAGAAGCTATATTTATGTCAGATGCACCTACTAAATCAAGACTTTCAAAACTTTCTAGAAAGGAGCATTATCCTATTGCTCGCTTTTTAACCAGCTTGCCTTTGTGAGCTGTATGCAAAGGATGCATGTCTGGTTGACTGCAGAGCTCCAAGATTATTCCTTCCTTTTCTTTTTTTTTTTTCTCTTTTTTTTCCCAGACCATTAAAATGGTTACACTCAACAGCTTTAAAATAAAATTTGGCAAAAATACTACTTTTGCTGCTCCTCAATTTGTAGCTCATGTTACAGTTCTTGCAAGTGAACAAATTGGAAGCTTATGTCTTCCAGGCTAAATCCTGAGTGCACCATACAGAATAAATATTGACTCTAGCATAAGGACTAAGGGTCAGATGCAGCCCTGTTCTAACTCTTTTCTGTCCAGCTCTGCCAGCACAAAGCCAGACTAAAACCACAGTAAGTGGCCCCCGAAGAATTTGTATTCTATAGGGCAAGTGTTAGCACAGACAAGCTGCAGTGGCTCCTGTGAAATCCTTACGTTCATGCACAGACCTCTGCCAAGACCCTTATTAGGCAAGTCTAGGTTATGTCTGGGATAAGCCCAGCAGCCTTACAAGAGAGGCCACCTCTGAGCTCTTCCCCACCTGCAACTGAGAACAAAATTGCCTTGGCCTTTCAGGAAGAAAGACAGCACACTTTCAGCTTGCTGTCTTACACGTTTCTTACTGTCCTACTAATTAGATTCCCCAAAGAACTGCTTGGTGTTGATATCCCAATGAAAAATTTTTAAAAGACTGGGATCCCTTGTAAAATATGGATTTATAGTTTCTTTTACGTAGGCAAAGTCATAGGTGGGCTAGGTCTGAAGAATAGCTCTCAACCAGCATCCAGTGTACACCTCTGAACTGAAGGATTTAACTGGCATGAAGATACATAAGCTATTGTTAATCCCTCTTTCCAAGGTTATATATTCATTTATGGGCTGAGGATGTTATGTAGCAACATAAGAAAAAGAATGCAGTCCTCGGGGTGCATAGTTTTGGCATTTTACACAAATGAAAAAAAAAGTGAGATGTCCAACTGCAAGCTTTTTGACACCACTTGACATCACACTTGCTGTCTTTGAATTGTACTTATTAAAAAGATAAGGAAAAAGAAACACTTTAATTTCCCAGTTTTGCAAAAATACTTCCCATTCCTGACCAGAGAGATTCCCCTAGCATTTCTAACAGCCCATGGTTAGGGGGCTAATCTGACCAATCTGACTGTGGTTGTGTACCTGTCTATTTGAACACCTCTAGGAATGACTGTAAATTCCTATGCCAACCACTGACACTTGGCAAAGCCTTGAGTTACTGGGGAATGTGAGGATGCCTGTGCTTTTGCTGCAGTTTGGCAGGAGTCTTGCCTGCCAAAGACATAATTCTACATATGCAATTCAAAGAAGGCAGCTCTTTTAAAATAGGTTAGATGTATTTATTTTAATCTACCACTTTTTATCTTGTAACTGCTGTTGTTACCTCTTCACATTTGAAGATACTAGTCTGATTTGTTAATTTAATTTCACCCCAGATGTTCTCCCTGCCCTCTGGATTTCAGTGCTTTATTGAATGTATTGCCATTCTCCAAAACCATACAGAGAATCACAGTTTTGCAAAAACCCTGAAATATTTAGAATAACACATATGTGTTTGGTTGTTTTTTGTTTATTTGGTTGGTTGTTTGGTTGTTGTTGTTTTGGTTTTTTTTTTTAATTTGGGCAGCTGAACTAATTATTAAATGTAATTTAAAAGTACTGTCCAATACAAAATCAAACACTGTTCAGCAAGTACACACAGTACACAATGATCTAACAAACTGTACTAAGCTTACTTGAGGACAAGCTACAGGGCAGGATCTGTTCTCCATTGCTATATTGTGCTCACAAGGATTCCCCAAGAAGCCAGGAACTGAAGGGACTCATTGAGAGGATCCAATTACAGATGCATCAAGGGCAGACTGCAACCTCACTGTGACCCAACATCAACTTCTGGCTTTTACTCTCATGAGCACACATTTGTGTTCCTGGTAGTTCCTGGTCTCAAGGGACAGATTCTATGCATGTAAAACTAGAAGAGGTATGAAATCTGGCATTTTGATTTGTGCAATTATTATTTCAGTTTTTGAACTAAATCTGGCTTACACTTTGAGAACTGCTCTAGAATCTCAGCCATTGAAAATTGGCATCTAACAGATTCTAGATAATTGTAGTAGTATTGAGTATTTAATTATTTTTATGCTGTTACCTTATTCACCTTAATCTTAATTAATTCAAATAATTCAAACTATTACCTGAGACTACTATTAGAATATGTTGAAGAAAATAACTGATATCTGCCTGCTTAAAAGCACACTGAAACAACTAAAAAACAAATAAGTAATCAAATCTGTTGTACCCTAACACCTCATAACCTGAGCTATAGGATCTTATACTTATTCAGACATTTCATATAAATATGTATGTGTACTTGCTGTGAAGAAGGACAAGACTCTGAATGTGACACTACTGAGTCAGAGGTCAGGTGCAGAAACACACTAACAGAAAAATCAGGTATGAAACAGGAGCTTCTCATTTGACTTCAAGAAACTTTGAACAGATACAAGATTTGACTTGGAGAGACTAAAAGGAGACAAATTATTCCAACAGCAAGAAGGAGAGCCAAATTCTGCTCTACATTAACCTGGTATGAATCTGAAGCAAAGAGTTGCAAATCCAAGGACATAATTCGAGATTTATTCCTCATAAAAACAAACAGAATTGGACCACTTAGGTTTATGCTCTTACATCCTACATACTAAATATGTGAAGTTATTTGCTACAAGGTGAAAATAAACTAATCCAACACCTCTAAGATGTCTACAGTGAAAATTGCAACATATATTGCAAGAAATGTTCAATTAGACAGTAGTAGGAAAACACGGTCAATTTTCATTAAGAGATGCTGGTTTGTATCAAAATGCTTTGAGTACAGCTGCAGCAAAACACAGTTTTTTGCTATGTAAAATATCTCAAATATAATTTTAAACTGCTGCTCTCTGTAGAAAAATAGCACCAACCAAAAACCTTAACTTCAAATTGAGTGTGTTTTAAGAAGCCATAGAAGAAGTCTAGAGCAGAAATGCTTTAACACTACTGACCTTTTAACTATAATGACAAGGATTGCTCACTTAAAAGTATATCACCATTTCCTGTTTCAGCATCATACACAATGTACATGTTACTACCAGATGGAAAAAAATGTATAAAAAAGCCTTTAACGTTGCCAAATTCCAGCTGAACACTTATTTCCACAGGATGAGTATTAAAAGAAAAAAAGAAGAGAAAAAACTATGCAGGAGCCAAATTAATCTTAGACACTTCCTTTATAGGCAGGAATATGAAAACAAATCACAATTCTTCCCCTTGAACTGAACAAACCCCTGCTATCAAAGAGATGCCAAAGCAGCAACAAATCAAACAATCTTGTCAATCAATTAGCAGTTAATTGATCCCTCTGATCCTGCTGCTTTTAATGGATCAGGTAAATATTTTGTTTCTGGTTGCCTAATCTTGCTGTGCATTTTAACAGCCTGACAGAGCATGTCAGATAACACAAAATCTACCTGTTCTGTTTGTCTGCCTTCTGACATGGACATCCTGAATTTGTCTCTATACAACAGCAAAGGATTGGCATTATTCAGATATGAAACTAAACAAGAAAACTATATAAACTGCTAATCATTTCACACTGGTACTTATTTGCTTGGAGAACAAGTTAAAAAACGAAAACATTTTAATAAAATACCAATCAATTCCCATGTGGACCTTAAAATGTAATGGCAGAGCAACGGCAGATCATGCAGGCACTACTCCCGGTATTATTAAAATTTCAGAAGGCAACAAAAATATTACAATTGTTTTGCTCTGCTCCCCCCCCCCCATTTTCTTTTGATTTGTAGTACACAGTGACTTATGAGCATGAGAAGAGCTCCCAAGCAGAGAACAGGCAGAAACGGATGCCTACCACTAAGGTCCTCTTCAAACACCATTTTGGTGGCTGAAGCAAGTTTTCTATGATGCCTGATCCCATTGGTGCTATCTGCAGAAGAATGAGTGTCTCTCAAAGGTGAATTAAGTAATAAAAAACAGTATTTACTAAATACACATTAACAATGTCTAGGAGTATCCAAGACAGTGGTGAGATACAAATGAGCTCTTAATTCTTGGGCTACTCTCTATCAGCAGAAACTCCACTATCTCACTTTTTTCTGAGCCACACCAGTTGAACATAAGGATTCCGTGCCAAACCATAAAAGTGTCAAATAGTTTCCAATCACTGTTTGTAGAATTACTTTTCTCTGCACGCTTGCCATGCAGAAAAGAAATGGAGCTTTGGCCCTGCCCAAAAAGGGATAAAAACTTAGAATCACTGAAAAGCAAAGGCTCAGACACTAACCAATGATGCTATGCAATGCCCCTGGGATTGCAATGAAGGTTTTGCATTTGCAAGAACTGGTGAAAATTACTGAGATTAAAGAATTTTTTTCTTGATTCAACAAAAAGAAATGTGTTAATCAGAAGGGAAATTTCACACCTAATAAAGGACAGATTAGGTAAACGATGAATTTAGCAGCACTTGTGAAGGATAAAATGTATGCAAAGACTAAAATTTCCATGCGGATGTGGTTTGTAGGCATTTATAGACTTATAAAACCTCACCTACAGTAAGAAGGGTAAGAACATTTTCACTGGAGAGTTCAAACTGTTAAAGTTGTCAGATATAAGAATCTTCCTAACTGTAATGACATGCAAGGCTGAAATGCCTCATCGTTTTCACACAAAAACTGCAAATGGGCAGACACTGGGGAGAACACAGCTGTACTGGTAAATCCCTATTAAGATATCATACAGCTTTCCCTCAAGTTTCCCCAGGAAAAAAAAGAAAATCTAGGTTTGTGTAAATATTGCAACATTTTTAGGTACAAAGTAATTATTCTTCTCATGCCAAAAGGAAATGGTACACAAATATCAGGCCTTTGCCTAGGATTTTCAGCTCAGAGGGAAAATATAACTGAATTTTCTGGGAAGTGAGGTTTTTTAAGTTAAAAAGTTACACAATCCTAATTATGCAACCACGGCAGATTTTGAGAACAGCCATGCCTCCTTTCACACCATGTCAAAAGAAACCACTTTCATTTCACATGAAAATATCAGTATCATTCAAACACCTTTTTAAGTAAGCAAATGGACTGCTTCTGACTGAAAGCCTCACCCTGGGAAGAATTACATAGGAAGACATTTATAGTTCCTGAGCTTGTATTTGTTTTTCGTTCACACCAATTATTATACAAGCTAATTTTAAAACCTGTCATTGTTTACTAAGCTCTGTGGTCATCACACGTCAAAATAAAAACAGACACATGCTAAACATCAGCAGTATGTTTCTTACTACTTTTTTTCCCACTTTTTTCCACCCAAAAAAGTAGAATGGGTCTTCATAGCAGTTTTATTTCCATCCATCCTGAATACTTTATAAGAGTTCAGCTGAGATCAGCTATTGAGCTTCAAATCCTAAATATCACACAGATGTCACAACAGTCGCTACTCAGCAGCCAAAATGTTTCATTTTGACTAATGACTCAATACCGGCATTTTGCTGAAGCAAATCCAATCACTGAGCATTGCCTAAAGATTCTGATCATTACAGTGATAATGTAGGATACATTCACTAGACTGCATATTTTTGAATGCTGCTTTCTTTACAACCCTCAGGACAGCCAGCAGAGGGGAAAAAAAGAAAAAAAAACATATTCAAAATTATTCTGGACATATTTCACAATAATTTGTTCTTTTTTACTGTATGAAGCATTGAAAGTCAATATGTATTATATTCAATTGCATTAGAACACCTCTTAAAAGTTCAGCAAAATATGCACATGCTTTTTGCTGCATTTTGTAGGTATAAGTGAAATTTCACTTTTTGCACATATGTTTCTTCCTACAAATCACAAGTCAACTCTGTTTATTAACATTATCATCACTCTCCCAAGCAAACACTTCTGAAGAGATGAAGGTCTACCAAGATGCCTGAAGATATATTTAAAACTTCTGTTATTCCAGAGCTGTTGATATTTAAGGGACAGACAAAGCCAACAGCCAAGTTACAGATGCTCAACAAGCACAACACAATGAAACCCAAAAAATTTTTCAGGAAAGACACTGTTCAGATTTCATGATGACTTTTTATCAGACAAGTTTAGACTGGGGTGCCTCACCACAACACCTTAAAGTTTCATATATGTATCCCACATACCACAGACTTTTGAAACTACTCCATGGAAACCTGTAATGTGAAACCATTGAACACCAAATCACTCCTAACCATGAAAAGCTGAAGTAAGGGCAGCAAAGAATCCTAATTTCAGCCACCAGGCAAGAGCTCAGTAGGCTCTAAGACAACATTCTCAGGACTGATGGTCCATCAAAAGGGGAAGGAACTGCTGCTCAACTTTAGAAAACTCCAGACAACTTCATACAGGGTTCTCCTTCTCCTGAATCCTGCCTGGCTCATTCCACCAAGTTTAGTGTTTCTTTCCATTATCAGAAGTGGAAGTGAAATCACCTAACAGTCTGGGTCAAAAGTCTCTTGGGTGCTTGTGATACACCAACGACACTTGTACACCACAAACAAAAGAAAGCATCACCAACATGCAATCCAATGTTTCAGGTTGGAAGGGACCTTTAAAGATCAAGTTCAACTCCCAAACATCCCCAAGTCTAGCCCTCAGCATTCCCTTTATAGACAGGGAAATAAACACACAGAGTATATGCACAAGCATGCAGGGCTTCAAGCTACACTTGAACTAATTATTACTAAATGTTCCTAGGGATAGCTCCTAACAATCTGAAATGCTGCGCTGCAAACAAAAAACACATAAGCTATTTTCCTTAAGACTACAGTGCAATATTTTAGCACTGAGACCACCTAAGACAAATAATCAACTAAATCGACTCACTGGTTCAATTGAACTCTTCCCCCTCCTTTTCCCTTCCTCCCCCACTGACAGGGTTTGAGGACACCCTGTTCGCCTGGAGATGGTGAATCACTACAAGCCAGCAGGCCCACTCGGTTCCTCAAAAGACACAAAAGGTGTAAAAATAGCTCATACTAATGAAGCAAGTACAGCGTCAGCAGCCAGATGAGCGTGGGTGATCTGATAAGGGTCTGTTGTTGCAAAGGGCAAATTATTAAGAGAATGATTCTCCCTCTCTCTCTTTTTATTAAGCTTTGTTCTTCCTTTGCTGAAACCAGCCCTCTGCAATGCCTGATAAATGACACCTGACAAGGCTGGCTGTAATTGCCAGTTTCATACCAGTGCAGGAAGTGGTGCCTCACTAAGAGCTGAAGGTACAGTGGAGGTGTCACTAAAAAAAAAAAACAAATAAAGAGAGGCACAAATAAAGCCTAAAAATAGCTAGGACTACCCACTGAGTATGACTGTGTGGGTATATTTAGTCTGTCTAACACCAACATTTCTTGTTAAAAACACAATCTTACCTTTATGCAAAACAGCTTCCTGTTTCTAACTTGAGCAACTTGAGAACACAAGGGGGGGAAAAGTCAGATTTTGAAATTGTCCCCTTTTCACTGACATTATGACAAGAGTAAAGGTGAAAAGACCAGACAAATCTTCATTGTGTCTTTTGCATCCTGGCATCCCATAATAAATACTTGGAAGGTTTCTATTAAGACATCCTAATAAATGGCCCATCAGACTATGTGAGTAGATTCAGAGGCAAAACCAGAGCTGTACCAGCAAACTGGGGGGAGCAGCAGGAGGTGAAGGCAAGGGGCATGTCCCACGCCCTGGGGCACTGCTGTGCCTGGCCAGAGGGCATTGGGACACAGTGTCTCTCTCTTACAGCCTGGTCCTGCACGTCACACTTGCCCAGGGCTGGTGCACAGCCCTTACCCTGACAAAGGAGCTGCCAGCAAGGGAAACACGACTTGCTCCCATTTCAGGCTGTAGCCAAAGGGTCACCCCTTGGGCAAGAACAGGAGGGCTTGGCCTGCTGCTGGTGCTGGCCAGCCTTGGTGGGGCTGCCACATGGACCATCCAACTGCACATGGACCATCCAACTACACATAGACAATCCCACTGCTCATCCCAACAGGAGCCCTAAGCATCCCATGGGTTTGACTGCAACAACGGTGAGCCACAGCTACACCCAGCTGAGCTCTTCAGAGATGTTCAGCCAAGTCTCCTTCCAGGGCAACTCTGTGCTCCTGCAGCCCATGAGCTTCGCTCCCTTCTTCCCAAAGGAAGGCACAGATGATCCCCACAACCCCCTTCAGAACATCTGCAACTATTTAAAGCTTGTGGCTGCAATACCACTACTGGAAGCCACACTCATGCCAAATTTTTAGTGCTGTCTAGTGCTCTGCATGAGCTGTGCAAGCAAATGGTCTCTCCCACAATTTTGCTTTTTCTATTTGATATCATGACTCGCTTGGCTGACGCTCACAAGAGGGGTTTGTTTCATTATTATGCAGCCTTCCTGTGTGGCTCCAAATACCGCCCATCAGTTCTGCTGGGGCCAGGCTTAAATAAAAACACACAGGTTTTTACCAGACCTTTCCTCTCATTTACAACAGGGGAAAAAGCCCACTGTTACACACTGGCAGCTTCATATGCAAGATTCCATCTAAATTATTATTTTGACATTACAATCTTTATTTTCCTCTGATTTTAAAATTAAACAGAAAGTAATTGAAGTTAATAAGATTAAATTTTTAACATTAACTCCAGTGGGAAATTGAGACCATGTTCTTCTCTTGATATGCTGTGATTAATTTCCATTGATGCAAGCACTCTTTGTTCAGCATCATAGTTTTGTCTTTTCATTCTATGCCTTAGCAGTAAATTTAATAATCACTGATTTTTTTACTAGAATAGATAAACATGGTGATGCAAGACAAATCAGTTGATGATACTATTCTTCACACAATTTAATTTTCAACTGAAATGAAGAATAAATGTTACTGTACTAGAGTAAATATGGATGTAAAAATAATTATTAGTAGGCTTAAATACTGAAGACCATATTCTGGCAGTATATTTCCATGAAGTTAATAGGAGACAGGACCACATACCCTCAACCACTTTGGGGATCTTAAATTATAAAGTTAAAAGCATAGTGATCACAACCTCAGCCTATCCCCCCACTCAGATTTGGAGCAGAAATTCTGTTTAAGCAACAGTAATATATTACCTCTCTTTTTAAGATTGTACCTATTTAAAGAAACATGCACAAAGGAGAAGATTAAACTAAGAAAACTGCAGAAAAGTGTATTAGAAAAATATCCTTGCTGTACACTTAAGAAAACATAAAACTTATTATTACATTGTACTTTCAAAATTCTGTAGCATAGACTGGTGTCTTTTCCCCAAAGCTCTGCACCCCAGGGCTGGCTGCATGTTGCAAGCAAAGCCTGGCAGTCTCCCCTCAGCTCCCCACAGGCTGGGCGCACTTGCAGCACTGCTGTGCCGTTCCAGAGGGCCTGCAACGGAGAGGTGCCACCTCAGCCCTTCTACACTCACATGAGCCTTTGGCCTCTGGGCTGTCAGCATCCCCATAAGAGAGTTTCAGCTGTGCCCAAATCAAATGTAAAACCAAGGGAAGGTTTGACTCGAAAATAATTCGAGGGAAAGAAATGGGAACTTTTCAGTCAGTTCAGTTTTTCCTCCTTCCCTGGGCGCTCCAGTGCTGCTGGTTCACCTCCTCCTTGCCTCCTCTGCTGCCAGAATCATGATGAGGATCTGCTGGAATGGTACTAAGCCTACCCCTCGGGGATTCAAGGGTACACAAACTTTCTGCTTTCAGTGTCAAAAATAATACTTGGTCATAATACAGGCAAGACAATCAGCAGAAGTAAAACAGAACAGGGTGGTAGCTCTTTTTTTTTTTTTTTTTTTTTTTTGGGTAAGTTCCTGGTACAGGCTTTCTCTTCTGGCCAGTGTTTAAATTGTGGGTGTTGGAAACTTCCTGCACCAAATGAAGAATCATGGAATCATTCAGATTGTTAAAGACCTTTAATATCATTGAGCCCAACCATTAACACTGGCAAGTTCACTAAACCATGTCCCAAAGTGCCACATCTACAAGACTTTTAAAGACCTCAAAGTATGGTAACCCCACCACTTCCCTGGGCAGCCTGTTCCAATGCTTGACCAACCTCTCTATGAAGAAAGTTCTAATACCCAAACTAAACCACCCCTGGTGCAACTTAAGGCCATTTCATCTTGTGCTAAAGTAAGTCACTAACTCACGCCTTCACAAACACATGGCACAGGTGGGGTGTAGCAGCTTCCTGCATCTCAGATGGCACAGCAGTTCCCCAATTACATTTCCCACAAAATAAAAGCCTACAGTTGGTTAAAGCACCCCACCCCACCACGGGTAAATGGAAGCAGCAGGCGCCAGCACAGGACAGCAGAGGAGGCTGCAGCAGGGGCTATGGGAGGCAGTAAGAAAATACAGCATTAAGTAAGGAGATTCTGCGCTGTCTCACATCTTCCTACATCCTGCCACAGGTTGCTTTTCCTGCCACAGCCTTCTCCCTCCCACCTCTGCGTGGTGTCATTTTCCCCAGTGTGCTCTACCCTCCCACTCACCAACACGTAAGGCACACCATGATTTATGTCACCTCTCCAATCTGGCCCAGCATGTCGGAGGTGCAAGCATAGATGCAGTCTACACAGAGGTTAGGATCAATGCTTTATTGGCAATTGCAGCAGGCAAGCGGCTCAGCTCATAATGCAATTTTGTCCTCAGGAAGACCTATAGGAGGTGGGACCAGGTTTCCACGGGCCTGGTGCCTGCTGTGCACTGACATATGTCCTCGTTGCTGGGCAAAAGGGCACATCCAATTAGGTGTCTTTTATTATTAACGTTCTGCTGCTTCATCTGTTGATCATGTATCCTCCTCTCGGCCCCTCTGCATACCAGCTCGTGTAACACACCAACATCTGCAGAGACACTGCTCTGCCTGGGAAAGTTCAACTGGAAATCTGGTGGTAGACACCAGGCATCTTCCTTTTATAGACCCAAGCAAGGGGTGGAAGAGCCGACAAGTTGAACAAGATCACTGTAACTTGGATCCTCAAGCTAAAAAGATGAGAAATAGGAGGAATCTGCCCTCCTGGCAGTAATAATTGCAATGTATTATTAACAAAACTCAAGTTTCATCATTAACTTGACTCAGGTTTCAAGAGCTGATCTCACCCTAATGATCCTCCAAATTACATCCAGGCTTTCCTTCAGAGTGGAACCAGTACCAGCAAGGAAGTCTGCCAGTAACTGCTACACTGTAAAGAAAGCACGGGTAAAAATGAGCTATAAATACTACAGTCAAACAGGTGCAAAAAATTATCGACATTTTAAGTTGCCTGAACTCAGGGCCATCTCACCACTTGGATCTGATCCTGCCAAAAAGATAGGGATTGTAACTTCAAAGCAGCTGAAAGGAAAGGGCTCACTGTCAGTGCATGCTGCATATGGCACAGCTGACCTGACCCTCCTTCTGCAAAGGATTGACTCCACTCCCCTCAAAGATGTCAGTCAAGTCAGAGCTCCTCTCTTGCATCTCAAAACATGAGAAAGGCCACCTACGTGTTTGCTATAATGAAGTAGCCAACTGTCTCAGTCACGACCCAACTCCTGCCACAAAAAAAACCTTCTTTGATTTTATTCCTCTCCCAAGCTTGTCAGAGGAACGAAGACCTTCAAAAGCTTTTTTCTCAACCCCTAAGTGTGAGATGAAAATGCCATTTTAATTGTGGATTGGTGAGGTCTGCTTGAGTAAAATAAACCAAATTGCTCAGATGCAACTGCGTAACAGGGAGCCTAATTGCTTTGCTAGCATCAACAAAGAGCTGCTGGTTCATTAGAGCAAGCTGGAGGAGCTGCTGTTTGCATCTTCACAAGCTGGGAGTATTTGATTGCAAAATCGCTATGGATGTTTGATCCAAAATTCAGTCTCTGATTTCTGATCAGCAAAACTTAAAAGCAAAAAAGCCATCACTCTGATATTTTTCTTCATAACTTTCTTCAGGGTAGCAATTCATTTTTCTCCTTGATCTGTTCAAGGATGTCAAATCTAATCATAAGATAGGATATGAACTTTTATATTCTGTATAAACTGCTTAGAGAAAGAACAGAACTGATGTGAACCAAATTGCAGTTTCACATGACAGCTGGAAGATGCTGGCACTTAGGCTGCTATTCTGCAGTGTAACTGCAACAGGACCTTGCCAGAAAGAGTAAAGGGCAGAGGAAGGCCAGAAAAGGGCCAGTGGAGGTCAAAGGTACTCATGTTTCCTGCTGACTGGTCAGAGCAGGTTTGGACAGCAGTCAACCAGGCAGATGGCAGAGAAAGCATACTTCCATCTTATCCAACAAGGAAACAATTTGCTGAATCACACTAAAGGGGAATGTGGCAGCTAGTGCTCTCAAAATGTCCAGGAGCATCCTCTGCCTGGTGTAGGTCTACACCCCTCTTGGGAGACCACACAGCTCTGCTTCGGTTTGTCTGCCCACACCCTCCTCATCATAAAGCTCAGATAAACCACAGCCTTGCTTTGCACTTTAGGTCTTTTTCCATCACAACCATCCTTAGACTTAAAACTTTCTGAATGGGAAACACAAATGCAATCTCAGGCAGGTAACTGCCACAGCAAGTCTATCAAGAGCACCTTATTTTCTCCAACTCAAACTCCACGTGTGAATAGATCCACATACGGGCTCAGACATAGCTGCATAAAGAGGTCCATTTACCTGAGTGTTTGCTAATGAATGCTTGGCAGAGGGACACAAGAAGTGCATCCAGTTGTTTTTCATTTTTTAAAGAAAAGGTTATTTACACCTCTAGAAACAAAGCATTTATGAAGCTGCTTATAAAATGCACCACCCATGGATTCAAATCTGAATCTTTTATTTTTTCCCCTTTTTATGCAGTCTGAATCAGCTTGTGGGAAAGTTAATAGAAATATTCCACCAATGAAATGGAAAATGGATCAAACCACTACGACATAAGCCTTCAACAAAGCGGAAAACTCCACATGGGGTGCTCTCAGGAAAATCACTAAAATGCAGAACTACCCACTGGGCTGAGGGCTCAGGTAGGTCAGCCCTTTGCATACTCTGCTTTTCACTCAAGGTGCTCATCAGGAGTGGAAACCAAAACCTTTCCTGACAGGTCATGAATTAAATAACTACAGCTGGTTTCCAGGATCTCTTACTTGCTGCTAGAAATCTTACATAGAAATAATAGAAGCACTGATACAGTAAATTATTTCTAGAGGTATCTTTTTAATCACAGACTGCTTTAACATCTTCTCCAGCAGCCATGAGTCCAGGAAGCACAGAACATCTGGCAGCATTAGAAGAAGAGCACATCTAAAACCACAGCTGCAAGTTGCAAAAAAATACTGCTTGTTACAGGAATTTCATCTATGCTAGCATTCTGCTAGAGCAGTCCAGGTAATAACAGCAATAACAAACAACAAGAAAAAAGTTATGGGCACGCTAATATAAATGGGGCAGCACTGCTCACAGATATTTTTAAGTCCCAGTAGTGTTGATACACCCATGAGCAGGTCTGGATGTATAGAAAAGGAAAGAGTAAGTGGGTGACTACCCCACAGGAAGTTTCTATTTTAAAAAGTGTCTGCCTTGACTGAAAATCAAGATAACACCTCTGAAATTCCCACCTGTCGAATACATTCTGTTTCCCCCTTGGTTTTCTTTTTTTTCTCTACTGTGAACTGAGCTACTCTAATTTTTTTTTTTTTTGTGACTTTCAGCAAAAGAAGATACAGAAGGAACTGTGGACCAACACTGAGGGCATCAAGCCCACAAGAGACTTAGCCTTTGTCCCTCTTGAGACATCGATACAATGCCAGCTTGAGTGGACTCTGAATCCAAGTTTTAATTAGACAGAAGGTGAAATCAGTCAAACCTACCTCTTGCCCAAATACTATTCTTTCCTTAGTATCCCACTGTTCTCCAGAAAAAATGGTCTTCTGCCTGTTGATGACCATTAATACAGGCACAGGATCCAAACTCTGTCCCACTGTGCTCCTCACCACCTGCATGTTGTCTACCTCTCTATCGAGAGTCTCCAATAAAAGCTTCCTTTAATAGAATTGTCCTGACTCACAGGTAGGGGGGGAGGGAAGCTGACCTCGCTGCAGCACCAAGAGTCTCTGACGCATTTTGGGAGGTTGTGGTTTCGGGTCTGAAAGAATTCAGCCTTGTTTTCAACTAGGTTTTATACAATTAACTTCCAAAATATCACCCTATAGCTCCATGTCCATTTGAAACTTGATATTGTTTGGTGGTTCGACTTAGGTCTATTCAGGGCTTTAGCCGTGTGCTTGGCGAATTAGCAGTACTCACCAGCAGCAGAGAGTTTCTCAGAAACGCAGCCACCCAGGCTCCTGCCTGGCTCCACCTCTTGTCCGCCCACTCCCAGTTTCAGACATTTCACATTCCAAAACTGGAAGTGTCTATGCAACGTAAGGTCACATTATTGCACAACATGCTCCTTTCCTTCTAAGAGCCACTGCATCTTCAAAAGTACATCAACTCCAACATCAAGAGAGCTGTTTACAGTGAATTTCTATCTGAGTGGGAGTATTTTCTCCATGAATCTTATAACAAGGACATGACATGTATGACTCTTCCCTACATTTGGTATAATTGTTACCGAGATAGCATTTATTCAATACTTCCACATCAGCATGCCTTCCCCTTTAATCTGCCTTTTGAGAAATTGAGAATTCATTTTTACACTTCCTTAAAGTATTTCTGTGCTGGATAATTTTAGGACACACTAAACAGAACAATTTCTGCCTTTCTTATATTTAGAACCAAGGCCTTCGCAATGCAAGCATGAAATACAACTGATTGTCACCAATGCAGGTTTTGCCAATTGTTTTTTTTCTTGCCAAACAGTGTGAATAACTGCTGTGATAATTCCTTCAGTTAGTCTTCAAATTCTAACAGGTGAACGTAAACTCCAGTTTCAATTATACTTGAAGAACACCTTGCATTTTAGTATAGGGTGAGGTGGGCTTTGTTGTTTTTCCCAAAGGACAACACACAAGGGGAAATGATGGAGACATATTGTGTTCAGATTTTTGGTACAATTAAGTCTTTGCTGTTACCATAGAAGCCTATTTGCTGCTCTCTGGAATGACTTATATTGGTATCACCTAAAGACAACTGTTGATATATTTAAATAAAGAATTAATGACCAGTCCTTATGTGTCTCTTCTTTCCATTCAGATCTGTCACCTTTGCCTTCAGCACCACTGGGGCAGCTAAGCAGTGGGGAAGCAGAAGGGTTTGGGGCTGGGAGGGTTCCCAGCACCATCTGGTAAGAATGGGGATGTTGGCAGGATTAATGACTAAGGTAGGTTTCAAAAACCCTTCCTCATTTCACAGGTCTCCATAAGCTGGTTCTCAATAAGCTGTGAGTCCAACCCTCTGAGAAGGAAGAAGGTTCAGATCCAACAGTCAGCACTCAGAAATCTGATTCAGGCAACCCAATGAAAATTATGAGGGTCAAAACAAACCAGTGACAGAGTAAGGAGGAATGGAAAATCGAAAAAATCCTATGAGAGGGGCAGAACAAGGGACAGAGAAGGACACATTAGATGTGTTGGCACCATACTCTGCTGTAGGTAAAGGTAGCCTGGGATTTTCACTCTGGGTCATTCATTTGGAAGATATAATTGAGAGTCAACTGCCCTTCATCCAGTGGAAGAGAAACTTAAAATGGAGCTAGTGGCTTAAAGTTAGTTAGCTCTTGTTCAGTCTGTGCACAAGTTAAAGGTTAGACTGTAATATTTAACCACAGCTCCCATGCACCGGGGAGGCTGCCTGAAGGAAAGTCAGACATTGGCCATGCTGCTTCCTGTGTGCCCCAGGTGAAAAAATCTGCACCTGCCTTCAGCCTCATGTAGATAGCAAGCTTCTTCTGGTACAGTGGCTGTCACAGAGTGTGCTTTCTGGTACGGTCCATTTCCTCCTGCGGGACATTTCCCTCGGGAACAACAGGGGCTAGTGCTCTGTGCGTGGCACCAGTCACAATCACCACAACTGCCAGCTGGTCACCATGGAAAATAACCAAAGTTTTAGTGCTGTGAGTAGAACTTGCTCCATGTGACAACGAGAACAGGATGGAGAACTGATGAGAAATAGCAAGACAAAGATTCATAGAAGTCTGGAGACACAGTACCATAGGGAGAACGCAGCACCAATAGGTGCTACTACAAATATTGGTACTATTCAAATCAGCAGTTTAAAAAGTAAAAGTGGTATTCATTCTTTTTTAACATTCATCCATAAGAGGTCACTGTGTGACACGATGAACACCTTGGTGCCAGCAGCATTCCTCTCCCTTCCCATATGCTCAGCACCAGGTGTCCAGGCACCTACAGTAATGTCTCAGCCATTACCCAGCTCCCTTTGGTAGGAGCTGTCAGGGCAGGCATTAAAACAAGAGAAGTGGAAGTCCTTCATCCTGATTGTGAGATCTTAGTCAATTTTACAATCATTTAAACATACTATTTATTCTCCATTAATCTCAAAAGGACTCCAAGAGTTTTACAGCCCCCATAGACATTTTAAATAACCAGTGTAAAATACACAAAAATTTGGAAACTGAGTTTAAACAGCAAAGATATATGTTCACAAATACACAAAACTCCTCTGGTTTCCTAGGGTTTGGGGCCTCTATTTTAGAATCTGTTTCACTTTGACATTGCTTTTTCAGTATTTAGTAGACTTCTTCACACAAGTGACTACAACACAGTGTGGGACACGAAGACTGTCAAGGTGATCTGCCCACAGGAACATCTTAGGCATAAAATTTTTGTACTGCCATTCATCATGCGACAAGAGATATAATAGGCAGATGCAACTTAATGGCAACTGAAACCTTTTTAGCTCAGATCAGCTAATCAAAGGTCTTTGTGGAGTAAAGTGACTTAAAGGGAAGTATTTCATTCGGAGATTTCCATGGGAAAACAAAAATATAAAAATAGCAATATGGAAATTTTCCAGTGGAAAACTTGTTCTTGTGGAAATTCCGCTTTCAATTGACAAATTGTTTTTATGGGAAATTCCTAAGCAGTTGTAGGCACAGCCCTCATGCTGAGAAGTTTAAAAGCAGCTCATGTTTGACCCAGCACCCTCAGATTTCCCACATCAGATACACTGCAAGAGCAAAATCCTCGTCTTTCCCTCACTCCCGAGCAAACCCTGCAGCACACAAGCAGTCTCACTGCGGGCTCGAGAGTATATTGACTGCAGTGGCAGGGTGCATGTGGTTACAGATGGGGTGCTTGAAGGATTAATCTTTTAATGTCCCAAAGCAAGACTAACTAGAAGCTCTTATATGAGCTGTCTCTAATGCTCTGATAGCTCTGATACAGGTAAAGCTGTCACTGACTCCAGCAACAGGTTTACCTGCCCTAGGGATTGCAGGCTTGGGAGAATCTTAAATGAAGCTTCTCACAGCGGACTGCGAGAGAAGTCAGGGAGAGAAAATTTGGGGCTGACTTTCATGTGCTTACATTACGTGAATGGTCACAAATCATGGATATAACTCTATCATTATTAACTGTTTCACACTAGCTTAAACCTGTCAATAAGAACTACACACTCTACAGCTACCATTACAAGAGAGCAAGACAAACATTTTTAGCAAGCTTGCTAAGGGTCTTCTAAATTTGTAGGAGGATCATTGAGTAAGTGTCTCCTTTACAGAGTGATATTAGGAAAGCATAAACCATTCATTATAATGCATCTTCTATCCACCACTTTAGCATGAATCATCATACTGTGTAAACAGGCTAGAAATCATATTTATGGTAGGGCTCAAAGTATCCCAGGAAGTCAGAGGAATAAAAAACCTATTACAGTAGGCAAGCTTGTACAAAACCTCACAGTCCAGAAAGGTACTAGAAAGGTACTGAACACCTAAATCATTCACCTAAACATTTGAGGTGATTTACAGTATTTCTGTAGCAGACCTGGACATTTCACACTAATGCATTTTTAACACAAAATAAAATTGAGAAGCCTTTGAGTAAAAAAGTTAATTCTACTGACTGTACGGGACTGGTCTTCACAATTTATTCTAAAGAGTGAAACTCTCTTTTGCAACTACCTTCTGCCCCATACAGCCTATTCAAGCACAGAGAGGATCCAGCATGCCCCAAACTGAGTTGGGCTGGAGGACCACAAGCACAGTGGAGCTTTGGCAGGAGCAGGAGCCCTGAGGTGCCACTGGAGAAGCCTGTCAGCAGCTGGCTGCCTGCCAGAGGCTGCGGGCTACAAGGTGAAGAAATGGTCAAAGGCCACTGCTCAGCTGCTACAGTGACCTTCAGCTATGCTGACCTGCAACAGGAATGCACCTCTTGGCCACGCTCGTGTTTCCAGGCGCTTTCTTGGCTATCTGCAGCACCACATACACACGCATGACACTGAGTTCACACACTCAGCCCATGCACTGCACACGAGGCCAGCGAGCTCCCCTTTGGCCCCACTGCTGCTCCACACCCAGGCAGCACAGCAACCACGTGTGCTCACCAAGGCATGCTGCATGGCTACGGCAACCAGACACCCCGAGGTCGAGCTGCAAGTAATTTGAATTTCAGAGATGGGCAAAAAATCCTGCGTGTCTCCACTTTGCAACATCACAGTAATAAAATAAAATTGCAATGAAAGCCTTATTAATGCAAGCTTTGTTACTGAAGTGACAAGAAGGGCATTTATTTTCAGAGCCAGACACTCGAAGGAATACCCCACATGCTAGATAGCATAAGTATCCAGTATTTCCAGTATATAACAGGGCTACTTCTACTACACTGAAGCACATGTGATAAGAGAAGAGGGCCCGGGCCCTTCTCCATATTCTCTGCATACCTGTTACTATCACACAGCTGCTCTCAAGTCTACAGTTTCCTGTGCACTACAAACTGCATACCACTTCCCCTACGGAAAAAAAAGCCTTGCTTGTTCTTAATTGACGATGGAAATACTGTCATATTTTCCACTAGCCAAGGTTGTAACCATTACTGAACAAACCTTCATTAATTTTTCCACAACATTTTGCAGAAATGTCAGGAAACAGCTGCACCAGAAATGATTAACTGTCCTTATCACTAGGGCTTCATGGACCAACTTCAAATTATATGGGTTTTCTTCTTTCAAAACTCTACATTTAGTGATATTTCTTGTTATTCGTTAGCTGACTGTTTCAGTACAACACTTTCTCTTCAGAAGTATCTGATTGCACAGGTTCAGTGGCAGACAGACATTTTACGACCAGTGGAAGAATTTGTACAGTTTGGAGCTGCATACTTCTAGGAAAAGATTGCTTCCTGCAGATTGCTCAGCTGTGTCTTTCTTGGATCAAATTCAATGAAATTCACAACTTGCAGTCAGATTGTATTTTCCAGTCAGGCTGAATTCATTACACTGACATAAACTCCTCTTGCTGCATTTTCTTACTCCTTTCTTTTCCTGTCCTCCTATTTTCCTTGTCCCTTCTCTCTCCCCACACTCTTTCTCACCTCTTCTTTGAGCTATACCATGTGTCAAAACTTATGATACAATGCCCTGTACATTTTCTGGCAAAAACAAGTGGAACAGTACACATCACCATCCCAAACATGCAAATGCTGAGATGCTAGAAGGCTTAGTACCAAATGAAAGTGCAGCCATCTGGAGGTAACTGCTAGTGTGGATCTGAGCTTCCCGACTGGCTAAAATTTGCAGTCTCAGAACTTTTTAGCAAAGTGTTAGTGAGCAAGAGACTCCACTCACACAGATTTGCACAGGGCACTGGACTGTAATTTTTCAAAAATGTAAATTCTTCCAATTTCTGATAAGAACACAGCAAGGTTTATAGGATTACTTTTAATGACTGAAATTGTAGTATGGTGTCTTGCTTATATTTTGAAATAATTTAGCGTTACTACAGCATGGTATGTAACAATAATTCTGCATATATGTCACTGGCAGATTTAAAATTGCAATTGTTCGCTCTATGTCTTAATTGAAGCTGTAAGCCTCAAATCTGTGACCTTAAGATATTTTTAGACAGAGTGAAATATAGATGCAAATAGGTATATAGATGTCTTGGAAGTTACGTAAAATTAATACCACCAGGTGGGGGGTTCAGTGGTTCAGTGGTTCAGTGTTCATGCTGTTCTGACCCCCTATTCCTAGCAAAAAGTAGGCTACTTGCAGAATTATACAGAAATGAAACATACAGAGGTTTATCTAGGCATTATAAAAAATCCTTCCTGCTGCCTGTATTTCAAGACTATTTGCATGTCTTGCTTTTTCGAAGTGTCTCTTGCACAGCAGTGTGCACTGCAGCACACAATCCCCACGCAGCTCTGCCCAGGGAGAGCCAGCCACTGATGTCCTCACCCAGTGCTGCGTCAACTCCTGAACTCCTTCACTGCCTTCAGCAGGTATACAGATGCCTGGCAGACCCTGGGTCAAGATGCCTAACACAGGATGCTGGCCTTGTTGTTTAATTGGTGAAGTGCTGGCTATGAAGAAAAACAGCTCTGTTTTTAAATTACTTTACCAAGATATCTGCTTAGATGGCAGAAATTGCAGTACACTAAATTCTGCTTAAAATACGCATGAATATATATGGGTTCTATTTACAAGACATGAAACACTGCCAAAAGCATGGAGGTTTTTTAATGATGCAGTTTTATAATACGCAACACCAAATTTCTCCTTCACGATATCCTTATCTGTCTCTGCTCTGGTTTGAAAGCAGTAGCTCGCGGTGCCAGAGGATTTCAAGGACCGCGTCCTTACAACACACGGCATGTCAGCGCACGGGCGGCTGCACGGGCCACACGTATTGTGTGATTGTTCGATTTCATTAAACGAGCTCTGATTTCTACGGCTCTTGGGGTCAGTTTTGTTTTTGTTTTTGTTTTTGGCAGGCGGCAGCTGCTCCAGGCTTGGGTTTTTCCTTCCCCATCCCTCCCGTCCCCCGATGCAGTCTTTCGTGCCCAGCAGCTGTGAGGCTGAAGAGCGTAGTGCCCATTTCTGCCTCCTCTGGACATTTTCGAGTGTCATTTCCCTGCTCCCTGCCACAGACTGTCAGGGAACTGGCGAATGGATTTGCTGTCCAGCCACCCTCCTTGGCTGCCTGCAGGAAGTGAAGGAAGAAACACGTTTCTCTCTGGCTACTAGCGGGACCAGAAGCGAGTGCTCTCGCTCCCCCGAGTTTGCACATCTTGAGCTCAAACCTACAGGAAGACGCAGCCTCCTTCTTTCACACTGTCAGCAACGAGCAGCAGGATCTAGGGGCAATGTCACAACACAAAGAGAGACCTTGAACTTGCTTCACCCTTTGCATAGCCATTTATATTTGGGCAAAGTGGATAACAGCTCCTTTAGCACCAGAGTAGTGGCATTTTATGCTCGCTTGGCATTCACTTTACCCAGGTATAAATAGCAAAAGGTTTCAGGCGGTAGAGAATCAGGACCAGTATATTCAAAGGATTCTCAGCCAAAATAAAGCAGCTAGTCCTCCACACCACAGCTTGTGCAATCTTGCTCAGCTGCAGAAAACATTCCCTGAAGGATGCCTGGGACTGCTGGTTTGGCAGCATTGCATGCTCTGGTCCTTGGGGAAAATGTGCCTTCCTACCACCCCGTACCTAGTGGTGGAATCAGACTGCAAGCTTTCACCTGTAAAGTAGGCAGTAACAGGGTTCTGTTTCTTAATGGGAGCCTTTTATTAGCTCACACAGCGTATTTACTACCCTACCAGTATTAAGTGCTTGCCTTAATATCCTTAGCACACAAGGTAGTGGTACATATCATCATAGTTACAATAACATTGGTTTGAACTATGTTAATTGAGAGCATCTATTCTAAAATTCAATTGTTCCAAACAAAAAGTGAAGTGTGCCATTACTCGGCTGACACATTATCGGGGAGAGTCCTCAGTGTACAAGAGCCACAGCGATAAGGGCCCAATGCACACAAGTGCCATTAAGTTACATGCTAACAAAACCTGAAAAATGTGTGCTAAAACCCCGTTTCAGAGGATGGCTGCCATACTCTTGTGTACCAAAGTTCTCAGTTTTCCACTTAAATCCTGCCTGGTGAGTCAGGACATGGCCAGGTTTCCATACTGCAGCAGTATTCCATTACTCCTCCTTATAAATTTCACACGCTGTTAATGCTTTCCAAACTGGCAACAGAGCTCAGGGGTGCATGAGGACAGTTTATTTTCCTGCTGAACTTTAAACAGAAATTCCACAGGACCTCTGGCGGGGGTAACAGCTCTGGTGACAGCCATCAGTTCCCACCCTTTCACCCACCCAACCTTGATCCCAGGCTGTGTGGAAACATCTCGGTTGCTCTCAGACACTGCAGAGTGGAAATGGAACAACTCAGACACCCATGACTTCCATTGCAGGGACCTTGAGAGGGATCCATAAGAAGAGATATCCCATATAGCACCACCCTGGACTGCAGAATATCTGGGATCAGTTCCAGGGTTGAGCAAAGGTTCAAGGGATTGTCCTTCTCAATTTAACCCCTTCTTTCACTGAATTCATATACAGAATGAAACATAGGTCCAAGACTATTTACATAATTCTGAAATATTATGGTTATCTCAAAATATGTTCTGTGTTTCTTTGAACACTTTTTCTGCACTCATGATATCACATGAGAATTTCCAGTGTCTTCCTTATAGAGCTAGCTCCTATGGCTGAAGATAAATATTGCATAATTAAAAATAAAAAAAAAAAAAAAGTCAATGAGAGAGATCAAACTTTTCCTTAACTTTTTGTTCTTTTAAGCTAGTCAAGCTAGTCTTATTAAATTCTAAGAGCTAACAATTCTCTGCCCATCAAAGATGTGCCTGTGGAGAGAAGATGACAGAAGAGCAGCTTCTCAGTGCTTCAGGTCTCCTACAGGAACAAAAGTAACTGTGTGTACTGCACACAGGCACAGTTTTTGAGACTGTCAATGTGAAACTGACCAGCTTTTGACTACCAACCCAAATAAAGGCAGAGCTGCTGTGAGTGGCTGAAAATGGACCTTTTCTTGACAAGATGAATTGTCTTCTGAACTATCTGATAAGACCTCTATTGGGGATCCACTAACTTTAAGCTATCTTGGGTGTTATTGCATACAACAACATCAGCACTTCCGTAACTGCAGTTTCTATGTGCCCAAGTGTCCAAGATCCAGAGGAAAAATTGAACCTTGAATTGTCCATGGTGCACTTGAAATGGCAACATTGCCAAGCAGAAATCACCAAGTTATATTTTAGGACAAAGTAAATAAAAATCTCCAAACATTTCAGACAGAAAAACCTCACCCACCATATCTCCTTGTATGTTTACAAGCATGCTTTTCTGCTTGTTGGTTCAAGAAGCAGGCTCCCGGGATACTTGATGCAAGAATTACATAAGAGAAGGGAAACTGGCAAATCAAATATGTGGACAAAGCAAAGACATCACTTCCAAATGAACAAAAAGCTGTCCCAAAAGAGAAATGTTTCTGATTTCAGCAAGAGCTGGATTCAGTTGTAACAAAAGAATACTCAGGATTTAAATATGAGCAACTTCCACATGAAGCCTTTTAGGAATGAAAAACTATAGTCTCAGACCCACTCCCTCAATTCACGCAAAACCACCCTTCTTTCGCTCTCCTACCTGGCTGCTGCCATCAAAGGTGCAAGTGAGTAATGGTTCCAGTCAAAGCAATTTGGTTCACTACTCCAGCAAATATGGCTGTTGACTCTCTCTTCCACCTATTTGGAAAACAAATATCAAAGATTTTTAAGGACTGTGATCAATTCAGCCTGCTGTTTGATTTTATAACCTAATTGACATTATGGGGTCAGCTATATCAATACATGTAAGAACTTCAGAGATTCAGTCACAGTCCTTCTTGCTACCTTCAGAATAATGTGGTACTCGCGATCAGTAGCTCTTTGTGGTTTCCAACTTGCCATGGGCTAGAATACATATCAACTAATATATGCCAAAGTGAAAACAATAGACATACAAGACCAGTAGGTGCATACAAGGATGTATTTCCAGACATGAAAACAACAGACATACAAGACCAGTAGGTGCATATAAGGATGTATTTCCAAACATGAAAATAACAGACATACAAGACCAGTAGGTGCAAATAAGGATGTATTTTCAAACATGATTTATACAAAAAGCACGGTAAACACAAAGCATGAAGTATCTTTAGTCAAAGAAAAATGTCATCTCTTTACAGTTAGGCCTTGTCATTCCAAGTGTTCTGCTTAATTTCTGTCTAATTTTGAAAACATCATGCCCAAATCCTAATTTAAGAGCACATACTTTTTAATTAAATGCAAATACTTCCCTGTTATTGAACTGGAGCAATGTGATTGTCTTTAATTCTGCTTCTTCCCTGTTTAGCACTGTGCTTTAAAAGTGAGATCACCTCTAGGAATTCCCTTTTCCATATGATGCTAGTCTGTTTTAGAAAATAAGTTATTAGCATATGCTGTGAAAAACAGTCATAATCCTGACATCTCTCTTTACATGTGATGGCACTCTGGGAATGACCACAAAGAAAGCACTTTCTGCATACAAAAGACCTGTTTGTAGGTATGTGTGCAAGAGTGTATGTGCATCTGAGGCACAGAGCACCAGGAGATACATTCATTAATGTGTTAGACGTTAGACTAGCCATAGGCTGCCCTGTTTACACCTGCAGGGAGTGGGTTATTGAGTACCCTTAACTGGGGCATGCAGACAAGGCACCCAGAACTGGAGACTCATATCTAATTTGTGCACAGTTGAGTTGACTGAAACACCCACCTTGTTAATACTGAGGCAACAAACCTGCAGTGATCTTCTAGTGAAAACATGCTCCAGTAGGCCTGGCTGTTCTGATTTTGAGAAGACTGGTACGAACACACAGACAACCACAGAGCGCATTTTGCCCAGGGCACTTTCTTTCAGGCTTTCCCTGCATCCTTGAATGCCCACATGTGAGATGCCAGGTGACGTGACAGGGACAGGCAACAAGTGTGGCCATCCCAGGTGGATGTGCTCCTGAATAGGACAGCACCTCAGGGGTGCACAGGGTCCCACCAAGAAGTGCAGCACATGTTGCTGCTTCTCCTGCTCTTTTGCCCTGGCCATGTCACTGGGCCCTGGCTGGCCACCATCTCAGGTGATCAGGCCACCGCAGCAGAAGAAGGTATGTGCTCCTCAAGGGCTCACACAAGCCATGGCAGAGAAGCATGCCAGAGGGCTTGGACAGGAACATCTCAAACTTATCACTGCACTTGCGGATTTGTGCCTGTGGCCTGACCATTCCAGCCGTGAAGCCAACAGCAAACTTCCTTCTGCTTCCTGCGAGTATAAGAGCTGCACACACTGCCCCTTCACAGGGAAAGCTTGTCCTCTATGGGGTGGGTGACACATGGTGCTTCCACCACTACCAGAGCACAGATGTGAGCTGGTGGAAACAGGGTGCCAAAAGCTGAAAGGTAAAGCAGGCCTGGAACCGGCTGGCAGTAAAATGGGCATGCTTATGCTTTTTTTCCCTGCAATGTTTGCTATCAGCAACAAAAATAAATAGCAAATGATAACATGTACTGACCAGCAATGTCAACAGCAGTATATACAGGCATCTGAGTATATACAGTAATATATGCTCTGGCTGCAGCCCCTGGTGCTTTATCACACCAATCTACAGCTTTCGAGGAAATTATCTGGGTGTGAAGCCAGGAATCACTTTTGAACCTTTGAACAGACAGGGCCCAATATGGTTTTAATCTGTTGGTCAAACCTTGGCATGGCTCTACTCAAGGGCAAAACACTGTATTTAGCAGGGTCAGTATTTCAATCGCTACTTTTACAGTTGACCTAAAAATGTCCCAGCCAAAAAAGCAAATAAAGCGGTCAAAGCAATAAAGAAGTCATGAGTGCTTATTCTCCCATCCTTCACTAGGACTTAGGGATGCTCTGGATTGTAGCATCCTCTCCCTGGTGTGCCATGGATACCTTCCAACCCTAAAGCAGATCCCCCTGTGCTTCCACAGGCCTAACTGGTTTTAGTGATGCTGGCTACACTTGCACACAGTTATTTTTAATTAATATGCATCATGAACTTGTTTATGCAGTCTGCAGCCAAAAGACAACGGTCTTTATTTTAATTTACACTCAGTCCTGTCTATAGCACCCTGGCAGAAGCAGAGGGGACTTTCCTGAAAACACAATAAAGCCATAAGTGAAAGATGTCATTTATGGAACAAAACCACACTACTGCTGGTCCAGCTTTATAGAGGGTGTTGAAATTGAAATCCATGAGGAACACTATGTTCCATTTTCCCCTAATTTATTTTAGCTCATAACTGATGGAAGCCAATGTCTTCCCTCTTGCTGTGGTAACCTCACTGTCTTCAATATTGTTCCTCAAAGAATACTCTAGCATTTGATTCATTCAATGAAGGCTGGATGAGCTTCTGAGTCTTTAAGAAGCTTAATCATTATTTACAAGAAGGCAAAATATTATCCAAAGCAAGATCTGGTTAAGGACAGCTGTATTTTGTCCTGGCAGTACTAGTGCATCTCCTTACTAACCTACCATCTCATGGCAGCACTGGTTCTAGCAAACAGGACGTGGTGTGAAGGAACAGCCAACCTGTAGAGTCTCTAACAAGCCCAGATAATGCACGTGTCACCAAACAGGGTTTTTCTACCTAATTAAATCTCCCAGAGTTATTGTTTTGATAGTAAAACCAGGAACTTTAATTTGTTTTTATCACTGTATTAGAAAACATGTGAGCGATCCTTTGTTCCTTTGCAGCAGAAGTAAACGAGTATGCCTCCAATAGCTGCCCATCAGACAGACAGCAATGCAACCACCACTGCTGAGCATTTTCTAGTATTTCTAGTATAATTGCTAGGTCTCTCCTTCCAACTAACAAATGATTGGACAAAAGGAAATGACCTCAAGTTGCATCAGAGGAGGTTTAGATTGGATACTAGGAAAAACTTCCTTATGGAAAGAGTTGTCAAGTATTGGAACAGGGCTGTGGTTGAGTCACCATCCCTGGAGGTATTTAAAAGACATGTAGATGTGGCACTTGGGGGACATGGCTTAGTCGTGGATTTGGCAGTGCTGGGTTAACAGCTGGACTTCCAACCTAAACGACTCTGTGATTCTATTTGGTCATACCTGGTCATGACTCTCCTAATCTGCTGCAGTTGTTTGCCAGCCATTGGGGTTATGAATAGACAAGCTCATCAGAAGGGAAATGAGAGTATGAAAATCACAGAATGTTTCACCACTTGGAAGAGTTTTTTTCAGTTTGAACTTTGTATCTCAGATGCTCTGGGAATAGCCTTTTACACAGGACCTGGAAACACAGGCAGAAGTGCTCTGATAATGACTCTTAAACACCATCTGCTTTTGGAAGACTGCTAGCAGCCTTGGCAACCTCTGTAATAATTTTCTAGTCATAAAACTACACCTTCAGCAGTAAAACAAAAATGTTACAGATATATCAGCATCATCTGACAATAAGGATTAATTAATTTCATGGATCAACAACAAGGACTTTGTTTTATATTACTTCTTATATATTCGTTACACTGACGCTGTAAGGTTAGTTGAGTGTAGGGGAGTTGATAGGGAGATTCCTGTGCAGCTTCCAAAGGAAAAAAAAAGCCAGAAATCTCATGTGTATTTTAATCAGAAACTAAAATTTCAGGAAAGCAACTGGGTAATATTTTACTGCTAAATATTCTAAGATTCTGAAATTGTACAGTAAACAGGTAAAATTGCTTCAAGAGTACAAAGGGCAAATAAAGCCATGCTTGTGTTACTCCTTAACTGGCGTGCAGCAGATAGCATTCCAGCACAAACTGCAGCTTACCATGGTCTGGGAATTTGCCTAAAGCCTCAGTTTGACCAGGTCTGTAAGAAAGCCAGGTACCATTAAATTGCAGCCAGGTTCCAGGATTATACAGAATAATTTGTACTAAAGAAGAGCCAGGCAATATGGGTAGAAAAATGTGCACAATTCTGCAGTGCATCACCAAATAACTTGAATTCATGGCTGGTGACTCAAAACAGTGGCACTATATGCAAATCTTCCACTCCAAACCATCTTGGATAAGTCCTCCCTTTATAGATGTTTTCTTACTTAATACAATCAATTGACCATAAAGGTCTCTGTACTGTAATATGTAGGGAGTGTGAAGCCAGTCAGTGTGGATTTTCTAATGCTCTTTTTGCTCCTTTTCTCCTTTTCAAACACAGACGGTCCATAGAACTCTGTGAATTACGGTCTGTAACGGGAGAAATAAGAAGTCTAAAATTTGCCTGATTGCAGCTATGATGCATTAAGCTCCAGGCATCAATCTCAATCACAGCACTTTTTCTCCAAATGGGCAATATTTTACAGTTATCGCTCTCTAAACAAAACATAATTTATTACACACACTATTTGATAGCTATAGGAGCTAAGACTAGAAGCAAAAAAGTCTTCTGACTTCCATGAAGGAGGTAAAAGCAATGTCTTACTTTAAATTGGCTTCATATGATCAATGCCAGAAGACAATCATCTGTGAAATGATGTTCATGCCCTGATCACATGCAATTATACCATATACAATTGAACTTGGAAAAAGTGGAAGAAAATTATTCCCATTACTTTACTGGTGTTCTTAATGTGTTCACACAAACATCTTTGAATAGATGAATTAAAATATTTAGAGCAACTCTACCTTTGCCCTCTTAGTTCCAGGTCATTCTGGTAGCTCTCAATACTGCAGAAATGTTTTCCTACAACCTGTTTGATGAAATTAATGGATCAAATCTTGAACTACTTCCAAAGTTAAAGGTATATAATTTATTTTTTGAATCAAATGTCTCTACGCTGTAAACATTTTTGTCTTCATTACTAAAACAGCAAGAGATTTGAAGCTGCTTTATTTTTCAGTATATATGCTTTTTTTGTTTTCCATGATTTTCTCATTACAAGTGTGATAGCCCATTTAGATTTGGTTTATAGACAGCTTTTCTTCGTTTTGGTATCCTGCTAGCACCATGTCGCAGATCTCAATGCAAAGAGCACCAAGAAATCTTTGTAAAATTTCAGTTGTTCAAATTTGTACATGTGTATATTTATGTGCATACATATGTGTTTATATACATAAATATATTTATATATCAATATGTGCATATGTATACATATTATATAAATAAAAATAGACATATTTACTAATGCATGTGTGTTAGTCAAACTTGTTTTATTGTCTCTCAGGCTCTGCAATCCAAACAAAATTTAGCTAAAAGGAACATTTCCTATGAGCTCTGCTTACTTTACACATAGGTGATTCTTTATTAAAACCAAGCACATAATTTCATCTTGGGAGCCTCCCTACGTTATCTCCTCTATCTGCAGAGCCCATTCTGCACAGGAGGTCATTTTGCTGCTGCCACTGAATCTATGATTTTGGGTTAGTTTTTTCCACTTCAGCCAGGAGCTAAATTAGCAAGAGCACATCCCCCTAAGTATAGGTCCATAACCTCACTGCAAATAACAGTTTAGACACTGCCAGCTGAGACCAGCACCCTTACTAACCAGGCCTGATGCTTTTAGACAATGGTCAAGCTGACAATTGACACAGTGTCCTCAAACACACATTGCTCAACCCATTTGCCTAGCCTGCTGCTGCCAAGAGGGCTGTTTGTGCAGGCAGCTGGCAGGAAGATGGGAGTACATCTGGCGATCCTCCGAGAGTGGGCAGGGAAAATGAAAACATCAGATCTCAGCCAAGCCCAAGATAGGATTCTAGGTAAAGCTCATGCTCTACTGGATCCAAAGAGACTTTGGCAAAATCATCACAAGGAACCTCCCACACCGAGTGGCCTTGGCCTCCATTCTCTGTTTGAATGACTACCCTGCTATGACACCCAATGCAGCAAGGTGCACAACAAAGAAATCGAGGCAGAGCCACTAAGAGGCAATTAAGGCCACTAGGCAGGCAGGCTGCAATGTGGCAGGTATCCCACTAGACCATGGCAATCCCTTGAGCTGTCAAAACTATCTCCATCTCCATGGAAAGACCACTGCAAGATCAAGCCCATGGCAGAGTAATGGCTATAGTGCTGGACAATCTCAGCAGTAGATGAAAGCTAGCTTGTCCCTGAGAAGGTGGCAGCTGGTCAGCCATGCAGGATACCAGAAGTGAAGTGCCATGCCTGGGTGCAATAGAAATTTGTCAGCAGGGAAAATAATCTAAGGATTTAGGGTCTATTTACAGAGTTTTGGTTGTTGTTACCTGCAAAATCTAAGCCAAGGTTCCCTATAAAATAAAACTAAGAACTCAGGGAGTCTGGTGTTAATTAGAAGTATAGACTTCACTTGAGGCACTTGGAATTTAGACCAGATAAGCTGAGATCAGTCTCGGACAGTAAACTCCTGGTTGCAGAGACAGCTTCTACAGCACAGGATTACATAACTATTGTTTCAGGTTGGCAGTCCCAGTGTAACACCATCACTGGCAGCAGATAATTTGTCTTGAAAATCTGAACAGGCCACCAAACCATCTCTGAGCACACACTTTTACAGCACTTATACTGGACATCATGTGACTTCTTTACAGAGAAACAAGTGCTCTATCTTACTAGCCCTTGTTATTGCCACATCTACAGAGGGACTGTTTCAAGTGTCCTCTCTCCCAGTCTCTCCACTCTGCCCCTCCAGGTCTTAAGACTACCAAGAGAAAGGCAGCAGTGAAGTCTTTGGTCCTCCTCAGTGAGGCAAGATCCCTCTGCACTGATGTCACTCTGCTCTTGGTGTGTGCTCAGTAAGTCAGTAATTTGTCATGAGCGTGGGCCCTATCCATACATGGCAGGCTGGAGGAGGAATGACCTCAAACTCCGCTTCTAATCCAGGGGGCATTGCCAAAGCACAGTGTTTGAGTTTGATGCATGAAGTGCAGATATATTTTCAGCTACTGAATCACACTTTTGGCTCCACAGCTAACTTGAACTTCTCCTTAGTTTTGTTTGCAATTTTTTGCTCTCTGCGATCACCACTGCCTCTCAGAAAAACAGGTGGTGTTTTAAAGAAAAAAACCCTACATAATCATAAATGTGAAGATTTTTTTTTTAAAATCGATTTTATTTGAGTAACTTTTGTTTTATTCTCTTGCATGTGTGGAGGAGTGGAGTTAAACAAATTACTAATAGAGTATGGTGCATCACCAATGTCTGGCTTTTTTATTTCGCGTTCTAAATATATGCTATTAAATGCTGCCAGTGAATGTTTTCTAATGATTTTTGTGTCCAACACAAGAATCAGTCTGAAAAATGAGGCAGTGCAACAGCAGTTAGCTTAAACACTGCTACACAAGAGCTCTTAGCTATATATTCCTATAGCTGAAGCAAAAATATTTTGCTATACTTGCTCCATGAAAACATATCCACTTGACCACAACTCACAACCATAATTTGAAACTGGCAGTAATGAAAAAGCAAAACCTCATTTTACAGTACAAAGGGCATAAGTCTTAATTGGCTTACCCTGCCCATTACAACTCCATCACCTCTCTGTCACTGTGGCCTGAGCCTACTCTCACTGATTTGGGAGGAAAGCTCTGGCAGACAAATTATGCAACCTCATTCACAGCTAAGCAAGTCATTTAAGCATATGCTTAATTCCATCTCTAATCAGTAAAGTCAATTCAGCAAAGCAAGGCATGTGCTCAAGTCAAAAGCAAATAGGTAGTGTGCATCTTTTTGAATATGGGTTTTTCACAGAGTGAGGATGTTGCACAAAACTTCCCTTGATTTCCTTTGGAGCTCATCAGGCTGGAAGAAGGTAGAATTCAGCTGTGAATCAAACTGTCACTCATGTATGCAAAGTACTAGCTTTTTTAACTCATCCATAGGTCGGTTAAGCAAAAACAAATTTTAAAAAAGCCACAGGACATATCCTTGGAGTGGGCACAGATATATATACATCCTACCCATGGATTGCAGGGACCACAGAGGCAGGGGTGAACACAAAAGAAATTAGGTAAGACGGTGCAGTAGGAAATTCTGTACATCCAGAATTGCTGATGAGCCTCACTGAGCCTTTTCACAGAGTGAATTAGGAGCTTTTCGTATCTACTGGAAGAAAAGTGAAAAATAATGGGCATTTCAACTCTTCATTTACATTTGCCTCATGTGGCTATGAAGAAAGAGTGCAGATAATAAACACACTACTTTGATAAGGAATGTGGCTCTTCCCTTGATGGACTGAAGTAACAGGGCAGCCTCTAACATCATCTGAAACCTATTATTTTCCTTTAAATTTCCTTTAGTCTTAGCAAGCAACATTAATCTAACAGAGACGACTTCCAGCCAAGCACAGATCCCCAGGAGCATTCCTCGACTGCTGACAAGTGGGAAAGGAAAAGCCTGTTGCAAAGAGCAGGGCTGGAACCAGTCATGGGGAATTTATGCCCAGCAGCAGGCTGCACCATTTGCCTGCCTCTGCCCTTCTCCCCAGATGAAGGAGCCTTATCTACCTTTGCAGATATCAGAATCAATTCCAAACACCGTGGGGCTGCCCTAAATTATGCTCTGCTGCCCGAGGCTGCTTTCTGCCAAGCTCCCAACCAAGTCCCCATAGATAAAGGCTGTGGGGAATGTGGGGAAGGGAGCGCTGAGGGCCAGGCTCTACCTGTTCTTCAGCTCCTCCAGCTGCTGTCAATGCACTGACTTGTTCTCGGTTTGAGATTGCAATCTGTCCCTGCCCCAAAGGTGCTGCCAACTGTAGAGTATAAATGTTTTCACAAATTAAACAACTCCAGAAAAATACACATTATGCAAACATCTCCGCTCTTCCAGATGACACAACATGGAGCACCAAGCACAAACAAAAATGGACCAAACAGTACAGAAGTATTGTGGGAAAAAACCTCATTTAGTGAAGAACTTCTCTGCTCTCTTTACAGCCATTAGGACAGTGGTAATGCTGAACTGGCTGGTCAGCCACAAAAACTAGATAAATTGAGAAACATAAGAGACAACTGAAAGCAAGGAGACAAACAGTAAAATTAAGTGAGGCAACAGATGGAAAGCAGAAACGCAATGCCTAAACTGCAGCTGTAATTCTGCTGGAACAGTCACATTTAAGAGTAGTTCAGCTTGCTTTCCAGTTTGGAGAGGAAAAGAATTTTCTTATTAAAAAAAACCCAGTTTATTAGCTGAACCGCTGTGGGTTTTCCCCAGATATTTTGTGGGACAGGAAAATTATTTTTCTCCATACCTAGGAATGCAGAAACACTTCTAAGAAAGGGCAAAATTCTGACAGCCCTCTGGTGTTGTCCTAGTACTGCTGGGAGGGGAGAGGAAGGTCACATCATTAAAATCTACAGCCACAAGTGAAAGAGCTGTGTTTTAGTTTCTGGTGGCCAGGGGTCAATCCCTGGCACTGTTCAGAGCTCTCCCATGGCAGCACAACTTCCTCAAGCTTTCTCATTTACTAGCACAACTGTTAAAATTAGGCAGGAAAAGGGTAGTTATTGTTGTAGCAATGTTTTTGTAGGTTTATTTGGCAGCTTTTCTAGCAGAATTTTAGTATAGTTTTGATAACATGCAAGTATGGGAAAGAAGGATTTCCACATGGGCCAAAGAAACAGTTGTGGCAAGACTACCTATTTTTAACATGGTTTATTCCTAGCACTATTTCAGACACAGTATTTTCTCTCCCATCTGTTGACACAGTTGTTTTGTTTCTCTAAAGACATAGTTGTCTGTCTCTTGGAGAAAAAAACCAACACCAGCACCATGAATAGTTGCAGAGAAAAACATGAGACCAAAACCCAGTTAAACAGTGATCTGGTCAAAAGGTAATGCTGCCAAAGCTTTATGACTGAAATGTAGAGCAATTCTTCAGATGCCTCTTAAAATTTACATCAGGTATTTCAAGTGTGACTGTGAATCTTTAAAATTCAGATCTGGTATACCCAACAACTAACTGAGATGGTTTATTGATCTAAGGAGTCTGACTGCAGAGCTGCTATTGAAGCAATGTACTAGTCTGTTCAGGAGGAATGCAGACACGGGGTCAGGGGCAAACTTTCTTTAATAAGGGAAGGGAAATGTAATGAGAGCACCAAGGGGAAAAACATGAACCCCTAAAGCTGATAAAAATTAAACTGGTAAAACAAGACAAAACATTAAGCAATCCTTCTAACACTCAGGTTGCCAGGCTGTTTTACCTGACTTTTAATGATAATTTTTTTGCCTCACTGGACTGCTGGAGTTCATGGTTATGATCTCTGAGGCAATCTGAAAATCTTATCTCCTCTCAAAGGCATTTCAGGCAGCTTGAGAGCTACTAGGTGGAAGCAAATAAAACTGAAGCATGGCTAAGGTAGGCCCTCTGAAGATCACTAAAGCACCTCTGTTCTTGTAGGACAGCCTATTTGCTGGAAAAGCTGCAATATGGAAACCTGATATATTAAAGGTCAAGACTCCAATACAGAGCAGACTCATCTGTATTGTGTTTTAATTTCTTTTTATGCCGAGAGGTGCCTAGGGTACTGAAGAAGTGACAGAAAGATAAATCATGCATGACAAACTGGAACAGAAGACAAGGCTGTATCCAGAATAGGATAGCTCTGCTGGTGCAGCTGTCCTAACACACTGTACTGACAGTGTTCCCAGCACAGACTTCATTCGTACCAGCAAAATTATGTTAATTGCTGGCACAGCTTTTTCCTGAGGTCCCTCTTCCCTCATCCAACACACTAAAAGTATTTCAGTAAAAGTAAAGGTTTGTTCTAAGTGTATCCACAGTGAGAGCCATAGTCAGAGATCAAGTCAAGGCTCATGCCTCTTTACACCTTTGGCCAAGACAGCAGAGACAGCAAAAATCTGTAAAATAGGCATGTTCTTCCTTTGACAGGGGTAAGAAGTCCTTTGTATAGACTTCAATACTAGCAGCTGCCCCTATTGGGAATCTTACGTTCTCATGCACTTTTGCAGAAATGCAGAGATAAAATGTCTCACCACTTCTGTCCTTATCAGAAAGGTTATGGTATTTCCACAAGCCAAACAAGTTTCCAACACTCCTGTGACTGACCCCAGCCCCTGCTCCACCCCTGTTCTGTAGAAGGTTCACCCACCTGGCCCTGCCCATGTCAGTGAGGCTCAGCCCAGGGGAAGTGGACAGTGTGCTTAGTGCTGCTGCCTGCTGCAGGCACAGCCTTCTCCCAGGATGCAGAAGGGAGGACCATGATGTACAGTGACATGGGGGAAAATTATGCCAAACCGAGTGCCTGGTACTATGTCTAAACAGGCCGTTAAGGAAAACAACCAAAGTCACCAAGATTATGGAAACCACAACTGATTTAAGATATATTTTAAAAATAATTTTATCAGAAAGCTTTCGGGAGCTGTGTGAAAAGATATTTTCTAGGTGTGCTATGTGGTATGACTTATTGGCCACAATCATTCAAGTGATTTAAGATTTTAAGACTGTTGTCTGTGATTTTCATAAGCGAATGGGCAGTGACTTTAACATGCCTTTGAAAAAATTAGAATCAACAAAGGATCTGGCTACGTATTCACACACAGTTTTCAGCCTGTTAAGAGGGCTTGCCTGCTTACCTGCCTTTGTCTACAGTTGTGGTCATTGGCCACCCAGTATTATCTAATTTTCTTACAAAACATACAGTATCTATTTCTGGAAAGCTGGACTTACTCCAGGCTACTATGGTTTCCATAGACAGGAAGCTTGAAGGTTTGGGATTAAAACAGCAGGAGGTTGAAAAGAAAATTGAGGACCTGGAAATAACAACTGATAGTCCTGACGCAATCATCACTGACAACACGGCAGCTCTGAGAAATGTAATCAACAGCCTGGAGAATAATCTCAGATAAAAGGCTAGGTTTTGGAGGCCAGTGGAAAGCTCCTGCAAGGACAGTTACAAGACAGGTTCTGGTATACTTTTCCATATGAGTTTCAAGAATTTCTCCTCAGCATCATGTAGGAAAACATGATACAAAAGCTTGTAGCTATGTGAGCTACCCCAGCATGTCTCATTTAAAGGAAAACTGTTGTTGGCCAAGAGCGATGACAGCACGTCTTCCTCTAGCTATGGAAGCTGAAGGTCCTTCTGTCCCCACTTGTTCCATGCTGGCTGAAGGTTCACATTTCCTATCTCATTCAATGTGAGCCCTCCACTGACCTTCAACCAAAGCCAACCCAGATGGCTTTGCCTGCAGTAAGAAACAGAGCACTTCTGATAAGCAGGGTGGTGGGGTAGTAATCACCAGCTTGTGAGCAATGATGATCCATGGGCAGAGGGTCATCTTTAACCTTTGCAGTCCCTTGCAACTCCTGTCCACTGAGATCAGAAGCATAGATGAAGAGTTATAGAAAAGCAAGATGGAAAATATAATTTGCTGTATCACTAAAGTCCTAGCTGAAGAAATACGCTTACCAGACATGATACTGAACTTAAAGCCCTAAGTAAAATTATCTGTGATGTGGTACTACAGAAGACTTTTTACTTTAGAGGAGATACACAGATTTTATCCTGAATTTTCAGAACTCATGAATGTCGTTGTAGACAAAGTACCCCTCTTTATATCCTTTTGTGATAGTCAACACAAGAAAGTCACAATAAAATATATAGTCCAGATAAGTGTACTAAACCAATCCCTCTCTAAATTAACCTTTTTTACTATGCCCAGGAAACTCACTAAAAAGCAATATATTTTAAAGAAAAAACTTATTGACCTTTGAAACACAAATGACAATGCAGGTGAGCAGAGTCTTCACTAAATTTGATGCCCATGTCCAAAAGCCAGATGCCAGCCTGAACGGATACCAAAGCACTAAATGGCAGGAAGAGACTGGCTGACTTAAAGAGACTGGCAGGGATTAGCTAAACCTGGTTTCTGAGGGTGTTTCATATTAACATATGGTATCTTCAAGGCCTAATTGCCCCAGGAACGAGGCAAATGGAAAAACAGGTTTTTCAGTTGCCTTTGCTTTCCCTGCTGCATTCAGCTGCGCTTTGGTGCAGCCTCAAGCAAAAGACGAAGGAGTGTAAGGCGGCAATTTCACCAAGACTTCTCTCCTTAAACCCTCAAGGTTTGATTCTATGTTAGGGCTACTGCTCAAAAATTAATAAAACCAGAAAAATTATGAGAGGCCACACTGACTGTAGAAGCTCCAACCAAGGAAAAACTGCCCTAGGAAAGGAGACAGGAAAAATGCAAGGGACTTAAAATGCTTTTGGATATCAGGGTCAACACATTAGGCCCAAAAAAATGCTTCTACCAGGAAGCCATAATGTCACTACTAAGAAACATAAGAAATCAAGCTAAAGGCTTCTCATGAAGAATAGAAGACACAACAAACCATAGTGATCATTCGCAAACTCAGATACAATGAATGGTTAAGGAAAGTGATAAGGTAGGAAAAAAAGAACAAAACAGATCCCTACTGAATTCTACATCTCCAAAGAATTATTCAAATTCCCAGTTGAGTGTTTCCAGAGATTAATACCACCAGTTCTGATTCAGGGAATTACAACAAATATGTTAAAATTCAGTCCATTATGTCCCAAATCATTATTGCACTGTTCTAGAACCTTTGTGACTACCAGAAACCGCTTACATTATAAGGAACAAGCACTCAAAGAAAAGCTATTTTTTGCTGCCAGGACTACTTCATGGGCAACAAGCAGAATTATGAGATCCCAGGAAGAGGCTCCAGGCAGAGCCTGATAAACCTTGCATGACTTTAGGAGAGGTAAACCACTTCTCACCACTTCTCTAGGGATTGGTTACTAATACACCAATCCTACAGTTGTTTCAAATGTGATTAAAAGAGGCTAGGTAAATGGAGTGAGAATTAACTTGCTGGAGCTACTCCATTTCTTTCATTCTGACAAGTCAAAGAAATTCCTAACTTTAACTGCGTATTTCCAGTTTAACCTATTTTCCAATGTTTTTCAAACCATTTCATTACAGCTAGTCCTGGCAATGAGCAATGAAGTCCTCAGTGTGTTTGCAGATCATCACAGCAACATGATTAGAAAACTTGATCCAAATGTCACAAAAGTCAATGGAACTTGGATTGAGCCCAAAGAGAAATGCACTTCCCTGCTAGGGGTGATTAGCTATACATCATGTTGCTTCTGTGGATGAAAGTGAATCTTTTCCCATGCACCAATTTTAATTACTAAACAACAGAGCCTGCTTTTGAACAATATAGTGTCATGAGAGAAAACATAACCTGGCATAGAGAAAACATGTCTTCTGTGCCCTGGGATCAATTAAAAATTCCACTGACTACAGTCACTATTGAGTAAGACTATCACACTGTTACTTAAGGGAATGCACGTACACACACACATGCACCAGCTTACTGATCTGTAGGTCCTCTAAACCCTTCTCTGGGAATCTGCACCACAACAGACATTTGTAGGAAGAGAGATGTAGTTCATGTGGTCATGGGGATGCAGATTGCATTTCACCTCCTGTGTAATATTATTCTCTAAAATTTTATAAATTTCCTATCTTTAAAATATGGAGACATTTCTGGGAAAAAATTAAAACATTTAAGAAAGAAAACAGAATGTTTTAAGTATAGCCTAAATATTTATAAGATATTTTATTTTTAAGACCAATTTCAAGAGATTACCCATAAACACAACACACAATTGAATTTATATAGTAATTATTTGGCATTTTACATCTGCAATAAGTGCAAAGCAATATTCATCCTATTTCTAGCTTACACTGTTCTTAGTGCAGTGCTTCTTTTTGTCAGTAGGACTGTAATAATTCACATACCAACTGGAAGAACAAGTCAATCTGAGAAATGTTGAATCTGAAGAGAACAAAAATCACAGAAACATTTGGGATGGAAGCCATCTCTAAACGTGTCATCCTAGGTCATCTATAATAGTCACTTATCTAGTCTAGCCATGACCGACTCCACACCCTCCCATGGCAGTTTGCTCCACTGACCTAAATGTTGCATAGTAGTAACCCCTTTCCAATATTGAACAGTTTACTAAAGTACTCCCTGCTGTAGCTTAACAGTAATGTATTTCCCCCCCCTTCCCTTCAGCAACATATGAAAATATCTTGCCCTGCTCATTTAAGCCCTTGCAGTTATATTAAAGCTCTCACTTAGGCTCTCTCCAGACTCAATGTACCTAGATTTCTTCTCTCAAATACACTTTCATCTTGACTTTGGGATTTTCCATCTTCCAGAAGAGTCCTGTGAATTGAGGCTGCCCTTTGGCTCTTTGATTTTGTGGGCTGAAGAGCATTTTAAATATTTGCACCAAGTTTAGTCAGGAATTTAATTTATGAAGCTTGAAGTTACAAATATGTCATTGCACAACTCTTTGCTTTATAGTAACATTTGTTCTTTCAAATTTAATATTGTTCTCCCAAGAGATACCTCAAGAAAATCCCACATACAAGATCAATAATCACATTAAAGAGACAGCTAGAATTTAATAACACTCTTCTACAGGATGTGCCCTGCAATTCCAGAGAACTTCCACCCAAACCTCCCTGTGTAAAGTTATTTCAGCTCCATTAGGTTTTGCTCAGAGTGAAGCCACATCAGCACCAGGATTACCTGAATATTTACGCAGAACATCTGGAGGCTGTTGAGGCCTCACTAAATTCCAGCAGCAGGAACTTAAAAGCTATTTTTTATATGCCTGGCCTGCAATCATGGCTCATATACTTTGATTTTTAAGTAACACCCTTCACCTGATACAAGTGACACTCCTGTGCTCCAAACACAGAGGATGTCCAGGAGCACTGGTGGCACTTCCAGGAGAAGCTGGTGGCCTCCTCACGCTTGAAGAGAAAGTCTTTGGCTGAGGTGCCTGGAGTCACACCATGTGTGCAAGGCATGTGCCACCAAACATCCACCCGTCCTAACTCTGCCAATGTCTTAACACAGATCCCTCTGAGTGATGTCTGAGCAACCCATACAGACAGACTGGGGTGGTCAAGTTCTCCATCTGTGACAGAACACCTGTGCTGCTTTTGATACCTGGAAACAGGCAATTGCCACAACTGTGGATTTCAAATACACTATTGATTTGGTGTATCATCATATCACAATGATATCTGGGACTTAAAATCATTTGCCTGTAACATAAAGCAAGTCCATCTCTCCATTGCAAATACATGCCTAAAGAAAGTGGTAAAGACACAGGAAGAGGAGACTTATTTTGCTCTCTTTTGACACAAAGATTGGCGGAGTGTCTCTGAACAGCTCTGCTCCACTGTTACTTCAAATAGCTGCAATATAAGACTCATCTAACTTGTTTTCAAAATCAATACATGGAAGGTTTGAGTTTCTTAGTTTTTCACTATTTCAGCAAAGAGAGGACACCACTGCTGGGACTGCCTTTGGCTAATGCCAGCATGAGAAGCTGAAAACACAGATTACAATAGCATGGCACAAACAATTTCTGTATTAAAGAGAGAACTGTAAAGTCTGATACAAACAGACAAGCATTACATTTTCCAACATACAGCTCAGAAGACAGGCTTATTGACCATAAAATGAATTATATAACCCAACTTGTATTATGTCATCTGAGACCTTGCTTAGGCCACTACCTTTGAGAAATATATATATATATATATATAATTTTTTCCCAGACAACTGTCAAGTTACATTCCTTATATAACACTGCTGCAGTGCTAACCTGAAGCATAATGACTGTGCTCATTATAGGGTTATTATGAGTTCTGAGATGAAGAGCTGTCAATAATTTAATTTTCTCCTTATAAGGTAAAACATTGTTGCAAAGGGAATCCCAGTTATATCTGTTTGAAACATTAATTACAGTAATAAACAGGTTAAGAGCAGCAACCACAGGTCTCCCTCCAGCAAGGCATGCAAACCTGTATCTCAGGAGGTGTGTAGGACAAGGAAAACAGATGCTGCAATCTCAGCTGCTGGATCTGGCCTTAATGTACAATCCTCTTCATCCCTGTACTAAGGAAGATGGTACACAATCCTGCAGTGCTTCTCGCCAAACACACTTGATGCTTTTTGTATAAAACATATAATACCTATACACAGTAAATTTTCTTGATAGTTCAGTCTAGCTTTTTTTTTGTCATTTTTGCTGTCAATTCTGTGCAGCCTGTTAAAGACTGTGAAAAGAAATGGCCTTCAGCAAGGATTTCTATTCCAATCACACAATCTCATTTTATTTCAGAAAAAGAGCTATTGAACTGGTTCTTCAGTTTTCAGATAAGTCAGGTCCAGCTTTCAAATGCTGCCCTTATGTTGTGATTAGGTTTTGCCAATGACTTCCTATTTAACATACCATAAGACAAACTGATACCTGTGCAGTTGGGTTCCAAATGTGTTAAATCAATTTGATAATAACAGGGCAAGTAGGTAAGTCCCTAACTCCTTCCTGTCCATTTATACACTAGCAGGTTTTTTGCTAATCTTTTCTTTAAAAGACCTCTGATCTAAGAGTCTTTTAAAGGCCCCATCTCTAGTGAACCAGCTTCTGTTGCTACGAGTTCTTGTAGTAAAAAGCATAGGTGGTTCTTTCCAAGGATTCCACTGTATCCCTTACCATCAATATCCAACTGAGTTGCAAAGTATACTGTGGATTCTGTCAAAACCCTTACTGGGGCTTTTCCTGGTTTGCCACTGATGTTTGCCTGCATTTGTACTCCCAAGAACCAGGCACTGCAGGCCAATGGATCAGTAGGAGATCATGGAACGCTGCAATGCTCCCAGCAGCTGCCTCTGCCTGCTCAGTCTCTCTCTCCCCTAAAGCCTGTGGTGTGCTTCAGTGCAGCCAGGGCTCAGAGCCTGGGCTAATGGATCAGACCCCCCTGCCATCTAACAGAGAGGTTTCAATGACTAATGTTGAGGTGTAAAGATCACTGAGGCTGAAATTAAAATCCTAGAAACGACATGGAATGCAGGCAAGTTTATTCCAGTGTGTGTGCGTGTGTTACCAGGGTTTTTAATTTTTTAACAAACTAGGAAAAGAGAAGAAATCCTAACTTTAGGGCTTCTGCTCCATCCAGTTCATCTGCGTGCTCCAGGCAGCTCATCTAATGCAGCAAAATACAAACCAGGCATAGTGAGACAGCCCTGCTTCACAAGCTCACTAATATAAATGCACTAGCATTTCTGAGGCTCCAGCCCACAGTCTGCCACCTTGCAGAGCCTCCCCCTGACCCCAGGCCCGCAGGGTGAGCCAGCATTTCATACCCTCCACTGTCAGACAAGTGACATGGATTTGCAGCTGGAGGTGAGAGAACAGTTACAAAGAAAGTGCAAACCTTCTCATGTTCATGCTGTCCCTACAAATCCCTGCCCTCTCCTGGTGCCACGCACAGCCTCCCCTTTCTGGGCTCAGCCCCTACCTCCAGTGGCCCCCAAGCCCTTTTTCTGGGACCAACACAGGCTCCACTCCCCGCCTGAGATGCTGTGGAGTGACGACCAAGAGTCTGCTCCAGCACAATCCATCCCAAACCATAACTCTAAATGTATCTCCCAATCCTACTCATGTATTTATAGGCCCCTGCATGGGGACAAATTATGCTTTCAAAAATATTACAGGAAAATGCTGCAAGTGATTGTCATTAAGAAAAACCCCATCATAATTTCATTAAAAATTAACAAAAAGAAAGCATTAGTGTTGTTCTGCCAACTGGGGGTTGGGGGGTGTCTCACATTATTAAAATGAGAAGGCCAGCAATGGAAAGCCTTTTTAGATTGGTGTTTCCATTCCTTCCTCTTTTGCTTGGTTCAAAAGTCCTGCATAATTAATACTGTAGTACTTAATAAATGCTTATGAACCTACTACCTCTCTGCTTTTTCCATTTAATTAGGTGATTGACTTCAGGCATACTATAAATTATAATGACAATTTAATTACTTTTTTAATGTGCACACTTAAAAGATTTATAAACAGGAATAGGGTAATACAGTGCACTCAAAATTAGAAATACCATGAACTGGAGAACAGCACAAAGTAATGACATCTAAAGTATCTCCTCAGTGTCTGAGCAGCTGCAGTGCCTGGGAGGTAGGGTATTTAAAGTGTCTGGTACAACTACAGAGAATTGCATATTGCTATCCAAATGCCCATGTACACCTCTTTTAACTTTTCCTTCCAGCATCTGCACTTCTCACTTGGCTTCATGGCAGAAACATAAAGGAGTTCCAAGGACAAGTCAGGCTGTGGACTGCAGTGTCTCTTAGGTAAAGCATTCACAACAAGTGGAGGATCCTTTCTCTTCTTTTAAACAAATCATAAAACTTCTGCATCACTTCATCATAACACAGTCATTGTTAGAATTTGCAGGGGGCCAAAATCTCCTACAATATTCCAGCTGGCACAGGCAAACTGCCAAAGACCATGGATTTCATCATCTCATGAACAGACCCTTCCTAGTCAGGAGGCAGAAATGTCTGAGAATATTTCACTCCATCAGCACCACATCCTACAACAATCCAGGTTAACTCTTCTGATACTGTTGTTATGCCATCTAGAACTCATTCCCCTGTCACAGGAATGTAAAAGCTAAGAGGATTGCATATATAACAAATCGAGTAAGAATCAGACCCTTCAAACCAGCGCTCAAAAAAAGTACATTTGCTAAACAAAAAATTATCTTTTTAAATTTAAATAGTTTAAGATAATAAAAGGAGAGTTAACCTACTTAGTTAGCCTACCTAAATGCCCAGACATTTCCAAGCTCTGGTTGGTCATTAAAAACAAAGCTCTATTTTCTACAAGTTAGTTGTCACCAACAGAGAGACACAACAGCACTTGTTTTAAATCATACAGTATGCTATATTGGTGAAAATTTCTCATGTAAAAAAGTCATTAAAATTTGGGCTAGAGGAGACGCTTTCCCATCTGGGAGCTGAATCTGGTTTGGTGTGACTATTCCTGTCTGTTAATTTAGCAGTACAAAGTATAACTCTACATTCTTAGCATACTTACTGGGGATGTTGGCATCTCTGTAACCAGAACTGCTTACAGGGAGGAAAAAAAAGACTGGGCAATTCACAGTGTGCTAGAAAAATTATGGGCAATTCCACGTTTTAAGCATCATCTATCAACAGTGTTGAATAGTCAAAAGGGAAATAAATTTAAATGCATCGCCAAGGCAAAGGCTGTGATAATTGTAACTGGTTTTCCCTTTTAATACAGAAAAAAATCCCAGACTTTCATCTCATTCACGCCCAGTGAAGCTGAGTGGAAAGTGGACCAAGCCCATTGCTTCATCGTGTGTACGCCTGTCCACCTTGGCCAGCACAGGGCAGGACAAGAAAAGGTATAGGTGAAAGAAAAAACACCAGGAGGCTGAGCAGCACGGTGAATCACAGGGAGCCGCTTTGTCTGCAGCTTCCGTTCTCTGAGGAACTGTGCAGGGCTGAAACAATGGCTCTCCTATGGAGCTGCATCTCATCTACCTCATCTACAGCCAGTGATGAATGATGGGTCAAGAGGGCAGCAGACTTTGGGTGTACAACCCTTAAATACTTTATCAAAGATGGCAAAAGGCCATGTGCTTCAATAATACAGCAAATACTTCCTTTTGCTGTATAGCAGACAAATTCCTTCCTCTCTGCTGGCTCAATCTGAAGCTTTTGGTTCACAGCTCAGAGTGTGTGCAAGTTCTATATTCGCAAAATATACACGTAAAAAAGCTGCAGTTTTATTCCTGAGACCAGTCAACTGTAAACATTCTCACAGAAATGAGAAGTCAGTGAGAAGTCAGTCCTATCTGTGCTGAAATCCTATGCATTTGTAAGTATGTAATTCTAGGGATTTGTGGGGCTTATAGACAATAAAAGAAGGCACGTTCTACTCATTTTAAAAAGTGAAACTGAATAGTTAGAATTGAAAAGAATTCTAAAACTGTAACTCATCCAAACTTTTCATATTGGGATTTCTTGAAAGAAAAACATACTGATTTGATAGAAATGAAAAGTTCCATAAAATATAGAAATTCTGTCCCTGGTTTAAATGAAGATTAATGGAAGTAATAGGCCTTGTGATATAACAAGGTAAGATACTTCAATACTAACAGTTTGACACTGTTGTGCTACTCAGAGAATTACAATTTAACAACACAAACAAGATGAGTTGGAATATCTTCATGACATAAAAATATTTTTATGCAAAATAAAACTGAAGCGACATTTAAAATGTTCTGAAGTAAGATGTCTTACTGCTTAAGAGTTGTCAAGGGTTTGTCCCAGTTTAGAGAAGAGGTAAATTATTTCAGAACCTTCTGCCATCTGAATTTTCTTTCAACCACTTTTGTCTTCTGTTCCTCCTTCATCTGTTTATTCCTCTAGATATCCTTAAAACTTGATCTAACAGCTCTGAATTTGACAACAAAAATTCATATTCTAAAAGGACAGAAAGCTGTGAGCTCATGTTTGGTTTCTAACAGAAGTGGCAGAAAGCAATCTTGGAAAAAACCTCCAAATCAGCTATGATTATTTCAGGTCCCTTATGAAAAATGTCAGCAACAAAAGTAGTCCACTTGGGTTCCCACCCACCCAGCACCAAAAGCCGCGGTAACACTGTAATTTTGGGGTCATTGCTTAATGGCAACGACACTTAATACTGGATCATAACTTTCCCATTTTGGAGGCTCTGAGGAGTTGGTTGACATCGAAATGCTGATGTGACCAGTGCGGGTTTTCCGGCAGCGCTGTGTGGGCAGTGAGGCAGCGAGCTGTGCCATCGCTCCACCCGCCCTGCAGTGACACGGGAAACCTGCGCCTTTCGCCTCCACACGGGTTAGGGCAGAAGAAATGGGTGGTTTCCCTCCCGAAGATCTCACATCATTTTATACTACAGCAAGGGATTTGCATAATTTCAATCAAAAGATGTATTACAAATTTCACTGTAGACTTTGAATTTAAACATTTCAGAACTGGGCAGCATAAATAGTGCTTATGCTCAGAAAATGGAAGGTCTTGGAGTGGAGGTGTCTCAACTTCCTTATAGTCCTGTTGAACAGATTACAAGCAGGCATGTCATCTCTACTTCAGTCAAGTGTAAATTTCAGATTAAAAAATAAGTGATTTTAATTGATAGCCATAATGTGTACTGAAAACCTCCTAAAGCAATAATAGCTTTTACACAACCACTGCTCCCAGAAAGCAAATCAGCGCATAAGTAACTCACCCTCTGAGTATTTTCATTCCTTTTTCAGAGTGTGAAACTGAGATTGGCACCAAACTGCATCACCTTTTTAATGCGTTTTCCATCCAAACTGAGAAGCACTTGAGGAGCCACAGTGATGTCCCAGAGAAAAACATATTCAATGTAACTTTTCTGCTACATCCACCTTCAGTTCATGGCCCAGCACTCTGCTCCCTTTTATTCATCCAGGTGAGGAGAAACTGACAGCCGGGGGAGGGAAGAGATTGGGAGCCATATGGAGCTAGAGTCAATTTTCGGTATGTATTTTTGAATAGATACAAAAGAGATAAATGCTGGCATGCATAAATTCATATTTTATCGATACCTATTTTAGTACTTACTGTCAGAGTAATTTATTCCAAAAAAGTCTTTTTTAAAGGCAAACACCAGTTTAAAGAAAATTCCAATCCTGACGTATTTCTTGCCGCAGCAAATCCAGGATCCCAATGACATGAAGCAGGAGGCAGAAGCCCACTCAACAGGGTTTACCTCCCAATGCCAAAAGGAAAAGTGGTGTAAGTAACCAAGAACCCAAGAGAGAGATTCTCCAGGTCACTGCTCAAGACAAGCTCCCCAGGAATGGGGCTGCTTGAGCAGAGGTGGGCAACCAGCCTTGGCACAAGGAAGTGTTGAGGGTCCACGTCAGAGCTGCTCATGCAGAGAGCAAGCAGAGCTGACAGTTTTGCATGCAGCACCTTGTAATAACAAAGGCTATCAAAATTACAAGATTCACTAGATTGGCTGCCTGTAATTGCAGCACCAACAAAAGTTCAGTTTCACTTCTCAGGCTTATTCAAATAATCCAGCCCCTATGGGCCTGCAAACCTGAGCTGCAAATCTGAATACGGAAGGGGATTTATTAAAAGACAGCTAGTGCATCTGACCATGACGGAATGCTAAAAAATGAAAAAGTAATGAAACACACTGAACACTTCTGAGGCCCAGATTATGTTTGGCCTGGATCCAGTGGACACGTTTGATTTCCACTGACTCTCCTATTACAGACTTGTTATCTCCCCAAACTTTGATCTAAGGCCACCGCAAGAGCAGAGGACAGCAAAGTGAAAGTATCTGTGAGAGTCACTTATTCCATTAGTCAGAAATCAAAAATCAAAAGAGCCACTTGAAACACTAACAATGCAAAAACTCATCACTTCCTTCCAGAGAAGGGCAAAAGACCTTATTCGTAAGTGTTGATCAGAACACGTGGCATGGCAGAAAATTTCTGGACTCTATTCCCAGCTCTTAAATAGTTCTGTGGCTGGACTTGGGCAAATGATTTGAATTTTCTAAGCTTTTTCAGAATCATAATAAAAACCACATACCCACCTCACAGAACAGAGGCTTCATCAATGTTCCTAACTCCCTCTCAACTTCTTGAATAGACAGTCCTGCAAAAGTGCAGAGTACCATTATTTAGATTTGATTTGCTTTAAAAAAAATTAATCCCGTCTAATACTTGGCTGTTTTTTTTTTATTTTGTTTTCCAGGTAGGAACAATTTTGGATGCCAAATCAGCATCTCTGCCTGGAGACTGGCCTCAGGCTTCTGCCTCATGCATTTGCCTACATCTTCCACAATACAGACAGTGATTCTGTGAACGGGTCAGTAGGACACGTCAAGCAATGTACATCTAATCTGAATGCAGAACAAACAAAAAAAGTGGGTATTTTTAAGAACAAAACTATTTCCTAAGAATTTAGTTTCTTCATGATCATACAGTCTGGGTGCAATGTGTAAAAAATGGGTTTCTGAGGCACCGTGGTGTCTTCTGAATCACTGCCATTACCCGAGAAAACCCCAGGAAGTGGTTTGGATGAGAAGCTGGACCCAACTTGCGTAGATATCAGCTGATGTCAGAGTACACACAGCACAAAGCCCTAACAATATGGACATTGTGAAACCAGGGATAACCTTCTCTTATCTCCTGCAGTTTGGGAAAACATTTCTAACCAGGTGACTACACAGCTTAAGAACAAGTCGAACAGTTAATCATTCACTATGCTTCCTAATTAATCTCTGTATCAGGCCAAATTTTTGTATGCCCATAAAAACACAAAGATCTCCAGTGAGGGAAACAACAGCATGAGCTTTTGGACCTCCTTCTGCAAAGCAATTCGTTTTTCCATAAACAGTTACTATTAGGCAAGGACAAAGCAACAAACCAGACAGCCATCTGTGTAAACCAATTTGAAAGGATGGTGACCTCATAAAATTTTTCAAACTAACGCTCTCCATTTAACTTCTGCCACCCCGTCCTGCCCCAGCAGATGCTGGGTTCAAGCAGGTCCTCGGGTGAGTGCAGTGCTTTCGCTTTAGGGAAAGCTGGTACTTTAGAGACACAGTGATTTCAAACCTCTGAAAAGAGCATGTCAATGAAAATACCTCAGCATATATGGAAGCAGGATAACCTTAGCAGCTGCCCACACTCCCACAGGGTGTTGCCACAAAGGTCTGTGCTATGTTTGCCAGCTGAGCTTCCTAGAGGTATGAGGTCAAGCGAGCACAAAGGTTCAGGCCACTGATGGTAACACAATCCCTGCTGAACTCTGTTCTTTCTTACGACCCAGAGAGAAGCCAGAACAAGCACAGATGGCAACCACATTAAAAAAGAAGACAAACCTGATAGCCTCAGAGCAAAACTTATGAATCCACATACAGCACAGCTATCCTGTGTGCACCCGAGATGGCCACAGCATCCCCAGCACATTCTGCCTATTTAGATTTGAATCCAGTGAAGCTTCAGGCTAAACATGCAAAATAAAATACCAAGTAGAACACCCCCAAACAAGTGCAAATAATAAACACCCAAGGACATGTCTTGCACAAGGTCACTTGCAGAACTGCCCTTTATTCCATTTACTAAAATCAGTCAGAGCCACAGAAGAGCTGAGAGCACGGTGCATCAGATGATGGTGACATCAGACCATTGGTAGCATAACAGAAGGAAGTGCACAAACTCATTTTTCAAGGGCATGTGGACTACAAACATTTCAGTATCAAAAAAGGTAACTGAAAGAAATGTATATTCTGTATATTCTCTTCACACTTCCAAGCATCAGAACAACATAACAGTATATAAACTGTATTTGAAGCAGCGGAAGGAAGTGTTTCCTTCTCCGTTATAGAAAGACGATGTTTCGAATCCACATAATGCAGACATGGCAAAAATTACCTCCCACAATGCCAAGCTTGTTACATGGACTCTTTTCTTCTTTAACCCACATTTTCAAACAGTTATTACTTTACTGTTCCCCTGCAACAGAGCTTGATGTTTGTGTGCCTGGTTTTGTGTTTGCTTTAAAATAATGGCTGTGAGGTGAGGGTAGCTTGCCCTTCTGACCCAGCGTGTAATTGTACAAGTGTTTGTGCAGTAATAACCCATCGTACGCATAAAGTGACATTTCTCTAATTGGCATGTGCTGAACACAAGGGCACACCCACTGCAAATACAGTGGCTTTTTTTATTGGCAACCTCTTTAATTATTTCACTCTTCCTAACACAATATCTCCTTTCTGCCATCAGAGAAGAACAAACCATTCCTCACCACAGCCACAGTAATACTATATATTTCTTAATAAGTATCACTGAATACTATTAAAGATTAGCCTTAAAAGACAGAGTAGTATTAACAGCTGTCCTGGGAATTTGTTCCAGAAAAGGGAACACCTCTGACCTTTGAGTCCATGTTTCAGTGCCTTTTCGAAATGCTTCAGAACAAAAGTTCAAGCGGCATCTCCTTTCAGTTTGCCTCATCTTGTTGCATGTAAAAGTGAGGACAGAAATTCAAGAGAAGCCTGGCTGGTGCTGCTTTCCCTTGCCTTCAGTTCTGCTGTGTCAGCTGATGCTGGCACACACAGCATATTTCACTGCTTCCTTTGGTTTTGTCTTTCCTTGGTCCCTGCTTGGAGTTCCTACCCAGCCATCTCCACAGCTCTCCTGTCACTGCCATGTTACATAAAAACCCAGAAATGGCTTAGGAAACATTTAAATCTGCGCTATCTTGGCAAGCAGCTAATCCTTGAAGCAAATGCTACTTACACAACAGAGTGCCTGCATTTCCTAGCCTGTCGTGGAGATGTCATGCCTCATCTTCTAAGGCTGGAAGGAATGTACAACGCTTCGTAAAATAGCTCTGACTTTCCATTTCTACTATATAAGCATCTTGTTATCTGTTTTTATAGGGAGGGAAAGTGGGAAAGGGAATTCCTGGAAGAGATTACAATTGTCAAACTAGCTTTTGATATCTTTCAAACAGCTGAAGCATTAATTTTTGGCGGCTCTGTCAAAAGTCTGTGAGGGCTTCCTGACTGAAGTAGAAGAAATAGTACATTCAGTTCAACTACAAGCTGTACTTTTTAAAAAATCCATATGAAAACAGACTCATTATTCATTTTTCTGTTAATATGTGGTTTTGCCCTGCAGTTTCAGTAATATTTTTTGTAAGACCTTGCAGTCTCAAGAAAGAACTGCAACTTAGAGCTAATGATTTAATAAACTCTTGTTTATACTATAGTCAAACCAGAACAAACAAAATAGAGCTACAAATGACATTTTTATAGGAAGTCAAGAAAAAGATTCATGTGTCTGAATATTTTAGTTACAGTGTGGTAGGCATGACTATTATTTCCTGTAAAGCCAAATTGTAGCTTTAAGGAACTGGAAGAAGGCTACCCTGGGAATAGAGCATGGATATGACTCGGGCCTCTAAAGAGCAGCTGGATATAAATACCTTACAATTTAATGCAAAACTCCCATCAAGTATTCTGAGAATTTTACAATGGAGCCATGGCAAGATATGGCCATGAGAAACCTGTTTGGAGTCTGCAAAATACCACCACGCTGGATTACTGCAAATGCCTCTCTCTGTGGTAAAACTAACAAAGAACTTCACTAAGAAGGTTTACAGTGAAATAGGCAAGAAAATTAAGAAAATTACCTTTTTTTTTTTTTTTAAGTGATCTTAGAATCCCAGAAATGAGATTGAAAAGGAAATGACCAGTCTGTTAGATCCAATTGTATTCAAGTAAGAAAAACCTATAAAGTATATATTTCAGCATTTTGTCCAATTCACTTTTGAGTTGCTCAAACTCATCAGCTCCTCCAGTTTCCACCAAGAGAAGAGACTTTCACCGTAATGATTCTTTTTCCTGGTAGTTAAACTAATACTCCTTTTGCTCATTTACATCATTTTACTATTTTATACCTCTTTGAGACAGTTATTCCCTTCTAGGTGATCTTGACTCTGATACCACTGTGATATCTAATTTAATAGCAATCAAGGTATAAAATGCTAAACTAAAAAGAGCAACTGACCTGATTTGCAGCCTTGCTCCCTCTGTAACCAGCAGCAAGCTTCTGCTTGCATGAGACCTGAGTTCCTGGTCAAGAGTCAAGAGGGTGGAAAATCACTGTCTCGCTTCTAAAGACAGGCTGTATTTCATCAGCACATGGCTCTGAGCTTTATGGAGGATGGAGAGCTACTAGCAAAGCAGCCTCAAAAGGCTCCTATTTTCTTTAGTCAATGTGATACTCCATGATTTGGTTAGGCTGAGAAAATTTCGTTAGTATCACTTTTCCCTGCATATTAGTGAAAGGGGGATTAATGAATTTTCTGTTTCATAGATGTAATAATCCCATTTCTTTTTCATTCCCACATTATGGTCTTCCAGATTAGGATATCTGGCTGGCCTTTGTATAAGGAAATAGAATTCCTTGGAGCAGAGAAAGGAGTTTCACACTGCAGATTATTATCCTACCTCCCAGGCAAGGGAGATGCCATGACCTCACGGACTGATTTTGTATCTCCTCTGTCCCTGAACAAAGGTCACAAGCAGCACACAGAACAAGCCCCAAACATTCATTCACTTCACAGCCCAAAAGTATAAATAGGGGTACAAGTAGGAAGGCTGCAGAGAGTCCATCCTTAAGGACGTTGGAATAAGTTTGTGAAAGTAAGGTAAGGAATTTAATTTTTTAACTCAGTTGCTATTATTTCTAACTAGTGGGGTAGCAACTGGCCATTGTACTTCAGAAAGACTGGATGAGTTTCTGGAAGACTCCTCAATGCTAAAAGCCTGTCTGCAGAGGGGAAAAGTCATGACATGAAACTACAGACACTTGGCAAACTCCTCAACAGTTTTGAATAAGTGGCTTGTACTGCCCTCAGTGTTATTAGCTATTGCAGTATCATGTAAATCCCTCATGACAGCACCATTTTTGAAGTGCTGCTGTGCCATCAGATGTCCTGACATTATCAAGGCTCCTGGGATGTCAGTGTGTGGCATTTCTTTCTTGCCTCCTTTACAGCAAGTTTCCAGGCCAGTCTGAACATCATGCAAAAGGCCAGGATGTGCCTCAGAAAAAATTTAACTTGGGTTGGAAGGAAGCTTCTTCTCTCACTGTCTCCTTGGAGTCCAGGACCTCTTTACCCAGGATAACCCTGTCCCTTACCTGCTTCTGTCTCAGGGTTCATGCCTGGCTTTGTGAGTGAGAACAGGCGGCTGGTAGGCAGTGCTGGTGGCTGCAAGCAGATGGACAGGGATGCTGGGCTGAGTCACTGGCAGCTCACCACTTGTTGAGCTGTTTGAGGTCCTGCAGGAAACATGCTCACTTTGTGGCACTAAAGAGCAATACTGCCAAGAGCAAAAATTGCTACAAGAATTACTGCTCTGTGTAGTACTATATACCATTAAACTATTTTAACTATTAAATACCAATTCATGGTTATGACCCTCAACAAATACCCAACACTACAGCAGCTGCACAGTGTACAGTCATAGATTTAATAGGTGGGAGAGGTGGGAGAGAAAATAACTGTATTTAATCTTTAAAAATATTTCAGAATGAAGCCCCTGATATTCCTGTGTCAGATTCAGTCTCCGTTTTCGCCTCCCAGGTATGGTAATTACAGTCCTGTGCCCACTGGGAACTAGTTGCACACTGAAACACCAACACGCTTCGCTGGAGGAGGGAGAGGTTTGCCAATATTACAAGATGCAGCAGTGAATGTGCAGTATCCCTTGCTCACAACACCTAATTATTTTAAGTAAACAGATGAATACTAGTTAGCCATTGTGCAGGGTGACTTCCAAGATTTTAAAGGTGGCCATTGAATAAGTGAAGGCTCTTCTGGAAAAACAAGGCTTTAGCTACTGCAGTCTTCATTCCTCAATTCAAGCTGTGCCAGCAGAACTTGGTGTCTGCACTTAGTCATTGAAGGCAACACGGTGTAGGCATACAGACTCAGGCATCCACGGGGCGTGACTTCACTGCAGGGTCAGCACCTAAATTAAGTTTGTCCCCAACATGACACCTCTGTCACAGCACACAGGGAGGTACCTACACACACTGCCACATGCCAGTTTGGATTTCATCCCTCTGCCTTGGCCTCAGTGCCAAGCATCAGGAAACGGCAGGCAACTTGCCAACACTTTTTCTTAGAAAACGGCGACCCTTTCTGGAAATGTTCTGAAGGTCCGCAGTCTTTCTGGAAAGGTAGTAGTGCTGAGCTTTTGCACAAATACTGTAAATGAAAGCTACCCTAAAATACTATCACTACCCTGAAACATGATACCTCTAAAAATGGGGGCAAATGAGGTCAATATTAGCCAAAAGATATTACGGTGTAGCCAGGCATTTTGATTCCTAGAAAGCTGAGGTAAATGACACATATAGCAGCATCAACCAGTTAGCAAGCTTTAAATTTTCAAAGCACACTCCAGGAAAATCCACTGATTTTTATTGCAAATGACTCAAGATTCAAACATTTTTGTGCGTAACCTTTTACAGATTTTGAATTATATAACCAGTTTGTCATGAATCCCAAAGTCTTACTGAAGCGATTGAAAAAAACCCAAACTGAAAATAAAGGATGAGTATACTTGTAAATCACAGTTCAGTGAAGACCTTTCCATTCCCTCCTCTCTCTCTCTTGGTTTTCCAAACCTCTTTTTAATTGCTGCTTCTCTTCCTACTACTTCTGCCAAATGCAATTCTTAACCAGCACTCAACTAGCCCGAGCAGATGAGGAAGCTCACTTCAGACCCAGTGCATGTGTTGGACCAGGCACCTGTGTGAAAGGAGCAGAAAGGTACCCACAATCCGTGTTGCTCGGAGCGACGGCATTCCCGCTACAACAGCACACCTGTAAGCACTGTGCCAACGAAGGCACAGACGGGTTAACTGGATTCTGCAGGAAGCCTGGTTTCATTCATTAACTACGACCTCTGGGCTAGTACATGCGGAGGAGGGAACAGACAGGCGAGTTAAAACAAAGCTCCTGTTTTCCCTCTGAAACTTTTCAAATCTCAAAATCTTGCACAAAACCCAATCTGCTGTCACCTGAATGAAAAACAATAGTAGGCACTCAAATAAGTAAGACCCGCGTGGGAGTTTGCAAGCCCAGCCTGTGCGGAAGGCCACCTGCCAACAGGAAGAAGTGGTGAGAAGGAATTTGGATCCAGCTGCCATCCTCCCTCAGCCAAACAATGCTGCGCGATAAACAGCATTAAGGATTTTTTTTTAATCCTCGATCACACTGGGAGCATCTATATCTGTCATTTTTACAGCCTGGATACCAGGAGAAGGGCTTGAGAGAGTTCTGTGCACGAGTTCACAGAAAGCCAATCTCCTGTTTCCTATCAGAACTGTATCAAAGGGATTGAGACAGGAAGAACAGGAGGGAAAGCAGAAAAAATGACAAAGTGCCTCGCCATAGGGCTTACTCAAGCTGCTAAATTCATCACCGGTAACACAAAAAATCTTGTAGCTGTCTTGCAGCCCCATTTCGCATGTCAGCTTCTGACAGAAAGGCAGAGTGGACAGAGAAAGATGAGATAACTCCACATCTGCAGTCCTTATTTCTTAATATGAGGTACTGAACACCAGGAAATGAACTATGGCTGCGTGCTCAGTGGGTCACTGTGGCAGGTGCAACTTAACCTTAAGACCACGTAGCCTACTGCACCTTCAGATTTAGCCCGGGCAGCACCTGGGTGAAGTATGCCAATAAATCCACTCGCTGCTGATGGTAACAAAAAGGGTTAAAAACCCAACCAGACCGCAGCTGAAAAGTCCACGGCGTTTCCCTCCACAGAGCTGCAAACTGCGCGTCTCCCTGGGAGAAAAAGAACCGACGAACTGCCTTGAAGATCAGCCTGCTAAACACATTGAAACGCCGGTGCCACCGGCGGACACGGCTGGCTGGAGAGCTCGGAGAGTTGGAGCATCACGGCGATCCTCCGGCGCGGCCGCTTCCCGGCGTCCGGGGACGCGCAACTCGCGGCTCCGCGTCGGCGCCGGATTCACCGCCTTGCAGCCGAGGAACCCCCCTCTCCTTCCTCCCCGCCTCAGCCCCCGGTGAACACCCAGCATCAGGGTACTACCTGCGTTTATCGGCAGAGCCATCCCGTGTCTTCAGTCATTCAAGGAATTTAACAGCCTGGAAATTCCTGTTGTCCATTATTTGAGGTCACAGATAAAAGCTAAACAGCAGCCGTGACTCCCATCAATCATAAGTCACTCACTGATAGAGCGTATGGTAGGAGACCTACTGATGTAAGCTAGTCACCAGAGAAAATACCCACTGATGACGCATATCCAGGCACAAAAATAGTTACAGGGCCCCCAAAGGGATTATTCAACAGCCTACATTTAGATATTCCTTCAAGAGACCCGCAGTCAATTTGCTGCTGTTAGATGGCTGGGGAACATTGAAGTTTAAGTTTCCTCAGCAGACATAACCACAAATAGCTGGTTTAAATAAACTACTGCAATTACAAGCTGTTTTGTAAATTTTAACACTGCATTATAGCGATTAAGTCTAAACAGAACCACTGGCTAAAAAATTCTGTATAGTCTTTGCTCTCAATATTTACCAATTCCTTCTGCACATTAGCCAGCAATGAAAAGAACAATTTAAAATTAATTCACAAATGCTTAAACTAAGTCCCTTGTGCTACCCTAGAGCAATGCTTTTATTCTTTAACAAAATCCCTAATATATGTGAAATGGTATGGGATATTCTGGTGTTGCTTAAATGCTATCTGGACCAAGTTTTGCCTTAACTTCTATCTTTCTTTGGTATTTGCCTCTCTACTACACAAAAAGAAAAAATACCTAAATAGTTAATCTTTCTTGCACAAATCAAAACCATGTAAAGGTAAGTTATTGCAACATGCAAAACCACGTACCATGCACCTGCTTTGAGCAGGGGCTAGAAAGTGGATCCCCATAAATCCCTTCTAGCCTAAATTATTCTGCAATTCTGTGCAACTGGATTTTTTGGCATTAAAACATAATCCTCTAAATTAACCAATCAACTGGTAATCCTACAATACCCCTGCCCCCTTCAACAGTTTCAGGATCCTTCTCATGCCCAGATAGCAGCAAAACTTACTAGGATATAGCTGAGCCTACTGACATCGCGGATTGCGAAACACTGACTGTGCATTTCTGGCAATATTAAAATCTTTATTTTTTTAAAATATCTGATTTTAACATCCAAGCCCCCTTTTTGGAAGCAATTTTGGTGCTTAGGAGTCTAAAGTTTAATGACTTTTTAATGCATTTTTGGAATCTAAATATAGGAAAATATTTTGTGGCTCTGATGCCTACTTCATTGACATACTTTTGGAAAGCATTACCTAGCCAAACAAACACTCAAGGATTTATAGTGTTTACCCTGTAAAGCAGGAGAAAGAATTGTCCCAGGCTATGAACTTCTACCTCACTTTCTTCATCTGTGATAACATTATTAAAAAATAACACCAAAAATTATTTTTAGCACAACTGTTTCGTAAAGCCCTTATGTTTCTCTCATGCATCCATATGCTGCCAGTCCACATGGCCTAATTTAACAGCCCTAAGAAGAAATATTGGTGCCCTCTAGCTGATTATCCTCTCCAACTTCCTGCAGACACCGAGCGGCATTCTCTTTTCTCCTGACATTCCTGGATCTTTCACCAGTGCCCCCAAAATGCAATGCTCTGCAATAAAACAAGCTACTTCCTACAGAAGATACAGGAATCAAAACACTCAAATCCCTTAGTGCTCTCAACTGTAGGAGCTCTTAAAATAGCATAAGTGCCATGAAAAACAGGAGAGGTATAACTGTGTACGATACTGCCTTACCAAGAACTGGTGAAGCACCTTCATATACTTTGTAGAGAGTCTACAAATTCCATGGGAAAATACAATCTGCAAGCCCCTCACCCATACAGAAGTACTACAATTCCCCCTTCATCACAAGCCTTTAAAGAGCTTATAAGCCTTTCTGGCTTTTCCATGTTCTGCCACACATTCTGAAGTTAGTTGGTGATGGATCAGACAATTTCGCAGTTCAGAGCCCAGGACCTTCCTTTCGCTATCACACAAGCCTGAGTGAGGGGAAAAGGTTTCCTCTCCTTTCATTCTGACGTCTGTCAAAGGGACAGACTCCCCACTCCACCCTCCATGTTCCCATTCCCTCTCCCTCCAGCCCCTCTCCTGGAGGCTGTATGGGTACCATGGTGCTGCAGAGCCACATCACCTCACACTGCATGGCTATAGCAGAGACACAGCTGGAGCACATCTTCAAAGCTACGCAAGCCACGAGGCAGCAATGCTAACACATACTTTGGACATCATCTCCAGTGTGACAGGTGAGGTCAGTGAAACAGTGTCCAAATCCCAAACAGGAGATCTCTCCTGGCTGGAGGAAAACCCCTGCCGAGGAAGAGTTGTCCCATGAAATGCTGTGCCCGAGGTGGCAGACAGCTGCCTGGCAGCTGCCAGAACAGCTCTTTGGCACCTTTACCAGTGAGTGCATCTGCTCTAAGCTACACCAGCAGCCACTGCCTGCCCAAAGGATGCAAGACAACAGGAGGCTGTGTGGAAAGCAGGGTTAATGCTCAGCTCTCTTCCTCCTTGTCCAGCTAAAAGAGGCAGAGGCTGGCTGGAGCTGGCTGGCTCTGTGCATTTAATTAAAGCCATAAACCTCTGTGGACATCTCTGGATGGCCCTATCAACCATTAATCAAATTAAACACAGAAAGGAGATCAAGATCTAAAGCTCAAAATAAATACTGTGAGACAGACTAACTTTTAGGGTTGCATTCATAATCCTCAAAAGGTCTGTTTAAACCTTGACTGGAAAAAAGGAAGCTGCAGCATATACTGTGTATTTCTGTGTTTGAACAGCAATTGTCAAGCAGAACCTGCTCAAATGTTTGGGAAGGATCAGGCTGATCCTGCAACTTCCAGCTGTCTTTGGAAAGTTAACTTCCCATGTGCCATCTGCCTGTTGGAAGACATAATGGGTTAATCACAGTGGCCAGACATTTTGGAAGGGTCCTTGGGCTCCATTTCTCTAGCACCTTACTACAGCATTCCAGCTAATATTCCTTTCACACAAGTCTCCAGGAAAAGGATGCTACAGACTCAGTCAATACTCATTAAGGGGTTATAATCCAAATCTCTACATCAATTAAAAGATGAAGTGCTTATTTGAACATGGAAGAGTCAAAATCCTTTGTTTGCATAGAACAGGCATTTTATTCCATTTGGAAAGCGAAATTTTTGGCACAGTTTATTTTTCTGGTTTTTTTGTTATTTTTTTTTAACAACCAGCTGTCAGTTCTGCCAGTTCTCATACAGGAGACCTAGAACAAGGTTAGTTTGTGCAATGTCTTTTCTGGAAGGCAACAGACTTCTCAAAAGCCTGATTTCTTGAAACATAAAATAACCCAGTAAACCCTTGCAGGGAATAAGTACAGATGTGGGAATGGAACCAATGGGCAGTGAAGGTGGTATCTACGGGATAAAAAGAGATATGGTGGAAAAGTTAGGATCTGGCAGGAGCAACCTTTGCCATTTCCCGTAGTAAAAACATACTGCTTTTCAATACAGAGAAAATATAATGAAAACAGATAAAAGGACAGAACAGGAATCATGGTTACAGTGATAACTGAGTATAACCATCTAAGTAAGTATTAAAGAGTGAAGAGATGTCCTGTTACAACAAAACTTCACAATAGTTTTAAAAATGCTGTGTTTGAAGTAGGAAGGTGATGAATTATCTCTTACTGGCCCAGGAGCATACAATTTGGAATGTACATTAGTGTAGTGTAGGAATATTGTTTATGAAAAGTAAAGAGACTATGAGATTTCCAAACAGACAGGAAGAGAACACCTCACATTAGCAAATTATTATTTGAAATTTCTACAATTTTTTGAAACAAGGGGCCATATTAGAAGATATTGTCTCACTGAGGATGGGATAGTATGGAGCATTTAGTCACCGTATCATACAACGTTAGATAAACCAGGACACTGATGTCAGAAACATAAATATAGTTCATGCTATTCTCAGTCTGCCTGCACATCAGTATCTTAGGGCCTTTCTCTCACTGCTAGCATTGGCCAAACAGGTAATACTGATTATAATTCAAAAACAATGTTAAAATATAGAAGTACAAGCGACTGAGACTACATAACAATTTTGCTCTATTTGGAAGTGGGACTCTGATACCTCCCCTTGCATTCAAACACCCCCGAAGAAGTCTAAGATGAATAACAATGGATGATGGTGGTGGGACTTATGCTGATTTCATATATTTAACACAAAAATCAACATTTATATTTGTGGAAATAAGTACATTTGAAATTAAATTTCAAATTAACACTATGATGTAGTCTAAACTGGATACATTTGGTGACATAGTTAACAGTAAATTACAGAGTTTATGTCAAAGTTCTGAAGTTAATCAAGCCATAAAACTAAAGAAAGCTATTGCCTAAGCACCTGAAACCAGATTTTCTTGAAATAAGAAACTAGCATTTGTTAGCAATAGCCTCTTCTGTGTACTACCCTATTAAAAGATAATAACTAAAAATACTTTAAGATCTATTCTTTACCAAAATTCCTTTTAAGTATTTCTAGATTATCGTGATGAAAAATAATAGTAGTCTCAGTGGTCTGTTCATATTATTGTATGCGACTTGACTTGAAGGGACCAAATAAAGTTAAACACCAAAACATGACTTATTCTATATATTGTTCTACAGTGACTGAGTTGGTGGATAAGGAAGGAGAAACTGATGTTATTATCTTGACTGCTTTAAGGTCTCCAATACAGTCTCACACAACATCTCTGTCTCTCTACATTGGGGAGACAATGATTTGATGGCTGAGCCATCAAATTCAATAGATAGGGAATTGGCTGGATAGCCATACCCACACAGTTGCAGTCAACCTCTCAATGTCCAAATGGATCTGTATCAAGTGGTGTTCCTCACGAAACCTTATTGGGACTGATTCTGTTCAACACCTTAATTAATGACACAGTGGAATTGAGTGCACCCTTAGCAAGTTCGCAGGTGACACCAAGCTTGGCACTGCAGTTGATACAATCAGTAGAAGGGATTCCATCTCTAGGGACCTTAACAGGCTTGACAAGTGGGCCAGTCTGAACCTCATTAAATTCAACAAGGCCAAGGCCAAGGCCCTGCACATGGGTCAGGGCACCCCCCAGTATCAGGACAGATGGGGTATGAATGGATTGAGCCATTCCAACCCCTATGGAGGACTTGGAGGTATTGTGTGGTGGGTTGGCTCTGGCAGGACACTAGGCGCCCACCACAGCTGCTCTGCCACTCCCTTCCTCAAATGGACAGGGGAGAAAAAACATAACAAAGAGATAAGGATGGGGAAGATCACTCACCAGTTATTGTTACAGACAAAACAGACTCGATGTGAGCAAACAAGTTTAATTTCTTGGCAAAAAAATCAGAGTGGAATAATGAGAAATAAAACCAAACCTTAAAAAAATTTCTGATCACCCTTCCCTTCTTGCCGAGCTTAATTTCACTCCAAACTTTCCCTACTTCTTCTCTGCCAGCAGTGCAGGAGTATGGGGAGTGGGTTATGTTCAGACATGTTATCTCTGCCGCTCCTTTCTCCTAAGCAGGAGGACTCCTCACCTCATTTCCCTGCTCCAGTGTGGGGTCCCTGCCACAGGAGACAGTGCAGGCTTCCCACAGGATCACAGCCTCTTTCAGGCATCCCTGCACTCCAGCATTGGGTCTTCCACAGGATATCTGATCCACAGTGGACCTCCATGGGCTGCAAGGAGACAACTGCCTCACCATGGTCTGCACCATGGACTGCAGAGGAATATCTGCTCTGGTGCCTGGAGCACATCCTGCCCCTCCTTCTGCACTGGCCTTGGTGTCTGCAGATCTGTTGCTCTCAGAGAGAGACTTCTTACCCATACCTGTAGTGATAAGACAGGGGGCAACAGTGTTTTGAATTGAAAGAGGATAGGCTTAGATTGGATATAAAGAAGAAATTCTTTATTGTGAGGATGGTGAAGCACAGGAAGAGGTAGGTTGTCCAGAGGAGATGTCGATTCCCTGTCCCTGGAAGTGTTCAAGGCCAAAGTGGATGGGGGTCTGAGCAATGTGGTTTAGTGGAAGGTGTCCCTGCCCACAACAGAGGGGCTGGAACTAGATGATCTTTAAAAGTCCCTTCCAACCCAAACCATTATGTGACTGTAATTCCAGTGCACAGAACTAGGAGTACCTGAGAGATACTGTAAAGCAAAAATAAAAACAATACCTGCGAAGAGACTATTCTGGAATGACATTCATTTCAGTTTGATGTTTGATTGCAAATTGGTAAAAACCATCTTTGATCATTCCCACGTACTGCCAATAAAAAATTAATTCTGAATGTATACCCATTTCTAACTTCATCTGGAAAGGGAAACACAGAGAGAGCAACTAGGGGTCACCAAAAATGGGGAGTGGAAAAGGGCATCATAGGAAACTCCACTGTCTTCACTTTCTCCATCCCTGATTACTGTGATAATGTAACATCGTATTTAAGTGTTAACGATCCCACATGTACATGATCTGACCTGCCCTTGAGGATGAAGTTCATGCTTCAGTGAGGTCACTCCAGTGGTGAGCTGCCACCCAAGAGAAGAAGATGCCATTTTGTTTCTTCCTCTCAACACCAGCCATGTGCTCCTGCCAGTCTGGAGTTTGCCTGTGCCTATGGGGAGCCAATCCAAGGTGCTCATCCACCAGAAATCCCTGGCTACCCAACAGCTCACTGCCCTCCCAGCTGCTCAAACCAGCCCAGTGTGGGCTGAGGCAAGCTGCTGCAGAGGACAGGGAGCAGGAGCAGCCCCTCTGGGACATGAACCACAGACAGGACAGTGGGAAACCTTCCTTAACCTCCAGCTACCTGCCCACTCCTTTCCAGCTTTGGCAGCACTGGAGAATCCAGGCCAAGGAAAAGAAATGCCAACCTCTCAAAGTTGAGAGATGCTTCAGACACTGATGTTGACAGCTTCAGTAGGGACCATCAGAGAAGCCAGCAGGGCCTTGAAGGAACTGCAGGGGGAACAAAGGAGAATGTCCAAACCATCCTATTGCAAAGGAGAGAAGCCCAGCTTGGCTGCAGCCTCCTGGCTGGTCCCCAGCACCAGTGCCTGCCAGAAGTGGCGATCACCCCAGAAGGTGTATTTAGCTCTACGTTTATTTGCTTATTAGGCCCGTTGAAAACCAAATGTCTGATGTTTTAGAAATTATTTGTGATATTTTTTGAAACTTTTGTCCACTTTTTGCCTTTGAGCCAAATTACGTAGCCTCAATCCATTAACAGTTTCCTCTAAAACAAGTAGTTTCTTTTCCTCTTGCAAGGCTTTTTCATATTGCTTAACAATCAAGGAAAGAAAGCAAAGATCAAACTCAAAAAGTATTCTTAAAAATTCAGTTTATTGAAAAAAGTATAATTACCAAATCACATTGCTTCATCTTTTATATTTTTTAAACAATAAAGAAAAAAAAATGAAATCTCATAGAGACTCTTCAGGGATTTCTCCTCAAGTATCAGTTTTGCTTGTTAGTTATACTCAAATTCCTCTCTTCCTGGACTCCCTCAAACCACCAGCTCTGATCTCTTATCTCTGGAATACGTTAAACTACAAAAAAAGCATTATCCTGCCAACTTGGCATAGGAAGAGGGAGATTTCTCTCCTTTCTCTTAAGGGAATGCCTACTGAAATGAAACTTTTTGGGTTGCTCTAGCTTACTCACTGATAAATTTGACTCTTCTCTTACTGACATCTCCTTTTCCTATGAAAAGTTCAAAAGTTCAGTTAGCAACAATCTGATGTCTTAGCTTTCTGCACAAGCCTCTGGGTTATCTAATCAACAAATTAGATTTCTGCAACCCATGGCAGTATACTCACCGCATTTGGTACTGAGAATTGTTGCTAATCAGCTTAAACAAAAATGCCAACATACAATTATTTATTATATTAATTAATGAAAGTATATATAAGCAGCCTATCTGTAAGAAGTTAGATGCAATCTCTAACAGACTTCCTGCTGCTGTGCTGCCAGTTTCTCGGTGCAACTGTGGCCATTCTTAATTAAATAAATAATTTACCCTGGAAGATTTCATTGAGTGCCAGACACAAGCACCAGGGCTGGGTGAAAATAAATCACTGCCGGCAGCATGCCAGTACTCGTTCCTAGAATCTATGGAAAATGGCTATTTCCCTACAGCAAACATTTTGCATAACCATTCTGCACAGTTTAATTGATCTCTGCAATAGCCTGATAGTAAAACCCACTCCAATTCTTCATATTTTAAGATAGTACTTCATGTTCTTTTGATTTCATTTTCCCCATACTTGGCTGGCATTCTGTACCAGTTTTGCGGCTTCTTGTACAGAATAATCTTCTTTTTTATTTATTTATTTAGGGTTACATTCTTCCTCAATACCACCTCTTCTTATGATGCTGACCCAAATCCATCCCTTAAAGTTACCATGTTACTGCTCTGAGTCTATAACCATCCCCTGCTTTAATTTCCACCATGTTCCTATCAAACTCAAGTTACTTCTCTACCAGTGTCCTCTTATCAGTACACATAAACCCTGCTTTTAATGTTTAACATTTACTGTGCTACACTGCTATTTAGGCATTTTCATAATCACTGAAAAAAATTAGGAAAATTCCCACTTCATACTGTGATGTCAATCTATTTTAAAATCTATTGCCAGATACCACAACAAATATTATGGGGTGACTTCAATACCTGACTGCAGTGTAAAGATCAGCAAGTTTTCCTGGGTAATCACAGGCATCTCAATTATCCAGATACTGTCTCAGCAAAAGGGCAGCCTGACTTACTGTATGGTCAATGACTTTGTATGTGTTAGTGATTTTGGAACACCTAGATAGGAAAAAGAGTCCTTGGTTGCTCAGTCATAGAAAATTTCTCCTTACAGAAAGGAAATGTTGAAAAAGAAAGATGTGAATTGATTGCTCCTATTCAGAAGAGCTCAGGCATTCTGGGGGTCTGTGCTCACCACTGCCTGCCCCATGCACCAGATCCAAAATGTGAGCTCCCAATCTCCCTGCTAGGTCAGGTTTCAGTTGCTGTTCCCCAGTCTTTCAAAGAGTTTGTTTTTTTCTTGCAAGGTTTGACAGTCAACACATGACACTTCTAATGTAAAAAAACACACCAGCATTTCAAGAAGAAGCCAACCACCTTGATGGGGCTGCTCTCCGGAGGAAACAGTGAAGGAAACACATTCTTCTCTGCATACAAGCTACCCCAAGGCACATAGCCTCCCAAGCGCCACCACAGCTCCCAGAATTCTGCTTGACCACCTACCCACTTTTTGGCCAACTGGCTGACCCAGAAAAGCAGCAGAGAGGCAGCAGCCGCTGCAGGGAGGAAGAAGCAAGCACAGCTTGCAAAGCAGCACCGCGTGGGAAGGAGCTGCTCACTGGGCACAAAGAGGGTCAGCTATGGCTTGCCCTGGAATGAGAGATGCAAGGGGGGTCAGACCACAGAGGTCACGAGAAGAAAGGAAAGGGAAGGAAAAGCACACCAAGGGAATGAGCTTTCTACTTCTACTGCAGTTAACTCCCCTAAATTTCATCCCTCCTCCTGGTTCCCCAGTTTCCAAAAATAACCCATACAAAAGCAAAAACTGCAGAGGCAGGGAGCCTTAAAAGAGCTGCAGTTGGAAAATACAAAAAAGTGGCGAGGGAATTTATGTTAAAAAAAAAAACCAAGAAAAAAAGACATGTTCTTTTTGGAAAAGAACAGTGACATCTTTTAGCATGAAGCCATTTCAGCAGGGATGTAGGTCAATAGCTGAAACCAGCATCTGTGGGGTCTCAGGTCCTGGGGGCTAGCTTGGGCAGCCACAGCAGCAAAGCAGCCAGTGGGGCCAGGGGGTTGTTTGGCCTCTCCCCAGGAGGCTGAAGAAGGATTAGGCTGGTTTTAGTCCCCCCTGCCCTCACATTCTGCAGCTCAGCACAGCTCGTCTTTAGGCAGCCACACATTTCATGTATCTGGTATCCGAAGATGCTTGACATTTTCCCTTAAAAGTAAAGGCACCTTAATGTGGAAAACATCTCTTAATGACTAAGACAGTCAACAGCAAATATTTGCACCCAAAGAATTCAGTTCCTCCCACATCAAAGCAACCTCCTAGAAAACTGATTATAAACAAATTAACAAACAACTAGCATGCCTATCAAAAATAATTGTTTTGCTGCTGGCAAAGAATTAAAGACTCACGGGGCCTGAAACAAACACTGAGGGTTAAATTTGATTCTTAATTGCTGGACTAGATGCCAAGGTGAGAGAAGGGAGAAAAAACCTCCTCCTGTTGTGCAGAAATGGTTGTCCTGTTCACATGGCATCTGTGGGAAGGGTGGTTTCCCTGTAACAACTGAGAAGTAAATTCAGGTGCAGATTGAGAGATTTGGGGTTACACAAACTTTAGCTGTCATAATTTCCACAACTGACTTTGATTTCAGGTGTATTACAGCACTCCAAAGCCACAGGCAATTTTTTGTCTCTGTTTTTCAGCCCTGATCAAAATAAGCAAGTATCAGCACATCTCTGCATCACTGCAGTGAGATACAGGAATGTCCCTAGTCACGCCACCAAAAATGCAAGACTGTGCTCACTGTCAAAAGGTCTGTTTTCACCAACGTCTTCTTGTGCCTTTTCGCCACTTGCTTTCTCTATAGCAGGAAAAATTATTAAGTCCTCCAGGTAAGCTCCTGTCCCCATGATTTTACCATTAAATACTACCACATTCTGCACAGTATCTCAGAGACAAGTGTCCAGACAACCATTCCCCTTCTTGTATAAAAAACCCACTGTTTTGAATGCACATTTCTCCACCTCTGCAGACATTTCTCATCTTCTTGCATTTCAGTAATGACACTCTAAAAAGTCTGGAGGAAATTAGCAGCTGGCTTTGAGGAGGAATTCTAGCCTGATGCCCCAAGCTCAGCCCCTGGGTGTTGCACGGCCACTGTGGTGGTGAGCCAGGGTGCCTCAGCCTGGCAGCAACACACACAAGGTGGGTGAAAAGCCCAGGTGGGGAAAGGGCCACAGAGAACACACACTGGTACCACTGCCCACAAAAAAACCCTATTGCAGAGATAGGATGTTTCTCACTTTGGTGGTTCTGGAGAAGAGTTTAAAAAAAGAGAGCAAATACAACCTAAATGTTTAGAAGAGAAGAAGCAGAAATGGCAGGAATGATTTGGAGGTTTGGAGCTTCAGATAGTGTTTAAATCTCATAATTCCTGATCTCTTTCTTCTCCTTTGTGCTTAAGTAACCATTTTTAAATGACACAGCTAGTGATGCCAAGGACTTGTTCCACAGCAATCTTCTTCGGCCTCCTATCATGATGGAAGTCACCACAATCTGAGAAAACATCCCCTGGCAGGCGATGGCACTAAGTGGGCCAAGCCATGCCTCCTTCAGAGAAGCAGCAAAGCTGTTGAGAGAGCAGCATTTTTAGGAGCGAAGTTTAGGAGAGTGGGAAGAAGACAGCTTCACACAGCCTTAGCTGCTTTTCCCAGCAGAGCAGAGATTGAGAAGGAAAAACACCACAAGCCTCTCATCTTCTCTGGCTTGCCACAAAACAGGGGTGTATTTTTCAGCAGGATCCTGTGAGTCTGACACCGAACTTAGCTCAAGTGACATGAAATGTTAATGTTTAGGAACAACGTAGGTGGAGAGGAGGAGGAGGAAAGAAGACATTCATTATTTGATGTAGAATTCATTCAAGAGCTTCTTTTTCATAGCCAGAACTAAAATTTCCATTCAGCTCTTTCCTTCTGGTAGCCTAGATAGCTTGAACAACTGGAAGAGGGATCTAGAGGGAGCTCTTATCCCTGCCTGAGTGGCAACAGCCCTTCCTCAGATACCTTCAGAGAGAAGCACACACATTTTTATGACTGCAGTCAGTCTGCAGATGCAGGATGAGCAATTTTCCTTGGGGATATTCACACTGGCTTTAGGCTTCCAGACATGGTACACAGAAAATATCTACCTCCAACCACCCATTCTGGTGCCAGCAGCAGCCTCCCAACATGGCCCTACTGCCCCTCACCAGCCCCCAAAACCTCCACATGAAGAATGTCACAAGCTCCTGATGCTACAAACTTAGCAGCTACTATTTAAAATAGGCTGGACCATGGTATGAAATTCATCCACGTATTCTACGTGTTTCTTACTTTTCATGTCAATCTGAATTCTCCTCCCTCCAGTATCTCCTCCCACTTTGTCTATTTTAATTTTCTTGCTATGTTTTTGATTTGGTTTGATTTTTGTCTACATTACATCTGAAAAACAGCTTTTCCCTCACAGGCACCAGAGCAACATCTCTTTCCTGTGCTGTGCTCCTCCCAGCCTCCTGTTGTTTTTCTGATCACACTTCTGCCCTTGCTCTGTTTTCTCACTCTTCCCGTCCTTGATTTCTCTCCTCCTTTTCTTCTTTCTTTGATGTTCTTCTTGGTGCTTTCTCTTCATCCTTCCTGCCAAGCTGAATGAGGTGATCCCCTGCAAAGGTGCTGACAAATAGCAACTGGGTTGTTTGGAGGGTTATATCAAGTAGGGACACCTACAAAGGAATCCTTCACCTCTCTTACTGCACTGTTGGCTGGAGTGATTCCTCCTCTCTATTTAGGGTGTGATTCCTCCTCTCTATTTAGGGTGTGATTCCTCCTCTCTATTTAGGGTGGTATGCACAGTTCCTTTGTCAAAAGTCAGGAAAATGAAGGTGCAACATAATTTGGGAAGCATATATTAATAATACTTAATTAGCTACATCTGCTTCCTTGTTTTGGGGGGCTGTGCAGAAATTAGAAGCCACAACAACAACAAAAACAACGTAACTGGGAGAATGTCAAGTGCAGCATTAGCAAGGGACCTGGGTTTACCAGTGCTGCTCTCCCTAAGAAAGAGAGCATTTAAAAATGACACCTTCTCACTTTGCAGCTCTACTGCCTGGAGGGTGAAATCCACCCCTTTGTGGAATGCCAAGACAGGGTCATTTCAGTGCTATTTATTCCCTTAGAAAAGATTTACCCACATTGCACTGGTCTCCTGAAGAGGGTGAAATTTCCTCCAAGCAGACAGAGTTCCCACTGCACTGGAAGCAAGGCTTGTTTTTAAGAAAAAATATATTCCTACGGCTATTAAACAACAAACAAACAAAAACCCCAAACCAAACAAACAAAAAAAAGTAAAAGAATACAGATTAAGAGAGAGATTAATTTTGTTCTTCCTCTCCTCTTGCACAGCAAAGCTGCATTTGGAAATTGGTTAACTGCTCTCTTCTTGTACAGCGACTTCCAACCCCAGAGTTATATTCTTCCCCCAGTTAGACAGAGAAACCTTGCCGAAATCTACAGACCAGATCCACTGACATGTTCTGGCTGCTTTGCCTGTTTTAGCAATACAGAGCAGCTGTAAATCCAGTTTAACTTGCCATTTCTATCAGCTTTACCATGCCAGATTAGTGCTGCTGTTAGCCTCAGAAATACCAGCATCTGGAGGTTCTCCTACTGCCCAGTCTGACTTTAAACCTTGCAAATCTGCAATTCATCCACCCATCAGCACAGCTGGCAGGATCAGTCTGAGGTAGTTCTTCACCCTTAGCAAAATATATTTATCACAATCCCCCACCCTACATTCCCGCAGTCAACCGTGCAGATCAAACAAAATGCACGTAATGATCAGCTCTCAGTTATTCCCTGGCTGATTGCCCAGTTGCTCTGGAGGGTGACTCCTGACCCTGTCTGGGAGCAGGTGCCTTTCTAGTGCAGGTCTGTGAATCCAAGTTGGCTGGCAAAACAAAATACACTGTTTCCTCCTACTTTTGTATTTCTTTGCATGTCAGGAAACAGAGCTAAGTCTTGTTTCCTGCTCCTCAGCCAGGGGAGGTAGGGGAAACTGGAAGTAGATGTAGAGAAAGACAGAAGGAGGGCAGATCAAAAGGATCAAGGAAAATAATTATAATTTAAAAAACCACCAAACAAACAAAAACCAACCAACCACCCACTGCTTCACCCTACTCTGTAAAGCAGTACATCTTGGAAAAAATATGCCACTCCACCCCCATCCCAAGTCTTTCTCTCTAGGGATATACAACTGTCTCAGGAATTAATATTGTTTTCTTGCAACAGTCAAATGCTGCTACACTTACAGTCTTATAAAAATCCTCAAAAAACCCCAGCCTCTTTATTTGCTTTTTGCCTGAGAAAAACGTATGTAAAAAAGAATCAGAGAGAACTGGGGGGGCAGCAGGGGTATTCATGCCAGCTTTGATTTTCTAAGAACAAAGGCTTTACTTTATATATAAATAAGTAAACTGCAAAAATTTCGGTGCATTTTATTTTTGCCCAGCTCACTCCCAGCCCCTCACTCTGAATGCATTAATACACACACCTTCAGCACCGTCAGGCTCTTCGTGTTGCCATGGAACTCAAACCTTTGCAGTTCGGATGGCGATGTACGCCAGGAAGCATACTGTTCTTACACTTTCTATAACAGAAGCAAAATCACTGCATAGCATTAACTCCCTTAGTATTTAAGGCATTCAATGTCTTTCTTGCCTGCTCGTCTTCACAGAGAGTTTGCTTTTTCTATCTTGCCACATGCAAATGGAACACATTTGACATAGCTATTCTTGTCTCCATTAACTCAATGGCGCACGCTGAGCACATTTTAGAAGGTCCACAAGACTGTGGTCTTTCCCTCTTTAATAGGACGCTGTTTTCAGGAATGCAGGAGCTGAGACAAGGGCTGCAGAGAGCATACATGTAGAAATATATGTGGATACAGAAAAGTATTATCTTTCAAGGTGGCATTTAAGCAGATTTTCAAAACCTAGTAAACATATTTAGGGCTAAAGCTCGAGACACTCCTGAATATTCTTTTGTACCCATTTGTCTGAACAAACAAATTACACTATAAAGATCCTGCAGTAGGCACCAAATCTTTCAACACTTTTCTTTCATAACCTAAGCTGGTGGGATATCAATGGTGAGCAAAGCTTTGGGCACTTCAGTTAGAGAAAAAAAAGTCAATACAATTCTGTGTCATCCTAAAGATTCAGGCTGCAGTGATTACCTTCAGCAGATCTGAGCTTTTTGCCAAAGCTTCTGAAAATGCCTGTACACAAATTGCAAATACATAGATTTGTATGTTCAAAGCAAAAGCAGAGCACAAAAATATCCAAGTTCATTATAAAAAACATTACCATAGTAAATAAATAAATAAACAAACAAACAGCCATTTGTGTATATAAACATTGGATCTGTACCTGCAGAAACAACTGGAAGCCAGTCCATGGTCTGAAGCCAGCTTGAGGCCTTTTTTTGTCCCAGGTTAAATATTTGCATAGTATTAAGCTTAAAATTAAAGCATTTGCTGAAGAAACTTGCTGACTTGTGTATATGAAAAAACAAGAGGGAATTTACTGTCCCTGCACACTGGGGCAGATTCTTGGGATGCCTTCTCCTTCCCATGAATTCCTGGACAGCAGAGAGACAGACAGACTACCAACCGGGGAATTCCCCTCTTGGTTTCCGGAGGATTTGGTGCACAGGCTGGACAGAGAGGCAATAACCCAGGCAGCGACTTTATGAAGGCACCATTTGTTGCTTTGGTGCCTGCCCCTCGACCACCTGGTAACACTCCTTCCTTTTAGCGTTGTCCCCAGCTCAGAAAAGCCCCATTCACCCAGCACCTCACCCGTGCAGGTCTGACTGCTCCCTGTGCTGCTCCAGCCCCCTTCCTGGTGGCTGGGCCAGCACGCTGGCCGCTGGCAGGCTCCGGCCACTCTCTGCCCCTGGGACGTGGGCTGGGGGCTGCTCACAGAGAGGCTGTCTCAGGCAGGGTTGGCCCCTGGTGCCCACTTGCCAAAATAAGGCACAAAAGCACTGCTGTCTCTTTGCCTGTCTGTGCCAGAGCAAGGCACAAGGTCCCTGTCCCCAGGTGCTAGTGGGTGCACACGAGCCTGTGTGAGTGCCTGTGCTTTCACAATCCCTCTTCTGCCCTCGGCAGAGGGAAGAGCTCTGCTGCCAGCATAAGCTCCCTCCCCTCCTTCCACCGTCAGCAAGCGTCCGACAGTCACACGTCCCCATCGCTGCGTCCATTACCTCCAGTTTACTGTAGGCTCTCGCCATCAGCTTTCTAGTTACAGGAAAATGTATATTGTGCTGTGATGAAAGGCCAGTGCAATGTCAAGAGCATTAAAAGGACTCCAGGGACTGATTAGAGTCAAAAAGGAAAGGATTTATGATGGTTAATAAAGTTAAATCTGCCAGAGTCCTGCTTATTCTTTCCAATTGCAGGTAACCAGATCTAAAAGGAAAAATTATTAAGGTGTTCTAAGTTATTACTATCCCCTCTGAAGGAAAACCTATGTTTTGCTGTGAAGCACCTGGCTAGGAGAGTCAAGCTCACTGTGGCACCTACACTGACCCCAAGGAGAAGAGGAAAAGGAAACACATCACCTCCCCTGTGCCTTGGCTGAGCAGCAAGGACCTCGGGACCAACCATGTATGTCACCTGAACAGTCTCCAGTGGGTCCCCCCGGCACCTGCAACTCCAGGGGACCATGGAGCACCTCAGCGACAGGCATGGGCAGACAGGAAAGAAAAGCTCCCCCCTCTGCTGGCACTGCACATCCTCAAGGGAAAAGGACAAAGCAAAGAAGGAAGCTCTTGCCTCTCCCAGTCCGGTGCCACATACACACCTTCTGCTGAAGAATGCAATCTAACTGGATACCACAGGACTGCTCTGAAACTTAAGTGCTTTATAATCTAATGTGCCTAAAAGTTAACATAGTTTTACAAGACACTGGAATTGGTTGCCGAGAGTAGCTGTGGATGTTCTGTCCCTAGAAGTGCTCCAGACTGGGTTGGATGGTGCTCCAAGTAACCTGGCCTAGTGGAAGGTGTCCCTGCCCATGGCAGGGGCATTGCCACTAAGATGATCTTTAGAAGTCCTTTCCAACCCAAGCCATTCTATGATTCTAAGAAGTTAATGATTTTCCACATCAAAATAACAACACCGAGAGAAGGCAAAGTGGAGGGCCAAAGTTTTTTAAACTACTGGGAATTTTCTATCCATATCTAAATTACATGCACTTTATTGGATCTCAAGTTTTCATTTTTCTGCTGCTTAATAATCACAAATACGTTATATATACCCTTTCCATTTTGTCATTCTTTCAGTATATTACATCAAATTTAATTTCCTGTGGAAGTGTGTAATCTTTTCAGCTGTCACTGTCTCAGAAGCTTTTCTGTAATAAGCAGAGCCTCGTCCTCTGGCAGGTCGATCTTTTATGAGCTGTGCTCCTGTAGATTAGTTTCCTGAAATGTTTGCAATGCTATATGAGAACCAGAAAAAGAGGAGAACCAAAATAACGCCCAAAAGGACAAATAAACATGAAAACCTTCACTTCCTTCTGACTCCTGTGTTCACCAGTCAAACGAAATTTCATTTTGATTTGGGCAGACGGCAAGTCCATGAAGGTTATTGCCGTGTATCAGAAGCTTCACAAGGTGTGAGACACAGCCTCCCTTGCCCTACAGCTCATTAAAAGCACAGCTGCAAGATGGCTGCTTGCTCTTTGCGCTGGGGAACACAGAGATCTGCAAGCAGTCACCACTCTGACAGCTGCCTCTCCCCGCCGCCTGCCCTCGGCACTCCAAGAGGTCCCCTCCACCGGCAAAAAGCCACATTCCACCAGAAAAGTGAAAATGTCAACCAAGACGTATTTGCGCTTTTCATGACGAGATACCTGTGATGGCAGGAAGGCAGACCAGCTGGTCTGCTGGGTACTTTCCAGACGTCTGCCCCTGCAGGACATGAAACTCGTCTTCTTCCAACCAGCTTTCCATTACCAGTGCTTACACACAATCCAAAACAACTTACTTACAAAAACACATACCAACAAATAATTCTGAGTGTTTAAAAGTTGATCAACTCAGAAGAAACATGAGCAACAGAGATTCTTATTCCTGCGTCCCTCCTGAAAAGATGCTTAGATATGGATGACAGAGGATGACATCTGAACAAATACAAACAGTCTGCAAAGGATTGTGTTAATGGTGTTTGACGAGAAGAGATTACTGAGGATGGCTACAAAGGCACACTGAAAGCCCTGCCAGCAGAAGCAGGTGCAATGCCCTCTAATTCAGTGGCAGACTGGAGTGACACCTCTGGGAGTTCCTCTTTGAACTGTCCAGCCAGATGTGGAAACCTTCACCATCCAACACACAGGCTACCCAGTTTGTCAGCTGCTCTCTCAAAACACACTACACTGATCAATGAAGCATGATCTCTCTCTTCCCGCTCCCCTTAAGACTTTTACCTTGCTTTCTCTCTTTCATATCACTGCTGTAGCAGTAGATCATCTCTATTTCTGACAAACATTGTCTTCAAAATTACATATAAAAATATGGTGCACTAAAACCAGATGTATACTCTCAGAGCAAACAGTCATCTCTCCTCATCACTTATAACAAGCATATCAGTAATTGAGTCCTCTTCTGGTTATTTTGTCTATCCACTTCCTTGTAATTCTATTTTCTGCTTGTATCTTTAACACTTAATGTTGAAAAAGTGACTAATCAGTAAAAAAAAAAACATCCAAAGGGAACATTACTTTAACAGAAGTCTCAGGTGTTACAGTGCAGTGCAATTCCACTCCCATCAGCATGAAGAAAGTTTTTTCCACCAGCTCTGGTGGGAGTTGCACTGGGGCCATAAGCCAGATAAAGATGTTCCATGCTAACAGCCACATGGTATGATATGAACTGCTTTAGAACATAAAACAACAATGTAATCACTCTCATAAAACCATTTTGCCGTAGTCTTACAGGACCTGAGTGCATGTTAACAATTTCAAGCCAGAATTGTAGAAAAGAAAAACATGCCAACTATCAGTGACCTTAGACTTTTTGCCTTGTAGGGCATAAATGAATAGCCTCTCTTCACCAGATGTGGATCTCAGTCTCCATTTCCTTATACAGAGTAAATTCATTCAAATATGAATTTACTTCCTATATAAATCTTGGTCAAAGATGGGGGGTGATGTAAAGATAAACATCAAGGGAATAACTGCCATCCTCTGGTTGAGTTTGGTAAAATGGAGTTAATTTACACTTCTTTAGGGATTCACTGGTGTGTGAAATTAATCTAATTTACACTGACCAGAAATTAAAAGTGGAGTGAAGAAAGAAAGCAATTAAAGAACTTTCCTAAATGCAAAGAAAGTACTGCTGTAAGTGCAGCAATACAGTTAAAGTACAGAGCTCTTCACGCTACTGTTACCACTCCCTCCTTCTTGAGAGAGAGAATAATCATCTGTATATCTACATATTGTCCCTGTACCCCTATAACTTCATCCGAAGGAGACAGTGGTAGTATGTTTCTACCAATTTCTGTAAACAAACCCATGTTTAAGTTAAAACAGCTCACTATCCTGCATACAGCCAGGCCTAGTGGATAAACATCTGCCGGAACAACTCCAGGTAACTGGTTGTACATGTGGCTTAACATTCACTTCAGTGACTTTTAGCACCTTCTTGTTATTGTTTCTGTGTTGTTCCAACAAGCAATGGTTAATGTAAGATACAGACATTCACATACCATGTACTCGTGAATAACTGGTTCCCAGAGATGTGGCAGTGATAACATTGTCATCGTACGAGTCCAAGTAGCTCACTGGAGATCACATGTCAGAAGAGAGTCCCACCTGAAAGTATAAAAAATCCAGATACTAAGTTCATCACATTCAGAAGTGTACAGCAAGCTCTGCTAATACATTTGTGTATTTCACACATTCATCCTGTGCATTAACAGGGTCTGTGCCCTTTCCAGGCTCACAGAAAACATTTTGCCTTTCACAATGGCAAGCAAAAGTGCCCTGCTGTAGCCAAACTGTTTTGGCCCACTGCTCCAGACCAGATTTCAGGCATACTATCAAAGCAATGAAAATTAGTTTTCAGTGTTAAAGCAGAAGCTGTTACTGTCTGGTGGACTGATACAGAATTTCATAATTCCCATTTGTCAGGTTCTTGAAAAGCATGTAATTCCTTTCACCAGTGCACCAGTGCGTTGCAAGTTTGGTTTTACCTTTCCTTTTTTTTTTCCCTTAACATTGTAAATTGATTGTTTGGAAGAGGATGCAACACTGGAACTCTCTTGTGATCTATTTTCTTGAGATCAAGGAATCTTAAGAAATCATTTATTTCCTACTGGTAACTGGTAATACGATCACCTTATTTATAATCATTTGATAATTTAAAATCACCTGATGGGTGAGTCTGTTTTTAAGTATTTTGGTAGGTAACCAATGAAGATATGGAAAATGACAAGACACACTGCAGCAAACAAACCAGCTATCCAATTTTTTAATCAAGCCACCCCACACAGAAGCTGATCTTCCTCCTATTCTACAAGCCGCATCTCATCCTAAGGTAAGTGGTTTTCAAGAATAAAGTGTGGTAAATAACAAAGAATTCACATTTTAGGCACAGTTTATATTTTCTAAATTACTCTAATGCTTCTTTGAGTCTTCATGCCTCCAAAGTGGCTTGGCTCTTGCTTTTATCACACTTCAGTGAGCAGCCACAACACCCCACAGTTCACTAGCATCACACAGAGCTTCATTTGCTGCCACGTATGCAAGTCAGTGTCTCCTATACTCTGTACTTGATCTTCAATAACAAGTGTAAAACCACGTAAGGACTAAATTACAAAGATCATAACCCATGGGCCCAAAAACAACAAAAAAAATTATCGGTGAAGGGTGCACTGCCCATAGGTATGATGCTACAGTGGAATATCTAAAGTTTGCCTGCTCTGAAACAGTATAAATACAAATAGGCAAACACTGAGGTGAGCTGCTGAGCCCCAGCACGGGATGGAGGAGCAGTGACTGCCGGCAGTGCCCAGAGGCAGCCCCGGATGGCAGAAGGCACAGAGCTCTGCCGTAGCCCATGGCCAGCACTCCAGCAGCACTCCTCCCCACTGGAAAGTGTCTCTTCCCTGTGGGCAGGCAGGCAGGCAGGCAGGCAGTTCCCCTGCCGGAATAGTGTGGCTGAGGGTGAAGTACTGTCTCATTCCGTCACTGCCTCCACCCTGTAACCCCAGCAGGGCTCCTCCCCTTTCATTCACAGCCACCTCCGATGCTCAAGCAGCAGATGGTCACCAGGAAACCTGTGCAGGTCTGACAGATGTGAATCCAGTGTGGGGCTACCAGTAAGGACGTGCAGGTGTTGGCTGACACAGGGAAGAGGGAGCCCTGGCAGGGCTGCACCACAGGATGGGATGGGGACCGTGAGTGTCAGATAGACCTGTTCTATGGAACTGCTGAAATTTGTTTCCCAATAACTCTCCTTTACCTACAAAAGCAAATTTTTCTCAACCTGTTGAAGGCTTAAGAAGAATCTTCCTTCCCAGAGAATGCATTTGTGACACACACCCCACAGAAGGATAAACATGGCCAACTGTCTTCAACAGAAGAATACAGTAAGACATGCAACACATCCTTTTTCTGCTTGCAGATTTATTTGGAGTCATTTAATTAATCTGTCCCTAATGACTGCACCTAACCATTTACCTTGCAAATTACCAGGACTTTTTAGGTGAGTAATTCATTTAAACATTCTTCTTTCTTTTTTTCTTGCTGTCTGTTAACAGTACTGTTAGAAAACAAAAACTCTCATGAATACTTTCATTTTGAAGTCTGAAATCACCACATGAATTGAAAAGAATGACCACCAAGTAGCTACATCATGAACAGAAATATACAGCAACACATGGAACCAAGTGAAACGCAGTCTTTCATCTCTAGTGAATCAGTTCAAACCTAAGTCAAGTTGGTAGCTGTCACCAGCTACCATTGGCTTCCTGCTCTTTAGTATCCCGTAGGAATTCAGTTTGTAATTCTCCACTTGATTTCCTTTTGCTCAGATTTCTTCCCTGAGTCTTTATCCTCTTCCTTGGCCAGGTCCAGATTTTAAAGGCCACAAGTCATGTCCCGTTTCAGAGCTTGCCGCCTCTGCTCACAGTTGAGATGGAGGGATCTTGGAGACCTTGTGGGAGAAAGCCAAAAAATGGCTCAAAACAAACCACTTATAGTGGAACTTGAGGCACTAACGAGCAACAGCTAAGAATTGATGCAATTACTCATGACCCTGACAAATTTCAAGATTGTTTACAAAGATCTGTCAGATGCCTCCTAGTCCCTTACCTTTGGTGAGAAAGAAACACCAAAGTTCCAAAAATACCCTTAAAAATTGCAAGTCCTAGAAGAGCCTCTTTAAGGCAAAGTCTTTCTAGGTGAAGCAGAAGCATGGAAGCTGTTGTGAGATTTGAAAATGGAAATTATATGGAAGGTATTTAAGTACGTGGTTCTGGCAGTTATGGAAATAGTTAGTGTTGACAGGAATTCATTGGGGACCCAGCACTTAAAATCTCAGTGGGAGAAAGACTGGAAACTAAACATACAAATCAATATAGTCTCTACAGAAAGAGAGAATGGTAGGAAAATAAATACAGTTCTTGTCCAAACTGTTTATTTTCTGTAGCTAGACAGTGAAAATCTCTAGCGCTATCAATTAAAACCTGTATTTTCACAAGCAATGTTTTATGGAAATGCAGTATTAGGCACAGTTAGAAAAATTAATGGAAGCAGAAATTAAATTTTTGCTTCCAACTTAATTCCACATGTGTGCCATCACTTCTTAAAACTGAGTCTACAGGACTTAGGACTATGCTAAAACTGCATTTATACGTACTGAATTACAGATAAGTTGCCCCAAAGCACTCCCTTCTTACAACAAACTATAGCACTGAAGAAGCAAATATGCAATTTTTTGTATTATAAATATTCATATCAATGCACACAGTGTAGTCACACCAACAGAGCTATAGAGGCCTAACAAACACAGGGATTTAGAAAGTATCTATAAAAACTATTGCTGTGCTCTAGGACTTAGCAAGGTTTTAGCAATTCTTTCTCCACCTGCTCATCTGAAAAAGGAACAAGGACTTAAGAAATAGAAAAAGCAGCTAAACCAAATGCTTAGATTGATTATATACAAGCATTGAACTGTTTTCCAAACTCGGGTCAGGAGGTATCAAGCCTCAAAAACTCTCCAGATACATATAATAGAACATATTTTATTATGAATTTCATTAAAAATTATAACTTCTAATTTCAAAAATATATACTTCTTGATAGCCTTTCAGAAAAATAGAGTTTAAAATTAAAAAATTAATTAATGATCTGAAAAAAACTTTTCTGTCCATTCCTCTCAATAAATTTAAGTCCCAAGTATTACTTGCCTGGCACCTGTTTTCTCTCTTACAACTTCAGCATGATTTCAGTAAAGGTGAGAAAGCATGTATTTAGCTCTCTCTGCCATCAAAAGCTGCATTACAGACAGAACTGCACTTGTATGCTTTATTATGCAACACAAAATATGGATGGATGGATGAATTAAGTGACAGTAAAATACATCAGCCTGACATCCACACAGACTGAAGCCCTCTTCTCCATACAGAAGAGGCACAGTGCTCGACAATGACAGAGGCTTTTCCCCAAACCATGTCTCCACATACGCTACAGCTGCACCCTGGGAGCAACAGGAGCAGTAGTTTCGCAGCAACCAGGAATTACACTGCTGATAGCGACTATTCAGTTCTGCCTCTGTAACATCACAGAACAAACAGGTCATATCAACAAGTGGGAGGGCAAATGGGAAGAGAATGAGATAAAAGAAATGCAGCTGCAAACAGAGGGTAAACTATAGCAGGGGGTTTCACGGTGATGCACAACAATCTGCTGCCCAACAGCATTGGGGAATTTAGAAACCGGAAATTGGAGGCACTCCCTGGCACAAAGCTGCACAAAAGGAGTGAGGGACATTCCAGAGCTGGGCAGAAAATAAAGCATGAAAATCTCCAGACAAAGTATTTTTTCTTTGACTTTCTTTGATAACCTGCACAGAAAGCATCTAAAATTTAAAAATACTTGTTAGATTGTCCCTGGCATGATCTATTCCACCAGCACTGCTATTAATTCCACCAGCACTACTTAATTAAAGTGACTACTTTCTTATTTTGTCACTCTATCACTTGCTTTGACCTTTCTCTCTTTTTGACTAATCTTTTTTTTTTTTTTAATTCTGCCCCTTATTTTCATGAATGTTTGTGATCACAAAATATATTGAGAGTGACAGACAGTAAATATTACTAGAGGCTGTTACACTTGGACTGTGACTTGAACTGTGATGTGGATGATCATGCAGAGGCGGGTGTATGAGCTCAGAGTTAGAAGGTCACTCCAATGCCCATCCCTCCAACGATCAACACTTTCGAAAAACAACCTCTAAAATCAAGATCTAGCACCAGGAGAATTTCACAGTAATTCCTATTTTTATTCCAGCCACAGTAACGAAACTTATTTCAGAGAACAAAATTCATTAAACAGAGAATGTTGTCAAATGCGAAAGAAGATGCTAGGGATATGAAAGCCTGGGAAAAACACCCCATTCCCTAACATCCCAAGTACTGGTGAGAGACACGCAGAAAAAGACAGACAGAGAGTCAGTCTAGAAAAGCACAAAGAGATTTGATCACTAATCAGAGACAGAAACCCATCTGAAAGTCACAACTGTCTCTGCAGGCTCTGAAAGACAGAATTAAATTGGCTTAGAACTAGATTCAAAAATGAATTTAATTAGCTGACATTAAGCAGGATAAGTTTGCAGTACCATGTTGCTCTGACAAGCTGTCTCCAGAAGGGTAAGTGGAAGGTAAAATCTTATTTTTCAGGATGAGATTATGGCCATGCACTGAGACAGAAGGTAATGGCATGTCTGCTGAGGGCAGCTGAAACTTGGTGCTGGTCATTTCATCTCACACTATAAAAGGATGGTATGTGATAGACAAGCCAGAAGTGCGAGTTTCAGATTCTGCACATTTATTCATATGGCTGTGCAGCTTCATCTCCTTCTGCTGTTGCCACTTACAAGAAGAGAGCATCAGTGTATAACCTCTGCCAGGACCTTATTCTCCAGTTTCTCTCAGTCAGAGCTGCCCCCTGGAAAGACTACAACACCCTAGGTGCAATTTATTTATTTTTGTTTATAAGAGAGCATGTTGGTCCTTGGTTGGAAGAATGAGGTCTGTGCTATCCAGGCAGGGTGGCACATCTGCTGGCTGCTGCACATCTATTGTGTGTTTTATGGGGTCACCCACAGCACCCCTGTTCTGCTCTACCAAGGCTTCTCTATGTGGACTACAATCTGCACATCACAGAGCAGCCTGCAAGCAGAGCAGCGGTGTTTGACAGCAAATAAAAGTAAGCACAAACTATGGCAAAAATCAAGCAGCAGATAGTGATGAATGAAGAATCAATGGTAAAATGCATAGTAAATCCAAATTGCTTCCCCAAGGAGCACTTGGAGGAAATGGAATAATACATTTCAAAGCAGTAGTCCCATGCATATGGGACGTAACAAGCCTTGCCTTCTCATGCCTCCTTCTATTGATAGATGTAGTTCTGGGGAAAGGCATCTCACTGTCAGCACTAGAAATTCTGCTTATTTTCAAAGCTGGCACATGCATACCAGGGCGTGACCAGGAAACCTATTGCTCACATCACTTACACTAATATCTCAGCTCTGTCACACCAGAACTAAGCCAGATTTACCAGGCAAGACAGAGAAGCTTCATCCATCCCATTAGCAAGTCATTGAGGAGGTGTTCTTCCATCACCTGAGAAAACTGCACAGCAATATGAGATCTTAATTTAGGCTGGCAGTGCCCTTCCTCCTCCCTCGACTCCTCTCACCGGGACTGTATTTAAGCTGGGTGACCTTGTGTGGCAGCTCACAGATTTTAAGTGCAAGCACAACACACCGCATGTCCTTCTCTGGCACCACATTAATCACCCTACTTTAATGACTTCTGCTGATAAACCACGCTGTGTACGCAGCCATCCTCCCCAGCGGCTGCATCTACAGCAATAAATTAAACATGCCCTTTCCCATACCCTGCCACCCTGTAATCCACCAGCAAAGACAAAGCCATTGAGAATCTCAGCTGGCAGTCAGGGGTGAAAGCCCCAGTTTTACTAGTCAAGAGACCCCAGTTTTACTAGCCATTTGACAGGTGACCCTGAATTTCTCTACATTCTTTTCATACAGAAGAATCCAATTTCTTTTCAGCTGTAATGAGAATTGCAGATATGAGATACCACTTATTACTGCGATGTACCTACACCACATTCTGCATAACTACAGAGCAGAACTACCTTCAACTAAACAAACACAGCTACAGAGAACATATGATTTTGTAGTATTATTCCTTAATTATTTCACTCTCTTCCAGGAAACTCAAGTCCACAGCTGAGCACAAATAAAGACACAAGATCTTTACGATAAGGAAAGCAAAACAATGGCCTGACATGACCTAACGAAAGCACAGGATACTACTCCCCAAGGGTAGAAATCTCCTTATTCCAAAACTTCCTTTCAAGTGTTTTGAATACATTACTAAACAAAGAAACAAGACATTCACTTTTGCATGGCAATAACATTTTTTAAACTACTTTATCCGACATCATTCCATAAATCATCCCCAAAATCAATGTGCCTTATGTCAGATGGGACCTTTAAACTTAAGAATAAAACAAGTTTAGGTCTGAATAGCAACACAAAGATACATGTAATAAACCAAACATGTCAAGAACTTCAGTGGAAAAAGGGTTGCTGAAGGTTTAACACAGAGCTAAAGGCACACAGATTGACCTCTGTGATGCTAAGTGATGTATGGTGCTGGGAGTGCTACCAAATCACAGGGCTTGAGAAACAGACTGAGCTCTTAGCTGCCACAGATTTCTTATCTGACCATGGAGGGCATCTCACAATCTGTCTCTGTCTTTGATCCCTGTGATAACATTTCTTTCCTCTCCTCATCTGTCACATACTTACACTGTAAATTCAGTGAGTCTGAAGATGTAAAGACAAGGAAGCCTACATCTTCATAGAAGCCTTTAGATATTACCACACAGAAAATAATAGTCACAGTAATAAAAAAATCACTTACGCAATTCTAACACTTTACCATTTTCACATAGCTTCCTATCCGGAAAGTATTCTCAAATGAATTAATTCAGCCTTCCTCCCAAGATCTCTTTTATAACCTTGTTTCCTATGTAAAAAGAACCCTGCAATCACAAACCGTGTGTAATGTCATGCCTGCGTCTGTCTGTCTTCTCTGAATTATTTCTCTGAAGACATTCAACAAACAGGTAGCAGTCTCAAAATTACCCAGATGCCAGAAGTTTTTTCCAATTCAAACTTGTGCTTAGACAAGAGAGAGATGGTCAGCACTCATGTTAAGGGAAAAATCTTGCATGTTGAGTCAAAGAGAGTGCAGAATTCTCAGATAAAACAGATCTACCAAGATGCAAAATGGCGTCAAAAGCTGAAGTTCACAACTATAGGTGCACCCATATGGCTAAATACAAGTCTGAAGGAAAGCAAGTTCGAGCACTGGAGCACACTGCTCCATAACTTGCCCTCTGCATTTTTTCAACTACCTCAGCCACCTCCTCACAAGCCAAGCCTGCTGCCAGGAGGGCTGCCTGAGGAGCAAGGATGTGACCTAGGCACTATGACCTGGCTGTCAGCTCAAGTGCCACACCTTTGCCTCGCTCTACACAGCAGCTCAAACACAGCCAGGGCCTGCCTTTGAAAGACAGGCACTAACAGGAAGCTGAGGTTCATGATTTCTGCTACACACTGAAAAATCAGAGGCATTTTCTTAGTGCATCTGGTGGGTGCAGTACTGAAGGAGCAGAAGCCAGAGGTGTGGGAAGGTTCTCTACTATGCACACACACATCATTGCCACACAGCAATGCCTCAACAGCCTTGTGTCCTGCCACAGAATCTGTGGCCCAGCTACCCAACCATGGACAGTTTGCATCTGAGGTCTGCATCTCACTGGGAAAAACCTACAAAGCCCCCATTGCCTGAGGGTCACCCATGGAGTTTTTCAAGGAGAACACAGTGCAGCATTTGAAAAATCCTGAAGCCCTCAGTGAGAAGATACTGCTTTTAAAATGGTGAGAGAAAAGCCTGGGAGCTGTAGCAGAAGAAAACACACATACACACACCCCTGAGTACTCATCGCAGTTGCAAAGACAAACCTCCAAACTCAAAATAAAGCAGTATTGTCTCTCTTGTTCTGTCACAATTGACTGTTTCACCAAAATGTAACAACAAAACTAAAATAAACAGCACTGATGAACTTCACTGCTGTCCTCCCAAAAGGCAGTGTCTGCCAATAATTACGTTCATGCTACTGCCACTGCAACACAGGAAAGTCAGATCAGCAGCAGGTGATTTATAAAATTATATATTATCAGCAGGTGAATTATAAAATTATAACCAGCAGCAATGGAATTATGATCTTATTTTGCATTAGAAACTAAAAAAACCCAAAATTTTAAAGGCTATATTTTGTTATACATATTTGTGTCATGAATTATATCAAAACACATTTAGATGTTGATGATACTTCAAATATACGGTGTAATGAAAAGTATGATGAAACAACATTTGAAGTAATTTATTACTCATTCCCATACTTGGTAAGAAAACAAATATTATACTGATTTATTTATTTATTTTATGCCATCAAAAACATCATATTTTGAAAGTGGTCATTTCTTTACAGTACCAGTTTGTAGCATCCTGGTTCCGTCTCTGCAGTTTAGGTAACTCAGAGTTTCATCTGTTGGTGTGAGGGAAAAGATTTGAGTAGCTACAAGTAAGTGCAACTACAAGAAATGGCTTGTAGTTGAAAGACAGATGACAGCAGGATGGAACACATAATCAGAATATTTTAGAAGTCTAAAGTTTTTCTTCCTATTGATATAATATGGACAACAGATGGGTTTTTAAATGCAGCTCTCGATACAATTTTGCATGTGAGAAGGAAAATAATTTGGAGTTCACGGGAACAGGAGCAGATTGTTCTGTGAATCCAGTTGGTGTCATTCTACACCCTTAAATTCTCCTGCAAAATACTGTAAGCAGAACAGCAGGAGTCCTAAAATTCCCCACACTGGCTCCAGCTCAATAAGCCATTTCTATTCACAAAGTATGTAAGCATATACTTAACTTCAGGAGCATGTGTAGGACCCACTGATTTCACTACGACCTAGGAATCTGCCTGAAATTCAAGTTTCTCTTAGGGGTTTTGCTTATCAAGTACTAGATTCATCTAGCAGATATTCATGATGCATTTTTCTCATGCCTTGGCTGCTGACTGCACTAGTCAGGCTATTTTCCCTCTTAAGTAAAAGAGACAAAGCTAGACTCCAAAGCTACATGTAGCCTGACTTTTGTGATGACTTCTATGTTTAATAGCATAAATACCACAAGCAGAGGTGCTCATAGTAAATGGCACAACTATCATTCACTCTGAGAATGGTCACTTAAAAACAGACACAAACAAAAAAAAAAATTAAGGTTCAAACGCTGCAGTCAGTTTTAGCACAAAACCCCTACTAACTCCCTACAGATCGATGGCAGAATACAGCATCTGTCTACAGGACATCTCTGTAAGATAAGGAAGTGGAACTGACAGAAAGAGAATACTGCACAACAGTCACCTTGCTGTGCCTCACTCATGTTTATGAATATATCTCGCATGAAAATCAGTGTAAGGTGTTGTGAATCTTGCCCCAAACTCATGATCTGTGTAGCAGAACGAGGAATTGAAGCTATGGGTACTGAGTCCCTGTCCGGCCCGACAGTCACTAGACCATGCTTCCTTAGGTAGAAAATGACAATAAATATACCAGGTCAGCTGTGTACAGCTGTGCTTGTGTGATCACACGTCACAGACAGTAAAACATGCCACCATAAGCTCAAAGGTCTGCTCCATGCATGTGATGTCATTTCTAGTTTTGATGCAAAGCATTCAAATTCCAAGTGCAAATACATGTATTTAAAGCAGTTTTTCAGAAGGAATAAAATGTACATTGAAGCAGTGAGTGTTTTTCTAGTTTTCAGAGTATCTTTGCAAAATTATTATTAAAAAATTGTCATTACCATTTTGAATCTACAAGAATGACACATCAGTGGAAAGTAAAAATTTTCCTTCTCACTAAGGTGCAACCAGGCACCTTACTGCATGCAGTATGCCAGGAAAATGGACTTGCTGCAGGAGGAATTGAACTGGCACAAGCACAATAGAAAGGATTTTAATCTACAAGCACTGCACTGTGGAAAGCAAGTGCACAAGGAAGCATGCTCCATGCAGATAAACCAAATCTTCCACGAAGCACTTAAAAAAACAGCTCCATTCACAAAGTAAACCTTGCTACAAATATCTCCAAAGTTTGGGAAGGTTCAAAACAAGGGCCAGACAAGGTAAAGAAAGACAGCACACATATTTTTGCAGGGTGAAACCAGTTCTCTACAACAGAGAAGGGTGTTCTATTGGTGCTTCCAAAGAAACATGCTCCATGGCAACACCACTACGGTGTTGAACTCGCCTTGGTGAGACTGATGGTGCAATCAACACAGTGCCATGGCCAGCCTTGGCTACAACTGAACAAAACCTTTTGCTTCTCATCCCCACAAACAGTAGAACCATCACGACTCATGATCTGCTGCTCACGAAGCGGTGGCAGGTTCACACGGGACTGGCCAAGGGTAGCAGGGCTGCAACAAGCACAGTCAGCAGGCAAACACCCTCAAATCCATTCCTGTGACAAGGAGCTAAGACCACACACCCACTCAGCTTACACATTATACAAATTTCAGTATTACCTAGGGGCAAATTTTACACACATAGCAGCTCTAGGGAGGTTATGTTGCAGCAACACAGCGTGGAAAAACGGTGGCCTTTGCATGGCTGCAAGGCACACAGTACAACCAGAGTTAAGAGAAAATAAGCCTGCAATAATGACAAGATTTGTTTAAAACTCTCCCATCTAAATTTATTCTTTATTTATATGAATCTTACTGTAAATTTGTTTGGGTTTTTTTTTTTAATTCTTCAATCTGTTAAGAAAAGTCTTCTTGCAGATGGACTGGTAATGAAATACAAATAGAATACTTAATACAAAAAACGTAATGCACAGCATATTTTTTCCTTTACTTATTTCATCTTAATTTGCACCTAGTCATTTTCATGCCGAGCATCTCATTTGGTTAAATAATTCGTGCAAATTAAATTTCACCTTTTTTTAACAGCCAAAATGGTGAAACTGTGTTGGTAATTGTTTCAAGTTCTGCCACAATATGGGAACAACTTGATAACCTGACAACACTTAAGGGTTTGAAGGAACAAGATACACAAAAGCAAGGAAAATGAAACTGTGTACAGCAACTCGAAGGGCAAGAAATCCCTCTGTGCAGAGCCTTATGAGCTGGAGTAGAAACCTCTGAGATCTATTCAAAGACCTCAGGATGTGAGAGTTTACTCCTGAGCAAGCCTTGTCTGCTTATGCAGAGGGATACACCCCCTCCTTGTCCGTGCATCAGTGCCACGCGCAGCAATTAACCTTCTCCCATCCAGCAGCCACATGCTTACCCTACTCTGCTCAGTCACACATTTCAACAGAAACTGCACCAGAATCAAAGCCAGCCCACACCTCTCACAGCACATGGTGAACAACCCTCCCTCCTCATGGGCAGCTATGATCCCAGCTATGCTCCTCTGCCATGGCACTGTCCTGTGCCTGCACAGCCCAGCTCACCTGCCAGCTCATCCCCCAGCTCACCCCCTGGTAGCCCTCAGCCCTGGTTGCCCCCCCAGCAAAAGCCAGCAGGCACAGGCTCTCACTTGACAAGAAGAGGCAGCAGGGAGCCACAACAACCCCCGTGCAGCCATGCTCATCTCATCAACTCTACCAAAACATGAGGTGAAAACTCTCATGGGTTCCATGATGCTCCCTCTGACCCTCCTGGCTTTACAAGTCTTGGCTCTCAACAAAGCCACAAGGACTTCTCATCCAAAACAGTAAGGGAAACTCAGTAAAGTACATTCAAGTAAAGGACACTCAAACCCTCCTAAGTAACCACAACAGAAAAGTGCACCAACAAAAATGTCAACAAATTTTTACAACGTGCCTACATAATGTTCATCTGCATCAAGTGAATCATGGAGTTGCAGAAAGAACATAACTATTAGTCAGACAATACCCACAACAGAGTCTAAAGTAAAAGCTATTGGAGTTGATAGAAACAGAAAGCATTTGATGAACTCTAATTTTGGTTTTCATCATGCAGATTCAGGAAAATGTCTTTCTCCACTTACAAGGTCTTGGTGTCCTCATGTGCCACTATTTAGATTCTCTGCTCTAAGCTTCTGCTGCTGTAACATTAACGTGACTATACAAAAATAAGCCAATTCAGAACAATAAAATTCTCCAGAAGACTGAAATTTATTGTAAGTTTTCACTAAAAAAGCAAGGCTTTTTTGAAGGATGTTGCACTGACAATCCAAGAGAAATCCTGCATTTGTTGGGAAAATAAGGACGTACCACGAGCAACACAGTCCACTTCCTTATAGCGCCTTTTCAACATCCCTTGGCCATGACCTGGATGGCCTCCTGTGTGAGAAAATACTTGTTTCCGTCTGTGCTTATTCATCTCCTCATCTCCATGCTGAGGTTATCAGCTCTGGTGCTGGCTACAGCAGCGGCTTACAGAGGCAACTGCTTGTCATTGTAACATCTCAGCTGTCACCCGTACCAAGGTGCTGTCAGACACTGTGTTCATATGCCCACATGGCAGTGTAGGAGACCACTAATATCAGCACTCATTTTTGACCATCTGTTGTTAATAACAATAAAGTTTAAAAATACAGGAGTTTATAACCCTATGCCACAGTTTACAGCTGTTTCATTTACAGACAAAGAGAAAATACAGAATTATTTGGTCAAAATGAGAGGGAGCAGGACATTTTGAAGGGGAATTCAGGAGCCCTAAACCATTCCTTTCTGAAACAGTCACTATTACTACTCCTTATCTGGAGACTTGTTATTCTTAAATATTTATTTCCTGACATTATTATTTAATATTTGTATCCATGCCCCTAAAGCAAAAAGTCATCGCAGGCTTAACAACTCAGCATGACTTTGAAGATCAAGCTTAAGTAACAGCACAGAAAATTGTCAACAAAATATTATTAAAGGAAAAATTAACTTAAAATCAATTGTTTTTATTTTAATGCATTCATATAATCACTGGCCTCCCCTTTCCATAAACTGGTTGTAAAATCTCTTGAGACAGAGGACTGTTGTGCTGCACATATGCCTAATGATACTATAAGGGCATATTAAAAAAAGGAAGGAAAAAAATTATATAAGACTTTATAGGGGCAATCACAGCTCATCAAGTTATTTTCTTTTACATATGAAATCAGGCCCACTTAAGGGAATTTTCCCATTTATTATCCCAAAGGAAAAAAAGGCAGGGGGTTGGGGTGGGGAGAATTTGGCATGCACATATACAAAACCCTTCAATAAATAGCCATGCCTGAGCAAATTCACTCTTCTCTCTGTTAAACATTCCCGTCTCAAGACTTTGTTTCAAGACACATCCTCCTAATGAATAGCTGGACCTTGTCAGCACAGCTGGGAGTACCAACACAGCATTTCATTCCAAAACCCGGTCATATCCTATTCCGCAAAAGGTTGAGTGCCGTTATTTCTTTGCCTATCTTGCTTTCTCCTGCTTGCGAGTGTCTCGCCAGGCATGATTCATGTTACATAACTCCAGCTTGTTAAAAACAACAGTTATGTAGCTAGGTAGTACGAAAGATTAATGAGGTAAATCCAGAAGTTGCTTATTACAGAACCCAGACAAAAGCTGCTCCTTAAATAATATGCCTATGCAACATTAAACAAATGAATCAGCCACTGCACCAGCACTGTTTACATTCAAAATTAATTAAATCTTTCAAATTCAGGATACTGTACTCTAGACTACTCAGTGTCTCTTCTCACGCCACAATATGCAAACTCCCCTAGTGCATATGTGTTTTATTTTTTAAAAGTGACCCGCTCCCCCCCCCAGTCTTTAGAGAATAACAGTTGAATACCGAATCAATCAATTTCACTCACAAAAACACTGTATTGCTTTCATGTTCTGGATGACTACGCTGAAATAAAACCCTCCTCCCTGAGTAAGCTGCAAAATGCTCGTGTTTTGCAAATAACCATTTTTACTCATATCCCTGTTTTGGTTATGAAGTGTAAAAGCAGCAGCTAGACAGAGTTAAACAGGCTTCCTGTCAATGTTCTGCAAGAAGCCAGCCTCTGTATTGCAGCAAGGCAAAGAAATCTGTTCAGGCCCTGTATATTCAGCATTATTCAGCACTATTGGGACCATATTCCAGCATCCCTCAATGCCCACCTGACAGTGTATCCTATACATTAAGGCAGTGATATGGTCTCCCCAAGGCAAATCATCACCTGACCATCCTGGTCTTTGCAGCTCAGCTGTGCCCAGTGACATGCTCCATGGAGCAAGCCATTGCCACATAACTGTATTCTCTTCTCAGTCACTTCTCCAGGAGGCAAAAAAAAAAAAAAAAAAAAAAAGGCAAAAAAAAAAAAATTACAAAGCTGGTATTCCTGGCATCAGCACCACAGCACAGCAATAGGGAGGTGACTGGCTGCCCCGGGGAGGAGGCAGCAGCAGTGGGGGTCTGTGAGAGCACCAGCTGGCTGCTGAGCCCAGACCTGAAACTAGGTCTCAGCCCACTCGACTGCAGGGAAAGGGAGGGAAAAAAAAAAAAAAAAAAAAGGCAGCAGCACTTTCTCAGAGCAGGAAGAAGGGGAGGCCACGAGCGTTTCCTGTTGTGCAGCTGAAACAAGCAAAGACGTCATTACACTTACGCTCCCTCAGGGTGTCAGCAGATTGAGGGCCAAAGTTCAGTCATTTCCAATGCACCGCAAGGAGGGAGGTTTTGGAGGAGAAACCAGCAGTGGCTTTATTGCTAACAGCGTTCTCTGCACTTGCATAGCAAAACAGCTAAGCAGCATGTTACCAGGCTCAGCTGCAAAGTATCGTATGTGACTAGAAACAATATTTGCTCAGGAGCCGTGCTGCTCCTGTTTTTCTTGTACGGCTTGTGTAAGAATAGTACTGCAATATAGAAATAGAATAAAATATTACTATAATATCAAAATGCACTACGCTTTTTCTGCAGCCTGTCCTCTTGCAAGCATCTAGAAATCAAGCCTGACATTGCTTTGGATCCCAGGAAAAAAACATGTGTTCTAAAAACATCAGGGGCACAACTAGTGTGTAGAACTCCAGGATTCCCTTGTCAGATATGGCTGACAAACTGGCAGAGCGAATACAGATGTTTCTTTTCAAATTTGCCTCTGTCTTTCTGAAGCAGGTAAGGTCCCAGCTTAAAGAAAAGGGTGAGGATGCAGGAGCTGGGTAGTGGCATGAGGATGGCCAACATTTGGTAGCTGATATTCACCCAGGCTGTCCACCTAAATATAAGCAAATCAGTATAACTGGCAAGTCCAGGGACAATCTGGACTGCAGTCCTACCCACCTTTACTACCTTTTAAAGTTAAACATTAGAAAGACTTTTCAAACTGAAAGCATCGTCAAGAATCCAAATGAGACCATTCAGGAGGTTTCAGAGTCCCCACCCATCACTGGAAGCTTTACAGTGCAGTCCGAACAATCACCTGTAGGAAATGCTTTGGTTATGGCTGATCCTCTCCTGGGGTAGAGGGATGCACTGGCTTACAGTACACTCTCACTCATAAGACACATTCTAGACCAATTTTTGATAGTCTCTGAACAACATGTTAAAACACAGTGATAAATACAGTCATTCCACAATAAGCATGTCCCAGCATACACTGATTGTGGCAGATTGGGTAGCAGTGCTCCAGTTGATAGAAGCTGTTTTACAAATAGAGGTACTTAACAAACCTCAGTGAAAAAGGTTACAAGTAGTTTGGAAAATGCATTTCTGAATTCTCTTCTCATCCTACCATCACTAGCTGAAGAGAGTATTTGTGCCTTATTTCTGCAAAAACCACCCTGTGGTCACACCAGGAACTGAAGCCAGTCTTTCAGCCCTAGTAATCCAAGGTAATACAGCTGAAACTAGGGAATCACCAGCCTCTATCTTGGAGTCATAATACATTGTATCTTTCATGGGACATAGGCAGTGTCACTGGCTAACCAAAACTGCTCATTTTACTAAAAGAAGGTAAAATATAGTATTTTAATTATTTATAAACTAAACATTTTGGATATACTTTTAAAAACATTATTCCACAAGGATATGAGTTTGTTTGGTTATTTTCTACCCTTTCTTTTAGAGGCAAATTTTTCAAAGATAGATTATCTTTAGGACCGGTTGCCCAGGTAGCATGAAAAAACATCTGTTGCTTCGTGTTCTTACATTAGCTTGAAGACTTAATCCTGAAGGTTGTCAACCTGGCACTAACAATCAGGACTCTTTTCAATATAAAAAAATAAGCAGAAAAATTAAGTCTTTGCTATTGACAATGATTTGCAGTACACAGGCATTAACTGCAGCAGAGACAGCTTGTATTAGCTCAATCAGAATAAAGTGAGCAGAATCTAGCCCTTGAAACTGTGGTTGCTGGAACAGCATCCAGCCCATATGATACAAAGCAATGGGTGTAAGTAGTGACACCTTCTCTCTTCTCCTTAGAGAAGGAAAAAAAGGGTAAAATCATCAAAAGTACTGTAGGAAAGCTTCCACTGTGCACAGCATCCTAAACAACACATGAGAGAGCCATCTGACTTTCTGAAATCTGACCACTTGGTACCGCACTCAGAATAAACTTGGCCAACTATTTTTAGACCCATATCCAAGAATGAAGGAAATGCACCAACAATCTGTACTTCTGACCATACTGAGACAATTGGCGCATGGCACAGCAGCAGCACAGGGCCAGGCTGTGTAACCACCAGGCACTGCTGTGCCCTATCACAATAGGCATTTTCCACACATCTACAGCTGCCTGTTGCAATACAGTGTCTGCTAAAGAATAGAGACTGTATCAAGGAACAGCAGTGGATTCACACACCCATCCATGTCCTGAGAGCTAATTTTCATGTAATTATATCTTCCTGTTCCATCAGTTAACAAACACTATTAAGTCATCTCTCTGCCATGGTTTGAGGTGAGAAAGTGCAAAATGCTCTCTGCAGTATCCAAATATGACCCTAATACTTTTAAAAGAGCTGGATCTGTTGTGTTGGGTTTCATTAAACGTTTGAAACTTAAAGTGAAGAGACAGATGCAAACTGGGACCTGACTCACTGACAGTACCCTCACTACGCTGATGAAAACACATGCCTTTCCACTCTGAAAGAGAAATTGGTTGTAGTACGTACAAATACATACGGTATGTAACTCTTAAGATTGGCTACCTACAAAATACCTAACACCTTTGCTGTTTCCCACAAACTCAGTTACGCTTGTACCATCTACAACATCCCTATAATACTTAGAATAGAGCCACCACATTGTATCATTTGGGAATTCAAACTATGTACAAGGTTTCTATAATTCTTTCACTTCCATTTGAAGAGAAGAGCAAGTGGAAAAATCATTATCTTGAAATTTTTTGTTGAATTGTCACATCACTAAGGGAATTCTCTCAAATGATCCTACAAGCAAACAATTAAAATATCCTGTGCCAATTTTATAAGGAAAACAAGGCGAACACAGATGACAAAGTCCAAGCTGCCAAAACAGCTGATAGCAGGTCATTATTTATCTTCAAAAAATACGTGGCAAAAACCAGAAAGGGCGGGGTGGGGCTTGTTTTTCACTGTGAACCTGGTGTCCAGCCTAAATACAGCAGTACACAGAATGCAAGAGAAGAGTCTGCCCACTGCTGAGGGGCATAATCCAACCAGCAGTGCAGTGGCAGCAATCAGAAATTCCCGAAGTATTCCTCATCATTTTGTCTTCTCCTTTACTGCACTCAGCAGCCCCATGCCCTGCTCTCCTGCCCCAGGAGGACACTGCCACCAGCACTGGTCTCTCGTGCCAGGTACCTGAGGGGGTCTTCAGGCACAGGGATGAGCAGCCTCCCATTCAGAAGCCACTGGGAAAATGCTACATTCCCAAGAGCAATGTTCCGATTGTACAGTAGGGTTAGGTTTAGGATGAAAACATTAAACTTGGAATGGGATGATGCCATGTAGTGCAGATATCCCTGGGTGTCAGTAGAGACATGGTGTGAGAGTGTGTATGTGCCTGTGGTGTGTCTACACATATTTACATACATACACATGTCCATGTGTGAGTGTGTAGATACAAAATAATATACACACATGCACATAAATAATATATATATCTTCACATTAATTATAATTCACATTAAGTTAATACATAAAAGTGATTTGACTAAGTGGTACCAAAACTCCATTATTGTAACTATCTTTTATAAGCAATGGCTTATGGAGATTCTTTGGGCAAACATGGGAAGGTGGGGGGGGGAGTGGGAAAAGGCAAGCCCTTATTCTGGGACTTCCTCAAGTATTTATATTTTATTTGAAATGTCTAATCAAGACAAAGCAGATCTGAAACCCATGTTCAAGAACCTGAAATTTGCAACAAGAGATAACCTAATTTCCAGAAACCAAAAGCAATTGCTAAAATATTTATTTAAAATGTTTTCATGGAAACAAAGAGAAAACACTTTAAAAATGTTAAAAATATTAGATCAACTTGACTGCTTCTGTATCTCATGAATTCAAAAAGATCCTAGGCAACAATATTTAGAATAAATATTTTTCTTATGGGAATAGCATTTTCACCCAAGCTGACCAGATGATATCAATTAAAAAAACAAAGATTAGATGCAGAAAACACATCTACTGACCTAAAAACTAAATTGTACTACAATGAGTACAAAGCTAGTTTAATAAGATATTTACTTCTACTTTCAAAGATCTTCTTACTTTTAGGGCAAAAATGTTTTTTCCCCATGCAATATTTTGAACTAATTTCAATCCAAATATGAAAATCTGTTCACTAAAACTTCAAAGAGCACACCCTACTCAGTGTAAAATATTGCAATCATACACAAAGTTGTATATATCCAAGGCAAATCCAATACTGATTCAAAGTTCTTCACTTGCCCTATGTGCACACCTTAAAAAAATGAAAGGAAGACGAAGAGCGACATAAATAAATACAAACCAGTGATACAAAAATACAGTAACTTTCTACGCAATATACCATCTGTTCTTCCAGAAAAGCACGCTGCATCAAGCCACAGGGGCTACAGCTATGAAAAGCCCTTGTAGAAGAGCCAAGTTCTGTAATGAGCAGTTTCAGAAGCTGTGGAAAACTGTACCAGCCACCACAGTAAGGAGGCAGCATGTGATGTGCTCAGTGGGAATCACCGTCTCCCCATCCTGTGGGCTGGGGTTACCCAAGCTGCCACAATGTCCTCAGAGAGCTCCCCAAATCTTGCAAACCCAAGGTCAGAGGTTCACAGCATACCAGGAAAGTTGGGCCGTGCTGCAGAGCAAGTGCTAGTTTGAGGATGTGGTGTTTTGCCATGGCTTTTTACGGGAAAGTTTTGTCTCCAGAGTTACAGACACAGTAAACTGGATTTCCCCGACTACTCCACAGACCACACCTCCACTGTTGCTGCTCCCTTCTCTTGTACTGGGGATCTAGGCATACAGAAATAGTTTCCAGAACATGGGAATAGGCACCCTGGTGCGCCTACTGCCCCTGAGGCACATGAAAACTAGGAGCTGCAGTTGCATGCCAGATGCTTGCTCACTGTTGTGTGCCTTAGAGCAAATGAAGTGAGCGTCTTCCAGCCACTTGGGCAAAGAGGCAGGCAGGAGAGACCCAGATCAAAGAAGTACTAAGGGGTGCTCTGCTATAGTTCAGAAGGCCAAGTATGGTGTGCAGCCCTCTCCTTCCAGCTGGCAAAGTCTCAGGTACTCAGGATTATGCAGTAAGAACTTCCTTCTGCCGCTTCTATTGTTATTCATTACGTGTGTGTTAAAAAAGGTATCCGGCCTTTCCAGACTTCGGTTGCATTATCACACCAAACACAGGCTTTAGGGCAAGGTCTGAGCTTTGTAAACCACACTTTTAAAGTGTTTGCTTGTGATCTCTGTCACCATCCCCAGAACAAATGACGGAATCACAGAACCCTGGGCAATTAGGAGACCATACCTCGACTGGAGGGAATTCATGAGCCAACACATTATCACAGCTCTCATTAATAAAATAATAAACTGTGCAATTACAGTGGGTTGTACACATACCTTAGGGTATGCAATAAGGCACAAATTTAGAAACAGAGTATTTCCAACAACCAACAACAACTTAAATAGGCAAGGATCCTTATCAAACAATTAGGTTACTCAAGAACTACTCCAATAACTGGGCCTTTTTGCCCAGGGTTATGCATTCTAGAGTTAAGGCATAGGCTTTTGTTGAAATAGGCTTTTTCCTTTTCCTTTTTTATTTTGTTTGTACTCTTTTTTAAAAAAACAAAAAACAAACAAACTCATCTTCCCTCTAATCCACCCTCCAGATGAGGTACAAGATTATTTTTTTAATTACATCAAAAAATGGGGAAGTGCAAAGAAAAACTTCATTATCAGGGATAAACTACTTCAGTTTGGCACTACTGGGCTACAGATGGAGAAGTAGATACATAGGACAGGAAGATTACACCAGAATGAAACATCACACTAGAACCATGCAAACTTTTGTATATATTGTTTTATCTTTCTTTTTATGCTGAACCATACCAGACACAGACAAACCCAAAAACCTTTGAAATTATGCCATTTGAAATACGCATGCATCAGACCTCATTAAGAAAAAAATACAAAAGGACATCATACACAAACTAAAATTAAATGCAAATTCCTTGTATCTTAATAATTACAAAATCAGATAATGGGATTTCACTGGGCAGACAAACACACAGGACAAGTAAGATACAGCCCTGGCTCCAAGCAAGTTCCTTTTTCAGCTGGGTTAAAACTACAGATAATAACAAAAAAAAACAAAAGCTAAAACCACAGCTCTAAGCCACTGTCAGTTGCAACACTTGGCACCTAAGACTTCATGCATCTTATATACAAATCACAATGAAAACACCTTGGAGTACATAATGTATTTTTTTTTCTAAATTACCTTATACCATCTGGCAATGCAAAGATCATTTCTGTTGAGAGTGCCTTTTGTTGTAGGTCTTCTCTGCCTGAAGTGTCCAGAGGCTATTTCTATGCAGACAGTTTTTCCAACATTCTCACCTAGTGTTACTATATTCAATGAAAAGCAAACCTTGCATGCTGAAGGTTTCCATTTATAGGCTGAGACAGTCACGAGGAGCACAGTTTGAGCAGTACAAGTCCTAGCTACAGCCGATGGCAAAATCCTGGCCTCATGAAAAAAAAAAAAAAAAAAAATCAATAACAACTTCCCATTCTGCACTTTTATTTGTCAGGATACAATCCAAAATGACAGAATTTTCATTATATTCACAAGAGATGAGGCAGTTCACATGGTGTCACAAGCTGTGCTGGGCACAGCTTGATGTCATCTTCTCAGATGGGGGGCACTGATTAGAAAGGTGTGAGATGAGAGCAAGATGGTTTTGTGTTGGCTCCAGAGAAAGTGAAGGTCCAGCAACAAGATCCGTGTTGGCATGATGCAAGCGCTTTTTAGGATAGCTTTCATTTCCATCATCTCTTTACATGGGTAGTCTGCTCATAGATCAACTTTCTGGTCAGTTTCCTACACCCATGAGACCTGGAAGCACTCGCTCAGCTGTAGTGGGGAGGTGGGCAGGAGGAGCAAGGCTCTGTGAGCACCATGCACAAGGTGAATGTCAGGCACCATCAAGGACAGGGCCTCGGGAATGACCTTTTCACCTTCTGAGCAGACTGAGAGTGATATGACTATGTCCTTCAAAAACACGGGGATGCAAAAGGAATTCAAAGTGCTTCAACTTAAAGGCAAATGGTCTTTATGGTCCAACAAGATATGACCTTGGCAGAGTCAGTCACAGGCAGCTAAATGGGCCATGCTCACTCACTGATCCTGCTGCATCCTCCTATCAGCAGAGCACCAGGAACAGAGGATAACAATTTAGAAAGATCACCTGGGCAAATTCTGATACACACTCGCCAAAGCAGGACCACAGCAGTTCATAGAGAACTAATAAGATATTTTACCTTTTCAACAAAATGTGGCTGTGTATATACATCTATATAGACACTTGTGAAATAAATGCTAATAGTCACACATAAATAATGCAAACAGATTTATTTATTTAAAATATTTTCTTTGAGAGTTAAACAACAGCAGAAGTTGAATCTACATGGAATCTAGGACAAATCTTCCTCCCAGTGACAAACAAGCCAGACCTCCAACCATGAGCTTTCATGAAATTATTCCAGGTATATTGTACTATGAAGGAGACAGAACATGACTAGAGGTAAAAGCTAGGACCACATATATGTACATAAGTCTATATGTATATACTTAGACATGCATTCTTAAATATTTCTTCACACAACATGGCAAGCCCCCTCCATTTTCTGCTGTAATATGTTCATTTTTGATGGGAAAGCATCAAAGCAAGAGCAAAAAAAAAAAGCATTTTTTGCTGAGATAAAAAATCAGGTATAATCCCATCACCTGCATGTGACACTGTCTGAATTAGGCCATGAAACTGAAACACCACTCTCTGTTTTCTAGTGTGCAAATCTGTAAATAGCCATCAAATATATTTATTACACTTGTGGTTCACCAGACAACCCACTTGACTGAGAAAGAGATAGTCAAAATTAGTTTCATTTACTCCCCTGCTTGCTAGTTAAGTGGGTTGAACTATTGACTGGGATCAAATGCTACTGCAAATAAATTAAATCAAAACCATGCATAAGCAAATGCATAAGCAAAAATAAATACCTTCAAGCACTGAGCAAGACAAGAAGCCTCATATTCTGTGTGCAAGCTATCTGTGGAGATGTCAAAGTTAGAAGTTGGAAGTTAGAGGATGTTACCCCTGTATGCTTGATGGTGCCTTCTGTAGGATCTTAGTTACTCATCAACACTTGCTTGTACAACTTGCGACTGGACAGGGATTGTAAAGACTGTATTACTAAAATTCTGTAGGTTGAGGACAATGTTAGAGGGAGACTTAATCTGATAAAAATAACTTCCTGTAGGCAATTATAACCACTGTCAGTCACATCCAAACCTCCCCTCCCCATCTTATTGATCTTCCCCTCTAAGCCTCATCCTCACCCAGCATACATGCAAAATTGTGTATTTAACATCCCTGTTTTCTTCTTCAATTAATAAGGTTGTGAGTGAGAAACAGAAAGAAAATTAAAAGGTTTCTCTCCATTTCTGGAAAATATGCTGCACTGAAGTTTTGGAGAGGTGTGCATAAAGGAACTCCATCATCCCATGTGTCTTTCTCTTTCCTGCCATGCAGAGTGATCTGGGGAGCAAGGGAAGGAAAGTCAGGGTACATCTACTGAAAGCTACTTCACTGCTCCTAAAGAAGAATGAGCAAAGACCCCAAACAGACCACTAAAAAGCATCACACAGAGGACATGGACCAAAATTAAAGTGAAGGTTCTTTTTGTACACTCGTCTTTTACAAGTGAATGTGTCCAGTCCAACCTCCCATCATGGAGGGTTCAGGTTTATCAGCTTTGGATGAGGAAATCTGTACAACCCAGAAGCAAATCAAGCATTTCCAAGGTGACGTGTAAACACATCTTGCCCTTGCTCCCAAAAGAAAAATTTGGAATACCTGATATGCTTCCATTCCCTTCTCTATTACTTTCTCACCTCTCCTTCAAGCCTGTTCGTTAAGGTAAGATAGAGAGTGATTAAATTTTTTCCATTAAGAGATCACAATCTAATTTAATAGAATCATTGAACAACTTTATGAGCTGAGCTAAAAACAAAGCAGAGAAAATGAATGTACTGTATGTCATCCTTTTGCCTTCTGACACTTCACAGAACAAAGTCCTGTCAGACCAAAGAAAGGTGCTGTCATACTACTGCATATCAATTCCAATTTACAACCTTACTTGTTTAGAAAAAAATAGCTGACTCAAAATTGCCCAACTAATTACTTCCAATCATGCAGTAGTTTTACTAATGCGTGGCTGACTGAAGTTTTTCACCAATAATTAACATTACTCACTACAATGAATTAGGTCAAAGATGAGCACCATTTGTGTATTTAATTAGTAATTAGGTAAATCAGAGACTAAAAATATATGACATATCAAAAATGACAGCTTACTGGACCAACTTCACTGTCCTCTTGATCCCAACATCTCCCACCATACCAACCAACTGCAGAGGTAGCAACACTGTATTTGGTATCACTCTAGCTCTAAAACAAATACCTTTCTGTCAGTCTGTATTTCACTAACATCATTTCCTCCTATGTGTATTGTATAAATGACTCCTACCCCTTGCACTTATCACGAATTTCTTCAGATGTATCAGTAACATCTTGCTAAGCCTGTATCAAAATTCAATTCACAAATTAAATACATGTAGCTTATCCATTATTTAAGCCTTAAGAAATCAAATATTCTAGCCAAGCAGCACTGTGAAAATATCCACTAACTTTTAGAAGGATTTTGCTACTATTGCAGGACCAAGCACAAAATAATGGAACACACTGCAAGTTTTGTTTGACACAAATTTACTAAGAATGTTGGAAGAAATTGTATTCACATAGCTTTGCAGAGGTTTCAAAGCAAAATCTCTTAACTCGAAGAGCCTAGTATCACAGCCTCACCTGGTGATCAAAACAGAATATCATATCACACAGCATCAAGATGTCCAACTTTATAGTCTCATAGTTGATAGTTTAATCATATTTTTACCAAACTGTAGAAACTTTTATTGACTTACACAGGACAGGGAATTTGGCTGTAGGAGTCTGTGAATGTCCTGCCAAAAAGAACTATTTTACCTCAGACAAATGCACATAAAAGGCTTTCCATAAGCAGCTTCAGAAATTGCATTTATAAACATAACTGATTTTAAATGGGAAAAAGTCAGAATTGGTCCATCTCTGTTATTACAGAATACCATGAATTGCACTTGATTTTCTTTTCTAAAACATTAACAAAACAGTTTTGGAAATTCAGCTCTCAAGATGAATCAGTGTTTCACAGGTGTCACAGAGGACTCAGTTGAACACTGTCAGCATGCAGAGATGTCAGTGAACCATAGGCCTGCACTACTCTCTAGGGCATCTTTTTTTCATTGCTAATGCTTGTGCAGAAAGAAAGAAAATCATATTCAGTCTTCACAAAAATTGACAAGAGTTAAGAGCAAATAAAGATATTATTTTTCATCTAACTGAACTATTTATTTTAGCTGTCTTTGAAAGACAAGGAACATAAAACTCCACATACTTCTAGAACTTTTGTAAGCAGACTACACTCAAAATGAGCTACACTGACCTATGAAGATTGCTAATAGATGCCAGCAATTTAGTCTCTGTTGAATACTGACTTTGGTCTAAACTAAATAGTTTTTGCTCTAACTAAATAATGTCACGTCTTGTTGTCAAGGAAGGGTAACCTCGATTATTATTTCATACTATTCTTTCTTGACACACTACATATGTTTTGCTTTAATGCAACCCACAAACACAAAACATATAAATACAGAGATTGGGACATTTATCTTATTTAAACAAACAAAAACAACAAAAAACCCGCACTGATATGCAAGAAAATCCCACTGTCTAGTAGACTAATTTTGATACTCCTGATCTTGTGCCATTAGATTTTTTTTAACCTTAGAGCTCCGTTCTGCCTACACACAGATATTGCTCTATGGAAAAACTGCTCAATAAATAATATTTCAACAAAATTCTCTGGTATTATATCATATCTTACACTGTGCAGTTAGAATTGTCTTTCAGCTTTTTACATTTCTTTAGCAATACTATTCTCTGTAGCCACAAAAGTCTAAACTTCCCCATAAATTACAGAAAACAACTTGGGATTTTTCTGCTTCATTTTTTTAATGAGTATTTTCTTATGAAGAGAGTCAAACTCTACTTTACTGCATTACTTTTAAAATGTCACCTGACACTAATTTCATTTTCCATTAGCTCCTCTAGTTTTCACTTTTCTATTAAACTGAACTATACATGCAAATCACCTAACTGCTTCTCTTTGTAAGGAATTTCCAATAAACTAGTCCCTGAAAAAGAAACTTTCTGTAGCAACCAAACCTTGAATTTATTGTATGACACAACAGCAATTAAGCCATGCCTTTCAAAAAATACTGTACATCCTCCCCCCACTTTTTGCAACTTGCATAAATCAAAGATTTTAGCCAGAGCTGCAGCAGTCTCCTACAACTTACTTAAGCTGCAATTAAGTGAACTTACACATCTAAGAACAGATGTATCCTTTACAATTCTTTTTTGTGTGACTAGGATCAAATTTCTTATATATGAGGTACATTTTTCGGACTCTGTAAGTGTATTAGGGCAGAACTATCAACTAATAGAAAAAAAAAACCAAAACAACAAAATCATTTTCTGTAAAACACAAACTGAGGTGCAACAAAACAAACCCATGCGTACATAAAGTGGCCATAAACTCATTACCTACTACGTTGTTACTTTATTTGTGGTTTCAATGTCATGTTTAGAAGGAACTTTTCTGCTGAGACCACGTTTACATGATAGAGATAGAATGTGCATAAACAAACTCAGAAAAAAGGGGTATTATCACTATACAAACTGGTCATATCAGTATAACCATGTACCAGCAGAATTTACATCAGATAACTAAATCCACATTTGCGCACTGTATTATTTTAAGGAAACCACCTAAGTGGTACATTTTTGGGCGGGTATGCCCTTAGACTTCCATCCAGAGAAAGCGGAGGGGAAAAAAGCATGCAGAGGTTTTTCCTTATTCAAGTAAAAGGCAATATTCAGGTTCAAAAAACAGTAAAAGACATCGAGGGCAGAACAAGCACATACAGATACATAAGCAATATTGTAACCAAAACCAGTGTGGTGCACACTCTGCTGCTGTTACCCTGGCGTACAGAGAACAGAGTGACCATTCTGCAGATGTACAGAATGTGCCTGACAGACAAATGAAAACAAGCACCCAGAATCCACAATACTTCCTCAGAGCAAGAAGAAGCTCTTATGCTTAGACCATATCAACGGCAGCAAGAATTTAATCATAAGACAACAAAAAAATAAAAAAAACAAAAAAGGCAAGAGACTCCCGACAGACAAAACTGCATATGGTACTTGGAATGTCTCCTTCCTATTTGGCTTTGGGGATTTTGAAACACTGTATCAGATTGTTCCCCCTACCTCTCGCACCTTTCCCATGCTCATAGCTTTGTGAGAGAGATTTCTCAGGAACGAACCATACTGGGGACAAACTACTGCAAATGAGCGGGGAGGGTAAAGTCAGTTGTTTAACCTATGAACAAAAGTTCAGAATGGTGAAATAGGATGTTCACGGTGCCTCCCACTTACTATTTCAGTTAAAAGGAAAAAAAATTTAAAACCCCCAGATGTTTCCAAACATTAACATATTCTTTAATTTCACTAATGATTTCTTAAGGTCCAAATAGGGACTTGCTATTTGGTTGTCATAGAAAAACTTCTAATATTTCTATTTACAAAGGATTTTCTCTCTCAGGCTGTCAGATCAGCACTTTTACCAGTCCTAATTTCACTTGATAATGAAAAATATGGCCCCAATGAACTACTTTTCAGTTCTTCTTGCTGAAATATGGGAGTTCTTGCAAAGTCTTACAAAAATTGTTTAAGCACCCAAAAGAGAAACAAGGCTGTACAAAGCTGCTATTTCCTATCAAAATAGCATAACCAGCTCAAAATTTTCATCATTCTATGATAATTCTGTGCTACTTGACTTACATGTAGCATCCCAAATTACTGACTGAATATGTGAAAAATACTATTCTCCATTTTCCATCTAGCTAACACTTCCTCTGTATTTCTGTTTCTTCATTTCTTTAGCAACTGCTAGATATGCTATTGAAGGGAAAAGAAAAACAAATAAAAAAACCAAACAAGCAAATAAAAATCCTGACCCAACCAAACAAAAAATCCTACAACAAACAGATGGTTAAACTACAGGAGAAAGCCAAATAACTTAAAAAATATTTGATCTGTGACATACTACTTCACAGATGCTTATTAAGAAATCTTAAGAAAAAAAAACTGCCTCTTTAAAAAAAAAAAAAAAAAAGAATTTTTAAAACAGTTTCCTCATAACTTATCAGACCTTTTTCAAATAATAAAGGTATGCAGCCTCTGCACTCAACACTCCTGTTCAACTCCCAAAAGTATTAGCAATTAACTCTTCCTGAAGCCTTTAACCTGTAAGATTAATAATAATTATGCATTCCTCCTGCTTGGAGGACCAATAATTTAAAACCACACACTGACAGATTCAGCTCTTCTTAATGTCTGAGGTAAAATGGATAAAACATTTTCTCTTTACCCTGTGTGAAGACCATTGACACAAAGAACCAACTTTCCAGGGGCCTGATTTATGATGGGACCTAAGACAGGAACTCAGTACCCAGCTCTGGCAATTTACCTGCAACTCTTAGGCAGAATTAACTACAAGAAAGTAGTACTTGCTGAGCTGCACTTACAGAGCTGGATAGATAACTATCAATATAGCCAACCAAATTTTATTACAAAGCCCCACCATACTCAAATTTGAAAGACAGCGTGCCATATTTCATAATCCAAGTCACATTACTGTGACTTATACATTACTATGACTTGTATACTCTACAGTAATACTCTTAAATAGCAAGCATTCTTCTCTTTGATGGATAAGTATTGCAGTATTTCACTAAGTAAACCACTTCTGCCAGGCACACAGTTCCTATATTCCCACTACTTTACCCAATATGGTTAAATTGCAAAAGCAGTAACAGTAACCATCCCTGCTGTTGACCAAAAATGATGAGCAGAGCAACATACAAAATGGTACTCTTTACTTTCACTTCTGTTTAAATCCAATTCACCTTGATTCTTTTAAAAACTAGCACCTAAATAAATGAATAAGCAAAGATGTTTGGCTAAATGCTCAACAATAAATGTCCCACTTTAAAAGCATCCAGCTTAGTTACAAACATGCAGACCAGGGTCATAAATTTGCTCACACAACTGACTACAGCCAGTGGTATTAGAAATAGTTAAAAGTCAAAAAAGAATAGCCTTGTAGGGTGCCACCACATAAACTAAACATGATATACTGCCAAACACTCAAGTAGACACATGTACCATTATTCAGCAAGGACCACATGAATGCATATGGCACTCTGTTTTGTCTTCATAGTAACAGGAAGGTTGGTAAACAGATCTCACATATGAGGCAATCTAGTCACTTGAGAATCTAAAAATCTGCCTTTATAAAGAAGCATTCTGCACTGTTGCCACACAATTGGACTTAGATACACAATTAAAAGTCCTCTAGATTTGTGCTGTGGGACAAGTGCTGCTCGATTTTACTCTAATCCATAGCAGTGAGGTTTTAACAAGTCACATCAGTCAGGATGTATAGAACTGCTATGCCCAACAGCCACTGGAAAGTAACATCCACACAACAGACTGCAAAACATTAAAAATGTGGATTATTCGATCAACAAAAGTAACAACACACTGACTTTGTACCATATCATTGCTGCCTTTGCACAGCTGAAAACCACAGTAATCTTAAATATATTCAAAGATGACAGTAGTAACTTCCTAAAACTCACATGAAAAGAAAACTCTAAACCTATTCCACAACACTTAATTTTTTTGAAAAATGAAACAAAGCAAAAAAAAAAATGAAGAAAGTTTCAGATAATCCATACCTGAAGTTTCAGAAATGTCTCCTGAGTGGAAGGGTCAGGAAAGATTTAACATCTAACTGTAAATAAATATAAGCCCCAGGTTACACTGCATCTAAGTATGTCCACGTGCTGCAAATCTAACAGGCAGAGACTCTCCTATCTTTAAAAAACAGATGCACTTTTTCAGCACGTCTGCATATCATCTCGGCTATCAAAATATTGAGGATTCCACACCGCATCCTGAAAACCTGAGGATCAAATTCCTCTGGTAGTCAGTGGTAATCCACAATAACAACAGAATTTAAAACTGGGCCCACTGAATTTGTACCTCGTTAGACCAGTAGTTCCTTTAAAGCAATAATTACTCTAATTACCCGGTGTCCCCAGAACTGCTGCTGACGAGCGGAGCCCCCTTGCGCTGGGAGCTGCACGAACACACGCCTCAACCCACAGCTCCGGGAAGCAGAGAAACACAGACCTACCCAGCAACGCTTCTCCCTTGCTACCCTGCCCACTTGGCTTACTTGTTTTGTAATAATTCTCAGTATAAAGTCATTAGAAGAAAAAAGTAAAGAAAAGGTAACACCCTTGACTAAGTTAGTATTGCCCCTTCTACTATTTAATAATGTACAAACCCAGACAGGTTTCATATTAAAGTAGGCTTCACTTTAAAATAAGACAAGGGAAACTATTTAGCTAAATATTTCTGCTAAAACTCATTAGTATTTCGACTACTTTAAAAAAGTATTTAAAATGATTGCTTAAAAAACCCGAACTCTGCGGTGTTTGAGCAGAAGTTTCATTTCTGCAACTATCATATTTTAAAAAAATAAAAAAAAATTGACCATTAGTGCCAACTAATAAGAAAAACAGAACCCTTTTCCGGGAAATTAAGCTCTGAGGAGCTTTATCGTTGTGCCGGGGCGAGCCCCGGCCGCCTGCCCACGGAGTCAAGCCGCGCTGGCCGGCGGCCGGCAGGGACCCCGGGCCAGGCGGGCTGGGCCTCCCGCCGGCTTCCCCACCGCGGCCCGGAGCTCCTGGGGACACCCAGCACCGGGAGCACGACACCAGCGCCCTCCTTCCCCTCCGCCTCGGGCTCCCTCTCACGAGGGGGAAGGCCGTGCTGCGCGCCAGCCCCCGGCAGGAAGGTCGGGGCGGGCTGCGGGGCATGACCCGGGATAACCCGGGGCTTTCCCCCGCCTCCCCCGCGCCGCTTGACCCCGACGGCGGGGACACGGCGGGGACGCGGCGGGGCAGCCCGCCGTCCCTGCCCGCCTCCCGGCGCGGAGCCGGCGTGCGGTGCTGTATCCTATGCGATATCCTATGCGACAGGCGCGGACGTGCCGCTTACATAATCCCCGCCGGCCGCACACGTACCCCGCATTACATAAGGGATCGTGCCCCCGCCGGCCCCCGCGGCAGCCCCGCCGGCGGGCGGGGGGACGGAGGGAGGGAGAGAGGGAGGGACCCGGCGGCGGCCCCGGCCGAGCCCCTCGTTAACCCCCTTCCTGTGGCGTTTACACGTCATGGAACATTCCCGGAACGGGCCAACGTCCCACCCACTTCAGGGAACAGTCACCGCGGCGCAGCGCGCACACGCACTCTCGCACACGCACCCCGGCGCGGTGCCGGGTGTCCCCGCACACGCACGCACGCCCCCCGAGTCCGGCACCCCCGCGGGGACGCGCTGCCAGCCGGGGCAGATCCCCTCTCTCCCTCCGCTACCTCCGGCGCCCTGCCCGCCGCCGCGCCGGGTGGCCCCGGGCGCCCCCCCTGCTCGGTACCCCCCCATCCGCTCCCGGGGCGCCGGAGGCCGCGGTGAGAGCCCCGTCGGGTCGGCCCCCCCGCGGGCGCCTCTCCCCGGCGGTGACCATGCCCATTCCCCGCCGCAGGAGGGGATTACGCAAGGCAGCCTTCTCCTCATCTGCATACACTTACAAGCCGGGTATTCCCCACATTTCCTAACGGCGTGTCACCGACAAAGGCCTGTCCCCGCCGTGTCCCCCTCCCGCGCCGGCTCAGCGGGAAGGGCCACCGGCCGCGGTGCCCCGGGGACGGTGCCGGTGCCTGCCAGCGCCCGGAGCCGCCGCCACAGAGGTGACTTACCGGTCCGGCGGTTTTACAGCCCCGCCGGCTTCCCCCGCCGGCGCCCTCCCGCCGCCTTGCCCTCCATTTACCCCTGCAGCCCCGGGCGGCACTCGGAGCGCCGGCCACAGACCCCCCCCGCTCAGCCGAGCGCCCTGCCTGCCGCGGCCCGACCCCAGCCCCGCGGCGCTCCGCACCCGCGCCCCGCCGCCCCGGCGCGGCTGTCAGCTGGTGCCGGTGACAGGGGACGAGCGGCGGGCAGGGAGGAGGGGGCTGCCCACAGCAGCCGGTGCTGCTCACCTGGGAAGTCACCGAGGAGGAAGGAGGGAAGCCCTCCCGGTGCCCTTGTTGTTGTTGCCGCTGCTGCCGATCCCGCCGGGCGCTCGTGTTGCTCCTTTGCTAAGGGCTCGCCCGGAGTGAGGCGGCTCGCGGTGCTTCTTTATATATAAAGACAGACAGAGATATTCCAGCGGCCAAGGGGCGCCCGCTTCACGCGTTTATCTTAAGGCAGGTCATTCCTCTCCCTCTTTTTGGAAAGGCTCATCACCATCTCCCTGACAGTGGCGGAGGGGCTGGTGTTGCACGGGGGAGAGGCGGAGGCCCGGGAGCCGCAGCCCGCCCTGGCCGCGGCGGGAGGGAGCGCTCCGCGCTGCAGGCGGCTCCGCCGGGCTATTCCTGGCACCACTTCCCAGAACAGAAGTTACAGGGCGGCGAGCGCGGAGCGAGCGCGGGGAGCGCGCCGCCCGTGACGTCACCGGGTCCCCCCGCGCGGCGGCGGGAGCGCTCCCGGGCGCGGTGCTGGGCGCTGCCCGCCCTGGGAGCCTGTGCGGGGCGGGAGCCGCGGGAGCTCCGCGGCGGGGAGGGCGCGGACCGGGGAGGCAGGGCCTCGGAGGGCGAAGCCGCGGCCTCTCCCCGCCGGCGGAGATCGCCGCTCCCCTCCCCCTCCCCGCCGAGGGAACTCCCAGGAGAGCCAGTCCCGGCTTGCCGTGCGCAAGCCGCGCGTCCTCCCGGCCTGAGAATTTCCTCCGAGGACGCGGGATCCTCCTGCCCCCTCCCCTCCCTCCGCTTCCTTTCTCTCCCTCCCCCGGCCCCTCCGCCCCCTCGCTCTCGCCTGGCCGGGATCACGTTATCTGTCAGGGAGAACAATACACCGCCGGGGCTCCCCGTGCCGGCTTCGCAGCCGAGCCCGGGTCTGCCCCGGGCGGGGACCACCCCGACCCTCGCTCACCCCTCCGCACGTGGCCCCGGAGGAGGGGGCGCGCATCACGCCGGCCCGGCGGGGCTCGCCGCCGCCCCGGAGGGCAGGGAGCCCGCCCGCCCCGGGCTGTGCCGCAGACACAGGCATTTATTGCAACACCCGCTCGCCGCCAGCGCCGCGGCCGAGCCGAGCGAAACGCCGGCCCCGGGAGCGGCCCGCGCCGCCGGGAGGGCGGGCAGGGGATCCGGGCGGCAGCAGCACCGCGCCGGGTAACGGGGCTCGCATCCCCCCCGCCGCCGCTCACGGGGCCGCCCGCAGCCCGTGGGGCCCGCAGCGCCCGGCAGCGGCGGGGCGGGGATCGGCCGGGCCGGGACCGGCGGCGGGGTCCCTGTCACGCAGCAGCCCCGGGCAGAGGCGCTGCAGAGGGAATACCGTCCCGGTGGGGCGAGGCGGTTCTCGTGCTTCCTGGGAGCATCCCACCGCCCTCCCGCCGTGGTCGGGAACCCACCACCGGTTTTCGGAACCGTCGCTGGAGCAGGACCCGGCCCTGGTCCCGCACAGACACGCGCCCCGGGTCCTGCTGCTGACACTGGCTTTGAGCTAGTTAAGCCTGAGCGCGGTTCCTGGGAACAGCGTCTGTATTCCTGAGATTTGCCACGGCTGCTCGGGGAGTGACGCTCAACCGGCTGGTTCCCTCTCCCGGCCGCTCCGGCAGCGCGGGGGTCCCTTCCCTGGCCTCGCCTGCTTCGGCTTTGCCGTGGCACTGGCGCCCGCTGGGTTTTTGACAGCGGGTCTTCACTTAATTTTCAGAGCAAATTTTCTTTCGGGGAAGCCATTCAGCGGCGTTTACGGGCTATCGTAAATTGATTCGAAGTGATGCCAACTCGCAACACCGTCACGGTGACATCGGAAGTCATAGTGGCATCTGAAATTATTCATTTGACTGAAGTAAAAGAAATATATCAGCCTCATGGAGGAAAAGGAAAAAGTTTATACATAAATCCTAGAAGCAGTGGTTATTATGGCAGGTGCCAGGGTAAATAAAACCATTATTCCATAATTTTAGTAGGTAATAATTTTAAGTTGTTCCTGCATCTTTTAGGGACTAGTAACAATTCAGTGCTCAGAGTTGGCGATACAGGGACACAGAAGGACATATAATCTATTAATAAAAATCTTGTCATCCTGCTGTGGTCCTTGGCTCCTGTTGACTTTGGTGGCCTCTGAGTCAGGTTTACAGTGCTTCATTTGCAGAATACAGGAGGTGCAGGAGAGTCTTGGGATTTCTTGGGACTTACCTAAAGTGATATGGGCACAAGATCATATGACCATAATTTTATGATAAATTATGACTTATTTTACAAAAAAACACTTGCTCCTACAAGCATGTTCAATACTAAGAGGGTTGAACAAAGAGTTGCTTGCTCCTTGTTAAGTCCATGAGCATGTCTGTCTTTGTTTTTCTGATTTTGGTGTGAGTGTTACTGTCATTCCTGACACTGAGTATTGTTTGACTGGAATTATTCTGTCTGAGCAAACATATTGACTTTGGGCTTGTGATCTTTATTTGATGTCATGTCAGAATAAGTCAACGGGAGATGGGAGTGCTTAGGATTTGTTTCAAATTGAGGGTTTCCCATCCTGCTGTTTTCCACAACAGCAGCGTTTACCTCTGCCCCCAAATGATGGCCGCCAGTATCTTCCCCTCTGGGAGGCTTCTGACTCCTGACCAGCACCTTTGACTTCTTTGCCCAGCATTGTCATCCTCACTCCTCCCTTTCACATGACTTCAGAAGTTCATTTTTACTGTCACAGAGACCAGCTCACAAAAGATTTGCAACAAGGTTCAGTGTTCAAAATAATTTTAAGGACTTTATTTACATTCATTCTCAAAGCAAAGTAAAATAATGTTTCTCTGTAACATCTTTCAAAATAAGGATCTTTTTCCAATTATGGTGGTTATGTCAAGAGGCTATATTCTGCATGCTTTCCCACATTCTCTTAGTATTGCACCATCTGAGCCACAGCCATTTCCTTCACCATGGTTCTACAAGGTATGTGCTGAAGCTACACCTCTTTGTTACTTTGGTGTTCCCAGGGAAGAGAGTGAAGCTACACCTGTGCTCAGAGACCCTGACTTGTACCAAATTTGTTTGGCTCAGGCCCCAGAGCAGGTTTTGACAAGCTGCACAACTTGCACCTGGCAAGGGTCCTCATCTTGGAGGAGACCTCCCCAGCCAAAGAGGGAAGGAGCTCTTCACATGGTTCCTTCAGCCCACTCCCCCTTTGTGCACAGTTGTAGGGGAATGGCTGTAACTGAGTACAGACTGACCTTCATCCCTGGCTGATGCCCCTCTCCCCTCCCACAGGCAGCATGAGGCAGGAGCACTATCCTGCAGAGGGACTGCAGCTGGGACGCCGGGCTAGTTTTCCTCCGAGACCTCTGCCAGTGACTCCACAGAGAGGCAGCAGACATCTGAATCATTTCCCTCGCCTACTCGTGGCTACAACGTAAGCTAATAATGATGTCCTTGCATCATACCATCCTATCATTTCCCTCTAGTTTTTTTTTTTTTAATGTTTATACCCAGCATTTAATAAAACTATCACTCTAACAAACTCAGAAGACAACTAAGGGAGCTCTCAGGTGTAAGATTTACAGCTGTTAAGTACAGATTTTGCAAATTCATTAAAAAAGAAGTTGTTCTTGCTGCTCAGAAAACACTTTGGCCATCACAGCTGCAGCTCACAGCAAACACAACTCAGAATCAAAATATTCAGCAATGATGTTCACAGGTTATTAAACTATAAGTTATTCTGAAAATTTGGTTTGACCTCAGAACACACAGAATCCATCCATTCTTTAAACCATGCTGCTCTCAAAGTAGATAATAGAAAGCCTTACATAATTTTTCTATAATACTGCAGTTGAATTGAAATGTTAAACAACCATTCCTAAAATAGCTAATGATTTTAAAGCAATTCATCCTTTCTTGAGAAAAAATTACTTGGTCCCCAAACCTGTACCCACAAGCTCATTACTATTCTTCACAAAGTTGTTACAGATAGAACTGCAGCAAAAGAGACAATTCCTTTATATAAGATGTTGATACTATCTATTGATTTCCCTGTGAGCAGTATAAAGCAAAATGGACCAAATGTATCTGATTTTTTGAAAGTCTCAGAGAGTAGGAGTGTAAAACAAAATTAGTGGTGTTATTTTGCTGTTTAGATCTTCTTTCTTAAGGTTTGATTGAGAAAATCTATGGGAAAATGCCTGTGAATGGTTTTCCTCATAAACAAATACTAGTAGTTTCCTATCAATGTTGTTTAAAACGAATTGTCCTTATTTATACAGGAGCTTCCTCCCATGCTCCTTCTCTCATTTTTCTGACTGCCTGGACTGCAACTTCTCTTGCTGCCCTTGCTTCTTCTGCCCCCAGTAATGCCTTTTCTAATGCTCCCCTTATATTCAGCGCTCCTTGTGCTTACTAGAAAAACTGCAAGATACTCAGGGCTATCTTTCCAATGCTGGAGGAGGTGGGTGTACTCCCTCTTCTGTTCTCCTCTTTGGAAGACCAGCTCTTTCTGCCCTCATCAGTGAGAGAAGGGCCCTGAGCTTGCCTGGCGAGGGTGAGGGTCCCTGCCACCAGTCCCTCTCAGGGACCCATGGAGAGCCTGAGAGGGCACACCCAGTGGCTCTGGGGCCGGCAAGGAGGCTGAGAAGATGGATCAGAAGAGTTGGCTAGAGTACTGAGTGGGCTGCATTTCTCTCCTGCTTTACTTTGGATGTCAAATGCATCACAAAATCCATTTGAAGAGCAGTACTAATTCAGGTAGCTGGTATTTTATTTGGAGAGATACATACCTTCTACTGACCATCTCAAGCTCTTCTTCTCAGAGATAGCTGGCAGCTATGAGTTTCACATATCATTTAATAATTTCATACCTAAAAATGTATTTCCAGCCACAGCATTCCACTTTCCCGTTTGTACCTATTGCTTTCATTTTGCTCAAGTGCCATCTTATCTTATGAGAAAAGAGAAAAAGACATTGCCAGTTCACTCTCTCAACACCTCTTCCTATGTATTCCTTGAATCCAGGTTGCTGTATCTTGTTTGTCTACTCTCCTACATAAACAAGGGTAATTGTTCCTCATAGAGGAGTGTGCCCATGACTCCTCCACAGAACACAAAGGAGTCACAGTGAAGCACTTCTTTATCCACAGCAGCTCCAATCTCACACAGTATCAAATGGTGTGAAGGAGCACGAAGCCAAGGTGGTTAGCTTGAACAAGCCTGTGTGTAAATAACTGGCAGGGGGCCCAAAGGAAGGGGAGTCCTATTTGCCTGGTAATGAACAAATGGCTGTATTTCCTGAAGGAAAAATATTTTTCTGCTATATTGAGCTTTCCTTTGGAAAAAAAAAAAAAGCAAAAAGAAACTGATTTTCTCCACATAAAGTATTTCCAGATGCAGAACTAACATGCTGTGTGCATCAACAGCTTGATAATAACATGTCATCACTTGACCTTGGAAGAGGGTGAAAAATGAAAAAGGCAGAATTTTCTGAAATTATGCCCTTTCATGGGAACATTTTTTAAAGCACATGAATCCTGGGAAAATGTTTTTAAATAAAATTTGATTACTTTTACTCATTTTCATTTTTTTCATAGCTAATTGACTAGCTGAATAGGAAAATCTACAGTGCTGACTAGAAGCTCAGGCAGGGGATTATGTGCACTTCTCATGTGAGCTAAATAAAGCTTGTAAGTACTACAGCCAGGTTCTCTTTGATCATCCCTTTTAACATCACAACGTGATTAAGTTTTTGGAAGACTTTTAGGCATTTGGAAAAAAAATATTTACCTTGCTGACAAGTGGAACGTGTCACCAGGCACTGGTTATTTCTCTTTAAATAAGAAGTATTACTTCCTACAGATTTTGTATACTGTACTCGTTTCTCCCCCTCACTCTACCCCATTTTTTCTAGGAACAACTGAAGTAAGAGCCTGCCAAAGACATGGCATGATTTAGCAACTTCTGAGTTATATATAACCTGAACTATTAAGCGACTTAATTTTCTAAAAGCTTACCTATTTATATTCCCATTAGCCCTGATAGCCTTTCATTTAGCATTCTTCTTAAATAGGCAACTGTCAATTTTGCATCATCTTCCAATTCAAAGAAACCTCCAGTGCTTCATGCATCAAGAATTTCATTTATGGGCTGGAGAGAGCCGAGGGGCAGACCACTCTTGACAGCAAGTAGTGACAACGTGAAAACAGAGTAAACAAGACATCTCAAAATGGCAGGGGGCACTTCGGAGAAGAAAAATGGCATTGACAAAGTTGCAGCTACCTAGAATTTTACCATATTATCCTATCTCCTTTACTCCTCTGGCACATGTCATGGGAACCTTCCTAACCACATTGGTTCCCTTCCTGGTTTTGCATCTCTGGAATCTTCCCACAGGCAAGCGCCCCAGGCATCCTGCAAATACTTTCCTCCACAACTGATTTAGAGGGAAGTGTGCCATCTACTGAAGGACCTCAGCCACTTTCTGTATGTCTTGGACTATCCTAAGTTCTTTCCCATTTCTGAGCTTTCCAGTCCTTCACATTACTGACTTGAATTAGAAATAAGTCTTTGGTTTATGAAAGTTTGTAAACTCAGCAACTGGAAGGTCATGAATATGACACGAGCAAATGTAATCCAGGCTGGTTCCATCTAATTCATGTGTAAGTGGCATAATTTGATAAATCTTCTGTCTGAAAGCAGGTGCATTATTCCTACATCACCCCTTTTTGCCAGAAGTGGGATAAATAATAAGAATTATCTCTACAAGTGTAAGAAAATATTAGATTTGTAGATAATAAGTAAAACACGTGGATGTGTTGGCAGTACTGACATACACAGTATTTGCAGTTTAGGTGTTAGGCATTTTTAACAAATGAGTGAACAGCATCACTGCCAGGTAGTAGTTGCCTCTGATGGTGTGCTTTGTTCAGGTAATCATTTGGTTGAACAAGCTCAAAGGAAACTTTACACAGCTGTTGTCATAACTTGTTGTTTGACACACCTAGAGAGTGTCCTTTGGTTACCTGTGTCTCATGCCACTGAGTTATTCATGCACAGTAATGCACTATTTTGGTTACCAAAAAAGTTAAAACGGATGTCAATGTTGTTTCAAGTGTTGTAATAGTGGATCATAAACAAATATTTTAAGAAGACCAATTTCTTTTATTAATATCTGTGAAATTGCCTTACTGAAAAATTTTCAGCTTTGAGATTCATCAGAGCCTTTCACCTCTGAGTCAGCAATTCAAATTATGTTATGTGCATTACAGTAGATGATCAAAACTTCTAAAATTGTGATTCACCGAAATTAACACATAATATATGCCTTTAAAGCTTAAGACACTTCTTTATTGGACTGATTTTTTCCTAAGAAATATTGTTCTCAATAATTCTTAGTAAAAATGTTATCAAAACTTCTGCTGGAATGTAAGAAATAAAATAATGTGGTTTAGAATAAATATCTTGATGGATTAACAGTTTGAGGATGTGTATAATAAAAGTTTGAAGTGTTTCTACCAGTTTTGTCAGTCTTAACCAATTTGTCATACAGCACCTTAAAATCTCTGTAATACCTAAAACTGTACCATTCAAGGTTTCACATGTGTAGGACATAGAAGGGAAATAAAATTCATTGTCAGCAAGCACAAAACAGGGAGAAATCTAACTCTAGACTCACCATCATGTCTATACCTACTATCAGTAAGTAAAAAAGTTCTGCATTAAAAGATTGCCAACAAAATACTGATTTATCATAATGTAACCAATTCTAATAGCTAAAATATCAATGTAAACTCTATTTCCTGAACACCACAGCTTTATAAATATGAAATACCCAGGCAGCAAACTTTGTATTACCTGAGTTTTCGAACTTACAATATTTTTGAGCCATTGGCAGCCCAATTAAGTGTTCAGCATATGTCTTGCATTTCAGAATCCATATACCATTCATCTGGAATAAAAAGATATGAAGGGGATGTGAGTCATTAATCATATTCAGGAAACAGGTTTCTGAAAAATTAATACATGACCAGTTGCCAGTAAGTAGCCATCTGCTACATATATGAAAAAAAGTATGTTCTAAAGCTACATATTTTAATGATAGTTTTCAAATGTTAAAATTGTAAACTGTAATGGAAACAATTTTTCTCTAATGGAATATTTAATATCACTTAAGACCCACTAAGGGCTGCGCAGTGATCCTGATCAATGGGAGCTGGGTACAGTTGCATAGTCTGTATAGTACAGACAAGTCTGAAGTCGAGCTGGTGTGTAAAGGCATAATTACTGTTAAGTGCAGGAATAAACCTACTGATTTCAGTGATGTTCTCTTGGACTTAAACAAATGCTTAAGTGTCCTCGACTTTACAATCCTGTGCCCTTCATCCTTACGCACAGATAGTGACATTTCTTGCACACCTCTAGGAGAAAATGGATGATTTGGCTCCATCTCTAGTTGACTATTAATATGCAAGTACATGGTTTTCTTACTTTTTGAGAATTTTTTGATTTTTCAAGTGAGTGGACAGTATTAAATTTAAACACATTACGTTCACTGGACACTGTTTGTTAACAATTTCAGTTGTAATCTTAGTATGAGTAATCACTGCTTGGGGGTGGGGGGGAAATGGAGTCAAATTGTCTTCTTGGTCTTCATTGCCAGACTGTTTAAGAAGCACATTTACCCTAAAACTAAGAATAGAAATTGCCAATGCAATTACGATGTTTTGGCAAGGTACTAGCATGAAGCCTGGGGAAAGTCTGGTGGTGGATACCAACATGTACAGAAAGAGATTCACTCCTGGGCTTACAGCATGGCCAGCAGTGTTCTGGCTCAAGGTCCCTGGACTGTAGAAATTACTAAAAGAACAAATTAAAAGTTCTATGGCATCTTCACTTAAACTGTAATTACATTTCAACAATCCAGAAACTTTTGAGACTGCGGAAAATTTGGCAGCAGCTAACCCTGTGTGCTGTGAGCAATAGGCGCTCACAGCCATATAAGAAACTAAAAGCAACCTCCTCTGCTGCAGGTAGGTGTAAAGGTCTGTTAAATAATTTAGGTGAAATTCTCTTCTTTCAAAAGATCAAAATTGCATCTTCGTTTCTCAGCACAAACCAAAATATGGCTAAATACAGTTGATGACTGTAGGCAACAGATGTTCTGACATGTAATTTAACTCTGATTTTGGTCAAAAATATATGATGTAAAAAATATATGATGTAAAAAATATTCTAGCAGCCATATGCAATAAAAAGTGGGAGATCTCATGGGTGAAAAAGAAAATCACTGAAACCAACCTAACAGATGGGCAGTCCTCTTCAGTGCTGGTTATCCATTTTCATCCCAACAGGACTTCAGAGACTGATGGGTATTACCCTTTTAGATGAATATAACAAGATATTGCCTGCATACTCTGTACTGTTCAAGATCCCACAACTGCAGAAAAGCATTTGTGGAATGCCTGACAAACTTGTAAGTCCTGAGAAAACAGAAAGTTTCAAGTTTGGCTTCAGTGAAATGCTGTTAGTGCAATCATGAATAAAATTGTCTGGTTAAAGAAATAGTTGGGGCCAACAAACCAGGTAGCTGGGGAAATAAAGTTGCTTCAGCTTGGGATCTTTACTTACGCTGTCTTGGACCTACTAACTGACTTATAGTGCAGTACTTACAAGCTTTTTTATGTCCCTTATCTGCCTCTCCAAGGCCACAGGAGACAGGACAGCAATGAGAAATGGTGCAGAACTAGATTTTGCCTCCATACCCTAGGTTCTGATAACAGAACAGGTTGATATGGAAATCTAAATCCAAATTAATTTAAAGATATCTAGGCTTTTCAATTAGGTTCTTATTATTTTTCCACAGGACTCCTACAACACAGAAGACAACAAAGCTATAGCTGTAGTAGTCAATGAACCAGAGTCCATTCCTGGTCCCTGAGGATTTGTGTCTTTAATGTCTTGTATCTTTAATGCCTTCCCAAAATAGTGTGGCACCACACACACTCCACCTAAGAGAATGAAAAGATGCCAGCCAGCAAGTTGAGGGCTGGCTGGCAATGTACAGAGGGAAATGAAGTACATATTGGCAGGAAGTGAAAAAATAAAGTTATGCTGGATGGGAAGAGAAATACTGAGAAGGAAATTATCTCAATTCAGGAAGCTCTTAATAATGTGTTTAAAAATAAAGCATATGCTTCAGTATTTTCTTACAAATAGCCTGTGTGCCTCAAGTTAGGCATATATTTGAGCATCTTGCAGAGCTGGGGCTCTGCAGTGAAGTTTTGCAAGCTGCTTAAAGTGATACAAGTCCATGGTGTCACTGAGAGATGTGAACCTCCCCTTCTTGATGTCCCTAGCCCTGTTGTTCCACCACCTCTCCTGCCCTGGCATTAGTACCTGTGGGAGCTGCACTGTCAGCAGCACCAGCAATGCACTTGCAGTGGGCACTGGAGGACAAGAGCAGGTGGGGAGAGGGCAAGGCTGGCTTTCTCAGCACATGCAGGTGAGCTGGACACAAGCTGAAGACACTTGCCAAACCACACTCTATGTGTCCTCAGCCACTCCACTCCTCTTTTAGCAAAGCTAAACAGAATTCAAACTTATCTTGGATGGGCTGCCTGGGCCTTCACAACCTTTTCCTGAAGTGGTTAAATAGGCACCATATCTCCATGCAGACATGTTGTAAGATACATATTCATCTACGTGACTTGAAAGAAAATAAAAAGTATTAACTTGCATTTGCAGAACAAACATTTCTAAAAATTGTGTTTGTTTTTTTTTACTGAAGAAGTGCCTGACAGATGGTTGGAGTGAGGAGTGGTGAGGCACTTAAACCAATTTCCCAGTGTTCTGTCAGCTATTTACAGTTTCTGTGGCACACATTAAAAATTGAGAGCACTTCTCTTTCATAAACTTCAACTTTACCTTTCAATGTGTAAGGATAAAAATGTTCAGATGTCCCATATTGATACCACTGTATGATACTGTTTTAGTTATTGGTCTCCATCATTCCATGTACAGATATAGACTAGCTCATTAGTCAGGATGAGACAATAAAATAGCACTAACCATTTAAAACCTATTAATCTGGATAGCACCATTAGCATAAGCCATATTTTATTATTACCAAATTAAATCCATTATAAGTATCTTGAGTGTCCAATCAGGTTAGTAATAAACTGACTAAAGCTATCTATCCAAATGACTGTACTGCTTGATGGAATGCTTTTGGGCTTGCTATGCATTAATCTGACTTTTAGAAGGCTGTACTGTTATTTATAACTCTGATAAACTGACTTTTATAACATGTAGAACAGCTAAACATTTTAGAATGTTTTCATAAGCTGTGATCAATATTTTTTTTCTCTATTTAGTTGCTACAAGGTATTTTCTACCATATCACAATTCCATCAGTCAGATCCCTGATAAATGTGAATCCTTACTACATATTTTTTCCTTCAGATTTTACAGGACTTACATTAAAAAAAAACAGCAATGAAGACAAAACATAAAATACTTGAAAAAAACAGGATGCTAAACAGATATTCCAGATGACAAGACTAAGGTGTTGTCATTGTTCCCACGGAGCTGGAGCCCTGCTAGCACTGGCTGAGCATGCATGTGCTGGTCTGTTGGGATAGACTAGGATTCAGACTGCTCCTCAAAAAAGACTTTAGATATTTAGAAGTGACAGAATAAAGTCACAGATTTATTTAAGGAAATTTTAAGAATAGAGAGTGGGGTTTTTACTGTTTAACAGAAACACGTGACTTACCTTGCTAAGGACATGGGTATTTTTTTTTTTCTATTAATTTTCAATTTCTTGTCTGACTATTTTAAAAGCCTGCTATTTCTTGTAAATACTACATATGCCAGCTATTGTGTATATGTATGCATAATGCATGGTAAAATGTAGGATTCAGTTAAAAGGGAATTCTAGGCTCCCCCAAAGACTTTGCCAGTGGAGGCTGTCTCTTTATTGTGGTGACTCTTGCTATAATATGTGACTGCTTCCAAAAAGATTATTGTCCCCAGCCTCCTGTATAAGCACAAAAATATACCTCTTTTACAGATGGGAAGCTGAAGCTAAAAGATTATTACTTCACTTTGCACTGGCAGGCAAGAAAATCAGGAAGAGCAGATCTCTCTGGTGCATTCAGTGATCTTTTTTATAGAGTGGATGCCATTTCTTCCCTTTTGGTGCATTTCCAACTCACATTTTGATGGAGTTGGTATATAGGACAGCAAGTGGGATCAAAACTTGATTCTGTTTATCAGAAGTCAGATGTTAAGCAATTACTCTCATTGACAGCAATTGCATCCCATATATATTTTGACACATATAGATTTTAAAAAATATTTCCCAGTGTTCTTCTTCATGCAGCAGAGCTATGCTTTCACAGGGACAAAAGTGGGACAAGCAGTTCAAATCCCAGTGATGGGAAATTTTTATCACTGCCTTGAACCTTTCATGGCATTGGAAATGAGTATGTAGGATCAGCATCAAGTTTAACTGGTCCCCAGTTTCAGTCCAATATCTTACTCCTTTGGTGGGATTATCAGCAAGGAACCAGAAGAAATACGCAAATTCACAGAGTATCAGGAGTCCACTGCAATAAACTAAATTGCAGCACTGATGGGCTGGCATGGGAAGAAGGGGACTGTGTTCCTTTCATTTTCTTGTTACTTCCATTTTTCTTGGTACTCAGCACAGGTTTTTTCTTGAGGCTGTTTTGATTTTCCCCTGCAGTAAGAGGATATATGACTGGGTCCTTTCTGACAAACTGACAGGCTAATAACTTATATACACAAATCAGATTAGTTGACAGTAAAGATACATGGGATGTGTTACTCAAAGGATATGAATAGTTGTTATTTTTCAGCCTCAAACAACTTTGCTCTCCTGAATGCAAAAACCTGCCAAGAAAAGTAGAGTGAATGTAGCTCAGTGTTATAAAGCTGACAATAAGATAGGCCTAGTATTTTAAGCTGGCCTCTCACTCCTTTTTCCAAGGTTGAGCCATAACAATCATTCTTCTGAAAGTCAGACTGTTTTGTGTATTTTTCCAATGTAGCATGACTCAGTTGCTTTAAAGTCTTTGAAATTCAAGATGGAAATAACCTAATGGAATCAGAAGCAAAATCTACTGAATTTTAAATCACAGGGCATCTCTCAGGCTCCCTGTTTTTCCCTTATGCAGGGGTAAATAAATTTGAGGATAAGAGATGTAGCTTTCTCCCACCAAATGAATAGATTAAATGGAAGTGAATCCTTCTCTGACAGTCCTTAGAGGAAAGAGTTTTTGTTGGTTAAACTGAACTGGCTTGCGTTCTGATCTTTTTGACTATGTTCCCACTACAGTCAAAGCAGTTTATGCATCTATAAAGAGATGCCTACTTCATTTACTGTTCCACTTTTAGTCTTCTTCTAAAGCAAAAGCATATTCAGTGAGCAACAGAATTACATTATTTAAATATACTTTATGATCTATGCAGCAAAGATAAATATGTTCCCTGGCTTCTTTCAGTGAGGTTGCTGTGAGGTTGAGCAAGGACCCTGTAAGCTGTGGCTCACAGTGTGGCCCTGCACCTCTTTCCATCCTGAATGAAAGGGACAAAGCTGAGGGCACAGTGGGACCACTGGACTTCTCCTGATTTACTGCAGGCAGGATCTTGATTCCTGTGACTTACTCTGAGGCTCACATCAAGCCCAGACTCCCAGGGAAGAGGAGCTGCTCTGGGGGAAGCCAGGCTTCTAGCCAGGCACACAGGACCATGGTTGAAGGAGTAGAAATCTAGGCTGGGGCAGAGCCAGCCAGCTGGACACAGGCCTGACCTGATGGTGAGGAAACATCTCTTGCAGGAGAACTTTGCTGCAAACAGACCAGAGACCTTCTGGCTCATCTGAACAGGCAAAAATTTTGCTCTTGGTGCTGTCAACAGCCTTGATGAGGCATATTTTCCAGTTAATCCAGTCTATATTTTCGTGAGAAGGGAAACTTTCTGTGTACAAGGAGTTTTTTGTTACCAAGGGAGGAGATAGTGTCAAGTATCAATTCCACTGGCTATGTCTGGGGACTACTCTTAACCCAGGAAGAACATTATTATTAATGGGAACCCAAATCTTTGTTCCCAGGTTTAATGCAAGTGACCAGCATGACTAACATGACCTGTATCTTCAACAAAGGCAGCCTTTGTTTAATATAAAAAAAGTAACATGAAATATAGGTGAAAAAAGGTAGCTTCTTTGTATCTCTGTGACTTTTTTTTTTGTTCTGTCAGTCAAGTTTTAGCCACACACAGGGAGTTTTCTGGTATTGCGGATGAATTATGTTCTTCTGACAAGCAGTAATTGTCTAATTTTCAATAAAAATATTCATTCCAATGTTTGGTTTGTGTCCAGTGGTACCACTTTGAGATCTTCCTCATGAACTTCAGCTCGAATGTCTAATATTCTTATGTTAATACTTCTGCAAGACTCAGATGCTGGTAAAAAAAAAAAAAAGGAGTCAGTTTCCTGACTAAAGCCTTTCAAAAAACTTCATTTTTTTATTGGGTCCCTAGAAAAGACAGATGGACTTGGGAATCCATAATTCTTGAATAAATACCTTTAAGTAGCAATTTTTCCTTTGAGCAATTGAATCTGAAAGAACTGTCTCAGAGTATGTGGAACTTCAGAAATGTATCAAATTGGAACGCAGTATTTCTCATATATATTTACACTAACCTGACTGGTTTACATGTTTCCCTTCTTCAGACTAAGAACTAAGTGCTGGAGACCTCCTGAAATCTCTGCATTGTTCTTGGCTTTAGCATACTAAGATGAAAATGACCTCTTCCTATGTTCTCAGTAGATCTATTTTTTAAACACTGTTTTCTTTGCTAACAGTCTTTTATGCGCTAAGGAAAGTCACAGATACCCATCCAGGAGGAAAATGAGTTAGCTATGCCTAAATTAAGCAAGTAAAAAAGGAATACTGAATTCAGGAAAATGCATTTTTAAAAGTCTTGAAATTATTTTCAAAAATTTGTTCAAATGCTTGAATATTTTGACTGCAAGGGACTTTTTGAAGGTGGAGGTAATTGTATTCACAGAACTGAAACAGGAATAATAAAGGTTTTTCCTGCATCTTTCTTTTCCTCTCCTTCAGTTAATAACTTAAGGGTTAAAATGCTTAGCCAAGTTGGATTGACCCTGGCTGGATGCCAGACACCCATGAAAGTCTCTCTATCACTCCCCTCCACAGCTGGACAGGGGAGAGAAAATATAACAATGGGTTCATGGGTTGAGATAAGGACAGGGAGAGAGATCACTCACCAAATACCATCACAAGCAAAACAGAATTGGGGATATTATTTGAATTTATTGCTAACAAAATCAGAGCAGGATAATAAGTAAAAACAGATCTTAAAGCAGATCTTAAAACACCTTCCCCCACTCCTCCCTCCTTCCCAGCTCAACCTTCCCTCACCCAGTGACACAGACAGGGTGTGGGCTTATGGTCAGTTCATCACATGGAGAGTTCTCCATGAACTTCTCCAATGTGAGTCTATCCCAGGAGCAACAGTTCTCTATGAACTGCTGCAATGTGGGTCACTCTTCCATGAGGCACAGTCCTTCAGGAACAGCCTGCTCCAGCCTGGGTCCCCCTCACAGTCACAAGTGCTACCAGCAAACCTGCTCCAGAGTGGGCTCCTTTCTCCATGGGTCTGCAGGTCCTGCCAGGAGCCTGCTCCAGCATGGACTTCCCACAGGGTCACAGCCTCCTCTCAGGCATCCATCTGCCCCAGTGTGGGTCTCCTCCACAGGCTGCAGGTGGACCTCTGCTCCACCATGGACCTCCATGGGCTGCAGGGGCACAGCTGCCTCACCATGGTCTGCACCAGGGGCTACAGGGGAATCTCAGCTCCGGCACATGGAGCACATCCTGCTCCCGCTTCTGCACTGATCTCGGTGTCTGCAGAGCTGTTCCTCTCACATATTCTCCCTTTCCTCTTCTCTGGCTGCAAATACATCTGCACAATAACTTTTTCTTCTTCTTCTTAAATCTGTTATCACAGAAGTGTTGCCACCATTTCTGACTGGTCCAACCTTGACCAGTGGCAGGTCCATCTTGGAGCCAGCTGGCATTGGCTCTGCTGGACATGTGGGAAGCTTCTGGCAGCTTCTCACAGAAGCCACCCCTGTAGCCTCTCTGCTACCAAAATCTGGCCATGCAAGCCAAATACAATGAGCAACACAAATTCAGGTTTTGCCTGAGAGAGTAACCTGACTACCAGGCTAAAATGTCATGAGCTTACAGGAATGAGGCAGAGAGTAGATTCACACTTGCTCCCTCACTATTATCACATGAGCTCCTTAATGGCTAACGTAAGGGATAGTTAAATTTCCTACAGATTACACTTTTTCCTTTGCATAAAACAATCTATAAGCCAAGGTCACAATAAACCCTCAGTCTTGCTTCAGAGATGAAACCTGAACATTAATTTCCAAAATAAAGTGTTTTATTATTTATGCAAAATATACAGTCACTGAAAATAATTAGAAACCTTTCGCACCCAAGCACGATCCCTAAGATGTTGGAGAGAACAAGTGGAAGTTGCAGATTCTAGTCTGTTCTGCTACTGGGCAGAACTAAAACAGACTGTCTCATATATTTGGTGATTTCTTTAACTCCTGGATTATGTAAGGGAAAATGTTCATCTTTCAGTTTCTTGAGTCCATTCTTTCCTCTGCTCTCTCTCACCCATCTTTCCTACAGTATAATGTTTCAGATCAAATAAAAAAGGTTTTTCACGTTAAAGTTATTTGCATATTCCCTTACAGACCAACAGTTTGATGGCAATTCGCTATACACTTGCAGCCACAGACCTCTCACTTTGAATATCAAGAACTGGGGGAACCATGCAAAACAGCATAGCAGGACTTGAATATTGTTTTACCCATAAAAATATTAAATGCAATGGGCTATCAGAAGTAAGAAAGATCTTAGGAGCATCAAAGTAAAAACAAAGGCATTATGTAACGACAAATAAATCATTAATTAGACTGATAGAACCTACAACGGAAGAATGTTATTTCACTAAACTATAGACATATATTTGTGACAAATTTATATGTAAACACTGTTGAACAGTACATAATATTCCTTATGTATTGATGAATTACAATCACAAATTTCTACCTGTAGGTGGAAATTTCACTGGCAGTCTGGCATAGTGGCTGTTTCTATAGATTTGTGAGACAACTTGGCCAGCAGTTCTGCAATTTCACATTTGAGTTCCTTTAAAATCTTGGTTGAATGCCAACCTGCCCCAGTGACTTACAGATATCTGTCTATTTGATTTAATTCCATTCAAATCCCTGTTCCTATAGCTGAAGGAAATGAGAGCAGGGACTTGAAGTAAACTATCCTTGTCTCAGCCACATAGCCAAAGCAGTAGTGCCATGTTAAAATGGAAATATGCGGAAAGAAAATGGGTCTACTAGTTCTATCCAGTCACCCACATGCAATCTGCATTGTGCTAAAAACATTGGGCAGAGTTAAGACAGCGATCATAAAGGTAGTAGTGAGGCAGCTCTTGATTTGCACATCTGTCAGAGCAATGCCAGCCTACTTATGAGATGATAAAATGAGCTAAATTAAGAATGATCAGGGAACCCCATTCACATTATTGAAGCATCATACAGTAAGTGCAAGAGACAGGTGGCATAAGTGCTAAAACAAGGATGGAGAGTGTGTGCTGCAGGGAATCAATCTACTGCATTAACGGCTAATGGCACACTCAGTATTTATCCATTATTTATCACATAAATGAGTATGTACTGTCTAGACTGCAGAGGTGCTTTCATAACTAGAGTGACACTGATTGCTGAAAATTAAAAAATGAGAGCTGATCTTAATAAATGAATTGAAAATTAGCAAATGATAGCAAACTCCACATGGTGTATCTGCTCAAACTAATAACAGTGGGGTTTGTTTTGGTTTTATGAAAATTAATTGATCCATCACTATAATTTTAGAGTTTAAAGAATAATGCAAAATCTGGAAAAGGCAGAGGACTTAGGATACAATCACTTCCTGCCACTATCACATACTTTCATTTGCATGCACACTTTTCATTGTGAGATGCTTTTTGTTCTGCTTTAATATTCTGCTCATTTATTTCTTTTCCCTTTGAACTTACTGGCATATTAGTGGAAACTAAGAATATCTGCTCATACTGAGAGAAGAATGATGTTACTCACAATGTATTATGTTCCAATTGTGGCATAAAAACCACACTCTATGCATTGTTTTTAATGTTTTAATGATACCAGAACACTGGCCTTGAATAAATAAGTTGCATGAGCTCAGACTTGATCATGTATCATTATCAATGGAAGCTGTATCATTACATTCAGAAGGGTCAAATTTTCACCTGAGACCCACTGAAGGTGTTGAAATTGGACAAAAATTTAGATGGTTAGTTGAATCAGGAAACTTTAAAGATTAACTCTAATAAAAATAGCACAAATTTCTTTAGGCATGCTAATTTATTAATGAAGGATAGAAGAATGATATTAAATAAGTGGAAAAGAAGCCCCTAAGTGTTCCCACTATATTAAACATCTTAAAAAGATCGCTTCTACAATAAGACAATTTCATTCCTAGAGACTTAGGTAACCATTTAAAATTTATACTAATGCTAAATGCTAGCCATTTGCATTCACCTGCATTACACCTTATCCTCAGCACAGACCAATAATTCCCCAGAGACAAATCATTATATCTCACAGTTGATAAGGTTTTTAACTAGCTATGTTGGCCCTGAAACAAACCTGTGTACTTTTTCAATGTGAATCTATCATAGCCAGTCAGTGCTTTTATAAGCAGCAAACTGTTGTCCTGCAGTGAATCCCTTACAAGGAAAACAGACACATTTGGATATGTTTTCAGTGACAAGGTAAAAAACACAAAATTTCCTCAGCTTCCATCAGAAATCTCTGAAATTTAAAAAATGCCTCTCACCAATCATTTCTTGAAATATTCATTATATTATTTACTCTGATAAGAAGGATATCTCTTATATTAAGATGCCAGCAACAAACAAACAAACAAACAAACAAAACCAAAATAAAAAACCCTCTCAAACTTTGGATTGCTTATGTTCAGAAAACATAGAGAGGACAGTTTTGTGATTAATCAAAATCAGCCAAAATTAAATGGAGTCTTCCAAAGATTTAGATTGTGTTCTGAATCATAGTGTGCCATCTGGGCTGCTCATAAATTATAAAGCTGCTAGGCCAGTGGCTGCGTAAGTTCATGCAAGACTTGAAGATGCTTGAGAATAGATTATATATTTTGCAAAATGTTCAGAAACAGGATTTCTTCTACCCTCATTCACATTAATATTTTGGTAAAAAAAAAATCAGTCTTGTGCATTTTCAATTATCCCTAGCAGTTGTATGTTACTAGCATAACTAGTCAGATTTACCAGTAAATATACTCCAAAATGGCACCTAAAGGCTTTCAAAGGTATCCTAATTGTTATACTTCCAGTCTCCAGGGTTACTTCCAGCAAAGGCATCCTAATTCAGCCTCTTCTGGTTTATTTGATTGCACTTTATTAGCTAGTTATCATACTGCTAAGCCTTTTAGTAATGCTGTTCCACATCTGCTTAAACTGCTGACTCCTTATGATGCATCTGTGAAGTGCACACAATTGTGTTCCTTCTATAAACAGGAAAAAAAGGCAAAGTGACTTGGGGTTAGTCCATTCAGTTAGTGAATCCGAGATTCATGGACAGGAGCTGTGCCAGCCAAACTTTTCCCAAGGATATTAAGTACCAGTTTTTCTTTGCAAACACCCATTTTTCCAGTGTGTCCTCTGCAGTGGTTATGAACATTGTGCAGCACTGCTGTCATCCAGGAAAGCAAGAATCATGATTATCTCATTCACTTGTCGAGAAGTTCCCATGATTTAGCTTGAATAGGTTTAAACTGTTTTAATTTTTATTTTTGTTTTAGCAAGTGGGCAGCAATGATCATAACACCAAAAAAGGTATTTGTGAGAAAGTCTGAAATAATTTCAGCATATTCATTTATTCACACATGCATTTGTGGAGATTTACCTAAGAGCTCAAATATACAATACTGTATAACTCATTTCTTTCTGGAAGTTGGTCTAGACCTCCTGCTTCTCCCTTTGTTTTCTCCTTTAATACATATTATCTTTCCATCCTCTACAATTAATCTCAAATGATCATCAGACTATAAAAACATACAAAGCTGAACAAACAGTGGAGAAAGTTATTCATGGTTGTTTCCCTAAACCCAGTTTGCAATTCACTTTTTGTGTCACATCAATATGTGTGTTTCCTTCCCTTTTTGTTTACATGTTGAGGTTTTTCTTATGGATTTTTTTTCCAAGATGATTTTAAGAGAGGCTTTTAGTTATGGAAATACAGACACATGACAGATTAATAAGTGAAGAAATTCAGGAATAGTCCTGTCTGCCATTTCCACAGCGGCTTTGTGTGTGTCTAAGAACAAGATTTGAAAGCAGGATGGAAGAGTGCAAATTCGTAAACAGGGAAGGAGTTTAACCCATCAGCATAGCCACGGACTGAACTGAAGAGGCAGGAAAAAAAAGGATGCTTCAGAGACATGAAGATACCTTACCCAAAGATTTCTTGTTCATGTTCTTATTTTCCAGATTATGAAACCATTTTTGATACATGGACAAGCAAAACAAAACAAAACCAAACCAAACAAAAAAAGCATCAGTATCCAGGAAAACCATCCTATGGAGCCATCTGTGGTGCAATATCATCACAGTATGGAAGAGACCCCCTGCCATTGTTAGCCCAGAGAAATGTGAGCCTTCAGCAGCAGATTGTATCAATGAGAAGGATACACATTGAAAAATGACACAGTTTCCACAAGTTGTGTAAAAGACATTTTGAGGATGAGCACTGGAATAAAAAATTAGACAGAACAAGAGCTTCCAGCTGGTGACGGAGAGAGCTTGGTTACTGCTGTATTGTCTGGCAGATAGCAAAAAGCCAGAAGTGTGGCATTCTGCTGAGAGTCGCTCCGACCAAGAGAGGAGGAATTGGCAACGATCAGCATCCCCTGCAGGGGGGCTGGCAGATGATGGGAGGCACCTCCAGGTTTGCTTGGCAGCCCAAACACAATACAAGCTTCTGCAAAATCATCAAACCAAAACTAGTTAAAAAAAACTGGCCATACCAAACCTTTGAGATGGGTATGTATTCACCCCATCCCTGCTAGCCAGCACTGTCTCTCTGCTACTGAATGAAATGCCCTCTCTCTGTCCTGCTGTTGTATTAGATGTATATTACTACTCTCTCTTGATCAGCTAAATCTTACTGCAGCTGAACCAGAAAAATTAGTCATTCACAATAGAAGATATTTTATGTTTACTCTGTTTCCCGGTGCTGTCTATGAGTGTGTTGTCACAGAAAATAATCTGTTGTTTGTTTAAGAAAATTCTGTATTTTTTTAGTATTTCATGTTTCCTCAGAAGTCCAGGATGTAACTGGATGAAGTACAATTACATATTTATAATTTCAAAATAAATTGAGAAATAGTTCTTGCTGAGATGAACTTTCAGTCAAAGACTGAAAAACAAGACAAAGGTTTAGTAGTCCTGATTTATGGATGAGAATTTGGGGTACAGACAAACAATTCTACAAGTTTTGATGGGCAATTTCAGGGTAGAGATTTGTTCCAAATCAATTCATAAAACACACATATTAAGTCCCCAGCACAAATTAACAATTATAAAACATTATTTTATGGAAGCAGTGTCACGGAAGTGGTGTGGAGCACCACTCCCATTCCTTCTTATCCTGCTAACTCCATTGCCCAGGTGTTCAGAGGAGGCAGCATGGTGATGTACTCATGGGATTTAAACCATTGGAGAAATTATTTTAATAATCAACAATTTAATTTATTGTTAATTGCTAAATTTAAAAATGTACATTAATTTTTAAAGTCAGCAATTTAAATTAATTGTCAAGATTACTATTTAACAATTTTTAATCTAGAAAGTTCAGGCAGACTTGGTGAGTTATGCATTAGTCATCATGTATCTATGTATCTCCATCAACACTAACACATCACAGAACTGTTGAGGTTGGAAAGGACCTTTTGAGAACATATTGCTGAATACCCCTGCTCAAGCAGGGTCAGCTACAGCAGGTTGCCCAGGACCATGTCCAGATGGGTTTTGAATACCACCACAAATGTAGAATTCACAGTCTACCTGGGCAACCAGTTCCCATGTGCAATCAATCGGAGAGTAAACAGCATTTTCTTGCATTCAGATGGGATTTCACGTGCTTCAAAGGTACCTAGTAAAAATTCTTATGTGAGGATTGTCTTCTATCAAAAGAAGGCAGACCCTCAATGTGCAGTTCCCCAGAGGGTTAGTTTTTCTGGCTTTACAATTATTTGTGGAAAATTGGTTTGTCTTGTTCTGTACCTTTTTAAAGAATAAAAAGCTGACTCATATTTCCCCCTGGCAAACAGTTCTGCCTTTACACTGTTCACTGATATTCCTAAACAACAATGTGTATCCACCAAGGTTAATAACACCAAGGTTGTGGGTTCAACCCCGTATGGACGATTTACTTAAGAGCTGGACTCGATGATCTTTGTCGATCCCTTTCAACGCAGCATATTCTGTGAATCTTTTGACCCTGAGATTAGCTCAGCTGGTTAGAGCATGGTGCTAATATCCAGCCTGTTCCAAGAACTTGACCATAGGTAGATGTAATGAAAGGGATAACCTCTTAGGACAGCAGATAATTTATAACTGTGCACTGCATGTTCCAAAACCATTTCTCAAAAGCCACATCCTTCTGTGAGACTGCATGCTACAGCAGAATATTTGCTCTGGTTTACAGAGGGCCATATGATTTGTGGGCAGGTGGAATACTCACAGTCAGTAGCACTGACTTCTGTGCCTCAGGGCCTGTTACCTGCCTTCCCTTTCCACCCTAACACTGTCCAATGTATTCACCAGAAAGCATATGAAATGGAGATATTAAATCCTAACCATGAAACAACTTTGTTGCACACAAACTATCTGATCCAAATGTGGAGAAAAGTTAATCTGCATACACAGACCCCACATCACTTACATATTCAAAATTCCTGATCTGTACAATAAGAGCTTTTCTTTATAAAACCATCCCTTTGGGGCACTGTAATTTAACAGGGAAGATGCACATAGTGAGTTTTTTCACTCATTTCATCTTCATAGGAAGAAAGTTCATGTTTTTCCTGGATAAAGCCAAGTTCAGCTTGCAGAGAGGATGACTCAATTACCATCTGCCCCAAGCTTTGTTTCACTAATCTCCTGGTCAGCTCTGCTCCAGCTTTTTTTCCCATTGTTAAAAACATATATATATATATTTATAATACAATATGCAGTACAAAATATGCCAAATTAGTAACTTCACTGTAATTCTTAAACCTAAATGTGAAGGTAAATTGGCAATAATCAGTCATCAGAAAACCAAGTCACTCCAAAAATCTAATTAAACACTTTGCTTTTTATACCAGGCATGAATGTGGTCTTTTTTTTTTTCTTCCATCCTTCAGTCTTTATTATATAGGTAATTTATAGCTATTCAAAGTAAATGAAGAAATAAAAACTTGCCTAAACTTCATCAATACTATTAACAACAAGCCTAGTTACAGCAGCTGTTTTTGAGTTGAATCCTCCCCTGATACGAGGCCATTTCCTACCCAAATGGTAGTTCACTTGACTGAAGAGCTATATATTAAATACATACATATTAAGTGAGAACATTTCTAAAAAGTCTTCTCTTAGGCACCAAGAAGGGTTTTCAACAATTTCCTGTTGATTTTTTGCAATGTTTCAGTAATTTCACTTCGGTTCCTTTGCAAGAAAGTTTAATGTTTGCACGTCGGCTTATGTGGGAGTCACTCTCCCACACATCCAAGTACTTACCTTGGCACAGTTTGTACACTATGCCTCAGATATAAGAAATTACAGCACCAGGTGCATCACCATGAACACATTGTGTTGAGGCAGTATTACCAATTTCCTATAAGTACAACTATTATTATTACTATTATTATTATTATATTGCTTTGGAGGGAACTGTTGGTGGCATAATTCCTTGTAGACAACTAATCTGCATTTAAAGCAATTAAGGAAAGGCACCTTGTGGGTCTCAAAATCTCTCTCAAAGACAATTCACCAGTATCTTTTGATATTTACAAAGTAAAATACTATTCAGAAATTTAAATGTCATTTGTTAAAAAAAAATGGAAAACAAACAAAGCTCAAAACCATAAAAAAACCCACCAAACAAACAAACACCAAAAACCAAAGAAAACCAAACAACAACACACCAAAAATTCCTTCAGTGTTCTTATCTGCTAGCCTGCCTAGCAAAAACCAAAACTTGGACTCCAAGATGTTACACTTTATTCTGTCAAGGTGCCAAGTAGCAAGAACACCATGCTACTAATTTTATATAACTGGATGGGAACCCCCCTTTTTTTTTTTTCACTCAGTTCTCTGACAGAATTTTGGCATCTTGCTTCCTCCCCTGTAGTAGATAGCACTTACTAACATCTCCCATCCCAAACACACCAGCACTTTGAACTCTCTCTCCTTTCTAATGCCATCTCTCATCTCAACTGAATGACAACTATGACCTGTATCAAAATCCCACTTTCAAGTAAATTTACAGTATGTGGCTTATGAAAATTGAGTCTTTTACAATTTGCATACAAACAAATATTTTAACATTGGGATCTGAAAAATGACAGCATAGCCCTGAATGTCTGATTTTACATGGCTACAGTCTACCTAGCTATGATTTAAGCATCTAATCCAAAACCTGAAATGCAAATATTTTACCAAAGTACAAAAATGGTTGCATTCATACAGCAATATAAAGGGCAAAGTAAAACTTCTAATTTTTACTGTGCTGAAAGAATTTTAGACCAAATCCAGAGGAAAATAAAATCCACTGCAAACCAACTTCAATGACAGTCTCATAAGATTTTGCTGTTTGTCTCTCAATAAAAAAAGTGTGAAATCCACAGCAACACATACAGGCTAATGGCAGCCTCCAGCTAATCTAGTCCTTATTAAAATACTATACAGAGATCTAACAGATACTCCATTAGAAAGGACACAGGCTCAAAGGACCCACCCACAATGGAGTTACGCTTCCTTTCAAAGGTCTAGAAATGCATGCTAAAGAAGAACTTTTGACTAGGAAGAAGCTTGGCTGGGCCTGGCATGATAGTTAGCCTGTCTTGACATTTTCTTCACTGAAAGAAAAGAAAGGAGGAACAAGAGTGCTAAAATGTATAACTTTCTGCTTCAGTTAGACTTTCACCTTGACTTACAAGACTGAGTGAAAGCTTTTGTAACGAGGTTAAGATTTTCTGTGAGCCTTGCTGAGATGTCTATTGAACAGTGGAGAGTAGAACTGAAGAGTGTTCAAATGGGGCTCCAAAAAGCCTGCGTACTTTTTCAGTTTTGAGGGTGCTGTAACCTTGGAGACTGTTGAAATTACATACAACTAAAATTCAAACTGAGAAAAGTGGTTATCAAGTTATGTTCAGTGAGTGTTAGTGTCTGCAGTACCTTATCAATGACAGAGAGGTGACCAAAGGAGTGAGTTCCTGTACATTGTAGGAGGTGGTGCAGGAGACAAGTAGGGGACAGATTGCTCAGACAGCCCCAGACTCTTCCTGTCAACAGGCTGATCAAAACACACAAGGGTGTGCATGGACATGTAATCAGACGTGCTGTAGAGTTCTGCACAAAGTAACTTGCCTTTGAGATCTTTTGTAAGTTGCAGAAAGCAAGCTGGAGCCCTTTTGAATAAAACCAAAAGAGAAGATGTGCTCCAGGGTTTCACTTAATACACCTCAGCCACTAATAGAATATTCACAGGTCCAGAGAAGTGAAAACTCCTGCATACATACAGAACAGACATCAGGTCCTCACCAGCAACTGTGCTGCTTTACAGATTCCCTTCCATTGGGTCACACTGATGATGTTACTAGTCTGGTCTCCCCTTGTATTGCAGACCATTACATTACACTCAGATGACTCTAACATTGCACCTTGAGGCTTCAGTGAGACCAAACCCTTTCAGCCTACAAGACTAAAATATGTGCCACAAACAACAAGGGTGTGATTGCCCAATGTGCTTGCTGGGTCTGTGAACTGATAGATAAGATTATCTAAAGCATCTGGTGGTAAATTCATGCTTCTAGAGGACTCTTTGTACATGCCTGTCATACAATTCTTCTGCATAAGCAGAGACCTTGAACAGTGCTAAATTCATCCAGGATAGCTGCTAGCATGTGTTCTCCTAAAAGCCCTTCATTTTTGCAGAACTTGAGCACAATTCGTATCAGATGAAAAGGCTTTGACTTTATGTAATGGAATAGAGGCAGGGAATGCATTGCACAGTCATTGATTCTTTTTGCCTTCCAGTAGCTTAACTATAATGAAGCACCTTATTGTTCAAATATTTATTTCATAAGACAGATGTATGGAGATGATGTTTATTCAAGTGATTCATCTATCCAAGCCCAGACATCACTGCTTGTGGGTTTTTTTTTTCCCTTTAAAGTAACTTTTCCAGGTGGTGGAGCAATTTAATATTTATCCTGCAATCAAGCACCTTAAGAGCTTTCCTTTTTAAGGTGTTGGAGTGCAAACATAAGACCCTCTCAATTTCTTCTAGTAACAAGAATCCCTGTGGTGATCAAACCTCTGCTGACAGGACAGAATCACAGTATGGGTCAGGTTAGAAGGGACCACAGTGGGTCACCTGGTCCAACATCGCTGCTCAAGCAGGGTCATCCTAGAGCACATGGCACAGCATTGTGTCCATACAGTTCTGGAATATCTCCAGTGAGGGAGACTCCACAACCTCTCTGGGCAATCTATTCCACTGCTTGGTCACCCACAAAGTAATGTTCTTCCTCACATTCCTCTGGAACTTCTTGTGCATCAGTTTCTGTCTGCTGCCTCTTGTCTTATTGCGAGGCACCCCCACGCAGAGCCTGGATCCATCCTCTTGACATCCTCCCTTCAGACACTCGTAGACATTGATGAGGTCCCCTCTCAGTCATCACTTCTCCAGGCTGAACGGGCCCAACTTCCTGAGTTTTTCCTTGTAAGAGAGATGCTCCAATCCCTTGGCATCATGTCCCAGGGCATCACGCCTTATAATGCTGGTATTACACTTCAACCCAGGGATCAGGAGGCTCCCATCTCACAGGGCTTATAGACATTGGAGAGCCTTCTAGCAAATGTCTGCATGGGACAGTAGGAAACACTGGGAAACTTGAGGATGCCTCAGGAACAGCAGGACAAATGCTCTGCGCGGTGGGGCAGCTGTATGGACAGACGCGGGTTATGGACACCGCAGGGTATGGACACACGATGGCTACGGGCACACGAGGGGCAGCCCCGGCGCGGCACACAGGGCGCACACGGCGCCCCCGGCGGCCTCTCCCGAGCGTCCCCGGCTGCACTCCCGCCGCCGGGGCGGAAGCACCTGCTCCGCCGGCCCATTGGCAGCGCCGGCCGCGGGGGGGTCTCCCGCCCGAGCAAGGCAATTATAACCCGTAACTGCTGACCCATTGTAGTTCTCGCTTGAAAACCGGCGGGCAGCCGGGTTCCGCAATTAACTCCTGCTCACGGTGGCGTCCCTCCGCTCCCTCGGGAACGGCCCGGCCTCCTCCCGCCCGACCCGGACGCGGAGTTGCGGCTCGGGAGCGCGCCGAGCCCGCCCGCCCGGCTGCCGCCGCCGCCCGGCCCTGAGGCCCCCCTGCCCTGCCCCGCGCCGCCGCCGCCGCACCGCCGGGCCCTGCGCTCCGCTCCGCCCCGGCCGGGGCCGCGGGGGCGCTCGGAGTCCCGCCCGCACGGCGCGCACACACACGGGGACACACACGCGGGGACACACGGACACACACGCGGGGACACGGGGACACAGACACGGACACAGACACAGGCACGCGGAAGTGCACCCCGCGCCGCAAACATGGCGCTGGTGCCCTGCCAGGTGCTGCGCGCCGCCATCCTCCTGTCCTATTGCTCCATCCTGTGCAATTACAAGGCCATTGACATGCCCGCGCATCAGACCTATGGAGGCAGCTGGAAATTTCTGACCTTCATAGACCTGGTAAGTGCCCCCGGCGGCGGCCGTGGCCCTGCCCCCTCCCTCGGGCTGCCCGTGGAGCGGCCGCGGCCCGGGCGCATCGCGGCCCCCGGCGCTCGACGGCTTCGCCATGCGGTGACCTTAAAGGGGGGCGGCGACATGCTGGGGCTGCGGGGCCGGCCGTGAGAGGAGCCGGCCGGACACCGCGGAGCCGGGTGCTTTGAACGGAGAGGCACGGACAAAGCCGAGCGGCTGCTGCGTGTGAGCGGCCGTGGGGACGGTGCGCCTGCCGGCCTGTCACCCGCCCCGGTGCTGATGGTGTGTTTCGCCTTTTCTAATGGCCGACAGTGAGCACCAGGACCTGGTGGCCCAGCATCTGGCTCCCGTGTGGTGTCAAAATAAAAAATATGTCTTGCTCCCTGTGGCCCTTCTGAGGAATCCATCCGTGACAGGTGCAAGTGTGTCAGTGATGCAAAAAATGCCAGGCAACTCCAACTTGCCAGATCCAGTTAGTTTTGGTTGCAAATCCATAAACGAGTGTATGAAATAAAAGAGGTGTCATTTCATCATATTTCTTCATAAGGGTCCAGATCTGGAAGAGTCACCAGCATGCTGGCCCGCTAGAAAACACCAGGTGCTAGCCAGGGCTATTTTTAAACTGAGCTTCCTAGGCTTGCTGCCTCCACAACAAGTGTTCCCTTAGTGCAGGTGGGAGGAGAGGGGGCGGGAGGAAGAGAAGAGATGGGAGGAGAAACTTGGTTTCTGGTTCAGAAATATGATAGCAAACTTACACCTAGTACCTAGATCAAAAAAATTTTTTCTTTTTTTACACGGTGTAATTAGGTGAGAAATTTTGTGGTTCCAACTCAGTTACTGAAAAGTCCCAAAATGCGAGTATTTCAGTGCCTCCCAGTGACAACACCTTTCTCAGAACTTCATTGTAGATCCACAAGTATTGCTGCTATTACCTACATGTGTGATATTGACTCAATAGGTTGAGTTTGTGGGCTTGGAGACCAAACTCAAGCACTAGTAGCTGAGCAAGTCAAGTGTGCAAATAGCTGTATCACGATTAAGTTCAGGTTCACTGTGGTCCATATTTTTTTTGCAGAGAAGAAGCATCTACTGTATTTTTCACTTTGCCAGGATAATTTTTTGTATAGGTGCAAAATTTTGCTGTATCTCTGAGGATCCACAGCAGTAACTAGTGCTTTTACTGCAACTGTAAATTGGTATCTTAAACCTTGATGTTTCTCTGGAGGACGAACTAGAATCTACTTTCTTTTTCCTTTTGGGCTGCTGAACAGTACTGTCTGTAATACTGCTTAATAGAAGTTAGCATAAAATCCCAGTAAGTTAGAGGGGTAGCTGTTGACTTCAGTGACAGTTGGACTGGAAATGAACCAGCTAAAGCTAAAAGCCAATAATATCTATGAGTCTCCTTCATCTTTTTCTCTTTTCTCCTAGCCATGACAGTTGCTTGAGGACTAAGTCAACCGGGGCTGTCATACAGTGAAAATTTAACAGTAAATGATAGTCATAATTTCCCAAAAATTACAGCCTTGTCTATGCCAAGTTCACGTGGACTTCTCCATCAAATCATGTAAATGGTTCAGTCTACTTCTGTCAGGGCTCAAAAAGTCAAGGTAAATACGTAGTACTTTCTAAAATATCTGGAGTAGTTGTCAGCTGCAGCTAGTGATTTCTGTCCTTCAGCCAGTCGTTGTCATGTGTTTCTCATAGTCAAGCCCAGCAGCTGAAAAAAGGTTTAGCAATTTCTTACATTCTTCAGTCCTTCAAAATAACACACAATTCAATGGCTTGAATGCCTTTTTCAGTGACTAGCCAGCATGCAAACCTCTCTGCTTGCTGACAATATTTCCTTATGTCCCAATGGCCGTGCTAGCATCTTATGTAAGCAAATCTATCCTTCTGTTCCCTGGGACAACTGGGAGACTATGACGAAACAAAAACAGTTAGATTGCTGAGGAGGATACCAGGAGGCATGGTTGGAGGATGTTAGGCACATTTCCAAAATCCTGTATCTTGACTAAGTCTTGAAAAGCTCTTCCATAAGTTTCAGTTTGCTCAGCCATGTGCACTGTTCCTGTGTCAGTCACATTCAAAGGCTGTCTAGACAAAATATCATCAATGCCAGAGTCTTGGCAGACGTGTGTTCTTGCTACAGATTGTACCTCCACAAACAGAGATTTCATCTTTGACATCACAGAAGCACGTAGAAGTTCTTTCTGCTTCCAAAAACTGCTACCAGTTTTGGAGAAAAGTCAGTTTGTGACTTTAATCTGAAAAGTAATTTGGAATTTTTTCCATCTGTCCATTTGTAAAGGGTTGTTCGTTCCAGTCTCAGCATCCATAAATCTCTTGGAGTTTTAAGTAGCTGGCTTTGCAGAGGTGCTGTGCTAAATGATTTACACTTATCTGCAGGTAATATACCTTTGAATTTAATTATCAAAATCTAGTTGTTTGGACTCTAAAACACAGGACAGTAAAGCATAAGTATGCAATGATTTGAACAGTAGACTTAGAGCCTTCACACTGCTCACAAAAGTTGAGCATTATGAGGAAGTTGTTTAATACAAATGTAATGCCCCTGTCCATCCAAAGTATTTTGGATGTTCATATCTAAGTAATGTTTTGGATGCCAGTGTTCATTCTTAATCTCTCCTGTCCTTGAATTAGGAAAGAAAACAAGTGCAACCAATGACTTCTTTTAACTGCTGTCGTTCTGATGACTGAGTAGTTCTTTTTGCAGTTGCACATGTGGTGGCAACAATCCCTAAAACACCCGTGTCAGTGGAATATTTTTCTGGTTTATGAAGCAATGCACAGGCAGTATCTTTTGAAATTACACTTGGGATCCTCCTGACTGTTGTTTTTAATAGTTAATATCTCCACTTTCTTCTTGACGTGTTGAGGTGGTACTTACCCTCCTTATTCAAAAGGTGGTAAAGATATCTGCCTGGTACCTGTGTATTCTAGAGCACACATAGAAAAGAGAGTAGTGTCTTTCTTTGTTGTGTACAGAGTGGAAAACTAAGGTATGAAGAGGTAAAGAGTTGCTGCCAATGGTGGGCCCAGCAGATGGTATTATGGAACTGAATATTCAGGCTAGTTCAAAACTACATGTTGCTTTCATTGAAACTCAAAACACAAACCAAGCCCCGAGGTTAGTTCATCTGAAAATAGCAAAGAATTGGATTCAGATGGGATATTTCAAGAAATGGGCCTAAAATTTGTTGTATAGTTGCCTTTGTTTAACTCAGATTCACTATTTTGTGCTTTAGTAGTGGAATGCTGCAGGACTGCACTATCCTGTGCCACATCCCATAAATTCATTGTTGAGCATCATAGCTGAAAGTTAGGCTGTAAATGATTCCAGCAAACATGATTCTTTGCAACAAGTTTGTCAGCTATGTAAATCCCTCAGAAATTTTCCTGCTCAGTTCTGTAGGTACTTGACATAGCTGGATAGTAGCTGAATAGCTTGAAGTAGCTGGTTTCAAGGTAACTAGGTCATCCTGCGTACACTGCAGTCACACACTTGCCTTTATAGATACACATTTGTTGAGGAATCCATTGCGCCAACTTGTTTAAAGGTTGCTATTGCGTTTTATTCTTCAGTTTCTCCTGGATCTCTTACTGTTGTTGGGAGAGGAAGCAAAAATAAATAGAATTTGTCTTCTGGAATAAAACAGAACCTGTGGGTTCCAAAAGAAGATAAATTCTACTTTTTGTGTTTGGGTAGGTGTAATAATTAGCGGGAAAGTAGCTTAGAGCTGAAATAAATACGTACCTTGTTAGTAAGGGAGGTGCTGACCTAATCAACTTCTAGTTTTCATTGTGGAGTTTGTCTGGAAACCTTATTCCTCAAAGACAGTAGAGAAAACCAAGATACTAGTGCACATGTATTAACAAATTCATGATTTCTTGGTTTTGTTTTTTTATAATCTTAAGGTCTCTCCAATAACCTGCACAGGGTACTTACAGAAACAAAAAGCAAGGTCAGATTTTTGGAAGCAGTCTCAAGTGTTGTGTTTTATGATTAGTGGTCATAACATTAATGGTCCTATTTTGAATATCAGAATGTTAACCTGGGTATTTCTATTTCTTGATTCCGGGCAGCCAAAACTAGAGAGGAACTTATTTTGCGCATACAGAAATCTGCCTGATATTATATATTTATTATTCTCTTCAAAGAAATAGCAGGATGTCCGTGTGAACTTTTACACATTGTCTGGCAGATTGAGTTCTACAAAAAACAGGTATGTGCTCTGTTTCCAGCACTTTTTTTTTTTGCCAGTAAATGTTGTATTTGTTTTGCAGAAAACACCTTTAGATTTAGTTTGAGTTCAAATAAGTGGTTAGAACTCAGTTCCTTGTCTTTGAAAACTTTCAGAGGGCCATGTTGTCAACAGGACTAGAAACTCAAGTTGTTGGACTTAAAATTAATTTGTTTTTAAATATATTAGCTATTAAATTATATGAGATATAGTTACTAGAAAACAAAAAAGGTATCAGTTTAACAAACCATGGCTAGAAATTTTGGGTGATTTGTGCCCAATTTGGATTTAGTCAAGCTGATATGAAATAAAATTGCCAAAAAATACTAGAGGCCAAAAGTTTGAGAATTAAGGAATAATAAACCATACCATTGGTGCATTATCTGAAATTGAGCAAGTTTCATTGCTAACTGTATGGGTTAAAGTTGCCACAAACAGAGGAATAAAAGTGAAAACACATACTCTATGGAATATAACTGTGACTCTTTTACAGGATTTCCTTTAGTAAAATAAATTTCACCTTCTGCTTTCCTTTTTCATCATCTGTAAAGTTACCCTGATACTGAAGTGTTTTATGGCTTTTGAGTGAAAAGATTACAGAAGTGTACAGTAATATGTATTATTCCCAGTGGTAATTCGTCATCATATCTAAATATCTTTGTGGCCTTGCTATAGCAGAGAATACAGTCAGTGGAGAATGTATCAGTTTACATAGAAAGGGATTGCTTTTTCAGGAATAACAAGGTGAGATTTCTTAATGATACTTAATATATTTGAGAGAAAAGGCAACCATATACATAGAAGAGCCTTTTAAGTGTGCATTTCAGAGCTTTTTTTCACTCTCAGGCAGTAAATGTGTTTGGGGAACAGTAATGTATAGACACAGTAATAAAAGTGTAATAGTGTCACCCTTTTTTATTCATAGATCCATATTTTCCATTTGCTGTTGGTAGCACTATTACAAATTGAATGGAATTTGAGTGCTACATTGAAGTGTTCTGTTTTCACATTGCATTAGTCTGCCTTTATTTTGCAATTGTACTTAAGTATGATGTATATTTAATTTGGGAATTCTCAGGAAAGTTATGGCTGTCTTGAGCTATTTGTGTTGGCGATAGGGTTGGCAGCATAAAGAGGAGAATAAAAGAGAGAAAAAACTGGGATCACTTTCTGTGATGATAGATTTAACTAATGTCAGTAGTATTATTTTAGAACTTGGAGTAGGTAAGTGATATGTAGCAGTGCTGTGTTTTACACCAGTTTTGCCAGAACAGTTTCAAATGATGACAACTTCAAGAAGTTGGTTTAGTAATCTTTTTGTTGCCCTTTGAAAAGCATCCTATTTACTTAAGTTGTATTCCAGTTGAATTATTTTTGTTAAAATTTTATTATAGTGGTAAGGATAATTCAGATAATCTTATATCCTTCATGTGGCAGAATTGTTTTAACAATTAGTTTAAACAAGCACAACACGTCTCTTGTTCCACATTTGTGTTCTTTGCTGCAGTAATTTGGCTTCTGAGCTGTCCTAGTCCATTGTGAATATAAGTATATACAAATTATATAATCAATGTATTTTTGACCTTATATTTGTGTTACATTAATGCAGCTGTGTAAATTTATACAAGAAATAAATTCTGGAAGAGTGACCTCCTTAAGTTGTGGTAGAGATTTATATAACCTATCAAATAATGTTGTTAACTAGTGTAGAAAAATGCAAACTTATTTTTTAAATTAATTATATTTGTAATAAAAATCAAATCCCACTTGATTCTTTGCATTTACATGAACCTTCGGATATACAGACTTGTAGGGTAGAAGTCCATGTGCGTAGTTCCTTGTTTCATCCTTAGGCTGAAAAAGAAGAAAAAGAAACTTGATTATCTAAAAACTGGGAAACCCTCACATGATAAAAATATTGTAGCATTGGTGTAGTGGAAATCTCAAATGGGCTAATATGCCACTGTACAACAAAACTGAAGTTGATCTATAAGTAGGAAAAAAGCCTTTATAAAATTACAAAATCCTCACATTCCACAGGTATAAGTTTGCAGATGGAAATAGAGTAAAACTACAATAGAATGTAATGTAGAAAAAACAGGCATTTCTGCAGTGTATTGAACACAATATATGAGATTCATTGTGAAGGATTATGCTGAGTGTGTACTTACCTGAACAAACCAATTAAAAAAAAAAATTAGATTCCTTCCATTAGATGAAGTATTTTCTGTGCTGCCACCTTCCATATCTAATAATAGGTGTTGTGAGTGCCTGCATATCGTAATGCAATATTTAGAAAACATTTTTCTAATTCTGCTGCTTTATTATAAACTCTGATACTGGGAAGAACATGATGTGGGTGGAGAATTCCTTGTCAGTTGGAGTTCTAATTGCTAATGCAATTCAAGACAATAAATGTGAAAAAGATCACACCAGTGACAGGTTTGTATGCTTTCTGCAGAAGTCAAGAGTGAAATTAATAATGGTGTATAAGAAAGTTCACGTTGGATATTTCTATATTTGAAATAAAAGTTATATTATTGCATGCAAAACATCAAACTCCTTTCAGTGTAGGCTTTTGGTGAATTTTTAAGTATTTGAATATGAGGCCTGGTCTTCTCGATGTTCCTGTAAATATATATGGCATATAAGGTAGCAACAAAATTGCCAATTGACTTATTTTGTAGACCAGCTCTTTGAATGGGTTAATATGAAAAGCTTTTGTCCTTCCAATGAAAACCTTTTCAAATTTTGCCCTATTTGCCAGCATTTATTTGTGTAATTACATTTTCGCCATACTGTATTTTCCAACGCTCTGAATTTGTTATTAGTCTTCAAAGCCTTCCAGGCTTTGTTCCATTACTCTTAGTATGTGTAATGCAAGATTTTTTCAACTCTGCAAAGTTAAATATGCTGCCACTGAAAAAGTTGTGTTTCACTTCAGTGGATGGAAAAGTTAACCCAAGTCTGAAGGAAAAACAAAATCAGTTGGAAGCTAAAGTAAAACTTCCAGACTTTTCAGACAGGAAGAAACTAAAGTAAGTTAAAATTTATAAGCACATTTTGGTAAGACTTGAAAACAACTCCCTCTCCCAGTTAGAACTGTGATTAAGCTTTTTTTTAATATGGCAAAATGGCTTTTATACTGCAAATTTTAGAGATTCTGGTGGGTGAAAACAGGCTAAGCTCATGTGAAATGTTAGGGGAAAATAAGAACCTGATTTTCATTTGTATGAAGGCTCCTTCTGGCAACTTAGCTAAATCCATGCAATTTTCCCTTGAGACTTTGAAAGTAACATTTGAATGCCTCTAGTTGCATTCCCTGAACATCTTGTCTTGCCACTGCCCTTGCAAGCATCCAGTTTACAGTAGGTTTTCCAAACAAAAATGCCAAACGGTGCAATTATTTAATAATTTCCACTTAGATCTGTGTGTAGCTTAGATGGTTCAGGTATTTTTGCCACAATTGTCTGTCAGGTTAGTCGTTTTAAAGAGCATGTGCACACTGCAGTGTAGCTTAAAACAAAACTAGTACTGCTGCATTTTTTTGAGCTGAATATGAGGTGTCCTGGTAGAGCAGAATATGCAGGAGAGCAGGATGTAAAATCCCTCACTAATTCCTTCCTTACTTGTAAAGCAGCGCACAAGGGGTGGTGGATTTTTGCAATTAATTAGTCTCACTGAAATAATTTAGGAGGCTGCATCTTAACTCTGCAAATGCTGCTAGACTCTTCAGAGTGTTTGAGCTGCTTGCGCAGGGAGGGACCTAGCTGAGAATTTAAATTTTAATTATTAGGGATTGATTGGCTCGTTTCTAGTTTCAGGCAGTGCTGTTTGTATTTGTATATTTTTTTAAACCTAGTGCTTTGTGTACCTGAGGGTAAATTTACTTTTTTCTCCCCTATATTTGCATATATTTTATTGTGTGTCTTGAAGCCGCCTGGACCTGGCAGCGCATAAGTAACTGTTATTTATTATTATTGCTAATATTACTAGAATTCAGCAGGAATGGGAGTTCCACACACAAAGCACAGGTGGCATATGTTCCTAAATGTACTTGATCAGATGCAAAAGGAAGAAAAAGAAACTGCTGACATTAAATGCAGCTATATGAGTTGGTAAAATGCAAGAATACCAAAGGGATGTTTTTCCTGTGAGATGCTTAACAAGTTTGTCCCTGAAGTGGTGGAAGCATTTCATACTGATTTCATTTCATTTCAAGCTGATTTTGGGGCAAGTGGCTGATCCTGAGGCATTGCACTAGGGCCCTTGACCCTAGAGAAGATGCAAATTGTTTATGGCCAGTGCTTGCACAGGCTCAGCTCTATAGAAAAAGGAAGTAGGGAAGTGAGAGAGACAGCACTTTGTACCTGGGGCGTGTAGGTGACAGAGTGCACCATGCTGACCAGTCTTGTGTTGTGACAAACTGGTATTTAGATGTTTGACTGCCGGCTATGGGGCCAAAGTGAGGGAAAGCAAGGGATGGAGATACAGGGTGGCTGGTATTTCTTGGCTAAACCAGCATGTGTTAGCTCTCTCAGACTTTCCTCCTTTCCTTTTCTTCTCTGTCATTTCTTCCTCCCACGCACCCACACAGTCTCCCCACACAGCCCCCCTGGCTGGGGGCCCTGGTGCCACAGCACCATTTCCCCACACATACGTGTTTGGCTGAGCACGCTCTGCTCAGCACAGGGTGCCTGCAGAGCTTGTCCCTAGTTAGAAGCCATATGCACTGACAGATGCAGAGGTCGCATTTGCTGTTCACTTAAGCATACAAACAAATTGAGACTCCATGCTGTGAAAACTTTCTTAACCTGGGTTTACTTTTCTATCTATGTTCCAAGATCTGTGCAGTAGAAACAATTGTGTGCATTCCAGTAGGTCCCAGGAAGTGATTCCTAAGAATGCATGAATCACAATGGAAACCTCTGTTGTATGGAACTGCATAGCACTGTACTTTTAAGTTGGACATTCAGGAGGCTGAAAGGGATTTGGAGTGTTTGGGTGCAGAAATACATCTTTGTACATTTGATATAATAGTTACGTACTTATGCTGCACATAATTTGAAAATTCCAAACTGTTCATAAGACCTACTCTGTTCCATAGCCTCTCCATATGCTGTGCACATCCAAGAGTAGATTGGTCTGCTACTACTGAAGGTGACCAGTTTAGGTGACCAAATAATGAACCATGAGCAGAAGATTACAGTGGTTCGAGATGCTGTTCAAGTTTTTCAGTGTCAGCTGTAGAGGACAGGAGAGAGTAGACAGTTTTTGGGTCAGCTGTCTTGTGACCTACCATGGCTAGAAAGGGATATTCCTGTATTTACTACGGAGCTAATGATGTTTCTAATTCTAATATATTACTATAGAATATTAGCATTCAAATCTCCTTGACTCATTGCCAGTATAATTTCAGAAGCCAGACACCTCTGGCTTCCCATAGATTATATTCTATGCTATTAAGTAATATGTCATTTCAGGCTAAGTTTTATTTTCTTTTTCTCATGGTTTGGGGCAGAAGCTACTTACAATGATACTACCAAAATAATTCAAAGCTGATTTGTTCCCAATTAATTGCAAGGCTGAGTTCAAATGATGAGATGTATTTATGATGATGCATTTTAGAAAAGGGTGGAGGGACCTCTTGTTACTTTGAGAATTTGAGCCAGTGGGATCTGAACATCTTGATTTTAAAATTCAACCTATAGCATAAAAGCAAAATACGAATGTTTCTGAGGGTGTGCAAGGGATGACTTTGTTCATCCACTGCTGGCTTTGTCATTGAAAGTGCTGCCACTTTGCCCTGATCCATTTGTGCCCCTTATCATCCAGGCAGGCTCCTCAATTACAAGTTGCTGTCAACTATCTCGATATTTTCTGCCTTTTTTTCCTTGTAGGAATCTGTCCAATATCTCTTTCCCTGTTCTTTCTATTATCTTCTAACCCAGCACAGTCTCCTTGATCTTTCAGCTCTGCATTGCAGTTGCAGTTGCACACCCAGTCCTCTTCCGGAAGCCTGTGTTTTCCTGTCAAGTGCTGCTTTTCTTACCCCACATGCTCCTTGCACTCCTTCACCACCATTCACATACACTGTCTCTCCTCCCAATGCATTCACTCTCATGTATTCTTCTGCATCCTTGCCCCGTGCTTCCCAAATACCAGACCTACTCAGAGCCATTCTCTTCTTGTTTTTAAAATACCTTGTGTAAGACAAACCAATAAAGAATAAGCCATCTTCCGTTAGAAAAACTTGATCTTGGTTTGGTGTGGCCTTAAATAAACCAGTCTGGAAATTATGCTGTTACATAAGACTCTTAGCTTTGCATTCTGGTTTTGAACAAGTTTTTAAGCATTCTGGTTACAGGAAAAAAAAAAGCCTGTAAGTGTTAAGCATAATGGATCATGATCCTAATGTTTATTATGGTGTTAAAATCTTGTCATTTCTTGATAGTCTGCCATTCAATTTTTTTATGATAAAATTTCCAATTCAGAAGCAGGTCCTTGATAAAAACTGTTGTTTAACATGAAAAATCAAAGTAATGTAGAGGATCAGCAATCAGTATTTATTCAGATATTTTCCATCTTTTTTTTTTTTTGTAATGTTCTTGTTTTAAATGAGATACTGAAATTATTTAAACTATAGTATATATTTCCTAACAAGAAAACCCGTCGTATAACAATTGTTGTGAGGCTTGAAATCTAGTACTTTCAGTGAGATGAATAAAAATATTTTTGAATGTTGCTTAGCTTTCAGATATTACTGGTATTAATAGAAGAAGCTTTTTTTTTCATGTGGACATATATAAGTACTTATACCTTGTTTGTGGGTGTGGATTGGGACTGTATGCAGACACACCTGGTGCAATTTAGGAGTAGGAAAGAGAGAATTATGCATTTCACAGTGGTAAGTTTCTCCTCAAACCCACATGAAAACATATTCATATTTGTTAGGGGTTACTGGATACAGAGAAGCCTGCCATGGCTCCTTGCCCTCACATCCAGCCACAAGCGAGGCTGAGCACATGCCCAGTGGACACGTACAAAGGCAGAAGTGTAAAATCAGGTTGCTTCTAATCCAGGTCAATACAAATAAAATTCTGATTGGACTAGGTGGTTTAGAGTCAATAGCTTTTAAGGTATGTTAGCCAAGATGTCAAGTGATGTTTGGAACAAAGACTGCTCAATGTATGACCCGTGTAGAGTCTGCATCCTGCCTGGTTATCCTTCCTGTGCTGAACACAGGGCTGGGCAGCAGCCAGGGTGCTGTGTTATGATGGGAGCACTTTGGTCTCAGTGCCATTTCTATCAGAGAGTCCAGCCCTGCCATGGGGTTTGGCCTGTGTGGCAGTGTGGCACATCACTGGAACCAGGGCTCACAGCTGCCTCATGATAAAATGTCACAGAAGGTTCTGTGGATCTAGCAAAGGTCTTGATCTGCAGCAATATTTTGACATTACTTTTGACAGCCGATGGGAAAGTATTCTCTCTGAATTATCCACGTGTTTTCTGCCTACTTTGCACAGGAGATGAGGTCAGACTCCCAGTTCTGGGTAATACAAAGCAACCATATATGCATGTGAGGTAGAAATATGTGGGTTTTCAGCATGTTGCAAGATAACACATAAAATATTGAAGGAGTTTTTTTGTGGGGATTTTTTGTTGTTTTTTTTAATGCCTCTTTTGGTGTGATTGTAAATTTAGAAATTATGAATTTGTTCCAGATGGGAAGAAAAAAAAGTCAATCTTGCAATTTGTTGTGAGAAAAAAGAAAGATTTAGAAAAAGTATTTCAAATTCATGGTTTTAGTGCAGTTGAACTGATCAAGTGAAAACACTACATTTGATTGTCTTCATTAAAATACTCAGACAAAACTATGTCACAAAGGAATCAGCCATTGCAGTGAGTTGTTACTGAGAAATATTTTGTCAACTGTATGTATTAAATTTTCTTTTAGCAAGGGCCAGACCAATGTCACAAGAGAAGCATAACACTGAAAGTTGTGACTTAATCATAAATGTTACCTTATTTCATAGGAATTGTACCTGTGTGGTGTGAGATAGTCAATGCAAACTTAAATTTGCAATATAAAAGTGAGAGTCAGAAGAGGATGTGATAAATCCAAGCCCAGAAAATAACAACTATTTAACCTTTCTTTTTCTTTCTTTTTTTTTTTAAATTACGTACAACCTGATTACAGGGATTAATAAGTATTTTGACGAAGGGACCAAATAAGAATAATATGGTGTAAGAGAAGTTCACTTCTGGCTTTTCCCTTGTAGACCTTGTACTTTGCCTGTCTTGTTTCTTGTGCTAAGTGAATGTGACCAAACAGTATTTGCCAGATAAAGAACTGTAGTGATGGAGGAAAACATGTTTTATGTGATACTTATTTGCATGGTGTGCCTGCATCTCAGTGGTGTATTTTCAGACAAGGTCTCTTTGGCTAGGTTGTGGTGCAGACAGCCTTGAGCTCTCATTCTGAATCACTCCAGTGTCTTCGTGCTGGTCTCAAGTGTATATATCTTGTGTGAGAGAAGACATATCCTTGATACTCAGAATTCCATAGAGTAAACTGACCTTTTTAAAGGACTCTCTTTAAGCCAGGTAGATGGGGATTCAGCATTCTGAATCAGACCTGGAACAGACCCATCTTTTATTAATATAATGTCTTCTGATTTACTGCAGGAAGACACTGAAATGATTAAGTGTACCAGCAGTCTGCATAAAATGCCTGGGTGACCTCCGAAGCACTATGATAAATATCAAAGAAAAAATTTTAAACCTGTATGATCAGCTTAAGGAAAATTAAGGCCATATCTCAGTTTGTTGGAAATGCTGTTAAAGTAGGAAGACAGGTAATGCCTGCATAGTGGCAGAAGATCTAGGTCACATCTTTTTCCATGTGACCTAAAATGAATGAGTACGGTGGGTGGAAAGTATCTTTCCACTGGAGTTTGTTTTGCAGTTTTTCTCTTTGGTGGTCTTCCCAAAAGAAAGTATAGGTAAATAGTATAAACAGCTGATTGACCATTGTAAATGATCAGTGTTGTCTGTTCTCTTTAGGGATGCTTACATGTGTACCATCTCCTTTGTTCTCCTTATTCCAAGAAAGAAGCAGTACACATGTAGATAGATATAGATCTTTTGAAAAAAATTAACATCTTCTGATCGCATCTTGCTAAAATCTACCTTTATAGTGCCATTGCACCTTTTATTACAAGATCTCAAAGCACTTAAGAAATATTAGCTAACTAAGCCTCACATCTCTCTTCAGATAAGTGTGATTTGAACCAAATACAATGCCAGCAAACAAGACACTGAAATGGGCTGGACATATAGTCATTAAAATCCTTTAGGAATTACCTGAGTTGTGTAATCTGTATGTTAAAACATTGTTAATCTCAGGTGGTTCAGGAGGTGATGTGGGGCAGAGGCTGCCCACAGATTACTTCTGTTCAGCCTTTGTGGTTTTTTGCAGGGTGGGGCTGGAGGTGAGACTGGCTATTCAACCTGCTCTTCCCGGGTTGTTAAGCATCACCTCCAGTCTGCCCTGTCTCACCTGGTGACTTCTGCTGCTGCTGCTCCTCCTATTCACAAAGATACAGGGATTGTGTGGATGTTGCCATCAGGTGTGAATGAACCCAGGTGCAACCCCCCTGGTGAAGCAGGAGCATCCCAACTCCACTTTGGCCCCACCTTCCTCTGCTGTCCAAGATAAGAACCACAGTCTTGGTGAGCTTTAGCCCTCCTTGGTGTTGTGACAGGCACTGTCCTCAGCCTATGCCTACCCAGCTGCTGCAAAACAAGAGGTGGGGAGAGGCAGGGTGCATATTTATGTGCTGAATGTGGGCGAGTGCATTTGATGGTGCAGGAAGGGTGAGCTGAGTCCAGGCTGCTGGTGAGGGAGAGAGGAAGAGACGCAGCTATTTAAATGGTAGAGCGTAGGCTGCTGCTGTGGGTGCAGAGTTGTGTGTGGTTGCTGCAGCAGCACTTCAAGAGGCATAGCTCCAGCAAGGCGAGTTGACCTTAAAAGAAAAAAGATGAGGCCATAGGCTGTAGATCTGCCTGTGTGCATGCTGAGTTCAGGATATCCTCAGTCTGCAACAGCTGTTGGAATTATGGACATACTTCTGGACAGAAGGAGGTGTACCTGCACTGTGTAGCATATGTGGCATAAATGAAGAATCTCTGGGAAATGTTGAACCTGCTGGGTGTATACTGTGAAGTTAATCCCTGTGCGAACAGTAGGTGTTTATGCAGAAGAACCAGGCATTCAGCAGCCTGGACATGTACCACGAATCCTCACATGCTACCTGAAGACAATTTCCAGCTAGAAAGAGGGAAAAATGAATGTAGGGTAGCTCTAACCTATGCGGTGAACATGTAGGTTAGCATGGAGGCTTCCACCCACATGACCTACTTGTGGAACAGCTTCTTTTCTGAAATAAACAGCGCAATATCATCCATGCCTGTTTGAGTAGGACGTGTATTTCTGTTGGCTGTAAGAAAGGAAGGTACAGTTGTCAAGCCCAGATGGAGGCTTTGAAATATGCATGATAGTGGCAGCTGTGTGTGGGAAGAATGAGTTGAAGTGTGTTGAGGAGGAGGAGGCTTGTTTACTGTGCTACTGTCTTCTTGTAGCTGCAGAGTTGAATGAGGAGAGAAATGCGGAATGTGTTTTATGTCCGTGGATTATTGCTTCACTGTGCTGGACAATTTTTTGCTCCCAATATTCATTATTTGTTTGAAAATTCATAAAGGATCAGTGATTTGCAGTGAAGGAGATTGCAAAGATGTATGGTCAGTATTTCAACCATCCTAGATCCTCATGGATCAAGTCCCTGATTTCCTGATCTGGGCCCTTCTGCATGAAGGTTCCATCTCATAAGCTGGGCTGAGGCAGCTGTGTGCATGCTTTGGAGAGGAATGTGTTGTTCTGGCAGCCTTTCTGATTTTGGAATTTTGTGAGTGCCCTTATTTCATAGTGTATTTTGCAGTCTGTGGTTATGTGAAGGCAAAGCCTACGTACCACTGGCATTTGTGTGTCAGGGCCATGTTTCGTTGCTGCTATAGTCACTGGTTGGCAGTGATGCTCAGGGGTGGCTGAAGGCAGTGTACATTTTTCACATTCCCATCCCAGAGCTTGAAATCAGTATTTTCTGAATGATTCCCCAGTATCTCTTAGAGCTATGTGCCCTAAAAAGCTCTTTGTCTTCATTAAAGTGAATGGTCTAAAAAGAAAGTCTGAAGATCTAAAGTTTTCTCTTAGAAGAATATCAAAAAGGCATGAACCCTAATAACCATTAGAATCAGAGAGTCAATTTTAGTGTCAGGTGTTTTACTTTGTCCTAGTGCTTGGTTTGTTCTGTGCTGTCCTAAGAGCCTTTGCTCTTACAGTCAGATAAGGAGTATCTGCTTCTGCAGAATGCCAGTTAAACATAGATGGCTTCCAGATACACCTGATTTTGAGAGTGGCTGCCATTTTAATCTCTAATCATAGGACAATGACTTCCAAATTTTTATCAGTTGAAAATCTACATCCTAAGTAATTAATCTAATTAGTGCTTTAAGCTAAAAGCTATCAGGCTTACTTTCATTATAAACATCCTTCCTTCCCTCTTCATTTTCTTGTGTGTCTGTGAACAAGCTGTGCTTCATACCTCTGCCATTCATGAGGTATGTCCAAGTATTTTATAAAGAACCACAGCCACAAAAGGAAGCAGTATTAATATTTATCCTTGATATTACTTTTCCACAGCTTTATTTTTCTCACCTCAACTGTGACATGGACAACAGTGTAAAGAGCCAAAGTTAGAGGTCATCAGATGTTTCATATGGCCAGTTCTCAGGAAATTGCATAAGTCTCTAAAATCGGGTTTTCTTGAAGTCATGAAAGGCACTGAATTGATCAAAGTGTAGAACCATCAAAAAGTGAAATTTACAAGTGAATGTGTTGGACAAACACAACATCTTCACAACACTTCAAACAGAAGACGTTGCTGCAAATGGAGTGTGAAAAAAATTACCTGCTTAATTAGTAGTAAACAATCATGGCAGCAAAAGAATTTTAGGTGTTCGTATTCTATTAATCATAGTCCAGATTTGCTTCTAACAATTTTACTTTGAAAATTAGGCTAGTTCTATTATTGTTCTACTCTTTTCCAAATAAGGATGTAACTTCGTTACCACTTGAATTTCTGTGTATTCCTCATCTGGTTTTAAGGCCTCTAGCTTGCACCCTGTGTTGCCATTTACATTTTATCAATATGAGTACACGTTGTTATCATCTGATATTGCTCACATCTTCTCTTCACTTTGTGTGTAAACATAGAGGAGATTGAAGGTTCAAGGCATAGACTTTATCCAGCCTTGGTCTAATTTTCCTTCTTCCATGAAGCAGATACCATTTAAAAATACCTGTTTAATCTGGTAAACAAGCAAACTGAAGCAGTTGTTTAAATTTTTGCACTCCTTGTCAAGATCTGTAACTGAATTTTTTTTTCCATGTTAGAATTATCATATGGGCATTGCTTTATCAGCAAGAGAAAGATGTAAGTGGTGTTCATTTAGAAGTGTGCATGTCTATATTTAAGTATGAGCATTCAAAGATGTCTATAGGGGAGGGAGATAATCAAATCCTGAAGAATTTCTGCCAACTGTCTTCTATCAAGGTCAAAAGGATTATTTAATGAATCTTGCTCAGTCAAGAATTTTGACTGTCTTCTTTCAAAGTGTCCTGAGCTTTAAGATGTCATCACAGGGAGTTAGTAAATTCTCTGGGCTTCCATTTATCTATAAAATTGACAATAAAATTAGCTATTGTTACTTCACTGGATGATATCCTCAGGTAAGATATGATTTTCTACTGCTTTGTAGCTTGTGCTATGAATTCTACTAGGTTTCCTTTTCAGTTTCTTTTAAAGTCCTGGTAAATGTTAAATGGTTGTAGAGACTCTGCTGAAATAGCAGCTGTAATTTTTCTTCAGAGTTTCTTCAAATAAATCAGTAATACAGTATTGTTTAACTGCATTAGAGAACATTTTTTGCCTTAATATATATTGTAGGATATTTTACCAAATGTTCTGAACATCAAGGAAAAAATTAATAAAAGAAAAACAAAACAGCAGCCAAATTTTACCTGACAATATGTAGATGAATTGGTTATGGCCCTTCAGTGTGGCTTATCTGAAAGTCCTCCATGTAGACTTTTTCTATGCTTTCATGTGCCCTATGCTTAGAAAAATGAGGTTTTCCAGAAACTATGCTGCAGTTAAATTTCAGTAACCACCAGCAGTAGTGGAGTACTGTCATGATTTAACCCCGGCTAGCAACAGAACACCACGCAGCCCTCGCTCATCCCCCTGTGGTGGGATGGGGGTGAGAATCAGAAGGGTAAAAGTGAGAAAACCTGTGGGTTGAGGTAAAGGCAGTTCAATAGGAAAAGCAAAAGCCATGCCCACAAGCAAAGCAAAACAAGGAGCTTGTTGCCACTTTGCCTGGGCAGGCAGGTGTTAAGCCATCTTCAGGAAAGCAGGGCTCCATCACTCATCATGCTTACTCGGGGAGGGAGACAAACGCCATCACTCCGAACATCGTCCTCTTCCTTCTTCTTCCCTCTGCTTTGTATAATGAATATATAAATGGCGTGGAATATCCCACTGGTCTCTTGGCTTGTCCTCTCCCACCTTGTAGTGCGTCCACAGCCTCCTCACTGGTAGGGCAGTGTGAGAGGCAGAAAAAGCCTGGACTTGGTGCAGGCACTGCTCAGCAGTTATCAAAACATCAATTTTCATCACTTTACAACACTTGTCTAAAACATAGTCCCATATTACCTCCTATGAAGGAAATTTACTTTATCCAATCCAAAACCAGCACAAGTAGAAATCTCAGAGAACACTGCATATTGTGTGAGATCCATCCAGGGTGTACTACAGGGCCAAATAAAGGAGAAAGATCCCCCCAAACAGGACGAATAATGAGAGTGGTTGAATCTTGTTTGTGGAGTATAGGTAGGCTATATAGAACTGAACTTCTTGTAAGGGGAAAGGTAGCAGCAGTCTTCCTACCACAGTCTTTTTGTTCTTGTTCTTTCTTTTAGCTGAATTTGTCTCTGCAGGCTGAAATAAACGTAATTATGGTGCCCTAAATAGGCGTGAACATTCAGGATTCTAGCTCTAGTTTTCAGGAGCAATGGTGAGGAATGATAGACTCCTTTTGATGCATGTTCAAGGTATTAAACTGGAAGACTCCAGTATGTCAAGACAAACTGAAGTTTTGGGTTCAGATGTTATCAGCAATGGAGAAAATAACGTTGGTTGTGTTTGTATCTTGCCTCTTACATTTTAATTGACAGAAGACTCAACAAAGTGAAAAGAAAATTTCATCCTAGTTTGTTACTGTCTTGTGTATATTGCACACATATATTAACAACCACCTATGACAATTCAAATCCTTAAAGTATTCTCCCAGTTGATAAGCCCTTTCATAACAAACCATTTGCTTTTGGAAAGACTACCTGCAAAACTTTAATAAGCCTTTTCAAGAAATTACATTGGTGCTGTATTTCATGTGCAACTTGCCTGGCTGATACTGAAGTGATAATTTTTTTATCAACATTGTGCATCTTGGTTAAAAGCTGAATTGGTGTTAGTTTGCTGCTAACACCAGCAAGGTGGATCCAGGAAAAAATTCCATGATGAGGACCTCACCAGAGAATGGATAACATCCCTTTAATGTGAACCAGAAGTTTAACATGGTGTGAGTAAGAATTCTTTCTATGACTGAAGAACAATGGACTGTAAAATTACTTGTAAAAGACAAAGCTATTGGTTTCAATGTCTTTTGGTTTTGTGGAGATAGAAACAGATTTTGTACAGTCACTAGAGAGGTTTAAAAGGCTGTTCTGGTATGTGTGTATGTAAAAAACTTCCTGACCTGTTTAGATAAAAAATGTCAATGAAAGAATCAGCTACTTGTCTTCACTCTTGCTGAATGTCAGTAAGGTACATGCCTAAACATGCACAGATAACTCCTCTTTATTCTAATGGGTGAGTTGAGCTTGTCAAGTTGCAGATGTTGCAATCGCAGAATGATTTCCAGATTTACATGGGTGACAACTTTGAATTTATTTTTGTTGTTTCTGTATAAGCATGTAAAATAGCAACCAGGTTTTACTGAGGACCTATTAGTTAGTGATAGTCTAGTATACAATTTTTCACTCAGATCTTCAGTTGGTCTGTGTCTCTTGACTCCTTTATATCCCTCTGAGTAACATGTTTGGAGGCTTACCAGCAGGAAGACATTTATACAAGAGCAAATGCTATTGCTGCAGTGTCTGTTCACCTGCATCCTACTGTGAAGCTTAAACCTGTAACAACATAGAAAAAGTCCTTCAGTAAATTGTTAAGATATAGTTTAGAAGTGTTTAAAATTTTGTGATCAGCTGGAGTCATTCAAGAGATACATGAATTTTGCAAACGAGATTTCATAATCCTTGATGAAACTAAACACTTTCCCTTACATGAAGCCCCAGACTTGATGTAATCATAGGATCACTCACATTGGAAGATAAACCATGAGGTCATCTAGTCCAGTCCCTTGCTCAGATCATGTTCAGCGCTGACCCAGGTTTCCTAGGACTTTGTCCACCTAAGTTCTGACTGATAAGTTGTAAACCTCCACTCTTCTATGAGTACACAGCCATCTCTTTGTGTTATTTTGTGCAGAACTGCTCAATCACGCTATCTGCTAAGGATCTCACTGGTCATAATCCTGTTTGCTGGATGTGTGATAATGTAACACACTCATAACTCCGTCACGTATACCAGTACAGCATATTTTTGGATACTTTTATTAGCGTGTACTACACATCTAGATTTTTCAATAGCGCTTGTTAAATCTAGATGGAGAGTGTGCTATTGAAATTTTTAACAGGAACCACATCACAGAACTACTAAAGGTAATGGTCAAGCACCAGAGTTAAGAGTTTCCTTCAGTATTAATTGCTTTTTTGACAACTCTGCTTTTCTTTACACATGCAGAGAAAGTATTTCTTCTAGTTATTCATTAGGATAGTTCAGTAACTATTTCATTCACACAAAATGAAGAGAAATCAATTCAGTGAGAAACCAGCTGGGAGTTAAAAAGTAGGAAAACTGGTTTTCCTCCTACTCACCTGCAAATAACAATGAGATGTGGGAGGATAATATCTACTGCCTCTAAAATCTTGTAGACCATAGTGAAAAGAAACACTAAATCTGATTTTACTTACTACAGAAAACTTTCCATTTGTTCAGTGTGTGATTTAAATTCATAATGTGTTGTTTTAAGCTGTTCTTTGCATTTGCAACACATCCAAAGTAAGATAATTTATTTGGTTAAAACAGTTCAGAGTTCTGCTTGGAGATATTTTAGTGTATTCCAGCCTATCGCCAGTCATGTTACTTATCTAACAGAAATAAAATAAATGCACACAATTTTAGTCACCATTTCCCAGTATAATAAAAATAAGGTGTGTAGCAAAAACCATAATTTTATTTATTATGGGGAAGTGTTTGTAATTTAGTTACTTGGTTTTGGCCCTTACGAGTCTGGTTACCTTCCCAAACACTGGAGTCCTTTTTTCTGCCTGTGGTTGACTAGGCAGTTGTGTTCAGTGTGATGTTTTTGCAATGTTCATGTTGCATCAATGCCCTAGGCCTTATTTCTCTGCAGTTTTCTTCACCAGAGGCTTAATCCAAAAATGGCAAGATGTGCAGAATGTAGCAGTCTGCTTACTAAGTATATCTTACCACAAAGGAATTGCTTTTGTTTTAGTTTTGTCCAGCTACGGTAGTGTTTCCTGTATATTTTTCAAGCTGAATTTAAAGCGCTGGTTTGGGTTACAGAGGAGTAAATTGCTGTGGATTTGTCTGCTTTGCTCTTGGTTGCTCCTCCAGTACTATTATGCAACAGTGAAGTTAACAGATGTACTATTTTGCCTTCTTATGAAATAGCCACTGGTAGGGAACATCTCTATTGTAAATCTTACTCCTCTTTTTGATCTAAATAAATATGATGGCCTATGAAAAAAACAGATATGAAAAACCTCTTTTATTAGTTTTTAAAAAGATTACCATTAATAAGAGTCAAGAAGTTAAAATCAAAGAAGAAGACTTCATTGTTTTGGAGGACTGAGATGGATTTTATTAAAGATAGTGAGCAATTTATTGGTCTCTGCTTCATGATTTTTGTTTGGTTTTAAAAAATGTATAGCTTGATAGAAATATTGCAATATACAATCAGTTTATACTGCTGAGTAATGTGCATTGAGCTCACTTAGGCTGGTTTATGACAGTTCCATGTAAAGCACCCTTTCTATATGACATTTAGAATCATTTAAGTAAGAGATGGATAAGAAATAAACAGATCATCTCTTTGATCAGTTTCAAATTTCTCCTAAATATGATAAAGGTCTGATGATACCAAAGGAAAAGTCATATCTGAAGCTGGCTGTATCTAGCAGCAAAATAGTTGCAAATTGACTGAGTGTTATTAAGGGAAAGCAACTCTAGACTGAAGTATATGAGATCCTTTCAGAATCCTTCTCTGATTTCTTGAGTTGTTTAGAGAGGCCAGAGGCCGTCTAATACTTTCTCCATCTTCAGTCTGAAAACCTGGGAAGTGGTAATGATGAAAAACAAAATCAGGGTAGGAAAATATCTGTAGAGAGGCAATTATAATGCTGTAGTTATGCAGACTGATTAATTTTTTTAAGCTAACGACACTTAAAATATGGGCATCATGATATGATAGTTATCTTTTTACCATAAAAAGTCAATGAACACATGGTTAAAATATGACCATTTCTGCTGTCGATTTTTTGAGCTTATTTTTCAAATTGACTATGGATTAATGTGCTAACCTTGGCATTGATACAGATGTTGTAATTATAGACATGAAATTCCTGAAGTAATAGTTATATATTAATGATAATACTGCTGTATTGCAAGGCTGTATTATACTTTGCTTTTAGATGAAGTACATGTTTTGACTAGATTCACAGCTGGATAAACCCTGCTTCTTTAAAAGAAAACCCTTTGCAGGGAAGCACAATGTGCTTTTACTTTATTTACTGCATGTATGCAAGTTGATGATTGGATGTCAAGCATTTTATAAATCAAAGCACTGTTTAATTAGTATTTTCCCCTAAAAGATAGTACAATTTCATATGAAGGCAAGCTGTGGTATTTTAATTTGGAGTCAATGTGCCTTTTCTGGGTTATTGTTTTGTTTCAGTGTTTTCCACTCAAAATAAGATGTTTGCCTACCTGTATTCAATTTTCCGTACTTGTAGGTTTTATTACCTTTTTTTTTTAGTTATCCATTTTGGATATTTTGGAAGCAGATACAAGCAATGCCTGCAGTGAGTCAAATAAAATTTCGTGGTACTCATAACAACTCTCACTGTGTTGGAAGTGCTACTACACTAAGGATGCTGTTCTTTGAAATGTAATACAAATTTTGATTGCACTGTGGCTGCACATGCGTTCCCTAAATACATAAGGAAAACAATTTATCAGAGCACTAGTGCCAGCAGAGTAAGTTAACACACATCTGTGTGGATATTGTGGGAGATCACTGCTGAGCGATGTCTCATTAGACTGAAGGTCATCAGTTAGATTTTCTGGTAAAATATTATTCTTCCTGAGTTGGCATCAGAAGTAGTAACCAATAATTGCAGGTAACCAACAGAAGTAGTAATGAATGTAATTTTTATGATCCATATAGTTCCATTTCAGTTGTCTGCTTTTCAAAATCTTTTTGAAGTAGATAGAAGACATTGCTGGAGCTGTAATGGAGTGGACTTTGCAGTCAATAGGCTAGGCACCCAGCCAGTTTGTAATTCAGTGAGACACAATACATTATCTGTTTTGACAGTCTTCATGGCTAAATAGTCTGGCTCTTGTAATACCTAACTGTTTATAAATAGAAATGAAGAAGTCAAATGGTCTGATCTTGACAGCAAACTTTGGATATGGCCAGAGTTCACATGTGCTTCTTCCCTTCAGTGGAGTGGGAAGACCAAAGTAAACTGATGGAGTTAATTGGAACTCTAAAAACATCTCTGGCATGTGTTTTCCTTGAGGTTTCAGTAATGCATGAAAAAATTTGATATTTATGAGCTCTGCAGAGAGACATGTAAAATATATTGGTTTTTTCACCAAGGAAAACAATTCTTCTAGTGGCACAATGGTACAGCATTCACGAAGTGCTGTACTTAGAAGAGTGGCTGTCCAGTTTGCATGTTGTGTGGAGAAGGATGGGATAGGAGGAGGTAATTCTGGTTTCTGATTCCTATTTCTTCCTCCATATAAAGCATTTTATCAGATAGTTTTCCTGGTGAAACAGGCAAAGGGCTGGCACCTCATTATAAGTTCCAAAGACATCTGTGGGCTCTCTCCTATGCTAGCTTGACTTATGAGGAAAGGTAGGCATCATACCCTTTGATACTGTCAGTAATACATATCTTCTTGAAGACAGGAATTATTCTTTAAGCTCATTCTGGGTTGAAATGGATGTAGGAGGTACATCCACTAGCAAGTAACAGACTTTGATACTGCATAAAAGTTGATACAAAGAATTTGTCTTTTCCTTCCCCCTTGTGTTACAGTATGAAGTCCCAAAAGAGAAAAACACCGGACTCCATAAAGCCCCTCTTTGGGCTTCAAGCTGTGAGTGCTCATCTCACACGAGAAATTGACTGAGGTCACTTAAATTCTGCATGTACTTGCCTTGCAGGAGAGGTTGGGATTCCAGACATACTTATTTTCCTTACTGTACCCGGCTTACTTTTGCTTTAATTTCACGCCGCTTTATGGTCTACTCCTTGGAAATTAGTGTTGTGTGGGAGCTGTGGTTTCCACTTTAGTCAGGTGTCTAAAAACCCTGTGAGTGTTGCACCTGAACCTTCTGGTGGATACAGGCATAATCCAAACCAAGCTTTCCTGAGTGTGAATAAAACAGCTCCTTGTGGAGGTGCTCAAAATACAGGTGGACTCAGCTCTGCATTGAGTAGTTGGCGTTGCTTTCATGACAGAGGGGTGGAAGGGTCAGGCTGTGTCATGTAAAATCTGTAACATTTCTCTGAGCCACGATTCTTGGCTGATTCAAAGCTAGAGGTTGAACATGACCCCGTCTTGCTGTTACTCAGAACTGAATGTTTCAAGACCGGCTTTCTGATAGCGGCTGGTCAGGAGCTGTGCTCCTGGACTCTGGTGCGAAGTTTCGTGTTGAGTGGTTACAGGTGGTTTGGACTGGAGAGGTCCTTGTTCTGTTCCAGTGGTGTCTAGGCCTGGTGCTGCAAGGGGCTACTGCCAGATTATAAGTAAATGGGCATGGTCCAGAAACCTCCAATGTTTATGAACATTTTCTGGGTAACCAGCTTTTTTGTTTCATGAAGAACAGGGCAGAATACTGGGAAGTATTTACCAAGCGTTTTGGGAAAAGAGTATGTATTCTGCAAGCCAGAATTAGAGGTACCTTACATAAAATCGAACAGTGACATCAGACACATTTACTTGGGCCAGTTCTCTTGTGCTCTAGGGTAATGTTTTAAATACGTGTGGCATTTCATTGTGGCCAGCTTATGTGGTGGTAGGCTCTCATTTTCTTGAGACCATTCTGGTCCATGTTACACGCACATTGGTTTACGTGTTAGCTAGCACTCTTGTGTTGCTGTTGTCACTGTTGTGACAATAAGGCCGGTTCTGATCAGGGGATGATAGAAGTGTCCATCTCAAGTATCCTTGTAACAGCATTTTCAGCTGGTTTGGATGAGAACTCTCCAAACTCTGGTTTGCTCCAACCGCCCTGGATTCTGTTGTCAACACTCCAGTGTATGCATGATGACTTTTTAGTTAAAATTGTCTCATCTGTGTGCAAAAAATTGCCCAGTTCAATTATTTACGTATCTAAATAGATAAATAGTGTCAATTAGTTCACCATTTACTTCACACCTGCAAAGCAGGACCTGCCTAGGTTGTTCCCAGGACTACTGGGAACTCCCTGCCTCCCCAGTCCCTGACATGCAGTTGATTATCTTGTTAACAGGGACTAGGACTGCCTGTGGAGTTCTTTTATCGATCCCTCAGACCTCTAGTGGAGCTGGGACTGCCCGGGGCGGGTTCCAGTAGCTATCAGTCAATTATCTCATCTGTACAGAAACTAGCTGGGGAGTTCCCGGGACTGCCCAGGGAGTTCCTGTGGGTGACTCAGCACAGCCAGCATGTGCAGAGGCACAGCCCTTGTCCCCAGCTGCATTACAATTACAGCTGCCTTGTTAATTGGGAGTGCAGGTGTGTGTATCTACCTGGTGCATGGAGCAGGAGTGTTGGGAGGACCAAGAGGTGTCACAGAGGCCATTTGATGTTTGGGCATGTCCTGGAGTGTCCTGCCCGGCTGACTGTGTTCTTTGGTAGGCACAGAGGGACTATTTTTTCATGCCAGGCTGCCGTGTTTACAAGCTTTTCCACAGTGCTTTTCCTGCCGTGGAGAATCGAAAACACCATGCTCACTGTCACCAGAACCACACTTCAGCAAAGGTCTCTTTACTGGAGTCATTTGCTACTTTCTTACCTGCTACAACAGATGTTGTTTGAGCCTCCTGTGTCTTACAGAAGAAAGGGCAATTTACTGGTAGTGCTTACTGGTTAAAAAAATATGTTTATTGCTGATGGAGAGCATCTAAATCTCATGGATTTGGAACCTGGTCTGATGTCAGATTGTTGTCATAAAGTGGCTTCCCATAATATGTAAGGGGATATAAATTTAAACTTCCTTATAGTTAATCTCCTTCTTCTTTTGCAAATGAAATAATAAATTGTGAGCAAGCCAGAAGTACAGTAAACAGCAGAGTCTGAAAGGTTAGTTTGGAAACTCAAGAAACAATTGACGTTGGTTAGAGTAAGAAAGAGTGAGGGAGGTATGAGCTATGTCTGTAATCAGGAGTGTGTAAGGCAAGATAGGGCTCCATGTTGTTTTCTTTTTCAGGCCTCTCTCTCCAAAGACAGTCTCCATGGAGCACATAGAGTGGTTGTGCTGCTTCTACTCAGTGACCTGTCCTATGGGGATGCTGAGAAGCCAAGTGTACACCACATTGAAATTGCAGCATGTCGGACTTAGTCATATGAAGCAGGTGGAAAAATTAAAAATATATGTTCACAACTTGTGTTGTTCAAAATCAGTATTTGCTGTATGAACTGTGATGTAAGAACAGTGAAGGTGGGAGTGGTGTAATGGACAAGAAGGTCTCCAAAGGTATTAGAGACCTTGGTAACTCCAGTTTGTTGGCAGAAATAGATCAGCTGGTCAGAATTACACTATCAAACTATTAAAGGCACAGTACACCAAAGAAGATCTTTGAAAACTTTGATCACTGGGAGCTGCATATGAGTAAAATACTAGGATTTATGCTACAAGTAGTGTGGCTGTGTTTGGAGGGAGTGAAAAGGTACGTGCATTGAAAATGGCTGTTTCTATAAGAGTGAGTGTAGGTTCGTGGAAAATAGCAGTGATATAATGCCTGAGAAGTGCCTGGGGGTCAGGGCACCTGAGTTCATCCCCGGGGTCACCTGCTGACTTGCTGCCTTGGCCAGCTCATTTCCCCTGTCTTGCTTTCACAAACAACAATCAGGAAACAAATCTTTAATTTCCTTTGAGATTGATTCACAAGAAAGACAATGAAAGCAGGAAAGTGTTATCTGTGGTTGGAATGCCACACACCTAGTGAACGCTTAACCCCTGCTTGTATTATTTAATTTAACTGCTGTTAGTTTATATCGGGGTTTTCCCATGGTTTCTTTAGAGATGTAAGATAATGAGATTTTTTTTTTTCTCCTGAAATGCAACTCTTTACAACAGTGTCTTGCTTGAAGTGTTGTGTTAAGAAAAGTCTTGTTTATGAGGACGGTATAACACATTAAATCACCTTACATTGAACCACATGCTTTATAATTAATGTACAAAATTATGTCCTGTCTTTTTTTCAAGTGGAGCTTGAATAGCAGCATCCTTTGCTGTGGTCTAATTGCAGAAAATCCTTATCTTAGTAATAACTATTTATTAATGTACTTTACCTGCCTGTCATAAATTACCATTTAGCTGCTGCAGCGGTGCACAATGGAAGAAAAGTTTAAGCAAAAGCTGAAGGTGAGCCTGATCAGAGATTTGAGCTGTTTTTCACAATGTGAGTTTGCAACTGACTTGCTTGTGTATTGTTGGTAGGCTGGGTGAAGAAGTGGGATAAAGCTCTCAATTTTTCCTTCGCTTACCTTCCCTGGAGAGATGGAGAATTGCCCAACTAAGATGATATCACTTAAAAGCCTGTCTTCCTGGACTAGTGTGTGGAGTCATTCATTACTATTTTCACAGTGCTCAGGAAACAGACCTTTAAAACCTTTTATTTCCTACAGCCGTAGTAGGGCAGCACTGAGGTTGCTGTGTCTCAGAAGGTTGTAGTGACTTTCTCATTTCCAGCTCTGTCACCATGTTGCTGAGATACATCTGTAATGGCCTTATCTAAATTCAGTAATTTAGAAGGCAGCTATTACCTTATTCATTAAAAAGGGAAGAAATGGAAAGCAAAATCAGTTACTCTTTGATCTGTCAAAATTGCTTCCCTGTAGAGGTTTTCAAACTATTTCTAAACGCTGTAAAGGTGGTGCAATGCAGAAGTTTCCAGGGTTTTTATGAAAACCATTTATTTGATAAAGTTTTGTACTTAATAAAATGTAGTTTCTTTTTTGGAGTAATTAACTTACAAAGTGGTAGGTGCTTTCCAGCCATTGGAAACCCTATCCTAAAGCTCATTTTAGCACAGACAGCTGCGGAACAAGTCTTAGCTTCCTAGCTAGCTATCCCAAACATTGTCTAGAGAACTGCTATTCCTGCCTTGACTGCAAGGGCACTGCTGCAGAGAGTGTACCAATCATGCTGAAATGTGTAAAATTATCATTTTAGCCAAAATAATGACATAACCTTCTGAGCAGTGTATAATCCTAATAAGATTAAGCTTTACCAAAGAAAAACATAAAATATATAACCTAATAAAATCATAATCTGTTCTGAATAAACTGTATTATACATGTTCGCTGAATGGATTATATAAATTTAATGAAATTACACTGTCTTATAAGCAGGATACAATAAGTAGTAATGGCAGCTTTTCTATACACAGTATAAGAGAGCAAGGAAGGAGATGGGGATTATTAGAAAATGAGTTTTGTCAAAACAATTAAAAAGATAAGGATAAAAATAGAATAATAATTTCTTAAGTACTGTAACAATGAGCTTCATGCTTCTTTGAGTGTATGAGCCAAGATCAAAGTAAGATATACAAACATCTAAGAGGAAGACTGACAGTGGTGGAGAGGAATGACACAGCTAAAATAATTGCTAAAGATTCAAGAAATTATTGTACTTACTAAGCATCAGTTCAAATTTTTATTCCTATTTCTTTTGTACATTGAATATTTGTCCATTCCATCTCTTCATTCAATACATGGTAGTGGATTCCAGGCTGTTAGCACTTCTGCACCAGATGGCATATACTCTGTCATGCTGGGCTCATGTTAGAAATGTCATCTATGCAACTCAGCTGAGATAGAGTAGCACTTTAAAATTAATTCCTCAGTTGTCCACTATGGATTTTTTGTTTTTTTGCTGCGGGTATTACACTCATGTAAAAAGAATAAAGATGCTTTTCTTGCTGTCAAAAAATACAGCATTTCCAAGTATTTTTTATAGTGTACCATATTTCAGTTTAGTTTGCTGTAGTAAGGAATATTTGTCCTTACAGAAGTACAAAAAGTATTACGAAAACTGCTTTTAAAACTATGTCAGCACAAATACATTGCCTCTCCAAGAACTGTGCTGCATGTTTTTGGAAACCTTTATGAGACAGTCAAGAACTAGGCTAAGACAGAAGGATCTGAGACTTAACATTTCAAGTTAGTGTAACACAGTAAAGGATTTTCCTGGGTTAAGTGGAGGGAAGATGAAGAGAGAAAGGAAGAGCCTGTTGAATTGCTTTTCTGTCTGTCCAGATTAAAACACATCTTGCATTCCCACAGGTGGAATTTTAAAAGGCATCTCTTGTCATGGAAAGACAAGATTTTGTTATCACACACAGCTTAGTCCCCATTCCAAAGCTTCATAATAGGTGCCTAAGCACCAGGATTTAAACAGTGTAGCACCTATAAAAACTAGAGCCAAGAGTCAAACAATTTTCTCTTTCATGCATATTAATTTCATAGTAGATTTTATTCTTTTGTATATCTATAAAATCTCAATGGTTTAAAACCCCATCCTTGGTTATATTTGGACAATACTGGTTGGCTTCAAAGAAAGAGACCACAGGAGGTTATGTAGAAAGTAAAGGATTATATTTAAAGGAGTCCTTGAACTTACATGGTATGGTGAGGCGTTAGGCATGTTTTATAAGCTGATTCATATCATATGACTAAACCATGAAAATTAAGTTAAATTTCCTACTAAGGACTAGTCTTCATGTGCAACATCCTGGGTAGAAGAGCTGTCCCCCTACCAAAGGCCGTAAAGGGAGACAGGAGTCATTGGCTTGGATGAGCACAGTGCTGGACATTTAAAAGACTGTCCCTTTATCCAGTCACTGAGATTCTAATGGCTCTTCTGATAGAAATAAGTGTCGTTTTACTAGTGTAGTTTTTAGTTCTAATTTGTGTAAGTAAAAGAGAAAGGAGGGATAGGAGAAATATTTATTTCAAGATTGCTAACCAGTAAACAATATAAAATAGATGGCAGTTGCATCAGCTATTCCTTTGGCTTATTCTGTTTTCGTTCCTTTGTCTGTTAGTTTTCTTCTCTCTGTGATACATTTGTTTTCTCAAGCTACTGGCTTTTAGTGGGCCAGAGGCTGTTGCTTTTCTGTGTTGAAGTGGCCTATGTTGTTGAAACCTGCTTAAGAAGCAAAGCAACCTAAATCAACCACGGCGCTGCAGCTGGTGTGGAAGAAGATGCGATATGAGCTTTGCCTGCTTGCCTCAGTTTACTGTCAATGAATCTTCTGGGGTAATGCTTCTGTTTTACCTCTGGCCTTTGAAATACAAGTCTTTTTCCCTACTCCTTGCACAGAAATAATGATTCCGAGTAGCACACAGTGCATTATCGTGGTGCTTGCACCTTAATTAATTGTAGGTTTAGTGGTTAGATTATTACACTATATTTTAGCACTTAAAAAGCTGCTGCTTCTTGCATTTATTTCTTTATGCCTCTGTTTCATTTGCTTTTTTCTTACCTGAAGTCCATAGCTTCTCCGATACAAAGGTACAGCACTTGATTACATGTTGTCCAGCTTCCCCTTGCTATAGAAACTAACAAAGATACAGCGAAGAGGGAGAAGCAACAAGAATAAAGCAGTGTGCCTGTGAGTAATGGTGGAATGGCAATGGACGAAAAGAATCAGTACCTTGATGCAGTCAAGAACAGTAACGTATTTATTAAGCAGCTACAACCCGTGACTTCATTCAAAGCATTTTCTATTAAAAATACCTTGTTATTTCCCACCTACCCTAGACCTGCTCTGTGTGTTGCAGCTACAGATAACTGAGCTGTCGTTACAGGTTTCAGCCTGTCCACATGTGGCCACAAACAGCCCAATATACACGACTTAAAATAGTATTCTTAATTGCAGAAGCATAGTTCATTTTAACAGCAAATAATGATGTCTAGAGGCTGGGGAAATTAAAGCTAAGGTGACAGTAAGCAGTAATAGATACTCCAGGGTTAAAAATAATTTTCCATTGTTTGAAGATGAAAATCAGACCATGTTCTGTATATGACAGATTGTAAAATCTGAAATACAAGAGAAATTACAACTTTCAGCAGTTTGATTTTGCATGCTGGTAGGGCTAAACTTCCATCTTCTTGTGGAAATGCAGCATGTGTCTTAAGCCTGAGGGGTTTGATGGGTCAGGTTGTGTCTGCCCCCCTCCTATGACCTGGTGGCTTGTCCCCAAGGAGGTGCCTGATGCCCTGTGGCTGGGACAGGCCCCATGCCACTGGCTGCCGTGGTCCTGGCTGGGGATGGGATGGGCCCTGGCTACTCCCCTGCCTCTCCCAGCCCCCAAGAATCACTGAGGACTCCCTGACACCCTTCTGTGAAGTAGTCATCCTATAGTATGGGTTATGTTTGGTTACTTACTGCTTTTTTTGTTATTTCTTGTGGATTTTTGAGTGTTACTCCAATCTTTTATTCTGCCAGTGCTGTCTATTTGCCAGCCTAGACTGATGTCTTATTTCAGAGGGCTACATGAAGTCAGTGCTGTTTAATCTCGAAAATGATAACTTGAGGACAGTGATTTTTCATAATCACAGGTAGGTAGTGAAAAAATTACCCTTGAATAGTAGTAGTGCTTACAGAGACTTCCCAGTTATTCTGCCCTAAGCTCTAAGGAGTGTTTCTGATTATGAGAGTGAACTTGAAAGAGAATGAAATTATAGATTCAGTGAATTTAATGGGGGGATTTCTGCCTTGATAAGACTAGTAACAGAAATTTCATAACCTCAGTTGTGCAGAGATCTTGTCTGCACTGTGGAGCTCCATGGCATGGGGGAGAAGGGAGTCTTCATGCCCTGGAAATAGGTTTATGAGGAAATAGGTTTTCTGTTTGACTCCTGAAGTCGAGCTAGGGGGACTATGAGAAGGTTATTAGCTGCAGTCGTGAAATGAACACCTTGTGAAAAAACTGTCCTACTGAAGCAAGTCTTTATTTTCTTGTAGTAGACAAACATGTACAATTGGTTTATTCTAATTGTTCATAAGGAACAATCTTTTCTGATATGTAATTGAGTACATCTCACTGTTTGGCAGAGTTCTGGACTGCTCGGTTTCATCTTCTGTTTATAGCTTTTTTTTTTTTTCCTGCAGCAACTTCACAAATATTTTCTCTGCTCTGAGTTTTGTTTGCTGACATCCTTTAGATAGCCTTTCTTATGATTTGTGATTACATTATCACAGTTTAAATGTACTGTAGTATCAGCTATAGTGGCAGTGGACCCTTTAGGCTTCTAGGAGAAAAGGGGATCAGCAGTAAGTATTTTGTACCTGTTCAGTTATTTTTTTGGGATTGCATATTCTGCTTATAAGTTTCTGATTCTATCACTGTTACATTATATTGGGAAGGTGTGTCTGTTTTCTGTCAAATTTGTCATTTTCTAAATCACTGTTTTCCTTCAAGCTCTAGTTAGAGGCAAAATTGGAAAGTATTTCCTCTGAAATCCTGTTCCTGCTTACATTTCCAAGGGGGAAAAAAATGTCAGCTGTTTGTTTAACAACTTAAGGATGTTTCACATATAGATTCACCATCTGCAGATTTTCAGAATGCGGTCTCTCTTTTGAAAACTTGATCCTAAATCTGACATAACACCAGGGCACCTTGGAGAACATTGTTTAGAGGGAGTTTCTACTTCCTTGCTGTGATTTTTTCACATCTCTAAGACAGAATTCACACTGAGGAGCATGGACTTTAAAAATTTGTTTCATACCAAAAACCACTAGTAGCTGCATGCTATGCTTTTCCTGTGCCAGACTCACAAAGGATGGAAATCATTACTGATTCTGTTTAATTAATGCTGCTGAGACTCATGCAGCTCTGGAGGTCCTCACTCTAATCCTAAATGTTGATAGGTGTCAGAAGAGTTTTCTTGTTCATTCTAGAAAGGAAATGGAGGAGGAATGCATTCTAGAAGGAATAGAGTAAATATATGTACATTATTTGTGTGAATAAGCTGTAACTGTTCCTTCCTGAACATGATACAATTTTTTCGTTGGCTCTGAATGTTCTCGAATAAAGATGTAATTTTCTCTTTCCTATATGGATTTTTATTTGTTAATCTTTTTGTAGAATACTCTGCTTCATATCTATCCTCTGAAATCTTTGGGTTTTTCTTTCCCTGTAGGAGTTTTCACTTATTCCCAATGATATCATTATATTTTTTCTTGAAGCTCTGTGTTCATAATAGGATAATAGGGAGAGAAGTTGTTGGGTTTGTGATTGATTAGTGGATGTACAATCTCAATTCCCTTGGAAAGTGGGCATGTGATTGTTTGAGTCTGTTTCTTTGGAGAGGGACCGTTTCAGGGAATTGTAGTTAGAGCTGCAAACAATCCATTAGTCACTCTTCCAAGCCCTGCCAGCATAATACTGTTCCCTGCAGTACATTATTGAGCATTTTGTCCAATATTGGTTTGAGTGACTCAAGCCATGAGGCTTCCACCACTTCCTCTGAGAAACTGTTTCATGGTCTGACAGAGCTCACTGTTAGGAAATATTTCCTGGTACTCAGCCTAAACTTTTTAACACCCAGATTGATCTCATTGCTGTTAGGTATACTTTTTTCCCCAGTTCTGTCTTGTTTGGCATTCACACTCTTGAGTGAATAGTAGATGGTATTGTATCTCCTCATAAGTCAAGCAAATGCATAATTAGTTCTTCTATTTCAGCTCTCCAAATAGGCCATCTGTTTGGTGGAAAACAGGGCTGAATATGGGAAGGGTTTTTTTTTTTTTTTAAGTGCTTGTTTCAAACAAATAATATGAAAAAGTGCAATAGGAGTTCTTATGTAGCTCCAAGAAGCCCCAACTTACATTTAAAAGGCTTTTCAAAAATTATGTAGAAGTCGGTGACTTTTCCAGGCAGTCATTTGAAATAGTAATACCTTTTTCTAGCATGGTATACAGCTCTAGCACTAATAGTCTGTCACATCTCATGGCTTCAGGGAATGTTTTGTAATGTTGCTTCATCTATTTATCAAGCAAATTATATGTAGCTACAGCCTGGAGAGGGGAGAGCAATGGCAGCAGAATTGCAATCAGATCCAGGGACCATTTGAGTGTTTGTCTTTCACAGCTTTACAGCCAGAATTTACAAGTGTTTGGGTCATATAAGGATTGCTGAGGAAGGAAATGTGCTTTAATGCATCCAATCATTACACAGCTCTGGATTTCTTCATAGTAGCCAACAGCTGTTTGGTGTTTCTTTCCTTCCATTCTTCTTTCCTTCCTGCCTGTCTGTCTTATTATAAATTCTGCAAAGATGTATGCAGATAATAAATTTTATTTTGCAGAATCTGGATATGTGCTATTCTTATTACTTATGAATTGTCTTCTGCTTGGTCAGAGACTCCTAGTCTGTGGAACACTTAGGTTTACAATAAGACTTCTAAACTAGGACTCCATGCTTGCATTGAAAAACATGCAGTATGAATTTTAAGCCTATGTTTATGTTTTTTGACGAATCACTGTGTAATTTGGGAACCAAGCCCATGTTTTGTTAATTTTTTACCTGAGATTACCTGATGTGTGTGGGTTTGTGACCCAGGCTTCCAGCTTGGGGAGTAAACAAGCTGCGTGCACTTCCTCTGAACTGTACTAGAAAGGATGTGCAAGTCCTCAGGCAAGAGCATTCCTGAGCTAACTTACTACAATTTTACTAAACTAATTAAGGAAGAAAAATGCAGTGATCAAATTAAAATCGAGCCAAGTTTGAACCAAATCGGTGGGTTCAGGTGATTAACAATTTAATATAACAGATAATCTTACATTGCATACGAATATGTAAATGCAAAAAAAAAAGAAAAATCAGGTAAATGACAGTCTGCTATCAGCAAAAGAAAGTGAATAACTCCTGCAGCTTTCTTGTTCTATCATTTACTACCTGAGATGAAGTAGAGATAGATTAGCTGAAGCCTGGGCCATGTGCTGTGTCTGTTAGGAAGTCTCAGGCACTTCCTTCACCTTTGGGTGGAGTGTCTGAGGCTGGCAGAATCTCCAGGAGAGAACTCCTGTCACAAGGGAAGGAAACACTGATTTCTTTCCTTTCTTATAGGGAGCATTCCACATTCGGCACTTTTCTGCCTCAGGGGCAAATGATTTGGGGATGAGTTGTGTGGAGTGACAGAGGAAGGGGTGGCTGCAGTTCAGTCCCCAGCAGGTGGCACATATCTGAGTTGAGGGTGAAAAGTCCCACCTCTGGAGTGGTCCTTCCACTCACAGTAATTCCCCCTATAGATGAGGAGCAAGGTGCGTGCAGGACTTTGAAGCACACGTAGCTTTTATGTGAACAAACTCTACCCATATTTAGGGACTGAGGTATTCCCACTCCCCATGTCAACTCTGGGGCAATATTCCTCATGTGTGCCTCTGTCTGACCTGCTCCCTGCAAAAGGGCTGGTCTTCTCTGCATTCAACTGTGTGTTCCCCTTCCGTGCAGGTGATCCAGGCTGTCTTCTTCGGGATTTGTGTCTTGACTGACCTGTCCAGTCTTCTCACTAGAGGGAATGACAGTCAAGAGCAAGAGAGGCAGCTGAGAAAACTCATTTCCCTCCGTGACTGGATGATGGCTGTTCTAGCTTTCCCTGTTGGAGTGGTAAGTACAGTGTTAATCTGTGCATGTCTTTGCAAACTGGGTGAACAGTGTTACTTACTGTTTTCTTCCTGAAAGGCTTTCCCATCTCTGTGCAAAAGACTACACAGAAGGGGAAAAATGGTACAGAAGATTCTACCACTCTCTTGTTTTTCACAGGTATAAGGGAACAGAATATACTGTGTTTGCTGAAATAATTTTTGGTTCATTAAAAAAAAAACATGTTACAATAGGAACCTGATAGTGCAAGTAATTTAAAATGTATATTGTACCAGCAGCATCTTGAGATTCAATTTAGACCTTTTCTGCACCACATGTCATCATCAGGAGTAGTAAAAGTGCTGACTGTGGCATGTTTTACACCATAATGACCTGAGGGAATTCGGGCTGTAAGCCATTCCGACATGGGCAAGAATAGAAGCAAAAGTCCAGGTTGCTCCCTGTTAATCTCATGGGGGATTCAGAGCTAACGGAAGAACTGAGGTAGAAAAGCAGGCTTTTTGTTAGTAATGTTAAAAAGCACACAGAAGGTATGTAAAAATATGGGGTTGACATGTTTTCTTCAAAAGAAAACTATTCTTTGGATCAGGTCTTCCTCTGCTGGGACATTGCACATCACTTTCAATAGCAAGATGTGCTGAATGTCTTTACATAGCTTATAAAGCAGCTGAAAATCCAGAATTTTATGAGTTTTTACATGGAAGTGTAATCTGTGTCAGTCTAGTTCTAAGCTTAGGTTGCATTACAACAGTGTGTGAACATTTAATTAAAATTGCTGCTTTTATTGTAATTCAGGATGTAACTTTAATTCTCTTTTTTTATTTCAGTGTGCTGTAATTCAAAATAAACTCACAAGAAGCAAATTTTTTTATGGACTATTAGAAAGCTGTATGAGATCTTAAAAGTTGTACTTTCACAAAAGCTGATCACTTTCTGTCAGTTAACAGCAGTTAACATATCAAGCTATCATTTATAATTTCATGTAGTCAGAGATGCTTCATTAGAATTTCATTTCACCCTTTATGTGGAATTTCACAATACATAAAGAAATACAGAATGCTTTTGCAAAGTTACAATGGGCAAAGCATATGGGAAACACTGCAGGTACTTCTTTGATAAAAACCCAGCTGGTAGCCTGTTGTGGTAGCTTATTATGCTTGCTTGCCTGTCTTTTGGGAGCTGCCACAATTCATGTTGGGGTAGCAGACTGCAGTTTTCCAGCAATGGTAGAGGAGACTGGATCACCTAACACAACTATTGGAAAACCTGTGTGTAGACAAGTTTGCAAATATGCATTTTATGGGTGCAGAGATTCATGTTACAATTGTATTTTTAAGGGAGATGGGGAGTTAGAAGTAGTTGTGGTTGTGATTAGCAACAGATGCATTCCCTACTGTGTTGATACTGGAAGTGGAAAAGGAGAGAAACATCACACTATTTGTCTGTGTTTAAATAGTTTAAGTGCCTTTTTCACTCTAGAAGTGTACTCCTTCACATGCATCAAAGCACACCCTCCTTGGCTGTCTTACGCCTCTCAGGAATCAGGGGTTCTTCCCTGCCACTGTTCAGCTCCATATTGTTGTCTGCATGCTCCTCCACTCCTGCAGTGCTCCTGACCTTGAAACTTTTCAAGATCTTGGAGAATTTCAGCTTTGCTATGTCGTGGCAATTCGGAGCATTTCTTTTCAGGCGATGTTTCTCTTGCCACCAGTATGCAAAGAATCCCAGTTAGCCACTGCCTGCACTACAAGTGTTGTTGCAACATTTACAAATTAGCAGTTCCCGAAAGATGTGTTGCATACCTGGAGATAGCTACTTTCTCCAAGGTTTCATATAAGACCTTCTGTCTTAAACAAACACAGTAAGGAATGGCCGTGCTCATTGTACAGATACGCTCCATTTCCAAGAGTGACCTTTCTGTGGTGAGGGGGAAGGATTGTTTACCACTTAAAAAATATTACAAAGAGATCCTAAATAGGTTGTTTTCATTGTTGTTTCTTCTCCTGGCTACTGAGAGACAAACAGCAGCTCCTCATAACTTTACACTGGTCTCAGCTCCTTCCTGAAACCTGATCCTCACCAGCAGCTGAGATCTCACCGCACTGCAGCTACCACTTGCCAAAGCCTGGCCAGTGCCTGAGAGACTGCTAGGCACTGCAGGCTCTGCTTTGGTGGGATTATGGATATGGAGAGTGCAGAGCCCAAAAGTAGAAAACATCTAATGCAGATTTTTTTTTTTGTCTGAAGAGCTATTTATGTGGAAGAAAATAGGCCATGAAATTTTGCTATGATGGAGGTTCTCGTTAGAAGGAAGTATTGAAAACCAGTGTCTGCAGAAAAAAAGTTCCCTTGTTTCTCATATTCTTTTAACAGCTTTCTCACTCCTGGAAAAAAAAAAGAAAAAAAAAGAAAATAATTTGAAATGCAAACTTTCTTTCCTTGAGACTCACCCACCTAGCTCTCCATGGAGCTTCTCAGTGGTTTCCAGTAATGGCACAAGGGAACCTTCACACATAAAAATTGGGCGGATGCAAATAAAATCTTTGTTGGGTTTCTAATGTAACAGTAGTGGTCATGCTTAAGTACTTGTCAGTTACCTTAACATCTAAATTATTTTTATTGCTCAGTGTTTTACACAGGGCATGTTTAGGCAATAACGCAAATACTAGGGGAACATTTTAAAGCCTAGTAACTGCAGTTTTTCAAGAGCAATTCACCACATTTTTTCTGTATTTCCTGCTTATTGGAGCCCTTGAGATGACTTGTTCTGAAAAACAGATGAGAAAAGGGGTTTCCACTCCCAAGTCAAACAATGATGTGTGAAAAAAAATATGTAACAAAGTTTTAAAGTTTTAGTACTTCCTAAAAAACTATTACATGTAAACCATCTGGGAAGTCTGACCACCAGCCTCCTCCCACCTTCCAAAGGAGGGGAGGAACCAGCCCAAGGGTAAATAATCCCCTTTTGTGGCTTTGCAGCAAATCAAATCTTGCAAACAAATCAAAACTTGAAAAATCTGTGCAGCAAATCCCATCTCTTGAGTGTTCTGATATGCATTGTGTGTCTTCAGGAGCTCTGATAAAACTGAATTGCCAACCTATATTTCACAGGAGCATTAAAAAAAACCATTAAACTCTTCTAAGGACCTAATGGCTACTGTTTACCTATTGTTGCTCTTTCTAACATGGCTTTTTAGACAATCAGATCAGAAATCAACAGATTAATTTTCTATGCAGTAAAGCCTTATGCCACAAAAAGTCTGTGGACAACACTTTCTAGCCCTTTTATATTTTATTATAAGTCTGCAATACTGTTCAAATGCCTGAGAGATTAGGAAGCATCCACTGAAGAAAATTGCTTGCATAGGCATTTTAGAAGTTCATTACCACTTTTCATCTGTAATTACTTGGATTTGCTGTCCCTTTATCTGTGTAAAGGAGGTGTGTATTGGGAGTAGTTTACACTGCTAGAGTAATGTAAGACATGCTTAAAAGTCAGACATTACACTTTTTTTCTATTTTTTTGACCTAGATCATTAAGTTGCCAAGTTTCATGGTTAATTAATGTTTTTTGTAAATCATGTGTGGTTTTATCAATATGTTTCTTGTAATTTGTACCAAACAAAATGAAGAAGAGATAAAACAGACATTTCTTAATGCACAGTTGTTTAAGACTGTTTAATAAAAATAGGAAAAAGAACAAAAATTTATATTGTTACATATCAACTGCCTAGACAGTCACAAACTCTGCAACAGACATTTTATATCATGTTTTAATAGCTATGTTTGGGTCTGAGTCTAAACTGACTAGAATTACCTAGTTTTCTCTGTTTTACTTTTATGGGTTAAAAAACCTGTGGTACAAAGGAGAGAAAGCCAGGCATGCTTTCTTATTTCATGTTTCTCTGTACTGGTAGAGTCACAAGGAAAGCTGATCACCCTTCTATAGATCATCCATTATGCTGATCTGTGATCTTGTACCAAGAAAAGATGTGTAGGCATTTGGTGCCGTTTCCTAGTTACCTTGTTACTTGACCAGTATACAGAATACTTATATTTCCGTATGTGACTTAACAATGCAAAAATCTCTCTTCTGGATTTTACCCTCATCTGTTGTGACAAGGTAACTGGTGATGGGAACATTAGTGAGTAGTGGTGAAATTGCCCCCTGAAGTCTGTTCTCTAAGAGGGGTTTTCTCTGGTTTTTATTCCCCACTTCTTGTTATTTCTGTCACTGGCCCTTTTCAAATCCCTTTGGTGTATTGCTGTACTAGCTCTTGATTCCACCTAAAGCCAGTACCATGCCAGTTTGTACCTACTGTGGTCTGCCTTTAACAGCACTTTTCTTCTAGATATAATAACTGTCTAACTGTCAAAGATGTTCGCAAACAACATATTTATACTCGCAGTTAGCCACAAATGTCTTGGGAGATAGCCAGAAAGCTTACCTTTAACTGTATTTAAAACAAATTTTGTCAGGGTCACAAGGGTTGAAGGTTTTTTTCTTTGTCATTAGCCATCCAGGAAATGACTGAACTGTGCAGCCCAGCCAAAACCAAAAACACATAGTGTAGGAAAATAAAGTTCCACTGGGTTCATTCTTCGTTTGCATAACATTTCTTGGTTGGACTCACGTAAAAGTGCAAATTATACAATTCTTTTCATTGGCTTTACTTTCTTAGTTTCTCTTTGCTTCCATTTGTAGTGTTTTGACAAAGCCACTTGATTTCTCTTTTGAATAACCATCCATTTCCCAACCTGTCCTTTAAAATTTTTCCCTTGACAGGGCCATGTGCTGTCTTCGTGTCCTCTGAAGCTTCAGAGACAGAGGACAAACACTCAAGGAATACCTCCTTAAGTGGGAAAGACAGCATTTTGGTTTTGGCCTTTTTCTTTTTTCTGCTGCTATGTATTTGTTCAGCAGTCTTTCAGATGCCTGTAATGAGTGAGCTATTCCATATTTTCAGGTTCCAAGGTCTTGCAAATTTGAGGTTTCCTTTGGTCTATAATGACCAGATGCTAGACAGATAATCATTATAGACAAATAGAATCATTACAGACCTTAGATAGGATAAGTAGCAAATGAGGGACTCTTCTATTTCTATATGTTTCTTAACCTTATGTTTAATCCAGTAATCACTATCTTTGAAAAGCTGGCAACCCTAGGAGGCTCCTGTACAAAGAAATGTAAAATGATTGAGGCTGCCTGTTCTCTTCCTTGAATTCAAAGCCTTGAGTTTATCTAAAGAGGAAATGGAATGGTAATATTTGTGCCATTTTGTGTTGGGAACAAAAGAAGATAAAATATCGGGCTCCCTGAAATTTTTCTACTTCATATAGCAGCCTGTTCAGCCTGGCATGTGAGTTTAGCACAATGGCTGTCTCCACAAGAGTGATGAATTATGCCACAAGGCAGGCAACGTGAGCATAAGAGCAGCAGTTCTGCTTGAGGCTGATGTAGGTGTGAGAGACCGGAGAAAATGAGTACTGGCTCAGAACATCTAAAGGGGGGGAGGAAGAGGGGCAGGGCAAGTCCTGCGTAGGTGGGATGGTGCATTGCTCCATACTCCACCCCCCTGAAGCCTCTAATCCAGACCCAGAATGTCTGTTAGCCACTGCAATACATAGGTAAATAGGGTGCTGGTGTGGCAGAAAGAGAAGTGGGAAGAAATTCTGAGAAGTGCAAGATCCAAAATGATATCCGTTGGATGGGTAGCAGCCCATCAGAAGGGGGATCATCCAGGCCACATCTTCGATAACCTGGTAGACTTGCTCACTCAGTTGGCTGTCTTAGCCAAGGAAAAGGAAGCAGAAGAAAACAGAGATACTTATTGGAATGTATGCATGTGAAACATGGCCACTCTGGGTTGAAAGACCTGTTAAGAGAGGTGATAAGTAGAGGATGGCCTGTCACCCAAAAGGCTTGTGAAACAGTAATTTCTGTGTGCAGCCAATGCTGCACCAGACTGGAGAAACACCCCCTGCAAAATTCTCCCCTGCACCTAAGGACAGGAAAGAGGTTGTAGAAGAAGTGGCAGGTCAACAGCATTAGTCCTTTTAACGAATCAGGAGGAAAACAATGTGTGCTGATGGAAGTTCAAGTAGTCTCAAGTTTGGCGAAGGCTAAAGCAGTGGCATGGTCCACAGGGGAAGGTACTGTGAAAGGATTAAAATTATGGTTCAGTTTCCTGCCTAAGCCAAAATTGATGCAATCAGATAATAGCAGTCACTTCACAGCAGGAATAGTCCAGGAATGGGCAAAAACTGAAGGGATAGCTTGGGTGTTCCACACCCCCTACTATAGCCACAAGCCACTGGGAATAGTAGAAAGGACAAACAGTCTCCTAAAATGGTTTTTGAGACCTTGGGATGCAAAGTGGTCTGATGGACTGTGGGACACTGTGACCAAAGTCAATGACCCTTGGGGAATAAGTGGATGTTCATGACCTACAGTATTTTGCCCCATGGCACCTAACACCCCATCCAGAAACAAAGGGACTGATGATCCCTGGAATCCCATACATTTTCCAGGTCAGCCAGTACTGGTGGGCCTGCCAACTGTTGGGTACTACCAGTCCTGCTGATCTTAAAGATGCCCCTGAACATGCATGCATAGGTAACCACAGATGCCCGTGGTGAAGAACACAAAATTAACACCAGATGAATAATTCCTTCTTTTTAAAACTGGTCCAAGTAGGACCGAGTTTTCTTTTCTCTCTTCTTCTACAGGTATTCCATTAAAATATGTGGCTGTGAGAAGAGGAAGTGACAACAGGACTCAGGATTTACACAGTTCTTCGCTGCAATTATTGCTTGTATATGTTTCTATCCTAATAGTTTTGTGATATTTATATTTGTATGTGTTTTGTCTCAGTAGTTTTGTAGTATGTGTATAAATGTCACAAGCATTGTTTGTGTCTCCTTGCTGGTTGCCACAGCAGGTGGAAAAGATTCCCTCCTGAATTTAGTTTGGAAAGTCAGACAGGATTTTATATGAGTATGAAATCAGTTTTGTATATCCCTGCCTACCTCTTCGGAGCAAGGTATAAAATTACTTTGAATTGAGAAAGAAGAGTGGTTTGATGCCAAAGGAACCACATGTGGTAGGGGAAAGTGATGTGTGAAGCCGTGATCATGCAGGGAAGGGGGTTGACAGAGACTGAGGCAGCAGCTGGAAAGTTTTCTCCAGCTGTAGGCAAAGAAGTCATAAGTGGTCAAGATGTCACAAGAAAGGACTTTGGATTTGGAAACCAATGAAGGGATTTGTAAGTTGGGAAGGCATTTGGTTTGAACCCAGGACCCCAAGTGGAAAAATATGCCAAGTGGATAGGAATAGCTCAAGTTTTTGTTACACCTTTAATCCCCCTGAGACAACCAGACTATTATGCAGTAGAACTTCTACTTGATTTAACTTTCCCTTGGTACATCCTGGTATTCCCCCTTACCCTGGCATTCGGATCTCTAGCTTTGTAATAAGATAATTGACTGTAATATGGGTCCTGGGGATCCCCCTGAAATCTGGTTGGTGAAAGGGATAAGGGTAGTAATATGGGAAATGTGTATTTGTTTGGGTTACAACGATACCTGTACTTGTAAGATTACCAGCTCTGAAATGTAAGGCAGCCTCACTGTTGAAAATTTGCCTGTCCTCAAGGTTTGTATTTTTTTGGTGAGGTGTGCAATTGCATTGCAATAGAGAATCTTAAAATGGACTCATTATGCCATTTTGGAGCTCAGCTAACAAGTCCACCAGATATCAAAAATGGTTTTATAAAATTGTTTAATGCTTGATAGGTTGTTACTAAATGGGCAAGAAATATGTGAAATGCTGGACCTCACCAAAGGGAAATGCTGTATTAGGAAGCACAAACAAAAGTGAAGAAAATCACCAACCAGTCTGCTGCATTCTTCCAATCACTGCAGCTGAAAGATTGGTTTCACGAACTCTCCCCCCAGATCCTGATTTGCATCTTTCCTACCATCTCTGGAACTTACAGGGTGGGGGATGATGGCTTGCATAGGGTGGAATCTCTATACTGACTGGACCTATATTTTTGATTATTGAAGTAGCAATTGTCCACTGTATGATTTTTTGTGTATGTTCCTCTTTTTCCTCTCCTTTTTTTCTACCTCTGTCTGCTAGGTAGACACCACTGCCACCATGGAAGAAGAAGATCCCGTTGCCCATTGTTCTGGTCCCAATCATTGTTTTGAGCCTTGGGGTCATGTGAGAAGCTGGAGAAAATGGTTACTGGCTTAAAACAACTAAAGGGTGTGGGGGCAAGGCATGTCCTGCGTAGGTAGGATGGTGCACTGCTCCACCCCTCTGAAGCCTCTAGTACAGCCCCAGAATGGCTATTAGCCACTGGCACAGCAAAAGCCCCACCAAGGGGGGAATACCCCGAGGGACCAGGGCAGGTAAAAATGGTTGCACAGACACACGTAGTCATAGTCCACTGTTAGGATTTTACAGTAGCTGAGACCACGCTGGAATTCAAGCAATGATTTTAATCTTTCTGTGTTCCCTCCCCCCATTTCTTCTTCTTGAAGTCTGGGTAACTTAGAGTTGGATGAGTTGGAGTTCACTAAGCCAATGCCTTGTGGAATGCTTGATTTTGATTGAATGTCGCTTTAAAATTTGCCAAGTACCCTTAATTTTCCGAAGTTTACCAATAAAAGTTTGTTGTTTAACCTCCTGAGAATGTTGTCGCATTTCTCCTGTGTGCTGCCTTGGGTATAAAAAAAGCTGTAAGAAACCTGTTGAGCAAGTCCGGGACTTTACAAGAGGCAGTGTAAAGAAGCACCTCAATTTTGTCACAGTCTGGCAGTACATGATCATGAGGGATCTTAGCAAAGCCCAGCCCAAATTAAAGTCTACCAGTGATAAAATGTAAGCATAGTAAAGGGGATTTAAAAGTAGCAGACCAACAGTTGCTCATTAATCAAAGTAAATTCAGAAGCAGCCAAATTAACTATGTAGCAAGTCCTCATTATAATCTGTTTATCCAAATAGTTAATTTTTATAGTTCATTTTATCCACATGAACTAGTTGCAAGGAAGGGTAAGGTGAACCATTCAGACACTGGAAGGAATCTTCCCCAGGGTGTTGCTTTAAGTTTCATGTCAGGTCATCCTCTGGGACAGGTTAGTTCTGTAACACGTTTGGTTTTGCGCACTTCCTTTACCTTATGGCTGCCTTGTGATAGTGCTTTGCTAAGCGGCGTTTGCCGTCTGTAGCTCCAGATGGTTGCAACCAGCTAGGCTGATCCTGTTCCATCCATTGGCTGACTTTGGTTAAGGGACAGATGGCTTGTCCCCTCTTTTCTTGTCTTTACCTCCTTGACAAAGTCTATTGTTTTATTCTGCTCCACACAAAAATCACAGGTCAAAACCCGCCAGCTCTGTTGCATTCAGTGTAATAAAGTTCAACGTAATTCTGGTTGATTTTTCTTGCTGTACGACTTCCTGGGAAAAAAAAACATTATCAATCTTGGTCTTCATATGCCTGAGAAGATGTTTTTATGTCCCAGTTGATCTTAGCAGGTTCTCAGAGACCCACTGTGATAATACATGACTTCTAGGAAGCCTATAGAGAAGAGGATACTTTGCTTCCATTTTTCCTGCTGTTCAGCTATTCATATCTTGGCACTGAGGTGTCAGCAGGTGCGTAAAGAGCTACACTGTGCCAATGCCAAGACTGGCCCCGAAGAGAGATTTCTTGTGGGGTACTTTACACTTGGAATATTTTTCAGGCTGTCCATCATAACCTATTTTTTTTCCTGGCCTCTGTGCACTAGTCAAATAGTGCAAGCTTATTCTGAGCTGTCATAACAGATGGACAACTGTGTTGGAAACCAAGAAACTATGTACTGTATGCGCACTGAGGGAACAGTGTACTGGTTCAGGTCATTCACATAACTGCTGGCCAAAGTCTGCATGTGTGTGGTTAGAACAAGGTGCCATTGATTAACTGCAAACCTCAATTTTAACTTTCTAAAGTGAGAAGCATAAGAAATAGCTTATGCCTACACTATGCACACTAGTAGTTCACATGCCGTGCTGTGCTCACCCCATATTTCTTTGCACTGACCCTCTAAATTAGCTGTAAGATCATGAGCCACATCAATTTGGACTTAACTGAATACTTCCCTTCTATCTCAGTGAAAGTCTTCTTTTGCCTCTCAAACTTTAAACATGGATTTATCGTTACTGTTGAGAGTTCCCCTGTAAATGGTCACTGAAAAGCTCCTGGCCTAGGTATTGGGTTTTACTGCTATAAACAATAAGCGTTTTTTATTACTAGAAAACTATGACTCAAATTCAAGGTAAGAAAGCAGTGGTGTTTTAATTAGAAAATTACTTACCACAGCTAAGGTAAGCTTAAACTATTATTTCAGTACATTTTTGTGGGTTTATATTGTCTTTGCCTTTCAGACATCAGGATATCTTTAAAGAATAAGTGAACACTTTAGCAAAAATTTAGCCTAGTGCAAACTTTATCTGATCCATCTGTCCTGTCCTTAGTCTAGAGGAAATAAGGGTCCTTTTCTGGGCTTCCAGTAAATAGTTCCTGAGAAGAACCGAGCTAAACCTCATATTGACAAATGAGCACTATACTAGACCTCTTTTCTGTGGATCCCAGTCCATCAATTGTGTGGAGAGTAGTCAAAGGGTTTTTTTTTTTTTTAATGCTGTTTTGATGGCTGACACAGAAAAGTGCAAATATGAATTTACAGGCTTCTGTTCAGGAGTGAATGTTTCATATTGATATGTTCTATGACTTCCAAGTGATATTTTAGCTGATTTTCCATTTGTTTTCTATCCTGTTAGGGAAGAAACATTATTTATGTGCCACATCTGCTACTAAAGCATAGTATTCACTTGTAATTTGGCCGCAGGCATGTAAGTCAAAAAATGATATTTTTTGCTGGCTAAAAGTTAAGGGGAAAAAAAAAAAAAAGAAGAAAAGTTAAAACCTCTGTGAATGCAAAGAGTAATCCAGATTCAAACTGTTGATTAGAACAGTATTTGGTCAAAGAACAATAATATCCATGTCTATCCATAGATCATTTGCTAAGTGACCCATTTTGCTATCTAAAGAATGCGACTAATTTTTAAGAAGCATATATTTAAAAATGTCTTGTCTTTTTTTTTTTTTGTCTTTTTAGTTTGTTGTGACGATGTTTTGGAGCATCTATATCTATGACAGGGAGCTGGTTTACCCAAAGCTGCTTGATAATTTTATACCAGCATGGCTAAATCACGGAATGGTGAGTAAAGTAATGCAAGCACTTCCTTGCATAAACAAAAGTGTAAGATGTCGATATCTTTGTGTGTGATTCTGTGTGCTCGAGGAGCTAATCCCCTCAGAAGTGATTAAGGAACGTAGTTTGTAGGGAAGAGTAATATCTTTCCTTCCTGGACTCCTGGAGTCATATTTGAATCCTCATTAGGTTGAAACTGGAGATTTGAACTTACATGTCCTACATCCCAGGCTTGCTGTGGGGGTCAGCTCTTCTGTGTGGTCAGGTAGCTTTCCCAGAGAAATGTCACTGTGGTCATAAGGAAGAGACTTCCATAAAACAGAAGTTCTGACTTTGACAAATCTTTCTCTAAAATGACAGAAAAACTTAATTGAATGTTTCTTTACCATTCTACCAAAGTATAATTAATAATAAAAACCTTTCAGTTAAAATGCTTTTTAAAAAATCTCTATTTTTTGGACTCTAGAAAAATTACTCATGCACGCCAAACTTATGTAGCAGAACCTGTATCTGAATGTTTTTAATAATGTGGACATTATATGTATCAGTGCAAAGCTTCAAAATTGATGCATTGGTAATCATAAATGTACTTTTATGAGAAGAAATCTGACCTTTTGATCCTTCTCTGCTATGTCAAGTCAGACATCCTTTCTCTCAACTATATGTTTAAACGCTAAGGGAAAGTTAGGCCACAATTTGCCATCAGGTACTTTCCACTGTTTATGCAGCATTTGGAGCTGAAAAGTGTCTTGTGTGCTTCTCTGGTTGCATCTGTGCAAAATGTTTCATTATTACTTTGTTTTCCTCATAAAGACATGGCAAACCATTTGGCACTGCTGTTCATCAGTAGACAGCAGCAGAGCTCATCCTTCTGGGTGGGAACACTTTATCACTGCAGATCAAGATTTGTCCACCATTGCTGGGCTTGATAAATTGGTCCTTTGTGGAGTGGGGCAGATGGCACTGCTGTTTGTTTTTTCCCCAGATTTTGAGTAAAAGGAGCAGTATGAGAGTTGTTACTGACAAGAGGAACATCAGCTTCTGCTACATACTGTAGTGTTTTATGATGTTTTGAAAGGAACAGCATGATACTGTGTGTGTCTAGAGCTGAGGAAAGAGTCTGATGACTCCTGCTATGTTTTTTCAGGCTGTCCTCCCTTGAGCTTTGAGGTTACAAACTGAGCACTTGCAAACACTGCCAAACCATGCATATCTTGATTTTTTTCCCCACAATAGATCAGGGCCAGCTCTGATGACATTTCTTTCAGGTGACATTCCACATACTGGAAGTGCCTAACCTGTAACATTTTTCATGAATGTACATTGTGAAGCAGTTGGCAGCAAATGGCCTGAGGTATTCAGGAAGTCTTCTCTGTGCCATCACTAAAAGGCAACTCAAGCTCATGTTGCTTTGGAGAAATGTATACTTACTGAAATATGTGAAGAGGGCTTTTGTTTGAGATTTTTGGATATCATAGAGTTTGCTGAAATGTATTGTGTGCAAGTATCTTAGACTTTTTTTCAACTTGACGTATTGTAGAAAAAAGCATTTTTGAAAGACTTTTGTAAAGGAATTGATTTCTGTGTCAGTCTCCATTTATCCAAGTGTTCTTTAGCTAGATCAAAGGGGAAGCTTATGGCTGTGGGGCTTTTCACTACATTTTAGCAGGTTCTTTCTGATGTTTTATTCATCAGTTTATCCTCACCAGCGTTCATGCTAATTAATTCTGATGCATTGCTCATCATAGTATGAAAGGATTATTAAACTACCTTGAGAACACTTGCACCTCACTTAGTAGTAGTTAAAATTTTGACATGGCAAATTTTAAAGAATATGATAGAGGCCCATTGGTAAAAGGGTAGGACCTCTGGGAATACAGTTTAGAAAAGTCAGATACCTGACTATTGTTTAATGCCAAAATAAACATTTATTCCCATGTATCGCAGCACATTTTGACAGTAGCTGTGCACATACAATGATAACTTTTCTGAAAGCAGGGGTGGCCATACTGGAGCCCAACCTTGCACAACAAAACTCACACAAGGGACTCATGACCCCTGGCAGCGTGAAATCTGTCAGTGAGAGGTGGGTTGTTTCACTGCTGTTGCATTGCTAATTAATCCCACTTATGTGTGAGCTTCTCACACAGTGCCTGGTACAGCTCCTAAGGATCTGAGGTCAAATGTTCCTTAACAGGTGAACTCTCTATCCAGAATTTTTCACAGCAGTTTCCCCAAAATATTTATTTAGCACAAAAAAAGAAAAAGTGGAAAATATGAAACTATACATTTTTTACAGTAAAAAGGATTTCTACCTTGATTGAAAAGTTGTGTTTTCAAAAGTTTCTGACAAATGTATTATGACCAGCTGTAACAACTAGCTCAACTGTCAACATTGGCCTACAAAATCCATATATAGAAAAGGAGTGAAAAGTCATGAAATCTGGCTGTAATAATAGTCATATTTCCATTAGTAATATGGGCATGTATTAAAATATTTGAGAATATTCATACTTTAGAAGCTTTTTAAGGTGACTATCTTGAAGGCTCTATGAAGAAATTGTGTGAAGGGCTGGTCCAGCTCACTGCATTAGCCTAGGAAGAAGTGGTTTGAGCAGCAGTGTCTGCTGCTTTTTAAGGTTATAGTAATTAGTTCTCCTTCCCCTTTTTCTTTCCCTCCTTTCCCATCCCTCATCTGCAGTTACAACACCATCTATGCTTAAACCCCGGGTTTCTTGAGCACACAGTAATGTCTTGTTAATACTCAAGAGACATCATTCCTCCATAGCAACACTTTTTCAACATAAAAAAAAAAACCCCAACAGGAATTGTAAAAAAAATTCCTTTACAGAAATGGGAAACATAAGGGAAATGAACCCTGGAAATATGCAGTCCCATTACCAGTTCAATTTTAATATGGCTTATAAAGTTTCATAGAAAAAGAGGAGAGGCTCATCATTGTGCAGAAACTATTTACCATAAAATTGCTTATATTGTCAGAAACACTATGTCTATTACATACATATATATATATATATATATATACACATATATACACGCACACACCCTGTAATAGTTACAAATATAATTCCTGTGTATGGGAAAATCTGTATATTAAATGGTGCCTTATGGTACCAGATAGTACTTCATATGTGCAGATTCATACACCTGTAAAAGATATCACTAACGGAGTTGTACTTAGCCATAAAACTGATGTATTTCATCATCTCAACCCAGTTCATTAATCCATAACCAATGGTGTCACTATGACTTGATAAATGACCAGGGAAGTCAAGAGCAGAGTTGCTGCTGATTTCATCAATGCAAGGATTTCATCTGTGTTTATTGTCCAAAGGAGCACATCTGAGTAGCTGAAGTTAAGCTTCTGTCAGTGGAAATAACTGCCTGTCTAAAGAGAGCTGTTGGAGAACAGGTCTGTGTCTCAGCCTTGGTCTGATTCTGAAGTGTCAAGTGCACTTCCTGGATTTATTAGTTATGCAGATGAATTCATCTTTGTGGGCTACAACTTTAGTGCCAAATTACTGAACTCTTTCATCAGAGATGTCATTTGTTTTCTGGAGACTGTCCTGCAGTTTGGATCCATGTCAGCTCATAATTCCAAAGACATATTTTCCATGGGAAATATTCTTCCCCATTTTCTGATGGGTGTCTATCTGATCTTTATCAGTATTAGGAATTTTTAATTAAAGACTAACCCTTAATGTTTAAAACTAATGTGTCATAGTAGTAGGATTTTTATCAGCTCATTCCGTGCACCTTTTTGTGTTGGGGCTGGACAGGTTATGCATGGATAACATTTGTTTTCAGAAGTTACATTTTCTTCAATATTAGCACAGGCTGTAAAACTAGAGGTTGCCCCTATTCTAACCAATGCCCACATAAACAGATATGTAGACTGAATTAATTGAACTTGAGCAGTGCTGATTCTGAGCCAGGTTACATGGCAAGACTGCCTGCAGTATCTGTCCAAGTTAGCATACCATTTCAGCGAGAGTCCTTCTTTGTTTTTTGCAGACACTGTCTCAAATTTGTTTTAAAAATGTGAATCATCTTTTGTTTGTGGCAAGGAAAGCAAAATACAGAGCTAGAAATTACTTACTTGAGGAGTTTAAATGCTCTGGAGGTCAGAAACAAAATAATGTCCTAATATGAAGACTCTAGAGGAGAGGTCATGGAGGGGGGGAAGAGGAATATGCTCTGCATCTGTGGAGTTGGAAAAATGATTATTGTCTGGGTTCTGTGCCACTGCAGTCTGCATAAGCTCTTCCAGTTTTGTACTCTGTTATTTTTTTATGCTGCTTTTGGGAAATGGGAAACAAAGGCATTTCTAGAAAGACTTAGCCTCTGTCCTAGTGTTCAAGAGAATGCACAAAAACTGGGACAAATAGCAAAAAAATACAAATTAATACAGAGGAAGGAGCCTGTCCAAGTGATACATCTCTATTTATTTCACAAGTTGTCTCTCTTTTCGAATTGCTGACTACTCAGCTGAAAAGTTGAGGCCACCACAGAGTGGTACAAAGTCCCACTGACCACCTCTCCAGTTGTTTATCCTAGCAGCCTTATTCTGGTTCTGGTGGCCATGGCTTGTGTGTCTTTTTATTTTAATGGTGGAAAGGATATAATCTTGGAGTGAGTCCAGAGGAGGGCCACAAAGATGATTAGATGGATGGAACACCTCTTCTACGAGGAAAGGATTAGAGAATTGACATTGTTCAGCCTGGAGAAGTGACGGCTTCAGGGTAACTTTATTCCAACCTTTCAGTACCTGAAGAGGTCCTTCAAGACAGCTGAAGGGACTTTCTACAAGGATATGTAGTGATAGAAAAAGGTGGAATGGTTTCAAACTGAAATGGGGCAGGTTTATATTAGATATTAGGAAGAAATTCTTTCCTATGAGGGTGGTGAAGCACTGGAACAGGTTGCCCAGAGAAGTTATGCATGTGTCTTCCCTTTAAGTGTTCAAGGCAGGCTGGATGGGGCTCTGAGCAATCTGATCTAATGGAAGGTGTCCCTGCCCATGGCAGTGTGGTTGGAACTATATAAAGTCCCTTCCAATCCAAATCATTCTATGATTTTATGAAAGGTATTTTTCTGGTGTAAATCCTTCTTCCTTGATGATTTAACAAGTAGAAAAATAACAAAGGCATTCAAAAATCAAAATCCATATTAACCTGACGCAAAGATTGGAAGGTCCAAAACTTATGAGTTACTTGACAAACCCATCTCTCCATTATTCACTAGTCAGCTGCTACACAGTGGTCGCTCTGATGTATGAACAAGGAGATATCCTTTCTTTCATCAAAGTGTTTCTACCCATGTAGACTAAAAATCTTTTGCAGAAATTGCTAATTTGAAACAGTGCATTTTACTCCTTGGGGATGCCTTCCTAACACAGCATATTACATGGATGGGCATTTCTTGTAAAAGGTACTGAACCTTCGTAATGCCTTATGCTTCTTCCTAGAAGATATTTACACTTTTCTGAGATTTTTTAAAATCCAATTTAAATGTTTCAAGGATATTACAGCTCAAGTGCTCTCCTTAATTTATTTACAATATTTTCAAATGTTAGGTGTGAATAAAATTTGCAATGCTCCAGGAAGGCATTCCTACTTTTTACATAAGTTGCAAGGTTTTCTGATAAAAATCAGGGACAATTTTTAATTTAATTTCCAACAGACTAACCACTCCTAGATGGCTATTATTTAACCATCTATCTGATGGAAAGAATAGCAATTGAAGCTGATTGCCTGGGGACTCAGAATATTTGCAAAACCCATGAAAATAATGTTGTTGAATTTGTACACTTCTTGCATGTTCATGCTGCAGTTATGTGGCTCCGTCTGTTATCTCTCCTCATTATCTGCCAGTTCCACCACTGGAGCATAACTATAGTGGTACCAATTACCTCCCTGCTCTGGGGAGAGAAACAGCACCAGCTTAAAAGATTTGTTTGATTTTCTTGTACTTATGTGTAGGGCTTGGAAATTGGTGGTGTGTCAAAACCTGTGATAGCATAGCACCTGAAAATTGAGAGAGGCTGCTAGGGTGAAGAAGTCCAAATTGCCTTAATGGCATCCCCTGGGGGCATTAGGAAAACCCCTTTACCTAACACAATAACAGCAAGGCAGTTTCTGTGAAGTAGGAAGCTGGCCTTAACCATGTTACGTATCTGCCAGAGAACACTCATCAGGGTAAGGTGAAGACAGCTTTTTAACTGAACACAGATGCTGAATTTTTCTGATTGTTTGCTATTTCCACTAATCTGGAGAAATTGCACACAGAGGCTCCTCCTGGTATAAACATCCTCAAACCTTAGTAACAAGGAACCTTTGCTAAAACATCTCTGAGTACTTAGTAACAGCAAAACATGCAAGCCCTATTCTGAGTGTGAACATTGAAAATTAAAAGCCTGAGGGCTGAAATCCACAGATGAAATCTCTTTCAAAAAGTTTAACTACCTTCTGTTGACAAGGTCACGTAACTTGGTCTGCTAGCACAGAGCATGAGAGCATCTAGTGTCAACAACACGTTCCAGAGTTACTACCAAAGGAAGGGAGAAGGGGAGAGAGTCAGAGAGAGCACAGAAAGAGCTAAGATAGTTGAATGAGAGGAGAAGATAGGCGGGAGGAAAGAGATGAATTAAGAAGTCAGCTGATGCTGTTCCAACTCCTACCTAGGAAAAAAAAAGAAAAACAAAACAGATGAGGTGAGTGAATAAAAAAGGAGCCACAGAATAATGTAGACAAGCTGGAAGAGACTCAAAATGCTAAAGAGGACTTAAGGGAGGAGGAGGAGGAAGAGAGAAGCGAGGAAATAAACAGTGAAAAAGATGAAATGAAGAGTATGTTTTCTTCCATCACTTCACTGGGAAGGCTTCCCTGAGATGTATTAGTTTGAAGAATGGAGAGCAAAGAGAAGTGGCTTATGGATGCTGCTGTGAGAATTGCTTCTGTTGCTGTTGGATGTAAGTTTACAGGTCAGATGAAGTAATACTTTCAAGTGACATGCCAGGAGCTTCAAGAACTTGGAAAACGTTTAAGACCAGAACCACCTGCAACCATGCAACAGTATGAAGCCTGTGTTCATATAAAACTTATTTGTGTGGTATCTGTAGAATGACATTGACGTCTTTTGCATTTGTCTATATTTTTATCTGACTGTGCCATACATTATCTTGGTCATCTGTTTGACTCTCAAAACTGGAGTCCTGTGTTAAAAAATGACCCTTATTTTTCCATATCAGCTGTGAAGTGTGAGCAGCATTGCATATTAAAGCATTTACCGTTTGCTGAGGGTTGCAGGTGTGCTGGAAGGTCACATATTTGAAGTACCAGAGGTAAGGAGATGTACTGTCTGTATTTCAAACTGCCCTGCTTTAACAGCCAAAGCTAGGTGTAACTCTGGAAGTAATAATTATGCTGATAATATTAATGCTGATAATAAAAGCATAAAGATTTTCTGCTGAAGTCCCTCAGACAAATGTTTGTTAAAGTGATTACTACAAAGAAAATAAGCAAAGCCCCAAAAGGACACATGAAGGGAGCCTTAGCCTTTCTCTGCGTGTGGGGTACACACTGAGTTATGTTTCCTAGAAACAGAGTTTGGCCCTGGACTGCTAGGTCTCTTTGTTACACCAGCAGTGATGTGGGATGGAAATGCATTTGGTTCACACACATAAATTTAACAATATTGGGAAGCTGGTTGTGTTTTAACATTCACTTTCTGTGCAGCTTATACTGCTTGCCATAGACACTGCTGGAGCTGTGCACAACTCTTTTGTGATGCCTAAGATGGTACATTTGTCTGCTGCTACTGCACCATTGATCAGATATATGGTTACAGGTTATAAATGTAAATAAATGTTCAACTTTAAAATCAGTGCAAAATGCTTCAATAAGTGGAATGCATTTCCAATAAAAATGTATGTGCTTTCCTCTCTCTCAGTTAAAATCGAACACTGGTTTTATCCTTTAACAGAATAGATTTCTGGTTTCTTCCCTGAGTGTTTTTTCCAGAGGACATAGGCAGATAGAGTCAAACATTATGGGATAGATTGTTGTGATTAACAATGGGTATATTCAAAGTCTTTTATCAAGAAAAGAGAGCATTTCACTGGAAAAAAATTAATGTATTGAAGGAGGATTGGTTATTTTGCAGAGGGTTTAATAAATCAGCTGCCATCTACAAGTTAGGTACTCTAAACAGTCCATATGCAAGTCATCCTGGAGGTGATCACAATGAAGAGCTTTGTCTCCTTAGCAGGTCTTGCAAACACAGGGGAGGATGCAAATATGTCTTTGAAGGTATAATTGTTTAATAAGCATTTATTGTCTACCTTTATGTATTGAAGGGACTATACTTTGCCTTATAATCACAGTAAAATGCAGTGTTAGGTACCCTTGGACACATTGGTTACCATTAGCACCCAGATAAGAATTAGGCTTTGCACACAATAAAAGTGGGACTGTATTATATTGTACCCACTTTACTAAACTGTGCTGTTAGTGTTCACACATGTGGCAAATATGACTTAATCAGACCACAAATATTTTGCAGCATTCCATGGTATCTCATTTATTTGTTTAATGTGCCACTATAGCAACTGAATTCCATCCTTTTAGATTCTTTTTTTCACAGACCTATGATCTACTTGATTGAAGCTTGGCAGACAACTTTTCCTTCAATTGAAGGCATATGTACTAACTCAGTGACCAGATTTTTACCTATTTATCATTGTTGGAAAGTGGGTTATTTCACATGGACATAATACCAGAAGAATCAGCAGACCTGGTGAAGGGAATCTGAGCCCAAAAACTTATATGCTTTTTCCAGTCCCTGAAGTTGATGGAATAAAAAATACTGTTTCTCCCTGTATCCAGAGATCATTATTGCTTCAGGAAAACTAATACAAGGAAATATTTTGACATTGGTTTTGTAAAAAAGTACCACTTTTTAGAAGTAGCTTTTTTCTTTGTTAAATGCTGTCTTCTACGTGTCTGTATTTGGAAACAGACATCATTTCTGCAGAAGTAATTTCATATTCGATGATTAATATGTTGAAGTAGTGCCACAGCAGTAATGTTTTATACATGCTGATAGGCAGAAATCAAGAATTTGGGGACAACCTTGGGACCTTTGCTTGTGGAAGACTGTAAGCTTGAACATAAGCCGACATCTACCCTGCTGTTCAGCTCAATCCTCATTTTAAAATTTCCCACATAGATACAAATAAGTAAAAACAGTGTACATTTTTAGTAACTTCTGAAAATGCAAAAGGCTCAAACTCAGGATGTGGCATGAAGGATGTTTTTGACAGATGTGTGAGCCATTGCAATTAGTCATGGAGTTCTGCAATTGTCTCTTCTACCTTGGACATTTACGTAACACACCCAGGTTCCATCCTGGTGCCCTACTCAGGAAAAGCCATAACCTTTCAGAGATGTCTGTTTTTGTCAGAGACTATGAGTCTGACTAAGGTGACCCTTTCCCTCCCTCTGACACCAGAGTTAGCTGAGCAGGAAACAGCTCTGACCATGGAGAAATAGCACATGGTGTGGAGTGTCTCAAAATGGCAAAAGGGAGACCAATGGCCAGTACATGATTTGCTCTTACATCTCCATTGCAGTATTAACTGTTACCCTTGAACTCTTCACAGCTTGCTTTCTCTTCAAAATGAGGAATGCTGCATACTTGAAGTGCTGCTTAAGCCCCATTTTTATATTTCTATTTTAATTCCTAGATCTGTTTTACTAAATAATCTGAGAGAAATGATGCAGTGTTTGATCAAAAGCATTTTTTATAACTCTTCATTAGATAGTGCCTGTGTTTTATGGGATTTTGTAATGATAGTTGGGAAAACACTGCTGTCTGTTACAGGGTTTATGGTACTGTGCCTCTGATTCTGGCTATGAAGTGTCCCAGGCAGGGTTGGGCTGCTCTGGCAGATCAGACTGCCTGTGCCTGCCCTCTACTCCTCATCATGCTGGGGCTTGCCAGGACTTCCAAGGGATTTCCCATTCACGTGCCTCAGCATTTCGTTCATTCAGTTATGGTGAAAGAGATTAATTGCTTGCTGCAGATTCCTCCGATGGATGCAAATACAACAAAGAGTTGGAGTTGGTATTGTCCATTCTCCTGCAGAACATAAGTGGCCTCTGCTCCAAATAATAACATTACTCGTGATTATGTACAAATTTAGGGCTCCTGGTATCTCATAAAAGATTCTAGGCTGACATGATGCGTGCTATAGAAAGTCAAATATACTTAAAAAGGAAATTTTTCTTTATAAAAATGGCTGTAATAGTCAAATCACATCCTTCAGTTTATTTCCAGCAGGAAGAAATTTTATTTGCTTCTTGGGGCTGTTAGCTTTTTATTCTGTTACTTTGAGCTTTACCAGCTTTCTATAAACCCAGTATACAGAGTTCCAACTTGCTGAGTCACTGCAATGCACATTTTTGTGGCTTCTTTTGCAAATGCAATATGTAATGTAGTTTTGGGGGTTTTTTATGAACTACTTATGGGAAAGAGGAAATATGTACATTGGTCTACTGAACTTCATATTTTAAGGCTGTTTTTAAAATAAAGGATTGGGAAATGATATAATTTTCTATAAAGGAAACATCCATTAAAAACGTCGTTTTACTAGCACACAGATTTACTGATGTCTCCATTAACAAACAAATTTATGTTGGCTCTAAGTTGTTTAAAAATTCATACAGCTGCAAATCATTTTAGATGAACAGAGACTAAGGTGGATGGCATTTTAGTCTTTGCTCTTGAAGCAGAGGAATGAAAGATGGGAAAGAAGAGGGAATTTGAAGGAGAAAGAAAATCATGTGTTAGAAGCTAAGAGAAAAAGTGATAGCCTTATAGTTTTTTAAGGAGGAGAAGACAGGAGACAAAGTAGAGGAAACCAAATGCTGAAATAAAGAGGTGCTAATAGTAGTCAGCTGGAGAGAGCCGTAGAACATAGAGGTGATAATTGTGTGTACTGTATTTCACTGAAAAAAACCTTGAGAAAGAAGTTTAAAGTACCGAGTGCACATTGAAAATGGCATCCATCATTTATTTTAAACCAACAGGCAGAAATTTGGCTTCATTTGGTTTCTTGTGACCACTGTTTTTACAGAACAGTTCTCTTTTTCCAGCATTTTTGTGTATGCAGAAACCAAAAGAATGCCCTCCTTTGCACATTTGGTGCTTCCACTATCACCAGAGTTTGTGGCTCTTTAGATCTCACAGTTGTCTGCCTGAGCACTGTGCTACTGTACCTCCCATAGTCATATTCTCTGTGACATCAGTTTGGTAAAATTACTACATATAGTAAATCTTTGGTAATATATTTATCATGCGTGTATGTATACAGTGTATGTATAGTGTTTGTGTGTGTATATATATGTGTACATATATATGCAAACACACCATACATAAAGAGAAATATGTAATTGCCATTCAACTATTAATAATTATATTGGTAGAGAGTACTATTTTAAAGAACGTCTGTAATTCTATCTAAGCTGAGCTCTTTTATACAGATACAAAATGTTTAGACCTTAAATTCATCTCACCTAAATGAATGGACAGGTAAAGACCGGCAGAAAAGACTTGTTATTTTCCCCATGTTACAGAGAAGAAACTAAAACATGGAATTTGTGGTTTGCCTAAGGCTACAGGCAGTTTATTAAAGATTGAACTGCAAAGTGAATCTGTGTTTGCTTCATTAGCCAGTACTTTTGTTAAGAAATTATTCTCTCTGTACAAACCAGGCAAAGAAGACAAATTCATAGTGAATGAATGAGCACTCATTGGGTTTCAGACTTAGACTCTATTGGAAGGAAGAAGTGACTCAATTTTTGAGTAGAGAGATGTTGCTCTAATTCCTGTTTCACTTAGTTACAATAGGCGTTTCATTATTTTCATTTTGTTTATTTCACTGGAAGTACAGGTTCATCTCACCAACTGCTTTTGTGTTTATGTTTTCTTTTAGTATAGCAACTACTGACAACTTATGCCAAATAATTTGATTTTGGGCGTACCTTTTCTCTGTAAGGAGGAAAATCCCTTAGGTTTCCATTCCTTCTCAGATGATGATTGATTTGAGAGGAGAGCCTCTGATATGTAAACAGAAGGATGATTTAAGAAGGATGAACTTGGAAATTGAAAATATGTCAAAGGAGAAGAGATTTCTCTCATATGCCCTGTAATTTTGGAACTGTTTTTTCCTTTTGTTGTCCAGGAATGCTGTTGGGACCAAAGTGGGGTACAGGGGGCTGGAGGGGGCAGGTGGTGTTGCCACTAACCAAGATTAAGTAAAGCTGAGAATTTGCAAATTGTTTAAAGATCTTTCAAAAGTATATTTTATGGAGTCAAAGCGATTGAGGAATTTATGTCAGTAGTTGTGATTGTGGATAAGAGGAAATAAAATACCCTTAAGACAGAAAATAGCTTGTGCAAAAGTGGGTCACTGACAGTGAAGTGTAAGTAGTGGCCATGAAGAGTTATATTTTGATTATTTTGACTGAGGTAATAAGGTATATGTTTACTAGGCAAAGTTACACCAGAATGAGTAGCAGCACGATGTAGAGGCCTGGATCCACTTTGGGAAGTACCTTTCTTCAGGCAAGAATTCAGTGTTTACCAGTTCTGTCTCAAATCTGAACTCTACGGCTTAGCTGGCAATAATACAAATATTCACAGCTGTATAAAAAATGTTATTTAGTTCACAACAGTAGCCATGGTTACCTGCATACTCTCATTGCCTTATTCATGTGACATTCTTTTTTTTTTTTTTTTCTGGAAATACCATTACCATGTAATATAATACAGTACAGCCTCTTGGTAAGTTTTACAGCACCAGGAAGAAGATTCTGTGGTGAACCTGAAAGTATTTTATTGAGGTGACTTGTTCATGAAAGATCCCACCTATACATTGCTAGGCAGGAAGGACAAGTCTGAACACTCTGTGACTGCAATTTCAAAATAGAAATAGGAATATGTAAAATCCCTTGGCATTGAAGATTCTCTGAGAGTGCTTTAACTGCACAACATTTAAAAAGAACTAGCCCCTGCTTGGTCCCTTCACAGGTGACACAGACCTGGCAGTTCCTGTCAGTACATGTTAGAATAGCATGATTATCCTTGTTTATTCTCAAAAGAAATGTGAACCCCAGCAACCTCAGAAGGGTAGAAAAGTGTTACGAATTTCCTCTGCTCTCTTACTTTTGTCGGTATAACTCAGTGCACTCAATGCAGATGAAATGTACTTGAGAATCTAGTGTTTTCGTTACATTCATGGAAACTAGTCTCATTTGTATTACTGCAGCAGAATTCCCAACCATATGCTAACCTTTGCTAGGAAAAGAAAATAGTACTTAATCTTCCAGATATCTCAGATCACTTTGAAAACAAATGAATTAAACTTTACAAGAGTATTAAAGACAGTTTACTTAGGCTTATATATTCTTTTTTTAATTGAGAGGTGTGACATTAATTCTGGAGGATTAAAATCGCCTGTTAGTTTAAATTAACAACAGAAAAAGGAGTAAAGGATATTTGCTTCTTTAATCTGGCAAATTTATCTGAAGTCTTTCAGTATAAGGTTCCTTACCACTATTGCTACTTTTTTTCGGAAAACTTACCAGGCTAAATGTAAAAATTGTATTTAAGGGTCCCATTCCTTGGCATTTTCATGTAAACAGTGAAACCTAAGAATTTTATAGGTGTTGCATAGAGATTGAACTGAATTTCTTAAATGAAATTTAAAAATTGCTCGTGTAACCTTATGAAACCTTGTTGAAAGCCTGATAGAATTTTAAAATACTATCCAGACCTGTTTTTAATGCGTCTCCCACATGAAGAAGGAAGATGGCATTAAGATGAAAATTTCTGTAGCAAAGCCGGCTGTTGCCACAGTCTGGCTTCTGTTCCTGCCGTAGTGCTGCCAGCTTGGAGCTATTTGTAGGCATTAGCCTATATCTATCCACACACATGGATCTACTACTCTCTTCAGCAGTAGTTCAGCTACTGAAGAACTTGGTCTGAGGTTTCAAGCTTTAATTTTCCTTTCAGAGGCCAGTTTCTTCAGCTATCCTTATTACCGGTTAGTAGGAATCTGGCAGGCATTCACTCCCTACCAGAGCTCTTGCATCAGGTTTCCTGCACTGGCCTACAAGTGAGAAGGCTCAGTTATGGTGCTTTCAAATTCTTTAGACCTAGGTTCTTACAGTACTGGAGCCTCTCCATCATGTTATTATTCAATACCTTTTCCTCCTTAAGTGAGAATGGTACACAAGACTCTTCAAAAATGCTAATTGGTTCCCTTATCTCAAAGATACAACTTGTCTAGGTTACAAAAAAAAAACCAAAAAAAAAACCAAAAAAGGTGCCTCTGTCAGATATCACACCAAAATTTGGTTTTCTTCTGACTGCAATGGAGTGTTCTGGTCCTGTGAATGATTTACAGTACAAATAAAACCTGCTCTCTTTCATTTTCGTGCTGATGAATTTTGAGCAATAAATGCTTTCCCCAAGAGCCAGTCCTTGCTTGGAGCAAAGGCATTGTTTAAGTTTGCTGTGCCACAGCACAGCTGCAGCCTTGTGTGGTCTGCAGCATTCTCTTAACACTTCATGCCTTCGTTGACCCATCCATAAATTAGATACCAGGCAGCCAAGCACAGCCTCTCTGCATCCTGCACTACACCACCTTTATCCATGACATGAATCCCAAAATGATATATGCTCCCTGATAGAGTCTGGGTGAGAGCATTCTCCGCTACTATAGCAGCATCAGCAAGCCTCAAGTGGTAGCCTTGGAGTGTGTTATGTCTTCTGCCACCTCATGCAACACAGTGATGTAGCACTGAGGACAGCAAAAAGCTCTGATAGCTGGTAAATTTTCAGTGATGGGCTCAAAACTAAGTTAAACTGAGAAAATAAAATAATAGAACAAGTATTTGACTGATGTAAACCATCATCTCCTTCATTCTCACATTCTTGGTTCTGTGGATTATTTCTCTGCTACATGGCTTTGGCACATTGGTGATCTAATGTGAGTGTTTTTTTCCTGTTTGAACAGAGTGGAAGGCATTCTGCAGCTATCAAATGGGTTCTTTTCCCTGTTAGTGGTGATTTCTTAAATAAATACAATATTTTGGTTTCTTTAGTTAGTTGTGGTAGTTTACTTTTGAAGAGCATTTAACTTAGACCTTTGGCTTTCACCTAAGAGTGGCTTGAATGTAAAACAAAGATATTTATGCAGAAGTGTTTTTGGACCAAATAAGTCTTTGGTATCAAATTCATAACTGTCCACCTTCTGGAAAAGTAGTAAATTTTACTGTCCAAGACCTGGGTAATTTTTCCTCCATGTTAGCAACTTAAAATCATTTTTGCAGCTCTACTCAACACTCACCCTGCTTTATCTATCTCTTCTATGTAGCTGTTTAATATGCAAATATGTATATGTATCTTTTTCCCTCCTGCAATGTTTTGTCCTTCAGAGATTTGAAGCAATGTGCTCAGTTTCTGCTAATACAATTCTTTTCATGGCAGCAAATTCTGAGTTTGCAGAAACAGTTTGCTATAAGCTGTTGGTATCTGAGGGGATGTCTCAGCCTCACAACCTCAAGTTTGAGTTTTAGCTGGGACTTCCGCCACTCATATGTACTTAAGCTCTCCTAAACACAGGGGATGTCATGCTTAAATTATTTTCAGCTTCTGACCTTTTCAGTTCTGAACTTCCAACCACTAAAACACGAGGTTTCCCTAGGATTGATTTCAAAGGACAGGTCAAGGTGAAATGTCAATGTGAAGAGGAAGGGAAATAGAGTTCCCCATGGGTTTCTTCCAACTCAGGATATTCTATGATTCTATATAGTATTATCTGGGTATCCGATGTCCAGTTAATATAAATAAATCAGTTTTACTAGAATTTGTTGGAGTGTTTTTACTGCTAAAACTCAGACCACATGGGATATAGTTAACGATTGCCAGATGTGAAATGGAAAGGACCATCAGCAGCACAGGAAAACTATTTTTCTCAGTGAGGAGGGCTACTGCAGCTGGAATTCATGGAGATGCAAACGGAAGGTAGCTGCTCTGAGACCATGACAGTCAACAATCTTCTTCCATTTGCTGTGTTCATGGCAGGGCATTTACCCAACCTGCTGTGCTAATAGAGGTGCAGAGAAGCAGCTGGTGAGCTCCCCAGTGAGAACCAAGCTGAGCTGTCTAGTGCACGCCTCAAGGCAGGGTTCGATGTTTGCCTGTTGTTAGTGTTTGGGGAAATGCCTCCTGGGGTGGCATTCAGATGAGCTGTGTGTTGAGTGAAGTCTCGTGGGACTGAAATGAACTCAGAATCTTCTTTCCTTTCTTTTGCAAGTCTGTCCACAGGGAAGCCTTGGATGGCATTTGACACTGTCTCACTTTTCACATCTTTATCAAACTCTGGCCACATAGAGGCTCTGTAAGGAAACTGGATGCTGGGACAAGGAGTGGGTTGGAATCTGTCTGCTCACAAGATACTCTGTGACTAAGTGCATTTCTTTCATCATAACCTTTTCCACCTTGCTGATTGAGAAACTGGGTAACGATGATACACAGGTAGTTTTTCAGAAAATTTTATGGACCTGTTGACTTGTGAGGAGTATCTGTGTGGCTAAATGAGATGTCCTGCTTTTAAAAGGCAGTTTAGTTCAGCTGGTCCCTGCACAGGGGAAGTTCAGGGAAAACGAATGGACAGAAAAATATGTCCACCACCAAATAGCCTAAGGTGCAGTACAGAAAGCTGTACTTAGAACATATTATAGACATGTTGTCAGGGAGTATTCCCGTTGCACAATGTTCTGAAAACATCTCTGTTTGCCTCAAGGGAATGCCCGTCTGCCCTTCCTATGATCCATGGGAAAAAATACCCTTGTGGTAAACGCAGATGGAGTGTTTCCAGTGTCTAATATCCATCCTGTTTTTGTTCCTAGTACAGCAACTGAAGTGATGTGTTTATGAGAATCATACTGGTACACAATAGAGAGGGTTTTCAACTTTCAAGTTTCTATGATTACAGAAAACTTAACTTTAAGGTCACTGTTAAAATTTTAAAGTTTTCTGGTTTGCAGTTAGTATTTTTTAAATATTTACCATGTTTTGTAGTTTTTATACAGTAGCTGTGATACTGTTTAAATCCTAGCCCCAGTGCCTCTTTACAATTACTCTGCCCCTTCAGATGAACATTACTCTTTCAAGGAACTATCCTCCCACAAAACCAGTGACTCAGGCTGCTTTCAGGAGCTGTCCTGTGGAGTTCATCATACATGCTAGTACTGCTCATGCACCAGTCCTTCTTCTTGAGCATTTCTTTACATATCTCCATGAAATATAGAGAGTAACCCTGAGCATCCCACACTGGTGCCATTATTTTTGGGATCTTTACCAGGTGTCAGTGGTCTTGAGGGATAATCTTTCAAGCATGAAGATACGAATGGTCAGGATTAAAAATAGCAAAGGCCCAGAAAGATGCAAGTTTGTGAATTTTATCTTGATAGGTTTATCATTATGGTCTCTGCTTTAAGCTCTTCTTCACATCATGAAGGACTGGAAAACCTTTTTTATTGAATAAAACCTGAGATTATTAACTAATTGAGTATCTGATACCTTAAAAAGAGGGGCAGAGAGGGTGCAGCACCAGCCATTCCCAGAGGAGATTGTCTCAGAAAATATATCCTGCAACAAAGCAGGTTTTGGCTGAAAGTTTAACTTACATTAATTGTTTTTACCTTTGTCTTTCTTACTTCTATTGAGTTCTCTGTAAATTAATTATAATGTAAGTTTCTGCTGCTTCTTACAGATTTTTAGGTATTTTCAAAACTGTTCTTCTGTATTTATGTTTCTGGAGAAGTAGTTAATCTATTCCCTGATATTAATTCCTTCCCAACACCTACCAGTTTGAGTCAGATTGTCCCAAGTGGAGTAAAATCTGAATTTCACTTTTGGTTTGCTCTTTTACTTCAATACTTCTCAGCATTAATTTGATCCTGTGGCATAGGCCCTTTTGGACAACATTCTTCCCTCACGACTGTGTTCTGTCTTTGCTCAAGTTGTATTCCTGTCAATGTAGAGCTCTGTGCTGAGAAACCAAGGTTTTTCAGTGTGCTGCTCACTGTACTTTCTGTAAAGACAGTCTGTGTCTGTGGTGGCAATGATATTAGCACCATGCACTTTATTTGCCCTTGTTTGCATGTCCAATGCATATTCTTAGGACCTTGTTCATTAATTTACTCTTTAGATGCTGAGCACAGAAAACAGTGTGGCTACATCATTCCTTTTGCACATGGGATTGCTTTGGTTCATTTTGTGCTGAGAAAGGGTTGTCCTTTCAAAGCATTTAAGCTCCAGCTATGACTAGTATACGCATCTTGAGCCCTCATTCTTACTCCAGAATAAGATAATCCATGGTACAATTTGCCTCAGAGTACCCCATGTGGCAAGAGGACCTAATTGCCACCTACCCTGCAGCAGGATAGTCACTGGGGCTTGCTGTGTCCTGGTGTGGCCTGGCCTATCCCCATGTGGTACAGCACTTGGTTATGAAGGCACTGCATCCAGGTTAGCCCTCCCCTTGGCCAGGCTTTTTTTGTTGGGCTGAGATGGCTATACTGCTGCTGGCTCCAGTGTGAGCACCATGGCTGCTATCTCGGAAATCCTTGCACCACGTTCCAGGGCATGGCACAGACATGCCTCCTGTTCCTTTATCTGCAAAAATATACCAGGTTGGTTGGCTTGCCAACTTGCAAACTAAGGGATAGGTGTGTCTGGATGGTATTTTGCAGACAGATGCAACTTGATTCTATGTTGTGAGCTGGCTGTTGCCCAGTCAGGCGCAAGTTACTAGGTTGGTTGTGCATCGTGCTAACCACAGCTACACACTCCTAGTTCATTGGCAAGGATTCATCCAGACCCAGAAGGACAGTGAGTCCTCACCTACCGACAAAATACCACACAGGCAAACCCAGACATCCATGGCATTTAAGGTCTGAAAAGAATATTAGGTGGTTTTGTCTGACCTCCTGCTTGACACAAGGCATAACATCTCACTTGCACCTGTAGTGAGCCCAGTAATTTTCATTTGGCTGAAGTTTGTCTTCCAGAAAGACTTTTGGTCACGATCTGAAAAGATAACAATCTTCTGTTTTCCTTAGCAGTTTGCTCCTGTAATTATTCACTGTCACTGCTAATTCTTTTCCAAATTTCTAACTAGTCTAACTTCAGCTTGTTATGCTTTCCACTGCTCTGTTAAAAGAGCCTTTTATTCCTTGTCTTGTGTTATGGTTTTCCATATGAGGAGAGATCTTGTGTCTCCTTTTGGATAAGCTGATGAGGTTAAGACCCTTGAAAGTCTCATCTCAGGAGATGATCTACAATCTCCCAGTAGCACCAATATCTCTTATTTAGCCCTATTCCCATACCCTCTTTTAATGGGGGGCACCTGAGCTGTCGTTGCGTTGTGATCTTCATGAATCCATGGGTCTGGTGTCCCCCTGCAGGTCATTTTCATCATCCCTAGCAAATCAGCACACACACAAGGCAAAGATGCCCCAGTGCAGCCATACTGAAGTAGCCTGATGGATCTTTTAGATTGTTTATAAGCATGGAATTTTTTTTTAAATAAAAAAATGATAAAATTTCGGTTATACCCAAACAATGTTTCCTGTCAAAAAATTATTTTGAAAGACATTTTCTAACCCCAACACACAATTTTATGACTGTTTAAAGTGTGATGCTTTTTTTGCCTCAGCTTTGGGGATACATGAATTGCCTTGCTTTTGGTATTGTATTACAGAATTTATTGGTAGAATGTTACTGTTTTTTTAAATTTACATAAACAGCTTTCTACAGCATCATACAGTTTCAGTGTAGTTTATGGAGGTAACAGGGAAGTACAGAAGGAATGATGTTAAATAAGCCAGTCACAATAAATTTCTTGCCAGATGTGTTGTGGAATTTCGGGTGGAGTTTGTTAAATCCCAAGTGGAGGAAAAGAAGATTGGGGAGTTACTTCAGAAATGAAGGAATCTGGAATACTGCCTGAATTTAAGCTGTGCTGGAAAGTTAATATAGCTGCTTTTAAGCTTTTCAGGAGCTATTGTGAGAAAATCCAGCTATAAAGATGGGTTGGGAAATGGGTAAGTCTTCCACCTGCACAGTGGTCTGTAGTTCAGCTGTACCACATTGGGCTCAGTGATGCACATGTTTGAAAATAATGGTTTTCATCACTTTCAGAGTAAAGTTCTGGGGTCTGTGCACAGACAGAGGCAAAACAGCTCTCGGCGGGGCCCTCCTAGCCTGGAGGCAGTCAGTCTGCAAGGTATTGGTGTTGCAGCCTAGCAGGTGAACGTGTCACCTGTCCTGGGTGTCACTCTTGGAGCTTGCACATGTTCCCATGTGTTGCATCACACACTGTTTGCAGGATCTGATTCTCATCCCTCTTGAGGATGTACCCAGAGCTGGGGTGCAGCTATGCCATTATATTTGGATGAAGGGGTGGGTAGCAGAGTGTGTTCATTTACCTAATTAATTTCTTCATTGTCTCTACATTAACTTTTGAATCCATTGCCACTTTTGTTTGCTTTTCTTGCATGTTACAGGCCCCACATACTTTTCCCCACAGGCTTTGCCTATCTAGTTATTTTACAAACAAGCAGCTTCTCTCCAAAGAGAGATTTCTCCCCAGAGTTCTAGTGGTGAAGTCTAAACAAACAAGCAAGTAAAACCCCTTTAAGTATGTTTAACAAAAGCTGGGTTTAAAACTATACCAGGTGTTGCTGTAGTTAAACTAATGGCTGCCTCCTTGGCTTTGTCATTGAAAATCAAACAAGGACGTTTTTTTCCCTGCTTATGGGGGAGATGAGAATGAACTTGTTTCTTTCAGATTTTACTAAGTTACTAGAAAGGAAGCTGCATCTATCTTCAACTCTTTCCAAATATGCATTTCTGTGGATGTTTGCAAATCCCAGCAGATACTGGGATTACATTTTCCAGGATTCCTTCTAGATGAGATCAAATGAAGATGTACCCTGTGCATGTCATGGTCCTTGCTCTTGGGCACCTCAGGTGATCAGCAGCTTGGATTCTTCCCAAACCATGGGCTTTCACCTGAGACCACTTCTGCTTGCCATTGTCCCACAGCTCTGCTTTGTCTAAGACAGCCTATGAAAAGGGATTTTCTGACCTCTAGTACATCCCTGTTCTGTCTTAAAACATAAGTGTACGCTTGTACAGCCTCCAAACTGGAATAAGAAGGACTCACAGACTCTCTGCTTCCCTCTTGAAGGAGGAATAGAAATGTCAGAGATTTCTGTCCTTTTTTTCAGCAGCCTCTCCGGAACAATGTAGCCATAGGGGCTAGAGCTGGAATTTTCCGAGTTTTCATTCCCTTTCTAGTTTGCTCTTAACCAAAAATTTACTGATTATCTAAAATCCAACCAGAACACCAAAATTGTTATGTTGTTTGTATGCCTCTCCGTGTGTTGTTTTTGGATTGCAGTATGAACGGCAGCATAACAGATGTGTGTTCCTTCTGTGCATTCATGGTTTTTTCTTTATTTGAAAGTTCCTGTTCTGACCTTGTAAAATCTAGGACCTTTCAGAAAAGAGAAATTAGAGCCTTTAGTTTCCAAAATCTCTCTCACACATAGACATCTGGGTACACACACCCATACTGATTACGTTTTGTTTATAAAGAATTTGATCTTTTTCCAAAATATTTCTTGATGCATTTTAAAGAGAAAATTAAATATAGTGTATGGTATCATATGAATTATTAAATGTCTTCTTTACTTGGTGATTACTGTAAGTATTACTGGCAAATATAAAATCTGTTTAAATTTGTGAACATGGGCTTCTGGCAGAGAAGAACAATGGTTATTTGGGCCTCAGCTTCCATACAGTGTGAGTCAAGTGAAACTTGGCACTACTTGTACTGTTTAGTCTTAAAACATTTTTTATAAGCCTCCCTTTCTCTCAGTGAGATCAGATCAGCCAGTGAGATGATATTCTGATCAGCATGGATTTGTGTTGTTGTAGTCTGTGGAAGATAATTTTGGAAACAATAATAAATTATATTTTGCAAGTAATAAAATTATTAAAAACTTCTTAATTTTCCTCCAGAGATTTGTAATTCAGTATAATTCTTAAGGTTAAGGGCAGAGAATAGCCGTAGAAGTATTTTTTTTTAAAGTCCATGCTGTTGTTAACTTAATTTTTGGTTTCTCAGCCATCCCAAATGCAATCTTCTAACAAAATCAAGAGCATGTCTAGGTGAAAGAGAAACATGTAGCCAAAGCTTGAATCACAACACTCCAGTCCTTACAGATTACTGGGAGAAGTAGACTTGACTACGTCTTGAGGGAGCAATATGAAAAAGACAACTATAAATTAAATGCTAAGAAATACATAATTCAAAGGTGTTGGAGCTGTGGGCAAATTTCTACACTGAGCTTCTGCAAGGTTCAACTTGTCCCAAAGTACAAAAAGCCATGGAGGTGCTAGGTTCTCTAAAGGCTCTCCTGCATCTTTCCTTACCCCTTTGACATCAATACAAGTAGGCCATTTCTTTCAGCACAGTGAGGAATTATCCAATGGTTTGCTTTTTAAGAAATGCTTTCACAGACTTCAAATATAACTAAATTTTCCAAGCCAAATTTTATAATGTTGTTCTTAAATTGAACTAAATTGCTGTTTGATATTTACCTGCCTTATTAAGGTTTTTCCTCATCATGCATCATCTTACATGCTGTAAAGATGCAGTATGAATTTCTTCACAGCAGTAAACAAAATTCCAGAAACTTGGTCTCAATTACTGGGCTTAAAAAATTAAGTACTGCGGTCTGATTTGCCAGATACCCCAAAAGTGGTGTATTTCTTCTAGCCAAGTGTCTTGAACGTGGCATGTGCCAACAAAAGACAAGTTTTTAGAAATGTGGCAGAACTGAAGGGACAGGCAGCGCATGTACATAGCTGAAATTGGGTATAGGTAGTGAGCATATATGTGCCATGCATTCCTCTAGGCCAGGTGCCAAACAGAGTTGTTCCGAGGACTGGGTCTGTATAGTTAATCCTCTGCTGGCATATACCCTATTTCCTGATGCTGTTACCTGCTGTCTCCTCACTTAGTTACTGACTCTATCCCTTCATTCACTTTGCCTCAGTGAAGCTTTGTAGTTAGTAAACACATGAAATACCTTATGGAGAGAGACTTCTGAAGAAAGCAATAACTTTTTTTGTTGCTGTTGAAACAATGACTTTTATTTGGACTGTACTTAGTTTTTAAGAATAATTGCTGGCTTTATCTGAAAATAAATATGTGTAAGTGAGCTATAATTTTTAAATTATTTAAGTACATTCTTAAAACTTCATTCCCTGCTCCAGCAGAGAGCTATGAAGATTATTAGGAATCTGGAGCATCTCTCTTATGAAGTAGGCTGAAGGAGATGGGCTTGTTTAGCCTAAAGAAGAGACAGTTGAGAGGGGGTCTTATCAATGCACATAAACATCTTAAGGACAGATGTCAAGATAATGGGACCAGCCAGTGCTGCCCAGCAACAGAAAAGGGGCAGCAGGCACACACTGAAACACTGGAAGTTCCTTTTGATTATGAAGAAAAGTTCCTTCACTTTGAGGGTTACAGAATGACTTTGAGGGTAACAGAGCACTTGGACAGGATGCCCAGAGAAGTTGTTATGTCTCTTTCTCTGGAGATGTTCAAAACCAGCCTGGACATGATCCTGTGCAATGTACTGTAAGTGAGCCTGCTTAAGCAGGGGTATTGCACAATCTCCAGAGGTCCTTTCCTATCCCAACCATTCTGTGATTCTGTGACTTAACTGGGTTAGCATTTTCCAGAATGTGTCCCTTCCTCTTTTTCCTTTGTTCTATCCCTGAGCCCAGTGGGGTTTGTCCTGAGCTGAAGTATCATGAGGCCTAGGTGGATATTCCAGACTCTGTTAACTTTCTGGTCTCTGGTTGGTCTGTAGTGGCATTATAAAACTGAGCCAGGGAAGGACAGGAGGGTAAAAAATAGGAACATCTGTTCAGAATCTTACTATTTCACTTTTTATCTGTAGTTTTGACTGCTTTTGAAAGGTGATCAAAAAGCTATTCTTAAACCAGAAACCAGTGTATGCTGGTAGGGCCACAACTGTTTTTCTCTAGTCTTGTCTTAGAAGTCTTCTATTCCTCCTTTCTGACTGGTGCCAGCAGAGCTGTGCATCACGCATCTCCATGCCTGACCAGTGGCTCAGTTTCTGTGAAGCTTGGCTGGTTGCACTTTGTCCACACTGCAGAGCCCCAGTCACAGGCAGGTGCCAATGCACAGGATGCATCCGAAAAGCAGGACACAACCAAACACCTGGTTGTGGCTTCTTCAGATGCTTGTGTCACTTCTACTTCACTTCTGATAAATCAGAAAAAAACTGATAGGTGAGCAGTTCTCTGGAGGAAAAGAAAGGGAAAAAGAGTGAGGGAGAAGAGCATAGGGAAGACACAGGCAAGGGAAGCAAGGAAGAGAGAGCTGTGAAATGGCAGGGAAAGGGCAGCCAAGGCTCAGGGTATGGCAGGGAAAAGCTGCGCAGAGAACACGTCCAGCCCAGTGGATGGGGATGAGGACAGTGGTGATACAGAGGAGCCATTGGCCTAAGAGCATGGCAGGAGCATCCTAAAATCAGATGCAAAGATACCACATAAAGGACTTCTGGGCTAAACAAATTTGGACAACACGTTGGTCTGGAGAAGAGAAAACCAGGGTTTATGTTTGTCTAATGTGGTATCCCTGAAGCTGAATGGTAGCTTATGAATGCACCAAAGAAACAAAACCAGAGTGCAAATTGTAAATCTAGTCAAGAATTACTCTTAAAAATTGAACTTGGTAGATTTTATCAATTTATGCCTCAATTTATTACCTTATGATTCAGTGAGACATTTTGGATGGTATTGGCAATAGCAAAGTGTAGCTGAAACAAAAATTTAATCCCTCTGGCCTTCCACTAGATTTTTGGTATGGCTTTCCCTGAAGTACTGGTGTTCTTTGCTTTGAGCATGCCAGAAGTAGCAGAGGTCAGTTAGGGACTAGAACCATTAGCCAGGCTTGATTGTAAATGCTGTCTAAAAAAAATTTCTGGCTTGAGTAAATGGTATTCTCTCCTCTAGAAAAAGCCTATTAATATCTCCTGTATAAAGTCTGTACCTCAAAAAAAGCACCAAAAATGGAGAAGTAGAGGAACGAGGCAAAGGAAAGAGAAAAAGGAGCGGGGGGGGGAAGGGAAGGGAAGGGAAGGGAAGGGAAGGGAAGGGAAGGGAAGGGAAGGGAAGGGAAGGGAAGGGAAGGGAAGGGAAGGGAAGGGCTTGCCATTTATATTAGTGTTGTGTGGCTGGGGTAGTGACAGAACATTCCTCAGATAAACATTCAGGTATACCAACACCATTTTTTCAGATTCTGTCTCTTCACTCTGCTTCTGCATTCCTTGTGACCCTCTTAATCCTTGGCATTCTTTAAACCAATTTAGGAGTACCTTGCCTTGCAGACAGAAAAAATACTTTTCTGGCACTAATCATAATAGTATAAGAGAGACAGAACCTCTGACATACTAACCTCAAGATACAGATTATTTTGATCCAAAATTGTATGAAGAAGGACTGTTGTATTGGAAAAGAAGGTACTTTTTTATTTTATTTCTTCATTGGTCCAAACAACAGCACCTGTATATAGGTCTGTGAGATTTTCCCCACAGATTATTACTATAGGCATTCTATATTAGACATAACATTAGAAGTACAAAAAAGTGGTTACCATGACATTGTTATAGATGTGTGCTGAGGCCTATAGTTTTGTTCAGCTTGTTCCTTATTATTTAGTAATTTATAAACTGAATGTTTTTCTCACTTAAATAGTGGAATTCAGTTTTGGTGATCATCACTTCTAGTAATTGCCTGGCTGCAGCAGCGATCAAATAATTATGTTCCTGAAGCAAGTCTTTGTTTGGTGTTCATTTATGCCTCTTTCTCTATAGCGCCACCGTGGAGGGAGGATGGATGGCAGCCTCTTTAAGTGTTTTCCTTGCTCACTCCTCACCAGCCCGTATGGATGTGTCTTTGGCATGGACAGTTTGGTGTCACAGTTTAGTTTTTCCTTGGGGAACATGCTGCACTGAAAGGAAACTTCCCCCTTCATTACCCAGCCCTTTCTCCTGGCATTAATGGGTTTTAGTTGTTTTTTTTTTTTTTAACTGTGGGGAAAAACATTTTCACAGCTCTGAAAAAGGTTCATTCAGCCTTTCCATAATAGTTCAAGTGGTTGGTTTTCTTCTGGCTTCTGAAATACATTACAAATCACAATCTGGAAAAAGTTCTAATACGGTTCCAAGTCTTGCTGCTGAATTTGGATACGTTGCTGGGACTTACTTTGTAGCTCATCCTTAACAACTGACAAAATATTTACTCGGCACAGTGCAAAGAAGGCGAACTTTCTCCAAAATATTATACAGAGTTGGAGTCAGAACACAGACAAAGAGGAAAAAAATTGGACCTGCCCACCAAGCCATTAGTTGAATAATTTTCCAGAATGTCATGAGAAAGAGCTTCATGAAATTACTTGCTGCATAGCTGCTTCTTGTGATACGGGAGTGGAGAGGGCAGCCAGGTCCCCAGTAGTGAGGACAGCATATTGCAGATACTGAAGTCTTAAGTGTATATTTGCACAGGCAGTTCCAGCAGGGAATATTCTTTACTGTTTATTAAACATTTACTTCATAAAAAGATGGTTTCCCTAAGCTGATCTTCTACATTCAAAATGAAGAGCAAAATTTTTAACCCAAGCTGGATCAGAGTGTTGTTTCCATTTTGGTGTTTTTACAGTGTTAGTTTTTCCCTGGGGAAAGGAGTATTAAACTATTAGAACCAGAGTGGAGTTTTTGAAGTGTGGTGTGCTGTTCATCTCTTAATCTAGAAAATGTGGGGTTTGTTTCACGGGTTTCACCCCACTTTTTTGAGAAACCACAGAGGGAGAAAAATTGCAGTAAATTAACTTAAGCACAGGAAAGCCCATAGTGACAAAACGGTAAGTCTGATAATAGTGGGGTTTATGCTGTTATGTTGTCTTCATGTGATCCTTTGCAAAAGAGCCTCCCCAGTAATTATATTCCATTGTCTTTCTGACAGTGATACATTGTTGTTTCAGACCAAATAATACAAGATGTGCCCCGAAATAAAATCACGCCTCACTGTACTTAAATGCAGTGCACTGTGGTCAGTATTTCTGGCAGATTCCTTATTCTCAGTGTATTTCTCCAAAAAAAAAAAAAAAAGTATCAGACATAATGAGGCATAATAATTAAACCCTTCTGAAACTAAGGGGAAATGTTTTCATAAAACATTTGAAAAACATCAAAAGATGGTTTTGACAAATTTAGGCTACAATAAATTTATCTTACAACCACATTTATATGCATTGATGTCATGTTACTGTTTTTCCCATCTTGTTAAATTAATAAGAAATATACTGTCCCAACTCTCTATAAAACAGCATGGCATAGCTACTATAGCTATAGAAATTTGGAGGGAGGGGATAAGAGTGAGGACTTTTTTTTTATTTAATAGTTTATACATTTGTCTTTGACAAATAGCAGTCACATGAATTTGCATTTTGGATGACTTATTTGTAAACTTGTTGTCATCTTTTTTGAGCCCCTAAGAAAGCAGATTCTTTGATGGGTCCTCAGTGATCCAGATCAAAGGTGTTTGTAAGACTAGGAATAACCCACCACTTCCATACGTGAAAAACAGGTGTCATACACTTGTTTGGAAAACCTGTAAAGAGTGCTGACTTTTCATTCACCCTGAGGCTCTGAAAAACAGACATGGATGTTCTGCAGCTGACTTTGTCTTGTAACTCAAAATACTAAAATCTGTTGTGTAGTGGTTTTCAGTTACTTGCTTTTTTTTGAAATGTTGTGTAACCTAAAGAAAATAGGGCTTTTCAGGGTTGTTTAAAAGTTCTATTTATGGTTCAGAAAACAAGACAGTCCAAGTTAATTACTATTTCAGTTGCTGACAAACTGGAAGCATGAACAAAAAAGGAAGATAAATAACCCTGAGAAGGATTTTGTCAATTACTCCTCCAGGGATACAGCTAAATTGTTACTATTTTTATATAAAACAAATGGGGAAACCTGTGCTGTATTTGAATATAGAATTTCATTTGTAAATAAGAGCAACATACCTACAAATCAACCAAGACTTCCTGACAAACCCAGTTGAGAGGAAATAATGAAATAACTGTCCAAATTGCTATTATCCCAGAAACCAAACTATCCATATGCAGGAAGCATGGAATCAGTTGAATTTTAAACAACTGAACCATTCAAGTTACATCAACCTCATTATTACTACTTTTGTTTTGACATACTGTTTTATCAAGGGTTGAGATTTTCAGAAAATTGCATGAAAAGGTTTGCCCACACCTTTTTTCCTTAATATTAATGGAATATGTCCGGTCCAGCCTCTGCCAGCTCATTAAAAATACAGGTTTATAAAGAAAAACACAGGGGATTTTGATGGAGAGGGGGCACATTGAATCGTTTGCTCCCTCAGTTTTTATCCAGGCTTCAAAAGTATTTTCTGATGTGAGAGAGAAATGCTGGCGAATTATAGAAACACATTATTTTCTTCCCATTGTGTGTGAAAACAAAACCACACAGAGAAACCAATCAAAACACAACAAGAACAAAAACCTCTGTGTAACTCTCAGCTTCTCCTGATAATTGATAAAATTAATTGATAAAATGGTCACATTTCAAGTTCTTCCTCAAACCAACTGCATTAGAGAATTTTGAAGATGTTTAAGAATCTGAAAAAGAGAAGTAACTCTGTATATAGTCTTCTACAAGGAAAGATCATAATATTTTAGCTCTGTATCTTCTGAAGAAAAAAAAAAAAAAGAGAAAGACTTAACATACCTATACAGCCCACCAAGCTCCAAGACTTTCAAGTGAGCCAGTACAGGGCCATACAGCAGCCAGAAGGGCACTGGAGCTCACTGATGCTGCTCTGCTGTGTCATGTATTTGGAGATGGGGTATGTGGAAAAGGAATGCGAAAAGGAACGTAAAATTAACGCTCTTCTTCTTTGCCTTTTCTCATAATGAGTTTTAAGAAAATGCTACTGTTAGTATTGTGGTTTTTATAGTTCCTTTATTTCGTTTGTTCTTGCCCTGATGCCCCAAGCTAAAGCTTGTTGGGAAAAAAGAGAAGAGAGTGTAAATTGCATTCTCCAATTTGATCTCACATTTTCACTTACAGTGCCCTACTGGGAGAAGCTGAACATGGACAAGGCTGCTGGAGCATTCCTCCACTGGCAACGAAATCAGTCATGACAGAATGTAACAAAGTCCTTTTCTTCCTCTAAAGCCACCATTTGCCAGCCCCTTGCATCATTTATGTCTGAGGCTGATTTAGAAGAAATGTGGTAGCTAACATACATGAAAGCTCTTTTTGAATCTCTTGATGCTGTGGCAGTTTTGGTTTAGGTTGCCCGATGTTGCTTCCTTTCTATACCAAAGTGGATGTGGTTATATTTCTAAAAGTATTTTTGTCACTGTAGCCCATCTTGGTCAGGGAATTTTCTGCCAACATAAACCGCCTGTGCAGTTAGGGTTACATGGAGTATCTGTGTAGATACATCTCATAGTCTGCATTGTATTTTGGGAAGCTGACACCAATGGATTTAGTTAGGACCAGGTAGTGCAAGAGGTGAAGGGTTTGCATGTTTGCAGGCCAGCACTTGCTTTGTGTTCATGCTGACAAGAGCGTGGGTGTGATGGGGAGCCTGGGCTTCACTGTCACTCTTAAATTCAGTCCAGCAATCTTGCTCTTGCCTTTAGTATGGCTTCTTGGCCCTGGCATGGGCTGTCCCGAAACATGTCTGTCAGCCTGTTGAGAGAAGGTCAGCCATCACAATGTTTCAATCCCGTGCTTCTGTTTTCTGCTCCAGCATAGGTCTTGCCCTCCCTTTACATTCCTACCTTGTAATGAGGGTAGTGGTACAGTTGCTGTATTTATCAGTGAAAAGCTGTTATCTGAAATAAACTACAAGCCCTATTCCAAGACATAAATTATTACCTAATACCCAATTCTAGTGCTTGACATGCTTAAAATCACTTTGTCCAGCTTATGGAATAAATCCTGTACTTTAGATTGAGGAAGTCAGACTGCTTCTGTATACATAATTTACTTGATAATGTATTTGACAATGGTATAGTTGTATGTGAATTGCTGCAGGAATCTAATAAATTCCTCTTAAAGACTCTGACATAAATATAATTGTCTGTAATGAAAGCATGTATCTTTTGATTAACAAGTATAGATAGCTCTTTGACTGAGATGTTTTGTACCTCAGGTGTTAATAACTTACTGTTAGATGTTTTCATGTATTTTCATTTTGGTTTTGCTGAGATACATTATAAATGTATCTATTTCAATTAGAAATTTTTGGAATCTTTACTTGAAAAGCAGTGTGGAACATAATCTTATCCAAAAAGCAACAGTGAACAGTGAAAGAGTAGATAAGTCAGAAGTGACTGCTATTTGGGATGAGAAACTGGCATACTGTTCTTTACTTCAGTTATGTCCATTCCTAAGTTGCATTTTTCAGAATTTTTTTTAAGTGGTAGAAGTGTAGACCAATTTTCTCTATTTACATTTATTCTGTCACAGTATCTGTCATCAGGTCTGTGCATATAGGTAAAGATAAATTGCTTTGTTTGGTGGGATGATACTCCTGCAAGACACCACATTCTCTTTTTACCATAGTCTTCTTAACTGGCTGATTGTGTCCTTCCAGTAAAGAAATCATCAGAAATCATCTTAAGCAAGGCTTTTTCTGACTTTTCTTCCCTTCTCCATCTGGAAACTATACATGAACATCCTTTAGCTATCGTGTTAGTTTACAGGAGCTAAATTTGACATGGCATGTAGCAGTGTCATCCTTAACTTTGTATCATCATCTGTTGTTCTGGTTAGCATCAAGCTCCTTTAAATGTCATAGTCTTTGTCTGCCCCAATCTTTTCACATTGAGTTATTTTATGCATATTAATAGACAATAATTTTGTGATACAGATAAGGCTGTCTTCAGCTGACTTTTTTTTTAAATATAAAATTTCAGGGAAAAGAATCATGTCTTCCCCAGATGCCTTTAACCTTTGCAAACAGTATTATGCCTTGTACTTACTCTGGAAGCTCTCTTATTTTTGCTTTTCTGTATGGCTTATCCGTCATGTCCACTTCTCAGTTTTACCAAAGAAAATCCCACAATTCCCTCCCTGACCATGGCCTATCCTGTAGCATTACCTTAAATGCTGTTTGGAAGTTGGTTATGTTCATGTCATCATTCCCTATGCTTCCTTCATAATTAGGTATTCTTTAGGGTGCAGAGAATATGGTTGGCACAGGTCGTACAACTTCCAGAAAATAACCCTACCTGTGTACAGATCTCATCAGTTAGATAGATCTTTAGCAATAATCCTGTACATAGCTGTGAGTTATTCTTCCAAACTTTAGAAGATTTCTTTCCTACATCTTTTGCTTGGTTTGGTTTGATTTGACCTTGAAACATAACTGAGACCTATAGTGGGTAGCTAAGTATCATAAAATGGAGCAACAAACTCCTGAAGTTAACACTGTTAGTGCAAAAAACGCTAGATAGGGTGTGGAAGATTCCTCATCCAGTCCTGATAACAGTAAGCATGCTGCAAAAATATCTTTAGAGGATAAGGGTGGAAATGTGATGGACAAGCTGGTGAAAAATCCACTGACCTTGGCTGGCTGCAAGGCTGCCTCTGGTGGATAATTTCCATCTGTTTCCTCTTCAGATGTGCAGAACATAGACATTGTATCATGTTCTGAAGTGAGGTACTGAACTAAGGTACCAAGGGATGGGTAAAGTAAACGCATCATTTTCATCCTGCTCAAGAAACTCAGAGACAAGTGGCATCATCAGTATCATATATAAATCTTCCACAACAGGAAACTGGCAAAGAGAGAGAAAAAGGTGACTGCTGTGAAGTAGGCTTTCTAGGTAGGTTGACTCTGTGATGTTTGTGCAATGTCTGCTGCCTGTGAGCTAGAATATAGATATGAAAATAAACATCCCTTTTCAATGTTAGCAACCTATAGTGTGAATTCTTGTCTTAAAAACTTCAGAATGATGTATGGATGACAGGCAACCCACCCTTCCTGCTCATACTTTGCAGAAATTTTCCTTCAAATGGGTGTATATTTTTGCAGTTCCTTGGAGGGGAGAGGAAAAAAATATTTGGATGGCATACTGATGAGCTAAGGTAACATAAGAAGAACCTTTTCTACTGTGAAGGTGACTGAACACTAGATCAGGTTGCCCAGAGAGGCTGTGAAGTCTTCATTCATACTGATAATCAAAATTCAACTGCAGCCTTGTGCAATATGCTCAAGTAAAACCTTGTCTGAACAGTGAGCTTGGACTAGGAGATCTCCAGAGGTCCCTTCACACCTCAGCTTTGGAAAAGTCTATCCTGTGCTTAGCAACTTAAGAAATGAATCTTTCATACCACAGAACAAAGCAGCAGCTAACATCAGTCCTGATTCAGGTGGCCTTTGCTTGACTGCACATGGCCTAAAATGCTGTCATTTGGCTTTTTGCTATTTTCCAGCATGAGAAATAGATCATTGCAAGCCATCGTTACCAGCACAGGAAAACAAGAAGCCAAATTGTGCATTTGCTGACCTAAGTTTATTAGAGCAGAGATTCTTCAGCATAGTGAGGTAGTTGCAGAGGTACGTCTGGCAGAGGTGTCAGGATAAGTTCATTACAAGCACACGGGAAAATTACTAATAATGTGTGAGTGGGCAGTGCAAAAGCTTTAGCAGATGCAATAGCAGCATGTGTTGCTGGCCCTGTGTGCCCTTGGAAAACTGTAAAATACTTCTCCATTGATTTCTGCATCTCTTGTAGGCAGCTGATGAAATGTCACTATTCTTCAAGCACAACGTGCAGAACCATCACTTTAGTGGCTGCTCTGGAGAGATTTACAGCCTTTGGAGCTTCGGCAACACAGATAGGGAAAGGTTATCTTCATATCTGCTTTTCTGCGTTTGCTGACAGGGAATTGCTTCTCACTGGCTACATAGATGAGATTTATGGTCTTTCCTCTTCAAGAGTGTACGATGTAATGTCTACCCCACGTTGTCAATGTTCAGCAGGTGTTTGGAGTTGCAGTTTAGTGACTGATCAGACTTCAGCAGGAGGAGATGTGACATTGCTTTTAGAAGTTGCAAGAATTTAATTTCATAGGTTTTCACCTGCTTTAGCTGGAGGGTGAGAAGAAGGCATTTGAAACAGCTCATAACTATATAATTAGCTGAGGTTGATACTATGTGTAATTGCTGTAGATGACAATTTAATTTTGTGATGTACTTGAGAGGGTGTCTGTCTTTCCTAGGGTATTTGTACATTTTAGAAACCTTCTTGATGATTAGGAGAGGTTTGATCATGGTTTTTGGACAGAAGAGAAGGAAAATAGTGGAGGCCAAAGACAAGTGTGATTTTCTGCAAGTATTTTTTCATAAACCTGTTTAAAGGACAGTGCCAAGAAGGGATGAAGAGAAAAGTCAATGTATCACACTGAAGTGATATAGGAATTAGAAGGGAATCCTGTCTTGGTGTGAAGGATTTACTCAGTGAAATCAGGCTGGTTACTGAAAAAATGCCAACCCTTTCAAAACTGAGACCTGCAGAAGGAAGTAGAGACTTTGTTAGCATTTCAGTAAAGGAGTCAGACATGAAGACTGTATTTTAAAAAATCTAATTTTTTTGGTATTTTTAACTTTTCCCCACCAACCTGTTCTTTCCACTGAAAAGAACAGTACTCTTAGACTGAGGATGCTGCGTCAGTGCAATCAACAGCTCTTGGAAGTAAGAGCTGCAGGGGGACATGATGAATAACCACATGGCTAGACTCCAGCCAAAACAATAAAACCTGGAAAGACCATGACCCTGAGCAAGCTAAAAATTGCTAAATTCTAGTCCAGTATAGATAAAAGCACAATACCTAAATCCAAATAAAAAGAGGACAGGTAGAAATTGGTAGTGGGTTGATGAAGCTGTAACAAGGGCTTATAAAGAAACAAAAGAGGTGGCATGGGTCATTGTGAAAACAGATGATAGATGAGTATAGCTGGAGCAACAAAGCATTGTTTTTTGTTCCAAATGTCTGGGACATTTGGAGTCCCAGACAGAGTGAGTCTGGATCTTGATGAGGATGTGGACAGGATCGATTAACAGAGACAAGCGTTTCTTGAAATGAACAAATATTTGCTTCCCTAAAATTGCTGTCCCAATAAGCGAGCCAAGGACATGGCTTAGTGCTGCCTCCTGCCCCAGTGCACTCAGGGAGCAAAAGGAACTTCCAGTCCCTTGCGGGGCTGAGAAGGAGTAACACAGTTTTGGGGAAAACATAAGTCTCACCTGAGCTACAGATAAGCTACTCTTGGCTGCAGATACAGAGCCCAGATTCCCACTCTTCATCATCACCTTAAGAGCAGCTCAGGCAAACTTGCTTTCAGGCATGAAGAGGAGGGACTGTGTTGTGCTCTGTTTCAAATCCATCCTCTCAGGAGGCAGGTGTGTTGGTGTCTTTTTCACCAACATAAACAGCTTGAGGAAATAAGATTTCTGACAGCCCACAGAAGCTGTTACAGACCTCAAGTGAATCAAGCCAGGTAATCAAGCTAATAGGGAGGCATCAGAAAGATGAATCACTGTTATTTATATTGTGTGACAGCTAGAGTCCTCCACCCTTTGTGCTTGGCACTGTACAAAGCACATACTAGAGGATGATCCTTGCCCTGAATTCTTGCTGTCTAAGGAGAGTATGGACTGCTACAACTTGTAGAAGTGGGAACAGGGCTGAATTTTACTAGCTGAGATCAGTAATGCTCGTTCACTTGTGGAATACTTTACAGGTTCACAGAAGGTTATGGTAATTGCTTACATGGCCAAGCTGTTGCATGTGGTCTTTTGACAAACATGGTACAAGAGCTTTTATTCACACTTGAGTATACTAGAGCCAAAATTATTGTTGGCATCATCTTCTTGTCCTGTTGTATGTTCCCACAGAATCTGATTATTCTGCCTGTTTGGGTGACTAATTTCTCCTCCTTTTTCACTCTTAAAGACTGATTAAAATTTAATAACTTAAGTGAAATATTTGGGATTTATGGTGATTGTGACCTGGAACTTCACAAAGACAGTGATGTTATAAATAATGAATGACGAGGCTGCAGATTAATACCACTGAGATGACCACAGTGCAACCAAATGTTCTACTTACCATGGATATGGAGCCACAAATCTGAATTTGGATTTTTATAAATGCTCTTTCTAAAAAAAATTATAATAAAAACAAAGCATCCCAAACATGGATTACTAGTATTTGTATGCTAGGTTTTTCCTTATTTGTTTTCAATTGTGCTGAAAAATGCTCAAATGATCTCTTACAACTTTTAAAAACAGAAATTAATTAGCTGCCTGTTTCAGGGACAGAGAGTGATTCAGATTCAGGATGTTTATTCTTCCTTGCTACTCTGATCATGCACACCTCCAAAGCTGCTAATAGTATTTTGTGTAGCTGTTTCATGTAGGGTGTCATGTCAACAGTTTTCTGCTCTGCATTTCTTGTAAGGACCACTTTCTTGTGTATCTCCATTTTTCCATCCTGCTGTCAGTTCTTGCAGTGTCATTTCCTTCTGTTCATGTTCCTTCCTTCCCACACACCTCCCTTCTCCCAGGTTAACAGCATGAATCCAGCCTAGAGCCTAACCCAGAGCTCAAGTGGAGCAGTTTGCAGCCATGGGGAGTTGCAGTGACCGTTATTGAGATTGACAGAAAGAATAAAGCTTTCCACTTTTGTGAAGCATCTTCATAGCTACCATGGGAAGGTCTGTGACATATGGCAATAGCCATAAAGGAGGCTAAAGGTATAGACACAACATCAAGAGTACTTCCTGCAGCATATTCCAGTGCCAGACAGGACCTTTCCTTAATCAATCCTGGAAATTTAATGGGCAGTTCTAACCTGCTCACCATTCCCTTTCTGTTTCCACTGTTTACACAATTCAGATTTAAATAGGCACATAGTACCTCCTAACAACTTATTAAAAACAGAGTTCCTCTTGCAATTCATTTTTTCCCTCCCACCACAAGCTCCACTGTGCCTGTGCAAACACCTGTGTGCTGCTCTGTGCCCAAGCCCTCTCTGCACACAGCCACAGCCTCTGCTTTGCATTAGCAGCCTTGCTTGAGCTTGGCATACGCTGTACCTAACACTTGGAGTTTGTATTCGTGTTCTCGTTTTGATCAGTCTGTGTGAGTGCCCAGCAAAGAGGAAGGTAGCCACCAGCTTATGTTGATAGATCTCCGGTGGCAAGTGTTCTCACCCTGTCGTCCCAGCTCTTCTCAGCCAGTTGCACCATATTTAGGGCAAATTTGAAGCTCAGCCAAGCTGACAGTCAAAGTTCCCCTCAATAAAGCCTCCAACAGCAGGAGGCTCCCGATGGTGTTGTCATTCTCATGCCTACTGCTCAGGTTTTTATTTTTTGCCCTAACACATGGGATATGCTAAACATGAGATGAAGGAATGGGTGGTTCTTAGATATGCATCATGAAATATGATACATATCTGCGTGCTACAGATTTTGATTTTTCTTTACCAATTGTAGCAGCTGAAGCAGTGGCCCCTGCAGTGAAGTTGTATGATGATTTCTAGTCCAGTTTTCTTTCTCAAACTGCTTGTGAATTCCTGAAACTTTTGCTCTCTGAAGTACTCCAGGCTTTGTCTCTGTTTTACTTCAATCAGTCAACTAGGTTTTCTTCACTTTTCTTTGAAAAATGATTGAAGACTCCTTCAAAATCAAATCAGGCAAGTTACAAAGTTTGTTACCTGCACACACAAAGTGGCTTCATTCTGGAAACTGAAACACAGCATGGAAGCAGCCTTTGGTCAGACATCATGTGTTTCATTGCCACTAGCTTTGGCTTCATTAGTCTCCCTGGCAAATGCCGAATGTGTGGAGTTGCTAATTGTTTACATGAAGTAAAAATAAGGCGTTTACTCTTTTGTAGACAGGTGAATGTTGTCACTTGTAGGTAAAGCTTACACAGTAGTCAGGAGGATCCATAAGGCTTGTGTATGTAGGTTAAATTTAATTTTCTGAATCTTCAGTGGTTGAGTTTCAATATGTCTGTGAGCTCCATGTTCTGTGGCTGTGCTCAGTATAAACTCAGGCATTGAGATGGGTGTGGAAATTAGCCCTCAGCCCTCCAGCTGGCACTGAAGTTGTTGTTCACGTAGCTGCATGTCAGTCTTCAGCTGCTTGGAGCTGTGTATGGAGAGCGGCAGGGGCCTGACCAGTTCTGTCAGCAGCTGAAGCTGGCTTGCAGCAGCTTGAGTCTCCCACAAGGGCATCCTGATACCCTCTAATCCTCTCCTAGAGGGAGACAAAGCAGGAACTGCCAGGCTCTGTGCAGAGCAGCTTTACGCTGGCAGAGTCCTTCACATGTAGGGATTTCCTGAAGCCTGTGCATGATTGCTGGTGTGGAAGGACACAAAGGAGCCTGGTAGCTCCGAGGATCTGGATTCCAGACTTCAGTGGCTGTGTGGGAGGTCTGAGGGTGAAAGGCCCAGACCCAGGCATGCCTATATGCTCTTCCTCTCACCCATATCAGACTCCCATCTCCTTCCCACTTCCGCAAAAACTCCTGGATGTTTTGAGAAAAACTGCACATTGCTTGCTTGGCCGTCCGCTGCAAGGGTATAGGAGATGAGGTCATGTGGGAAAAAGGCTTCAGTGGAGCCAAGAGGAATGTGGAATTTGGGCAGCAGCCAAATTCAGATTACTTTTACATGGCCATCTGCACCTGTGTTTGTGGGGGCGGGGAATTCTGATGCTGTCGAACTGACTCAGCAGTTGCACACACAAAGGTTGGCAAGCTTTCTCCCCTCTCCTCTCATCTGCGCAGTGTCCCTGCCAACACCCCATCATTACCATCCAGGTGCAAGTAATCTCTGTCGAGAAATCAGAAGAACTCATCCCAAGAACTCACGTGAGACTGATAGCGGAGGAACAACTGCTGAGGTGCTGCGTCCAGAAAATACTGGCTCGTTGAGAAAAACATGCCTGTCCATAAAGCACCGTGCCCTGGAACTGTGGTCTGGAGGGAACAGCACACGTGGTTTTCTGTAAGCCCGGTCCTGCTTTCAGCACAGCCCCATAAAAGGAGGTGGTGGTGGTAGTGAGGGGATCTGCTCTCTCCACAGCACCTGAGTGGACTTGTCTGTACTGGGATCATCTCTGAAGGATTTCCTTTAGTCTCAGTTGTGGTTTGGGCCTGTAATGCAAACAGGAACAGAAATTACTGGGATTTATATGCACCACCAGAAGTGTCCTTGGACTTCTGAAGATAAAAAGGTTAGATACATGTTCCAAGTAGCATTAAAACAAAGAAAATTAATGCATAGATGGATGCAGAAGAAAACTGTAAAAATAAAGTCTAAAAGAATTATATAGTGATAGAGATGAATGTAGGCAGCAATATTTCCTCTTGGTTTGCAAGAAGGGAGGATTTTCCATATCTGTGGAATAGGCATGACTAGCATCTATACCCTTCTCTGCATTATAATCAACCAAAAAGGTAAATCTGGGACAGGCAGAAATTCAGAGAGCTATAACCAGCTCCCTAATGGCTCTGCTGTCCTTTGCATGGACACCAACCTGACACAGAAGCCAGTGAGGCATGTATTGTTCTCACACTCTTACTCCTTTTGTTATGAGGTATTAGAAATAGTGCTAATAAGCATGCTTTTCTGGACCCCAAATTACTGACCTCATGTTATCTGCCATGGGAATTCCACACTCTCCAGTGAGATAGTTGTGTTACCCAGAGAAGAACTGCCAGAGAAAAAATATCCGAATAAACAAACATATGCTTAGTGACCTAATTAAGCAGAATGTTTATATTCCATTCAAGTATGAGACCATTTCAGTTTATTTCCTGCTCTGCATTCTAATTTTGCTGACAGAAGTATAAACAACTGGCTATGGAGTTTCTGTCTCTCAACAACTGACCCCGTCAGACATTGAAAATACAACTAAGATATAAGGTGTCAAGGAGTATCAACAAACCTTTCACTTCAGAGAGAAATGGAAATTATGATTATTCCACTGATCTCAGCTTAGCTCCTTATATTTTTCCACATCATCTAATAACTCACTTAAGCAGCCTATACACTTAGGAAAAGTGAAGCATTTTTAGTGAAGTTCATTAGCCAGTTAATCACAATGTATAATAAAATAGTCACAATATCATGTTTTATCATAATTTGTTGGGTGATATCAGAACAACAGGGCCTAATGTTAATAGCAGATCAAAACTATTTATAGAGCAAAATTGTTTGAGGGCAGTTCCTGCCAGGATGCAGGCTTGTCCTGCCAAACTCAGTGTAGTTACAGAAAAAAGGCCATCAACATCTGTGCCAAAGGATGTGCAGAAGTGTGTGCATAAATACATGCACAGTAGGTCTGTGCATCACTTATCGCAGTCTTGTATGTCCGTGAGCCTAAATTGTTGCAAAAGTAAAATTGAAAAGGGAAGAGAGAAGAGCAGTGTAAAATTGACAGGGAAAGTCAGAATTTGTCAGTTATGAGGACAAAGATGGAGAAGTTTGATGCAGTCTATAATTAGTGCAATCTGACAAAGAAGAGGCATTTTCAGGATGTGTTGTGTCAGTTCTTTTTCTAGACAACATGTTGGTTATGTGCAGTAGAAGTGTAGTAAAATGACATTTATTTATACATAAATAATCAGGGAAGCATGCAGCTTTCATAAAAGAACATGCATTTGGTCAAATACTGCCATTTCAAGCATGCCACTGAGCACTGGCTGCTGTTTGAACTACCCCTCAGCTGGAGTAGTCCTTCAGGAGTGGCACAGGCCGTAGGGCTTCTATGGATACAGTCATGTTAGGTCTGAAGCCTGTTAAATCAGCACTAGAAATTTCCATCAGTTATAATGTCCAGCAGTAAGTCAGTGATGTTACCTGCTTTGGGGGCAGAGAGGGTATGTATGTACCTGTACACTAATTCATGTACATGAAACAAAGATTTCTTTGTTTTGTCTATTGAATTTGCTATAGATCAGCTAAATGGGCCAGTAGGAAACTGTGTCCTGTGCTGTAAAGGACAGAGGAATATATGGGCAATCATCATAAAAAAGTACCATTTCATTGAGATAAATCACATCAGTGAATTCATCAGTTAACCAGTTAAACATGCATGAAGCCCCGTGAGTGCTTTATAGTCATTTTGAAATATGGTTGTATACTTACTTACATTAATAGAAATATAGTGGCTTTTTTAATAATATACCAGAGCCCAAAATTTGTATAGATATGTTTGTGTTTGTATATATGTTTACACATTTACAGTTTATTGAGTGATCCAGGACTGCAATCGTGTTCAGCCCTTAGTTCCAGTCTTTCAATATAAATGGGATCATCTGAGCCAAATATGAGGAAGACTCTTCCTCTCAGACCCTGCTGCTTACACAGAAAAAAGCTCCAGGGATGGGGAGGGGTCATTCTTCAGGCTTCTCCCAGCCTAGTTCTTTCCTCTTTTGATGTCCTCAGATGCTCCCAAGGACTTTGGGGGCTTTTTGAGCTCAGCTTGGAGCCGCCTGCCAGTCCCATTGGGTGCCATTTCCTCTTCAAAGAGCTATTCCTGCAGCTGCTCCCTTCTGCACAGGGAGCGGAAGCCTTTGAAATTGCTGCAGCTTCGCTGCACAGTCTGTTGAAACAGCTCGCATCAAAAAGGAGAGGAGGAGAAGTGCTTGTATCTGTTTAAATTAATTATAGAGGCTCCAGCAGAAATGTGAAGGCAAACAGAGAGAGGAGACCTGATTTGTGGGGCACTTCTTAGAAAATCGATTGCTAATCTCTGCATCGACTTTCTGCTCCTGGCAGAAAATGAAGCAGCCGTGCCAAAAATTCTTTTTACAGGAAATGTTCTCCAATGGGACAGACAGATAACGTGTGATCAGCTCAATAGCTGCAGTGCTGCTAGGGTGCACCACAGGGAGGTTAAATCTTCAGCTGCTTTGATAATGGAAGGGTTCAAACCCGTAAACAACATAAAGAATTCACTTTAAAAATTATACCAAAACATCACATCTTTGCTCACAGGCCGGGCAGTCTCTGAAGGTCCCCTGATCTGCCTGAGGGACCAGTTAGGCCCTGTGGCAGCCCAGAAACTAGGTGCCATGGAAGTTCCCTTCTCTCTGTTTTGCATCATTTGGGAAGTGCTGCACAGTGTGGTGGTCATGCTCTGCAGTGACTGCAGATGAGCTATGGGAAAGAGAGTATTACATCAGGTGAGCGTGTGATGTGTTTCTTAGCCCCATGATGAAGACTGGAAATTGTCCTGGAACATGCTGAAAACCAAGATTGAAACTGGTGGGAGGTTTTTCAGGCCTGCAAGTCAGCTTTGTTGCTTCCAGGTGTGATGGAAGGGAAGATGAATCTACCCCTGCATGAGGCACTGACATTGGTCAGACTGACTGAGTGTTAAACTGTTTTGACCAGGAGAACTGGAGAAAGCCCGAAAGACAACAGAATATTTGCAGCCTTTCCAGCAGACCTGTAAGGCTGAGGCTCATGGGAAGTACATGTTGTTCTGTACATCAAATGAGAGATTATGCAGTATCCACCTTGAGAGGAGTTTGAACTAGTGTCCTTGACTGTGTGGTGCCAGCATCCTTCATATGAAGTCATCAGAAGCAATGAGCTTGGGTTCAAATGTTATGCTAAAAGGTGGGTTCACTCTTAGCTGAATGATTTATCAGAGGTTTTGCCTGAAAGGAACTGACTTACAGGAAGATGTCTGGTCTGCATATCTGATTAGGGGTAATAGGCAATATTTCGCTATTTTTTTATTCCTTTGGCTTAATCTTTGTGTGTGTATGTAGAATATGCTGTGGAAATTAGCTTAGCAGTAGCAGTGCTGGTGCTTTTTTACATCTGCATTCAGTAATACAAGGAGACTGTAAGTAGATGGTTTGGGTTTGATTGCTTCACACATTCCTCAGCCATGGTTTAAATCTTCTGTTGCTTTGGCTTAGGGGTCTGGGGACATTGTGCCAACAGCAGAAACTGATCTCAAGAGTCAGATGTGTGAGACATACTGTGGCATGAACTTAGGTGGCATTTCCTCGTTCCTCAGTTGCTCCTTGAAAGGATGAAACAATCTTTTAGCCATAAGGTCTCTAGTTCCTTTCTCCCAGTTTGGGGCTTGAATTGCTGCTGGTTTTAGAGTTATGGCACAACTGAATATGAGCAAATGCTGGAATAATACTGTCTCAACATTTGAGGATTCAGGGTTCAGTGGACCCCTAAGGTGTATGTACCACTTCAGGAAGAGGGACTCTATGGATTTTAATAAGTAGCTGATATTGAGGAGGCCTAAGCAGGGTTCTGAGCTTCTCTCATTAGAAGGAAGCAGTGTTCAAGATACCAGGCTTGGGGTCTTCTGGAGTTGCTGTCTGTGGATAAATGCTCTTAACAGAAGGAAAGACATTTTCCAGCTCTGCCTTGCAGAATTCTTCCATGCTTTTGCTGAACTGTGAGAAACAAGTTAGTTTTGGGGAAGTAAGGGAGATGGCTTTTCTCATAATGTACCAGTCTTAATAGCATATTCTGTCTGCAGTGTTTTTCTCTGCCTGGTAGATTTGGCTGCACTAAATCAGAGTGAATTTATAATCCTTTACTTTTGGAGGAGGTGGCAGGAAGGCAGATGACTACAGTACCTCTTATAGAATATTATTATAAAAGAAGTGTGAATTACCTCCTAGCCTCTCATGCTGTTGAAAAATTGATTTGAATGACATTTTCAAGGTGTTGTTTCTAAGACATTCAGTAATTGCCATTCATCCATGAATGGTTAGTGAGATGAATAACAAAAAGTTGTTTAGGATTCATAGGAGGAAGTGTTAAAAAATAACATTTGGAAAAAAACTCTGGTTATGCTAAATTCTCTTGTATATCTAAACTGCACCAAGGTTATCTAAGTGGTTTTAGATAATTCAGTAATTGTGAAAAATATTATTTGAGACACATAAGTGGAAAGATCATTTCCATTTGTGTGTGGACTCAGGAGTTACCTGACATGGGCAGGCTTTGAGGAAAATAAAACAAGCCTCCTTGCTGGCCATTCTTTAGGCTGATGAAGTACAGTAACATTGCCTCTGAGTTCATTCATCCTGTCAGCAAGCAAATGTCAGAATTCAAACATGGCAAAGAGAGTGGAGGGAAATGAGAGAGAATCATAGAGGACTTCATCTTTGAGTGGAAACCTTGAAAATAATTGACCTGCAAGGAGACATAATATACTTAGTACGTGGTTGCATGTAGACTTAAAAAAAGTCTAAAGCTCACGATAGATTTCTTTCTGAAAATATTACAAAAGAGGTGGTGTGCCTCAAGAAACCAAAATACTTCATCAGGATCTGAAGAAGATCCATGTAGTTCTCATACATACGTGCTTATGGGTGAAAACAACAATATTTGTTATTTTTAAGATGCATGACACTTTAAAATTGCTGGTATGTTAGGCTGAAAATTGTAGGAATTTTATATATACAAAACATATTGTGTATCTGTGTATGGGTGGTATTAAAATACATTAATAAGGTCGATAATTAAAGTGCATTATTTAACTTGTGATAAATTTTTAAATTTTGTACTGATTAGCACTTTATAGTTGGAACATAACAAAAGCTGAATAGAATAATTACAAGCTATTTCCAGGAAAAAAAATTTCTTGTCTTTACCTAGAACCTTCATTTTCATAATTGTTGTTTAAATCTGTTTTTTCATCAAAGTCTAAACTTTAGTGTTTTGGAGTTTTACCACTGAGGATTTTCTTCTCCCATTTTATCCTCCTCCCCATGATTTTCCCTTTTTTATGTCAGCAGTGGACCAAAAAGAAAAAAAAGAAAAAGTGATACCCAGAGACTTTTCTCCTCTCTCTCAGTCAGTCTCTTCTCCCAGTCAACAGTTGACAAGACAAGAGGATATAGCCTCAAGCTGCACCAGGGGAGGTTGAGACTGGCCATCATGAGGAATATTTTCATGGAAGGGGCTGTTAAACATTGGAATGAGCTGCCCCAGGAGGTGGTGGAGTCACCATCTCTGAAAGTGTTCAAAAACAACTGGTTATGGCACTTAGTGCCATTGTCTAGTTGACATGGTGGTGTTCAGTCAGAGGTTGGACTTGACAATATCAGTAGTTTTTGCAACCTAAATGGTTCTGTGATTCTGTAAAAAGAGTTTAAGAATGAATGAAGAGCTGAAATAGAAACGAGAAAATGCTGGGAAGCTGCTTCTCTTGTCTTTAAAATATAGAGCTTGTATGTTACATATTCACCCTCCAGTACTCTATTTGGTTTGTATGGCCAAGTTTTGATAGCAGGGGCTAAAGGGTGGCTTCTGTGAGAAGCTTTTAAAAGCTTCCTCCTTGTCTGGCAGAGCCAATCCCTGGCAGCTCCAAAGATGGTCAAGGGTGGGTCAATCAGAAATGCTGGTAACACCTCTGTGAGAACAGATTAAAGAAGAAAGGAAAAAAATGTTATTGTACAGTTGTAATTGTGGCCAGAGAAGAGCAGGGAGAGAATATGTGGGAGGAATAGCTCTACAGGCAGTGCAGAAGGAGGGGAAGGATGTGCTCCATGTGCCAGAGCTGAGATTCCCCTGCAGCCTATGGTGCAGACCGTGGGGGAGTAATTGGGCCCCTGCAGTCCATGGAGGTCCATGGGAGCACAGAGATCCACCTGCAGCCCATGGAGAAGCCCCACGCTGAAGCAGCCTGTGCTTGAAGGACTGCTTGAAGGACTGTGCTTGAAGGGAGAGTGACCCACATTGCAGCAGTTTGTGGACAACTGTTGTTCATGGGAGGAACTGATGTTGGAGATGTTCATGGAGAACTATCTCCTGTGGGAGATACCCCATGCTGAAGCAGGGGAAGGACTCCTCTCCCTGAGCAGTGCTGGCACAGGATCAGCACTGTCAATCTAACATTTACCCCCCCATTTGGAGACTGGGAGTGGGCAAGTTCCTGGGAGGGGACACAACCAGGCCAGCTGACCCAAATTAACCAAAGGGATATTCCATACCATATGACATCAGCTCAGATATAAAAGCCCAGGGAGGGAGGAGGAACAGGGGGCATTCATTATTTTACAATGTTCACATTCTGGAGCAGCCCCTATGCATGCTGAAGCCCTACATCCAAGGAAGTGGCTGAACATCACTTGCTGATGGGAAATAAAGATTAACTTTTATTCTCCTTTGCTTATGCACATGCAAGCTTTTGCTTTAGTCAAATGCTTTATCTCAACCTACTGGTTGTTTTCCATTCTATTTTCTCTTCCTTGTCCCACTGGGAAGGGGAGTGATAGACAGGCTTGGTAAGCACCTGATGTCCAGCCAAGGTCAACCCACTACAAATACATACATCCTACACAAATATCATTAGCAGTGCTGAGCTTCCATCCCATAGGTCAGATTCCCAAAATATATCTGTACCACAGCAATCAATAAAGCAAATACTTTTCAGTTCCTTACAGGAAAGGAACTTGTGCTAGAGGAATAGGTTCCTAAGGAAATGCTAAGAACACTTAATAAAGTCTTCTACCTATCTACTTCTGTAGTATCTGTTTACAGAGTGTGCTTTGACTCACATGTTCTCCATCTGTTCTGTTCTGTCTGTCTGTGCTTTTACCATGCATACATTTGCTCAAGGTGCAAGGTAAGTTGCTCATCTCTCATTGAAAAGTAATCAGAGAGCATAAATGTTTTTGCCACATTAATAGCAAGAACTTGCAGTTGTGATGTGCAGTGTATTGTCTCTAGTGACTTCTGCACTTTGCCTATGCTCCTTATGTTCCCTGAGCTCCGGATGCCTGGTCGGTTTGGTTTTTGCCACTGCTTCCTTTTTTCCTCCTGTCCTTGCAAGACTTTCGCTATTTTAAAAATACCAGTGATGTGGTTCATTTCTTTTCTCCCATTCCACATTTTAAACTAGAACATCCTTAAACAATAATGCTTTTTCTCCAGCCTCCATGGGATATCCTCTTTGGAGGACTTCATAGCTGCACTGGCTCTATAAAGCCTGCCTGTTGCTGTGGCTGTGAATGAAGCAGCACCTTGTCTTGTCTTGTGTAGAACAGAGCATAAAGAAGAAAGATAGGACAGGGAATTTCGTTCCTATGAAAAACCAGATAGGTCTTCCACTGATAAAGACATTGTTAACACCCATATTCACACTGTTCAGCACAGGGGAGAGAGAATGGAAAAGCTGAGCAGCATGCAGGTAATGTGAAGCTGGAAGCAGAAAGTGGAAAAGGGATTTTATATAGAAAAGAGGTGAAAGCTAGGAGAAAGAACACTTCAGCTTGTGGTGGCTCATCCCAAAGGAAGTTGGCTGGAGGTTTCCCTGCTGTCAATACAACCAAGGCACCAAACCAGTAGTTGATGTGATTTAGGAGTCCTTAGAGGGCAGAAAGCATGGTATCATATACTGAAGACTTTTCCCATATTTCAATTAATCTAATTTTTGTTTTCTCACTTTCAGTTTGAAGGACTATTAAATACATCTGGAATTGATAAATGAATGAATAGACTGCTATTTACAAATCCTCACCCAAAATGAAAGAATGTGGCTTCCTATTAAATGGGAGATTATTACTGTCCCAGCATAGGCAGCAGCATTAGCAGTGAGTCCAACAAAATAAAGGAGCTTTCTGAATGCTTTGACAAATAGAGTGCTAATGGTTTTGATGAAAAATTACTTTCAGCAAGATCTTTCAAATATTTCATAGAATTTCAACTATATTTCAGTCCCACTACATGCATCTGTTCTTCTCAAAGGAATTCTAGCAGGCATTTGGACATTTTTTCAACATCAGTGGTCAATTACATTACAGCTGGTCATGTATTAAATTCAAACAAAGTTAGGGTTCACAGAAACAGAAAGCCTACTGCTTCAGGGATGCTGGGGCTGGAGAGGTCATGCCAAGGGGATCACAGCAGGGCACCATCATTTTTGGCCTCTCCACTTTTCTAATCTTTGCCACCCTTATGCTGGGGACCTCAGCCTTAGCACCAAGTTTCCATTGTTGTTAGGATTAGGATTAGAGTTCAGAAAGCCAGTTCAGCTCAGGGGACACTGGGGCTGGAAGAGTCATGCCAAAGGAATCATGGCAGGGCACCAACATTACTGCCTTCAGCCTTCACACTTTTTAATCTGGAGCACCCTTGATGATGGGGTGAGGGGAAGCCATATGAAGAGTAGCTGAGGTCACTGGACTTGTTCAGCCTGAGGAAGAGAAGACTGAGGGGAAACCTCATTGCTCTCTACAGCTCCATCATAAGGACAAGAGGTGGGGCAGGCACTGATCTCTTCTCTGTGGTGACAGTGACAGGACCCAAGGGAATGGCATGAAGTTGTGTCAGGGGAGGTTTAGGTTGGGTATCAGGAAAACATTCTTCACCCAGAGCATGGTTGGGCACTGGAACTGGCTCCCCAGGGAAGTTGTCACAGCACCAAGCCTGACAGAGTTCAAGGAGCACTTGAGCAAGGCTCTCAGGAACATGGTGTGGCTCTTGGGGTGTCCTGTGCAGGGTCAGGAGTTGGAATTCAGTGATCTTTGTGGGTCCTTTTCAGTTCAGTATATTGTATGTTTCTATACTTTTTAATGTAAAAAGGTGTTTCTGATTGACTTAAATAAATAGTTTAACAAATTTTTTTATTTTTGAGGGGAAAAACTAGAGGTTTTTTTTACTTTAAATTTAAAAAAAGGGCTAAATCCACATTGCTTGCTTTTCTCATAAATAAATTATTTTTGTATTACCCCTTGCACCACAAAAGCAGCTATAAGCAGTTGATTTTCTGCAACTCTCAACTCTTAGGAAAGGATTTACTGTCCAGAAGGGCTCTTGAGCTCTCCCAGATGCAGAGTGAGAAGGTTTCTCCACTTTTTGGCCAAAATGGTCCATTATCTGTCAAGTACACTGGGGGAAGTACAGTAGAAATCTCCTTCAGCCCTTCTGCCTGGGGAAGGAGCTTGTGTCTCAGCAAGCAGTAGAGGAGAAGGATCAGTGGAGAGTTCCTGAAGGATCAAGGTGTTAGTGCTGCCACTTACATACTGTATGTAAATAATTTATGGTTACAGTAACTCAGTTCTCTTTTTAAAACACACAGTTTCTATTAGCCTCTTTAGACTAGTGGCTATCCCTAAAGGTGTTCACTTTTCCTGGGAAGGGGAGATGGGAAGCTGTACAGAAACTCCTTCACAAATATTATGATGTTCCTGGCTCCCTAACCTAGTGCTGCATCCTTTCTGCTTTCCGAGATGAACCTAACTGAAGACTTGCCATGAACCCTTGAATCTCAACCATGTGAGTCACTAGGATGCATGCTGCTAAGCCTGGTCTCAGGTTCATGGAACCTGTCTAAATTGCCCTGAAGCTGAGGTCCTCAGCCCAGGTTTTAAGCCCCCAGTTGCTCTCTGCTCTCACCAGAAGAGAGGGGTCAGAACAAGAATATATTTAACAGGCAACAGCCTAAGTATTACTCTGGCCTTCTTGTGTTCCCTCTAGCTTGTTTACATTGACATTTAGAGAGGCAGATGAGCTCACATTTAATAAAACGTTTTGAAATAATCTGCTTTGATTGGGTGCCTAAACTACTGGATTTTATCCACATGATTTTCTTCTGCTGCCATGGATGTAAGAGGTCAGTACATTGATGCCCCCACGTAGCTGTGCACTTCCTACCAGTATTGTTCCAACTTTGACCTCTGACACAGGAGTGTTACAGTGGGCTGAGCCCAGTGGAAGGCATCGCCAGCACCTGCATTCCCATACAAAATCCATCACTGTTTGCCTTTCACTTTGGTTTAGACAAGATGCTTTTTCTTTCTCTGTGTGCATTTCTTCACTGATAAAGTGCCTTTATTTTTCTTCCCCACTGTATCACAGATATATTATAAGGGTTAATTGGAATTTTTATAAAGCATACTGACAGTCAGAAGTTATTTTAATTAATAAGACTAATCATATACCACCACTACAAAGAATTATACTCTGGTAATCCCACCTTATCCCATAGGGTTGTCAAGGGTCTCTTACTGCACATCTTGTCCTAGTTCATTAAAAAGTTTGGGGTTTTGGTTTATTTCATTTCTTTGTTTTGCAGTAAAATGGCAAAATGGTAATTGATATTCCTGAGATGACAAAGCAGTGCATGCACTGGAGAATATGTTAGAGATAGCTGTTTAAAGTTTAGGATTTATTTAAGGACCCTAAGGTAATATTAAGTCTTTTTATAGTAGTTGCTCTGCCCTAGGACATTCTGTCAGAGCAGCAAGCTTTTCCTAATATTTTAATTTTCTTCAATAGTGAAGACTATTAAGAAGCTGGTTATGAGGCTAAAGAAGCCTGCCCAACAAGGCAGGCCAATAGGTCAAGTAATTAAAATACAAATACTATTCTACTGCCAGGTCCCTTCTGCAGAAGTGCCAGTGCAAAGTTTAGTAACTCTTTAAGAATGTACTACAGCAGCAGCAGCAGCAAAGGAGAAACGAGAGTGCTGAGTGATCTGACGTGGGTGTACATTATGTACCCTCTCTCTACCCAGCGCTGCTGCCAGTCACACAGGCCGGGTTCAATCACTTAGGTGTTCTTGCTGAAAATAACACTGGCACAAGACCCCACCTAGAAACTTGCAGAAGTGAATTACACACGTGGGTGCCCCTGAGCAGCAGCGCTTAACTGCTTGCTAGCAGTGGCTCCAAGCTATTAAAGCAAATACAGCCTTTTTGGTGGGGGAAAAAATGCCCTGGGGAAGCCCATAATGAATAAACCAACAGTATTAGGTAAGTCTCCTCTTCTTTTGGCCTGCCTCTCAAATCAGTCCTCTTTCTCAGTCCTGGGAGAGTAGCTGCCATCCTTGTGGTATCCACCATGGGCTTCTCATACCTTGTTGTCTTGGCTTGGCACAGACCCAAATCTGAGCCAATCAGTCTTTCAGCCAGCATAGCTGAGGTGGCTGCAGCTCCAGTTCTGGAGAGAGAGGCTCTAACCAGCCTTTCTCAGCTAACCTGCTGTTTGGAAGAGGTCTCCCTTCCCTCACCCAGCTTCCTGTGCCGACCTAGGCCACTGTGCTGGCTCCCACACCTCCAGCTGCAGCCTAATGCACTTGAGTTGGTTCTTTGTCTTTCTCTTAGCAATGGGGTTATCCTTAGTGCTTCGTCCCAGTGGAAAATATCACTGCTGTGGAGTTCAAGTGCTCTTGATTAACTGCGTTTTCCCATTCCCAACAGACACCATTCCCCAGTATAAGGTCAATCAGATACTCTCAAGCAGTTCGGGATCATGGTTATTCTTCAATCACACATTTGTAGTGATCTTCCTTTTTTATAAGGCTTTACTCTTCAATTCTTGCACTTGTAGTCACTCTGAGTACTGCAACAGAACAATGTTATAGCTAGCATTATGAAACACATCTAGCGACTGGCCAGTCCATTTCCACCTCAAAGGTATTTCCATACTCTTCTGCTTCAAACACACATTTACACACCATTAATGTGACCATTAACAGTGAGGCAAGCATATAGAACTGGGGCTTTTCTGTAATCTTTCTACTCCTCAGTTAAAAAATGGCATAAAAAGTTATGTTTCTATTAAGAAAATAATGAGAGTTTTCAAAAGCAAGAATATTCAAGAGAGGCTTCAGAAGGGCAGAGGGTGGAAATACTGCAGGTCAGGTTGGTTCAGCTCTCCTTTCTTTTCTGCTCTTTCCCAAGAACCAAGGGGTGGTATCGAAGACCGTGTACAAAATACAACAACTTCTTACAGACCCAGTGTTGGCCAGGGAATGGAGATGGACAAGAGATACTGAGGACTGACAAGACCGGATATAAAGGCCAGTAACCATAATAGCCAGGCCATTAGGGTCATAGAATAAAGAGTCCCTGAGTTGGGAAGGCACCTGTGGAGATTTTTTTTGTCCAAACCCCCTACCCAAGCACAGTCAGCTGGAGCCAGTGGCCTAGGATAGTGTCCAGTGAGGTTTTGAATACCACCAAGGATGGAGACTCCACAGCCTCTCTGGTCAACAGCTTCTGTGTTTGATCACCTTCACAGTCAAAAAAAGGTGTTTCTTATGTTTAAAGAAAAATTGTCATGAACCATTTACATGTGTGGGTGACCTCAGTCCAATGCTGGCATCCATCCCACAGCACAGAAGAGCTCAGACCAGCTGAAGCATACATGACAAAACTTCACAGAAGACTGATAGTACAGCTTTATGAGCAGGTGCTGCGAAGGAGGTGCTGTCTGGAATCCCTGTGCCAATAGGGGAATACAGATAACATTTCTAGTACCAAAACAATGCATCCTAGTTCTACAATGATCACCAAAGTAATTAATTTTCCAGGCCACATTTATCAGGGTTTTGGGAAGGAAACCACGGGATAGGTCACTTTAACTACCTTGGACCTCATCTGAGAGGCTGGAGCAGAAGTTCTTGAGGATTTCATTCCATGATAGGAGCTGTGATACCATGCAGAGTAAGAAGTTCTCCTTCCTTCAGGGTTCTTCCAAGTATGAGACATGAAACCACTCATCCCATTGCAACTCTGCTGTGCACACACTGCTCTCCCAGCAACAACTGATGTTACACAGGGTAACTGCTGTTGTTCTGCTCCTCTGCTTGTTAGGAAAAATGCTTCTGTGCGGTAAGAAGAATCACCTTTCATTTCCAGTTCTCCATCCTTTTTCACATTTAAAATAGAAAAGCCATGCAGGTCACTGACAGCTCAGTGAGATCAGCCTGGCTGGGGACAGAGCTGTAAGTGAGGGAAGTAGAGAGAGGCATACCAACATTAAACTGAAGAGAAAAAATCAGGCCAGAGTCTGCAAGACAACCCAGAAAAGCCTATAGCTTTAATACTATGGATGTCACTGCACCACTGCAATCTGGTTATATTGGAGCCCTTTGATACTACATGTGTTCAGTATCACTGTCCTTTCAGGATGTTTGTATATTGCCCATCACTGTAATCTGCAAAAAGATATTTGACAGCAAGAAATGCCATTTCCCACAGAAAGGTTTTTTTGTTTTTTCTTATCAAGCTCTGCATTATCTGTGTTAAAGCAAGATTACTTATGTTTGCAGAGTTCAGAGTCTAAAAAAGTAACAAAATGTGGAAGATAAACTCTTTACAGCAGTGTTAACGTCAGTTTTATTTGCATCTTCTATTTTACAGTATTCAGTAAATATGTACAGAAATACATTTGCAGATTACAATATCAATGTCCACATTTTCTGAGAAAAAAATATACATAGAAACATGTTCTATTGATATTTGACACTATAACAGTATAATCCTTAGTTACATGATGTGTATTGTTTTCGCCTCTCATCACTTGGCAGGGATGGTTCACAGAAGATAGGAATGCTTAGTTCAGACATGGGTGAAAGGCAGAGAACCTGTCAGTCTCTGACCACGTTCCTCTCCCCCACCCTTTTCCCCAAATGTATACCTTTTCATGCTTGTCTAAACTGCACTTCAGCCACACACTGTATTTGGATTTTATAAAGAAGTGACGTTATCAGGATTCATACATATTTAAGAACAAGACAAACACTTTCTTGCATACTATACTGGTTAGCACTGAGAGCTTTCTTAGTCCAAGCATTTATACGTGTGATTTAATGTGATTCCATTTGTAAAAAGCATACCACCCTCTTGAGACCCTTGTATTTATCTGCTTTCAATTACATTTGAAGTATTCTGAAAGTCTCCTATACTAATCCCATCCAAGTTGGAAGCCACATAGCTCATGCATGAGACTGTCAAACATGAGTAGTTGCAGATGTCAGTGCACCAGTGGCAGGAATCCAGGAAGATAGATCAAGGCTTAGTCACTGAAAAATACACGCCAGCACATCTCAGATACATAGCATTGTAGCACCTCATGAGGAAAACGTGTCGTGACAGGAAATCAATAACCTCTTGGAGGCGATCTGTTTTTGAAATATTCTTGATTAATTATGCCAGGGTGTGTTAGGCAACTTTGCCTGATCCAGCCTTAACCTAATGCTTTTTGCATGAAGCATTGTTGTTACTAGTCTCATAAGTCAAATCTGACGGTTCAAGTTGGGTTTTAAAGGGTCAGGCTATAGATTTTGTAATGTCTTTGTGCCCGACATTGCTGTCTTTACTATGGTGTGTAGGCTTTTACTATCAATCAAAATAAAAATCGTTTTAAGATGAACAATAGCATTTAGAACTAATTGCATTTGAAGCAAAATGACTCTCCTAAATAAAGTGTGTCATACAGTGAGTAAAACAAGTAGGGAATGTCAGTGTGTTTTTGTGACAGAAGGCCTTCATTCAGGATGTTCCTCAGGCTTCTTTGTTTATGTGCCTTCTTTGCAGAGGAGGAGCAGCTCTAGGAAACCCACAAGCAGGGCTGCATCTCTGTCTTTCTTCCCCTGCCTTCCTGCACAAACTCATTTTCCTCCTCGACAAGCTTTTCAACCATACCTGCTACCCCACCTGCCTTTCAACAAATGTGGGACCTCAGGCCATGCCTCTTGGCTTCCCTATGCCCCCACCACAGACCCTCTTGTCCCTGCAGCTCAACACATGCTCGTGCCTTAGTCACTCCTGGTCTTAGTAATCTTGTGATGCCTCTAGACCCAACCTTGAGCTTCTGCATCCTGAGCACAGAGTGCGAGACCAGCAGCTGCCTTGGTGCATGGCCACAGCTCATCACTGTCCATTGGGTCCTTGGTAGTAGCTGCATGTGTGCAGCTGCTGCCACACAGCTGAGCCCTGCACTGTTGCACAGGCTTCAGGCATACAGAGCTCTGCTAGGGCAGTGTTTTGGGATGTGCACTGTTGCTTGAGAAACTCTTCCCTCGTGCACCTCTGCCTCACAGTGGAGTACTTGCTATTTAGAAGATGCAGGGCAATGCACATCTGTAAAACTGGACAGACAGACAGAGTTGGGTGCAGCACTGAGACTGTTCTCACCTTAGTCTGCTACTGCCTTCTGTAATATGAGAACAAAAAAGCTTAGGAGGTTACGTCCTCTAGAGTTATTTGTTAAAGGAGTTTACATGTACAATGTAAAGAAATAATTAAATAAAGATAATAACAATGTCTGTGAGAAAAATTGTTTGAACCACATTGCAGATAGCTGCAATCACCATGTGATAGACCAAACTTTGACCTTTGGCTACCTCACCTACACAACACCCAATAAATCCAGTCCCTCAGTAACCACTTCCAAGATTTTAAATTTCCAAGTAGCATCAGAGAACCATCACTTGAAAAAGAAACTGAAAAATAATGTTTTTTTTATTTTCCCAAATGTGGAATTTCTTTACCCAAATTATACTGGCCCAAAGCCCAGGACAAGCAATATTTGGTCCTGGACCAGTGACAGATTCAGAGTCCAATGTTTTCAGGTTAAAAACAGGATACTTTGGCTATCTTGAAGCAAAAAAATACCCTTATATGAAAGCCTTAGTACTAGTCCTGGGAGATTGCCAGATATTAGAATTTAATATAGAATATTTTATGTACGGATAAACTTTTCAAGTCAGTCAGAGAGATTTAGAAAACATATTGATACAAATTATTTTCCCCCTTTTGAGGCCTTAGAGTCATGGGATGGAAGGAGTTGGATTTTCAAGGAGAGGAATACTATTTTCCGTATGAGTAATCTCGTTTAAACCATTGCTAAAATACATCTTCAAGCTCTCTTTAGTGATTTGTTTGCTAGGAATACAGGAGGCTCAATGACTTTACAAACACTTTTTCAGCATGACCTGCATAAAAAGTCAAATACTCACTCATGCAAATTAAATCTTGGTAATACATGTAGAAGTTTCTCTCTCTCTCTCTCTCTCTGTATGTGTGTGTGTGTGTATAAACATTGATTTTAAAGGATAATTATAAGAGACAACAATATATTTCTTTGCCTAGATAAACCTTTTTGCAAATAGTGCTGTAAGAAATTCTAGGGCAGGTGGTTCAACTGGCAAATAAACTGAGTAAAATATGTAGAAAAATTACTTTGCATAATGCTGTGATTAATGAGTGCTCTTTGCACAGGATGTATTTGTGTGCATATTGCACGTTGTTAGTAGCATGTTTTTTCTACGGATTTCGTTGCAAAAATAAGGACTTGAGGTTGAAAGTAAATTAGGGTCAGTAGGGTTTGCTCAGCTGTGGCTGAGTGCACAGAACCAGGACTTTGTTGATTGTCTTGTATTTAAAAGTCTCCTAAGGGTCAAGCAGTGCCTGCTGGCAGGAGCTGACTGGGGAGTTTGGGCACAGCACAGAATGAACAAGAAAGCCTGACTAAGGGATCCCAGAAAAAGGAGAGAGGTGATTTATGTGACATTGCACGTGGCATGTGTTCAATGATACCTGCATGCATGACAAGTATTAAAAGTAGTTCTGTTGAATTATACAAAGTTAAAATGAAACAGGTAGCAATGCTGTTCCATTTGGCAACATGACACTGGTTTCACACAGGTTTGCTGTGCTGTGTCTGGTCCCTACCTTCATCTTGTTCCAAGTCCAAGTGACCAAGATTTTGTGTGTCACATTAAGGTATTAAGGATAGGAGCTGCAAGAAAGCAGCTTGGAGCAGCAGGAGCTGAGATGGAAGAGAGACAGGCAGCTCAGAGGAGGGAATTGAAGAAGTCTCCAAAAGCAGAGGGGAACCAGGACAGGGGTCAATCAGGGTAACAACTGATAGATGTTGAAAGGGCCAAGATGTCTCAGAGCTATAAACCTGAAGGATTAGATTGGCTTTCGTACCAAATTTTTATTTCTCTATACATGCTTGCTCATCTTAGGCTAACACCCAGGAATGGAACTGAGGAATATGATGGGGTTCTTCATTCCTCCATAGCTACCCTACATGACCTTGAGTGAGGCATGCCATCTCCATCTTGCCCTTCTTCAAAATGAGGATAGGATATCCTGCTCCTACAGATCAGGGCTGCTGTGAGGGTATGTTTAGTAATGCTTTTGAGGCGCTGAAGTGCTTTAGTGATTGGCACTGTGGAAATTCTATAGATAAATGCCTATATATAACCTCCCTGACACTGGTGCAGTCATAGGGTGAGATCAGATTGCACTGCTATTTCAGTATATAGTATATACTGCATGTGTCAGAAGCAACAAGAACAAAGCTGTCAGTATTCAGATATGTGTGGAGAAGGTGATACAAATCCTCTGAAGTCAGGAATGCCATGTCCACTGTGTTTATCTACAGAAAAGAGGAAAAGAGGGGGTAACATTAAAGAGGAAGTGTTAATTTTCTTTTCAAAGAACTCTACACTCTCCTATTGATTGAAAATGGTTCTCTTTGGCTCTTGTGTGTTTTGTGGCATTATAGGGTATTGGTCTTTGTTTAGATCATATAATACTTCTTCCTCCCTCCAACCTACCATAACAATTAGTGAGCTGTCTGTGGCTGCCTTGGAGTGCATCCTGTGCATCAGCATGTCTCATTTAATAGTCATAATTTCTCATTTGTAAGAGGAAAAGTGCTACCAGCGCTTTCAGTCTCATAAGGGCTCAGACTCACTCAAGGATTCCAATTTATTATGCACCCAGCTCTGATATCCTGCTGCTCTCTTTATGGATTAGGCTGCCTTGGTAGAAGGTATCATCCTTCAGACAACACATAAATAGTCTCTTGCCAGCTGTTCCTTTCGCAGAAGTTTCTCAAGGAGTAAATCATAATCATGCCCCTGTTTTACTAGTTCCTGATCTGGATGTCCATGGTACTCTGCTAGGAGCATGCAAAAAAATGAGCTTCATTGCTACTGTTACTCTACAAATGGCACTAACTACAACTGTAGGGATTTTTAGGCTTATTAGCATTGGTTTCTAGGGCGAACACATCATCAGTAGTGGTTTTAAATTTAGAGGAATGGGCATAGGGTCAGTTTGCTGGTGGTTTCTGTAAAACCTTTATCTCAAGGTGCTGCACAAAGTCCTGAGAGGGAAGGAGTGGCAAGACAGACGGTTTTGCTCATTCTGACATGGAGCAGCTGTTTAACACATAATCTTGTGAGTTCAGAAGAAAGAGGGGAAGGGTAACATCCTGCTGATGGAAATTATATTTTATAGACAAATTTTAAAAGGCAGAAAGCAGAGGCAGCCAGCAAACACAGCAGTTTGCACAGAAGGGTGCAAAGAAGGGGGCTACTGTCAAATATGTACCAGCGTAAGTCTCAGGCACAGTGGCACTGTGCTACAGAATAGTTTCATCAGCAGATGTTGAAGCAGCTGCCCTTGCCAGGGCAGAGGCTTTGACATGGGCACAGCTTTGGATGGCAGATGTAGCCCTCCAGGTCCTGGACTGCACAAGTTCTGTGGGTGAAGACCTATCTTCAGCCTCCTTGTTGCAGGGTGCACCAGCACTCCCAGGAGGCTCCCAGCCCATCAGTCAAAATGTTGGTGGACATCAAACTTGCAAGGCCTCCTTTTCTGTCACTGGGCTTTCACTGACTCTTAAGAATGTGGGCTGAATGTCACACTGTAGGCCTCAGAGAGGAACAGCGTTTTCATTGAACTAAAATGTCCTGTACTTTGTAGTTTTTAGTCTGATCAAATTGAGTAATAAGACACAATCCCCAGTTCTTTGAAGTGAATTATAATCACAGTTTATGTGAAGCCCACACAGTTTAATGATCCCTACAGAACTTCTGTGAGCTACCCAGGCATCTGAGATGCCTCTATAGACTGAACTCCTTGTCATAAAGGTAGTTCTGGACAGTCAGTGAAGATCAGGAGTATGAATTGGGAAGACATCACCACCGTGTTTGTGCTGAAGACAGAAGATACAGTACATAAAGCCATCAATTTAGCACTTTTTGAAAAGTTTTTAGCATTCCATTTTAAACACAGTTGAGGGAGGGAGAAAAGGCCAAGTAAGGTACTGATGAAACCAGTGTTAAAAAAAGCAGCACTTACTAGTTGGAAGATAAAATATATAATCAGGCTTTCAAGAATGAGCACTTAATTGCCTAAAGACTATTACAGAACTCATTGTTAATGTACCTAATTTGCATGAAATATTTTTTTCCAACTAACTGTTGCAGAACACACGTAAAATGGGGAAGCACAGTCCTTCCTCAAAGCTGAGCTTCCCAAGCCAGCACTGCAGTTGTGGTGCATATTTGTAATGTGATTTTCTGGTCTCAAATGTCATTACGCACATATGTACCATGTGGGGGGTGGTACATATTTTAGTAATATCTTTTAAAGAGTTATTAATGAGCAGAGTTTCTCACAGGAAGCAGTAACAGTGGCTTTAGGAATTAATCCACCTGCAGAGCTCAGGGTGCCTTTTTTTAATAGTGTGTGCTAATTCAGCTTCACTGAGAGGCAGCTTCTCTGGAGTCAGTCTCCAGAGTGTCTTGTGGATCAGATTCTCTATATAACAACCTTCCTGCACATTTCAGGCTCTGTGGGTTGTGGTTGTTTCTCTGTTTTCATGCATCATTACTAGCTGTTGGAGATTTGGTGAGCCATATTTCTTAACCACTTGTAGGTGATGGGTCCTTGGAAAGCAATGCCATGTGGTAGACACAGAATGGGAGGAAGTTGCAGCTCTCTGCTCTGCCAAGACCAATACTTCCTAGCAAAAAGATCTGTCAGAGCTGCCTTTCCAGCAGCGGGGGCAGGCAGTGATGAGGTCTGAGCACGGCAGTGCTGTGGCTGGGTACTGGGGACTTATGGTCAACTCTTCAGCTCACAAGGTGGTCTTGGCAGATGGATTCTTCAGAGAGTGGTTAAAAATGGGTCTGAGGGCTGCTGTCTTGGCACTCCAGAGAAAAAAAGGATTTGTAGCTGGGAGCACCACAGGTAGGTAGCATCACAGACACAGCTGGAGAAGCTGGGCATGCACAGGCACATTTTCCTTTAAGTAGATACAGTTACTGAGTCCTGGGAAAGCTCAGTCTAAGAGCTCCTGCTAATGTTATAGGGTTTGTTGTCTCCCCCACTGCTGTCTGGGCTGGACTGGAGGCTGGAGACTACCCTGAGCCTGCAGTCACCACAGGGAACATGTGCAGTGAGGGTTGCCTTCCTGGACAGTGGGAATGGTGCTCCCTGGTGTGGCCACATTAGTGCTCAGCACAAGTCTCTTGTGTCAGCACAGTCATACAGGCAAAACTGTCTCACAGGGGCAGCTGGTCTCAGTGGGAGCAGAATAGGACGTCCAGGTAAAAATACAACTTTGCTATAACTACTTAGTCTATAATAAAAGTGCCTTATCAATAGAGCATTAATTAGTAGTGCTAAGATAGTTTACTACTATTATAATATATTTATAATTATACTCTAATTATATATTTGTTCTTTTCTTAAAAAGCATTAATGGTGCAAAATGGCAATTACTGGAAAGCTGTAAGAGCAGCTAATCATCCTTACCATTTAAACCTCCTTGTTATTTGAACTTCCTCATTCCTTAGTCTTCTCTGAAGTAAGCAAGTCCCTGGAGACACTTTGGCAAACAAGGTGAGAAATATGGTTTTCTCCCGCTGTGTGCCAGTAAGTAAAAGGGATCTGTCCCAGAGGTACCAGTTGGGTATGTTTGATCGGCACAGCGTGATCTTTAGGCAGGTCAGGGAAATATCAATGCTATTTTCTCTCTAAGCCTCAGATTCCCAATGGCCTGTTTATTCAGAAATCAGGTGGCAAAAACATTAGAAGATATGAAATCTTAGGCCCCCTGCAGAATACCCAGCCCTGATGGATCCCACTGCAAGCACATTTGATTCCTGATCATCTTCACTATGCTCTAGTGTAGCACTAGTCTTTTAATTTGCATTGTTGGATAGAAGGTATCCCAGCCTACAAAATTAAATGTTTTTTAAATCAAGGTTTTTTGAGGGGCTGAAATGTAGAGAAGGGAAATTTTATACTTTTTGTGGTTTGGTAAAGGATCTGAAGCAGCTTTTTAGAGTGGCACTTTCACAAAAACATTTTAGACCAAAGTTCATACTCTGGATTTGTAAAACTGCAGTGTTCGCATGTAGCATTGACATTCGCTCTAGCAGACTAGGATTAAAGATACACATCTCTTATTTTCTCCTCACATTTCTAATTCCACTGTATTCTTAACAGGATTTTGTACACAAACTCTTTAGTGGCACAGCTCATTATTCGCTTTCTCCCCACCCCTTACCTTTGAAAAAGAGCAGAAGTGAGAATTTAGGAAAATAATAACCTATATTATTATATAACCACAAAACTTGCGCGGAGGGAAAGGAAAAGAGTATTCTAGATTAAAGCTTGATTGCTGAAATTATTTTAACTACTTTTTAATTGGCAAGCTGTTGAGTTGTTATCATCAATGAGGAACTCATCAACAAGCGGTATCGAAAGCGGTAAACATTTACAGAGGAAAACCGAGCTCACAAGCTCTGTAACAATCATCCATAGTGCAGAGGTAAAACTAAGTGACTGGATCACAGGAATACATCGTACAAGGAATATCAAGGGTGGAGTTTGGAATTAATAGTCATTGTTGTCTTCTGGTTTTTTCTCTGAGTAAGTTATGGGGGCAGGGTGGGAGAAATTTGCACAGCCTCCAGCTGCTCTGCTTTGGGGCTCTGCAGAGTGAGGCACTGATCTCCACCTGGAGACCTTTTCCAGACAGACACAAGATGTGCAGATGAATCTCCAGGGCTTGCTTTGCTGTCAGTCCCTGTTCGTGGATTCTGACGGTCCTCTGCAGTTCATAGACCTCTCATCTAATGGTGGGCACCTTTATAGCAGACCACATGTAAAACACCTTTGCATTCCCTTGATGCTGATTTGTACTGTTTAAAGAGGTGGGGGTGGAACAAGTTGTTAAAAGATGAAGAAATTGAAAGCTCCCCTAACTGCTGTATTATCCACCTGACATTCTCCAAATGCTAGTCATTAATTACTAATGCCTTGAAAATCAGAGCAGTTATCCAATTCAATTATGTTACATCTCTCAGTGAGAGCATTTCCATTATCTTACCATTTCCCATTCAAACCATTCTTATTTGCAGTTTTTAAAGGCTCAGACCCCACTGTGTTTCTTCTCATTTGAACCTGTAATCCACACAAGGATATTTCTACTCCATGCTTCTCATATCTGCACACAGGTGAAAGTCAGTGTGTGTTTACATTGTAATTATTACAAACTTAAAAATCCAATCCTCCAGCTTCCCCCAGAGCTGCATGATAGCACAATGTGGCCAATGTACACCATAACTTTCCTTTCCAGTGGCTGATCAAGTACTTGGGGAAGGATTGAATCTGGATTAGGACTTAGACTGCCCATGCAATCCTTATACCTGCAGACCTTCCTGTGGAGTGGGCAGGAGAGTTTGCAGTCACAGTTGTACCAAGCCCTAGAGCCAAGCTCCCAACTGAAGTAATTCCCTTTAGATGCCAGCAGTACCTTTGCTCCATGGAGGCAAGGCAGGGTATGTTTCTGGAGTCAGCACTAATGCTGGTCCTAAGTGAGGTGTATATTCAGAAATTATGGGGTTTATTTCCCGGCACATTTGTTCTTTGCTTATGTGTATTTTCATGCCTGCCAGCACTCTGAAATGTAGACACTGAGTGTTGGGGGCAGGTTGGATGCAGTTTTTCATGCTGCTGACATTAATTGGATGTACAGGCCTTCTCAGAAGGGGCAGTGTAGGAAATGTATATGGGAAAATGACAAAATAAGGAGTTTCACAGCTAAATAAAGACAAGTGGCTGAAAATGGTTTTTACAGCTTTGGCTTTCACATGATTCATTTGGGAATCTAAAACTATTTTGCACAACTAACAAATTAAGATTCACAACACCTTCCTGAATATAATTGTTCCTGTCTTGCAGATGGAGGAACAGAGGTATTGAGGCTATCATTTGAAAATATATCCCCTGTTTTCAAGTCCCTAGATTGAGATACATTTAAACCTAATTCTCAGAAGCATTAAATACCTCAATTTATATTCATTCATTTGGCATTGTTTGTACTCAGTCTCTGAAAACCAGATGCATTGCCTCCTAACTAGAATGGTCAAAATAACTGAAGTGACATGGCAGAGATCACAGAGCCACTGCAGGGCCAGACTGGGATTGGGATCTGTGTCCCATCATGACACATTCCCATTTTACTCACTGAGTGTCTGCCTTGATTTCCTGAGCAAAAGGAAAGCATGTTCTGGTTACTCAATTTTTCTCTTCTCTCTCAAACAACTGGACGTTATAGAGATGATACTGGTTGGGTTATTGATCAATTTTGTAGTTATTTGACCTTGTCTTTCTAACCATCAAGAATTGTCTTCGGGTTTCTGCGATTAAGTTTCTTATTGTAGAATTGAAATGGAAATACACTGAGAACCATTTGTATCACCTGGTTTTTCCCCATTGTTTTGTTTTCTTTCCAGCACACAACAGTTTTGCCCTTTGTATTAATCGAGATGAGAACAACACATCATCAGTATCCCAGCAGGAGCTGTGGACTGGCTGCAGTGTGCACCTTCGCTGTTGGCTATATTTTATGGTAAGGGCTGTACATGCTGTGTTTTCACATTGTATTGGGGGTTTTGTACTGCTAAATTTGGGCACATATTTCATTATGGATATAATCGCTAACAGATTCACACTGCATGCCTCGTTTGGTCCAAGACCTGGGCTTTGTCTGGTTTCCCCAGATGCTTATATTTTTAGAAAGTATATGCCAAACCTCACACAACAGGAATTTGTTGAACAATCCCATGTAAGCAGTGGTCTTTCCAAGGGTACATTTTTCAGCCTTTTTTCAAGCTAAATGTTTTTCTTGGACCTTAGTTTTATTGCTTAGGGTTTTTGTTCTATCAAATAAAATTGAGAATAGGCAAATGATTTCCTGCATCAGTATTTAAGCGGCAACAGAAAAGATAGAACACTGTCTTTTTTTTTTACTAGTTCATAAATTCTTTCTGTAAAATTGATTACAGAATAAGTCAGTAATCCAAACACTCTAAAGTTTGTTTTAAGAAATGCAAATGTTGGTGAGAAATTAAACTAAAACACAAATAATCTTTATTATACAACATTAAATCAAGTCTTTGGGGAGTTTCTAATCAAGCACCTGACTTGCATGACAGAGTTAATATATTTTGGTTACCCTAATATTTATTTTTCACTAAATCTTTATTTTGTTTATATTTCTCCTTTGAGATTATCTATCCTTTATCCTTCCTACATTTCATGCAGACCCCCTGTTTACTTTTCATATTCTTTCTTTTCATTGCACAACATCCTTCTCTCAGCTAAGAAGGTATTTTCCAAAATGTCCACCAACCAAGTGAGATAAAACTAATGTGAGAGGAACATGGTCTCAAGGCAGTACTATCACGCTGCCTCAACTATGCAATTTGTCCCTTTGGTCCAGTGAAAGAGAGGTCATTATTCATACACATCCACACACACTGAGTGATCATAAAACCCTACTAATTCAGCTGAAGTGGGATGTAGTGTCTCAGGACAACAGCCACATTCTGCCATTTGCTTTTATAAATATACCAACCCTTCTTAAAAGATAATAATATCTGTAATTGTAAGATAAGGGCCAGCCTCATGCAAAAAGGCACATGATTATTCCTTCAGGAAAAAGTAATTGTGCTTTTAACCCATATATAGTAATGCTTAACTGTTTTTGACTTTCCTCTGATGGTGTCTGGAGACAGATTGGCAGAGTTACCTGTGACTTGACCTCTTCTGGTAACTCCTGTTTTTTCAAAATCATCTAAGTAGACACCTGCAATAGTATTTAATAAGAATTTAAAACTGAAACAATCGACTTTTACAAGTGAAATAAAAACAAGATGTGTCTTAAAATCTTTTAAGAATCTATTACAGTATCGGTGTGATGCTCATCTAGCTTGATCCTGCCTATTACAGTGCATCTGTCTCCAGCAGCTACAAGGTAAAAGAAAATTGTAGAGCAAGTAAGGCAGGAGAAGAAAATTCTCCATTAAATTAACTACTAAGCAGATAGCCAGGCACAGACTGTGGTCATCTCCCTTTGCTTTTGCTGTTTATTGGTTTTGCCTACACATATATTATTTCTGAAATGGATAGGGCTACTCCCAAGTGATTCACCTTCGTCCAAGTTGCAATTTCTCTATGAATGTACTGAGACATCTTAAAAGTTCATCCTGCTAAATTATGCACATACAGCCCATTTCTCCTTCTACTGTTATGGAAGGAGGCCTTTGCAGGATAGTGGAGGCAGACAAAAGCTACGCTGTGCCATCACTTGCAAGTTCTGCATGCCTTCAGCCTGCAGTTGCTATTGAAGACTCTGTCCAAGATGTGGTTGAGGCTGCAAGCCAAATCTTGGTTCAGTTATACCAGTGTGATATATTACATTCACAGGCTGGGAAGATCTACCAGAAAGTAGGGGTTTGTCCTCCCTCTCAAGAGTGTGCAGACTTTTCACAGCTGAAATACACTGTCTTCATCCTGCCAAGTGACCACATCGCAGTGGAGACCTTAATCACTTAGAGGGCTTGGAATTGCAAAATTCAGATTTGTTCTTATTGGCAGAACCCTCAAGGTTAGCATAATGTATTAAAATGAGACCACACCTGCAAATGACCTAGTTATATATGGCCTGGTGGAACCTCCTTCCTTTGTTCCTAATGTTCACCATGGGTCTCGGGCTAGGGCTTAGTTCTTGGTTTATGTATTTTTAACTAGAATTTAGGGATCTGCCACTTGAGAGTTTGTCCTTTTGCCTATTCTGTTTTTCCCTCAGCAGAAGTGTTTTCACTGCAACTCTCAGAATAAAGTGAAGACAGTTGCTAGTCAGATGTTCTCTATGTTTTGTTCTTGAATTTTGAACTCTCTTCCCATCTCAACTGAAACTTACTTGCCATTCTAAATGTTTTATGTATTGTGTTGCACTTTTTACTGTAAATGAACATACAGAATGATGTTGTTTAGGTTTGATTCCCTGAACGCATTTTTTGCAACTCATAGCGGAGGAAAGCTTGTTTTATTTTGTATATGACTGAATCTGTCATGTATGAAAGAGATGGTGGAATAGCAAGTGGTTTTTTATGTATAATCAGTAAAAGAGAAAACTGGCAAACAATTCTGAAGAGCATCACTGAAATTGGAAGAATATAGCTAAATAACTTGATATCTCCTGAGCATGATTCAGAGACTTGTTTTCTGAGAAACATCCTTTCTTGAAGAGTAAAAGCTTTTTCTGTTTTTCTTTCCTTTTTTTTTTTTTTTGCACTCTCTTCCTTCAGTCAGAGAGTTTTTGAGTAGGCACACTTAGCTCATGCACTCTCTGTGACAGGGAGCTCTCCCATGCTGTTAAGGAACTGTGCCCAGGCAGAGCATTCACAGACTTGCATTGCCTGTTGCAGACCATACATGGACTTTCAGGATCAAGGCCATGGGATAAGAAGGGAAAAGCCTGTTGGCTTTATTTAGCATGGCTTGAAAAGGTCACAGTTTGTACTGAATTGTTAAATCTAGACAGTGCTAAGAAAACCGAAGCCTTTGCCAGTACTACCAGAAAATTCTGCCAATGAGTGTATGGAGTTGGTTGTCAAGGAACAGAAAAGAGCCAGAAATGTGTTGCTCCTTGGAATAAGAATGACGTCATGGTAACTAATATCAGAGCCTAATATGTCCCTAAAATAAACTGAGACAAATACGTTTATTTTAAATGGTTTTCACTTTCCCTCTACTTTGGAGCACTTCAGGATGCCAAAAAAACAGACCCTAAAAATCCACCGCTGTAGTCGTGCTGGGCTGCATGTTTGGAAGCAAAAGACTTGATCTGCTCTCTTGTTGCTATCTCAAATCCACTAGGAGCTGCCTCCACATGTGCCAAGCTTGGACTTGATTCATTCTTTCATTCTTTTAAAAATCTATTTAAAGAGCTTTTAAATTTTCATTTGAAAATAAAGTTTCTCTCGAAGCGACTTTAGGAGAGTTCCATAGATTTGCTGAGGGAGAGCATTTAGAGGGGGTAATTTGCTGAATTCTTCTTGAATGAATTTAAGAAAGGAATGTACACTGATGATTTGGAATGAATTTGAGATTGATTCTATCAGGCTTGCTGTAGGATTTCCACTAACAATTCTCCATAGAAGGAGAGGAAGATCAGAAAGAGCAGATGTTGGCACAGACTGCTAGGACAAATTTTGACATTCAGAAGAGAGGGGTGGTGGGTTAGAGTGTGAAGTTTGGTGAGAATTGAAAGTCATATTGATAAAGAAATGCAGGACTGAGAAACCAGAAGGATTTTTGAGGTTGCTGGTGCTGATGGAGCAGGAGAGACACAACATGGCTTTGCTAGGGTGTGCTGAGGGTTTCTATGTAGGGAGGGAGTAATGAATGCTTTTGGAAGTGAGCACTGGGGATAAAAGTTCAACAGATATCAGAAGAATCGGTGGTTAGTGAAAAAAAACCAAACAAGTAAAATGTCCTGGGGACAAGTAAAATAAATTAACTAAAATCATGGGTTAAAAGAGAAGTGGGTAAAGAAACGTGCAGCTCACAGGTCAGCAGCTTCAAAGCTGAAATCATGCAAGTGAGTGGGAATGCTGGGAGAGGGAGACAGACTTTGAAATCAGAGTGGAAGGCTGATGTAGAAGTGGATGATAAAAGAGACAATGCAGAGGAGGAGAAAAGATTTGAAGCTGGAGCTGCCCAGAACAGGAAAGAGTAGGAAGAAACAGAAGCAGCAGAAATAGGCCAGAGGAAGATCAGCATCTCCTGTACGTGACCCAGAAGGAGGGTGGGAGGGCAGAAGTGCTTTCAGCAAGAGAAGGCTGTAGGGATCACCAGCCTGTTCAGTCTGACATAGCCATTATGGCTATACTTTCTGGCTCCCCTCCACCTCCACATCCTCAAATGTTTCAGTCAAAGCAACAGTACAATCACAGATGACATGCATGGGTAATATGTTCTCACTTCCTTATGCAGCTCCTTAAAATACAGCTCAAGAAGGCATAGCAACCATTACTATATTTAAAATGAAAAAAATATTTATCAAAATAGATGACTTCCAGAGATGACAACACTTTGCAGCACATCTGCTAAGTTTCTGTCATTCTATCTACCTGTACATAACACAAATTTCTGCTAGGCTTTGTTCATCCCAGAGGATGCCAGCCCCCATGTCATGCTGAGTATGTTTTGGATGTGACATTGTTTGCAGCTGCAGTTTCCCAGGACTTGTATTCTTCTGACTGCATAAGCCATTCCACACCAGTAGCACAGTCCTATTGACCTATGTGTTGTTCACCACTCAGATGAATGGAGAAGAATCCAGCATTAAGAAAATGGAACAAGAGGGGATGATTGCTGTTATTTCCTAAATGACAACTGTTTATTGAACTTATTTTTTAGTCTTTAAGATTTCTAAACTATGTACATTTCTGGTGTAGGTGACTTAGGTCTGGCCAGCTGTTAACATAAGGAGCCCAGCATCTTAATAATAGCTGAGATCTTAAGAATTCTGATTAGATGCAGAACAAGCTCTCCTATGTTTTTGTGGGGGTTTATGAAGATGTGCCTCACATCAATCAGTATTAGAAACCTAAAGTAGAACAAATATAGTGTAGGTCGTTGAGGTCCTGTCCTTGAAAGCACGGGATTGGTCATACACTATACCCACAAATTATTTGTTTGTTTTGAATGTCTCAGCTGCTGTAAACCCATCACCTCCTTTGGAAGGCATCCCACAATTTAATAGCTCTGGGTAAAGGAAAAAGGAGAAGAGTGATGCTGAAAAAGATCATGAAATAAAGGCATAGAAAATGCCCATGTTCTGTTGTTTGCTAGAGTAGCCTCTGGGAACTGGTCTAAGATTTGTCTGGGACTACAGATTCAGCCTTCCTTTGTGCCAGTCACTGGAAATATGAAGAGCACTGAGGATCTGGGAGAGGATTTGCTGCTGCAAGAAGTAACCAGAAAGGAACTGCCATAGTAGATGAGAATGGTCATGTACCCAGGCTCCAGGTATTGCTAATGTGAGATGCTTTCAGAGATTTTAGTAGGCCATTATGAGGAGTTTTCTTCCAAAACTTATGTCAAAATGTAGGTACATGGATCCTTTAGTCTTGATGGTTTATACCTTGTACTCTTTAAACTTAGGCATAACTGTGGGTATTCTTATTGCTTGTACAATCTCCTGACTTCAGAAACGTGCTAGATTTGCATTATATGGCCTGGAGAAGAGGAGTGGACTAAGTAGACTTCCAGACTTGCATATTTCAGAACTTTTTTGAGTATTTTTATTTCAGTGAGGTATCACTGAAAGATGGGGTAGAGCATTCCAGAGTTTAATTAGCTACCACTCAAAAAGATATTTCCATTATGAGATTTGAATTTCTTGTTTCTGAGTTCTGTTGAGGTTATTCTTCTGTTACGAGGAAGAGAACTGGCAGCTCTTCACCCATTCTGTGTCCTTTAATTCGCTGCTCTTGAGACATTACATAGCCCCCCTTCTAATAGCCCCTGCTTCCAGAACTCATAGAACTGGTTCTTGGTGGCTGCAGACTATGATGAAGCATTCGAGTTGGGCAGGAAATGGGTGGAGACTCTCTGAGAACCCATACCACGAAGTACTGCTGGGCTGTGACAGCTGAGAGCAGCCACCATGAAGGAACAACCATCTTCTGCAACATCTCGCATTACAAAATCCATGGGGTCATGGTTATCTGCCATTATACCCACTTGAGCTTGATTCTACCAGGATTGAGGCCTTACACATGCTGTTGTAACAGCTGCATTACTTAAACTGACAGAGTACACGTAAACCACAAGGTTCCAACAACTTTTTTGTACTTAGTTTTCCTCATTAACAAAAGATCTACAGCCAAAGAATAAAAGCATGTGTATCTTCCCTGCATAGTTTTCATTTCCTCCTGGTTAATAGGAGAGAGATACAACATCTACTGTATAGTAAAGTGAAAACCAGCTACAAAGTCACATTTTTTGACAGATTTGTTAAAAACAAGCAAGATTGTGCATTTTCAAATAGCTTTTTATGATTTCTACACCAACTGGTTGAAAATTTCTAAAATCAACCACTTTTTTTAACAGACATTTTAATTTGAATACAATGTGGGAATATTTCCATTCCTTCTCTTTTTACTGTTCCTAACAAATGGCTAGATGAGCACCATGACCTGTAACACATTCATCTTTGAAAACACACAGTTATGTCTACATACAGCTGCTACTGTTCCAAATCACAGGGAGGTTCAGGTGAATTTTATCTTCTCAGAAGTAGCCAGTCCAGTTTTAGTTTAAACCTTTTCTCCTCAGTTTATTTCTACCTAAGTGACACATTTTTTACACCTGTTCAATGACAAAGTCTTCAATTTTATCTAGATTTGCCTTCCTAAGTAAATCTTAATGTATGCTTCCCTGTACTTACCTAATAATGAGGTTGGGTAGGAGTAATGGCTACTAGAATTGCAGCACTGAAGGCATTCATTAACATTGGCAATCAGCGCTCTTGTGTGGAAGCTTTATGGAATGGTTGACCAGCCCTTTATAGTGCAGCCTCGAGATAGGCTGTATTCCAGCAGGAACAAACCCGCTAAGAAAGGCCACCAGGTGAGGTTTCCATGGCAGCAGTCGTCCCTTTGCTGCTCCCGTTTGTAGCGCAGACAATGCCGAAGCAGTCAGTGTGTCACTGCTCGTGGAGAGAAGGCTAAGATTACTCCACCCCAGCATAGCCAGCAGCATGGTGCAGCCCATTTTTAGAAGGATCAGGTGGGTTTGTGACTGTTGTCTCCAGAGTGGTGCTCGGCCCCTCGTGTGCTCAAAGCAGGAGTTCTTGTGGTGTGGCTGCCCCAGGGACAGGCAAACAACAGCTACACTGAAGACATGAGAAGTGTCACCACACGGGGAGTGAGCTCCTGTGGTGGGCAGCAAGGGGCAGAGTGCGAGAGCTGTCCACGAAGACTGAACTAACCAGAGATTGCTGACATTCAGGAGCTCATCAGTGACTGACTGACTCACTGGTTGGATTTACAAAATACTTCCTTTTTCTACAATCAATGCGTTCTAGTAAAAGCCACTTCTTGGTTCATGAAGTCAGCTACATAGGTGCTGTTTAGAAGGTCCCTTGAAAAGTCCCTCTGTAAAAGTACTTTATAGTCCTGGGCAGTTTCGTCACACCAGAGAAAATAAGTGAAAAAGAGACTGGGTCTTTTTCAGTCTTTTTCCTTGGAGGTTGTTTTTCACAGAATGATCATTTAAAAAAAAAAGGAAAATGAAAACTGAAAAAAGCAAATGAAACTGAAAATTATTAGGTGATAACAGACATTCCCTGCTAAGATAACCTGGTAGTAGGGGACATCCCACTGTCTTCTACCCAACTGTCTCATCTTTTTCTTTGATAAAAAGGAACATGGTGTCCCCTGTTACCATGGGTTACACTGGAACCCTTTATTTTTTCGTAGATAATTTCATCTTGTCAGGTTAATTCTATCACAGAAGAATATTGGGGAAAATAACTGTAAAGTACAGAGGTAATTTCCCATATGTGAACTGATTTGGAAAAAGGGAGTTTAATTACACTTAGATCGTGCAGATTAATTTACTGACACATGTAGTTTCCTAAGTGAAGTGTCCAACTGTTAAGGGTTTGGTTGCAATGAAAGCTTTTCCAGGGAGGAGGGAAGCTGTGACAACCATGTACATTTCCAGGGTGATTGTTAAACAGGGACTCTATACTCCCCATGTGACAAAATTTTATGGTAACAGTTTTGTGTAGACATCTCTGTCTTTGCCCTTTGGGAACCTATGACTGTTGATCTAGTGTTCAAAAAGCTTCCTTAAACAAACAGAAACATCAGCAAGTGAAGCAAATTATATGGACATGGAAATCCTCATCTATAATAGTCTGTGCAGCTGCTCTAGCTGTGCTTCACTGTGAGTTTTTCTCTCAGATTTCCAGGTCAGAAAGGAAGAGATTTACATTATTGAAGAAAGCCCATCAGAGCCCCAGCCTGCCTCCACTGAGCACTTTACCCAGTTAGCCCCTGTGATGTTTGCTCAGTTGTTTGCCAGTATTTGCCTTTCTTAACTTCCACCTAGTGGAATGTATGGACTCGCTCTGCTCCCTCCCTCCCTCTTCACCACTCACCACACCAGATCTCAACACAGAAGTGATCCCTTCAGAGGGTACAGGTGTCCACTGCAGCCACACAGAGCAAAACCACTGTTTTGCTTCTTCGGGCTGCACTGCAGTAAAGCTGAAAGTCTGTCTCTTGAGTTACTGTACCAACAATGTCCTCTGTAGCTGAATGCTGAAAACCTCTTGTCACCAGCAAACCACCATCAATCCTTTTCCTTTACTGTATACTGGTTGTGGAGCTGGGCACTACTTTTGAGGTGGTTTTTGTTTGTTTTGTTGGGGTTTTTTAATATTTATCCTAGAGAAAAATTATTAGATTCCAAATTGTAGCAGGTAACTGAAAGAAAAGGAGGACCAATCTAAAACACAGTTGCTGAAGAAATTATTCTCTCAAAGAGAAGCTAAACCATATGTTTCTGGCAAACCCAAAAACTGATTACCATGTATAGCGAGGAAAAGCAAAAGAAACACACAAATGTGTATGAAGTGAAAGTAGGATACTGCAGAAAGCAGAGAGAGTTGGTCCGTGTAGGAGAGCCTGTAGAACCCTGAATGCTCTTAGGATAAAGAACGTTCTTGGAACAGAGGCTGCTGCAGTTTCCAGCTTTGGCATGGAACAGGGGTTTCCTCGGAAATATGAATGCAGCGAGGAAATACCTGCCTACATCAGAAATGAAAGCTGGCCAACTGCTCATAATAAATTGAAAGCAAAGCAGTAAGAATGTGGGAAATCAGTCATAGTTTCATCATTTGTGATGTCTGTTCGGGGTGGATGTCATCCAGATGCTCCAGTTCAGCTGCAACTTGCAGGCCTTTCAAATAATTGCTTTTTGGGTTACAGTAGCTAAGCCTACAGGCCAAGCTACTTTTATAAAACAGGGCTGTAAAAGTCAGTGCTTGTTATTTCTGTTTTGTTTCAGGGTGTGCTGGATTCACCACGTTACAGGAGTGTGGGTGTACCCACTTCTTGAGCACCTCAGTCCAGGTGTCAAAATAATCTTTTTTGCAGCTGTTACCATAGTAATTAACATATTCTACTTGGTGGGAGAAGTCCTGAACAACTACATCTGGGATACACAAAAATGTGAGTATTGTTTTAGCTATATTACCGCATGAAATACACCATCAGGACTTTGAGTATGTTTCTCTGAAAGTATAGAAGGTTTTAAGCTGACTAAAACAAAGGAGAATGACAGAAGTTCCACTGAAACATCTTGCTTGCCTGCCCTTAAAAACAGACGGATGAACAGAATGGCTGCTGGAGAGCCTGATGAGATATGAATATGTATTCTCTTTTATAACTTACAGTACTAATTTAAGAGCTCTTGGCAATTACCTGAGGTGTTTACAACCCACTTATTAGCTGATGAACCCATTAAATGCAGCTAGAATAAAGTATCATTCTGTGTGAATGCCATTAATGGTAAGCTAAGACTTAGAAATAAAAATATAGTCTTTTAGTATTTTCAGGTATAAGGTGTTTTCTCTGTATAAATTTACTCTGAGAAAATGAACATGTTCTTGTCAGTGAAATAACAGGAATGAAAGATCATTTAAATGCAGGGTAAACTTAACTGTGCAGCCTCTACATTATCTATCCTGCCTAGGCCACTCATTGCTGAGGAGAGGAAAAGGGAAAATAAGACAAACACAAGATTAAAAGTAGGTTCCTTTTATCTATGAAAGATTTTTTCATTTATCAAATTGAATGAAATACACAAATAACATTCATAAGAGCTGCTGTGGCAAATTGCAACTGGAGGAAAAATTCACATGGTAGTTTATTACACACACAAATGTCTTTAAACAAGTCCTTCAATACCAGGTAGAATCTAATGCTAGAAGCTCAAAGCAGTTTACTTGCTGATTGCTCATATTAGCATCCAGGTGTAAAATGCCTTTTTTTTTTATCTCTAGAAGTATCAATCACTGGTCACAGCGTTTGAGACTGGTATTCAGTCCTCAGTTTAATGTCATATTCACATTTATTTAACTTCTTTAAGTTAATTCAGTTTCTAAAAAATGCAACTGCAAGGAATAATTTCACTTGACCAAAGTCCTGTATGAAGAATAATAATGTGGTACAGAATCACATGTTCTTAGCAAGTCCATGAATAAGTAGATGATGGAAAATCTCCTGTACTATTCCAAAGTATGCATAACAAAATCCCTGCTCCTTGCGGCCTGCCACCCTAGAGGAGCTAACTCAGTTGAGTCATTCTTCCAACATCTTTCAAGGTTCACCCTGGCTTTATTATCCTTTCAATCATTTCCCTCATGTAGATAAGGAATATTGATCCCAAATCCTTTGTGGCTCAAGCGCTTGCAAAACAGAAAATGCTGTGAGGCACCTGCTGGTTTGCTGTGCTTGAAGCACTGCATGAACTTAACCCAAAGCATGTGGCAGGAACACCACAAACAGCAGAGATGTAAAATGATGCCAGTCTGTCACCGTGCGAGACCTGGGAAAATATTATTTGAAAACTGTACACTTAAAAGGGGCTTTTGAGCAGTAAGATTGCAAATCAAACAGTCTGCCATGAGAAGATTTCTGGGGTGAGAAGGGGTTGGTTTGGGTTTGGAGTTTTTTTATTTGCCTCTGGAGATGCATTAAATAGAACCTCACCACTGACAAAATGATTTGCAGTTAGTTTTTCCAAGTTAAACCACAAACATGGTAGGGAAGGAAAAATTTGCCCTTTGTACAAGCCAGTGTCTGTCCACAATTTTGAGGATATCTGCGTTCCTGCCAAACTATTTGATGAATCTGCAGCAGAGTGCTTCAGAAGAAGGGAAAGAGGCACTTTGAAAAAGGCAAATAAAACAGCTTTTAAAATTACTGGAAAAGTTCCTTCCAGGAGAAAGCAGAAGACTTAAGATTTGCTCTGGAGCAACCTTGTAAACTCTGTAGTCTTTTGGTCCCGACCTCTTGTTTTGATTGTTAAACCTTCCACTGTGGCTCTCCCATGACACTGGTTTGCCAGCAGCACCCAGGGCCATTGTACTTGGGCTGCTGGCAACGTGCAGAGCCATTTGTTTCTGTTTTGTTCCTTTCAGCAAGGCAGCTCTGCAGTTGTGCTTTCTAACTGCAGATGGGTCTTATTGTTTCCCATATTGGAATTAATTAACTATGTTTTTAAAGTGATTTCCAGTGTACTTACCACCTGTGCGTATATTGCACTAGCAGGTGATCTTACTTGTGACTGGATTTTCCTCTCAGCATTCTTGAGCACTGCATCTTTTTTGCCTTTGGTTGTCATAAGTCTTTCTTTTCCAGCATGCAGCAGGCCTGAAAACCTCCAAAAGAAATATTTGTGTTTGAGATGTCTGGCAGAGAGGGCTTAGTCAGAAGAACAATACTTTTGTCAGATACCAGTAGTAATTCATTGTCCAGGAAAAGGCATATGAAATAGCTGAATGCTTCCATTGCCAGAAAAAACACAATCTGCTGCCCGGCCTGGGCTTTGCTCAGCATAGAAAAGAGACAAGTCCTGCAGCTAGGACAAGTTCTTTAAGGAGCCCTGCATTCAACTCAGCCCTCCTGACATTACTGAAAGAAATGGCCATTATAAGATGAGAGAGGCACCCTCTCAGCAGTAATTGTTTCTTCATTCTCATACTTTCAGAAAAGGGAGATGTACCTGTAAATATTTAAAATCCACTGCTGAAATGGAAGGGAGCTTCAAATTATTGAATTCTGAAACACAATTATTAAAATTTTCTTTCAAACAAAGTTGGCTGTTTAAATTCAGCAATAGTAACATCTATTTTAGTTTGCTAAAATTAGGTAAGCAGAGGAGGTGAGGGAACTAAGTGTTCCCAGACCCCTGCGGCCCTCAAAGGCTGGGCGTGCAGCAGGGGGTCAGGATGATCTGAAAATGGGAGCAAGGGAGGGAGGATTGTGCAGTTCATTACTGGACAACCACTGCCATCAGGTGTGCAGATACTCTTTTCCTTCACAGCAGGTGAGGTAACACATGTGAGCAAATACAGGAGAATCAACATCAATAAAGGGAAAAGAACGATTAATGCATTAGAGGAACCTCTCTAAGTAAAACCCTTCATTTGATTCATTGAGAGATTTTTAAAAGCTGCTCTCCATATGCTTTCAGGTATTGAAGAAGGAAAAGAAAAGCCGAAATTGGAGTGAACAATAAGAGGCAACACAGAGGATTGTTTATGGCTCAATGAAAGATTTCTCATCCCCAACAGAGGTTGGCATGGAGAGGAATCTTTTGGAAAGGAGGAAGTTTAATGGGCCCTCTTCTCAGCGCAAGGATATTTTTGGATTTTATATGGGGGGGAAAATGATTTTACCTAAAAATAATGTTTCAACATTCATTCCTGTTTCTCCATGCTTGCATGTGACATACATGTATAAGATGTATATTTATCTCCACAGCATTGTCAACGTGCAATTTCTTGTTTCAAATAAGTCATTAAACCATTAAGCCATTAGACCTTTTTACTTCTGCCAAGAAGAACAGAGTCCATTCTCTGTATTGTTTGAGAAAAGCCTAACCAGATAGGTCTAATACAGAGAAACAAAGAAATCCTATATATTTCAAAGTACAGCATAGAAGTTAATTGCATGAATGTATCTAAAGAAGAGTTCAGTCTGACTGAAATATTAATGTAACACTATGTAACAGCTGCCTTAAATTCATTATGTTAATAATTTTACCAGTCCAGTGAAATCTTACTTGCAGTGTTAAGATCTTAGGGCCTAAATAAAGATTAAATTATCCTTGCATTTTTGTTTCTTCAAGCTGATTCTTGAAATTTTAGATGGATTGATGCCATTTGAATGATATGTTTTCAGGTTTTCCAGTGTCAACTGTCAACTTATATCATTTCTACATGAGGAGTTTTCTTCTTACTTTCATAGTAAAATAACAGATCCTGCATTTTCAAGTTGTGAGTTCTCAATAGATGGGCTGAGCTGTTAGTGTTATACCAGAGAGAGCATTTAAGTCATACTTCAGGAGGGTACATAAGCAAATGTTTAAAGTTAAACATACGCCTGTTTGTATTAGGAATTCAATTGCAAAATAGTAGTGATTGTTTAAATTTGACATGATTCTGTTTAATTATTAGACAAACAAGAAGGAACTCTAGTAAGCAGAAAAATTGTCTAGAACTAAAATAAAGTGGATAGAATAATTTTTTGCAAGAAATTATTTATTAAAAAGTAGCTTTACGATCCAAATATTGGTATTCATGTCACATACTTGTTCATTAGTGTATTTAGTCATTTATTTTAACACATGCAGAGCACTTTGAATATGTATAGTGTTAATGTGTTGTTTTTAGTAACAGGATTTCTTCAGGGTTTTAATATGATTTAACAGTGTTTCTGCTCTGGAATAGCTCTGGGGAAAACTATCTCTTGCAACTCATTACATGCTTCTGCAGTACTTTTTAAATGCATTTATGTACACACTATCATAGGAAACAGTACAAGTTCAACAATGTGCTTTTTGGTTTGTTTCCTTCAAAAATAAGTCTCAGTGATGATACTGCCTTTGTCTGTCCATCCTCTAAATTATTTCTACCTTGTTGATCAGGAGTCACAAAGATCACAAAGCTAAGAAAGTTACTAGAAAGTTCATGGAAATAAGTGGCCAGATGGAGAAGAAGGAGCCCCTCTGATGATCCTGCAGAGGGAGAAGACAGGACGCACAAAACCAGTAGAATTTGGAAGCAAATGGCCATAGCTATGTGGCCTTGCTTTAGGTACATTATGTTCTGCTAACCCTGAGCTCCCCGTGCCAAAGGCACAGTGATACTGCAACATGGTTGCTCTATCCACAGGTAATTAGGGCTTGATTGGAGGTGGTAAGATGTCTGTTACTTGCAACAGGCTTTTAAAACTCAGGAAGGAAAGAGGGCAAGGATTCAGTCATGTTTAGTGAGCTAGGAACTGTTTAAAGTCACTGCTTCTGAAATCTGTGGTAGCACATGATAGTAGTGATGGACATTGAATGTTCTGGGCGATCTGGCTATACTTTCCAACAGTGCCACCTGTGGCTTTGGGGAGGAAGCCCAAAGCACAAACCCTGTTGACTTACTGTCATATGAAGAATTTGTGTAACCTATGATCTGCTGTTAAGTCTGGGACATTTTTAATTTTTTAAATTTTATTTCATGGGCATTGTTTCTTTTACAGAATTCAAGAATTCATTCTAATGGAAAGAATGTGTTAAAAATAAGAAGTGCCAAAATGCCACACAGCTGTACACATTCTGCTAGAGCACACTCTAATCATGTCTGCTGTATGGTTTGCACCACTGAGTACTGAATCTCTGAGATCTCGAAAACTGACATTGACGGAAAGATTCCTCTTTCTCAGCAAGTTTTGCACCTGCTTGAGATAGGTTTCTCTTCTAATAGCATGTTATTATATGCAATACTGGAAATGTAGTAAGAATATAAAGAGAACAGAAACATCAGAAATCAAGATGGCATAGATGAATCCATAGGTAGGTGTCCAAGTGAAAGAAGGCTCCCTTTCAGAGGTGTAGCATAGGGATGCTTAAAGTTGTCATCCGTCATATCTGTGAATTTGTGAATATTCAGCACCTCAAAAAAATAGACACCAAGCTTAGATCTCAGTCAAGCCCCTGAGGTTGGCAATGTTAGCCAAAGGCAATATATGTGACACAAAGTGTGGTGGGTTCCATTTGGTTTAAGGAAATTTATAGTATTCCAAGAAGGTTCGAACTCAATTTGTCTTCTCACATATCAGAAAGTTCTCCACCTCCTGTGAGCTTTGAATCATCGTATTTAAAGTCAAAAACATTTTAGAGCATTAAATCCAGCCTCTGATGTATGAACCATGATATAAATAACTTGGGGGCCTGTGTACCCAGAGAGCACTCTTCTAGACTCTGTTCATTCCCTTTAGGATTACACAATCCATCATTCTTAAGAAAGATGATGGATGAATGATGACTAAAATAAAAGTCACTTGTAAACTTGCCAAATTTCAACCATCTTGGCTGAAATTGTCCCTGAAAGGTATTTCTCTTGGGGGAACTATTTTTTTGGTAGAAAGCTTTTTGTCAGAACTAGTAATTTATTTCTAAGTGCAAGTCTATGAAAAAAGAAAAGGTCTGGAAAACTTTTCTCTACTTTTGCTGTGGAACTGAGGGTGAGGACAGCATTTATGCTTGTAGCATTTCTGAATTTATGGGGAATATCTATTTGTCTTTGTCCAAATTTTAGGGAAAAAAAATAAGCCTGTAGTGCACAGGTGATTCTCCAGAGTTTTTATCAGCTTTGGGAATAATCCAGCTTGTGGCTGATAGGATTTTCCCTCCCATCCCTGATCTGTTGACCTTCTCCATGCCTTGACTGCCCAAGACAGACCAGAATGGGAAGGCAACTTCGCTTCCCATGTGTTGTCAACACCTCCCCAGAGCTGATGCAAATAAAGCTTCATAGAAATGTGAGGGAAGCAAAGCTTTGGTGGAAACCTGAGCAATGAGAATAGGTTGTAGATGGATGAACTAAGTGAAAAAACTCTCGATTTCCCCTTGAGGACTGCAATAAAATTAAATTAGTAATGTTTGTTGTGTCGTAGCTGTAATGATAAACCACATAGAAAACTCTGTGAAGGAATCATTAGTTTTGTTGTCGGAGAAGAGCACAGTGTGCAGTAAATAAGGAAGGCTGCCACACCTTGAACCACAAGGAAAAAACAAAATACAGTTTCATCATTCAGTGAGCACCATCCATCATGTGTTATGAATGAGGCACAGGAAAAAATATTGTGTGATCATCTAATTAAAGGCAATATCATAATTCATACTCACAAGGGGCCAAATTAAGGTTGAACAGACAGCCTAAATACTGACATTACCTCACTCTTCAATGCCTGACTTTACAATCATAATAATAATCTCTTTATTTAGTAATAGAACACAAAAAACAGAAGGGGGGGAATTGTTTTTAAGGCTGGTTAGAAAGTCTAGCCACCAAGTTGTCATGAATTTCAGTGTGACTATATCCCCTTTTCGGCTTTAGAAAGCTCATCCTTAGTTTCTGCCTTCACATTGCTGCCCCAAAACGCATATGCACAGTTCCCATACCACTCTCTTACAAAGATACTGCCATAATTTGCAAACTTGTGCCACAATTTCAACACTAAATTGTTTTAGTCTGTGATTTGGCTTGTGTAGGATAAAACTGTAGTTTGCTGTCTTTCTGTAGCAATCGTTGCCTTATTTTAAAGGAAAAGGACAAATCTTTTCCCTAATTTCCCCTAGTCTTTGCTTCTCTGCCCATGGGAGTAATATTAGCGAAATTAGCACCAGTGCATGTCAAAGACACTTGGACCCTGGGTAGAGTGACAAATGGTTCACCATTCTGCAGGCTCCCAGGTAGCAGTTTGTAGTGGCAATGTATAAGGCAGGCACTTCTCAGCTCATTTTTCCTATTGAATTTGCTTTTCAAAGACTACTTGAGATCCTAACAATTTATTCTTTGCTTTTTATTTTCTATAAGCATGGTCAGTCTGCTCTGATACACACTTCAGTAGCCTTTAAAGACTCGGATACCATTAGACTGAACACTGAAAAGATTTGTCGTCTGAAACTCGAGTTGATGTATAGTCCTGAAGCGACCATCAGCCAGAGGCCAGCTTCACCAATGCAGGTTTGGTATTCCTACCCTGAGAGTAAAGGAGCAAGCAATAGGAGAGGTATAGAAGAGGTCACCTCTGAATGCAACCTGGGAGGAATTATGCTACTAATCCTATCCTTTAATGCTCTCTGTGTCATGTGAGTAGGGTAGAACCTTGGTGACAGGTGTTTTCAGTCTGCAGCAGCACAAGAAAGCTCCTAATCAAAGCATGGTGCATCCTAGTAGAGGAGCTCATCTCCAGTAGGGTATGCCAGCTGCTCTTCTCCTGTGGTTCAGAGCTTCACCTGCTGCTATAGCCAGCTGGTTAAACTGCAGTCACAGGTGTTGCAGGGAAGGACAGAAACCTGGGAGTTTGACTATTGCCAAAGTCACAGGGAAGAAAAGAACAACTGGAGATTTGACTGGTCAGCTCTCTACAGTGGTGGTGATCTCTGCTCCTTTTAAAGCAAGAGCAGAGGGAGAATGAAACTGAGCTGGAAAGTAAAAGGGTGAGATCTGTTTAGAAATGTTCTTGGGCACATTCTGAGCCCAAAGCACATGCACAAGTGCTTTGGAATGAGGGTGCAAATGGACTGGCGGGTGGGGCACTTTCTGTAGTGCTTCTGATGATGTAATGACAGTGAAAAGGGCTTACAGTGAAAATAGACATTTTGAGCATAGCGACTTCCTCTTACTTGTATTATTTAAGTTACTAGGAAGAACAGAACTGTCCAATTTGCAGACCACAAACATCAAATATATTTAGCGTCTACTCTCCAAAATGAGCAATTTTATTTTTATCAAAAATGCACTCTGTTTTGTTCAAATAACAGATGGAAATCAATGGGTTTTAATGTAACCCAGAAGAGCAAGTTGTAGTCTTATTCCCTTAAGTGCCCCTTTGTTCTTCAGACCACAACTGTAAAGGGATTTGAACCTCAGCACAATAAATGCCAGTACAGAAATTTGAAAGGTAGGGCATGGACTTTGTGGCCCACCAGAGAAGGTATCTGCCATTCCTTAGAGTTGTATAAAATGAGACAGAAATTAAATAGCATCTTTTTAATGTAATTAATATTGTAACTAGACACGGTGTTCAAGTTCAGCATTTTATATATAGCTTGTGTATTAAAAAGTAAACATCTACCATTAGGCTGGAGAAGTATCTCTGCAGTGTGCATTCTAAATATAGAGATTGCTATAGTGCAGTCAGTTCTAGGACAGAATATCTCTTTGCTTTCTAATATGCAGATAGTCCCCTCTGTATGTGTATTGTGTAGATAGAAGTTAAACACACACATGGACACATATATATACACATATGTACACACACATGATCTTCTGCAGAAACAAGTTATGACAGATGTTAAATGGCAGTTTCTTGCTTTACATGGAGAGAAATCAGGCACTGTGAAAGGTATCATTCTTGACATGGGCAGTAATGCCGCTGTAACTCCAAACTGACAGCCTCTTGTGCTCCTAATTTTCTCCTGGGAATATGGCTGGTCAGCTGCTGGCCATCCTGCCCGTAGCAATAGGAACAGTCTGCGGCTGCAGGACTCTTCAGTCCCACATTTCTGGATGCTTAATTTTGCAGGCAGAACAGTGCCTGGCTAGCTGTCTACATGGAATTGTCTTAGCTTATTTACTGCATAAAATAAAATAAGTTGTTCTTATATAATAATGGTTCTCGATTTGGCTCCTATGTTTACACCTGACAGATGTAATGGGATAAAAGGGAGGGACGTCACCCCTCTTCTGTGACTGGTATTATGCTGCAAACCCATTCTCTCTAGAGGTGGCTTAACAGGAGTGCTATTAGTCATAGAGTAGGAAAAGGCAATTAGTCATGCAATACTTAGCAAGGCAGCAAAAATTATGATAATGGAGGACCTCCACTACCTGTGCATATTCTGGCCAAGAGTTAGCACGGGACAAGTTATAAAGGGGGAATTTCTTGCATCTTCATTTCTTGGAATGGGCACCTATGGAGTACACCAAGGGAGGGCTCTCAAACAGGGGTGAAACTCAGGAGTTCATAGAAAATGTGATCCCAGCTGAACCATTAAGCAATGCTGACCACAACATAATTACATTCACCCTGCCTGGGGTATGATAAGGTCCTGTTTCCTTTGGTACCAGGCAAGGTACCAAAGCTTTGTACAGTGACCCTAAACATTGGAGTGGTGGAGGGGACAGGAATATGGGTGGGGGAAAGCTAGAGGAAGCCATTACCATCTAAAGGTCACCTGCCTCCAGCAGGCCACTCTACAAAGGAGCCCCTTTGCACAGACAACAGGAGCTTTTGCCATCCAACGGGAATGTTTTGCAGTGAATGCTCATCAGGCAGCTCTGCGGAGTTATATGAGAAGGCAGCCAAGAGAGGATAAACCAACCTGGTTAGAAAAACTACCTCACTCAGGTGTAGCCCACAGCTAGGTGCATCTGGTCCAGAGAGAGCACTCAGTCAAAGTGGGTTTTGGTCTCTTTCTGCCAAGGCCTTAGAGTTATGCAGGATTTTAAGCCCATTCCTTGGAGAAGGGAGTTACTGAGGCTAACCCTTTGGCAGAAATGGTGCAATAGGCATCCTGCCAAGGACAGCACAGCGTGTAAAATCTCAGGTCTAAAGGAAAAGTATGTAGGCACGTGACAGTATATTGTGGTACTTTTAGTGTCAGAACCACTGGTGGGATAGCTGTAGTTAGAGAGACACACAAATATAGTGGTATAATTACATTGCAACTCTTTGTAGCATTTCAGATTTTTTGAAAGGAGCCCCAATACTGACTAGGCAGTAAGCTTAGAAAGAGGTCCACTGGATGGACCTGTCATACAATTAAATCAAGAGCACTTGTAAAGTCAAATACCTGGCTGCCACGTCTGTCAGGGTTACAGACAGTGTTGCAGCATCCTGTTTGTAGTGGCCCACAGCTTAGCCCTGTGTAATGTGTGATGCTTTTCCTACCATGGGAAGTCCACATAGCCCAAGCCATCCCAGGGCTTAGCCATACCTTGGCTGCAAACAAGTATTCTGCTCTGCTTGTGAACTCAGCTCCCACACAGGGTGTCATCTATACTGGCATGTGCCATAGGAATGGTTGATGTGTATGTCTGGAGATTTCAGGCTAACTCAAAGCAAAATACAAATAAGAAAAAAACCCCAAAAGAAAAGAGACGTAAGGGTTTGTTTAATAGAACATTAATTATGCAAGTGCTGAAAGATTTCTAGTTCCTTTCAGCACTCAGAATTTAGATTCTGTTGGATATACTTAATTTTTTAAAGCCCTCTACATTTTGCAGTTTACACATTTGCATAGCGTAGGACTGCTTTCAGGAACATATATCTACAGATCTGGGGCAGGAGCTGTTCTCATCATTTCAGTGGGATGGAAAAGAGAAAACAGATCAAAGGAGGAGGATGGGGGAAGGGAAGAATTTCCATATATTTTTTAAGGAATCATAAAGACACACAGGCAAGTGTGTCAATCATGAGACAGTTCTCTCTTTAATATTGTCAGGAACAGAAAAGTTCACAGAGCACATGTGTGAGAGGGTGCTGTGCTGCCTTGACTACATGATCTGCATGATACATGTCAGAAGATGGGAATGTTGCTATGGCAATTCTTCCCTCTCCTGAATACTAAGTTGTCGAAGAAGCCAGTTCACAGCCAGGCAGGCTCACTTATGAACTTGCCTGCTTGAGGATGCTAAATACTATTTATAGCTTCTCTTGCAGGGAGACAATATTGTTTTCTGCCCTGGCCTCTTAAGGCCCTGTGCCCCAGCCCTCCAATATTCCTGATGCTTTTGTGATTTGAAAGCTGCTGAGGGCAAAGATTTAACTGAGATTTTGCTGAAGAGTGTTGGGGTTTTCCCTCAGACTGTACAGTGTCCTTCCATTTTCAGCTTGCTAAGAGGGAAACAGATGGATAGGTCTTTCTGCATTTCCAAAATTCATCTTGCTGTTATTATAATGTTTTGGATCGAGTAATTCATTTATCTTTACTTTCAGTCTGCAGAGGAGTAGCCTGTTTTCGCTGATGTTTCCCCCTGGCAGGACAGCAAGAGAGGGACTGGCAGACTGTTGGCTCCCCCTACCAATTTTTTCACTGGGTGACCCTGAAAGCCCATCCTGTCCTTGCTTTTGCTGTTGAGCCTTTCCCACTGTGCTGTGTGGGTACTGCAATGGGAAAGGGATGCCTTTACTGCCAGCTCTCCTAATTGCACCTGTAATTTCCCTTAGAAATAATACTGTTTTGCTTCCTTCCCGAAATATCTGTATAGTACTGCTTTGTGGAAGCAAAGCAGCCCTTGTTGCAGTGGTGGCAAACTTCAGTAGATGCAGGGATTCCTGTATTACAGTGTCTCCCATTGTCCACATTGTATCCTACTTTCTAGCAGCACTTTCCATTTTCAGTTATTTTCCTTTTACCTAATTTTCATTTTGTAGATTGGAATATTCCCTGCTAGGAAAATTCTACATGTCTGATTCAGGCTCAATTTTCTAAGACGGCTCAGGCACTCCAAAACTGAAGATGAGCAAACACAGACTGTATTGTCCATATTTTTAACAAGTTCCTCCAAATTAGTTGATTATATTGGTTTTATCTTGGAGTTTTTTTCTCTTTTTTTTTTTTTTAATCAGGATTCATACTGCAGTAGGAAACTCTGCAGGGAAGCAGGATATGAAAGCCTGATCTGATGTGCAGTAAATTAGTCAAGACAACATAGGAAAACAGTTGCTCTGCTTACCTGTGTGATACTGGGTATTTTACTTAATTTTACCACCTCACAGTTGGCCAGTAACTTTTTTTATAGTTTGAAGTGTTTATTTAGCACCTCCCATGGGCTCTAAAAGTTCTAAAACAAATTAGTTCTACAAGGGCAAATGATCAAGGCAAAAGATACCATTGAAAACTGTGACAATCTGTATACCAAAGTACTCCAATACCCACCTCAAACAGAGAATGTACCCAGCATCTGGATTTAATTGATCCTCCGGTGATCAATTAAAGAATATCAGAGCCAACAGAAAATACAACAATCTGTCACAGAGAGAAACGTGACCAAAAGAATAATAAAAAAATTATTTTATGTCAAATTCCAGTAAGACCAATGGAACTCTCTGAGGCAAGTCACAGGTTCGTGTACAAGAAGAGATATTTGCAAATACAAGACATCTTTGGAAACTGCAGGAGCAGATGATCTCCAAAGAAATGTGTCTTCCTGATGTAGCATTCATTTGCACCTGTAAGAACAAGAAATAAGTGGAAGAATTTCAAAATCAAACCTTGACCCTGTAAAGCATATGCAGGCATAATTTAGATTCCCCAAAAACGTCATTGAGTTAATGATTTATTTTATGTCTGGTTTCTGCTGTGCTCATCAAGAGAGCATTACTTAGTCCAGCTGGTCTGAGGATTTTGATACCCATGTGACTCAGAGGCAGGAATTCAAACCACATTGGCCAGTACAGAGATGTAAAAAGTTCCACAGTGCAAGGGACACAGAAGTGAAAAGCATTTGCTGGTTACGAGGGATTAACACAGAGAGGTTGATTAGCAGTTTGCAGCTACCCAGACCTAGGATTCTTAAAATATACTCTTTCATCTTTCTTTTCCATCTGAGCACATTTTGTTTCCAGAGATTTAAAGGACGAACTTGAGAAGCCACCCCTGCTGCAGGTACTTTCCGTGTTTCTGAGTGAGCAGGCCAAGAAAAACAGCAGACCAAGATAATTTTCCTGCAGTGTTCCGCACCAGCTAGAGAAGGATGATGAAGTGCAGAAGATTCGCTGACAGCGCAGCTCTCCCTGTTGAAGGGGACCAGCATATGCTGCTTTCAATTGGCAGGATTGCCATGCCCCCAGGTCCCAACGTTGTGCATGCTGCAGCTTTCCCAGAGCAGGTGTGGATGTCATGTCTGAAAGGCTGAAAGGCTTAGAATTCCCTGCTTAAAGTGCAGCTTTTACCTCGTGCTGCCAGAAGCTGTCCATGACCACGAAGGCTCATCTGGGATGTGACCATGAGAGCTTCCTCAGCCATGCTGTTTGCAGGCTGCCTGCCTCTAGTGACTACAGCACGGTCCCTTTGCTTTCCCCACTGAAGCTGAGAATCACTTGCCCATCCCTGGAATAGCTCCTCTGCATTCACAGCCATGAAAAACCACAAGAGCTGGAGGAAACCGAGATTTATTCAGGAAGAGCGTATGAATCCAATTAGAGCAAAATAAACAGTCAACATGACACATTTCCTTCTCACCTCTGCAGAAGCTAATCTAGCTGATCCCTTTCTGTTGTAACAGGAAAATATCTGATACCTTACAGCTCCACAGCCAGTACTGGAGGACTCGGCACAGGCAGCAAACACCAGCTGTCCAGGCCTGCAGCCCACCCAGCTCTGCCTTTGGCACTGCGAGCCAACAGCTGCCTCTGGTGCCTCCTCAAACTTTCTGCTGTGGAGCCTACAGGCAAGCACTGACTTGGGGCTGCAGCTCATTTTCTTATTCCCAAATAAGCATTCTGCTTTGCTGCTGTGATGCAAGTTTCCTAAATAAGATATTCTGGGAAAGAGATCTTCCTGTGTGCTCTTGAGAGGAGACAGTCGTTTCTTTTGGGAGGCATGGTGTTCCACAGGCTGCACTGACATCCTGTGGCACGACTTCCCCGCCTGGAAAGAGAGTGAAGGGACAGCTTTGCCCCTGTCGCCGGTCCCCTCCATGCCTCTCTGCCCACTGCAAGTCACTCTTGCCTCATCCAAGCCCTTTGGGAGGGGAAGCAGCACCTGCCCCCTTGCTGGGTCCAGCACCAGCTCCTGCCCACTGTGCCTGGCAGACACAGGACCTGATGTCACCACAGCTGCCACTCATCCAGACACCCTGGGCTGGGAGTGAGGGGCTGTCCCCCCACCCTTTTTGGCGTCTTCTGAATCACTGCCCACAGCAGCAGGGCTGTGCGAGGATGAGCTGTAGTGACCCATCACTGGGTGGGGTGTTGCTGGAAGGGTGGGGGCTTTTTTAAGGGAAAAAATGATGAAAATCCCTCACCCCGCCACCCCCAGCCTCTGCCCACAGAGCACTGAGCCCTGCCGTGGGGTGCCCAGGGTCTGCAGTGAGCTGCATCCCTCGGCCCAGGCTCAGACCCTGTGCAAAATAGCACCCAGCCCCTCAGAAGTCGAGTTTAATTTTACTTCCCCTTGGGGAATAGCGTTAATCTGTAACTTTTTAGGCATCACTCGATCAGCTGAATTACAGCTATTAGCTTTGGACTCTAGGCATTTTTATGAGATATTAGTTCCAGGGCTTGTGGTTTGGCATAGAAAGCATATTATTCACACACAAAACAACTGCATTAAAATAACATTAGGAATCTGGCTTAAACTGACAAAACCTAGGAAACTCAGAATTAAGGCTGAAAGTATGTCCTTAAGTCACCCACCTCTTGCCCCATACGTCCGCTCGGGCAGTGTGTTGACCCCACTGCCTCCAGCTGAGCCATGCTCCCCGCGCTGTCCCAGGGAGGAAACAGGCTGTGCCTCGACTGAGATCCCACCAATCCCGGGGAGCAACAACCCATCTCTGTGCCTTGGAGTCCTTGTCCAGCCAGACAAAGTTTAGGACTTATGTGTAATGCAACTTCTTTCTGTGCCTCTGTACCCAGAGCCAGGTTTTCTCCCCTGTCACCAGCATCACTGTGGTCAGAGCAAAAGCTGCACTCAGCTGCGGAGGCTGGATGGAGGCAACGCCAGCCTCGAGAGAAGCAGATGGGCCTTTCTGTGACCTGCTGGGGGAAAATCCTTGGCTAAAAAACACCTTCTAATGTTCACTTTGTGGATCACCCTACTGTGAGGGAGCTGAGGCCAAAAAGTAGTGTGAGGACATAGGTTGCTGACACTGGAGCTGGGGATGGGATGGGATGGGATGGGATGGGTGTGAGGGGGCGACTTGTGCAGGAGTTGTCCCAAAGGCCTCCCCTTTCACAGGGCTTTCAGTCATGGGAAGCCTCACTACACATCCAGAAATTTGTGTCATAGCATCCAGTAGCTGAAAAACAAAGGTGGTCCCTAAAAGAGTCACAGAGTAGGTCAAAAAGCAGCAGTGCTGTGTGCATTCCTGGTCCGAACATCTGCTGTACTCCAGTTTTTCTCCCAAAGCCCTGCCCTTGATCATGGGACACAAATATCAAAATGCTCATCTGGGCCCTGGCTTTCCAGAAGGTGCATCTGAGCTTTGGAAAAGGTGATCTCAGCTGCAGCATGTTCTCTGCAAAAGCAAACAAACAAAAGGAGCAGCCTCAGCGGAATCACAGCTCACATCCTCCAAGAAATGAATTACCACAGGCCTCTAGGAAGGACTGATCTGCTCACTCTTGGAGCATAGCTCATTTTAAGACGTTTTTCTTCCATGGCCAAATATTTGCCTCCACATGGCAGCAAAATCAGCTCCTCTAAAGCCATGTTTGAAATAAGCTTCACTTCTGCCCTACCCATTCCTTTTATTTAGGAACTCTGCTATTTTGTAGGAAACAAGCCAAGATGCTCATGCATGAGGCGTTTCTCAAAAATAAACCACATTCAAGACAAAAAGACCCCAGAAAGCAGCAACTAAAGAAAAAATTGTGTTCAAATTGCAAGGTTGCCACACTGCTCTGTAAAAAGGGGTGCACCTTAACCATGTTGGGTGTGAGTTTTTCCCCTCAGTAAGGTGAGAAATACATTTACTATTCCCATCTTGGAAGCAAAACAAATAGAATAATTATTTCCTTTCCCAGCAAAGGCAAATGCAGCTGAACTTTTAAAAGCTGTGCTTTTTACTTGTGTGCCTTAAACCAACATATTCCCTTGCTGGCTGGTATTTGCAACAGATCACAAACACATTACTACACGTGGCACCAAATTTGTGTTTCAGGTCAGAATTGAGATGTTCTGGTGATAAATGAGGGAGGCTTGTTCTATGGACATCTTGTCCCAGAAACACTGTAGCTAAATTTACCATAGAGCACTATCAGTTTAATTCTTCCTTAGGAGGTCTTTTAATGAAAAAATAAATGTTTTGATTGTTCTGGAACCATTCTCTAAACACAATATTGGACCTCAGTATTGGGTCTTCTTGGTCTTTTAAAGTTGCTGAATATATCCATGTCTCTCAGAGTACAGACAGTTCCATGGATATTCACCACTTCTGAAAGATGAATCTGGAATGAGCAGATGTCGCAGACATAGAGGTTGTGTCTCAAGGTGCAAGGGATGGCCATGTATGAATAAACCCTAATCCACTGCTGGGCTTCCTGAAGAAGAAAGCTGAGCCTGGAAATAGCAAAGAGTAAAATCTCCTGCATGTGAGGCCATAGAGCCAAAGCGAGGTGTAACAGAGCAAATGTGGGTGCCTTTCACATCCAGCAGTCTCAGAGTGCTGTACATGCAGTGCCTCCCTGGCACACAAGCACACCCTCATCCTTTGGATCTCAGGAGACAGACACTCAGAGCTGGGCCAGAGGGCACATATGCAGAGCATTTCCAGAAAATTGTGGAGTATAGGTCAGGATGGGTTTCAGGTGTCGCCTGGAAGGGTCTCTTATCTTGCCCATGCACACTTGCAATCCCCACAAAACATCTTTCCTAGAAAATAAAAAGAGGTTGAGACTGCAGGTGTGTGCATTTTGTTAAGCCTACTGTGTCCCTTGCAAAAAATGGTTGAAATGGCAGGTGATTGTTTCCATATTAAGGAAGGTTTAAGAATGACTGACAAGATCCGCTTTTGCAGTTCTTATTTCTGCCAATCAAATTACTGAGGACAACAGTGAATAGTGCATATTTAGAAAATGTATTTTTAAAGTTGGGCTTTGACTGAACAGTTACTTCGTGAGAAGCTGAAGCCTTCCCTTCCCAACAAGCTGTGACTTAAATGCAGCAAGTGAAAGAGGAAAAGAAAAAAGGTATATTTAAAAACCAAAACTGTAAAACAAAAATGTTGTCTTGCCAAATGGCCACCAGCACCCTACACCCTCTTCTCAGGCTTGGGACCAAAGCTGGATTCTTATATATGAGGATACCAATCAGAAGGAATAGGTAAGGAAGAAGAGACAGTGGGGCACCCCAGCATGCTAGGGAGTGTTTTGATTTTCTGAAGCTTAATGACAGTGACAATAGGGTTGAGTGTTTATGGGTAAGAATCAAGATAAAGGTCAACGAGGTTCTGTGTTTTTGAAAGGCAGACTTTGACCTGTTTAGGAGACTGGTTGGCAGAGTCCCTTGGTAGTCAGTCCTGAGGGGCAAAGGACATTCTTCAAGAAGGAAATCCTAAAGGCACAGGGGTAGGCTGTCCCAATGTTCTGGAAGATGAGCCAGCAGGGAAGAAGAATGGCTTGGCTGAACAAAGAGCTTTGACTGGAATTTCAGGAGGAAAAGAGAGTTTATGACCATTGGAAGGAGGGGCAGACAACTCAGGAGGACTGCAAGGATATTGTGAGGTTATGCAGGGAGAAAATTAGAAGGACCGAAGCCCAGCTAGAACTTTATCCAGCTACTGCAGTAAAAGACAATAAAAAATGTTTCTATAAATGCTTCATCAGCAACAGGAGGGCTAATGAGGATCTCCATCCTTTATTGGATGTGGGGGGAGCACAGTGACAAAGGATGAGGAAAAGACCGAGGTACTTAATGCCTTCTTTGCCTCAGTCTTTAATGCAATCAGTGGTTCTTGGGGTACCCAGTGTCCTGAGCTGGAAGGCAGGGATGGGGAACAGAATGAAGCCCCCATGATCCAAGGGGAAATGGTCAGTGATCTGCAACACCCTTTAGATACACCCAAGTTTATAAGGCTGGATGGGATCCACCCAAGGGTACTGTGGAACTGGCAGAAGTGCTCACCAAGCCACTTTCACCATTTACCAGCAGTCCTGGCTAACTCAGGAGGTCCTGGTAGGCTGGAGGTTACCAAATGTGACACCCATCTAAAAGAAAGGAAGAAGGGAGGATCCAGGGAGCTACAGGCTGGTAAGTCTGACCTTGGTCCTAGAGAAGGTTATGGAGCAGATCATCGTGAGTGCCATCACAGGGTACATAAAGGACAGCTGGGAAATCAGGCCCAGCCAGGGCAAGTTTATGAAAGGCAGGTCCTGCTTGACCAACCTGACTTTACGTTTACCATAAGGTGACCCCACTTAGTGCATAAGGGGAAAGCTCTAAATATAGTCTACTTGGACTTTAGTAAGCCCTTAGACACCATTTCCTACTGCATTCTCCTGGAGAAACTGGCTGCTCATGGTTTGCCTGGTGCACTGTTCACTGGGTTAAAAACTGTCTGGATGGCTAGGCCTGGGGAGTGTTGGTGAATAGTGCTACATCCAGCTGGCAGTTGGTCACTAGTGGTGTTCCCCAGAAATCAGTGTTGGGGCCAGTTTAGTATGTGCATCAATGACCTGGATGAATGGATTGAGACACCAAGTTGGGCAGGAGTGTTGATCTGCTGGAGAGTAGAAAGGCTCTGCAGAGGGATCTGGACAGGCTGGATCAATGGGCCAAGGCCAGTGGTATGAGGTTCAACAAGACCAAGTGCCAGGTCCTGTCCTTGGGTCACAACAACCCCAGGCAGTGCTACAGGCTGGGGAAGAGTGGCTGGAATGTGGCCCAGGGGAAAAGGATCTGGAGGTGCTTGTCAACAGCAGAGGAACATGAGCCAGTGTGTGTCCAGCTGGCTAAGAAGACCAATGGCATCCTGGCCTGGATCAGGAATAGAGTGGCTAGCAGGACCAGGGCAGTGATTGTCCCCTGTACTCAGCACTGGTGAGGCCACACCTCAAGTCCTCTGATCACTTCTGGGTCTGTCACTACAGTAGACATTGAGGGGCTGGAGGAAGTCCAGGAAAGGGCAATGGAGCTGTTGAGGCATCTGGAGCACAGGTGTGATGAGAAGTGGCTGAGGGAGCTGGAGCTGTTTAGCCTGGAGGAGGCTCAGGGGTGACCTTATCCCTCTCTATGACTGCCTGAAAGGAGGTTTCAGCCAGGTAGAGATCAGCCTCTTCTCCCAGGTAAGATGAGACAGAATGAGAGGAAATGGCCTCAAATTGCACCAGGAGAGGTATAGATTAGATATTAGGAAAAAATTCTTCACTAAAAGGGTTGTTAAGCATTGAAACAGGCTGTCCGGGGAAGTGGTTGAGTCCCCATCTCTGGAGGTATTTAAAAGACATGTAGATGTGGTGCTTGGGGACATGGTTTTGTGATGGACTTGGCAGTGAATAGCTGAACTTGATAATTTCAGACATCCTTTCTGACAAACAATTCTATAATTCTAACCCTTTCCTCCAGTCTGGCTACCACCCACATCTCAACTTCATCAGTCCACTCCCTCTTCATCTGCTCTTGCTGCCAGGTGCTCTGGCATTCCCTTATCGCAGCCTCAAAGGACTCTGCAGTGTGGGGGATTGGAAAGACAAACCAAATTCTTCTCTTGAGACAGGCAGGTAGGTCCCCAGGTGCCTGTCCTCATTACAGATTGTGCTTTGGGAGCTGGATCCAGCTGGCAAAAGTTTCTCATTAAGATGGCAAGGCTGGAAAATGTGAACCTGGAGGGAAACTATGTAGTTGTGGAGCAGAGGCAGCCTTGAGGTTAGGGTTAAAGAGGTGGTGATAAGACTTCTATTTTTATTTCAACTTAGCATTATGGGATTCTGTTAGTTATGGAAGTGGCAGCATGTTTTGGGTGTGTTCAGGTTTATTCGGATTTCCCACCCTTACTTCCTCTGCTCTAAAAATGTTACAATCTTGCAAGTGTTAAATTTTGACTAGTTCTAGCAGAGGCTTGGGACAGGAAAAAGCTTGTTTTAGGACTGCTAAAGTCTGGATCTTGTACAGTGTGTGGGAGTTGAGCTCCAGCTATTTTTCTGGTTCGTATTTGAGGAAAAGAAGGGAGAGTAGGCAGAGCTCAGACTCTGCTTATTTTTGTGCTAGCAAACAGCATAGCTCTGGCAGAGGAAAAAGAATTTGAAGTGTCAGTCTGACATGCTAAAGCCATGGGCAGCTCCTGACAGCATCTTCAGACATATGAGGTGGTCAAGAGCATGGGCTGCTACTGCCTTTTTGACTGGAAAGAGTAAATACCAACAGAATACAAACAGGAGAAAGAAATTAGATGCAGGGCAATTGTGGAAGCTTTAAGAGTCTCAGATCCTTGTATCTGTGGTCTGCCAGCCCTGCAGACTCTCAGTCTCTTAGCCAGTCCTCTACATGACAGCCCACCTGTGTGGCTGCAAAGGAGCTGTTACAAAAAACACTTTATACAAAAAGCCCTGAGCCTTGCAGCACTTTCCCGGCAGTGCAGCCCTTGCTGGTTGGAAGTGTTGGGCAGCCGAACCAGGAGTGGGTGAGGCATGTGTTTGCACATCCAAGAAAGCATTACTTGGAGCACAACTCCACTGTGATTATCTCGGTGGCTTTTCTCCCCCTTGATTTTGTGTACAGAAGGTGCTCTGAGTAACTCTGCCAAAATTTGCCAAACTCTGCTCCACATAGGTTTCAAAGAATCAGTGTCTAACAGCTGCACTTACTTAGTGATAAATGGTGATAAACACTAGCTGAGGTAGCTATCCTCTGTTAAGAAAACATCCCTGTGTCTGTTGACTCCTGTTGTCTCTTATTCTGCTCTCTGCACTGATGGCATCTGCCACATGCAGTGTTGTCTGGGTGCCAGCTGACCGCACGATCCAGCCATCCGATTGCTTTCCAGTGATGAATTGCTCCAGCTGCTGCTGGCTGCATATGGCAGTTCAGTAGCATTGCCTGGTTCCATGTGGTGAATCTGCATTGCAGCTACTGCTTGCTAAAGAATGTACCTGAGGAGATTTAAGAAGAAAGAGAGGGGGGACTGAAAAGCAAGTGAAATAATATTGGTGGAAACTGGAGAAGACTTTCAGTCCTTAGCTCTGTAGCCTAGTTCAGCTGAGGGCATAGGAAAATTGGGCAAATGCAAATGAACCGCCAAACTTCAAAATTAGCCCACCTCATCCTATTTCCTTCCATTACAAGGAGGTTCAAAATCTCCACGAAGAAAAATTATAATCATTGAGTCACTCCAATAGCAGTGATCTGGCTGCCTGCCCCTGCCAGCCTGCTACACAACTTGTGTGCTAATGTTTGGATTTTAGTGGTGGGAAACTAATGTCAGGCTGTACTGCCTTCATGCACCATTGGGCTGTGCTTATGGTCGCTCTTGGCAGCACCAGATGATTAAACAGATAAAACCATCAGTCTTGTTATTTCCAAACATCAACCTAAGTGCTAATAAAGCACAACCCGTGTCTTCCTTATGGACTCTGCAGAGCTGAGTCACATTAAAAACAGGATCTGGATGCTGGAAAAAGCCTCATACTTCTTTCCTGTGCTGAGAGGCAATACCTCTCTGTGAGCAGAGCTTGCCTTGGAGAGCTTTGCTGTGAGAAAGCTGACAGAGCTGGGCTGGGCTGCGTCTGCCAAGGAAAGCAAGGAGGCTGGGACCCCCACCCTTCAATGTGAGGACAGGAGGATGGATGGATGGATGGGTGGATGGGTGGATGGCCATGTCCCTGCCCCTTCTCCTCTCTTCCAGTGCTCAACAAGGATCTCCTCTCAGCCCCCACAGTGGGTGGGGAATGTTTGTCAGAGCCCAAGGGAGAGGAATGAAGTGATTCTCCTTCTCAGTGGACTTTGCCCTCGGTGGCTGAAGATAATTTTCCCAAAACATCCCCAGCAAAACTGGAGGGCTTTGTAAATTCATTATGTCACTGAGGAATCTGTTTAATCAGCTGCCTTTCCCTGGAGGCACTTTACACTTAATGAGAGACATGATGGAAGGAATCAAAACTGGTTTACAAGAGCTTAGCCTCAAACCCCTCAGATGATGTGTTACTGACTGTGCTGTAATTTAGAGGAGCAAACGACACAGAGTAGCTCTCACCCTGTCTGAGAGGGATGGTGGCAGAGGCAACACATGAAAGCCTTGAGCTCTGTATTGCATCATTCCTTTCCTAGGTGTCATCACAATGAATAGCCACAGTCTCCAAGTTGGCAGGAGCCTGATCCATGCATACTTGGCAAGCATCCTTATTCCCCCGTTCATTGTGCCAGTTACATGGTAAGGCATATCCTAATTTAGCTTATTTATAGATGAAGATACTAATTCAAAATGCAGCCAAATGAGAAACATTGCATATATGTGAGAAGGAGCTTTATAAACTAGACAAACAGTGGGACCACAGAGATGGAATATGGAATAGTTTCAACTTCAGGTTCAAAAACCATTTTGCATATAATCTAAACATGAGAAAAAAGGCACTTATTTCTTTTCTCTGCCTGCTTGCTTTCCTCAGTTGCCCATGCTGTGTCTAGTCCTTGTACCCTACCTTCTTATTGTGATGGGACAGGATGATAGACCAGCATCTTTCCCACTATGAAGCTATATGAACACATACAAGGTCCTCAGGAAATTTTTCTCTGAAGGACTCTCTGTGGACCTGTGTATGATGTTGTACCCTTAGAAACACGCACAGTATTTTATTCCTGTAAAGTAATTCCTATGCCAATATCTCATTAGCCTTTACCTTCTAGCTTTTTTTATTTTTTTTTCTTCTGAGTAAATAAAGACTAAATTATTTGGAATGGGATTTTCTTGCAGTGCAATTGTGCTAACAACAGCCGAGCCTTTTTCATAGACGATGGGACAAGATACTCTGCCAGGAAGGAAGGGTGATTTCATAGAACCATAGAATGGTTTGGGTTTCAAGGGGCCTTTAAAGATCATCTAGTTCTAACCTCCTGCCATAGGCAGGGACAACTTTCATTAGATCTGGCTGCTCAGACCCCCATCCAGCTTGGGATGGGGCATCCACAATTTCTCTGGACATGTTCCAGTACTTTACCACCCTCCTAGTAAAGAATTTCTTCCTAATATCTGACCTAAACTTACCCTAAACCATTCTCCATTGTCCTATCACTACATGCCCTTGTAAAAAGTCCCTCTCCAGCTGTCTTGCAGCTCCCTTTAGATACTGGAAAGCTTCTGTGAATCTCCCCAGAGCCCTCTCTTTAGGCTGAACAACCTTGGCTCTCTCACCCTGTTTTCACAGGAGAGATGCTCAGCACTCTGAGGACCCTCCTCTTTGTGACCCTCCTCTGGACTTGCTCCAATAGGTCCCATTTCCTTCTTATGTTGGGGGGCCCATGTGGGCCTATGTGGGGTCTCACCAGAGCAGAGGGGCAGAATCCCCTCCCTCACCCTGCTGGCCACACTGCTTTTGATGTAGCCCAGGACACAATTGGCTCTCTGGGCTGCAAGTGCTCATTGACGGATCATGTAGAACTTCTCCTCCATCAGCTCTCCAAGTCCTTCTCCTCAGGCTGCTCTCAATCCATTCCCTGCCGAGTCTGTATCTGTTGGGATTGCCCTGATCCATGTGCTGCACCTTGCTCTTGGCTTTGTTGAACTTCATGAGGTTCACACAGTCCTACCTCTCCAGCCTGCCCAGGTCCCTCTGGATGCCATCCCTTCCCTCTGTGTGTTGACTGCACCACAAAGCTTTGTGCCATCAGCAAACTCACTTGGGGTGCCCTTGATCTCACTGCCCATGTCACCCACAAAGATGTCACACAGATGTTTGCTTGGTTTCCTCAAGCAGTGGCTGCCAGAGCCAGTGCTCGCTGCAGACAAGCTCCTCATGATACCACCCTGGGAGATGGGGAGGACCAACACCCTTTGACCCTCCAGCACTCATTGAAAAGAGAGCCAAAAGTGAAAACCTTTGAACCGTCTGACTGGTTTTTTACCCACTCTTGGTTCCAGTGATCTTAATGTGCAGGTGTCCCAGATTATAAATATACTGTCCAAAATCACACCCAGAGACTCACCTTTATTGAAAGCACAACTTTGTGAAGATGAATCATTAATTTACCTGCCAAAGCACCATAAATAGAATTCCACCAAGAAAAGACCTGAAATTAATTGGCTTTTTAAATTTATGTATAGTTTATAATACACATTTGTGTGATTGTGCATATTTTGGATGTAGCTATTTAGATTTTGATATTGTTGAAGTGTACAGTTTGTTTGTGATAACTTTATAAGGTATATAGCTTGGAACAACAATACCATTTGCTCACAAAGATGGGATGTAATGGATAGTAAAGTAGATACACATTCATTACATTTATTTTACTTTCAGCTGTTATAAATTATAGTCCATATAATGTACACATATGAGGTTTTTTAAAATGAATATGGGTTTGTGAGAGTGCCACTTAACATCAGTCTGTAACACATTATTTAGAGATTGTCTATGGGCTCTTGGTATGTTTACCACTTTTTAAATTTTTGTTCTAAGTTTAAAAGTACTGAAGGTATTGGTATCTTCACCACTTCTAAAAAAATAGTTTTAAAATTAGTTTAAAAGGACCAAAGAGGAAATCACAATTCAGCATGGAATTGATTTTTGTATCAGCTGGTTTTAAATTAAATAATAATACAGTATTAAAGAAATTGCATTGTCATCTCCTCCTGTGAAGTTGCATTACGTTCTGTAGCCTTGGCTCGCTTATTAATCCTTCAGTAGCATGCACTTAATTGTTCAGCAAATGACACAACACGTGAAGAAATAATACCAACAATGTGATTTATATCTCTCCAGGCAAAACCATGGTGACTGGGTCATCTGCCTTTGCTTATTATACTGCAACACAGGAACAGCCTGATCTGAAAACAGTGGCCAGGTAGGACACACTGAAAATATGTACCCTGGAAACAAAAGGTATGTCTGCTCTATGAGTCAAGCACAAGTCTGAATTGCTCTTAGAACGAAACAGATGTGTGGTGGTCAGGACCTTTGAGGCTCTGAGCTGGTGTGTGCAGAGCAGAACAAGCACAGTGTGACCACTAAAGCCCAGCCTGGTTGCAGGACACTCTCAGGAGCGAGCTGGGGGATGCAACCAAAGAAACACATTTTACTCCAGTGGGATGTAGATACATTGAGTCAGCAGGGAGAGAGAAGGGGAGGGTGGGTAGAGAGAAGGGATTTTTATAGCTGGTGGGGGTTCCCACTGTGAGTCCACCCAGAGTAGTGAAACCACTTTGCCAACACAAGCATCAGTTCACCAGTTTCTAGACAGTGGCTAGAAGTGGTGGAGAGCAGAGCCTTCTGGAAATAGTTTTTAACAACTAGCTCTCCCACAGCAGAAAGATTGCCTCCAGTCCAACCCCAAGCTTTGGCATGTCAGACTTCAAGTCTTCCAAATACAGCATGTTTTAAAGATCAAGTAAAAAACCTGGTGTATGTAGATTGTATGGCTCATTATGTTTACATCTCCTTGTGTCTTGCTGTGTACTTAGAATGACAAAGGGTGGAGATTTTCTGGTGCAACCAGCTATGAAGGGAAGAACCAGTTCAGCCCATTTGTTCTTCAGCCTCCAGAATCTGCTGAAGAGCAGAAACTTGGTGTCCACTATGTTCTGTGGGTGCACAGTTCATTTTTTTTTCAGTTAGTATGTATTTTTCCTCCAACTCCACTGTTCCCATTTCTCTTGCCTTTTTCCAGCATAATTAATTTAAAAACAAACTTGTTTTTAGTAAAAGGAAGTTAGAAAACAAATGTATTGAAAATAGGACAGTTTTCTTTCCTTGTAAGTAAAACAGGCTCCCATGTGTGTCCTACACATTTCACAGGATCAAGGCTCCAGGGACGTTGCACATTAGCATTTTGCATTGTGGCACTCTGACTTGCCATATCTTTTGTGTTTATTTTTTTCTATTCTGTCTTTTTTTCCCATTCCCTTCTATTTCTGGTCTTTTTGTTTTGTCAGACAGAAGATAAACACTCTACAGGCCAAAAAGAAGTATCACTTGGGTATTTCATGGATTGCATGAAATGCTGTCCCTGGAGAGCAGTAACTGAAAAGAGTTCAGGCAATGGTAGCCCAGTTCAGCCAGGTTGCTAAGTGGCAGAGTCTTCACACACAGGTGTCTGTCAGGGGGGTCTCGAGTTCATTCCTGTTCAAACTCTGTGTGCCACCTGCACAGCTTAGGGCACCTGCACTGCAAGGCTGCAGGCTGTGCTCTGGACATCTCTGAAGGGAGAAGTGCAGGCACACCTGCCAGCTTAGTGTGTATTGAGATTGCCTGGATCAGTCAGGCATGGTCAGAACGTATCTCAGCCCACTAGTCGGGGCAGCAAGGCCTGCTCCTCATCTGCAGAGAGTGGATGGCCCAAAGTGCCCAGAAGATGCACAGTGGAGTTTGAACAGGGTGGTATAGAAGGAAGGTTGGAGGGGTGGGTCACAGAACTTGCTGTGCTTTTCACCTCATGGTGCTTTTGGACATAACAGCTCTTAAAAACCTTTCCAGGCTTCTTGCTTCGGTTTGGGAGAGTCTCTGAACCCCACTGAGAATCCTTTACAATGCTGATTTTGTTGTTTAACCTGCTCAGGCCCTAAATGTTTCTGTTCTAAATTTTCAAGCTGCGTGGTTATGAAGAAGCAATAGAGTGAGGGTCTCTTGCTTATTTGGGCTCAGATCATAATTCCAATTCTGTAGGAATTAGAAGTGGAGAACCCTTTGCTTAGAAAATAATGGGAAAACAGAAAATAAGAGCCATGAGAAAAGGTCTATGAACTGCTGGCAGTACAGGTCAGGATGGAAAGCAAGCACAGGGTGTTATATTATTCCTGTGACGGTCATCTGTAGTACAAGCTACAAACACTGTGGACCTTAAAGACATCTCTCTTGAGTTCTAAAATCCTTCAACTAGTCTGAGTCATTTGTACAGCTGAACAGACTTGAGGTCTCTGAAGTAAATTTGAAATACCTGTAATTCTGCAGAAAATTAGGGAAGAGTTATGTAGTCCCAAAGCAGAGGAAGAAATAAAAAGGAGTCATAAAACCTCTGGTCTCTGGGAAAGCTCTGGGTGAAGATGACTTTCTAATAGAATTTTCTAAACTCTCTCAGTCTCACTTGGCTTCTGACATATGGAAAAAATTTTGAAAGGCCAAAGCAAAAGGGTTCCATTTCAGCATTAATTGGAGTGTTGGGCTTTCTTAACTCTCTCTCCTAGGAAATAACTCACCAATGCACCATTTGCAATAATTAAATTACAGGCCAATTCTTCTGACTAATGTGACTCAGAAGACACAGGTTAAAACAGCATCAAGAAAATGTCTGAGCAGCATACCTTATGGACAAGAACTTAGCATATAACTTGAGGTTGACATTAATCAGAAAGCTGCTAGAGAGTCTTATAGGCCTGTTATTATAATTTGCTATTTTTAAAATTCTCTGAAGTAATCAGAAAATCAACCAGCTCAACATCCCTAAAGAGAGCTGCTTCCCACCCACCAGCAGTGGCTGACTTCACTGTTGACATAAAAACCATGAAGATCTCAGTCTAGTATTCTGCCATGTAATTGTATCCTTAATTTTGGCCTTGTTGAAAGTCTGCTAGAAAACTGATCCTGTGTGTCCTCATTAGAAGCAATTCATATGTAAATCATTTAAGAATTTTTTTTTTAACTTAAAGAAAGAAAACATTCCTGTGACTCAAACACTCTGCAGGCTCTTGCTCTTCTTGTGGCTCCTGTGTGACTGTGACTCCTGGAAAATCTGTGCCTCCTGGCAAACCAGAGTGAGAAGGTTGCTGGCTAGTCTCACCTTCTCTTGCCTTAGCTGCTGGAGAAAGCACCTGTCCAGAGACTTTACCTTTCCCAGCCTTGGGTCAGCCACTGAAGGACGTGAGATGAAACTCTGCTATCTTCTATGCTCTTGTGCCTGGCATACACCCATGGAAGGTGCTTCACCATCTTCAGTCAATAGTAGCCATCTAATTACCAGATTTTCTCCATCCTGGAAGGTTTAATTTTTGCTCTTTTATGTGCAAAAATAAGTTGAAGTGGTAGTAGTGGAATGATATCCTGGTGTTGAAATGGAATGATTTTGAAAAGACATGAAATAAACAAGTCAGATGACATCTCTGGGCCTTTATCAATAAAACTGATGAAGCAGCATATGAGGTAACAGCCAAGTACTTGTCTAAAAGTACAACTTTGATAAAGTTTGGGCACCTATTTCTTCTGAGTATTTCTGGAGTTGGAAATGGAAGTTATCATGAAAGTGTTGACAGCAATTTGAAGGTGTAAAGGAATACTGCATCTTTACCATTTCTATGCTTTTGAATTGGATGAGCTGAGTCCTTCACACTCTTAACTGTTCCTAAAATATAATGTCTGAGGTATTTGTCTCTAAGAAAGCTGAGTTTTTGTTGCTTAAGAATTAATTTTGAACTACTGCTGAAGGTGTTTGGAACTTCTCTTTGGCACCTTGTTATTGTAGGCACGTAAAAATGTAGACGAGTGGGACTAGGTAGCAGATGATGAAATTTAAGTTGATTAAAATCTGTTTGTCAAAACCCTATTTTTTCCCTTGTATAAGGAATTCTACATGAAAAGGTAGGAAGGGAAAAATAAAGGTAGCCCTTGAGATAATTTGGGGCATCTTGTTCATGAATTGTCCAGTTCAATGCAAAAAACCCCAAAACTTACAGCTACTAGGAATCTGACCTCGTGCCCAGAAATGTGCAAAAGCACAGCTGGCCCTGTCTGGGCTGCAAATCAGCTTTAACACTAATGGCAACAACTTTATTTCAAGAGAGTATTTAGCTGCAAAAAATGAATAGGGGCTGCATGTTCCAAATGTCATCTGTCAATTTAACAAATGGCAACTATATACACATCTTAATGCCAGATTGCTGTTTCATTAGGCTCCTTGTGGGTTATTCCTTCTTGGTAGCTGGCATTATTCTAGCTGGAGCAGCAGAAAGGCAGGAGGGCAGAAGCTCTCTTGCGGTGCAGAGCAGCTCCTGGCTGCTTTCAGGGGGCAGCAGGAGAGAGACAAGAGCACAAAGTGGAAATATGCCAGACGAGATCAATAGCGGGGTGCGTTCCTCAGCAGAGCCGGGTTAAGCTCGTCACAGGAGCAGACACAGAGATGTCTCGGAGTCAGCTTTGTGACTGCAGCCTCGGCACACAGGCAAGGGCTGAGCAGCACTGCCCCAGGGTGGTCTGAAAGCTGAAATGAGCAGGCAGGTGGTTCCAAATGGGAGCACTCTGCAGCTCTGCCACACAGGATAAAGGCAGATCAAAGGCTCGCAGGAACGAGCAGATAAACTCTCAGTACAATATGTTGAAGTGAGTGAGTGCTGAGGGAACAGCCATGGCACAAGGTGAAGGTAAAGATGGGCAAGAGTCCACTCTGCCCACCCCCAACCCACTGCAATGCCATTTCCAAACTGTCCTCTGTGGCACAGCAGCGCTGCAAGGACTCTGCATCTATAGGTCAATCCACAGGCTGGCTCTCCCTGAGCTGCAGCTGCCCATACCAAAATTGCTGGATTTCCCATGCAGTGCAAATGCTTCTGAAGTGTCCTCCATTGTAAGTAATGAAGGTTTTGTGGCTACTGTGGCTCAGAGCCTTCAGCCCTCTCTCTCATCACTGGTAGCTCAAGCATCCTGATGGAGTACACTGACAGGATAAACATATTGAAATATTTAAAAGTGCACTAAACAGGTATAGTTTTGAATGATTCATTCAGGCTACTGCCAGTACAAGTGCTCCACAGCATGACTGGAAAAAGGTTGCAGAGGGCAAGAAAATTAGTTTATTTAAAAAGGACTTATTGTCTGTCTCCAGTGTCAGGTTTAGTAATAACAGGCTGGTCAATACAGCATCAGTGTGTTCTCTTGCCAGGCAGCTCTGGATGCACAGGTGAGGCCAGTGCACAGAAGAGCACCTAGGTATCTTTATTCACAGGATAAACTGACTGCATTTGCTTGTACCACAGCATCCAGGGCAGTTCATGCTGGGATTCAGAAACCACAGGTAATGTCAACCAGTCTCCAGCCGTCCCACAGCACTCCTGCTAGGAACCTGCTTCCCTTCAGGAGAGTCCCCCTGCTCAAGGGTGAGGGGCTCAGCAAATGAGCTGCTGCATTCAGCACCTTTCTGGGAAGCTTCTGAGAAGGGAAAATTGCATTGGATCCTCACAGAGTGCTGGCATATGTGCTGACACATGTGTGCAGAGACAGTGCAAGGTTCTGCTGGGGAGTCAGAAGCAGAGTTTACTGTGAGTCCAGTCTCCTAACAAACCTCTTCTCCTGTCAGACCAGCTGATAATCAAATTGTCCCTTTTTCTTCTTTCAAGAAAAACAGGTTTTGCAGGGAGATGGAACATAGTTACTTGTCTTCATTTTACTTAAAGTGTGTGGAAAAAGCTGGCAATCTTTAGAACTCGTTGTCCCTACAGCTGGTTGTTAAAAATCGTGCCTGTTTTTTTCCGACTGTCATTTGGCTTAAAAGATGTTGCCTCTCCCTACAAACCTTATTCCTCTTGCGCAATGTGGCTGCACAGATCATGGCTGTTGTTTATATCCTCCCAAACTAATGTGGCTGTGATGGTTACCTATAAGGCTTGAAAGGAGAAAGTATGAATCAAAGTCATAGGAAGTGTTAATTTTTATTGCACTGCCTCCTTGCATGCAGAGAAACCTCTCAAGGCTGGGAAAGTGCCATGGCAAACCTTTCCCCACAGGTACATGTGAAAACCTGACACCAGAAAAATCAGTGACCCTCCAAGAACACTACAATTGCAGTTCTGTCTTAATTTCAGAACCTGTCCCTGCTTTATCCAGCAAGACAGCCCACACAAGCACCACAGCAACTGAGGCCTGTGTGTGCCACTGAGGACATTGCATCACTGCTCAGGCAGAAATCAGAGATGAGCCCAAGTCTCTGCCCCTGGCAGAGCCCTTCATTTTATTTCCACACCCCGCCCCCTGTTTCTTTTTTTAAAAGCATTTAGATTTTTAAAAGACAAAAGGAAGGCACCATGTGAAAACATCACTATGGAAACATCTCAGGCTCACTTGTACTTGCCTGCCAAGCAACTACCTAACTGAAGTTTTACATCCTATTGGATCACTGTTGGCCATCTGCTCTCCTTCAAACTTCTCTGAATTCCATATTTTCCTGAAAAGTTCATTTTTAGAAAGAAGGGAGGAGGAGGCAAAGGGAGAATCCAGTATTCTTGGCTAGTGCAGAGCTATTGTGAAAAAGGAAGATAAACTCACTTTGGGGCAGCCTCTTAAAAAGACAAAGATCCATGTTTTGTGAAGTAATTTCATAGAAAATACCTTGTTTCTAGATGCACTTTAATGATAAGAGTATATATTGGCAGCCACAAGGCAAAACACACAAACAGCTGCTTCTAGTACTCTTGCACTAATTGTCTTCCTCTCCCCTTCTCTCATTTAGCCTCAAATGTATTTTCTTCTAAAATGTAACAGTAACTGCCTACACTGGAGTTGTTGGCTGCAGGCTCCACAGTCTTGCTCCAAATAAAACACAGAAATAGATTTCCTGCCAAGCACCGAGGAAGTTTGAATACTTTAGTTTTTAAAAATATAATCTTTTTATCAGTGCCCTAAGCCTGCCAAAGGTAATTATGGGCCACGGCGCATTTACATTAATGCATAGGACCTACAGACATTTCAAAAGCTTAATGGAGAAACTCCATAAATGTACGTATTGAAAAACAAATTAATTAAATTAAACTGTCATGTAAAGATATCACTTAATTTTGCAGAGCGGAAGGCGCTCTTAATGGGAATGGAATGGATCAGTGAGCATTTCAAAACCCAAAGCTATAATTTAAATTCAGGCTCTCCTCTAGTGTGCAAGTCACAAGACATATTTATTATAGCCTTGGATTGTCAATTGTAATCGGTTTAGCAGAGACAAAGCCGTGTTGTTTTGCTTCCTGCCCTCCTAGCTGGTTCAATATATTTTGATGTCAGACTATTGACAAGCAAACCAGAAGCTGAAATAAAATCATGTTTACCTGTGATGAACTGGCAAAAATGCAGTCCAAGGTAAATGTAACCCTGAATCCCAAACGTTAATTTTTCAAGCAGCAAGGGAAAAAAGGTGAAGCATTTAAACTTCTTTAAATAAACCAGCTGAATATATTTACTGCTGCTTTTGGGGCCTGCTATGTGGCAAACTAGAAACAAATAGATAAAAATAAGTAAAACCAGTGTGAAAATGAATAGCATCATTTAGCAGCTGCTGCTCTTGAGTTTTCCAGGTGTCAGTAACACTTGAAGTTGTTGCTCTTGACACTCCTCTAAAGCTAGAGCCAAGGCCCAACACTAGGTCTCCAGCAAAAAGACAGAAATACTTCTTCCAGGATGTGAGACCCAGTATGCTGCAGGATTTTCACCCAATTGCAGCAGTTATAAACCAAGCCTATGCTTCTGCAGCCATGAGGAAGCATCTTCTCATTGCATAATCGTCCAAGAATTCTAACATTCTAACATTCTTCCTTCTGTATTCTACAATTCTCTTTCTTGTTAAGTTCGGTTTTTGATCTAGAGCACTGAAACCAGTCAGCTCATCTGGTTATAATAGTCGTGGCTTCCTCCTGCCTTTTTATAGTCCCTGCATTTAGTCATGGAGAGGCTTCTCTGAACCTGAACTGAACTTTCCACCCAGGATCCCTGTAATTTCCCGTAGATCTCTCAAGTTTGGAAATTCAACTCCAAAAAATGCTCTGAAATGTTTTGACAAACTCAAAACTCACAGTTAGGGAGAGCTGTGGCCCAGCAGACTGGGACAGCTGCTTGAGGCACACCTCTGAGTGCAGTGGCACAGGAGCAGCCTCCCCAGCTGCTGCTGCATGGTGGGATGGCCATTTGCAGGGAGGGAGGAGGAGCCAGCTGCATGGCTCTGAGGAGTGGCTTGTGCTCACACAAGAGTTGGTTTATTTCTTTTATGAAAATACCTGCGCATCTGCATTTGTTCTTACTTGCATATGTAGCAGGATTTTCTGGTGAATGGATTGCATTTTTGCTTCCAGTGTAATCTTTCAGCAGTTTGTTCCACAAGATAATTATTACGCTAAAAAAGCCCAAACCCAAGAAGCCAACAAAAAAGCCAAAACAAAAAACCCGCCAAACATCCATATTTGCCTCAATACTAGACCACTGTGTTCTTTTGCTTACACACTACAGTAAACAGAAGTATCTTTTATAATCTTTCTGTAAAACGAGAGTTTTTATCTTGCTGAGATATTAATCTCCCATGCCTCTGTTCTGAGATGCACATTATTATCTTTGATCACTCTTAGGAGAAATTTTTATTTTTCTCACCCTCTTCAGTCTCTTTTGGCTTTGCACAAGACTTGAACTGTTTATTAAGTGACAGGTTACCACTGACTCCTATTACAAAAAAATTCTGTTCCAATTTAAGGGTTGAAAAATTTGACACAGCTTTTAAAATGTGTTTTGACCTACTAGCAGTAATCTCTCTGCTTATTTACATGGCTCCTACTGTCATACATGTTCCAATAACAACATCCCTCTTTGAAAGAAGGCAATGGGAAAGGAAAGTGTTCATAGCCCCTCTGAAAAAGAAAATGTTGAGAGATTTAGGTCTTGGTCCAAAAGAGAATGAAGGCTCCAATTCCTACTGTTACTGATGTCAGTGTCTGATATCTTTCTTTAATTTGGACTTCAGTGATTTCTTCAAGGTATAAGAAAATTATGGCCCAGCTGAGATCTGAATGTATCTGTAGCAATAAATTGCTATCTTCTATCACCAGCCAAATACCATAACCACAGGCATGCCCGTTTCTTTCCAATAAAGCCATCCCAGTCACTAAAAATGGTCTTTTCCTAAATAGCTTTTCCAGCTTAGCTGTCTGGTTCACAAGCCCTTGGAGCTCTGAAGCAGATGAAATCTATGAACACAGTCATAACTTTTGTTTATGGAATGGGAAAGACTCAAAGAGGGCTCTAAGTAATGGTCAGGAGAATAGGACAGGCCACTGACATCAGTTAAAGGGCTTAAGTTAAAGAAATATTATTTCTAAACTCTGAAAACAGCTGTTATGGTAAAAATGCTTCTTTCCCATGTCACTTTGTAAACATTAAGTAAATACATAAAATACAATTTCTAAGTTATTAAGAGCAATGGTGGCAAAGTAATGCTTTTAATATTCTTTTTAAAAACACTTTTGAAAGTATTTATTTGAAATATTTCAAAGGTTTATTGTATTCAGTTTTTATAGTCATAAAATTTTGAACACTCCTCTGCATAAAATAAAAAAAGCTAGGGCATTTTTCAAATTTCTGAATAACAGCCAAATAAACTACAAACAATTTCATGCTTAATGTAAGTATCCACTAAGGGGTATACAATCAAGATTGAACTGTACTTGTATTCTTAATTCATTAGTGGAACTTGAAGGCCCTCTTCTGGATTATAAATTACTGCATGGCCAAGCAAAGTACATGGAAATGACAAAGCCAACCAACACTATGAAAAGATAAATATCTTAAATATATTTTATTCATATTATTACCACCTTCATTTCCTGGTTTTCACTTGTATCTGCCCATCTCAGTTATTGTAAATTAATAGCTGAGAACAGCTTCAACTTCTTAGTGGATTCTTAAAAATAAACGATTTCTTGTACTAGCATTCATAAGAGGAATGGACAGTCTAAAGAGAATTCTGGAGAGTTTCTCCACAACTTTGTATGAAGATGCTGTGCAGCCAAGTGATGTTTGCTTATCCTTATTAAGCAACAGCATACACAAACTGAGACACATGATGGTGTGTATGCCCCTGTCTGCACAGCTATGTGACTGTCAGAAATTATGTCTGAAAATCTGGCTTGTGCTAGAGGAAGTGTAAAAAAAATGAAGAAACATTTACCATGGTCTTAAGTCTTCAAGGGCTGTATAATTCCTATATATGCCTTTTGAATAAATATGCACACATGGACTGTCAAGGACTTACAAATGTAACCTTCCAAGAGAGTTTACTTACTTGCCTAAGCTAACATTTGCTGTTGAAAAGCAAGATGCTTCTCCACAGACAGAAGGAAAAAATATTCTAGAATATGCTGTACAAAAGCATCATTTTAATGGATCTGTCTGTCTGTAAACAAGTGATCTTGAACCACAGATTTTCCTCTTTCTAAAAAACAGCCACTTTTTCTTTTATTTTGTCATTATGATAACAAGAAATCATAAACATAGAAACACAGAAGCAGGTACTAAGTATCCTATTAGTAAAAACTCTGTACAGAAAATCAAACATAGTTTGATTGAACTGCACATTTTAAAAAAGTAGGATGCTGAAGAAACCTTCACATATCAATCTTGGGTAAGTTTGTCTCCCCCATCAGTGCAGGGCTTCTGAGGACGATCCTTTTTCCGTACTTTTGATTTTGGTGCTGCCAAGAAACAGGAAAGGAGAAGAATCATCAGACATGAATTACAGTAATTCCAGTGCCAACATTCTTTTAAATTACGTTGGGATCAAAATGGATGCATTAATGTAAAACCTACCATTGGGATTTTCTTGTCTGTAGAAAGCTTTTAGCAATTCCACTGCTTCTTCAGCACGATAGCCAGAAGAGCACTGTTCAAATTAGAATGATGTTAGCAAGCACATCTGAGAATAACATATGCCATGCTTCACAATAATGTCTTGAGTACAGAATAATTTTAAATAACTGTGCCGTCAACTTAGGGGTAAAAACATTTCCTTTAGGTTTAATACCTAATACATTTTAAAAATACTATGTTGAGGTTTAGTAGAGTACATAATTTCCCTAATAATTTAAAGTTAGGCAAAACAAACTTTCTTAGCAAATTATGTAAAATTTTTATGCAATCTACAATTTCTTTCTTAATAACATGTTTCCAACCTCACATACTCCTCATGCACTTGGAAACGTAAGAGACATACACTTAGGTTTTGTAGATGAGATTCCTGACAGAAAACACTCATCCACATATCTATTCTTTATTTCTAACAGTCACATTTCAGATATTTTTGGTCCTTCTACAGTACTTTTCTAGGCCACGAACACTAAGGGCAAAGCATTTAAATGTCACTCACACTAAATAATTCTCCACTCACACTAGAAAATAATTAATTACTCCTATACATCCCACTGCAGTTGCCTACAGAAACAAAGGATGCATAGTATCAAGAGCCTTCTCCTTTCTGTCTTCTGAACATATAAAAAAATTAAGTACCACATACCAGTGTTAGCAAATGAACACTCTTCCAGTACTGCCTATACCAATTAATTGAGATGTTAGTCTCACTGACACCCTGACAGAAAGATGTCTAATATGTTTACACTGGAGTGCCAAACAGTATTGTCTTGCTGACTGAAATTCTTTGAGCCTTGAGCCTTCAGTGCTTATTTACAATGCTGAAAGACATTACTTGTTTTTTATATTCATTAAATCATTAATGTGAAGTGTGGAAGAGAACTCCAGGAACCCTAATCAGTATGATTGTAAAAGGCAGGATCATGTAGAACTCTGTATAATGTAATAAATAAAAGGCTATAAATACTCTCTACATGAATGTATGTGTACATAGGTATAGCAGTATCAGGCTGTAAAGCACCTAGATTTTTATACATTCTACTTCCACTGAATGCTTGTCCAACCTTTCTCACACGACAAAGATGCCTCAATCACCCGACACTGTTCTGTCTTTCAGCATCCCCACTGTTCAGAAAGTCTCCTGATACCTAAACTGAATTTCCTCTGCTACTTTTGCAGTTCAGATTTATTTTGGGATTTGAGCTACATGAAACAAGCCTAAGCTAATACATTTTACCTCATAAACACAAGACTGAAAGCAAAAATACAGTCATTTCCAGTGGCTCAGCTAAAACCCATTAATTTTGTAAGTTGCTGTTATTTGATCTTTATTGATTATGTGTTTGTACATTCTGCAGTTTAAAATAATTTTCCCTCATCTCTTCCTGCAGCATATACTTACTGTTCTAAGTATTACACACATTTTAGATATATTTAATTCTTACCTTGTTCCCCAAGCATAATTCTTTCCCTCCCACTTCGATACATCCTTTTAAATAATTTAAGACTGTCATCGGGCTTTCCCTAAATTTCCTTTTCTTTTAGGACCTAATTTTTTTTTACATTATTTTCTTATTAAGCCAAGTTTACTTGACTTTGATCATCTTCCATCTGTGTCCTCTTACAGTGATGCATAACATTCTCAAAGCCTGGTAACGAAGCCAGGCACAGAACCCTAGCTGGAAAACAAAGGGAAACATTTTACAGCTTACTTCGAATGGGTCTCCTGAGTCCACCATATCATCAGATGAGATGCTCAAAACTGAGCCACAGCCTCCAAATCGCTCATTTCGACAGCCATATACGACCCGTGGAATTTATGGGAGTGAGTCAAGGTATTAAGTGAAAAACAAGCAGGAAGTACAGAAGTCTGATTTAGGCAGTCATTAAATTTTGTAAAATGTACTTGTACTTTTCAAACAAAATTAGTTTGAGCTACAATCCTCCCTCATAAAATCAGAACTTTTGAATTATATGAGATGTGTGGCTGAAGATGCACATCCAGCCTTCCTCAGAAAAGGAGAAGAATGAATCCCAAAGCAGGGGCATACATGGTTTAATGACTGATACAACATTCAAAACTAAACACTGAACTGCACTTAGCTCATTTTACATACTAACAGGTAACTCTGAAATGCATTTTTCATCTCTAAGAGAAGCAGTCATTTGTCCTAACTGCATGGTATCTCTTTCATCCTTGAGTCTCTCGCTATTCACCATGGAGGTGGGTGCAGACCCTCCAACCACCCCTCATGGCGTTGTTCCCTGACACTGTCAAGCCTTTCTTTGTGTGCTCACTGCCAAAAGAGTAATGGTTTGACACAGAGTTTCCCGGGGTGAGTAAGCAGGAAAGGATACTCATCAAGCGCAAGGCAGCTGCACACATGATACAGGGCTCTACAGTTACATACAACACCAGCTGGGGAAACACTTCCTTATAATTCCTGTTGTGTTGCTTGCACCAGTCAAGGACCTGGTCAATTGCCACCATTTCTGCATGCCGAGTAGCCTAGGAGATAAAAATAAGCATTTTCTTAAAAGTTTGCGTTTATTTGCTTTTATTATAGAAATAATGTAATGCTCTTTGCTGATTCAAGTTGCAAAAGAAATTTCATGCTGCCCAGACTGCAGAAGAAATACTCAGCCCAAGAAAGAACATATTCAACCTCAACCTCCTGTGTGCAGTACACAAGATCCACAAGTGCCATTTTTTTCTTCTACTCTTTCCTAGGCAGAGGAGCAGGCTCAGATGTTCTCCTTTCTCAGTCAGGCCACCACAGTGAGGCAAGACATGAAAGCTCTACTTGAGGTTTAAGGGACACACAAAGCCCACTGGCACAGCTGATGTAGCCCACAGTCCACTGTGCTTCCAAGTGCAAGAATACAGGCTGGATTACTTTCTCTGGAAATATTAATGAAGTGCTCCTCCCTGGTATCTCTTCCTCCCTCTGACAATGTTACTGTGCTCGAAGGGAATGAATATACTGTGAATATGCAATAATTTCAGTACGTTTCTGCAACTGCCTGGCATGCTTTGTACACACAACATTTTCACTTTGCCTCTGGTTTAATGCTGCCTGGGAATACATACATATACAGTAAATCCTTCAAGTAACAAGCAGGGATTGCAGCATTATGACTGGTTACAAAAAGGCAGAAGAATATTAATTTCTCTTTTTTTTTTTTAATCCAAGATACCTGAATGATTACTATCTCAGTACCTATGGCACAAAAACCTGAACAGAAGTGTTGACTTTAACTGCAGAGAGAACAAAACAATCAGTGATGTCCCAGTACTGCTCTGAAATGTCTGCAGCACTGTTAAGCCAATGAAATGTCACAGCAAAAATATCAGAAAGTACTAGATATGAAAGGACTCTTCAGTTAGAGCCTAATGCTTATTTGAATTAAGACTGTTAGTATTTTCTATCTATTCTGAAAAATAAGGATGCTTTATGCAGAGGCATTAGACTAAGACTTAATCAATCCAAATTATACTTGTACCTCTGCCTCACGTGTCTTTGTGTGACCCTAGATAACTTCCTCTCTAAATATGAACTTGGATTAATGTTTTAGCACTTTGAAGATCTGTGGTGATAACAGTGAGATGCTCTACAATACATGGCAAAGGACTCATAACTTACTGTTACGTTTAATACTGTTCAAAATTGTTTTAAAACTCCTAGAAAGGCCATGCAGCTGCTGCAGGTCATGACAGCTATACAAAAAAGATTACAGAACATTACTACACAGCAGTCTACCCAGATCTTAATACACACAGGTTTGGTCAACTCATGTCATGAAGACATGGCAACACCAAGACAAATTCGCCTCAGGGTAAGAAAGGATTATCCAAGTTACAGAACAGTCTCCATTTACAGACTAATTAGACTGTGGCTCTTAACTCATCAGATACAGTCATTAGTTTTCCAAGTTAAGATGACTACAGTAGAGGTTTTTAAAATAATCAAGAAAAATGAGGAAAAATCGCAGTTGTAACTGTGAATTATTATTTCTCATAACAAGTGAGTACTCAATGAAATTATCAGGCAGCAGATATAAAACAAACAAAAGGAAGTATTCTTTCACAAAGCACATATTTAAATTGTGCAACTCATTGCCACAGGATGCTCTGGAAGCCAAAAACATAAATGAGTTCAAAAAAGGTTTAGACAAATTCATGGAGGATATGTGCACAGACTTCTATCAGAAACAATAATCCAGATATAGTCCTGGACTCTGGAAGTCCCTAAGATTTTCACTTTCTAAAGTGGAAAGGATATGCAAAGGTAAGGTTTACAATACTCCCTTCTTGTTCCTTGAGCTGCCTCCTTACACTCCTGTTAAAAGTCCTTCTTAAAGAGAAGATATGAGGGGAAAACTGACCTTCTAGGTCTGTCTTAAGATTTTGTTTCATATTAAGCTATGACTAGATAGCCTTCTTTGACTTGCTGTGTGTAAATTAACATACAAGATGGATTATTTTGATTTTGAATCCCTGACTCAATTCATAAGCTTAACTTGCCAAATATTACACACTATTTTAAAGCCAAGAGAAGAAAAGCGGGTTAAAAGTAGCAAGAGAAAGTGAGAATTATTACAGAGTGGCAAATGGTGTACCAGGGAAACATCATTTGAAGCTGACTCAGTGGGGTAAAAGCCTTGACAGTGCCCTAAACTGTGGCAAATATTTCACACAGATATCATGACTGCTCTAAAAAGCTCACTTTCTAAATTTTAGACCATGAGTAACAAGTGAGAGTAAAGGGGGCCAAAGCTCAAAGTTCTGTATTATCTTGTGCCTTCACTACACAAACAATACATCATTTTCAATGACCACATACTGTGCCTACAAGACATGTGCCACAATGACCCAACAGGACAAAGGAAAAAAGAAAAAGGGGATGTCTCTGTGTATCAACCAAGGACCTAAGACAGAGAGCATTTTACTGGGAAGTGAATGATAGCATCACACATGGGAATAAAGATGCCAAAAAAACATTTCTAGCTGGGAAGGGTCACATATGCTGTAAGGGAGACAATTTACAGGTTAGTCTGAGGCAAGACTGTGAACAAGCAAGTGCAGGAGCTCCCAGAGGGAACACAGCACTGGCACAAGCTTGTGAATGAATCACCAGGCTGTCGAAAACCAATGTCTTACACAGACATTTGTTGCACTGTTGCCCAATGAAGATAAGTAATGTCATGTCTAACTATTTTGAAATGCTGATGCCATAGCCATGCTCCTAAAAAAATAAGATAACACAAACACAGCTGCATATAAACTCCCTTCTGCCAAAAGCCACTTCTCCCAGAAGAATGCAATTACCAATAATTTTGCAAATAACTTCCACAGAGTAAGCAGTAGTATCTCTGACATTAATGTGCTCTGCTGTGGACATGGTGGACAAAAGCAAAGTATGCAGGGTGAAAGGAGACAGCCTGAAAACACTGGAGAGCTTTTGGCAACTAAATCTTTTTGCCAAAATGAGCAGTTTAGGGACATAATAAAAGAGGTCATAAAGAAGACACTACCTGCTCCTAACTTCAGCCCATTGCATCACAGGATGCAGGGACCTGCTTAAGGAGAAGACAGAATTTATTTCACACAAGGCTCAGAGACAAGTTGATTCCTGACCAAAGGCAGTATTGCAGGGACTAACTGGATAAATGATTACTTTTTCAAAGCAGGAAGAAAGTTTTCAAGAAGTTAAAAAAGTCAGTATGTTATAAAGCTGCATTTTGGAGGTCAGAAAGCAAAGGCTAAAGGAAGAAATACAGAATGTCAGCCTTGCAAAATAAATGGCACAAAAAGTAAAAATACCTGGACAGAAAACACGTGAAAAAAGGAGATAACACTAGTACCACAACCTTGAGATGACGCTCAAATATAATGATAGTATTATTCCAAAAGAAAATTAATAATTTGCCTTTTCAATAAAAAATAATGCAGAGAATGTGGTCAAAAGGCTGAGTAAACACAAAAAAGCACAAATTACTGCATATGAGACAGAGAATTAGGCCTTTAAAATTAAAAATATTGCCAAGGGCAGGGAAGAGGGATGAAGAGCAAATCCACAAGTTGATATGTTGTTGCCATCAAAAAATGCTCAAGAATCCAAGAAAAAATGCATGGGGGTGCCATTCTGATAGCAAAGTTTTAACACATTAAGGCAGAGTATTGCATGACTGAAGCCTATCAGAGCTAACAGAGTCACTGTAATGAAAAACAGGAAGGGCAGGTGTCACACAATCCTGACACCTATAGACCCAGGGGGGTTTCAACAGAAAAACAGGCAAGATAACAAACTCTGAAGGTGGTATTGTAAGGACTAGTCCTTACAAAAGGCAAATGAAACAAAAAAAACCAGTAAGATTGCTGACACTAAATTAACCTAGTAACTTTCTTTGACAAATGTGTTTTCTAGGCAAGAGAAACACCAGTCTCTCTGGACATCTACAATGCATCTGGCACAGCACAACCTGTGAAATTATTGTGAGTGGGGAAAACAGCCTAGTGCAAGAAATGTAAGGTGAGCAAGAAAAGAAGAGACACTGCATTGACAGGGGAAATATTTGTCCAGAGGAAACTAATTAGCAGAGACATGCAAAGATCATTTTGCTTAAATATTTTCAGTTGTGTCACTGGCATTAACTGGAAAAACACCTACAGAAAACACCTAATGATGTCTTTTGTATGATGAAAGACATCATGACAAGTGACAGGGTCAGAATGTCACTCAAGAGGTGGATGGCCTTCCAGATGGGAGTAAAAAAACTTTCAAAATAACAAATGAAGGATAACAAAACAGCATAGAAGACCAAGGAAGCTCCAGAAAAGATGGATGGACTTTCTTCCACAGGGAATGTGAAGTATTACTGTTATCAAACAAAGCACAAGTCCACCTGGAATAAAGTACAGAGTTCTGGTGAAGTGAATTCAAGAAAGAATAATCAAAGCTGGAATGGCTATAAAAAAGAATTATTATAATGAACACGGAAAGCAAGCCTGTCTTCTGAGAGGAAATTAAACAGCTGGCTTGGGAAAAACAAAAGCCAAAAAGGAACACTACTTTAAATACATCCAAGTGATGTAAAAAAATGGATGATGCTGGCACAAGAACAGGGAGATATAAACAGAACATAAAACTTTGAAACTAGAAACCAGACATTTTTTAGCCGACTGAGGAATGATTTTCTGGAGAAGTCCTTCACTGTAAGGTAGGACAAGAAATTAAGTTTTAAAACAGACCTTGACATTTATGATGTCTGCTGGAACTGCCTCAATGGTTCAAGAGGGTTGTTTGTTCCCGAGGATGGTCCCTAAATAATGCCAGAAGTCATTAGGAAAAAACTGAAAACAATTTCCTGCATTCACATTTCATAACAAGTACTTATTTCAAGCTTACATTTTCTTTTAGACTATGTGGAGCAATTAAGTATCTGATAAAAAATTTAGAAGCACTAAGTACCCAGCATTTCCAATCACTATAATATAAACATTTATGAAAATGAAGGCACAAAAGAACTGAAACTTGAGCTAAACAGCAATTCAAAAAAGCCTGGCTTTCAAATATATTAACAGATTACTGTTTCCAAAATCCAGCTGAATTTTTTAAAATCAGACTACTTGCACTTTAATATGTAACTTCACACAGCCCTGCCACTAAAAATGCCTGAAAGCTTCCCTGATATTTTTAAGTTAATTTTGATTTTGTTACTGGTCTCTCTTGTTATTGGTCAGTTATGTTCTGACTGTTTATTAACATGTGATTTTTACACAATATTAGTATCTCTGGCATGATTTTCCCAAGAAGTGTCTGCTTCTCCACAGTGTTTACAATGATGTAACATGAGATACCTGACTTCTCTGTCATCTGGCTTTTTCAGAGCTGCATTAGAATCCTCTTAATACATTATCGATTGTCCTGCAGAACAAATTAGTATGATGATTCATCTTTACTCTTACATTTTTGAGCTTAAAAGATTAATTCTCACTTTTTATTATGTTTTCAGATTTGAGACATCTAGTATAAATTACAGCCAGATCCTGCAATCAGATTAATTTGTACAAAACCCCTGCTGGCATTAATGGATCTCTCAGCCTCAGATCTTGTATCTAATTTATTGGTTAAAGTTGCAACGGGCTAAAATTTATGGGCAACATATTTTTGTTTACTAACAATGCGGCCTATGGACAGAACTTCAGGAAAGGCTGCACAGGTCACTCTTTGCTCGCTCTTAACTGCCAGGTGACTCCAAGAGAGCACGTTTGAGACACAGCACAGGGACAAGCGCGGGGCAGGGCAGGGCAGGGCAGGGGGCAAAGCCACGGTGTCCCCGGGCAGACCTCAACTCACGTTCTTCGTCTCGTTGACCTCGTTCCTGCCCCTGCCTATGACCTCGCCGTTGTAGACCAGCAGGCAGCCCACGGGAACCTCGCCTTTCTGCAGCGCCTCTCTAGCCTGCGGGACAGACAGACAGACGGACGGACAGACGGACTCACCACGCGCGGCACGGGACAGCCCTGCGGCACCGGGAGGCGCGGACAGGCTGCCGCTGCCCCCTTTCCCCGTCCCTCCCCGCTGCCCCCAGGGGCCCCGGGGCTCCCCTCGGCTTCCCGCGGCACAGCGAGCCCCGGCCCGCACTGACCACGTCGAGCGCCTGGTCCATCCAGGCCAGCACGGCCGCCTCGCCCCCCTCGGCCATGCCGGGCCCGGGCGCTGTTTCCGGGGCACCGCGGGCGGTGCCGCCGCCGCCTCCGCCCCTTCCGCCGCCGCGGGGACCCGAGGGGCGGCCGGGCCGGGCCGCGCCGGGCGGGCAGGATGCTCCGGTCGCTCTGGAGTTTCCTTAAGCGGCACAAGAAGAAGTGCCTCGTCCTCGGCACCTTCCTTGGCGGTGAGTGCCCGGCGGAGGGGCGGGGGCGATACTACGGGAGGACGCGGCGCCGGCCGCGGGGCCTCCCCGCAGAGCTCTCCCGGCTCCCGTGCGGGGGCCCCTCGGAGCTGGGCCGGGCCCGACGAGCCCCCCGTGGGCAGGCGGGACCCCGCTGGCTGGAAAGGCGCTGTGCCCCGGGCCGCGGCCGCTGCGGCCGGCTGGTGACACCGGAACGCTGCCGCTGTCCGCCGCCCGCAGAGCGCGGGTGCCTGCAGGACTTTCCCCCGAGACAGGGAGGGGAATCTGCGTCTCGTTTCTTTAGCCGTAAAAGACGGGGACTTGGGTTGCCCAGGTGCTCTCACGGTGGGTGATCGCGTTGCTTTAAAACATCGTTCAAGCGCGCAAAGCGTGGGTGACACGTGTTGTTTTTAGGATGGAGTCTGAAAACCTCCACTTTTACGTGTGGCTTGTGCGTTGAGGAGAATTGTCAAATCTCACATAATCGGTTAGGCTGGAAAAGAGATCATCGAGTCCAACCTATGACCGAACACCACGTTGTCAACTAGACCATGGCACTAAGTGCCACATCCAGAGTCTCCTTAAACACCTCCAGGGACAGTGACTCCACCACCTCCCTGGGCAGCCTGTTCCAATGTCTAATCACTCTTTTTGTGGAGAAATTCCTCCTAATGTCCAACTTGAAAACTCCCCTAGCACACATTAAGACTATATGTTCTTGTCCTGTCACTTGTTGTCTGGAGGAGAGGCCGAGCCCCACCTGGCTACAACCTCCTTTCAGGTATTTGTAGGGAGTGATAAGGTTCCCCCTGAGCCTCCTTTTCTCCAGGCTAAACACCCCCAGCTCCCTCAGCCAGGCACTCTTTATAGGACATGTGCTCCCGACCCTTCAACAGCTTCGTTGCCCTTCTCTGGACAAACATAGATTAGTTGCAGACACAAAACTTTGCAGTAGTTTTTGCATAGGATTTGCATTAATTATTCAAGCGCTTCTTTCTCCCTTAAGGCTCTTGTCTAACCTGTGGGGTGATTATGGTCTAGTAAGCTCCACTTTTCCTTGGAGTTATTGTAGGGTTGTTTTTAGTTGAAACTGTATTTAAAAGAGCACACTGGATCAATCTGTTTAATGATAAAGTGCATAGCTTTGCAGCTGGAGATTAGACACTCCTCAAAAAGCACAGCCGTGTCTCTGCACACTCAGTTATCAGATGTATTTACATCTGATGTAAATGACACAGAACTGGAACTTGCCTGGACAGTTGAATGTTCTGAGGGCTACAGGGCTTTTGTAGTCTGTTTTGTCATATGTACAGGTGAGGTCCCCCGTGAAGGTGAGTTGTATTTACTTCTGGCTTGCCTTGGTTCCTGTGTTGTCTGCATTCTTTCATCATTAATTCCTTTGCGTTTTTCCGAAGAGTGCCAATTAATCCATGATAATAGGTTGGGTGATGTTACTGCAGTACTTGTCAGACTGCTCCTCCTGTTCACCCCCTCCCCTGCAGGTTTTGTGGCTCTGTGAGTGCAGCACGCTGTCATGTTTACCACCACACTTGCAGCCCACCATGTTAAGGAAGCAGATTTACTTTAATACACCAGGCTGTCACCTGGAGGATGTTCCCCCTCCCCTTCAACTGTCTGGGTGAGAGTGGTGGGTGGACAAATGGGAGTAGTAAAAAATCACTCATCCTAGTTTCATCAAGTAAACATGGATCAGTTCCCAAGTGGGAAAGCAGGTATCTGGGAGCTTATGGCTCTAGTAGTCCTTGTAGCTCAAAATGTTAAATTCCTCTTGTATAAACAGCCTTCTGCCAGCTTGCAAACCAAGCTAACATAACTGAATTTGCAGGTTTTTCCTTATAATTGGTGCTGTTTATATACAGCTCGGTGTCACTTTCACTAAAATGCTACTGACTGGATGAATTGCACTTAAAATAGTAATCATTGACTACAATAAATTCATTTAAAGAATTACCAAACCAAAAAAACCCTTAGATGCTTTTCCCTAACAAGCATTTCAACTTCTGACTAAAAATATTAAACTATGCTGTCATTTTCTGCAGCAAGGATCAATTATCTGTTTCTTCAGGCCATGTAGTATTTGAGGACTCTATAGAGAATTGCTTTTTTTGTATTTGAGACTGAAGTAAATCAGGACTTCCACAAGCAGGATGCCACCAGTGGCAACTTTGCACCATGGTATTTTAAGGCAGCCAGGGAGATGGAGTGGTTGACTGCAGGGTGCTGCTTTATAATTTTCAGCAGCTGAATCTTGAGTGCTTTGGACATCTGCATAGTTATGGATCAGACCTTAAAATAACTCCACAAGCTATGGTAATGCCACCACCAGTGAATCAGAATTCTAAGATCTGTGGTGGAATTCCCAGAAAATACTGCCAGGTACAGTACTGAAAGTTAGAATGCAACTTTACACGTTGCTTTTTCTTGAAGACAGAATATTTGGAAGTGGCTAAGTGATTTAAGAAAAGCATCCAAATCTGCTGATTCAATAGCAGAGCCTGGAATCTACATCTCTCTGGTGTTTTTTTAAGAGTTGCAGTTGCATTTTCCAGGAAGGAGGGTATAATAAGGAAAATGGGACATCACAAGATTGATTGATTTTAAGTCTTTAACTGGCACATGGTCAGAGATTAATGTGAATGTTTAATGATCCATTAGACAGTACAGAAGAGTTTCTACGTTATTACTGATATTTTACATGTACATTATTACAGTGTTGTATCAGCGTTATGTTACTGAAGAATTACTGCACTAAAATCAGAGTTGGTTGGTAGCTTCTCCTCTGTTTACAGAGGTAGATTCCATGTGTGGTATCGGTGGCTGTCATTCTTTGTGTAATTTCTCTCAATCCCAACACTACAACAGATTTTACTGCTTATGAAGATACAAATCTCACAAAATAAGAGCTCAGACTGAGGGGAAAAAAAGACAAAAATATGTGTAACTTCCCCTTAACCATAGAGGAGGGATGGGAAGGCCTCAACTGAGCAAAGACCCTGTGCAAACTCTTTCTTCAGAACTTGTTACTTTAACAATATAAAATACATTGCATATCTCTTAAAGCAAGCAAAATCTAGCGGGATCAAACCCACTAGAAATATGTCAAGTAGAGAGAGAGCATGACGGAGCCACAAGAACATATTTAGGTTCATGTGTTCTTACTGGATAGTTTGGCTAAAGTAGTTTTTATCTTTGTGCTCAGCATTTAAGGTAGGTTTCAGTGAATATTATAAAATGATTCACCATTCAAATTCTGTTGGTGTAGTGGAAGAACAAGCTCAGGGTGTGTCTGCAATGTATGGTTCTGATTTCAGTGGTGAATTAATTATTGCTGAATTTCATCTGTTGCAACCTTTGCCTTGCAGGAAGAGCATTTCTGTTCAGAAATCTCTCTGCTTAGCAGAGAAAGTTGGCTTGGTGTGTGGGTAAGCACAGGGGCATTAAATACATTCTGGTGTGACTCAGTGTTGCCAAGAGAATAAGCCTTTCGTTTTAAAGCATGTTTTAAAAATGGCTTTTAACCATAATGGGACAATTCTATGTCACTTGGTGCATGGCTTGCCTGAACATAAGGACAAACCACAGTTCATGGAGCTGTCCATGTCCTGGAAGGGTGCAGGCTGCTGTGTGTCAGGACAATTTCTATATTAAAAATTCTTAAAAATGTAAAGTTCCCTCTTTTTTTTTTTTCTGAAGTAAGTATAGCAGTGAGGGCAAAGGTTACTTAGGGTTGTAAAAGAGATTTCCTGAAAACTTGGTGCCTCCTAATTACCTATCCCACTCTTGTGCTCACTCTTCCATTCCACCTGTGAAGAAAGGAAAGGGCTGAGGGACAGGGAAGCCATAACTTCCAGGATGTGAGAAATATCCTACCTCTTGGAGGCTACTAGCATGAACATGTAAGAGCCTGCAGACTTTGTAAATTACGTGAATTCCTTACACTTAGATGGGAAGAGAATGCTACAGCCAAAGAGAGATACAGAGACGAATTAAAGCACATTTATCTCAAATCAAAGTGTTGCTTCCACAGGATATGGGTGCTGTAGAACCATGGGTGCTCCCTAGCTGGCAACTAAAGCACCACAGAGCCTCTCACTCACACACACACCCTCCCTGCTGGGTGAGGGAGGGAATCAAGCCTGACCAATGCCCAGCAGTCCCTGAGCAGTGCTGTCCCCTCCCCCTGTTCGTGTCCCCCCCCAGTTTTACTGCTGAGCATGACATCCTATGATATGTCATGTCCCTTGAACCTTTTGGGATCAGCTGTCCTGGCTGTCTCCCCTCCCAGCTCCTTGTGCCCCCCAGCCTCCCTGCTGGTAGGGCAGCGTGATAGGCAGAAAAGGCCTTGACTCTATGTAAGCCCTGCTCAGGAATTACAAATATCTCTCTATTACCAACGCTGTTCCCAGCTACTATGAAGAAAATTTACTCTATCCCAGCCAAATCCAGCACAGACAGCCAGTACAAATGTAAATACATTTCACTTTCTAGATCAATTTTAAAACAGTATGAATTGTAGTTTGAGATCCTTATTAAGGTTCCTGTACTCAAAGGATCTGACATCAGATATGGATCTGACATAAGATGATGTTGTTTTTATCACTCATCTGTTTCTGAACCCTCCATATCAGATGTGTTGGGACTATAGTTATTTGTATAGTTTACATTCTGGTGAAAATAGAAAAAGGTTTACATAGGAATTTTCTCATGCGCAGTCTTACTATTTCTGAATTTTCTACATTTCTTTTTTTTTTATATGAACCATAAGGGAGAGAGTCAGTATGAAGTTCCATCTATACAGCACTTTAGCTAATTAGACATGAGTAAAATCTTGATGTTGCAGCTTTTTGCAGACTTTCTATCCCATACTGAGAGGTAAAACTGAGTTATTATTAGTTATTGTAAAAGGCTGCTATTCACTTTGCATGGTTATAACAACAGGGTCTTCTAAAATGTCAGCTTAGTTTTTTACAGGTTTGTTAGCTGACTTGACATTATGGTAGTTTCTGGATGTGGCTTTCTCCGGTCCTTCTTCCAGCTGCATGCAATGATGTTTTTGTGTGATGCGTTCATTCTGGACTTCTTAGAAGTCTTCATTATTGTCAAGTCTTCTGAGTTAATGTGATGTATTAATATAGATACACATGGCTGTTCTAAAGTAAAATGCAAGCCCACATGCAAACCAACTCCCAGGTTGGCAGCTCCATGAAATGTCCCATAAGCCAGAGACTTGCAGAGGCTCCACTGCTGTTTTCTGGAACGACTGCAGTGGGCAGAAGTTCATTGTCGCAACTGAGGCTTGAATTTCACAAGTGAAGTGCTGTGTCCTCCGGGCAATTTAGGGCTGCCTCCAGGCCATGCAGTCGGTAACAGAGATAGTCTGCTGCTGACAACCAGACCTCAAGCTTGTTAGGTGGTTTTGCTTAACGTGGGTGGGTGGTGCAACTTTTACCTTAGTTAACTTCTAATGCATTCCAAAGAAGAGAATAATCCTGGATTAAGCAATATCTGTTAGCAGTGGGCCAAAGTTATAGCTTAGTTCAGGGAAGGGAGGGAGAAATGAGACATAGTAGCTGGTGTTGCATTGTTTTAAACAAGTGAGTTTTTTTGGAGCCTCCTTGTTAAACCTGGGTGACTGCTGCTCCAACTTAGTACCCTCACAGGGCACAGCAGCTCTTAGTACAGAGGAGGCACAAAGCCTTAACAATCGAGTGTTAAGCTATTAGCTGTCTCAGTCTCAAAGCTGCTGCTCCACTACATCACTCCAGGGCATGCACATGATTCTTCTTGAACTGTTTGCATGTCTGCCTATGTCCTGTCTACATTCAGGAAGGGTCTTTTTCTATGGTTTTACTGACACAAAACCTAGAGTTAGAAGGATTTATTTTGGGGTGCAGGGAAAGTGAACAAAAGTAGTTATTTGGACAAATGACTGTATGTTAATGTAATGTGAAAAGTGTGGTGGAGTAAAATAATTGGGAAAATCTTGTGTTCAAGAATTGATCACTAATGCTAAGAAAATTGTTTCTATTTCAGTATGTTAGCTGAAAAAAATCAGTAACCTGACAGTTGTATTCTAAATAGATATTCTTAGGACAAATTGATAACTTTTTAGGGAAAATAATCTTGATGATGAAGTCTTGTTTTTGGTTAACAATTTAATAGTCAAGTCGCTTTTTTTTTTTTTTATTTGGGAGTGGGCCCAGAATATTAAAATTTGCATCTAATGGAGTGAATATTCCATACGGCAAATGGTCAGTCTGCCTAAAGGCTGAAGTGAGAGACTTAGCCATTGCTCCTGTTTTTTTGGAGGGGGGCAGGAAATGGAAGTGACTGTGGTGGTGGTTCCAGACTGGTCTGGCTTGTAGTTACCTATGAGAAAACATAATGCCAATATGAATAGCCAGATTTTTTGTGAACATTGAAACACAAAGTTGAAAAGCCTTTTCAAACACTGGGGGGGGAATATATTTTGGAAGGTTTTAATAACCTAAAAATGTAGCTGAATTCAAAATCTTGGAAAGTTTGGGTTTGTTTATGGGGTTTGTTTTGGTTTTGGTTGGGGTTTTTTTGTTTTTTTGGTTTTTTTTTGTAGATTTGGTTTATAAAATTAGTTTTGAAACTATCAGCTTTGAGCAACTGTTAAATGCCTCATTTCTTCAAATATTGGCTTCTAAATGTGAAAATTGAGCATTGAAGAAAACTGTGTGTTTATGACTTTAGAAAGTACTTTGAGGAAAAAAAAAGTATTTGATTTGTTATACAGATTTCTTCTGTGTGGTGTTATTGAGCTGATGGATTTGGAGCTGATTCTCTGTAGAGGAGTTTCAGTAATTAGAGTATTAGTCTGCACAGACAGAAGATTATTAACTTGTACAATTGTATTTTCTTGCATGGGTTTATTCCTCCCTTATCTCTGTAACCCCTGAGGACCAAAGGAAGTGTTGATCTATAACATTTTTCTCATATGTGATCTTTAATATCTGAGTTTTATCTCTAACTTCTGCTAATTTTAGAAATATATATTTTTTTAAAATTAAGTTTTCATCCATCTCTAGATGTATGCATTTCTGTTTCTCTATTCTTTGTTTTTGTTACCCTACATTGTTTCTCTTTTGTTTCAGTCTCTTCAGTACTAGTTGTTCACATTGCAATAGTACCAAAAGTGTCTTCTGTGAATGGCAAGATACCTCTTCTCAGGATAGTTTCTTCTACTGATTCAAGTCATTAGCCTTGACATTTTAATTAATTTTGAAAACATTCTTTCTGAGTATTGCTTTGTCAATAATTATTAGAATACTCAAGATCCCCATATCCAAAAAATCCCCCTCTATGCCCCCATATGCTTTAAAATCAAAGAAGGGGGTTAAGGGACCTTTCTCATTTTTTAAAAGCACCTTCTAATATGGATATTTCTCTGTAGGAGTCTATTTACTGGGAAAATATGGGCAGAAGAAAATCAGAGAAATCCAAGAACGAGAGGCAGCTGAGTACATTGCCCAAGCACGAAGGCAATACCATTTTGAAAGTAATCAGAGGACGTGCAATATGACAGGTAAGATAAGGAAATAGCTACTGTTCTTTACAGAGGGAATTACTTGGGCATTTATGCTACATATTGTCGGGATGGAAGAGGAATGAGAAATGTAGGTGAATTCAAAATCCTAATTAAATACTGGTGCATAAATAGAGTTGTTTTGCATAATAAAGAGAGTCTGAAGAGCAGGGGATTGAAGGGATTTTAGGAGACATCTGAACCCTTATCCATCAATAAACATACAAGTATACATGCAGGTTACAGTTTTTTTGTCACTTCAGAACCCTTTTGCCTTAAACTGCATGTAGTATTGAGGTGTGAAACAGCATTCAGATTCAAACAATGCTGAATTTACAGCAAGATTATTTTATTCACTATAGCACATTGTTAATAAGCTACGTGAAGAACTTGGTGGGTAATTTTTATTTACAAAGAAGAACCACATCAGCCCATCAGTTTCCTACACAGGTAAAAGGTACCTGGATAGCTGGGGAGCAAAAAGTGAGCTCAGGATAGGTTTATGACGGCTTTTTTTTGTTGTTGTTGATGTTGACAGGTTTTGGTTTCTTTTTCTCTTTTAATAACAGTACTGTCAATGCTTCCAACATTGAAGGATGCCTTAATGCATCAGTTAAACTCTGAGAGTCTCACATCTCTCCTTAAAAATAGGTAAGACTGTTTTAATTGTGTTAAACTCCACTTGCTTTGATGACAAGTTTTTTTCAAATTATGTAATGTAGAGAGCATGCAGAATTTTTGTTCAGTGTCCCATTGGGTCATTAAAGTATTTTGAAATCACTATGTAAATACTTTGTTATGTTAGATGTATTTTGATAGGTATGGCTGCCATTTTCCAAAACTTACAGGAAATAATACTTCCTTTAAGGTACTGCAGTGAGAGCTATGTTTTTTGTTGAAATGGTTATAAGATAGGTAAATAAAACTACTTGGAGGATGTGGTCCTCTTAAACAGGGCAGAGTATTTCGTGTGAGTTGTTGAGGTTGTGTTTGTAAAAATTTTTATCTAATCTTACCAAGTTCAAACATGAGTAGTAGTGGAAGGTATCCAAGATGAGATTGCAAATGCATGTAAGTGATAAGTAATTTTTTTTAATTTTATTTTTGAAGTAGAACAAATAGTGACATGTCATACATTAAAAGAAACACTTCCCTGTCAGAAAACACCTTAGAATTCCTTACAACTGCAAGAACAAATAGCCTATTTTTAAATACATGAAGTGCATAATAGCATACCTGAAACGTAAATTGCTTGGCATATGGCATAGAGTAAAAGTGTTATGTAGGCAGCTAACACAGGATTTCTGACTCACTCTGGACTGTATTTCTAGTTTACCTCCTACTGGTTTATTTATACAGCTATAACTTCAGCTGTCCAGCTTTTAATAGGTTACCTGTTCAGTGACTGGTTTTTTCAGTCTGAAAACTTCCACAACAGAGCAGTCTGGTTTACAGGGGGAATTGCAGCCTGAATGATGTTTTTATAATAATCTATCTGAGAATTTGCAACTGTTATTGAATATTATTTACCCCAAACAAGAAACTGGAAAAAGTTAATTTTAATGGAATAAATGTATTTATCATAATAGAAGTCTTATTCAATGAAAAAATTAAACTGAATGAACAAAAGAGCTTGTGGATCACCAGATATGTCATCTGGACTGTGCAGCAAATAGACTGCAACAGTTTGTAATCCTTTGCTCGTTGGTGAATACATATAATGCTTTAGTTTGTTCTCTGTAGCATTCTTTTATCAAAATATACCTGCTGCCTCTAATTTGTTTGACCACTTGAAACAGTCTATTGGTGCATTGGATGCACCTCTGAATTCCAACAATACCAGTGAAAATAGAGATTAGACTTTTTTTTGTTGTTATTGGTATGCACTTAATGAAAACAAATATTTTTTTAAATGCTTGTTACAGGCAACATTCTGTAAGCATGGATGACCATTTAGAGCGTATCTTACAGTGGAATTTGTGTATTAATACTTCTTATTTTGACTTACACTGAGGAAGTTTTAACTAGATGCTTGAAAGTTTTGAACTGAAACGTAGGGAAGGGGCTGTGAAGGCACAGAAAATTGAATCAGCCGTCAAGGCTCACTCCACTTTGAAGTGATTCTTTGAAGAAGCTCTGCTATGCCTGGAGGTATAGATTTCTTTGCTTTCCACTTCCATTTGAGAAGATCAATCAAACAGCTCCTGACCTTTGAGTGCTGTTGTGTTTGAATATTCCAAAGAGCAGATGTGGAGATTTACCTTTCTTAATGTCCCTGAAGATGTATTATTTTTCTCATATGATCTGTGTTGTGGATTAACATGTTACAGATCTATGTTACCATATGTTACAGATCATATTATGGCTTAGATAACCTCCTTTAACTTAAAATCCATTCACTTCCTTAAATTTGCAGTGGCCAATTTTACACTGGGGGTCTAAGGAGGCTGAAGTCTTCAAACTTCCAGGGTAACTTTTGAAGAGGTAACAGCACCCAAGACCACAGATGTTCTTGCTCGGTCTGTCCTCTTTTTAAAGCCAAGTGATTGAATAAGATGAGGTACCTTAATAAACTAGGTTACTGTAAAGTTAATTTGAACTCTTCACCCTAAATATTTAAGTGTTAATTCTGATCCTAAGAAATTACCAAATGTTTCCCTAAGCGACTTTTACAATATATGTATCTTCCACAATAGACAAACAGTAGCCATTCTTTACTGACAGTGCTTAACAGGTGAGAATGGCTGGTGAACATTTCGGATGGTTAGCTTGCTCTTAGTCCTGCTACTGCTGCTGTATTGCTAAGATTACCTCTGGATAATGGTTACAAATATGCAATGTACTTTAGGCAGTTCAGGTGTATCTATGCAATCTACAGTCTTGCTTTGTTGACTGCAGAATATAAACTTTTAGGAATTGGTCAGGTCAAAAAAGTGAACACACCTCTACAAAAGAAATGAGATCAATATATATTGGTGTGGGTGGTGCAAGACTTCTTTTCCACAGATGGTCATGATCTCTTTGGTTTTTAATGATCAAATGTGAATTTGAACACACATTGGACAATGGTAACTTGCAGGAAAGCAGGATGTAGAAATTCGGATCTTGCATTTATTGCATGCAGGAAGTCCTGCAGTCCTGAGTCTACATTAAATATGTAGAATCAAGGCCCCAGAAAAGATCACTTTATACCATCAGTGGCTTTTTCTGACTGCATAGTGTGGTAACTCAGAACTGGTGATGTGTGTAATTTACATCACGAAATGCTACATTTATACATTAAAGTTTGAATATCTTTTCCGTGCCATTGTAGTGTGTTGTTTATATACTGCTTTCTTGAATGAAGCCTTTTTTGAAAGAGATACAGACCTGAATATGATTTGAATAATTATGGTAGCTAAATGAGCTCTCCTTAGAGCACTGCTGTGTCATTTAACTTACCTGTTAATTTCCAACTAAAATATAATTCTTAATATTTCCATTTATTTTTCCCACAGGCCAGCAAACAAGTTAGAAATATGGGAGGATTTAAAGATAATAAGTAAGTGGAAATGAAAGATTACATCTGCATAATTATTTAGTGTAGATTTAAAATGTCTTTCACACCATTTAAAACAAACTACACTGGGTTGTTTCAGTAAATATGAAGACAGTGTAATACACTATATGGCAAACCTCCTCCCTGCCCCTGCTTCTCATGAGCTGCAAAGGCTTCTCATGAAGGAACTTTTCTTAGCCCATGGAAAGCTAGAAGCTCAGAGATCAAGGTGAAGAATTTTATTTGCCCTCCTGCTACTCTATTCAGTAAAACTTCATGAGACCTTTCTGTGCCATCACTATAAAATCAAACTAGTTTCAAAAATTCTATGCTGGATGTAATGAAAATTCAATCAGAAATGTAGGCCAGCCCTTACAGGGCAAACAGTTCCCTCTTTTTGAGCCTATTGGAGGGAACCACTATAGCAGTGGGCATGAAGCCTTTGGATCATCTTGTTTATTGGCTGATGGAAGCAGTGGAAGGAAAGAAAAATAGTAAACTCAGATAATTATGCAGTGAAATACTACTGTTATGTCTTTACTTCCTTTTGGGTTTTTCTCTGTTTCGGAACAGCTTTACAGATCCTACTTTTGATCTGGCTCCTTTCTTCCTGTCTCTGTAATCTATTAATGATGCTTCTTCTACACACTCTCACTGCCTACTGGCTGGTAGCTGATGCTCATTTTAATTTTCCTTCTTTAGATTGTAGCTGCTTCTCTCTTAGATAATGTTTTCGACAAGCTGCAGTTGTGTCCTCTGGGTCTGAATTGCATAATGAGGTCTAACAAAGACTCTCTATTTCCTGGCCTAATGAAGAAGGATGATATGACACTAAATATTTTCCTTCTGGAACAACTTGTGTAATTTTTATTTTTCTCAAAGTAATCTGTGCAATGTGCAAAATGATATTAATATAGGACTTTAAATTAGACCCTTTAGGTGTAGATGCAGCACATTAGACTCATGACCATCTTGGGTACGTGCTGTGAAAACGTGTTACGACAACCAGAGAGAAATGTGACTGCATAGTTAAAAGTCATCAGCACTTCTGAGTCTTGGAGAGCACTCTCTCCCTTTGAGTCATCCTTATTTCCTTGACTTTGCAGTTACTTTGTTTTGTCTTCCCAAGGTTTCACACGCAGCATTGTAGCTGTGTACAGCACCTGCATGCTCGTGGTTCTCTTGCGAGTCCAGTTAAATATCATCGGCGGCTACATCTACCTGGACAACGCCGCGCTCTGCAAGAACGGCACAGTAAGTGTCTTGCTTTCGTTCAGAGGGACGACTTGTACTTCCTTGGAAGGGAAAGGATTATTTGGTGACATAAAAAGGGCATAGCTTAGGAGTATTGGAATAAAACCAAGGGTCCTTACAAGAGTGGGATATGTAGAAGCATTACAGGCAGTACAATATATTAATGTCCTTTAATAGCCTCTAAATTTGGATGGTGTGCTGGTACTGTTGCTTACCTGAATACTAGCAATATTGGAGCATGTCTTTTGTCGGCATTTGTCTTGCTTAAAGAAGGCTGGTTTCTATCTAAACACTAACAGGAAACTATTTCTTTGCTTTAATTTTTTGTGAAATGGTAATATTGTGTGAATGATCCAAGGTATTTATGTATGTATGTATGTATGTATATAAAGGTGTATAAATTATTAGGGCTTCCTAGTGCATACATTAATTCCTCCAGCTAAATTTTTCAGGGATTAAAGAAGAAAAATGTTGTCTTTGAAATTTTGACTATTAGGTTTAACTCCAGAAGGCCATCTACCTAAATGTGTGTTGGTGGGGACAAGCAAGATAGAAGACCTTGTTTTTGTTGATAAGAGTATATCACTGCTCCATAAAAACAGATCAATCCCACAGTAAGCAAGTACCCATTGTAGAAAGTGGGACCTGCAAATTGCTGGATGGCTCATCTAAAAATAATGGATACAAGCTGATTAGTTCTCATCTGCTCCCCTGTGATAGCTCCTGCTGAGAGTCAAAGAATAGCACGTCAAGGCAGGACAGAGAAAAGCTTTCATTAGGGAGGCCAGAGTTGATTGAAGTAGTGCTTCATTTTGTAAAATCTGAAAAAGCTTTTTTAGCAGGGCAAGGTGAGTTTAGACTAGAAACCTATTTTCTTTCTGTTAGTTTTTCAAAAGAGAAGTTGGTTGACAGGACCAACTCTGAGGCATTCCATTGGGGCAAACTGGAATCTTGTCTTGGTTTCTGAAAGCTTCTTTTCTGTCAGATAAGCTTTTGTTAGGTTTCAGCATTAATAACTTACTCCACTAGATTTAATTTCTGCATTGGGGGAGGGTCTAGTTTCACCTGCAATGCAGGTTTTTAAGAGACTTTTCTTTATGTGAATAAAAAGTGAAAGATTTTTCTGCGCCACTAAAGATGGAAGAGAGATCTGTATAGGTTTGAAGAAAAGAATGCCAGAGGACTTACAACAGATCCAGGGGTTGATGGACAAGAAGAGTCAGTACAAAGTTGAAGAGGGTGGGGGAATCCATCTGCTGAACAGTATTACAGAGATTAAGGAAATTGGTTGCAACCAGTTTGAAATTATTTTTGCATTGTTCTCTACTGTTGACATGTTACAGAACTGGTTTTTTTTCCCCACAGACACCACTAGCTCCCCCTGAAGTTCAGCAGCAATATTTATCAAGCATTCAGCACCTTTTAGGAGATGGTATGGTGTTTATTATGAGTTGACTACATTATAAAACTCTAATTTTTTCTAGACTTGAAGAAATCATTAGAATAATTTTGACTTTCTTCCTTCTAGGACTGACTGAGTTAATAACTATCGTTAAACAAGCTGTGCATAAAGTTTTTGGAAGGTAAGAGCCTTTATTTCTGTGTGGTTAGCTTTTAAGTTTTGTTGTGATGACTGTTCCCAAAACAAAGAGTTTTATTGGAATGGGGGGAAAAGGGGGGAAAGATGGCATATTGACTTTATCAAAACAATGTTTCTATTGTAGCAGGCTGTGTCTGCCAGTGCAAAGCCATGTAGCAGACTGGGGTCTTGTTACTTGTGAACATGTTATTGGTCGAAAGAGAAAGCATCATTATCTATTTTGTTATCAACGCTGTCGTCTTCCTCCTTTCCAGTATTTCCCTTAAGCAGACCCTATCTCTTCTGGAGCTGGAACAGAAATTTAAAGATATCAGGGAAGTAGTGGAACATAAAGATTCAGATCAGATTTCATCTTATTCTCCCTTATGTCATTATCTGATGCCAGATGAAGAAAACCCCTTGGCTAGCCAGGTACTTAATTCAGTTCCTTTCACCTACCTTTTTTCATTCTGCATTTTTGTTTGGGCTTTTTGGGGGAAGGAAGGGTGCATAACAGTCCTCTAGAGTACCATGGCATCCTTGTCTTTAATAAATGGTGAAGCCTCTTCCATACATAAGTCAAGTGTCCTTATCTTTAATCTAGGCACAGTTTTATTTTCTTCAGATTTGATAGAAAACAAGTGTCACCCTCAGAATGTCAGCTTTGTGCTCAGAAATGCACTGATATGCTGGGTTTATTTCAGTATTGAAGGTCAGAATTGGAAAAATTACTTGCTTAAATAGTCTGGTATTTCCTATTGTTTTTAGGGAAAAAAAACTCCTAGTGACCACTTAAAACACAAATTATAAAGAATTTGATTTACAACAATATTTTCTTTTATATATCACTTGTACATCTTGACTTAATTCCATGATACTCAACTTTCCTATTTCTACTCTTATGTTTGCTGATGGCACTTACTAAATAATGTCTATCTTTGGTTTTTCTAGGCCTGTGGACTCACAGAAAGAGACATTGCTACACTTAAATTACTGAATGAAACTAGAGATATGCTAGAAAGGTATATAGAAATATTCTGTATTCACATTAGACTCCTCACAACTATTGGTTGCGTGAGACAATTACTTTCATATAAAAGACTGACAACTTTTCATTTGCAAAATGTAACCATTCTGCATTAAATTTTTATATTTATCAGTTGTAGGCTGGTATTTTCAAAATTTGTGAGATCTGAAACTTTGTAAGAAATAATGCTGCCTTAATGAGATATCCAGGATGTCCTTGGCAATCAGACCTATTATCTCTTCCTCACCCATTATGTAGGAACAGAGGAGTACTTCTCTTCTGCTGAAGCAGGGTAAATTGAGAGTAATTTTATTGGATTCACTTGCTTTGATAAAGTGAACACTGGTATTGGCTTATTGGAATTTATTTTTAATGCATGGTTTTGAGCATGGTTGTATGTGTCCTTTTGCCAGAGAGCTGGTAAAAGTGAGGCTTCTGTAATAAACATGGGATATGAGGGAATTGAGACAAATGTCAGACTATTCTTACCATTTAGCTGCTAGGGATGTGGGGCACCTTAAAGATAAGTCCCTTCTATGTTATTACTTAGTAGGAAATAGAAGTGAGAAATGCTTTAGTTTTATCTGGGTTTTAGTAATCTCAGAGTAGAGTTCAGGTTGTTGAAGGAGCTGGTCTTTCTGAGGTGGCAATGCTAGTGACATTTCTGTGGCTCATACATCCCCCCTGAGGGGAGGCACATCTGTAACACTGAATACTTTCAGGGCTTTTTAGTTAGAAAAAATAAAACCTGTGAATGAAACTTTTTCTGCTGTTCTCTATTTTCAGTCCTGACTTCAGTACAGTTTTGAGCACATGTTTAAACAGAGGATTCAGTCGACTGCTGGATAATATGGCAGAGTTTTTTAGACCTACTGAAAAGGACCTTTCTCAGAACGGCTCTGTAAATAGGTAAACGTTTTCTTTTGTTGTGATTCTCATGTCAATAAGGCTTTAGGTTCATAGTGAATTCCAAAAAGGCTATTGATTTTCGTCTTCTTGGAGTTCTTGTGCTGGAAATATTATTCTGCTTCTTGCTCTTCAAGAATCACTGCATTCTCCTCACTTTGGCCAAGCAGGGAGCTAGGAGGATTCATGTCTCTTCCCACACGTGAAATCTCTGGAATATAGGTGAGGTTATCTTTCCCACCTAGAAGACCTAGAAGTAGAAATCAGATGACCTGTACCTGCCTTTTTCTTGCCTCAACACAGTATAGGCAGACAGCCTCTGGGGCTGGGGAGGTGACTGGTGATGACTCCTGACAGATGTGCTCAGTGAGGCTGTGAGGAGAACCCTCCCCTGCAGCCCATGAGCCCTCAATGCCCCAGCCTCCATCAGTTACTGTGGCTCCCAAGGAAGGGGGGGTGGCATTGCCCTGATCCTCCAGGGAGCCAAAGCACCCATGGAGCTTTAGATTTCACTGGTATGCAGATAAAATACAGGAACATTCAGGATTTTCTACATCTTCCTAAAAGACTGTTTAAAAATAGCTTTTATTTTGAAGTTTAACTTTGGTTTTAAGCAGTGTGGTGAGAGCATTACATATCCAAAAGCTGAGCTCAAATCCTTGAAATATTATTTCTCAAATATTAAAATTAAAACCTTGAATGATAACTAGGTTTATGTATGTTTATTTTAGTAACTAATGGCTTTCAGAGTTATGTTTCAATTTAAATACATGCTGTTTACATCACTTAAAATACCCCAAAGGCTGTAGTTTGGCTATTTGACTAAACCTGGTTTAGTTTGAAATAGCATGAGATTGTAGACTGGCACATTATGACCTGTCTGCATACATGTGAAGACGCTGGCTAAATTACCAATGTAATTCTATTGCATGAGAAGCAAGTCTGAAACTGTGTGCAATAAGAACACAAACTGGAATTTGAATTTGCACTTCTCTGTACTAAAGGAAAGGCTTGATCAGAAGAACCCTATCATCTCTACATTTTAGTTTGCAGTCTTTCAGTTCTTACTTTGTAAGTGGTAATTACTTCAAATGCTATAATCACAGTTTAGTGGCTTCATCTGTGTCAGAGCAGTTCAATATTTTTTGTTCTTTTCTAGTCTTTCCAGTGTCAGTCTTCCTTTAGCCAAGATAATTCCAATAATAAATGGACAGATCCATTCAGTATGCAGTGAAACACCCAGTCACTTTGTTCAGGTAAGAATTTGCCTTATTTACAATATCCCAAGTAAAATTTTTTAATTAATGTTTGTGTTCCATTTCAGTGGCTTTAAAAAAGAAATTGAAAACAATTGACATAACAAACTTTTTGTCAGTTTGTATCTCCCAAAAATACACTCTTTTTCTAGAACTTTTTTCTTCTGCTAAACGATGCACAAACTTCTTGTCTTGCCTCGATTCTACTTGCAGTTGTGCTCATAAACTTTTCTAAAGGAAGAAGTGTGAGTTGTGCATGTGGGAGTGCCAGGTGCTTTTCTTAGGAATTCTGTACTACAGCACAGCAGAATAGTGGTGGCTGTGTTTGATGAAGGAAGTTTATTTTTTACATTTCTTCCAGGACCTGTTGATGATGGAACAAGTGAAGGATTTTGCTGCTAATGTTTATGAAGCTTTTAGTACCCCTCAGCAACTAGAGAAATGACCTGCACATTTTTATGAATAGATGGTGTATTTATAACAAATCCCTTGAGACTACTGATGAGATTTGGATTAATTTTATAATGGTGTAGGAGTGGCAGACCAGCAGAAAGAGCACTCTGAAGAAAGTGGGAGTGAGCCCATATTTCTTTTAACAGAATTATGTTTCACCCATGAAAAATATTCTTGCTGAAAGAAACATTTAAGTGAAGACTTTTCTATTAAAAAAGTGGTTAATCTCTTCTGTAATTCATTGGGTTGTTTTTATTGCATCTAAAAGGCATCTGGTGGCAGTATTACAGCAAGTTACTAAAAAACCCATTTGTTGGCCTGGGTTGTATTAGTTTTGGGAAGAACTAATGATAGTGATCTAAGAATAGCACAGAGCAGCAGAATGAAGTAATGCGTTTTTCTTATTTTTCTTTCCCCAGATTTTTCTTTCTAAAAAGTAAATCTTTTTCCCCTTAACTTTACAAATCTTGTTCCCAAGTCTCTCATTTTTCAGAAAGCCTTTGCCAATGGATGCATGTTCCTCTTGAACAAGCTGGGGATCTGCTCTGTCTGTTACTTATTACTAAAGGAATGTGGTTTTTTAGACATTCTCTTGTTTATGCTGTTCAAACAGCTACACTGTACACATTACCTTGTAAATATTTTATCTTAATTTGTATTAATTTTGAGCCCAATTGTCTGTATTGTAATAAAATATTTTAATGTATAATTTGTGTCTTCATTAATATACTAGCAGGGAAGAGAATAACCTGACCTGGCCCATCACTCAAATTCCTGACAGAGTTGAAAGAAGAAATTTAACTTATACAGTACTAATTTTGCACTCACTAACATTACTCAGGGAAAATAAACTTTCAGTCTCTACACTGAAACAGAAGCAATTCATGCTTTTTGTTGTCCTTTATCTCCTCCTCTTTGCAAACTTCACCTTGTGTGTCTATCCCTGCAAATCATGACACATGAGGAATTTGGAAATTTTTCAAGTTGGATGCAGTCTACCTTCTGCTTAAAATATCTCTTTGCCAAAGCTGAAGATTCCTAGCAACTCCTGATTATTTGTCTTTTTTTTTTTAAGAGTTAGTCATTGAAGTATATGTTTTGTTTAATAATCCACAGAAGGCACCCTGGTAACTGTGTAAAAACAAAGGCTGTAAACAAGAGGCAAGTATTACCCATGCAAAATTATACAAAATATAAAAACCAACTCTCTCCTAGTTTACCTGTGTCCCAGTAATGGACAAAATTACTTAAGAATAGGAACATGTAAAATGAATTACTTCCATTATGAGAAATGATGATGTACATATGCATTGCCTGCATGCATTTATGATGAATTCCCAACCCTTGCAGGCCTGTTCTTGCAGATGTTACCCTACTCAGCTGAAACTGCCAGCTACCTCTGGTTAAACACACCTGGAAAAAGTTTTTTCTTTTCTCTAAAACTGTCAGTTTTTACTGTGCAGTTTTGTGGAAGTTAAATTTCTTGCATTAAAGAGCGTGTACAACTGACTTACGTGCATTTGAACACCGGCTTAAGCTTTGTTCTTTCTTTTGTCTCTAAAACTTTAGTGCCTGTTTTCCCCCTGCCTCATTCTTCACATAATTTGGCCAGAAACTGACTAAAACAAGTGGAGAGGTCAAGGTAGCTTTTTCACACAAGTTCAAAGAAACAAAACATATGCAGAGCATCACTTACCTACTGCTAGACTTTGTAAGGTTTGTTCCATTCCATTAATAACAGCCCACCTCTCATAAAAACAGTGAATTTATTGGTGTTCCTCAGTCAAGCAAGTAAGTTTAAAACCAGTCATAAGAAAGAGCAAAACATCAGCATTCCCTGCTACCCAGGGCTCCACCAGAGCATGGCTCAGTTTATGCCAGTCAGTTGTAGGGTCCAGCCCCACTGACATGGCAATTGCTGAGGAGTTAATTGAGGTAGAGCAATAACCATTCCCTTTTCTCCCAGGGTAACCCATTTCAGCAGTTCCTTGTAACCAGCCAGCTTCACCTAAAATAGAAACATGCTATGGTTAGAACAGCACCTTTTTAAAGTACATAAAATTGCAAAATTGACAAAATAAATATTGATCCCTAGCTACCTTACTAACCAAGTACCCTTAAATGCCACTTACCTACAAAATGAGTGATAATTATTAAAGGTAATGGGAAAACATTTGCAAGTAGATATGCAAGTGGAAAAGCTATTCACGTTGGGTCTTGAGAAGTATTTAGGGCTGTAGAAGGTACATAAACACCTTTGGAAGTATTTGGGATGGGATTTAGATCTAAGCAGGGATCTAGGTGCCACAGTACAGAACTTTGTATCACCTATTTCCAAAATGCCTGCTTTCCCTGGTGGAAGTTGTAGTCTTGAATGAGCATCACTCTTTCTTACAGAGTGCAGCCAGGTAGGTATCTCAGAGAAAGCTGATTAGAACTAAAAACCTCAAATAGGTTTATGGTGACACTCTTACAACAGCTGGTGACCTGCTGGAGCAGCTGCAGACCAGTCCCTGCTGCTGAGGAACAGTACTCTCTAGTGTACATACAATCTAGCTGCCTCCCCAAAATTCAAGAGGCATCTCCATCGCTTCTGAAATTACTCATTACCCCTTACCACAGAGCTATCTTGGCACCAGTCAGACTATTTTGATACGGAACTAGACCAGAAGGAGCAGTCCAGAAACACGCCTAATGCATTTCAGCAGCTAATGGACATGCAGTGCATGAGACCAGAGCAGAGCTAAGCCAAAGTGAATCTCCCCCTTAAATGCACAGAGTTGATACCAACTTCTGCTTCCATTGCTCCTTGCCAGTGTCAGTGTGGCATCAGTGTCCTCAACTTCTGACCTTTGCATGGTATAAGATGCACATCTAGGCTCACACTGACTTGTCCTGTAGCCTCTGGGCAACAAAAACCTCTGTGTACATTCCCTTTCGGCAAGGCTTTGACTTAAAGCTAACTGCAACACTACAGCAACACCAGTATCAAAGTCATGAGGAAGCTACTTCTAAAGAAAAGTCATGCTGAGTTAGGGGTCTACACAGGAAACTGGAGGGATGGCAGTTTTTTCCCTGCTCCTTGGCCTCGTTGTGATTTGTAGTTTGCAAGCTAAAACATCCCAGCAACGTCTCAGTCTAACTTTGTTTGTTGAAGAAGAAACATCCCACTGGGAGGACTACGACAAGGAGGTCCCAGAACGAAAACAAACATTTTGCTGGGTCTCTTCCAAAAAGTACTCTGTCCTAAGAGCTATGCATTCCCAAAGATGCCAGAAACTTAAATAAACACGATGGAACGTGACACATCCTAGAAGCAGGGAGGGGGCGGGGAGGTGCGTGCACACTGCCTTTTACCTGTGTTTCTCCAAGCTTAGCCTGTGGCTCACCAAGTTCCAGAGTCCCAGAGACTGGCCAGTTAAGGAAGATAACATTGACTTTCCCTTCTTTAGGGCTGAAAGTGTACCTGGTTGGAAATAGGGAACAGAAAGGCATGTCAGTTTTTCCTTGTAAATTTTTAGAAGTGATACATATGAGTGCTTTCACGACTGGAAAAATGGATTTGAAAAGCCAGGCTTGATTACATCTTCACACACATAACCATCTTGTCAGCTGATTTATGCCCTTTAATAATGTACTGTCCCTTGAAAATTTGTTCCAACAAACTAGAGGTAATGAAAACTATTGAAGAACTGAATTCAGAGGTAAACATCTGTAGTAACTTTAGCACAGATGTAACAACTCATTGCTGCTCAGCGATATAGGAACGGGGTACTTGCAGGATGGGGAATCATTAACAGATAATTGTAGGCTATATTCAGAAAAACATGGTAATTCCCATCTATACACCAAAACGAAGGCTAAAAGAATTCAAAAATAGTATGAACAACAGAATTTCTACCTTGCGTAGCTAGTTTTTAAAAATACTATTTTCATCACTATGCCACTGGAAATCTTGTGGCATACCCCTGAAACAATTCTCCCTTTTTCCTTCATTTAGTTACAATTTTCTATTGCTCTTGAAAGTGATTTTACTAAACAGTCAACAGTTCAGCATCTCCAGGCTAAAACCAGGTGGCCAAATCTTACTGGAAATGGGAGTAAAAAGGCCCACTGAGACAAGAGGGTCAAAACCAAAACCTTGATGGATCATTAAGGTGTTAGAGAAGCTACAAGTAACAAGGGCAAAAGGAAGGCCAGAGACTGGCTGCATTTAGTAACCAAATAATTGCTGTTATCTTTCCATGCATTTTTACCTTAAAAAGAAATGCAGAACATGCTACACTGGTTTCTGGTTTCTTCCCCTCCTTTCTTTCTAAACATCAAGTGACATTGAGTATTCCCTTGTCAAGATAAACACTTCATAGTATCAAGTTGTTGAGGATTTCAGAGCTTCCCATAACACTGGTGCTGCTTTCCACAGCCTGTGTTTTGGTTCAGTAGCCTTACCAGACTCCAGGTGTGACCGTGTCGTTCTGTGCTCTCCACGGTTTCGTTCCATAGATGGCCTCTCCATTGACCTCCAGCCAGGAGCCCATCTGCCTCAGGCGCTCCTCAAACACAACAGCAATGCGACCGTCGTGAGTGGGCCCAATATTCATCAGGAGATTTCCTCCACAAGACACTGTTTCTGCAAGTTGCTGAAATGTTTTTAAACATACAGAGCATATGGTTATGAGTAATGAAATCACATATTTGAAATACTTTTAGAGTCTGCTGTGCTGCTTCAGAATGATGAACCAAATGAGTTATGTTTACTGCTGCATGCTGAGACTTTGAAGTTCATCCCAAAAGTTGATACAAAATTTAAGCTCCCATAAAACAAAGCTCTGCTGTCAATTTTTACATCAGAAAAGAGGCCCAAATACCTCTTGCACTGATATGTCCAACTGAATCTACATCACAATTAGATCCTACAACTCTTTATAATTTCAACTTCTACAAGAATCTCATGACAGTTTTGCCAATAGGACAGATGATTTCTCTGCACCAGAGCAGAATAAGGCTAATAGTTGCTACTTCATCTTTATTGAAGCTTAGAAAAGCAACTTCCTTCTTCCTCCTGTTTGATGCTTTTCCTATTTTACAGAAACATCTGTAAAAAGCCTCCTACAAAGTCTATAAAATTTGTGTTCACAGCCACACTGCCCTCCAGAGATTGTGGACTGAGATGCAGAAGTCTGAGAAACAGACAGCTGGAGACAAGTTGCTGAATTAATTCAAACCTTCTGCCTCTGAAAAGTGGTTACTTCAATTTGAAATTGTCTTTTGCAAGGACAGCACTAGAAACAGATTTGGATTGGGCAACAATAGCAATCAATCTCTCCCTCACTAGCTGAATTTTGCAATTAAATGCATTATTCTGAAAGACTGATCAGTCTTCCTTTCATTCAGGTTTCCTAAGCTTCAAATCTTTTTTAATACCTTAGACTAGCAAGGCAATCAATGTTCTAACAACACCAGCTATCCGCTTCTGGTAGTCTTTAGCAGTATGTCTGTGAAGTTTTTCGCTACAAAGTAAAACTATTATTGAGTCATAAACTGTTTCCATCTATAAAGGGGAAAAGATGTAGTCTTCAATCTGGAGGTACTAAACAGGAGCTGTGAAACTGCAACTGCTTACTTCTCATCAACTTGCATATGCAGTTACCAGAAACTTAGTAGAAAAGGTAATGATGAGACTGTTTAGATCAGTCTTTTGCCAGTTACTCACAGGGGGAATGGCTTCTAAGAAACTGACTGAATTTTTACTAGAAATTCATTTTGTAGAAACAACTAAGAGAAAGATTAAGAATTCCATGGATTTTCCATCCTGCCAGCTTTACGCTGGAAAACAAACTTATTTATTATTTCACAGATTTGCTACTGAAGTAAAATAACAGTATTTCTAAAAATAGATACATAACTGAACTATTCAATAGCACAATATAACAATCAGGAGGGGGAATGGAGAGTGGCAGCAGCTCCTGTGCCCCACAGTACCTTCACCAAGTCCTCGATGGCGAGGTAGTCGCCAAGCTGCGCGTCCCTGCGGTAGCCCCAGGAGCTGCGGTCGATGGTCATGCAGTTCTCCCACTTGTGGGGCAGGAGGTGCCCGGGGTTGTAGCGGTCACTGCACGTGTAGAAGCCACCATGGTGACAGATGCTGCCAAATCCCCAGCGGTCATTGGTCACTACTGTGTCCCGGACTGGGCTGGGAACAGAGGAGTTTTATTATTTTTATTCTATAAACCATGGTCACAGCCAGCATAATCCCTTCCCACACACACCCCTCCCAGGAACTAACATTTTGGATGACTTCTGTACTATTAATTTATTACAATAAGATTAAGTGCAATGTCAGGAATTCTATTCTCATATGTTGCTAATAAAAGGTCCAGATTGGCATTTCTTAGGGAAATAAGCTCCAGACTTTTACAGAAGCTCTGCCAGAAATCAGTCTGCGTTTCACATCCACTGCCAGATGTTGTCTGCAATGACAACAATGTACCCATATTCTCAAATTGTCCTGCTATCCTGTGTTTCTGCACAATAGCAAATACTTAGGGAAGACTATGATTAAGCAGAACAGCCAATACCATCTCAACTGATTCATTTGCAAATGCACTTAAAAATACAAAACAGTCTTTTCCTAAAGCAAGCTTTGATAGTTCTAGGCAAGATCTGGATTCTGTATTTTAGGAGAATTAATATTTTATTAAGTCCTCTTAAGCAGAAGCAACAGGTTCCAGAAAACAAACAGAAAGTGAAAAAAAAAATTGACACAGAGCAGAATTCCAGATAAGGAGCTAAACCAGCATCATTATGTACCTGTCATTATACAGCCAAGCCAAGAAACCAGTGCTGTTCCAGTAAGTATCTGGAGCATTTCCATCCCCATCAGACCAAATTATTTCTGGCTGGTACTTGGTCACAATTTCATAAAGTTCTGGTAATGATTTACTGGTTGGAAACTTTCTTGTCTTAAAGGCATTGGTGGCATCCTCACGGAAGAGAGGATTGAACCATTCAAACAGGGAATGGTATAACCCAAAATGCAAGTCAGTCCTGTTTCTAACAGATGCTGCTAGTTCAGCAACAAGATCTCGCTTTGGTCCCACATCAACAGCATTCCAGTTCCAAGAATATTTGGACCCCCACAAAGTAAAGCCTAAAAAGAGAAAAATCAGAGGATAAGAAAGAGAAGAAGCAAAGAGGAAGTTACAGGTCTTCTTTACAGAAAGTGGTTTCAAGTGTTGCAAAAAATAAAATAATAAAAATTATGTAAGCAATAATATTGTTGTTATGGTATAAAGTTTGCCTACAACCTGTTTTGCACAATGATAATAGTCATAACATCAGAACACCATTTATTGTTTTATATACATACACATACACATTTATATTTTCCAATTTGGCACTGCTTAGGATAATTATTCTTTCTCTTCAATTATTCAGTCTACTCATATGACCCATTTAAATTAACTAGATGACTTTTAAAGTCCATTCCAACACAATGCATTCTATAACTCTATGACTCTATGAAATTAACCAAAAATACAGCAACTTCTGAGGCATCTACATCAAATGTGAACTATAAATACACAATCAGCAACTGAAAGATAGAATCCTTTCTCAGCTGCAGTAAGCACAAGCTATCACTCGCATTCAAAGACTCTTCTCCTCTCTTCTGTTTCCACCTTAAGTAAATGTTCTTTTTTTGTTTGCCTTGATATTTATGACAGCTCAACCAAGTACTCCATGCATGTATTAACAGAGTGCAAAAACTCCTAAAACAGCTTTTAAAACATCAAGATTAAATATCAGGAGGGATTTGACCTTTCAGACATCTATCAGTCCAGCACAAGCACTTACAAATACTACTGCACTGCAGATTCAGACCACTGCCAGAGGAGCTCCACTCTCACCTTCAAACTGCTTTATACTCACTGCCTAATAAATCTTGCAGTATTTTTGTGACCTGGATACATGCAATTGTACTGACTAGACAAAAAACCTAAAAATTCATGCACAAGGCTATTGGACAGACCAAATGAATCCTGGTTCTTTTGAAGTCACTGGGAATTTCACCACAGGCATCATCAAGATTTATGCGTGTCAGAGCTGAGATTAAAATTGACAGGTCACAAGTTGCCAGCCTTGAATCCACATTTCACCAAAGACCCACAACATTCATTTGATGTACTGTACTGTATCTTAATATTTTATACTTTCCTTGCTACTGTATTTCTTTACAGAAGCTTTCGTTTTCTTTACTTTTCTCTGCAAAGCATCTCACAATTACAGTGCTAAAAAAACCTATTGTGCCTGTAAAGCTACAGACCTGGTTCAAGGTTTTGGCTTCTATGCACCACAGCAGGAAGAGCTATACCTTCCTAAATCTGATGTTGACTCCTGGAACATACTCCTTAATTCCTTGGAGAAACCTACAGAGTTCTTTAACTGCCTGCACACAGCAGGTCTCCAAATATTAAACAGTGTAGAATTCACTTTTATGGTTCCTTCAGCAATAAATTGCACAGAAATAAAAAACAAATTATGGCCACTGCAGGGAGCTGAGCTGCCACCACCACTCCAGGCTGTCTCACCTACAGCAAGAGAACAGTGGCACAAGCTATTGCTCCACCTATGCAAGCTCCATGGCCACAGCTTTTGTGTAAGAGTCAGGAAAATGCCTGCACATTTCTTGGGTGGTTTTTGTTCCCTCTTTGGCTTTGGTGAGGCAAGTAAGCCTGCCTGGCTTTCTCTGTGTCTCTTAGTAGACAAGAAAGTCACCCGCTTTTTTCATCTGTTGACAGAAATGCAACAATTATCAACATTCACAAAGCTTCCACCTACCCTCATGATGTTTTGAAGTTAAGACAACATATTTTGCACCTGAAGCCTTCAGAATATCTGCCCATTGGTTGGGATCAAAGAATTCTGCTGTAAACAGAGGCCCAAAATCTTCATAGCTGAAGCCAGGTGGGTAATTTGCTTCCATAAATTTCACATAGGGGTTTCTCTTTTCCTGCTGCCAGTACCACCTACAAAATACAGAACAAAACACATCTCCTGATGTATTTTTAGACAAAGAAAAGAAAATTGAAATCATCAGCTCCTATTCAACATTCAGAGGTAGAGGCTTTGGAGGTACATGACACTGGCAATAAGATAAAGTTGCTCCAGAACAGTACTGATTATCAGAGATTTCTCTATCTTATTTGCCCATGGTCCACATCTTTGAAGCAATCCACTTTGGAAAGGTCCCAGAATTTCACCTGAAGGAATGAAAAACACAGCTACACTTTGAGAAGGGAAAAATTACAGTCTTGGTCAATACCCAAATCTCAAAACTGTACTAAAGAGCAGGTACAGACAGTCTGAATAAGCAGTCCAGGGGGCACAAGGAATGTTTTTTCCTGGACTTGCACGACTCACCTCCTCAAGTCTCACATCTCAGCGACCAGGCATCTCTGCTCTGCCCCCACATTGCAATTTCTGCCACCCACAAACATGGGGACCATCAGCTTTACCTCTCTGACAGTCCCAAGTCCTCTACACAATTGCAGCTGAGTGACCCAATGTTCACAGCCCCAGGGCAGGAGAGAGCTGTGACCAGGTCACTGCAGCCTCTGCACATGTGAGGCTTGAAAGCAATGGCACCCTGCTAGAAGAAGGCACATCCTCTAAAAACCTGCCCCTGCAAGAACACCACACACTTTTAAATGGACCTCTGTCACCTCTCTATGAATGAAACCAAGCAGCAAAAATCCTCTTGTCAAATTTAGACATATATGGAAATAGATTGTAAGTGAAGGAATAAAACAGGCTAGAATTTGAACATTTGAAATGAGTTTCTCTCTTGTCCTGAGCTGGACTCTGACCTCATTTCTCCAAGACCATAGTCTGAATGTTGTTGTAACCTTTCCAAAAACACTTCAACACAAACCAACACAATCTCTGGCAGCCAACAGGAGAAAAAACTTAGAAGAAAGAGCCTGAGACAGGTTTCCCCATTGAAAGAGCTGGGGGCAGAGGAAATAACAACAAAGCAAAACAAACTCATTAAAAAAAATAAAAACAAACAAAAAAAACCCCTCTGATTACAAAGTAAGTAGTTGCTTAAGTTAAAAAGTAACAATCTTGCTTCTCTCCCTTTGTCACATGGTTTGCTAACATGAACACTCCTATGCTGGCATGACTAGATTCCAGAAATATCCTTACTAAGGCTGTGCAGCTCCGAGGGAAGTAGGACAGGATTGGTGATAATACTTTATGACCTTCCATTTGAAGTTACTCATACAGGACCTCAGTCATCTGATTGCATATGCTGTCAGCAGGCCCCACAGCAGCTCTATACCTGCCTAAGGATGGGAGGCTACAGGAATATAGAAAGCAACTACATTAGAGTTTTGGGGTCAAAAACCAAAGTCTCAATCTTGAATCTGTGCACCACTATCAGAGCACAGCACTCTGAGTGAGGCTTTAACCCAAACCTAGCTCTGTCCCACCCTGCCAAAAATAATTTCTTAGTAAATATAGTCTGCATCAAAAGCCTGCTGAAACCCTTGAACATAATTCTGAAAAGAACAGAAGAAATATTGTCAGGAAACTTTGGTTTGATTAGATACATGTTGGTTTGTTTTGCAAATATTGTATTTAAGGTTCACCATAGCTCTGCCACAGAGTTGCTCCTCATATTGTAAGTGATAATGTGACTCACTTGAAGTCTCACAGGAAGTACTTGGTAGAGCATGGAAAGATGACAGCAAAAACATGCTTACAGCCAAAGGGCCTGAACCAGGGAACATTCATAAAGTAGAGATTACATTGAGCCTCTGAACCAAAATTATTTAAAGGGTCAGAGCTTTGGGTTCTCTTAAGTGGAAAGAACTCGTGAATAATAGTAATAATGGTAAATAAAAGAGAAGAAAACCATCAGCAGTACAAAATGTGCACAAGAAAACAGCAAGGTTGCTTGCCAAGCAAGGGCAGTGATGAGCTCCTGCACTCTCCACAGTGCTCCAACAGCTGTACAGGGCTGCTCCGGAGGCTGGGAGATCCCAAACACCTATTCCCACAAGGGAGAACACCTTCACCCATCCCTTCACGCTAGTCCTGGAGGGGTCTCCTTCGGCCATTCCACAGACCACCTCTGTCACCAACACTGTTGTGCTGCAAAGCACTTCTCACAGCTCTACCAGCTCTCTGGTTAATTTAGTCACTTCAGCCAAGGTAGTCAGGAGTTTCAGGGCTAGGCAGACAGATGCTCAGACACGAAAGAAGCACTTTAAATAACTTCCTCGGCTAACAGCGCCATGGAGTCCGGGGCCTCGGGCGGACATCGAGCTCTCCCCGCACACCTGAGCTGCGGGGTGAGCCTGCAGAGGGGCTGCAACCCGAACCAGCACTGTCCGGGGAGACACCACACCATCCCCGCCCGGCCTGAGCGCTGCTTTCCCAGCAGAGCCCTCGGGCCGCTGCCACAGCCCAACCGCCGCAGCTGCTCCGGTGCGACCACAACCTCCGGCTGCAGCTCACCAGAACCACTCGCTGCCGAAGCTGGGCACCGAGAACACGCCCCAGTGGATGAAGACGCCGAACTTCGCCTCGTCAAACCAGGCGGGCAGCGGCCGGGCGTCCAGCGAGCCCCAGGTGGGCTCGTAGCGGGGCGGCGCCGCCAGCAGCCCCGGCAGCAACCCCGGCAGCCCCAGCAGCAGCAGCGCCAGCGCGGCGCGGCCGCCCGGGCCCGACATGGCGGCGGCGGGGCCGGGAGGGAGGGAGGGAGGAGGCTCGGCGGGGCGGAGCTCGCGGCGCTGCTCGGCCGGGCCGGGACTGGCCGGGACGGAACGGGAGGGGGAACGGGCGGGATGGGCTCGGGCTGTCCCCGCCCCGCGGGGCCCGCCGGCCGAACTCCGAGCTCCGGCTCTGCCCCCGGCGGCCCTCGGCCGGCACCGCCGTCCCTATGCGCCTCCCCCGCTCCGCCCGCGGGCTCCTCCCCATCGGTGCCGCTTTATCTGGCCGCTCGACCACAAGTTGCCCCCTGCATTTTAAGGCTTTTAAGGAAAAAAGTAACTGGCTGACGCCTCGGCCGACATCCCGCCGTGCTCTCCCCCGCCCCGGGCCCCGCCGGCTCCTCCCCGAGCGCACCGGCCTCCCCGGCAGCCTCGCCGAGAGCGGCCTGAGGGTGTGTGCCGCATCTACAGCCGGGTCCGGCCTGAGCCTCGGGCCTGCAGCCGCTCTGCTCCAGAGCTGGCCTCGGCAGCCTGCCGGGTTTGCCCTTCCCGCCTGCTTCCCACCACAGGCTCAGCTTCCCTCACCTTCTAAAGAAGGACGAGGTATAACATCGCTCTGCGGCTCCTTCCGGCTTGTTCGTGGTGGCTTCCCGGGTGCAGAGGTGCCCCAAAGCCTCTCAAGGAAACATTGCTTTGATCATTAGAATGGCCTGTGCTGAAGCTGCCTCAATTCTGTAGGTAACACTTGCCGTTTGTGCTGCAGATCACGGGTGGCAGGCACATACTTTAAAAAGATACATCGTCCAGCAATTTGTTGCTTGAGCTGGTGTTTCTCCAGTCTTTCCTGAATTCTGTATTTTTACTCTTGCCCCCAGCTGCCGTGGGACATCCTTAGTGAAACAATTTGGTTTAATAAGCAAATACGAAGTTTCCATAATCATCACCACAAATGGAAATTTCTTTAGCGATCTCATCAGAAGAGTTGAAAATGAATGAGCAGGCAACTGAAATAATCTCTCTTCAACTGGGAAAGATGTATATATACTTTACTGCTGCTCTATGGAAGCAGAACTTCAGTTTATAGAGCCATTAACCACAGCTGTTACATCTAATTCATAAAATATCTAAAGGGCTGTGAAAACAACATGCACACGATTTTGTAATATTTTCATTTATATACCTTGATTAATGTAATAAGTTGCAGGCAGATAAAAGTCATTGTGACTTCCATCACATTATTCTTTCTGACTGACTGTTCACACTACTCTGATTTATCAGAGCACTTTGATATTACAAGAGGAGCCTCTTCATATCTCTTTTACATTCACTGCTGACCTACTTTATATCTTCTTTTGCCTTCACCCCTTTAGATGTCACTTTGCCTCTCAAAAGGAATCTTTAAATGCTTTTGACCTCTTGCTATGATATCCTTTCTAGTTTATCTTTCAATTTCTTCATGTTCTCCTTTTTGATCACACCAAAGGATTGCAGACACTAAGAAGCTCCTTAATGTGGGAATTTTGAAGCATACATTCTGTACAGCTCTACAAAGTTACAATTTCTCTGTGGCTTAAAATGTTTGGAAGGAAAAATTATTTTAAAAAAGCTCAGGGTCTGACCCAAAGCTCACTGACCTGCCATAAACTTTGGTGAAGTTTGGACCATGGACTGTGTATTTCAATAACAAACTTGATCACAGCTCCTAAATTAACAAAAAAAAAAAAAAAAAAAAAGAAGAAGAAGAAAAAAAAAGCCCAACATTTCAGTAAATAGCAGTGATGAGTACACTTCTGATTAAGACATAAACAGGTCCAGAAAATGTCACCAGCCCACACATGCTTAGCTACTGAAATCTCCAGTGGGCAAAAAGGCATTCAGTGTACAATCACATCTGTAATGATGCAAAATGCAAAGGGTAAATAATAAAAATAGCGCATTATCAGATTCTGTGAACAACACAAGACTGGTGTGTGCAGCTGCAAAAAGCTCTCTAAGCATGGGTACAGCGTGCCTGCCTGTGCTACCATGGAGCCTCTGGGCCTCAAGAGAAGGGCTGTAAGCACCGAGCTCACTGCCTCTCCCTCTCACACACAGTCCCGCTGGGAAAGCTCTGTGGCTAGGGAAGGAGCAGGCTGGCCTGTCAGCAGAGGGAAGAAGGAGAGGAAATAATGAAGGGAAGTCCCTGGGAGAAACTGAGCAGAAAAGACCTTTTGACCTGACTAATGGCTGACATATGAGACTCCTGTACTGGATCAATTGCTTGGACAAATGTGAAGGGTGACTGCTGGGAAGATCACAAAACCCCTGTGCCTGGGGAGGTGCACAGGGCTCAGCATTGAGAGGAAGGCACTTCTTGACTGGGTGGAAGCAGAAACCAGACTCTGAATTTCACATGGACACATTTCAGACTTGATAGGTTTTAATTCAGACCCAGAGAGTGGTAGTTGTTAAAATATTTTCATGCAGCCTGAATGCCACTTTTGCATTGGATAGCTAGATAATGCGACTCTGGAGGCATTAAAAATACAGGGTGCAGCCCTTTCTCTCTTCGTCATTGTGGCTGCAGGGCAGCGAGGATTATATTCAGTGTAGAATATAATGTGACTTACCTGTAAAAAGCAGTGTAAACACTAAATGTCCTTTTAAAGATGCACCGTGTTGTAAAAGTGTTCCTATAAAACACTAGGAAACAAAACCATACTTGATTTTGCTTCTGCGTCAATCTGTGTGACTGATCTTAAATGCAGGAGGGCACCTTCCTCCACACAAGTTAGTTAAGTCTCTCGCATGCAACTCAATCCTTAAGAAAGATGGGGAGGGAGGTGAGGGGGGGATATTTGACTCATCCTCCTCGCGGCTCTTCTGCAGGGATGCGATGCCTTGAGCAACCTCCTGGCTTTGCGGGGGGCAGGGCACCCTGTTACACAAACCAGAAGTGGTGGTGTGGGTTGCTCGGCTCTTTTTAACTGATTCTCTTTTCTTTTTATTTTTTTTTCCCGAGAGATGGCAATGGCGGGACCATGAAGACACCCCAGGGGATGGGTGCGCACCCACGCCCCAGCTTTGCTTTGCTCCGTTGCAAGCACAAAATTCATGTTCCCAGAGACCCAAAATCGCCGCTGGCGTCCCGGCGGGGCGGTCGGAGGAGAGGGGCGGCTCTTCCTCTGCAAACTTTCCCTGTCCCCTCCCTCGCCGCCTCTCTCCCTCGTCTTCTCTCCTCCCTGCCCTTCTCGGCTCCCTGTCGACGATGGCTGAGAGGCCAGGGAGCAGCGGGACAGCACCGCTGCCCTTCTGGTCCTTGCCCGGTCCTCGCGGACGGTCCCAAAGTGACATCTCCTCCTTCTCCTCCTCCCGGAGAACCTGCCTGCTGCGGTCCAACGTGGGCGGCTCAGGTAAGAGGGAGGGAGGCAAGGGTCCTTGTGTCCGAGACCTCGGAGCCGAGCTGAATTTGGGAATTTGGAGAAAGACATCCTCCTTGACACCCTGCCCTGCTTTCCCAGACTTCGGACTTGTCTTTTCACGGTGGCTAGTGTGTGGATTTCTGGGGTGTGTGGTGCTTGATCTTCTCCTTGATGTGATGTTTGCAGAGTTCCTAGCTTTTTTTACCCATCTTCACACATTTAAGTGAATCTCAGTAACATTGTGGCTACGCACCCGTTTGCCAAAGCATCACTGAGTGCAAGGGCAGAAAAGTCCCAGGAAAGCTTCGGGGTGTATTGCCAGGACATCAAAGCTCCTCATCTTGCTGCTTCACACATGACACTTCAACTGCATGTTAGAATTTTACCTCGTGCACTTGTATCTGCTTTGGGATTTTAACAGGTGGCACAAAACCAATGTGTAAGTCAGTATCCCACCATCTTCCTTCAGGGGGTGGTTGAACACAGGGGGCAAGTGCACACAGGATGATGTGGGGATGGAAGCTGGCCCCTTGGGACAGAGTAGGCTTCCTGCAGGACTTGGAGTAGTCTTGTCATTTAAAGTGAGAGGAAGTGAGGGTTCTAATTTACAGTGCAGATATTCGAAAGTGACCAAGTTGGCTGGGCTGTGCTTTACTGTCTGTTTCCTGAGGCAAGGCACTAAGGAAAATGAAATTCTGGTCTCCATAGGGTTGAGCACATTTTGAAAATGTGTGCTTGCTCAGTTGCAAATCAGCCCTCTTTATTGTCTAGAAGTCTGTAGGCACATACACCCTGGTGATACTGGTATTTTGGATGCACTCATACGCTACTGTGCAGAAGTACCCATGAATCACTATCAGGGAAGCTGCAGAGTGCACTGAGGGACCTCCTGCTGCAGCACAAAACAGTGCAGTGTGAGGCTGGGTCTGCAATGGACCACAATGTTCTCTTATGTTTGCTCCTCAGGGAGTCTTAAGATGAAGCAGAACATTTGCTTAGGGAAGCTCAAGTGTACAGCTATGCCTGCCTGATGAGGACAGAGGGAATGAAAACTTGATTAGTCACATAGGAGCAAGTAGATTCAGCTTATGGGGCAAGAGGCTGCTAGCAAAAACAATTCTGTGACATTTTCTATATCATTTTCTGTTCTACTTTTTTTCTGTGTCTACTTAAAAGTTACAGTGAAGGACATTTGGGACAGGAAGGAGGGAGGAGGTCCTAGTGCTTCAGAAAGGTCTACTTTTAGGTGTGACGTGTATTTCAATACTGCCTGGAAGGGTGTTTCTTGGACAATGCCCTATGATTGCATGTGTACACCCCTGGGTCCAGAGGGATCATCACACAGGGATCGCCACAGAGGTTGACAAGACTGAGACTATGTTAATGTTAGACTATATTGGTTGTTGGCTTAACTAAGGCTACTGACAATGAGCTGTGCTCATTATGAGAGACTGGCAAATCCAGTGGAAGTAAAATGATGGTGTTTTTTCAAAGATGTGTTGGTATTTGTAGCTTCTTACACATGACATTTTAGCATCCCAGTTGCCCTACTTGATTTTTTCATTTAATTTTGAGGATGTGTTTCCTGCCAGTAAGTGACAAGCGTTGCTTTCTCTGTTTTTTGGTTTTTTGTAATTTTTTTTTCATTCTTTATTTTCTGCCTTGCTGCTTCCTGTATCTTTTTTCCAGCTGCTCATTGGACACAACAAAAACACTTACATGCAGCCACACAACTGTTGATTCCCTCTTTAGAAAGGAAAGTATGCATTAAAGATGCAAAACTGTTTAATTTTTAATGTGCTGGTTAGAGAATTGGTTTTATACTGAGGTGCCATTAAAATAACCTGCTTTTTCATTCCCCTGCTAACCTGAAGAACGACTGTAATGGGGACAGAAATGGGAAGCACTTAGAGAAACAATATGAGTCATTTTTGTTTCTACCTTTTTCTCTAGCCATACCATTTGAATTAAGTAGGTGACTCATTTACATCAGATGTTACCTGTGCTCCAGCTGGTGTAGAAGAACAATTTGTATTTTAAATAACCTGCAAAAAGTTTGCTTTCTGCTGCTTCCTGGACTAAGTCACTTTCAACTGTTGAAGTCACAAGTTGCTACTTCTGTTGCGTATTTGTCTTCATTTTCTAGATCCTGACACAAGTTGTGCTGAGAAGACATTTTCTCCTCACACTCTGTCAGTGATGGGTTGGTACCCCTGTAGAGGTTCACACTGTCATTTATTTTACCACCTCCTGCTCCACCATTCTCAGTGCAGGATCTATTAAAAGGCAATATTTAGAGACCCTTCTAGCTAAGGGAAAGATAATAGCTTTTTTAAAGCGGCTTTGGCAGTGGTTCATAAAACGCATCTGTTTGTTATTCTAGGTCAGTACTGTATGTATCTTGATTGTGTGGTGAGGCTGGTAGGGTGGTCCCCATGTTTATGCTGTCTGTGCTTTCTTACCCCCACTCCTCCTGCTATTCTTATACACTGACAGAAGCAACTTCCTGGTATCACTTTACAGCATCTCACTTCATTAGCTGCCATCCAGTATGTGAGGACAATATATTCTCAGGATTTTTTTCTTAAAGCTGACCTTTTCTTTTAGTGTTTGTGGTAGAAGATGACTTAATTTCTCTTTCCCGGCCCTCACCTCACCTCACCTCACCTCACCTCACCTCACCTCACCTCACCTCACCCAATGTTTTGTCAGGCCTTTACCGTCTATCTCTTTATATTTGTGGTAAACCCCTAGGGGGAATAAGGGGATGCTCATCAAGAGCATAGGTGGCATGATCTAGAATTTTGATTTAGACCCTGAAAAAGTGTAATGCCAGCAAAGTTCAAAGCCTCTGTGGCAGACATAGCTTGTGCATCACTTCAACATCGTGGTGCACCACAGCTGACCACTGGCTGGTTTGTCAGAGCATCCGAAGGAGATTGGTGAAGAAAAATATATTCTTCTAAAATTTCAGAGCAACACCAGAGCCACCTGAAGAAAGCTGCTTGAATTACATACCTTTAAGCAGTCTTCCATATTTAGTGACTAGATTTAAACCCACCTTAGAGGTGGATCAAGTTAGTCAAGTTTCTTAATGTATGCAACACAGACGGGGACTGAACTGCAATTGTAAAAAAGACCCTCTTCAAATGCTTTCCTGGAGCTCCTCCAAAATCTAGATTTGGTGGCTGTGGGGCTGAAGGTAGCTCTCAGTGTGAGCTGTGAGTCCTGGGGTGCAGGGTGGAGGAGGTGCTGTTTCATATCAGCCACCTCTGTACTCCGACTGCGTAAGCAGCGGCAGTGGTTCTCTTTGTAAAGCCCTCATGCACCAATCTCCGCTGCTGCGGTGCTCGCTCTTTATCTGCATGTCCACGTAGACAGTTTCTAGTTCACTCTCTTTTCAGTGTGTGGGTTCTGTTGTACAGCCTTGCATTCTGTTCCGAAGGCGGTGAGGTCTGTGGTGAGGTACATCTTGGTGAAAAGGGAACTTTACTGCTCAGACCAGAAGTCAGGAAACTACCCATCTCTCTGCTCTGGGATTGACGCTCTCATATTGTTACAGTTCCTCTTGAGGTCTTGCTCTTTGGCAAGAAGGAGAAGTTTCAGATAATTTGTTCCATTAGTAAGAAATGTACGTTTCAGGTGGAGAGGTGAGCTCCTCATGCATGCTTCCATTTCTTTCATGGGTTTTTTTTGAGCCCTTCTGATGACAGACAAAAAAAAACCTACCTAAGAATTCAGACAGCAATACATCAGTACCTTGGGCTGATGTTGGGTTGCAGAAGAAAATTAAAGCCTGAGTGCAAATAAGAGTCCTGTCTCAAAACTTGTCCATCCCAGAATTATTTTGAGTATTTTTGTGGGTTAATTTATTCAAAATGATAATGAGTAGCAGCTATGATGCCATCTGCTGCTGACTCCAAAATAGGGTGCATGAAAGGTTTGCTTAAAATCCCCCAGTTAAGTGAAGAACTGAGGAAGTTTTCATGTAGTGATGAAAGCATCAAAGTGGCTGATGATATATGAGAAGAAAATTTGTGGGTTTTGGACTTATTTAAGCTTTTCATTATTAGAGTACCCCACTTTGCAAACTTAATGAATGTCAGATTCTCTTCTTAATGAACAAACTCTCTGGTTGATGCAAAGGATGCGTTTTTGACAGCTGAAGGTATTTGAGAATCCAGGAATTGTGAAACCCAGAATATGCTCTAGACATTGATCTGATTATCTGGGGGCATGGAATCTAGGGGAAAAGGTAAATTTTGGGTGGGTTGGTAGGTAGCTGTTAATGTATGCCTGTATTTCCCTCTGCACTTGTACTCATATTTCCCCAAATGGCTACACATTCCAGTTTCCATATTCACCAAGCAAGTGTCTTACCAAGCTCTCTAGGATTTAGAAAGATGTTGTTTTTCAGTCCTAAGATGGATTTGATGAGGGAGAATATTCATGCTGTGGGAGAGCATCATAAATAAAGCAGTTCATTTTGGTACTTTTTATGAAAATATGGGCATTGTGGGAAACCATGATTCTCTATTGTATTGAGCAGGACTTGTTTACAACATAAATTGAAGTACAGAATTTTGCAAGAAGCCCAAGGCAGATAATTATTGCTATAGTAGAAGTTAAATCAAATAATAACTAGGGGGGATTTTAAAATTCAACTCAGCATGACTGTGTCACTTCCAAGAGTTAGTGCATCCTGTCCTAAGTCCACATTAATATTTTTTGAATCAATTTTAAAATTTAAAGTATCAGGAAGAGGCAGTAAGCATAAGCATATGAAATTTGACATATGCTTGTAGAATTTAAGTATCTAGTTCTTTGTCATAATCTGTTTAAATCCATAATGTTAAATCCCATCCTGGTCAATTTATGTTATATGTTACAAGTATGTAACATATTTATATTATATGTAACTTGTAGTTTCAGAATGATGCTGAGGAAAAATCTAGGAAACATTTGTACTGCCTGAAATACAAAATCTTTGCAATCATAGACTTGGGCTCAGGCTTAAAAAAATTAAAATTTCTACATGTGAGGATAATCTTCATGGTTGGGTAGGTAGTAATTGAACTCCAAACAATTGCAGCATAGGATTTAAAACATGCCTTGCAGCAGCTAGATCACTAGCTGATGGTGAGATCTGTTCAGTGGTTTGCTGTTGAGTCTGTTTTAGTTTCTCAAGGCCTTTTGGCATTTAGCACTTCCTGCTGCTCTGTGGCTTCTAGCAAGTAACCATTTAATATCAGACCACATGTCAAGTACAAAGGCTGAAGAAGTGATCTAAAGATTAGCTGAAGAAAAACTTTTCTTCTTCTCTCATTGAATGTAAGCAACTTGTTCAAAAGAAGCTTTTGTTTTGGTTTTAAAACCAAAATGTTTCATCAGCCAAATCCATCATTAGCATAAATAATTTATCTTTCTTCCCCACCCCACTCCTGCACATTCTTCTCTTTTTGCCATTGTTTCCTGAAAAAACAGACACAACTTATGGTCAAAGGGCTGGGGAGAGTTGGCAGCTTTTTTAAAGGTTGGTGAAGAATTTACATATTTTATTTATATATGCTTTTTGAAATCAGAATCTTTTCAGTGCCAGAAATCCTGTAAGATTTCAGTTTTCAATAACACCAGTATTAGTAATGTTTCTGAATTTTTACTTACTCTCATTGAACATGCTTTATCATAAGGCAAACATATCTTTGGTGATAATCTTTTCTTTTTCTTTCTTTTTCCCCTAGCATTTTACCTAGCATGTTGATACTTTTAGCAAATGCAGAAATTAGTTTTTCTCAGGTACAAGCCAAGTGGCACAAAAAGAAAAATATCCAGAAGAAGATAGAAAATCCTGACTTCAGTGTTCTGAGATCATTCACTTCTCACTCTGTCTTTGAAATTGTCAGTCTTAAACCCCACCACAACAAGGGATACATACCCTTGCTCATCATTCACGTGAAAAGCCCTGTCATCTTCCTGAAATGCAAGCAGAGTTTGTAGGCAGTCAACACTTCCCTTGGTGGGGAGCTGAGAAAACTTGTTCCCTGTTGTGCGGTTTTGATGCAGAACTGGACTTCTAAGATATTGTTTTGTATAAATTCTGTTAGTGCCTTTGATGTTTACAATTTTTGAACTTTGAAATAGTGAAATATTAGTAAGTTTTACCAGTATTAAGTACTTAGTACAATGGGCTCAGAAGTGCTGGCCCTGCTTTAATACAGCCTGAAGCTGCAAAGCTGCTGTGCTTGCAAGTCAGCCATGCTCTCAGGTGGAGGGAGAGCTCCGTAGAGGAGCTAAAGAGTAGCTTAAACCACTGCATGCTTTAGCGATGAGACAATTTTCTACCCGCTCTCATTTTTCTCACATTTCTTACATATTTCTGACACATCCTGCATTGCCATTCCCATCTCTCATGCTTGGACATATTCAGAGAAATACAGGACCTAACAGTGTGACACTGGGAGAGAAATGTGGAAGAGGAAGCTTTCAACCAGAGATGGCAATGTGGTGACACTTCACGTGAACTAAAATATTTTAAAAATCCTTTTTGAAATAATTATAATATTTTTACTTTTTTTTCAGTCAGTGTTAATAATTTAACAGTTTAATTTTTAATTAAATATGTATTTTATAGCTTGGTCCACATTTTCTAATGTTTGCACAATTTACCGTATCCAGAAGAAAAACTTCTTTAGACAGAATGGACTTCTATTAAAAGCATTTGCTTTTTCTTTCCCTTCAACTTCAGGCATGACCTCTGTTTCACACACAAATTGTGTTGGCTCCCACTTGGGGAGTTTTCCCAGTTGCACAGCCCCATACAATATTTCCCCTATTTCCCCTAGCTGGAGGCATCCATCAGAAGCTCTGTTTTGGCACCATTACCCAGGTTGCTCCTATCCAAACTACACTGGAAATAAGAGTCTTCCTTTCTTCCTTTCAGGTCGTCCTTTCTTTCACCTTCCTCCCAGTCTTTCACTGCCCTCTTCCCTACTAGCTTCTCTTCTGCATTCTCCATAGCTTGCAGTAAATGTCATTTATATTGTGTTGATAGCCTACCCACCTTTTGGTGATCCTCTGTTGAGGTCTGGCTAGGTACAAGTCAGGTTGTTGCACTGCTCCCATTTGAGTCTGGTGCACTGAGATGTGAAGGGACTAGGAATCTCCAATTAATAACATTAAGTTTATAAAGTAATAATTCAATCACCTGTAATTAATAACATCAAGTAAATGAACAGTTAGTTTATTTTCTCACTGTCACAGAGAGATAAAGGTCAGAATTTGTACAGGCTGAGCAGAGATTCTTTCACTGTTAAGAATTCATTGGGAAAGGGTGAAAGATCTCCTAACAATTCTAAAATAAAGGGTTGCTGTGTACTATGAAGGAGAAGTGCTTCAGAGCCTTTCTAAGATAAGCTTGGCACCGTAGCAAGGATCAAGAAACAGATGAACCCTGGAATCATCGTTACTTTATTTAAAGTTATCAAGTTAGCTTAAGTTTTTTGAATACAAGTGTTTTCTGATAAAATAAATTCTGTGAAAATCAACTTTTTTTTTCTGTAGACACAATCCTGATTTCAGGCATATTTCTTAATTTTCAGGAGAAATATCTGACAAAATTTGAAAGTGCTAAATTGTCACTTAAAAAAATTAACTGAGGTTTTTATAAAGTGTCATTCTACAGAAATTTGGTGTAGGGGTTTTTTTCTTCTAGTTTGGGGAGCAGGAACAGGAATTAAATCAGCAGGAAGTGTCAGAATTTCCCCACCACAGAAAAGTGATTAGGGACTCTGTCCTCCAACCCTTCCAAGGCAAGGGTAACCACTGGCAAATTCCCTTACAAATCATTGGATATCAAAAGGTGCAAATGCCTTCTTGACAGAATAATGATGTTGAGTATATCATAGAACCAGACCATAAACAGCGTGTTAAGCAAAGCTTTCCCTCTAGAGCATGTGTGTTTGCTTTTCCTGGTTTTGTGGGTAGAATCACAAATTTTAAGATATATCTGTGACTAACACACAAATTACTGATGAAAATTACTGCCATTAAGCAGAATTAATATTGAGGTATTATTTTGCATCATCTATAAGCACAGTAAAGGGGCGGTTTTGGTGCATTTGCACTTCAATGTGTCCTAATTGCAGGCCTTCTTTGTGTTCAAACACAGGCAGATATATTTGAAATTTATCAGTGAAAGGACAACTAGCAGTCCTCTGCTTGCCAGTTTATAATTTAATTCCTCTGTTGCCCGGTGTCAGGGCTGCCAGTAAATGTTAGTGGTTTAAACCACTGATGAAACTGTGACTTTTTTTATCTGAAAAAAGATGAGTGATACCAAGGCGTAGCACGAAAAGGCAGTGTCTGCAAGAAATAATTCTGGTTTTTATTCTGATTTAAAGCAGTTTTGGCAAGCTCAGAAGGGTTGGATTTGAAATATGCTATTTTGCTTACACAGCCAGAGCCAGGGTAATTATCAGTGACTAGTGGACATCCCAAGCCATGACAAGAACTGCTCAGAGATGAAGCATGGAATGTTGCCTTTGTTACTTAGGTTATAGGTATCTCTGTCTGTGTTTCTGAAGAGACTCTTGACCCTATAGCCTTAGGAATGAGCCAAGAGGAGGAATTACACCTCCCCAGGGACATGGCATCTTTCTTCCAGCCATCTGACTTTTGAGCCTTTAATATTTTTAAAAAATCATGGTGCCTTCCTGTCATGCCTTCCTGCAAACAAAACTGAATGGCAGTATTTCACAGCATGTTTATTTTAGTGAATAGCAAATTAAAGGAAAAAAAGTCTGCCACCCAGCTATTTAAGTATTTGGAGAAACATCTGCTATGAATTTTGCCTTATTCTTTGGAAGTTGAGATAAACAATGGCTTTTGATCTACAAATAGAAAAAACCATTTTGGGAAAATATTTCCAAAAATTTTTTTGAGCTTTCTCATATTTAGCTGGTCATCTTGGGATTTGTTTAATGGGATCTTCCTATGGCAAAACTGGTGAATGTGTATGTGAGTTTGTAGGTGGTTTCAGCTCACAACCATGAGCTGCTCTGTGGTGCAGATGTTTATCACTGGACACATGGTAAATGAGAGCATTGTACAGGTCTGTCTGAAACAGGCTCTGAAATGTGCACCCTTGCAGGGCAGCAGTTGCCAGTTACCAGGCCTGGAGGGAGCCAGCAGAGTGAATGACTTTCTTTCAGCTACAGAGGTAAAAGACTTTGGGACTTCAGATGTGCTGCCTGCCCCTTTTTTGGCTCTGTGTCAAATAGCTCTCCTTACGATCACCAGACGCTGGAAGAAAGTTCCTCCCCTTGCAATTTCCATGGGGAATTTTTTATTTTTTGTGCCTTTCACTCAGTGCCTGCTGTGAAGGCAGTGCCAGGCAGCTCTACAGGCTTTCCTATCCTTGAGGGAAGTGGCATGCCATCTCCAATAGCAAGGTAATTGCCTAACAGCAACTTAGGCATTACTTTGAAATCACTTTTAATTCAAGCTGGGTTAATTAAAATGCAAACAAAAGCACTTCTTTTTATAATTTCTAAAAAAACTCAGTTGCCAGTCTTTTGAAAGCAGAAACAAAACATCACGGACAGAGTGAGTGCTGGTAAGATATCTGTGACCAATCTGCTGAATTCAGGGGGAGAAAGTCCCATCAGACTTTGCCTTGGAGTCAGCAGTTTAAGGATTTTCCATGCTGCTTTTCTTATGTCTTTTATGAAGTTTGCAATAATATTGTGTGTTTTGGATGGCTGTGCATTTCAGTAGAAATCTTGTAATATATTAAAATTAGGAATTATGTCTTGCTGGCAACAGAGAAGTTGTTATCACATAAATTTTTGGTGAGTGGAAGTAACTCAGTGGAACACAGAGTTTTTGCAACTTTATTGCATTATTGTATAAACTCTGTGGGGAAAAAGATATTTGTTCCACTCATGCTAGGCTAAGATTGGAAAAGTGCTGTAAGCATAGGAGGGGCATGTAAAAGAGGTTTCTTGGGAGAGAGATTTATTGGGCTTGGGGATAGTCTCCCAGGAGGAACAGTGAAAGCTGCTCTGCTTTGAGTGCTGGAAGCACTTAAAGCCAGAACTGGAACACACTAAAAAGTATGTGAAAATAAACTTTTTTTTCCAGCAACAACGAGCAGGGTCTTTTGCAGTTGTGGAGGTTTTGTTTTTGTTTTTGTTTGTTTGTTTGTTTTTTTGCTCTGTGTTTAGGCCGAGTCAGGAATGACAGCAGAGGGACACAAGGCTCAGCATGCAAGCCATCCATCTGCCAGACTGACTGGGCTAAGGAAATAAAGATTGATCTTGCTATTTTAGTGGATGGAAGAACCACATCCTTGACTCACCCTCTGTGGCAGGGTGTCCTCTCTACCTCCTTTACAAGCAGAGGGAAGAAAAGGAGATGGGAAGGAATTTTCCCAAGCAGCAAATAAATAACTGACAATAAGAAAAGTTAAATGAAAGGGCAAAGCCAAAATCTCCCTCAGTATTGTGAAGATGAGTTGTGTCATACACAGTTTTATCCTAGGCTTAAGATAAGTATATATTTAGATGATATTAGGTGAATATTTAGAATATTTAGATGAATTCTAGGCAATGGGATTTTGACAGAGAAAAGAACCTCAAATAAACACGCTTATTCTGCTTTCTAAGAGAATCACCTTCTTTAAAGAAATCATATCAAAGAGATTTTAATCCAGGCACTAATTAATGAAGTGAATTCTAATATTTATTAGAACTCCATACTTCTGCTTCAGTGAATTTGTCTCAGTTATATATGCCCCATAGAGAGAATAAATCCCAGAAAACTAAACTTCATGCATGTAATGTATTAAGTAAATGAGATTTGATCCACAAAATTTTTATACAAATATTGATTATCATAATAACGGGCGGGGGGGGGGGGAAGTCCAGAAGGAACTGTGCCAATGGCAATATGCATCTCTCTCAGACTAGGAATTAGATGCTTCAAATTATGCACATTTATAAGAAGGACCAGAGTTTTAAAAATATGTCCAAATTATTTCTGATTCTAATCCTTTTACATGTCAATAAAATCTATCAGTATATGTGCACTTTGCCATAGTCCTAATCTCCATTTGTTAATGTTAGTTTAATCTTTAGAAGCAGAGTTGTAAGAGTGATTTTTTGGTGGCAATTTGGGATTCCTGTGAAAGTAATTTGGCCAGTCTAATAATTATACCAAGGAAAAATCAGAAGCCGAGTTCAATGGCATTTGGTAGATGCCAGATACCTGTTAGATTCACTCTGATGTTCAAGACTGCTGTAGGACAAAGGCTGGTGTGGTCCAAGGAACCAAAATTCCTTGTTTGTCTTTTAATGAAATACATTCCCTCTGTGCTGCTCTGAGGGATGTAATGTCCTTAAGTGGATTGCTCTGAGCCCTGGAATTTCTGTAATAGCACTGAACATTGGCTGAGTCATGTGGATAGCAGGCATTGAAATAAATGCTGCCACAGAACTGCAGGACAGTTTTTAGTAGGGCTGCATATTTTTTTCTGTAAAATTGCTGTACAGATTCTTCTGTTGGGAATTCATGGCAGACGAGGAAAAAGAGCATGTCAAGGGTGCTCTGTGCATAGGCATTGAAGAGCTCTTGGGTATGATAAGGTGTGTATATATGAAAAAAACAGTTACCCAGCTTCAGTTCAGTCCAGTTCATTTGAGTGACATGTCTCTAAACCACTGAAATATAAACATCTAGCTATCAGAGGGGTGGAGCTTAGCTTCCTCTACTAGGAAATGCAGGGACACAGCTACAGGGAAGGAAGAAAATGCTCGGTAGCTATTGGGTATCTCCAAGAGAAATGCTGAAGGTTGGCCACATGGGCCCTTGCTCTTAACAGGGAAACAGGCTTCTGTCACTTAAAACAGACTGCCATGGAAGGAGAAGGGGCTGGGCACCCCTTTCCTTTCCCTCTCCTGTCTGTTCTGTCATTTTCCCATCCCATTTCTATGATTTGAGGTAATGTCAGATAATACAGAGATTGTGATCTCCCAGCACATGCATTAGCTTTGAGAACAGGGAGGAATCTCAGCAATTCCAGTAGACAAAGCATCCTTCAATGAAGCAAGCCACTCAGGCTAACCCAGAGTGGTCCAGCCAAGCCATCACTGTCAAGCTTCACTGTCAAATGCTGTGCAGCCCCCTTTGAAATGCAGCACTGCACTGCCAGTGAAGGCCACTGTGATTTTCCTGTGCTTAACATTGTTTTGGTTTGGCTCTTACACTCTCATTCTCAGTTGTGGGTTTTTTCCCTCTAGTGGCTGCTGGACTTCTTCGGTGTTGAAAACTTCTGGAAACACAATTCTCCCATGCCTGGGCATTCAGAGGTTAGGAGAAAGAGGCAAAAAAAAACTACTGCTCTTTTTTATTCCAACAGAAGTTATAATATGCTTTCTACAGCATGTTCATGTTCCTGGAGGCTTGATTCATAATGTTGGTGCACTTGTGGTTGGCAGTGCTATTGACTTCAAAGGGCTTTGGCTTGGGCTGGAATAAATTGCTGCAGCTTTTATCCCAGGAAGTGTTCTTTACATCACTTTACAGAGATAAGGTGACCTGAAGTTAAATATCACAGTCCTGTAGAAGGCAAAAGTCCCTTTGGGAGCAGATTGGCTTTTTTCAGTTCCAGCCTCTTAAGAAAATCCTGATGTAAGCAGGGATGGGATGCATTAACAGGTTTTGTGATTGGCCAGGTTCAATAATGATCAAAATAAATGTGGGATTGTTTTCCAAAGGAAATTAAACAAAGAGCAAGTACAAAGCATCTACAGCAATTCCATAGCAGGTAAGAATACACAGAAACTTCTACCCTTGTCCTGTGAAGGCCTTATGAATGTACGCTTGATGATGTGAGAGTCTGCAGGCAGCCTACATTCACACAAGAGGATCTCTTCATGGGAGGAGAGCCCTGCTTGGGCTCCTTGGTACTCAGTTAAGGACAGAAAGAGGATGGGATTGGCCATGATGATCCGTGACTCTCTTTCTCCACTGCATGTAAGTGGGAGAGCAGAGTGTGTTAGCTTTTCTTCTCTGGCTTGAGAAGAGCATCTCACTATATTATCTCCCCCCACACAGCTAATCCTTTTGTTATAGTACCAAGAGGAGTAGGAAGGATCAGGGGAAATCAAGATGAACAAAGTGCTGACTCAGATAGCAAAGAAAAATGGAAATGGTTAAAAATGTGAAAGATCCCCATCAGGAACAAAAGAAATCACTTCCTTCAAATTTCTGTTACTTTTTTTATGTTAGTCTGCCAGTATGTCCACAAACAGAGCAAAGTAATTTTTTATCTAGAAAAATCCATTGATTCTGCTCTGCTTTTTTCACTTTATGTCCAACAAACTACCTTTTGGCTTGGGATCTCTGATTCCTGTTCAAAGTTCAAAGTGGAGAATCTTTTTTCTCCAGGTCTTTTGTACTATGATGCCCACCAAGTGTGGGAAAAGTGGAGATGCTCTCCATCTAGCATCAATTACTGTAAGAGTCCACCTGCCTATGGTGGCCAGCAGAGATCACATGAGGGACCTTTTCCAGCTTCAGTTCTGCTCTGCCATAGATATGAGGAGAATTGTCCATAGACCGAGATTTTCCAACAGGTCTGTCGAGAAGTCTGAAAATACTGACCGAAAGCAGTAAATTAGTAGGTTGGTGGATTTACACAATTTGTTTGCATTATAGTAACTGCCTGAAGAAATTCTTATTTATGTGAGCAATCTCTTTTACTCTTTTTCTGTGTAATGAACGTACAAGGTAATACAGCTTTCTTTTGCCGTTGCTGGTGCTATTTCCTATCTTATGAAGCCAAACAGCTTCAATGACCTTCCTGCAGGAGGAGGGAAGTGGAAAAAATTGGAGAAGCCAAGCCATTTGGATTTAGTGAGGATGTTTAAGTTCATGATTTTATGGTTAACATGGAATCTGTTGTGCAGCCATGAGGTAGGATTGACCTCCTCACAGCTCCTCTGGTTTTTTTTTACCCCTTCCTTACTCTAGTTATTTTTGATAGGACTTCAGGGCTGAGAGCATCCTTACTCTAATTGCTGTAGCATCTTGCCTTGTCATCACCCAAAGATCTTCCCCTGAGGCCAGCCACACACCCTTAATGCCTCACACCCTGTGTTCCTGCCTTCTGACCTCCCTGACCCTCCACCTGCCCTATTTGCTGCACCTCACCTCCACAGCTCGGTTAGATGCCTTAACTTCCCGGCTGCCCAACTGGCTGCCGGGGGCTGCTGGGGAAAACTGGGCTGGGGAGAGGTTCTGTATCTCAGGGAGATGCTGCTGTGTGAGGCTGGTACACTAGATGGGGTGGTTGTGATGCCGATCAGCAAAACCTGCCTCTCTGGCGCTGAATTTCTGCCTGGATCACCCACCTGCCCGCAGACAGGGTCTGAAATATAGGCTTATTTATAGGAGTGATCAGCAGCAGATTGCCCTGAGCTGGTTTCGCCTGGTTTCTGCTTCTTCCCAGACGAAGTCACAGCAGGGTCGTCGTTAGTTTCAATGCCTTAAGCATCTTTAAAGGCACAAAGCTGGAGTGACATGGGAAGGGGATGATGTGTCAGCATTTTAAATTTCCTGATGCTCCCTTCTCCCCCTGCCCCCCTCCCCCCTTTTTTAAATCCATAGAATGTATATTTAAGCAACAAGATCATTATTGTCAGCCATTGCTCTTCCCTCAGCCAAAGTAATGCTGCAAGCTTGGCATTATCATTTGTACTGGTGAAATTGGATCTTCTTGTCATATTGATTCTGAGGTACTTTGGTTGGGGCTTGTGGGTTTTGTATTGATCTATCAAAGAAACTGCTGAGGAGTGGATGTGCAAGATCTGTTGTCTGTATTGTTTGGGAATTAGCAGGAGCTCTTATTCTTTGCCAGCAGCCTGTTGCACTCTTGGAAATGGATCCATTATGAGGGAATCTGGCTTTAATTAGTATCAGGTTCTTCAGTATTTGTACAGAGTGCTTTGACCCTAATCCCCAGCAAGTTCACAAAGGCAGACTCTCAGGGTGAGTTGCACATTTATTATTTTGTCTTCTGAGAAAGAAATCATTAAAATAATTGGACTAAAGTTTTTGTGTGTGCTGAACCTGAAGAACCTGAAGTCTTTTCTAGACCAAAATTCAGTTGGATCTATAAAATGTGTTCAGAAATACACATCTAGACCTTGATTGACATTGTGCACTTGAGTGTTTTCCTGGCCTGGTAGATATTTAGACTTGACGTATGCAGCTCTAAGGGCAAATGCAGAATCCCTTGACTAGACTGAATGAGACTGAAAACACTAATTCCTTCTCCCAGCCTGAAAAATCCAGCATTGGAAAGGCTTTCTCCAGAAGCCTAAAAGAGAGACATCATTCATTCTTTCCAATCTCAAAATAGTTATATGGCAGGAAAAATCTTTTGTTTTCCTTCTTCCTTTTTTTTTTTTTAGTTTCTTTTCATTCATTCTTGGAGAAGGAAGGCCTGGTAGATTTTTGCTTTTAGACTGTACTTCATGAAAAATAACCTCACAGTAATGTTAAGTGGTTCAGATACAACTGATAAGTATCAATGCATAGTTTAGAAGTTTTCTTACATAGAAATATAGAAGTTTTCATGTTTACCAGTCCATCTGCAACAGAAATTTTTTTCTACATGAAATAATAAAATTATAGACAGTAGATATATGACTAAAAGTAAGCTAAAGCAGTTTTCCCATGACATATCACCAAATGAAACATAAAAAGAACACTCTTACTAACTTATCAAAACATTTCTCTGTTACTTATTTAATACTGCCTGAAATGATTATAAAAAGTGACTCAGTGAAAAATGACTGTGTCATTTTTTTAGAATGTAATCCATGTCCAGGAAACTACATCTGTAAGTCTTGGCCATCTCCCACATACATTTGTAGGTGAGTAAGGAGAGAGAGGGAGAAATTTAAATTAAAAAGAAATTTAAAACAGAAAGAAATAAAAATTAAAAAGGGCCATTATGATAGCTCTTCTTAGCCAGGTCCCAGGTGAGTATAAGCCTGGAGCTGTCAAACTCTTCCTGCACCACCTGAGCAACCACTGCAGCACCTGCAAGACTAAGGAGCTAAAGCTCCCTAACTCCATAGCACCCACAAGAAATGTTTGGTGTGTTTCAACCCCAGAGGCTCAAGAATATCCGGAACTACTGCAGGTTTTCTGAAAGCTTTGGGACAGGCTGTGTTGCTAGAGCAGGGTGGTAGAAAGTCTTCGTTCCTGGACTTAGGGGGAGAAAGCATGGTATAATTCTATCCATATCTTGAAATGTGTAATTGATAATATTCTTATGTCAGGATGAAAAACACAGTTGGGTTTTTTTGTCTAGGTTTCCTCGTTGATTGGTTGGTTGGTCTGGGTTTTTTTATGAATTTGAAAATTACGCACTAACCTGGTTTGGATTCAGATACAACATTGACCTCAAGATACAATAAATAGGGTAGCATACTATATTGCTTGTTGCAACCTTAGAACAATATAATATCTGAATTCTTTCTTTTAGGTTAACTGTTTAGCCTGCTTGCAAAGGGATTGTGTTCCTGATTTGGACATAAAAACCTATGGGAGATATGTAGCAGAGTATCTTCAGGTTCTGGTTAAGCACATTACAAGGTTTACCTATTTTAGTTGACTTTTTCTTCATAAAATAGAGACATAATTGTTAAACCTGTCCTGTCTTTGTGGTCTGGTCTAGTTCAGAAATCAGTGTCATTTGCTTCGTTATCTTTCAACATCATCTTTTTCTAAGAGAGGCATGGCGAAAGGATACAAAGTCACAAAAATGTTAAATTACTAGAATGTTATAGAATTTGTATAACTGTGAAGAGGGCCACTGGGTTACACAGCTGTTTTCTCCCACAAATAGGCATTGACAGGATTGTTCCTTTCATTTAATTTGGCTCATTGAAACACTGAATCATTGAGGCCAGCACACTCTTCTTTTTAGATCATCTCTGCCATCTCATCTTGTAAACCATGTGGCAGCATCCTGAAAGACAGTACCTCCAGTGCTTATTTTTATTTGTTTCACTGGCGTTTTCTCCCCCTGCATTTGCTGGGGAGAGATTCTCTATGCATTCTTGTGCTTAGTTTGTAGTGCTCCGTCATCAGCCCTTGCTCAGCCAAGCAGCTGCCTTGGCCTGGATCATTCTTGCCACAGGAGGGAGAAGCTTTTCCTTTTGGTGTACCAACACAACGTTTTCTTTGAAGGTTCCTTTCCCAGGATGGCTGGCAGGGAGTAGATGAGTGAGTGTTACCAAGCTATCTCCTTTGCCTCCATCTCTTGACATCAAAAAGGATTTGAGACTGTTTCACAGGACTGTTTTACACATGAGCCATGGAAACATGACCTAGATGTTATCTTCATGAAGTAAGTGTACAACAGTTTGATAAATTGCTCTCAAAAATATGTATCAGTAGTTTTCTGTCAGTCCAAAAGGGCATCTCATGCAGGATCTTTCATGGGGCAATGCCTGACCCAGCTCTTACTCAGTGCTTCAGTTCTGATTTGAATGTAGGAATACAGAACATCCTTGCAAATTTTGCAGCTATTTCCAAGCCACAAAGGTTAAAAGCACTGGAGAGGACAGCACTGGGAGTCAAAACACTCTTGAAAAATTCAAGCAAAGAGGTAATACAGCTTTTTGTCAGTTGGCATGCCCCTCCTTCGGTCTTGTTTTCATGTAACTAAGGTGCACAAAGAAAGCATTATCAAAATCCAGGTAAAACTCCAAGGCACTTGGAGGTTAATCACTGTCAAGTAATTTATGTCCAATACTAAGGTATTGCAAGGATTTAAAGTAAGGATATTTGAAAAACTTCTTTGGAGAAATGCTGAAACTACCACAAGAAATGTACCATTTCAAGGCTTCAGCAAAATACTTGTAGCTTTGGGGGGCTTGCCAGATTTGAAGGCTGCAACCTGAGAGAACAAGTAGAGAACAGAAGAGGAGGGGAGGTTAAGACTGCATATGATTGTGCCATTTACCCACACAGCTAAACTGAAAGCAAATTAGAAGAAGGAAATTGCTGAACAACAGCATGCCTGTGCTTCAAAACCAAGATGGAAAATGGGGGATCTAAGAGGATATAATCTTCATGGTAATCCCATTGTCCAGGCTGACCTCAGTACGAAAGATAAAGATACTAATAGTAAAATTACTCACTATTTCAAATTAATTACATTTTAATAATTAAACCACTATTAATAAAGCAAATAAAAATATTTCACATATGTTTTTATCAGCGTCCTTCTATAATATTCACTTTGTTATTGAAGGAAAGAAGCTTATACTTCTCACCACCTAGCAATGCAAAGAGAAGGACAACATAGCTCTGAAATACCCAAACACGTTTTGTAACAGCTTAAGTGAGCTTTTTCCCATTGCTCTCAAGAGGGCACCTTTCCCTGCATTATCTAAATATGCTCTCCAGGCAAATTCAAGCATTGTGTTCTTGATGAAATGTTGTTATTTTTAGAAATAAATGAAGCAGGATACATAATTTCCCCTCCCACACCTTTGTTGATGCTTTTATAGAAAGACTTGTGTTTAGAAGTTAATTGCAGCATCCCAGATTGTGCACAAAAACGGCACTGCAATTGCCAGTGGGTGCTATTGTAAGGGCAAAAGAGAAGGAACAATGCCACACAAATGTTGCTTTGGAGTTCTTTTTACATCTGATTACCACTCCAGGGAAAGAGCACTAACTTGTTTGCCACAAAAGGGATTAAACTGCCTTGCATGACACCCTGGGAAGGGATGCCTAGGTGAAAGGCATGCTACAATAAACAGGGTATTTTGAGTAAAAGCTAAGGAAGGAAAGAAACAGCAAAAACCAATTTGCTGTATGGATTTGACCCCTTTTTGAACTTTCACACAACTTTATGTGTTGTTTCACTTAGGATGACAAACTGATAATAGAAACAGAAATGTCTTCAATTTCTTCATCTGTTAGTACACCAAGTCTGTTTCCCAGTGACAGCAGGAGTCAAACAAAAGGGCATCATTTCACTGTTAGCAGCACAGTCTTTTCAGCTGGTGTTTGGTCTCAGGTTTTCATTAGAGTGTATTTCCAGAGTTTCCCTGGCTTCCTTGTTGCCTCCTTGGTCAAATTCTCTGGTCCTTCTGCCTTTCTCCTCCAGATATGCACACTTCTGTGCAAAGCAACTAAGCAGTTTGAACCAGATTTACAACATGTTGCTGATTTCATCACAATATATCTCTCAGCACTGCAAGTTTTTATGTTGTAAAAGCAGTAGTTTATCCTCTGTCTCCATGCTCAGTGGAATACAGTTGGAGTTTCGACTCAGAATAAAAAAATTTAGGCTGCTGAATTATCAGCATTATCACCTGAAATGACTCTGGGGTTCCATTTTCCTTCTGCTATACTGGTGAGCCATGGCCTAAGAGAAGTACAGCCTATGGTGACACAGTTGCATCGTGAGATGGAAAATATTTACCTTGTCTATTCGTTCAGCGGAAGCAAACCCTTTCTAATGCGTGTTTTCCCAACACCTGCATGTGGCACATCTCCAGCTTGCCAATTTGCCTGATATACTTTGCTGATATCAGCTAGGCTCTGTGTTTGTTACACACATTTTACAGTAAGTTCTGGCAAACATATGAGCTACCAAATAAGATTAAAATAACTGGTGTAGTTAGCAAGCATCTGGAGGTAAAATATGTGTTTTATAATAATTAAAATATACTCATCCTTTCAGTGCCTTTGAGGTGCATTTGAACATCTGTTTTGTTGCTGGTATTAGAATATCATCACAGTGCACAAGGTAAAGTGATCCTATATGTGGCACTTGAAGCAGCTCAGGAAGGAGTTTAGCAGAAGTCAAAGTGATCAGACATTCCTGTGACTGACCAGGGTGCTGAGAGTTAAATTACGTGTACAACAGCAATCAGTTCACCACACTTTCTGCACTTGAATAAGTGAAGTCAATCTCTAACCATTAGTCATTAAAAAGAAATATCCTTTGGTGCAAATGGGAGGCACCTTGTACAATATCTGTGATTCTAGTCTAGCTGGATCCCTTGAGCAGGTAAATCATGGAGAGAAAGTTCTCAATCATAAATATCTCCCTTTGAGTCAGAAAAGAGCAGGTGAAATGGATGCAGGGAAAAAAAGACAAGTGTTTTGTTTCAGGGGTCTGCACTGGCAGAACACAAACAGACCCCATTCAGCCTTGCTGGGCACTCCTCACAGCCTATTCAGCTTGAGCTCCTCCCAGTAAAAGAGCACCGTAGTCCTTGTAACTCCATGGAAACCCAAGGACTGAAGTAATAGTAACCCTGAGCTTGAAGAGATGAGACATAATTCCATCACACCTTGTACCAATTGCTCATATGGGTAACATAGCTTGGACTATGGGTATGTAAATCTCTTTTATGTGGAACAGGAGCTATGATTAATTAAGTGAGAATGCAGTCCCAGTATGGTAAAATACAGGGTAAATTAATAGATAAATATAGACAAATGTTTTTAGAAATCATTTAGGAAAACACACTCTACCAGTGTTTTTGACTCTGCTTTAGTTAGGCTCTCCTGCCATTCTCCTTTCCAGTTATAGCAGAATATCTGGCAGCATCTAAGAGTGGTCCTTTATTTGATTATCACTTCTGGGTGATAGATTTTACTTCAATAATGTGCACTACAGAGTTCAAAAGCAATACAGGTTAGTGGTGAGATCTATATGACAACTAGCAGTACCAGGAGGGAAGAGACAGTGAAGTGACAAGCTATATATATATATACCTCTCTGTAGTGCATCTTGTCAAGTGTCTCCTTTTCTTGTTTCCAGTTTTTTTCTGCTTGGATTTGTTTCTCATGAAGCAAGTTACAAAACATTGACCTCCAAAGAGGTTTGTCTGGCTAAATGTAAGTGCATCATGTACAGCACATGACTGCACACTAACAGTTGTTTGTCAGCCTTTGGAGTTTGAAAAGCTTTTTATTTTTCGGTATTTATTAGTTCATTTTCCTAAGGATGGCATTGGACATTTAAGTGATCATTAGCTAGCTCTTACTTGCCAAAATTTTACTTCAGCTAGGAGACAGGGTTAAGACAAATGCCAATAAATATCTTAAATGCAATCTTCTATTCCATCGCCTAAGACTTTATTAATGTATTTTCACCCACACTATTTAAAACAAACTGAAACACCCAGAATCTCACCTATCCTTAACATAACTCTGGCCATATGTTTTATGTCCAGAGACAATGTCCTGGCCTGACTGAAGTGGATGTTTTGCTGTTGGCTTCACTGTAAGTTGGTATCACCTCAGATCCCCAGACCAGGATATACTGTCTTTCCTTGTTTTTTCTTTTTGAATTATCTGTTAGCAGATTTTAAGGGAAAATAGAAAGAGAGCTACGTTTATGCCTCTCAGTGTGGTTAAATTTCCTCTCTTTTTATTGTATATAAGATTGCAAGAGAAAAATCTGCAGAACACACAATAGGAAAAGAGGTGGGCAGAAGGTAAGAACAAGGTCTCAAGAAAAGGAGAAGGGTAAAATGTTCTGTAAATCTACTATATGCAGTCATTAAGGCATGATAAAAGTCTGACATTTCACTTCAGCAAGGATAATGAAGACTGGCCTTTTTACATAGATTCATGGCACTAATGCCAGAGGGATTATTAGGTCTGACTTGTGCAATACAAGCCCTTAAATTACATCCATTTGCACTTCTGTTGAGCTCAGTAACTTATGTTTTATTGTTGTCATCCAGAAAGACATCTAGTCCTGATGTGATGACCTCCAGAGACAGAAAATTCACTGATAGCCTTGGTAGCTTAATCACATTTGCTGTTGCAATAGATCCATGTTTTTACTTAAACATTCCTAGCCTCAGTTCTCAACCACTGTTTTTTACTGTAACTTGCACTGACAGAGTAAAAGGCATTTTGCTTCTTCTTGGTGCCCTGGCCTCTATGACTCACAAAATATGTTCACTTTTCACATTGCAATAGAGGGCTGAAGTGTCTTTGCTGCTATTAGCATTCTGGTGGAGTCAAATACTGAGATGGAGGTGCTGCTGCACCAACTTCAGTATGACTGAAACAGAGACAAACTGAGCTCCAAAACTGGCTGTCCTTGTATCCAGAGCTTCAGTTTGGCCTCTTTGTAGAAAATCTGTTCTAACACAAATACTCCATCTAGTCAAGTGTCATGATGGTTTCAGAACATTCAAAGATATTATTAGATTTTCAAAGTCAGAACATTTTATAACAGGCTCTGTAACTGTCTAGCTCAGGTGTGAAAAGCCCACAGCCCATAAAATGGTGTTTGAGTCTGGAACTTTATTTCAGTGTACATGTGGAAGCAAATTTTCTATTCCTTGTTATTATCATATAATACTGAGGATTATACCAGCTTGATACCTTAAAATTACTCTAAAAAGTCTTATTTTGAACTGATTTCCCCTATTTCCTATACCTGATTTATCCTGGCACTGTGGGTAGCAAGGGCCATGCTCTGAGGTAAGGTTTTGTTTGGAGTTCATCGCTGTTTCCATGGGAATAGTAACTTGTTTCAAAGCACTTGTTTGTGATATTTAAGGAGAAAAGGAGAGAGGTTATTTCAGTTTGCTTGACAGAATTCATTTATGTGAGGAATATGTTATATTAATGCATGAACACCCACGCCAGGCACTGTAAATGGCTTCCCAGGTCTTGTAGCCTTTCACCTGGAACACTTACCCAGTTTTCTATGGTAGACAGGAAAATATATCTTCTGGACTCTCACAAATCATAATCCTAATACCTTTAGTAGCCACTTGCTTTTCCAAGTGATTTCCAATTTTGGGAGACTGTAAAAAGCAAACAGAAGGGCATATTTTGTTTCTGACAGCAAATGCTTGGCAGTTCAGTGGAAGATGTGTGACAGTTTCAGATCTATAGAACTTCCCTCTGTAGCAGCCACATTTGGGTCTGTACAAGCTGGTACATGACACAGTCTGAGAGTCTGACTTACAGGAAGGGCAGAACATGGAGGAATAACCACAGCCTAGGTTGTGTGTGAGCATGTGCTCATCAGAGGGCAAGACGAGGTAAGAAGGGCAAGTGATAGAGAAGTAATGGCTGTCTAAGAGGGAGGATGGAGCACAGACAAATCTGAGACTTAGGGCATTTTTATCTCTAGACCTGAGTAGATTTAATTGTTCTCTGAAGGCAGACAGCCTGTCAATAGTTCTGAGCTGGTTTAATAGTAGTAAAAATGCTTGAAGCCATTAGACATCTTGTTTGTGAGGCTCCCATTGCCAGCTGTGCAGCTGCGTTCATGTTGACACCAGCACGTAGTTAATAGATATTTACTTTTGATCATGCCAGACAAAACTTGTTCAAGCATATCCAAATCCAAGAAATCCTCTAAAGATTTCCAGGGCTAGGTGGGCAGTTAGGCACATGCAAAGCCTCCATAAAGGAATCGGTGAGAAAGCTAAAGGGGAAAATCTTGTGTTTATTTTCCCAGGTATTTCAAACCTGACACATACCATGCTGCTTTGTAGGTATGAGTTCACTAAAATCCAGGATTCAGAAAAAAAGTTACAATTTTCTTAAATAATCAAGCATTTAGAGATGTTTTTTCTTGTCCATGATTTTATCTCCTGCTGAGCACCTCTCTTCAGGACATGCTGAAACCTCTTTCTTGACCTCTCCCCGTGTCCCTGCTTTCCCCTCCCACTGCCTCTGTCCCTCCTCTCACTCAGCCCTGCCACCCTCTCTGCACTGAACTCAACATACGCCCAAGCCCCTTCCTGCTCTCTCTTAAAACCCATCTGTGCTGTGAAACTCCCCACCTACAACGACCACATATTGCTGTCTGGATCCTGCTCTCTCCTTGTTTTCTATCAGTTTGAATCTGTTGACTTCAGAGCTGTTGCTTCTCCCCTTGCAGCTTTCAGCAAGAGTCAGAACCACTGCATCTGCCCAGGCTGTTCAAGGATAAAGTCTTCCTGGGGAAGGAGAGGCTCCTGCTGTGTGCTCAGAAAAATAAAGCACCCTCTCCACTTACAACTGTGTATTAACAATATTTGCAGGTTGAACTGAAGCTTCTTCCTGGGAAAAGAGCATCCTTGAAACTGTCCTGCTCTCAAACTCTTCTGCCTCTGTAAGGTGGGGAAAAGGCACTTGGCAAAAATCTTTTCCCAGTGATGCTGGGAATTGTTGGTGAGGTTTAGGGAAAGCTTCTGCTAGAGGTTTCTCCCACTCTTTGCCGAACCCTCAGCCCTTACCCAAGGAAGCTGATTCCATGCATAGTGCTCAGCACATCCTCAAGAGGCTTTCCCTTTTCCCTAGAAATTTTCAAGAACCTGCCAGAGGAGAGATGGTTTTCATACACCTAAAGTATGTGTTTTTTACAACTTTGTATTTATAGACATGTTACGAATTCCAGACTTTGGTGCAGTTCATAAGCACCAAAGCCACTTTGTAACAAGTGGCAATCTTTGTTACTGACTGAAATACTTGAATATGTCTGTAGCAGAGTCCAGATCTTTTGCTGTCATTCCTGTGCCTTCTCAGAGTGTCCTTCCTTCCCTCTTTGTAAAATCACCTCACCACTGGTGGATAGAAAGCTACTTCACAGGGACTTGGTTGATAGTTATAAGAATTGCATGAAGTTGTCTATTTAGAGTATTGACGTTGACTATTCAAACCCACAGCATCTAAAAACAAGTATAGCTTATCCCAGAGACACCTGCATGATGATTTCTGTGTGGGAAGAAACAGACACAGTGAAAGGGAAGCGAAACATTTTGCCCGAAATGGCATCTTACAGAATCAGATCTTTGCAGTGACAAATGTGCACTGAACAGAGCCAGATTTCACATTTTCAAAATGTGTTCTTAGGCGTCTTTGTCATGATTGGAAACACCACAGCTGAAGCTGTCCATTGATTCTGCAGGTTTGTCAGCTCTAAATGTTTTTGATGGCTGGGCACTGAGGTTTCTGTTTCCCCTGACTTCTCTATTTGCTGCTTACCTGGGCAGATTTCTGTGCCTCTGTGAATCTTCATTGATTTTTCTGGGAGTGAAATGTCATTACTGCAGCAGGCTGTGTACATCAGGTATATTGGAGAACGGGATCATTAGGGCTCTGTGTAATTAGCAGTGCTCTAATGTACCCCATAATGCTTTCTTCTCCAGGGGTTGGCCCTGATTATCTGGGTTAGTGACTTCATTGGCTTCTGACACTGCACTGGGGTCTCACACAACATCCAGTGTGTTTATCCTCACACAGCTGAGGTGTGGGAAGCAAGCACGGTACAAGCTGTTCTTCAGTCAGATGTTGGAGGAGCTTGCACAAAATCAGGCAGTCTGTGGGTGAACAAGGAATTGAGCCCAGGTCTTAAGTGTCTATGGCTGAAATGGACTGTGAGACAGGACCACCTCATGGGTGACAAAAACCAGGATACAGTCTGATGGAGTATGAGACTTTTGCAAGATGAACAGAGAGCTTTGTACCTGTGCAGATCAGTTGTTCTTAGTCCTTACCTAAAATTGTCCTTTAAAAGATTGAGTCATTTTGGTGTCATGCAACTGTGGATTGTGATGGAGTTGCTCTGCACTCACCAATTAAGTAAATTTATGCCTGGAATATATGTATATTTTACTTCTAAATAATGTAGTTTCCTATTGAACCCCATCTATTATCTGCATCTTTCTTTTCTCCATATTCAGTCAGGTAGACATTGCTTTAACCCTGTAATAATGGTATCTGTGATCAAACGCATTTGTTGATTTCTATGCAATAATCTCATTACCTACAATTACAAAAACAACTCTCTAATTCATGTATTTTGTAAAGCTTTCTTTTTTTGAAAGATTCCTGGTGAGATACTTTCTGTTCAAATGGAAGAGGTTTACATCACATATCACATGAAATTTCCATTTGTAGTTAGCTTTCAGGAGTTAATATATTTTAATACCAGTTAATTTCATTAACAGTTTCTGTCACACAGCCATGATGAAGCATCCAAACGCAATACTTATCAAGCTGTGTAATTGGGACTTCCCATACTCTAGTTAGGACATCACAATCCTGATCTTTAGCTGACTTGAAGCTGTGAATCTGAATTGCATGTCAGGCAGGGACACATTAGCATCTTCCAGGGCATCTTTGGAAGGAAACCTGTGCATGTGGGCAGGAAGGGAGCTGGGGTGTGTTCCTGTAGGTCTTCTCATCTGTGTGATTTTTGGGACCAGCACACTGAAGTACACCATGAAGCCCATCTGCCCTGCACATGAGATTCAGCCATGGCATGCACACTAGGACTGCTCTGCACATAGAAATAGTCACTGTCTGGAGATCTTCACTTCCCTGAGGTCCAAGTAGGTGTAGCTTTGCATTTTCCCTTGGGGTCTCAGAGTGTTTCCCACCTGTATTTCCCAGCCACCAGGGTCAGGACTAGTTTCTTACAGCTGCACCATTGCTTCTCAAGTGCAGAGCTCTCCTTTTCCAGCTTCCAAGTGAAACTCAAAGCAAACAAATTGCATTCAAAACCCATCTCTCTTAGTTTTAGTCAGCACCAGACATTTGCATACTTGGTGGGATTTAAGATATGCATATGTCCTTCTGCCCTGTCGTGGCTTTGTCACCATCCCTCAGTGCTGTCTGAGCTCAGACACCTGTAGGATTTGCAGTTCTGCAGAACCCCATCTCACAACCAAGCCATCTCTTCCTTTCACAGAGGCACCTTGCTGTTCCCTTGGTTGGTTCCATAGCAGAGTAGTAGCATCCTAGCACAAAAGTACAGTCCTCTACCCTTCTCTCCTGAGCAATCTGCCAGTGCTGCAGTACAGCCCCAGCTCTCACCAGGACATGTGGAGCTTGGAGGACACACCAGAGCCTGTGCTTTCTCTCTTTTCTGCAGGAGCCCAGCACTTTCCAGGCAGCTCTCTCCCACAGAGGAGCTGGAGAAAAGTGATTGCCTTTATCAGATGGTCATTGCACAGCCTCCAGCTTAGTGCTCCTCTGCAACTAGATTTCACCAAATGCACATTAACCAATTACCCAAATTGGCACATTAGTCAATTGTCATTAACTGATACAGAATCTAGCAAATGAATAAGCTCCTTATTGGTAATCTTTGACCCTTTGTATTAGTGTGGTTGTAGCTATCTGTGACTTGTACTAATGCAACATGCTTATGCTAACTTCTATTTTTTATAAGCTCTTCATAAGCCACTTATAAATAGAAGCTTAATATGAAGTGTGACAGATCTCTAATCTTTAGTCTCTCCTTAGCCCTCCAAGCGCTTCCTTTCTGGAAATACAGAATATATCCAGTATGCCCTAGATATTCTCCATTCTTGCTGATGACTTTAGCTCTCAGCCATTGATTCTTTCTCCTTCTTAATCAGTGTAAATAGATCAGTGCTGGAACTGTATTTTTATTTAAAATTTTAAAAAGACAAATAAGATCAAAAGGACAGTGAAAGGGTGATGAATAGAAAATACATTTTGTTGCTCATGTGATGCTGTGAGGCAGAGGGTCAATATAATGCAGACATAGAAAATCTGTATTCCTTCTCCATTGTAATAAAGAGGATTGGAGTGAATTATCTACTGGAACTTACAAATACTGAGAAAATACTATGCGGCATTTATGTAGTGCCAGTACTTTGTGACATTCTCTTTCACCAAAGGCCATGTGTGTAATGATTCCCCTGTCACCACTGGGACAACACTGTGGCACAAAATGTCTGGTTTAGGGTCACATAGCAAATCAGTGCCAAAATGGGGGATGGAACCCTAATATCCTGGTACCAGGAAATGTTTACAAGTCCATACTAAGTTTGTTAGTTAGTTAGTTTGTTTACTTCTATGGGGGAAAAATCTGTGCATCAAAGTTTCAGGTGGTATGGAAAATTTAGAAGTAATACCTCTTCCTTTCAGCATGTCATTCAGATTTTGTTGAGTCTAATCCCTCCAGCATCCAGTGTTTTTCACTTTGACTTTAAAAGAAGTAAAGCTCTGTAGATACTTTTCACCCTTTTCTTACATTCAGCTATGAACACTATAATAATAAATGTTTCCAGGCAATTAATATATTGATATGCATTCACAAATAAGCACATCTACTGTGTTTCTCACAAAAAGGAGAACACCTGAGGTAGGGAACCTCAGGTGCAGAACTTGCAGAATTTAAAGCACAGTCAAACCTAATGGCTGCAAATTGTAGCCTAACCTAACACTTTCTTAGTCACAGAATCCTCCCCCTTTTTTTTCTCCTTAAAAGTTTTGCTGTTGCGTCACTGATAAATAACAGCCCTTTGCTCGGTAATATATCCCTTTTTTATTTAAGGTTTTGCCTTCCTACCCATTAAACCTCTCCTCATCAGCATTGCTTTTACTTTTCAGAAACGTATATTCAGTATTATAGGCTAGGAGTTCTTTTGTTTTCCCCCCATAGATGTAAAACCCTGGGGGATTTAAGTATCTACTTGATAGGCTCACACAATCTTAATCAGCCTATAATGGAGCTAATGGCTGTTTGTCATCCTTGGAGATATAAATTTCCTGGTGATGTCTACTGCAGTCAGTACATGAAGTATGCTCTGACTGCCAGCAAGGTCTAATAACCAGGAGAAGGGCAGCCAGCTTCATTAGCGAGCTTGAGACCGTACCGGCTGCTTTTCTGGGGAATTGTGCTTTTTTTGAATACCGAGAGGGAATAATGGATAATACCGGTAAGTGAAATAAAACAGATCTTCATTCTTAGTGGAGCTACGGGGTTCGTTTGTATCCTCTCTCACTTGCTGCAGGAGATGTGTTTCTTTAGCCTTTGTGGCTTCTTCTTTTTAAATGTCCTTTATTAAAGCAAATTTTTGTGTCTAAAACGTGACACACTTAAGTTGTTAACCCTTTATCAGTCTGTTTTTTCTGCTTTAAGTCTGTTTCCTGGAAATGTGAACATAAACTGTAATGTAGGATCTGCCTTTTTAAGGTATTCAGTGTTATTTTGGAACCTATATGCAGGAAATGTGGCAGGAAGGGAAAATGCATGTACTTCAGAGAGAAATATCTCTCACAGTTTGCAATAGGTGTGGATGGGTAACTAATAAAGCTAACAAAAAGTAGATAATGGTTAGCTCCCATCTGTCTTATTTTAAGCTGTCTCTGTTTCCTCTGTATAATTTAGTACATAAAATACTGAATATATTTGCACTTCTTATTTTCTTTGATGTTCCAACTTTAGATCATGCATTTTCATCCTAAATAATGCGCTTCACGGTTTCTAAGGAGGCGCACACATCATTACATCGGTGATGAAATGCATTATTTGCATTTCCCTTTTGCATTACCTTGTATCACAAAAAAGAGCTTTATGGGACAGAGGTTTTGCATGCTGCTTTGACTGCTGTGAAACTTGAGCATGTTGAGATCTCAGGGATTTATTGGTACTAGTGCAATACATATTAGGATACACAATCTGCGGTAGATTCGGTGCCCTTTAAAACCTGCTCAGATCATCACATTTCTCTATTGTTGACCTTAAAAGTGATGATCACCTCTACAGTGCTTGAAAAGATTATCCTACAGTAGATTTCAGTGATTTTCAGGGGCTTGTGGGGGTTTTGGTTTGGTTTTTTTTAATAGTAGAAGCAAAACTCTTGCTTATGCCTGCTAAGGTCAGGTCATTCTCATCTCACGTGTATTGTTATCAACTTCTGTGACAAACAGATAAAGGGCTCTTGATGCTTTAATTTCTATAAAATCCAAGACCAAAAAAAAAGAAGAAAAAAGGAGTTTTTCAAGAATTTAAAATGTAACATCACGGAAATTACATTGCCAGCATCTAAAAGAACTGAAATGGTTCTAGTATACTGCTCATTTTTGGAAAGAAACAAGATTAGCAATGCTCTTTGCACTTGGTGCTTTGGCTAGCTTTTATGGAGCCTAAACATAGTAAATGATAATGACTTTTGTTTGATATTGCATGACGAGGCAGAATTTTCTGCTGGAGGAGAAGGATTCCTGCTCTCTGACACAGAATGCCTGTGGGCAAGAGATACCCTGGCAGGCAGAGCTGCTAATTCCTCCAGGTTTTTACACTCTTCAGCATCAACAACTAATACTATAGAAGTCTTGACAGAGATAACACTTTAATCCAGCTGTAAGAATCTGTTCTGGAATGAGTCACATCTATTTTAAAGGCCAGTTTTGGGGGGAAGAAGAGGGAAGCTGGTGTCTGAAAACCATAGAAACAGATTTTCCTGTGTGTGTTTTTGTTTGGCCTAAGGAAGATTCCAGTTTGGTTGCTGGAAAAAGTTAAAATAAGTAAAGCTTGATGTCTGCACAACTTACCAACTATTCCCAAAGCTTCTTATAACATTAGTTTTCTGAACAACTCCAGATATTTTTTGCCCATGCAGAAACAGTGACTGATGTTTCCAGTTTTTAGCAAACAAGCTATATACCATTAAAATTGGTTAAAATAATCTTTCAGATGACAATTAAAAACTAGCTGTTAAAAACAAAAAGCTCCAACCCAACAACAGATGAATCCAAGCCCTGTTGAAGACATCATGGCAGAGGGTAAGGCTGTGATCCAGTTTCTACTGTGGTTACCAGAGGTCTTCTTGCTGCCTGTAGTCAGCTTGCTCCAAAGCCCCAGTGGCTTTCAGTGTGGCATGGACATGCTCTCTTCTCCAGACAGCTCTTCTGAGCATCCAGCCACTTCCATACTTTGAGCAGTATAGGGAATACATCCATTTCCAAAGAGCCTACAGGGTACTGGGTAAACACAGCCGGGTCTGTAGAGCTATGTTTAGGGCTCCTGATCCCTAACTGGGATGCCAGCATGGGAACTCTGCAGCTGAACACCTCCGTATATCTGGCCTGTGCCCTCTGACTTCTCAGGGATGTGAGAACACCTTTGAAAACCCATGCAGTGTCATCTGGGCACTTATGAGATCAGAGGGGAGCAGGATTATTTGCATCCACAAGCCCAACTGCCTGATTAATTTGCTCTTCAGCAGTCTGCCAATTGAAATGTAAACACACTGATGTATATAAACTGGATACCTGCCCGAATTCTTCCTGAAGTGATGCTATTTCTGGCTGTACTGAGCTGCAGAATATTAGCAAAGCTGCATGTTTTAGCTGCTGGGTGTTAGAAATAACAATTTGGTATCAGCGTCAGTGAATCAGGCCTCTGTTATTAAACTCATCATGCTGCTGAAGAGACTTTCAAAGTCAGACCATGGATAATTGTTGGGCAAAACTCCATCTTATGCTCTGCAGAACAGAAATATCTCTGTAATTCGTCACTCTTCTCTGCCATCATTACAACGATTTTCTGGCCAAAACTGTCATTTAAGAAGTGTTGCTAATAGGTCACCTATGTACACTTTTAGCTGTTATGGCTGATGCCATTTTTTGGGGCTTAGAAACAATGTTTTCATTTAAAAAATCCTTTCCTTTAAGTGTTAGATTGCTTTTATTTTTATTCTGTGTACCAAGACAGCTCCACATAATTGTTGTCTCGTGTGTTCTTTTAAAAGCCTTTCCTGGAATAACAATAAAATATTCATCCATCTGTGTACGGCACAACAGGACAGTTCTAGTTGTATTTTTTGCCTATTTTGGCATCAGCTGTTTGTGACAGGCTGTCTGCAGGTATTCAGCAGCAAGGCTGCCTGCTGCTCTGGGCAGGGGAGGGCAGCCAGCAGCCCCTGCCTGCCTCCACTGGCAGGTCCTGGGCTCCAGCTTTGCTGCACACATCTACTTTGGGCCAAACTCATCAAGCCTGGAGACGGCAGTGATGTAACAAAACTCGTTTAAAAAAAACTAGGAAATTCTGGAACTAACTTGTGGGGGGAAAAAGAGCAAATATAAAAGCAGCAAGAAACTCGCAGTAGCAGGAAGAAAGAAGCTGCAGAAACAGAAGTGCTCCCAAGTGATGCTTTTTGGTGGGGATGTCCTGTAAGAAGGAGTGAGATCAGCAGTATCATTTCCCCCAGAGCTCCTAGTCAGCTGTGTCCTGTTCAGACAGACCTCTCACCTTAAAATGGACTAGTCTTGTACACTCATTCTTACGAAGAAGAATGCCAATGTGATGTGCCAAAGGCTCGGGGGAAGGATCTCATGGGGGTGAATGGCACCATGGTGAGCTCCTCAGTCATGCACACCATACCAGTAGTGAACAAAACCAGGAGGCCTTGTTTCATGTTTCTTGGGGATTTATATGACTTCTTTGCACTTGGAATATTATTTTAGCAGTAATGAGCTATCTGTGGTTAATTGTTACCCTGAATTATGTAGGCTCTGCAGCTGTGGCTCCAGGCTATGCCTTCAAGTAAAAAAATGTGTTCTAAAGGGACTGGAGGTCTTGTCTGTTGAATATCCTATCTCTAAGGAATATCCTGTAGCAACACCAACCTTTATATTTGACCTATAGTGAAACTTAGAGCTTTCCAATGAAGCAAGAGTTTAACTTGAAGCCTGAAATGCTGTGGTATGGGGAGAATAGCAAGTGGTCAATTTAGCCTTCTGTGTGATATCATTGTTCACAGGAAGAGTAAGAGACACAGGAAGCTTTTTGAGGATGGAAATTCCCTTGCTTTTGAAGTGACTGGTCATTTTTATCTTCCTGCAAGTCAATAGGACTTATTTTGCATTCTTTAAATATAAGGCTGCTGGGATTGAATGCTGGTTGCGAATTTGACCTTACAGATGCTTTGTTCTGTCTTACCTGATTTCGAGGCAAACGGGGTGCATCTTTCTAAAACACAGAAGAGAAAGAAAAATAACAGGTAGAGGAACAAAACTTGGAAGTGGACTGCATATTATGATCCTCATCAATTCATAGTGTTCAAACACCTCTAATGTAGCTGAGCCGATCTGTGTGCAGAATTAGGCTAGATAACAATGTCAGTGTGTTGTAATGTTCATTTGTTGCCCTTACAGGGCTCTGAAATCCTTTGGTCGTCTAAGCCTCAAGCTTGTCTGAATTGTCCCTATGAATTTGGAAACCCATTAACACAAAACCACTTGCAATGGAGATGGTGGCACCACAGGTTTGTCAGCCCTTGAGACAATTCCGAACTCCAGCAGCAAAATCAATCATGTCCTTTGTTTTGGTCAAGCTGTTTCAAAACAGCTTCTGTTTTGATCTTTGATGGTACTTTGTCCCTGTTCTCCACGAGTGTGAAGGTTTTTTTAGAGGGTAGACAACAGCACCTCCCTTCTCTCTGTCCCACTCTTGTGCATATATAAATGGGGCTATCCATGATGCCATGTTGACCTTTATTGGGTTTATACGCTGTGCTCCATAGATCAAAAAATGGTTTGCAGATGAACAATAAAATACAAAGCAATAAGCAACTCTTATACTAGACTGTGTATTCTAATTTTTCTCCTATTTGCATCCATGCCCTCAGTTGAAGTGAACACTCTAATGTATCACAGGTCACTGTCTGCTAGAAAGTTGTATTTCTTCTTGTAATTTTAGAATAATATTCATGGCTTATGCCCCTTTACCTAGAAGTTGGATCGGAGTGCTTATAAATCCATGACCTTGGAAAACATTTCTGTGAGCATTAAACTTCCTTGTGATGCTGCTGCTCTCCATTTTATTTTCAATCTGTATACACACAGCCCAGAATGACTATATAGGAACTTGCACTAGGAGTGGCCAAATAGTGTGCAGTACTAAAATGATGGAGCATCTTCTAATGTAGAGATAGTCCACCCACCCTGCTTCAAGTGGCTGTCTTTAGCTAGGAATGCTGTGTTTCCACTGCGCTGGCACACTCCCATGGTATCTTAAGCAATGATTCCAGTTGCTGCAGTACTTCTTACAGAGAAGCATCATGAACTCTAGCTGGTTTGGAGAGATGGTAAAACACCGAATGTACTTACTAATAATTTCTGATTTTTTTTTTTTTCTGATTTTTTTTCTGGTAAAAGCTGGCAAGCATCAAAACATGAGGTGCTGAGTTCATGCCTTATGTTTACATCTGCTGGCTGTGTGGCATTTTTTGGCCAGCTGCCTTCAGACCCCTGTTCTACACTCTGGATCGTCACTGCCACCTATGGTGAAGAAGCAAGTGTTGTGTATGGAAGTAGTAATCCAAGTTTGAGAGGCAGCACCTCCCCATATGCTCCTAGCAAGGGTGAAACCAAAATTGCAGGAGCCAACTATTTTGACAGTACAAGGAAAGGTTGTATTAAGAGGCACTGACAAATATTGTTCCAAGGAAACCAGCCTGTGTTCCAGGGGCTTGAAAGACCCCAAAACTGAGGGGGCTGGAAGTGAGTGGCAAGGGGGAAAGCGAGATTGCATGACCAAAGTGCAGGTGGCTGATAATAAGGATCTAGTCCACTGCTGTTTCATCATCATTCCTTAATTGTGAATCTTTTATGAAATGTAATATTTAATTGTGGGGGGACTTGCAGGGGTATTACTTTAGGCTCAAAAAGTAGACTGGATGGAATTTTACCCAAAAATCCTTCATTTCTCTATTTTTCCCCTTTGTGTCACTATTTAAGCATTTTTAAATTTTCACATAAAATGTTTGTAAGACTTCTTCCTGAAGTATAATTAGAAAATATAAGTAGCTTAGGACTATAAGAGTACCTAGCAACCTTCTCCCAGCAGACAGGAGTAATTCCTGAATAAAGCTGCTGAGTTTGTCTCTAATCACTCTTTCTGGCAAGTGGGGCCCAGCAGTCCCTGGGTGAGCATGGAGGCCTCGAGGCCAAAGTGTCTCCAGCCGGTGCCCTGTGGAAGGCAGAGTGTTGGAGGAGATGGGGCACCTGGATTTGTTATCCTACACCCACGGAGCTGTGTGTGCCTGACTCTGAGCACAGCTCAGCACTAAAAGGAATGTCCCCTTTGCTGCTGGAGATGCAAGAATAAGGAAGCAGCCATATTCACGTGAACAAAACTATCACCTTTACTGAAGATATTGGGGAGACCAAGGCTGATGTGGTTTGTATTTATACCTGTACAGAAGCATCCTCTCCAAGCACCTCGTGGGGGCAGTAGTACCAGCAGAAGGACTTCTTGAAGACCAGGAGTGATGTTTATGGTTGTCTGCTTTCCTCCCAGAGGAGACAAACTTAACTCAGGCTTGTCAGCAATAACGTAGAGTTGCTGGAAACATATGGCTCAAATAATGGACTTGAGTGAAGAGTTAGGTCCCTCCTAACATCCAATTTTCAAATAAAGCAAAAGGCTAGGAGAAAATAAATTGGCCTGGGCCAAATATTTCCTTAATCCTAGTTTGCTCTGCAGCACCGTTTCTATAACGTAGCTATCAGAAATTGCTTATTTCACAACTTATTGTATGGGAAAATCCCTTTAAATGCATTTCTGAAAAGCAACAGAATATTTCATGACAATGATAAAGGCAACCCTATGTCTCTATAGAGAGGCAGACACAGCGGGAGACAATCCCAGAAACAATTCTTTCATCCATGGCTTGGCCATTGCTAGGAGAAGGCGTGCACAGTGTAGTTCCAACACAAATATGATGGCAGCTGGTATTTCCACAGGAGACAAAGTTGTGATCGATTCGTCCTAGCTCCAGCTCCTGCTGACTCACGAGTCCCTTCTGTCTTTCTCGCTGAGACTTGAGTAAGTCCAAAAAACAAGGGGTATTTCATTATGGACGTTTGCCTGGAAACCATGTGGAGAGATGAACTGAAAATATGGCGATCTCAGGCATAAAATTTGTGCTGCTGGAAGCTGTTTATTGACATTTAAACCATAGTTCAGCAAGACTTTGCTATGGCCTTACTGTCAGGGAAAATGGTTTGTTGACGGAGGAAGCCTATGGAGTTCATAAGTGTGACTTTACAAAAAATAAGTTATATATTTTAGCTGCTTTTTTTTGTAGCTCTAGTTGTATGTCTCTTTTTTCTTCTCTTTTCTGTTTCTGTTTTTATTGTTTAATATTATTAAAATAACTAACATGACACATTATTCTGGTTTAATTTCAAGTGAAATTTGGCAACTTCTACTGGTGGGATAAGGTTTAATTGCTCTTGGCATTTTAAAAAGAAATGCAAATGCAAAGATATTAAACTGACAAATTATGACAGCTCACATAACACTTTTTACAATGGATTTTTTCCGTGCATTTTTAATTCCTAGAATAGTCAGCCTTAATACTACCGTATTTACAATAAATCATTATTCTAATGGAGACATTTTGCTCTGTCAGGCAATACACAATCAGCAGTTTTCAATAAAGAATCTGAAAACAGTTTAACATTAATTCTGTGACACAAACTCATAAAATCCAGACAATTTATAAATGGGGCCAATATGCTGCCCTTAAATTGGGATATTAAGAAATAATTAGAACACAGTAAGGGCAGATTGCCAAACGTAACTTTTAAATTCCCTAGTTTGTATCACTTAGCACAGTGATTGTGATGTATTATATGGCTTCTGTAAGGCATAAACATGCATTTCCTATGCAACAGCTTAAGGCACCCACAAGAGGTTGAAGTAGCTGTTTATTTTGGCATGAGAGGCTTCAAGAGGCATAAAGCACCACAGAATTTAGGAACAAGAATGGCTTTGGGGTTGGAAAGGGAAATGGGAAGCCATGGTGGAGTCCGCTTTTCTCAGTTTTTCTACAAAACGCGGCAATGAGGTTTTTGTTTGCTTGTTCTCTGCTGTGGTACCCCAGGAAGGCCATGTGTGCTCTGTGTGACGCCCAGAGGTCCTTGAGGCAGCGCTGAGCATGTTGATACAATGTGGTGCCTTTTCCCCAGCAGACATTACTCTGAGCCCCTGAACAGCATGCTCACATCACCACCGGTGTCTGGACCCAGACTGGTGAGCCAGCTGGGGTTACAGGTGAATCTGGGTCTTCCATCTGCATGGCCTCCAGCTCAGGACACAGCTTTTCTAGTTCTAGCTGGAGGATCTTTGAACATTGTGCTGTTAATTGATGCCTACAGGCCTCAAAGCCTAACCCTGCCCGTGGTTTTGGAGGTGCCATCCATCCTGATGAATTATCTGTCTTATTTAGAAGCTGGAGAAGGTTGCACAGTGCCATGTGAGGGCATCGTGGCAATTTCTGAGGTTATGTAGTCTAGATACTGGGGAAAAATTACTTTTATTTTTTACCTATATGTGGGAGGTTCTAGGGTGAAATTAAATGTGATGAAGCCTTGAGGAAGATTTTAAGGTCCCTGAAGGTGAACAATTCACTTTGTAACATCTAAGGGTGATGAGCAGTGTATTATATTATTTTACTGTCCTCAGAATAATCTAATGTCATTAATGTTCATTGTTTTAGCTGTGAGTGTTGATTGTTCAGCTCAAATACTAGAGGAGATGGAATAGCTCTACACATAGCTCTTCATTTTCACACAAGTTTCTGTCATGTTTGCAAATCCTCAAGTTCTATTGTGTTTATTCTTCAAGACTGTAGCTCAGGGAGCCTGACTGCAAAGAAGAGAGGGAAAGTATAATATTGGCAAAGTAGACATACTGCTCAGCACTATTAGAGTCTTATTTTGAACTGTTAGAGGGGAAAGAGTAGAGTCAGTGTTATTTCCCAAAATCTTCTCCCAGGGAGGAAGAGGAAGGATGATTGTGGGGTCCCCTTCCTCTCTCAGGTGGTAGCCTGCCTACCTCTTTACCCTGAACTGCAGGGGAAGAAGCCAGTAATATGCCATTGAAGCAAAGGTGCAGTTTGCGCAGCTACTGGTTTAGGAGCACTTTTCTGACAGTAGTGTTTTTCCACTGCACTAGAATGCTGTGTGCATCAGGGAAGTCTTGAAGTTTGCCTCTCCCTGCAGTCCCATTGCCTGTCATGACAGAGAAACACTGTTAGCTGGTTTGCTGAATGGCTTGCAAATTTGGGGATCTGAAAGGCTTGGCTGAGGTAAGGATCGCCCTGAGATAAATTCCCTTATAGCTACTTGTAATCACAGCTAGATTTCTTTGGTTTTGTTTTTTTTTTTTTAAGCAATATTTTAAATTCTGAGGGCAAATTCAGCTTTTTTCATCTTGTAGAGCACATGGCTCCCAAGTGTTAAAGTTTATGTACATCTTTCACATGCAGATAGGTTGTGCAGCCATTTCAGAGGAGCACCCTCAGGGTGAACAAGGTGAAGGCAGGAGTCAGAACCCTTCCTTGATCAGCATTTAACCACTTTTGTGTCATTGTTGCTTCTTGCCATGATCTTCTTTTCCTCTGCTCTGCCTTTAAGCTTTTTCCCCAGGGCACTAAGTGATACCTCAAGCAGTAGATCAGACTGCTAAAGGAGAAGAGGCTTGCCACTATGACAGCCAATATGTGCTTCCCTGAAAAGTGCCATGAATAAACCTCTCAGCTCATTGCGGAGAGAGTTGTGTGTGACCTTAGGCTTTCCTTTTCTCTGCTTCTGGCACTCCACACTAGTCATTTACACCTTTGCCTTTTACAGCTTCTCAGGAAGCATCTAAGTGTCCCCAGGACGCAAAAGAGGTGCTTCCCACAGCAAAGCACCTATTGCCTGCTACCGTGTTGGATTGGTCCTGATAATTCCTGTGGTTTCCTTCACTTTCACATTCCCATGCTGGTCTGCATGCTCTGTGTGAACCTGCATCACTGCAGTTTATTTTATTTTATTTTCCTTCTGTCCATTTTCACAGTCACAGTGCATTATGGGCAGAATGAAAGAGGAATAAAAGTATTTTGGTGGTATTAGTAGCTTGGCAACCATAAAGCTTTCCCATGGCTTTGCAGAGGAATTTGGAGTGCTTACATTCTGTGCTTCCCTTTATCGTGCTATGACTGTGCACCAGAGCTCCAGTTCTGCAGCTGATGCCATGAAAGTAGGTTGCTGTGCTCAAATCCAGGGTTTTTCTGAGTCTTTTGAGCTCAGTTCTAGGCCTGGTAAGATAGTGTATGCATTGCTAAATTTAGATTGCTTCCAACAGAAATCATCCATTGGCTGTCTCATACTGTTTGGAAGGGGAAGTAGGGGAGGTCTTAACAGCAGCTTGGTTTCCAGGAACAGAAACAAAATGGTAAGTAAACACTTACCTGTATCAAACTAGGCTTCTTCTCAGCTGAGAGAGAAAGGAAAGTAAATTTTCACACGCCTCATGATTTCCCTCCTTGCCAACTCCATGGTCACACTGGCTTGATCCAAATGTCAGAAATTAGAGGTTCTTTACAACAAGTATGAAAGGACTTCCCACAGCTCAGAAGTGATCCCTAAGTTATTTCAAGTTTTGTTGTGTCAAAGGTGACTAGTCCAAGATATTTACCATCCTTAAGCATATCAACACTTCCACTTTGATCCCATTTTTTACCTCCTATTTCCTTATACTAAATCAAATTCCATTATGTGTTCATTTATAGAACAAGCTGTGTTCTCATGATATTTATGGATGTCTGCATCACGCGCTTTGTGCAGTTCAAGAGACACTGCAAGCACAAAGGAACAAAAATGATTCCCAAGCAAAACAACACACTCCTCAGCACTCGAAGGACTGGATTGCATGAGTGACATTCAGCCACTGCATGGACCCTGTAGAGAGTCTGCAGTGCTGAGAGACTATTGGAGATGGCGTGCTGAGCTAGGTGCATCTTTCCTATATGTATAGGAGGGATGCAGGGATGGTAGGGAGGCAGTGAGGTCCCAGCCTGCTGCAATATGTGTTAGTCTGTCGCAGTGGTGAGTAAGGAGAGCACTACAAAAGAGCTGCAAACAGTTGGCCACACAAAAGCACAGAGCTGATGTTTGTTTTTTAGCCCAGAGATGGAGCTGGCACAGCTTTCTGGCCTTCTGTTTGTGGTCTGGGAAGGCAATGAGTTGTCTGGGCTCAGGAACTCTCTGAAGTTAACCAGGTAAGGTTTACAGTGTACCCCCTTGGTCTCTCTTGGGAGAGAACTGCATACTTTTGAATAAATTGTTATTAATCTGCCTTGCAACAATTTTTAAAGGGAGTAAATGAAGGAGACTCATAAGCATTAGCTAGTGAGTTTGACATCAGTCCCAGCCAAAAATGTGAAACAGATGATACAGGGACTGAGCCAGAAAGAATGAAGAGATTGAATACAAATAATTTCAATTAACATGGATTGGAGGAAAATCAGGTTTGAGGGAAATATTTCATATATCTATCTTGCTGCATTAGAAGATGCTTGTCTTAGTTCAGCTTTGTAGAACCTAAAATGGTACAAAACTAATATGCTATGTATCAGATGGGTTCTTCTGTGACCAAATGCCAGGTTTCTTGGGATTTCTTTGACAATAATTCTTTGGGAATTATTGTCACTCATCAGGAGGTATCCAGCAAGAAATGGTTCTTTGCTCCAGGCTGTATGGTGCTACTGGCACTGACTAGCAAGAAGATTTAAGATTATATTTAGGCAAGAAACCAATGCATTCGGTATGGACAAAGGAAAGGCCACATGATCAGGGGAAAGACTAATTAGATCATAGTTACATACTGGGAGGCTCAGTGTTGAGAGGCAGTGATTTTCAAAAATACTTCCATAATAGCATTATGCTGGAAGCACATGTTTGACTGACAAGCTCTGTTTCAGAGAGCTGAGACACTCTTTATATGTGTTTGCAACGTTGAAAGATGCTGTCTTGCTCTAGCTGGAGCACTAGGATGACTGCTTCTGGGATATTAAGTAATCTCTGGTGTGCCATGTCTTCCTTGAAACACAAAAATCTGAGGAGGATTCTGGAAAGCCTTGCAACTACGCAATATGAGCTACTGTAAAAGAAAATTTCCTAATTCTGAATCTCCTTTGCACCTCACTCTAAAATCTCTTTGAATCTTTCTAACTATAATAATCCTACAAAGAAAATGGTTCCATTGCTTCTTACTGGAAAATACTAAATTGGATCTCTTAGTTCCCACTTATGAATAAATATCACCAAGATGTCTCTGTAGATGTATATGATTCGCAACCATAATATATGTATACATTAACGTGTGTGTATGTGTATATATTAGATTAAAATATTGGCAATGGGTGAAGCTGAATATATTTCAGATTTGAAAAAGGAAGGTGACTATTAAGTAGCACAATTTAAAAACAATACTGCACAACTTACATCAGACAGGCTGCCAAGGAGGCTGGAAATGAGAGATCCCAGGTGTTAGAAAGCCTCCAGCAGGATGCTTCCTAATCAACACTCAGAATTTCTCCTTCCAGTTTTATTAAACGCTTTGTTTCCCCTGGATCTAGCTGCATCTGCCTTAATTGCCACTTGCTGGACACAACAGAACGGCATTGCTGGCTCACACAAGCCTTGGCTATCCTGCCTTCTCAGCAGCAAAAAAGCCTGTTGAAATAACGCCCATTGTACTGTTTTTCAGTGCACAGGTAGTTAAATGGAAGATGTTTAGTTCTTTCTCATCACCCCAGAGTCAGCATCAGCCAGAGATCCTGTACAAAGCTTTAACTCACGTTTCTTTTAAGTGGTAAGTACTTGCGAGAGGGGCAGGTGGGAATCAGCCAGAACCAATTAAGTCATTTACATCCACTCACACCCATGGAGGGGCAGATTCTGGCATTATTCCAGCATCTCAGAAATCAGGCACCATCCTCGTTTCTCAGTGTTGCTCTCAGCCCAGCAACGTAGCTGAACTCTTACATGGCTGCAGTGATTAAACACTGCCTGAGTGTTACTCCTACTAGGAAGGTTTCACTGGCTAAACCTGGCTTTTAGGAGGCAAGTTACTGGTGCTGCTCTTCATGCTGCAGGACAACACTTTCCAGTCTTACTACCATTGCTTTATTCAGGTGCTGTGGCTTTATCCAGTGTACTCCAGGGAGAGAAAGTGTTCTTAATTTTTTTTTTTAATCAAGTAGTTTAAATAATGTCCTTCAGTTTTGATGTCATTCTTTGTGTGGCAGCTAAGAATTCTACACCACAGGGCACCCCTGCCAGAAGAGGCCTCCTGGGAGAAGAGCTGGAGGCGGCAGAGCGGGTTGTGGTGAGGCTGAACGCTGTCGTTGGAGCATGCAGACAGAGTCTGCAAACTCCACAGTGCCTAAAATAACAAGCAGTTCATTAAGCCTTAAATAGACTATGTGTGTGATAATACAGCCTGCTGATGAGGGCCCTCATCTGTCCTACTCTGCACCTACTTAAAATGCAGAAGTCCTTGTTTTTTGTTTTTGGAAGGAGGACTAGAAAAAAGAGCCGAGCCTTGTGCCACTGTGTTAACACTACTTTATTCTCCATGCAAAAACACCACCAGTGTTTCCCTAAAATCCCAGCTGTCAGGACAAAAGTCCTCAAATACTGGTAATGTACCAGCAAAAAGATTAGGTTATTTCTGTCATTGGAAGGTCAGAGAAGCAGGAATTAATCCCTTCAGGCAGAAAACAAGATTGAGTCAAGAACCACCTCCCCCCAAACTGTTCTGCGTCCTGCCCAAACTACTGTGTGGATGGACAGAAAGGGTTCTCTCCATCTAAATGCTGGTGTTGTGTGGGATTTAGTTTGTAAATAGAGCCTCTGTAACACAGATGTCAGGCAGCCTCACTACCCAGTACTATGGTATCTAAGCTCATCTCTTGGGAATGGGGACCCTAGGAGAGAGGATAAGCATTTTCCCCAAACATGCCTTCTTTGGACAGCCCCATGTCCCTTGAAAAGGCAAAGGCTCCTCAACAAGCAGTCTTCAGGCTGCTTTCCAAGACTCTTCAAAAGGGACTGGGCACCATTTCTCCACCAGTGTGAGTGCTAGCAGGGCACTGCTGTGGTGCAGACAGCTATGGTGGTGCTTCCAGAGGGACATTTAGTAACCAGGGATGAAAGCTCCAGTGCGCAGGTAATTCTGGTGCCTGCCTCCTGTGAAGGAGGGGGCTGAGGACTGTGGAACTCAGAGTTTGTGGATCCAAGCACATTTCAGTTAAAGGAAATGATTTCTCACAGAGCTATCTTGTTACCTCTGGATTATTCCTGTAGCAGATCTGTTTGCTGGGTACTGTGGGGTACTCAAATATTGCCATGGGGAGGAGCCTGAGGTTTGCTTTATGCCATAGATGGTCACCTCCCACTGAGCACACTGTTCCAGCTACTCCGTGTCTGCAGGATAAATGTGCTCTTGCTGTACCTTCTTCTCTCCAGGGATGCCACAAATGGCAGCAAAGACTGACCATGGTGGAAACATCCACCACACACAACATGTGCATTCTTCATAGCAGAGGGAATGGGAGTCAAGGAGTCAGCTTGGGGCGCAGGCTTTTCTTGTAACCTTTTGCTCACATTCACAAACAATGCCCTATTGTGATGTTGTTTCCTGCAGATTATTCTCATAACCACTGAGCAGTGAAGCATGAGCATGCGTTCAGGTTTCTTAGATTGAATTCTAATGTAATAAAACGTTCCAGCTTTCTAAGGGTTGATAAAAATGCATGAGAAAGAGAACTGGATAAGATGGAGCACATGGAATTTTGTTGTAACTCTCAAAACTTGGAAACTTCCTGGAAGAAATGGATTTTATACCTGAGGACACATGATATTTGCTTTCTTTTCTGCTGTTTTATGACTTGGCAATTATATTGATACATCTGTTCTCTAAAAATGCATAGCCTGATGTTGGTAGTAGAGCTTTCCTAAAGGCTTGATTGTAATAATCATGGGGGTAGGGCTTTCCATGTGTGTGAAAAATACACAGCCCAGGGCCTTGCATGGTATTTGAGCCAGTACAAATGCTGATCAAGTGCCTTGCCAGGGAAAACAAGGAGTCCCAGAGCTCCTGTGTGGCTGCTTCATTGCACATGTGCTTAAGCACTAGAGCTATTTACTGCACCAGCAAATTTGTAATATATATTAGGTATAAAAGTTATTGTCAGTGAAATACCTTGTAGTGACTAGAGTGAAACAGCACAAAAGAGGAGCAGAATGATGACTTTAAGCAGTTCAGTACCAGGCTGTTGGCAGCAGACTCGTGATGTGTGCATGGAAATGTTCTGTCTGTGGAGAAGGTCATACTCTCCACATGCTGGGTTATCTTTTGGCCTTTAGACTGACTCAGCTTTTAGCGAGCAATTACCTGAGAGGTAAATAATGTTGTGTCATTTGAAACAGTCTTCAGTCAGACAAATCATGTGCAGTGTAAAAATTAACACATGCACAAGTCTAAAACAACTTCAGAAAATGAATGGATTTTTCTCAATAAGGTGTTATGGTCCATTAGTTAACCAATGCTGTTAGACACCTTATACAAACAAAACAGGCCTTGCATGAATTGTGGATACAGTTATCTCATATTAGTTAATTTTATGGGCCAAAATATTTATAAAACCACCTAATATTTATCATACCATAAGGAAATGCCAGATTTTAATAGGTTGCTAGCACCATACTAATTTAATAACACTACTAGTTTTATTAAAGTGTTTCATCTACTAGTTTAATAACAAAATACCTTAAAAAGCAGAATTTTTTTCTATTAGACTGTTAAATAGACATCTTTGATTAGTCTTCCCTTCTATACCTCTTACAGTCCATAGATTTGAACTGCAGGAGGCCTAGCTGCTGAAACTCCTATTCAGACTTCTAAAAATTTCATAGGATTAATAGGATGGCTTAGCACAAACATCTATGCACTGAGAAAGTTTTCAGTGATGCTGGCCACGCAGGAAAATTAGAGCATTTTCACCTGGGTCAGAATGCAACTGGCTTGCATCCGTTTCACATATCATACATGGTTATATGCATAATTGTAAAGACATTCACTTTCTGAATTGTTTTACTTACACATGGCCTGCCTTGTGAGGCCAGAAGTTAGAACTGAATGCTGAGCAAGGGTTAACTCTCTGTACCTTTAAAAAAATTGATTTTTATTAGCTTGAGCTACCAGGATCTGACCCCTGACAATGTAATGTTATTTTAACCACACTTTGTCTTGAATTGAATGGAAGTCTGCCTGGATCCAGACGTAATATCCCACGCTGGGACATTGGGCTCCTGTGAAATTCAGCTGCACAAAATGAAGGTGGCCCTATTTCATCCCTTAACCAAAAGGTGATCTCTTGTAAGGGCTTCTCTAGAGAGGAAGAAGCATTTTCTCTGTATACAATATTAAAAAACCTAAAAAGTGCTCTGTGCTTTCCTCAAATGTTAATTCTGCTGCACTGCACTCTGATTTATGTTCAGCATGTCAGGATAATGGGGGTGGAAAGCACGGGACACCCTTCTTGGTCACATAAATACATTGTAAAACATTCTGAAAGTTTTCAGTCTGTCTCCAGCAATGGACCATTAAATAAGAGGAATAAACATAGAAGGGACCATCGACCCGACCTCTGCATAATTTACTGTATGACTGCCAGCTACATTCACAGATTTACAGGCACTGGGTTTTATCACCATGTGTGAGTCAAGGTTGTGGTTCATAATTACTGTGCAGTTCACGGGAAAACTCTGAAGACATCTTGTGTTGTATTTTAGTAGTTTAAGTGAGTGGGATCTGTGCTTGAGAATTCTTAGGAACACCCCTCATCCTGCTCCATCACCTGCGTAGGTGAAACTTTATATAGACTTCTGCTTACTGATTTTGGGGGAAAACAACTATTTACTGTGGCACACAGCTAACATACAAGGAAACGTCTCAGATTTTCTGGAAAGGGTAACTGTTTAAAAAGAGAAATGGAGTGGGTGTAGGTGTCTTATATAGGGTTTATTTTTTTTTTTTTCACCAGCTAGCACAGTTCTCCAAGTGACTTTACAGAAAATACTGAAGCAGAATGACAAGTTGGATTTTGTGGGTCATACCCCACAACCAAAGGTATTTGCTTTCCATCCAGAGAGCCCAGTACATGCTACTTGCAGTGCACATGAAAGCACTTCTGCGTGGCATGGGGCTGCGCATTGCACCCATATGAGGTTTGAGAGGGAGCTTGGCATTGCCGCTGGGGACTGCAGAGGAGGCAATAAGAGCTCCCCAAGTAGGTAATGTTTTCAGAAATGTGTATTTTCTTCCTTTCACAAGGGGTCTTCTTGGGCTAATTTTTCTAGAGTCAAATATTTCCAAAAGGCACTCCAAAATTAAGTCCTTTTTCTCCCAGTGACATACTGGTAAAAGTCTTGTTACTGGCTCTCCCACATCAGCTTTGCTGCTTCTATACTGGAATGTAATTCATTGAGCCACAGAACCATGAAAACTTCTGAAGTACTATTTCTTTTAAATGGATTTTCCTTACAGAGAAGCTATCTTCCTGGGCACTTCTTCTGTCAGCCCAATTTAATTGGATTGTAGCTTAAAACAATAATATTACATTTACATTTGCTTTAAAAGTCTCTGCATTTTTCCCCCTGCAAACCATCTGGCTTTAATGTTGCTGAATTTTAATTTAATGAAATTTGTTCATTTGAACTAACTAAATGTGCTGCATTAATGAGCTGCTGTATTTAAAAAGTAGTGAGAAAAAAAGTGTAATTGTGATGTTTAGTCTTGGTAAAAGCACTTTTCCCAAGAACCACTCCTGCATCATTTCATTTAATTATTTTAGTTTCCTTTTGTGTGGGTTTGCAACTGAATGAACCTGAAATAAATAAGGACAAAAAAGACCCCAGGACTAGCATGGTTAAAGCATGCTGGTTCCCCTGGCCACCAGCAAATCAATGAATGACACACAAGGATTTAAATAGCAAAATGAGACTCACAGACTGACACTTGATTTCTACAGTCACCATGTAAAGATCAAATGCCACGCATACAGGAGGAGCTGGAGGCAAAGCTCACCAGGTTTTCTGCCTCGTTAAAGCAGCCCTTGCCAGGGAGATGCTAACAGGTTACCAGATATGAATTCTGCTACAGTACAATGGCAAGGGTACAAAAGCTGACCCTTTTTAGCCCTCCCCATACACAGGCATGCACACTTGGTCGTATGGAAGCTGGAAAGGGGTGATATGTTTCCCAATATCAGGCATGGCTTTAGAAACAAGTGGTGTGCAAAACCTATTACAAAGACAGCTACCTCCAGTCAGGAGAACAAAAGCAGCTGATACTGAAGGTTCAAAACCAAATCCTAAACAACTGCTTGGGAGGGGAGCGAGGTGCGTGGTGTGCATGTTAGCATAAAATTGGATCTGATGGTTTCTTTGAATCAGTCACACCTTTCTGACATTGCCACTTAAAGCACAAGGCCCAGCCACCAAGGCCGACGCCCACAGAACACATTCCTGTTTGGGAGGTGTTATGAATCCCTGGCAGAGCAGGGTAGCCGTAGCTCTGCCAGCCCTGCTTGCTTGCCTGTGGCTGCTCTTTGTGAACCCTGTGGATCCTCCTTACGAGGAGCCTTGTGGAGAGCTGTGCCAGGCAGAGAAGAAACAGCCTCAGCCAGTGCTCTGCTAGGGCTGGTGTGTCTCTGCAGCCATCCAGACCATGACAGAGCCAGCAGTGAGGGGACATCACTTTCCTGTTCTGGGGAATACACATGGAAAGTTAGATGCTCCACCAGCCCCACTGCTGGGAAAAATGTCAATTAGTGTTTGCATTTTATTGAGAGGTAAGAACTGTGAGCAAAAGCCTCAAATCTGCAGGAAAGACAGTCTGCACAAATGCAGGAGATTTATTGTACACCTTTGATTTGAACACTTGTAACTGGCTGTGGGCTTCCTTACAGATCAGTAAAGATGTAGGCCAAGCACCACAGCTGTAATCATGGTAGGTGCAAAAAGAATCACAAAACAGCTTGGGCTGGAAGGGACCTCTGAAAGGTTATCTAGTCTAACCTCCCTGCAATGAGCGGGGACATATTCAGCTATATCAGGTTGCTCAGAGCTCTGTCCAACCTTAAATATTTCCCTGGATGGGACATCTACCAGTTCTCTGGGCTACCTACTCCAGTGTCTCACCACCCTTATAATGAAGGATTTCCTCGTGATACATAATTGAAACCTACTTCCTTTCACATTCAAGCCATTTCCCCCTTGTCTTCTCTCCACATGCCCTTGTAAAAAGTCCCTCTCCAGCTCTTCTGTAGGCCCCCTTTACATACTGGAAGGTGCTATAAGGTCTCCCTGAACCTTCTCTTTTCCAGGCTGAAGAACCCCAGCTCTTTCAGCCTGTCTTCACAGGAGAGGAACTCCATTCCTCTAATTATCTCCACGGTCCTCCTCTGGACTTGCTCAAACAGGTCCATGTCTTTCATGTGCTGAGGACCCCAGAGGGAGTCACAATAACCCAGGTGGGGTCTCACCAGAGCAGACTAAGAGGATTTTCCATGGCAGAAAACTGCCCAGGGCCAGGCCAACACTTTTGGGGTGTCTGGAAGAAGCAGACCAAAGATAACAGAAAGAGTCTGCCAATGAGAAGTACAGCTGAGCAGGATGCCCTCACACCTTTTGTAGCACACTCCTCATCCCATCACCCCAAATGAAACATGGAAATCATACCTTAGGTGCTCACACACTACAATAATAGATGCTGCACAAGTGCTGCAGATGGAAAGTGGATATTGGCTCAATATTTGCAAAATGGGAATAATAAGCCTGGTCTTGCAGAAAACTTTTTGGCAAGCGTAGTGCAGGAAAGAATGTCCACCACCAGCTCTTTATTCTGTTACTCTGCAAACACTGATGAATTAAGTGTACAGTGTCTTGCTGTGAAGAATAAGTGGAACAGACATGGGGAGATGTCTGACATATATTTTGAGGTGTATTTAGTATTGTAGTGCTTCCGGATTCCACTAGCATGCTAGGGGTTTTGGCTTTAAACCAATGTTTGCATCAGTACCATGTGTCTCTGGAACAGCAGTGCTTACTTTAGAGCTGGCTATGAAAATAGTTTCCATTATAACCCCTTGTTTTCACATGCTTCTTTTATTTTATTTTGAAAATCCTCTTTTGAGTCAAAAATTTCCATCTGTATCTTTGCCAAAAGGTGAAGTTTTTCCCCCTTCTTTTTCTTCAGCTTGGAGGGAGAATCTTTCAGATGTTTTTGAGTCATGAGAGAGTGGAAAAAATGCATTTTCCCAGTAGGATAAAAAAAAAAGTTCACATTTTCATAGTAGTAGAAATATACAGGCAAAGGAAACTGAAGGCTGAAACTTGCATTTTGGTCCAGATACTTCTGTAGTAAGCCAGCTTCATAGGGAAGGACTTTGATTTGCCAAAGGCAGAGATTACTCTGATTTTTGGCAGTAAATCAGGCATGGGTCCAGGTTAGAAACTTTGCTGGCATTTAGGGTATTGTTCAAGGTAGTGTCTTTACAGCTGGCCATTTAAAAAGAAAAGAGCCATTCCCCTGTGGACTTCTGCCCTTCAGAGCTAATTATAGTCCAGCAATACATTTAAATTCATTCTGAAATCTAATTGAATGGAGAGGAACTAGAAGAACACAGGTGCCAAACTTTTTCGAAACTTTTTCTCAATTCTCACTCAAGCCAGCAAGAGCAAATGGATGTTGTTGAAGTCAAGGGCAGGCTCATGCACTTCAAAAGGGCCAAAGGGCATGATAAGGTATGTACACACAACTGGGTTGAGCAAATGAGAAACTTCATTCAGTATGCCTGCCAAATTTTTTGTTGGATGTCTTTTCCCCTTCACATAGGCTAGAAAGCATCAGTTCAGAGCTCTGCTGTGCTATGTGTAATTATGCTGAATCGGTTAATAAACAGAAAAGAAAAATGGAAAAGGGTAGGGAAATGGAAATGGAAAGGGAAAGGGAAAGGGAAAGGGAAAGGGAAAGGGAAAAGGTGGGCATCTAACCATCATGCTGATGAGTGATCCTGCACCCCTGTGCTGCTTTCTATTACTGTTTTTTTCCTGGTGGAGTGGTAGTGGATACACTACTGCTAAGTCCCCTCCATGTGTTCTAGAAAATACACAAGATCTGAATAACTTGGGGGCTAATGACACTGTTGTGACCTTCAGTTTCATATTTTCTGGCTCTTTTGAAACTTTAACTATGCAGCCTGCACATTTCATTAAACCTTTTGCTTCCTATCATTCAAAACCTGCTCCAAGTGTACATACGTTTGGCAAAGGCTTCCAAATGAAGTGTTTATTTTGCTTCGGTGCCAAAAAGCAGTGATTCATTAAGGAGCTTGGAAACATAGAGGGAAAGCTGCAGCCAGCAACCACCACACATGCCCTGAAGAGCAGAAAGCTGTGTTTTTCTAAGGAAAATGGTTAGTGCAGCTGACCCGTATCATGACTGCCTTCTCTGAAGTGAGGAGGTACTGCTGGATGAGCTGGAGAGCACAGAAGTTCTCCTGGATAACCAGGCTTTGCTGCAGGAGCCAGAAGGCAGCCAGAGGCTGTTGTTAAGCCCAGATGGGTGAGAGAAAAAATGCCTAAGGGGAATTAGTCCAGCTGGTAGGATCTTTTCCTTGAAATTATGAATTTGGGAACTCCAGTACTGTTCCACTGCTATGGTGAACACAATGAAAGGTGCAACAGGACTTGGGAGGAGGTGGAGGAGGAAAGGTGGTGACCTGCAGTAAGAATGGGACTCCAGCTGCCTGTGGCTGCACTACTTCATTTTCCTGCTGGGGACACGCCAGCTTGTAAAGGGGCCTGTTCATTCTGTTTATTGTAGCTACTGATACAAACTTTAACTGCAGCTAAAGCCTTTGAAAACCTGGCAGAAACCTGACTATTGAGGAACTCTACACTCCAATGTGTCATTGTTACGCCACTGTTTTCTTCTTCCCCAGTGGCTTGAACTAGGACAGGCAGAATGCTATTTATAATTTCTAATGTAGTCCTTTTTTGTCTTTCATCATAAATCTGGAACCCTGGACAAAATTGATATCTGGTGACAAACACACTGTTGATTGGAAAATGTCTGGTGGTTATTTTCTGGCTGGAAAGGAAATTCTGTCCCATGGTGTCACAATGCTGCCACTGCAGCCACACAACAGGAGGTACTTGGGATCTAGGTGTCAGTATGAGGCACGAAGGAAATGATCATGAATGAAAAGCATTAACATCAATAGTTCTTGCAATTAACAGACATAAACATGTAGAAGAGTTTTAGAAAATTCAAGATTTAAAATTCAAACCAGGACTGTGGCATTTAAATTAGTAAGTGTTAGGATGTGGCCTTACATACTTTGGGTCATATGTCATGTCACCTACTGGTAAGTGTTTCACTTGTTTTTCAGGAATATCTCATTTAGGCTTAGGGACATAATGTGATCCAGTATTCCAGTTCCCCTTGGTGCTTTAAACAAAGACAGAAGGTAGCTTTTTCCAGCATCAGATGAACACTACTTAGCCCTTCTTACAAGAAGAAGGCAAGATCCTTATCCTGAAGAACAGACATTTCTTATAGCATATTAGTTTTCAGTAAATTTAAATTTAAAAACTCCAGCTCTTAGGGTCATATGGGTCTGATTAATCAGAGGCTGAATCTCTTTTTTTTTCATTTTCATATTGTTACACAAGTAGTTCACCAAAATCTGCATTACACCACTTCTCCTACTTATATCAGAAGTCTTTAGGCAGCTGATAATTTTTAAAACAACAGATATGAAAGAAATAGTACTCCAAATAATTAGTGACATACTCTGTGAGGAAATGAAAGTTTCTGCATAGGCCAGGCTTGAAGAAGCAAAGCAAGAGAACTGACTCCAGATCATCACAAGCAAAGTAAACATAAACAACAACTGTGAGATGGAGGGAAAAATCAAAAATCTCAGAGGGATACAAAGTTTTAGAACTTGCCTTTAAGGAACATTAGGGAAAGGAAACACCTTTGAACGATGTTGTGGAACAGAATTGGCTGGTGATGAAGCACATAGAAATTGAAATGTAGGAAGAAAGCACAGTGGGGGTGTAGGGCAGTTTCTGAAGCTGAGGAATATGCACAGGAGAGAAATAGATCTGCTCTCTGTGACTCACTAAATATTTGTGTTGGGACCATTTTCTTTCTATTTTCTGCCTTTCAGCCACACACAGTATGTAAATTACTTTAAAAGTCTAGTGTGTACAGTACCACAGAAATTGCAAACAACTATTAAAATTACAACGGAGATTTTTCAACATACTTGCAAATGTTCAAGTCTGTAGAAGTCATTCCTAGAAGAACTTGCGAAGCAGTTACTTAATATAGGAAAGAGCAATGTTAAGTTACAGATCAGATGATAAAACCACACAAGTAGATCCATAAGCATTCATTACTAACCACTTAAAACCATATTTATGTGTTTTTATGCAAGTTTCCTCTAGGCACAGGTAAAACCCCTGAGTCAGAGAGCACAAAGAGAGGCTCACGGCTGAGGGCACCTAGCACACAGCCTGGGTAATAAATTATTGAACTCCTGTTGCCATGAATTGTTTACCTGCTTCTCAGTGTTCAAAACTGGCTTGCAAACTGTTACGGTGAATAATTCAGAGTAGCAAACAGGTTTGCAAGTGCAGAACCTATCTGCAGATAATTTGTGAGCAGAAAGAAAACCTCTCTGTGCCAAATCACCAGGAATGAGTTTGCCCAGCTGTGCTGCTCTTCCTGCCAGTGATGGCAAAGAGCTAGTAAGGATAAATAAGAACAGACATGGATAAATAAGAACAGACATTGAAACAGGAGTTGAGATCATCTGTATACTAAACAAGTCTGAGCCCTTTGGATCTTCCATAGGTAACAGCCTTCCACTAGCCATCACCCAATGCAATCTGAATGTGAACAAGAAAATCCCATCCAAGAAATTTTTGCTATACGTTTTAATCAGAATAACCCTCATTTTCATATTAACTCCTGTGATCCAAAGTTTTGAACCTCTAGCTTCCAAATTTAGAGACTGAACTACAGAAGCGCCTCTCAGTTCTCTTGCCTTCCATTCTACTGTGTAGACAATATGTGCAATGGGTTTTTTTGGTGGGAGGAAGACTAGTGAGCATTCAAAAAAAAAATAGCCCCTTTTTAAAGCAAGATTTCAAGTTCTTTTTTTTTTTTTTTGCCTTATACTTCGGCACTGAAAATGGGAGGTGACACTGGTGAAGACATAGCATTGCTAAGCCCTTAAAAGTAAAAAAAGGACACATAAAAGTATTTTAAAATATTTTCAGATGAGAGAATAATCTAAGGTTATTGTAAAAGTCCCTGGTTATTAAAAGGATATAGCCTAAATTCCCAATACAATGTCAGGATAATCCATGGATATGGCCCATGATTTTATTTTGACAGTGCCTGTTCAAGAACTCTATTCAGTTTCACAGAAAACAGAACTAGCTTTCTGCTCAACCACAGCTGTTTCAGTCTCAAGCAAAGAGATTGTGATAGTACTCTCCCCAAACTCTTCCCTGTAATAACTCTGCAGTTCTCTACAGGCAGGTACAAATTCAATGTCATTGTTAGAAACCTTAGTGTGACTGTGACTAAAAAAATTACCTAGCTTCTTGCTCATGTTTGCTCATGCCGTAACCTTTGCTCATGCCATAACCTTTGCTTTTCTCGTTGTATCGTTCAGCTCTGCAGCCTGCCTGACACTGTGCTGCTCATCTTCCAGCAGTTCTGCACACTGGCAGGAGGGGTGAGTGGGTGGACCACATCAGAAACGACCTGTTTGGATCATTTCTGTTCTGGACTCAGTGCCATCCTCTTGGTTTTTCTTAATAAGCACCTGGATAATAGTATTTTCCTGTTACAAAGTTGAGCCTGTTTGCCAGTCCTGCATTACCTAAATTCTGGGATTAAATGTGATAGCCCCTTCTTAAAGCTTCTGTTATATTTAGGGTCATACATTAATCTAAGTAGCTGAGGGAATAATAATACAATTTCACCTTTCTAAAATGCCTCTTTACATGAGCCTACAGAACTGTAAAGACTGGGCAACAGCACCCTACAAGTTGTAGGTAATCTATTGCCATCTACCATCACAGTATAGTAAACACACTGAAATAGAGCTGTCTTTGAAGCTTTAGTGAAGAGAAGGAATTTGCTCTTTGATATGTGTGATAGATTATTGTGTGCATTATTTCATTCTGACTTTGGAAACCTTTGGAAGTTTTACATCATTTTCCACAAAGAGATCTCGTATCAGCCATTTCGACAAGCGAGATATTCTAGCTTTATGAACACTTCTGAAATCCATGAAGAAGCTATTTTTTTCCCTTTTGGTGGAATATTTCAGTTCTTGAGGGTCAGTAGAGTGCCTCTTTAAGAGCAGTCACTACAGTACTCAACACAATAGCTTTGTACAAGAAGAGAAGGGCTGTGTGTGTCGCATGAAGCAATCAGATCTTATTACTCACACTGAAATCTCAAATCGAACTGGGACACAGGTTCCAGGAAACCCATTGATGCTGCTAAGTCAAAACAGTCTGGCATGACTTATTGGCACCTCTTACACCCATCAGCTGAACCTGTGCTTCCCTACCTGAGAGAAGACACACCCATATTTTAGTGTGTTCTTGCAGAATTTCCTTAAGTACAAGACTAGCTCTGGATAAAATGGTCATGGAAATTTTAATCCTGAAATTCTCACTTTAATCTTCCCCTGCCTGTTTTTGTGTTGCTTGCAACTGTGTATTTCCAGAAACCTCAGGAAAATTACAGAAAGCTGCAATACTGCAAAATGCCAAGCAGTCTGTTTGTAAGTCTTATCCTCTTTGTTGTTCAGATGCAAAGTGGAATATACATCCTATGATATCATAAGGTCATCTGCATTCTAAAAAAAAAAATATATATATACCCAATAAAAGTGTATTTCACTTATGTAACTGAAATCTCAAATTTCTGCTAGAATCACTTGCTATAGAACACTATCATATCCTTAAACTTTTAGCTGTTCTACATGGCAACTATCAACATGGCAAGAAACTTACTGCAGAGATGAGAACAGCTCTATCATACTGCAGAATAAAAGTCCACAGACAACCAAATATTAAACTTATGTTGTGTGGATGCTCATATATGAATGTCAGTAGGGTGTTAGAATCCCTTCTGTGTGGAGGCAATTACATAAATATAGCTCTACGTATTATATTTCTCTCTAAGAGAAATGTAATATACCTTTCAACAGCCCAGTTTCCCTTTCAATTCATAGAAAAGAAAGTTGCCACCATCAGTTAACTTTGGAAGAAAATACCAAAAACAAACACAACAACTAAACTAAAAGAAATTGGTAACTACTTCAATTATATGAAGGATGTGGTAACTAAATTTCATTTCTTTAGCTCACAAATTGACCTTGAGGACTTTATTACTTCACGTGAATCATTGCAGACAGATGGTATATACTTTTGCATTGTAAACTGGGCTTTTACGCAGGAGGGGAACACAATTTCCTTTGATAAAATTAATGAGATTCACCAGAGGCAAACAGGAACACTTTTATGTTCCTGCTTACAAGTGACTCCAAAGAGGTAACTCGAGTTTCTCAAAACAAACCTTTCAAAATAATTTTTTGAGGTAAGGGAAAAAAAAAACGTGCCAAATTGCATGCAAAAAAAAAAAATCCTGAGAAATTACTGACAGAAGTGGTCTGTTCAGCAAGCTGCCCTTCTGAAAGCCTTTCCTTGGGTTGACAAAGGGACCATTACGCCACCTTACCCTTGGCTCCCACGGCATAATTCAGCCTGGTGTCTCTGTATAAGCCCCACTTGGTCATCTTCAACATCAGGCTTTGTATGAAACCTGGATTTGGGGTTGTCCGACAAAGAGTCTTTCCTTCAGTGCTTGAACATCCAGGACTGTTGCAATGTTGTTCTTTCCTTGCAATGGCACTGTTGAATCAAAATGCAACATGTCTGTCTTTCCCAAGTGCTTTGGCTTTTTTCACACCTTTCGTTGGAGAGCACTTTCTGCAATTTCCATCTCATCTTGTGGATCTCCTCCCACCTATCTCACATCATACAGCATCTTTTTTAGGGACAGACAACAACACTGGATATGGGAGAGGACTTTTTGTCTGATAAAAAGCACAACGATGTAATAGGATTTCTACCTACCTATTTCTATTTGCATACCTGTATGTGCATATCAATCCCTTTTCTACCAGCATTAGCTCACTAGGAGCTCATGTTGAATTTCTCCAAGCTCGTATATGGAATGACTTTCTAAGATACTTTCCTTGGCCCTGTATGTTGTGTTGTTCCATCCTGCAAGTTTGACTGCTTTCTCTTTTCGACCCTACTAAAACTTACTTGTTTGAAAGAGCTGAGTTTATTAAATAGTCCATATAACTCTGTGACTGCCTTTTCCTCATTATCACTCTGTTAATACTTACTCTGTCTAAAACTGCTGCTGGTGGTGATTTATTTAGTCTTTTCAAAACTGTTTGAAATTATACTTCTCTAGATTCCTGACGAAAACACTGAAGAGCCTCCCTGCAGCTCACCAACCAAAACATCCTCATTAAATGCTAGTGCTGCTTGGGCAATTGATCTGCTTTTCATTTAGTTCTTCATCTGTTTGTGCTTTATTAATTTTGTGTTGTCCTCGCTATTTTTTTTTCTTACTAAATCAAGTACCTAGCGGAAGTCTATTACACTCAAGCCTCTGGCAATTTAATGCATAATCATGTAAAATGAGGAAATAAAAGATCTGCTCACCAGGACCTATTTTCTATTTAAAAAAAAGAAAAAAAACAAACCCATGAAGACTAGCAGTAGTTGTTTTCTTCTCTACTCACCATGTATTAGCTGACAACGACAATTTTTCTGCCTACCACGCAGGCAGCAGCTACTTTTTGTGCTCCTTGGTGTGGACCCCACACTAACACAATTCTCCATCTCTTGAAACACCACCACAGTGCCAACACATGCAAAGAACAGCCGGCTAGACATCACTTCAACCCCTCTAGGGTTTCCCTCTAGGATTTCCAGACCACTGAGAAGTAGCAATTTTGGCATGTCTTGCTAATAGGTGTTCTTTAGGTGAGCCTCAAGAGTCCTCCTGTGATGTATTTGCATCTCCCTGCTTATTTCTAGATACTGCATAGTAAGAGCTATTAGGTGCTATGAGTTTTTGGAGGGTTTTAATATTTTTCTCTTTTTTTCTTCTTTTTTCACCACTGGCAACAGTTAGTTGTTTGCTCTAGCATTAAGCTTGTATCACTGCTTAAATTATGCTTATGCTTTAAGGAAAACATATTAATCCTTTGATCCTTTTGCCCTAGTGCTATATGTACAATCTCTATTTCTCCCCATCTTCCCCATGAATTTATCCAATAGATTCTGTCCCTTCTTGTCACCTGTCAGGGCAGAGTGCTGTCCGGATACTGCCGTCTTTGGCTATCTCCTTTCTTTCAAAATTCAAAGTAGTCCAGCGTTCGATGATGTGCCTGTGAGTGTGTCAAAGGCCGGGCACGTTTCCAGAGCTCACTCACAGCCAAAGGAGCCTGTAAGGATGCCATGCCCTGCCTGGGCACTGCTGCTCCACTCGTGACGGCAGCGCAGCCCTGCAAACTGCTCCCAGCACTGAAGCACCCCAAGCAGGGCGATGGGATCGCTCCCGGCCGCTGCCCCAAGTTCCCGCTGAACCTTCAGAGGGGATGAGAAGGGGAGGGAATAACTCCGTGTCTGGACTAACGTTTGGGAGCAGGGCGGGGGTAGGCAGGGACCGAGACGCCAGCAGGGCGGGGAGCCTCCTCAGTTGAGCACCGTCCTTCCCAAACTCCGCGTAACTAAGCGGGGAGTTCTCTCTTTGATTTTTTTTTTTTTTTTTTAATTAAAGCCCCCTGCGGGCGGGGCCTGGGCGGGGCCGGGGCGGGGCGGGCCGGGGGCGGAGGGGCCGCGGCGGCGGCCGGGCAGCTCGGCGGGATGACAGGCAGCCGGCGGCCCGCAGCCGGAGCAGCAGCCCCCCGCCCGCCGGCGGGGAGCGCGGGCCCGGCCAGCCCCGGCATGTGCCCCCGGCAGCACCGGCGGGCGGCGTGAGCGCCTCCCGGCCGAGCCATGGGCCAGACCTCGGTCTCTACGCTGCCCGAGCCGGCCGGCGGTGAGTAGCGGGGCGGCGGGGCGGGGGGCTCCCGCGGGGCTCCGCGGCGGCGGCGGAGCGGTGCCCGAGGTCCCGGGGTCGCCGCCGCTCCGTGCCTTGGCATCGCGGCGGGACGGGACGGGACGGGAGGGGATGGGAGGGCAGGGGAGGGGAGGGGGGCCGCTCTCCGCGCTGCCCTGCCCTGCCCGCTCGGCTCGGCTCGGCTCGGCTCGACGGCCCGGGGGCCGAGAGGCTCCGCCGTGCCTCCCACCTCCCCGGGGCTCGGGGCTCCTTCTTTCCCCGTTATTAAATAAATAAGTAGGAAGGCTTCCCCTTCGTAGGGACGGGAAAGGAAAGGAGCTCTGGCACTTCGCCCAGGAGCGCGGCTAGTAACCCGCCCAGCTGGTTGCTTTTAGCTCCAGGACATTTTATGTGTAAGCAGACTGTTGAAAATAAATAAATAGCGTGTGAGTGGAACTGTTTCGGGATTTTTTCCCCCCAGTAAAACAGTCCTGGCTGTTTGCAACTTTTGAAGATGGTACGAGCTGCTTGGGAATGTTGTTTGGAGACATGTTAGGATAACCCGGTGTGTTTTAGTTACTGAAAACCAGCGTGGGTCTCTTCCCGCAATAATAGGATGTAGAATCTAAATTAACTTCAGCGAAGTTTGAAGTTTCCTGCGAAATTCCTGCATGCCTGTTTTTCCTCAATGCCTGTTTCCTTTACATCCATTAAAAAAAATAGAAAATACTTTTGGGGATTTTAATGCTGAAGGCTGAACTTTATCCTTAATTTGCTCGTTGATGTTAATGTGGGAATGTTTTGTTAAATAGGAGACAGTGCAGCAAACTTTCTCTTTTCTCCTTTTATTCTTCTTCATAGCCATTTCAGAGAATAGTTTTAGTATTAACACATAATTTTCAGATGAACTCCATTATATGCCTAGTCACACCATCCCAGTCAAAACCTTGGATAATTTTCTCACCTGTCAAACATTGCATGAAAAAGAAATTGGACCATTTCCAGTAAATGTCACCATCCTGTTGAAGGTTTCACCCAGCAGCCAGTGTGTTTGTTAGAATTGTTTCAAGGTAGGCATCAGGAAACAGATGTAAGGAAACAGATGGACTGGTTAAAAAATTTTGTTAAGCTTCCTGTACAAAAAAAGCAACCAAACTCTTAAGCGCAAAAGTCTATTGTGAGAGCATTTTGCCTTGGGGAAGCCTGTATCTTGACTAAGGATAACTGTGGATGATAATTGGGCTGAATTTCTAGTTTTACCTCAAAGAAAAAAGCCACCGTTGAATTCTTTCCTAGTTGAAACCAGAGTTTTCAATCAGGAGCAGTAAGAGACAGGTATCTGAAGATGTAAGTTACGATGATGCTGCCTAAATACTGCCAATTAAATTTTAGTTATCTTCATTTCAAGAGCCCTGCAGTTTGTGATGAGACAGTGGTAGTGCCTCCGGGAGGTCTCACAGAAGAGTAATTGCAGTGCGCTTTCGGCCCTGTTGAGATTGTTGGGAGGGAACATCCTCAACAAGAAACCATAGGGGCAAGTGGGTTTCTGGGTGGCGTGGATTCTTGGGGGTGCACTCATTTGTTTTCTCTAGTCCGTTTTACTTTTACTGACGTGGTCTGGACACTTAATACATTGTGAAGTTTGGGAGGCCCTGTCCAGCTGCGAGCAGGGCAGGAGAATGACTCCCATTGGTTCCTGTTCCATGGGTTGCCCTTTCGGTGAGCAGGCCTAAAATCTTCGTTGATTTTGGCGTGCCAGCCAGCTACAAGCCATTTAAGTCTTTGACAGCTGCTAGAGATTAGAGTTGAAGGAGATATCTGTCTTGCACACGCAGGGGCTACAAATCTGTTTTAGTGCTACGGAATCAATAGTGCATTCAGATCCCCAGCGAGCCGCACAAAAGCAGCTGTGAGGAGTTGCTTGCCTGTTCGCTCCCTTTTTCCCCAGCCGTGCCAGCCTGGAGGGCTCAGACCCTGCCCTACAATCCCTGCTGTGCCCTGCAGCGCTCAGAGTTGACTCTGTGCAGGGGAGGGCACCACTAATAAATCGCTGTGGGGCCTTCAGATGGACTGGTAAAGTGAACGTGGTTTGAGGTAGCAAACTAAAGTAAAAGACTTTTCCTGAGAGTCACAGAGTGTTAGATGAGATAAAATACATACATAATGCAATACTCAGGATGGAGCTCAACCTGTGTCCTGATGGGTTGGGTTTTTTTTAAGATTTCCTTTAAATTAAAGGTTTTACTCTTAGAAAGAGAAATATATGTTGAAGTACTTAAACAGATCAAGGTTGTAGTGACACTTTCCCATTGGGTTGAGGGCAGGAATGGACCTAATCATAAAATTCGAAAGTCTGTCTCAACTGGGCTAACGTAGACTTGTACTAGATGGATCAGCATGCCTATAAAGAGAGGAAAAATGAGATTTTTTTTTTTTACTCCATTGGAGCTTTCTTTAGCAATACCGTCTTGCTGGAGTTTTCCATCAGCTGCATGTGGGTGGGTGTTGAAGTGTTTTGGACAGGACGATCAGGGCTTTAATCATCTCCCATAACTATGAGTAGTAGATGGGCAGCAAAGCAGGTCGTAGGTTGCCTGGGTGGTGTCCATAGGCAGCTTTTGCTTCTTCAGCTAGGTTACAGCTTTCTAGTAATTTAGATGATTTTTAAAGGTTGTTTGTTATTTGCAATGGTTAAAAAATGTGAACAAACATAAATCGCCACAGGAGCTTGGGAAGACAGTATGGATATGTGGATAAGGAGGAGCACACGTTGTCCTTGTTCATTTTCCTTCCTCTTCTCTGATTTTCCCACGTCTGGCAGGATTTGATTAATGTGCTCTCTCCCCATTTACTGGCTGGAGTTCAGTGCTTTTGGGGGTTATCAACCATCGTGTGCAAAAGCTATCACTTCTACTTTCTGATCTACATCTTATCAAAGGGCAGCAGAGCTGTGCACTCTTTTCAGTTTATTTTTTTTTCCCATTTAGATTTGTTCTTTGGCTGTTCAGTATCAGCCATAGCACAGAGAAACAAACAGTGGAGACATGATCAGCATATTGGGAAGGTAGCATTCGAAAGAAGAACTAGTTAGGTGGCAAAAGATTTTTGTTGTTTCTTGAGTAGCGAGCCGTGTCAAGAATGAAATTTCCAGTAAAAACAGACTTTATTAGTGTTCCTAGGTGTAGGTCAGGCAGCTCAGCATGGAGTGTGGAGTGCAAGCAGAGGGTCTGTGAAGGGGAAGGACAAGTTACAAAGCAAAGGTCTCAGGAAACTCTTGCCCCCCTGGTCAGGGTGCTCATCAGGGCCAGGTGAAGACCGAGGTCAGATCCCTGTGCTGACCTCCTGTGCCAAGTGCATAATCTCTGTGGGGCTGTTTACTCTGGGGTGGGGGGAAGTTCCTCTTGTCACATATGTCTCGTAGACACAGAGCACAAGCTATCTGGCTTGCGTTTCACCCTTTTGCAGACCCACAGTTTTTTTCAAGGGCATGAAAATGTACTTCAACAGCACAGGAAAACCATTTCCCACCCAGCTCCCCCCATGAGATGAAAGCAGTCACTGGTAGGATCCTGTTGTTTGTTGACCTTGGCACTTGGTGAAATGATTCTCATAGGTCAGAAGTGAACATGTTTCTCAGACTGCTCCTTTTCATCTCTCTTGGCTTTATGGGATTTCCTGTTCATGGACAAGGAAACAGCAGCTTCACCTGTGTCTGTGCTGAGGAACCATAATTGTGCTAACTGGGCAACCTTGTTGTAATCCTGAAATGAAATGGAAAACTAATATTTGTTTCAGCACTTCTGGGTGTTGGTAAACAAGCTAATGGGTTATCCATGGAACAATTCCAGAATTTGTCTAGTGAGAGAAGTTATTCCAGTAGTGCTCTGCATTAGTGGCTGCTTGTGAGCTTTACTGAGTGTGCTGTTGTGAAGCAAGCCCTCCTGTTCCTGAGGAGTTGGACATGGAGATGCTCAGCCATAGACTTAAATTCTCATCCCAACTCAGTCCACTATGGCTCTGAACATGCCGAAGAGCCCTCAGAGTAATATTTCTTAACAGGTTTAAAAAGGAAATTGATTTTTCTCCTCTGGCTGTTTTTCCTTTCAAAAGTGGAAGAACTTTGAAACTCATTGCACTTTACAGGAAGACATTTCGAAGCCCTTGCAGGTGCAGTGAGCTACTCCCAACACACCTGTCAGCCAGTCATTTCAGGTTTTGCTGCACTGGAAAGTGTGGAAAGCGGAGCTATTGAGCTGAAATGGTAAATTCCATTTGATGTGAAGCCACAAAGGACATTCTGGGCAGAGAGCCTCATCTTCCATTTTTTTTTTTCCCTGAGATTTGAATTGGTGGGGACTTCAAGGCTGAACCCTCATAAGACTATATTGGGAATCCTATTAATTTCCCTCCCCCCTTTTATGCTTTTGTAAGCTATGCAAGAGTTATAAGTACAATGTAAGGGTATACTGTTTTCATTTGCTGCTAAATTTCTATCCAAAGCTTTTCAGCTTTTTGGGAAACTCTTTCTTCACCTTACCAGTGTTGTCAGATGGGAGTACAGTTGTGACAGTTACAGAATTTGGGTTAATAAGGTATGTAATCTACCTCAGACTTCAGGCTGATTGAGTGGATATTTTGGATACCTAGTCAAAGGTATTAAAAGCCCATGTTTTCAGACAGAATGGGTAGCCATGGAATCGCCTGCTACTAACAGGAACTGCAAGGGTTCTTTTTAAAAGTTGGTGCTTGTGTTTCTTGAGCTGAATATGAAAAGCAATGGCAACTGCTGGGAGCGTAGGTCTCATCATGTTCCCAACACCATGATTCTGATTTTTGCCATTGGTGAGGGTCTGAATGTAAGTGTGGAATGAATCCATTCATACTATTTATAGAAAAAATCATGCACACTTTGAAGTATAGCATGTTTATGGACTATAAAGTGTACGTGCTGCCACATACTCTGTGATCTGCCAGAGCAGAGCGATGCCCCCGCAGCTCCTCAGCTGCAGCAATATCTCACTGCAGAGGAGGCTGCAACCTGAGCCTGCACTCCGGGGCATAGCCGAGAACATGGGTCTCATAGGGACACAGGGGACCAGCAACAGCACGGGGACCACATGTGTGTGAAAACAAAGGTGTAGTGCTCAGCAGGTCCCAGGTCTCCCCTCTTCTCCCTCTGCGGCGGCTTTGCGGATATCCGGGGTTTCTCCTCGTTTAGCTGCCAGGGTACGTGACCTTTCGTGTCAGGCATGCTGGCTGAGATATCTTCATGTGCTGGTGTTTGGTAGCCACTAATCACCTGTTCAAGGCGTTAATCATCAGCTTCCTCATCTGCCACGAGGAGAACGAGAGCTCCTGGGCAGGGGCAGAGCCCTGCTGCCTCTGTGTTTGTGGGGGTTGTCTTCTCGGATGACAACCCTGATACTTCCCCCAGATGAAAAGCTCATGGAAGATCTTGTTTCCTGCTGAGCCCCCTGTGCTAAGCCCCACTGACAACTGATCCCACACTGCTGGATCCCAGCCACCCCTTGGGTCAGTTGTCCTTCCTTCCTAGATCCTCTTCCTTGGCTTTCTTACTGCTCCTGAGTAATATGGTCTTGTCCTTAGGTGGTGTTTCCTGTTACAGTTTTCAAAGTGCTTTCCAGTCCTTTTTATATTATTCCTTCATTTAAATGGAAAAATTTATCTCAAGGAAGCAGGACAGCACCTAAGATGGCCAGAAGAAAACCAAAGAGCTTTCAAATCCTCATCGATGCTCACACCATATCACAGTCCAGCCTATTAAAACCAGAAAAGACTTACATTTTTGTGTCTTTCTTTGTGTTTTTCCTTAAAGTTGTCCTTTATTCGTTTTGGACACTCATACTTTTTGAGATTTAAAACATGTAATGTTGCAGAAAAATACTTCTGAATCAATGCTGGTGTAAATTTATTTTTCACTGAATTGTTTTAAAACACAATGCTGAGTCTGTTAATGCCTTGGGTCAATCACTGATGGATTTTTTTAAAAATACTTCGGCAAACAGCCTGCTCCCAGAACTTATCTCTGCCTATTGTATTAAAATTGTAACAGTGGCTAGAAGATTATTTCTAATATGCAGAAATACCCAACTAGCTGCCATTCAGTCCCATATGGAGAAGTAATTTCTGAATTGTCCACGTGTTGTCTTCTCTGGCTGGCACAAGGCAGATTCCTGGTTCTGTTCTTCTTCTGATAAAAAAGGATTTACTTTCGAGAAGGGCCAGTGCTAGACGTAGGAGAAAAGAAAGGAGGTTGTTTGCTGGTGATTATAAAATTGCTCTAATAACAGGCAGTGGTAGCTCTGGTCTGTTTTGCCCCCAGTAGATCCCAGAGAGTGAGGCTGGCTGCTGGTACCCCTGCTGAGCCAGAAGAAGCTGTGACTACAAACCATCAGCAGGGAAAGTAGGCAGATAATGGGGGGTGGGGTTTGTTAGCTTGCTTCATATCATCAAAACAAAATCAAAGAATGACACTGAGTAATTTATACACCCCCCCCCCCCCCCAATACATGAGCTCTACAACCCCTGTGTTGGCAAGTGTATTTTTTGGCAAATATAAAATTATGGTGAGGTCCAGAATGTGCCATTTCCTGTACTTTCTTATGAAATGAATCAGTAGGAATTAGGCAGGAAGGTCACCACGAGCATCCAGGTGATGCAGGGTGCGAAGATGGACTATTTTTCTTCTACCTGTGTTTGACCAGAATCACATGGGTAACAGTGCTGGGTGTCCTCTCTTCTGGGTTCAGGGTTGTTTTTTTTTTCTGGGTTTAATATTACAGTCTGTGAATCAATTTAACCTTGCTTGTTTGTAGTCCACGTAGTGGTTTGGACTAGCAATCAGCAAAGATCATGATTGCCTTTGTTAATCATATGGCAGGTCATTATTAGGAAATTTAATTTAAGACTTGAGTTTCTTGCAAGGCTTGATACAAGGTCACTGTGTAGGAATATGAATTTCTTCTGTGCCTGACTTGGTTTTTGGACACTTGGAAATAAAGTCTCTGTCCAACGGGAAAGTCTTATTTACCTTTTTGTTCTCTCTCTGCTTTTTACAACTGTGATAATCAGTGTAAGTGGGAAAAAGCTAGGGAGAAATGAGGATCTGTGGTTGCTCTATCATGGTATGGTAGTCTAGGGTATGCTGTCAGGTTGCATACAAATAGAATGAGAATATACTATAAGGTTAATATAATAATACCATAAAACTTTGATACTTGATACTTTGATACTTGACTGATCAGTGTTAATACCAAATCTATGTCAATGACAGCCTTGTGAAAACGAACTTTTATTTGAAAAGATAAGGACTGTGTTGCCTTTTTTTTCTCTGATTCTATGATTGGTTTCATATGAATTGGAATGATGTTTTGCCTAGCAGAGTTAGGCTATGATACAGTTGTCCTAACATTTGAAACCATATGAGCAAAACCAGTTCCGTTCCCAAAGATCAGCCTGCATTCCTCACCCCTGAGAATGTGCTTTTTTCAATTAGCATTTCAAGGTGTCTTCACTCTGATCATCTGCCCAAACCATCAGCAAATCCTCATCAGGTAGATGCACCATTGTAATTTCAGTGTTATTTAATCCTTTTTGTAATTTCCGAATTGGAACGTTATAATGTGTTGCCCAGTAAAAGTCCAAGAATGATGCAGAGGCTTTAGATACTGGCTGAACTTTGAAGCCTGGGTCATTGCATGATCTGTGCAAACAGATCTTGTAGTGTATGATCTAGAGATAATTCACAAAAAATACAGACAATATCTAACATTTATTGATTTTAGATAACTTAGTGATTTGCACAGTTAAAATAACTGTGATATACCGTGAAACCTGATGTTTGCACTGTGATCATAATTTACACTTTTTGCTTAAAACCTTGCTGACAAGACTTAGAGAAACACAGGGACACTTTTTCAACCTCAAGAACTTTATTGCTGGAAGCTTCAGCTCAGAAAGTGAACATTTGATGGGGGATTTGTCACCCCTGGTTTTATTTCTGGGGTTTGTGACATTGTTGGTGCACACTAAAATTATTTTTGTTTCACTTCACTCTTTCTGCTGAGGAGAAAGGCAGGGCTGGCTTTTCATGCATTCTACCTGCATGGCTGTAGAGCAAGTGCGGACAATGGAAGGAAAGTGATTTGGATCCCAACTTCTGTTTGGTAGTCAGGTGAGCTAAGTAAAATTGCACTTGTCATGAGTGAAATTTGGTCTGAAAGCCCAGGAAACCTCATGGGAGGGCAGCCTGTCACTGAAGAGGATGATGTTTTGAAGAAACAAACAACAGCAGTGGGAGCCTGGAAGCCAGAATGTGGAAGGTTCCCTTCCTATGGCAGAAGGTTTTGAACTAGATAATCTCTAAGGTCCCTTCCAACCCAGAACATTCTGTGATTCTGGGAGCCAGGCTTTGCATTCAGCTCCACCTGCTGCAGTTGGGTGCACCAGTGATCCTCCCTCTCAAACCAGGCACTGGGTGGGAAGCCAGTGCCATGTGCCAGTATCCATGTCTGCATCCTCAGCAGGCTGCAGCCTCTGCTGGTGTATCCCAGTTAACAATGTAAGTGTGTATGTGTTGTTGCATGGATGTCTGGAGCAACAGCAGGTCATGGAAGTGCCCCAGCTGCAGGTCCTGTAGGGAGCGAGATGCCCAGGGTACATCCTCCCAGGCAGTGTTTGCCCCTGAGGCCATGCAGAGCCTCAGTGTGACTTGTACATCTCTCACCTCCACTGTTGAAGGGACACAGAGGGATTCCTAGTGCTTGGGCGCCAAACAAGTGAAGTGTACTCAGCAGCAGCTTCCTGAGTTAAAAAATTTGGTGTGTTGTGAGTAGTAAGGGAGGGTCTAGTTTGTGACACTTCTCCCAGTTGCTCTCTTTACTTAAAACCCCCAGAGATCAACTTACCTGAAGCATTTATGTCATAAGAAGCAATATAAAGCCACCGAGGCTGAAAGCTAATCTCTGTGGGTTTTTTTCCCCTCCCTTTTTTCCCCCCCGAGATCCTGGATGAGTCAACAAAGAAATGACACTTTCATTGCATTCTTGTGAAAGAGATTTAGTGGGATACAGTCAAGTAATTTGAGCCATATTACAACTTAAAGTTACTCTAAGCTGGTGGGAAATGATTTTTAGATACTAGCTATCTTTATGAGGAGAAGAACACCCCAAACAGTTAATTGCCAAGAAATTAGATTTGTTTAAATTATGTATTTATAATGTGCTATAATTTATTTAATTGTTAATTATTCAGAACTGGCTGTGCATTTCTGTCCTAGGTTGCAATATTGATGTAGTTAAGTATTCTATTATTACCAGCTGTGGGCCATTAGCTGCTATCACCCACTCCGGATGACAGGCAATGGGCCATCCGTTAGCTATTATCACTTACTAATGACTCACTTCGCATGACAGGCAATAGGCCATCAGGGACCCACCGTGTGACTCATGGACTTATCTCATCTCATTGTGAGATGCTCTGCCGAAGAGGAAGGAGCCAGGTGTTCTCACCTGGATATAACCTGGCCTTAGAACTGCCTGAGCTAGCCCTGTCTACTGGGTTCTCAGAAGACCAGAGTTACTACTGGATCTTCAGCTGAAGACTAAACCTTCACAAGATCACTGCTTCAACTGAACTACTTCAGTTGGACTGCTACTACCACCCTAATAGGGTGTTAGGTTGTATCTGACTTTGTCAGTACTTTTTCCTTGTATTATTTCACTTATTTTTAATTTCAATCTTGACTTGTGATCTCCCACTGGTTTGTTTTCAAACCAAGACATATTTTGGCGCCCAACGTGGGGCACAACCTGGGGAAACTCAGAAATCCTAGCACCATGATGCTCGGCTTATCTATATGAGTACTGTACCTCGCTCTCTATATTTTTCCTCAAATGGGATACTATCTGCCCGTCGTACTGCTCCTGTTGCGACCAAGAAATGGCATGAGAATTGCTCTATTGGTTTATTATGCCTATGGCATGGTTACCTGTGAGGCGATAAACACCATTCGTTATATATACTCGACTTTGTCTGCCTGGCCTAACCTGAGCTGCTTCGTCTGGGACCTGCTCAGCAATCGCACCCACCCTCTGGGGCTAGGAGGAGAGAGTGGTTTCTTCCAGCCTTTCAAGTCAGGCACGGCCGTTTTTGAAAATATTGAGTTCCCTCTGGATGCTAAGAATGGCATAATCTTTTTGTCAGTTCTGTTTTCTTTGATCAGCATCGTGTACATCTTGCTGAAGATCAGAACAATACTTGGTGTGGTACAGCGTCTTCTTGAAGAGGAGAAGAAAAGAAACAAGTCAGCAGGCACCATGTCCACGCAAACTGCCACTAAGAGGAAAGGAACCAAAAGAGCAGTCAATGTCTCAACACAGACCACTGCCGAATCAGAACAGCCAAAGCCAGTAGTAATTGCCCCCGTCCAGAAAAAGAAATCCAAGAGCAAATCAGTCCGCACAGCGACTGATGAAGATGCAGCAAGACCATCTCACCAAGCAAAAGAAACAAAACCGAAGATCATCACTCGCTCTCTGTCCCTGGGGGAGCTGCGGGACCTACGAAGGGAATTCACCCGGCAGGCAAACGAGTCCATCTTAACCTAGCTGCTCCGCATCTGGGATGCCGCAGCTAACGACACCATTCTAAATAGAAATGAGGCCAGGCAACTGAGATCCCTGTCTCAAGATGTGGTCATTGACCAGGAGATTGGGAAAACCCAGGAAACTCTCAGCCTCTGGCGGAGATTGCTGGCGAGTGTACGGGACAGATACCTCTGCAAAGAAAACCTCCAGATGCACCAAAGAAAATAGAACACAATAGAACAAGGTATCCGATGCCTGAGGGAATTAGCCGTGCTAGAGATCGTTTTCTCAAACAACGAGAAATTCCCCAAAAGCCCAGATAATGTCCAGTGCACTTCACAAATGTGGCTAAGATTCGCGCGGCTCAGACCAGAGATATACTCTCGTTACCTGGCAACATTGCAGTAGAAGAAAGGCGAAGACCAGGTAGGCATGTTAACAAACAAACTGAGAATTTACGAGAACACTGTCACCGCTCCACTACAGACCCAGGTCTCATCGGTAGAAACAAACCTGGCCGCGCAAGTCCAGAGCTTAATTAAAGAGAGCCTCCAAAAACTAAAGAAAGAGCTCAAAAAAGGATTTTTTCATGCCACACCGAAACCAACCAGAGTCTCTGCCATCAGGAGCAGACGTACTCCAACCAGGGAAAGAAAACAAACTCCACGACGTGACCTCTAGTTTTTTCTTCAAGAGCATAGGGAAGACATGAGAAAGTGAGATAAGAAACCCACCTCCTCCTTAGCAGCCCGAGTACGTGAATTGAAAACAAAAACATCCACGTCAGGAGGCTCATCTAGGTACAACACTGCCCCAATCTCTTGTAGACAAAACCCCCGACAGAATAAAAGTGATAATATGACTGATCCTCTTAAAGGAACCTCAGAAACACATTTACAAGAAAAAAACATCGTGCACCAAAAACAAAATTAGAGGAGCCCTGCCTCTAGCCAAGTAGAAGAAAAAGATAATCAGATCTATTAGACTGTGTAGATCCGATGGCCTAGCACGTCTGACCCACAAAGATACACGGCTTTGGTTGACACCAGCGCTCAGTGCACCCTGATGCCATCCAGGTATGTGGGGACCGAATCCATTTCTATTTCTAGAGTAACAAGAAGATCCCAGCAGCTGACTGTACTAGAAGCTAAAGTGAGTTTAACTAGAAATGAGTAGCAGAAACACCCCATTGTGACTAGTCCAGACACCCCATACATCCTCAGCATAAATTATCTCAAGAGTAGATATTTCAAAAACCCAAAGGGACATCGCTGGGCTTTTGAAATAGCAGCCGTAGAGACAAAAAACATAAGACAACTGAATAGCCTGCCTGGTCTCTCAGATAACCCATCTGCTGTAGGACTACTGAGAATTAAAGAACAGCGGGTACCAATTGCTACAGCAACAGTGCATCGCCAGCAATACCGCACTGACAGAGACTCTGTAGCCCCCATTCATAAGATGATTCGAGAACTGGAGAGCCAAGGGGTAGTCAGCAAGGCTCACTCACCCTTTAACAGCCCTATATAGCCAGTGCGTAAGTCCAGTAAAAAATAGAAACTAACAGTAGATTACCGTAGCCTAAATGAAGTCACACCACCACTGAGTGCTGCTGTACCAGACATGTTAGAACTTCAGTATGAGCTGGAATCCAAAGCAGCAAAGTGGTATGCGACCATTGATATTGCCAATACCTTTTTCTCCATTCCTCTGACAGCAGAGTGCAAGCCTCAGTTTACTTTCACCTAGAGGGGTGTGCAGTACACATAAAACCGACTGCCCCAGGGGTGGAAGCACAGTCCCACCATCTGCCATAGACTGATCCAGGCTGCACTGGAAAAGGATGAAGCTCCAAAACATCTGCAGTATATTGATGACATCATTGTGTGGGGGGACACAGCGACAAAAGTATTTGAAAAAGGAGAAAAAATCATAAAAATTCTCCTAGAAGCCGGTTTCGCCATCAAGAAGAGCAAAGTCAAGAGACCTGCCCAAGAGATCCAGTTCCTGAGAGTAAAGTGGCAAAATAGACGGCGTCAGATTCCTTCTGAAGTCATCAATAAGATCATCGCGATGTCTCCACCAACCAACAAAAAGAAAACACAAGCCTTCCTAAGCGCCATAGGCTTTTAGAGAATGCACATCCCTGAGTACAGCCAGATCGTGAGTCCTCTCTACCTCATAACCCGCAAGAAGAACGATTTCCACTGGGGCCCTGAACAGCAGCAAGCCTTCACCCAGATCAAACAAGAGATCGCTCATGCGGTAGCCCTTAAACCAGTCAAGACAAGACCAGAGGTAAAGAATGTGCTTTACTCTGCAGCCGGGAGCCATGGTCTGTCCTAGAGCCTTTAGCAAAAAGTGCCTGGTGAGACCCGAAGTCGACCACTAAAATTCTAGAGTCAAAGTTACAAAAAGTCTAAAGTCAACTACACTCCCACTGAAAAAAAAATCTTGGCAGCTTACGAAAGAGTCCAAACCACCTCAGAGGTGATAGGCACAAAAACACAACTTCTCCTTGCACCCCGACTGCCAGTGCTGGAGTAGATGTTCAAGGGAAAGGTTCCCTCTACTCACCATGCCACTGATACCACGTAGAGCAAATAAATTGCCCTCATCACACAGCGCGCCTGTATTGGAAACCCAAATCGCCCTGAGATTCTAGAAATCATAACAAACTAGCCTAAAAGTAAAACTTTTAAATTATCTTCAAAAAATGCAGAAAAGCAAGTAGCACGTGCCGAGGAAGCACCCCCGTATAACGAGCTGCCAGAGAGTGAAAGACGCTATGCCCTCTTCACCGATGATTCCTGCCGAATTGTAGGCACAAATCAGAAATAAAAAGCTGCCGTATAGAGCCCCACACGACAAGCTGTACAAGCTACTAAAAAACAAGGTAAATCGAGTCAAGTCGCAAAGCTTAAAGCCATCCAACTGGCTTTAAATATTGCCGAGCGAAAAAAATAACCAAAGCTCTATCTCTACACTGACTCCTGGATGGTAGCCAACGCGCTATAAAAATAGTTAGATCGCTAGAGAAAAGCTAACTGGCAGCGCAAAAAAAAACCCATTTGAGCCGCTAAAATTTAGCAAAACATCACCGCCCGAGCAAAAAAGCTGACTGTAAAAGTTCGACACGTAAATGCACATATACCCAAAAGTCGAGCTAATAAAGAGCATCGTAACAACGAACAAGTAGACCAAGCTACCAAAGTAGAAGTGTCACAAGTAGATCTAAACTAGCAGCACAAAAAAAAATTATTTCTAGCTCGTTGAACCCATGATGCCTCTGGTCATCAAAGAAGAGATGCGACATACAAGTAAACTCGTGACCGAGGGGTGGACTTAACCATAGACAACATCTCACAAGTCATCCACAACTGTGAAACTTGCGCTGCAATCAAACAAGCCAAGCGAGTGAAGCCTCTGTAATATAGTAGACGATAGTCAAAGTACAGATATGAAGAAGTATAGCAAATTAACTACATCACACTTCCCCAAACCCGCCAAAAAAAGCACTACGTGTTAACCATGGTAGAAGCAACCACGAGATAATTAAAAACCTACCCTGTACCTCATGCTACTGCCCGGAACACCATCTTAAGTCTAAAAAAGCAAGTCCTGTAGAGACATGATACCCCTAAGAAAATCGAGTCTAACAATAAAACCCATTTCAAGAATGACCTCATAAACACCTGAGCTAGAAAGCACAAAATTAAATGGATATACCATATCCCCTATCATGCACCAGCTGCCAAAAAAATTAAACAGTGCAACAAACTACTGAAAACAACTTTAAAAACACTTAGCAAAAAAACCTTCAAAAATTGAAAACTAAACTTAGCAAAAGCCACCTAGATGGTTAACACAAAGAGTTCTATCAATCGAACCGGTCCTGCCAAGTCCAAACCTTTGCACACAGTAGATAGAAATAAAGTCCCTGTAGTACACGTAAAAAGTTTTTTAAAAAAGACTGTTTAAATTAATCCCACCTCAAGCAAAAGCAAGCCCATCCGTGGGGTTGTTTTTGCCCAAAAACCTAGTTATACTTAGTGAGTGATGCAGGCAAATGAAAAAACCCGTTGTGTCCCACAAAGAGAGCTTATCTTAAGTGAAAACTGTGTAAATAGTAATAAAATAAGGAGTGGATAATGTCCTAGGTTGCAATATTGATGTAGTTAAGTATTCTATTACCACCAGCTGTGGGCCATTAGCTGCTATCACCCACTCCGGATGACAGGCAATGGGCCATCCGTTAGCTATTATCACTTGCTAATGACCCACCCCGCATGACAGGCAATGGGCCATCAGGGACCCACCGTGTGACTCATGGACTTATCTCATCCCATTGTGAGATGCTCTGCCGAAGAGGAAGGAGCCAGGTGTTCCCACCTGGATATAACCTGGCCTTAGAACTGCCTGAGCTAGCCCTGTCTACTGGGTTCCCAGAAGACCAGAGCTACTACTGGATCTTCAGCTGAAGACTAAACCTTCACAAGATCACCGCTTCAACTGAACTACTTCAGTTGGACTGCTACTACCACCCTAATAGGGTGTTAGGTTGTATCTGACTTTGTCAGTACTTTTTCCTTGTATTATTTCACTTATTTTTAATTTCAATCTTGACTTGTGATCTCCCACTAGTTTGTTTTCAAACCAAAACAATTTCCTTCCCTGAAAATTCATTCAATGTGTCTGAAGATTACTGGTTTGTTTCTTGGAGTTTTATAGATTTATTGCATTTCTTAGGGGAAGGAAGTGTTGGTTTTGGCACAGATGCTAAGAATATTCTTGTTCTGAAAATGTGAAGCAGTGTTCTACTGCACTGCAAATCTGGCCTCTTTTATGTTGATATGGAGAAGGGTGTAGTGGTTTTCCTGCCTTGCACATTATGCCAGCATGCATGATTCTCTTACTCTCATGAGTTTTTCTAGTGACTGATAAAAAAAGGGAGAATATTGGTATTAATAATTAGTGCTAAAAATCCATACATGGTTTAAAACAATTCCAGTGATTGCAGAGTAGCTCCTATGCTTAAATTCTTGAAGGCAAGTTTTGGAAGGCTGGTCTCACTCTTATGAGAGGACACTAGATTTGATTTCTTGGGAAAACAATGCTGTTGTTTATTCTTACTTTAAATATTGCTGCTTTTGAAACATAGAAATAGGGTATGGTGAGACATAACAGGGACTGTGTGCAAGGAGCGAACAGTAAAGTGGACAACTAAGACTGTGGATAAAGCCAGCTTCTTGAGAGCTGGATGAAGACCAAACAGAAATAGGATATACTTCAGTTGGAAGAGAAAGTAATAAGAGAGTAGCAAAACATGAGCCTGCAAGAAAAAGAGATATTACCTACAAAGCATTGCAGAAATTACCTGTCACTCTGCTTTTAAAGCTTTTTGTTGGACAATGCTGTCATGTAACTGTGTCATGTTACAGAGAGAACATGATTCTGAAAAGAGGAAGAAAGTTTGTGTTGGAAAAGCCTAGGGGGAATTCTCAGAAACCTGAAACTGAAGAAACAAGGCTCTTGGATACTTACAGCAACACCTCTCTCTTAACTGCCCCCAGCACTTCTCCTCCTGCTGATTTAATTTTCCCCTTGCTACCGGAGGCAAGGGGGGAGAAGAGGAGGAGAACCTATTTTAGCCAGACCCAGCAAGATGAAGTGTGTTTCTGAAACATTTAACACACCTGGAAACTCTGTAGCTTAGCTTGAAGTACAGAATAAAAAATTTGTTGAGGGGAAAAGTATTTTATGTCAGTATTGCATCTCTAGATTATGTATTTTTGAAGGAGAAAAAGAGGAAAAAAGACTGTACCTTTCTAGCTGACATCCATGAATGATTAAAAAACTTTGAGAGTACAGGGTTAGGCTGCCAGAAAGTATGCAAAAGCTAAGCATTATTTTCAATACATTTTAAACCATTAACAAAAGCTTGGGACTTTGCAGGTTTCTCTAGTTAGTAGGATAAGCTGGGTACAACATTTGACGTCTATCACTGTACACTGTATCTATTGCATAGACCAGTTATTAGTTTGGAAATGGCTGCAGTGGCTGTAGCTCAGCCCTGATAAGGTAAAAGCCTCACCCAGCTGCTTCAGTGCAAAATCAGCAAGATCTGATGGCATGTAAGAATATGTAAGAATGTAAGAATAAAGGCCACAGGTAATCACCCTGGAATGATCTGGAAGGGTTCATGTCTCTCAACTCTGAATTGTTCCATGAGCATTATTCAGTCCTGAAGATGGGTCTTGTATGATAATTAAATATTGTTATTCCCCCACCTTGCTGCAGGTGGATCATGTCAGACCTGAAAGCCATAGACCATGGACCAAGGGAGCACAAATTATTGAAATTATGCCATGGATCTTTGTGGTTTTACCTTTCTACCACCTGTCCTTAGGGATCTGTTTCTAGAGAAAACATCTCTCTTTTTCTGTAGCTCATCCTACATTGCATTCAGGGTTTCCTCAACCACAGAAGAGAAACATTGCAGGAAACATCACCAGAGGGTGAGATGAGCCAAAAAAACAATTAAAATCCTTTGTTAGGTGAGTTCACTGTGGTGAAGGAATCATCTGAAGACAGCTAGCGAGCTATCCCACTGCTGTGGTTAATTCTTTCTTTGGCTTTTGCAGGGAAGCAGGCTCCTCAGCACCTGCCTGCCTGTGGTTTAGCAGATAACATCATTATACCCTGACAACCCTTGGATGGGAATGCTACTGGTTAGCATACTTGGCAACCTGTTTTTTTTCCCTGAGGGCCTGTATATAGCAGCATGGCAGAACTGAGACCTGTGTCCTTTTGTCATCAGGGAGGTGTCTGGTGGCACAGATGAGTTTTTCTTAACACCCTAAGAATTGATGCATCCTCTGTATATATGAGCCCAGAGGTTTCTTTCTTTCAGTTTAGATTTTTTATTCTTTATGCAGTAAATTCCACGTAGGACTGAGTGGAGAGAAAAGGGAGATGCAGTACTGCTAATTAAATTAGCCATTTCCTAAAAGCAAATAGCAGGCCCTTCAATCTCATTAAAAAAATAGCAGCATGGAGCCCATTCTTTCTGGTTTGCGTGATTACTTACATGTCCAGATGTCAATGCAGGGAAAACTTGCAAATGTGGTGAGGTTTATTTTGTCTTACTTTGTGTATTTCTTTGTAATTCTAATTCAGACTTTGCACCTACCATTTTTGGTGCTTTTTTTTTTAGCATATGGAGGGGTAGCAAAAGTTTTGAGACCAAAAATGTCTTTCTTGCAGGGTGAAAAAAGAGGACTGTGAGGTGAGAGAGAAGGGATAGAAATGGGGATAATGCTGAGCTGGTGCAAGAGATAATGCTTCAAGGAGATGGGTAGCAAAGTGGAAAGCCTTTTATGAGGACTCCCAGTAGCACTCTTCAGCCTGGCATCTCACTGCAAAGTTTGGGGAGAAAGGCAACCATTAGTTTATCTCGATGCTTTTATTGTCAGTATCATATTGATGGCTCTTTTTCTAATATGTTCACAGGAGCATTTTCTCCTAACCCAGGAATTATGGCTGAAGTCCCACTGAGTGATACATATGTGTGTGATGTCACACATACCCACCGAAGTTTTTAGCATCAGACTAGGGTTTATGTTACATTTTGCTGTAAATTTTCCCTAGCACAATTTTCAAGATATCTGTGACAATTTTTCAAAATATTTGAAAAATTGTCTCTGTTAAAATAGAGAACCCAGAGGTCTGGTAGTAGCAATTGTTTGCAGTTGGAGGAAGGGTACATGAGAGAAGATGAGAGATAGAGCAATGCTCTCCAGAGCTCTCCAATAGTAGAATAAGGCAGGTTTAGGCTATGTGGTAGGTCAAGAGTCCCTTCAATAGCAGGGATTTGCTCTGGGCCTCCCCAGATCTGAGTGGGTGCCATAAGATGAAAACTTGATCCTTTGGTTTTGTGGATACAGCCCTGCATTTCCTTCAGTGTTTCTGTATTTGCTTGAAAAGAGAGCCACTTGAATTAAAGTGCATGCCAGTGAAATTAGTGATGAGAGCTTCTCCTTGCACAAAAACCTACATCATGTTTTTTAGTTACACTCCTTCCAGCATTTTCACCAATTACTCACCTGTTCCTACCAGCAGAGTTTTGTACTTACAGAAACAACATCCAGATACACCCCTGAAAAGTATCATGACCTCATATAAAATTGACATTTCATTCTTCCCAACAGCTTGACCAACACATACCAAGGACAGTATTCTAGCGCTCTACATTTAGCTCTGGTTTTAAACTCTGGCTTGTTTAGTTGTGAGACAGGTGGATTTATTAAAATATCATGTGGAGTCAAAGGTCCTTTCTGAAAGCCAGCACGTAGGGCCATGTATTCCAGAGTATTTAGTAATGAGGCAATTTCCTCTGCACAAATGACAAGAGCCACTTCATATTTTGTATTTGTGTTTTCCTGTGCTCAGTTGCCTCCCTGGGGAGCAGGTGCTGAGCCTGGAGTGCTGCCACTGCTGGGAAGGGAACGATGCATCCCTGTGAGCTCCACACCCCTGCCAGGGTGCATTCCTAGCCACTGGCATCTGTCCTTATGCTGGCCCTTGCTGCAGCACTGGTCTGCATAAAAATGTGCAGTACTAGTGATAAACCGTGGTACTCCTAGCACATGAGCAAATTAAGCAAATACAGTCGTTTGTCTTCCGCTGAGAGTGAAGAAAATACGTGTGCTATAGTAATCCTTTTCTTTTCCTTGTTATTATTTTTTTTTTCCTCCTCAAAGCTAAATTTCCCACAAAATTCAATTATACTCTAAAAGTCTGTGTTGGGATGAAAGATAATTAAAAGTCCACTCAAACCTTTGATTCCCAAATGATTTGAAAGGCAGAAATTTAAAGGTAGCATAGAGACTGACTGAAGTGGGAAGGCAGTGTTGGTGATGGGGCTGTTTGGATTGGAAGCTTTGAGGTCACATCTGAAGGTTCTTTGTCTTTTTCAGAGCTGGTGTTACCTGAAATAGGATTGTGTTTTCCCTGGGGCCTTGACACAATCCATGGACCCTTTCCTTTAGTTGGCTGCTCCTGCATTGCTGAGCTGATTTGGTGAGGGCTGATTTACAGGGGTCACCAGCTGGATGCTTGGCCAGGCTGCTCCTCCTCGTGCTGATGCCTGCTCAAAAAACTAAAGGCAGCCTTTAAAATGCCAAAGCTGCATACAGCCCTCTTGGCCATGTACATATTCACAAACATGAAACTAAAGAGTTTTGGTTTAAGTGAAAATTCCTACTGAACTGGTTCTCAGTGACCACTTCATAAATGCATGAAATGTCATAACGTTTGTCAAAAAACCTCTGAGTTAGATGCATCTTGCATTCCTGTGCTTTACAGTTTAGTATGCTATTCATGATCCAATACAGGAATTTAAAATTAAAAAAAAAAGCAGTTAACATTTGATTTGGTTTAATTTCATTCCTTCTAAGACAAGAAAATATTCAGTGAAGGTTAATGGTTTTTCCTAGCATTTTTTTAAACCTGAGTCAGGCTGTGCTGTTGTGCTTACCTATATTCCTTGTATTATTCATTTGTATTGATATACAGAAAATGTCCTGCTAAATACAGAAATCTTCTGTTTTGCTTATTGCGGCTTATATTTGTTTCATCACAGTTGAAATTATATTTGAATCATTATTTGAATCATCACGATTCCAGGTTTTTCCCTGATCTACCATAGCTCTTGTAAGCACAGCATGTGAAAAACAATGCTTGCCCACATTAAGTACCTGCGTGGGGTAATGCAGCAGTCCCTTTTTGGGTCTCTCCTGGGGTGAAAATTACCACTCTGTCTCCCAAAGTTCAGCATCCAGCTATGGTGAAAAGTGAGTGAAGGGTCTAAAAACGTTGACTATGTGGGCCAAGTACTTGAGTGTTAGCAAGAGTGGGAGGGAGATTTAGGGAAATTGTAAACCTTTTTCAAGGCAAGGAAAATGACTGAACTCTTTATCACTTCTTTTCATTTCCAAAATGTCACAACCTCTTACTAAGCTCAACAAAGTTGCCATCATTTATTTGTAAGGTGCTTGAAGGTGCTCTTTTAAAGAATAAGTATTAACCTTTCAATTTCAAAACCTGCTCTTATACAAAGCGTTTGTTGCTGGAGGTGGAGTTACCAGGCAGTTTTGTTCAGTATGGCATAGAATTTTTCAGGAGGTATTTTCTGAAGGAGGTAAATTGCCAGGGATTGCAGGAAGGTCCTCTGCTCCGTCGGTTGAGATTGGAGCTCAACAGGTTTCAAACCATGCAGTCGGAGTAGCCCTGGAGGGTGGCTGTGAGGACATTGTGCCTTGCAGAGGGGCTCAGGGACTGGGTTTGGCTCCTGCTTGCCATCCCGGTGCTCCAGACATGGGAGCACACATTCCCTCTGTGCCCAGTGGCACAGGGAAAAGATCATCCATCGTCTGTGAGATCTCTGCTTTTCTTTCCCTCCTTGGATCCCTGCAGCAATGCTATTTTGCGGGCTGCTGGGTGGGAAGAGCAGGGACCCAAGCAAGCCCTGGCTGCCAGGATGGACTGCGCACCTCTGGGCAAACCCTCAGAGGGAAATGTGGAAGTTCCCGCAGTAGAAAACAGAGTTTGCTCATTCCTTTGTCCATGTGTTGATTCATTATTAACTAAGCAGATAAATAGCCTTTTCTCTCCCCTTGTTGGGTGCATCAGCTGCTGGGTGAGTTGCAGAAAGCTCAGGATGAGAAACAGTTGAGTCAGGCAGAAACTGCAAGCAGGAATTTCTGAAGTATTCCTGTGGGCTTTCCTAAGAAATGGCTTGCTTTCCCAGGGACTGCTGGAAACAGACAAGCACTCCGTCACATAATGTTCCCTCTCTAGGAAAACATTTGGTAGTAGTTTAAAAAAGAAAGCTTTATAGAGCTTAAATAATGCCAAAGATGAATTTTGTGAAGATTGATGCTGTACATGCTTTACTTGCGAGGATTTTGAATTTACAGTGCTGCTTGGAGTTGCTAGCAGTAGGTCCAGGGCTTGCCAATCATATTCGGTTTTTTTTGCACTACCTCTTTTATTTTAATCAAGTTCTTATTATGGCACTCTTAAGCATATGGCTAAATACTAAAGCTTTTGCGTTCAGTTCATCTGAATAAACAAGTTCATGGCACTTGTCATAAAATTAAGGAAACCTGAGAATTGCAAGAACGGCTTCAGTTTAATTTTGTTTTTTAAGTCATTCATGTCAGTGTTTTGTATTCTGGCTTGTAATTACTCAAGGGTCATGTAGCCTGGTTTACCTCTAAATAAATAAGGAATAATAATTTTTTTTCAATTAAAACCAGATTTTTTTTAGGGTTTAAAGATAGTCATAAAGAAGATACCAAATACAGGGAAGTGTGTCATTCCATACAGTAGAAGTGACCTCTGTCAGCATTAATCTGGCTAAAATAGGCTAAATTATTCTTGTTATCTGTATTGGGTTTTGTACAAAGTAAACAAGTCACTATATTACCTGATTCACGCTCAGCCTCAATGCATCTTAATGGTAGCTGGAAGGCATAAAATGTCTCGTTGGGCTATGATGACTGCTAACTCCACTTAGAAAAAGGAATGGTTTTCCTTGACAGCAAGGTAGTGATGCATGCTGGAGTAACTGTGTGGGCTCAGGTCCCCCTGACAGGCGAAGAGGCATTTCCTCTGGTGCCCTTTGAAACTCTAACATGTGTGCTGAAGCTAAGTACTGAATGAAAATTGTTATGCCACGTGGTAGTGTAGTGCTGGAATGCACTGCTGGGGAGGAGATGGGGTCTGGTATTTTTTCTGTTGGTGATTGCTTTCCAATTCAAGGGATGCTCATCCAACTCCCTCTAAAGCAGTTCAGTTTAACCTGGCACAATAAAGTTCAAGCTGACATTTTGTTTTAGCCTACAGACAACAAAGATATATTTTACGGTTGCTTAAAATGCCAATGTCTGAATGAGAGAGGAAGTTAGAAAGGGACATGCTGCAAATAAAGTCATAGGGACTTGTGGATAGCTGAAGATAATTTAAAATGAAACAGCTGAGCAGGTGTCAATGGAAATCAGAAATCTGTTGTTCAAGCTATTGTCTTTCATTTTATACTTGGAGCTGAAGCAAGAATGGTCTTTCTGGTGTCTGTCTGTACCACTCTTCCAACAAAGAGGTTGTGATCTATGGCCAGCCCTCCTTAAGCATCGTGATAATGCAGTCATTCATTATTAACAGAGAGCAGAGGAGTAGTGGAGGCCTCAAATACATCATGAACAAGCAAGTGGGGAAATGAAGGTATCATTTATGTATCTGCCATGTTGATGATGCTCTTACAGAGTAGTTGTTTTCCCCCAAGGGAAGAATCTGCTGGGAGAGCAAAGCATATTCTCAGTGCCTTCTATGACAACAAGATGATGTCTCCCCATCTGAAGCTTCTACAAGCCCCTTTCTTTAGCCCTTTTCCCTCCCAGGAGTATTTGATGCTCTGGTTAGTCCTGGCCTGGTGCCTGGTCCTAAAAGGAGAGTGCTGCTGGCTCTCCCTCAGGGAGGTGGGATACTGCTTTCCAACCCTACCTCCACAAGTGCCAAGCACCTGCCCCTCTGGATGAGCTGTGACCGGGGCAGGCTCCAGCCCAACATCCCTGTGCCATGAGCTGAAGGGCAGAACAGCCCTTGTAGTTTGTACTTGTATCATTTGTAGTTTGTTCACCTAAGGTTTTTTGATTACCAGTGCCTCGCTTCCATGAACACTGATTCCATGGAAAAGCTGAAGTAGAAAAATACATATGGATACAGCCTCACACGTTCATGAAGATGATACTACAGTTCCACTGGGTGTTAATGTAGTGATTTACAGTGCCATCACCTTGCTTGATGGAATTACTTTTTCTTGATTGTGTAGGAAAGGGACCATACTGGTTTTTAAAGTAAAACTGAATCCCTTCACAGTTTGCGCAGACCTGTCCTTTTATGTGAACAAGCCCCTGAGTGTCTGAGTTTGGCAAAAGAAGGGCAGCTGGGCTGACAAATCAGTTTGTGCCTGATTTTCCCCACCTTGGCCCTAGTAAAGAGCAAGATACAGGGAATAAAACAGCTGTTTGCTGTGTGGCAGGGGATGAAGAGGGTAATGAAATATGCAGAATAAAAGTCAGCTGCAACTTGGCAACTCCCATTTCCTCATAGCAAAGAAGATGACTTAGACTGTATTCAGAATTATGATATTATGCATACAGAATGATATGAATGATTTTTATAGGCTCTGGTTTTAGAGTTGGCAAATGGGTATTTTGATTAAGAAGAACTGTGTTTAATCATTAATAGGTTGTTCTGAGCATTTTGGAGTTTTACTATTATTGTTTATTCAAGCTGGTATCTAGCAACAAAGACAAACATTTTAAAGGCAGCTAAAAACTGAACTTAAAAATAAACACAGTTTTCTCTACAAAGACAGCAGAGCTAAAAGCCTGTACAAACATTTGCTATGGCAGCAACAATCAGAAATTTGCTGGTTGGGTTTAAAAGTGTCCTTGACCTCCCTGGCAGGGTTCTGAGACCAGCAAGGTCATAAAAAAGACTGTTTGTTTTGAGGTTGACATACACACATTTGGACAAGTGCAATATGCTGTTTCCTGTACTAGAAAAAAAGGTGTTGAAGTGGTGCCAGCGTAGAAGAAAACGTTGCTCTCCAAAGGCAGCACAATGAGCTCTGGGCTGTCCTGTCCCAGGGATTTAATTACATGACTGATCAAATAGCTCCTAAGGTTTTGGGTATGTAAGTGTTCTGTTATTTGTAGATCAGGAACTCCTTGTCATAGTACTTAAGAACAGGGAAACCTTGGGATGGGAGCCCACAAAACCAAACCTTTCAGATGTATAAACATGTTAATTGTGGAAGATTTAGTTAAAGATAGTAGTAATGAAGGGAAAAATACATCTAATATTCATACAGAGTTGTGTTTAGCAAGGGCACTGGGTGGTCTGGAGCAAGTTGGGGTGTTCTCCACCTTTTTATGCTGAAGAAGAAAACAGCTGATGATGTCACTTCAGGCATTCATTGCTTCAGCACTGGATTGAAGTGTTGAAGGCATCAGAGCATCTCTTGCACTTGCTGGCAGTGAGCTCATGTGATCACTTCCTGGCAGAAGTCTTCCCTCTCTTCACAGGCTTCTCACCCCTTCACTCCTGTTCTGGTCCTGCCCCAGCTCAGTGGTACACTCTCCAGTTCAGTCAGAGGAAGTTTTCATTTTTTGCCTGGGTTTTAGAAGCAATTTTTCTTTTGTGTCAGTGCAGTGATAACGTGTAGCCTTACAAATAGTCACCAGCATGGTTGGTGGCTCAGCTAATGTTTCTGTTGTGGAGGTGCGAAAACTCAGGCTGAGGTGACTGGGAGCCACTTGTGTGGGCAGCATCTCTGCACAGCTGTGCCTGCATGCTGCCTCTGCTGGCAGTGGTGGTGGCTTTGGGGGACATAGCCAGAGATATCCAGGGAAATGCCTCTGTCTTTCCAGGTGTGTCGGAGGGATGGCTGAAGGGCATCCGAGAGGGATCAGCAGCTGAGTCCTTTAGCCAGTGATGCAGAGGAGGTGAGTTGTTAGCAGAGTAAAGCCTTCCTTTGGGATGATGTACACCTCCAGAGGAGCCAGCCAGCTGAGACATGGGACAGTCTCAAGCTTGCTTAGGGATGGAGAGGAGAGGAGCTAGAAACAGCCCAGAATAACTTTGGCCATGCTTTGAGTGTTTTGCCAGGTTTTTGACTCAGAGTGGGCAGTGAGTGGCTAGGGCCATCTGAGGGTGTGCTGGTTCACTCTCTGAAGGCAAACAGGCTCCTAAGAGGGTCACAGATAACCATCTAGACCTGCCTGGTAGCGAGCAGGCTGATGGTACAGGGGATGCTTGGCAGCATTTGCACCAGGTAACAAGCACTGCCTTTGCCTTGCATCCTTCAGGTTTCTTTTCCCCAGCTTCCAACAGGGCAGTGACATGGCATATCTGTCTCCCCATCCTTCCTGTCGGTGAGCTGGCACTGGGGATCCTCCCCCACCTTCCCTTGCCTCAGCAGGTGCTGCTGCTGCTGCTGTTGAGATCTGCTGTCCAGGGGCTCCTGGCCTGTTTGGGGCAGATAGAGAGTAACTTGCTGCTAGCTGGGGAATTGGAAACCAGGGCCAAAAGCTTCCCTGTGACACTCCTCACCCAGTTTTATCTCAGCATCAGTATAACACACCTATTAACTACTGCAAAGATGGTTTCTTTAAATTCCTGCTTATCACTGCACGAGAGAAGTGCCACGTGCTTGCTTCAGTTTATTTTCACACTTCTAGCCAATATCTGCTGGGAAGATTTACTACTTGCCTGCAGCTGAAAATATTTGTTGTAAACTTACTACAGTTATTTCTCTCCCCTGTAGTAAGGCTATGCCAAGAAAAGTCAGTAAGAAAGTATTTCCAGTTTTGCAGTTCTGATTTTCAGATGCCATGTTTTAAAAATACCAATACAGAATTCAATAAGATGACTACATGCAGCTTATGTTTAGGGGAAATTACAAAATTTCAAAAAATATATTAAAAAAAAGGTTTGAACTATAAATAGAAATATAGACTGTTGTAGGAGTGTACTCCATGGAGATGTGTCCCTTAATATTCAGACACAAGAAGCATTAATTTTCAATTAACAGCTCAGTTGTTCAAAGTAATTTGGTTGCTGTTTTATGTACACTGCTATTACACTGCTGTTGTTTTTTCTGTCCTCCCACATCTGTTACTGTTCCTGGATTTTTTTTTCCCCTGTTTTTGTGGAGGAGTTGCTTTGACCTTTGATAAGATAGTTCATATATCTGGAAAATATAACTGTCTGGAAACTCTTCATTTGCTGCTTTTTGCTCAAATATTAGGGTTGAGGGAAAAGGAATAAGCAGCCTACATTTAACCTAAGATCCCTTTCCTTCTGGTTGGAGCCAGCTGTGTCCAGGGTCAGAGAGGAGGTGGCAAGAAGATTTTTGGCCAGATTGCTTTCAAACCCCGTATAACAGGATGGCTGAGCATTCGCTTACTCCTTCTCTAGGAAGCTGCAAGTATAGAAGTTAAACATTTTATTGAAGAGGAGGAAGAGGGTGTGTAGCTGTACTAATGAGGACTGCATGTTGCCAAAATGTAAATAATTAATATACAAACACATTTGTGGGCATATTGCAACCACAGGTCAGATCCTTATTTTTTTTCAGACCTTAAGAGAATCGCTAATGTGTTTTGATGTAAGAAACAGTTGAGAAGAGAGGTGGTGTGATTGTAGAGGTCTAACTGCAGTGCTCAATGCACTGTAGAACAAACCCAGCTCAGATGCCAGTGTAGATGGAGCAGACGAGCTCTGTACAGGTTCCTGCATGGGAAATGTAATTTAGTGAGGCTGGGTAGCTCTGACTGGCTGTGTTGCCTGTGGTATTTCCAGTGTCTCTACAGAGTGCCCTACAATCATAACTTTGCTTTTTTTTTTCTGTAGAATTAACTCAGTGGGAGTGCAAACTATATTGTGAAGTAGTGTTGAAGCTGGATGTTACAAGTCTGTTATCTGCATTTGGGATGCACTAGCAAGAGACATTTTGTGGTAACTAATGTGATAGTCTGTAACCTGACAAACCAACAGCATTTAAGTTGAGGTGGTCATTGTGACCAGGAGAAAAAAGAAAAAAGCAACGCTTTTTTGTGCTTTACCCCAGTGATGCATCTCAAACCCTAAAGTTAACCCTGTTTTATGTCCTGTTTCTTGTGTAATTAGTAGGAAGCCATGGTCAGGTCCCCTCCTTGCTTGCTGGGGATCAGTGTCTTGTAGGACTAGGGCATCCTACCTAAGAGACAGATAGCTAAATAAGCTTTTGCAGGCCCTCAGCCAGTTAATTCCAGGTGTACAGGTAAGAAAATGAGAACTAGAATAAATACATCATTGTTTGGAACTCTGGTCATGTTCCTTCTCTTCACACTGCAGAAGAGAGCAGTGTGGCTGAGCATCCCTCTGAGCCACATGGCTCTTTGTCTGAAACGTGGAGCCCTGAGCATTCATGCTATGACTTTCAGGGAAGCACAGGCTTCCCTCTTTCCCTTTGAAGTACCTGTGTAGCAGTACCTATGCTTTTTTGCAGAGCTTGGGTAGGGGCTCATCACAGGCAGAACAGAATATGGCCTTTTGGGCTGAATTTTCCGCTCTTGCAGCATTTGACTTTCTGCAGCAAGGTAATATTTTGCTTGTGGAGCGATGGGAGTTGCAGAGTTCAGATTTGAAGCCCTTTCTGGACTTTAGCACTGCTGATCCAAGTGTGACTCTAACAACCCAAATTTGCTGGGGTCACAACTCCAGGCGTTTGTGTGTGTGTGTGTGTGTGTGTGTATCCTTGCAGAAACCTGGAGGTGTTCAGGCAGTCATCTCCATTCCTGCTGTGGTTATCCTAGGAGGATTCCCTCTGGCTGTTTCAGGGCAGCAGCCAACATCCCTGTGAAGTAGCCACCACCCCGCCTGTTTAGCTCATTGCCAGAGGGAGGTCCAATTAATGTTTGGCAATATTGGCAGTTCCAGATGGAAACTACCATTCTGCCGCCTACACTCAAACTTGGGCTAATTGACCTGATTGTGTTTTAATTAAATGAAAGGAAAAAGCTCGTGACAGAGTTTCCCCAAAGTTAAACTCCAGATGTATGGCAAGGCTAAAGCATGCAGATGGCAATTCATTGTGCTTCCTGGAGGTAGATTATATGTCTCCCATTTGCCAGTTTATCCACCGGAGATTAGCTGCATTTTTTCCCCTTCCAAATAGATTTAAAAAAAACCCAAACAACAAACACAACGAAAAACCAAAACCAACAAAAAACCCCCCAAAACAACCCACAAACCACAAAACAAAAATGTGAGAAAGAAAAATACCCATTTTTCCATCTGTTTCTGGTCAGGAAAAGTTATAATTTGAGATATTTATTGAAAATGACATTTTTAGTGTCAGAATGACTTTTGATTTTTAATGACTACATCAAACTTTTTACCATGTGGTGTCTTGAAGTTTGCCAGTAAGCTCGAGGAATGAGCAGCATATCATACTCTTTAGCAAGTTGATGACTTACTGCTAATTGCAGATAATAGGCAGCTGCAAAAACATGGTCATTTTTCTGGCATAAAAACCCTGATTTCTAACTCTGTGCCCTCTGGCAAGCCTGTATAGAAAATCACATTGCTGTCAGAAGAGGTTCTGAGGTCTCAATAAAACAAGATGACTTTCGGAGCACATCCCTGCAAGACAACAGGGCACAGTGAAAGAAAGAGAAAAAAATTGTACTAGCTAACTGGTAGTTAATAAGCACAGAAATTGTATCCAAATCCACATAAAAAGTGACTTTGAACTGGGGCCAAGGCATCTTCTGCTGCATTTCTCCATTCATGGTTCTGCTGCATTTCTCAATTCACTCATGTGGCAATACCCTGAGTCGCCTGTATTCTGACAGGATGAAAAGGTTTTCCTCACACACTTTGAGAGTGATGTGTTGATACCAATGGCTATATTGCAAGAGAACCAATGCTAGTGAAAGTATTAGGCACCAGTGCTACCTTAGTGCCTTGATATCAGTGGAACACTTGATTCTGTGCCTTTTTCCATCTTGGTTGTATTGTCCAGCGATAGGAGGAGGACTTTTCCTTCATCTTGCCACTCTTAACCTTGCTACATGGCAAGAATCCAGAGCAGAGTTGCTGTGCAGGTGATGAGCCTGGGGTGATGGGGGTGGGAAAAGGGATTGTACTAATTGTGAGCAGTGTGGTGGGGAAAGAAGAGAACTTGATTATCTGATCAAGTACCATCTTGTACTTAACAGCCCTCGTGTGAGAAAGAATCCCTTAAATATAAATATATATAGCAGTGCCCCAGCAGAATTAGATCAGTTGTGTAGAAGGGCACTGGTGAGGGGAGTGGAGGTTAGGTTCTTCTAGTAGCTTTTCACTTTCGCTGCCAGAGTAAAAAATATACTGAAGTAAGAATGCAGAACATCTAATGTCATATATATATATATAGTCCTTTTTTTTGATCATGAATTTCTTTAAGTTAAAGTTTTTAAAAAATGGTCTTGCTGCATTCCAGATCAAAAGGCCTGGAACCAGCAGAAAGATACCTTTTAGTATCTTTCATCTAATTCACAGCCCCTGTGGCACGATTTGGCTTTGCAGTGTCTCCGTTAGCCTCGTTGCTTGTCTTTTGCAGCAAGATCTCGTCATGTGTAGGGTTCATATCCTCACTTCTTGTCCTCTTTGTGTACACAGCTGATCCTGCAGCTGGAAAATCTTCACCTATGGCAAAGGACTGGAATATGATAACATAAACTATGCAGGTAGTACAGTCAAATGTCCTCTTGTCAAACTTAATATTCTTTGAAGGCAGTGAAGTGACTCGCTGGCTTTTTGAAGATGGTGGGAAGAAGGCAGGACTTCAACACTATGTACAAATAAAAGAGTAACACAAGTCAGCAAGCTCCTCTAAACTTCAGAAAGCTAAGATGTTTCTTTTCCCCTCAGTGGATATGTATAATGTTTATAAAGATTAATAGAAGGTAGATAGGTTCTCTGAGGTGAAAAACAAACTGCTATATTCTTAAGTAGCACATGACCTATAAAGGAAGTAGTGTAGAACTAAAACATCAGTTTCCTACTGAGTGTTTCAAAGAAGAGGAACAATAACTTTTGTAAAGATCTTCCCATAAATGCTCTGAAATGTCATTGCTGAAATTATGGGTTTTTTTCCTAAATAGTTTATTAATTGGTAAAATGTGCTAGCTTGTAAATATATATGTATACACATAATATATGTGCTTTTGAATATAAATAAGTTCTTTTTCCTAGGCATATTATTTCATCTTAGATTATTTCCAAAGTTAGCCTGTGATATCTGGCTATGCTTATTCCTTCTTTTCAGATACGTATTTCAAATGAGGGAATTGGTACAAGATCCGTGGACTAGTAAATTCCCAATTGTGAACATTTGTTGAACACATTTGATAAAACAACTCCTTGTCTTTTATTGTCAGAAGGAATTAATGTTTGTTTTCAAAAGTTTCAATCTTTCTGAATAGAATTATTGTCCATTAATTTCATGTATTAGCTCAGCTGAAGCAGGCAGACTTCTGTAGCTAGGATGAATAGCATTATTTTGGAGTTACAAGTTTTCAGCAGAGGGCAGAACAGGGACTGATGCAAATCTGTATTTCTCTGTGGGGAGCTGTTGGAGCCCTAATCCTCCTCCATTTCTGCTGGAGGGCACAGGAGGAAAAATCTAGATAAGGTTTTTGTGAAAGTGGTCTCCTGCAATAGATTGGACTCCATGACTCAGGAGGATTTGAAAAGATCAGCGTTCTAGTGTTTATGAGACTATGCTGCCTATCACCAGAATGCAGGCTTTTCACACCAGTAGCTCAGCTTTTCTGAGCCACTGGGGACAAGAACATGAGTTTTGTCCTGCTGCCTCAGGGGTGGGAAGCCTCTCACTCCACTGCACTGATGGAGTGCTTCTGCCAGTGAGATAATGCCTGGCTGCTGTGCCAGGACAGAACTCTACAGCCAGCAGATCCTGGTCTCTTTTCTTCACCACTTCACTTGGATTTACTAGTGCTGATTTCACAGAGAAACCATGTGTTTCTGCACCGCTTAGAACCACGGGAATCTCAATTGGGAGGGACCTCAGGAGGTTACTCAGAGCAGGATACTTCTTGGCAGTAGGCGAGGTCAGCCCCAGAAGGAGCTTTGGAGGTTTGCCTGGCTGAGCCTTCAGAGCCTCCCAGGACCTGTCCAGTGCTGCACTACACACCTGCTGGTGGTGTTTCCTTACCTCTTACCGCTTTTCCTGGCGGCAAACTGTGGCCCCCATCCCTTCTTAGGTCAGCTGGAATTGCAAAGATAAATTTTGCTCTCTTGTCTTTGTGAGTACCCTCTGAGTAAATGTAATTCTCCCTTAGATCCACAGTTTCCAGCAGAAGCTTCTGTATTCCATTGGGGATTGCATTCCACAGGCAGTACCCATAAACCCGGACAAAAGTGCAGTCCCTAATTTCAGGCAAGGCACTCCTGCAGGGCTCTTTCTGCTGCCCTATACCTCTCTCTTTCTACAGAGCTGCTCACTGCCTTTGGTGGTCTTCTCATCCCCCACCTCCCACCTGGCTTCTCAGGGGGTGTTGGGGGGCAGCTGCTTCATTTGAAGGGAGTCTCATTTTTAAATCTGTCTGAGGTTCACTTTGTTCTCTGGGGCACACACATGAGGAAGTTGGGATTTTGTACTCCTGCAAGGGGTAGACACGGTCAAGGCCTTTCCAAAATCTTTGCTTTTTACATTTAAAGTCGATTTGCATGCCTGCCTTCCATCTTATCTCCATGTTATGGACCAGAAAATACCCAAGGCAAACAGATAAAAGCTTTAAACTCTGTCGCATCTGAATAACAGTGATTTATCCTGGTGGTGTTTTCTATCTCTCAGGCAGTACAGAATATATTGAATTTTATGGCATAACTTGCTCAGATTTTTTTATTTAAATGCTATCATTTTCTTACTAACTTACCTCAAGTTTTAACTTCATAGACGTCAATGAAGTTACACAATGAATCTTTCTTCCCAGTACTTTATTTCAAAACATTGGAAATAAAGTTTCTTGGACTCTGTTGGCATTATGTCAGCTTTCTCGCAGAAAAGATTTTTTTTCTTTTCCTTAGCATCCTGGATCAATCTAAAGCCTAGGACAAATATAGGACTCATTAAATGCCATTTGTCTGGGAAACAGAAAAATAAGATTGCACCATGATGTTATGTGGCTGAATATGTATCTTTTTAGCAGCTAGGACACAGGACCAGGATTCAGGAAGCCATTTGGCAAACATAAAATTAAGCACTTAACAATTCTGTGCCTCATATTTTCCATCTGTAAAATGGGGACATTGATATTTCTTTCTTTGAATAGCATTTCTGATCTAATGATCTATGATTATCATTACTACTGTTCAGAGTGGCATCAACTCTGTTCCAAATTGGTTATAATTAGAATGTTTAGATGAATGAAAGCAATTACAGAGCCTATATGCCACAAACAGTTAAGCCCGTGATTCATTTTATGTCTCTAAGTAATTGCAGTTACTTCATTGCTCACATGAGTAAAATTCAGCACATTGGAAGTGTTTGCAAGGCTACAAATGGAAGCCTTTAAGAAACTTTAATTCTTAAATAGAAATAAATAGTAGATGTTTCAGGGTAATTTATTTTAGCTGTGTGCTATGTCGTGGGATGGGTCTCAATTTGGTTCACAAAATTTGAAGTTACAGCATTGATGCTAAATATTGGCTTTTATATCATTCAATATGTTTTTGCAGAAAATAAATCCTTCTTTAAATTTTGGCTTCAGTTCAAAAGCTTATTGTTAAATAGGCTTTGTTAATAAGAAGCCTGACTCATGGCAGGCTGTGCTGTGAATGGCTGATTACCAGGGATATCAAACAGACCTGTTCCCATTCCACTGCCAGAACAGTTATCTTTAGAGTTTAAGAAAGGATTAATTTTACCCAAAAGAAATAGTTTATGTTTTCACATTGCAAGGGTTTTGTTTTCTGTGTGATGATAGCTAGTTATTCAACTTTACCAAGGAAAGGGAAAAAAGTCACCCAAATATGTGAGAGAAATTCTTCTGGAGTGATGGGAAGCCACTGGACTGTGCAAATGTGCCAGGTGAGCATCATGAGAAGCAAGTTCTGGACAGCTGCAGTTGAGGTGCTGAGAAGCAGTGAAGCCCAGGGCAGGCTGAGGTGGGGACTGGCTACTGACCATGGGCTGAGATCAGATGCCCCTTGTCTGCCTTCTGGAACAGGGAAAATCCATGTGGATGCACACACAGCCTGCTGCAATCTGATAGTGGATGAGTTTAGCTCTTGGGTACTATTTTGTTTTCCATCCTTCAGTTATTTTTACTTCTTTTCTTTACCCAGTTGATGGTTTGGACAAGGCTTCGATTGCTAACTCAGATGGACCAGCCCCAGGATCCCAAACTCCCCCCTTCAAGAGGAAGGGCAAACTCTCCAACATCGGCAAAATCTTTAAACCTTGGAAATGGCGGAAGAAGAAGACCAGTGACAAATTCAGAGAAACATCAGCAGGTATGTCTGTGGCCCTTTGGTGGCAAATAGGAAACACTGTGATGGTTTTGTAGGGTAATATTTGAATGCTCTTTGTACTTGTTAGATGGCAGGGATTATTTAGGCATGGTGTTTGACATACAGAAAAACAGTTTTATCCTTGGCAAGGAAAAACGTAACCCTGTTCAGCTTCTGTCTTGAACATCAAAAATATGCACCTGATTTTTTTACTGTACATATCCTCCAATATACTGGAAAATCTCTATGACCTCCTGATAGTCAGTGACTTGGATTATGAAACACAGCTTGCCTTCATGGGGACAGAAGTTTGGGGGAGAAGCAGATGTAGCCATGCCCAGCAGAAGAGGATTAGCTCTGCAGCTCCTGGCTTCACAGAGGCTGCTCTGCCCCTTCACTTCCCCATTGACAAGGCTGGAAGGATGGTCTGAAATAAAATGTTGTGATTGAATTATATTCTGTCTGAAAAAGAGGGATATTGGTGGCTGGGATTTAGTTATCCAAATGTAGGGGCCACCTGAGATGTTCCGGGGTGTCCTGGCTACTCTCACAGAAGGTTTGATATCATATTTGTCATCACTGTGCAGATATCTCCAAAAACCTGGGGCATCTAATATGGTTAGACATCCATGTTTAGGAAACTGAATGCCACCCTGCATATATGTGTCTCTTTGTGTTACTGCTCTAGCCAAACCTCCTCTACAGGAATCCCAAACTTCTGGTTGGGATTCAAACATTTGATGTAGTGGTTTCCTAAACTTGAGTCTAATTAGAGTCCCTTGATCTTCTGTGAGCTCTTCAGGTTCATTGCTGCAGAGCAAGCCCTCTGTCTACTGTCTTCCAAGGATGTAGGCAATAAAACCAGCACTGGTATACTCAAGTGTTTTCAGCAGGCTCTCCTGAACTCTTGGGAGTACACTACTTGACATTTTAAACCCATAGCAACCCCTGACAGTTACAGCAAGGACCTCTGTGGTTTGACAGTGAAACTTCTAAAACAAACTTTATTTACACAAAAGGCAAGAAGAAGCCTTTTCCTGTGGTGTCTTCATCATTCCAGATACCAGCTGAAGTTTTGAACAGATTTCTGAGATCTTCAAATCCTTCTGTCTCTCCTTTTTCCTTTTTCTTTTTTTTAATTTTCCCACATACCCTGCAACAAACCCCCCACAATGTCTTCTACTACTGCAATCAAAAAAAAAAAAATGACACCTCAGTCTTTTATCTCCTTCATTGCTTCCCTTTTCCTTCAGCTTTCCCAGTACTTTTAGCATATTGCTAAGGCAAGGTTATTTCTAGTTAATGACTCCCGAATGTTCTGCATCTTTTCCTGGACAGGTATGTGATTTTATATGCAATGAGTTCTTCAGAGTAATGAGTATTCATAAGCTGTGTATACAGGGATTCCCTAAACTTTCACAACCTATCAGCGTGTGTTAAATTGTTATGCCATTAAATAATAATGCAGGTACCATTTTTCAATTATTTTGATATAGCTGGTAAATTCATGTTAAATATAGTATTTCATGTGTTGTACTATCTTTCTTTTGAGGGCCTGAATCCAGTCTTACAAGCACGACACATCAATTCTTGTAACACCAAGGCAAAGCATGTGTTCATATTTCTTTAAGGAAACGAGGAAATGAAGCACAAAGAAATTAAGGTCAACATATTCAAAAGTGCCTCCCTAGATACTCCCTTCTATTTAATTTGCTGGTCTTGTTTATGTTGTTGTGGTCCCTCAAGATACTCATTTGCTTTTAAACTGTGCAAGGGATCACTTATGTTTGAGTATGTGCTTCATGTGAGGCTGGAATTTGAATGGAGAAGTACTTTGAATTGCATTCATCCTGCCTTAGGTGGTAATTTCAGGGATGAATAAAAATAGTATTCCCTGTATTTCTTGAGGAAATAGACCCAGGACCAATGGAGACTGAGAAGACACATCTACGTGGCATGTTGCCCCGTGTTGCATGCTTACTGACACAGCAGAAGAAACTTGCTTATCTAATTTGAGAAGGAAATGGGAAGACATCCATTCAAAATAAAAATCCTACAGGATATCCTCTTCCTCACACTACTCAATCAGAGATGTATTTACATTACCAAGTGGGGGCTGTGTGTGTTTGTGCCTCTTACGTGCAGGAAGCCCATTTCCTGGCCTGGGACCATGGGAGAGAGCACGATGATCCTCATTTATTGCCTGCTCCCTTAACAGGGCTACAACATGGTAAATCCTCATGCAACTGAAGAAAGGGTTTCTTCTGAGACAGCATGTGGGCTGTTGGAAGGAACTCTCACTGCTTTCTCTGGGTTTTCAATAGGCTTTTTGAAATAGGTGCTTGCTACGGCCTTGCCAGGACATGTACCATGGAGTGCTTTTTGTCTTAGGAGCAATTGGAAGGTGTTTATAAATAGCAAATACCACAAGCATCAAGAAGGGTGGATGTCTGAATGTTAGATGTTAGTATCTGTGCCGATGTGGGAATGATGGCTGGAATTTTTTCCTTCAGCAACATGTTTTCCACATGCTTTCTCAGAAAGTCTGTTTGGTCTTTGGTCACTGACTGTATGCTTTTTGCCTAGAGGGCTTTCAAAATCAAGAAAAAACAAACTGAAAATGGCATCATCTCAAGGGTTTCTCTCCTCTGCAGTGTTTTTCTGTGAAGAAAAAGGCAGCAGTTTGTGTCTTGGCACAAAGTAGATGCCAGTTCAAAGCTCCACTGCAGAAGTATATACAGAGAGGAACCAGAAGGCAATTTGAGCTCTTACTAGGTCAGAGAAAAATTAATAATTGGAATTCTCTCAAGCTTCTCTTAGAACAAAACTAAATACTGGAGAATATCCAGAATATCACAGCACTCTTCAAGTCAGAGAAGTGGTTTTAAGACTGCCTGAGGTTTGTAGCTGTTGAGCATCACTAAGCAGTCTCTCTTGAGGGGATGGGGAAGGAGAGAAAGAAACTGCTTTTTGAGGTAAACTGTTCCTAAAATTAGTACCACTGTTGTTTGTATTGGGCAAAAAGCAAATGTTTGTGGAATAAGATTTACTTGAGTAAATGAGGGCTGCTTAAAATATGGTAAATTCACATCCTTTCTGATGGTTAGACCTGAAGTCAGGGTAAGCTCTGCTTTTGACTGCAGTAGGAGAAGGATTTTGACCTGGGATTTTCTGATTCTTCTGGGGCATAAGACTGGAGACTGCCTGCCTTGCCTCACTTCACCTCAGCCTTCTTCAGCAGGCAAGGGCTGATAACCACTTACCCTCACAGTCAGGAATGTGTAATGTATCTCTGTAATGAATCTTAATACATACATGTACAGAGATGGAGAAATTGTTCTTTCCATTTTATTATTGCTTAAAGTTATAAACAGAATGTTGGTGTTCATGTTGAAATGTTATATATATTCACACTTTACATATATTTATATATGTTTACATATATATATGACAGACATGTTGATATATATTCACACATATAGATATATATACATTATTATATACACATATTGCAGAAAATATTTGTAGTGATAGCATCAGCTGGTCACTCAGCCTAGCTGCACAAAGTTTTAAGAGTCTCAAACCAGTCAGCTGAGCTATTTACTTTTGACTACTGTTATGTTTCAGTAAGCTCTCTGAAAATGATGGAGTTATAAAGTCAAGCATTCAGAAGTCAGGACACGTTTGAATGATGATGCTGGTACAAAATACTTGACTGTGTAAATGTGAAATATATTGCATAGTCTAAAGTCTGCAGTAAACCATATATTATAATAAGTCCACACTGACTAGATAGCACCCAGTATAAGTTCCTAAGTTGACAGGCTACTCGTTCCTCTTCTACAAGGGGACATATTTTTGCCACTTTAATTTAAATTAAAATTCTTTCTTTTCTTTGTAGGAATTAAAATTATGATGCTAGTAATGTATATTAGCTTGATTTCTTTCCATGGGCCAAATAATATTTAAAATAAATTATCTTTTTAAGCTGAATTAATTGAGCTTAATCAGTTTAAATAAAAGCACCACTCATGGCTAGCATTTTATAAGATGGAGGAGTGGGGCTTAAGCTTCTTATCTGTTCACAAATTTTCTCATCTGTGAAATGGAGATGGGTATGTCTCAAGGATGTTATGAAACCTGTATTATTTATAAAATGCTTTGAGTTTTTTTAGGAGAAATGTAAGGGGTTTATGTCTCCTAATGACAATTGGCATTTCCCGTGATAATTAATTCAGTATAGTTGTTAATTCAATGTTGTAGAACTGAAAAAATATATCATCCTGAAAACTAGAGAGACACATTGATGGAGGAAGGTCTGATTCAGTGTTCTTAAGCTTGCTGGAAAAAGCATTACTGTTTTCAAGTGGCATTGGATTGTCCCACAGATACATGAGAAATCATCTCATTTCACTGTCTCCAAGACACACAGTTGCAAGGCACATATTTTAAAAGATAATGGGGAGAAACTGGAAGAGCTTGTGAGTAATTGAGGTGTAGGACCCAAGGCAGTCTAATTTGATCAGAGTTCCAGCTACTTTCTCCCAGGAGGGAGCTGATATTGAGAGTCTGCAGCCATGCTCATGGGCTCCTTTGTATTGTCAGATGGGATTTGAACGCCACAGCAGTTTGACCTTTAATGGACAATCCCACAAAGTACCTGAGTATATAGACACAGACATCATGCCAGCTTACATGTTCTTGAGCCAGTACTGTTTGCATTTGTGAGCTCTTGATCTCACAGGCATGAGGAGCTTGAACTGGACTGCTCAAAATGTTTACTGCCTCCAGTTCTCCTGCCAGGAGTTGGTGCTATTTTGATGGGGAAATGCATCCTATGTTGAGCAGTTGTTGCATCCCTGCACTTCGAAGTGCAAGAAATAAACCTGGTACTGTAAATTTGGGAAGTGCAGAATCTGAGGGACTTTTTACCAGAGCATGTAATGATAGAACAAGGGGAAGTGGCTTTAAACTGGAAGATGGCAGGTTTAGATTAGATGTAAGGAAAAAATTCTTTACTTTGAGGGTGGTGAGACACTGAACAGGTTGCCCAGAGTTGTTGCAGATGCCTCATCCCTATAGGCAGTCACGGCCAGGCTGGATGGGTCTTTGAGCAATCTGGGCTAGAGGAAGGTGTCCCTGCCTGTGGCAGAGGGGTTGGAATGAGACTATCTAAGGTCCCTTCCAGCTGAAACCCAAATTCTGTCATTCTGTTCAACCATCCCCTTCCCTGACAGAGACTACCTGCTGGGAAAGATGCTTTGCTGTGCATGAACGACAGCTTTCTCAGAAGAGCCAAACTGCCTCTTGCCATGACTTCACAAGAGCCTGTCACTCCACTGTAGGGCTGATTCACTCCAACTGGGCTGGCACAAGAGAGATTAAACACTGCAAGAGGTATTATCAATCTGCATACAGCAGTTAGACTGACCCTAGAGAGTGTTTGAATTAGCTGATGAGGCAAATAGCCCTATCCCAAAGCATTAATAGGATGAAGTCCAGCACAGCTGAAGCTTTTCCACATGCCCTCAGCTTGAGGTCTAAACATCACATGGATTTTGATGTCTGTATGTAAACCCAATCAGGATGGAAGACTCTCTTTTCCTGATGGTGGAGAAGGGATTTTACAAGTGATGCTCACATTTTGTGGACTATGCGCCATGGTCCCATGGATCATTACAGTAATCTCCCAGATCACTGCATTGGTTTGGGGATTGTATGCAGTGTGGAGGTATTCTATTTTGACATTTGTAAATGCTTTTCCCTATAAAATTATTCAGCATTTCTCCCACGGGAAATAAACACAATAATTAGAATGCTTCATGTCACAGTCTTGGGGGTTTTGTGTACGGTGCTTTTTTTTTTTTACTTAAAAACAGGATGCTGCATTTTTTTTTCCATGAAACCCAACCAGCATCAATTGATGAGGATGTTACTTCCTTTTGGAACACAACTTTCTGGCTTCTATTAAAGGTTGTTTGTGTTGTTGTTGTTGTTGTTTTCCTTTAAACAGTTCGCGTGTCACAAAGGCTACTCTGATTTGTTTGCTCTGAGCAGGATTTGTCTCTTCCTACTCAAAACTTCTAGAAAGCAGATGGAGGTATCTTCATCTGAGCTAGTCCATCTAGTCAGGGGGAAAGAGGTACTTTTACATGTTAAATGCCTGTGCTAGGATGAGTTCAATTTCACCCTGAAAGTACCTTTTCCCATTGACCATAAAAAAAAAGCCTCAAGGAGACTTGCTCAGCGAAAGATATTGGATCATATGAGTCCCCACTTTTTGTGCCTGAAATTGTGGGACAATATTTTCAGAGACTGTCCATGAAAACCCATGCCACTTCTCCTGCAGAATGAGGGGAAACAAGATCTCTCTTTCTATAAAATAAAAATTGTTCTCTACCTTTTCTTCACAAGCATCAGCAGTATGAGAATAAATCTATTCTTAACTGTGCTTTTTCTTTAGTGTTGGAAAGGAAGATTTCGACAAGACAAAGCAGAGAGGAGCTGATAAGAAGGGGAGTGCTGAAGGAAATGCCTGAGCAAGGTGATAACACGTTAACTAGAATTTAGCTACTAAGCACTAAACATATATGATAAAGCCACTGTTGCATTGTTTCCATGTAGTATAAATAGGTATGAGCAGACAAACTGAGAAGTGTGAGAGGTAATTTGGGCCAGCTCACAACTGAAGTTGAGTCAAGAGATTTGTGCTCTGTAACTGCTTGTGCCATAGGTGCCCCAGCTGACTTCTGGTCATATTCTGAAGTATTTTAATGCTCCCTGTAAATAATTTGGTGTCTGTGGTTCCTACCTATTGTTTGCCACAATTTTTTTGAATTAGCGATAAATCTATTTTTGAATCAAGGTCTGCCGTCTAAAGCTGCTAGAGTATAAAATGAGAAATTTTGGCTGAAAAATTAGGGGCTTTGGAACCACAAAAAATCAATATAATCCATGTCAGGTATCAAAAAATACCAGTGCTTTGATCATATGGATCCCACCACTATCACACAGGCCATAATCATAAATGGCACCAGCAAAAAACTGTAGGGAAGAAATCATTTGTTTCAAAATGCAGTAAGGTTTAGTAAGTGGCATTAGCCCGAATTTGCATTTGGAAAAACATCAGTTAGCCAAGGTTATTACCTCTGTGTTACATCTGAATATGTTTCTAGTGGTATTCTCTCTAATATTCTTAATCTTCTATAAATCTAGATCAAATAAAGTCAAGTGAATAAAATAATTTTCTGTAGCTTAAAATCAAGCCATTTGTCATTTTATCAAGGAGTCTAAGAACTCCCCATTTCCAAAAAATAACTTTCTCCCAGAAATTGTGGTTTTCTGTCTGATCTGAAGAATCAGCAAAGTATCAGTGTGTGTGGTTTGTATCATACACACAGATATTTGGAAGTAAAGGGCTTGTTTGTTGATGTGTAGTATCACTTGTCTGTACAGAGTTTGGCCAATTATCAGACTATAACTTTTGGCATAGCTGGCATCTGCCCTTGTCTCTGCCACTGTCTTTGTCTTAAAACAAGACATGTGATCTCTCCATACCTCAGTTTGTCCGTCTGTGAATTTGTTGTGGGTTTTGCCATGTACTTTACTTTGTGACCTTGTCCTTTGAAGGTTGTAAATTGCATTTGCAGTTGGGACAGGTAATGAAATGTGTTAACTTCTCAGGTTCATTACAGTCTGAACATAAATACTATCATTTGTGATAAAAGTATGAATATTTTGGTCATCAGTGTCCTTGATCCTCTCTTCCATCCTTAAAAGGGACTTTGGATTCCTTACAGGGATTGAGCAAAGTGAGAAAAGGATATAAAGAGGAACAATTTTCTCTTCTTCCTCCTGTATCAACCTGGTCTGAGTTATCTTCATCACATTGTCCTTCATTTTTGGTGAAAATTGTAAATTTTAAGGACCTTTTGAAAGATTATGGGATTGATTTGAAGGTGCTAAAACCGGAGAGGCAGGAAAGTTGAGGGCTGTGAAGGTAGTTAGAAGCAATAACTGTGGAGATGAAAGCTAAAAGAGGAAATTTCAAGAGGAGCCTTGAAATGTGAGAGGTAAGAAATGTGAAGTGAGAGCGTTTCACATGGGGTGAAGAAGAATGAAGTGGAAAGTGGCAAGTGCCACTTGAGATAGGAAGTGTTTGCAGAAGCAAGACGTGAATAAGAGGCAGCAGTGTCACGTGTGGAGGCGGAGAGAAGAAAGTGGATTTAAGAAGCCCTCAAGGAGAGAAGCTGAAGAAACTGAATGTTGCAGGCAGGAATTGTCAGCTGTAGTAAACTAGAGAAGGTTAGGAAGGCAGAACTCATTTTTTTGCAAATCAAGTGTGAAAGACAATGAAACAATCACCTTAGTGGGAGCATCCAAGGTGGTAGGACAGAGGCTGCATGATTGTGTTGAACCTAGAGAAGTACCAAACATCCAGGTCTGATAACACAAACCAAGGAAAAGAAGTGGAATTTCCAGTCAGTGAAGAATCAATGGGAGAAATCAGAAGAGGTGTCATGTAGATTTGCTTATTGTTTTGATTGACAGCAAGAGAATCCTGCAGAATGAAATTACCAGAGAAGAAAATCAGCATCAGCTTTACAATATGTGGAACAGAGAAAGCTGTAAGCTAGCAAAAGTAGCACTTTTCAGGACTACAGAGACTAAGGGAAGAGAAAGAAGTTTTTTTCAGGATTTAGAAAGCCCTTTATGCTGAGATAGTCTGGGTGAGTAAAGTTGTCATCAGAGCTGAGAAAGAATATGACTTGCAGGATTTAATAATGGCATGATATGTGATACAGGAAGACTTCACCTTGGCTCTTAAGACTGGGTAATGTCTTTGTGACCTATTTTTATTAATTAGATGGGCACATACATTCTGAGAACTTCTGTCTGAATTCCTGGCTGATTTACTTACTGGGAGTGCACCACAGTAGTCCTGCAACTCTGCTCCCTTGTTGTCCATTTTTGGGATATGTTGGAACATGTAGCAGCTTTGTTGTGGTCCATGCACACATTTCTTTGCTGTGTAAACCAAGATGCAGGGATAAGAGAACAGGATGCTCATAAACAGACATGAAGCTGTACCTGGAAACCAGCACGGACTTCCAAGCCCACTACCACATAGGTGTCCTCCCAAAGAACGTGAAAGCTGATAGAGTTTCTTTAGAGTTACTTTCCAGAGCAGATCCACAGCCTGATGTTTCACATTTCAGTAAGTCTTTCTGTTTTTCTTCCACAGAAACCTGAAAGCAGAGGGATCCTGTGTTGAAAGTAGGTGCTAAGTAAGTAGTTAAACTAGGCAATAACTTTTTAATTTTTATTTCAGATGGTGATGTAACAGTAAATTTTGAAACTTCAAATGGACACACTGTAGCCATTGGTGAAGAAACCATACAAGAAGAAAATGGGGTAAAAGCCAGTGGAAATAATGGCACTTTATCAGAGAAAGCATCAGTATCAGAAGGAAAAAAAGAAGATCAGAAAGGTAAATGAATGTGTTCTTCACAGATTGATTTTGGCCTACCCTATATATTAATGTGTTCTTGCACTAGCACCTATACACGCTGTGAGTGCTATTCTACCACAAGGATGCCAGCAGAACCTGCTGAGAAGATAAGGCTTATGAAACACCAGTATTCTGTCACTCATAGGCATGCCTTTTCCTGTGCATATGGTAAGGTCATAGAGAGAAGCATGGTCTGAGCATGACAATGTGAGCAGGAAGGTTCAATTTCCGAATTCACTGTGAGCCTTTCCTTGTAGCCATGGGCAAGCTTTGGTGACAGGTTTTCCTCTTATGAAAGAATATACTAAATGCAAATGCATCACCTTGCAATATCATTGTAGAAGTGGCTCATGGGTTGAATGTTCAAAAGCATTTAAGTCACTTGAAAACCATTTATTATTTGGAAAGTAACTTCAGCAACTCATTCCACTTGGTTTTCATGGAATCTTAAACACCTGCAGTTCAACTCTTCAGAAACATTCACTGTGTATTATATATAGGCCTACAGAACTACTGCAAACAGAAAATAGGCCATTTATGGAAAATGCACTTTATAACTATAGTGTTTTCTGTAGATTAATTGTAGATACTGCTATATGTTTAGTAGTCCTAGGGTCCATGTTAATTTTGCTGCCTTTACTCAGATCTACCTCGGTGAAAAGAGTTTGTCTCCTAAAGGAAGTGTAAAGATCAGTGTGGAATCACAGGATTTGAACCTATTTTATTATCTTTCTCTACCATCTTGAACAATGCACTACTTCTTTTCCCTGTCCAAAAGTGTTCTTAAATACTATTTCATTTATTGGATTTTCCTAGTGGAAAGAGTGAAAATACAAAAGGTCAAGACCTTCATGGGTGGCTGAAGCCAAGGAGTCAGGACTGAACAGCCTTTCCAATGTCTTCTATTAAACTCTACCTAGTGATGAATGAGCCTCTGGAGGTTGAGAGGGTCAGTTCAGCTGACACAGAATTTTAAATTCTTCTCTGACCTACGTAAATCACTTGACTATGTGAAAAGTGGCTAGATATCCAAGGAGAATCTTATGAGATATCTGGTACTTCCTGTCTCCCAACAAGGCAGAAATACAAGATTAGCCTTTGTCATGACATTTAAATACGTCTATCTTTTGGTGCCAACTAGAACCAGATGTGTATTGGGTCAGGGGAAAAGAGTTATAAAAGCTATGGAAAACTCCTTTAAAATGGTTCAGTGTAACTTCAGGGTTAGATCAGACCACTTATTATTTTGTGCATCACTAAATACAGCATTTTGGAACTGTCAGGACTTGTAAGTTTTCTTAAGGTACAGTTTATTTTTGAAATACACATTTCTAACCACATTGACATCCCCTCTAGCTGTCTTTGGAGAATGTAAAACTCCAGTGAAGCAGGAAAGGTTCAATACCTATTTCAAACGTCTTATTAGACTCTGCACTCCTTATATATTGTTTTGACCTTATAGGGAAGAATTAAAAATGACTGCTGTAACTCAGTACAAAAGAAAGTGCAGCTATCACTCTAGTCCCTCTCAGAAAATTAAGAATCTACGGAGGAAGGAGAAGGAAAACAAAAAAATGAGTGAAACTGGTATTGTAGTCTTCATAGAATCTCAGTATAAGCATCCAGAAGAGGCAAAACCCTTCAAGTATACTTTCCTCTTGCATCTAAACAGAAAGTTCTTCCATGAGCAAACGTCTTGACTCCCCTGAAACAGAACAAGATAGATTTATTGCAGTGAATATTCTCCCCACAAAAGGTGTTAAGGATCGATTCCACACATCAGAAACAGTGTTACACTGTGTAAACCCAGTACAAGCCATCCCATAGTCATTGTGAATACACTTCAGTTTTTCTTTATTTATAGCACACTAAGCAGGAAGGTGAGCCAGCCTGCTGAGCTCAGTGGAAGAGTAAGGCCCACAGCATGCATCTCACCTGACAGATTAATCCTGAGTGATTCTTTTATGGCAGATGCAGTAGGTGTGCATTACACCCACACCCACTGGCAGAGTGAGGCATTAACAGCTGCAGAGTGGAGGTTTGCTGATGCTCACAGAGCATCAACATCAGAGCTGAAGCAGGAATACTTAGCCCACTGTTTTCTGCTATGATTATAAAACATGCTGGTGCTTCAGATACCAGCACTCAATCATGAGAACTGAGGTGAGTTGAATACTAGCTGACAATCAGCAGTAATGGCTGCAAGGCTTTCATCTTTAGGCTGATGTGAGGCTTCTAAAGTCAGGAAGTCTTAGGTGTAAATTTTGAGGGAAGATATATACACTTCCCATGTTTATAAGACCCAAAGAAAGGATTAATTCCTGCTCCTTAGTAGCATGGTGTGCTGAAGTTCCAACTCCTGCTGAATCAAAGTGTTCCAAAAAATGCATCTCAGCCCTGTGAAAGTTATGAGGTTATTTTAAAAGGTTCTTGTGAAATGATGGTGGTCTTTATTTTCCCTCTTGTTCAACTGGGTTTTGAAAAATGGCCTTCTTATTTAATATGATGTCTGGTGGAGCCAAAGCTTACAAAGAACAGGTGATACAGGCATGTTGTGACAATGTGGTGATAGTTGGCAGCAACATGTTGTAGAATGTGGAATATATTGGAAGTTACAAGAAGGTACAGGAAAAAGTTTTTTCAGCATAAGCTATGGAAATACAGTATCAACAGGGGAAACAATAGGCTCAGGCATGCATATAAAAATGAGTAAAGCAGGAGCCAGTGAAGAAGACAACCCCTGAAAGCTGTTCCCCTTGCTGCCAGGCAGTTCCATAAGCTATGTACCCATCTGCTGCCTGTCAGCTCACAGGTGCCTTTTGTATTTGGTGCAAATTTCTCCTTGGCAATTTAATAGTATAACTGTTACTATTTGTAGTAATGATGACAGTCATACAAGCAGGGTGTTTAAAAGAAAATTTCTCCTTTGTGGCAGGATGATAAGAAAAGAGTGACAGTTTTACATAAAGTAGGTAATTGATGGATAAAGCTTTGCTGTTGAGAAATCTTTTTTCTGAGATCATTTATTCATGTTGTGTTTGTACTGGGTTGACTTCTGAATTCTTTTGTTTTGACTAAGGAAAGTCACTAGCTTCTTTTGCAGAAAATAAAGAGCTAAGATATAGCTATTTTCTGTGAGCCTTGCAAGGGATACAGAGCGGCAAGTAGCCAGGCAGCAATATCTAACACCCTGGTTGTCTGGGCAGCAGGCTGAATTCTACCACTGTGCCTGAGTTCCTGAGCCATGGCACTGGTCTGCAGTTTGCCCAGCAGTGCCCAGAGCTCCAGGTTCCAGGTGGGGTATGAGCATTGCCAAGGGGATCCAAGGAGTCACTGTGCCTCCTGCCCCTGTAGCAGTGTTGGACAAGACCAAAAGCCACATCAGGTGTCAGAATTGTCACTGTTCACCTCACCAGGTATCAGGCCATAGCATGGTGATGAAGCATGCATGCTGCACACAGTAAAGCCTCCAGGTACTGCATCAGAGATGCTTTTCTCCTCTCAACCCTCCCAAGATGTCTCTGGAAAACAGATGCACGAGAGAAGCCCTTATTTGTATCTGAGTTCAGTTTGTTAACATTTTTATCATAGCAAGCTGAATTTTTCAGTGATTGTGACAGATGGTTCCACGTTTCACAGTTAGCTTGGGCTTGAAGAAGTGAAAGGCTCAGTAACCATCAGCAAGATGCTGCCTGGAAATCAATAGTAAGATGTTTTGTTTTGCATTCCATCAGTCAGGTGTGTTAGGTGCTGCTTTGGTAAATAATTGCATTGCAGAAAGTCAGAGCTCACCCAGAGCACCCACAGGTGCTCTGGGTGATATGGAGCATAAGCTTCTGGAATGTTGCTAGGCCATTTATAGCAGATTGATCCTCTAAGGTTTCTTCATGTCTGAAGGAAACCGTTCTTAGTCCTGTTTCCAAATGAATTATTGGGCTACATGTGCATATTGTTTTTCCCTACAAGTTAACTCTCATATGAGAGCTGGCAAAGGTTCCAAGTCTTAGTATGTTTGGTTTACAGGTTCTTTCCTCTATATTTTGTCTGCTCTCCTTAGGTCTGCCATTAAATTTAGTCTTTTCTTTTTCTCATGGGTAACCAAAGAAAAGAAGGTTGGAGGCACCAATTCTGATCTTATGACCATGTATCATTGCTCTCTAGTGCTTTAGTTTGTCTACCAAGAAATGTTCTTCAAAGTCAAATTTTCTGGGTTCCTTTTCTCAGAGATCTTTTCTGTATTTCCCCAAAGCACAACAAAACCTGTTTGAATATGAGATAGTAACCTTCATCTTCCACAGTCTCAGACAAGAGCCTGCTTTGTCTCAGAAGATTAAACCTGCAAACCATTCACTGTGAGAAATGAGGCAGAGTTTCGTCCCTCTTGTGTGCCTAGCTGGCTTCCTACACTCCTGAGCTCTGTAGATCATTGATATGAGCAGCATACATAAAAGGTTGTGGGCTTTTTTGCCTGACTCCTTAAGAATCTCTCACTCCAGCTGAGTTATTTGCTGGCTAAAACCAGTTCTAAGAATAGTATATCTTCGATTCATCACCTGAACTATGTAAATGAGGCTGAATCCAAGTCTTCTTAAAAGGAAAGCTACTCTAGATAAAGCTGTATTTGGCCAGAGCCTGTCCACTAAGTCAGCAGGGCTGGCTCAGGGTGGTAGGGTGACATGAGAGGCATGGGCTTTCACCCACAAAACTTGAGTGCCTGAAGAAAGCTTCTGACTTGTACAGCTGGTTTGTTTGTTTTGGTTTTTTTTCTTTTGTAGGAAAGATATCCTTATGAGGCTCCAGAATTAAGATTGTATACATTATTTTAGTAAACTAGCTATTCAATTGTTTGAGCATATCTTTACAGAAAGTATTAGAGAATGTAGAAGCTTACATGCCTTCCACTTTCAAGATTCTCTTAGATCAGCTGACACTGAATATGTTTCAGGCATTCTCTTTTTTAATCAGCTTACTTCTCACACAAAGATTGTGCAGCTGACAATGTAAGATGATAGTTGGGTTTTTCCCCTTTTTTATCTTGAAACTGGCACAAAATACCTGAACGTGGTTGCTTTAGGTGAGATGTTACACCTGTCCCTTTCTCCCCTCTCCTGTTTTCTACACTGTCTCTGTTACAAAGCCTCTTGTACATGGCGCTGTTGAAATCACAGTCGGTGAGATCTAGAAGTCTGCAGACGTGCAGATCTGCTTATCCATCTTCAAGAAAGATGAATTCAAAACTGCAGAGAGAGCTGCAAACAGCATTGTGAGACAGCTGTCCTGGTTCAGTCTAGCAAAACGGAGCCTGAGAGAGCCTGAGTGTGTTTGATGAATGTAGCAAGTTGGTGTACAGCCAGGAGAGAGCATGGCTAAAGGACAATGCTGGCACAAGTAGAAAGGAATAAACAGTGGCTTGAAATACAGTTGGATTGGAAATTAAAGGAAGCTTTCTAACAATTAGAATGGGTCTTTTCTTGAACAGAATTTTACTAGCAATAGCAGGAACAAAAAATGGAGCTGGTTAAATCTGAAGTTTATGAAAGGATTTGTCTGAGTTGACCACCTGCATCAGCAGAATCAGTGAGTCAAAAAAAGTGATAAAAGACACCTTGTCTTGTCCTGTGTCCCATATTCCTGACTGACAGCTTCCTGGATTTTGATTAATCAAAACACATCTCTCTGCATAGTCGGAAAGGAAACTCATGATCTGCAAAACTCTTACAGAGTTTCATTGTGCAGGGAGATGTCCTGCGAAAGACAACAAACATACATTATTTCCAACTTTCAGGTTACATAGTGCTTCTCTACTGAGTTGTGTTCATCTTCTGGGAGGATGGTGCTTTGCAGTTGATGGAGATCATGTTTGTGCTGCAGCACTGCTAGTTTTCTGTGAAGTAGCTCTATGACACTGCTTGAGCTGTACAAACAAAAATACCAGTGCTATAGGAATAAAATCCTGAGGTAGAAAAGCTCTGGCCTTCTGTTCCTTAGAAGTTCACAAAAGTAAAGAAAAAATTACTGTATTTTACAGCCTAGCTTCTGAAAGTATGCCCTGGATTTTCATAGGGCTGTTTGGTCCGAAGTTTGCAAAAGGTCCCACTTTTAGTTTGCAAAATACGTAATCTGATTTTCTAGTGCACATGGCACCCTGGCTTCTCTCTGAAAGTATTTCAGACTTCATGAGTCCCCACAAGAGCTGTTGTGTACTGAGTACTCTGTAACCCTGACCATCATTTAGGTGTTTACTTGAGAACAGAGCTTGGTTTAGAGTCTGGCCCCAATCACAATTTCTGGGAACAAGAAAATCTGATTTGAAAGTAAGCTTTCAAATCTGGTCTTTGGAAAATTTATTCTAAACATAAACATATTATTGATCCAAATGCTTAATGAGATATCAACATTTACTTCCTGTTAAAGAAGTAATTTATAGGCAAGTTGCTTTTATAGCAGATATTTCCATCAAGGCAGCAGTGGATAAAAGATATTCCTATCTGATGTGTTTGGGAGACCTTTTGTTAAAAGGTCAGTGCTTGATGAACAGATGTCTAAATTAAGAAAAACAACAGCAGTAAAAATGTGTTGCAGCTGGTACTGAGGTACCTAGGGGATTGGTTTGAACAAATAGATGGGTCTGAGCTGATTCAGATGCCTCCTTGTTTTGGCAAAAGAAAGAGCAGGCATGAAGACCAAGGGTCCATATCCAAGCAGAATCATGTTAGGGAGGTACAATTACAACATAATTGTATCTGTAGCCATTTACAGACATCAAACCATCCCTGTCACTGTTCAAGATCAAGCCACCGTTGCAGTTATTAGTTATTTGTATTACTACAGTGTTACTGTATATACCAGACATTTATTGTAGCATCCTACCCAGATGCAGAAAACCACAAAAATTTTCCAATGGACTTGTGGTAAAAGAAAGGACTATGATTAGGCACTGGAAAACAAGAGGACACAGACCAGGATAACAAGCACAATACTGGCAGCCTAAATATTGTTAGCTTTGGCACCACAGCAGAGGGGAGTTTGAGGGAGGACAGTCAGTGAATGTTCACAAAGCCTGAGGGTCAACAGAGGAAAGCAAAGAAAGGCATCTGCTTCAAAACCTGGCTTGTCGCTGTCAAAAGCTGATAAAATGGACTGGCCAGGTGGGAACTGGAAATCTCTACCTCCAATTAATGAGAAACCATACTTTGGGTAAAATCAGACCAACAAAGAGATAAAAAAATGAAGCTAACAAATGTAAAAATTACAAAGCTAATAAGATGTCAAGAGGAACAATCTGGTCAAAGGCAATAATCTTCACCACAGGTTTCCTCTTGGCTGTGAGGAAAAAGAAGATTTGCTAAAGGCTGAGAAAAAGGCATGGATGTAATCAAGGGGCAGTCAAGACTGGATGAGAGGGGTAACTATCTGAGCAAGTAGGATGCAGCTGGGCAGAAAGAATCTGCCAGTCTTTGGTATGAGGAACATAACAGTATGAAAAGAGCTGTCTTAGATAGTATCCCAGTGATGGCAAGGCATTTCTGTTAAAATAAATGCTATAGAAATTGCCAGTTTTAATCACAATTGAAGTCTGCAAGCAAGAATTTTGATGTGAATGAACTGCTCCCATTTTGGTTTTCATTTATAGTTTGTAGTTATTTGTCTAAAGAAGAATCTAAAATTATAAGTTGGTTGTCAATAGGATGTGTTTATTTGTAACTAAATAAAGCTTTAGCCTTATATTTTGTTTTATTTTGTACCTTTTTTCCTGATTCAGAAGATAAATTCTGATATACAGTATTTAATCAGTTACATATTTTAGTGTCGATTGATTGTATTACTTTAGAATGTGGTGAATGGTGTATTACTTTTTCTAGGTTATCAGTCTGTTTTTTAACATTTTCTCTACTAATGACTGGAAACAAAACACAGTAATGGTGTATAAGTAAACAAGTTTTAAATTCCTTCTTATTAGTAAATAAGCTTTTACCATTATGGATCCTTAATTAAAAGGTATAGCAAAGAATTGTTTACGCCTATAATTATTTCTGATCATCATGTACTTCAGGATCTTCAAAATACAAAATCATATATTCTCCTGCCATGTTTGTTACTAATGGTCTTCAAATTTTAAAATGTCCTGCTTTTTCAGAATTGTATCAGCATTTCAACTTTGAATGAAGGTAGGTAGAATTTCACAGGGAGACATTTTTGCTGTAAAAGAGGTCAAAATGTAACAAATAAGCATGGTTCTTTCTCCATCCAAAGTCTTTTCCATGGAAAACAGAGACAGTACAACAATCTGTGCTCAAAAGAATCTGTTTGAAAGCTGTAGAAGTTTTCTATGAGATGGTTCTTTCAAAGTTTAAGCAAAAGCCTATTAGGCTGTAATAGGCTGGAAATAGAGGAGGAAGACACTGGACAGTTAATGTTGATTCCTTCTGTTCATGAAGAGACGTGTGTGCATGTTGCTTTTAATAACTGCAGGTGATGCATTAGGTTCATGTTAACAAGCCTTAAGCTAGAAGTTGGAAAGGCTTTGTTTCTGAGAGGAAGAATGTCTTTGTTGTCTAACACATTAATTGTTTTTCATCTACTGATCCTAAAATGAAAATATGTTGCTTATCTCTTGGGAATCTTTTATGTGGCAAAGAAGAGAGATGAGAATGTCCATTTAATGTGTGTTAAGAGTGAGGCTCTAATAGGAACATACTGCAATAAATGAAATGGTTTTCTCTTGAGTGATATAAGAGACTGTCTTTACAGTATTTGTCTTCTTTCTTCCCCAGTCATAGTTTTTTAGTAACATGCAAACAAAGCCTATATGATTCTGATGGAATGCTCTTGCTTCTGTAATAGCTTTTTTCAGAAAGGTTTGGGAAGGCTATCTGGAGACCAAATGGACACAGAATTTGTGTAACTGAATAGATAGATTCCCATCTGGGAACTTTAGCTCTTCCCACCTGAGAGCACCAAGTTTTACAACAATGTTGATTATGTTGCAAAATTGTATGTTGACTGTGAATGGCTCACCTACATTAACATTGCAGCTGGCATTAGGCATGCACTTTTGAAATTAATTTCCTGGTCATCCCCACTTACCCTTCTTACATACAAACCAGGTTTCCTTTGGATGAAACTAAGCCAAAAGATGATTTCAGGAACTTGTACTCCTGCTACCACTAGTCAAACAATCTATAGAACTAGCCTGAAGACAGTCCAAAGTCAAATCTCATGAAGTGTGGGTTGTGGATATTGGGTGCTTAGTGCCACTGCTTTCATTCTACAGAGCCATTCTTATTTCACAGCACAATGTCGGTAAAAGCCGAAATTCCTGCTGACTAATGAACTCTTGATTCTTGAAAGTGCTGTTGTGTAGAAATACCTACAGAATTTGCAGGAGGGAAGAGCATTTCCATGCTAAATGATATCCTATCTTATTTAGCTTCATTTGTTCCTGAAGAGTAGAAATACCCTGAGGAAGTAACCCAAAATAAAGCTGCAAAGAGCAAGAAATGTGCAGCTTAGAAGAATGGGTTGCTGCAGGGGAAAATTGCAGCTGCATAGCTGTGTTTGAGCCCATGGCTTAGAGAATTCACATTCAGATTCACATGAATCTAAGTTTTTAGCCTGTTGATCTTGGGGTGGGTAGGATTGAAAAGAAGCTGAGGAGATTTGTGGGCAAAGTAAATAGTATTCCCTGTTTAGTTTTAAGCCAGCACTCTAGCTTGGGATACTGAATGTAAAGGCTGGTCCTTGAAGGTCTAGAATAGATGTGTCTGAGAGAAGTTCCAGGTAAATATTCTCTATGAAAAACGTTTTGAATTGAGATGAACAGTAAATTCTAAGGTAATACTTCCTTATGAGGCAGAAGATGAAGTCTTTCCTGATTCCCAAGAGCTCAAGCAGCAGAAGTAGTCACTGTTGTGAGGCTTGCTGTTGAATTTATGTGGTGTATGTGTGTGTGTCAGTTGGCTTCTGTTCACTTTCTTATCCATAGAGAGCACTGATCACTGCCCCGAAATACCGACATCCCATGCTCCACCACTACCTAAGCCTAAGCCTAAACCTAAAAAAGCTCCGCTACCACCAAAAAATGCCATTGCTGCTTCCACCACCACCAGCCATAAGGGTAACGAAGCGCCTCATGCTAAAAAAAGGGGAAAGGCTCCTTCTAAGCAGCCTCCTCTCCCGCCGCCCAAGCCAGCAGGTGCCAGTGCAAATCGAGAAGCTGGTGAGTACTGCCCTCGCAGGGCAGGTGCAGTGGGTGCATGTGCATGGGGTGCTTGGCTTGGCCTTAGGCTAGCTTGTGCCTTGGGATGTAGCAGAGTTGCTAGAGAGCACGCCATGGGTGTTTGGAGAGAGCCTTCTGCTGACCTCTGGCTCTGCTGTCCACAAACACCTCGGACAACACACAGACCCCCTCGCTGTTCAACAAACTTGCCTACAGCATTGAGCACACTGAATTCCCAGTTCAGTTGTGAGAGCTGGCAATACAATGATCCAGAGAACTGCTCAAGGATGAGCAGGGAAGAACATGACTTCTGAAACCAAGCATGAATTGCCCCTAAGTAAAACTGCTTTGGTATTACTGTAACTTTCTACTGGATGTAGCAACTATTCCAATTAATTTGACAATATTACAATATACAACCTCACAAAGAGGTTAAGGATAAAACCGTGAAGACATCTGAGAAGTTGAATAGCAATTGGTTTAGTTGAAAAAAAATACAAATATTTACAACTGTTAGAAATTACCAGGCTTCCCCTATATGCTGGGATTCTAAGTACATAATGGACATGGAAAATATCAGTCATCAGGTGCATAAGCACGTATGTTCATCACCACACTGTTAAACCAGAATTCAGAAGTGATGCAAGATTAAAGACTGGAGGTGGATGCTCTTACAGTACTGATCTTCAGTTGGAATAGTTGCAATGTAGACAATGACGAAAATTAAAACATCCAGATACAATTTGAACACAAGCGGTATTGTGATGAATGGGCTCCCTATATGTATTGGCAAACTTACACAAGCCTTGTGTTTTCAATCTCTCTCTGTCTTTGAAAGCCCTCCAGTCCCTCCAGTTTTCTCTGCAAGTATGCCTCTTCACAGCTTGTACATTTTGGCACGTTTTGTATTTGAAGCATACAGAAGAGGACTGGTTGAAAACATTGCAAGACTTCTAGAGTTACAGTAATAACTTTGTCATAAAATACCCATTAGCTTGGTATTAACTGTCCCTACTACATCAGATGACTACAAGAATAAACATTTTGAAAAACCAGAAATTGCTGCTTGTATTCCACTTACAGCTGGAAAACTCAGCTCTTCCTAGGTGAAGGAACTTTATAACATTTTCAGAAATAAAACAGTCCATCACATAAAGAAATGTTTATGCCAGTAGTTGGTAACAAGCTGTCAGAAATCTGACTTTTTTTGATTAAAATACATTCAGGTTCCAGATTTTTCTTCTAGTAGCCTTGATGAGATGTCATGCAATGCTTGAGACCGTACAGGTGTAAAATATAACCACACATCTGTTATTCTACTGGTAATTTCTGCCTATATTAAAAATACATTGTGTTTGTTCAAAGTGGGGCAGTACTTAGTAAGTAGAGCTGATTTGGAACAGTATTAGTACAGGAGGTTTTTCAGATCCCCATGAAAGTGAACACATGATGCAGGCAGTGATCAAGTCTCATGAAGGAGGAGAGGAATATGAGTAACAACTGAGCCATGGCTTTTCTGAGAGCAGCACAGCAGGCTTCCATACTGAAATTGTGGAACTGGGAGAATGGGACTTGAATGTAGGCATGGATGTATGCCAAAAGGCAAATAACAGCCATTAAATTTTTAATTTAATCAAAATTCAAATCTTCTACTGAAAAAGAGGCATGACAGAAAATTGTCAGCCAGCCCAGACAAAAACAACAGCAACAGTAGCACTTTTGACCCATGTGGACATGTAGGGGGTTTTTCTGTGGCAGAAATCTTTTACATTTCCATGTCTAATTGCAGGCCCAGAAAGGTTCTGAGAATAATGTAAAGATTTTTACAGTGGAAACATCTTTTGACCTTTTCCCAGCCACAATTATATGGCGATATATTTGTATCGTGCTGCTGTTCTTGAGTGTAAGCATATAACTGGTTCTGTTGACCTCCAGCCTGCACTGAAGTGGATCAGAGCCAGAGCCTTTTCTTTCTGCCATCCACCTACTCAGTAAAATTTCTGTTAAATAACATGCAGGTTGGAACCACCATCTATTTCTACTGAAATGATCAACTTCTGCCTATGCCAATTTTCTGCTTCGTTATGTTTTGCTTGTAAATTGAGTGATTTGTACCTGATGTGGGAAGGTAAGTATCAGTAGATTCAGGACAGTGCCCTTTACAGTCACCTTGGAGCACAAAGAGGAGCAGTGATTTGCCTGAACTTTCTATGGATTTTTTTAGATGTACTGAAAGCTTCACAGCACTCTAAAGGTTTATAAACCATAACCCTCAGCTGCAGAAGAGAATGGTAAAATGTGCCTTTTGAATTAGTTTCCATCTTCTTTGAGACTGAGAACAGGGAAAACTGTTTTTATATCATGAACTTATTATGGCTACTTATCTGCACTTTTATTCTCTCCTAATCTGCTGGGGATTTGTTTTTATTTGAATGCTTATTAGTAAAGTAGGCCTTTCAGCAGATTTCTATTACAGCTTTCTGTTTTACTCGGTAAGCTTAGCCAGAAGGCTGCTGTGTATCTTTCATTTTTTCTCTGGAAGTTAATGAGTTTTTACTCCATCCAAAGTGTTTGAGTTGCATGCATTTTGATGAAAAGGACTGAACCATTAGATGGTTGTCATTTTTACTGCTTTTTAAATGCAAGTCAGAAGTTTGAAGCTCCCAGCTCAGGCAATGGGTGCATCAACACAGCAATCAGAAATGTGGCTGGAATGCTCATGGACATGCATGCTAGCTGAAATCTCTAGTGAACTTGGGCATTATCCATCCATGCCACAGTATGGTGAGTATCACAGGATTAAATGGCAGCATCACTGGCCAGCTTGTACAGCTACCAAAAAATCTTTGTTTCACTACATTTTCAAGACTGCCCGGGTTGGTGACTGGGCAGACAAAGACCTGCAGTACATACAGGAGGCCTTCAGTCCCTCCTCCCTTTTGGAGGTCATTTGTGCAGAGTGACAATGGTGGTTTCTGCATGTCTTTTATGGACATACCTAACTGAATTGAAAGTACACCTTGTTTTGCTGTCCCTCTGCTGTTTGTCATTAAGGAGGAGGCCACCAGTTGCAATAACACTGTGAAAGGTAATTGACTGATACACAATAACAGTCCTCAGGTGCTCATTGAAAATTATAAGGAAAATCACAGAATTTTCACAGTCAGAACAAAAATTTATGTAGTAGGAAAGGTCAGGCAGGTCTCTGCCAGGGAGGTTTTTAATTTTATTTTTTGGGGCTTTTTTTAACTAGGACACTACACATATTTGAAATTGGTAGAGGACTTCTGAGATGAAGTCCAGGCAAGGTGTAATGGGCCCATGCAGAATGCTCAGAACAAACTCTTACCTATTTGTAAGGTTGGTCCTCTCTGCTATTCTTGGGCAAGTGTTGATCATTTCAGTGTCTCCCACCACAAAGGTGAAACTGGAACTGTAATATTTGCTCGTCTCAAGCGTTAACATGAAGGACTGTCAAAGTATCAAGTGTATTTGTTTCATTTTTTAAAGACTGGCACAAGTCAATCCACGCAGAAAATATTTTGCAAAAATTATATCATTGCAAGACTGTAAAATGCCTTTGCTTTTCTTGTTTTAGCTGGTTCCTCTCATGCAAAAAAAACACCAGTCTCCAAGACTTCTTCATCACCATCTCCTTCATCTACATCATCTCATCCCAAAGCCTCTAAGGAGACTTCCAGCAAATCGGGCACATCAGGGACTCCAAGGGGCAAGAAAAAGCCTGGGAAACAGTCAGCCCCACGAACAGCACCAGATGGGGCTGCTTCTTCCCCCTCAGGTGCAACAGCTGACAGTTTGGAAGCGAAGGCAGACAAACACAAACCTGAGCAACCTTCCGTAGTAATTTTTGAAACGGAGGACACAGACCAGTCGAGGAAGCTCGTTGTGCCCCCTCCTCCCAGTGCTGCCCCTCCTCCACCTCCGCTCCCACCTCCTTTTCCTGCTGCAGCTAGTCAGCCTGCTGGCTCCTTAGATGCCCAAGATGTGTCAGACAGCTGTGTGCCAGGGCCACACAGCCCTGGCTCAGACACAAAGCCTCTTCTCCAGACTGAGCGTGGCACAGACGAGAGTCTGAGCGGTGCAGCCCCAGGCAGCGCTCCAGATGCTGGTGGAGAAGACACGGAAAGGTAAGACAGCATGGCTGTCCTGGGGCAGTGGTAAGACCACAGCTGAGGAAGATGCATTTCTTTGCACAGGACACTGTAGGCACGTGGGGATCTCTTCTGTTTCTCCAGCTGACTGGGAACAGTTTGAGTTGCATCCCAGCACAGTTTGTTCCTTCACAGTGCCTTTGAACCATTCACCCTCACCCTTCCATTCTCCCGGAAGGTTGTTGCTCATGACATGTCTCTTTACTTCGTTGTGTGGCTGACACTGTGGTCAGCAGTTCAGCTCATAGCTGATGACACTTTTATTTATCTCTCATAAAGGCAAACAAGAAATTACGCCAAATTCTCAGGGGGTTTTACTTCTTTTTTCTTTAGATGTCATTAAATATCTCATTGCTAAAGTTCTCAATTCAATAGCTGAATTTACTTGAACACTTGAAAATTAGGGTTTCAGGCTCCAATTAGTAGGTGTTTGGTCACTGCCTAGTAACTTGTCTAAATCTTGGGTACTGCAAAAACTGGTCAAGATAAAAGTCCTAATTACATTTTTTAAGCAAAATATTTGGCAGGAAAATGAAACTGGCTTATTAATTTGTCTTTTCCCTGCCACAAAAATCAGCATCTTTTTATATAAATCCAAGAGGGTTTAGTCTAGATGCCAGTAGCCTAGAGACCTTGCTTTAAATTCTTGCTGGTGCATCTGTTGCCAGCACTACATTCCAGTGCTGCATCTCCCCCTGCTCTATCCTTCCTTTACATAAGGATTTTCCCAAGGCAAAGGGCAATCTGCTGCTGATCCCTGTGTTCATCAGTGATGAGCATGAACATTTTGAATTCAACTGCAGTGAAACTCTGTTTACAATAAATAGGGCTAGGCTTCCAGGAGACTTTGCACTCCCATCTGCTCTCCAACTTGCTCCTCGCACCCCAAACTTTATGAAATTTTCTCTCTCGGTCCCACCCATCAAGAAATAAAAAACAGTTAGGATTTGTCTTAATGCAGTCTTTACAGCACATCATTCCAGATTGTTTGCATCCTTTTTCCTAACACACATATATAGATGCGTACACATATCTGCATGTGTTATAAATGTTTTAGATATGTATGTTTTATAGAAAAGAATTAGTTTGATCAACAGAACTTTTATTTTCATACTTGCTTATTCAATCTGCCTCTCATTTGTGTTCAGTTCTGCTTGCATTAATGTGCCACCCTATCTGCTCATGAATAAACAGCTTTGCTACCAAAGAAGACCAAGAAGGGGAGGCTCCAGATGGGGCATTCTCTGAACTAGTGGAAGAGGCTTCTGATGCTGCTGCCCCTCCTGAGAGTGAAAGTAGCAGAGAGAGCCATGGCAGTGACTCCGACTCAGACGGGCCGATCCTGTACACCGACGATGACGATGATGATGACGATGAGAATGCAAGTGCTGAAAGTAAGCATCCTGCCCAGAAGCTGCAGGCTACTTTTCACAGATCACGTTATGTGAGCACACCTGACCCAGGCTAGTGTGAGGCAAAGAGAGGAATGGCTGCAGGGGATTTTTTAGGGATTTTAGGGGATTTAGTATTTTGTCACTACTGAGAAATGAGTGTCCTGCTTCCCCCAGGCAATTATGATCAGAAACCTGGTGGGGCCTGTGCCTGGGTAAGAGCAGATCCATCATTGCACAGATGAGAGTGGAGGTGGGAGGAACAGGTTCAGAAGGACATGAGGGTGTGGTGGAACAAGGCCTCCACACTGGGGCATCACATGCCATTGATTTGGCTTGCCCATGTCATGAGTTCCTTGTGTGAGTTACAGGTGTGGTGGATGACAGAGGAAGCCCATCAGTCAGCAGCTTCACTGTCTGAAAGTCACTTGTTCCTCTTTGATCAGGATGTTTTAAGCATAGGAGCAACCTCAGCAGACAGAGCAGATCACAGTAGATTACATCTAAGTTTTACAGCTTTGAAATTTCATCTGGGGTCGTGACTCCATGATCACCCTAATTGGGCAGAAGCTCTGCTGTGCTGAAGGGGTTGTCCTGCCCCCACTCTGCCTAATCCCTGCCCCCAGCTGTTCTTTCCTTAGGCTAGAGCTCATGTTTATTTTTGCAGTGGCAGCTGTTTTTGAACTGATTTCCCGTAGAATTGGCGGTTCCCTGATCCAGCTCACCTAAAGGCTGCTCCTTTGCTTGGGCAAAGAAAGTGGCAGCAGCAGGCTGTCAGGAGCAGGAAGGAGGGCAGCCCTCCCTCTACCTCCTCTAGGGTGGCCTTATGTCAGTGTGAAATCAGCATCAAACCATGGTTTGAGAGCCTTGCTCACAGCTTTTCAGGAGGAGGTGCTTGGCTGTGCTCAGCAAAGAAGGCTTGAACACCAAGGGCCAGTGTACCAAAGTGGGATGAGGGAAAATGAACATGGTTTTTTTTCCTCGTCTTGGCCACTGGTGGAGAAGAAAATGAAGTGCCAGGTAGCTCAAGAGGCTGAAGTCTTCTGCGGTTCTGTGTTGGGTTTGAATACAACCCAAAGTGATAGAAACCAAAAGTTCATGTATTCACACAGCAGCACAGTGTCTTATGAGAAGTGAGCTGGGATCCTGTGGTCTTCCCAAACTGCTTGACACAGTGCAACTCTGCCAGCTTAGGACATACGTAGCACACTTTGGTCAGAATGTCAAGACACAAGGGAAATTCTATAAAGGCTGTGAAAAATACCCTTCCTTCCCCAGCTGGCTGAAGCCAACACTGACCAGGCTGCAAGACCCTTGTCCCTGCTGTGTCAGTTTTATGGAGAACAGATTGCTTCAGTGTCCAGGGGTTCCTGCCTACAAGCACTCAGAGCACTTTTCTAAGCTGTATTTTTTGGTTTTAATTTACAAATAACTTAGGGATGGAAAACACTATAAAAGTACTAAGTGGTAATTGATTGAAATAAAAATTGAAAGAATGAGGGAAATTATGATAGAATGAGACTAAACCATTTAAGGCTGAAGAAAAAGAGCAGCAGGTTGTTAAATATACTAAGTAGATAAATAGGCCAACCTGTAATGTATTAGACTTCAAAGACATTTTCTTCTAGATTTGTCATTTTTATCCTATCACTTCACAGATGACAAGTGATGTTTTTATCAATTTGGCTGGTAGCTTTTTCCTCCAAGCCTTTTAGCTTTTTGTTTTCCTGAACTGAGCTAAAATTTTTCTTTTGATGTTAATTAAAATTCCTCTCCTGCATGTGGGAACAAGGTTGCTTTGGGGAGGTATTAAAGTTCTTACTCAGAGTTTGTGTCTGTAACCTGAGCATCAATGAACTAAATCTACCCTACTCCTCCTTTCCTCAGGCTCTTTGGCAAGTAAAATTCGTCGTAGGGATACTCTTGCTATCAAACTTGGCAACAGACCATCTAAGAAAGAGTTAGAAGACAAAAACATCTTACAGCGCACGTCTGAAGAGGAGAGGCAGGAAATCAGACATCAGATTGGAACGAAGCTAGTGAGGTATCAGTCACAGGGTAAATGTGGTTTCACTGGGTGGAGGTGGAGGAAGAGAATTGAGAACACTGGGTTCATGTTTTAAATGCAGCCCAATATGCGCTGCAGGATCTTTGTGGTGCAGCTGTCTGGAAAATGGTGGTTTTATTTCTCACAAAACTTGAACTGTCAATAATACATTTTTGTCCTGCAAGAAACAAAATCTGAGAGCTTTTGGGGTTTTGAGTTCTTTAGTTAAAAAAGGAAAGAAGAGGAAGAGGGTAAGAATGAGTCCATAATAATCAATGCCATGGTTCAGGTTCTTTCTCAAATGTGTTAGCAGAGCTTCCACTTGTATACTCAGACAAAGTAGTAGCTCCTGACACACAGAGCATGCCTGTGCATGTCTGTCCCCTCTGACCTTCCCCCTGCTCCTCTGGCTCTCCAATTCCTTCATTATTCATGTGCTGGTTCCAGCAAAAGAAGTCTAAGGAAGCTGACTTTGCCAGCCAGTGTTTAATGTTTTACTGTGCCCACCTCTGAGGCACATCTTTCTCAAGCTGTTAAACTGCTATGGAATGTATGTTACTTTCTCTTTCTAGAACTGAGAACATTGCATTAAAAAAATTCACTTGCCTTTTACAGGCTTTTTTTAAAAAAAACTTCATGTTTATTTTGGCTCTTGTGGTCTCTGAGAATAGACTACAGCATGTCTATATTTTGGTAGACCTGTCCTTGTTTCTGTTTGGCTCAGGAATATTGTCCAGATTTGGAGGATGTCCTGTGTTAGTTGGAGATTTCTAGATACAGGGTAGTCTAGTTGGTACTGCTCCAGTACAGAGCTCAGCAGCCCTGCATCAACACCCAGAAGAGGAGCTGAGTTGCTCTGTGCACTGGGTGTCTGGCCAAGGCAGCTATTTCATTACTTAACTGTAAGAGTGATACATCTGCTGTGTACAGCCCAAGGGTCATTTTTCTTCTGCAAATAAAGAGGCATGGTTGTTATCACCTCTTTCCTGAATAAATCCCAGCTCCAGTGATCACATTCTGCTTGTCAGCCCTCCCTTGGGGGCTGGAACTGCAGAACTGCTTTGAGGGTTCTGCTGGAGAGCTGGAATGCACCACACACAGCACTGCTTTGGTGGCAGGAGACAATATCTGTGTGTATCAGGGCTGTGCTCATACCCAAAATCACAACCAAGTTTGATGCCAGTTCCTTAAAAATTCCTGGCATGGTGGTCAGCGCCTGGCAGCATGGAGGTGTGGTGGAAAATCTGTTCCCACAGCTCAGTCAGGGTTGAGTTAGGCCTCACCTGGGACTTCCTTCAGCTGGGACTCATCAGCTGTGGTAAAATCTGAAAGTCCCAGCAGGATTTGAATTAGATGAGTGTCACAAGGCTGAAGATAGTCCATAGTGAACTGAGTGTTGCTGGACAGAGAGACATCTATCATGAACACATCTGCAAAACAAGTTTTACAGAAATTTTTCTCAGGTGAACAAGTGGACTTGTTTAGTGAACACAGAGACAACATCAACCACGTCCTCCACTGTACAAATCAGAAACTTAATATCTCAGTGTGCAGTTTTTCGTAATGGCAGTTGTTATATATAGGTAATTAAATAAAATTAAGTTTCAGTTAAAACTCCCAATTGTATTGTACATATAAATTAACGAGGAACGAACAACTTACAGGTTTTGTTGTTTTCAGGTTTTTTTAAAACTTTAGTGAGACTTCAAAATATCAAAAATATCAAAATTCATTCAGAATATCTGAGAATAATCTAACAATTGCATAACTGATTATAATGATGGTGCTTGGGAGCAAAAAAGGTTTATGAATTCCTTCACAAAATTATAGCTGTGAGGACTTTAAATTTGCTGGTACAACTTCTGTAATATTATTCAAGTATCAGTTATTCATATGTTCAAATGGCAGCACTATATCTTTTAAAACAAATGACCACTCTGGTTACATGAGCAGCTATTGTAATTGCCTAGAAATTACACCTTTTAAACTGTATTACAAATCCTAATGTGTCATTTAGATCTGGTTTTAAATCAGTCACTTACTTTGTTCTCACAGGAGGCTTAGCCAGAGGCCCACAACTGAAGAGCTAGAGCAAAGAAATATCCTGAAGCGTAAGTATTTCATTCAGGTTTCCTATAGTACTTAGAAAGGGAGCATATGTTGGAATCATGGGGAAGCCCATCATTGTTGCTCCAGTATTAGAACCATAACTGGAGAGAACTGTTGTTCTAGAAAACAATGTGTTAACACTTGATTTATACACTAACCTGTAATTGTAGCTTTGAAAATTGCATATATTCAATATGCCAGATTTTGCTTGTCACACTCCTACTTCTTGAAGCTGGTCCCAAAGACCAAGAATGACTTGGATACCCTTTAGAAGTAGTTCTAGGCTGGTTAACCTTCCACCTAATTTTTATGAGGAGGAGGAGGGAATGGGAATATCAGTAGGAGGTGAAGGTGGGATGTGAGGTCAGAGGTTGGAAGGAGGAGTAGAAAGAGCAAAGGCAAAGTGTTCAGCAGAAATCAATAGGTACATGCCAACTACTTCAGCATGCTGGCCTTCACATCTGCTTCTGACATAGATGTCTTCTGTACTGAAACCTGCATGAGATTCTCACTGAACGTCTTCCCATTGATTAAATCCTTCCTCATATCCCTGCTGAAAAGAGTCTGTAATTCAAAGCACAGAGGAATCAAGTACATTGAATGTTTACCCCTTATACCTATTTTGCCATTTACTTGGGTTGTGTTTGTTCTTTGGCTGGCAAACTCTTCAGAACAGGCATTGTTTTGTCTTCCTTTATGAATCTTTCCATAACACAGATGTTACCTAAACACACAGTGTAACAGTTGCTGTGCCCAGCTCCATCTAGCCCTGTGTTCATCTTGCAGAGGTAGTTAGTACTTGATGGTTAAGTAGAAGAAATAAATGAAGAAAAGGCACTTTGTAGCAATAAATCAAAAATCAGACAAATAGCAAACAGAAAAGCTCTTAAGGCAGGATAACTTCTCACACCTGATGAAAGGGTTGGTATTATGCTGTTATTTCCAGCAATTGTTCAGAAAGTTGGAGCTCATCTGTGCAACCCTGGTGTCAGTCCTGGTGTGTAGCGTGCCAGTGGGAAGGGAAGGAAAGAAAATGAGCTGTTTACCTGACAGCATCCATGGGCTGATGACTCTGTCACTTGCTCAGGCCAGCAAATCAGGGAGAGGGGAATTATTTGCTTTCAGGCAACCATTCTGAAAATAAAATGCTAATAAAATCTTACTGCTGTTGTCTGAGCTCTCAAATGCCAAATAGTTTCATGTCTTACTGAAAAGGGAAGCTACAGTTCATCTCGCACAGGAGAGGGATCAGGGCACTCCTGTCCAGTACATGATGTGAATAGACTTTCTAAAACTGTAACTTCTGAACCTATAGATTGCATAGATAAATAAAGATAAAATTTGAAAAAAGAACTTTTTTGACATATGACCAACTGCTCATGCTGGACTGTGTGAGAAAGGTAATTCCAAAACATCTTTGGTGGGCCAGGATATGGCCACTGAGCTGGGAGCACCAGCTGGGCTCCCTTATTGCCCTTTCCCTCTTGCTTATCTCAAGGTAACTAACCCAGCAGCAAACCTGCAATGTATTTAAAATCCTTTTGCCATTGTTTATTCCATTCACTGATTTTGCAATGAGTAGCTCAAGACTGGAAAGCAGTTAATAGATTTCCTCTCCTGTTTCAGCCTGTTTACTTTAAGCTTTTGGCAGAGCACCAGTCCTTGCACTCAGTGCCTCCTGCCATCCTCCCCTGCTGCTGCTGGGGGGTGTCTTAAAGAGGCCAGGGAGAGTGAAAAATAAAGGCTGGGAAGCAGAACTGTAAATCACAAAAAATCACAGAGACCCTGGTGAGCACATGAAGAATCCAAAACTGCTTTTTGCTCATCTCTGAGATATAAAATATTTCAAGTTGAAAGTAATCTGTGAAAACCAAAGCAAGCAGGGTTTGTGATGAGATTCTGAATCAGAGTCCTTTCAGGGTGCAAGTTCTCTCTAAGTCCTAAGGCACTCATATTTTGCATCAAAATTATTGCAGTCCCTTCCTGTGGATCATTTGAAAATGTTTACATGTCTTAAATGCCTTAGTTGGTATAGTCAGCTTTTGTGAGTAAGTTGGGATTTCTTTCGTAAAGTTTCCTTCCTCCTGTTTTTTAAGCAGTGGATGGGGAGAAGGAGTTATATTAGTGCATGTATGTAAACTGCAGCTAAGGGGATGTATTGTTTTGAGTAATATTTAGGGGACTTTGAAGTAAGTGGTAAAGGTCCAAATGTTTACTTCAGGATTAAGTTCAGCCCAAATCTCCTAAGAGGTTCAGGAAAAAATCCTTTTTTTTTTTCTTTTTTCGTATTTCCAGTTAGTGAGGAAGTCTGTTTTGCAAGAAGCTTTGTTTTGATAATATTTCCAGATAAACCAGTTACTGAAAATCCTGTTTCCAAGTACGATCGCAAGACATTGCAGGCGGATTTGTATAAAAACTGTTTGGATAAAGCTATCCAGACTTCCCACACTAAAACAAAGTTCTGATAACTCAAGAGTCCACTTGAAGGAATACATAAAGCCCTGTGTTTTTTATAAAGGCAGGCTTCTTGTGTACTGGCTTTGAACCAACAGTATTTATAGTATTGCATTATGGCAAAGAAACTTTTTAGTCTTCCAGGAATTTCAGATTAAGATAACTGTATTTTTTTCCTGTATTTGTAAGGGACAGTGAACTTCTTGTGCAGTGCACCTGCATGCCTGCCAGTAATGGCTTTGCAGAACAAGGGGTTTAGCTCTCGATGCTTGTTAAGGAATATTAATGGTTATCTTTGCGTGTAAAATCAGGAAAGAGAAACCGCTTTGTGCATTTCAGAGCACTGCAAGAAGCAAGTGCTTTGTTTGTCTTTTCTTTCTCTTTCCTTAGCAAGCCCACAGAGAAGTCTAAACATAGCTAATCCCATAGGGACACAATGGAAAGTTAGGTTTTATGGTCCAGGAGTACTTTTTGGTCAAAAACAGAGCAGTCCTCAGGCAGGACAATTTTTCTCTTCTTCTTTCCTCTTCTGCTACAAAACAAATGTCCCACAGAACAGAAGGTGACCAGATTCAATATGGTCAAAGTTGCAGGAGCAATGATATATAGATGCCAGGGAAGCTGCTTGTTTGGCTTTGACTCTGGTAGATTATTTAACTTGACGGCCACAATAAGTGATGCTAAACAAAATTACTTCCGTAAGGAGTCAAATTGCAGTTTGACCTCCTAGGAGCTGCAGGCAGTGAAGGAGGGAAGCCATAGTTTTGCTGGGATCTAATCAGAGACTTCTGCAAGCAAAGGGAGCTTGCTGGGCTGGTCCTTTGCCAGTAGGGCAGCAGCAGGACATCTGAGGAGGGGACCTGCAGCTGAGAATACTGTGTTTATATTTTCTCTCTCCACATCACACAGATTAGATCTGCTTTTAAGGTGGAAAGCAGTCATAAGTGTGTTCCTGTGCATTAATGTGTTCCTGTTTGGCCAAGTGAGTCAGTTCATACCTGCAGCCAAATCTTGGCCCTCTGGCTGGAATTTTCCACAACACCTACAGGAACCAAGAGCACCAGACCCATTATTTTTAGCACCACACATCTTCTTAATTCCCTACAGCAACATTCAAAACTTTTACCTTAAAAGACCAAAACCACACTGTAATTTTTTTACTGTCGATAGGAATTTGTATCCAGGCAGTGTTTCTGTAGCACCAGGCTTAAAGCAAGACTCTGCTCAGCAGGCTGGAGATGGAAAGTTGATGCTTTAGGTCCCAAGTCAGTGCCAGAGACAGGGACACGTGTGCCAAACAGCAGATTCAATATACTAGCAGCAGCTACCACATTTCAGTCCATTTCCTTTAGCTCTTGAGTTTTATTCCTGGAAGTAAACCAACTTGAATGTATAAAACACATCCTGTCCCCTGACCTCTAACACAGAAGACTATCTGTTCCCCATGGGTTTGATCCCCTCTTGCTTTGCCCAGGATTTAAGGAAGCACCTGGTGCCTCCTGTTGGTATTGTCCTCCAAAAGATGGGCTGCCAGCCCTCCTCAGTGGTCTGCTCCAAGAGGTGCCTGGACCTTCTGCCCAGTCGCTAATATGATTGCCCTTTTTGGGGGTTTTCCCTTGTCCAGCTATCCTGGTGTGCAGTTTTCTGCTACCCACAGGGATGTGCCTTCACAGCTTGGGATAGGCAGCTAACCTTCAACCTTCCTAAATGTCTAGCGCAAGTTTTTTAAGGTATTTTGTCCTCCCCCAAAATACAGAGGAACAGTATTTCAGGTGGCCATGCTGTTGGTAGTTCTTCCTTAAGGTATGCATTAAGCAGCATGAGCTCCTGTTACCTAAATGAAGCATCTTATTGCTGCTTCTTAAGAGACACCATGGTTTAGGTAGCAAAGAAATGTCACAATATGAATAATGCACAGCATATTTTACAAACTAAATTAAGAAAAGAGCAGTAGAGTGACATGTATATTCAGTTGCTTTTTTTCCTGCTATGTCTGCTACTGGAGAGTATCCAGGGTAGGATTTCAGCAATTCCATTCATAAAGGGACAAATTTTTTTACGTCAGATGATTCCCAGGTGAATGGAACCCCAAAGTAATAGTTTGTGTTTAATTACCTTAGCTACTGTGTCTATTGATTGCAAAGACAGGGTGTTTAAATGCCTACAGATGATTTATCTGTCCTAAAACAGCTATACACCTTTTGATTTGTTTAGGTGATCATATTATGAGAAGAGTTATCCTTTCAAGTTATAAGTCCTTAAGTACACCCAGCTTATTTATTCATAGCTACGTTAATTAAAAAAATTAAAATGCAGATTAACTATAATTCTCCATTCTTCAGTTTGAGTCCATTTACAGTTCCTCTATGGAAACAGGCTATCCATTTCTTATCCGTTTAAGAGAAAAGCAATTAATAAACTGTAAATTACATCCATGTTTCAGTGTCTCAGTAACATCACCATCGAAGTGAGATCCAGCCTAATGCTGGCAGCAAGCCTGTGACATTGCACCTTGCTCTTGGAAACCTGAAATTTTGGTGTAGACTTTGGTGGAGTCTTCTCACAGAGCTGATCTTGGGCAGGCATTGCTTTTTTCCTACTGTATCTTTCTTCTTTTTGATTTTTATAATTTGTCCTCTCCTCCTTTCCCTGATATTCTTCTTAGATGAAAGTGTTTGAGGAAGCAAAGGATATCTGCAAGTACCATGAGGTGTCCTGTTGCAGCATTGTCCCCAGTGTGTAAGTCATTATACAGAAACTCTTCTGTGGCCAGGTCACCTATAATTAACACAGCAGGCTGGCCGTAGGAAACAGGGCAAATACAACTATATCAGGATTTAAAACTCCCTTTTCATCCATACAGGTTGGCTGCATCCAGAACAAATTAATTCCTTTAAATTTATAGTTAGCTTTGAACTGTAATGCGGAGTCTATAATCCCCAACCATGAATAAAACAGGTTCAGAATTCTATGGATTTCTCTAGGTGGGATATTTCAGCCACAAAACTTTGCATGTAACCATCAGAGGTGGACTGAACGGGCAAATACTGTTCTTCAAACTGTGCATCAATTTTAAAACATGCTGAGCCCACATGAACATGTCTTTGTAGGTGTGCTTTTCACTGGCACTCAAGAAATCAAGTTTGGTTTGAACAAAACTTGTTAAAAGCAAATAGTTTCATTCATATGCCCAAATCCATTCAAAAAATGCTCATGTAATTTCCTGCTGTGCTCGTTCATTTGGTCCAGCCAGTGGCCTTTAACCAAGAGGGCTTGAGTGCTGGATCATATTGCCCCCAGTATAAAATTTTTTAAAAAAATTAAAATAATAGAGCCAATTTGCACTGACAAATGACAGTGAAAAAAATGTCATCGGTTCATGTCCTGTGGCAGTAGAGGACACTTGGATGATTCAAATACTCAGAGCAAACTTTTTGCTTGGTATTTATAAATTACACTCTTATTCTAAAATCAATTAGATGGCATGTTGGAAGTAAAAGCAACAGTGATTTTAGTGATAGAATAAGTAATGAAACATCAGGCAGCTCTTTCAGGGTATTTGTTGGTACACAGAAAGGAAATGACAGGCACCTTCTCTTTGCTGTGCTCGTGACCCACAGTTGACTTGAGATGTCTACAGAATCAGGGGAAATGCGGATAGGGAAAAGAGTGAGAGCATACAAAAGCCAAAAAAGCAGACAACACATGCGGCATCATCCAGAAATATGAGGAAACATAAGCCAGGACTTGGAGTTCTGAAGCTTTCAACCAAGAGAAATACAGTATGTGCAGTTCTAATATTTAAATATTCACTCCTTTTTATCTCTTCTGAAAACAGAGAAGAATGAAGAAGAGGAACAGGAAGCCAAAAGAGAAATAAAACGTAGACTCAGTAGAAAGGTGATGATGTGCTTTTCTGTATTGTGTATTTTTGTACATAGCATTATGTTTTACAAGAATCTAACAATTAGTGTATAGACATTGCTGCAAATGTCCATCAGTCATTCTCCCAGATTAGAAATCTGCTTAAAAAGCAGTACAAGCCCAGTCCATGCTGGGGGAAATTCCATCCCATCCATCTCCCCACACCTGGAGAAGCATACCAAGTCTGGCCATATTTGTGTGTGTAAGCAGGGGACCTAAGTGACACATTTTCTCTGTAGCATGACCACCCCTGTGACGTACAATCAAGGGCAGCCACACCTTGTAGAGTAGATCCACTCTTCCCTAGAGCAGCAGAGAGGGCAGCAAAACAACATGAGCCACACGAAATCCCTTTACTGCTCTTCTAACCACATCAGTGGTCTTAGCTTCTGCAGGTGGGATCATGCTTATTGTCCCTGGAAATGGATCTGTTCTGGAAGAGGATGGGGGGAGTTTTCATAAGTATCCCTGGTCTGCCCTTCTCTGCAAAAACACAGTTTCCTTAATATGATCGTCCTTAGTTAATTAAAGGGAATATTGTTTGAGGTGACTCAAACGATTTGGCATCATAATGATCCCTAGATGGTCGAAACCAGGATTTTTTTGGGCAGATACTTCCAAATCTCGCTTATTTTTGGTATTATAGTTTTAACACTGTATAATCATTAATGCAAACAGCCTAGTGGGGTAAATGCAGTGACAGATGCAAAGTCACAATTAATATTCGAGGGATAACTGTCATGATTCTCTGTGACCTGCCCGACAAAGACTATTTTTATAATTGAAGAAATCAGGTTATGCTGCCTCCCCATTCCTGCGCAGCACTCCCAGGATGGTGCCTTTTTTTAGACACCTGAAAGTGACCCTATTTAGAAATACCATTAAAGTTCTCTTGAGATTACATCATACCCTCCTCGTTTATTTCATTTCATCTTATTAAGCATACTATTTTCTGCCTCCTGCTTCCAGCTCAGTCTGAGGCCTACAGTGGCTGAACTTCAAGCGAGAAGAATCCTTCGATTTAACGAGTACGTGGAGGTCACGGAATCTCCGGATTACGACCGTCGTGCTGACAAGCCTTGGGCCAGGTTAACTCCTGCAGACAAGGCAAGGGATAAACGTAGATTATAAGAAAATGCTTTCATCTATCACTTTTGGGGAGCTTTCCTCTGGTTTATGTTCTCTTGATGCCAGCATCACAAATGACATCTGCTGGAGACAGCAAGATTGTCATGGTACTTTTGTGCATCTACTGCTTGCAGGTGAAAACACACTCAGGTGCCTATTAAAAGAAAACACACTCAGGTGCCTATTAAAAGCATATTTTCCACATCCATTATGACAGTTCAGGCCAGAATTTCTAATTTTTTCTTCTAATTTTTAAATCCTTGCTAAGCCAGATAAATGTTTACCAAAGATGGCTCTGATCTGTGGGAATTCAGGTAGGGGTTTGAGGCAGAAGCCTGCATCGCTGCTACCAGGAGTTATTTTTGCTTCTCATTTGAGTGAAAAAAGGTAGAAACTGCTCTGTCCTTCTCGAGGTTCTTGGCCACAACCACCAACACAGGAATTGAGCACATGCATGCAGTGCACCTTCTTGGGATGTTTGCCCCGGCAGGCTGCAGTTAATATAGCTCTGCTGCCCAGCCACAAAGGATGAGATAAATGATCCTGTGATTCTCATTTGAAAAACACATCAGTCAAAGATTACCATAAAATACTCTTCCATTTCCCTCCTATACTGCTTAATAAAAGGTAAGCTGTAGGATTTATGTAGCTAAGAGAGCTGCCTCTGAAGCATTGGGTCTGAACCAACACCTATGGACTTTATGGAAGTCCTGTGAAACATACTTGACATGAAAAGTGGTATGTGCAAGAACCCACTCTCTTCTAGCTAAGGATGATGAAGCACTGGTTTTATTTAAGCTTGTATTTTAATATTAATATTTAAAAATTGCCAGCTCATCATACCAAGTCAAGGTGAAATCATTAAAAATGTAGCCAGAAGTGTTTGTAGATGTTGGTTGTGGGAGATATGAGCACTGTCCAGTTCTCCCACAGTCTATGGGAAGTTAGAGGACCCAGCACCTCCACTTTGACAGAGGTCCAACCAGAGTGACCTGCACTAGAAAAAAAAAATGGAGTTCTCTACCTACTTCAGGGTAGCAGTTTTTAGTCTCAATTAATTTTGTTTTTAGCAGGTGCTCAAGGCTGATTCTGTGAGCCCTGAGTTTGTTGAAAGAAAGGCTGACTTGGGGTTGCCTGGAAACTCCCTTGTCCTTTTCCCAGAGAAATCATTCTTCTAATTCCAGTGGGAGCAGAAAATTGTGCTGCAACTATATTACAGAGCTGGAGCTCTGCTGTCTTCGTTGCTGATTTGGTGCTCAGAAATCGCTGTCTCTTTCCTAGCTCCACAGCAGCCTCGTGTAAACATGCTGTTGTAGCTAAACATGACCACCCCTGCTTAAAATGAAGATTCTCATTTATAAGACTGCAGTCTGGTGATGCTATAATTTTATCATGTTGCTTGTCTGTTCTGCACTGAAAGGAATGCTCACCAGATGACATTTCTTTATAGATTAATGAAATTATACTGTCTTTATTTTAAATGGTGAAAGAAAAGAATGAGTAAGAATAAACTGTCATTTCCTTTAACAGTGAAGTTAGGAAGGTGTGTGGCATAGAAAAAAAACCCCGTGTAGTATATATTATAATATTTCTGAAATTATATTTATTACTTGATGAAGTAAATTGCTTATCAGTTCTTAACGTAAGCAGCAAGGCATTTACAAAGTATACTGAATTTCTGCTGTTCTTTACTATTTGCCAACTGAAAGCCCAAGCCTGAAACGTCCAAATAATTCATGTCATTTTACATAAAACTCATCAAAACAAGATATTAATTCCACTTTTTAAAAAAATGCTGTTCATCTTGCATTCCTGAAGTCTGTCTCCAGAGGGAACTACAAGGCACCTACTGTGTGCACAGTGCCTGTGCAGGCAGAGTGACCCACCAGCTCCTCAGGGGCTGTGCCTGGAGATAAAATCCCCTCCTGTCTGCCTACTCAGCAAGTGATTGTCAGGGTAATCCAATCCCTTGCCCAGTTTTCTGTAAAAGTGCCCTATTTCAGTGGGGGCTTGGTTCACCCATCGCAGTAGATTTGGTGTTTCTTGGTTTACTTTTAGTGCTTGATGCTTTGCATTTCTTTGTAGTGGATGAGCACTTCAAACAGCTATAATTGAAAAATCACTCATGTTGATGATCAGAAATGTGTGAGAGCTGTGGATTACAGTAAGGGAGACTGGAAATGGGAACTGTAAGGAACCTGCAAGAGTAGGGCCATGTTTCTTTCAGGCTCTTTATTTTCTTTAAAATTCATATTTCTTATGGTTGCATATATCATTGTTGTTTATTAGGCAGCAATACGGAAAGAGCTGAATGAATTTAAAAGCACAGAAATGGAAGTACATGAGGAAAGTCGGCAATTTACCAGGTGGGTGAATCCCTCTTCTTGTGTAAGTTGAGAAATGAGCATGAGAGCAAACCTCTGCCTTTCTGCAAGTTCTCTGCAGTTGTGTCATGGTTTGTGTGGATTCCTGCCATGGGTCCCCTTGAATCCCACCACTGATTCTGTTGGAATTCCCAGTGTTGCTGATACTATCTCTAGCTGATAGAGCAGTGAAGATGACTGCAATGGATTGGTTACTATGTAGAAAAAGATTGGGGAATCTAAAAAGTAGTGCTTTGAAAGACCTCATCAGTTTTCCCAGATGAAGTTAGTAGTCCTCAAGAACATAAGATAAAAGGGATTTCCTTCTCTGGCAGTACTCCCTTGCTCATGAAAGTTTACATTTTTGTTGATGCATATGCTAAGTGAAAGCTAGATGATGTTATGAACTTCAGAAAAGCTCACCAGCATCTTGGTGAGATTTCTAAGGGTCACTTAGGCTCCTGGCAGCAGTTTCTGGGGAACAAGATAGATTCCCTTTTTGCCACTTCTAATGTGTTTATCTGGATTTGTTTTGTTCTCTGCTTTGGATAACACCAAGATGTTGTCTGAAGCATTATTATTTTAAAGAGGCTTGAAGTGTCCATGGTTTTTAGCAGGCTTTCAAATTTGCCTGTTATTCCTAGGTGGATAGAGACACTTCCTGTAATCTCCATGCCACGTGTTCATTTTTCTTGGAAGTTACAAAGGCTGAAAATTGCCACCAGCAAGCAAAACTTGATGTTAGGATTGGCCAACATTGTATACATAGTATTAATGTCTTTGCTTCCACAGAGAATTAAGTAAAAAACAATTGTCTAGGACTGGGTCCCTTCCGTTCCATGCTACTGTTTCAACCAAACTCAGGATCTCAGCTAGTGAGTGTGAATCACCTAATTAAAGAGTGTTTCAAAAGGAAAATTCATAATGGGAGATGGGTGTTTCATGCATCTCCTACTTCATTGCTTAATTTCACAACTTCAGGAATATCCTTCTCACCAAAACACAGATTTTTAAAAAATAATAATGTAAAGTCACTTCTGTGTAGATATAACATGAACAATTTAATTTTTCAAAGTTCAAACCAGTTTCACAGACAGCAAACCTAAGCCAGAAAATGAATCAAGGAGGCAGGGTTTTAATTTAGTAATGCATTCTGGCCATTAGAAAATGTCCTTTTCAAACATGGAGATGTATTTTTTCATTTGGCTTCTGATGTCATTTTCTCCTTAGGTAGTAGGTAGTATATCTTTTTCAGAATATATAAAAATACCACTTTTAAAGAAAAGAGCACCCCAAGGGAGAGAATAAAAATGGCAGGTATAGAAACTAACCCCCTGCTTACACAGTTGTGTTTCTTGAGTTGCATTGCAGTATCAAAGCATAAGTACAGACAGGCATGATTCATACAAAAAGAATTGGATATTTTTTCACGAGCTTCAAGAACAGTTGAGGCTGATTAGAACTGGATTCTTGAAAGCTGAACTAGGAATCCAGTGGAGTGACAAACCAGTTAAAAAGTGAATTTTTTTTTTTTTCAAGGAGGGCCTTGGAAAATGGAGTTAAAAATAGGGACAGCCAGATTGTGATAAATGTAGGCAATGATTCTATAGGATCCTGAAAGAATTTCAGCCTGAGAGAAATCAGGTTTTTTTCTGTTCCCTCTCCATGCTCTTTTGATCATGTTGTGGAGTTACTACACAGAAGTCAAAAGAGTAACACTAGAAAAAGCTAATTAAGAGCAGAATAAAATGCAGATGTTTTAAGTCAATTGCAATTTTGAAAATAAAAAGAGATCTCATCTCCTCTGGGACCTCTCATTAAAAATGATGTAGTTTCTGCTACTTTTGGATTGATACAACAAAAGTGATTTAAGAAAATCATAGACAGAAGTCTCTAGCCAGAGAATTAATTTCTCATACTTTAATTATTTTCAAGGAGATCACTGAGGTAATGCAAACCAAAAGACACTTGTATTGTCAGCTGATTAACAAAGGCTATTCTGTGAGAGAATGAGAAAACAGGGAAGCTGCTTACTAAACAAAAGTAGTTTATAACATATGGTTTCCTATATTATTGCAGATTAAATATAAGATGCTTTAATATTATAATCAGTACTTAAAATATATTTGAAATGCTAAAATTTTATGTTAAACTTGGGAAAGAAAGAACACTGGTTTTCATTGTTTATCAGTTACTGTAATGACTGTCAATTGAACTGGTTTTCTATTCCTAGTAATTTAGACCAATTATTTCTGTTATTTCATAACATAATCCAAGAAACTGCATTTCTAAAAATAGAGAAATCAACACAAGTTTGGGAAGAGTGTATTAGCAGATGTTCATGAAGTGTTTCTAATGGAAATGCTATATATAGTCCAGTATATTGTTTTTCTACACAAATACAAAACCTCTGTGTCTTTTTTGCAGTCCTCGGTATCCCCATTTAGCAGATGAGCTGCACACTTGTGACTGTCAGCCTTTGTGCACACCTCCTTCATTTGAGAAATGCATCCCTGTATTGCATTTAGTCAACTTACAGGGATAATATGTGGAACTGCTCAGAGAAAATGTGTCAAACAAAAACTTAGGTAGATCTGTTGTGTAGATGAATCATTGCCATGCCTTTTCCAAGCTGCTGTATTTTTTACTACTTCATGGACAGATACATTTTTTAAGCCATTTAAACAGAGATTTATGTCTTGTGATAGATATATTGAGAACCTGATACTGGTGCCCTCTTTACCCTTTTGCTTGGATTCATTATATTTAACATGATTTAGATTTTCAGTTGCTGTAGGTTCCTAACTTATAGGAAAGGTTGGTGACACCTTTTGGAGCAACCCACTTCTCTAGCCATCATGCAGGCAATCTGGAGTGAAGCACATGCCCTACCTAAAAGCCAAAAAAAAAGTAAGGTATATTTGGGCCTTCATGTGCCTCAGTTCACTGCTGTTAGTAAGAAGAAAGCATCCGAAGTGCTATAAAATTTGTTGCTTCATTTTGCACAAGGATTAAAAACTCAGAAATTTAACTTCTATGGTTTAGCAAAGCTTTTTGGATAATAGTTACAGACAGCATCTCCAAATAATGGATGCAATTGTGGCTTAATCTGTATTGGCAAACAAAACAGACTGGAGACTGTTCTCTGGCCCTGAGGCCAGCAGGCTTGGCACAGCCTGAATTCATGCAGTTAAACCTCTTCCTCTCACCTCAAAACAGGGTGATGTCCCCCCATACCCAGCTTGCCTACTGTCCTGTGCTAACCCCAAACTTCCCTAGGCAGTACCAGAAAGCACTGGTTGACCCAAGCAGGACTGTGCCAGGGACCATACTGGCAGGTTAATGTCACAGACAGACAGCGACACACCAGAGCTTGAGACACACCAAATCCCTGTTTGGTTTTCTAAGTAGAGAGAGACAGACAGCAGGAATAATAGGTCTGACTCTAAACCCACACAGATCAGGAAAATCAGGAATAATTGGACCACAAAAGGAAACAGCTGTGCAAGCAGGATGAGGATTGGTGTCATTGTCAGTTGAAATAACATAATTCTAAGTTTTTTAATTTATCTTTTCAGGTTTCATCGTCCATAACTGTTTGACTACATCCCATCTTTCATGTAACAATTTTCTTTGGGGAAATCATTGCGTCCTGAAGACCTGAAATTGCACTGGAACTTGATTGAGTATGAGTGTGTGCTACAGCTTACCCTGAGGCTAATGGAGAAAGTGGCCCTTGTCTTTGTCAATGGACAAATGATTTGTCTAGGAGGAGAACCCACAGGAAGCGTTTGTCCATGTCCAGACAGACCATGGTTCTGTGGCCAGCTCACACGGACAAGCCAGTGGACTTCTTCGTCAGAGCTCCACAAGTCAGGAAGTGCTGAAGACAATCGCTGGAGAGCCTGCTAGCAGGATCTCATCAGGCTTCATAGGGTTGTGACTAAGGGTAACAGGGAGGGGGGTGTGAAAAGGACTGAGAGCTGGGGGAATGGAGACTTTGTTTGTCAGTCCACAGAGAAAAGTGGAATGGATGGGACTGCTCAACAATGCACATGGCCAGTGGGAAGAATTATTTTTTAAAAAAACAGAGTGTGAGCAGCTGTGCATGTAGGTTTTTTTGGTGGCTGCAGCCTGTCTGAAAAAGATAGCAAGCCATAAGTCCTTGTGTCATCAGTACTTTAGGAAGAACTGTCATTTTCTTTGGTGCCAGTAAATACAGTTGCCAGAAATTAGTCTTAGTATAACTCGACTGTCTTTTTTTCAAATCCCAGTGCACATGGTTCAAGAAAACACATGGAACATTCATTCAGAACAAGTCATATTTTTTGGTTTTTAATGTTGACGTACTCTGGATCCTCCAAAATACATAAACAGGATTTGAAGGACAAAGAAAGTGACACTATGAATGCAGTGAAATGCTTTGTGTTTAGAAACACTTCTTGCTGTCTGTTGCTTGCCATTCAAACCAGAGGGATCATTATCTTTGTCATCCATAGCAAGCAGTGGTGACAACTTTGACATCATGCTAGTGTGAATCCAAAGTCAGAATTGAAATTAGGCCCAGAAGTCTTTGCTAATAGGTCTGAGCAATGATTACTAATGTAACTTTTTACATTTAAGGACTCTTGCACTGCTTTGAGGAAGAACTCCCAGATGAATCAGTATGTCCTCAGCTAGTGGTCCTGTAAAAGTGAAAGGAAAATCCTTGGAGTGTCTCCAGCCTGCTCTTGTTGAGTGTGAAGAATGCTTCTTAGATTCATAATTTTTTATACTATCTTGAAATTGTACATGTGAATACAGTACTATTAAAATTAAGTGGTATGGAGTGTGAAAGGCAATACATGTTTTTTCTAAGTTGGCCTAAAGGCCTATTAAAAAGCCTGGGACGTTGTTTACACTAAGAAATTCTCTGTCTTACATTAGCACTTATTTATCCTTTGAATTAGTGTACACAACATTGAGGGGGGGGTCTGGAATTCACATATGCATACATTTAATGCAGTATTACAATATATTTGCTATTTATCCTTTCTAATGTGTGTACATATTACAATTTTTTTTTGTCTTTTATGTGCCCTGTTCAGTTTTTAATTATGAAGTGTAAGTATTTCTTTTTCTGGCAATAAAAGGTCTGTGTAGATGTGATTTTTACCTCAGAACCTGTGATAGATTCTTGTGGAATGTGTTTAGTTTATAAAATTGAAGGTTGTTGTTAGAGATGTCAGCCTAAAGGCAGGAAGGCAATTTGGTGGGTAAAATTAGATATTCCTCTTTAGAGCTATTTACAGCAAGACCAGGTTTGCATAGATGAGATGGATTATTTTAGTGAAGAGCACTTCTAGTACGAGGAGAGTGCTTTACGACAGCCGTCACTCCCCGTCACTCTCCGTCACTCTATTATTTTTAAAGAGATTGGCAAACCTTTTTTAAAAAAGGGTAAGATTTATATGACTGTTAGGATCCCTTACATTTTAGTAAAAATCTAATGATGTACAAGCCCCAAAATATCAATAACCAAAAAAAAAAAAAAAAAAGAAGCCATCTACATGCTTATAGCAAAGAAAAGGAAAAAGCACCTTCCTTAGTTAATGGAATCAATAGGAGCCATTAGGATTCCATTTGCAGAAAATAAGCTTCTGGAAGGCCCATCATTTTATAAATATAGAAACACCACTTTGACATCAAGGAAGCAGTGAAAATGTATTCTTTGGCACGAAATCATACAGGAATTAGCAAGGCATTAGAGTTAAGGTTTGTCAGCAATTCTGGTAGAATGCTAATTTTTATTTTTAGAATTTGAAGAGTAAACTTAAAAGTTACACTAGAATAGTTATGCTTAAACTTTTTTTTTTTTTGCTGATGTAGCCAAATTTACAAATGTGTGTCCAAAATCATAAAAAATTTTTGAATGTTGACTTTGAAGTAAAAAACACAGTGTTTCACTTCAAAGGAAATGAGTGGAGCAATTAAATAGTTCTCAGTGTTGCCTTAATCACACTGAAACATTTGAAAGCAGCCAAGATACTGAAGGCAGAAAGACAGCTGTTGCACAGGCAGAATAACTTGGACAAAGGTAAGGTTGGACTATAAATACTTTCTATAAGACATTAGCTCTACCATTATGCCAAAGTACATATGGGTTACAAAAGCAAGCTAAAGCTTGTTAAACTCTTAGGATGAAGTGAAAAAACTGACTTTGCAAGAAGATATTCCTCTATACTAGGCCTGGAGCATGGATGGAAAGTCATGTGCCAACCTTTTTGTTTTAAGAGTTAGAAGACAAAGATGTGGATACAACTTCTGGCTCAAACTTCTTTAAGCTGAAGTTATGTCATAAGAAATGAGGATGTATAGGTGAGGTATCACTTAGACTTTCCCTGTCCTCCTTAGGGGGTTCGAGGGTTTTTTTAAAGTATTCACTACAAGCCATTGCTGGATGCAGAACACTAGCCATGGTAGAGAGGCTGTTAATTTTTAATTTCTTACTGTTATGATAATAATCAGATAAATTTCTTGGCCCACAGTTCAGTGAACTAATTAAGCACATTTATGTGATTGGACAAAAAGAGTTGCCTTTATTGGAACTTATGTAAAAACTTATGTAGTATACTTGCAGAATTAGAACTACAAACTATCCATTGTAGATTGTACCCATACACAGACATAGAACTGTATATGCTATTTTTATACTCTAAATATCACCTGGCAGAAAACCAACAGCTGTAAATTCATGTCCATGCAATAAAAAAATAACAAGAATTTGGTATGTCACTATGATAAGTGAAGCAAGTTTGCTCTACTTTATTGAGAAGCCTGAAGTCCATTTCTGCTGCACTCTGTATTGATGATTTCAAATGTCTTCCAGTTGCATCAACAATCCATTGGAAATATTGCACCATATACCTGTTATGGTGCTGCATGCCTGTTAGAAGGGAAAAATCAAAATAACACTTTTGATGCAAAGTATAGTACAGTCCAGTTGGCTAAGAGGGATCAGTATGATAATTTTTATCAAGTTGGAGGAATCATTTAAATGTCATCCATAACATAGACAAACCTTAAACACGACACTTACGTTCCATAGAGTCAGATTTGAACTCAGATGTCCACATCCACACAAAGAGAAAACTAGTAGCTTGAATAGTGGTTTCTGAAATGGTCTCATATATCACATTTATCAGTAGAATCACATCACAGCATGTCGCTGTGGGTGCAAAAGAATGGATGCTTGATCAAATCTGGATTTCTTCTTCACATAAAAAAGTGAAGTGGTTCTAGAATGCCTCTTGTCTCTCTTTTTTCAGGTAATACATATTAGTCTTTATAACTCAAAGTCATTTGAATTTTTTTTAATTGTGATATATATGTTGACTAAACAAGTACAAAAAAAAATTAAATGCTAATGATTATTTAAGCTAAATACCATTTCAAGTGGTAATTTGAAATGTGATAGGACCAGAAGCAGCATATCTTCAAAATCACTGGAGGTGTTCACGGCCATTTGTAGGTCTACAAGACTGCATTGATTTGTTGGGTTTATCATTTACCTGCAGTTGTGCATGTCATGTGCTGTGGTGGACTTCACTGACCTCTGACATGGTGTGGGGCAGGGCAGCCCCACCATCTGCTTTGGCCACACTGAGCACCTCTTAGAGAAGCACCACAACCTCAGTGTTGACATGGAAAAACCACATCAGATGAGCACCCATTTTTTAACTTGAAAGCCACATGAAATCTGTGAAAAAACAGGATAAAGTATCCCTGATATTACAGAAATTAGAGCCCCCCTTCCAGGTGAAATTTGTGCTTGGTCTCCTGCAGAGATGCTTCAGACTCAGACCTGTAACTAGTAATACTACAGCTACATCAGGGAATTTGTTTCCAATTAACAGTCACTTAACCTGACTGTAAATTCAATCTGAGCCCCAATTTTGTATCATCAAAAAGTGCAAGAAGATCCAGCCAGTGTAGACGAAAAACATCTAATCTGGTCTGGCAGCCTGGGAATCAACCAAAACTCCCTGACTGGCTGCAGTGGGCAGGGGTTGGAGCCAGGGTGGGGAGAGCCACATTGTCACCTGGCTACCTGGCAGGACAGGTCTATGAGAGCACTGCTGACATCCTAAGTGGAGACCAGAATATTGGCCCATGTCTTAATGTCTGTTAATGCTTTAATGATAAAGCAAACCAAGCTAAAAGCCTACATTTGCCTGAGACTGTCAGGTATACATGAACTGTGTGTTTTAATGATCTTCTGGAGTTAAGACCTGTGCCACTGCTGTAAACTAAACCAAAAACATACTCAGGGTGAAAAAAAAAGTATGGATAAACTTGTCTCCTGCCTTTAGGAGCTCCCACATTTAGTTCCATTATTGTTGCTATCTGTTATATCTTCTTGTACAAAGCTCAGTGCAATGCTCACTGATGGGACATAGATTCTGATGAAAAGAAAAAAAGATACTCTGAAAGCTTTTATAAGGTTGATACAAAAATATTTTGAAGGTCAAATTAAAAAAAAAAATAGTAAATTCCCCAGAATAGCTTAAAACTTCTCTTTAACAGAAATCTGAAAAAAAAACCCCACCAAAACTTATGGAACTGTATCTATAGAGAGAAAGGGAGAAATTGAGTGAAATTAAGACATAATTGCTGTAATGTTCAAACAAGTTTCTATTTATTAACTTTAATAATTAATAAGGTCTTGTTTACTTTGTGTTCCCATTTTGTTTCAAGATTTTAATGGAAAGCTCATATGAACTAGATACAGCATTTCACCAGTATTTTCTAGAAGCTACATATCGCATTGGATAGAAACAAAGAAAATAATGGTATTATCTGTATCTTCTTGTTCAAGCATTAATTCTTTATATTAAAAAAATCTTGCAATACTATGTCAAATTTAACAATATCTGAACATTGTTATGATATAGTAAAACATTGCTAAACATATCTTCTTTTCACTACTTTGTGTGGTGGTATATTGATTTGTAAACTTGTATAAATTTTGGAATTAAAGAAATACTGTGGTTTGGATTATTATTTTAGCTGGTGTGATTTGAAACAAAAATGTATCAATGGCTTGTTTGAACAGGCATCTGACTGGATCAGCAGGGTGGGAAGGGTGTGGAGATGGCACATGCTCAATTGCCATCTGTTTAACTAGCTCTTAAGTTGTGGGGTGGGGGAGGCTTCCTTAAAAAAAAAAAAATCCACTTACAACCAATCTGCAAATCTGGAAGAGGCAGTAGAATACTGTAGAGCACAGACACTGCTGTACACACAGGAGCTGGTAAGTTTGTGTCTCTTCCCAGTGTTGTGTGGCACAGCAGCTCAATCAGTAAATCATGACAGCATTTTTGTGCCGTGCTTTGGAGCCAGCTGTACCTTAAACTCTGGGAGATCACAAGGCTGTATTTCCCGGCAGAGCTGCAATCCACCAGGGCAGGTTCAGCAGTAGGAATCATTGCTCACCTGCCTCTTCCAAGCAAGTCTGCACGGACACTGCGGAGCGATGAATCCAGTAAGGAGGGCTTGATCATAAATCCACACCACTGCAGGGTGCTAAGCTCCAGTAGGTTCTTACAAGGGTCCAGTAAAGCCAGAAGATTCTTACATGCTGAATGCACTCCAAGGCAGCCACAATCACCCGGAATAAAATTTTTACATTAATTCATTGGAATTAAAATTTTGCAGCACCTATTAATGTGCACTGGGCCAGTTCTTAGATGTTGTTTCTATACATTTGATGAAAAATAGTGAAAAATTATTCTTTAAGTAACTTCCTTTAATTTCATTAAACGTTCCTATTAACAAGTCAAGTAAGGCAAACAAAATTCAAGCCTTGGCTCTCCACTACCCATCATGCTAGATAGTTACTGGTAACTACAAAAAATAGATCTGAAACATTATCAGCTTAGAATTACTGTCCCTTTAAAATGTACTTTCCACATGTTTCATTACTTTCAAAAGATGGAAGGCTGTGGAGAATCAATACTGATAACTTTTCAGTTTATGCAGGGTGGATTTTATATAACAATTATTAAATGAATGCATCTACTTGGCTCGGTGTGATTGAGTAGGGTAACTATAAAGAAGTGGCAGAGCTGATACTGAATTCACACTGGTGTGTGATATCTGTGAATGCAAGTAACTGTAATTGTTACAAATTAATGATAGCTGCTTCTTGAGGTTTTATCAGTAATATAGTGTATATATATTTATATCAGTAATATAGTGTATCTATATTTTCATATATATATGTATATGTACACACACATACACATGCACGCATAGTCCAATATCATCACCTCAAAAATATATGTATTGGGAGGTTTATACAGTACATTTGCTTGTTTTATGGTGTTTTTATTGAACAAGAAAACTAAAAGTGTGCTGCCTAGTTGTACAGTACTGTAGGATACTCTGCCGTGCACAGTTCCAAGTGTCTTAGACAACTGCATAGCTCTTTGAATTATAGATATATAAAAACAAATATATATAAATAGAAAATTTTAAAAATCACCTCAATAAAATTGTTCAGAAAATATTTCAATTCAGTAAATCTTTACTGAAAATACTCTTGAATCTCTAGCATATGGGCAGAGTTAAATTCAGAGAGCCTCCAAAGGCCAAATTAAAAGACCGTCCTCATGGAAATGAGATGAAAAAAGGTTCCTAAAACCTTCCTTTGAATTCTGGCAGTCCTTCAAACACATCTAGTAACTTCCCTGTGGGTGGTGTATTCATGGAGAGGTGTGTTCAAAGAGGTGTTATTTGTTTCAAAAACACAAAGTTAGGGTCGTAGCTCAGTGATTCAGAGACCTAATCTATGCTCCCCATTTCCCCTTTTTTTTTAATCAGCAAAACGTGGTTTTTACCAGTCTCATCGGCAGCAGGTTTGCGGTGGAAATACCCCCTCTGCACACGAACAAAACTGATCTGCACAGCTGAGGGCTCAGCCTAGTGAGCAGTGCATCTGCCAGTCTTTTAACATTACAAAGTGACTGACGATAACATTTGCTTTTTAATTACTTTGCAATAATTGCTTCTTTGCAAGAACTAAGAGAAAAAATGAGCATAAATTTCCTCACACAGAAGGCAAGTTGATGATTATGTTAAGGTTATGCTTCCAGAATATTATTTAAATGGCTGTCTTGACAGTGACACCATTTCAATACTGACCATTTTTCTTCTGCAAGCATAAAAGAAGTGGGGTTTTTGTTGGGTTTTTTTTTTTTTTTTGGAAAGTGAGCACTTTCCCCCTCAGTCTCTGTAGATGCTCTTTGCTGAGTTCAAACTGTGAGGAGTCTCTGCTAAAAACTCAGTGAGAGAGTCCAGTGGGATAGATGGCTTCATAAGGCTTGGATGAAATGAGAAGCTTAAGCGGAGAGTCCTATACATTTCACATACATGTGATACTAAATTTTGGATTTTGACAGAAATCCATTGGAAGGAGAGGACTCACCCTCAGGTATCAAAGGAGGCAAACTGGCGCCTATTATTGCTAATCCTCAATCTTCAAACTCATCCCCAGATGTATTACTGTTTCTATACATTAGCAATCTTCTGTGACATGGGAGTGAGCCTTTGGTTTTAATCTCTGTTTGAACATGTAATAAATATCCTTCCCCCTAAATGCTTAGAATCTAACCAGGAAATTCAGAGGAGGGATGTAAATTAGAGCAAGTCAGAAAACACTGAGACTTAATGGAACCGGTAAACTTATTTTACACTTATGAAACAGCTGACTAACCACAGAGAGCAAAAGCTAATTCTTCCCACTTTTAAACTGATACAGTGCTCCTTGACCAGATTTGGGGTATGTGGATTAACAGTAGTGCCACTGTTAGATATGGAGGTCACTAGGTTTAGGGGATTGTGAAGTGTAATCCTGTCACCAAGTCTGTGTACATGCATTTCCGTGGATGCCAGAGCTATGTCAGGCACTTGGGAGCAATAAAGAGTAATCTAATCTACATCATTACCCCACAAATAAATGCTAAGTACTGTGTTTTCAACAGCTGAGTTATTCTGCTCTTAATTACCCTGTGACAATCCAGCTCTGCTATCCCACCTGTCGCTGGGTTTGCAGTACAGACATACTATAGCGAGGGAGGTGTTGCTCTGGGGTGCAGTCATGAAAAATCCATTCGCAGCCTGCAGCCCAGGGGTCACTGATGACCTCCCTGTGCCGCGGGGTGTGTAGGCTGACAGCAACAGGACACTCACCGGGCACTCTGTGCAAGACACAGGAAACTCCAGCCTTTGCACAGATATATGCTGAGATAAGCTGAATCCTCTGAGTACAGGAGTCATTTCAACTGATTGAGTGGATCAGGTTAGTTTGTGCACTTCTGTAAGAGCGGTGTGATGAGATTTGATGGCAAAGATTGAAGACTGCACAAAACAGCCAGAAGAGTGAAAATCTGGGCTCTTTTGGAGCTTTAGTGACACCTACTGAAAACCAATGAAATCCACCTAAATATGACTAAAGCTAGCATTTTAAGGTACATTTGTGCATATATATTTAGCTGCATACATATACACACGTAATGTGGGTAACTTTTCTGATCTTTCAGTAATAACCTGTAACTGGTTTTAGCTGTTACTGTTTTTATTTGCCTGTAAGAACATGGAAAAAACCCTACTCCCTTCTGTGCTTTACACTTTCTTTTTGAAAAGTAATAAAACAGGTTTACAACACTTTCCTGGAATACCAGGCACACTTTTCCTTTTCCTAGCAAGGAGCCTGTATGTGTGTGCCTGTGTTTGTGAACAGCCCTGCCACACAGCATAGGTAAAACATTTATACAGCTGCAGTGTCGTATCGCAGAAAGGGTCAGGTTCAAGGGACCACAGTGGGTCATCTGGTCCAACCTCGCTGCTCAAGCAGGGTCATCCTAGAGCACATGGCACAGGACTGAGTCCAGGTGGCTCTTTGGTATCTACACAGACTGCACAACTTCTGTGGGGCAACTGTTCCAGTGCACAGTCACCCACACAGTAAAGAGGCTCGTCCTCGTACTCAGGTGGAACTTCCTGTGCATCAGCTTCTGTCTGCTGCTTCTTGTGCTACTGCCCAGCAGCTCCGAGCAGAGCCTGGATCCAAACTCCTTACACCCTCCCTCCAGAAACTCTTAGACATTGATGAGGTCCTCCCTTAGTCGTCTCTCCTCTGAAGAGGCCCACATCCCCCAGCCATTGCTCGTCAGAAAAAAGAACTCAAGCACAGCAGAACACTGTTAATACCACCACGCGTTGCTCACTCCCAACCCTCCAGACTCAGCCCGCACAACCCGCACAACCCGCCCGCCCCTCAGCGCGCCCGGCCCGGCCCGGCCCGGCTGCTGCGCATGCGCGCTGCCCCTTGGCCGCCTGCACCGCCCCTTGCCATGGAGGGCGCTGGCGGCCCGAACCATTCTTCACTATTTCGAGGGGAGAACTGGGATAATGTGCCTCTGGTGGGCGGCACGAAGCACTCTTCTTCCGTCCGCAGAGCCTCTCTTTTATTAAAATATTATTCTGTTCTGAGAACACTCTCGTTTGTTTCGTTTTTTTTTAACTGAGAAACAAAAACCCACTAACCTGCCCGGCCTGGCAGCCCATCGCCTTCCCCCCGCTGGCCACTGGTCTATCCCAAGATGGAGGGCAGAGCCGGGTGGCACTGAGGCCTGGCGCGCGTGGAGCGAGCGGGGTTGGGGACAGCGGGAGAGCCGGGAGCGGCCCGGGGACAGCGGGAGAGCCGGGAGCGGCCCGGGGACAGCGGGAGAGCCGGGAGCGGCCCGGGGACACCGGGAGAGCCGGGAGCGGCCCGGGGACAGCGCCATGGTGAGTGTGCCGGGCTCTGCGCTCGCAGCTGCCGGGGGAAGAGGGCAGGGCAGAGCAAGAGAGTAGCCCCTGGGTTGCCTGTATCTGCTCTGACACGTTTTGCTAGGTAAGTGAAGCTGGCAGCCTCGGTGGAAGGGTTTTCCCAGGTCAGGTGTGCTAACCGGTAGGAAAGGCTTTCACCTAGCTGAGAACACTTGGAGTTTTTTTCGATCCAGAACTCGTGTATTTCGATGTTAGCGCTGCGGATAGTCCTCATGGCTGGTGTTGACTTGCTGCTGCAGGAACTGCTGTCTGAACAACTCTCAAAGAAGCAAGATGTGTCTAGATTAATTTCCTTGTGTTAGTTTCATGTGTTTCTTGGATGAAATGTGTTGTAGTTTCTTAGGAATTCCTTTCTAGGGCTGTATGTTAAACTTAATGTGCAATTATGAGATATTTATTGTATGATGTATTGCCATTTTGCAGCTGAATAAGCTGCGTTTGCTGTTAGAACATATGAAATTACTATTGTGCGTGTGGGGAGATGAGTTAAGCTAACACTGGTCTCAGTGCTTTGTCTCCAAGCATATGTTTATAAGTCATTGCCTTAGAAGAAATACAGCAGCACACTCCAGAAAATGGTTCTCTTTAGGTGCATTTAATATTTCAATTTTTGTTAATAGTTAACCAAATTTCTTTTTGCAGCCCCACAAGAAAAAGAAACCGTTCATAGAGAAGAAGAAAGCAGTGACATTTCATTTAGTGCACAGAAGTCAGAGGGATCCACTTGCTGCTGACGATACTGCACCCCAGAGAGTTCTGCTGCCTACACAGAAAGTAAATACTCACTTTTAATATTGAGCTTCATTCAGATAAGAAACACCATGGAGAGAGAAAAACTTGGTATGCAATTGTACAATTAAAAACATAGCTTGAAAAAAGGTAGTTTTTAGTCCAGCTTGTTAAAAGGAAGGGAATGATGTAGAGAATTTCGTATTTGTGAGCTACTGCTTGATGGTTGAAGGATGACTTAACTAGCATTTGGGGTGTAAATGTATTTTAAAAACAAAAAAACTTGTGTGACTCACCATGGTAAAACAGGCATTGTTGGTTACGTTGCTGATGGAAAGAGTTGTTCAAGGTCCTGCTCAGACAGCACCTGAACATAGCACCAGCTTATCATAATGTTCTAATTAGCTGTGCATTAGGGTAAGGAGTGGAAAGAGGACTGCAAGGACTTTAACATTCAGGCACTCTCAGTAGAAGTGTTACTAGTCTTTTTGCTAGTAAGTTTTAAATGGCCTTAAGTAGCTAAATGTATGCCTTTTTATTATTTTTATGCATTTATTTGTTGTACATTAACTACATACTTTTCTAAAAAAATTTTTCCCTCCCTCCCGCCATCCTTCTTAGGGGCATGAGGAGCAAAGAAGGGAAGAGCAGCGGAAGTATGGTGTCTTCTTTGATGATGACTATGACTATCTGCAGCATCTCAAAGAAGCCTCTGGTCCCTCTGAGCTTGTCCCATCTGTGCGTGGACAGCAAAGCAGAATTGTTATCACAAGTGAGGGGCACATAGAAGATGAAATTCAGAGAATTTCAGTAAGTAGTATTTTTGCTAATGATAATGCTGTTCTTTGGAGCCTTAACATCCTGCAGACATGTTAACTGTATTCAGCAAGTGTTACTGTGACTGTGATTTTATATATATAGAAAATTGACATGAGAATTAATGCTGCCAGTACTTCATGTAGTTGTCATTGTATAACTTTGAAAATTTGCCACTGATAAAGTAGAGCTTGCTGTAACATTTAAGTAGCATTCACAGAGTTTCTTCTCGTCACAGTAGTACCTGCATGTTTTTGTTAGTGTAAACTCAGATGAGAAACCAGGAACAAATATATTCTGATCATGTTTTTCTGTTTATTTTTCTAAGGCTCCATCTATTAAGTTGCCTTCCTCAGTATTTGCCACAGAGTTTGAAGAGGATGTGGGCTTGTTAAATAAAGCTGCTCCTGTTTCAGGTACTTTTTACCTTTCTGTAAAGTGAGTTGCCATCTAGGAACTAGATGGTAATTATAGCTTCAGTTGTGGTATCTTTTCTTTGGCTTAGAACAGGCTCAATAGCACACATAAGGAATGATCTGTGGGAGACCCATATTTCAATTTGGGACTTTTTTCTGTGATTCACTAGTAAGAGTTTTTTAGCTTTGCTTGGATAGGTGGAATACATGAGCTCTCACTATTGTGTTGCAAATACAAACTAATAACAGGGAAAAACTGTAGATAGTACTATTAATTTATAATTCACTCTGTTTGAATCCGAGTCTGGAACTGGATTTTCACTCAGTTTATTTTCAAATGCGGAGCAGTGTTTACATTCCTTCATTAGTATTATTTCAGTGTTACAGGCTGTGGGTAGGCTTTTGTTATGTATCCATGTTTGCACTGAACATTGACTCTACAGCTATCTCCATATTTCGTAACAGAAAGGAATTATAGCTGTTCTCTCTGTCCTGACAGAAGGATGCTAAAGACACTTCCCTTAATTTCAGTAGAGAAACACTTTCTAACCTTCTGTAATGTAGGGAATTTTAGGGTTGGAGCTATTGTTGGTTGTTGATCATGTGGTACTTTAACCTGATTATTTTTTCTTTTACAATATTCTATATTAAAATGCATTTATGGAAGCTTAAGACCTCTGGGAAATGTTTTTTTCTGAATTACAGAAATTGACAAGACACTAGTGAGTTGCCCTGGCTTGTATCAAATCTACAAATATTCTTGAGGATTTCTGTGATTCTTTGATTTAAGCTTTCCTTGCTGCAAACTAACAGTCCAGCTGGATTGGGTTTTATCCAGGAAGGTAGCTTTATAATGTCAGAGAAGTTTAAATGCTTGTTTTGTATTTTTAACTTTCTAGGACCACGGCTAGATTTTGACCCAGATATTGTTGCAGCTCTTGATGATGATTTTGACTTTGACAATCCAGAAAATATCCTGGAAGATGATTTTGTTCTACAAGCAAATCAACCACAGAAGCGGTAGACAGAGCTTTGTTGAAATGTTTGCCATATGTAATAGGAGAGATGCTGTTTGCTATTTCATGTGGTGATGTAGAAAGCCACAATGGTTTCAGATTTCAAATTGAATACTTTGGTGGCTTAAAAGCAAAAAAAGCATTACCTCTTGTTATTTGGATGGTAGACTGCAAAATCAAATTTTCTTGTGTTATCCAAGAGATGGGTTTCATTTGGCACTTGGAGCTCATGGATTATAGGCAATGTTTGGAATAATAGTGTTCTTCAACTTCTTAAAACATTGTCATCTATCGCATGTAAAATACATCAGGAATAGTATTGATGAAGGCTAATGGGTGTTTCTGCAGCCTTTACAAATGTTTCATGTGATACCCCACTGCATTTTATTTAGTTAGTTTTGGTATCATTCTCATAATTTAAAGAACAATTAGAAGGTTTGCTCATTTTAATGTTCAAGAATGCAGCTGGTGTTTTTCTGCATTGACATGTACAGTTGAATATAAACATAACTTCGCTCTCAATGCACAGATGTGTGATCCAACTAGAAATTATTTCAGCTTTGAGGCAAAAGTCTCACTCTTTATTTTTCTCTTTCAAGATTTAAATCTGTTACTGCTAAATTGTTTCAGATAACCCAGCAGTGGTAAGAGCTATGGACAGGTCCGTGTATTGTTCTAAAACTATTTTATCCTTCTGTTCAGGGGATCAGGTGCTGAGGATGAAGATGAATGGGAAGATATGGAAGATGATAGTGATGAAAAGGATAGCTGCAGTAGTGATAAAGACTATGATTCAGAAGGTCCTTTATCAGATGATGAGGTTAATGGACGAACAAAAGAATTCCTTTTTATGCAAGAAGAAACCAAGAGTCGTTTCACGGAATATTCTATGACGTCTTCAGTAATAAGGCGGAATGAGCAGTTAACCCTGTTGGATGACAGATTTGAGAAGGTGAGGCAGCTCAAGAGTGTAACTGTGAAGGGTGTTAAATGCTTCTTCATCTGTTGGTTCATTTCATCAAGTGGTGTTCTCTATACGCACACAGATTTTAATGCTTTTAGCAGTCAGGGCAGCAAACCACTGCCCTTTGCATGTATTCCATGTTTAATACTGGGTACATTAAGAGGCTTGTGTTATCTAGGTTATGGTGTTAATTAGTATTGAAAGGCCTAGCACTGATAGAGTTAAAATTACTCCAATGACTATATGAGCATTCATAATTAGTGTTACACTTTTGTATGAAAAGCTCAGTTCAACACAGCAAACCATGTACAGGTACCTGGTAAAGTATACATTCATGAAATGTTGTCAGAGCAGTGGAAATAGGGTGTAGCTTTTGTTCTGAGCAGGCTTCTTAAGGCACAGATTGAAATAATGCATCAGAATAAGAAAGGTTTTCTAGAAGCTGATTTATGTATTATTAATATAAGATAACTTTCTGACTCCCATGCTGAAAGAATACTGACAATAAGGAGAAAATCCTACAGCAGGTGTGTTTGGCAGTTGTTCAGCAAATGAGAGGGGAGGGGAAAAAGATAAAAAACGTGTCAAAAAGCTATCAAGAAGTTGCATGACAAATGTAATCTAATTATAGATATCCACTTCTTTATTTTAGTTTTATGAACAATTTGATGAAGATGAAATTGGAGCCTTAGATAATGTGGAGTTAGAAGGTTATATCAACACAGACAATGCTCGGTTGCAGGAAGTCCTGGATGATTACTACAAAGAGAAAGCAAAGAAGTATGTATTCCCAGAAGTTCTGCTTCACATAAGTAGTTATGTAATCCTCTGTTTATAATGAAATTTTGGGCATGTTGCTTCAAGTTCATATACTCAAAGTTTGCATCCCACAGTAAAAGCAGCTGCATATGAGTATTATCCATTCATATGATAAAATTAGGTGGAGGAATTTTGTTGATTTGAGTGAGGTTATGCTTGTTTTGTATACTGTATTGAACTTAATGTAGTATCTAGAGGCATTTGGTCTCTTGAAATGCAGAAATACTTCTTTTGTTGACTGTGTCTTTGTCCTAATGTTTTTAGTTTATTTGGTGGAGGCTTACTTAAGGAAACTCCACTTTTGATGCAAATTTCATTGAAAATAGCTTTCTTGGGTCTGGGGTTTTACTGAAGGGAGTCTGGATTTACATAATGTACATATTTTTCAACAAAAGATAAACCATATTTTTTTCTTCTCTGAACTTTTTCAAAGTTGTGTGAAATTGGATACTCTTGAACCCAGTGAAGATTTGGACTCTCCTGCAAATGAAGATAGTGAGGAAGAAAAGGAAGAAATTGTAACTGTAGTTATTGAGGAGCCAAAAGAAAAGTGGGATTGCGAATCCATTTTGAGTAAGTATTTTGGAGTTTGCTTATTTCTTCCTAGGATTTCAAAGTAAATGATAGGTGATTTCAGAACTTTTCAGACAGTGCTTCAAGTAAAACAGTTTATGCTCTGAGCACAATAGGAGGAATTTCCAAAACCAAAGTAGTAGTCCAATTCATAATACATTTACCTCATTTCTATTTGCAAGCCTTTCTTGACTACTTTCTTTTTTCTTTGTGACCTAGGTACATATTCAAACTTATATAATCACCCAACACTTATTAAGGAGCCATCAAAGGTAAAATTATTAAACTTACTCTGATGAGTAACACTGGGAAAACTTGAGGCAAATGTGTTTGTTTTCTCAATGGGTATCTGTTTTTAAAGACAGGGAGCAGAAATGAGTGTTGGGGATAGTGCTAGCCTCTGGTATTATTCCTTCACTAAAGAAGGGGTTGGATATATTTCTTCTATTAGAAGGAAAACTGAGTCAGTTCACAATTTCTGTAATAGCTAGGCAGGAACACAGAGAACAAGGAATTTCCTTTGTTGTTATCTGTGATATACCTTTGTGTAATCTGTGTCTCACAGCCACATTATTTGTGTGCATTTTTTTTTCCCTATGGTTTGAAACAATTTATTCGAGTTATTTGGCCTTCAATATGTTCCCCATCATTAGAGCACAGCTTGATATTCCTAAATTTGAAGTGAAACCTTTTTCTTGCAAGTTTATAAAGAAATATTAAGTGCCTACTTAAGTTCTTTATTTTTTCAGTAATGTTTAAATAAAATGGAAATTTTTTTTTCATTTTCTGGAAGGCCAGATTCTTGATATCTTGCTTTGGGATTAGTGTGTCTTTTTGTGAGGGAATAAAATAGTATGAGGACACTTAATGTTGATTACTGTTAAATCTGGATCTAATGTTTTTACACTGGTAAGGCAGTGCCATGTGCACTTCTTGGAGAGAAAGCTAGGGGCCACTAAACCATGTGCACTTACTGTTTTAGCCCAAGCCAATAAAAATTTCTCAGAAGACTGGAATTCCCCTACATGTCTTGCCTCAGAAAGGTCTCACTGCTAAGCAGGTGGAACGCATGCAAATGATTAATGGCAGTGACCTGCCAAAAGTATCAACACAGCCTCGTTCCAAGGATGAGAGCAAAGAGGATCGCAAAGCCAGAAAACAGGCAATAAAAGAGGAGCGAAAGGTATGCCTGACTGGAAATAAAAGCTTGCAAAGCATTTTATGTTATCTGAATTTTGTCTTACAAACTTTTTTTAAAACTCACTTCTCGTGTCTGAAAATACTGTGAAAAACTTGATGGTCTCAAAAGACTAATTATTGCTTCTTTAAAAAAGATGTACTGGAAAGAAAGGTAACATCGTAATTTTGTCGTAGTGATTTTTAATATCAAAATTTTGGCTCTGTTATTGTGGCCACTACTGCAAATACAACTGTGAAAGGATTTTCATATGTCCTTACAATCCAGAGTAGCAAAGGAAATAGTTGTGATGTGTCAGGTTACACGAAGTGAAAAATACCTGAAAGTAACATGGAAAATCCTAATTGGCCACAATGAAATCCTAGCTGTTTTACTTAGGAACAGAAATTGCCAGCATGTTCAAAGCTTCTGCTGACTAAAGAGGTTTATCCTGGTGGTACACATATTAATTTGACTACTAATAATTAGTGCCATAAAAAATATTAGTGTCCAGATTGCTGTGGTTTTCATGATCTAGAAGAGTTAATTGAAGTGGTTTGATTTTGCATGTTAATTCCTATTTTGTAAATTGCTCATTGTTCCTCCTATGCACAGGAGCGCAGAATGGAGAAGAAAGCCAACAAGCTGGCCTTCAAATTGGAGAAAACAAGACAAGAAAAAGAATTGCTCAATCTGAAACAAAATGTACAAGGTCTGAAGCTGTCCTGATGAAACTGAGAAACTTACTGTGGAAACATCCTTAATTTTTCATTTGTATTGAGAAGGGAAGTGCTAATTCAGCTTTGCCAGTCCTGCTGAAAGGGAGTTGTTCAAATCTCACTGTAACAAGACCCAGTAACTTACCATTTTCTCTGAAATGAAATTATATATAAAACAATGTCTTGGTGATGTCTGTTCTATCATGAGTGACATGGCAATTGCATAGTTTCATTACAATAGAAATGTATTAAAATTACAAATATTTTTCTTACAAGTTATTACCAAACAGAGTTATATAGATATTTGTTGAATGTATTCAACAAATCAGCAGAATCCTGCAGATTTTATCTGATTAGATTCTTCTATTAAATTATTTCAGTTTACAAAACAGTATTTTCATTTATGTCTTCTGTTATACTGTTGGTTGAATATAGTGCCTTGCTGTGATACAGTTTTGTAAGTTGTTTTCACCCACTCCTCCGTGGTTCTTTTTTTGGGTAGATTATTGTTTTGGTACTATGATGGAAGCTGTAGAATTACCTTTTGTAAACAGAGGTATCTGAAAAGCTGTTGTGTAGCTAGACATCTCTGTTACCTGACCTGAGTTTTACATTTCCTTGCAAGTTAAATCTGTTGCAAGGAATGTTGCAGTTACAGTAGTCAGGTGACCCTTAATGTTGCTGTTGGAATTGGCTGTACTGGAAGTACTCAGTCTGAGTAGTATGGCAAACAAACAGCAGATACTTGGATAAATAGTGTAAGTTACAGATAGTCACTGTCTTGGTTTTTTTTGCATACTCTTCCTCAGGTCTTGCATTAAATTTAGTTTTATTTGAATACAAACTTATTACCCATTACAGTTGTTATAAAGACTTCCTAAAGATGAGCTGAGGGCCAAAATCTCTAGTTTGGAGGTGAACTTAAATGTTTGTACTGTGAACATGAATTATTTTGATAGTGATTGGTCCATAACATGTGAATGCAATGAATAGGATTTGTAGTCAGTCCTGAATCCTGTATTCATAAGAAACCCTCAGGTTTAGGTCTTTAGGTTACAGACTGAGCAATCTTCTGCCTTTATGTGAAAAGTTAACTTTTTTACTGTAAGGGACACACTAACCAACACATCAGTGGAGTGGCTTGACTACTGTTGAATTCAAAGCATCTTCAATATTCCTTCAATAGTTTTGTGAATACTCAATGGAGACAAGCTAACAGGGACTGATGGAGCTTTTTAATGTACGGAAACAATTCAAAGTACTTGTTTTTATTGGAAGAAGGCTTTTATAATACATTTTAATTAGTAAAGTAACATGATTTTGGAGAAGGAAATAAAGAGGCATTTTGAGTCGACAAGTCTTGATCATCACTCAGAAAACTAAAGTGTCAATACAGTATACATATCTAGATTAAGCCTTCATTTTCAAAAATTGTTTGTTAACAGAATTAATAGAAATAACCCGTAAGATGAGGAAAACTTGCAGAGTTTTTTTTAGTTAATACCTGTACTAGTTTTCATGTGCTTCAAAAGCTTAAGCAGGGTCTGCCTGTGTCATAATTGCTAATTGCATAATCACTGATTCTGTGGTAACTTGAATACTGACCACCCAGTACTCATGACTCCTGACAACACCACAGAAGAGGAAATCTGAGAAGCAATTCTGTTGAGATGAGTCAAATACCAGGAAACAAGTTAAATGGAACAAGTAAGTAACAGATGCTGTTCAGTGCTTTGGGGTGGAATATTGTTTTGTGGTTTACCAAAATGGACAATCTTTTACTAAAGACAGTGCATGTGTTCTTTGCTAGATTTCTCATCACTGATTCAGTGATACTGTGCTTATACCTGAAGTCCTTTAAAATAAAAACAAAAGAAAAAAAACCTTGAGGGGATGAAAAAATAATAAAGAGATGGGGTAGGCAGAGGAAGACACTTGAAAGGAAGAGTATAGTCCAGAATAAGGACAGAAACAGCTCTTTGTTGGAAACAAAAAAGGAAAGACATTTAAACAAAGACAATAGGAAAAGAGTCAAAAACATTACAGAATTGCTTTGTTCCTCTGCACTTGTAATCAGTGAAACAGTGTAGTAACCTTAACGCTGTGCTTTGGAGTGTGGTAAGATCCAAAGGAAAAGGTAAGAAACAAAAGCAGTCACTCATCTGCTTAGCAAGACAAGGATTTCTTTTGTTTTAGTAAGAGTCGGTAAGGAACACTTACATGGGAAGTCCTTACAGAAGTTAATTCAGAGAATTAACTCCTCTGTAGGCTATAAGTCAAATGAAAAGGACTCTTTCAAGTTTTCTTAATGGCTGTTTTTGTTTAATAGAAGTCATGTCCCTCATGTCTCTGCTCTGAGTGTGTGACTGCCTTTGGAGTTAGAAGGGCTGTAACTACTTTCCATGTGACTTAAACACCTATTTTTTTCCAAAAAAATGGTGATTTAAACACAAATCTCAACAAATTTGCCATCTACAAAGTAAGATCATCTTGGAATGTGGTTTAGCATGTCATGGAAATGTTCCATCTTAATAATGAAGATCATGTCCCACTTTGCATGACATTTTCTACCTGAGCCATTGCTGGGTATCACTAGCTCCTGCTGACTTCCAAACACAATAAATCTGGGTGGAGGTCAGTAGTGATGAACTTAGGGATTGTTCCACCATCTCCTCAGCCAACCGTGATGTCAAGGGAAAAGCACATACCTAAGCAGCCATGTGGAAAACAATGCTGCCTGTCATAGCAAAGGAGAGCTTGTGCCTTGTTGGAACAGGATAAATAAGGAGGGAGTTGTGCAAAAGGGAACCCTGGCATGCAGCTGGAGGGCTGGATTTGACAAGTCCAGTTCAGGATATTCTGTGATTCTATGGAGATGTGCCTTCCTGGCAGTGAAGTACTGTTCCAGCAAGGGCCCTGTCCCAGTGCTGACTACTGCAATCAAGGCATTCTGTACTGTGTAACCAAGACTCTTGCATGGTTTGCATTTTGCACAGCTGCCTGAAGTCAAGGTCTGGCCCCTTCTACAACTGTGGAAAACATTTTGCATAAGATGTTCTGGAGAAAAACGTTTTTAAGGGGAATGTCAATGCATTTAGCTGAAATGGGTAATGAGCACTGGAGAAGGAGACGACTGCTAGTAGAGAAGTGGGTTGAACATGTTTAAAACAGCAAATTATCTAGTAACTGCTTTCTTAGTGAATTTGATTGGAGAATTAATGAATGTACACAGAAATACTGTGAATTCATCCTCAGTCTTGCACTATCTTAATTTACCTGCTTGTCCAAAACCATATTTACTATACTCTGAATTTAAAAGAATGTATTTTCTCTTGTTGAGGCATACATTACTAACTTGCAGCTTCCTTTTTTTGTTCAAGGGTTTTAAGCTGAATTTGTTATTTCAGTCTTGGAGAAAAGTAGACTAATAAACCATCTGATACATAGTCCCTTTGACAGCATAATGTGGGCACCAGGCTCTGTTCCAAAGCCTGCTGAAGTTTGTGTTACTGCTCCTCAGTTTGTGTTACTGATCCTCAGTTTGTGTTACTGATCCTCTGTCTCTGAGGTAGATCAGATCAGCCCTGAAATAGTCCTAAAAACTGATTTGGCAAGGGAAAAAAAACCCTCAAAACAAACTAAACAAAACAAGAATACACTGAGTGACTGTAAGAACCAACACAAAGGTGCAATGAGTTTGCATTAGTAGTTCCATGTTTGGTATCTCAAGACACATGAAAGCCCAATGGTTTTATCCAGCAAAGTAGTTTGAAAAGAGAGAGATCTATGTTTTGAGAGAGGTGAGAAGTTTCGTATTGCTGTGACTTGTGTGAGATACTATATTCAACAATGTCTCTCTGTGTTGTGTCCTGATGATGCAGGCCTGGTGTGCTCCTCAGTGAGCAAGACACAGATACCTGCTGCTCTTCTGGTACTGCAGAGGAATATTCCACTCAAGTTTGCTGTCAAAAATGTCTAGAAACAGAAGGTAAGGACCTGAATCATATGAATAGAAGGTTCAAAGGGAAATGAGGATTTAGAAATGTGGGTTTGAGTAGAATGAGGTGGGTTTAATCCAATTGAGCTGTAACCAAAATTCTTGCTTAGGCATCTATTTAATTCCTATGTAGAGTGGACAGCATAGAGAAATTAATGAGAAGATCAAGAGAATAACTGAGAACTAGAAAGGGTGAGTAAGCAAAGATAGAAAGAGGTTCTTTAATTTACCAGCTGCAGATAGACTCATGCAATTTGAAGTACAGGAAAGAGGCTGTAGTTTAGTCCTTGCTTCCATGGTGCTCCTCACAAAGAGGATTGCCCATCCTGTTGCAGAAGAGTGAGAGCGGTGCTAAAATCTGACACTTTGAATCTTAAAACCTCATTTGTTTTGTGGCATGGCTCTTCCACAAATTTGGCACTGGATATTGTATCTATCTTAAATTTCCCTGTGCTTTCAGCTGTAGGTGCTGTCCCTAGTTTTCCTTCTGTGTTGACAGGTTACAGGTACTGGTAAGCAGCTGCTCCCATTCAGCCTGGGGCTGTTTCGGTGCTGTTGGTGGGATGGACAGCACTGCTGTTTGTCAGGGAAGATCCTGCTCCAAAATACATCTAAACCCAGAGAACTAATAATGAAAATATTGGCCCCTTGAACAGGATCAGACTGTTCTCCCTCTTAACCAAGAAAGAAAATCAGGTGTGTGTCTGGGGAAAGTCCAATGGAACAGCTCTTTCACAGATCGAATCTGTTCTTCTCTTCATGTCATTATTTGGACTGGCCTCCATCATGTCCCTGAGCAGAACAAACTGGAAATGGTTTCTATTTCTTATTTGTGTTGAACCATAGCTGTACTAGGACAACTTTAAAATGTTTTGATGAAGTCTGTCAGGAGTTGAACTGAGCCCAAAATAAATACTGCTGCAGCTCCCTGCTCCTGGATATAAGCAATTTTAAAGCCTGGGTAAGAAGCATCATTAACAAAGCATGACTCCGACCCCTAAACAACTGGTTTTCTTTGCATCCCAGCTGATCCAATGTGGCAAGAAAGCCTTCAGTGGGAAGTGCAAGTCCCTCAGCATCTTGAAACAGAGACTACAGACAACAGAAACCACCACTGTGAAGAAGCAGCCCCTGCAAAAGGTATAGTTAAAACTGATGTGTGTGTGTAATCTCATATGAAGTCTTTCATCCATTGACGCTATTGTTTCCTCCAAGGACAAAGTCTGGATGCTGTGAATGAGTCTCACATATGTGCTTATTTATTTAAAGTTAGTGTCTTCTCTTATTTCCATTACAGAAATAGCCAGGGAATTAATCTAACTGGAAGGAGCATTGGGAGTATTTTCTTAATAGTATTCAGTCAAGCAGGTTACAAAAGCTGTGAAGGAGGGCCACCCTCTCCCACCTTCTCCCCCACCAAGCACCGATCCAGATTTGTGGTCTGCTTTATCTTACTGCTGTTCTTGTACTGATCTTTGGTAAGGCAGTGACATCTTACTAACCACAGATGGGCTTCTGTTTTGCAGCCCTGGCACAACAGAATGTGAACATTAATTCCCTCCATACGCTCTGATTTTCAGCTCTATTTTTTGGCCTGAATTGAGTAGGTATGCAAGGCAGAGGCAATAGGGAAGAAAACTAACCATACATTTTAAACTTGAAGGCAGCAAGTTTGGGGTCTGATATTAACACTTCAGGAGGAGTCAGGATATCTGTACTATCGTATAACAGGGTAAAATACATTCTCTCCCTATTCAAAATAACTCTAGTGTACACAGGCTTCCCCACTCCCATGGCATGGCTCTTCCACTTCTCCACCCAGCTTTGCAGACAGGGAAAGGCATTTAGTAAAAGACAGGTCTGGTTCACTACTAATAGTAGGTTCAGCCTCTGCACAAAGCTCCCCATGTCAGAAGATACAGATCCAAAAAGATGCACATACAGACAATATCTCATGATAGTGGAACTTATAAAACATAGGAGCAATCTTGAAAAGGGTCTCAGTAAAGTCCTGCCTGTATTAAGAAGGCAGAGAGCAGAAGGGAGAAGGGGGGGCTCTCTGGGCTCACTTCCAGAGCAGGAATTCGTGACTGATAGCAAAAGCAGCTGCCGTGATTCCAGGCTCTCTCTTCCCCCAGATGACAACGATGCAGTATAAGCAGCAGGACACATTTTCCTTCCTTGATTGGGGTCAAGCTCTTCTGAATTTCCACTGCTGAGTTCTTTAATGACTGTTATTTCTGGTCTTACTTTACCAGCTCTAAGAGCAGACCCCGCCTTTCCTTCTCGCTCTTAGAGGAAACCAAGTCATGCAAGAGCAGTGGTAGCTGTGGAGAAAGGAATTAGATAATTGCTTTTTAGGAAGGACAAATTGCTGAGTGGCCTTGTGAAGGATGTACATCCTATACTACAGGACTGTATATCCTGTACTACAGCAGTGGTGAGAAAGTACATGGATTGTGGGAAGGAGAGAGAAAGATTCCCATTTTGTCTCATCCTCCTCCAAACAGAGCCCAAAACTCCCTATTCTCTGCTGAAGTTCCAGGTGTCCCTGCCAGACTCCTGAAGCCAGGTATCTGCCCTGTGTTCAGAACCATTTTGCCCACACTACTGGTCTGGAGAAGGCTTTTGGAGGCTGCTTGGGCCATCTTTTCTGTATTTTTACCAAGACAAATAATTTGTAAATATGTGATATCTTTAGTATTAGGGTAAGGATACTTGGACTGCTTTTGTAAAAGGCACTGGACCAGGAGGAAGGGTCTGAGAACATGAAGGGCAGTGTGATGGCTGAATGAGACTGTGTTGGCCCTGAATGTTGTTAGACGTTGTTGATAGTGAATGGCTTTCCTGGTCATTATCTTGATCCATTGTGTGGATTGCATGCACACAGGTTTTCACTTAGGTCCTCAGGTGGGATTCAGCATTCTCAGTTAGAGGACCTCAAACAGAAGTGTCCATATAGATCTGAAATATACAGTCTGTCTTTGTGGTTCCTTTTGCCCATAAAGACTTCCATAACCTTAAATCTTCAATTTGAAGATGTATTCCATTATTTTTACCTTAAGTATATTTAGATGAGGTGTGAAGCTTTGAGTGTTGTTTGTTCCAAATGCCCTTGTTGATTCAGCCTTAAAATTAACACCACCACTTCCCTAAAACAATTCTCTATAAGCAGGATACCATATAATGGGTTTTCTAGAACCCATTGCTGCTGGTAATCACGACACATATCAGTCTATGTTTAGAAGATGTTTTTTAAAGTTATTTTAAAGGTTATTTGTAGTATAACCTGTATAATGCATACTGCTACTTCTATCAGTATCTTTGATGCCTATATTTCTGGGGTTTATGAGTTTATGTAGGTTATCATGTTTTATGGCAAGTAAATTTTTAAAATAATGATCTGCAGAGACGTCTTCAGAAATACTGAAGAAAACAGGAAAATCTTTGGGTGTATCTACTAGGAAAAATTCTTCAGGAAAGATTAGGTAAGAAATCATTACTATTTTTTTTATTTCAACACTATAAAGACCTTGTTTGCTATTGGTATTTACAATATCCTGTCGTGGTGTTTGCAATATGAGCTCATTTGTATTAATTGAAGCAATCAATTTCACTGAAAACTTTTGCAGAGCTCCTCAGGCCCCCAGTATAGGCTGCTGAGAATACTCATTTGGTGTTAAATGTTTTTTGATTTGGAAGAGTCCTGTCCCAAGTAGGCAGTGTTTGTGCTCTGCTGTAACAGACATCTCATGCTGGGCTGTTGGCTACTGCTGCAGCATCTTCTGTAAAACTTGAGCTTTGCCAGGTGCTTTACAGAGCATTTACAGGCAGGTAAGAGATCAGTTTCAGTGCTACCCAAGAGCACTTCTTAGCTGAGAAAGCAGATGTGAGAAACTGGCTTTGAGTGGTGCAAATAAATGGTCTTATCCTTTATGTGCCTGGAAATGGTTTCCAGGATGAGCTGCTCCATAACCTTCCTATGAATACAGGTTTGATCTTCTTAAATAAAGTAGAGTAAAATATAAAAGCTGTTTCTATAACAAATAGCAAGTATATGGCTTGTTGCTGCTTTTAGACCACGAATGGATGGCAGAAGATTAGAGTGGCTGGCCATCATGGATGTGTTAAGGCTTTCTTCTGCTACATTATGGAAGGTCTCAAGCAACACAATTTTCCAGGACGACTTCCACGGGAAGTGCTACAGCTACCAATAAAATAAGCACACTCATTGAACTAAAATTCATTGGCTTAGGTTTGGTTGGGTTTTTTTCTCTCTAGGCTACAAATCTTATAATGCTGTCCTTTTTAAAGTTGTGAGATTATTTGTATCCCTTGCTAAGATTTAATTAAATGATTGCCCACAGGGGATGGACATTACCACCAATTCATTCAGTGGTTCTAACACAATGTAGGAAGATCCAGTACCATGTGATTTTCTTTTTCTTCCCCCGAATGCTTTGATATATTGAACAAGACAAGTGAACATTGTGGAATTTCATGTGAATATTTAATAAAATCTTCCAGTAAACAATAAATGATAGTGATTGATACGTGATAAATGGCCATGTATGCTGTGCATCTTCTTCAAAGCACTTTGAGTTCAGACTAAAACCAAATCTCATTCTTGCATTAAACACTTTGCTTTTAGAAATTGATTAACAAGACATAAATGTTGTGGAGGTATATCCCTTCTTATTTTTTAGGTCACAAGATCCACTGTCAGCCTTGGATCAGGTTGTATAAGCTTTCAGTGATGCAACATGTAGGAGCTTTTCAGCCCAATTAATTTTGATTAAGGCTTTCAATTAAAATCTTATTAAATGCTCATGAAGTAAATGAAGATGAAAAGTAGTTGGATATAGCAGTAATAAATACCAGATTTTGAAGAGTTTAATTAAAATACTTAGGCTCTAGATAATAATGATTAGATGAATACAGAAAGGATGACACTGAAGCAACTGTAACTCCTAGAACTAGAAAAAGTGGGCATGACAGTAGCCCCAGTATATTAAAGAGATGCTTCTTAGCTTTTCTTTCAATCCAGGGAGAAGAGGGAAAAATACCCCAAACCCATTCCATACTATCCTGTGCAATGTTACCACAGTTGCTTTCTTTAACAACAAAGTAAATGAATCCTCAACAGTCAGAGCAAGTTTTACTGTATTTGTTGTTGTGTGTATGTCCCCATTATTTTCTGTCTGTGTATAGAAGTGTAGGATTTCACAGCTTAGTTTCCAGTATCTTACAAAAAAATGTAAGGCCAGGAATGGTGTATTGAGGAACAGCATTTAAAAAATTTTACTAGCAAAAAAAGAACTAATCATTTATATATGGAATGTACCATACCATTTCAGACTGGCTATGAAAAACTCTCTGAAGTTAACAGCAACTCATTAAGAAAACAGAAAGTTCCAACAGGAAAAGTTGGCAAATAAAACTGAAGGAAAAAGAATGAGCTTGGTTTTAGATGGAGGATGTGAACTTAGCAATAGAACTACTAGTGTTTAAATAGAGGATGCAGTCTTTTGTTTCATGTAGTATAATTTTAGCTTCTTGACATTATTTCAGCAGGTTTGTATTTTTTTCTTTCATAAAAAGAATTCTTTTTTTTTGTATGAGACCAAATGTTTAATAAATTTTGTTATTTTACAGTATCACTTGATTTTAGTAATTCTGTTGTTTATTCATCACATCTGCTTCTACAGGTTTTCAAGCAGAGTTCAGATAAAAGAGTATTTTTATCTCTATTTGAATGCAATGTAAAATACCTTAAGATCACCCAGATCTTTCTGCCCCATCTCTTAGTTGCTGCACCATGGCCTATCCTATTTTAAGTACTTTACAATGCATTAAAAAGTGGTTATATTCTTTTTATTTGAATGAGACTTGGTCTTTAACCTGTAGTTATATATGCATTGGTGAGAAATGCTTATCATCTTTCTGTATTTCAGAAGAGGCTGAGATCAGGCAGCAGCACCTCTCTTGGCAGCCCAGGATCAGGCACCCTGCTACAGGGGCTGAAACAGCAGCTGAAAGAACATGCTCGGTGTTTGCATAATGTTTTCTTCTTAATATCACATTTAAATTCAAGGACAAGTGTTTCAGTAATGACTGACACCTCTTATAAAAGCACAAACCAGAATGACAAAATGTGTATGATCAGGCAGTGCTACAAATTTTTTTTTGTAGCTAAGTTTTTTTTGTTGTAGGTTAGTTTTTTGGGTTTTTTTTACAAGTACAAAAGCTTGGATGAAGCCAAGTGAATACAATTTGCACAAACAAGGGAAAAAACACAGTTAAGTGAGTACACACACACACTTTTCCAAATCCAGATGAAAATACTAGCCTGGCTGTGGAACGTACATATAACATTGTTTGCAACCTTTTCCCTATTCTGGAATTTGCAATTTAAATAACTAATCACTGGACATGACTGTGCAGTACCTGTTCTTACTCCTGCTGTTGTCATTACAGAAATTATCTTAAAATTCATTTTGGTTTTCATTTGGTCTTATGCCAAAAATCTTCATAACAAAAAATATCCCTCAGCACTGCATCTGCAGAACATATTCTCTCATGAACTGCAATAAGACCTTTCCTTGATCCAAGTACTGATCAACTTGTAAGAATATTCAATTACATTGTACAACTACAATGACCCATAGCTCAGAAACAGCATAACAGCAATCTTTTTTTTTTTTTTAAGCTCTCTGGAAATTTCCCTGTGATTAATGAGGGAGCAGAGAATATGTTTGCTTCACACCGTATTTGTAATGATCATTGGGTATTATGAACTCTCTTGGGATTTAATGGAAGAGTAGTTCTTGGATTTTGAGAATTTACTCAGATTCAGAAATTCTGTCTGTTTTACCTGCAACAGAATCCTTTAGTAACTGCCCTATCTACTAAAACCGCAATTATTTTTTATAACTGTGGGTTAGGTGACAAAGTAAATTGTGAATTGTTTGTTTGTTTGTTTGTTTGTTTAATAATGTTATCTACTGGAAAATGTAACTTCTGCAGTTTCTGCTTGTTCATGCCTCAGGTGATAGGACTGTCACACCAACACATTGTCAACTGGAACTGTTTACAGACAATTGACCCCAGGAAACAAATGGAAGTCCTCATGGTTCTAGTCTGCAAGAAACAAAGGCTGGAGTCCAACTGCAGCAGCCCCAGTGGTTCTAAGCAGTACTCCTGTGAGTAAAACAGCCTCAACCATTATCACACCCACTAATTTCAGTCGGCACTTGTCAGGCAGGTTCAGAACCTGGTTTTGAGCAGGGCTCAGTGTCAGCTCACCACCGCAGCCCTTCCGTACATGGCGCTGCCCCTGAATCCCCACCGGTCCTGCTTGGGCACAGCCTCCCCTGGGCCAGGGTTGGCTTACTGTGAAAGCCCACATTTTGGATGGTTACAATTAATAACCATTTCCCAGACTCAACAAAGGCCATTTTTATCAACAAAAGGTGAATAAATGCCCCTTAGGTAGGATGCATTATTTTTTATTAAGTGTTAAATTAATCAAGCTGTTGACCCAATGGGATAACATAAGCTTAAATTTAGGCAAATGCTTAAGTGCTTTACTAGAGAGATAGAGAGAGAGAGAGAGCAGTGTCTGATGTCTTGACAGATCCAGCTTTAAATGAAAATTAATGTTTTGCTCTAACATTTGAGACAATTCCCTTCCCATTCTGAGAACTGTATATATCCAAGAAAGCAGCTCTTACACAGCTGTTTAGAAGTGGTAGTTATTTCCAGACCTTACGAAAGATGCAGGAGAGGCTCAGAGCTGAACTGCCCATAATAAAACAAAATCTTGTTTAACATAATCATAATAGTGATGATCTTCATTTGAGGAAAGTGAAATGAGGACATAAGATTTTCTTTTGGAATGATTCTGACTTAAATTAAGGATTAATAAAGTTCATTAATTAAGTGCTTAACAGAAATCTATGGGATGCTGACAAATCGTTTGTTTCATTTGCCATGTGTACAAATTTGCTCTGATTTATGGCTCATTAAATTGATTTCTTTGTGATTTCCTCTTTCTTCCCATTCACCCTAACCATATTTCTCCTATTACAGCCGCCACAGTTTTCTTGTGCCTGTTATGATACTTTGCTGTCATTGAAGATAGTTATTTATTTGTTTGCATGAAAAGTAAGAAACAAAAATATAGAGGGAGCTGAGGGAAATATGTTAGCTCTACTGTTGTTATGCTAAAAAACTAATAGTATGAAAAATAGAGCTTCTTGTTTATTAACACCCTGAATTTAACTACCATGTTCATAACGTGCTTTGAAAACATCTTGGGCAGCTTTTCTTAAAAACAAAACAAAAACAAAACCACCCCATCCTAACAGATTTAAGAAGCACAGTCTTTAAAAAAACAAAAGGGAAAAAACCCACACAGGGTGATGGTTACTTGAAGGCATGGTGAAAGTGAGGCAACGTTACAGAATTTGTAGTGGATGGAAAGGAGCGAGGAAGATGATGCAGCTGGTTTATGGCCATCCCACCAGTTGCTAGCTGAAGACCTTGCTGTTGGCCAAGGCCATTCAGCCTGTGTGATGGCTCCTCTGAGCCAAATGGCATTGTGATGTCCCCAGTAGTGTTCTGGCTGTCACCTGGAGGGAGCTGCCAGAAACTCATCACATGAGTGAGATCCATGAAAGGCAGGCTTGCAGTTTCAACTGCTGCCTCTGTCTCTTTGTGCACTGGGTACTTGTCAGTATCCCCTGCAGGCCCTGAGGAAGCTTCTTCCATACTGATTTTGTGGAGAGACTGAGGTTCTGGTAATGGCAGGTCCTCAAGAAGATGAACATTGTAACCTTTAACATCCACTTTAATCGGTAGATTCTTGAGGGATCCTGCTGCAAATGAGGTAGAACTAAGGTCATATTTGTTAGGCTGATGAAGGTTCAGGTTGCTAGGGACAGCTGCTGAACATGGTGAGGGAGGGACAGCCGGAAGGCTGTCTGCACAGCCCATCCTTTGCAAGTGAGGAGAAGACTCAAGAGGAAGAGCAGTTTGCAAGCTTGGCTGGGAATGAAGATGCGAACAGTTGTATTCCTGTGTTTCTGAACTATTCACAATCCCATTCTGCACAGAGACCCTTTCAGGAAGAGGGGACAGCATGCTGGCATCTTCCTTCAGTCTGTATGAAAAGAGCTGGTCGAGGAGACCCACTGAGTCACCATTCTGCAACCTGCTCTTCAGTAACTCTTGCGGATGTGTCTTCCTAGTGTGGCGCGTCAAGTGATCCTTCCGCCCAAACCTTTGGGCACAGAACTGGCACAGGAAGTCTTTGCAGCCTGTGTGAACCACCATGTGACGTCGCACATCCTTACGGGTATAGAAGTGACGCTCACAGTGGTCACACTTATGTTTCTTCTCCTTCATGTTGCCAGTTGGTTTCCCTGCATGACTTTTGAGGTGTTCCAACAGAACCTCAGTACCGCCAAACTCCTGGGCACACACTCTGCAGGTAAGGTCCCCGCTGGTGGCAGCATGAAGAGCCAAATGTCTCTTATAGCCTAGCTTGGTGTTGTACTTCTTGCCACACTCTTCACACTTGAAGGCCATCTTGTTAGGGTCATGAGTCTGAAGGTGATTCTTTAGATGGTCCTTCCTGTGAAAGGTCTTTTCACAGTAGCCACACTGGTGAGATTTCTGTGGAGAATGAGTGGCTGAGTGCCTACAAGAAAACAAAACACACACAAAAAAGTTATTTGTGTTTATATTTATTCTAGTACATTTACTCTTGCAGCCTCAAAACTTGAAAACACTGGAACTCTTGAAGGAAGATATTTTCACAGCTTCTCAGATTATTAGTAAAAGCCTAAATATTTTGGGGGGGAGGAAGTTGTTAATCATGAAGTATAGAGTAGATTAAAACGGCTCAACATTGTCTTTTTGAATAGGCATCATAATTAAGGGAGATTAGTTTTCTCCACTTCTGTCAATAACAAGAATAATAAAAACTGGACCTCAGGGATTAACAATCACTAAAACACCCCAAAGGAAAAAGATGTCTTTTTTTTTCCCCCCATACACCCAGCAGAAAAGGAATGCGTTCAGAGCTGTACCTGAGCAGTTTATATTTGGAAATGAAGGCTTTTGTGCATCCGTGCTGTGAGCACTTGTAGGGACGCTCCCCTTTGTGCGCGTAAGTGTGGACCGTGAGCTTGTCAATGGAATCAAATATCTTCCCACAGAGTCGGCAGGGACAACTATCTGGCTGCTTCACTTCTTTTCCCTTCAGCAGTGAAGACCGACCGTTTCTCCATTTAGGTATAAACCTTACAAGAGCATCACAAGTGCTTCCTGAGCTGAACTTTGCAGCAGAGGAACAGGAAATGGTCCCAAAGCATTGAGTAATGCTTTTGCCTAATGACGCTCCTCTCAGTTTCCCTTTGAGTTTGCTTTTTGCTTTTACAGGTCCCAATTTATTTGGTGGTCTGAACCTCGTAGGAAGGACTCGGTCTTTATGGATGCACTGGTGAGATTCCAGCAGAGCAAAAGTTCCAAAAGTGCTTCCACAGCTGGAGCATATCCAAGGGTCTACGGGCTCTTTCTGCAATGAGAACAGAGACAGGTCTTTCTTACTAGCCATTCTAAGGAAAGGTCATAATCTTATCACTGATCTTCTCCTGGGCTTTCCCAAGATCCATCCTGGGCTTTCCCAATGTCTTTGGTGATACTTACTTCCATGTACTACCACCCAGTTTTTCAACTGGCAACAGATTCTCTCTGAGTACAAAATCAAAGGAAAAGTAACATTGGCTAAATACTGATTTACATGTTTTTGTTTAACATTTACTGTAACAGTCCTGAGTCCTTCACCTTTGTTTATCTGTGCTTATTGAATTTCAAAGTCTCTACATTTTTTGCATTTATGAAATTACTCATAAAAGCAGTTGTAATTAGTACTTTATCCTTAGATTGACATAGTTTATCTGCTATTGCAGCCACACAAAAATGAGATGGGTTTCTGCACAAAAATGTATTTTAGCCATACAGATTTCCTTGTGTCTTGCTTTACCACACAGGAAAAATAAAAGCTCTACTAGATTCAGTTGAATTCACTTTAAATACTGATATTATAAAAATTCCAATGAGAGACAATTACCAAAAAAAATCCAGTCATTGACAAGATGTACTTCCAATTAATACATGACCATGTACTTCCTCAACTTCATCTACCTTTTATGTAAGCTTCTCATAAACTGTCTTTCTTTTCCCTTGCTCTTGGGCTAGCTTGCTCCAGAGAGCATGGTGAGGCTGTGTCCACTCCATCTTTATTTCCAGACTGAGCCCTCCTCTCCGCTGAGACTCATGTCTGATGCTGTGGCTCTTCTACACTTTCCTTCTGGGGTATACTCTGAAGGCCTCATAAGCCTCCTTGGAGCATGAATTCCTGGTTCATTTGTATTCCCTGTTTCACATTTCCTGACAGAGTAATTATTGGTTTTCACAGCCACGTTTTCCACACTTCACAAACCTTTCCAATCAGTTTAAGGATTTCTTCTGTGTTACACAGGGGAAGGTATTTGAATTAGAAGAGAAGAGTTATTGAACAGGAAAGACTGACATAATTAGTGGGTACTCTGGACAGTCACTCAGAGCAAAACAAGTGGAATCAGCGAAAGAAGTATGAAGTTGAACAGCTTGGTTATCCACAAAATAATGCCAGTCTGAAGTCTTTCCAATACATCAAGTGGTGCCACTTACTTCTGACTACATCTGATGGCTCCACTGGATTACAAACATGGGAGAGGAAGAACAATCTTTCTCTGAATAGTCTTTTGGCTAAAATTGCTCTTGGCTTTGTGTTAGCCAAATACTCTGTGGCCTATGCTTGCATTACTAGAGTTACACAAACAGAGAAAACATGTAAATAAACCATAATTTACCATGTCTAGTGATGGCTTGAATGCAGAGTAGGGGTACTTACTGCTACTGAAGGCAAAGGACAGACATCTGATTCTTCTTTAATGAAGACTGCAGAAGCTTCCATAAATTTGGCGTAATCGGCAGCATACCATACTTTCAATTCTGTGTGGGGTTCAATTGGCTGTGAATGGGAAAAAGCAGCACATGTTTACTTGTGTCAATTTTCCTCAACCAAACAAGAAAGAGAGGAGGGGCAGGAGTGTGCAGTGTTTTGTCCTTACCCAAATTGCATTTTTGACTTTGTTCAAATTATTGGTAACTTAGTTTCAGGATTCAAGCACTTTTTGTGCATTACTACCCACTAGGGCTTGACATTTTCTGTTTCTGAAAGTAAAATTTTGTATGCATAGAGACTGGGGAGGGGGGGTGGGCAGTCACAGGAGGGATGCCTCAATCCTCATGACCTTCGCTCAGTGAGATGCATTTGTCTGTGATATTCAGACATCCAGCAGCCTTTCCAAGCAATATCCCATGCCCATTCCTTGATGTCTGGAAGCCCGCTGGACACAACCCTTTACTATAGGGTACAGACAAAGGAAAAATGCATCATGAATGCACGAGAGCTCGGATGCCTCCTGGATATGTCACACTGAGCATGGGTGCAGAGCTGATAAATATGTGGACTGCAAGTCAAACTGGCACCTTTTCATGTGCTGGCTCTGATGTGTCAGGTTTGCTGTGAGCGTGCTTTATTGTAACTCTGCCCTCCTTCCACTGAAGCCTTCCCCCACAGGATTAAGGCAGCCCGTAATCTACAGTCTCCCATCCAGTCGTACTTGCCCAAATCTCTCCTTGGACTGGACTATGACCTCTTCTGACAAATATTTTCAGTCAATTATACAGCAAATAGAAAAAGAGAGGAGCGATTACACTCACTGGCTAAAGATCTGTCAGTTCTTTAAATGCAAAGGAGAAAACTAAACTTTGGGGTCATGATTTATATGACTCCCTGACCCTGTACACAATTTTCTTCATCTATAAAAAAAACAACATTGTTGCAACAGGGGTAGAGCCAAACTGCACTTGTAGTTTTATTTTAACTAAGATGAACCCATGCCACTGAAAAAAACCAAACTAGCCTGGAAAGAGAGCAGCTGAGTCTTATTCCAGAAAATGTGACATCATAAAATCCACTTATTTTGTAACATCAGTGTTACTAGTGTTACTAACATCGGTGTTACATCTGAGACTAGCATGGTAGGGGAAAGACAACTCAGATTCTGAATGCAGACAGGTGAGGGGTAATTGTGGCGTTAATGCTGAAAACTGAATTTTTGAACTCCCAAGCACAAGCCTGCCTGCTAACTACAAACAGTGTGGGTTGGGTGTACATTCTGATAACACCTGGCCTAAACAGAAATGGTCCATCCTGATTTCTCCACTCAGGAGAGGAACCTTGAGTTAAGGACTGAGTTCCATGTCCTCAGTTAAGGACATGAGGCAGAGTCATTAACTAGGAGGCTCATCAAGCATTGCAAGACAAATATTCGAGGATGTCTTGGGACCTTGGCTGTGACACCCGAGACTGGTACCCACAAACAACTGCACAGCATGACATTGTCATGACTTTCTGCCCAGCATTCCTGGACCAGCAGCCATCTCCTTTATGGGAAGCTGAGACCTGGTCAATGTGACTTTGGAGGCAGAGCAAGTGCATCAGTGTGTGAAACAGTGAAGTAATTCAAAAGCTCTAATCTCAGTAAAACTGACATTAAATATCAGTACCCAAATCCACTACAAGTTATCTTTTACACTGTGCCACCAGTGACAATAAGAGAACTGTAGCGCCCACATGAAACTCTCCTGGGATCACACAGCAACCATGGATGATTTTTATTTCCTCACAATTCTATACCTTTTAAAGCACTTATTTCTAAGGATTGCAGCCATTAGGTCAGCAAGTAAGCTAATGGTGGTGTCAGTATGCCAGTTACACGTCTGCTTTCATGTCACTGAAATCCCATTTCTTTGTAAAAACAGGGGGGAAGGAACCAATCCTACTCCCATATCCCACTCCCATCTTTATACACTTTATTAAAAATGTCTTGAGAAAGTATCTTCCTAATCAGCCCTAAACCAGCCTCACAGCGTGACCAGCAGGGTGTGCCTAAGTGTAGCACAAGGCCATCACTTTCAGTGACCAGGACAAAATCCGCAGGATGCCACAGTACCCTGCATGATACTGGGACTTAAGAGAAATAAAACCCAAGAAATGCCCTATGTCATACAGCACAGCAAAGGTTCCAAGACACGTGTGTCATCCTAGGACACTCTTTGTGTCAGTATATAGGATGCAGCTCTCCATTAATGCCAATGAGCAGAGTTCTGCTGAACTCAGCAGAGAGCTCGTTCAGTATAATTTAAATTAGACTGCAAATTGTAAGTTACCAGTTTATAACAGCTACTTATTGGAAAAGTTCATGTTTCCCAAATATAGTATTAGTAATCCTGTCAATTTTACAAGCATAGCATGCATTTCATATCAAATCGAAATCTCAAATGATACAGACTGCATGAGAATCTCAAACACAGCCTAAGTATGTCTCAGAGTAGCATATACTGTTTCACATTTTTCTTTTCTTAATAATTATTTTAATATTAATCCCAAAACCAACTATATTCCATACTGTTATAAGAGATTTTAAGAGTGTGAAATGCTATTCTCTCATCATCAATATACAGTAAATATTTTTCTCACTGTGCAGGTGGAGAAACAAAACTGGAGGAAAAATTGTAAATACTACTATGCCACAGAAATATATGCCAGTCTTGGAAATGAAACTGAAATGCAGGATTTTAATTAATAGTAACTTTTTTTGACTAATATTTTTTTTAAATTTTAATGTTGACCACAATGACACAGAAGCATTATGTTCAACAGATAATTTTCAGTTTCCCAAGTGTGCAAAAGAGTTATTTCTGATTAAAACAAACACTGCCTAATAAAGAGGCCAAAACAATAAAAACCAAAACTGTATGTTCTAGTTTCATTTATAAACACAGAGTACCTTGTTCGCTCTCTTCAAAGATGAAGTCAAGAGTCTTTAACATAAACTGATCATTTCATGGCAACATTGCAGTATTCTAAATTATGCAGTTAAGTCTTCAGATTTAATGAGCATGGAAAATTGTACATAAAGGTTCACTCAATGCCCTGTTCCTGAGCAGAGGGTAAAGTGCTCAGAAAACAACATGTGTCCAGAAATGTAAAAAAAGAGAGGAATTGTTTTGTTTTTTCTAGAATGAAGTATTGCTGAATATAATAATGCCAAATAATCTCACCATATGCCTACCTAGGACTCAAGGGCATTCAGTTTAAATACAATCATTGTGAATGATTTTTCTTTTTCCCTCTGCTCAGTTTCTTCACTACCCACAACAGCAAGTACACAGCACCTTTTCCTGACAAACCCCATACACTCCTTGCTTTACTACAGATTAAATTATATTAAAGGTGGCATGTATGTAATGACCCAGCTGGCAGAATATAATCAACCTTTCATCTGTGAAAGTGTCTTTCACAACCTTTGTCTATAAATTTCCTTCTGGATGATAGATGAAGCAATGTAGGTTTAACTACCTTAACTGTTGTGAAGTAGACTTCTCCACAGTGCTGATAAGCCACAAGGGTCTGTTCTTCTTGGTTCCGGGCTAGCCGGACAAACATCATCCAGTTTCCACAGTCCTCATTGGGAGTGTCCAGAAAGTACTTTCCTCCATCTTTCAGTACCTGAAACAAAGGGGGAGAGCAGGAGAAAGAACATGATAAAACCAAGTCCTGTACAGGGGCACATTAGTTTTCTTTAATTTGTAATCATAGCTATCAGTTATCTGCCTTGTCTTGGTCATGTGTCCCTTGAAATCATGGTTGTTTTGAAATAGATCACTCTTGATGAATACAGAGTGCAAAAGAAAGTGAAGAACGAATACCTGCTGAGCACCCCACTACTAAAATAACTGCAGGCCTTTGTATGCATTTCCAGTTTATATTTCATCATTTTTCTGTTATATAAAGATAATATTACAAGAACTAAGTGCAGGCAGGTAAAAAGATAAGATTTATGCCTTAATCTACTTCCTGAGCACTTGCTAATCTCAAGCTTCAGTGTTGCTATGTTTTGCATGGAACAATTGTATAACTTGTGTTAGTAAGTCCAGAGAGGTAACACACAACATAATGACATTTTAACAGTCTTCTATTTTTCCCCTTAACAATGCAAAAGTCAATACAAATGAACAACTGTGCCAGAAAGATCTTTTTCTTTTTTCTTTGCTTCATTCTTCCCATATTTCTTTCCCGGAGAATGCCCCTATGAGGCAAAAGCTACCGACCTCAAACAAGACAGCTGCTTTTCTGCAAGTGTCTCCAACATGGACAAAGCTGCACAACAGATGTCAGTACAGCATGTATTTGTTCTACTAACCACGTAACTGAGCAAGTAATTGCAAAAAGAAAAAAAAAAAAAGTTGCATTTTCATTGCTTCTGGGAACTATTTTATCTAACTTCATCACGTTTCCGATGAAAGCACCTGCCTGTTGGACAAGTTTGGTCACATACTTAGGCTAGGGAGAAGTCAAGGCAGCTACTGCTCTCATGTAGGAAATCTGGGACTCTAATCTCCTCTTGTGAAGAAACAGTCCATTCATCTTCATCAGCCAGAGCTGTGCTTATCACTGTATACTTTTAAGCAAACGGTGCTGACTGATAGAGGATAGGGTGTGGTTTATAATGGCTTGGTGAAGAGGAAGGAACTGGGTGCTTAGCTCATCCATCCATTGTTAGAGGAGTACATTTTCTGCATTTGTAATAGTGGATAATATAAAGACTGAAGAAATTTAGTTATAGAGAAGAACAAATCCTTTCTGGTGTCCACATGCCATGAAAATCCCATAGATGGACTGTGTTATTTTCCTGGCAGATGATTCCCATGACTTCCATGTGCAAATGAAATTTACAGCGACTATTGAAGCTATTACTTTTGCTCTCAAACAAAAGTTCAGAAGTATTTCCTCACAACACACAGTGTTTTCCAGTTCCAAGTTTCAGAAGAAAGCTCAAATGAAGACGCAGAGTGTGTCACAGAACAGCTGCTGCTGGTGCCTCTCTATTAGGAGGTGAGAGGGCCTGATACAAAATTCAAACTCTGGAAGAACCATGACCTGTTGGGAAGTCCTGACAGAGGCTGTGGCTTGAGCATGGACTCACTGTATGACACAGAGCTGTGCTCAGCCATGACCCTGACAGCAAAATGTGAAGAATGGGCCCAGAGGATTGCGATTAGCTCTCACTCCCAAGGAATTCCTGTAGGAAAGGATGTGCGTGCAGATTTATCTAAGCTGGGCTAGTCCTGAGAGGCCACAATTTTTACAGGATTAAGTACAAATAGTAGTGCCACAGTCCAGGTGAGACAATCAGTACCTACATGTGCAGCAACAGAAAGTACTAGCCCTAAATAACAATCTGATTAAATAAACTGAGCTAGTGCACTGTGTCAAAGTCTATATATAAATCAACAGTTATTATTAATTAGTAACAATAACAATTAGAATTAAGAAGTGTTTCTCTATTCCTACACTGTTTCTCCCTACTAAGACAGTGCCTTAGTGCATATTTCTGTCACTTTTGCAAACTCAGTGCACAAACTCTAACCTCCCAGTGGTATGGCGTAAAGCACAAATCCTTTTGTATTATCTGGGAAGAAAGCTCAGTAGCCATGCTATGTGAAAAGTTTATGAAGAGCTATTAGACTGATAGGCCTAACATCCTGGAAATGGTAAAACTAGAAAGCAGGAAAGCAAGCTTCCAGAAAACACAATATACAGGAACATTTTGGTACTTCAGGTTATGCTGTACTGCCTAATAATGTGATGTACATTCATGCTTACGGACCAGAAGTACAATTAATGAACTAGATCAGATGGCAAATTAACAGATTAAAATACCTAAATACGCATGAACTGCTAAAGACAACAGATGCACTTCATAGAAAGTCAGTGAGTTTTTACCTGCAGGACTAGCCTGCTCTCATCATAGCAGGTCAGTTTTGTAGACAGTTGACCAACATAAGGACCAAATTGTGTTCTCTTCTGTATTACTTTCTTTGCAAATACACCAAGGACTGTGAACAAAACAAAGACCAGTCTAATATTAACATAGATATCACAAACTATTTCTTATATACTTAAAGTTGTGAAAATGGAGATGAACAAAATAGTGCAGAACACGTGGATTCTTTTTCTAGACTAATAAGCCCTGTAAATAATTCTAAGGTGAAGAAACTAAAAAGGATGTAAATAGGTACTGATTTTTTTTTAATGGGAACTACATCAAATACAAAAGTGCCAAAAATCCGTGACAGGATGTTAAACTGAGTATGCAACACAAATGTGTTGATACTCCTCTATCTACAAACTGATGACATCACAATCCTCTGCTTTTTGGCATAATCTAGGAGGTTGTTCTCTCCTAATATGACTGGAGAGAATCTATAAACACACAGTATTAGCCTTCTTAATCATTCCAGTTATTCCGCTGCCATATCAATGGAGTGACAGTGTAGGCATCTTGTCATTCTCCTTCTGAAAAGCAATCTAGGCAGGATTAATTTTACACAGGCAGCTGTGGAAAACTTGCACACTAAGGACATAATTCCCTTGTTCATGTTTGGGCATTCAAATTGCCTTGCTTTCAGAAGGAAATAACAGTCTTTATATAATATGAACTGAAACTGCTGGAAAAGGTAAATTACCCCACTGTGATATTTTGAGTTTGTGGGGGGTGGATAAGGGATGTCATTTACCATTTTGTTTCTGACCTCTCATTGAATACTCTTTCCTGTTTTGCATGCTTGGGGAAAAGAGAAAAAAAGTAGTAGTGCATGGCTGTTATTATTAGATACAAATTCAACATTCATTAAGCTTGGATTGACTGAACAGAGCTAACTGGTTGCTCACAGCTAAATGTCACACCAGCTCTGGCTAATGTCCTGCCATCAGTCTGTGCATCTGTTACTAGAAATCAGTCATAAAAAACAGTAGCTGACTGTGAGCTTTAGCTGTGCTCAGCTGAAAACAGTCTTCATAATGCTAATACCCAATGATTATGCCTTCAGTTACTCATGAAAACAAGCCAGTGGTTTTGTCTCCTCTTTCTCAAATATGGAAAAAAGAGCTAAAATACTTACTCTGCTGGTTTCCAGCTCGCAGCTCCAACACTCGCAAAGTGAGGTAGTGAGGTAGGGTGAGACGGGCTCGGCTGGGAATAACCCTGTCCTTAGCCCTGATGAGTGGTCCGTGGAGTTTGCATTCTCCTAGAAGGCTTTTACCGCAATCCTCACACCCTACAAATCCAGAAAAGGGAACCTGTTACTTAAAATGACATACTGCTTTCCAATTTAGTCTCTTCTAATTCTGTCGTCTTGAGAACACATCTGGAATTACAAATGCTTTTCTTCAAATCAGTGTTATTCATTAGGTAGTGATAAGATTATTTGCAAGTCAAAACTGAAATGGGGAGGTTTGAAGTAACACCTCCAGTTTGTGCATTCTCTCCTGTGCAAATTGGTGGGTCCTGACCTTCAAAGATTTACACACATACTCATTTGGAGGTGCCACAAACTGTGCCTTTCAAGTCTAGGACGTCAGCAAAACCAGACCTCACTGCATGCCCAGCTACAAAGCAAGGTGCATATATTTATACAGAAATGTGGACAAAGTTGTTAGCAATAACCTAGGTAACATTGGTCCCTTCCAACCTTACCCATTCTGTGATTATGAAATTCTGAAATTTGCAGAGATCCAAGGAATCCAAGAAAGACTTTGTGTCTGCTGCGCAGACCATTCTCAGTAGAAGACAAGACCCTCAGAGCACCATGAGAAATGAGTATGATGGGTGTTACAGTCACAGCTCAGTTGACAATCATGCAAGGGCAGCCTCCTCGTAGGCTGTGGAAGTAAGGAAAAGGGGCACACCACACCTCCCAGCTGTTGGTTCCCAGTAATGACATCTGCAGGCTGAACACACAGACCATCCAGAGAACTCATTAAAGAGAAATACATGTCTGCAAACTGACTTTCCCCCAGCACAGTGAGATATTTTTGGTTCAGTGCAGCTCAAACTGGTTGCCAGGGAAACTCATACAGAGCAGTGACAAAACTGAGCAATGAGACTTTCCAGCAGAAGGTCATCTCAGCACTAGTGTCACACAGGGCGATGGGAAAAAGGGGACTTCTTGCACAAAACCTTTTTATAGACAGTAGAAACCAAACCAGTGAGCCAACAATGCTTTACAACTGAATTAAAAGGAAAAGCTGATACTGGTCATCCATGACTACCTCATTTTGTTTTCCGTCTGAAAACTCTGCTGAGCAAGTCTATTCAGTAAGTGACAATACAGAGCAGAGGAGAGGAGCCAGAACAGCCAAGGGAGTCCAAGGGAGTAACAGGACACTGTAGCAGAGACTGGGGCAGGAGAGGTGAGGCTTCACCACAGACAGGGGCTCATAACCGAGGAGCATAATGGGCTCAGGAGACACTGCCTGGGGAGATATCAGAGATGGTTGTTGAAAAAGGACAGCAGTGCCATAAATGTCATATTCAGGGCACCTCAGAAAGGTTTCTGTTCATAAACACAAGCAGGTGCTTGACTAAATCACACACCTTGAGAGTCTAGTCCAAAATCTTCCCAGATAAGCCTGAAGTATTCCTGCCGAGTTTTTTGGGCTCTCCATCAACTCTAACTGAGGAGATAGGCTTGTGTGTTGGTCAAGATGCAGGCACTACAATAGTCAGTATTTTTCAATAACTGCTGGACCATGTAAGTTTTCTTTTGCCATGGCTCCCAGGCTGCCTACCTACACTGCGAATAGCTGAAAAACATTACTTTTTTTTTGCTAGTGCTACAGCTAAAGAACATGCCCCTCTACAGCCATCATTTAAAATGCACAAAACCCCCAACAATACAGCTGCCAGGCAGATTTTTCTTGTTATACACTTGTTTATGTACCCAAAAGTTCTTTACAGCTAGGCTTCAAGAAAAAGTAAATATTTCCTTGGTGATTTAACTTAATTGGCTTTTAAATAAATTCACCCTTTTGAGGGCAACAAAATTATGAGGGCTTCCTGAGCTTTCCTAGAATAATAGTGACTTTGTCTCAAGTCAAAAAGCTCCTGCTTGGAGAGTCATTGTATGCAAACGGCCGAAACACATTACTAAAAGCAAAATGGAGACAAACAACCACTGTTAGAGGAAGGATGTGTCTAATCATAAAGTACACGACCTTATCAATCCATGCCATACCTCTGTGATTCATCACTAGCAAGCTCCTGAGCAAACCTTGCAGCCTCCCTGGGGCAGTGCCCACCTCCAAGGCACCAGGGTGGGCAGCTTACAGGGAGGCTGGAAAGAGAAAGAAGGGGAAAAAGGTATCTCTTGAATCAGCCTCCAAATTCTGCAGTAGCACTCTATTAGCTAACTCTCCTTGGTCCTCCGGATCCAAAACATAAGGTCTGAAATTATTCACAGAAGGGTATGGGGGAGGCTCTCCTCTAAAATCAGGGACTGCTTTGCATCTGACCCAGTGTTGAGCAAGGGCCTCCAAGCTGAGCAGCCCCATAGACAGCTCCCCAGGCAGCACAGCTGGAAGCATTTCTAAGCCCCCAGGCTAGTGTGGCTTGGGATTTCGACCTGGCATGGCTGCCCAACACCTTGAAATATGAGATTAGCTGAGGCGGTTAGAGCACGGTGCTAATAACACCAAGGTTGTGGGTTCAGCCCCTGTACACTTAAGAGTTTGACTTGATCACCCTTGTCAGTCCCTTCCAACTCAGAATATTCTGTGATTCTGTGAAATACTCAGAGCTGTCCAACACCAGTTCTAAGATTTTCTATGTTTCATTATATGGATCATGAAGATAACTACAATGACTTACATTATTTAATAACAGGCATACTGGAATTACATTCACTACACAGTATTTCTGACCCCACACCAACCTGTTTAGTACCCTGACTGCAAATTTATTGTACTCTAAAAATTGCCAGGTGTACCAGAACAACAGCACTGGAGCACTGCAAATAGAATAACTTTAGGGGCTACCATAGGGAACAGGGATCTTTGTAATTTCTCTCCCCAAAAAGAAGAGTGCAAAACTGTCAAGCTCACATTCTTTCTCAGAGATAATTACAGGCCAAGTCATGATCCTTTGTATTTCAATGCTAAATTACAGATCCGATTGGCAAAGGAATGTACACAGAGCTACAGCACACAGTTTGCAAAGCTCACACAGATTTTATGCCCCTTTTTAACTTAGATAATTAAGTAAAACGTATTTTTTAAACAACAGCCTCAGAATACACTCTAACCTGTTCCAAAATAGGGTGCATCCAACTATAGAAACAGCATACCTTTTGTCATATTAGCACTAGAAATTAAAATACACTTGGTTGGAAAAATGACTTCCCACAAAGATTTCTTTGGCTTTTTGTTAGGCACCTCAGTACCTCGATGCTTTTTCAGTTTCTGTGCTCCCTTAAATTGTATTTACACATACAAAATGAATGGATTCGAGGTCATGTGCAAGCCTGCAAGAAAAAGTAAAACTGCCACCATTCCTCTACTTTGCTGTGATTTATATGAGTAGGCAACAAAATGAAATAAACAAGATTTACAGGAGTTACAAGCTGTTAAAAACCATATCGTGTCATTTACTGTATCTTTATAAAAACAATGCTATATTGTCCCCTAGAGGGTATTTCTTCATTCTGCCTCTGACTTTGCAATGATTCTGAAAAAATTCCAAATAATGCCTTTTTATCTATCTGTAGATAAAACTGCACAAGCTAATAGATCTTGTTGCTGTTAAGATTTTTATTTTGCTGGATTCTGCTGCAGCAGTGGGGAGGCAGGCATACAGAAGAGCCCAGCCCTGGTGCAGGTGCAGGCTCTGACCAGGTTGTGGGTGTGCAGCCACCAGCTCAATCACAAGGACGAGGTGCTCACTCCCTTCCAACCACTGCTGGAGGGGCTAAGAGAAGGGTACATCCCCCCTAGACCCCCAGCTGGTACCCCTGCGCCTGAATGCCTCTGCTCCCACTTCTCCCAGATAATGGAGGCATGGTTGGCAGCAGCCATGGCTTTCCCTTGTTCTTTGGGTCATCAGAAAACTGAGACCCGCTGCCTGCAGGATGCACCCCCACCATATGAGCTGACCCGACACTGGTAGCCAGGAAGGAGAATGGGCTGTGAGTGTGGCTCACCTGTACTGTCCTCACCATGCTGGTGCTTCCCCCCAGTCCAGGTCTAGGTGACAGCTCTCCTTTGCTGCAGACTATAGAGCCTGGCAGCCTCAGTTGCCAGCCTGCCTCGTTGTCCAGACAGCTCTGGGGCCAGCCACGCTGCACTGGGACAAGCTCCCGAGCCAACAGTAGCCAAGCTGGCACGGCAGCTTGGGCAAGCTGGACTTGAGCACAGTCAACAAACTGGTTTCCAGAACAGCAGCACGGTTGGAGCACTGTGCCACCCCCCCAGGCACAAGCCCGGCCTTGAGGAGAGCTCATTAGTGTGGGCAAGGAGCCACTGGCTGCAGTTACACAGAGCCCTGCTGCACAGATAACGGGAGCTATACATAGCCATACTAGGAACTGCAATCACTGTCGTGATAGCTCACACATGCAACCAGATCCTTAACCAATCAGCAGCAGAACATCACTTTTTGAAACCAGTTTGCTAAAAACTAGATGCCTATCAGGACCTCCTTCCTGCGTTTTCTCCAACCGCTGCTTTCAAGTGAGACTTTACAGTACCTGAACTCTTCAGTGGCCCACAAGGTGCCCTTGATGTGATTACATCCCCTGTGAAGGCAGAGGTAAATCACTCCTTTTCAATTGTCCACTTCAATCAAATGCACCCCGTGAGAAACGCTCAGCGGCTGAGCTGACCTCGGCATTTGCTGCGCTGTTTTTGTAGCATTAGATTTAGCTCCCGTGCGCAGAGGGAACAAAGATCAGTGTACACAGCAGCCCAAATCCTAGCCTAATTACAATCATAAGATTTGCATAGCAAACAACAGTAATTTATCCCAGAGCAAAACTGTAGTGCTCCGTTAGCCTTGTTCCGCTTTCACATAGAGGAGCACTGCAAAAATACCTTCTGGATATTTTCTGTCCGAGGTACATTGCACGTGCCAGACTTGGTTCTTCTTACCCAAAGGTGCATGAAGCTTTCCTGCCCTGAGGTTTGTTCTGCAGCACTCTGTGCTGGAAAGGCTTCAAATGCTTGGTCTACAATTTATTTGGCAAAAAATTAAAAGTACTCAATTAGCAAACAGTTAATCACAAGTTATTTTCCCATTATTGTGGGCCACTGACACACATTCTCTCTGTAAAAAATGTTTATGAAAGAAACCTCATATCCTAAGTTGGATGTGCAATATGAAGCTTTTAACTGATTAATAATCTATTCTATTTATATTAAAGTAAAATAGAACTTGTTATAATCACCAAAATTCAGAATCATTTTATTCAAATTCCATTAACTTCTGGTATTTTGTTATGCTAAATTGTCTACTGATAGATCTTTACTTGTTAACTGTAATAACTGATCCCTAGCCCAGCATCAAAATAGGTGAACACTTCCTCAGTGTCTCTTTTTCATGTCTCTTCTATGTCATACACCAAAACCTTGAAGTAGCAGGCATACAACTGCTCAGCTCTGCATGGAAAGAAAGGAAAAATAAATCAAGAAACCACACTCCAGGTTGACTTTGCAATCCTAATTGCTCACCTCGATAAAGACTGAAAACTTTCACTTCTGTGCATGACACAGTGTATTATTTGGGAAGCAGGTGCTGTGTTTTCCATAACCTTGCACACAAAATAACACCACCCTCACAAGAAAGGGGGAAAACAAAGGCAGACTTACTCCCTTGTTCTTGAGAGGGAAACTTTAGATTTCAAGCAGTGAGTTCCCATGTCTTTGACACACAAGAAGCCCTGAAGCCTCGCAGTCTCTACCTGGTGGCACCAGCACAGGAACTGTGGACATGCTGCTGGGACAATATTGGCCCCTCACCAAGACCTTGTGCTGCCATGTTCAGGCTTTCTGGTGAGTGAACAGGAGCTCCTGAGACACAGATGAAGGGTGAGGAGGAGTTCTGGTCCTGTGCAGAGGTGAGCAGCACCCTGCAAATAAATGCCAACTCCTCTTGGGGCCCCCTCCCTGGGAAGGAGAACTGTAGGTGGTTTGCAAACATCCCAGAAATCCTTCTGAACATTAAACATATTCATGGGAACATGACCTCACTCTACTAAAATGTAAAACTTTAAAAATGAGTTACTATATTTGGAGACAGAAACAGAGAAAGAGAACAGCAAACATGCCTTACTGCCACCCCACCCCATACATTCAGTCAGACCAGCAGGTCAAGCTAATTCCCTAAAACTGGGACCCAGCATGGGAGGTGAACCCAGCCCTCAGGCACCCTGACCCAGCCACTGATCTGCAGGTCTTCCCTTACCTCACCTCCATCCTCCCTGTGCCTGTCTTTTTTGCCAAGAAGAATGAAGATTTGGAGGGAGAATATACCCTTGGGTTTCCATAGTGGGAAATCATCAGTCAAGGGAACTGCTCCTTCCTCACTACAGTATGATACTGACCAGCTGTTCTTATGGAAGAATGCCTCTAGAAGGGAGGCTCAGCACTTATCTGACGGTAAAGAAACCTAACAGAAAGCATGTGTGCATTTTCCTGGCAGATACAAGTTCCAAGATGTAAATTCTTCCAAACTCCAAAACTATTTGTTATACAAACATATACAGGATAACAACAACTGTGATTCATTACTAGTTCCTAACAGGGAGTCATCATGATGACAGTCGAGCACATCTGGGAACAGTGAGTTTTTCACCTGGTAGCCATGAAGTACAACAGGCATAGCCAGAAGGAATTTAAACAGCTTTCCATAAAAAGTCAGTCTCACACCAATCCTAATGAGGCTTTCTACTGTGTTTGCTCTGTCTAGCAAATCTTAGAAGCAAAACAGTTAGAAAAACCTCAAGGAGCACAGCTGGGCTGTGATATTCAGCAGTTTCAGTGTGTTTCCATGAAGGCTGTGCAGCAAAAGCATAGTTGTGCTCTACTGTATCTTACAAACTCCACAGCTAGGAGTAAAAGAAGTTACCTTTGCTGTTTGAACCCCTGAAAAGGCAGTAACTTACACATCTTTCCTGCAAAATTAAAGGAGAAAAGAAGAAACCAATAAACCCACAGTACAAAAAAAAACCCAATAAACCAAGCAGGAGGGAAAGTATGTGGGTGTGTTTACCAACTTTAACTTCACTGCAGTCTGATCAACTGGTTTATCAAAGTTCTTGGTACGTTCATTCATCTAAAAATGACCTGAGGTCAAAAAACTCATTGATTGATTGAAAGCTAATTTAAAAAATAATCTTTTTCTGGCTATTCTTGGGATAAAACATACATGTTACATTTCCAGTACACCGCATGGGGTTTGGCTGTTATCAGAACCCATATACATAAATGAGCACAGTTCAAGTGAAGTCACCTCCCACAGTTTACATCTAATAGCTTCTAATCAGTGCAAACAAAGAGACTCCTCTCATTGCTGAAAGCTCAACACATTTCAAACAATCATATTGAAAAATGCAGTTGGACTTTCCAGGCTTTTTTTTCCTTCTCTCCCTCTCCCTTCACTGTCTTGGCATGAAGTCATTCAAAATTAGATCCAGAATCAGGGAAGAAGGTTAACAGCAAACTCACAGAAACAACTACTATTTTTTACGAGAAAGAACCTGAGTCAGCATAGCATGGTCCTATGAAATGCCCAGCAAAGGATTCCTGAGAGGGAAGTCTTCCTGTTGCACTCTGCCCATCTTGCCCAGCAGCTGTTTGACCTGGTGCAAGGCTATGGCTCCTTGGCTGTGACACCTCCTTGCTTTAGGTCTTCACTTACACTGTCCAAACTGTGCTGCTTCTATACTGCAGACAGCATGACTAAAATCCCCCTGTTCAGAGAAACACAGACAGCCACCAAGAGAGTCATATTCAAACTGCTCATAAGCATCCTGTGGCTCCTGGGCCACATGTTGGACCCCCTAATCTGCATCTCCCACACCACAGATTCCACCTACCACAGCAGAAACATTTCTATTTCCCAAGCACTTTTGGAGATATTTTTGGCAGGACAGTTGATTTATTTTACTGTCAGATGTTTTAGTGGAAAATGTGAATGCTACTGTGGCAGTTCAACACAGACACCAGAATCTTCCATCTTTGTTCTAGCAGGAGAAAACCCCAGGCACATACATCTTCCTGAATGCACATATGTATAAATACACACACACACCACATTAACTGCATTAATACAGTCAACAGTTTTACTGATGGCAGGTCAACACCATGGTTTCAATTCTGATAAATGAAGTGCAGCAATTATAATGACTAAAGCTTAGTATCGATTAGTTGAAATACTTCCAAGCCTTGCAACATTCCCTTAAAAGGGAACCTCAGACTGGGTCTCTTGCTCCTTCATTAAACTTAATTGTTACTGACCAACGAGTCCAGATGTTGTGTGGGAGAAACTGGTGGAAAGCTTGGTGACAAAAGCTACCTCTCCTAAGGAAACCAGTCCAAATCGATACTTGATTTTCCACTGATGATACAGCTTTCAACATGGACTTTTGGACACTTCACCAGTAAAGACACTAACACTGGGATATAGTTCCAGCTGCTTACTGGAAGAAAGATCCAGGCAGGTGGACATGTTTTGGAGAAGGAAATATGAGTTTACTGTAGGATGCAAGGAGGAAGCATGGCATGCAGACCGAAGAGATACTGTACTCATCCTGTGGCTGCAGAACTTGATGTCTTTAGAGGCACATATAACAACATGAAGAGAGCTGCAGCTACAGGGAATCAAAGTGCAGTGTTTCAAACACAGGACCCACTTCTGCAGGTGTCAGTCTGTGCACTTGGCTCCACTGACATGTGAGTAGCCACATTATGAAGAAGGAAGTCCACATGGAGAAGTGAATACATGGACACTTAGTACTGGTCAGGGCTGATACCTTGGAGGGCCAGTCCTGAAAGAACACTCCAGTCTATATTACAGTCAGTGGAAACTATTAATAAAACTGGAAAATGAGTTAACTTCCTCAGTGAGCTATCCAAACTTCTTACTGATATTTCAACTCACCCAAGAGGAAAAAAAAGTTAATTCTTTTTTTGATCAATGAACACTAAAGCATATATTTAAAATTCTGAAGGACTCTTCCTTTTAAAGCATTGGCTTTTGTAAATGAAGGGTCATTAACAGCTTAGCAGAATAGCTTTAGTTCTTTCTATGCATCCACTTTGTAACAGACAATTCCTGTTATTCCTTCCTTCATTTCCAACAGGAAAAGCATGCTTGATTCCCAGCTTCTCTGGAAACAAAATGGGTAGGAGACTCTTAGCCTTTATGACCCTGTTTAAATTATTCTCTTATTTTAAGGCACGAAGTGATTTCATTTAAAAAAAACACATTGGCATTGGGAAGCTCTGCTAAACAAACACAAAAATGTATTTCTGTGGAAAAAAATACATAAGCAAGTATCATACCTGTGTTTCTATTTACTTGTTTTCTTTTTCCTAAGAGCTAACATTTACTTCTTTTTTTTTTCTACATCAAAGATTTTTAAAGGGAACCATAAGATAATTAGCTAATGTCTTGACTGATATTGTACTAAAGAAATTATGACTACCTGAGCTTCTTTAACAAATCAGTTAAGAAAGGATAATAAAATTTGAGCAGCAACAAATTAGACAGCAGGATAACACATTTTCTTTACAATTACTATTCTCCTGAGGCATAAGGACAGCCCTGCAAGACACAGAAATATAAAGTACATGATTATAGATTATTATAGGAGAATTGCATGAGAGTTGCAAAAATCTGTGGCTTTAAAAAAAATGCAGATTTTTTCTATAAATGAGGCTCCCAACTCAGATTGTAAAGTATTTCCATACAGCTCTATTTATTCTGCTGACAGTCATCTCAGTTTGAGATCAAATAAAATTCAAACACTTTCCACATTTCTGATTAATCTGTAGTTTCTTTAACTTATTTCCAGAAGTCACACACACACAAAAACAACAGTAGTCTCTATAACTAGAATCTAAGAAGTAATCTTGCCATGTAAAATTGCAAAGAATTTGTTCCTGTTTTCATACTTTCCGAGCTCGAGGAACAAGATCAACAGATGGTAAAGGCATCACCTTGGGGGAAATGCACCATGCCTCAGATATGTATTTGTATAACTCTGGTTCTTTAACGTGCATATTGACTTAGAGCTGTGCCTTATCTGACCTTGTATTTGGTATATTTTACTCTTTTGGTTAGAAATCAAATATTTTACACTTCTTCCACTTCAACACTGCCAATAGGTCAAAACAATTTCACATTTTATAAAGATGTTAGAAGATGCAAAGGGACAACTGTCCTGCCAGAACATCCCTATGCACCTCCCCACTCATATCTGGCTAAGCACCTTGCAGTCCAGTAAGTTAAACATAACACACTCTGCCTTGTCTTATCGCCCAAGGAACAGAGAACAAGTGCCACCTTCCGTGTCACACATGAATCATCTACTTTCTTCTCCATTATACCAAATAAAAAAAGCCCTGATCAACTGAGCTTTCCTCGATCATGACTCTTTTCTATTTGCACCATTACAAGTACTCAGGAACCCTCACTGGTCAACATTTTCATAACACATCTAGATTACAGCACTAAAAATACATCTCCTGTCCAACTCAAATGTTAACTTTATATTAGCTTTAGCTTCACATTTTAATGGCTTCCAATGCCTATCATGCATAAATCCACTTAAGTGAGGTCAAAAACCAGTCTTGACACATTTGGATAACAATAATGACAACAGAGCCCACAAACTGTGATATCTGTCTGCTTGAGTTCAGTGTTTTCACGTCTTTGTCAAAATTATAAATGCATTTGCTTTTTTTATTTTTTCTCTCTGAAAATCTTGGAAACTTAACAGCAGAAGCCACAAGCAAACATGTTGATGCTCTACAGTTAAGCAACATATTTTCATTTTAAGGATCACAAAGTAATCTGAAGAAAGCATGTTTGCATATGGAGCCCAAATTCTTCCAAGAAAAACAGATAAGTTATCTGCTGGGAAAAGTGCAAAATGAGACAAAACTAGTAAGATTACTAGCTCAAAATCACTCAAAGAAAAAATGCCAGACTGAGGAACACAAAGTATTCCAACAAAACATGAAAGTTCCCAAGCACTTCTCTCAAAACAAGGGGACTGCTTGAGAGTTTTCAAACTACTGCACACATGCACAGACACTTTTAATCGGGTTTGCAAAAACAGAGCAATTCCTACTGCCATGTAAGAACAAGGCTGTATAGTGGCAATTACTTTGTTCTGAGCTTGCCCTTACACTTAAAATAACAAAGGAAGAAATGACATTACTTAACTCTTTTTTCTGCAATCATAAGTGGGCCACACCTGAAAACTGTAGCTGCATGAGCCCAGAAATCTTTTCTTCCAGTCACCAGAGAAACTAATATAGAAACTCTGGTGATTTGTTCTCCTGTTTTCAGTAGAAAATTTACATATGAATTACACACTGAATTCCTTTGGTCTAATAAACAGTTCTGGACTCGCACGATGAAAATACTGCTTCTTCATTATCATCCTCCTTTTGCTCTTCTTTGCTGTCTTTAAAGAAACCCTGTACACCTAAAGCCGGCAGCAAGTGTAGTGGTATGTCCAACTCTCGCTTTGAGTACATGCAAGGAAACAGGCTTGCATTTTCCTTGCATTTCAAAGGACTTTAGGATTCCCAGATTTTCTGCCAGACAGGCCTGCTCATTAGTCACTGCCTTGTGTGTAAGTATTAACACAGCAGTCTGTACCCGTCAAGAAATCATCTGACGCAGCTCAGCTGATTCTCAAAGGCATAAAAAATTGCATAAATGCCTACATAAATGACTGATGTTCAGGACTTGACTGGAAGACCCAAATACTGAATTATTTTCTATTACTTTTCATTAATCACCATTAGATAAAGAGCAAATGAATACACAGAGGCTAGAAACAGCACAAGAGTCACTTAGGTGTTTCCCATGACAGAATACAACTCAAACATTGGTTTTGCACTCAAGAACAGAAATGCAAACATTTCATAATCGCACTATGTATGGGAAATCAAAACAAACCTTACCTTATTTAAAATGGCAATTTTAGTAAAAAGTCAGGCTATGCTAGTACAGGGTGGAAGGAGCTATGACATCCGTCCTCCTTTGGCAGACTTTTCCAAATGCCCCTGTGTTCAACTAAGTCTAACTCCACTCTGTTTCGTTTCCCCAGGAGGACCTATTCAGGTCCATGTGCTCCTTTTCAGCTGTCAATAAACAGAAGCAGTGAATTCCCCAGCGCTTCACAGAGCTAGTTAGGCATAGCCATTCATTTCTTCAGGAAAACAGGGCATTGATTTCAGCAAATTCCCAGGGAGCAGCTACAACAAAGAGATCAAAGACCCACCTCCTTTCCTGCCTGGCTTTGGCCGGCTGGGCTGAGAGGAGCAGCAACAGGTTTCCCGAAGAGTGAGCTCTATCCCCACCGACCACTGCATGCTCCATTCACGCCCACTGCCTTCCTGCATTCCCGGGACAGCCCCCGGCATTAACCGTGACAAACCCCTACATTCAGGCAGCATAATATACTGCACACTAGTTCATCCAAGGATAAAAAGAAAAACAAGCTCCAAGGGAAGTCTGCTGCTTCCCCGACCAGCCGAGCCTCCGTTGCTGACAGACTTTTCATAAACTTATTTTTTTTTCTTAGCTTCTCCATCTAAACCAGAGAAACACTTGCTACCTCAAATTCATTGTGCTGAAACCTCTCTGGAATGTTGGCTTTTTAAAATTTATTTCCACAAGCTTGAAGACTTAGCTGCTGGAGTTTGAGGTCCAGCTGCAGCAGCCCTTGTATTGTGCAACCATGACATATTCTTTGTGCAAATTGCCCCAGACTGCAGTGGGTTTTTTTCTAAGGAATCTAAGGGGGTTTGTTTTAGCTTGGTTAGAATTTTTGCTTTTTTAATTATACATCTTGTCTTCATTAATGCAACCTGGAACAAGACTTTTAATGCTAGAATTTGGCCTTGTATTGAACCAAGCATTATCAAAAGATGATGCTGTGGTCAAGATGAAGGACTGATGATTACGCTACATGTCTACTGCTACACAGTAAGAGCCAGAGACCTGGTGCTGAGCCCACCTGGCTCCACGTGTCTAAATCCTCCTCATCTCCTTCTCTTTTCCTCCACAAACAGTTTGGTTATATCCAAATTCCTTACTTGGAGCACAGTCTGGTAGAAATTATCCCTCAAACACCCTAGTGTTTGTTGCTTGTTAGTATAGGGTAGTACTGAGCTCGCAGGCTCACCCTGAAATATTTATTTGTATACGTACAGACATAAACATGTACAGACATAAAGATGTAAAGTCAATTCACACCTGTACAGATTTGCTATTTCATTCTTTAGCATTCTCCTGTGCACTGACTTCTCACCAAGGCACTACCTGGTGCTACTCTCTACACTACTATCTACTACACTATTGCCACAAACACCACATGCATGTGTACTCCCACCAGCTGGAACCTGGAAAGTTCCCTCAGCAATGGTACTGCCTTTGGGTCATTCACATGTCTCCAAGTGAGAAGGCAAATGTCTATCCTGCTGACATGAGCAAGTATCACAGGACCTGGCACAGCATAAGCAGTACAATACCGTGAAGAGCAGGGACAGGTGGCAGGGATGACTGCTCATGGCTCAGAAGGTAGTCAAGCACACAAGGAGATACAGAACTGCAGAATCACTGAAGTCGCAAGAGACCTGTGATGATCAACTAGCCCACCCTCTTGCTGAATGCAGGCCCTTTAGTAGCATTACCCAGGGCCTTGTCAAGCTGTATCTCAAATACTTTCAGTGAGGGCAACTCCCCCACTTCCCTGGGCAGCCTATTCCAATGATTAATCAATTTCCCAATGAAAATGCCCCTTGCACCCACAGGCATCTCCCCTGAAGCAACTTGTGGCCATTGCCTCTTGTCCTGTCACAGTGCATGCTTGGGAGAAAGCATGTTTCCAACTCCTTCTCCATAACCACCATTTTTGTACTAAAAGACCATGATTAGATCCCGTTGAGCCTTCTCTTCTTTGAGCAGAACATTCCCAGCCCCTTCAGCCTCTACTCAGGTGCCAACTTCTCTAACACACTGATCATCAGGGGGAACATGAGAGAGGTACTGTTGCTGAGCTGAAAAAATGGAAAATGAAACTTCTAGGGCAGAAAATTGCTAAAACAGACAGACATCTGACTATGGTTGAGGTCTTGACCATGAACCCTGTGCAAGACACCCTGCCCTCTCTGCTTGAAAATATCACTCCTGATAACAGTTTTGTCTGTTGTATACAATACAGTCAGACATATTACATTCCTTATTTTAGAGTTCTCCCCGTATCTAAATGGCATTTAAGCATGCCCCCAAAATTGCCAGTTCACAGATAAAATTTAAAAAATTCATTTTCACAAATAACTTGATCTTGAAGTACATATATCATCTCCACAGATGGTTGCTATCTGCCATTAAGCCACTGATGGTTTTATATTTATTAACTGATTACAGTTATTAATGAAATTAAAAAAAAACAACCGAACAATCTGTTTTCTTTGTTCCTCTGAAGAAGTATTGAAGAATGATAAAATGTGTGTCTGACATTTCCTTCTCTTATATTGCAAAGTGTGCAGCTGGGCAGCCCAGCAATGACAAAAAATGGCAGCTGAGGCACTGGAGGGATTCCAAAAGAAACCATATAGATCAGATCAATAAGCATAAAAAATGTGCTTAATGCTTCAGATAAATTAAGTTGGAGCGAGAGAATGCAAGTATCAGGAAAACGTGAGCAGCAGCATTTTGTGGTGGTTATGACAGCAAAGTATGAGGATATGCCACTTGTATATTCTTGTCTGTTAAAAAGAAGGACCTGTAATAGTGATAAGGCACGAGATTGGGATGTGACTGGGATAATGATGCCTTGGAAGCACAGGAGTTAAATTCACAAAATTATTTAAAAACCCCGAGCACATCACTCTATAATAATCTGGGATGGTATTTGTGCCAAAGACAGATAAAACATTTTAGACAGAATTGCAATTTTAAGTCTCAATGAACCAGTCTGTTCTTATACTTGGGCCAGATTTTTACAATTTTACTCATATTAAGTCATGCTTCACTCCAAGAATAATCCCGTTGATTATAATGGTAATATTGTTCCACAGATGTCTCAGAAGAAACGCAAATGTAAAAGCAGACTTTATACTTCAGATAAAAGACATCAACCATGGTACATCTGGGAATCCGATAAAAACATATGGTACAAAATATCACTGTGGGATGATGGAAATGTACTTACAGAGCAGGTCTGTGGACATGTTTACAGATCAGGCAAAGGAAACCTACATAAAATAAATTAAAAAAGAATTATCAGTTTTCTGAACTAGCAGTATTCATGTTTAAATCTCATGCTAGTAATCATATGCACAGTCTTTTAGTTGTTTAGGAAATAAGGAGAACACATCTACAGAAATCTCTAACAAGGAAGAATTTCAACTTGTAGAGGAAAAGGACAAGAAAAACTGATTCCACTGCATTTCACAGACAATGTGAACTGACAATATTAATGTAATACATTTTAATTAAGAGCAGTTCACTGAATTCCATATCTTCATCAACATTTATTATTACAACAGAATTTTCAAGCATCATGTATTTTACTCCATTGCATGCCATTCTGTGTTTAAGCCTGATATTTCTGGTATTCATACTAACAGTCCTGGCCCTTGCAGAATCAAAGAGAATATTAACCAAATATAGGACATTTTATTTCCTCTCTTGAAAGACTTCTGGTTTTCTGCTGAACTCATTCATCTTGTTCCATTCCCACTCATCTGCTGATTTTTCACTGAAATTTTACTCTAAGCACATAGGAGCAGAGTCTGAGTTTCCTGTAGTTGTCTGAGCAATCCCCAACACATGGGTATCCCAATGACTGAATAAGGCCACTTGGAGCTACAGAAATAGTAATCCATGTAATAATAAGGGGACACACAAATAACAGTACAAATAACATCAGTGTATGCCATTTTATGCCCTTGAAAAATTCAGGCAGTGTTTAAAGGTGTGTATGTGTGTACATGAACTAGGGTGAATGAAAGATGTTCAACAAGGTGAAGTGCTAGGTCTTGCACTTGGGTCACAACAATCCCAGGCAGCACTACAGACCTGGGGAAGAGTGGCTGGAAAATGGCCTGGCAGAAAAGGACCTGGGGGTGCTGACTGCTGATCCACAGCAGCTGAACATGACCCAGTGTGTGTCTAGCTGGCCAAGAAGGCCAATGGCATCCTGGCCTGGATCAGGAATAGTGTGGCCAGCAGGACCAGGGCAATGATTATCCCCCCGAACCTGACATTGGTGAGGCCACACCTCAAATCTTGTGTCCAGTTCTGGGCACCTCACTACAAGACACTGAGATGCTGGAGCAAGTCCAGGAAAGGGCAACAGAGTTGGGGAAGGATCTGGAGCACAATTCTGATGAGGAGCAGCTGAGGGAACTGGCAATGTTTTGGGCTGGAGAAAAGGAAGCTCAGGTGGGACCTTATGACTCTGGACAACAACCTGAAAGGAGGTTGGGATGAGTCTCTTCTCCCAAGTAACAACTGACAGGACAAGAGGAAATGTAGAGGTTTAGGTTGTATATTAGAAAAAAAGTTTTCACTGAAAGAGTTGTCAAGCACTGGAACAAGCTGCCATGGGAAGTGTCCCCATTCCTGTGGATATTTAAAAAGCATGTAGATGTGGTGCTTACGGACATGGTTTAGTGGTGGACATGGCAGTGCTGTGTTAATGGTTGGACCGATGATCTGAAGGGTCTTTTCCAGCCTAAACTATATTATGATTCTATGGAAACTTGACTCTGATGAAGACAACAGTACTTTGCTGCTGACTGAAATGGGTCAAAGAAAACACCTTCAATTTTAAAAATACAATGATTATTAGTAAAATACTTCCAAATTAATTGGAGCTGGTTGCAAGAACTGAGTTGTGCTGTAAGAATACAGCAGTAAAGGGTCCCACATGCAAGAAGGACATCAATGAGTTCTCTTTTCAGATCAAAGCAGGCATGTTGAGAGCAGGCTTCCTAAGCAGCAAGTGTCCTAGTCAGATTTCCATAATCCAAAAAATACTTTATTTCTGAAAAAAATCTACTCTGCAGTTTGACTCCATTCTGGCTGAGAGCAAGATTCTTGTCTGTGGTACTAATTTTCTAAAAGTTTAGGCCTTGCAGAGGGAACAGTGGACTTTAATGGCATCCATTTGTGACCGTACACACACCAGCCTTTGTCATCCCCAGAAACAGCAGGCTACATGTTGTCACTGTCAAAGCAGTGCCACCAACTAATAAAGATTTCATTTTCCCCACTGAATAACTAGACAAAATTATTTAATTGTGCGAGCATTCAATTTGCCGGGCAACTACATGGTAAACCAGCACAACACAACAAGCTCTTCCCTCCGCTATGGTTTGAGTCATTAGTATACCTTCATCCTGCCACATCGGGTCTGCAGCAGTCTCCTGTCACAAAAAAATGCAGCCTCAGTCCATGCCCTCCCTGACCCCAACACATCTTCCATCCAGCCATGTTGCAGTGACACTGTGCTCCATGGATACGCCAATTAAGGTTTGGTTGAGTTGTTCTGTGGTGTCACTTTGGAGGTAAATCACCAAAGTGTTTTTCTCCACAGGCCACTGAAGCCTGAGAAGCTTCTTCCCCCTCTGCAGTCCTCTGATGAAGCACTATTAGCAGCAGCAGCAGCAACCCCAAAGTGCTCAAGTCCAGTGCTTGGGAAGTCCAGAAACTACAGACCAAGAGAAGCACCTGTATGAGGGCATCTCAGTCACTGCAACTCAACCCACCTGCACAACAGCAGAGCAGCAGGTGCACCATCACAAGGAACTGCTCCTCTTCCAGCAGCTGGTTCAGACATTATCTCTGACAGGGTGAGGATAAGTACAGCAGTGTATTTGCAGCGGCAAGGGAGTCTGAGTAGAACTACAAGCTCCTTCATAAGCTATGCCAGCAGTTATCCTGCACTTATCCTCAACAGGGACCCAGAACTGCCTGTTGCCCCAGCAGCACAAAACCACACCATAAATCCCTCTCTTTCTTCAAGGATGTGAGGGCACCCCTTGTATTGCCCCCTAACCAAGGGGGCTCCAACACAGGAAGAGCTGTGGCAGTCACATATGCTGTACCAACCAGGCACAGTACCTAGCAGTTTCTGGCCACATTGGTCACTTGTCCATCTAAACTCAGGTGGTTTAGATGAACATAAGGCATAGCCAGTGGCCATGCTAGCCTCAGTTTAACATCAGCCAATCTTCCGTGTTTTCGCTCCTTGTAAACCACACTGACCTTTAGAAAAGTGTTGTAGGTACATTGGCCAAATTTCCTGTGCTACCCACATGCTCAAAAGCAGTGGCAGTTGCTCTTAAGTATCATCCTCCCTCATCAATGAATGGGCAGAAGTGGAGGAGAAGCAGAGTAGGGATGTTTCCCATACATGAAAATTGCAGTCTTGAAAATGTGAGGCAAAGCCTAATGAAATCCTTTCTTACAGGATTTCAGGTATCAGGAAAATAGCTTGTTAATTTATTTTGAGTAGGACTTGATGGGTTAAGTAAAATATATTACATATAGACTAGATTTTATATAGATTAACAGTCAAGAGATAGCAAAGCAGTGATTACAGACACTTTGGATTATGAAAAGTTCAATGCTTTGTGGTGGTGGAAAGTGGTTTGCACTCATTAGCGGAAGTGGGGATGGATTCTCTACTGACTAGAAGGACATGCCACAGTGTATTTTGTGTAAGAGCCAGGATTTTAGGATTTGGGTTATTTTTAATTGCTCTACCATTGCCAAAAATTCACAGACTATGCATTTTGTGTTTTATAAATGACTGTAGTGGGCACACCATGGGCATGTGTGATTCAGGACAGATACACATGATGGTGGTGGGACTGCCCTGGGATATCTAGAGTCCACAGTAAGAAAGGCAATGCCTGTTACCTGTCCTGTTGTGGTGCAGAAGACGTGGAAGTAATGAAATCAGGCAGCAGTTTCCAGGTATGGATCATGAGGAGGACCTACAGCGAGGATCAAGGTCACTGCTGCACCAGAGGAAAGGTGACTCCCATAAGGAAATGCACAGCAAGGGAAACCAGCCTGCACAGGGGCTGTTCATGATGCACGAGACATCCATGAAGGCTGCCAGCAATGGCCTTGATAACTTCCTTGATTACCAGTGGTTCGCACTGGGAGGCAGCAAGAAGGGCAGCTAAGACCCCACCTTCCACAGCCACTGGAGGTTGCTGCAGATTTCTAGGATGACAACAAGGTTTGAATCAAGCAGTACTTTTTCCACTGGCCTTGAAGCTCACCTTTCCCAGAGACAACAAACTTGATGGCAAGGGAAGCTGGAAACTGCTCTGTGAGGGGCCTGTGCAATGTCTGCGATGTAAGACTAGAACTTGTTGATCAAGACAGCTACCCTGCATGTAACACCCAAGGATTCTCATGTGGGTTCATGTGACAGAGCTCTTCACTGACCTCTCTCAGAAGATGTACATCTATCTTCCCTGGCATCACACCACAGAAGGCTTGAGGAAAAGCAGGCACAGATGTGGGTAGAGACATAAGAGGCAGCAACAGGAAAAGCTTTCACACTGTGGGTTATGATACCTTTATGCTTGCATCACGATGCCATATGTAGACAACAAGAGAACACCCTGCCTGCAAAAGAGACCTATGCCATGCAGAGACAAAGACCTGGATCAGAGCTTTGGAATTGTGAACCCACTGTGAGTGGCAACATGACTGTTCTCAATCAGTCAGCTTCTGCCCCCCACCAAGTCCTCAGAGGTTATTACAGAATTCCTTACATTGCTTTCCACACAAAAACAATGACAACTGTCAACACAGACATACTCTTTGTGGTGATCTGACATTATTCAGCCCTCAAATGCATCTCAGTTTCATGCTGCCCACCAAAGAGGCACATTAGTTAACCAGTCATCAGAAGACTCTTCTAATGACGTGAAGTCATCTGTCCACCTTACTTGTGCAGCTGGAAAGGGACACTGCTATACCCTGGATACTCAGGAGAATGCCCAGCACAACTCATTTTTAGATTCAAAACAGTCTCATGTAAGTGACATTGTTATTTAAATACCTTTTATCGTATTTTAACTGAGTAAAGGTAAAACACAAGTAAATGTATTTTTTCAAGACATCTATGGTAAGTACTACTGTCACAGATGCCTAAAATACACAAGCAAAGACGTAACAGGAAAACCACACTTAACCTAGTTACACTGAGATTAAATCAGGAAGGACTCTCTTTCCCCCACCACAGAAATCGGTTGCTGGGGTTTAACTTTCAGCACACCTTATGACTCAGGTTGCATTCATCAGAAGAAAACACCTTCAGGAAACAACGTATCTATCACACATCATTACCATTCTACTAGTGTCCTTACTTGAATTCTTTTGGCTACTGCTAGTGCTGTGCTGGTCTAACTGCTGACATAGTTTCTCTTCTCCCAGATTCATGGACATGAAAGAAAATCATAATTATATAGATATTATTTAAGCTTAACAGAGTACTAACAGGGAAAAATGAATATGCAGGGCCAAAATCTCCATTAGTGAAACCTATGTAGATTTTCTGAAGTTTGTGTTAGTCCCACATGTATCTCCACATCAGGATTTGATGCATGCTAAGAACAACTCATCAAAAATGTCCAACAGTGATATTCTGTAGATTTTTTAACCTACCGCATGTAGAGTCCCTCACTGGTGAAAAACATGAGATTATAAATCACTTTTTTAATAATATAAATAGGATAATTTGTACTTTTACAATTATTTGGGGTTTGGGGTTTTTTTCGAGCCATGGAATTATTTTATAATTATAAACCAGAATAACTGTTTTGCCATCATGTTATTCTTTATGTACAGGATTCTGCATCTTTCCTTTGATTAAACAAAAAACTTGAGCAGTGCAACACATAAAAGCTTGTGCCCCCAATCCAGAAATCTGGCTCACTAATATTGCAGAAGTTCCCTAGGTAAGTCTTATTTGTGAATGTAAAAAATAAAGAAAACCCAAAATTATAAATGTGACATCTCTCTCTTTAACCAAGGACTATGCAGAGGTAAAAGAACTGTACAAAATCATAAGGCAGACTGTGGGAGGACAAAAGTCATGCACTCAAGGATGTCTTCTCTAATGCATTTACTAAGGATATTTTGTACACCTTCATGATAATGTTTTAAATTGTGTTTACACACACACAAACACTATACAAATATGTAAGCTGGTCCTGTTGCTGAAGGAAATTTTGTAACTATACACACATCTCTACAGATTAAATGCCTTGGTATGTAAGCAACCAAGAGCCCTATTAGTTTCCAGAGATTTATTGATAATTTTTGGACCCTTGGCTAATATTTTGCTATACTGAACGTTAAATTTGGATACACAAAAAAGTGCTGCCATACCATTCCCTCCACAAAACAATCACTACTCTAACACTATGATCACTTCAACATGTAGCATCATTAAATATGGTCCATACACAGGCAACTAATCTATCCAACTCTGTTTTCAGTTTAAAGCAAAAAAACCCCAATTTTCATTAAAAGTAAATATATTTTATATCCTATGTCCTGATACCAGAAACACTAAGACCAACAAATCCCACTCTATGTTTCAAGCAAGTTCTTCCTGTTCTGAAATATGGCACTGTCTCTCACCATCATTTTCCCAGCCTGTACCACTTGATACTGGTCTACTTTGCTCAGCATAAGACCTGTGGTAGAAAAGGCATCAAACACAAGTCTTTGCCCACACAATCCAGTGCCCTGATAACAAGAAATGCTATTAAATAGTATTTTAAAAACAGACAGTAACAAAAGTGAGAAAATTCCTAGGGAATGATACCAAATGGCATCTCATGCCAGCCTGCCTTACTGAGGGCTGCTCTTGTTGTTTGGCTTTGCAAAGCACTCAGCATTTTGACTGCGATCCAGCCAAGCAATTCTGCATTTCCCATGTTTTTCCACCACTGACTTGCAGGGAACTATTTGTACACATGAAGATAAACCTACACTTCATATTTTGCTGGGTCAGGATCAAGGCACCAATCGTATTTCTAGATGCTTGTTTTCTTATGAGAATTGGATAAAATGAGCTAAAAAAATAAATCTTGTAAGTGTGAGCTTTAGAAAGCCTCAAGACCCAGGAACATTCCTAAAATAATTTGCATTCCACAGCGGCAGGGCAAAACCATTTCCATTTCAATGAGCCTGTGGAGAGGACTCTGGTCTACTGGCTGAAACTCAGGACTGAACCCTAGCATAAAATAAACACCAAACCCACTTGTATGAGGTCACGTGAAAAAGCACTTTTTCCTGTTCTCCCTTAATACCTTGGCTAAACTCTTTTTCATCACTTCAGGCTTGCATCTCAACACTCATTTCAAGAAGGACACTGCCACTCCTCTCTGCTGGACAGACTGGTCAGCAGGGAGATTTCCTGTCCCTTTCCTTCATCATCCTCAAACAGCTGACCCCAAAGAGTCAACAAATCTTTGGCTTCAAAAAAAGGTCTGACAAAAACCTGGGCTTTAACACTCACTCCTTTCATAAGCTTGATACAAATAACACACACTAGCAGCTGAAAACCTTCCAAATGTGGTGAGCAAAACCCACAGTGGAGACAGACAAACAGTCAAGTTCCCACATGGTGCAACAGTCACTCCCGTGACCAGAGAAAGGGATACACATTTAGCCAGTACTTCAGCAATGTCAGTAAATTTCAGGAAATCATAAAAACAGATTTGTCATCTGGAAGCCAACACCTTACCTCACACATCTTGCTTAGATTATGTAAAACCTCAAAATGCTCACAAACTTGCACATATCTACAACATCACTCAGATGCATCCTAAGCGCTATTGCAATAATGTGATGCAGTGTGTAATGTTGCTGCTATACTATGTATATATGTATATGTATATGTACATTCAAATTATTTTATCAAATAAATACTCATACTTTTTAAGCAGTTTTAAATTTCAATGCTGTGAAATCACTACTTCATTTAGAAACTTGTAAAAATGAAGAAGTTTTACCTGAAAAAGGATTTTTGGTGAAGAATATTGGTATTTTTCAGTTACTTTAGATACCAAGTGGTCTTAATGGTGATTCCAACAGATTTAGCAGCTTGGTCCCTTTAGTTGCTTCATAAAAGCTGGATGTCTCTATACATAAATTAAGTATCAAAGCATAATTAATCCTCTTCCATAATATGCCTCGCTGTTTGTTAACAGCTTCTTGGCTAGTGGGAATGTTTTCTTTTTTCCTCCACTCCTAAAAGCCTCATACTTAAAAGATTTGCTTGAGCTGCCTAAAGTAAGCAATGATAATATGAATACATCCTCATAACTCTAAAGCATAACCAAAGAGTTTTCACTAAGAACTTAATACTCAAGGCAGAGAGACAGCAGGAGCTGATTTGTTTTAATTAATACTACAAGATGAATACTGGCTAACAGCTGCCTGTCACACTCCTCTATTTGTTTGCTTCAACCTGCACACTCAGATTTTCGTCGGACAGCAGCTGGACCTGTCAGTGGCAAACTTGGCAGCAATGCCACCCACATCCTTTCCCTCCTGTTCACAAATGTGGACTGGCCGGAGCAGGATACTCTATAAAAAATGCAACCTACCACTTCATATGGTGCAGAGGCAAGGGATAATTATTAGAATTAATTTACCAAAATTACCCATCATGTTAATTGACAGGGACTGATTCTGTTGGAACTAAACTGTAACTTGAGGAGTGATTTCTTATTGCCTTTTCTTAAAGGTATGCTATTTTTAGGGGTTATATTTTCATAGTAGTGCCTAGAATGCCCATGGTGCACAGCTCTAAAAACATCCAAATCCTCCAAATGGTGCATATATGCTTGAATAATGAAAGCTACATATTCTCAAATATTACTTAGCCATTCCCTTAGTTTTCCCTTTCGTTATCAAACCATTTAATGACTCAAAAAATCTGCAAATTTTGGCTCACAGATTATTGTTCAATAAAAGCAGATATAGATGCAGACTATTCATATTCAGCATGGCAACCTGTTTCTCAGCTAAAAGAGAGATAAAATGTTGCTCTCTACTGTCAACTAAAGATAATTTGAACCTCTTGTTCTCCCATACTGAGAGCTTTTAACAAAGAGTCATAACTGGACTCCTGCCTTTCAGAGCTCTGGACTGGAATTGCATGGTGCACAAACCTTTCGGGGATTCTGTGCCATTTCTTGCGCATTACTCAAACAAGAAGCCAAAAAAATGCAACGTTACATACTTGTTTAAAATTTGCAGGGCAAAGTTGTTCTACTGTTTTCTCCAGCAAAACTGAAACCTGAATAAATTAGAGACTGTCTCTTCTCTACATAAGCTTCCTTTTTTCAGTGAAAGAGAAAACGAAAGGAATTATGAAACCAGATTAATAAGGCCAATGCTGAAGAGCCCTGTAGAGACTGGTAGAGTTTGGCCACTAACTCCACAGAATGGCAAAAATAGCTTAAAATTAAGTGACCATTAATTCCCCAATCAATATCAAATAAAGAGCTTGGAATATGGTGCACCATGGATTAATGAATGCCAAGTGCAAGCAGATGTATTTCAGCAGTTTGGCATTTTTATTGCAGTCACTGGTCTGTATGCCAATTTTTCAGAGACAGCCTTGGAACCTGATTAACTTCTCCATGGTCTCTAGCAACAAAGAACACCATTTCTTAATTTTAAAGTGATCCTGACATAGAAAAGTTACAATAACGTACATAAAACAATCTAAGCAATCTCTAACCTTTTATTAAAATTCACCACGAGGTCACTTGTCCTTATTTCTTCACCCAGTTGCATGATCTCTCCAACTCCAACTCTGACTTTTGAAACATCCCTTCATTATGGTTCTGTGAGTTAATGAAAAATAACCTGAAACAACTCAGATGTTTGGCACCTGCACCCCAAGTTGCCAGAAGGCTAGTTTAGTAATTTATAAAAACCTAAATGAACATATTCTGTCAGAGGTTTATATGGGATGTGAGCTCTGCAAGTGGAAGAACTTAGGGTTATCTAAAAGTGCCCACAATCAAATACTTGGATGGTTTCAGTCAACAGCTACCAAAGTGTATTTTACTTGTTGCACCATGACATTCTATCTCCAACATCTACTACAATCTTGATAAAAAACTAACAGATTTTTAATGAATGGTCACTAATGACTTGCTAACCAGATCCTCATTGGGAGAATCCATATGATTCAAGAGTCAGTGCTTTGCTGGGACAAACCGAAGGCACAGGTCACACTCTCCACAAGGATGCTGTCTTAAATTGTTCTGTAATCTCCATGGATTCAAATTTTGAAGAATATCCTTGTCAAAATACATGATATTAAAATTAAAATTTAATGCAATTTTGGACTCTAGGACCCAAATATATTATTCGAAGCATGATAGCAACCATAACACCTAAGTAGATGTGTGACAATTTTTGCTATCAAACTGTAATTCAATATTTTAAATTATAACCTGTGTTCTTTCTAAATTAGATGATTATTTAATAAATTTATAAAGTTATCAGTGCAAATTACTGACCACAAAAATAATTCAGAGACATATACAGTCTAAAAAACTTCATTAATTTGACAAGTAAAAATTTTCAAAATAATATATCCTGCTAGTATTTTTACAGATCAAAAAAAGACACTCATTCTACATTGGATTCCACTATTCTCTGAAGTGCTTTTTTGATTTGGGTAAAAATATTTAAAATAATTTTACTTATATTTTCTGTTTTCTATTAGTTTAAGAAGTCTATGCTCATTTTTGTAATGTCTTATTTTAAAATTATTTTATAATGTTGAGATTTTTGATGTTGATAAAAGTAGTATGAAAAACTGAGCAAAAACCTGATAATTTTAATTTTTAAAGGACTGAGACCACAACACCTTCTCAATCAGGTCACTCTGATGACCTCTAACATCCTCACATACACTCTGTAACTCAGTATTTCGCCTTTGCTAGAGATCTAGAAATCTGTAAATACTTGGCTTTATAAGTCCTGGAAAAGTCCTGCAAAAACTTGAAGTGCTCTGAGATTCAGGCATCAATATGGACAAATCACTGAAACAATAAACAAAGGAAAAAAAATAATTTCAAGCCTTATCTTTTCTTTTAGAGTAAGACAAAGGCTGGAAAGCAATTTACTCTCCTATTTATCCCTGTTTTGTCTTCTGTCTTGTTTGGCCAGAGCAGACTTTCTTCTTTTCATTCAATAAATGCTTGAAAACGAGGATACATTTTTATTAGCCAAAACCCTCCACAGACTCAGTGAAAAATCTGTATAGCAAATTCGATGATTAAAAAGGGAGACAATTCCTTCTATCACTTACACTAAAAGCATTTGAGAGAGAAGAACAGCATGTAAATGTGCACAAGTCAAGTAAAGATGATTTCCAAGCGTGAAAATTATTCTTGTCCCTGGCAGCTGCTATGTGAGAAGTAATAAGGTCCAGAAGCCTTGCTGGGCACGACCAGTGATGAGAATATCATTACGATCCATCTGCAACCCCCGAGAGATGCAAAATGCCTCAGCAATCTTTTGTTCCAAGCAAAACTACAAATCCAAAGCAACAGGTTTCCAAGCCAGGACATAGTGAGTGTCATCACATGAACACCTCCCTGACCCCCCACCCCCCCAAATGGTTTTGAATAAGGGCAAGCTGAGAATACCTTTCAGAACAACAGAATTTCAGTATCACAGATTTTATAGTAAATGTGTTTGCTTTGCCTACATATTTACTTGCTTTGTGAGGAAAGGAGTGTTAGGTTTGTAAAAACAAGTGAGTCATGAACTAGTCAAAATATTTCCAGTAAACTTATTTTTGCCTGAATACCCTGAGTTAACTGAAACCAAAACATTTTGCAGACTTGTATCAGTTTCACTGGCTTGTGATGAATCAGTGCTATAGGCTGTGTTACGTTTTGCTGAAATTGGTAGTTACACAATCACAGAATCAATCAAGTTGGAAAAGACCTCTGATCATTGAGTCCAACATGACCAGTCACCACCTTGTCAACTAGACCATGGCATTAAATGCCACATCCAGCCTTTCATTAAACACCTCCAGGCATGGTGGAGGTGTTTAATGAACACCTTCCTTGGCAGCCCATGCCAATGACTAATCACCTTTTCTGTGAAGAACTTCTTCCTAATGTCCAGCCTAAAACTCCCCTGGCACAGCTTAAGACAACGTCCTCTTGTCCTGTCACTGGTTACCTGGGAGAAGAGACCAACCCTCACCTGGCTAAACCCTCCTTCCAGGCAGTTATGGAGATTGATAAATTCTTCCTTGAGCCTCCTTTTCTCCAGACTAAACACCCCCAGCTCCCTTGGCTGCTCCTTGTAAGACTTGTGCTCCAGGCCCGTGACCAGCTTTGCTGCCTGTCTCTGGGCAAGAGAAGTTGTTTCATTCACTTCATCTGGGGTCTAACAGCCTAACTGGGGAAATCCTCACCTGACACATTTTTTCTCACTTTCAATGGCATCTACTACTGAGGACCAACACTGAGTGATCTCTTTCCAGTGTCTGGCACCACTGGGATGAGGAAGGGCTATCTGGCTGCCAGGTTCACAGGAAGCAAATGCTGCATCTACGCAGGATACCTCAAGTGCTAGTTTTCAAATTTCTCTTCCACTGAAAGAGGGAGGTGTGGTTTTGTCAGAGGGCATTTGGACTCATTCTGGCCAGCAGCCCTGGTCTTTTCTTGGATGAGCCCTGAGAATACAAACACATAGTCTTTCAGCAGGCAAATCACCTGCTGCTCCTTCTCACTGTGAGAGATAATTAAGTCACTTGCCTAATTAATCTGGGTGATTGCTGAGATACCTAAGTGCATTTGAAGCAGAAAAAGATTACATTACATGTTCTTGATTTGTCTTAATCACTTTAAAAGGGTTTAATGCCTTTTCTGGACTCAATGATGCAGGTGAGCCATAGCTCCCAGCACATAAAAACGGAAAAAATCAGAAGCCAGAAAGCATCCTGGGCCATATATGGAACATTTCTGGAACATTACAAAGGTTGCCTCTCTGCACAGAAACTTGAGCTAAGGTTGCTAAGACTAAATGAAAATTGAATTAAAATAGAACTTACGATTACAAACCAAATCTCTGGGGTTTTTTAACTCCTACATAAGAGTTTCTCTTTTGTTATGTCAATCCAACTTCAGTTATGTTTTTAGTAACTTCTTTCTTTTAGCTAATAAGTTCCAGCATTTTACTACCTTTCCATTGCCTTTTGTTTACTGCCTCTTTCCAGATCTTTGTTCAGCATCACTATTTCCTTCCTTTCAAACTCCTCTTGGTTCTCCGCATGCTGTACCTGTGATGATGACCCTAGAGATAATCCCACCTGGAAAAGAAGGCATAGCTACCTCTCTGGGGACAAAATAAGCATTTGAACCAGTTTAGCTATGTCTTTATTACGTTCTTCACTGGTCCTTCCACTGCTTACTACTGCAGGACAATATAATGATTAGACACTTGGTGTCTTCTTTGGGTATCAACCTGTCAAGGCACTGGCAAAATAGAACTTTAATGCTATATAAAAAAATTGTTTATTTCTCAGTTTTACAGCAGTTTTATTGTAATCTTTAAAAAAGCCACATTGAATCTAAAGTTACTTATTTCTGCAGGACAGGACAAACCAAAGCTGTCAAGCACATCATACAGCTGCAGTGATTGAAGTAACATTCTAGCTAAAGTACACCAAAAAAATTGCAGTGACAGTTTATAACCAAATAATTACATGGGACCCTTGCTGTTGCCATTCTCTCCAAAAGATACATGTGACAGTCTTGCAGAAGACATCCTTGCTTCTCCTCAAGAGTGCCTCAACACCATTCACAGCAACAGGAAGCTGGAAACAAGAGGCTAAGTGAAGGAGCAAAGTCTAATATTGCTCAATGCACTACATTTGCTTGCTGTTGTAAAAGTTAGCACAAGTTAGATACTGCTACATCAGTATTTTCCTAAGTGCAGTCTATCAGCTGCTATTCTGCATTTGCTGCCAATGCATTTTTTGCTATAGTTCTTCAGATGATCTTCTGATGATCTAACTTTGACATGGGACAGTGCCTCACAACAGGATAAGCCCAGAAAATTTACTAATCTGTGGATGAATCTTGCCATTCTAGTGTGACTAGAGTTCCCAAAGTGGCACAACACAACTTCCTCCAGCACAGTTAGTGTCACTGTGAAGACAAAGCACGGTGCCTTCTGCACAATGAACGTGGTGAGCCATTCCACAAGGTTTGTCTGGGCCATCTGCAACACCCCTCAGCACACAGAGCTGACATTTAGCACTGAAACACCTCTAAGTGCAACATCCAGGTCTGGGCAGCCATCAGCTGAATGACCTTAAACATGAGCACAGGTTTCCCTGTGAGAAGCCCCCCTGCCCCACTCAAGAAAAAGGAATACTAACACTCCTGATACCTAAGAGATGAACAATTTTCTGTTGTATCCCAACACACAAAAGAGACAACTCCAGCGCCCCCATCCCAAGATACAGAGAAAATAGGCTCCTGGAACAGACCCTTTTCCTTCTCTCTTAGAGCAGGGGAGGAAGACACAGAGGAGGCAACAACTGAGAGAGGGACTCCTACATTTCACAAAGGACTGCCTCCCAGCAGCTGGGCTGGGATGAACATCAGCATTTACTGTCTGACCCCTGTGGGTCAGACAGAGCTGGAAGGTCTTCTTCCCTATTACTAAATCATTGAAGAGTGCCACTCACAGCAGACCATGTTGATATTCCATGTTGATATTGAAATATTCCCTACATCTTTTTCTATACTACTAAGTTAAGAACAGAAGATGAAACGCACACGGTTATTCTCCACAGCTACTTTTTCAGTATTTTCACACATACTGACAAGAACTACAGTTTTTATTTATATCTGTCTTTATTTCTAATATCTTCAAGAATTTTTTAGATTAATTTTTTTACACCTGAAACCTGAGGCTTTCCAGAAGAAAAAAATTACAACAAACAAGAATGTTTTGTTACCAATTCTGCATGACTGAGCTTAATTTAAACCCTTTTATGACCCACCACAAGGACTAGAAATGCATGCTCTTCTGTATCTTATTCCAACTGCAGTTTTTGAAGGTTTAAGCAAGGGAATATACAGTGTCCATCTTCAGGGATACACTTTGAAATATTACAGAATCTGAATGGAAGAAAAAACTTCAAGGTAAGCAATGTGATCAAGGTATCTCTCCAACTCATTAGAACAAAGAAATCAATGCCTTATGGTACCATCTCTGTTTTCTCATGATTCCAGCTTGCAATGATGAGTAGCTAATGCTATTTGAGAAGCTTATATTTTTCTATCTCAAGTTGTTTGTGTAACAGCTTCTCCTAAAGTAGTGTTCCAGGTGCAAGAAGGAGAAAGATAAAAGCAGATATACTCTATCCTCCAAGACAGAACTAGTTTACAAAGGCATCCTTGATCCTGATTTAGCACTGCAACTCATGCCATTTTTAAATAGATCAATCAGTACAAGCAGAAAAAGCAATTGAAAAGAGGAAATATGAGAAACATAGAGACAGTAAAGGCTGCTGGAAAGAACTGTTGTTTCTAGATTGTCATGTCAGAAACACCTGGAACCCAAAATATTCTTTCATAGCAAATTGCAAATAGCCCATATACATAAGAATGCATTGGAAGACAGAGACAAGTCAGCAAAAAAAGCAAAACTAAAGGAAAAATATGTATTTGATTATACCCAGGGTATGTGTGGAATTAAATTTTATGACCAACTTTCAAGATTTTCCCATACAGAATTCAAGTCAACTGACCTTCTTTCTGTCCTAACTCTTGTTATTTCCTGCTAGTTATCACAAAATAGCAGTATCCTTGGCATCATTCAAAGAGATTTCCTACTTTTTTCCACACATGCAAGAAAAGAACAAACAGTTTCTTCTGGGTTTAGTGACAATTAAATGATGCAGCCACTTGTATGGTGGCACGAGCTAAAGCAGAAGTGTGTGACTGCTTTTCCCTTGGTGTTTGGAGTCTTGTTTGCCTCACGCTTATCTTTGAAAGCAGGAACATCTTAAAATAAAAGCTCAGCAGGGCCAGTAGGGAACTAGTTGGCAATACTCTAGTTTTGAAAACATCTTGTGAGACAGATTGCTCTTACTGAAGGGGATGATGTAGATTTGTAAAATTAGGTGTAATGTCAAGTGCTCAAACACATCAAAATTTAATGCCTGCCTTAAGTATAGCTCATGTGTTCACTAATGGGCAGGGTGGGGGTTGATGTTTTTTGGGTCTTAATCATCAGTCAAGAAATTAGGAATTTGAGGGAGAGGGATAGCAGCTCAGGTCCCAGCCCTGGCAATACACTGTAGTTTAAATGTGTCTCAATATTCATGGGGCGGGGCGGGAATTAACTTACAACACTTCCTTTTCACCTAGTCCTGGCAGAAGGGTAGGCAGGGAGAGATGACATGCGAGTGCTCACAGAACTTCACAATGCGATTCTCAATGCAAAGATAATTATAGAAATCAGAGGAAATCAGGAGTTATTGCCTTTAGTTAGAGAGCATGAATTTGTGACCTGCCCTGCTTAAACTCAGAGAATAAACTACATGATTTAATGGCCCCCTTTAGGAAGTAATTATTTATTTTCTTGTATTTATGTGATTTTTTGTATCAAACTCTCCAAACCTCCCACTACTGTTCTCACTCTGATATGCAGGTCCAGAGGAACTGGTACAGTCCTTCTACTCTTATTTCTCTTTTTTATTCCTGCTCATCCCAGCTTCTGCTTCTTACACAAATTACCATCAATTTTCAGGATCTGCATGATCAGAACAACCAGGTCTTATTTCCATGTCAGAGCACTGAACAATTCAAAAAGCAGTGGTGGTCAGCCTATTACACAGTTACAGTACTCCAGGATCTATACCAGCTCCCATTAGGTTTGCAAATGAGATTTTGACTGCTTTGCCTTACAATTCAGGGCAAGTAAGAGCACACTAATAGTGGAAAACATCCCGCACATACAGTGGCACCACAGCAGCAAGCACACACAATATCAAGTAATAATCACACACTTTGCCACCGATTCTGTCACTGTACCTGTACTTCTGTTTAGCAGAACTCCCTGTGTTCCACCCAGAGCCACCTGCCCCGCACAGCCCCATTTTGTGTACTGCAGTGTGACCACTCCCCATGCAGAGGCGGAGCGGGGCTCCGTGCGCCGCTTCTCCAAACCAACAACAGGGACAGGAAGGACCAGTGAAGGGAAATTCCCAATGACAGCATCTTTATTTCTCCCCAGTGAAGGGTCAGGGCACAACAGAGATGTTGCAGGTTGCAGGGTCACCTGGCAGACTGCAGACTCACAACAAAAAAGGGACGCTCTTGAAAGAGAAGCTGCCAAGAAGGGACAGGACTGCTTGACACCGTGTGCTGCCGTATGCAAATAGGTATCTCAGACTCAAACATCCAGATTTTCTGCTAAGCATTGGGACAACCAAGAATCAGGTCGTACCTGCTGATGTTAATTTTACAACTGCAGTACTGAGATGTGAATGCTCAGATCGGGAACCTCTTCCCCGTTCTGTCAGAGCTGGGTTTGCTAATCTCCTGGTAATAACGCCAGGCACATCCTCTCCTACTGCTTCCTGGAAAGAGAATGTATGTATCATTTGTATCTCTTCGTGAAGATCCTCATCATGTTAGACGAAGTGGTCACAGACAAATACGTATGCAGATATATCATGTACCCAAAACCAAAGCTATGTAGTCCCTCATAAATTAAAAATATCATCTGAGGTGGGAAGATTATGTTTAAACTCACATTTTAGAGAAAGCTACTACTTTGCACTCTTCATAAACTACTGTAAATATCTTCTACAAAAGCAGTTTGCCTTACTGGCCATCCATTGTAAGAAGGAACACCCTTATGCTAAAGTGAGACCAGGGAAGCAACAGCCCTCAGAGAAGTTTGGCTGTCTCAAATTCACCTTTCTAAAAAATGAACTGTCATTTGACTAAGGGACAGAAACTTTTCACGGAGATATAAAAAACAACTGAAAGTTAAATTTTAACCAAGTTAGGCACTTTAAGGAAAAAAAAAAAAAAAACAAATCCTAAAATGTGGTAAATTCCTCTTCCCCACAGGAAAAAAAAAAAAAGTCGTGAGTCCCGTAGGAGTCAATGACAGCTCAAGGCTTGACCTCAGCAAGCTGTCAGCCTGCTGAAGAGAGATGGAAATCTGTGTAAACCGTGCTGCAGCTGCATCTGTCGGCGGGGTTTTGATGCAGCCGTCGAGTGCCGTGCGCGAGCAGCGGGAGCACCTTTGGGGCCGCAGAGGTTTTCCCACGTGGGAACAAACCTTTCGGACCGCGACCCGAGTCCCTTGTCACGGGGGTGCCACCGCCGGACGCGGGTCACAGCACCGCCCGCTGCCCCTTGCTCTGCCCTGAAAGCCCCGTGAGGCTGGAGAGAACCACGAAGGAGAGATGAGGTGTCCCCTCCTCCCCCAAATCCCCGGTCCTGCGGCCTTTCCGTGCCCAGAGGCAAGAGGGGCCGGGGCGGGCGCCCATCCCGGGGCTCCGGTGCGCGGCGCTGCGGGCGGACAAGCGGGAGAGCCTGCGCGGCGGCCGGGGCGTGGGGAAAGTAGACGGAGAGAAGCAGAAAATAAGTAAAGACGAAACTCTCCTCCTGAAAGCGGACACTTTGTGGCACAATTCGTCGCCCTGCGGCGGTGGGCCCGGTCCGACAGCCCCGGTGCTCGGCGCCCGCCCCGCAGCGCTCCGCCCGGAGCGCGTCCCCCGCCCCCCGAGCGTCCCGGCACCTCCGCGGGACAGCGGAGCGCCCCCGGCCCGAACCCGCACGCCCGTCCCGCTCACCTCATGGCCCAGCTCCGCGGGCGCCGCCCGCTCACCCAGCGCCGGGCCGGGGAGCGCAGCGGCGGCGTCGACTCCTCCCGTCCCCGCGGCGGTGCCCGGCCCCGAGGAGACGCCTGGCGGCGGGGCGGCGGCGGGCGGGCCGGGAGAGGGCCGGGCCGAGGGGCGGCCGCACCGCCCCCTCTCCCCGCTCCGCCTCTGAGGAGCCGGGCAGCGCGGGGCGGGGGGCGAGCCCCGAGCAGAAAGCGGAGGCGGCCCGGGGATGCAGCTCCACCGCCGGTGATGGCCGAGCGCTCGCTCTGCGACGGCGCTGCCGCCAAACTTGTTCTCAGCGGAGTGCGACTGCCGCGGTTGTCCGGCCGCCGACACTGCCTCTGCCGTGACCGCGGAGTTGTCCGTACTTGTGAGGATCCACAGAACTCCCTCACCTGCGCTCTTGGTGGTTAATAACTTGCCAAGACGCACCTCACTGCATTTACAAGGTCCTGCACCCACGTCGCGGTTTTGCTCCCTTGACTTGGGAGTTCTGTTGCAGACTCGTATCCCGGCGGGCCGGAGGGGAAGGCAGCGTGTGCACATCCCCTGAAGAGACGAGTGGCAGTTTCTTGTACTGTCAGGGGTCATCTCTGGGGAGAAGATTCCACCTTCTACGTTACCATCAAGCTGGGTGGGACTTTGAGCAACCTGACCTAGTGAAAGATGTCCCTGGCCATGGCAGGGGTGGGGGTGGACTAGATTATCTGTAAGGCTTCTTCCAACCCATACTCTGTCATTCTCTGAGCCAGTGTGGATTGCATTGGGTGATTTAAGTGTGGGTTCCTCATGTTATAAATGAGTAAATTTTGCAACAGTTCGACACTGCTGGGGTTTAGCAGAGGAGGGAAGTTCAGATGGGTGTCACTAGTGCAGGGTGTGTAATGTGCAATAGGTGACACCAGCAGTGTCTTTCCCCTCACCCCGTTTCTCCAGCCGGATTGCCGTGGGCTGTCCTGCCCTCTAGTGCCTGCAGCTCCAGCTCCCTCTGTCCTCTCTCCGCTGCCGTCGGCACACTCCCACCCAGGCGCTGCAGCCCCCGTGCTCACCCCGTGCTACCGTGGGTGCAGAGCTGCCCAACCTGCGGCCCTACCTGCCTGCTGGGGACAGCTGCTGCTGGGAACATTGGCCCAACGAGGAAACGGTGTTGCTGCAATGTAGCACAGACGTACTTCTGTGAGGGGGACTGCCCCACTTGAGGGAACTGGCCTATGGACAGACAACTACACGTGGCAGTGAAGGCACATTTTGTCAATCATGTCTTGTATGGTTCCTAGTAAACCATCAGGAAAGGACGATTACAAAGAAAACCGAGACTGGACTTAGTGTGTAGCTCCAGCCCCTCACATCCAGGAGGGACTCCGAGACAGGATGCTGAGGAGGATTTTGTGCTGGCAGAAATTGTCAGGGACAGGTAACTCTTTGAACCTGACAAGCCTGAGGAAAAGCTGTTTTCGCTCTATTACCTGCTGAGATGTTCATTCAAGTTTGTGAGGAAAGGAAAGACTAACATGAGTAAAAAGCAATTTATTTAATTGCTGTAGTAACAACCTTTCAAAATAGGATAAGTAAGGAATGTTCCAAGAACATTACCAAAGCACTTGCAAAGGTTATTATGATGTTCTCAACATCCTTCTCATGACTTTCTAGCACAGGGTGTGGGATAGCATTACTTTTCAACCGTAAACCTCCCAGGTTTTTGATGGATTGGATTGTGTAAAAGGGGACAGAATTTTCCTGCCATTCATTGCACAAGTAACTTCTCTCTTGATTCTTATAGCCTGAAATCAGCAATTCCAGCATGTGGAAAACATTTTAATGCTCTACTGTTGCTTAGGTTCATCTTTCAGCATGCCTAGGGCACAATACCTGTAAATAGACAGGAATTAATTCCTTATTTTTAAGCCATTGGTCTCCATTTGCATGATAACTTGCCTGTTTGTTACCCAGTTTCCAAATGTGCTGTTCCTGCTTGACCTGATTTTTCTAACTGAGAAGAGATGGAATCTGAAGGCTGTTCCTCAGCAACAGGTGGGTCAGTCTCTTCTTTCTCTGCAACTTGTTGGTCAGCAGCATCTGTCTCACCAGACACCTGGGGAGTTGTCTTGGGGTGATTTTATGATGACATTCTATTCCTGATTGTCTGCTTTATGCCCAGAAATGGGTCCTGTCACTTTGAGACCAGGGGTGGGGCAGGAGCCACAGGAACTCCAGCAGCTTTCTTAGCTTGCTCCTTTGGTGGACTGAGGCAAGTTTTTCCCTAGACTGCAACAGTATCCTCTGGCAGCTGCTGTGGTTTCTTCTGGAACTCTTCAGCTTAGCTTTTGTCCGAGATCTTACTGTCGGCCAGCGCCAACCGGTGGGGAAGCCGTGGGGACATCCCATCTCGGCCAGAATTTGGGAAAAGCTGAGCTAGTGAAAGAAGGGGCTTTAAAAATCTACCAGTTTCATCTGCAGCAAAGAGGAGACCAACAACATTGGAGTTCACCAGGTTCCCATCTGTTTTCTTCTAGTCCCCGACGTGCTGTGTGGACTCTTCTTCCCTCACAGGAGACAAACCCGTTGGCCATCTTGTTTTTCCTAGCACATGGCCGGTGGAGTTTTTTCCATTCCCCTGGCATTTCTGGGGTTTTTGTTCTGCTGTGGGTGGGGGTATGTGTGTGGGTAAGGTTCTGAAGGTTCAATAGCTAACAGTTATTAATTTCTTTTGTGTTGTGTGGGCATTTTGTCAAATAAACTTTTTTCTTTTTTTTTTTTTCACTTTCACCAATCAATATTTATTTCATGTAGGCAGGAAGGGATTGCTAAAACTCCTTTTCTTAGAGGAAACACTCATTCCAGGGTGTTTTCTCCCAAAACTTGTCTCTAAACTGAGACAGGAGCTGCATCTGTTGGCTTGGGCTCTTCAGCAGGTGCCTCTGTCTAATCAGATGGAGGTGGATGGCTAAATTCATCCATGCGTTTTTCAACCACCGTACGAATCAAGGCTGAAACAGAGACACCATTAACAAACATGGATGGAAAACCCTATAATTTGAGATTTTTTTATATATTACTGACCTATAAATCCTTAAATAGGGAAAGAACCCTGAAGTAACTCTAAAAATGAAGGAATACCTAAGTGAAAAAAAACATCTGAGCTGCTATAGCCAAATGATTGGTTTACACTGACAGCAGTGATTTGAAATAGTGCACTTGGATATTTTTGTTGATTTCCTCACAGTTGCTTCTCACTCCCAGCACAGGTGACCCCACCATGAACAACTACTCAGGTTACACACAGGATGATGTTTTGGGCATTCCTCAAGCACGTTAAAAATGGATCCTTAGAGACTTTCCCTATGTTTCTGCATAAGAGGGGAAAGAAGCCACTACCTATCCTTTATAAAATTTGGGAAATGTGATTAGCAGTTACTTTTGCAGAGATGATGTGTCCTCAACAGCAGATGACTGGGTATAAGTCAGGAAATTCAGATGAAAAATAGCAAAATGGGCTGCAGACATTATTTACTGGGCCGCCCCAGGTGCTCTGTATGTCTTAAGTCTGGAGCAAGTCAATGATATCTGGTTAAAAACTTAAACAGATTTAACTGGAATGTGATAGATGTTCTCATCAATAGTGTATCCTGCAGCAACATTGTCCTTAGGATGTTTATTCAGTAGTCACATACAATATTTTTTCTTAAAAGAAGAGAAATTTCTCTTCCTTCTGAAGAGCTACATGAAGAAGTGATCCTTGAGTGTATAAACTGGAACATATATTAGGATAAAATACCTAACAGACCAGCTGTAATTGTCCAAATCATACTATACCGTAACAAAAAAAGTCCTGGTTAAACTAAAAATAAACCCAAAGGAAGCAAACACAATTGTCATACAAACCCAAAATCCCAGCAAGAGAAAAATTATAGGAATGAAGATGTAATGGAAGTGTAAAAAGTGGTTTGATCTAGGAGCACGCTGCTGGGCACACATACTCCTTACTTTAGTGTTTCTACACAAGACTGAATCCAGATTGTCCAGGTGTTTCAACTACAGCCTCTGAACTAATAAAAGAGCCCAAATATTTAGCTTGAACTAGCCCACAAGAAGACTAATATTTCAAAACCAAGGACATGATTATTGACCGATAAGGAGAGAAGTCCTTGTTTTGATGAAAAATACTGGTCACCTCACTTCTCAGTCAACCATGTAGGAGAATATTCTCCTCCTTTCATGTAGGAGAGCTTACACAAGTGAGCTTACACAAGTGTTGTATCTCCCAGCATTAATACATCTCAAATAGTATAAAGCCAGAAGAGAGTGGATAGTGCAGCATGACTGACACTTCCATTGTTTCAGCTGATAATCAGTTACATAGTTGTATATAGTAGTTTTCCAACATTAATACATGTTAATATAGTAAAAACACCAAACCAACAAACAAACACAAACAAAACCCCCACACAAACAGCCATGGGCACTTGGAGATTTTCCTAAACCAACACCTCCTACCTTAACCCCCGGTGACCATATAAATGTGACATCGGTTCTGACCAGCAAAAAAAACAATCAAGAACATCAGGCAGCCCAGATTACATTCCAGGATTTGGTAACTTACAGTCAAGCATAATCCTTCCCAGAACCTTCTTCTGTAGTGTTTCTTCCACTTCTGACATCAGCCATGGAAGGAATTCTGTCTCAATAGCTGTAAGAATTTTGCAGGAAGAAACAAAGGGAAAATGTCACTTTATAAAGGATGACCAACAGGACTTGATGGCTGTTTTTATTTGCTATGACAATTAAGGGATGAACACCCCCTGCCAAAAGGCACTTCCTCCGTTAGAGTCAGATGAAATCTCTCAGATGTTTGGTTTCTTATCTCTAACCTCTCTTACTGAGACTCATCATCATTATAGACTCAGAGCAGAGTCCTCTCAGCTGCCGTTATTTTCAAAGAGGTCTGGCACCCTTGAAGGGCTTAGAACAGATGAGACACACAGTCATGTTCTAGTGAGATTCAAATAACTATCCCAAACAAGTCAGGAGAATAGCATTTCCTGCCTTGCTTTTCAAAGACATTTGGCTTCTGGTCTGCTCAAAGCATTTGTTCTCTGTGACTAAAGAGCCCTTGCTTACCCATGTATTTCTCAAATGATACCATTTGTACACTGTGGTCTCACAGCCTGCCCTGGTTGCAAAACACTCCATTTCTGCATTAACACCATTACTTAGCCTAGAGAGAGTGTACCTTTCCCAAGCTGTGATCTGTGTCCATGTGGAGCCTGGTGAAGTGGGGTGCAGCAAGGTAACTCATAAGAAATGCTGCTGATTCTAAGGGCTTGGAAGTCACTGATGTAGAACTCCAAAATTATTTTCAGGGCTTAATTCTAATTGACTCATTTCTCCCTTGCTCTGATGATTATTAAAAAAATTTCAGAATGACATACTGATTTCTTGGTCTATCCTAATACATGTATTTCCATTTGGATCTCTCTCTCTGCTCTACCAGTCCTAGCCACCCATTTATTTCTCTCCAATTCTAAAGAAACTTTTCTCACTGCCACACTGTCAGCTCTTGCTTATTCTTGATTATTTGTATGGATGACTAATTACATTTGTTTGTCTCAAAACTATGAGTTCAGCCATAAATGTAAAAGAATAAAGTCTTACGACATTGTTCTAAATAATAGGACAATATCCTATGTTTCATGCTTGTTTTGAGCTTCCTATTACTTAGCCCACATATTTAAGAAAAAAACAAAACTAACCTCTTTCTATAGGGTCATAAAAAAATCCACTCTCATGAAGATTGTTGAAGACTGAGGGAATAAGATCAGCCAGGTAACGCTGAGCAAATGCCCGAGCTGCGATTTTCTCTGCGGTCTCTTTCTGTTTCCGCAGCTTTTCCTGGTGCTCAAGTCTCCGACGTTCCTGTCAAGGCAATTATGCATGTAAAACTTGGAGGCCTTTAGCTGTGACTCCTTTGATCTAGACTTTGAAGAATTATCACAGTGTGTGTCTCAAAAATAGCAAAGATAGTCAAAAGTACAGATAATCATGATCACTACCAGGTATTTGCAGCCTCTCACTAAAACTCCATATATCAAAGAGTGCTTGAAAGCAAGCTTTTACTTAATCTATGGAGTATTAAAATACCCCCAAATTACAGGGAGACACTTTTCTGTAGTATTCCTTTTCTGATTTTGGCAAGTCTGTAAAATAAAGACATTACAGCTGGCCAAATGAAACCCTTCTCTGATGCCTAAGTATACACGAATCTCACGACTTTTTGCTTTATTATTGTAGATCAAGCTGGTTGTTGGCCTTGGAATACGATGAAGTTGGATAAATATTTTCTGAACATTTTCTCTTCCAATATTATATCCTATTTCATGTACAAAAAGATTAAAACTCAAATTGGTTCAGGAAAACATTAGAAAACACCATTCTGCAAAGCCAGTGAATAGTAAGTAATTAAGACTTGCCTTTTCTGTTTATTCCTATTTACTAAATATTACTAATATAGCATAATACTTGATGATCTTTAGCTGTAGGTATGTATGCACACAAAGTAGTGCATGTATTGGGTGTGAAAGACTAGGAGGTGTCTCACTTCCAAGCACTCTATTTGTTTAGCAGCTTTTATAATGAAAAGGCTTAAGAAACAGCTGCACCAGGTACAAAAGAAAATGCTGACGGGTTTGGCCTTTTGATAGGTGTCCAAGTATACCAGGTCACTCAAGCATGACTGCTCCAAATAAACACAACTGTGTGCTGCTGTTGTATGAGAGTAAGTAGCAGAGTGTAGCTGTATGTCACCAAAATGCTTTAAGGAATGTCAAAGCTGACAGTACCCTTTTAGGCATACCCAGTTTATATCACAGCATGTTGTTCAGTACTGGAAATGTTTTTCTCTCTTCTTGAGTACTCTTCTTGACAGTACTGTTTTGCCCTTAGGAAGTCCTACCTTCTCCTCTCTGATTCGCCTGTCCTGCTCTTCCAGGCGCTGCAATTCAGCAAACTCTGCATCACGCAGCTCTTTGAAGGCACGCTGATGTGCCAACAGCTGGGCCAGCTCTTCTTCCTCCATGACTTCCAGCAAAGCCTGCTCAACTGTTTTCCCAATCAACACTTCCAGGATTGGCTTAACTTCAATGTCAAAGTCAAACAACTGAGGATGGGAGTCAGAGAAACAGAGATAAATGTCCCTTGATCACAATTACTCTTAACAAGGATTGGCAAGGAGAAAAGGAGGATGAACAAAGCCTTTGTGCTGAAGTCAGGCTGGACAAGTGCAGGTGGGGGAGCAGTGTCAGCTGAGGCAGAGAGAATCATGAATGCTGCTGGGGGCTAAGTGGTGAGCAGGCTGGAGTGATTCACATGTTCTTCCCACAGCCCCTGTGGGGACTGCCAAGGAGAAGCTGAGCTCTCACCTGGACCCTTATTTCTGCGCTCCCAGTCCCTTCTTGGGCTGGACACATTTTCCAGAAGAGAGCATTTCTCAACACTGTAGTTCTGAGCTGAAAGCAGCAGAACCAGTGCACATGGAGACACATCTTCCTTAATTTTGAACTTAACTTCAAAGCAGACATTAGAGAGCTGGGTTTGGGTTTTGTTCTCATGTTCTGTGAGGATTAGCTCCTTTCTGTTTCTACTTCAATTTTGCATAAGAAATGTGTTTTGTATGGGAGATGTCTTTTGACAGCACTTGTAGACCTGACTTCCTACCTCTCCTTCTTCTATTTGTGTAGCCACGTCTTTTCCTGTTTTGGCTGGTATGAAGAGTGGAGTGGTTGGTCTGTCCAAAAATTCATCTGTTTGACACTCTCCATCAACCTCTATTATCAGGTCAGTAATCTCTTCCAAATACAGTTCTAGAAACAAAAGCACAATGAATACTCAAAGTGGGATTCTTTTTATTTTATCTCTCAATTGTTTTTTATGACTCTGCATTCTGAATTACATCCAAAGAGTGCAATAAAATGTTTTCATAAAGTTTTAAAAAAGGCCTCTCAAAACATAGGTCAGTTTGCTGCATAGGCCAACTGATGCTGTGTTCTCTGTAATGTCAGGTGGACTTCATGGAAGTGATTCCCAAAAGGGTAGTTCACCTTATGCAAAAGTTCTAAATACCCCAATTTTAAGCATATATGAAACTTCTCTGATTATATGGAAAATAGAAAGAATAAATGAAGAAGTCTTGACTAGTGTTCAAGAATGTACACTGAAAAACAGATCTTCTGGAAAAATGTCACTAATTAGACAAGTTTAGAACCTCTGATTCCAGCATTCTATGATTTTAAACTTATCCCTGTGTCATTCTCCCAACTTCATCACCAATTTGGCAAGTGAATATAGATCAGCAAGCTTTTGTTTTCAGACAGATATAAAAAAAATGCAGCCTTTTACCTGTCTGCACATAAACATGTACTCTGCCTTCCACAGGCTCTGGCGTTCCTGGTTGGATTTCCTCCTCTGAGAGCTTTGTGGCTGATACCTTTTTCTGTGCATTCTTCTGCTTTTTAGTCTCAGGGACACTGGGCTGGGCACTCTGAGCAGGGGTGAAGAAAACCCACAAAACAGAATACACTTTGTACTTGCAAATGATACTCCATTCCTTTTACAGAAAAATGAAGATTGCTGTTTGATTTTAATGCCAGCTATCTAGTATTTTCGATTTACTTTCCTGGTACTGACCCTAAATTTTCATTTGGCTTAAAGACTGTATGGCATGAAATTAGTAAATTATGCTAGCTGCCTACAGGCATTTACTAATGGCGTCTCACACTAAGAGTAATAAATTAATTTGTTATTTGAAAGTGATTGTTGCATACAGAACTTAGCTTTGTGAGATAAAGTATATTAAAATGGTATGTTTTTTCTGCCAAGTGAGTTTTCAAATTTTGAGAGGTCAGATGGACTTATGTCCAGTTATCCTATCATGAACAGAACTGTTTGTTAGATAAAAATTATAGGACCAGTTGTTGCTGATGAAACAAAAGAAACTCACAATAGCTTTTAAATTCAGTACTCTGCTTATGGATTGAGAGATACATCCGTTTTGAACTTCTTAAACAAAACTTAAGTGAAATTCAGCCTAAGAAAGGGCTACTGAACAACACAAATCTATTTTCAAACAGTTGCTTTTAAAAATACAGACTGATTTAAATTCACATATGATCAAATTATCTATGTAGAAATATTCTCTGAAAACGTATCACATTTGGGTGGGACTCTGAGCAACCTGGACCAGTGGCAGGTGTCCCTGCCCTTGGCAGGGCGTCGGAACTAGAAGATCTTTAACATCCCTTTCAACCCAAATAACTCTAAAAGTCTATGACTTACTATTAAATCAGGATATAGCAACAATACAAACCAAATACTTTTGCATCCTCACAAGCAGTTTTTTGTGTACAGCTGGACCATTTAGCTCTGCTTCTATGGTAGGATAAACCAAAGTGCATCCCACGACTCAGTTTCCCAGGAGCTGCAATTCGCCCTAATGACACCTCGCATATGATAACAGATATGATAACAGTAATGACTTCTGCTCAGGATCATTACACTAAAGAAATGGAGAAGGAAAACAAAGGAATCAAGTACTTAATGAACTGCAGAAGTTCAGATGAAACCAAGTGCTTTAAAGAAGAGCTGGAAACAAAAGCTAGTTCAACTGGAGAGTCTGTGACTGTGTGAAACTTTATAAGTAAAAGTACAGCTTCGGTAGTTAAAATTATAAATGAGGAACAGCTTTGCTGCCCCACCCATGACCTTCCAACAAAGCTGCATGATACACTTCAAAGCACCCCCATACCTGCGGCAGGAGGCGAAGGGACAAAGCCTTTCCGCGCACCACTCTCGGGTCGATCATGATGTTGGGGTAGCGCACCGGCACCTTCTCCCTGCGGCACAGCACAGACAGCGCTGGGTGCGGCTCCGCACGGCGGACACGGGCTCCGAGCCGCGCCGTGCGGCTTCCCCAGGAGGGACCCAGCGGCAGGGCGGCGGGAGCTGCGCTCCCCGGGAAGGGCGGACAAGGAGCTGCACCGAGGGGAAAGGTGCTGGGGGCAGCGGGGCAGCGGCCCGGGGCGGGTGGCGCGGCCCGCCGGACACCGGCACTCACGTCTCGGCGGCATTGCTCTGCGATCGGTACTTGGGGCGGTCGGTCAGGGAGTGGGGCTTGCTGCAGAAGCTGTAGGGTTCGTCGTGGGGCAGGGACAGGGACAGCTCGGGCACTCGGACGGACGCCATGGTGGGCTCCCTGCGGCGGCTCCGCTCCGTGAGTGGCGGGCGCGCCCTGAGGGAGCGCTAACGGCGTCCGTCTCCCGGGCAACGCGCGGCGCATGCGCGGGCGGGCGGCGGGCAGCTCGGGCGATCAGGGCATGGCTCGGGCTGGGAAGCGCCTTGAGGATCATCCCTGGGCAGCGCTAGACCAAAAGGGCTCAAAGCCCCATCCAGCCCGACCTTGAACACTTTCGGGGATGGGGAATCCACAGCTTCTCTGGGCAACCTGCTACACCCTCCCAGCAAATAAATTCATCCTAATACGTAATCTAAATCTACCCTCTTCCAGTTTGAATCCACTGTCCCTTGTCCTGTCACTTCATGCCCTTGTAAAAAGCCCCTCTCCATCTCTCTTGTCGGCTCCCTTCAGGTGCTGGGATGCCGCGGTCAGGTCACCCCGGAGCTTCCCTTCGCTGTGCGCGGCGGGGGTTCGTGTCCTTCCCGTCACGGAGCTGTTCCTGCCGGGAACCACAGCCTCGGGACGCGCCAGGCCCGCCCGGCGCTGGGAAAGCATCCACCGCAAGCCACAGCCGGTTGGTGCCCGGCAGCGCTGCGGGGCCCGCCCTGGCCCAGGCACTGAGGCGGTCGCACCGCGAGGTGTCACCGTCCTCCTGCCGTCCCGGGACAAGCTCCTCAGCGACTCGCAGCTTCCCAGGGAAACGCAAGGTGGCTTAACCCGATCTGCGCTGGCACTGGCGTGCCAAGGTTGGCTTCGGTCGCGAAACCCTGTTGGATGGCGTGCTGGTGGCTGCAGGAGCGGTGTCTTGGAACAACCGGCTCGAGCAGCTGCACTCCAAGCTTGTGTTTTCCACACAAGCTGGAGATTTGGATACTGTAGAGGTGTCCCATGATGGGAGATAGGAAATTAGGTGAGCCCTCAGTATGCCATCCCATCCGCGGTGAGCTCCACTCCCTGCCAGGGCAATCAAGGGGATGTATTTTCAGATTCCGTGAAAAATTTCCACTAAGAGAAATATAAAAGCATTGAATCATTACTGATACAGTGATAGCGGTTTTTTTAACCTATGTGGGTAAGGATATGCCTTGATTATTTTAGCAAGACTTAGCATATAAAACAGCCCATGTCCTTTGTTTTTGAAATGTTTGGTTTAAATATAATTAATGTGTGAAAGTCTATTTATTTCAGCTCAGTTATGTTGCTGCTGCAGACATCTGTGCTCCACCACAGCCCCAAGTAGACAGTCTTGGACAAGAAATTGCAAATAACAGAGAATGCTTCATAAGAGGCCTCAAAAGGATGTGGGAAGCTTTGGAGCAAGAGAAACAATTAAAGAAACAAGTTTAAAAAACCCACCCCAAACAAGCAAGCAAACAAACAAACACAAACAAAAAACAAACAAAACAAACCAACAAAAAACCCCCAACCAACCAAACAAAACAAAGACATGACCAAAAAGCCAAGTGCAGGAGGCAAGGGAAAAAAAGGAATGTTTTTGTAATTCAGTAATGGGTAGCTTGCGAAGTCAATAGAGGAATGAGAATTGTGTTGACTACACTTGTAAGCTGGGTGGTACAAGTGGATATTTGGGCTGCCAGAGTATAGTGCTGCAAGTGCCACCAGGCTATGAGGGGAGAGCTGTCCTTCAATATTTGCTTGTGTCTGGGCAAGCAAAGTTAATGAGTGGGTTCTTGGTCCAGCCAAGCCACAACATTATGGTCCTTAAATTTGACCAGACCCAATACAATCCTTTGATTTTGAAGACCTGACTAATATTTTCTGAAAATTTGAGTTTGACTATACAGTTGGTTATACTGCTTTTGGATTGGGGATTTGATATCTGGGTAGACCTTTCCAGGATTGTTAGGGATCTGATGTTTCTGTCCACATGAAAAATAGGTGCAGCATAGCCTTAAAAAAGTCAGTCTATACAAGTCCAGTAAGAAACAGAGTGTAGTTGCCGAACAACCCTAGAAATTTGGCTGGAATGGACTGGATAGGAAGACAATGAGCAGATGACCTGTAACCACTAGAGCAAGGATTCCTGAGGAGCTGCCTGTCGCCTATTGTCCACAAGTCTTGTGAAGATGAAAGTGTTGCATCATAGGTTCATTTTGTTAAGCTGGCCCTGGCCTGGTGTCTCACTTTTTGGGAGAATTTCTCATTCTTTTAATATGTGCTCTGGTTGAAGGGCAGCAATTCTTCTCCTACCCTCTGTGAAACACTGCTGGCTCCTGAATTACCAGTTCAGCGCAAAAACTTTGTAAATATCATGTGTGAGAGACGAAGGTCTCTGCAGGTTTATAAGTGACAAAGCCATGCCCAGGAAAAACTTCAGCTTTTCTTCCTTGCCCCCTTTTATGTTGTGGGGGTTTTTTTGTTGTTTTTGGGTTTGTTTTTTTTTGTTTGCATGTTTGTTTGTTTGTTTGTTTGTTTGCTTGGGATTTTTTTTTGGTGGGTTTTTTGGTTGGTTTTTTTTTTTTTGCTAAAAATACCTGGTGAGTTCTGGAACAATTTGCATCATCACAAGACTGAGTGGAGCAGGATCCAAAAGCATATTGATTGTGATCAGATAGCTGCTGTTAGTTGCTCTCTAGATCTTACAGTAGCAATGGCTGTTTCACATATTCTTTGGAGGATTTTCTTGGACCTGCACAATAGCAGTGCCAGAAGTACTGCCTGGGAAATGGGCCTGCCTAGCAAGGAATGAATTAGCCCATCTCCCACACAGCAGCTAAGAAAGGTCTTTTGAAATACCTTCAGATGACTTGAAAGCTACAGAACAAGGGCTTTGCTGTGGGTCTGTTGAAAGGCCTTGAAGATGCTTGGTTTTTTGTTTGTTTTCATGAGAATTTCCTGGCATTGCACCATGCCTTATGGCATGCCCTTGGCTTTCTTTTTTTGGATGTGAAACAAGTTTAATTCACAGCAAAGCAAATGTGAAGGTGTCAGTGTATAGTAACAGAAGATGTACACCCGCTATTTCCTGCAGCACTTGGGATGCATTCTGCAAGTAGTGAATGACACCTTGAAATACAAGATAAGGGATCTACAGTGTTGATCCCCTGGGTCTTCCTGGGGCCCTGGCTTGGATATTGCTAGATTGGGAGAGCTTGTGCTGCAGTGCATTACACAATACAATGCTGAGCAGACTAGCTGAGTCCAGTTCCCACCATCTTAACTTCCTGCAGCATTTAATAATTCAAAAAGGGAGGGGGATTGTGGATATAGGCAATGCTTACAGGGTTAATTGTCAAGGAAGGACAGGGAGAGACATAATGCCTTCCTAGAGCTTTGTCTTCTTGCTGGAGTACCATGGCTGCTTATATAATCACAGGAATGCTTCCCTCATGTAACACTGTGTAATTATATGAAATTTGTGTTAGATTTGGTTCTTCATGGTCCTGAGATTAAATTTTAATCTTCGATTCTTACCCTCTTGGGCCTGCAGTTAAAGGAATGGATCTCTCAGTCTTGAAAGTAACTCTGTTTGAGGCCAAAATACCATTTTTCTCAAACAGACATCAAAGAATCACAGAGCACTCTAGACCAAAATAGCCTCTGGAGGTCTCTAGCATAACCCTCTTGCCTAAGGCAGGACAAATTCAAAGATAGATCAGATTGGTCAAGGTCTTATCCTGACAGCTTTTGAAAATCTCCAGGGATGGAGATGCTTGGAGTAGCCTTGCAAAGCCCAGAAATCATCATGCTGCTGCTAATCAGTGCCCTGAAATGTCTGATGGAAATACAAAAACACAGTACAGACATGGAGAGCCATCAGTGTGACTGCGAGGATGAAAGAATCACAGAGCCCAGGTGAGGTGTATTTGTACTGTTTGTCTTGATGCTGTGAGAGAACAACAGAAGTTCCCTGAAACCTGTTTTAACTTGCTGCAGTGATGTGATCAAACAGAATTAGCAATACTGTGTCAGTATTTTATCACTGGTGTCTGCCAACGCCCAGATGGTGCCTTTGCTGCTGTTAGTAGGCACTGGGCTCAGAGATAAACAGACATTGCCTATATAAAGGCCTGGTCCTAAAAGGGGGGTACTTTGAAAAGTATAATGTGCCAACCTGATGGTTTTGACAGAGGAGAGACATAGAAGGAAAAATAAATACCAGAGCTAAACTTGAATTCTGCTGGTGACATCAATATTTTTTAAACAAGGGTTGTTAATAACAATATGTAAACATGAACAGAAGAAGATACAAATCCTATCACTCATATCTTCAACCCAAATTATTAACTTCCTTTTCTGTGTAGCAGCACAGCTTCCTCTTCACTCCAGTTCTGAGTTTGTGGGGTTGGGCAGGACTGGAAAGTTCAGTTCTCAAGACCTTCATTTCACCAGCATTACTGAAAAACAGAATTTACTAATCATGGTTTCCAGCCAAAATTTACAGTGATGTTTCCCCCTACCACTTCACCTCTGACTCTCAGGACTATTTTCCCTAGGTTCCCTTCCCTCCATGTTCCCCACAAGCTTTGTTTTTCAGTGGTACAAACCTGCACTTGGGGCTTGCATTCTTGCCTGATGCCACTATGTGCTTTCAGAGACAGTGACTAGAAAGAATTGTGGAGGGGTGATAAAGCACTTTAGAGGGTGGAGCAGTGCACACTTAATTTTAAACTATCATTCATTACACTGCCAAATGGAAAATCAGTTGTAGGTGACCTTCCTATTTAAGCTCAAATAGGCTTTGTGCTGCTCTCCTGCTCCAGCCCCCTCTTACCTCTCCCTTCCTTCAACAGGGGTGTCCCACTCCATATTTTTGCCCCAGGAAGCTCTGCCTTATTTTCCATCTCCCTGAGGGCAGTTGTTCAACTTGACTAAACTTGCAGAGTAAGAAACAAGACTTGTCTGCTTCTGTTTATCCTTCACTGTAGTCTTGGTGCTTGTCCATCTCGATATAAATTGCCCTTTATCACATCTCTGGGAGACAGAACAGTATCACCAGTGCTTTATTTGAGATAAACTGCACAGTCCAAAAATTTCACTGGGCAGGAGGCCTTTTGGAAAAAGCAGACCTGGATGTTGAACAACCTAATTACGAGTCTCTGGTCTTGATCTCAAGATCATCCTCCCTGGTGACCTATGGAGAACTAGTGGGTGCTCTGCTCTTTCTCACACCCAAGAAATTCTCAAATGGCATATCTTCTGTGCCTGTAGCTCACAAGATCAGTGTGTATCTCTGTATTATATCATGTAACATTGTGTACTCCTCAGAGTAAAGCACTCTGCAAAGTTCTTGAATGATACTGTGATTGCTTTCTCACCTGGTCACCAGTTGTGCTGAAGAAATCTGGTTGGTTCATTGCGGGTACAACTTCACAGGTGCACTTGCTGTGTGAAGTCACAGCTTTATGATCAAGAGAGGATTGCATGGCCCGAGATTGTGCAGCAAGCATGGGGAAAAACAGAAAAATCCCTTATCTCTATTGTAAGAACACCTGCTCTTATCATCCGACTTGGAAACTGCTTGGATTTGGCTTTAATTTTTTTTTAATACAATTTTTTAAACACAGCTTTATAATTTTCAGCACAGCCTGTGGGATACTGAGGGTGCAGGGTTTGAATATGGACTGTTGCATCTGTCGAGGAAGTCGGTAGGAGGTTTGTGGGTTGTAGGAAGGAAGAGTTTTGAGCAGCCGTTGGATCAGTTCTGTAAATAGCTTGTTGGCTGAAGAGCATGTTTTGTTTAGAAAGTGTGAAATCCTTCATAGAAACCTTTTCATATTATTACCTGGCAGAGGAAGCAGAGCTCAACGAAGTCAACCATGTTTAGAATTTGTGAACCATTTGTTCAGACTTATGTGCTGACACCTCAGGTTAGAAACAGAAAATAATCTGTGGTTTCATCTCCCCTTGTAGAAGAACATGTAAAATTTGGAAGGATTTTCGCTCAGAAGTGAGATTGAAATTGAAGTATTTATCACAGTGAATGATAAAGTGATTGAAACAATAAAAATGAGGTATTTATAGAAAAAAAAAATTAATAGGTAGCACCTCTGAATAACAGAGAGGCAGAAAAAATTGTTTACCTGGCATCCACAGAGACTTGCAGACAGCTACGTATTTGATAGTTGGCTGTCCATATAAGGATTATATAACTTCTCCAACAGTGGTTGCCCTTTTCCCATGGATCTTCCTCTCTATCACTGTCAGACTTTTTATTTAAAAATTTCTCCCTCTTCTGAATTTTTAGCCTTCAAAAGTTCCTCTGAAGCTTTCACTCTGTTCTGATGGCGCATGTGATAAGGACTGATTGCTAACAAAATTCAGAGAAAAATATAACCAGAACGCCTACCCAAGGTGGGTTTCCTTTTCCTGTAATCAGAATTTGTCCTCGTGGAAATGCATAATAGCCACACTAACTGTGGTCTGACTCATGCTACCAGAGTAGCATCATGTTCTTATTAGTTCAGAGCTCACCCTGTGATAGCCAAGTGGCCTCACTGTGGTACAAAATAATGTTCTGCAGGTCAAGAGACCTGCCTGGGCACAGTGGGAAACTGAAATTGTCACTTGCAGTTTATGAATGTGGAATGAGTCAACCTGGGAATAAGCAGTGCTGGCGTAGTGCTGCAGCAATGCTCCTGGTCTCCTGTGATGTATCAGCACCAAAACCAGAACAGGCAGTAGAAGAAATAAGAACTCCTATTCCCAGAGTAAAACCAACACAGATGGGATGGCTGTCAGCTATGATACTTCTTCCTGCTGTAATTGGAGACATTTGATAGCAATATTACAAGAGGAAACATTATGTAAAACCATCTGTGTGGAACTCCCTATAACATGTAACTGAGCTATGAAACGCTAATTTTATTATTAGCTTTTAACATCAGTATTAGTTTTTAACATTAAAGTATATATAACCCAAGCAGAATCCCCAAACTCTCCAGTTTGGCTTTAGTGTTACAAGAAATTAGGGATATAGTTCTAAGAAAAAGGCTGAAGAGATACAATCCCATTACAAAAAAACTCCCAAGTTCTTGGCTTTAAGCATCAGAATTGTGGAGCACAGTCACATCCTACAGGATGAACAGGGCTCTCCCACTCCATCTTTTTGCCCCAGGAAGCTCTGCCTTATTTTCCATCTCCTTGTATTGAGGGCAGTTGTTTAGCTGTGCTAAACTTGCAGAGTAAGAGACTAGACTCATCTGTTTTCTGTTTCTGTTGGCTCAGTCCCAAAAGAAAGAGAAATGGATGACCAACAGGATGTTTTACCTTCCCTAATACTACCTGTCAATGCAGGATATGCTGTCTTGTCCAACAGTTGCATAATATCCAAAGAAGAGGATTTCAAACCTATTTCATAAAACTGGATATAGTATAAGGAACTCAGAAGAGCCAAATGCACACACAGAGAAGGAAAATCTGGCTGTCTGTGTTGTAAAGAGGTAAATGTGAAATACAAAATGTGGGCGGCAAAGTTGGTGTAATTCCATCCAGTAATATTTTTACCATGGGTTTGTACCAGCAATGTCAGTGTTGCATCTTGTGCCAGGGGTACACAGGTAGAAATCATGGGAGGAAGATACAGAAGAAAGATCTTACATAGAGCAGCGGTTCTATTCTGTGACTGTGTCCAGTGGAGGACTTTTTTGGGTTATGTTGAGGCAGCTATCACAGAAAGTGACCACAGCAGTAACAGTTCTCTTGTGCATCATTGCTAAGTGGCCAGAAGTTGTTCATCCTCAGGTGTGAATTCATTAGCTCTTTAGTTTTCACAGTTCCCAGAAATAAGTGCCCTTCAGATAACAGCTTTGAGGTCAGACGGGCGAGAGGGCTTCTCCCCCAGGAACTCGCTTGCAGAGGCAGAAAAATTTTACTGACAATGCCTTTTGTCAGAGAACATGAGCAAATTACTGAAAATATCCCTTACATCATAGCTTGTGAATTGCTTTCAAAAGGCACAGGGAAAATGGCTTACTTTGACTCATTATTTCACCTTAACCAACTCCGAATTTCCTTCCATCATAGCTGACAGCCCATATTTCCACACAAGGGATGTGCAGACTGCTTGCTGAAATCCCAAAAATTCAAGGACCTCTGTCCATGAAAAGTTCATCCTGAGGCTTTCCATGGTTATAGCTGTGAATTGAGGTAATCAGCAGACTTTATGAATCCTGTATTTTTTTTTCTTGTAGCTTCCAGAGAGTTTCCTTCTCTTATTCTAGTTCTCTGTATTTGCAGAGACCAAAACCAGGTGGAGCATGTGGGTGGGACTGAGACTAGATGAATTTTGATGGGGCTTATTGCAATAAGAACCAGTGCAGATAAGAGGGGGAAATGTGAAAGTATTGGATGGGGAGAACTGAAACTGGCTGACTGAGAGAAGTGGATCTAGGGATGAAGAGGAAATGAAATTGGGACTTTGAGAGCAAGTCTAAGGTTGGATCTTGTTCAATTCACAGAGAAATAGCTGGATGAGGTCAGGAATGGAGGCTGGGAATGGAGAGGGAATGAAAATGAGGCAGAAGTAAGAAGTCGGGGTGGAGAAGGTAAAGGTCACAGTCAGGGTTTTCTGTGGTGAAATGATGCAGAAAGCACCAAACTCTGAAGGGGAAAATCACGAGGTCCTGTACCTGTACATGAATGCTTTTTTTTGAAGGCTTAGGTGGCACCTAAAAGGTTTAGATGGTGTCTAGAATCCCTAGTTTTACTGTTTCGGTGGTGGCAGTAAAAATGTCAGCCCTAGATTATAGAGACCTACATTCAAGGTATGTAAGTGTAGCTTGTATGTGTGAGGTGGGAGTCTAAGCTTACAACACAGTCAGAGAAGATTTTGGGGAAGGATTTAACAACCCAAATATCTGGAACTGTATTCACTTTTGATGCCTTAGAAAATTCCCATGGCCTTAAGATATCCAAATGACATGAAGAGACACCTTCTTTCAGGCAACTTCTTTCCACCTGCACCGTTCAATCCCAGGAGCCCAGAGAAATGAGACACAGAGAGGCTCTGCCTCATTTTCTGTAGACTGTGCAGAAGATAATAACCTTACATAAAAGCTTGCATACAGATAAATAAATGTATATGTCTATATCTGCAGTCTGCACTTGAGTGTTTCAATATCTGCAGTCGGAATGTTTGTGAAACCTGCAGGCATGATGTTTTTCTCAGTCTTCACTAATGTTTGTCCATAGAGTTGATGACAATATCCTTTTTCTGTAAGTTGCCATCCTAATTCAAGTGGCAGAGAACAAGTTTGCAATTTCTTGGTGCACAATATGGTTAAGAAAGGAGGCACTCCATGAGGAACTCCTTTGTTCTTCTGTTTGCTCTTTCAAATCCTAGCAAATGAGACATAGATGTGTGTCCAAAACCTGGATTCCTGCTAGGCAAGCTATTCTGGGGAATGCCAGAATTAAATTATTTTCCTTTGCTGGACAACCTTGGTTCCTTACCAGTGTAGGTGCATCCTGAGTGGAAGAGCAGAGTATGCCCTGTGTTTGAAAACAATAGCAGGATGCAAACATAAGGAACTTAATTCAAGCTGCAACACCAGCCTTAATTCCAGCATTGCCTTACGAGTCAATGGTTTGGATTTTCTACTTTAATATTGCTTTTTTTCCCTCTTCTGGTCCTGCATGCCCTGTATGTTTGGAGTCTTCATGAAATTAAATTACAAAACCATGTCTGTGAAGCAAGTGGTGCAATACTGATGATGGAGTAGCTTTTGGAGAGTGGAAGGCTTACTGTCATCATTCAACTCTTGTGTCAAAATCCATCTCCAAACAACCAAGCTGTAAATGAATGCTAGATCTCTCTGGCTGAGGAGTCAAAGGCAGTATTGGCAAGACTGCAGTATTGGCAATACTCTTGGAATCCAGGATAGTTGGTCTGGACCTTAAGACCTTAGGATGTGGTAGGGTGGAATGATAGCATGGTAGCATGGTGAAATTATTTTCTGAGCCAAAGGCAGACAAGTAAATGCTAAAGCAAAGTTCTCTACTTCCTGAGTCTTTCTATTCTTTTGAGGTCTCTTATCTGCCTGTAGAGAAGAAAAATCACTTCTGTGGAGAGATATGACATGAAAATAATGCTGACTAAAGAGTCAACACTGAAGTGATGAAGGAAGTCAAAACTTATCTGTCAGTGAGGAGGTAAATATCTTCTGGGGTCTGTTTGCATTCAGATTTTCTTTAATCATGGTGTTTCCTGGACTTGAAGAAATGCAAGAGCAGGGTGAGGGGGACTGGGCCACACTTTCATGCAAATCCTTCACCTTACCCCTTGTTTGTTAACAATGTGTAGACCTCCTCTCTATTCCTTTTTATCCTCAAACTGAAAATGGTCTTTTCCAAATGGTCTTTCTTATCCAGGAGCTGGAAGATTTAGACTCATCTATATTGAATATTTAAGCCCAGGTAAGCTTTCTAAGTGGGGTTGTCATATATGCCTTAGGACACCTTAGACCTAAAGAGAGACTTTCCTTGTCTCTGGTGAAGTGACCATGCTTTTTCACCCCGGCTTTTCTTGTGTGGTTACAAGGCAGGAATCTTCTTGGGAGACTTAGTCTTCTCACAGTCAAAAAGAACGAGTCACTTAACAAAGAAGGAGCTGTATTGTTTTTTGATTACATTTTGAGGTTCATGTTTTCTGTTTTGGGGTTTCTGAGCCTTTTCACTGCACATGGATTATCTCTTCACACTTGTTCTGCCACAAGGACAAGAGGCCTGTGTTTTTTACACAAGAAAAATGTAATTCCACTTAACACAGAACAAGAAGCAATAGGCACAAATTAAAATACAATCAAATTCCATCCGAATGCATGGAATTCAGTGTGAGGCTGGTCAAACACAGGAACAGATTGCCCAGAGATGCTACAGAGCCTCCATCTGTGGAAGTATTCAAAAACTGTCTGGACGTGATCCGGGGCAACCTGTTTTATCTGGCCCTGCTTGGGCAGTGGGGTTGGACAGGAGGACTTCAAGTCTCACTGATTCTGTGACCCAGGACATGCAGATTCCAGAAAAAGGTAAACACCTTTTGCATCAGAGCCCTCTGATTCAGCTTGCTTGGAAGCAGAGTGCCACTGTTTGTGAAGCTGGGAGAAGTGACATTTTCTCTAGTTGCAGCCTACTGATATGGTCCTTCTCATATCATTGCTCCTGTCAGGTCAGGCACCCTCTTTCCCTTTTCTGTGTCCTGGGAACACCTACACCTGGAAAACATCATTCCTGAGAAGATGGTTTGCCCTTTTTAATGTGCTTCACTTTTGGAGTAGCATCACCTCTTTGCCGTGTAACTGCTGTTACATGGCAGTATAAGTTGTTTTCTTGACAGAGGGGGATTTGTAGCCTGCAGCTTCTTACAAAAATAGCAGTGATACTGCTGGTCATTTACTTTGCTTCATGCTACTCAGATATGCTACATAATTCAAGCAGACCTGCAGTACCTTTAGAATAGTATAAAAGAAGGTACAGTACGTGTAGGGCCTGGATGTTTTAAAAACAGATGATGGACACTTAAACACTCATGCAGAAAAATGTTTTATTGTAGTGAAGTTACATAGGAGAAGAAGGTCTCCCTGCTTCTTGTTCAAGGCTGTGCTGAGCCATAAAAACACATTGCACTTCCAGTCATTTTTACAAGGTTATAAGGACACTACCTAGTAATTTCTTTTTTGTCTTTTTTTGTAATGAGATTTAATTATTTAAAGCGGGAATCCAGATTATTTCCTTAAAGGAGTTTTTGTTGTTTGTTTTGTTGTTCTCTTCATATAAACAAACCTGAATATTTTCTCTTCTTTCTTTCTTTCTTTCTTTCTGTCTGTCTGTCTGTCTGTCTTCACCTGACAATTTATTTAGTCCAAAAGCACCTCAGCACACATGGGGGTTACTTGATACATTCCCATAATGACCTCATAGAGCTCTAAGCCCAGGCTCAGTGTACAACACTAATGCTGATCAGTGGCCAGATCATTCTCATCACCAGCAAGCAGGATGATGGAATGGCAGCAGGTACAGGGGGTTTATGGAAGAGTACTGAAGTGGCCTAGATGATGGAGCAGCTCTTCCCCCATTAAGGTAACTGCCAGCCCACTTTTTAATGCAGAAAATCAGCAAAGTACTGCATCAGCCTGGCACACACACATGACAAATGGACAGGGTCTGTGACCATACAGAAAACAAAAGAAGGTGAGACAGGTTTTGGACCTGCCAACTATTTAATTGTCATTTCAGGAATACAAATACAACACTGTTTATCATCTGCTACCTACTCTTCCCACACAACAGGTTATGTACAGCATACTCACATTTTTACAAAATTATATACAGGTCTTCACCAGCAACTACCCTTGTGGTGAAAGGATGTGATATGTCAAGCTGACAGACACTTCAGAAAAAAAAGTTCATGCAGAACTAGCTTATTCTTTTTCTCTTGAAAGTAAAATCCTACAAATGACTAGCAAGATGTCCATTTTTACAATATTTACTTTGTACACTGCAAAGAGGACAGATAGGCTTTTTAAACGTAGGACTCCTTAGCATACTGGATCTGCTCTACCTCAAAAACTGGCTGGCTGCATCTCTGAGCCACATACTGGAGTTTGTTCTTTTGACAGGACTCAGACATGGCTCTCATCCGGTAAACTCCTGGGGTCACAGGTAAACTCACACGGGAGTTTACTCCCACAGTGATGCTGAAAGTTTCAGTTCCCATGCTGGAATCCTTTGTTGCAGAAACTCTGTCACTGGGTAGATCCTTTTGGTCCATATATGCTGTGTCCTGTGCACTGTGGCTGCATGGATGAAGCAGCAAAACATCCTGGTTTGACACTGCTAATCTCATAGTTTGAACTGTGAGATCATGGGAGGAAACTTTAGTGGCCAGGCAGTTTTTAACAGCCTCTTCATAGGAGGGTGGTCTTCCAGGATTCCTCTGGTCTACCTCTCTGAACACTTCATCAACTGACCTGAAACGGAGCCTTTGTTGATACTCCACATGCAATGGTTTGTCATCATTATGACTGTCCTCCTGGACAATTCTGCAGGAAAACTGATCTTCTTTCCTTGTGAAACTGTCCCTCTGAAAAAACATGGGCTTTCCAGGCCCCCAACTCTGGGTTTTGATTAGTGTTTTCCTGCGGTTTGCAAAAGAGAATGACATGGAATGTTTTTTAATCTCTCTGCTAGATATACTGCAGTCTTCAGTGGCCTTGGTGGAAAAGGACTGAGGCCTACTTAAAAAGGTTATTTTGGGACTAGAGGGTGAAACTACAGGGGAGCTGGTGAAAACCGAGCCATCAGAGCTCTCCAGGGAGCAACTGGAGGATGTTTTTGGTAGAGAGTCAGTTGATAATTGTGAAGGTAAGACTGCAAGACGTTTCTCCAGTGCCTCCAACCATAGTTGTTTCTGCTGGACTGGAAAACTGTCCTCACTTTTGTTTAGCTTTTGTTTCCTTATTGTGTCATCATGGTGGTTCTGGAAGGACAGGTCTGACTCTGAGTACCTCCTGTCCATTGTGCTGATATCATTTCTGAAATTAGTCAGTGAAGGGGCAGAGATGTGTGTTGGATATCTTCTGCTCACAGTAGCGCTCCTCCCTTTGGCCTGCTCCATCGGAGAGGTATCGGGGCTGCCTTCTGCTTCAGCATCTGGGCTGTCATAGGCAGAGTCATTCTGATGAGCTGCACAGAGTTGTTCTGCGGGCAGAAAAAAGACACTAGTTATCAGTGATCAGCTGAGGATGAAAGAGAACTACATGGAGAGAGTTCCTGCAGAAGAGCACTTCAACAGTCTTGAACCTTCTGTGTTTCCACAGATATATTCACATAACAAATGCAATAATTTGTCCCAGCAGCCCCAGTCCATGATATCCCCAGTCCATTCTCATACCTGTGGAGCTGTCTGTGTGCTCTGGTGACTCCTCAGCCAAGGCACAGGTAGGGAAGGCAGTGTCCTCCTCAAATATTTCTGAGCAGTTGTTTATGAGGAACTCCACCAACACTGTCACCTGCACACAGAAAACAGCCCATTTCAGTCAAGAGGGATGAAAACATATTGAAGACTCTTTCCTGCCCCTGGCTGGTGTCTTTGTAGGAAGGACAGCAGAGAGCAGCCACAGCGCAGCCACAGCTCTGGCCTCTGTGGCCACCAAGGGCCCACAGGTGACAATGCCCATGGATGCCCCTTGCCCTCCCCATGCAGAGTCTGCAGGAGCTGTGCTGTGACTAGGGGAACTGTGGGGCAGCTGCTGCTTTTGCTCAGAGGAGGCAGGCAAAGGGCAGCCTGGCCCATCCCGTGGCAGGCTGAGGGACACCTGAGCTGAGGGGTACCCCAATGTGCAGGGGTGCTGTTCTGTGCAGCCTTTGCCACGGCACTGGGATCCCTAAGGATGGCTCTAAATCAGCCCAGAGGGAGTGGCTGCTTGGTGAGTTCAACACACCTTGTCATTCATCTCCTTCTGCACTTCCAGTGGGAGCACATTGTCCGTCCCTGGGCTCAGCATGTTTGGGCCAATGCAGATGGCCAGGTTGCTGGAGTCCATCCTGTTGGTCTCAGCATTTTGGCTGATGTGGTGGAGCAGGGAGAGCAAGTGCTTGAGCAAGACGAGGTTTGGTCTTGGCAGCTTGTCAGCCACCCTGCACAAACACAAACAAAATGTGACATTAATTGATAGTGCAGTGGCCTCTGCTGCTTTATTTGAGCAAGTCTCAGAGAGACAACTCTTTCTCCAGAAAGGGCCATGTTTGTGCTCATTGTATGTTCCAGAAATCCCCAGCTGCCCCTTAGGGTGTGGTTAATTATGAGACCTTGAATTATAAGGTCTTGACTGAAAGGCAGCATTGCAGAAGCTCATGTCCTGGAGTAGATGGGATGACATCAGCAGATGTCACTGGAGGCTTCCCAATGCCTGTGGTTGTTCTGTGGAGTTCTCAAAGCACTCCCAGTCAGCCTCCACACCTACTCTTCCTAAAGTGCAAGACACAGTGGTGGTGTGCATGTGCCCAGCTTCAGCTCCAGCAGATGTGAAGGCTCTGTGTCAGTGCCTGTCCCACAGCTGACTGCGTTAGCTGAGACACTGCAGCCTCTGCCCTCTTCCTGCATTGGTGGTTTCATAGAGCAATATCAAGTAACTTCAGGAAGTGCTGCTGGAGCCCTCTAAACCAAACCCCCTGGAAGAATAGGAAGCTGATATAAGCGACAGGCTTTTAAACGAGATTCTTGATTTCGAAAGACATTGTTGACCTCTACCAGCCAATCCATTACACTGGAGATTGTTACAAAATTTCCTGTTTGAAAAACTTACTCTTTCAATTCTTCGATTTTTTCTTGCTTGCTTGGCTTCTCTAGAGCTTGCATCCATTTCTCAAAAAGGTCAGCTGACAGGAGTTTGGAGGGAATATTTCGGAGAAAGTCCTGCAAGGCCAAGAGATTTGGATGAAGCTTTGAGACTACCCCTGAGCTCAGAGGGAGCATTACTGCCACATGAGCTCTCTAGGAGGCAGGTTGACTTGAGCTACTTGACCATCAGTACTGACAGAGCAGTGCAACACACAAATGCACTTGCACTTGTGCAGTAACAGAACTCACATTTCATCCTTTCCTTCACCCATAAATCTCACTATTGCTCCCTGGGAGGATACTGAGCAAGAGCACAAAGTGAGTTTCCTGTGGGCATGCAGGAAATTAGCAGCCTAACAAGTGGGACTGAAATTCATGTGGAAAAGGCCAAACATTCCTAAGCCTGAAACATTTAGCCTGGCTTTGTTCTGACCTTAGCCAAGAGTCCCACATAGGTCAGCTCAGAGAGCTGGATTGGGCCTGTGCATGCAAGCAATGTTCTCCTACCAGTGCAGCTCAGAATGACTCACCTTCAAAACCACTGCCAGGAGATGCACAGATTTGCTTTTCAAATCAACATTCCCGCCTTTGTTTAGGTCCTCCTTCAACTCCTTTCGTGCTTTCTCATTGGCAGCTTTTCTGAATATCCCTTCAGTAGAAGGTCCCTTCATATACAGTACAGCTAGGAGATCCTGCAGGGAAAAAAGCCAGACAGGAATGGAAGAACAGTTATTTGGATGAAGGAAGGTCCTTTTGCAGATGAGTATTTCTTTAGAAGGAGAATATAAATTGTCTGGAGGTACACTGTGCTATGATTAGTTCAGTATCTAGTTCTTGCTCCAAGTAGATTGCATGGGAAATAGTCTGACTTTTTCCTTAATTCACCTTCATTTTTCCACGAACTTCAGTGGAGTCATCCTTGCTTACTGCCAGAAGGAAACTCATCAGGAGTGTGTGTGGAGGGGAAAGACCAAAATCACTCATCTCCTGGGTGATGCAGCAGAAGTGCTGGGGATCCTGCCTCACACTGAAGTCAAAGGTACCACCGAATCGTAGAATGGTTTGGGCTGAAAGGGACTTTAAAGATCATCTCATTCCAGCCCCTGCCATGGGCAGGGACGCCTTCCACTAGACCAGGTTGCTCCAAGTCCTACCCAATCTGGCCTGGAACACTTCTAGGGATGGGGCAACCACAGCTTCTCTGGGTGACCTCACTTCTCTCACAGCCAAGAATTTCTTCCCAGTGTCAACTCTAACCCTTCTCTCTGCCAGTGTGAAGCCATTTCCCCCTTGTTCTGACTCCAGGCCCTTGTAAACAGTTCCTCTACAACTGTACCTCCTTACCTGGAGTGGCTGGGGCAGTGTGTCATCTTCCCCACAGATAAGTGCCAGAGGCTGGCCAAACAGAGTGATTTTGGCACCCGAGTCTAGCTGTCCTGAGGAATTTCTTTTGGTAAGGCTTCGTCTCAGAGTAAATGACTGCGATATCACCTTCTTTCTTTTCTTTGTTCCATCTGCTGCAAGTAAAAGGAACACAAAAGATTGATTTAAAATAAAAAAAACAAGCATTTTGTGGTCTTTCATCTGTGTGTAGCACAGAGATGTATGTTGAAACAACTCAAACCAAATGGGGAGAAACTGAGAGACAACTAAGTGGTTACTAGGGAAACAGTTGCCCAAACTGTAAAACTGTGGCCATCCCCCTAAGGCCACCACCTTTCCTGTTTTGGGTTGGGTGTTTTTTACATTCTAGTTACTGTTTCTTCTTAGACAGTGGGAACATACAAGGCACAGAAATAACAACATTTATAGAGATTTTTGATATTGCAGTAGTTGCTGTGATAACTCTGAGGCAGATATGCCGCTTGGGCAGCTGGCAATGACAACAATTTTCACTATGTTGTCTGACTGTGCCCCAGCCTTAGGGCAAGAGTGGAACTAGGGGCTCCTACTTTTTGGTCTCTTTCACAGCCTGAAATGAAAACACACAGCTCCAGCTCTGCCAGCTCTGGAGCCAGCTCTGACAATGCTCCTTCTAGAGATAGTGCTTGCCCCTTGCCAGCCAGCCAGTGGAAGGTGATACTTGCTCCAGAGGATGGGAGCATCACAGTAGGGCCTCACTGGCTTCAGGGTTAGAAATCTCTTAGAATGGGTTTTGCATCTGCTTCATAAAGAGGAGGGCTAGGAAATTGAAGGTGATAGCTGGATTTGGGTGGGGTGAGCCTTTTTTTTTTTTTTTGCTTTTAGAAACAACAAGAGAAGGATGCTTTTGCTAGAAAGCTTTCTAAAGGATTTGCCTTCTGCAAATTTGCAATATATGTCACGCCTTCTACTCCAAAATGAAGTTGTCTTACACAGTTCAGAAGTTCTCAGGACCTCTCTTTGTTACTTAGCACAAGCTCTTGGTAGGTAGGGGTTAAAAAAATTTGAGAAAGTCACCTAACATTATGGTGTAATATACAATATTTGCTTCTCATACTTCTGAAAGCTGGTCTGATATGATGGTCTGACCCTGCCCTGTTAATGGTCTCCTCTGGGTTGTTTGCAGGTGCTGAGGTTTTTCATGGTGAGAAAAAACAAGTGCTGTTGCTGCTGCCAAGAGGGTTTATTTGTTCTAGCGTGCAACAGCTAGTACTTGGTACTTGCTTGCAGTGCCACACCTCAGTGGGGGTGCTCGAGTGAGAAAGAAACACATTTACTTCCCATTACTAATGAGAAACTCAATGAAATATGACTCTGAGGACCAGGGAATGGGAATACAAGATCTCTGGCACTTAGCACTGTCACCTCTGCCACTGAGCATATGGGAAAGAAGTAGTTTGCAAGTGAGTGGCAGTCCAGGGCTGAAGCCCTCTCCTGGATGATGCCTGTGGCTTGCTCTCAGGGAGGGGAAGCAGGCAGTTTCAGATGGTTTTGCACAAGTGACAGCTTGCAAGCATTATATAAGAAGGCAGTTACTCAGTTTGTTTTTGAAACTCACCATTTGAGAGGCAAAGTCCATCTTCATTATCTGCTGGGACTGACAGGGGACATTTCTTGGCATCAGCCTGCAAAAAGCATTTTGGGGTTACAGAGCTGCCACAGTAGTGAGGGCTGCCAGCAAGATGCTGCAGCACCTCAGAAATCTGTGGGATACTCTGGCAAATAACCAGACAAGCCCAACACCTGCTGAAGAGGTGCCTTGGCCCAGGACTGACACTGTTCTGCTGCCTAGTAGAGAGGTCTGGGGTAAACCTGCATCCAGACACCCCAGTCATGCCTGGCGGGTCACAACCCTGTGCTGTTTCAGGCTTCTCTTTTGATCCAGAGAAGCCACAGCTGGACACAGCTTCCCTTTTTGCATCCTCCCCAGCATTGGAAATTTCCTCCCAGACTCCTCCAAGGAGCCTTCATGGCTTTCAAGGCTGCAAGATTCCCGAGCAAAGCTGTTTGGGAGCCAGAGAAATGCATGGACTGCACACAGCAATGCCCAGATCCCTCTACTCAGTGCAGCACAGAGCTGCCTTTGAAGAGCTCTGCCCACTCCTGGGTGAGGGTAGGCAGCTGGCAGCTACTGGAGGAGCCATCCCCACTTGGCTAAGATATCTCACACCAGTACCTAAGAAGGATCCAGGAAAATGGAAGGGCTGCTTACCTCTGTCTGGCACTCAATCAGACTCTCCATGTTCCCAGCATTTAGTGTCTTTGACTAGGCAAGAAAACAAAGACACAGTGTGAGCTATGCTTTAGAAATCAGAGCTTTTCAAAATCACTATATTGACAGAGCTGAAATAATTAAAATACTCACAGTGTTACAGCTGCTTAACACTTTCATTAGGAGCTTGATCGGAGGAGCTCTGGACACCCTGGTTTCCTTCAATCCTTTTGTTTGCCTGTTTATTGAACAGGGAATGGACAAAAAAAGAGTCTCGTAAAACTGCACCCTTCTTGTCTTTCTCCTCTGCAAGCCAATCTAGCCTGTATGATCCAGAAGCAGCATTATCTGCCACACAAGTAAACCATAAAGCCCTTCTCTGGAAGGGCATTCAGCCCTGCTGCCCTATCTGCCTCCTGATTAAAACAAAACAAAAGCAGCTTTCCATTTTTAATCCATGCAAAAAGTGAGCAAGTGGTGACAGCTACATATGGTCATTAATCTGCACACCCGAGGCTGAGCGACTCAGCTCTGCCCAGAAGCTCAGCTTAGCAGTGGGTGCACCTCTTCCCCATCTGTCCTTTTGTACTTCTCTGTACCACTGCCTCTGAAGCTCTCCACTGACTTCAACCATGATGCCACAGATTTTATCAAAGGCAGTCCTTACCCAAGGAGTGAGTCCAGCCAGAGCTCTTTCACATCCCATGAACTGCAGAGGAAAGGAGAAACAGCATCATTCCCCACTGCTACTAATCCCTTGGACGGAGGCAAGCGACTAAACAGTGTATACCACGTGTGCTGCCTTATAAATGCAGAAGGGGCAGGTGGAAATTCACAGGAAGGAAGAAGCATCATGGGGCAGGACCAAGACGCTACCAAATATCTGGCTTCCTCTTTCCTTTTAGAGAAGTTACTATTTTTTTCCCTTAAAGAAAAAAAAAATTCTGGTAGCTGTTTTGGATGGAAAAGATGAGACGCTTGCCAGGTAAAGGTTCCAGCTATCATCACCAGCATGAGGTGAGATGTGCAGAGGGGGCTGCAGTGTGGGCAGCTTCTCTTTACCATTAAAGGGCAGTGGGTACAGTCTGTCCTTTGCCTTCTCAGAGACATTAGATTTGGCAGTTTAAAGATGAACCACCAGACCAAGTTACACTAAGAAGAGTAAAAACAACAAGGAGGTGGAATAGACAAGATTCAGAGAAATGTTTCTGTATAACTTTTTAAAAGCTAAATGCAGCAATTTACTGTCTACAAGCAGATGTAGACACATTTTGTCAGTGTTAAGTAGCTCTTGAGAATCTAGGCACTGGACTTCTATAAATTAAGTGGTATAATGTAGTAATTTACTAATGTATGACAATATGAACAATATGTGATTTAAAAGTGTTGCTTAGAATATATTTTAATAAGAACTTTGCTTCCACATATTGCATCAACAGAAGAGATTAAAAAATCCAGGGAAAATCTACCTCTGCTTGACCTGTACCCTTCTGTTGCTGTCTGCCCCCCAACTTGGGCATATCAAGAGTATAATGCTCACTCTACCAGGCCATTGTGAAAATTCATTAATGTTTGATGTTAAATACACAATATTATTTCTGTTGATTTATCAGCTGAGGCAAATCACAACTGTGTTCTCTGTGCCAGTCTGCTGATCTTGTGAAAAAGGGGAGTTAAGCCTGAGGGACAGGGCTGGGGATTTTTCAGTAGAGGACTGAGGTGAAAAAGAGCACTTGTAAAACTGTGGTCTTTCTGCTGCTTCTCTCGTGGATGCTCTGTTTCACATGTGCAGAGGATGGGGCTGTGTCTCAGCCCAGCTCTTTGCAGATCCATGTAATGACTACGTCCACTGCTGAATTCACCCTCAAAGCCATTTTTGTGTAACCACATCAGACTCGGCCAGTGCAGTACTGACCTTGTTTCATGTGAAACAGAAAGGTGATCTCTGCTTGACTCTGGCAGGAATCCAAAGTGCACAATTCACTTTTGGTTCAATAGAGATGTGCTCAAAAGAGCAAATGGGGACCTGCCCTGCTTTTGCAGAGGGAGTTGCTGTAGGTCACCTTTTAAGTTCTCCTGAGGCCCATCATTTCCATGCTCCTGTAGTGACACTGGTCTGTAGACTTGTTTAGGGATGAAACTTACAGCAATCTCGATCAATTAGTCTGCAGCCCTATGCATTTACCACTGATCTTTTACTTATTGCTGTAACTGATTTTTTGTTAATGATCAATCCCATGACATTTGTAATTTCCCTACTAAATTTCATGGGCTGATGCACATGCTTGCAGAAATTTTGTCATCCTACACCACTTTCTCCTGAGAATTTTTACTGAGTCTCCTTGGCAGCTGCAGCACCACTGCTGATAGTTTCAGCAGGACTCCTCAACAAGAAGCATATATTTTTCACTGCATCTGTTAAGTGTATATCCAAGCATACCTGTCTGTTAAGTAACTCAGAGGCTTAGGGAGGCAGTTCAATTCTGCCTTGTCCTCACTTCCAGCACTGTTCATAGATGTATTTCTGAGCTAAGTCTCTTTCATGATTAAGACACAGGGTTTGATCTGGAAAATGTGTGACTTGTGCATAAAAAGTGAGCTTAATGGGTGGTGATTAGCCAGGCCAGAAGCTTAGATTACAGTTCAGGCACCAGCTGTACACAAGGCACAATGCTTTGAGTTTCCCAGGAGAAGATACAGTAATGGGTCGTGTATTAATAGCACCTCACCAGAGTGTCCACTATCACACATTGCTGTATCTCTATCCAATTAGTTCTCATCAATTAAAAGTTGTGGGGGTATAATGGCCATTGTATGTGGAAGGTGTGTGTAAATGCCTGCCTGCCCATATGAAAAACATTTTGGTTTTTTTTACCCTCCTCATATAATTCTTTATTTAATAGCTTTTTTATGGTGTGTATCCCAAACACTTAAATCATGCCAAAATTACTTCAAAGCAGCTTATTTTATTGCAAACAGTCATGCCCCATCTTAATAACAGACATCCTAAAATGCTATGGTTTGGCACAGTAATTGTTTGACAACACAGAGGGAATTGTGCCTGTTTTTATAAAAAAAAACCAAGCAAGCATATGTTGATCCTGCCTAACACTGCAGACATGTGTCCAGGCTTCCAGGGTCAGAAGAACTGCTCTCACACCTACCAGCCAGAGCAGCTTCACAGTTTTCCCCATCATTGTGGAAAAGGTAACACACATGTAGTGCCCAAAGTCAGTCTCCACACTGAATATTAACGGAAAACGCCTGTCATTTACAATTCATTTCCCTCACATGAACAACTTCTCTCCTTGCAGACTTGAAACCTTTGCTCTGGTTTGCTCCTCCCTCCATTTGGTACGGATCTTACACCATGATGCATGAGAGCAGTGTGTTTGTTGTACCACAGCCATTGCCCTGGGGCAAGCAGGATAGATGGCAGGTGACTTGGGCACACCTGGAGCTATTTGCAGGTGGTGTGTTTCTCCCAGTCCATCCCTGGCTAAATGAATGCACTGTCCTTCAAAGACACTGGATGTTTACACAAAAATCAGGGTGAGGGAGAGGGGGTGGACTTGCAAGGGTTTTGTAGGATTAACCTGTGTAGAAGCTCTTCCCCTGTAGTATGGCAGCTGAAGTGTTTTACATCCACTGGAGAAAGCAGGAACAGGGAGGTCCTGCAGAGCAGCCAAGTCTGGGTGGATCCAGCCCTCTCAGGACTGGGTTTGCCCCTTGAGATGTGAAGCATTTTCTTTGTAGAGGTCCAGATATGAGTTGGATTCCTCTGCTTCACCCTGGTCCCTGCCAGTCCCTTTCCCTTCCCAGATCATGGCTGCTTTTGTGGTCCACTCCCAAGCCCTTTTCCCAGCCAATGTTTAGAGAGAGGGCTTATATAGCACTTGCTGCCAACATGGACCAAAGAGTGATTTTCCCCTTTGTGTGAGCTCCAGTCAAGCTAGGTATTTTCTCCTGTTTTCTCCTCTTACACTGTGACTCTGTGAAGGACTCTAGACCATAGCAATGAAAGAGCAACATCAACTGGCATGAGAAAGAAGTCAGGAGTTTACAGTAAAAAAAAGAACAAAAGAATAAATCTGCTGTGACTGGAGAGTGTCTGTTTTCTTCTTTCCTCATCAAATCACAAATGGGAAAACCCCAGCCATAGTTCACTTTTTTTTAGTTCTGTTATATTTGCAAATGTTTGACACCGTGGCTTTTAGAAAGGAGGGTGTGTGAAAGAATCCTGAAACTCGCCTTCGCCCTGTTATCATACCAGGAAGGAGACAGCAGCAACAGAGCTGTGAGAAGGGCACAGCAGAATGCGCCTGGAGCAGGAATCCTTTCAAGCCCATATAGAGCAAAAAGAACCTTCATCAGTGCCTCTCCATGTGGAAAAGGGATTGTATTCCAGTTTTGTCTTCACTGCCACAGCTGCAGTCTCCCCAGGGAACAATAGGAGCATTTACCAAAATAAGGAAAGCAGTTATGCCAAAGTCAGAGAGCTGTTGGGTTGCTTTTTGGAAGGGAAAGCTCTGTACAATCTGTCCATGAACTCAAAGAACAAGGTAGCAAGTGGGTTCCTGGAAACAGGCCACATTTATAGATGCCTTCTGAAGGCAGCTCTGATTTCCTACCACTCTCCAGAGTGTGTTGTGGGACATACAGGGATGGTTCAGGGTTTGATCACAGAAAAGAGCCTTTGATCAGACCAGTCCCTACTTCCCACCTGTAACAGTTCAGAATGAGATCCATCACTCAGCTGGTGCTGAATTCCTGCAGGTAGGTTTAGTCAGGTAAAATCTGGGCTCATGCTAAACCTGCCTTTGGAAAGTGAAACCCACTGTCAGTTTTTCCCAGATCCGTTCAGCTGATTTCTATACTGAATTAGATATCAAGGTTAGATTGCAGTGTGGTTAGATTGCACCACCCTTCAACACACTGGGCTACTATTAAACAGGAAAAAGATACAAATCAAAAATAACACTATAATACAGCCCAAGGTGTAAACTATGCCCTTCCCATGGCACCATTTTGGTTGCATTTGCTTTGCAGGATGGTTTGTTTATGCTTTCACGGGTGCTTGCCCTGAGACTAAGTTGGCAGCTCTAAAGATTTTTACTCACCCTCAGGTGACTGGTTCCAGTGGGTGCTTTTTTAATTGTGGGGGGCATGTGTAAATGGGCCATTTTTCCAAAGGGTCTGTGCTGCTGTTCAGCTGTGTCTGAATTAATCCTGCTATTGTATCTCTGTGACACTTGGGTATTACTCATTCCTTGGGTTCCCTGAGATGGCTAGCACAAAGGAATTGGGGAATTGAAGTTGCCCATCATTTCTGACTGAGCAGATGCAGATCTAAACTTTCACTTGCTTACATAAAGATAGTAGAGATTGTGCGTAATTCAGTCTGAAATCTATTCTTTTCAAGATTCCTGGTTGAAGGTACTCAAACAATATTGAAAGGTGATATGCTTACTTTTTTTGTTACTCCAGCAGGTTTTTCACTTAATTTGCTTCTTTATGTGGATCATTCACAAATCAGAAACTGAGCTGGAACTTTTTGCCAAGCTCATTTTCTATCAGGGACAGATTATGCTTCTTACCGAATACAGAGAGGTGTGAACCTTGATTTTGCTTTTCAGGATTAATATGAATGTTTTCTTTTAGATTTTTTTTTAAATGTAGGCTTGTATTTCTCTTGTTTCTGCACCTTGTGTTTTGCTTTGAATTTCAGCATCAAAATTATCTCAGATCTCAAAATGTGAATGAGGGGAAACCAGAGAGAATCTGGATTTCACATTGAATTCTAACTTGCATGTGATTTTCAGACATAAGTCATCTAGCTTTCACATAAAATACGATCTGCGGACTGGCACTGGCCTAGCAGCCAGTCTGGAATAGGACCAAGAAAACTTGGCTCAAGAGTAATTTGGGGTTTCATTTTATGTGTGTCCCATTGATACAAAATCTGGAAAAGAAAGGCAGGCTCAAGAATGGCAAGACCTTAGCACTGCCCTGGTAGCATGGGAGCTGCTCTGGGCATAGCAAGCACCACACAGCTGTCACCATAGGTGCCCAGGAGGAACAACCAGAAGTAGTTGGACTTTCCTTGTCATTTCTCTCTTGTTGTCTTCCTCCAAGCCCCAGTGGTATGATGGGAACATCCCCAAACTCTTCATCATTGTGTTGCCCTTGTGAGTTTGTCATTCCTCTGTTGTACCTGCTTCATAAGCAGAACTGCCAGTAACCAGGTCCTCAACACCACTAAATTAACCAAGAATAGGAACTTTTATGACCACGGATCTATACTCCATTCTCCAGGCAAAAGCAGTGTCAGGCAAAGCAAATCTTTCCAGGGACAACTCTGCTGAATACAGCTGAACTCCCCTGAAAACATTTGACCCCATGCTTTGGGAGGGTTATTTGTTGTCATGTGCTGTGCTTGTGCATGCACATTCATATCCACACACTGCAAAATAAAATGTTCTCCTGTGAAGTTTTGGCCACCCATCAAAATCAAGATGATAAATTCGAAACAAACATCTCCATATTAGCTGGTGATTGCCATATTGTTGCTACCAGCAACAGCTGCCCTGTTAGTGTTTTATATAAACACTCCACTTCTGTGCTGCTATCCCATTTTAAAGCATGACTACCTTATGAGGATTTCTGAAAGCAAATGCTTCTCGTGGCATGGGCTCTGCCTCCCACCACAGGGCATCACGAGGTGTCTGGGAGGAAAGGACATGCAGAGAGTAGAGGTGCCACAGGGCAGGCCAGGCTGGCCTCGGGCATCAGCTCTCACTGGCACAACTGGAGGGCACCGAGGGCTGCCACACCCAGAGCCAGGGCAGCCAGGTCCTCACCTTCCTGTTTGCAAAAGCATGGTGACACTTTCAGCCCAGGAAAAAAGAGAGGAATTCCCACCCTGGAGGCCAAGCAGGAGCTGGGATCTCTCCCTTTTGAGAGTGGGATCAGAGGAAGAAAAAATGTTTTTGAGTTTGAGTTTGGCTATTTGACACATTGCTGGAGAGGGCTCAGCTTGAAGGCCAGGTTGTTCCCTTCAGGACTGCGTTCCTGCAAAGTTGGCCATTAATTTATGCTGCTGACATGCAGACCAGGTGCTGTTATGGCTGCCTTTACTTATTCCACCTGTGTGTGCCTTCATCTGAGCCCTGCATTTGCTTTCAGTCCTGCAGTCACTGACTCTAAGGAGTATGCAGAGAAGGTACCCTGCATGCCCAGTGTCCATTTCCCTGTTCAGTGATGCCTGAGCCTTGAAAAGAAGAATTTTTCTCCATTTCCACTTCCTTCTAAAGGTCTGTTTGTGTTTGTTTGAACTTTACCTTTTCTCCCATTTATCAGAGTATGTTTCTTGGGGATTTTTTTCTCTGAAAATAGTATCTGTGTGTGTGGTTACAGTCACAAACTGCCTTATTCAGAATTGGCAAGAAAGTTTGCGAGGGGAAGATATATATTTAACCAGGCTGATAGCTACAGGTACCAAACCCTTCCTCAGACCAGAAAAGAAATGTATGTCTTCACTCTCAGGACAAGTTGAGAAGAAATGCTCTGAATTTTACTAGATCCATTTATCGGTTACATGGTCATTTGTTAAGATAATATTAGATACCCCAGAAGTACCTCAAGATGGGTCTTTTCAAAGAGAGATGGAATCCTCTTTCCTTTAGGCACCATAAGACCTAAAAATGCTAGGCCAAAAGATACACAGTTCAGCAACTGCTGTAACACTTGTGAAAACCAAAGACCACATTTGCTACAGAGTTTTAGTACTGCTTGTGTGACACTGCGAACCAACCTTTTCCTTGTCTAACTTAATTGAACTTAGTATTCAGAGAGTAAACATGAACACTCATTATCCTGTAAGTTATGCCAAACTTAAGATGCTGGTACATGTGTAAGGGGGTCCTACTTCCATTTAGTATGTAATAAGGCAAAGTGGCTATTCTTATTGCATCATACACAGATTCCCCAGAGTTTATCTTTCAAATTTAACCCACTGGAATTATTATTGGTCTAAGTTTGTCACTTCCAATGCTATACTCAGCAAAACAAGGTTTAAAGATACAACATATCAAAGTAATTGACTCCTGTTTGTGCTGTTTTAGGAGAGCCAGACTGCTGGAAGAGGCGTTTGAGAGGCCTTCCTTATGTCCCAGTGGTTGTCCCTCCTCCCTGCAATATTTCTTTTTGCTTCCAGAACCAAATATTCCCACAGTTTTCTTTGGATGAGAGTGTGCTGCAATGTAAACCTGTCATAACTGTGAGACTGACATGAATAAACAATGCAGATAATATTTTCATTCTGGCCTTAAAGGAACAGTCCTAATGAACATCACAAGCATGGAAAAAATCATTACTTTAACAATTGAACAGGGTTACTTGGTGCTCAGTAATCAACCCGTGAATGTAAACAAGCTACAACACAGTAATTCCCCTATTAGGGAATTTTCAGGCTGACCAAAGACTGTATTTGCATCTTTGTGTTGGGATTTTGTGGGTGAACTCCAGGGAATGCTTCAGTTTGCCCTTTGGTTTTCCATGCAACATCTGAAAGGTAGCCTGCCTTCTTTCTGCCTCAGTTTTTCATGAATAATGTGCTGAAAATAAAAGATCACTACATTGTGTAAGGTGCTTTGGTATCTTTTGTTGAAAACTGGTCCATACAGGAGAACCCTGTAAAGAGTTCAGAAGATGTTGCCTCTCCTGTCTCCTATGTGCTGCATAGCAAAGAGAAGACCTTAATTTTAGCCCTCCTGGCAAATCTTTGACGAATGAAAGTATGTTTTTAAGTGCATTACCCATGAGAAAAATAAGTTATTTTTCAGGATATTATTTTTGTCCCTCCAAGGTCTTTGCAGTTCTACTTACTACATCGGAATACAGCAGTCACTGTCTGGCCATGTCACATACACATTTATTTTAGGCATGCAGCTCATTGTCAGGATAGGATATGATAATGTGACAATGAAATATCCATTCAATACGGTGACTGAACCAGTCTTTTTATCCAGATTGTGTAACAAAAACATTTCTGAGCATGAACTCCCCTCCCTTTGCCTGACTTTTGGGAAGAGATCAGACACAGGGACTCCAGCATGGTCACAGCAGAGGCTGTTCTTTAATCATCAGGCCAATAGTGGGAAATGGAGTCACTCAATGTCTACATGGTCTAAGAGGAGTCACTTCCTTCAAAGTGAGCTTGGGAAGGGCTGCATGGCACTGAAGGAATTGCACCTGCTGTGTACCTTCAGCCTCCCAAGCAGGTCCTTGCCTTGTATTTAATCATAGAAGAAGTGCTGAAGGTAGCTGCCAGTTTAATAAATTTCATATTTAATCTTAAAAAAAAATCACTGGAACAGTGACTGGAGGGATGTGTGTATGGAGGTTGATTACTTGTTCTATATCCCAATAACAAGCCAGTGAACACTCTTTTCCACCACTGCGACCCCATCTGTGTGAATGTAGAGAGGTTCAGTGTGCCAAAGTATTTGATTCAGTTCATCAATTTTCAGCAAAGTGAACAGACAAGTGCTTAGTTGAACATGTTGAGCTAGTTTGGTACCAAGGCAGAAATCACTGCTTTATGCTTGTAATTAATAGGTCTGTCCCTTTCCTCTACTGTCATCATGAGCAAATGAAAATCAATGGAATTTGGAGTTATGTATCACTTCGGAGCTTGAAATTCTGCTCTTTCAGTACACTGTAGTACTTGGTTGAGAGACAAAGGCCCATTTTATAACCCAAAGATTACTTTTTTTTAAGAGAAGGGGAAGAATCCAATAACCAATGAGAACAACATGCTCTCTTTGGTCAACCAGTGATTTTTTCTTAGAGAATTTTGGTTGGGGTTTGGCCAGTATTCTATGTAGATAAGCTGATTTTAATGAGAAAATAAGGGGGGAAAGGATGCCTGTATTTTCCAGCTTAGTTTATAAATGTTGTACTTCTTGGAAAAAAAAAAAGAAAAAGTTTCATAATCTTGAAAGCAGTTGCTCAATTTCTTATACAGAGGTAATTCATTAAAAGGAAATTACAGCCAGACACTGTGGTTGTGCTCTTCTCTTCCTTCTCTTTTTTATTCTTTACTATTGTTTAGCAGATCCTAGTTCTAGTTCCTCAAAATTCAGTTTTTGTTCGTTCTCTTTTTCTCAGTGTGCAAGATAACACCAGTCTTGCAGAATGAATTTTCCCGCCAAAAAATGCCTTCCCTCACAGTGGTTTGTGTGGCTGTTTCTGTATCCATGTAGGGATAACCAAATAGAGTCCCACTCCTGCAGCCTGGCTCTCTGGGCACCCCAGGTATAAAATACCACAATTCTCTCTATGTGGTGGTGAAAATTAAACAGGGATCAGTTGCAACAGAAAATGGGGAAAAAGTCCCAGGCCTTTGTTTTTGGATTGTGGCTTTACAAGAGAATACTTATAAAAGCCTGCTGTTATTAAATATTTTGCCACTTTCAGTTAAAATTTCGGTCCCCAAAATGGGGAATTTCCATTAGAAACCACAGACATGGGGGTTTCACAATGATACACATGTATGATGGCTCTTCTTTATATGGTCAGGGTATCATCCTAGTCCCTGTTCCTTGGAAGAGAAGAGGGGATGCAAACCACATGTGCCCACTGGTGGGATTTGATCTCCTTTGCCACAACTTCTGCACTGTCTCAGCAGGAGGAGGCTGGAGCTGGCCTTGGCAGCTGTGGGCGTCCTGGTGCTGGGGAGTTAACACTGAGGGCTCTGGTGAAGAAGTGGAGCCAAGGACCAGACCCTCAAAGATACTTAGGGACTTATTGCCTTTTAATCTCCTGCTCACTCTGAATTTAAACAGGAGCTGAGAACATAACTGCCTTGGTAAATTTTGGGTGAAGTCAATGTCAGGGAGAGGGCAGGCAGGCTCCAGCAGCTTGAGGTGTAACTCCTTTCAGTTTGTTCTTCTTCATGACTGCTGTGCACTAAACATGGCTGAGAAAAAATTAATCTCCACTTAGGCAGTGCTTTTCATGATCCCTTTTATTTTCAGTACCAGTGAAAGGATGTACAGGGAGTCTACCTGATCAGCCCCCAAATCATCTCTAGAAAGTAGATGGTAAAATCATAAAATCGTGACCTAGACTGCATCTGATAATACAGAGGATGGATTTAATATCAGGGTGCTTGCCTGGAATTCTAGGTCTGGGGACACAGAGAGAAAAGGGATGTGGCACAGCATCTAGGTTTTGATTTGAGTTGTCACAGAAATATTGCACAAGAACGTTGCAAAGCTGGGATTCAGAGATGAATTGCTCTAAATAGTGCTTGAATCAAGTTTTAGTCAATGACTCGTCTCTAAAAAAATGAGTATGATTCAAAGATCTAGTTCCAGCCAAAATCTTATGAATGAAGAGATTTCATTGTGTCCCTAGTGGAAATCTGCTCTGAATGAACTCTGCCTTGGACTAGCTTATAGGGCCACAGTGACATGTTTCTTTAGTGGAATGTCCTTTACTGTAAGTGGGCACTGGATCACTGATATCCTGTGGCACATCCTCACCATGGTACCATGTGTATAAGCCTTTAACAGGACTTTGGCATGCTAATAATTTTGTGCACAGGCTAAAACTATTCCTCCTCTACAAATCTGAGGCATTAAAAGAGATGCGTTTGACCACAGGAAAATGAGGAAGGAATAATTTTCTTTCATGAAAAGTGTTATAATGCAAAGTGTAAGATACCAATCACGCTAAGGTCTTGCAGGAATTCAGGAGGAGTTTGGCTCTTCCCATACAATTTGCAACAATAACAAAGGTGTAGAGAAAACCAAGAAGCCATCCTACTGTATCAGCTGATTATGGATAGCAGCACTAGCACATGTCATAGCTGATTTGTACTATAGACTCCCCAGTTGTCACTGGGCATCATCCTGTTAATGCTGGCCAACCTGATTTCTATTAACCAGCTGTCCTATGCCAGAGTACATATATGTTCACACTTCTCTCAACACCTCCAGGAATGGTTACACTTCAATTTAAGAGCAGCTAGTAACAAACCTCCAATGTACCTGCTGACTGTAGCTCTCTGTAGAAGGGGGCTAAAGACAGAGTGATACAAATACCCTTGCATTATTTCCTTCAAGCCCACTCAGCTTTTGGGGAGGTAGAAAGTACCAAACATTGTCAAAGACAATTAGGAAACAGCAAGGAAGCAGCACCACCATTCTCATTCCACCCATTCTGCTCGCAGTATTTAACAGTAGCACCTTGCTCTTAAACTGTTCTTCCCAGCAGAAGTTCTCACTCTGCTCTTTTGTGCCCTGAAGTGCATCTCATTTACCTGCCTAGGTTCCCTTCAGCAGCATGAGTCTGTACCACTTGCATGCCTCCCTTATGACAAAAGAAGCCTGGGATTCCCATGTCTCGTTTCTCCTGATGGTTTTGTAATAGCTGCACTAGGTGCCTGCCGTGCCACTGGGGATGCTCTAAGCTGGGTCCTCCTCAGATTTGCCCAGGGCAGAGAGTGTGAAATACTCCCAGGATAGCAGCTGGGTTTATGCCTCCAGAACAAGCAGAAAGCAGGCAAAAAAGGAACGAGAGCAGAGGCAGATCAGCAGATGGGATTGCACATGTTAGCAAGGGCCTCCTGTGAAGGCTAGATAATAGCAGGTGCCAGTGAGAGGATGTTCCAGCCCACTGTGCACTCAGACAGTAATTGCTGGTGACATTTCTTCATGCCATCCTCCTCCTCAGAGAGGAACTGGCAGGTTCTGAGGGGTTACACGTTTTGTTTGTGTGTGGGAGGCTGATAAAACTAGAAGTGTGGTCTGCTTCCATGTGACAAACTAAACAAGGAAGCAGGGAAGAAACAGTCCCTTTGATCTGACCAGCTGTAGTAACTTTTAGACTTACAACAATCTGCAAGGGAGTACAGAAAGGTAAAAGTTTGCTCACTTTCACCTTGCTGAGACTGGGGGACTTTGCCCATTTCTCTCATTAAGCTGCTAAGGACTCCTGAGAACAAAGGTCTGAGTATACAGAATGATACAACATGGGGGGCATAGAAAGCCTTCCACCAGGGCCATGGAAGCTGATCTGCTGAGTAACTGCCTAAAAGACACATCAGAGAGATTTTCTCTGCAAACCTGGTTCACATGACTGACAGCCTCATAAGATGTCTTGCCTCGGTGCCTAGCGGCTTATTGCGCAAGCATGAAAGTTTTCTACAACTCAGATACACTTGGCTCTTTTAAATGAGCTCTTCACTTTTTTGCCAATCAAGTGACTTAGCTTGGCTTGTGTTTTTCTTTTGAAAGCAACTCTGTGCCTTTTGTTCTTTGAGAAATTTGCTGAATTGCTCATTCCCATGACTAGAATTCTCTGTTTTCTGGGATATGTTGGTCATCATTTCCTCACTGGGTCTTCCCCCAGAGCTGAGATGACCATCGCATGTGTCATCCTCACAGTAGCTGACTGACTTAGTGATTACAAACTACAATGAACTTGAAAAAGTCAGAAAAAGGTTTCAGATTATTTGGTAAAAGAGAGAAGAATGGTTGTCACATTCATGCCTCACCAAGCAGCATGCAGTCAGCCCAAACCAAGGCGAAAGTTCTCTTGGACCCCTGGGAAACACTTGTTTGTCAACACCACCTGTGGGTGACTCCAAGCTATTTTTTTTTTGACGTTTTTCACTTGGGGGTTTTAACAGATTCATCTGGGGCTTTCACAGATTACTTCAACCCTTTGGAGACCTTCAGAAACAAGAAAACACACATACAAACAAATCAGACAAACAAGTATTCTTTTCAGAGTAAGAAACCTAACCTTTTGCAAATATTTTCTAACCTGGAGGACATTGAAGCCAGACCCCCAAACCCCAGGGCAAGGAGGAAGGTCAGGGAGTTGTAACTGGTTCTCAAGTGACCAGCTGCCATCAGCCTGTGTACTCTGTGCTGGGAAGTGCAGACAGTGCAACCAGACTTAGGAAGGCCTTCCATGGCTATCAGGCAGCACTGGATTCACAGCCACTGTAACAGACAACCTCCTGGCCACTGCTCTGAGCTGATGGTGATAAATCAGAATTCTGCTTCTGGAGTGCGTGATTATATTTTACTAAACAAGCTCTTTTTACTCTATCTATTTATTCCAAATTGAACAAGAAAACATAGATTTTGAGGAAGCTGGCCACAGTCTCTCTGAGTATTGTTACCTTTGCTTGATTATGAAAGTGCACTGTGTAAGGAAAAAACTTACAGCATCAATCCCAATAAATGCAGACATCCATATACACAGGCAGCATTTGGGTGCTTATATGATTCTGTCATTTTTGCTTGGCAAAAGAAGTGTGGACATCCAGGGCAGATTTGCAGACTATATTTATAATTCACATCAATATTAGTTCTGAGCAATACAATGTCCATTTAAGGGGACTACCCTACCCTTTCCCCATGCTGATTGTGTTGAGGTGTCTACAGAGCTAATCACCGGGCAACACTTCATCTGAAGGCTTCTTTGTTGCAGTCTGATCCTCAGGGGCTGTGGTTTTCTGAACAGCCAAGCACAGTCTCATTACATTGTCTTTAAAACATTCTCAAGGATGGGGAAACCCGAAAAATCCGAGTTACAGAAGCACTCAATAAGAATGGCATACCCTGTGAATGACACCAGCATTGATATCAGTTCTGGAGTCTTAGTAGCATCCTTCTGCTTCCTGATTTTAAAAACCACTTGGGGAATTTCCTTTCTTGGGCTATTTTGGAACTTCTGCTTGTAGTTGTAATTGAAACCAAGATCTGTGAAGATGTGTGGTGGTGGTAAGCCCCTACTGATGACCACAGCACACCTCTGTGCCCAAATACTCAGCAGCTCATGGAAGCCTTGAACACAGTTGAATTTTCAGCGTGGGCCATTTTGTTGGGGAAAGCTAGTGTACATAAAACATAGGAATGTAGGAAATTAGCAGTTACCAATACATTATTATTCCAGCTTTTTCTAGGGAAGCAGTCTTTAATGAAATAAGAAACTAAATCAGCCTACTCCTATATGCTTTTCTCAAAAGTAAATAAAACTAGTAAACTAGAGGCTTGGAAGAAAAAGCTTCTCAAAAAGTTATGAGAATTGCAACTATTTCTGAAGGAGGTAGCCTCATTTGCCATTAGAGGTTGAATCAGGCTCCTGAACCACATAATACCCAGGAAAGACTGCTGCTCTTCCTTGTGCTTTTCAACAGGCAAAAAACCCACAAGCCTATATCATGGTATCACAAAGGTGACATTGCAAATTGATTTATTGCTTTTAGAAATTCTGCCTATAAGTACCTCCTAGGGGAATTTCTGATGGGAAGTATATCTAGTACACTAATACAATAACTAAATGATAATTGAAACTTTTAAAATTACTCCTAACAATGGAAATGAAAAACTACATTTGAACTGGCTATAAGAAGAATTTAATAATAATACATTTATGTTTTTCTGTTCTTTTTCAGTTATCTCTTTCTAAGTCACTTCTCAGCAGGCATAAATAGCATTTATGGGAAACAGAAGATGCTCTTTGTCCTTTAGTAAGACAAATACTGCAATTGAGGCTGAATCAGTAGGTGCAGCCTATGTTATTTCCCACAACTTCAGGCTGACAAATTAATTCATCCCCTGAGTAATTTAAAAAGTATGAAGTACCAACTTGTTTGAGTGTAGGAGGAAAGCAAGAAGTCAGTGAAGTGTGGTGGCCTGGCTGACCTGTGCGTGGGCTGGATGTTTGCCTCTGTGAAAAGAAAAGGTGTTCAGGGGTCTTTGCTGTTTAGGACTATGGCAGAAAGTCTTTCAGAAAAGCTGGTACATTTTCTTTGCCAAGAATTTAGAGCTTGGGCTGATAATTTTACCCAAGGGAAGGGTATTCCTGAAAACCAAACCATATTCTTTGGGCTCTGGAGAATGCTCAAAGTCCCTTTCTCTATAGCTGACAGGAAAAGAAAAATTAGTCTGATTTGTGATGCTTTTCTAAATATGAAGCACAGTTACCTGAAAAGGACACAGGAGGAGGATGCTATTATTTTTGACTACATGTATGAGCTACACAGATTTTAGATGCATGCATGCAAAACAGTTAGAGAAAAAAAAATAACCCCAAAACCCAAGTAAAAAACAAACAGCAGATGCCAGGAACATCATACTTCATAGCCCATTCTGTGTCTGCTAGGGTACAGAAAACTTTTCCTTCTGTTGCTACAAGATACCTGTCCTGGTCCGCTGGGCAAAAGTTTTGCTTAGAGTTGCTAGTCAGCTTGATTTACATACTAGATGGCAATGCATCCAGCTGGCACCTGTTTACAGTGGCAGTGTTTTCTGAATAATGGTCTACAGTGTCCTAGATTCCTGATGCATTTTTTTGTGACAATGTAGATCTTTAAAAGCATAGTCCCCCTCTGACTGCCTGGTGTCCTTCATTTTCCTCTATCTGCCAAGCTTACGACAAACAAGACGTAGAATCCTGAAATTAGCACTTTACCCAGTAAAGAGGCTAGAGAAACATTTATGATACATGAGGCAGATGAAATGCATTTAAATGTTTGACTTCATCTTTTTTGTGATGTGGACTTCCCTGTAACTATGCTAGCAGTCCCCCTCACACTAAGACTGTCCATGGAAATTCCCTTTTTACCTTTAGTATTCTCTTGAATGATCATATTTCAAAGTTTCTTCAATTAAAGAGAGACGCTGGCACTCTCACTTCCACTTGTTTTGAAGGATCTGCTCATTAGATAACATCTGAACCAGAGACTGTACTAACAGGGTCTGAATGGAGAAATCCAGCCAGAAACGGAGAGCTGGAGGAGGAGGAGGAGAGCTGCCTGTGGCTGAAGCCCAGTGTGGAACAGCAGTGGATATCAATGATTTCCTCAAGGTGAGCACAGACTTTATGCAAGTCATTCTTCTGAAGTGAAAGCTTGCATCTTTACATATATCAGGAAACATCAGATGGCTTATTTGAAACTCAGGGATGAAGGTTTAAGTGCTAGATTCACTGAAAGTGTTAGCAATCACTGCAACAGGCTGCCCAGAGAAGTGGTGGAGTCCTCATCCCTAGAGGTATTTAAAAGATGTGTAGATGTGGAGAACAGGGTTTAGTGGTGGGCTTAGCAGTATCAGGTTAAGGGTTGGACTCAATGATCTTAGAGGTATTTTGCAACCTAAATGATTCTTTGATTCTACAGAGAGTCAATTGACTGTTTTGATAAGGAAGAGTTACAATGTCAGTATGTTTTATATGTATACAGAAAGGCTGGGTTTATGGTCCGAGGTTGGGCACACTTGATTGACTCTGCTGTTGTTGATCTCGCCATCAGCATGATTATTATTGACCTTGCTTATTATAGCACAGTGCCTGGGGCTCAGCCAAATCAGGGCCCCACAGGTGACACAGGGACCAGCTTTCTGCCTGAGCAGGGTATAACCTGGACACAGCAGATACCTGGGGTCTATGTGAGGAGAAGGTTACCAGCTTGAAGGAATCTGGTAATCCTTTTCAAATTAAGAACCTATTACCAATTTCCTGGGAAATATTTTTATATCCAAAGTACAACACTCTGGAGGGTTGTGGCGTGAGCAGGCTCTCTGAAGTTAGGATGTGGCAGATTTCCCTGGGGGCAGTGACAAACCCATTAGCAGGTCCAGGTTGATGAGACAAGTGCTGAGAAGGCAGCTGGGGCTGCTTGACTGTGCTGCTACCCCCAGCAATCTATACGGTGAGACCCTGGCAGGGCCAAATTGGTAAATTTGTTGACGATAACCAGGTGAGATTTGTCTTTTTGCAAAATAAAGATTGAAACTATTTCAGAAATTACTTCTGCATCATGAAAAGTTTAACTGAACATAAAATGATTTAAACTGAAAAAAATAACATTTCTTCAGCTGAACACCAACTATTTGAAATGTGAGACAACTTCTTGCATTTCTTCCACTTTTAGGAACACAGTTCCCAGCACCCTGCCAAAAATAAGATTTTAAGCAGCTGTTCTTAAGAAATCAAGCTCCTTTCAAGTTTCTTCTTCAAGCCAGCACCAAAAATACCTGTTTGATTGTAAGGAAAGACCACAGTAGAAGCAGAGTAGCAGATTTACCCAGCTCACCTCTGATTGGCTCAGCATGACTCCAAGCAGAGACTTTTACTTTCAGTTTGGCTCTGAGCTCACTCACGCCAAACTTGAACTTTGAGAAATCCCCAGAGACAAAGCCCAGCCACAGTACGACAATTAGTCAAGTGTAGGGTTTTCCCATTGTCTGTTTATAACTGACTATAGAGCTTCTTGGGGTTTTTTGTTATTTTTCAAAAAACACTTAAGGCAGGGGGTTTCAGGGATTATTTTTAGATATATGAAGAAAAGTAAATACAAGAAGTAAGAAAATCCATTTTACTTTATATTTGTGAGACATAATCAGTAGGCTTATTGCTGTTAGCTAAGGGGAGATGGTTTCTCAATGCTGGGTGGGAAAGCTGTGATCCAACATCACCATGGGTCAAACCTTATGGTGTGGAAAAGAGCAAAGTGTGGCTGGCTGTAGTTAAATACTCCTGCTTGCACAAGAAAGTGAGGAATTGTCTCTCTAGATGCGCCTGGATGTGTTTGGTCCCTTTAGATGCTTATTCTTTTGCCATTCTGCAACCAAGCCCTAATTTTTGCAATGAAGCTGTGGAAGTGACATATCTGATCCATGATCTGAGCTGGGAGAAGAGCCAAGGTGAGGACTGCAGGATGAGGAAATGACAATCAGAAGATACATGTTTTTCTTTTTTCATTAGGAAAACAGGTAGCATGAACACATAGGTTCATCCACAAAGCCAGGAAATAGTCCATGAAATCATCTAGTCTGGCTGCATGTCCACACTGGAATTTCATTTGGTTAGTCTTGGAGAGAACCCAGCCAGCAATGTGTGTCTGACTAAAATGCTTCTGCTTTTAGTGAAAACATTCACGTCCCCTCCATGCCCCAAAAGGCTCTTCCTTTTGACCTGGTGATCTCAGTGGAGACCTATATTTACCTCGATTTTTTTTCACCATTGTTCATACTCTCACAATGGCTTATTAACAGTGTGGTTATTTCCATATTTTATTTTTCCCAGTTTGCACAGCTACCTCCTCTCCCAACACCAATTTCACCTACTTCCAAGAGCTCCTTTCTTGCAGCTGTTTCCCCTACATCAACAAATCCACACATACCCTGAGTCATCTCATGATCTTCCTTTTACTATGTTATCTGGGCTGATATCCTTCAGATTTGCTCTGCAGAGCTTTCTCAAACTCTTCAGCAGTTTTTACGGGATCTTTCTGCAGTTTCATCAAATTTTCAAATCCTTTAAAAAATAAAGACACCAACGTGTCAGACATCCTTCAGTTCCACTGTTTCAAACACTTTTCTAGCCTAAAATTAATCTACTAATTTCTGCTAATTGCTTTATACATACCCAGAGGTCACATCAAGCTTTGAGTATATAAAAGCTTCCTTACAAGTGATTGTTTTGCTAATAAACACCTGAAAGATGCTTTAAAACAAGTTACCTGTTCCACTTTCCATCATCTACCTGAATTAAAGCTGGATATGGACCATGGACACAGAGAGGATTAAAGAGCTATGCTATTCCTTAGGAAAGCTGAGGCCAGGTACCATGGGCCATGCAGACACTGGTGGACAGGTCTGTCCAGAGATGCTGTGGACCTTTGGCTGCAGGGGAGCTGGGGAAAGCTTTCCCATGACTCTGAGGATGCCAGGTCCCCCAGCAGCTTCACAACTGCAGTCTCATGGAAACCCAAATTCATACCCAGGCAGAATAATGTTGATAAAACTCCTGTATACAGTTACAGAGTGTAGAGATGGACTCATAGAGTAGATGACTCTTTTCAATCAAGAGCATTTCTAAGATGAGCTTGCACACAGTTGGTGTGTAGTGAGAACAGGATTAAGATGTTTTCCTGAGTGAGTTTTGTGGGGTCCAACTGAGTACAAGAGGCTTAGAAATACAACAGCTGACTGTATACATTTTTTTTTTCTGGATTCTATTGTTTAGTAAGAAATAGATACAATGAGTTTGGCTAAAACCTCTCCTCTTAGCCAGAGGTGGGCAACTCAGTGAGACTTCATTCTGATATTAAAGTAAGTGGAATTTTGCTTTTGTGGCTATAACTGATTCAAAATTAAATAGTCCATCCACCAAAGGATGGGTATTGCATAGGAAGCACCAAAGACATACTTTGTCCTCCACAGTGGGCTCCTCGAGTCCCTTGCTTTTCACTGGATCCTTGAAATCTAAGCAACTGCTATTTCTTTCATGTTCCAAAAGCAGTGGTATTTTCTCAGGCTGCACCTTCATGGGGCTAATTTCCATGCCCATGTCACCTCTTACCAATCTACCAATATTTGTGGAGCAGTGGAATTACTGAGACTGCACCCCAGCCCTGGTTCCTTCAATGCCTGAGTTTTAAAAGATCTTATTGGAGGCTAGGGACCTGCCTAGTCAGTTTCCCAGTGGGTGGACAACAGGAAGGGACTGCTGCCTGGGACAGGAGAGGAGAAGAGGATGGAGTTTGAGACTGTAACAAGTCCAGCAGTTGGGTTGTGTTGCCACATAAAACCCAAACACGTGGGCCTGTCTGCAGTACACCAGGGCTTTCCATTGGCTTGGGTGGCCTCCAGATGCCTGCACTTGTCCTGAACAGAAAAAAGGACATTTGCCTCTGGCAAGCTGTGTGTCCCTCCATGGCTGCAAATCATCCAGTGAGCTGGGCTGAGAGACCATCTCAGGATCTTGTGCTTTCCAGTCTGCCCTCCCTCATGTAGGGTTAAGAAGTGCAGATGTATTTTCTATCTCATTTACACCAGGTTCCCATACCAGGTGACACTCAAACCTTCAGGCGCCTCAAAGAGAGCAGTCAGAGCAGTACAGAGTGGAGTATGCCTTCGAGGTGTGAGGTGAGGGTTCTCCTTCATCAGCCAGCTGCAGCTTCATCTGCTTGTTGCCTGCCTAGCTCACTCTTCCTCCGCAGGGCAGGTGACAGGGTGACATGTAGAATGAAAAACACAAATGATGCTCCAGTAACACCCTTGTCTCGTGCAACAAGAGCACACCCACATACACACTGCATCCTCCCAAGCCCTTGCTTGCTGTGCCAGCTGAGTGCTAGCACAGAGCTCAGGGCTGTGGAGAACTGCAAAGGTTTTGCTGCTTTGGTTGACATTTAACTATTAACCAGTTTTGTGGAGACTGAAGGAAAAGGTGTTGCTTGTGGGAGGTGATGTGTGGAAAGGAGAAAGAGTAGGAGTAGCAGGTGTCATGCAGTAAGAGCTGTCTGAGAGTGTTTTCCCATTTTGACCTTGGCTGTATAAGGACAGAGCCCTTCTGGGTCCCTCGCAGCCACATGAGACTGCAGGCACCCATGTTTGGTTAAGCCTGGGAGCTAAGTATTCCTAGGCATGGCTAGCAGGAGGTTGCCTGGCAGTAGAGGCACTGGATAACTGCATGACTGGGCTTAAAATCCCTTCCAAATGTGAGAGCACAGGCAGGGAGTGGGATGAAAACCTCTGTTTCCGTTCATGCTGGTGGCTGAAACATCCCACACAAGCTGACACATGGCATAATTTGAAGCTGATCTCCAAACAAACCTGCAGCCATCTCACCCCAATGAGATGAGGCTTATCTGGCTCTCCTAGCTTCAGTGAGCACCAAAAACTCCCTGCCAGGGGATGGACACTGCTTCAGGCACACCTGAGCAAGGGGAGGATGAGTGTTACATGTCTCAGCTCAGTCTTGGGGCTTTTCACAGGACTGGGATGGCCCTGGAACCCATGATCTTTCCTGATCTCAAAGGTGCCCACTGTCACTGTCACAAGTGAGCTGCACAAGGACATGCCACATGTCCAAAGACACTGTCTTTGCATTGCAATAACAACAGGATTCAACTCTCATCTGCTTTTCACTAGCCCATAAATCTCAGTATTCCTCCCTGGGAGAATGCTGAGGAGGATGACAAAGTGAGCTTCCTCTGGGCATGCAGGAAATCATGTGGGACTAGAAGTAATGTGGAAAACGAAAACACCGAACTTTCCTAAGCCTGAAACATTTAGTGTGGCTTTGCTTGGGCTTTAGCTTGGAGTCCCACCTAGATCAGCTTGGGGCACTGGGGTGTGTCCGTGCAGATTAGCAATATCCTTCCATGGCTGGAAGTGGAGAAAGGTGCTAAAGAGACCAGAGCTGCACTGCTGGCACGTCTGGGCCCTGCCCATACCCTGGGCTCAGGGCAGAGTGTGCTCTTTCATAGTGTCCTCACCTGATGGCTGGGGAGATGTCACACACGGACCATGGCAATACTGGCATGGGCCTGGTTCTGTGGTGACCTGGCATGGGGCAGTCCACATTTTTGTTGTCCAAGGCTATCACCCTGCCAAGCAAAGGAGATCTTATCCAAACTGCCTGCTGGGGATGCCCAGCTTCTGCCAGTTTCCAGATCGTGCCAAGATGCTGCTGGCAAGGGCAGGCTGGTCTGGGCAGAGCTGTGCTGGGAACACCTGAAAAATTTCTGAGAGGGACAATCCTGTGCCAGTGATGGGGAAAGTTCTTGACAGCACCTTGTTTGCTAGCAGAGCAGGTGCCTTGGCAAGCCCCAGGAGACCTCTGGGGCTGCCTGACACTGCCAAGCATGGAAGGGTCCTGGATGGAGGCTCTGGAGTGCCCATGGTGCCAGTGGTCTGCATGTCTGGCACACTGCCGGCTGTGCTGCCCACCCTGCAGCAGCAACACAGGCGAAATGGCAGGCATGAGTGTCAGCCTCGGGCCACCCACAGCATGTTTCCTTTCCAGCAGCAGACAGGATGTTAGCTGTCACGGATGCTAATGAGCCCACAATGTGATGCTCCTAATTTTCATCAGCACATCTTTCGGTTTGAGACTCTCTCTTCTCACACCCAGCTTTTAACAGGGTCACAGCACTGAAGCCCCCATCCCTCTCAGGTCTTCTCTAGGTGCAACTTTTTTTTTTTTAATGAAGAATCCTGTATTCTACAAGCATCCCATGAGCACCACAGGCCATTTCTGGAGTTTGTCCAAATGCCTGCAGTGCTGATGGACTCAGATAAATCCTAGGCAACATTGCACATGCTGCTGCACGTTCCTTGAGGCACATAGATGGGAATAGCTGTGTGTATGCAGAAAGGTCATGAAAACCTTTTCTGGCTTGCCTCAGAGTTTCATTTAGAAGTAAAATGAAATTATTAGCTGTTTAGAGATGAGCTGGTTATGACTGAGGCTTGGATACATAATAAAAGTTTTACTGTTTTAAACAAGATGTGTTGGTGGAAGTAAAGATTCTGCCCTGCATGGAATAGCTGTTCAGGTCAGCATCTGCTGCTCAGCAGCTGGATGTGACTTGTCATGAGCACTCTGCTCCCACCTGTCTGCAGGTGAAACAGAGCAAGTGAGTGCTCCCAGGTCTTCTCCAGTGGGAAATCTCCAGCTTACTTCAAACCCCATCATGCAGCATTGTAATACAGAAGTAGCAGAATTGGTACAAGAGCACCCACCAGCTCTTGCTGCTGTTTATAACTTCAAGGTAGGGAATGGTGTTACATGGCAACAGGGCAGTAACACCTGAATACCCTCCAGCCATTTTAAAGCTGCATGGATGCCTTGATGGTCCACTACACCATGGACATCCCTTGTCACACAGCTGCATGGACTCTGCAGGCATCCTGCTGCAGGCTGATCCCTGTGTGGGACACATTCCCAATTCACCCCATTGACTCATCTGATCAGAGCCCACAGGGACTGATCGTGGAGTCACAGATATGTTTGTGGCAACATCAACCAGTCTCAGGGCAATATTGTTCAAAATATATTTTCTTTCCATGTTTTTGGAGTTTATTGATTATGTTTGGGTTGCAGCTTCCATGAAACTGTAATTTATCAAAAGCACAATGAGGAATCACACAGGCCAAGTTTCTAAAGCCCACATTAAAGTTAGATCATAGGTAGAATGAAAGTTCTAAGGTCTCTACCAACCACAATGACATATTTTTCCCACTGAGAAGCTTTTTAGTTTGGGTGATATTTTCAGCATTGCTTTTTTTCAACACAAAAGTAACTTTTCCAAAGAAAGAAGACACCTTCTATAATAATGTCAACCAGCCTCTGAGTTTCTCATCAGAACAATTTCTATGAATTGTTTTGAACCAACCCACACAAGCTGGATACATTATTCTGTGTTTATTAATGGATCTGTGTTCATAAAACTCTTTCTCAAGGAAATTGCTCTTAACTTACTTATTACTTGTATTGTAAAAAGAGGGGTATCTTGTATAGATCAGAGTCCTTTTATGCTAAGAGTTAATAAACAGACAAGTCTTACCCTGAAAAAGTCTCATCTTTTGGGTTTGCTTCAGGTCTCTGCAGTTCCTGATTGCCTTATAATTAAACCTCCAAATTAATCAGCCCCATAACTCTATTGAGTTCTTAATGGCTCCTTTCTTCACCATATCTTTATCTTTATGAGGAAAGGCAGCATTATTAACCCTGTGTCACAGGTGGGGACTTGTGGTGCAGAGGTGAAATGTCCTGCTGCAGGTTGTCTGAACCAGAGCAGGGGTGGATGCCCACTCTTCCCCTGAAAAGCAGCACCCTGCCTGCTATGCTTCCATTCAGTTGCTGCTGTGGTAGTATTACATTTTTGTTCTTTAATTTCCCATCAGACAGCCTGTGAAAGAGAACTCACAGTACTATCATCAGCTGGTTACTCAAGGGAGCTAAAACATTTAGCTAGTACAAGCACACAAAGGGTGGAAAATGGAAGACAGTAGAAGCAAATGAAGAGAAAAAGTGATGGGCAGGAGCAGTATGGCTGCCAAGAAGTCGTAGGAGGATATGGAAAGGAAATTGAAGCTTCAAGCTGACCCACAAAACTCCGTGGTGTTACCAGCAACCTCACTGATTTCACCTTCAGAGATTGTGTTTTGCAGTAACCTTCACTTGACTCATTGACACCTGCCCACTTCAGTCCTGTGGCCAGCCAGAAACCCTCCTACCTCCCTTAACCACAGCCTTCCACACAAGGGTCTCTGCTGTCAGCCCTCAGGCTCAGCAGGACTCACACCCTCTGCATCTCTGCTCCCTCTGCATCTCTGCAGACACTTTCCTGGCCTTTCTCAGCTCGGTAGGGCAAGAATAAAAAGGCAGATAAATGTGGTTGCATGATGACAGGAATCAGATCTTCAGTTTTGGGATGGGATCCAGCATCTCTGTAGGAGAGCTCAGTACATGCTGTGCCTCCCTGCTCAGGCCTGGCTGCCTGGGCAGGAGAAGGAGCCAGGGTAACACAGAAAAGACCACACAGAGCCCAATCTCCCCCATCTCTTGTTCTTTCAGTGTGAAGAACCCCCCAAACTGATGTTTCCCTCCACAAGGAAATGCAGTGCTTGTTTCATTATCAGGTTGGATATCAAGAGAGTGATTACTTAGATAGCTTTCCTAAATGTCACACTAAGGGCTGCAATCAGACTTGCTTCACTCCCTGAAACCCAGCTGAGTGTTGTCGTCAGTACACTGCTCCTCTCAGCTCCTGCAATTGCATCTGCAGTCACAGCAAGAGTTGGTCTGCGTCCACTGACTTCTCCAAAATGGTATCAGTGAAAAATTCAATGAAAAACCTGTGGGGTAGGAATCCTGTCCCCATGAATATTTGAAGAGGATACACCTTGTTCAATGTCTTCCCTGCCAGGAGTGAGCAATGGAGTTAGCACCTAATGAGCAACATGCAAACTCAGCTGCAGAGGGACAGAAGATGCCTGGCACAAAAATAAACATCAATTGTCAGAAAATGTCCACTAGACAACATTCTAAGGAATAAGTTTTTTCAGGGTCTCAGTTTGCCGTGGAGGGTCTGTGCTTCAAAGCAAAAGGTTTGCCCTACTTACTTCCTGCTGTTTGTCATTGGTAGTTTTCCAACGTAAATCCAAAGGATTTCTGATTGGCCTGTTGGTTAATAACCAGAAAGTAAGCACAGGATTATGCCTATGTTACCTTTTTCTAATGCTACTGATAATTGCTCAATAGATTGAGAAACCAGATGCTTCAGTGACTTTTATCTCACAAGCCAACTCTTCACGCAATGTCTTCAAACCTGTATTAGTTGTATACAATATTACCTGTAAGCTACTGCAACAAGGAATTGGTTTGAGAGCTGGAAGGAACCACTTTCTAGACAATTGAATGCAGGATGAATAAATTCATCATTTTTCAGAATACTACTTATGGTTCAGTCCCAACAATCACCTGCATTAACCCAGTCTGGTTGTCTGTGAATTTCTGTAGGGGAAAGGCAAAATCACATTTATACAGAAAACAGTCAGGAGTGGATGGTTCACAGTTTGGCAACCAACTCACAAAGGCTATCGCTGCCATGTGAAATTCATCCTCAGTGTATAGTGGCTGTGCAGGATATGTTCCAGTAAGTGCTCCATGGTGCTGGTGTAGCTTACTGCACAGAAAAAAAATCAGGGGATATTTAATCTGTGACTGCTCTTCATCCTGAAAGGTGACAGCTTTATGAACGTGGGTTACTTGTAACTATTCTACCTTCCTGCTAAGAAGTGCAATAGAGTTTTTTTATGCTTCTATAGGTGCAGAGGCTTTTGGCTATATCTGCAGACAGCAAGTCTGCAGGAGTATTGCCCAAGAGAGCAGCATTTTTTGGAACACACATGACATTATTCACTGAAAGGCTGATTAGGTTGTGCTGATTGCAGACACTCAAAAATCAGTTTCCATAGGGCTTTGTGAGCCTTCTCCATTGCTTCATGTCACGGTAAAACCACCACTGGCTTGGTCACGAGGCTGTGAGGTCTCGGGGAGGGACTCTGTGTGCAGCACAAAGGAAGCTGGGTCTGACCTGACTTTCACAACAGCCTCTTCTGCACCTCAGAGGTTTTGTGCATTCATTGACTCCAATGCATTCAGTAGAAACAATACTTCTTTTTTAAGATGAGCTGATTCAAAGCCTTGATGGCCATTCGTGCTGCGAGGAAGGTGCCACTGGAGAAGCTGGGGCTCATCCAGGCTACTGGGATTAGCACAGCTCGTGGGATAGGCTAAGCAGCAGCCACCCACAGGAGCAGAGTGTGAAAAACGTCACAGGTCTCCTGCCCACACTGCCTGGAGAGTGATGTGTAGGCAAGGCTCGGGGCAAAGGGAGACACCAGCTACTGCAGAGCAGCTGCTTGGAGCAGCAAAATTAGGTGCTGGCACAAGCAGCAAATTAGCTGATGGCACCAGCAACAATATGGATTAGACCACTGAGAAAGCTCTGCAGGAGCTCTTGGTAAATGCTGCCTCCTGCAGAAATGGGAGAGATGGCCCATACTGAGCATGAAGTGGGGATGAGGCACTAGGCCCACTTTCTCATCAAGCACGGTCTGTTCTCATGGACAGAGGTCCCAAAACCAAAGCCCCAGGCTGAAGAAGGGAGGAACTCAGGGCTGGACAAGAGGCACAACTGCCCCTCCAGCTGATCACCCCCATCACCAGCTAACACACAGGGATGCTGCTGTCTCCTTCCTATAGTGACATCAACAGTCCCTTTTTCCTGCAGACGTCTGGAGTTTGTAGCTATTGTGGGGAGGAGGGTGGGGTTGGGTTTGTGATAATATTTTTCACTTGTAACACCTCCCAAATTATGGCATCAATGAAAACAGAGCAGTTAGTCCTAGGCACTTGTTCAGTATTTGAGTTCCTCCTGTCCTCCTAGGCTGTAGGATGATTCTGGGCTCTGAGATGGAGCCGTATGGCAAGCCAGGAGGTGTCACACAGAGCCGCTTCACAGACTTCAATCAGGAATGTTTCCAGCAAAAAAAAAGTGTTAAACTCAGCCGTTCTCACAGTCTGACAGCTCCTGATGTTCATGTCAAGAAATGAATGCAGAAAAAAATGCTCTCTCTGAAGAGAGACTTAACTGACAAATAATTAATAAGTGGTCATATAGCCCAACTTGCCCCATTCCCCATGCAAGGGGTGCTCAAGGCCTCAGACTTTTATAAGCTGAAGACCCGAGATATTACTGCCATTTCTGCCTTTCCCCTGAAAGATTTTTTTGTAACAGATAAGGAGCCTACTTGCAACACCACCGTGCCCTGTTTGACTAACTGCACTGGGTTTATTAGAGGGGAAATCAGGGCATTGCAGTGAAATAGCTGCAGTTCAAATAACAGTGATCTGCTTTTTGGAAATAGTTTAATAAAGGAAGGGGGCACTGCCACTAATATCAGCAGGTATTTCCCATTGGTTTGTCTAGGTAAGCCATGACCTATAGCAAAATAAGGCAGCAAATGCTATCACAGCCAACTCTTCTGCCCATTTTGGAGGCTTTGCTATCCAAAAGAAAGAAAAGCAACAGGAAAACAATCAGAATGCACCACAGGGGAAACTCTTAATGGAGGCTTCTCAACAGCACTAGCAGAAACTAATATGAACAAGGAGCCAGCACTGGTAGCCCTTGGCATGGGGTAGGAGAGATGGCGAGAAGAGGCTCATCTGCTGCTAGGCTCACACAGGCCTGGTGAGAGGGTGAGAAGAGCAGCTGGGTGCAACACCATGAAGTGCAGTTCCCACCACCTCTCCTGTCCATCCTGTCTACACCAGCAGCCCCCACTGCACCCATGACTCTGCCAGCTAAGCCACCCCAGGCACCACATGTACACTCCCACACCTGGGACTAGCCTGGGGTCCTCTAGTGCAGGACACTGACAGCAGTGCCACATGACATGTGCACAGGCTAGCCAAGGTGTATCGCCTTGCTCCTGGCCATCAAACATCTGTGCAGCCACTCGATGTACGTACCTGGCTGAAGGCAACCATGGCTTGCTCAAACCTTTGCTGAATAAGAGTGATGGTGCTGAACACCGGCGGGAAGGAACAGTCTTGAGGGGCTGAAAACAAGAATAAGTTTGTTATCCGTTTCCATCCTCCAGCAAAGCTCCCACAAAGGTGAGGGATTTGAGCATGTATGGGAGTCATTGCTACAAATGACTCCCATGTTTGGGAGCAGAATAAAATGTGTTTGTGCTCCTAACTCCTGGATGCTGCCAATTTCCCCCTCAAGTTTCAAGGCTCCAAGCCCCACAGTGGTCAGCACAACAGCTGCTGTCACACAGGGCCAGCTGGGGTCAGCAGCACTGGTCAAGGCTGGTGCAGAGCCACAGCACTGTAGGCAAAGCCCTGGGGCCACCATCCAAGGCACCCTGGCAAGTGTCTGCTCAACTTGGGGCAACCACCAGTGTCTGCACAGGTGCTGCTCATCCCAAGCTCCTTTTACGGGCAGTGGGGAGACATGGACACCTGCAGGGCACCATTCTTCCCTCCCCACTTCTGCAGCTGGCTTTGGAGAGCAGGAGCCATGTCCTTTCCCAGAAGTGCCTACTTCTCTGTGCTGACTGTAAAAGGCCCCTGGAGCAACAGGGTTAGATATAGACCTCCACATGCTGTAATGCAGAGTGAGAGGAGGCTGTTCTTGGTGAGCATACAGAGGCAACCAAGCTGGTTTCAATTAGAGGTGGGTAAGCTGCTTCCTCCAAATTCACAGGGAACTTCCCTGCCTCTTGAAGATCTAAAATCTGTGCAATCTGTGCTTTGGGACAGCAGGTTCTGTGTGGCTGCACGCCATCTGAACACAAGCAATGAGTGCTAAGGAACGAGGCTATTTTAGGAACAAGTGACACAACAGAGGAGTATCAGAGGCAAGAAATGGCTCCTTGTTGCCAAGTGTTGACATGAGGCCAATAAAGGGCAGGTTACCGCCCTTTGGGAGGATGCCTGTCTTATTAAAGTTGTATTTACAGTAATTTTTTGAGATACTTGAAAAGCAGGGTGATATATTTACTGAGAACTTTCTGAACATTTGGCCTCATTAACTGAGTGGAAAAAGAATTATTAAAAACACCATCTGCTTTTTATTGAACTTTGTTACAAATTATCAGAATTTCATTAGATTTAATCTATAACTCTTGATTTTTACTCCTGAAAGTATGTTAGCAGCATACCACCCCATGCAGTTTACAAATGGCAAACAAACCCTGCTGGTGGTGTCTGCAGACCTTCTCCACCAAGATCTCACCAAGTCAGTGCAAATCAACCCAGCACAAAGGGCAGACACTTGCACTACATGGAGCAGAGCTGGAGGCACTGTGTGCTCCCTGAAGGTGTCTGACACCAAGCCCTGAGAAGGGTGGTGGGGAATCAAGTTGGCTGAGACCACCCCATGATGCCATGGCCCATGTAATCCAAAGTAAATGCAGTTTCCCAAAGGACACGGGTGATGTTCCCCATTATTTTCAGCAGAAAAAAAAAGTAAAGCAGCAGCAGCAGAAGTCACCTTGCTCCAGCTGCAGGTAAAACATGCATGGTCATGAAGCTGCAGCAGCTCTGCAGTGGGATACTAGCAAACCACCTTCTGCTAAGAACAGTGAAAGGCAGGAATTACTTTGTATATTTACTCCTGGTTTATACCACGACACTGGTATATTTAATCCAGTGGCCTCTCTGTGTGTGGGACCTTGTGTGACAGGAGTAGGTGACACTGCTTCATGCAAAGCAGCTCATTTCTGAAGGGAATGTTTGTTCCTGTGCCTGTACTATCATTGCCCTTTTTGCCGCCTACCTCTGACAAATACCTAAATATATGTAATCTGAAGTCAAAGAAATGAACACTGAAATTGCTAATTATATACATGTGTCTGTTATCATAGCAGAAGGTCTTTTCTAAGTATTGACTCATTACCAGAAATTCTTCTGCATTCTGCTGCTCAACAAAAGGTCAGTACATGATAAAGCCTGTGTTGCCCTCACAGCAGTCACTGTAGAGCTCACAGATTTAAATGTGTTTTGGGGAAAGGTTATTCTTCTAAGATCATCCTAAGATGCTGTAAGATGTTGTTTTCATGCTTGAGCCCACTGGGACTCTTGCTGGGGATAGTCCCCTAGCTCCAGTTTAAAATACATGAAAGGCATGATTTATCCATCACTGGTTTTGCAGTATCAGGATAAAACACCAGCCTAGGGATAGTGCAATGGAAATAGCTGCACCCTGCAAAGGAAGTGAGACTGTCCCCTGACCCAGGCAGAGGCCCATTTTCTCCCCAGCTTTTTTCCTTGTATCCTGAGCTCTGACCACACCACTTTACAACACTGTCAGTGCTGTCTGTCATCCCACCTCTATTTAAACCCACAAGGACTGCTCAGTGCAGACTCCCAGACAAGATACACTTGGGAGTTTCTTAATCTGGTGCAACAGCCAAGAGGTTGGCCAGGGCTCTTTTTTGAACCCACCTGGGACCAGCCAGAGGCACAGTCTCTGCAGAGCAGACCAGGAATGCTCAGGGAAATGCAGCCCTCCTGGCATCTGCCCAGGGTGGACATGGTGGTTACAGCTGGTGGCAGCAGGATGCTCAGGGTGTCTGGATCAATGTGTCACCAGGACAGCAAGGAAAGAGCACTGCACGGTGGGGAAGAAGAGTTTTGTTCCTCTCACCAAATCAGTGTAAAGCAAATTATTTCTGTTACTGTTATTCCTGTTGTTCTGGAGTTGCCACAATTTCATCTACCAAATGCACATAGCAAAGATTAAATAGGCTGTATATTCGAAGTGATATATTTGCACACATGCCCATTTTGACACAAGTGAAAATATCGGGCCTCATGTTCCTTCCCTCACTCCAAATACAAGGGACTTATTATTTGATTTATTGAACAAGATAATGTCATGTCACAAAGAAAAACTTTATTCCCTAGTGTTGCTGCTATTTTGGTGGAAAAAAACCAACACATGATTTTTACTGAAAGACTGCAGCAGGTGCAGAGAGGACAAATTAACTTCGCCCTGTGTTCCAAGACCTGGGAGAATTTGAATACAGTTATGTCAGTATTCACTATCAGTTACATCATACTTTCTCTCTTCAGGGGTTTTCCTCCACTTAACAGAAATCTTTTTTTACTTCATGGAGGATATCACAGTTTCTGCCACAAGTTTAACTCCAGCCCTTCTTACTCCAGCCTGTGACCTGCTTTCATTCCAAGGCACAGATAATGCAAGGATAGCATCTGCAGATGGCAGAATTTCAGGAGCACTCACTGGGAGCCATTGGCTCCAGGAAATCACCTACATGCACCAAGAAAGGGCTTCACCCCAGGCAAGGACTCCACGCCAGGCACCAAGGCACAAGGAGAGCTGCCTGAAGACTCAACCATAAGCAGAAAAACAGGAGGGAAAGTGCTCTCAGTGCTCTGCATGTTGTGGTGGGATATAAGTTACTGAGGGTGCTGAACAATGCTGGCACCAAATTATTTCCTTTTTGAAACTGGCACAAAAATCAAATATCTTTTATTATCTCAACGCTCTCCACCAAAAACCCTGAAAATCCAGAGCTCAGTCATTCTTCCTCAGATGAGCTAACCACATTCTACTGGTTTATAGGTGCAAATAAATTGCTTGTCTTTACTCATTTAGAAAACCTTCAAAGTGTGTATAGAGGGACATGATTTTGCCATCTGAAGAGATTTCTGGGCAGCCAGATTCTTCAGCAAGTAATAAGTGGCACTAGCTGAAAACCAATTCCATTTCTAAAACCTTGGACTTCTGTTTCATCATGACTTTCAGAAATGCCCCCGCATCTACTAACATATTTCTACAGTCCTTAAGGAAAAACCAAAGGCCTCTTTACTCCCTTCAACCACACCAGGTGAGGGTCCTTGTGAAAACAGCAAACTCATGTCCTTTCTTCTGCTCCTGAAAGAATCCACCACTGGCAGAAACACAGCTCACATTAAGAGGTCACCTAAACCAAAGCCCATAAGACATCAGAAGCAGAAGAAGAGAGGAGAGCCCAGAGGATTTCTAGAATATGTGGTGGCAGATAAACCTGCCTTTCCTTGACCAGGTTTTCCCAGGGACTTTCCTGTCATGCACATGCACAGGAGGCTGGGGCAGGGGCAGTTGTGACCACCCCCAGCACATGAGGCTGCCAGAAAGGGGAGGAGAAGGGGCTCCTGAAATCAATGAGTCCTTTAGATGAGCTTTTGCCTGGACCTCTTCCCAGTTTTGTCTCTCACCTGAGGTCACTAGCAAGGAGGTAACAAGAGGTGTAGGGGTGCCATCCAGACACTCTAGAAGGCAGTGCTGCACTGCCAAACCAAACCACTTGCATATGCTGCTGGTTTCATGGCTCAGGCTGTGCTTGTGGTTAGTGCTGCCCATCCTGAGGCAGGGCTCTGCTCCCACTGAGAACATCCCAGGACAGTGCTGCCTCGAAGAGGGCAAGGGTTGAGCATGGCAGTGCTAGTGGGCATGGACCAACGTTCAAGGTTGGCTTTTTAACAGTTTATGTGTGATATTATAATTTATACTGATTTTAGATAATTATGCTGCAGTGCCAGGGAGCACTCCCACGTGCTTCTTGATCTATTGTCTGCAGATAAACCCTGACTGGTGTATGTCCTGGCCATTTCTGCAGCCAGTCACACTAGCTGACATTTCAGATAGGAAGCCCTCTGTGAGTATTTCTCAGTGGCACACGGATATGTGGCACTGTCTGGTTCCTTTGTCCTTCATGGACCAGGACACCTCTGTATCCCCTGGGATCTGGTGGGTGCTCTGCTGCCTCACTGCCCCCAGCAGTACCCATGAGAGCTGCCCTTCAGATGTTCCCTTAGGAATTGGTTTGGCTCAGTCAAGCAGACTGGGAAGGAACTTACAAATACATGCAAGAGGAAGATTTCTGGTCTTGGTTGTATCAGTGTGGGCAGAATGGTCCCTCTGAAATAAGCAGCAGCACCCAATTTAAACTAGCCATCCCAAGGTGTGGGTCCAGGCTTATAGAAAATAAACCAGACTGAAATTTGCCTTGATGTAGTCTACAGTAAAACTCTTTTCCAAAGCTATTTTGTGCCACTATCATCACTCAAGTCAGTGCAGTTACTCTGGACTTCTAACAACACAGCAATAAACAGATTTTTATCTAAATAGGTTTAAAAGCTGACAGCCTGGTTATGGGGACTGATGAGATTTCCTTTATTGACTGTGCAATCAGTGTGATTTAGAGTCTCCACAGGGGCCTTGCTGAAGGCTCTCCAATACCCAGCTGTGCAACCCCCTCCAGGTTCTGCTGGGCACTGCAGCTGGAGGGACCTTGATCCTCCCCCTCATCTTCCCAACCTCCTGATCCTGCCTTCCTGGTGTCCTGACCTCTCACGGGGCCAGTTATTTGTCTGGCATCACACCCCTGCTTTCCAAGGTAATAAATTACTGTGGGAAGCAGCTTTGCACTGGACCTCATTAACCGCAAACACTGTCGTCCCTTTTCCTGCCACACCATGCAAGCCAGACATCCATGACTATCGGCAGCAGATACACATTTCTCGAGCTCCCAGGAGGACCCACAGGTCTGCGGCAGATGGTGCACTGGACTGATGGATGCACAGGGCTGGGGAGGCTAGTCACCCTCCTTGCCTCTTGGGATCATGTCCCAGCACAGCTCCTTGTGACTCGCCATTCCCGTGCCACTGCAAGGGATTTGTGGACATTGTAAATGCTGAACGAAGTGGGAGGTAAAGTGTACAGCTTTATTTGGTACTGTCTTGTTCCATTGCCCATTTTCAGAGACTGCTGGTACTCTAAAAAAGCATCAGGCTCAGTTAAAATAGATCAACAAAACTAGGAGAGAAGCGTCACAGTGTAGTAAGATGGATCCACCCCTGTACTATGAATGCAAGCACTGGGGATGTCTTCTGTCTAAAGAAAGTAGCAATTTTTTTCAATGTATACTGAAAGGTTACTTTTAAACAAAGTTACATAAAAATTGCATGGGGGTGCCAGCATCCCAACATTCTCTGCTAAATAATCACCTATTCTTTTCTTTTTATATCTTCTCTACTTTCTCACCAGAAACAGAAAAATAAAGAGCAGTTAAAAAGAAAGAAATGGGAAGAAGAGAGAGAAATACATGCATATCTGAAATTTTCGGGTTTTTTTTACAATGTTGCTACAGACAACTTTGAAGAAAATGTAACTATTAGTTGGTCCTCTTTTTCCCTCTTAACTCCTTTTGGTTTTGGTTTGTTTTTTAAACGTAAACTCTCTCTTACTGGAAAATAGTCCATTTCTGCTAGCAGCCCTCGTTTTGAAGAGCAGGAGGAACAATGGAAAACCAGATCCGTTGTCACGTAAAATACTCTTCCAGGCTTTATATCTGGAAGCATTGAAGCTACCACTTATGACCCATGCATCTCTGTGTAAGGGGACCATGCAGAGAGCCCCTCATTTTTTGCAGGAAAGTCTATTTGTCTGAGTTGACAATGTCATAAAGAAATGTCACGTTTCCGTGCAGAGACTCAGTCCTCGGCAATTTTCTTTTTGTTTCCCAGCCAGCACCTCGCTCCTGTCTGAGGTCAGACTAAATGATGTAACGCTCCCTTCTGGCCTCCCAATCGATGGGCTGGTGGCCGGGGCTCCTCTCCCTGCTGACAGGAGTGTTCGCTGCAGCTGAGACCTCCCCGGGGACCAGGCTTTGGTGCTGGGCTCACACCAGGACACTGCCAGGTGCTAAGGGACAGAGTTCACAGCATGCACTAACGTCAAACGTGTTTCTTGCAATGATGTTAAACCTCTCCACAACAACAACAAAATCTTAAACTCTTCCCCTCACATAAATATAGCCAAGAAACCTTCCACTTTTATTTTAACCAAGGTCCATTTACTCGTGGCTGAGGGTTCTGTTTGTTCTGTTTTTCAAGACTCTGCTGCCCTAACACGGTGCCAGAGCAGTTTGACAGTTCAGTGATAACATCAAGCAGTCTCTTTAAATTCCATCTCTGGCAAGAAGTGAGGGACTGCACGTCGACCTGGCCCCTGCCCATCTGATCCTGACTCCACCCGGCTCCCGTGGTCCCTGTGTCGGGATAAGGAGAGCTCTGCCGTGCCGGGCTGGGCCACGAACCCGCGGAGCCCAGCAGCCCATGACTGGCCCGGTGCCCTGGGAGCGCATCTCCAGAGCTGTGCGCGGCAAGTCCTGGGGTTTGCCACCAGACTCAGCACCAGGCTCAGACTCCCGGCAGATCCCTACACCCGAGCCACCCTGGGCAGCAGCAGCCGCATCCCCTCTAACACCCTGCAAGGGGTTGCCCCGCGCTCCCACGCGGCCCTGCGCCGCGCCGCTCCCGCCCCGCCGCGCCCCTCACTCACCGCCTCGGGCGCGGGGAATCCTCTGCCGCCTGCCCGCGGCCCCGGCATCGCGCAGGGAGGCGGCCGGGGGAGCGCCGGGCCCGGGTCCGGGTCCGGGTCCGGGTGCGGGTCCGGGTGCGGGTCTGGGTGCGGATCCGGGTCCGGGTGCGGGTCCGGGTGCGGGTCTGGGTGCGGGTCCGCCGCGGGAGCCGAGCCGGAGCGAGTGAGCGGAGGGAGACCCCAGCGCCGGCCGCCCCCGGCCCTCCCCGCCGAGGGAGGAGCTGCTCCCTCCCGCAGCAAACCCCGGGGGTCCGCAGGGATGCCGAGCGGGCCGCGGGCAGGGCTTGCAAACGGGAGGCAAAAATCAATAGACATAGGGAGAAATGAACTGAAAAGTGAAAAGTGACTTACAAAGAGAAAACCCTTCACGGGATTTTCACAGCCAGCCCTTCACAGCCAAGCTCTCCCTGCCAGGATTATTGCTGAGGCAGCGTGGCAGGTATGAATGTAACACCGCAGGGTGTCACAAATAACCAGCACCAGGGCCGGGCAACCTGCAGCCCAAATTTGCTCCCATAAGGCAGGAAGGAATGAGGGATGGGACCAAGTGGCATAAGGGATAGGGGTCTGTGTCACCAGTGGCCTGGATGCAAAGACTCTGTAATGCACTCGTCATCCATACAAATGTCCACTTAGGTCTGGAAAACATATTCTCAGCATCCTCCTGGGCACAGGTTTGGGGAATCACCCTTTTAATTCTGGTAAGAATTGCACAGAGCTCCTAAGCAACTGGGACTACACAACACTCTCAATCTTCTTATTGAAATCTAAGTGACCCAAGCACTGGGAAGCCTTATCAGTTCAAAGTGGATTATTTCTTCTACAGGCTTGCCTGTGCTTAACCATCACATTTTACAAGTGACCTGCTCTCTCTGAGTTGTGTGGCTTGGCAGCTAGAGATAAAGTTGAAGGATTAGTTTCAAGTAATGATGAATTGTCTCCAGATGGGACACTTGCTCTTGCAGTCTGAATTATGGCATTTTCATTAGGAAAAAAAGCATAGGAACTGCTCTTTCCCATGAGAAGGACAAATGTCCTGTCAAATGTGGGCTGGTTAATGAGAGCTCTGGTTTGTCCTTGAGGAGGGGGAGGGATGAATTTTCATGCTTCTGAAGGTCCACAAGGCATCCCTTAGGGGGAAAAAAAGCAAACAAAACAGCAAAATGTAGCACCTTTCAAAATCACTCAGACCCTTGAAAGGACAGGTAGATACAGACACCCACATAAGTTGCCTTGAATGAAAGCAGCTGCTGCCAATCAGCCACCTGGCTCTCCCAGCACTTTCCCCCCTTGACTGGCTCTGTGTGATCCAGGGATTTCTGGAGGGCTTTTTGGTTTGTTTGGGTTTTCTCCTCTTGTATTTTTTCAGCTTTATTACTGAGCACATCCCTTGTATAAAATATTAACAAAACTTGGTTCCAAGCTGCTGGGTTCTCACTGTGACATCCTCTGGCAGTCTGCAAAAAACCAACAGGGAAGTTACATGAGATTTGGCATCATCACTGCAACTATTGTGAAGGCTCAGTTCAGCCCTCCAGGACATGAATGCATGCCAGCTTTTCAGGAAGTTGCAATATGTTCCTGGACAGCACGATCAGTAGTGATTGATTTCTAAATTTACAAGCGTGTTTATTATTTTACATTAGCTCAAACTGGACAGATAAGAGACCTCCAGAGAAGTGAGACAGACTGTTGCTTTGCTGTTTAAATCAGAAACATTTTATGTATTGCTGCAAAGGGAAGAAATTTCTCCTAAGCTCACAACATCTTGGCCAGGACCTTTCTGCATGTAAAATACTGGATAATTTAAAGGCAACAACTGAAGATTACAGTGAGAGAAATCAGAATTGCAAACATGGTCATCTTACTTCTTAGAATTCATATTTCTTTTGATGCTTATGCTAAAAAAAGAAACCGTTTTGATCTGCACAAAGCCTCATATGTTTTAGCAGTGTAAGGTTAACTGGGATGCCTAATTAAAACAAGCAGTCACCAGTTAAGATAATAAAAAAATGCTATTTGAAATTCATAGGAGACTGAGAAGTTAAAGAGACATCCAAGAGCTTAGCAGGTTTTCATTTGCAGATACTTAAGGGAAAAAAAGGTGAAGACGCACTTTGGAACACAGCCCAGTAAAATCAGAGAGGAGCCTGCGAGCTCCTGTGACTCTTCATTACCAAAGTGCCTGCTGCTCCCCAGCCCGATTGCTTTTGCACTCCATCTGCCACGTCTTGTACATACTAAGACCCAGGCTCTGCTGCCATCACTTGTGCTGACAGGTCCCCTCAGGTGTCCCCAACAGCACTGCTCGGACCACCTGAACAGTGCAGGACCTGTGCCAGCCCTCAGGTTTTCCTTGCAACTGGGACAGCATTTCATTGACATTCACTCAACACTGCTTGCTCTCACTCCCTGGAAGTTCTATGCAATACAGCATTATTTTTTTATTATTATTATTATTTTTTAAAATTCATGTAAATTCTCCAACCTGGAGTTTCTCTCACATTTATTTGCACCATCTGAAGCTGACTCGGTCTTCTTTGTCTGATGGTACTAAGTGAATTAGCTCCGAGGAGAACATATATATGTTCTGGTATATGAGCATCTGTACCCCTGTGAGCTTGTATGTGCACAGCAGTGTGGTGGGTTAACCTTTGCTGGCTGCCAGAAGCCCACCCAGATGCTTTCTCATTTTCCCTCCTGAAAAGGACAGGGGGACAAAAGCAGATTTAAAAGAAAACTTTGTGAGTCTTCCTAATCAATCCTTGGCTCTCCAGCTGATGGATCATGGATGGGAACCAGGGAGCCTTGGGTGATGCATATTGCCAATGGAGCACCACTGTGGCAGCCACAGGCACCTCCTGTTCTTTGACATGCAGCACTCCCACAACACAGGGGTCCTCCAGGATGCTGGGCAAGGCATGCAGATATTTAAAATTCTCTGAATCAATAACTTCTCTGAATCAGAGTCAGTGGGATGCTCTCTCCACAGCTGATATATTCAAGTCTGGTCAGTCCATCACATCCAGGCAGATGGAATATAATGCTGGTGAATTTTGAACAACCCGTCTGCACTTGCCCATGTGCAGTGGTCATCCAAATCTTTGGAGACATGGTTGTCATCCAGGTCACTATGGAAGACTTTCCAGCACTGCTAGCTGTTTCAGACATTGGATGCCTTCTTCAGTGGTAGTGGCAGCAATCTGCTTGCCTGGCTGGTGGCTATAATGTTTCGGCATATTTTGAAGTCTGTCCAAGTTTCAGGACTGGTCATTTGTCTCACTTCCTCCTCTTGCTTCCTTGCTGAAGGACCAGCTGCCTGATCAGATTCTTCCTCTTCCTGGTCCTGTACTAGCTGATGGTAAGGACCCATTGACCTTTGCATCCAGTGATTCTTTTTGACTGCTAAGGCAATAACTGTAGTTGGGGCTTGGATCCTATCTTATCCGTGGTGTTCCCAGATGTGTTTTGGATCCCTGTCTCAACCCTGATGGTGCTGAAGGAAGGCTCAAGAAGCACAAGGAAAGCCCCAAGAGCTGCTGTGTTTCACTGGAGCAGGCAAGGCACCCTTCCATCAATTGTGCCAGTTCAATGGTATTACACGCCTGAAGAGGTGCAAGATCACAGGCTGTGGGAGGTGATAACCATGCCAGGCACCCGCCCAAGTCCTCCCACATTCCATGCAGGCACCCAGAGATCGATGGCCTAAGGGCACATTTCCTTGTCACCTCATTGGCAAACTCTTTCCTCTTAACACCAGACCAAAACTAGTTTCTATGCAAATGACAAAGAGATGACATAGTCAAGCAGCTTAGATAAGGATGTGGTGAGGACCTCTGCAAAGGAAGGCAGACACATCAGTCCCAGATGGGAAGAGAGAGGTGTGATCCCTCATCTCTCCACAGGACAGCCCTCCTGGCACAGGAGCAGTGCCCGTGCCAGGGCCAAGTGCAGGACTGCTGCTTTTATCAGAATATTTCCAGGCACAGGAAAGCACAGAGATAAGCGCTGCAGCAAAGACAGGAGCTGAAAGCAGCCACTGCAGAGCCCTAGGCTCTGTTACACTGTAAATCAAGCAAGCCCTGGGAGCCACGCAGAAGCCTGCCAGTTATCAGCTACCACAGCTATAATACGCCCAGATCAAAACTGGTGTTATCTCGTGCCCAAGAAAAAGGACTGGTGGGTTAATCTTGGCTGCCTGCCAGACATCCACCTGGATGCTTTCTCAAACCCCCACTTCCCCTCAATAAGACAGGAGAGAAAATAAGATTTAAAAAACCGTCAAGGGTCAAAGACAGTTTAATAAAAAAAGCAAAGGCTGTGCATGCGACCAAAGCAAAAAGAGGAATTTGTTCCCTGCTTCCCATCAGCAGGCAGATGTCTAACCAGTCCCTGGGAAGCAGAGCCTCAGCACACATAATGGTGGCTTGGTAAAACAAACACCATAATCCTTCTTTCCCTGAGCTTTGATTAAAAGAGATGTGCAACCTCTCCTTTGTGTGCCGTTTGCTCTGTGGGTCGGATCAGAGGGCTGGGAAGTGTGAGCTACTGAGCCCTTGGCAGGGACCATGCAGTAAAGGAGACTCTAACTTCATGTGTGTGCTGAGGGCCAGGGTGTGCCTCTGCAGCCCAATGGGTCTCTGCTCAGAAGGAGATTCAGCAATGGGGAGCACCTGACTCTTGCATTGGGCCACATGGACACTTTACACCTAGGGGAAATGCTCACTGCAGTGCTGGTGGCCAGCACCTTGCAGTGTGGGTGAGCAACCTCTGTGCCTAGGTTGGTTTGTTCAGCTGCCCAGTTGTTCTTGAGGGACTCTTCTGGTGTTTATTTCCAAGTCCAGAGTTTATGTCATCCCCAGATTAACTTTTCTGCTCAGGTCAGCTAACAAGGTGGAGGCATGTTATGGATCATACCCAGATACCATGGATCATACCTATGCTGAGCATAGGTCAGGCACTGCAAGCGATTTGGATCTACATATGCCAGGACGTTCCATGACAACTACTCAGGAACTGTATCTTGAAGGGTTTGTACATTTTGGAAAAGAAGAACATCTGCATCCTTTTCTTATTGCCAGCCCTGACTGTCAAGAGCTGTTTGCAAAAGCAGACAGTCCAATCCCTCATGGTCTGGAGGAAAACAGGCATCAGGCAGCAAGAATGGCAAGAGGCAGAATTTGTCCCTTGAGGCCAAAGAGCACCATAGGAATTGCTGGTGGATCCTGAGGAGCAAGACAGCAGGGATGCATTCCTATTGGAAACACTGCTACAAGTGTATCTCATAATGCTTGCTGAGCTCTCCCTCCAGGTCTCCATGAGGAGAAAATGTTAGTTTTATGCAGGCAGCTACTTAACTGGGGACTGGGGTAGGAGCACTGTCAAGGGTCTGTGCAGGGAGCTCTGCTCTTGGGAAAGCAGCCAGAGATGTTGGAGGAAATGAATCACCAGTGACAGCTCTGGGACTGCAGACTAAATGAGTTTAATGCAGTGTGCAAACAGAACAAGGCTGCTCCCTGCACAGGGTTTGGTAATGAGCCCACAATAATCTGGGCTTTTTGAGGTACAGCATGCATTTTTCAGGTGGCTGTTGAGTGTTTCACTTGGTTTTATACAGCATGCTCTACATGTAATTGGGGTTTGTGGCTATGTATTTGATTTCAGAAGTTAAACAGTAGAAAGAAGGGGTCCTGTCATTTCCACTGAGATGTGGGACTAGATTTCCACATGGACAATGTCTCTGGATATATTTTCAAAACAGCCAGGAGCCTAAGTTCTTCTGAATATTTCCCCAGGGTTTTTTTTGCAGCCCATGTGGGATACACACTTTTTGGAAGATTTGCTCCAGAGAATAACTTCTGATTTTCAGTGGTTTCCTTGTGCCACATCCTTTTTCTACATGAATATTGCAGAAAGATTTCTGTGACAACCACAAACAAAAAAGCAGAAATCCAGCATCCTGCCTATCTGTGTGCTGAAGCCTCTACTTCACTCTCACAAAGTGTGCTGGAGCTATGGTGCACAACTTCTCCCACCGTCAGCTGAGTCACCTCATAATGGTAATGGAAAGCTAAAGCACAAAATTCTGGCAAGGAGGTGACAAGGGCTACTTACTGAGACATCCAAAAAGATGGTTGAATATAGGCAGGGCAAAGTATTTTTTCCTCACTCAAAGGATAGACTGAAACAACTGTGCTGAAATTTTTGAAAGCTGAGGTGTGGTGTGGAAACATTCAGCACATGCAGTCAAAAAGCCCTGAAACCCAAAATCGTAGTGTGGACTGAGTAGAGGGCAGCCGGATTGCCGTGGGCTGTCCTGCCCTCTAGCGCCTGCAGCTCCAGCTCCCTCTGTCCTCTCTCCGCTTCCCTGTGCTCACGCACACTCACACTCAATGGATGATGCTGCGGCTCTGAGCAGGGAACAGGAGCTGGAAACCCCTGGAGCCTCCCCCGTGCAATGCTGAGTGCAGAGCCAAACTGGAGGAGAAGCTCTGTGGTAAAGTTAAAGGCTTCTGATCAAACACAAAGTCCAAGCTGTTTCTTTCCAGCTGACACATCCAGGGCTGCAATTTTCCTCAGTGCTCAAGAAAACCTGCAGTTGACAACTTCTGCAGCAGCCAGGCAACCTGTGGCACCTATGCCTGGCTGTGCAGACCCATGTGCAGACAGGGGCTCTGTGCCAGACCCCGTGCCCTGGGGAACAGCAGCCCCTCCAGAAACCAAGACCCACACCCAACCACCTACCTTCATTTCTGTGTCTCCTCAGCTCTGGCGTGATGGATCACATCATCACAGTCTGTTTTTCTAAAGCATCTTGAGGGTCTGAATGATTTTTTTTTATTTCAGGCTTAGTGGTGGCAGCCCACAGACTTTCTGAAGAGGATATCCCTATCCCTCTCCCTATTCTTGTCCTCTGGCTCACAATGTTCTGCTTTACTTACATTACTCTGAGTCCTTTGTAATCCTCCCAGAGAGCCTCTGACTGGTGAGGATGGGAAAACACCTTCAACAGTCACTCCATTTTGTCCAGGACAGACCCTGCTGGTGGCTGCCCTACCAAATGACTGGTGCAGGAAGAGGGCAGAGGCTGCAGTGTCTTAGCTAACGCAGTCACAGTGCTGTGGGACAGGCACTGACACAGAGCCTTCACATCTGCTGGAGCTGAAGCTGGGCACATGCACACCACCACTGTGTCTTGCACTTTAGGAAGAGTAGGTGTGGAGGCTGACTGGGAGTGCTTTGAGAACCCCACAGAACAACAACAGGCATTGGGAAGCCTCCAGTGACATCTGCTGATGTCATCCCATCTACTCCAGGACATGAGCTTCTGCAATGATGCCTTTCAGTCAAGACCTTATAATTCAAGGTCTCATAATTAACCACACCCTCAGGGGCAGCTGGGGATTTCTGGAACATACAATGAGCACAAACATGGCCCTTTCTGAAGAAAGAGTTTATTTGAGCACAGACTTGCTCAAATAAAGCAGCAGAGGCCACTGCACTATCAATTAATGTCACATTTTGTTTGTGTTTGTGCAGGGTGGCTGACAAGCTGCCAAGACCAAACCTCGTCTTGCTCAAGCACTTGCTCTCCCTGCTCCACCACATCAGCCAAAATGCTGAGACCAACAGGATGGACTCCAGCAACCTGGCCATCTGCATTGGCCCAAACATGCTGAGCCCAGGGACGGACAATGTGCTCCCACTGGAAGTGCAGAAGGAGATGAATGACAAGGTGTGTTGAACTCACCAAGCAGCCACTCCCTCTGGGCTGATTTAGAGCCATCCTTAGGGATCCCAGTGCCGTGGCAAAGGCTGCACAGAACAGCACCCCTGCACATTGGGGTACCCCTCAGCTCAGGTGTCCCTCAGCCTGCCACGGGATGGGCCAGGCTGCCCTTTGCCTGCCTCCTCTGAGCAAAAGCAGCAGCTGCCCCACAGTTCCCCTAGTCACAGCACAGCTCCTGCAGACTCTGCATGGGGAGGGCAAGGGGCATCCATGGGCATTGTCACCTGTGGGCCCTTGGGCAGCAAGGCCAGAGCTGTGGCTGCTCTCTGCTGTCCTTCCTACAAAGACACCAGCCAGGGGCAGGAAAGAGTCTTCAATATGTTTTCATCCCTCTTGACTGAAATGGGCTGTTTTCTGTGTGCAGGTGACAGTGTTGGTGGAGTTCCTCATAAACAGCTGCTCAGAAATATTTGAGGAGGACACTGCCTTCCCTACCTGTGCCTTGGCTGAGGAGTCACCAGAGCACACAGACAGCTCCACAGGTATGAGAATGGACTGGGGATGTCACGGACTGGGGCTGCTGGTATAAATTATTGCATTTGTTATGTGAATATATATGTGGAAACATAGAGGTGCTGACAGTTCAGTATGCTAATAACATGTTTCTCTACAGGAACACCTTCCAGAAGTTCAAACTTACAACACTTATAAAACAGAATTAAATCCCAATGTTAAACATCTGATTCAAGCATATTTTGCATTTTGCCACAGATGTGCTGAGACTTCAAGGATCTTTCTGACAGGCTTAAAAGAGAACATCATTCTCCCAGCCTAACAGAGGTCTTTATTTTGTCACTGCTTCTCAGGAGAAACAGGCTATGAAAAGACACATTTTCAGCATAGCTGATACCCTATCTATGTCCTTTTTTTGCACTTGCCTTATCAAAGTTAACTGCTTCAAGAACTGTTTGTTCTTCGAGGTGAGATGAAACTTGAAGGTTTCAATGCTGGCTTCAGAAATCTGTGGTGTGAAACGTCCTCTCAAGAACCGTTTTCAAAGAGCAGAACACTTTACAGAGAACATGACATTACAGCATGCACAGATGCATGATGTGTTTTTAGTTGCTTTTTGAGTTTGGGGGTTTTGTTTCATTTTACTGTTCATTTATTGGACAATGTTTACCTTACTGAATTGTCAGGTTTAAAAATCACAGAAAAGTCCTGCAGTTTTTCTTTCTAGAGCTGCATTCAGAAGAGCAGCAACAGAGGGGCACACAGAGAGTGAGAAAGGTGCCCTTCTGGACAGACAACCCTCTCCATTTTTTACCCAAGAAGAATAATGAGTACATGTGGCCATGCAAATAGGTAAAGGGGAGGTGCGGTTCCCAAGCCACTATCAAAACAAGTCTCCTATATGAAACAAGCTTCTGATGCAAAACTGGGGCAAAATCAGAAAGGAACTTCTCCTCACAGAAGGCATTGAAACACAAAAGTCTTCACTGTACACCGTGAATTGCAAAATTAAGGATGATGTGTCTCCATGTGCACTGTTTCTGCTGCCTTCAGCTAAGAGCTACAGTGCTGAGAAATGCTATCCCTTACAAAACATGTCCAGCCCAAGAAGGGACTGGGAACACAGAAATAGGGTCCAGTTGAGTGCCCAGCTTCTCCCTGGCAGTCCCCACAGGGGCTGTGGGAGGGCATGTGGTGTCTCACCCCAAGCCACTCACCACTTAGCCCCCAGCAGCACTCATGATTCTCTCTGCCTTAGCTGACACTGCTCCCCCACCCGCACCTCTTGAATTGTTGCCATGTTCATTAATTCAGAAGGACTATGAGATTTGGAACACCTACAAGGCTACATGTAACTAACAGTAACAAAGAACAGGTATTTATCAACTGCTTTTTAGGCACACTAAATATTTTGGTGGCTTCCTTGGTTCCAGTGTTTCCCACCACCAAATATCCCATGCAATATACAGACCTGCTTAGTGTTTGCTCCTGACATGGAGCACGGTCACCATATGGTTTTGTCAGAAAGAAATACACTTTGGGAAATACATCCTTATAAAATACTTCGTTTGGGATAAGCCATTTAAACTCATACTCAATCTTAAAAATATTTGAAATTCATTTACTGTCTCTTACCACCAGATGTCACTGATAACACTAAGCAAAGCACCTTTACCTGTGATTAAAGCCTTCCCTCAAAGGCAGGCTTGCACACCCACCTATTTATTGCCCACAGTTTGCACCATGGCCACGGGTGGTTGACCTTGCAGACATTTCTTGAGCATTTGTCATGCAGAGCTTATTCAGTGTAAAGCCCTTCCTGGCATTGTTCCTGCTTACCATGCATTTTGGGTTGTGTAATATTTTTCTCCATAATCTCTCCAGATTGGATGGACGTAAACTTAAGGACTGGGCTTCCCTAAATGTACAGCTGTGGGAGTGACCAGGAGACCAGTGTCAGGCTTACTGATGCAACCTGGCAAGGTACCAAAAAACATGCTTTTAATAGCTTAAGGTAAAAATCAAAAACCTGACCACTGATATGGTAATAAAATTCTACCTTTGGTCTTGTATCAAAACATTTCCAGTGGGCAACAGAGGATTAGGATCACCTTTAGAGAGACAGTCATGGAGGCTGATGTGGCTGATATTGAGGAGATGCCAGCAGCCACCCTCTCTCCCTTGCCCAGGGCAGATGGCACAGACAGACCCAGCCAGGAGAGGCCTGGGGGCTGACAGGGAGATGAGAAATGACTAACAGGAAGGCTATTGTCACATCTGCCCCTTCTGCCCTGACTGAGTCTCATCTCAGCAGGCAATGGAGCAAAGGTTGCTGCTCCTGAAGGTCTTCATGTTCACAGTATTGTCTGCCATAGTGCTGACCCAGCAGGGCAGAACCCAGTCTGAGAGTGGGATGGCAGGAATGATACCATTCAAGGACTTGATCCTCACCCTATTCCCTCAAAAAGGTCCACTGAACCTCACTGGACTACTTACACATGTGGCCTCAAAGGCAAGCCCTGCCTTCTATCCATCCTGGGCTAAACCATTCCATGATAACCAGGGGAGCTACTGCTTACATGGAAAAGCTCCCTTGGAAGGTGTCAGGTATTTGCTTCTCTCTGGGTGGCTGAAAATCAGAAGTAATGAGATGTAACCACCAACAAATCCACTCAGGGGTTTGAGGATCAGCAGATCTGGATGTGTTGAACAGAGTGTCTACAGTCAGATAGTTTGAGGTCAAAATCAGGCTAGCACATCACAGACACATTCTAAAGATGAAACGTTCCTCCATAAACTCCGGGGTTTATGTCAGAGTATTTCAACATACTGCGCTATAATTTTCATTTATCATTTATTCCTAAAAGTATCCAAATATATGTCATCTCTCTGACACTACAATTGTCCATGCTCACTTCACCTGCCTGGTAGTATTTGAGAACAATTACTCTGTTTCTTTTGGTGACATGCAGGACAGTAATCAAAGGCTGGCAGTGAAGGTTTGGTTTAGGTATTGAAGTAAATGGGACCAGGTACTTACAATGGTTTTGTTTTCATGAGTATGGAGACTCCTATTGCAACTTCATAAAAATCATTCTTCTTATGGCTTATTCTATCAGGTTTAAAAGAAATAAAAAGGACATTGAGGTGTGGCATGTGACAACTGCAAATGTTTTAGCTTCTTTAGTGGATTATTAAATGTCAGTTTTAGGGATTACTCATTACTGGATGTCCTGTCATAGCTTTACAAGAGACTTAGCATCACTAGAATGATTACTGTGAATATTTGCGAAAAGATTCAAGCAGCTGAATGCTGACCTTAATATTTGTTTTAGAAATTGTCCAAGGAGAAAGTGATCAACTGGAAGATTCTTATTTCTGCTTTGTGTTTTATTGGCTGGAAATTTTATTTAAAGGGTGTTGAATTGTTGTATTTAAATTGTCTGTGGCATTATTTTTATTCTTATATTGTTGTAAGAAAAATTATTGAATTATATCCATTGCAAGAATTCAGTAATATTGGTTTATGAAAGGTCAAGAACACATAGAAGAGAAATTCCAGAGTTTGCACATCACCACTGATCTTCACATAACATTAAATGTGTTGTTCAGAAAGTCCCTGTCCTCACTTACCTGAAGTTATATGAACAATGCCCAAGTAGAGAAAAGCAAGCATGTTTGGTTATATCTAGAAAGACAGGCTCCTGACTTCAACTATTTTTTTTAAGTAGAATGTGAAGAGTTTGTTTGGATTTTTATGCCGCGAAAATTGTTAAGAGATTACAAGGTCAGCCTAAGGTGTTTTAACTAATGTTGCTTGGGATATCACCCTCCACCTGCTGCAGTATGGGTGGAGGGCACTTGTGGAAAGTTATGTGAGAACTTACATGTAGGTATTTTTCCTGCAGCACCATTCATATGAGAGTGCCATTTTTATTTCACTAGAATACAATCAAGCCTGTAAATCATACCTACACTTCAAAATCTGCACTTTAGAAAAAAAAAAGTGGCATGAAAATATTACTACACTGTAAAAATTGCCCTGCAATAAATATATTAGGAGAGCAAATTCTCTTAACCCAAAAATATGGTGTAATCTGTGCTCTTTTGTCAACAGCTAATGGTTGTGTTTGATAAAAAGCTCATAAATCTGTTTCCATACCCCCTAAATAAAATATTTGTTTAATGATAACAGCAGCATGGGCACCAGGAATGCTTATTTGATGAAAAATACTTCTTCACAAGGATAAGGTGTACCCAAGTTTAAAAGAAAAATATTATAATGGCCATTCCCAAGACACCTTTTGCGAGTGACTCTTGGTGGAAGGACATGACTGTGCTCTGCAGTCAGCCCAGCAGTCACATTCCTTTGGCTGAGTGGGAATTATTTAAGGTTGCTCTAACTTAAAGATAGCAGTAGCAACAGAATTTACTTAGGAGCCAGACAGGCTCCTATGCCAATAAAATTGCACTGCACTGACCCAGAGAGGGCATCTTGCTAGTAGACAGATCAGTGGTTGGGCAGGTTCTGCTGCATTTCCTTCCACTTGTCCCAAAACATTTGCACAAAGCAGCATTAGAAACGTGCAGCAGGGACAAGCTGACACCTGGGCAGGCAGCTCGTGGCTGCTGAGAGGTACAAGGGTTGTGCCTGACAGGTGACAGCTGGACCTGGGGTCTCTGCTGGGTAGCAGAGTCAAGTGAATGTCCTGAGGCTGGATAAGTGAGGTGACTCCAGGGTGACCAACCTGCCTGCCAAAACCCTCATTTGGCCAAAGGTTAAGGAATAAGAGAAAGCTCCAGCATGGGTTTGCCTGATCCCCATGGACCTATGCTCTCCATGGGGCTAGGGAGCCAACTCTGACAACATTCTTCCACACAGAGCGGCTGCCTGAGGTCACCTGAGAGATTCTGTGCCTGCATAACCCACTGCTCATCCTGTGAGATCCTCCAGCCCTGGGAACCACACCTGCCCTGCCCAAGGATCCATTGCTGGACACCACTGATCTCTATTCCTACATACCTCCACCCTTCCCAATGCATACATTGCTTCTGAAGGGTATTTTACTGATGTGGCAAAGCCAACCCACAAGCACTGCCAGAGCAGCCCTCGAGGTTCTTACATAGGACACTCCATAGGTGCCTACAGAAAGCCTCACATGTCCTTGCTCCGATGCAAGGCCAAGGGTGGGTGTGGGACCACAATGCTACAGGGGCTTCTTGAGGACAGTGGTGGGTTTGTGGCAGAGAGCTGCAGACAGGGACAGAGCAGGCTGGCAGTGCCACTGGTTCTGGGCTTCTCCGAAGCCTGCCTCTTCCACCAAGGTCACACGTAAAGCTGGGTGACCACGAGTGAAATAGCTGAGAAACGTGTTTTTCTGTTCCAGGCAGGTATAAAAATCTACTAAACTAAAAAATCTTAAGAACATGAGGTTTGCAAACAATCTGTTCACTGATACTGGAATTCACAAATCTGATGTATCACCCTTGTTTAATAAACATTGATTCATAGTAAACATGTATTATTTTGGTACGGATGCCCAGATTATTTCCAAGAAACATTTTAAAAATTGTAGTTTTCTGAATTTTGAATTACAATTTCCCTTCAATGTTACCTTGACACACCAAATGAAGAGCAAAAATACCATTCACTAAAATGCAAAATGTAAAAATTAACCTAAATTAATGTATTTTCATGTGTGTAACTGCCCAAATGACAGGCACTGTCTAGTTCTGGTTAGTGAAAAACACAGACTGAATGAAAATGTTATATATGTGTCTGTAAATCAGCACTCTCTGAAAGCATACTAGCAAATAAAGATGTCTTTCTCTTGGAAAATTTAAAAAATATATTAATTTTTTTCCTTCTTATCCCTGTGTGTCACCACCTCTGTACCTTTAGACAATTTATCAAAGTTTTACTCTTACAAAGAGTCTCAGCTACTGCCCCGCTCAATGACAGCATTGCTGCCCTCCTAATGCTATTGAGACACACAATAAGAACTCCTGCTATCCCAGCCATGGATGACTTGCAGTTCCTACAAAAGTTGTGCTGATTAAAAGGTGATTAAAAGCTGTGATCCCCCACAAAATCAGCAGAACAATGGGAACACAGGTGAGACAAACAGGAAGAACAACGGCTCTACTGTTTGGCCTTTGCTGGGTTACCCACATGCATCCTGAGTTGAATCCTTGTGCATGTGGGAAGTTGTGCCTCCAACCCAAGAGCCCTACACTGCTCAAAAACCCAATCCATATGGCAAGGATACTCCTCAGCACAAACACAGGTCCTCTTTTCACCTCACCTTAGGGAAAGAGCCTTCCCTCGGGTTATTTTCCCTGCCTTAGGACTTATACGCTGGATTTCCTTTGTATTTAAAAAGCACATGAGAATCTATAGCAGCTCTCCAGCCTTGACAGGAAAGGAATCTTCTTCAGAAGACCCGTGCTGAATATTGTTCAGTACAATGGGATGATCATGATCCTTTTCTCCATATGATCTCAGGGTGCTTCCACTCCTGAGCACTAAAATTTGTCTTGTTTTTGGAAAAAAAAGTGCAAATATTCATACACACAACTGACTCTTCAACAGAAAGTGTGTGTGGCAGCCCATCTCCTCCCAGCAGCACGGCTGGAACAGGAGCTCCCTGTGGCTCTCAGCCAGCCTTGAGCAGCTCGGGGCAGAGGTGGGGGCTGGCACCACTCAGCCCCACATGCCTGTTCTGCTACACTGGCACCTTGTCCTTGCTCTCACCCCTCAGTGTCAGCAGGTTCACAAGGTCGGGTCCCGTGCCCCTAGATAATAAATACAAGCTTTGCAGATGCGGAGTGTGGAATTTGTAACTGTTTAGGCAGGTATTGCTGGCATTTTAATCACTTTCTCAAAGTGATGGCCCATCTGTCTCATTCTGCCAGCAAATGAGGACTGGAGCTCCAGTTTCTTACTTCAAGTGTTTAAACAAGCAGCAAACCTTTTGGCTTGTGGCCACCTTTTGAAATACAGATTATTAACATTTATTTATGTCAAATAATGAACTAGGAAATACAGGCATGGAGCAGTGCTCGGCTTGATAATGTGGTATTGTACAAACACACAGCAAAGCAACCTTCCATCCCTCAATCAAAGTAACAGGCAGGAAACAAGAGAGGTACAGAGCATGAAGAAAGAGCATTTCTGTGTCACAAAGGTTTATTCCAAGAATTTTTGTCTATGATTTATTAAAGATCATGAAAAAAAAAACCCACGTTGAATGAAATGACAGTTAAATGTAGGGATGACTGTGCTGGGTCAGAACAGCAGCATTTCAAGTGCAGTCCAGGACTATCTCCAGAGCAGCCAACAGTAATTGCCTAATGACAGCATGAGGACAGGAGAGGCTGCTCCCCAAAATGCTTCCGCAGGATGCAGATTTGCACCTCAAAGAGTTCCTGAATCAGAGGTGTTTGTGCTGAACATCCCTGCGCAGATTTTTCTTCCATGATCATGCTTAATTGGTTTTTGAACTGCTTCCTCACATCCTGTAGTAGTGAGCTCCAAGATTTGTTTTGTGTGAAGAAGTACCTTCTTTTGAACCTGCCACCTCATAATTTCATTTGATGATCACTCTTCTCCCCCAGCTGTTATGCTAAGCATTTCAGTAAATACCTCTCCTCGATTCCAGTGGCAACTAAAAAAAGAGAATAAACTTCCTATTTAGAGAATTCAGCTGTATGAAAGCATATTTATATACAAATATATAAATTACATAAGATACTCTGCAAGATACCTTCCCCAATAGCAAATGCGCATTCTTTATTATCTTACCAAGGTCTCACCAAAAGAAAAGGCAAAAAAGCAACAAAAAACCCCACAAACCCAAACCCAGTGATCCTACAGCAGATACCTTATGCATATGCAGATACCTCTTGCACTGGACTATATGCAGTTAGTAGGGTGAGAACAGGTGTAACACAATTGTGCAGTGCAGACCAAGAACATGTGTTGGGGGCATTCCCACATCATAACCAGCACAGCTTAAGTAGGAGCACATCTTTGAAGGGATCCACTGCACTTACAGCCCTTGCAATGTTGAGCATTGTCAGAACTTGGTGTATTTTTAACATTTTCCTTATATGTTTTTTAAAAAGGCAAACATCTTCAAATAGGAGACTATTTGCTTTCATTCTGGGTCATGTCAGTTTTCACAGATCTCATCTACTCACCTCCTTGTGATGCATGCCCATCTTTGCCAGCGGAAAAGGGGATGAAAAGAAACCCCCACCTTAGGTTTCTCCACGGGTGGATATGAGTTTATGCACTCTGTATAGGAAGGGGAGTCCCGAGCTGCGAGCCCCAGGCACGGCAGGCCTGCATCTTCCCAGCAGCATCTTACCCAGAGAGGGCCTGGCCCTGTACTATCTCTGCAACCTTCCCCCGTGGCACCAGGGCTCAGACTAATGCGGGAGACATGGAACAGCTCGGGCCAGGGCGATAAGCTTTATCAGCCCACTTCCTTCACTGGGAACAGCCAGTCTCAGCTCTCAAACAGATGCTGTTTTAAAAGCACACACATGACACGACTGCCAGAACAGGTTTGGGTTTTTCTCGATGGCGTGGCACCGGCTCCCCTCGGCTGCTGCAGAGGGAGGTGGAACGCACGCTCTAAAGGGAGGAACGAACTAAGACCTGCAGGAAGAGTCACCGAGTCCTTGGGGGAGGCCAAAGTGACAAAGCCAGGCACCAAAGCCCCGAGGGTGTCACGCCCTGCCCCGGCGCTTCTCCCACGAGCCGGGACCGCGCCCAGCCAGCCGCTCGGGGCGTGGGCGAGCGGCCACGAGGCGATGGCGGCGGTGCCCGGGGCGGCGGCCCCCGCGCTGTGCCACCGCCACACCTGTGCCGAGCGGGCGGCGCCGCCACCGCCCCTGGGCGCCATTTATAGCGCGCTATTTCGGTCGCGCGGGGCCATTGGGCGCCGCCGCGTGACGGCACCGCCGCGCCCGGGGCAAAGTCCCGCCGCTCCCGCCGCCGGGGGGCACGGGCGGCGTCCTGCGGCCGCGCTGCGCATGCCCGGGCACCGGGGGCCGCTCCGGGATGGCCCCGCCGGGCCCAGTGCGGCCCCTGCCCCGCCGTGAGCGGCCGAGACACGGGGCGGCCTTGCCCTGAGGCCCGCCGCCGCCTTCGGGCGCTGCCGGGGGAAGCTCCCGCCTGCCGCAGCTGGGGAGGGGAGCAGCGCCCGAGGGTGGGCTTGGCAGGGCCGTGCAGGCAGGGAGTCAGAGGCATCTCCCAGGCCTGACCTGCAGAGGGGGAGAGCATCGGTAGTCACTTGTCCCTGTCTGGGGCAGCGCAGGGATGAAAGGCTGGCAGGGGCAGCTGGGCTCGGGGTGAGCCTGATGGGAGGTGGGTGCGAGGGCCAGTGACAGCAGGCAGAGCTGCCTTAGCTGTTGGTGTGTTAAAGTGTGCTATGGCACCTTGGTACCCCTGACACCAGCGAAGGATCCTGCAGGGAGCACCCAGGCTGTTTCCATCCGTAGGTGTACGAACTACCTTCACAGAATCAACTGGGTTGGAAAAGACCTGTGAGATCATTGAGTCCAATCTGTGACCAAACACCACGTTTTCAACTAGATCATGGCACTCAGTGCCCCATCCAGCCTTTTCTTAAACACCTCCAGGGACCGTGACTCCACCAACCTTCCTGGGCAGCCCATTCCAATGTCTAATTACTCCTTCTGTGAAGAAATTCTTCCTAATGTCCATCCTAAACCTCCTCTGGCACAGTTTAAGACTGTATCCTCTTGTCCTGTCACTGGTTGCCTGGGAGAAGAGACCAACCCTCACCTGGCTACACCCTCCTTTCAGGGAGTTGTAGAGAAGGATAAGGTCTCCCCTGAGCCTTATCTTTCCAGGCTAAGCAGCCCCAGCTCCCTCAGCTATTTCTCAAAGGACTTGTGTTGCAGAGCAACCTGCTTCGTTGCCATTTTCTGGACCTTAAAGAGCCTTAATTCAGCTTTGCTGATCTGGGGCTCTAGACAGGAGCATACTCAGTCCTCCAGGACAGGATGGCACAGAGTCTGATGGCTCAGGTCACTGCAGAATTCTTTTTCGTTGTTGCATATAGCATGAGTGCTTTGTAGCCATTTAACAAATGGGCTAAATGTTACCAGGACTCAGTGCCGTTCAAAAATAGCCTCCAGAACACCTCGCCCAAAAAAGCCACGTGTGACTTTCGTACTCCATTTATAGAGACAGTGTGTAACGATGGGTGGGATGTACGTTTTTGGCAGCTGCAGTCCCTCAAGTCTCCAGTAGGCCTGGTGGGTACATCGCTGTACACCTGAGGGGAGGGTCAGAAAACTCTGCTGGGAAAGGTCAAAGAGCAGATTGCCATTTCATGTCGAAGCGCTCCACAGTAAGTAGTGTCAACATCCAATTGCCTGGTACTGTTATGTGAGTGTGGAAGTTTCTCAGTTCACCAAACTCTGTTTAACTGAGGCGGCACTTCTAGAAAGGTGCAATTATTAGCCTGGCAACTGTAGCATGTGACTGAACAATGTGCAAATTGCATTCTTTAAATCTCACAGGAGTCATCATCCCTGGAGATGTTGGATGTAACCCTTAGGAGAATGCAGAAATGAAGCCACGTGGAGCTGGGTGTTCCAAATCCCCAGTTTTCTACAGCCAGTAGAAGAGGTGCTCCCAGCATCTTCTGGGAGCAATACAGGTTGGAAAAGCAACAACATATTGGCATGGCCCTGAAATACTCACTTGTGTAAGCTCTTCATCGCCCACAGGATTTTGTCTGGGCAGGCAAGATCTGTGTTAATCTGGAGCCTGAGCCAAAAGACTCCTGGACAGTTTCTGCCAGGTCATAGGTCTATCACACACTAAGCACACAGACAAGGAAAGACATTTTACATTTCTTCTCTGCTAGCAACTATAGTAAAATATCAATTAATTGCACTTTGAATGGTTTAGTTCACACCATTTCCTGACTTAGGCTACATTTCTGGCAAGTGGACTGCAATACATAAATTTTGCAGAAGCTGTTGCTGTTTGTCCATCTCCTGTTGCAGGGTTTCAGAACCTATTTAATGTTATGGCTTAAAAATTATTCCCAGGAGTACTGAATTGTTTAAACTAAAGATCATGCTACTGTTTGCTTGGCAGTGCTTTGTAATGTCTGAAGAACAATCCTGGCTATATGTCTTTTGTACATATATTTAGAAGCGTATCATTCTTGTACAGACACAAGTTATGTGTGTTTACATATGAAGCACTGTTAAAAGAAAAAGAAATGCATTCTTCCCAACAGCTGCTGCTCATTAATTCATTAACAGAAAATCTACTTCCAAAAAGCTGTTCACTCAGGAATTAACATGTAGTATTCTATACGAGTTCCCAAGCTGTCTCATTGGGACTGCTATTGAGCCATATACAACGGCGCACTATAAAATTGTGCACATTCCACAAGCTGGGCACTTCCACCAGTCAATCATATCTCTAAAATGAAACTGGGGAGTCTCTTGATGCTCACATTCAGAGCTTGATTACAAGTTCATTGTAGCCTGTGTGAGTCTTTTCAGGAATTTCACTGTGCTTGAGGACATGCCCTCCGCGCATGATCTTTTATAAAGCCCACTGCTAAATTGTCTTTACTGGGGAAAAAGTTTGGGAGGGAGCAGAAAGTTAAGTTTGCAGGTTTAGCATAGAACTGCCTCATATCTGGTTAGCTCTGTCCTTATCCATATATCTTCAGTTGTTTTTCCTAAACAAAAATAAAACCAGATTCCAGTTTTATAACAGTCTTAATTTAAAGACAGTTTACAATGATTGAAAAGTCAGGGTTCACTGGCATCACTATGTCAGTATTGCTCCTCGAGGAACTATTTTGGAAAGATCCACACTTCCCAAATGCTTCAATTTACTAAAGTTTAATAAGAAATTCAAGATTGTATTATCAACTTACAAATCCATTTTATTGCCTTTGAGCCAACAGTATAAATTGCCTGATAAGTGGAGCATTTCTGCTTATATCTTGAGAATAAATCTTGATTGCTGGGCTTATCCTGTAACACTGAAGCAAAGGCAAGGATTCTCTAAGCTCTCATTGACTTAACTGGGAATTAAATCAAAACCTGTGCCAAAAATAAAATGCAACTAGTTCTGCAACATTAAAATAGTGAAACTGCATTGTTAGTGGAGATTTGTATGGGGTTTCTTAGTTAGTTGATTTGTGTGGATTTTATCACTTAAATGTAGTAATTGTAGGTTACTGGGATAAGCAGTTTTGCCACCACAAGTCAAAGGCATCATCAAGGAATGTCAGTGAGGTTTTGTGAAAAGACTGAGTAGTGCTTAATAATTAGATAGATCCAGTTGCTGCCTTGCCAGTGCCTAGGTCACCTGTCTAGTGCACTGCTCAGAATATTTTGAGACTCCAGAATGACAAAGAATGAACTGTAACCAATAAGGAACAGCATGTGATAGAGGGAAGTTTGGTAATGATGTTATTAAGAAAGCTAATTTTATATTACAGTTTTTAACACAATGTTGTGATCAGTTGTGTGAAGTCAGATTCTACCTTCCTCATTAATAAACAATTTGTAATGCACAGGGAATGGGGACTGAGGAATAATATTTGCCTTTGCATTCAGAAGACTTTTAAAAGACTAAAGTAAAGTGGTGCTTAAATAAAACTAATTTGCCATATGCAAATTAGTTCTTACCAGGCTGACCAAATTCTTGTCAGCCTGAGAGGCTGAAAATATGTTTGCAAAGCCAGTCTTGTTGCAAATGTTTCTGCACAGAAAAATAACTGCAACTTTTGTCATGAAAATGTGAGCTCCAGCATTCAGGGAAACAGTGCACCATTTTGCAGAATGGAACACGAGGTCATTTTGGGTGCATGCTCATTAAGGAAAGGAATTGCATTGGAATGTAGGAGGGTAGAGAGTAAGAATTCGAAGCTCCTATGTCTGCAAGAAAACAGGGCAGTATGTATGCCACAGTGGTTTCTGATGTACAGACACCGTACTGAAATTCTAAAAATGTTAAGGATGTAAATTAGTTGTGCTGAAGATCACAGTCACTATAAGTTGTCCATCAGCTCTCTCTGAACTCATTAGTCAACTGTTATCCTTGAGCATGTACAGGAATGCCTGCTGGACCCAGGCTTTATTGAGGCTCCAGTTCAGCAAGACTTTTTAAGGACATGCACAGGGTTAAACAAGTCTTGTAATTTCACTGAATCCTGGAGAATGCCGGCAAGGTTGAAGTCAGTAGCCTCACAATGAGGTACAACATGCCTTGCCACAGGGTCCCAGCAAGAGTTTAGATATCCACTTTAAGGCATGGGAACACTCCAGATCCAAGGAGGGTCTTGCAGATCACAGTCTCCATCTGGATCAGTTCCATTCACTGTTCAGTAGTGAAACTGCATTGTAAGAAACAGTGTTACATCGGTCAAGAAAGAAACAATTGAATAATGACATTTGAAATCAGATCTGTGATTTGAAGGGTCAAGAATAGAGGAATCTAGATCTGCCTCTCGTAGAGAGGTAGTTGTAACAGGACAATACAGGGCTTGTATAATTATTTATTTATTAATACTTCTAACTTTGAAGAGTATTTTAAAGCATTTGTAAGATACCACTCTGATGCTGGGAATTAATGATGGTCCCTTGGGCTTCCTTTCTCATCATTTCAGTTCAAGTACCCTTCCTGGGCCTGACCCTGACAGAATGAAATCCATGAGTGTCTGGAGTAAGACCAGGGTCTCTCTAACGCTATATTCAAGCTGCATGGAGCAGAAGTGCTGTGCAACTAACACAAACACTGAATTTTAAAGCGCTGGGATAATTTTCACTTCCTCTTTTTATTTCATTAGCAACATTGATTTATTTTTACACCATTGCAGGCTGGTAGCATTGTGGTCTGGGGCTGGAAAAAAATGCTTGGTTTTCTCTAAAGTGTTGTGTTTGCTCACCTGAGTGTGCCACTACTCCCACAGAAATGCAGTACTCAATGCAACTCAAGTGTGTACACAACACTGTTGTAAAGCAGGCAGTAAATTACTTCCTCTATGGATAGACCTCTGGGTACATTCTGCTCACTGCTGTATTAACTGAATATTAATGATTAATGAAAAAAAAAAAAAAGGAAAGGAAGAATAGTTAAACCAACTTGTTATACTTTTAGGATAATATAAAGTTTACTGACTGCTGTAGCAGGCCCTTTCCATCATGCATGTACTGCCCTGTACACGTGCTCCAGGCATGGCACAACCCACAGCAGCCTGTTTCTAGCCTAGAATAGCTGGAGCCAGCCTGAGAATCACTATATTATAGATCTGATTTAAAGTAATCTATTATTTTAAATATTTTCTCTTCTGTCTCTGTCTAGGACAAACTGTGTCTAGGCATAGGCATTTAGTTTGAGTTGAAAACAAACAGAGCAACTGTACTGACCAGGACTACTTCAGTTTTCCCTGATTACCTCAGATTTTTATAATTGCTGAACCATTAATTTGTTCCATTCACATCATCTCAAGTTTTTTAAGAAACACAGAACTCACCTCTTACACCTCTACTCATGTTTGAATACAATTGCTCAAGAAATCAGGTAATAGCACCATGGCTAAAAGTAGCAGAATCAGGCTGGTAAGACCTATTTCCAGACAACTGGCACACACAGACTCTTAATCTGATGTTTGATAAGACCCATAAACAGCTGGATTGTTGTGATCCCGGGATCAGGTTGACAGAATCAGCCTGATTCTGACCTCACACAAGTACAAAATAATTTCTGACTTTGTCCCTGGGCACTGCATGCAGGTCTTTGGATTATACTTAAACCATGAACACAGTTCAAGGTTATCATTTCACATTAACAAGGGTTGGCTGAGAGGCTAATCTAAAGTAACCAATTAAGAATTACCATGGAAGCCTATGATAGTGAAGTCATGGAATTTTCTCCACTAAACCTCTTGGTTACAGGCCTGGTCCCACTGTTTTGACTATGAAGGGCTTTGACAGGATTTCAGGCTTGAATCCTTGGGAAGGGGCTCACTTACAGGCATCTCTAGCTTGCATTGAAACAACCTGCAGCTTTCATTCTCTTCTATACATGCAGGGTTTCACTGTGGCTGTGTTTCCCATAAATGGGTTACACAGAATTAATTACTGTGTCTAAAAATTATTCAATTACCTTTTTCCTAATACTCTGAGATAGCTTACAGGATGTAAGTTTGAATCCATCTGGGTACTGGGTACATAACATTGCATTTCTTCTCAAGGGAGGAATAAGCAGGTTACCAGAAGAACAAGAAAATAACTTAAAACCATGTTTTAATCCTGCAATGTACTTCTCAGTGTGTTTTACAGTTTGAATTTTTTTAAGGATACTCATTACAAAATAAATGTGTTTCTTACTTTTGACTACATGTAATTTCTGCAGTCATTTTTCCCATGCAATAGCAATTTAAAACAAAATTGGGCAGATGTTTACCTGAAGTTAAAAAACTCAATCTCAGAAATTTACAGCCACAGTAAGAATCATTGGTTAGAGATTTTAGAGCCAGCAGAGATTATTTTGATTATCTGCCTTGTCTAACATGAAACTCAGGTTGTCAGTCAGGAATTCCAGTAACTTTTGTTTAGGACTTTGTTTGAGTTAGATTGTCCTGCTGAAATCTAACACCTGCAAAAGCAAACAAACCTTTTTTTTTTACTTCTTATTTAAGCCATTATTTATTCACCATTGCTGTGTGGTGGCATTTGAAACACAATACTTAATTACTACTTGAAGCACAGAAAAAGAGATCGTTTCAAATACTACACGTTGGAAGCCGTAGGGAAAATGGTGGCCACAATTTTACTTGAAACTAAACCACTATTTCAAAAGTCCTTAGCACTGCACTAACTGTACTGCATGCTGCATTTTAAGGCAATTTCTGTAAAGAGGGGTTGGTGTTTTGTTTTAACATTCCTTTTTTTTTTTTAAACTAAGGGTGCAGACTGAACTCTGAGACAAGAAAGAACATTGTGCAATACTCTGTGCTGTTATCTAAAGAATATTGTTTCTTATCTCCCTGGATTTGTACAGCACAGCATGGCTAAACTTTAGTGATGAGTGAGCAGTTATTTCAGGCGACAGGGGTGGAGGGCATTGAGAGGAATGCAGCGAAGGAGCACATTTAGATATCTGGAAAGATAATATATTAGAAAATTATTCCTTGCTGTTACATTGCTTGCTTATGGGACAGCCTCCTAAAGGGATCAGGAGAGTTCCCATCACTTGGAACACAAATGGAAAAAATGGTGTGTTGTTAGAGATGATTGCACTGGGAGAGCAATAGAGTGGTGAAGTGCTTTCATTAGTCCCATCCACGTGACTCTCTGGGAGCACCTTAGGAGCAATTCTCCAGGATGTCCCTGAACCCTCCCAGGCACATCTTCTCTACAGAGAGTCCCCACCTGTGAGAGCAGTGTCTTGCTTTGCCAGTGCGTCCAGCTGTTACTCCACCCTGTGAATCAGCTGTACATGCACACCCTGTTTTGCTGTCATCTCTAAGGACCTTTCAGTGTTTTCCTGCCTCACCATGTCAGACAGGTAAAGGGAAACCAGGCCAGCGGCCAAGACTCTCAGTTTTCCCATTCTGTGCTGCTGTCCTGCCTGGCAGAGCAGTCATGGAGAGCTGGGCAGGGAAACCACCCTGCAGGTCTGGACTGCCGTGTAGACATGGAGAGGGCTGAGCCCTTCTTTCAGGTTTTTGCAAACAGGGCTCAAAGATCACATTCCCCATGAGGGGCAGGCAAGAAGCCACTTGCATCCCTGGACCCAGAGCACTCAGGCACTCTGAAGTGAGTCTGTTCTTGGGCTCTTCAACACGCTGTGTCAGAAACAGGCCATGTTACCTGACATGGCCCTTACTGTGACAACATCCCGAGTGCTCACAGCAGTGGCCCTACCTCTGAACTCTGCAAAAGAAGGCCATAGCTGACACTGCACTTCCCCCTCCTTCTACATCTGCCATGGCAGGCAGAACGCAGCCTGGGAGAACACAGGGCAACCCACTTTGTCACAGGGAAATGTCGCACGCAACAGCATAGCATGCCTTAGGGACAATATGGTTCACCCAGGACTACAAGGTGTTCCCAGCTCTTGTGCTCCTGGTCTCACTCGGGAACAACATGGGCCAGGCTTTGGAGATGATCCAAGGCATGACTATGAAGGTTCCTAATGGATATATGTTTGTACTGAACTACCCAAAGCAAAGTCCTTAAGGCCAAAAAGCAAAGTCCTTAAGGCCAAAAAGCAAAGTCTCTAAGGCCAAATGACATGGGTGGGAAAACCAGACAAATTTCTTGGGTACAGAAACTCTACTTCATGTCTGATTACTGCAATGACAATGTTTTTACCGTTCCAAAATAATTAAACATGCTAAACAATTAGCTCATGAACCACCAGCTCTGGAGTCACCCTGTCCTCACCCTTGACTGATACCAGGTGGAGGGACACAACACCCTACTTCTGGAGTCCCGCAGCACCTCACCCTTCTCCTCCCACACTGGAAGTGCTTGAAGATGAAAACAGAGCAGTGGACCAACGAATCTGATTCCAAAGGTGGTGCTAACAATTGCTGAGACGTCACACAAATGAAACCATGGCACAGAAGGTGTTCATAAAATTACATATAACAGATTTTCCCCTCTCATCTTAACACTTGTCTTTTATTAAAAGAGACCAAAGAATTCATCATGCCACCTTTTAAAGATAGCCAGCTTATTAAATAAATGAACTGCTGAGCTATGTTCTTTCTAGGAGCAAATCAAGTCTGTGTGAAATCCTGGTTACATCCAAGGCAGCACGTCAACTTTATTTTGAAGACTTGAGTGCTACTCAGTTAATACCCAGGTCCTCAGTTACGTGCTGCAAACAGGTGAAATTCACCCAGTATTTTAAAGGTGGTATTTAAAATACTGATATTATTTTCCAAAGTGTTTTGGTGAGTTGCTAGCCAACATGCTACAGGACTAGGTGTTTATCTTTTGTGTCATGCGTCAGAGGTAATTACTTCACAGGGTAGGCGTGTCATTAGGAAGCACTGAAAACTCCCTTTGTTTCAGGTTACCTGCATGCCTCAGTGTGGCAGGTGAGCAGTAATCAACCTGATCCCCTTCTCCTCCAGCAAGGCCTCACAGAAGTTATTTGGTTTGGTAGCCTCTTTGTTTCTGAGTTACTGCCTTTAAGGCAGCTGGGGCTGATTAGATAAGGTGACTGTGTATCTGGAGCCTTGACATAAAATGGATTTAGTTTGCCCTCAGTGTTTAGCAGGGTCGTTGAAAACCAATTAAGGATATATGTAGCCATTTGTAAATTGTGTATGAGCTGTTTGCTATGAAACACAAATATTTTTTTCTCATGAATGAATATTTAATTGAGGTACAGTTCCAGGTAAGCCCTTGCAAACTATCAGAGTTAAAATTCAGGTCTGGTGAAAGTAGGCGATGTTCTGCTTTGTTTAGCAATGTCGCCCTGCTTGTACCTGCCTTGTACTTGGTCTGACGTCTTCATCAGTGCCCGCCTGTTTTCAGCATTATTGTTAACACAGAGCAAACAGAGGATTTCCCAAGAGACTGGTGGATTCTTGTACTTCAGACTCCAGCTTTGTGTCTTACTCATCATACACTAAGGCCAAAACTTTTTTCCTTTATCTGCAGGAAGAATCGCCATTAGTATCTTCTCTCCTTATTCAGCACTGAAGGCTCCCTGTGCAGCCTGCACTGCTGTTGAGCAGCTGTAGTCTGAGGGGAGCACAAATTAATTCAGTGACTAATGGCACTTGGAAATGTTCAAATCTGCAGCAGATGCAAGTGATGCAGAGTAGGAGAGATAATGTATGGACCAGTGCATAAACTATTACATATTTTCTGTTTCTCTCACTCTTAGATGCAGTCTTTATGGTTAGCCAGTCTTACACTGCAAAATAAACCTGATGTCTCTAATGTTCAAAGGGAAAAGCTTTGTTACACAGAGCAGAGCACTTAAATGAGGCTAGGCAGAATATGAGAAGATATCTGAAAGAGACAGTCCTGAGTGGCAAAATAGGCTAGAGTGATATTTGGGACTTGTGAACCTTACCTAATAATATCTGCATCAAGGAGGTTTCTCTGTTTCAGTTAGAGAAAAATATGATAAAATGGTGTGGCACCAAACTGCACGGTAATGCCCAGCTTCTATTACTGACTTAACCAAGGCAAGAGGCATGCTAAATGTTTTATTTTTGGCTGAGTATGTAACTGTGAATTGCATTATAGATAATGCAGCTTCTGAAACTGAATGAGAAATACAAGCACCATTCAATGCAAACAACTTTCACAGCTTACACTGAGAGAGCACTTGGCTCTGGAGAGAACTGGAGGTAGAATCATTGCCATTCAGTCTTGAGACTGGGGTTTAAGGCCTTTTTAATGTTACATGCTGGATTTGAAAATCACCAGGTGAAACTCAAGAGCTTAGTTTACGCTGAAAGTCAAACAATATGATCTTAAATCTGATCTGAAAAGGTGTGAGTCAGTATCATATCACAGGAAAAGGTACTCTGTCTATTAATTGTACGTTGAACTTTGCACTCTCAGCCCTGAAATTCTGAGCTTGGGCACCCTTAGTTAAATTGAAATACCTTATTACTTGTGGTTTTGAACTCTTACAGCTTCATTCTCACAGTAAGAGCAATACAAATGTCAGCAGTATATATAATTATAAAACAACCTGGAGTAAAAAAAACTGTACATAGACTATGAGCTATTTTTCTCTCTGTCAACCGGTGGGCATTTTTTTACCTTCACCTTCCTTACCACTCTCGCCTGCTCTAAACACAGATCTGTGCTCTGTCTACGAAGCACATGAACTAAGTAAATGTTATTCGATGTGCAGCTTTTGTCAGCACCATCTGAACACATCTCTTCTTTGATGTTAAAAACCAAAACCAAACAAAAAACCCAACAAAAAACACCACAATCCCCCCAAACAACAACAAACAAACAAAAAAAAAAAACCAAAACAAAAGGAAACAAAACAAAACCCGCACCAAATAAAAGAGCTGGTCCCATAGAAAGTGGTCAGGTGTGCAGGGGGTATTTGCAGTATATGGCGCTCAGCTCTGCTTTTAATCAGATTTCAAATAAAAAGCACAAAGGAAGATATCAAGGTGAAATAGAGATTACTTAGCCAGGGGAACTCCCTTCCTCTTTCCTTTCTTATCATGAGCATTAAGATCATGATTTCATTTTAAGACGTAAAAGCTGCGTTGGCCCTGCTTTCCATTTGCTTTGAGCCTTGGACAAACATGGCTGGATTTACACATGTGGTATAATCTCTACAAATTCAGTATGTCATGAACTTCATTCGTCATTTTAAAACATTTTTAAACAATGATTTGTGACATGATTGTTCTCATTCAATAGATTCAGAAAACTCTCAGTGCTTTTTCTATTTGTTTATTTGTTTGTAAATCAATAATTCATTGTGGATGTCAGTTACAAAGATGATTACCATAGAATTTCCTTCCCTGGTCACATTCATGTCTAAACCTGCCTTTACTTTGAGTAATATTTTATCTGTGTTTTACCTACCACTAAGTCTTGCTTTCCCCATTCATTGTAAAAAATTTCTTAGTCTCAGTGTACACAAAATGTAAATGCCAAATTATGTTTTGTTTCAGTTGAAAATAAAATTTTATTGCACACTTTGCATCACTCCCTGTGAAAATTTTTGTGGAAGAAGAATGTGTTACTAGAGTGGTTACCAAGACAACTCTCATGGGAACTGAAAGCAAACTGTGTTTGAGACTTCTCAAAAATTGTTGAGGAGAAACCTGCTCATAATCTTCCTTTAAGCTTTTCTCTCCTTTTATGATGGGTAAGAACAAACCAGATAAAAGCCTGAAGTCTTGTCTGCTTACTTTTCTTTCTTACAATATTTTAGAATAGTCCTTCATAAACTTTATGATATATACTTTGCTTGATAATCTACCATGTCCTCATAGGGCTACATGATGGTCAATCAGAGAGTCAGATATCTCAAGACATACCTGGGGGTGATGCTGGCTGACAAAATGATTGCAAAGATAAGGATCTCCCAGCATGTAACCATTGGATCATTTAATGAGGTTTATTTCCAGGCCTGAATGCACCTAACCTCTTACTGATGCAGGCAAAAACCCCCAATCTATGCTTACTGAAAAAGAAAGTAAAACAACAAACAACTGAACCTGGCAACAGCAGCTTTTCATGCAGGAACAACAAACAACTGAACTTGGCAGCAGCAGCTTCTCGTAGGAACAAGCAAAAATGAGGCACAATCCTTGTGCTCTTTTACGCCGTTAAGTCCCCTTCATAAGGAACCCAGAAAATGTCTCAAGAGGGCTTTGCCAATAGATGCTGGTCCACTGTGACCTCAATCCGTCAGGTTTTTAGTAAGCTCAGTGTGGGTAGTAGGGAAGTAGCTCTCAGTGCAGACAGAACTATAGCTCACCAGATCCTTGGTCACTCTTCCTGAAGTCTGATATTTCAGGAATTATAATGCCAAAATTTCAGAAAATGCAATGGGTAAAAAGCTGCTTATTCAATTATGCACAATGACAAAGAAACTATTGTCAGTAATACCATATGGTTCTTTTTCCTTTTACAACTCTTCTAGTTGACAAAGAAAATCAAAGACTCTTGACTGTCCTACATGACAGCAAATCTCCTTAAATCTATACAACATGTCTCATGGTATCTTTTCCATTAACTACTCTAATGAATGTCTTTTCCTTTAGCTACTATACTAAATGCACAGTCTATGAGTGGTCAAGAGGACAGAGTTAACTACTACAGATTTTCAGCTAGTAAAAAATTCCTGGAGTAAATCTGCAAACAAACCAGCAGCTATGCTGCAAAACTCTTCCAGCTATGCCTTGCCTAACCCAGAAGAAGCTTCCTATTCAGAGAAACAGGGAGTTTAGGTCTGTCTGTTCTTGACACTATTGATTTTGCATGAATGACCAGGAATGATGGATTTAGGGCACAAGATTCCATGTTTCCCAGTTCCAGGATGATCTGGCTTAGGAAGCTTTATGTTGACTAAAAATTGGCTGGCATGAAGCCTGTCAAGCAAAAGCCACTTTATAGCGATAGGACTTGCTTGAGCAAACTCGGGCAAATAGTTGGAATTCATAAATTGTCCACATCAAGTTTAAATGTTATTACAGATTCAAGTATAACAAGAAAATTAAATGGGTCTTCTTTCCAAAACAGGGAAGGCAGGCTTGATGAGGATGACACAGTTTGGCTAGGGGTCAGTAAGTCACAGGAACTGTTACAGGGAAGAAGACAGAAACTGGGTTCTGCCATTGACCTGCTGAGCAATCAGGATTATTTCATCACCTCCTCTGCCTTATTAATTCCTGTAAATGGTTAGTAATGCTATCCTCTTAATAACGCAGGTTAAGAGTAAGCGCTGGATCAGAGCAGATCTTAATCCTTTAACTTAAAGGCTTCATTTTGATTTGGGTCTTATGCTTAATTGTGAGGTCTGACAGAAGGTGATAGGGTTAGGGTAGCTGTAAAAGTTCTCTCTTGCTTAGCTAATGCCTAAATCTAGATGTAGCCAAGTTCCATAGAGTTTTCATGTGGAATTTTCCCCAGATTGTAGGTTTGTATCTGTTTTTTCTATATTTATACTTCTGCCCTGGGATGTCTTGATGTGAGTTGATTGTTTTGTGCCCCTTTCATGCCTTCTCCAGTATTCCCCCCCACATGCTCCAAAGCAGATTCAGTCTGTAAGCATTCTTAGACAATGCCGGTATTATACATGATGTCCATACTCCTAAAATGCAATATACCAATTTTTAGGACACTCTCAGGAAAACCAGAGAACTGAGGGCTTTCACCTGCACTCTGGAGCAGAGGGGAACTGGATTGGTTTGTGTCTGGAAATTATGAGAATACTTCTGTATAAAAGGGAAGAAGGGACTTGCATTATATGCCTTCCCATCCTTCTAGGGAGAGAGAAGAGAAATAAAAAGGAAGGAGCTCAGGGACCCAGCTATAGAAGAGAGTTTTGTACTGTCACAAAGACACGTACCTAGCCAAGTGTTCAATAAGGCACCATGCTCTGCAAGCAAGAGGGTTTGAAAACACAGCACGAGGCAAAAGCACAAGAAGGAGGTGGAGTGTGTCAAAAAATATACTTCAAGCTAGCAATTGCTCTGGTGCCTTCCACTGAAGACAATTGCTCCTGTATAAGCTCAGTACGTTCACAGTGGCTGGTTTTGGGTGGAGTGGTATTGGGCAAGCTGGTAGTTATGGATGCCATTGAGGTATCTACCTTTCCCCATGTATTGCAGCTGACTGTGGGAGAATGGCACAAGGTTATGTGCTGTGGCAAACAGGAACCTAGAGATTGTATGTTGCCACACTTAATTATTAGTCACGTAAATTCTTTTTGCCCCTAGGTCTGTGTGGTTAGGAAGCAATGGTAAGTGTCAGGAAAAAAACCAACAAAACAAAACAAAAACAAAAAACCAACAAAAACAGGGGTTTAAGCTTGGATATGTCACTAACGTATGGAAACAAATACTTACCTGACTGATTATGATCTATTAAATGAGACATCTCTGTGACGTGGAGTTGCTTCCACATGAAGCCCCAGGGTAATGGTCTCTGAGCCCATGTTGAGCTATGGACAGGAAAGGGTTTTGGGAATGAATGTCTCCCAGAATGGAAATGGGCTTCCCATGAGATCTGTGCAATGCTTTGTTTCAAGGGGATGCAGACACACACACTTGTTTTGGCTTTTCTTTTTCTAATCACAGCCAAAATCTGGATTTTAAGACTATGGCATGAAAATATCTCATCTCTATCTTTTTCCATCCCCCCCAAAAAATCTAAGAATGTCACTTCGGGTTCTGAGTGGGAGCTGCAGAAACTGGGTTCTTACAACTCTTCTTACTTGGAACAGTTATTCCTTGTGCTTGGCAGCCTCCCCAAAACATTGTGATAATTTGGTCTGGTTCATTTCCAGTGTCATCCTACTGAATAAGACATGAATCCCAACTATAAACTTATTGCTTAGCAGAAGAGCATAGAAAGTATCCTCACAAATAATATTTTTGTTAAATTAACCTGATCCAAGTGAATATCAGCATATTTTTTTTAATTCACCTGGCCCAAGTAAATTTCAGTGGAATTGTTCCATCTGAAAATGGAGGCCATATCTGTTTCCCAAGGATGTTTGATCCCATGTCCCTTTTCTTGGAAGCTGTTCAGCTTAGATTATTTCTTCTCACCTGCTATTGCAAGCTGCCACCCCCACAGCTCTGTTTTGATGGTAAAGCCTCCTCTAATCTCTGAGGATCATGCACAAGGAAAGGACTAGTACCATGAATTCTCCCAGCCTCCAACTCAGCTCCCCTCCCCTTTCTTTCACAGATCTGACATAGTAATAATTCTTTTATTTTAATGTGGCACAACCAATTCGTGCTTGGTGGACTCTGAGAGAAGACACCATTTGGATCTCTGCCAAAGCAGGACCTGTATTGTTTGGGCTGTCCTTTTTGTCACCATCCCTTGATATTTCCCAGGCTCTCTCCCGCCCCATATATTTTCCATGTAGTGGGTTGTTTTACTCCTTGTTCTGTGCCTCACTGTTCCTGTCCTATGCCAGACAGACAGACACTGGTTGAAGTGGGATGTTGCAGACAGCAGCTTGGGTACAGGCTGCACAACTTCCTTAATTTCTCAGCTCAACTACGTGCCATTGCTGGCACAGTGGAAGAGATGTGTCCTACAGGCCGTTGCCCATGACTATGTAAATCAATGTGCTCTTGTGACCAGCCAAGCAAGGAGATGCAGTGGGAGGCCAGCGGCTCCTGGCAGACACTATCTGCAGAAGTGCATTACATTCATGGGTGAGGAGGGAGGAGGAACGACACAAACTTTGTCAACTACGTATGCCTATCAGTTGTTAGGCTCCTTGCACGAACTTTTTGGGGCTTCATAAAAAGTCAGAATCAACTCAAGTATATTCTATGCTTTATAGTTTCTGAGCTTACATGGATTTTCAAAGTTTTCTCTTTTGCTGACATTGCTGAAAATATGCTTTACTACACAAAGCAAGCCTGTGTTTTGTTAAGTAATCATATTTTCCAACGTTGCACTTCAAGAAACACAGCAACTATTACAGGCCAGCACCGATGCCCATCACTAGAGAAAGCTGAACTCATTCCCCGTTCCCCGGGCTGCATGGAGGCCGGGGCAGCTGGGGACCCGGTGAGCCCACGCACCGCAGCCGTCCCTCAGGGTCCTCTGCCTCCCCTGTGCCGGGCGCCTTTCCCGTGCCATCCCCCGGCTTGGGAAGCGCCGACCCCGGGCGGGGCCGTGCCCGCTGGGCTCCGCTGGGCCCCGCTGGCCCCGGCGCGGCCGGCGGCAGGTGCGGGCGCGGGGCGGCGGGCAGGGTCTGCCCGCGGGGGTCGGGGCCGTGCGGGCAGGGGGCGACGCGGGGAGGCCGCGCGGCTCGGCCGTGCCGGGAGGGTCGGGGCGGCGCCGCCTCCTCACACCGACACCTGTTGCCTGCCGGTTCGCTGGCGGCCCAGCCCGGCCCTCACCGCGAGGGGCTCGGGGGCTGCTGGAGGCTCCGGGCCGCGGTGCCCCCTGCGCCCCGGAGACGTCGAAGCGAAGCCGGCGGGGGTGCCCGGCGGTTGGGCGAGGCCGGTGCCGCGCTCCACAGGCGCCGGGGGGAGCGGCGGGTAATGGCCGGCGGCGGTGAGTCACCGCCGGGCCCCACCTGCCGTACTTAACCCGCCGCCGGGCGGCCGGCGCCGCACTCGCGGGCTGCGCTGCCGCCGTGGCCGGGAGCGGCTCCTTCCTCCTGCACCTCCTCCGCACGGGGCGCTAGGCACAGGCGAGGCAGGCGCTGCATGAACGTTTGTCTCGGGAGTAGCAGAAGCACCAGCAGCCCTCAAAATGCCGAAGCCGGTGAGTGGGGCGCGGCGGGAGGGAGGCGCTCCGCGGGGCCGCACCGGCGCCCTCCCGCCCGGCGCTGGGGGCTGCCCGAGCCCGGGCGCCTGGCGGGGCGGGCTGTTGCCGGGCTGGAAGGGCTGAATCCCGCTCCCCGGGACGGGACGGGGCGTTTCGACTCGAGTGCCCGGGGAAGTTCTCCACGGCGCTGGGAGGGAGCGGCGGGCTCCCCGCTCGGGAGCCACATCAGCGGCTGCTCGGAGCGGGAGGGATGGCTGGGGCTGCCTGCGGGCGCCGCGGGCGCCGGGCCGCGGGCAGGACGGAGGCGCCTCGGGTGGGCTGCAGGGGCACCTCGCTGTCCTGCCGCCGGGGCCGGAGGCACGGAGCCCCGGGAGCTGTGCTCCTGAGAGCAGGCGGTGGATTGCTGTGTGTTGTGTAGCGCTTCCGTGCTAGACACGCACAGAGCTCCCGAGCAACTCTCGAAAGAAGAGCTTTCATCACGCTCCCGCTTAACGAGAAATGATACAACTGCGCTGGCTGCCATTTAGTATGCTTGTGGCCTATGCATTTATCTACAGGAAGCGTGTATGCATCTGTAAACATAGGAAAAACCTTGTTCCCTACTTGTTTTGCGATCTTAAAAACCGAATGCCAGGGACTCTTAATAAAGTTCTCCAGACTGGGCTTTACCGCTCATTATCAAAGACCTGTTTATCTTCCCCCCGCCTTTTTTTTTTCTTTTTTTTTTTTTTTCTAATTTGAACGGTCTTTTCCACTCCTCCTTCTTTCTCTTGACACCACCGCCTCCTCACCGCCTCCGCCTCCGACCTTCTAGTGGGTTTTTTGTTTGTTTTATTTTAAAGTCTGCTGCTCCTGTGCTGGTTAGAGACGATAATTCCCTTGAGGAGCCAACTGCCTAATGCGGAGCTTTGAGCAGGCGTTGGAGCAGACGCACTTTTGAACTTTGAAGAGCATAATCAGAACAGATTGTTGTTACTATCTATTTTCGATAGAGGCAATATTTCTTAAAATGCAATGCAGCGAAGGAGTTATGTGAGTATTAGCTCACATAAATGAAATGTGAAATAGGAGCAAACAAGCTTATCTTTGTGGTAATAAGCAATTGATGTTTTACCACTGTAAAATCAAAGTTAGTTGAACTTTTTTTCCTTCTTTTTTTTTCATGAAGTGTTTAGGTTAACTTACCTTGCAGTTTCTGTAAATCTACAAAAAAAACCTCGAAAAAACCCAAAACAAAAAACAAAACAAAAAACAAACGAACAAAAACCCCCAAAATCCACAAAAACAACAAAAAAAAGCCAAAACACCACCAAAAAACCCCCAAAAAACCAAACCAACAAAGGACAAAAACACGCCAAAACCAAACTGTGCTCAGTCTTTTTAAGAACTGATAAATCTTCAGTCTCCTTGGCTGTATTACATCAGTGGGAGGTGATATATTGCTGCATATAATAATGTCTAACTGAAAGGACCCTTCTGTAACTGAGGGAAGCAAATATATAATTTACAAAGCATGGATATAAAAGGTTGTGTGTGAATAATCTCTTTCTGCCTTGTTAGCTGTTTGCTAATTACAGAGTGCTTTCTTGAAATATCCTGGTTAGAATAATCTGAAATCCTGGTTTAGGACTAAGTCGCACTGGAAGCCATGGATAGGTGTACAAAAACTCTTTAATCTCTTAAAAAAAATACAGCTGTGTTTATCCTTTTGCTTGGCAGGGCTATGTTTGTATTCCCTCAGAGACGGTGATTTTTCTTTGTTTCTTGCCTGAATAGCTAGTGAATAACAAAGGTGGATGGTGTAAATCACCTTCCTTAGGGGAAGGACAGTAGTACTGTAAAGACTTCTGAGATGTGACCTGCTGTCTGGGATTTATGGACAGGACTCTGTGTCAGTGCTTTGTAAATACAAGCATTTTTTTATATTTAATCTGCTGCTCAGCAGGGTTAACTGCCACCTTAGTGTAAACAGAAAAGAGGAATTTTGCAGAAGTTATTTTAGTAAAACACATTGTTCAGTCTGACTGCTTTAGACTGAGACTGGATTTGGATCCTTCCCAACTCAGCTCATTTGATCTTAATACAGTTAAATAGGATTCGTGTCAGTTTGCATGGAAAGAGGATGTAAAGCTGTCACTCCAGAGGCAGAACTGTGCTCAGGACGAATGTGACAACAGCCTTTGGCATGTTTGAGGAATGATAGCATGACCTCTTGGGATGCACAGGGAAGCAGTGTGAGTTTCTGCTGGCCATTTGACATGGATGCTAAATATTTATTACCTTGCTTGTTTGCATGTGTCTTGTCTACATGGCATAAGTGAACATGATGTTGTTTGGCAGACTTCACCCTGCTGTGTATGAAGTCTCACACACTGGTCATCAGTTATTTACAAGTGAAGGTTATGATGGCAGAAAGCAGAATTTTGGTGATGCCTTTCCCTCTTGCCCTGCCCTCCAACCCAATGAGCTAAACCTTTATATGAAACTATTGTTTTAACAAAAATTATAAATTCATGCAGAAAGCTTACAGGTCATGTTTGTAATTTATTATTTCGGAGTAAACAAATAGTGAGTCCATTAACACTAGAACATTAGTGGTTTTGTATTCTAATTGAGTACCAAAGTGAAGAGCTAGAAAGCCAGCTGTACTCCTGATTCTGTGGTAACATTTGGTCACAATTAGTTGTATCTGGTGCATGCTTACCATGCTCAAAATAAATTTTAGTAACAGTCCAGAAAATAATTCTGAAGTAAGTATATTTGTTAATATAGACATGTTTTAATATATAATGTAACACAGACATTCTGCCATGTGTAACAGTTACAAAGTAACAAGATCTCTCCAAGGTAAGCTATAAATATATAACCTATACCCAGTTCATGAGGGTTTATGGCTGCGAGTTCATCAACAGTTCAGATGCATGATTTCCATCTAGTCTGTACAGAGGTTCTTTAGTCTTTACAGGTAGTGAATTATTTTGTAAAGAAATGCAAAAGGTGTCATCTTGTCCAAATCTTGCTGTGTTACCTGGAATGTTAAATAAACTTCCTTGCTCAGCCTTGCATCTTTTCTTTACTGCAGTGTCTGTGTGCTCTCTGCATTTTTCCTAGATTTGTGGTACTAGCTTATTTCTGTTTGACTCTTTGAATGGATTGTGTTTTATGTGAATTATATCCTCTTGCAAAACAAACCAATCTAATAAATTGTGGCTAGAACAGCATGGCTGCGGGCTAATGAACAGTGCTTACCGAAGAAGAAGGAAATGTGATCTCGGGTCTATAGAGCTGTTAATTTGATCTGATCTACCAGCATTCTTGGTTACTTTATTGAAGGTGGATTTTTTTGTTTGATTGGTTTGGTTTGGGGTTTTTTTTCTGTTTCCTCTTGGGGGAGAAAAACCCATAAATTTTCATAAGAAATTAAGTCAGCTTTGCAGCATAGCCTTTGATTGATGTAGCATTGGACAAGAACTTTTAATACTTGTTTGAATGTGTATAAAACTGCGTAAAGAGAGGACAGCAGTAAATGCAGTCTAGGAGCTTCTGGTGCTAAAGAGAAAATCCAGCTGAATAATATCCAGAGGCACCTTTTTTTAACACCTTTATTAATGGCCTGTGGTCAGAAAGCTGAGCATAGTGATGCTGTGCTGTTGAAGGGGAGGTATTATTGATGTAGAGGGCCAACATATAAAGGGGATTGAAGGACTGGGGTAATGAGGTCCCTTTGGATATAGTTAAACTTGGAGGGGTGGGAAAAGAAAGTCCCTCACTAAATAGGATAGAAGGAGATGGATTAATCAGTGGTAGTACAAACTGTCCCATTGTCCATGTCATCTGCAATGTGTAGGGCTTCTCTAACAGAAAGCATTGGTAGAAGGTGCTAGTGAGAGCTTTCCTTTATGTGGGTACTTACCTGTGTCCAGAGGAGAAAATTCAAAGCAGAACCTAGAGAGGGGGTTTGGGATGACCAGAGACAGAAATCCACCTTAAGAGGGTGCTTGGCTACTTTAGCCTGGTAGAATTCAAGGACTTATCTCTTCCTTCACCTGTGTAAAATGTAAGGGATTTAAATGCCAAAGAGGAGAAAGAATTGCTTTAAGCAGAATTTGTGGTTTAAGAGACTTTAAAGCTTTAGAACAGTTAAGTGTGTGTGGTGGGGGGGGTTTTGTGGGTGGGTAGGATTTTTTTTTTCCCTCCCCTGTTGATCTTATTAGAAGACTATTCCAAGACCCAACATCCCTTAAGATAAAATTTGACAAGTACACAATTTAATGCTGCTGCCTGTAGGAGTGGGTAACTGGAACTGATGTCTCAAAAGGTTTTTCCCAGCCTTGTGTTGTTAATAATGTGCTAGTATGTGCTAGGCATGAAGTGGTTAGGCAAGTCCTCCATACCTGTTTGATGTTGAATAAACATGCAGGCTGTCTTCAAGTTCTTTTTCCGGAATACAAGTCTTCTGCCAAACCTTTATGTGTCTGCGAACAGACTATGGTGTTAAAATTCATCAAGTTTTCAATAAACCAGACCAAAAATTATGCAAGTGTAGTGACAGAAATTTATTTCCAAATGTAAACAACTAATAGTAATTGTTCCCAGATCTTCTCAATGTATTCTTGACTGTGTGTCTTCTAACTACACACAGTGGTTTTATCGCAGAGTTCCTCACAGCAGATTGCTGTAACTGGACTGAAGTAATATTACCTTTTCATATCCTTAAGTGTTCATAGTCAATTAAAATAGTCATAGCTTATGGATAGCTATAGATTTAGTGAAGAACAGAATATTACCCTTGTAAGCACCAATTGCAGTACATTAGGTGATACAGTGTATGATGTACTTGATACCAGGAGATATATACTCACTCTGGGACAAAATGGAACCCAAAGAAGCTTCCATTTGCCAAAGGTAAGAACTCCCACTCACTGCCGCAAAAGAAAGGTAGAGGATGCTATGAGTAGTAAATTTGAGGAGATGACTGAAGTTATAAGAGAATGAGTTCACAGTTTTGCCAGACCCCTTATTTACTGCATGAGCTGAGTAAGCATTTCCAAGGGCAGTTTGCTGTGCGATGTTAGCTGCTTCAGAGAAGCCAAGGGTGTTAACTGTTATGTTAGTCACTACTTAAAGAATTTCTTAGCCTTCTTAGAGGGCAAAAGGAGGGAGATAAGCCTTCCTGTTCTGCTCACTTCCTCCACCCACATGAACATCTTCCTCTGTCCATGAAAAAAAGCTGTGATATGTCAGGACTTTTTGAGAATAAGACGTCTTGATGACCACTGAAGATTCCTACATCAGTGTCATTCTTGTTTGGCACACTGTGCCCGAAGAGCTTTACATGCACTGTAAATCCCATAATCACTCGATTGACCTTGATGGAAGGTAGTGCTGCCCAGAATCACTGAACCACACTGCACACTGTTAAGTAATGTACTTTAGCTGTGTTGTGTGCTTGCTTTGAAGCCTGGGTCCTGCAATAGATAACATTTAGCCTCTGAGCTGAGAAGTGCAGCTCTTTGCAGAAGAACAGCAGCGTATGCGATCCTTGCACCTAGGAGAGGGGAAAATTGTTGCTATACAAGGCTGAAAACAAGTCACAGCTCAGTGTAACAACTAAACATGCTGCCTCCATATTGCTCCTCTGTTCAGATCCAGATTTTGTTTCTCTTTCTAGTTCCTACTTCATAGTGGGGAAATTCACTTGCCTTCTGTGCATCTGCTCTCATCTTTGAGAGCATGAGTAGCAGCCATCTGCTTAGCTGGGACTGATAAACACCTGATAGTAACAGCTGTCCACTAAAGTAAAAATCCTGACTCTAAGAATTTATATGCAGGACTCTGCCTTCTAATTAAGTAAGAGAAACTGTTGCTTGATGACCACGGACTTGTATTTGGCTACCTACTGTGTAGGCTCAGTGGAAGAGGTACTGACTCCCCTGCACAAGGCCTGTAGCCTTTTCCTGCCTTTGAGAAGGGAGTGTGGGATTGCACTGTTTGGTTTGTGTGCATTTACTTCTCCCTCTCACTTTCATGAGCAGGTGCTATAGTCATTGTATAAAACTCTTAGGTGTCACTATCACCACCTCTTCCTCTCTTGTTTTTGTGTGACCATGCTTGCTGTAATTGTTCTAACCTCAGCGTGAAATGAGTGTGGGAGAAGGTTCTCTGGGGATGAGTGGACGGATGTCCTGTTGCTGAACCTTGAGCAGGCTTACAAAGTGACTCTAGAGTGGCTTGGTTCTGCCAAGAGACCACTTCTCTGTAGATGCAGAGAGCAGATCTGTAAGCTGCCTGCTACCTGAAGAAGTAGAGATTAAAGAATCTCACCTTTATACCCAGGCACCTGAATTTAGCCTGTGTAGCCCAGTAGGTGACTTCAAGTCTTTACAGTAAGATCTGGGCTTCAGAGTTATTTGTGGAAACTAAAGTTGTTCTTCAACACCGAGCTAAATACACTTAGCTTGCTTAACTTTTTGTCTCTGTAGACATAAGTGATTGTACAAAGTTCCTGATGCACAAACTGTGGTGTGAGTTGGTGGACTGATTTGCATAATTGATACTCAGTGCTCTTGGTGTGGGGGAGAATAGTTTTTCTTCCTTAACAACTGACACAGCTGTGCAGACAAACTCTTGAAAGTTTTTCTGCCCTCACTGTGCTCAGGGTACACTTTGGGAACCACTGGCGCATATTTGTTTGCCATCACACATCTATGGTGAGGGGCTGGTGAAGTTTCACCTCAGAAGCCCTTAAGCTGTTTCAGGGGTTAGGAGGGGGTACTTTGCCAATCCTTGCAATCACTTTTCCTTTATGATCTGTAACTACTCAAGAGCAATGTCGTTGTTCTTAGGTGACATTCCAGGCCTTGCTATGACCTACCTTTATCTGGGAGCGAATGGTACCTGTTGCATGCTGTTTGAAGTACCTTCTTGAGTAGTGGAAGCACTGTAGTGTATTGCACATAGATCAGATTATCAAGCTGTCAGAGGTGATCACATAACTCCACTAATAAAATTCACAAATTCCCTGCAATACGTTCCACTGAAGTCTGTGAGTAAAATGAAAGAGGCTGATAAGGAACAGGTAAAACAGAAGGGTGGGATATCAAACAAAAAAAAATCTCTGACAAAGGGATTGGTATCTAGAATGCAGAACAGACATACGTAATTACTGGGCCTTGTGTGACTTGTTGCACTGCTATTTCTCCCTAAGTAAATGGAGTTCATTTTCCTTCTGTATTTTGACGTCTGTATGAGCATGGCTGGCCTTGTAGGTCAGGCAGAAGCCCTTGTAGCCTCATAGTACACCTCTGATGTTGCCCAAAAGCTGATGCCTGAGGAAGAATATTTCAAAGATATGCACCACTGCTTTCCTCTGAGGTACTGGAGGTTGAAAAGTCTTATATAATGAGTTACTAAATGGATTTCTGTGAACTTGTCCAGTCTCCCTTTGAAACCCTGTGAACTCCAGCATCCATAGTATACTTTAACAAAGGCTGTCCTAGATAACTTTCCAAACAATGTGAAGGTTATCTACAAACCTCTTTGCTACAATGCTATTTGATTTTTTTTTTTCTTGTTCAGTGTTGATGCCCTGTCGTTATTTTGTTGGTAGAACAATGAACACATGTTCCTTGACTACTCTTTTCATGCAGCTCATGAGTTTATATGCCCTTATGTCCTAGCCTCAGTTAATTTTCTTCCAAACTGAGAAGTCCTAGCTACCTTAGTTGACCCTTGCATGGTAATTATTTGACCATTCTTGACCTTCTTCCGGTTAACATCTGATGAAAATTCTGCTTTGCATCCTGTAACATCTCCATCTGGGAAGAGTATAGTTACTGAGAACATTTATCCAATAGTTGTTGCTTGGATGCCATATACTCCCAGGTCATAGTCCTGTGAGCGAATAAGTTATGGATAATCCTTGTGTTCACACAGCCCACCCCATTCCAATGTAATGTGCTGCTCTTCCACCCCAGAGGAACAATCACCACAGGGTCTATTGAAAGTTGGGAGCTGTGTGCTGTCATTCTGTGTTGTTGCTGTCAGACTTCTGACTCTGTAATGGCTCTGGGTTTTCCATGCATGTTGCCCTCTAGAACACAGATCTCTGCGTAAGCGTTGGAATAAAAGACACCAGTATTGATGCTTGGATTTGGGGGAAGCTCTGAGGCTATTGTAGCTTTTATTTACATTATTCACACCTTCAGATCCTGCTCCTGGGTTTTGTGACTTGGTACTGTGGTGTTCACCTTTTACAGAAGTTGTTGTGTGTTTGTTGCTTCCAAGTAAAAAAGCCAAGCAGAGGTAAGAAATGGTGTTTGTGTTCCAGATCAAGACTACAAGATACTCATCTATTTTTTTTTATTTTCCTTTGTGGGGATTGTACAAGGATGATATTGCTTTATGTAGTGTAAATACTGGAGATGCTAAATTGTTTAGAAGACTCTGAAATTAGAATAAAACTTAGGATCTCAAACCTCTATGTTATCTGAACTTGGCCCCATGCTTATGTTTCTGATGGAAGACAGCAGAAGATCTGATCCCTTCTGGACTCTGAGCAACTTCTTGAGATAAAGCTTTTTTGAGGATTGTTTGTGGGGCTTGCTTTAAACTTCATGTGCAAAGCCTTAGTCTCGCAACTTCATTATGTTTAATTAGATGCAACAGCTGTCATGATAAAACAGTCTGTGTATGCAGGAGTTTGATCCAGTGGCCTCTAGCTTTCCTCTGTATTTATTCTTTATGTACAAAGGCCCTATTGTTGCTGTACTCTGTGTTCCTAAATCCATCCTAGCATCCATTGAGGGCAAATGACACTTGCAGGCAGTGGTGTTATGTTGAGCCTGTTGTCACTGGCTGTGTGTTCCTTCTTTAAAGAACAGACTTCTGTTTTTACATAGATATTCTGAAAATGCTAATAGAGTATCATACAGCATCAGAGAGTCTTTAAAGTGAAAACATTAATGTATTTCAATGAAACACCATAAACCTTCCTGCTTCTTCATAATATCATGTTCAAAGTAAATCATTCTTACATCCCTCACATAGTGAGGGCAAGTGTTTTGCATGAAAAACACCTGGGCTCCCTAAATGTGCAGGGCTTTGTTCAAGGGTAGTATCCTGGGGCCTTTCAGACTTACACTACATTGCTTTATGCCTTGCCAGAACATAGAGCTGTGCCTAGGTAATTTTACATTTAAAAAAAAGTCAAATATAAAGATTTTAAATAGGCCTCTGTCTCTCAGTTTTTCAACTTATTCCTAGCTTGAAACAGAATGGTGCAGCTTGCTTGTTAGGGAAGAGTTGGAGGAAACTTCAGTGAGTAGAGAAAGATTTTAATTTTTTTTTTCTGGAAAGGCTACTTGCTTGATTTTACTGTTTCACTGAACAGTTATTGTTAACTGTACAGAGATGACCAGAGGTGGAGAATGCTGGAAGTCTATCTGGGACTTCAGCTTTTGGGATCCAAGGCTTTCAGAGATGCACTGTCACTTGTACTTGCCACACCTGCATGAAATCTTCGTGATCTTTTGGCATGCAAAGTGTTATTGCTTGACCTAAGATAAAGAACTCAATTGCAGCCATGGCTGCTTCTTGACTTTTCACGCAGATGCCTACTGTGCAGTTATTATATGCTGACAGAAGAGATAGCAGCCTTCATTTAGGGAACTGAGATAGGCATGTAATTTAGTATGGCATCTTCTGCACATCTAAACATAAAAAAGTTTGAATTTGCATTCTAGGATTATGTTCATGTTTAATTCGAAGGAAGGTTTCATGCTATCTTACAAAGAAGAGTTAAGTGACATGGCTGCAATACTGAACTCATGGATTGGCTTTCTTCTGACCTGTTTGTGTGTGCTGGCAGGGAGGGAGAAAATCATTCTGAAAATTCCACCCCCTTTGTTAAAACTGGAATTTCTGGATGACTCCCCAGATCTGGGCATTGAAGGTTTTCCTGCCCCCATGAGCCCCCCTCCATCCACTTTTATCCAGGAGTCTAACTTTCAGATTTCACTCCAAAATTTTTATTGGCTTCCCTTCAAAGTACTTTATTTATCTTCTGAAAAACTGCCACAGAAGAAGTCATAAGTCTTTTTCATCATGCATGAGAGCAGCAAATGCCTGGGCTCCTATTAAGAAATTTCAGTTAAGTAAAACTGACATAGCTATTGCTCCTTAAATACTGAGGACCAGTACCCCACAAAAATATGGTTGTACAAGCTGTTGCATTAAAGCTGACTAATAGTTAAGGCTAGCAATCATATTGGACAATTTCAAAGTAACTACTAGATTACAGATCATTGTATGCAACTCAGTTTACCCTCAGTGGTATTTCTCCCTCTCCTGGGAAGGTGAGCAAGGTTTTCAGGAACAAAGACCAGCCTACTCAGCTCTAATTTTACCTGCTGCAAATGCAGCAATGCCTAACTGCTTCATAGACTCTGAGGAATTCCATTGGAACGTGACTTAATGTTCCCATTTATTTGCAATGAGGAAGCAATGTTTAACACAATGAGATCTGAAATGGAACACGTCCTTCGGTTCACAGACGGGTATTTTGATTTAGCATGGTATGCTGAGAAACTGGGTCAGTCAAATGGGTGCAACCAGCTTGCCTTGTCAGCCAAGGGGATGCCAGTGACCGTGTCCCCTGTTCACATTTTGTGAACTGCTGAGGCTCTTTTCTTCTTTGTCAGCAAACTGTGCTCCCCGGTGTGCGAGGGAAGGCTCATGGCTGCTGTGCTGCCACTGCCCTCTCCGAAACGCTATGTGTTGGGCAGGTGTGCGTGAAAAGTTCTGTCATGGGAGCAGAGGAGGAATATGAAAGGCTTTCTTCAGTGTTGTGCTGTGCAGTTCTTTCCCATTCTCATAGGAATCAGGTTGTCCTTCCCACAGAAGAGAAATGGTGGGTCTGTCATTTGCCTTCTCATTTCAGGTTCTAGGACATCCTTAAACATAAAAATGTGGCACTGGGAAGGACTTGAACCAGTGTTTTCTGAAGGCTGCATGGAAGTGGTTACATAATATCATATCTTACCACTCCAGCAATTATTGTTTCTTGTCATGTTATCCAGCCTGCAGTAGGACTGCTTTTTGCTGTTTTTCTCCATGTGGGTTTAGAAGTTGTGGTCTTCTGTACAAAACATGTAATGTGTCAGACAACTCCCATTTGGAAAGGGATCAGTGACATGTTTAAAAATAAAATTCAGTTTGAAACAAACAAACCAAAAAACCCCAAAAACAAAACACAAAAAAAACCCCCACAAAAACCAAAAAACAACCCAGAAACAAAGAGAGAACCCCAAACATACACAGACAAAAAACAAACCCCAACCAGCATCTAACCCAGAAACACCTTACCTGTAGATGAGTGCAGACTTTCCTTGATTAACTTGCCCCCTTCCAAAAGAAGCATTCAAATTTGGGTGACAGCATTCCAGCTAGCAAGTCATCAGGCAGGCAGAACAGAATAGTCACCTTCTGTAATGCTTCCGGTGACAAATACACTCAAGAATGTAATTTTCCCTTCTATGTAATAGCATCACACCAGGAAATGTGGTGTTTTTCTGGGGATTATAATAAACCACATCCTTGTCTACAGTCCTGCTGTAGCCCATTGTTTGCAAGCCTGTAATTTGTTCATCTCTGCCTCTACTCCATTCTCACCTCTCCAAGTGTAACACCTGTAACTATTTTTCAGACCTACCAAGATCTTTGAATTCCAGCCCTGTCCTCCCAAAAGACTTACCTGTTTGTTCTTGACTAGGTGCTGTTTGTGATCTTGTAAGTGCACTCCATCTTCCAGGGACTGTGAGAATACTTTTGTTTATTCCCTCAATCCCACCACACTCACATCCCCTTTTCAAGACCTTCGCCTGACAGGAAAAGGTCAGACTACGTGTCCCTGCAGTAGTTCCAGCAAGATGAAGGTGCTGAGCCCAGCTCTCAACTGGGAGGAAAGCTGTTTTGGCAGTCCTGCAACAGTGAATGGAATTGATCATTTGCTTGATATTCATGACGTTTGTCTCTTGCTTTGAAAGAAGCTAAGAAGAATGTAGGTGCACAACTTGTCATATGGTTGTAATTTCACATGGCCCAGATTTGTTGTATGCCTAGTCTATGTTGTATGGTACCAAATCAAATATGTTATTAGATGAGGTTTGATCCATCAGGTAGGTTATTCTGTCAGAGAAGAAACAGACTTGGCTCCAAATATTGTGTTTTTGACATGCTGGTGTTCATAAATTCTTAACAATATCATAAATTGAAGTAATATTTCTGCAGTTGCTTCTGTGTTATTTGGGGTACTTACCTTCTCAGAGTTTTCTTCTCTCCAGAGTCTCTGAACCATTACCTGTTGACTTAAGTAACTTGTGGAGGACAGAGGAATGCAGATACTGAAGTGTTAACAGATTAGCTCTGAGCTCTGAAGCCTCTAGGATTTTTTTTCCCCACTCAAAGCTGAAAATTTTCCCATAACAGTTTCCAGGAGCTGGGACAACAGTTACTCCATCAGTTAGCACAATATCTTTCTTTGTTGTTGGACCTGGAACCAGTGAACACTACTGAATGGAATGTGGAAGAATAGAGAGCAGTTTCAGTGCCCTTCTGATGCTGCTACATGAAGTTGTTTTTCCTATTAGCAGACGCTTAATCACTACACGCGTCTATGAACAGCTCTGGTTGCTAAGGTCAAAATGAGATTACTTTGTCCTTGCAGATGCATTGTTGCCCAGGCCAAGAAGCTTGCCTGTTATTTGTTCCATTAGTAGTTGCTGCTTGTGTGATGAAAGAGCAGACCTGCAGAAGTGAGGATTAATGCTACTACTTTCTTAATAGTATTATTAATATCACTGCTTCCTCTTGCTTGTTAAGACTTCAATATTCCCCCAGCACAAGCAAGTCAGTTTGTGTGTGTGCAAGAGGGCTTAACAGCTCTGTGTGCTGCTTCTCATAGAATGTGCTGTACAGCACTTCAAAATGTGGCTGGTTTGCTTAAATGTATGAGTGACTCCTGGGATTTTCAGACACCAGTGACTGAAGAAAGAAGGCATGTCTGTCTAGGTTTCTCCACTGCTAATTGCCACCACTTGGAAAGCTACTCCTCTTGGAAACCTGCTGTTTAGGAGACTCTGGTCTTTCTTTCTGCTTGGAAAGAGGAAGAAGACATTCCTGAGCATTGTCTAAGGCATTTAGAGCTGCCTAATGATAATGATAAGTGACACAGTTAAGTACCGGTTTGTCCTGTGTTAATGGGTAAAAGTTGGTATTTACTGCCCTTTATCTTATGCATTCACTGAAATTAAATTGTATGGTCTTATTTAAATGACTTGCACAACTTCATGGTTTCACTGAACTATTTTATTATGCAAGTGACCTATTAGATTCCATGCATCAGGGTGCAAAATATCCAAAATGGCATAGTGTGTGAGAGAGCTGGGTTTGCTTTTTTTTTCTGTTCTGCCTTCCCTTTTCCCTTCAGTGAGGGATGTTTTTCAGTGGAGCTGTAGTATCAGGAGAGGAATGGTTAACTTCAAAGATACGCTGTTGCCTGCAATCAGGGACAGATTCTACACCAAGGTGCTCAAGAGTCAGATGTTAGAAAAAACTGGAGCTGTGCATTCATAGTGTCAAACACACCTGAAAACTGGGTGTTTGTGAGAGGAAGGGATTGAAGAGGCAACGTCATCTTAGGCTCCGTAGCTAGGCCTTGATTTTTCCACAGAGATGGTGCCACTCAGCAGGTTGGCAGTGTGTTGCCTCCTTAAGAGACTGTTTTCTGAATGTTTTGCAAATGGCACTTCAATTTTTCAAGTTACATACTCTGCTGATGTGCATGGACTCTGAAAGGCTGCACCTGCCCCACAGATTGATCTACTAACTTAGCATTATAAGAGATGTTGTTTTAACAATAACAAAAGTAAGAGCAAATGCATGACTTAAGGGCATCGCTAAAGCACAGAAGATTCCATTTTAATTTCTAGTGCAAGGATTTTCCATAGTGTTACAGTCCTTTAAACTCTACTCTGAAGTTCTCTCTAGCTCTGGCCTTCATCTTCTTTTCTCTTGTTTGAGTTGGTAATGTAGCTATCATGTTACAGTCCAGTCCAGTCCGAAGTCACTGAACTGGTGTTCAGTCTTTCGTTGTACTAGGTTCTTTGGCTTCAAGGAGGGTTTTTCCTTTAAATGCAAATGGCATTGCCTTTTCAACGGCATGCTTTTTCCCCTCTGAATCCAATTTGTTAGGAATTTTATGCATCCTAAGACAGGGGAAGAGAAAAAACTTGTGTTCTGTAGTGTTTTTCTATGCACAGACAAGCCTTCTAAGGCCCTATTTGTCATTTTAAGTGTGTTACCCTCAGACATAAAAGTAGAGTTACTGAATGGTTAAGGTTGGAAGGGACCTTAAATATAATCTATTTCCAGCCCCCAGAATCATAAAATGTTATTACATTGGCCTATCAAGAAAGAAGTCACATCTTACTGTCTAGGATTTTTAGTGCTTAAATGCACATATTTTTAAATACAAACCCATATTTCATGTGTAACAGCTGTGTGCTGTTCTCTCCCCTCCACACCCCTGTGCTCTTAAAAATCAAAAACTGTTTCATTTTGTTTATGGCTTCAGCGTTGTCCTGGATTACTGCCAGGATTTGGTAGGATCTTACAAAGGACATGCCTTGCCTAGGCAGGGTGAGCAGGACTTCACTCGTGAAAGTTGTCTTAACTGTCTTGCTCTTTTTGTTGCTCATGGAAATTAGTTTGAGTTGTTCGCTGCTTTCCTCCCCAACAATCCCTGAATTGGTTAGCACCCTGGGTGTTGATTTAATCATCTTGGCGCCATGGGGAGTTTCATCTGGTCTGAGCTGAATGCCAAACCAATGGACTCTCAGTGTAACAGGTATCAAGGTTTCTTCAGACTGTCTAAACCAGGGTTTCATGTGGGTTAAGCTCTGTTTGCTGCTTTACTGCCAGCTTCTCTGTCGCTAAAAGCTTTTATGGAGTGGTTGTAGGACATCCATTTAAAAACACTATTAAAACCATTATGTTCTTGAAGTTAAAGCTATGGTTTGGAGATGAGAAGCAGGAGGGCCTAATAGGGCAGGAAGGAGACTCAAAGGATATTCCAATGCAGTCATCAACTCATTGAAGGGACAGAAGGCCTTGTCTCTTCTTGCTCTGCCTGTCATGTGGCTGGTAGTTTGTCTGAGGGCACACCAGGGAATTCCTCTTTGTCCTGATGGTTATGCAGCCCTCAAAGAATACAGAAATTAACTTTTACTGCAGGCCCCAAGTGTCCTTGAAAGCTTTTTGGATAACCAAGTAGTCATGTTCTGGCATGCTTCTGGCTTTGAATGATTGAAATGGAAAAGCAGATTACTAAGATTTTTTGGTCTTAATAATGAAATAATTCTTAATATATGTAGTGGCTAAATAGCTTTAGCACTAAATAGCTCACTGTATAGCTAATCCTACAGTCTTTTAGGGTTGTAGTAAAACAGGACTAGGGAGTTTAACTTCTTTTACTAGCAGATAACCACTAAGGAGAGTTAGAGAAAAATACATGCATACTGGTACTAGCTGGAATTTGTGCTCGGCCAACGATCTGCAGGTTTTCAGGTAAAGGAGTAGGAAGCACATCCTTTTACATTCTTTAACTTGTAAAGTGATACTTGTTTTACACCACTGTGGTGTTTCAGCCAGAAGTACAAATAACTTGCACAGTACAAAACTGAAGACTACGAGCATATGTTTTCTTGAAGTGGGTAGAGAGGGATTAGAATATGATTAGGGATTTATTGTTGAGAGGGATTAAGCAACAGGTGTTTTTTAAGGTCACATCTTTGAATTGCAGCCTTGCTGTTCAAGAGAATTTGATATCTGAACTTCCCCTTTCTTCCTGCACTGGAAACACTTCTTGGGAAACCTTTGGTTCTTAAGGCATGGGAAGAAAACCTTAAACATAATTCCATGCTCCTTTATGGATCCCAAATGCTACAAATAGGTTTGCCAAGAGCTCCTTTTCCTTCTTGCTTGGTCTTTCATCTTGCATTTAGAGAATTTTTTTAAGTCCTAATTTAAAGGACAGTGCTTTAAAAATACAGCTTGAAAATGGTGGCACTAAGTCACGTTCTCTGGTCCCTTGACATGGAAACTGCTTTCAGTCATCTTTCCATATGAAGGTCCTCTGTCATGTGGGAGAGAGAAAGAAACAGCTCTATAAAGGTACCTGATGCCCTCGCAGAATAATTTAGTTTGGAAAAGATCTCTAAGATCAAGTTCAGCCATTAACCTAACATTGCAGGGTCCACCATTAAAGTGAAGAAGGTTGGTTAAACATGCAGTTTCTCAGTGAAAAAGGAGTGCAAAGATTTCTAATATATTTGATGAAAACTAGTTTAAGCAATTTGTTTTATTCACAGTTCTGTATTAATTTTAACATTGTTACACCTGTTATTTATCCTAGAGTTTAAACATACATAATTAAGCTGCTGGGAGCTGCTGAAGGTCAAAGCTTTGTAGTGAGGGATTCTACTCCTCTCCTGCCTCTTTTACCTCTCATTTCTACAGGTGTGTGCCAGGCTCTCCTGGTCTCTTAGCCCTGGCTTTCTGTAATGTGACATTTACAAAATTTTGGGAAATTGTCATGAAGTCTCATCTGCCTTTATCTTACCTGTTGTCTGGCCTTGTGTTTACATGTCCACTTTTTCTTCTTTTCTTTAAAATACTAAGCTAGAAAGCAGAACTGTACTACACAATCATCGAAGTTTGGGTTTTTAATATTTGTTTTGGCATTGTTGGGTTTTTTGAGAAGTAGCGTAATATTGCAAGCAACAGTCAGAACAGTTGGAGATAATCCTTTCCCGATTTGCCATTTTACTGTTCCTTATGCTATTCCCTGCAAGATTAGTTGCTGCTTTTGCCTGCTGATTAACTGCTAATAGACTTCTTCTAGTCATTAAGCACTCTTGCCTGCTGCATTCAGTAGTAACCTCTGTCTTACAGTGTAGTGCCATTGCAGTAAATCTGGTTGTGTTGTTTCTTCACTGACAGCAAGAGCTTATTGAATTCCTGCCCTGTAGTATCATTCAGTACCTGTTACTGCTGTTTTTATGTGCTGAGTAGATTTTTATGAGGGAAAGAATGAACGTTTATCAGGTTAATGCTGATTGCTTTATAAGAATAATCTGCAGCCTTTTGCCTTTAAAACCTCAGATTAATTCCAGCTCTAATATAAATGGAAGTTAAATTATAAGTCTTAAATTTAATTTAGTCATTAGGGCCTTTCGTAATCCAAGGGACGGCCTGCAGGCAGCTATACTGTGCACTCACAGTAGCTCTTAGTCCAAGAGGGTTTAGGCCTGGAAAGGGTCAAACCTAAAATACCCTCCTGTTGAACCAGAAGATCAGTCCAATCCTGTGTTGAGTAGGAAAACCTGTGGAGCAATTTGGTTAAAACAGCAGAATGAGTGCCCCAATTAAGTTTGCTGGTGTGATAACCCAATTCTAATTGAGGCTTAAGTGTGTTTATTATAGAGGTTACGGGAGTGCATCAAAGCGTGGAGACTCTTGTACACCAAGTACTATGTTAACACCTGGAAAAAACTTTCAGTGCATCTTAAACAATGCTTTTTGTTTTTCTCCTTAGATCAACGTTCGAGTTGTTACTATGGATGCAGAGCTGGAGTTTGCCATCCAGCCAAACACTACAGGCAAACAGCTGTTTGACCAGGTCAGTGAAGGGTTGGTGTGGGTTCTTGTCATTTAATTTTGAAGTAGGTTTCTGACTACAGTGTTTCCTTAAGACTGGATTCCAAACCTATCTTTTTTCTCTCTACCTCCTAATCAAAGGACCTCAGTCTGAACTAAGATCTCTAAATTCCATCACAGTAAAAGAAAAAAGCAAAAACCCTTGCAGGTATGTTAGGTTCCAGTGAAACCTGTCTTCCTAGCATGTTGAATGGTGAAGTGTCACAAGGGATCTAAAATGTTTAGACAGCATAGGTAGCACGTAAAAATGCACCTCTTGCTTTGAAATACTGCTTAGCTCTTATGCAGTTTTTAACTTCTAAGGTTGAAATGTTGGTCTCATGCATGAAACTGTTTAGAATCAGGTCTTAAGGCGGCTGATGAAGGTGTTGGCATGGCTACACTTATTTAAAAGTTGGGTTCGAGGCAGCCACTTGCCACAGGTGTTTGAGTTTGTAAAAGTACTGGAAAGCCAGAAGAGTTTGTGGTCTCTGTGCAGCATTTATAGGCAACATGTCTTGTAAGAGCCTCTGTGCAACAGGACTGAGCAGAGATCTGTGCAGCATGCCCTCAAGGATTCCCAGGGAAGTGGAGGGCATGAGTGGCCAAGACTCTCCTTACTTACTGTTATTCTTCTTGTTACTGCATTAACAATATACAGGTCTGTTTGAAGATGGACCTACAAAGGTCAGATAAAGACAACTAAAACAAATGATGTGCTATTTATAAAACTTCGTTATTATTGTCTTAAGTAGTTTGCTGTTATAAAACTGAAGCAAGGCCTAGATTTCAGCAGAAAAACATTGACTTACTGCTCTGGAATTCAAAAAACAAAAAAAACAAAAAAGGAAAAGAAAATACTTCTAGCCATTTCTGCTGTGGACCTGAAAAATAAGAATTGGTCTGTGCAGACTTCAGTCACACATTTTAAGGTGTTCACAAACTGTTATTTGCACTTCTCCCCTTGTACCCACTAGCCTTGGTTGAGCTTTAACCCAAGTAGGCAGTACTGGCTAAACAATGTCCATTCCTTCTATTCTCATTTCAGTGAGTTAACTATTCAATTTCTCATTTCAGTGAGTTAACTAGAGCTTGCTAGGCCTTATGGCAATTGTGCATTGAGAAGAACTTAAAAAGAAAGCCCAAAAAAAACCCCAAAACAAACAAACCACAAACCAGATTAAAAAATAATAAAAAAAAAATCCAAACCTCCAACAAACAAATATGAAAAAAGCCTTTACTGGGTTCTTGAAAGGAAGGAAAGAAGGAAATTAAATACTAATCATTGCAGAACTTCACGGTATAAAACCGAGTACTCCAGCTTGTGTTTAGCATTAAATCTACCTTTAATTCCTTTTGATTACTAGTGATGTGGGATAAACATCAAGTATTCATTGAACACGAAGGTCGAGGGTTCAATCCCCGTGTGGCACATTCACTTTAGAGTTGGACTCAATGATCCTTGTGGGTCCCTTCCAACTCGGAACATTCTATGATTGTGTGACTGGAAATTTGCTGAAGTGCATTTGAAACCTGTGTTTTATGGAAACAGCATTTGGTGGTTGATTCTCCAGAGGAGGGTGACCAAGTTGATTAGGGGGATGGAGCAACTCTCCTATGAAGAAAGGCTGAGAATGTGGTTGTTCAGCTTGGAGAAGAGAAGGCTTCAGGATGACGTAACTGCAGCCTTCTTGTACCTGAAAAGAACCTCAAAAAAGTTGGAGAGAGACTATTTACAAGGGCATGTAGTGACAGGAAAGGGGGAATGGATTCAGACTGAAAGAAGCACGTTTAGATTAAATATTAGGAAGAAATTCTTTACTATGAGGGTGGTGAGTCACTGGAAAAGATGCCCAGAGAGGTTGTGGATGCCTCAGCCCTGGAAGTGTTCAAGGTCAGATTGGATGGAGCTCTGAGCAATCTGGTCTAGACAGAGGTGTCCCCGTGCATGGCATGGGGTTGGAACTGGATGGTCTTTAAAGTCCCTTCCAACTCAGGCCATCCTATGATTCCATGATTACATTCACTGCAGATCACCATTATATCAGAGTAACTTCTTCCCCCAGCCCTTTCATGTTAATCCAAACCAGAGAAATCAGATTTCATCTCAGACAGTACAAAAATTCAAATTACCTAAAGCCAGGTTTTTAAAAGCAGTGCTTTAGATTAGACTGTATATCCTTATGACAAGCATTCAACAAGGACTTTTCCTCCTCCCCTCCCCATATGCATAACCTAATGTTTATATCTTTTAAGAGTCAGGGTCATCTCTGTGGTAGAAGTTGCTTTCTCTGTCTTCAGCTGAGAAGTTCAAAATCCTGAGAATGGTGAAAAGGCAGGATGTTTCAGATTCAAAATACTTCTATTTTAGCTTGCTGTCTGGGTGCTTTGGGATTTCTGAAGAATGCTTGTTGTAGCACTTAATGCACTTTTGGCATAGAGCTACTGCTCATGAAGATTTGCTCCTTACATCCAATGGCTTGGGTTTAAAATCTGCAATTGGAAATTCTTACCCATATTTCATACCTTGTTGAGGGACAGTTCTGCATATCGAGGGAAGGCTGAAATAGAGGAGTGCAGCACAAAACCAGAAAAGGTGAAGACCACAGATTCTCTCTTCAGTTCTGTTGAGCAAGCCTTTTACTAGGCTCTTATCTCAGGTGGAGTTTACACTCGAATAAAGCCTGTGGAGGCAACAGGTTTTCACAGGTATAGGGAGTGGCCCAGCTGGAACTGCAGAACAACTGTGGGGGTTTTGAAGAAGCAAGCTATTTTTAAAAACTACAAGGTGATTTCTTGGCCTGGGTGTCAGTTAGCAGAGCTACTCTGGCAGTGCCTTTGTGTTTTAGGCTTTGCTAGCATGACTATATCCTGCATGTGAGGTGGGGTTATATACCTCCTTTTTATAGGACAGGGAAAATAGTGGAAAACTGTGAATGTTAAGTTCTGCTCCACTTAAGTCAGACCTGTGCAGAGTTTATGCTGTAATGAGGTCTGAGGTGTCCCAAGAACCAAACCAGTGGGCTTTGCAGCTGGCTGGATTATCTCCCAGGTAGTCGTGTGCCCTCCTGATCACAAGTAAAAGAAGTTCAAATGGAGGAGAGTGTAACTGGCATTTTGTGGAAGGGAATGCATTACTGGGTGGAATGGGCAGATTTAAGATTTGCTGCTTCGTGCATTTGAGGAAGCGGAGGAGGTATCTCCTGTCTTGTACAAAATGCCTTGTTTCTTATTTCTTCCTTCTTTTGTATGGAGGAAGTTTACAGAGCATTTCCAAGAATACAGATGAAAACACTATTTGTTCTTTGTATTGGAACTCAAACAATCAAATTGTGAACTTTGGCTTAAAACTTTCTCCTTCCTTACCTTTAGATTTTGGGAAGAACTTGAGGGGTCATAACTTCTGCAAGCTTTCTAACTCTATTTATAGGAAAAGTGTACTTTTTCACTTGTAAGAGACATTCAGAGATAATGACCTGATAACTGCTTGATTTATGCAACTCTTTATTTTAACAAAGTTGCAACACTCTTTTGTGCAACAGGAAGTACCACACTCAACATACCCTTGCTTTTCTGCTAGACTTCATAAAAATACATCCAGCTGTCAGGAAACTTGTCTCATCCATGATGAAACAAGCCACTTTGAGGGAGGAGGGCAAAGGAATTTTAGTCAAGTAAAATTATTTACTGAATTATTTACTGAATTATTTTCAGACCCCAGCTCTTTTTCTTTTTAAAGGGGGGTTTCGTTTATTTGGATTGGTGGGTTTTATTGTCTTTTTGGACTTCTAGGGTTTTTTTACATAAACACTGGTTAGTCTTAGCTAACATTTTTTCTCTCAAGTCTGCTTTCCAGCCAGAGTGTCTCCAGCAATGCTGTAAATGTGGGGGTGAAACAGATCCTTGGTTGAGATCTTAGACATGTTGAAGCACATGTAACTACACATTCTCAAGTCTGTCACACTTCCCTAACTTGCAAAGTGGTTTTAAAAACTTCTTGCCTTCCTCTCAGTTGAGCTGTCTATAGCAATGCCTACGTGACTTTTTGAGGGGCTATTCTGCTAATAACATCATGGAGGTGATCCAGCTATGTATGTAGTAGATCTTTTCAGATTTTGGCTGTGTCTAGAGCACAGCTTTACAGGGAGATGAGCTGGCAGCCAGGCACTTGCATATAAGAACAAGCTGTCAAGAGCAGCAAGAGGTCAGGGACTTGTTAGGCTCTGTCCTTCACTGAAGAAAGTAACATGTCCAAACAGGACTGTTTTTACTAGTAAGTGTGCCATCCATTCAATGGATGGTGTTTCTGCATCTTTCAGCTGGTTAGTATTTACAATATATGAAATGAAACTTGTCGTAATGTGGGGCCATCAATGTATTTTTGTCCTTCATATACTCAGCCTTTTTGGGAGTTTAAAAAAATAATACACTTGACTGAGAATACTAGCATCTTGTTTTAACTCTTAGAGCCACACAGCAGCTGTATGAAGCATCTCTCAGTTGCTTCCTCCAGAAGGAATAATCTCAGGTGACTGGCAGACTAATGACTTGAGCCATTAGTACTGCTGACTAGTTGTAATTAGTACCAACACCATTAGAGACCATCCCACCAAAAACTTCAGTGAAATAATGCATCTGCTTCCCTAAGTACAGTTTGAAGATGGGTTAGTAGATAAAAGCAAGCAGAAGCCCCACCTGCTGCCGGTGTTTTAATCTAGCAGTTGGTGGCCTGTCACTTGCTGTTTGTCTCACCTGGTTTCCCCAAGATCATCATCAGCTAGAAACTGGGTGGGACAAGTATCTTAGCCTATGCTATCATCTACTATGGCAGCTCTTCGTCTTTGTCTACAAGGTGAAATTAAGAGATGCCAAATGAGTAGGTTTAGGTTGTTGCCTGCACCCATCACAGGTGATCTGGGACTTGAAAGAATACCTGGGCCTCAAGTGAAGTTTTACCTGCAATAACTTTTTTCTTTTTTACCTTTCTGTTGCAGGTGGTTAAAACCATAGGTTTGCGAGAAGTGTGGTACTTTGGTCTTCAGTATGTGGACAACAAAGGATTCCAGACTTGGCTGAAGCTTGACAAAAAGGTAACAGACTTTGGGCTAATTGCTGGCCAAAGGTTAAAGCGTGTATGATTCCTGATGTGTTATTGGCTGCAACTTCATAAACCTCGTGCTTTTGATTGTTCCCTAATTTTCATAATTCCAGGATTGTTTTTAGCGATAACTTTGTGATCTCCTTGGGTGAGGTGTGTCATGATAGAAGTTTGCCCTTTTGCTCTCTGAGCTGTAGAAAGCATTTGTCAGATGTGCAGCAGCAGTTGATGCTGTACTTTGTTTTTTGTTGTGCACTTTTTGTGGCTGGAGGAGCATCTTGGCTAGCGATGGGCTTAGGCCCTGCCTGTGCAGGATCAGTTGTGCACTAACTGGAAAAGGGGTACTTCCAGGCTGGGCAGACAAGTGCTGACACCTCTGATGTGCTCCTGTTTGTGTATTCATAGCTCTCATGAGGGCATGAACTGCTTTTCTTCATGGGGCAGTCAGTGACACACCTATTTAATGTCAGGGGGCTGTTCTCTGTCAAACACAGACAATATTGGATGGGTTTGCCATTATAGCACAGTAAATCATTCTCCAGTGACCAGTGTTTGCTGTTCAAACAGCATTTAACTGGCTTAGTTGGAAAACATAATGCATCTCCCCCATGTTCTCACACCAGTAAGCGGCCAGAATTTAGGAATTCCCCTAAGGAGTTGCCAGTCACCCCCCCTTATGGCTAATGTCCCAAATTATTTTCTGTGTAAAAGCAGTCTATTCTATTGTTTGAGAAAAAAACACCTGCTCAGATGTGGTGTCATCTCTGTCCTCAGGTTTCTGCTCAAGAAATCAGAAAGGAGAATCCTCTCCAGTTCAGATTCCGTGCCAAGTTCTTCCCAGAGGATGTGTCTGAAGAGCTGATTCAAGACATCACGCAGAAGCTGTTTTTCCTGCAGGTGAAGGAAGGGATCCTCAGTGATGAGATCTACTGTCCTCCTGAAACAGCAGTTCTTCTTGGCTCCTATGCTGTGCAGGCCAAATTTGGAGATTACAACAAAGAGGTGCACAAGCCTGGATACCTCAATTCAGAGCGTCTGATCCCCCAAAGGTGAAGGAGTTGATTGATGCAGTCTCCCTTTTTTTTTGTTTTTTATTTGAATTCTAGTTAAATTCAAAGAGTTTCATTTGAAAGCATGTTTGGGTTTTTTTTTAATTGAATTGCATACAATTGGAGGTTTCCCGTATTTTATTTCTTCCTGTAATATTTGAGTATGTTTTTGCTTCTCCTTGGGTTGGTTTGAGAGAGGAAGTACAGTTTTGTATTCAGCTTTTATTTCTTAAACATTGCTGCCATGCTGATAACTGTAGCAGTATGAAAGTCTCTTCTTTAAGGAAAGACCAGCATTAAGAATATGTCATATGAAGAAGGTTGGGTTGTGAGTCCTTAATCCTAATGTGTAGTTCTAAAACTCTTGTATGTTGAAAGCTACACAGTCCATCCCCATACAGGATCAGTGGATGTTATCAGACCAATGGCTTTTATTTACACTTCCTGATAACACTGCAGCAATGTCTAATTCCAGGGATTGCACCAATTTTTGCTTTGCTTGAATCCCCTAGTGTCTACAGTGTGTGATTCACTTGCAGTGTTTTGCTTACGCCTCTTATGTCTCTGGTCAGTGACTGAAAGACTTTGCAGAGGGTTATTGTTCTTTCTGAGTTGCTGTGCTTCACAGAGAACATCTTTGGGCCGAGTAGAGTTTTCCTTTTGGTTACAGTAAGGCTTCCACCAGGATGAGACTAAGACTGTAGCAAAGATCACCATCAGTGGATACTGCAGAACACTGAATCTTGCTCATACGTGTTTCCTTTGTGTAGGGTGATGGACCAGCATAAACTCTCCAGAGAGCAGTGGGAAGAACGGATCCAGGTGTGGCACGCTGAACACAGTGGCATGCTAAAGTGAGTGTGTTGGTCCTTGGGCTGGTCACCTTGCTGCTGGTTTGATTACCTTAAGCTTGCATTTCTACAACATAGGTTTGAAACTCTGTGGTTTGGACTTTGAGTTGCCTGTGTGAGCTACTCCTGGTGTGTGGTTTTTAATCCAGCATTGAATCACATGGTAAAATGCACCAGTGTATTTTGTACTGGTGCTGAGAAAAGCGTGTCTTCCTGAAGACCTTGGACCGGTGTACATTGTATTAATGATAATTTTGAATAGGAGAAAGAGTAAAGGTGTACGCCAAACCTTACAGTCATTGAAGCTTTTGCATTGACAGATGAGGGAAGCTCAGACACTATACCTTTCCTACTGACTGTACTGTGAGACAAGGATGAATGCTGAGAGAGATGAATGTTGCTAATTTTCTGTCTGGAAATACTAGGGATTGGTAAATGGGAGTACTCCGTGTATGTGTGCTCACAGATGTGATAGCATAACTTCTAAAGTGAATCCCAAATGGTGAATGTTCAATTTTAACTCCTGTGTTTGAAGTGAGGTTTAGGAAAAATTCTTTCTTTCTTCTGAGGTGTTTGTGCTTTCTGAGATAGTCAGGTAAATGAGAAATGAGCATCTGCCCCTTTTCCTTTTCAATCAGAGAGAATGCCATGCTGGAATACCTGAAGATTGCCCAAGACCTGGAGATGTATGGAATCAACTACTTTGAAATCAAGAATAAGAAAGGAACTGACCTTTGGCTGGGGGTTGATGCCTTGGGGCTCAACATCTATGAAAAGGATGATAAGTAAGGCTTTTGTTTTCGTCTCTGATCTTCCAGAGAGGGCTGGTATGGGACGTTTCTTGTTTACAGAATCAGGGCAAAGTTGAAAACTTGCTTGTGTTCCGATTTTGGATCAGTAGGTGAAGCTAGGAAATGGGCTTTCACATCACCTGTGTTTTCATGTCTTTCCTGACCTGCTAACACTACCTGTTGTATAAAGAGAGATGTCAGTTGTACAATGCCATCTCCTTAATTGTGTGCAGTGGTAGAGCTGAACCCTGAACTGAGGAGTTTGCCAGGCTTTTCCTCAAGTCAGGTCACCAGGTTTGCCATCAGTGGACACAACATGACAACCTGGGTAGGCTAAGGTATCTGCAGTGTTCAGACATCTAAGGACACTCCTATCCTGAGGTTAACGATGGATGCATGTGCAGCTGCCCGATGCTGAAAAAGGCAGATTATGGGGTGGACACAAAAGCAAAGCTGGGTGACACCCAGAACCCAGGGAGGATCTACCCTATATAGTTACTGTGAGCAAGGAATGAAATGAGGGCTTGCTGAGGTACGCAGAGTTTTAATCAGTCCTTCTGGTAAAGGCAGAGCCATTATTAATTGGATAGTAGGTGGGAAATGATAGACTACATCTATAAATAAACATAATAAGAAGGTGAGAACAGCTGTGTCTAAGCCTGCTAGTCTCTTCTAATACTCTGCAACTGAAGGACTGAAGGGAGTTAAAATAGATATTTTTTTAGATGGAACATTGCTGTCTAGACTGCTTTTTTTTCCTCCCCCAATGTTTCAAATCTCTGTTTCATGTCACTAATCTGTAACAGACTATCATTGAAATACAGAAGGGATTTCACCTGTTCTACATCTTTGCCTCCAAAAAGCTTTGACTGCAACCCAAATATTAATTGGAACTCTCTGGAGCTTCTGTTGATATGGCAAAGAGAAAGGCAGTCTTTTCTGCAATGCTAATATGTGCTGTCACCCAGAAAACAAGGAGTGTCACTTGAAAGAAAAGTAGTTTCGCTCATGTAATACTTCAGTCTTGAATGACTGGTCTTGCTATGTAACCATGGTCACACAAACAGGTTTTTCGAGCTGCAGAAGCAGAGTGTAGCCATTGACTGTAAAGAGCTATCAAGAGCGTTTGCAAAACAAATACAGTGCTGGAATAAACTGCTTATTTCTGCTGTAACTCTTGCCACTATGTAATTAAGCAGATATGGGGACTAGAAAAATAGTAGCGTGTACGGCACCTCTGGTTTGTAGGTGCAAAATTGGGGGATGGAGGACAAAGGTGAAAAAACAGAGATTTCATTGTTGGAGATCAACATGAGGAAAATGAGGCTGTACCATAGTTGTGTGAGCCTCTATACTGCAGTACATGTCAGTGTCCCATTTCTAGGTGTATTGAAGCTTTTTTTTTTTCTGCATTAAAGAGGAGAACCTGCGGTAGAACTTACTAATGAATGAATGATTTTAGTTGTCTGTCATACTGTATTATCTAGGATTTAAGCACTTGTACTAATGTGATGGAGGCTGGAGTAATTAGTTAATCTTAGTCTAATCAAATAATTTTCTTCACAGTTCTTAATGTTACACATACACACACACAATGTTACATAATCTTGCAGTTGAGCTGGAGGTTAGGGAGTGGAAAGTTCTAAAGAGGATGAATTTCATCCTTGATGTCTCAATTTAAATGAAGTAAGTTTTTTGTGCTTGAACCCAGCAAAATCTTGTGATGAAGTAGCTTTCCATCTCTTTGACAATGAGTGAAATTCCTCCTGTAATTGCTCTTTTTTCCTTAATCAATGCACTTAATAGAATTCTTACAAAATTTGAGTGGTCTGCTGTGGTGATTGATAGACATTTCTTTAACTGCTAAACATTAAATACTTGGGTCTTCAAATAGTTTGCAAGAATAATTAGACACATACGTTGGAGGGGTTAGATTATAACAAGAAGATTGCTCTTTGGTATTATCTTTTATGTGAGATACAATTCTTAATCATTAACAGCTTTCTCTAGAGGATATACCCACTGTTGGTAAGAGTAGAAGAATAATAATGTGACATTAAATGTAAAAATAAAAATTTGGTTGGGGCAATTAAAGAAATTTATTGCAGTCAAATGCACAAGTCCTTGTAATATTAGAACTTGCTGCAGAGCTGATCAGGTGTGTAAGGGTAAAGTATTGGAATGGCTCAGAAACATTTGATCTGAGGACATACTGGATGCTTTTTATATGCAAGAGTCTGGAGAAATTAAGGCAGAGGAAAATCTCAAGTTATTAGTGAGGCCTAGAGAAATAATTTCAAACAAATCAACAGACCTGAACTCCTCAGCAGCGAGGAAGAGTTGGGAGTCTGAATCTTGCCCTTTGCTTCATAGGGGAGCTTTTCAATAGTGGGGAGCCACGTGGCACAGCTCATTGCATGACCAGTGAGTAAAGTTCCACTTGGTGACTCATGGGATGGGCTGAAAGAACAGTTTGTAGGAAGGAAAAAACAGGGCCCTTTGTTACTAACCTTGCCTGTAATCTAGGGGAGGAGATATCTGAAGGGAGGGTGTCAAGAAGAGGGAGCCAGGCTCCTCTCGGTGGTGCTGAGCAATAGGACAAGGGGCAATGAGCAGAAACTGACGCACCCGAAGGTCCACGTGAATGTGAGGAAGAATTTCTTTACTGTGTGGGTGACCAAGCACTGGAACAGATTGCCCAGAGAGGCTGTGGAGTGTCCCTCACTGGAGGTATTCAGGATGCAGTCCTGAATGCATCCTAAAGCCATGTGCTTTAGGATGACCCTGCTTGAGCAGGGAGGTTACACCAGGTGACCCACTGTGATCCCTTTCAATCTGACCCATTCTGTGATACTGTGAAACAAAAGAAAATAAATCTTCTCCTCCCACTTGTGCCTGTCCAGCACTTCAGAGTGAAGGCAGCATGGAGGTGACTGGCTAGCTGTAACACAGCAGGGTGGGTTTGCCTGTGGGTGCTGTTAGGTGTGGGGAGCAGCTCAGTTACTTTGGCTTACGCCTCTCATGGTGTGCAGGAGGCCTGTGGGAAGCACTGCACATAAAGTCTGCATGCTGAGGATTTTGGGCCTGGATTTCAAAGAAACAAGCTTAAAAACAGCTCAGTATGTGGTTTCAGTAGAGACCATCACTATTACATAGCCAAAGGTCAGTAGGGCAGCTGATGAAAATGAGAAGAGACTCGAAAAGGGAGGTTACTGGGCTTCTTTTCCTACTTCCTGTGGTGTTCTGGTTCAATTACTGTCTTCTCTCTGTTGGGAGAGCTTTGTGAAGCATTGCATTCCACCAAATCTGTGTGTTAGAAGCAATATGGGGGGAAAATGTTTATTGCATCATCTCTTAAAACAAGTTCTTTTTCTTTCCAGACTAACCCCAAAGATTGGGTTCCCCTGGAGCGAAATCAGAAACATCTCTTTCAACGACAAGAAGTTTGTTATAAAACCTATTGACAAGAAGGCACCAGTAAGTATATCTGGAAGGGATTCCTGGATACTGCTTGTGAACGACTGATACTGTTTCATCACCAAATAAAGTAGTCTTGGGGGAGGAGAAAGCTGCAGATATTCTAGATGCAAAGTGAGCTTTAGTATTTAGAGTGTATTTAGAGCTGCCAGTTTTTCTGTGCAGCATAAATTAAGGGTGATAGCTAATGTGGAAAAAGATAAGGATTTTACAATTGCAGAGTCCTTTTTCCTAGTATACTAGGTAACTTCATGCTCAAATGTGAGATTCTTTGCTAGTTCTGTGAGTCCTTTCTGCATTTCTTTCAGTGCATGGAAGCCAGTAGGTAAATTTTATTTTTGTTTTTCCTTAAAGAAACCCAAGCATTAAGAATGTTCTTTTAAAAAATTACAAAAGTAGTTTAAATGCTACTGCAAAATCACACAGATACGTATGGCTTCCTGTCCATCACTGTTCACTTCCATACTGCTGACAGAGTAAAATGTGGTGTTCATTGACTTTCTTAAACACCAAGGTAAATCTCAGGGATATGACTTCAGTGGAGAACTGAAATGTAGCTACCTGTGAACACTGCTTTTCAATACTTAAAAGTATGTTTTCAGAGGTATTTAGTGAGGAATTAGAAACTTACTTTGACCTGTTGAGAACATAAGGTGGAATAACTGGTATAGCTGGATGTCATTCTGTCAGTCTTGTGAAATTATTGCAGTAGTTGAGAAAGACCTCCTCTGCTCTTCCCCCACCCCAGTATTTGGCCTTGGTGGGTAAGTACAGCCCTGAGAAATAATAAGCAGCTTGGCTTTGGCAAAGGATGGTGGCTTATAAATATCTCTAACAGAAAAGGATCCTCCCAGTAATTTAAAGGATACTAATGCACAGTGTGCTGCAGGGATTTCTTCCTTCCCCAGATAAGAACCTGGGGGAGAGGAGCTTTTTCCTGTAATGCTGTTAGTGAAAACCAACAAAACTCCCCAGAGATAGAAAGCTGGTCTGTCAAGCATGCTTTTCTCAATAGAAGAGTCTCTTGCATGTGTTGTGTGTAATTACAAAATACGGATCACAGCTTGCCACCCACTCCCCAACAAGTAAATCTGACTGAGTTTGAAATGGAAGACTTGCAAAAGGCTGGTACAGAAAGGTGTTAACATTGAAAACCTCAGTTATGTTTCCTCTTCTCTGTCAGTTGTTCTTTTCCCTCTGGCTGGTGGTATGTTTAAAGCTGTGCCTAAAAGAAGAATTTATCTGGGCACTAATTCTCAGTATTCAGGAAGTTGTCTGGCTCTTTTAATGTGCTTATGTCTCCATTTAAAAAGGCAGGCATTATAACTACAGCAAAATACTCAGTCCACCCAAGATGTGGGTTGGAAGCTCTCTTTTAATTTGGAGGATTCCACATGCCTGTGTTTAAAATGACAGTAATGTAAAGGGTAGAGTCCTGTGTCACCTTGCCCAGAATAACCTTTTTAATTTTTTGGCTTGTCTGCCAGATTTGGCTTGTACTCCCAGATCTTCAGCATGGTATCTTTAAAATATCAAGGTGCAATGCTCTCAGTTGTATGAGACCTGGGGTAGGCTGGAGATGAGGAAAAAAGGGGATATTTTTATATTCTTGTTTGAATGTTTTGTGCCTTGGTTATGGCCTTAAATGACAAATGCAAGCACCATCCATGCCCTCAGTATTTACTTCCATGTAAGTGAGCTTTGCCTCAGCACAGGACCTTTTCATCCCAATGTGTACCAACTGTTTTTACAATTACTTGTTGAAGTAGGAGGTCAGATGAGTAGCTTACAGTCACAGTTTTCGGGATCAGACCTGTGCGGCTCAGAATGGCTCCGGCAGGATTTAGTGGGAGAGCACAACACACTCTTCTGCAGTCAGTGCGTGCATTAGGGAAATGCACTGGAGAATGACTCTCTGTCAGCATATTCATCTTAATGCCACTTAGGGAGCTTTTAATTGCTTCTAGTGTGACTTTTAGTTTTCCCAGAGATAGCCACAGTTGTGCTTCTGAGCTCAGGCAATTACAAACATGATCACTGCTTCCATTCCTGATCCCATCTCTTGCTAACGGTGAGGCAATCCATAGGAGAGTGATTCCAAGGAATGGGTACTGGTTTATGATGGTCATGTGGCAGCTTGCCCACTGTCCCTGTAGTTCACAGAAAAAGCACAAGGATATTTGTCTACTTTGTAAGTTCAGACTGTATTGTAAACATGTCTGGTTGTGGACTTGGAAAAATCATCGGGCAGGTAATGAACTTGGGCCCTCTGTATCCCTTCCTTAGCTGGTTTTCTTCTAGAAGGTATGTCTGGTTTGTAGTTTCTGTAAAAGCCTGGTTGTAACACAGATAAAGAAAATTTATCCTGAATATCCTTTTCACTGAACCAGAGACTTTAGAATATCTTGTGTTTTGTTACTGCCTGCAACCTGATATTCCAAATAACCCATATGGTTGGTGGTTAAAAAATAAGTTTTCATTTGAATCTCTTGTGAAAGCGTAGGCCAGTTTAAGTAGGAAATGCCATGGAAAGGAAAAGAATTGTACTGGAGGGCATTTTTCTCTGAAAAAACACATGTGAGGCTTTGAATGTTGGTTTCGATAGATCAAGAAATTCTACAAAGTTACATTTCTAGTTTGTGCTTTGTCTTTCAGTCACAAAACTGCAGACTGAAAAACTGCTCAATACTAGATATCTATGTGTTGCCCAGATGTTTACCTGCCCACCCAGAATCTTCTGCAACATCTAACAGTCTCCATTTAAATCAGACTTCATCAAGTTTGGGATTTTGTCTAAAAGATGCTTTTTCTAGAAGAGTAACTTGTCAATTCTGTGTAGACTTTAAATGGCGAATATAAAGGACAACAGTTCTGGCTTCAGATGCTATTTACAGTCCTTGCTGCTGTGTTTAAATGGCCTTACATGTATGTCTGGATTAGAGTGAAATTAATGGCAAGATGTTCTGTCTGCAGGTAGCTGGGAGAAAAGACAGCATGGTTGGAAAAAATTGACTGTGGTGTCTCTCTCCTAGGACTTTGTGTTTTATGCCCCTCGTCTGAGAATTAACAAGAGGATCCTGCAGCTCTGCATGGGCAACCATGAGCTCTACATGCGGCGCAGGAAGCCTGACACCATCGAGGTGCAGCAGATGAAAGCCCAGGCCCGGGAGGAGAAGCACCAGAAACAACTGGAAAGGTGGGCTTGGATCCAGGAAGCTGATGTGGGGTGGCAGAAATAAATGACACCAAAGGCAGGGACCAGTAACGGGGGATTCACTCAGGCAAGGCTCTGAGCCGTCTCAGGTTCACGAGGAGCACATGGGGCCCTGGAGCTCTGGAGTTCAGGGGGGACTGGGGGTATCCTGCAATGGGACTGTGCTGTTGTTCCTGCTTGGCCCTGTGTCCACACAGTCAGCTGTCCTGGCTGCAGTCTCAAGACCTGCAAGGAAATGTGCATGTAAAGGCACAGCAGACTCTGGTGTGGTGTTGTGCACCTAGAGAAGAGTTTTCCTGATTCTTCAGTATAGCCATCTGCTTTATTTGCTGGGCTATGGGATAGTTGGGAGTAAGGGGAAACCTTCACAGGGAGCACGTATGCACACTTTAAAGACAGAAGGAACTGGGAGATCTCCTAAAAGGCAAGGAAAAAGGAATAGCAATACCACTGACTGCAGGTTGCTTATGATTCAAGAAATCATGCTGCTTTGCTCTTGTGCTTGGGGATTGTTTGTCTCCATTCAATGAGTGCTGTTGTTTTCACACCTCCTTGACTTTCCTTACGGCAGAAGTAACAAAGTTACATCTCTGCTGTGCCGTGCAAGTTCTGTTTTTCCTCTCTGTGTCTAGGAGCTATTTGGCATTCTAAATTTCTGTGGCAACCAACAAAAATACAAATGCTTTTATGAAATGGGATATCTAAAACTGAGCAAAAATTCTGAAGAGATGAAGGAATGGCCTATTTCTGTCTTCTGGCTCCTGTTTTGTGGCAGCCACTTTCCCATTGAGCTGCCTGGAGAGATTCCCAGCCAGCTTTTTTGTCTGGCAGTAGCTTGGGTCTGAAACTGAGCTTCCAGCATGAAATATGTTTCTAACAGGAAACAACTAGAAGATGAAAAGAGGAGGAGAGAGACAATTGAGAGGGAGAAAGAGCAAATGCTGAGGGAGAAGGAGGAGCTGCTGGTGAGGCTACAAGAGTATGAAGTCAAGACTCAGAAAGCAGAGAAAGGTAAAGTACTTGTCCTGGCTGACCAGACCGCATGTTTTATGCTCCATAGAGGGGTTGTATGGGTTGCTGCCTATGCCTTGCCTAAATCTGGTGACACTGGGATCGCTTGGCAAGACTTACTAATGTCTGCTTATACAACTAAATATACACATGTGCATCCAAAATATGAAAGTAGCAGAAAAGTCACAGATTTTATTTGGGAACCGAAGGGCAGGAGCTCTGTTTTCCCCTGTTGCCAGGAGGAATCAAGTAGCACAGCCTCTTCCAACAGTGAGCAAGAATTCAGCCCTCAAGTACTTTTTACTTCTTACAGAAAAAGTACTTTGGGAACATGCCTTTCCAGTGAAATGAAAGCTTCTGTTTCAATGCACAGAAGAGCACACTGGAGGCAGCAACATCTGGTCCGTGCAGCAAACTGTCAATTAAGGGCAGCAGAGTCATGTCAATGTTACAGACTTCAGTGCAAACATCTTGCAGAAGATTTAATTAGAGTGTGCATCTGACTATTTCTGAATCCAGTTACTTGGTGTATTATGCAAATAATTACTTTGAGGTGCACAGTGAAGGGAGTATTGCAAGCTGCAGTAAAGTGCTGCAATGACTTCTGCAGTTACCTAGGAGACTGTAGTTTCTTAGCTTTGACCAGACTTGTGGACTAACCATATTAAACTGTCCCTTTCCAGAGCTGTCAGATCAGATCCAAAGAGCCATTCAGCTGGAGGAGGAGAGGAAACGAGCCCAGGAGGAGGCAGAACGCCTGGAAGCTGACCGCTTGGCAGCCCTGCAGGCCAAGGAAGAGCTGGAGAGACAAACTATGGACCAGATAAAGAGCCAGGAACAGCTGGTATGATCCAGTTATTTTGAGAACAAGATCTATAGGCATATTACTGTGCCCTCAAGTAAGGCAAAACCATCTTGCCCAGGGAAAAACACAGTGCAGTGAAGTACTGGACCATGTCATGGCGTCATTGTGGCCCTGGTTTCTGTCATAAGCAATCTAATTTTAATTCTTAGTTTTCTATTCAGTCTCTATTACAGTTAACAGTATTTTTGTTGTGTTTGGTTTTTTGGTTGGGTTGGGGTTTTTAAGAGTCCTTATATTTCCCATTTTATTACTCAACAGGCCACAGAGCTTGCAGAGTATACAGCCAAGATAGCACTTCTTGAAGAGGCAAGGAAGCGTAAAGAGAGTGAGGTTGAAGAGTGGCAAATCAGAGTGAGTATCTGCTTTACAAGTTGCTCTAAAGTTCTGTGCTTAAGCAGAGCATACTGTGGTGCTCAGCCTGGTGTGACTTTTCAGACATGTGGAGGCAAACATCGCATCTGTACAGCAGTGAAGAAGGGCAATCTTGTGATGAATGTGCAATACTGCATAAACACCTTTCTTCCAATAAACCTTCAGTCAAAAGTCAAAATGAAAGCCTGTATAAAGCCTAAAAGTGGGATCATTGTCTTGGAGACTTGGAGAGGAAGGGACACCTCAATAAATGATGAATGTAATCTGTGATATAATGTCTGAAAACATTACATCAGTCAAGACAGGATGCTTCAAATGCAGCCACACTGCAGGGATCTGTTTTGAGGAGTTTGTGCTGCTATCAGTGGATTGCTGGTACCTGGAGCAGGAGAGTTTAATAAAGTGAGGCATAAAATCAAAGACAAACCACACAAGGCTCAGAGTGCTGGTGCTCCCAGTGCTCAATGAGTGCTGTGGGATGCATGGGAGGGAAGAACCTGCAGCAGTAGGGAAGGTGACTATCTGGTATGCAATTGCATTAAAACTGCCAGCTTAGATTCCCAAGTTCTTCCTCTGTGGAATCCCTGTCTTCAGCACTTCAGATGGAGAACAGGATGAAGATAACTGTGTCTTCCCGTAGAACTGTTTTTCCTGGACTGTTTTATTGGAAGAATATTTTTTGTTCACACCCCCTGCACATTACACAGTGGCTGATGATGATTGCATCACTAGCAAAAAAAAAATGTTCTGTAAAAGACCATAATAAGAGTACCATCAGCTGCAGAGATTTAATTTTCCTTTGCTTGTCATAGTAAATTGAAAAAAAAAACTGGGAAGATAACCATGTAAGGGTTCATTAAGCTGATTTAAAGCAAGAAACACATTTAAAATATTTTTCACTCTTTTCCCAAAGGCCAGGGAAGCACAGGAGGATCTGGTAAAGACCAAAGAGGAGTTACACCTGGTAATGACTGCTCCACCTCCACCTCCACCTCCTGTCTATGAGCCAGTGAATTACCATGTCCATGACAACTTGCAAGATGAGGGCTCTGAGTACTCTGCCTACAGTGCAGAGTTCTCCAGCGAGGGCATCAGGAATGACCGCAACGAGGAGAAGCGCATTACTGAGGCAGAGAAGAACGCACGTGTACAGAGCCAGCTGAGGGTAAGCCACTGCTTGATTAAACACACAAAGCATGATTGTTTCTCGTGGTTTAAGTTCCTAAAGGAAGTTTGAAATAAAGGCAAGGCATATAAAGATAACTCTCATTGCTCAAACTTTGAGATTGCTTAAATGGTCCATAGTGTTTATGGAAAGCCTGTGTCATATCCATGTCACTGCACTGTCCAGGCATTAACAACTGCCAGCTCTCCCCAAAGAGCTTCTCACATATGACCTGTATTTAATGTTCTTCATATTGCAGGCACTGACAGATGAGTTGGCCCAGGCTAGACGTGAAGAAAAGAGGACCCAAAATGACATCATCCACTCGGAGAACGTGCGCCAGGGACGGGACAAGTACAAGACGCTGCGGCAGATCCGGCAAGGCAACACCAAGCAGAGAATTGATGAGTTTGAGGCAATGTAAAGATGCTTGTTAAGAAGAAGGCAGGACTGTGGGAAAGGCAGATCTTAATGCTGTGTTCTTGTTTTTGGGGTTTTTGTTGTATTGGTTTTTTGGTTTGTTTTTTTTCCCTGAGGAGGGGTCACTGTATGACACTTAACACATGTTCTCTAAACCTAGAGGTGTTTGAATCTCCCTTTTAATCTGAACCTTCTGTGAAATTTGGTATAGTTTAAAACTTAATGTACCACAGATCCTGGTAACTTGCTCATGCCTTTGCTTAGTGCCAAAAGGCCTTATGTCACATCTCTCTTTAAGCAAGACAAGTTTTAACAGGCTCTGCTTCTATTTGAAGATGTGTGTCCTGTGCAGGTGCTGGATTCAGCCTGGTTTAAAAGATAAGCATCTGTGGGTGAATTTTGTGCCATATGTCTTTGTATTAGTAGCTACAATGTAAAGTGTAACAGCTGAGAAGACAGGTTGTTGTTGGAACTCAGGATTTGCAAGCACCTGTATGTGTGTTGTACATCCATGCACAGGTGCTTGTACACCCTGTTTTTCCCTCAGTCTTGATGCCCATGTTCCTCTCCCCTGCCCCCCCACACAAAAGAACTGACAACACCTCAGAACTACTTTGTGTAGAAATTAGATATTTTCTGGTTGCTGTTCTCAACTGGAGAAATTGTGCAGTGATGGCTCAGAAGTGGCATAGGGACACTGATACCCTCTTCATGTAACAAGTAGCAAATACTCCTGGAATCTAATACACCACTGTGTTTGCATTCCAGCTTCATTACTGATCAGTTATAGTGTAGTATTTATATATATATATATATAAAACATGCAATATGTGAATTGCAGTACTAGTTAAAGGGAAATAGTTTTGCTCTGTATATTTTGTTACTTTTCAGATTTAATAAGACTTGCATCTGTAAAAATGCCTAAACAAAACTGTAGTCTGATACAGTGCAGCTGATTATTTACTATAAAGCATTATTTGTAAAGATCATTTTTTTACTTAATGAAAACTGTTATATGTACACATGATCCAATATATACAATTTTACTGCACCTATTTTTCTAACAAATTTTCTAATTTTTTTTAAATGTTTGATTTAAAGTTTCAGACTCCAAAGATGAAGGGACTGCTTGTTTATATCACAGTTGTATTCTCTCTAGTAGAGAGCATTTCTGTGACCATCCTTCCCCCACTCTCTCCTTTTTTCCTTGAAAATCTGTTAGAAAGTGAGATACAGTATGTTGTCACCTCTTCCATTTACAATATCTATGCTGCGTTATACTTGAGTTGAATCTTGTGTGGGGTTTTTTTTATTTGCAGCAGCAACCATCTAAATAAAAGATCTGCAAAGTAACAAAGGCCATGGAGTGAAGTGTTTCTTGTGGGGGGCTGGGCTACTGTGCTTGTAGCTCCTGAGCTTAGTTGATGAGTCTCTGTGTCTTTAAATTGCAAATCCTTAAAAGCCACACTGACCTAGAAAGAAAGAAAGAAGGGGGAATACTCGCAGTAAGCACTAAAAGTATAATGCAGCAGCACTCGTTACAGTTATACACATGTTTCTGCTGACTGTAACACTACAGCCAAGGCAAGGCAAACTGATGCAGGAGTTCAGCCCTAAGCTTGTCCACATGAAGAAATTACAAACTTAGCAACACTTGTCATGTGCTGCACACCCTATGGATCAGACTTGTTAATTCTGTCTTACAGTGGCAGCTGATAAGAAGGAACTTGTTACACCCACTCTTATTCTATTGGCCACACTGCTACTGACAGAGAATTTATACATTTAACTTTTTAAGCACCATGTTACAGCACACATTTGAGAGATGTGGCCACAGGCCAAAGCTTTTTAGGGTTACATAAAATAGAGTGGCAGTGTAGATAATGCTGAAGCACAGAGGCATTAGCATCACCCATTTGCAGCAAGCAGACAAAGATAAGCTGGTTTTGAGTTCTGTAGATAAAACATCAACATCAGAGTGAAATAATGTAACTTTATTGCTGTAACAGTTATTTTCTCTGAAGTAGTCCTAGTTGTGTTTTAAATTAAACAGTAACAGCTCTGCTAGGCCTGGAAATGGAAAACTGCATATTGTCTGGCTACTGTTGCTTTGTCAGCATTATACATCTCAAACTGAGGCTGTCACTCCTGAAGAAACAATATCATCCTTACACTCCAGCTAGAGATAGATACAGTTTAAAGCCTTTTGAAGAAATAAAACATTCAGAATGTCACACACATTCAAATACATAATTCTATTCCCCAAAAACTGGAATAGGTGCTGTTGCAGTGTATGTTTCCTCAGACCTGAAGTGTATGTACCACTTCAGTTTAAAACATCAGACACTGGGAAAGAAAAGCTGCTTTGTGATAATCTTTCATGATTTGAAGTTTTCCTTATTTGAATGCAATACAAGTGTGAAGTCCATCCATGTGTTTGGGTTGTGGAGCACTTCCTGCCAATGGAGCACTGCCTCAGAAGCAAGGTCTGTAGAACCAAACAATTCCTCTGCAAGAAAGCAAAAGGAAAGATCACAGAGTTACTTTTCCCTTGGCCTTATCCAACTTCTGGCCAACCCCTTCACCCACTTCTACAGGAATTTCAGCTGTTCTGTAGCTCCTAAGGCATTAATTGCCATAAACTGTATTTATACTTTTGAATTATCATTTACATCCTGTTAAACTGGGATCCCTCTCTGAAGAGTCCAATCTGCAGCAAAGAGAATGTTTTTGGTTGTATGACTAAAAGCAGAAGAGTAAGTGTGCATGCTTGTAATAGCAGAGTGGCACTAAGTCTCCTCCTTCAGTTCATCTCCAGTGACTTTAGTGCATTTCCAGGCTTAGGGCTTGGATCACTTACAAGCAGACAGTCCCTGCTCTAGCCAAAAAGCAAATGTTGGCTAGGATAAGCAAAAGAAGTTCATAACATTGAGCTACCACTAGTGATAATACTCCTGTAAAGTGCATGCTGATACCAAAACATGACTGAACTGCAAGCTTTTTGACCCTTTCCTCTCAAATACTGAAACCCACAGCACTTAACTCGCTGGGAGAACAAGGGTGAGACTCCCTTGGGCAGCCTTCAAGGGACACCATTTCCCTGCTCAACTCCCAGTGAAACAGGGCCTATTCAGCAAGCAAAGGGTTTCTCAGACATTGCTCAGCCTTGAGAAAGAAGCTCACTGTTACATTAGAGCAGAGCCCAAAACTCAAACCTGCAACAGCCCCTTCCAAGCAAGTTTCACGTCCTGTGTTTCATTGATTGGATTGATTTGTGGATGTAAAACAATAAGCACAAACATAAGCAATGTTGGAGTCTACCAGATGATTAGTTCTCCTGCTTCCTTTAGATGAGAAGTTATTTAAAATTAGCCAATTCATAAAAAAGAAAGGAATAAGTCTTTAAAACTTGTAGAGCTGTATGTGAGTTAGAGCCACACCATTTCTGTGCTTGTCTCTAGCAGGGCTCTGATCCTAAAAATCACCATGCTAACAGATGGCTTTCCTGAAAATTTCTACTGACAACCTTGAGCTTCTGCACAGACCTGAACTGAAGCACATGCATCAGTTCTTGCAGGATCAGAGTCCAAGACTGCAAGTTGCTAGGACAGAGGCTGAGTCTGCATGTGTAGGCACATGACAGCAGGTAATAAATAGCACACTGTAATTATTATTGTTTAGGATATAAAATAAATGAACTTTTTCCCCAAATACCTTCAAGTTTTAGTGATAAATAACTTACTTCCACCAAGCTTGGCTCCTCCTAGGAATTCATCTCTAGAGCTGAAAGTTGGCTTATGCCAGACAGTCAAGTGTAGACACGATTGCTGTAGCTGAGCTGGGGTCACAGCATCAAAGACAAACAAGTGTTTCCACTGTGGACAGGCTTCTTTCTTCAGGACAGGAGACTTTTGCTTTACCTCTGCTTGGTCTGGAAGGATAAGACAACTTCCCCCAAAAAATAAGAGTTCAGTAAGGTTACTGATTTCCCAAAACCAGAACATTTTCAATAACCAACTACGGCCCTTTGGTTTGCCTTAAACAGCAAAAAAATTCAGCCTTAGTGCAAGGTAGAACATGTTGCTCATGTATTTATTTCAGGACTTGCACCTTTTCCTGCCTGCCTTCAGTGCAGGTGCAGGTAGGCTCTCGTAGTCTGCTTTGACTCTGCTGTCACTGACTGCTGAGTCTTTGCTCCACGTGCTGCTACCCAATACTGCCTGAAACCTGCCTTTCAGGAGATAAAATGCTCACCCCATTTCACCACAGGTGGGTGCCACAACAGGTGACATGGCTTCATGAGATCTAAGTTTAGCCCAGTCTCATACTTCCAGTGGCATTTGATGCCTGAGAGCAAGGAAGTAAAACGATCCCACATATAAGCTACTCAGCACACTGAAGAAAAATTCAGGCCTTCTCTTTCAAAATGTCTAGAATGGAGAGGATAAAAGTCTTCCATGTATCCAGAGCTATACTAAATTCTGCAAAGGCACAACTGACACTGTGACAACATCCTCTTTATTTGCACCTTTTTTCCCTCCCCTTGTATCTAAAAGCACATACTTAAACCAGTGAACTCTAAATCTAATGACATAATTGAATTCTAAAGTTTAGGATCAGAAGGGTCAGTGGGACCTGTCAGCAAACTGCTGCTGTTCTGCAGACACCCAAGTGTCACCATTACTAGGAAGTCTGACTAAGATTGTGGGCAATGCCACTTTCCCATGCCAGTCTCCTGCTGAAAACATGTTAATATCTACATTTGCACAGAACATGGGTGACATTTTCTACTTGAAGTGTTAGGTCTCAGACATACCCTTTAACAAAGGAGTTCAGCATTCCAGCAGGTCTCAGCATGGGCAAGTTCTTGGCCCCAAATATCATAACCTGAAGCTGGCAGTTGAGAACTCCTTGGTCTTTGTTTCCTGAAAAAGGAGCACTTATCACATGAAATGCCCAGTTAGTTCAGCTCTTTGCTTAAAATACTGCTAAAAGGAGGTAGGAGAATGCCTAAGTGGCACTACTGAGATAAGGAGTCATAAGGCTGGACTAGGAACATTTGAAAGATTGGAACGTTTGTACAGTGAATGATTCACACACAAAGAACACCAAGCAGTGAGTAGCAGGCTGCTTTGTGATTCCTGTTCCAAAGACAAAGCTTTCTGTTGTGTTTGTGAAAAGTAAACACAGGGCAGCACACACATTTCTCTGGAAGCATTTCTCTGGAACAGTCAGAAGCAGGAGAGAGAGCCAAACCCATGGTGTGATATTGCTCCTCTCACAGCTCGAGGCACAGAGCAGACACCAAATATACAGGCGTGCATCGGGAGGAAAAATGAAAGATACAGAGTTGGTAACTTCGGGGTCATTTGGAAAAGAAAAGGGAACAAAAATAACAAAACAGTCAACTAGAGCTTCCTGTTATTCTTTACCTACTGCTGTGGTCCTGACAGAGAGAGCACTGCTAGAGCTCCAAGCCTCTCTACACCTCACGAAGGTCTAGGGAGGTAGGGAAAATGAGGTTTTCCTATCCCTCCTTCCCAAAGTGCTTATTTCTCTCCCAAGCAGGTGCTTGCCCTGACACAATACAGCAACACTTTATGTATCTTACAAGTTTCCATTACTGGAAACCAAATCCTGACTATACATTTTTAACCTAACACCTTTCAAGTGAAACAATCTCCCTAAGATGACACCACTGGAAGAAGACAAGGGTGCTATTCTGGTACCTTTGCAGATATTTTTCCTTCCACTTTTTCTCTAAACTGGCAGTCTCTACCTTGGACAGCAGAACTGGTGTTTCACCTCCAGAATAACCTCTGGTAACATCATGACAGGCACAAGTTTGCAAAACAGCTGGATGCAGCATACGTCTGCCATTATAATGTACAACTTTTGTCAGCATTAAAAAGAACAAACACACAAGGTTTAAAAATGTTTTGATTTTAACTAATTGAAAATATAATACACCACCATTTGCTGTAGCTGTCAAAAACCCCATACAGGATTATTACATGGACACTTTGCCAGCCCTTCATGGATCTCAGTTCTTTTCTAGCCAAGGAATTCAGAGAATCATAGAATTGTTTATGTTGGAAAAGAGCTCTAAGATCATTGAGAGCAACTGTTAAGCATTCATGTATGTCAAAACATTTTATACCTTCAAACTGGAGATTTTGATACTGGGCTGGTACTGACAACCTTGCAGACACGAGGAGTTCACCACTGTACTGGACAAGATCATCTTCATGCTTCTCAAGCTGAAGATATAAGGGATAAGATATAAAAGGGACATACAGGAGTCTGCATTACTGCAGTCATTCTCCACATCCTTCTCACAGCTTATTTGTATTTGCAATACATCTTTCTATTGGGCTGTATTGACAGCACTTTTCCCCTCAGTGATCTCATAGGGGTGATCTTTCTCATGGCTTTCACTACATCTTGCTCTTAAGGTACAATTAAGCACAAAAACTAAGAGTCACCTTGGGTTTGAGCGGGTAGCAGTCAAACGAGTCCTCCTCAAAATTCCATGCTGCCAGGGGAATCACCACTTCCCCCAAAAACACCCTGTATTTGAGAGCTCCTGCATGCCACACAGAGATCTGAAGTTGCCGACTTCTCAGCTGGGAGTATTCAATCTTGTACTAGAAAGATAAACAGCATTTACAGAGCAATGCACAGGATGAATGCAGGCCCATGCTCATGACCTGCTCCCAGGAAGGCATCTGGATGCAGACACAACCATGCTGGCTGAGTGTGCTTTGCAGTCTGAAAACAACCCAACTACTTAAATGCTGAATAATGCTCATTCAAATAGGAAGCAACATTCCAGGAATACCTTGAACCAGCTTGCTGAAGTTTTTGATTATTACTTCAGAACTTTAAATAACCCTTGACCATTTTTGCTGGGTTCCTTTGGTGTATTTCTGTTTACACTCCCAGCAGAATTTGGCTGCTCTGGAAGCCAGAGGAAGACCTCTAATGATGGTGCTTAAACTCCTATTCTGGTCAGTGGACATCTATTTAATGCAGTCAGCAGGGGCAAGGAAGTAGTTCAGCTGATCACTAATTAAAGCCTTGATCCACTCACCAAACATAGTTAGAGCCCTTTGAGACATAGCTGGGTATCTAATATACCCACTGAGACTGGCAAACCCAGCCCATAAGTGACCGGCACGGAAAGCTGGAGGCAATGGCACAGGCAAGGGCATCAGTACCCATATTTAGGCTGCTGAATCACAAGCCGGGTGTGGGCTCTGTGGCTGATTACCCTGAGTCACTCTGAGCTCCAGGGACTCCCAAGAGCACTTGCACAGCTCTCACACAAGCAGCTACCTCTAAATGCAGGTGCCTTAACTTAGAGCTGAATCCCACCCAGCTGGATCTTGGTGTCATGATGGAGTTTACTTGCACTAGTGCTATGCACTTTTGACCATTTGTGCTACTCTGGATAAACTAATAATTAAACTATTTTAAAATACTTCTAAGTAAACACCTTTAGAGTTTATGCAGCCAGCTCAGGCATGGCTTTCACTCTCCTCTTACCACTCCTGCATGACTGGCATTGAAAAAGGACTATAAAATTAGGACCAATGATTTCAGCTTCGGGCTCTTTTTTCCTCCCAACTTAAACCCTATACCCAGGCTTTGGGCTGTATGAGAATCACATACATTACAAAAATCCTTTATTGTTTTTATCAAACTTTAACTATGGTCTTTACAAACATTTTGCTTGTTGCACTCACTACTGATTCTTGATGTTTATACACACCAAGAGTTGGGATAACACTGAAATTTTTGCATAGTTCAAGAAGCAACACTACAAGTTAGCCCCTCCACTAACTGTGTTTCATATCTCTTCCAAGACAATATAGTACTGAAGAACTTATAATCTTATGTTCCACTGCAGCCTGCCAATGCACACAAAAAAAATTTGGTTTGCAGTGATCTGAGTACAAAAGTGGAGCCAGGAACAACCAAACTAATGCAGGCTCTCCCAGCTGACAGTAGTCAGCTTTGTATTTCGTTAAGTGTCAGTGAATTGAAAATAATGGCCCCTGTTTCCTATACAAAATTCTAACAAGGATGCAAGAAGCAATATTGAAAGACATTAAGGAGTTGAAATCATAACTACTCTTCTTTGGTGGGATTATTAATGTTTGAAATTAAACAGTACAAAGAAATGGCCTGGCATCAGTTGCACAGGGAAAAGGAAGCAGACAATGTTTCAGAGATGGTGGATTTCAGTTGGCATGCAGGTAACTGTAGAGAGACACTTCCATTGCCACTGACCAAAGGAGTATCACTTGAAAGGGACACTTGTGTAAAATTCCAACTGTTCTGTAATACATTCAATTTCGGAATGTACCAAAAAAAAAAAAAAAAAAAAAGGCATCTATGGAAGACACTTCACTTTTGCCACAAGGTAAATCAGAACAATATTGGTATTCACTAAAAGTACTTTCTTGGACAAAGGCAGACTTTTCTAACAGTTTGCAGTTTACTGTTGCAGCTCCAACAGCAACTCTCTCTTACACTGAAAAGCATAGTTTTTAAAATTAAAGAAGTTAGTGACTCCTAAATTTGCCCCATCAGGCTGATTCAGAACTTGCAGGATTGTACCATGGAAAAGCACACTCAGCAGCATAGAATTGCAAAACATACCTTCAAAGTCTCATCGAACTCTGGATCCACAGTGCTCCTTTTGACAGCTGTCTTCCGCTTACTCCAAGGAGATTTATCAGGAAGTAAATAAACCTTAACATACCTTGGAGATAAAGATACATGAACAGTGATCAGAAGGGACAGCAAAGATCAAATGAAGAAAACATTTAGATGAGAGGAGATTTTACTTAGTACTTAAACAACCTTATTGACTTTGGAAGTTTCCACACAATAAAATAGCAAAAGTTGATTTATATATTTTCTCCATAAAAGCAGATAGACTATAAGGATCCCTGGGTAACATTCAGCTAATGTGTTTCAATTCCATTGTACTTTGGGAAAGGGTTAGGATCTGAATAGGAATCTTCTGTTGTCATACTCTTGGCCTCTGATAAAACATCCCCCACAACCTTGTCAGTTGCAGTGACAGCTTTATGGTGAAAACATACAGCATATGATGTGTTCAAAGGAAAAAAAAAGTAAACTCAATCAACTTTAGGATCACTGCTGCTTGTTCACAGAGAAAATCTCATCTTCATGACATCAGGTACCATGTAGCAAAAAAAGCCATTATCACACAAATAATACAGAATAATATCCCAGTCTTACAATTGCTAATTGTCCAAAAAGCAACTACAATGACAACATGAGATTGGCTAAAGGGCTCAAAATTGTCCTAACATTGATTCAAGGAAAACCAGCATGAAAAAATTTCTGGGAGCTGAGTTGGACCAATATCAAGCACCAATGAGTCATACCCAAAGTTGTAAGTGTAGGTCAAGTGCGCACTGATACTTAATTATTCCCCTTAATATCAGTTCAGTGTGCTGTACTTGTGTTACAGCTGCAAAACTAAAGAGTTTCAGCAATAGAGAGGAATCCCAGCTTGTGAGGGAAATGAGTGGTTGTTTACATAATACAGAACATTTTTTAACTGTACTTATATATATTTCAGATATTATGATTTAAATGAATTTTAAAACAGCCTCTTGATTAACTTACTGGGCAAATAAAATCAGCTGTATGTCATATCATCAGTGCAGAACTTACACATATTCCCTATTTTTTCCAAACTTATCTGTAGGTAAAGCTATGTCGCTGTTGAGCAGCTAGCAGAGTAAAGAAGTCAGTTCTCAGTGGCAAGAAGGAAAGACCTTTATTGTTTTGATTTCATCATATATATAGAGTTTTCAAAAGTCACCCAGATTGGTCGGCCAGAAGCCTCCCCCTAGGCCTGATTGGCCAGGTCTGCACCGTCCAGATCTTAGGACACTGTTTTTAATAACATCTAAACTTTATCTTTATTTATAAAACACAAAAAGAATTCTCATGGGAAAAGCCTGTGCTAGCCACAAAGCTACTTTTTAAAATATACAGGTACTAGAAGATTTAGCTTCATGTTCTATGAGCCCAGATCATTTTAATTAAAACATATCCAGTCAGACTTCAAACCAGCAAATAGACTAAATAATTCATCAGGTTTTAAACATCAGTTAGAAGCCTCCTTTTCAGCAAGCATGTCAAATAAGTGTGCTGTGCTTTTTCAGTTGGCTTGGAAATCAACAGAAATATATAAATATATACCCATAGGGAACATAATGTTCACTACACAGCACTTCCCACATCGCCTTTCAGGCTTCCTGCAACTGTTTGCCTGGCTTAATTACCAGGGGACTTTGAGAACCTTGACCCACTTCTGCAGTGCTCCCAAACAGCCCTTCTCCACAGGCTGCTCTTCCAGCAAGGCACTATTCATCACCAGGCTTGTCTTTATGAATATTCTCTGCAAGAGGCACAAAATCCATCGTCCTTTGTGATTGCAAGTCCACAATTCCAGTGTAGGCACTCAAATGCCCAAACACAGTGAGACAGCAGGGGTGAGAACAGGTAATTTGGGGTTCTATCTGGTGATTTTCTATCAATGGTTACTGCATGGTCAGAGAGGACTCTTTAGTGATAAAAAGAGAAATCACCAAGGCTGAATTACCTGACAAAAATTCCTATGGTATATTTTAGAAATATAGAAATTTAGAAAGTAGATATTTCTTCCTCTTACAGTGATAAGTAATTATTAAACAGCTTTAGATTTTAAAATATTTAGCAGCACCTGAAATTTCTACTTTTATCATAGAAGATGGAAGCACACAAGTAGTATAGCAATCACCCAGAGACCCCCAGTGGGTCAGCAGATGAATTAGAAACAGGACATCTCATGTTCCAGCCACAGCTTAAGAACTAAAATCTGAACAGCTATTCTTGACAACCAGAGGTACTCACCAGTAACACAGGTACCCAGCTGCCTGCTCACAGGCAGGGAAAGAATTCCTAGCAGAAAATGGTCAGAATGGAATAAGCACTGGTATGAAACCCATTTGTCTTGCAGAGTGTACACATGCAAAGGGCTGGTATGTATGTTGGATGTTCCGAAAGTGCCAATATGCATACAATCATATAGAAATCATTTCAATCAGAACATATATAAATATTTTAAAAACCAAAATATTTTCCTCATGTTTCTCCTTCTCTACAGAAACACTTACGGGTTACACTTTTTCTTCTTCTCTTCTCCATAAGCCAGGTTCTTGCATCCCTTGATGCAAACTTCCAAGATGCAAGATCTGAAGTTGTACTTTAAGGCAAACTCTATTTCTCCAGTGATGTTAGCCTTGCCAAAATTGCCAGACTCAGTGCAAGTGCTGTTTAGACTATACAAACTCCCCTAAGAAAAGACAAAAGTCTGGTGAAAGCAGCTTCAAATAAAACAGGACAAAACATTTATTTCCCTCAGTAGTCAGAATCTTTAGAGACATGACAGTAAAGCTACTGCAAAAATTCAAGGTAACCTGTATAAAACATTCCTTTGCTTCCACAACAGCCCTGAAAATTATGACTGTAATTGCAGTTCTACTGCTTTGCCCTCTTCTCTTTGGTAAACACTCTAAGCTGAGAAAATTCTTTAAGTAATTTCTAGATCTTGAAATTGTCTTCATATAAAACTGCTATGTCACCTCCCATACCTCCCAAGAGAAAAATGGCATAAGTGTCTGAAAAGGAGTGGAAAAAACCCTCTGAGATGTAAAAACATAAAACATTGAATTAGACTGTTTTTAATACACAGCTTGTAGTAGATACACTACCAAGACATTTGGTTCTATCATGTATTAGAGGAAATACCAAAGCAGCCTGCACATCCAGTAAATACTTTACAAGACGCCCCAATTCTCTGCAAAAATTATTTAATCTGTGTTGCAGACCATTCAGGAAAGACTAAAATAGGAAGACTTCCAGTTGTTGTATGAGGGTCCATAAAGATGATGTTTCCTAGTTCACTTTGGCCACTTTGTTCTCCCTTCATCTACTTTCACCTTTGGGGCAAAGGTTTGGATGGTGTCCATCCACAGATATAAACAGCACTTGTATCCAGCATTTACAGAAGCCAGGGCACTGCATAGAAGGAAGAGATTAATCCTTTGTGTGGCCCAGCCCAGACAGAGAACTTTATGGTGCTATCTTGCTTTCACTGTAACAAATTATCAACTCAGAACAGTTTGGTCTCCATTCATTTATAATGATATTCTTTAAGGTGAGCCCTAGAAACTTTTTACATAGCATTTGTCACGAAGGCAGCACTGTTGTTGTGATCAGTCTCTCAGCAACACCGCCCTAGATTGCTAAGATATCTGTGTTAGATCACTCCTCCCCTGAAAATAAACACCAACCCACACAGGACTGGTTGACCAAGGAGTTCTGCATTGCACAACCCAGCAGCTACGAGTGTAAAGTAGTGTTTGTAAGATCATATCTCTCTTCTATGGAGATGCTTTTCTTCCTTTGTACAGCATGCCGAATATTCAATTCACACCAACAGATGTATTAAAGAGGCTATCCACTCTCTCTTAAGCTGTAAGCAATACACACACATATCAAAAGAAGGGTTAGACTGCTTACTGAGGTAGCCAAAAGAAGTGTAAGGACTGTTTTGACCTGATGCTTGTTGCGCGTAATCTTGCTCCCTCCACAAGAAGTGCACCAGTGTAATAAACCTACCTTGCAGCTTTGTTCAGCTCTGCTCTTTCATTCACTGTCATATTTTTATTCACCAGACCAGAAAATGGTTATTTTCCACCAAAATCCTTTATGGCAGTGGAATGCAAACAGCTTTGTCTTAAGCTCATATGTCTAAAAAAAAGTTCTGCATAAGTCCCTGATATTTATTCCACAGAATACCCTATTTATTTAGGAAGGCTGGATAGGTGTTATGATTAATGATGTTTGGACTGAATATCACATATGTCTCACATCTGATCAAGTATCACATACATTCCACATGGAAGTCACCATCCTTTCGGTTCAGTGAGCAGGGATTTAGCAATGACTTAATATATTGCACTTCTGCTGGCATGACTGGAAACAATGCCATCTGATGTTTTGGAAAATACATTTTTATGGAGTGGCCTTCAACATTCAGTAATTACCTGTAAACGGAAGTTTAATGGAATTTGACATCTGCCTTCATAAGACAGTAGAAAATATTTCAGTTTTAAGCCTGAGCTGCCTATAGCCCAGCTCCAATGGTTGTCATTGGAATCACAAATGTGATACAAAACTGTTGCCCATTTCTCAGCTTAACACCTCAGACTCCACAGTAAACTGAGAGAGCACCAAGGTACCTGTGCGTTTTTGCTTCTCCGTAAAGTGAGCAGCCTGGTTTACTTTTGATTCCCTAAGTCATTTCAGTCCCCTTCTTTACAAGATCAGTCATGAATTCTTTGGATACTTCACCTTGCTTAACCTCATCACTAATAGATAGAAATTAGCTTCCACAGTTAATCATAGAGGCTTTAAAGCATGTGCTGAATTCATTTATCACCAGCTTTCTTCTCTCTCATTTGCAGTATTCAAAATGCCATCCAACAGAGGATGACTCAATGTCATCCCCTTAGCCTATGAACTGCTCCCCTGGCTTCCATCACTGTCAGTTTCCTCTTCATTCACTGACATTCTGACATTTGAATTTCCACTGACATTTTCAACACCACGGTTTTTGCAGACTGACAAAACCCTTCTGTTAAATGATGCTTGAAGAGAAAAAGCCAGCTGGTAGGTGAGAAAATACCACATTCATAATCCCAATCTAATAAGCAAATGGGAAGGATGTTAGCTGCATTTGCAAAATTCAGAAGAAGCTGCTCTATCAATTATTCATTATCAGTGGATATATCCATCTATCAATTATCCATTATTAATTTGATTTGCCTTATGCTTCAAAAAGTTCACAGAGTTACTATGAGGACTGTCCCAAAGGCATCAGTCTTTCATCAGATACAAACTCAAGTACAATTCTTCCTTCATTTTGTAATGTAATCCAAAATATACCAACATCCTGCACAAGCTTTTATATCTGTTCCCTTTAAACATTTGTTCTGTTGGGTTTCCCCTTCAACTCACATGTTTTCTGCCATCCCAGAAAACTGTATCACTCGTGGGACTGGTTGTTATGTCTTCTTCCTCCTTGCAGCTACTTTTGCTCTGAGTTTCACTGTCATTTTGGGCCCCAGTGATGAGCTGTTGCAGACTGGGTGTACTCTTCATCTGTAAGAAATTCAGAAAGATTTTGTTTTGTTTCTTTAATTTATGAAAAATGTCCTGATTTCTTCAAGAATGCTATCAGAAAAAAATTCAGTAAATAGCTACAATTGACTCTAATTAAGGTCATGCAGGTGGCACACTTTCAAAGATAATGTAGTAACTTAATTTAAATGCTGATTTATAACTCTCTCAACCCACTTAGTGGTACATTCATTATATTAATAATTTTCTAAAATCAACATGCCACCAGCTAATCTAAGCATCACAACCACAGCAATTACTAACAGCAGTGTACTAATAACACACCAAAAGTAGCAATATACTAATAAAAGTCCTTATTAGGTCTTAACAAAACAGTAATTTTGGAAGAAAATATAATCTTGCCTCCAGGAAATTAAAAACTGTATTTTGCAATATGCATGACACATGCCCACATTTACCTATGCAAGAATGAGTGTAAGTTGAAAGAGATTTGAAAATAGAAACAGACAAGTTCTTATTTAGCTTTGTTTATAGAAAAAGTTTTAATTTCCAAGATGTTCTTGACTTTGCTTTGACTATGTCCCTTCACCTTTCCTATTTTTTCCATAAAAACCCTGATAATTTGTGAAAGAGTTTTGAGATATATATATATATATATATATATACACATATATATATATATATCAAACTCCTTAAGATTTATCTTCAGCCACCTCTGTTATGAAGAACAACAATTAATGGAATGAAGTGCTGAAATACAAAAACAACAGGGCTAGAAATATGCTCAAATTAGTGGTGCTTCTGGCACACCACTTTCCCAGGATAATGTGATCTATGAGAAGGATGTTGACACCTTAATGGGTAGGAAAAAAGCAAGGTAAAAAATTTGACATGGTTAGGATCTAAGAAAATAATTCCTTTTAAAAAGTTGTGTAACAGAGGTTACCTGAAAGACTAATAAGAATGTAGTGTGACTGAATCAATAAAAAGGATTAGGCCTTATTTGCATAAAAGAAACAGGAAGTGTGAGAGAATGCCTCCTGCACAATCAGCAGAAAACACTAGACAATGAGGACAAGAGATGAGATAATACACTGAGATTACTTTTGAAAAAACAGGATGTGCAAAATCCTAATCAGTCTGCTGCTATCATAACACACAGAAACTGATATGTCTATTAAGTGCCCTACCTTAAGAATAGATACAAGAATTAAGTTACCTTGTGAGAGAGAAACAGACAGAAAATGCATTCAGAATATAGTCTCAAAAAAACCCCAAGCAAACCCCAAATAGTATTTCCTAGCAGAGAAATTGTCTTCTGCTTTATAAAACCTGAAAAACAGCCAATTTCACTTGCTAACCAGAACAACCTACTACACACTAAATTGTAGTTTCTACTTGGATCAGAAAGACTTCTCTATTGTGCAATACAGAACTTAAGAGACTGACAAGGCAACATAGCTACCAGTGCTAAACTCAGCAGCAGGTCACATTAGCCCAGCCCAGCTCTGATGTGTGCTTCTGTTGCCACAGGAGAGGAGAGGTATCCCACAGCTACCAATGCACCACAAACAGCTCCCAACTGGGGCACATGCCTGCTTGCTCCCCCAGTGATGCAGGTAAAACTGCAGTTCCCTTAACAAACTTAGGGATTCTGATTATGAGAGGCCCTCAGAAGCACTTCCCAAAATCCAGATTTTATACTGGCTGGTAGTTCTTGTCATGGGATTGGGTTTTTTCACTAATACTGAAGGGAAATATAATCTCTTTCAACTTTAATCTGAAGGAATCAAGCTCTGCATCCATCACAGATTTAGAAAATTTACTTAAGAAACAGATAGTGTTTGAGAGACTTAAATAGTGCCCCAGTTCTACACACCACATATTCAAACCTGTGGTTACAGTTATTACTTCATAGTCATTCCTAAGAGAAAAATACACAGTTTCTAGGGAGCAAACCCAGTGTTTTGATTCATTCTCTGAAAATGAAAGTTCTTTCAGGGGTGGAAATCATAACAAGTACAATTTCAACATTATATTTTCTTATAAATATAATTAGTTGTTTGACAAGTGTAATTTAAAACAGGTTCTGTCCCATAACTTAAGGCATAGTCCTAGTAAGGATGTAAACAGCTATCCTTCCTAAAGGAAAACAAAGATGAATGACATTTACAAGAAAAAAATATCAACAGTAATTCTAGCAAAACTAAAATTCTAACTTAAATATAGTCCAACTGGTTCAAGTGTCTCAGAGAAATAGTGCTCTGGCACACAAACATTGAAATCTATCCTTCAAAACCTGCAATGCAAAGTGTGGACATAAATTAAGTCCAAAATCTTTAAATGGGTTGTTAAAAACCCACACAAATAATTTGGATTCTCCTACTAAAACATTTCTGAAGCCAAAGAATCCACATCCATCTTTTAAACGTGGCAGATTGTTTGTGATCAGCATGCAATGAAGCATAATCTAAATTCGCTTTGTCTCCAACTGTGATGTTTTTCAATGCACTAGAAGAGCAGTGCTCTGCCTGTGGAATAAAGTTAACACCAAGGTGTGGCTTGCTACAATCAAAGCAGCACTCAGGTAAATAATAATTGTTGCCAACTCTGTTGGTAATTTGATTGTATACAAAAATACCAGAACTAATTTAATAGAATTCTCAGGCCTTGCTGGGCCAATTCAAACTGCCCAGTCCATGCAGTTTGACATCCTGTCTCTTCCATTTATCAGCAACTAACACTTCTCAGGAAAGTGAAAAATGTGCACAAGGGAGCTGTGAGTAATGTGTGCTATGAGGTCTGGCCCAAAGCAAGGGCTTTTCTCAGCATCTAATTCAGGCACTTAGCAAACCACATTGACCTCATTCAGATGAACAAGGCGATTCAGAAAGTACCCACTATGTGGAAAACTGAGTATGGACAAAGTTCAGCCACTTGAGAGCTGAAAGTGTACAAAACAAAATCTTCAGCTTAACGCTAAAGCAGAAACGTGAGATCATCTTCAACCCTGCACAATTTGTAGGAAAACAGATGACTGGATTTTTCTCAAACTTCTGAAGAAAACACTGAAAGCTACAGACTGTAACCAAAGCAAAAAGAAAAGTGAAGTTGCATAGCAACTAACACTAATGCTTTCTCCCAGCCAAGTTACAAAATGCACAGAAAATGTCAGGATGGGTTTGGGACGGTCATAGCTTGTCCTGTTCAGCAGCAAAAGGGGCAGGAAGACAAGACTCAGAGCAGCAGCCTGCAACCCAACAATCACACAGAGCAGGTACCAATGCAACCTCAAAAGAGTCTGTGAGCGCCTGAGAGCAAAATGTCCCATCCCCTCCCTTCTTCTCTCCCTTTGTAAAAATCTCAGTCTAACATTTTGACTCCGAGATGCAATCAATTGTGCAGACTCTGTCAAAAATCTTGTGAAGAATCAGAGTTCTGACCACAGTCAATGAACAACAACTATGTCCTGTTCATGAAATAAAATTCCACTGTGCACATGATCGCTCTCACAAATATATTTCACTCCTGAAACAGCTCCTAGTTAGAGACTTTGTATAATAATATGGGTACCCTGCTTGTAATGTTGATTGCAGTGTCAGACTGGCTCCTTCTTTGCTTCCTTCTTTCCACATTCTTCCCATAATCTGTGGTTAGGACACATCTGTCAGCCAATTCATTCTGGGACTTTGATATTTCTGAAGGGAAAATAAAGAGAAAAGTCACCATAACAAACTTTGCAAGCAATACTATAGATTTACAGGCTAATTCTGTAGCTTTCGAACTGTCATCCTGCACCTTTAGCATTGATCTCCTAAGACTAAGAAACAGATGGGAAGACAAGTGCTTGTCATATTGTATATAATTATATTTTCCTGCCTAAATCTTTCATGCTGTTTCAACTGGAAATCATACTCCTTGCTGCCTATCATTATAGCTGCTGCAAGGGATTGTATGCCATCAAATAGAGTTTCCTTGCAGAAGCAGCTACTACAGTCCCTATGTATAGTTTGATTTATAAAGCAGTTTGGTTTGGTTCAGGATAAAATCAAGATCATTATAACAACAATGCAACATGACAATGAATATAAGAAAGAAAAGCACATTGGAAAATATTTAGAAATGTATCCAAAAAATGGATGAAAGGAGGGATATTACATACTCTGGTCCCAAACCACATATAATTTTAGGAATGTGAATAGCCCTCACTGACTTCAATAATATTACTCACATGGATAAGCTTATGTCCATACTTAAGCACCTTGTTGATTTAGCACTGCAGTAACACTTAGTTTATTGGCAAATAAATCTACAGGATATTTGGACATTTAATGCACCACTTTTCACTTCTTATTCCTCAGTGTATATTCAGAATTTCACTTAAAGGGAAGGGCAGCACTCATCTATGACTTCTGAAGTTGAATATGAGCAGGCTTTGCTGCAGATACTTTGTTGTCAATCCCAGACTCTCATGAAGAATTAAAAATTTATAAGTAGTACATGAAATAGCTATCATATGTTTAATTCATACAGAAGAAATAAATACTTCTCTCACAACATGAACCTCTGTGGAGGAACCTCAGACAGCAGACAGTACGACATAATGGTATTCAAAAACAATGGCACTCAAGTGTAATTTTTAAAGACACTCTGGGTTAGTTTTGTTCTTAGCAGCAATCAGTCCTCAGATGTTTACTGTACTCTGTGTACACCATTAAGGCACCATGTGACCTATTCAAAGGCAGGCTCAATTAAGCCATCTCTGTAAATTAAACCAGCTTTTTAACATACACAGTAAAATCAGAGATCATAAAAGAGACTGGAATTGAGAGTTCTAATGGAATAGATACAATCTGAGTAGCTTGATCAGCAGAAGAGGCAGAAACACCAGCTTGCCTCACACTCTCTTAAAATGAACAGGTTACAGAACAGGTTATTATGAGAAAACACAAATGTTCAGTTTTCATATCTGTTCCTCTTTTGGCTTTGCTACCCAAATGTCAGTAAGACTGACACTCTCTCCAGTGCCAAGGGCAATTTTTCACTGCAAATAAAACTACAAGCAGTAATTCATTTTACATTCACCAAATGGCAACCATTGGATTATAATCTACTCTTGCTGCCAAGCCACACTGGAACAGGAGGTAGCAGCATAAAGCAGCAGACTGTACAATGGCAGCTTTGTGCTGCACACGCTGATCCCTTGTTCCCACTGCTCTCAGACATGCACACACTGCCTCCTGTGAGAGCCAGAGGCAGAATGAGGTTCTCCAGGTTTATTTACTGCAATGCACAAGAGCTGGGTGTATTAAATACCTCTGAGAACCAGGACATTCTTATCTAGATAAGATACAGAGTTCTAACTTCAGATACTCGTGACCAGAAACATTTCTCAGCACAGTACCAGGTTTCATTGAGAGGCCATATTGTCTGAAAAAGCTGGTTTGTTAAGCCAAGAAACCCAAGTCTTTCTCTCTGTCAGACTTCCTATTATTTTTAATTATTGACTTCAAGGATTGCAACAGCCTGTTATTTCCTCCCAAATTAAACTGCTCTACACTAACTGAGGATGAGACCACCTGAGTGTGGTTTCATACATGTATGAACTGAACTAACAACTTGCTGCCATCTCCCTCTGCAGCCACTGCTCTGCTCTTCTGCATCCCTGGCTTCTGACCACATGGACCAGCACTCTCTGTTGTACATGTTACAACATATATCTTACCTTGAGCCCATTTAACTCACTAAAACAGCAGAAAAGTACCTATCTGTTTGGTCTAGGTTAATGTTCTGCCCTTTAAATTAGCTAAATCAGTTTCCAGAGGGTTCCACATGCTAATTATGATAGTATAAGTATAGAAACAGAGAGAGAAGAAAGGTGTGAGTGAAGTAGGATAGCAGTGAATTAATAAATTAGTTTGATGCAGTCTGGACAGTCTTTACCAGTAACTGGGATATGACCAGGCTTCAAACTAACAGAAAGCTGAATAAATTATTTTGCATCCTGTTCTGTGCTGCCACTATTACTGTTTCCAGTAGCAGTGTCCTGCACCACCCTATCCTTCTGTTCAGGAACAAGTCACCATGTCTCTGCATACCTTTAATATGTGTTCACACAGACACAATGTTAAATTTGGTGATTTAAAGAATAGGTCTTTAGGATGGGTGGAAGAAGTGAAAGGAAAGATCAAACAAGAGCTAAGGCAAGAGTTAGGGGGAAAGGCAGAAAGGCATTAAAGATAGATTTATTTAGGTCTAATCTCGCATGAAGTTTTATAAATTGAAGCTAGTAAAAAAATACTGAGGTTTGTTCAAATCTGTGCAAATTTGCAAGCCTCTGTAGTCTTCCTAAGGCTCAGAAGTTGTTTTCCTCTGGTCACTGATGCCTTTAGTTTGTTTTTCACAAAGGCTGGCTGTCCTCAGTGTAGTTTGCCTCAGAGGTGCACACACAGTCTGCACCCCTAGGAACAGCAGGTAGCATAAGAGAATGGAAGGAACCAAAAGCATCAGAATGGAAGAAGGGCTGTTAGGACTGGAGAGAACTTAGAAGTGTGCATTGAAAAAAACCACAAAACTAGACAGACTGACAAAGAGGACGGAAGGCCTCACGAATACTGCCAGTGAATGAAAATATTTAGCTCCTGTTAAATGATAGACTCTTTGACAAGGTCAGCTGAGGTTCAGACAGATAAAATGAAGATCAGAAACCTGTTACTACTCTCTTCTAACATGAATTAAATATACTGCATCTGAACACCTGGTAAATTAAAAAAAAATTATACAGTCTTTTCATATCTTTACAAGAAAGGTGTTCTGGGTAAATATAATCAGTTTATTTAACAAATGAATGAGAATTAGGCTTACTGTATTATTTTTCAGGTTGGCACAGCCTTGGCATTAATAATTTCAGCTATTACTCGATATCCTTTTTTTATTATGACTTCTTGGCCAGCACCATGGTCAAAAATTTGAAACATTTGACTATGATATTCTAGAATGACAAAACAGTGAAAGCTACTTACTTTTTATATGTGTTGTGAGAGACAAAAACAAGTTTTCCACAGATTTGTTAAACCTTTTAGACTCTCCAAGTTTCTGTAAATGGGAGATGGAAAGAGTAAAAAACCACAAAATATTTGTACTTTTAAAGTTTTCATGATTACTTATCTACAGACAGCATAACAATCAGATGGTAAGGAAGCAGTCCTAGGCTCACTTCTGTAGACAAATACATCTGAGGACATACACTGACATGGTTGGAAACTGTCACACTAATGGATGAAGACAAAGTAATCTCTTCAGTTCCATGGTCTTTCACATATAAGTGGAACTCCTTGTAGAAAGATCACAAAGCAAGTTCATAACTAGAACTAATTACATCACTGATTTGTTGTATTATGGTATTTAATACTTTTCTCTATTACAGATGCTGTGTCTCTGAATCAAAGAGTTTTCATCAAATTCCAGGTAAGCACATAAGAATGTTTACAGAATTGTAATGGGCTTCAAAACCAGGGCCTGAGGATCCAGTCCAAAATTAAATGAAACAGTAATTTAGTGCAGTTTCTATCAGTTTCAAGCCATGATATACTATTGTGTCCACTAGAAACTGGAATGCAAAGGCAGCCATCAAATTCACTGGTTTTCATCCAGTAAAGGAAGTGACACATGACTACTGAACATCATAGGAATATGGGATCCTTCAGGTTCGAGGGGAGCTCAGATCTCAGTCCAGTCTTCCTGTGATGAGGCACCAAAAGCCAGACACAATATTCTAGTGTCAAGCAGAGTGGTTAACCACTTCCCTCAAAAACTGAAAACTAACTGCAAACAGCCCTCATAGCCTCTAAACTTTTCTCCCTTAGTACCCATGCAGCATAAAAATAATGACAAAGTAACAAAAGACTGCATTTATATTGCCAAGAGATATTACAGCAATTGTTATTTACAACACTTCTGTGGCTGACCTTTTCATATGAATGACACCCTAAGGGGTGCACACACATGTATATTCTGCAGATACATACATTTACCATCACATTGGTTCCTGCTGCTGATTCTGTGAAAGGAGGTGGCGTTGGAGGTACAACAGAAATTTTACTAGAAATGTAAGAGATAAGAAATGCAACAATTAAAATATTGTGCTAATCGATGGATAAACAAAATACATCTGTGCACATTGTCTTTATTATCTGTGTTTCTTGTACTCTGTAAAGACCTAGGTTGACATCCTGTGTCTGTAAGAGTTGCAGCACAGGTTTATTGCCTGCTCTTAAGAGTTAGGACTACTTTTCTATCTTCTCAATCTTGGGGCACTCCAGGTAAAATTATTAAATTAGAACTATCAGGAACACCGAATTTAGGACAGGCTCCCAAGACTTCTATATGGCTGGCAGTATTACAGTCTGTATTCTGAGCTCTAAAACACAATTCTCTTACAACATACCCCATGTCTTGTTCAGAGATGTTTTCAGAAAACAGTCATCTTTATTTACAGTACTAAAAGGATCCTTCCTTGCCTGGATCCAGAGCTGTTAAAGACCTTTTAAACATTCCTGCCATTCCATTTATGATAAATAGTCCTGGTCTGTGAAAAAAAAATCTGACTGATTCTGCTATCACAGCACAATCACAGATCCTAAGGTAGCTGGGGAACTTCCTTTTTGATTCCCTTTTAGTTTTACCACATCAAGGAAAAAGTGAGTCTTGGTTAGGATCTTATCCAGCTGACTGTAAGTTTCTTTCTTATGCAGCTATGCCTTGTCAGATAACTATATTAAATTGAGACCATCTCTTCATATCTTATTTTACATGGGGCTTTTGGCAGGGGGTTTGGTTGATTTGGGTTTTGGTAGTTGTTTTTGTTGTTGCTGTTTGGTATTGTGGTTTTTTGGTTTGGTCTGTTTTAAGGCAGAGGATTAATTTACTTATGTTTTTAATTTAATAACATATAGTTTATGCAGAATGTAACTTCATTATATGTCGCTGGTAATAACTTAAGTATGGTCATGCTTTGGCCTCTAGTCAGAGTATTTATTCACTGTAAACTAGATTTTTATTTTTTTTTAAAGTTTGGTAAGTGAAAATGTCTAACTTCTTGTCTGCTACTTACTGTAAAACAAATCATATCAGCAATATCTCCCATTAAGAAAATAATGATGCTGTTATGACACCTAGTAAATAACTTTCATTTATGGTCATTTAAAAGTACTAGGCAAATTTGACAGAGAATTGTATAAATAGTTGTGCAAAAAATATAAGCAGATAAAAATAATGCAGATCCCTTCATTTTAAGTAAGATAATATTACTCTAAACATAGTACTCTCTGTTGTACATAAGACCTGTCCTGTGGATTGCTGAGAGCTAAAAGTGGAAATTTTTCTATGCTTTTATCATTTGAACACCAAAAGTATTGATTTTTTTTCCATAACAAAGGAATACAAACTACTGGCTGGTTTATAACATAAAATATATCACCCATACAAATTCTCAGTGTCGTAGGACTGTTTGTCCTTTTATGAGTCTTACCTCAGATTTTGATAAGATTCCAAGAGCTTTGCACCAACTGTTTCGTGTCTGCCTATGAAGGAGGGAAGAAAAAAAAATCCAAAGATCATTTAGCAGCAACAGCAGTTACTTATGCCTGTATAATACTTTTAAAAAGCAGTGCCTTTCAGGAGCTGGCCTGTATTTACAGAAGCTCATGCACATGCAAGTCAGGAGTGAAGTCAATTCCCAACTAATGTATCAGCTAAGCAACACATGCCAAGCAACACAAAAGTCTCTCCTGTATCTCAAACTGTACCACAATTTCACCCTCCCCTGTTGCAAGTGACACATTCAGACGAACTCCTCACAAATGCTAAGGATAATCACACCCAGATACCAACAAGCCCATTCCTACAGCTTGCTAAGTGCTCTCAGCCTCCCAAGGTCCAGGAGGCAGGTGGTGCACAGACCCACTGCACTAAAGCACACTTTAGCCACAAAACTCAAACACTAAGGGAAGCTTGAAAACTTGTACAAGAGCAGGCACGTGGTCAGCTCCTGCATCTTATGAAAAATTCTTTTCACTTTTTCTACTAGAGATCTGAGCAATGATGAAAATAGCTCAACTAGCTCAGAAAAATGAGCAAATCCCTTTGCAGAGCAACCCTGCAAGGAAATAGCAACTATGGCACATTCCTCAGGTGAGCAGCCACAGGATGTAAAGACACCAAGGAGCAAGAGCTCTATCAGGCACATACAATGAAAACTCATAAGACTGTAGTTTGCTCCAGGGGGATCACAAATAGGAAAAAGGGCTAAAAGCATGTAAAAATGGCCATCTGAAATTACCTGGAGTGACTTCAATCACTAGTAATTTCTGATACAGAAAGCAGCATGTCATCCATGTTTCGCTGAAAATGTTATTAATTATAACATTACTTGCACAAAAGGAATAGGCCTTGGTAGTGATAGAAACAATGATCAGCTTGTCAATGTTACAAGTTTCAATCAGAACTCCAGAATTCTCTCTTATTGATACATAATATTTGCTATCTTTGATTTTGAATCAAGTGGTCATTGAAGACAATCACTTTTATGAAATACTAATCATATTCTTTAGGTAGAAGCTACCTAAAAATTAAGAAAGAGCATAATCATGTAAATTTTTTTTTATGCCACAACATGAGAAAACTCCACTGTAAATTTTTTTTTTCAATTAAACTTACTTTCCCGTAAATACTTCAGTTATGCTATATTTTTAAACCAAAAGAGGGCACTGTCCCTCCAGGATTGAAGGATGCATAAAGGCTGCTGTGTTTCAAAATTTGCCACATTTTCGACCCCTTTAAATATATCAGTTAGTATAATCAAAGGAATTAAACAAAACATATTTCTCCCTGCAGGTTTATCTTCTGAATGTCCCTAGATCTTTGTGACTTCAACAGTATTACCATTAGACTAACTAAGCAAAATGCTTCAAGCACCCACAAAGCTTTGATAATTCAAAATGGAAACTGATTTATTTTGCTGAAAGAAGAGACAGTCAGTATCTTGCCATATGAGATTCAGTCTCTGAGAACAACGTAGCATTTTCCAATAACTGAGAGAGACTGGTAAAATTACCAGCTTTAGACTCATTGAAAAAAATGAGTAGAAATTATTAACAATGTTATTGGATGAAATTGTGTTTTTAAATAATCAGTCAACTAACACTTTAAAATCAGAAATTGTGTTAGACAGAATGGACTTCAGTGAAATCTTTCAAATTTTAAATTAACTGTTTTAACAGGAACTTTACTTTCTTAATATGCTGCCTGCTGCCTTTCATGAACAGCTACTATCCAAAATTTGCCTGATTGCGCTCTTCCATTTATAAAATTCTTCCTATTCAAGTTTCCAAGAGAGATTTAAGTCCCAGTTCCTCCCTTTTCACCAACTACTCTTAAATATAGATGCAGATACTAGAAGTGAAACTGCATAGTTTAACTACAGTCAGGAACAAAATTAAATAGAAGCCTATCTGAAGTGACACTTCAAGGGAAAGAGGAAAGAAGCCCTCTCCACCTCGCTAATTATTGTAGGTGAAAACAAATACTAACAGCTCCTTGGTTGGCAAAACACATTCCCCATAGAGGAATCCATCCACATGCACTATAATTTCTTTTAGGGCTTTGTACTCTTAAGGGCACTGAAAAGACCCATCACAAGGCAATGGCACAGCTGGCTGAAGGTAACAAAACAGTGTTTAGCTCTCTGATTTATGGCTATACGTGGGGGTTTTTATTCCATTCTATAATTTCTTTAAACTTTAGAACTTCCTCCTTCAAAACCACTGAAGTTTTAACTTTGACAAAGGATGAATGCAAGATCTTTTTCCTCCTGCACACATGACATTTCTACATTAATACCACGTCTTTGTATTTCTTAGAAGTCTTAAATGCTCTTTAATTCAAATTTACATGGCCAGCAATTTTCTTATTTTTATTACTCAGACAAAATACTTTCTACTTTTAAATGCCTTCTGGTAATTTGTTCATGCTTTATTTACTGCACAGACAGATGGACTGCATGGTAAAATGGAAGAAACATTAGATACAGTGTCAGATTACTTTCTGTGTTTCACTTAGATTATGACTACACCTTACATAGCAGTTTATGATTTGATCCAGTGATTACCTCCACCTGGATATTTCTTTGCTCGTTCCTCAAAGAACCATTCACCAGCCTTCACCTTCACATCTCTGAAAAACAACCAAAAGATTTGAATCAAAATGTTTGCAAGTGCATTTCTTCAAATGTTCAGTAACCATGTAACAATCCAACATTCTTCCTCAATCCTACCATAAAACCAAGATTTCATGACTACTCAACTCATTGACTGGTTTTGCTGCACAATGGCTTCATGACCCATCTCTCCATTTTGTGGAGACTACTATCAGTTACATCAATGCCTTACAAAGGCAGCAGGATTACAGGAGCAGAAAAGTAATGATTAACAAGTGCAAAACCATATGAGATAAAATAGCTTTGTCAAGATCAGATTTTCAGCAAATCTTACTCTTGCTGTAATAAGTCTGCAATTTGAACTCACCCATTATTAAAGAAACCAGAAAAAAAATTTAACAGAGGATAGGATTCTCTGGATTCTTCAGGTTCCAATTCTTACCTAAGTATCTTACTAATTTTTATATTAGATATACAGTATCTGCCTTCTTTCTGAATATTGTGATGCTTATTATAAGATAAAGTCTCATGGCAAAAATTTTCTCAGTGCAAACACTGCTAAACTCTCTTCTCTACCCAGTTGTTGATTTTCCTCCTGTAAAATTAATCTCTTTATTACCATTGTCTCTGCCAAAATTGCTTGAAACTGGCAACAGCATAAAAACAGTAAACTCCTTTAGGGCCTACCTTCTTTAAAAGGCAGAATCTCTAAACACAAGACCTATAGTGATACCCACCAATGGTCAGGCAATAAAACCCCTGGGTCTGCCATTTCACACCTCATTTTATTCTATGTCAAAACAGACAAATTACAGGTAGGATGCTTTTTGTTCCTTCTGTGGCTTGATTTTAAAGTCTTTAGGCATTTTCATTAAATCTTTTTAAATAGCAATGCAGACTGCTAAAAAAGACACTACTCCTGCAGACTAGAATTTATTTTCATATCTAACCATAGGCCCTAGCATGCAACTGAACATAGAGGAGTCTGAAAATTAGGTTAAAATAACTTTAAGACAGGATACTTACTTATTTTGGAAGGAGATCTATTAAATAATAAATGTCTGAAATCTCTGTCTGCACTAGATCTTCAAGGGCTTTGCATTGCTAGTGCCTTGATTTTCAACACCAGCCTTCCCTTTAGAGTATTCCCACTACACCCCCCCTCCCTGCGTTCTCTTCCAGAGTTTAATCTCCAGTTCTGCACAGATTCATGTGATAATTTAATCGACCCAGAGGAGTTCTGGACACCATTCCTGGAGGTGTTCAAGGCCAGGGTGGATGGGACTCTGAGCAACCTTGTCTAGTGGAAGGTGTCTCTGCCAGGGCAGGGTGGGTGGAACCCAGATGACCCTTAAGGTCCCTTCCAACCCAAACCATTCTCTGATAATTAGACCACACACAGAATGAAAATACATCTGAAAATGCCTTTTTTCTTTCAAGAAAGAGTGTATTAAGTTTATATACGACCAAAAGTATGAAAACAAAGCTGATAAAGAACCTTTGTCAGGTAAAATAGACTAAACTCCTCCAAAGCAAATGTCTTTCCAGACTCCTAGAAGACAGAATTCCTTAAAAAAAACCCCAACAGACTATACCAACTCCTTTCATATAAGAGATGCCTCTTCCAGGCAAAAGATACAAACTTCGTCAGTTCACAAGGCTTTCAAAACTTCTTATTTTGTAAGAAATACAAAATTTGCCCATCCCTGCATGCTCTTTCACTGAGGTGTTTAAGGCCATTGCTTACAAACACAGTGTCTAGGGGAGAACCTCAGTAGTTCTGCTGCTGCTGTTTGGTTCAGGAAAAAATTACTCTAGTGATAGACAAGACTCAAAATTACAAATACTTGGAACTTGAAAATCACCTCTTGCCTTTCTTAGGCATCCTATTTTCCCCTCACCAGGATAAACAAAAGGTGCTGAGTAGCAATTACCACATTGCTGCACTCCCTACCCTTCTTGAGATTTGCAGCTTTGATGTAAAGCTCACTGAAGGCAAAGGAAGAAGTTTGACTGAATTTGACTTTATATTACAACTAAAGATCAAATGTGCTCTCTCTCCACTGTAAAGAGAAATTCAATGACAGCTGGCATATCCATCTGTATTGGCAAGATAAAAAAAGGTAATTTCCTCAAGGAAAAGCAAAAAGGTCTTTCAATTAATCTAAATAATGTTTTTCTGGTTTTACCATTAAATATTTGGACAAGCTTATGAAACAATTAAGGGTGTGCAGCACTATGCAAGGCAGCTTAACAACCAGCCATTCTCTACTGGGGATTTCCACTGTGGCCACCAAATAACTGGAAACTAATTTAAAACAAGAGGAAGTGGAGAGGGGTGTCTAGAGGAGGATGTGGAAAGTTAACTTTTTAATTTTCAGTTTAGTACTTATAGTTTGAAACACTGCAAAACACATGCACTGAAGTCTGGTAACAGTTTTGCATCAAGTATAAATAGAGCTGATCTACCTATTTTGTGTATTAGCTGATAAATAAACTGAAGATTCAGATAATATCTTCTTAGTGATAGTTTATAACTCTCTTCCCAACTATAAGAAAATTACTTCAAACTAGTACGAATTTGTTTAACTTGAGACCAATACTTTGTGTTATATTTTCCTCTATTTTAATCTCATTTTGGCACCTGTAGAGGGCGTGAAGTGGTGGATTCATCTCGTGTTGGCTTAAAGTAAACCCTCATCCAAATTCCCACCCTTTGTACAGGGATATTTACCATCCAGCTTCTGAATAATTTCCAAAACTATCATTCTTTGCCTACATATTATTTTCCATCAAATGTGGAAGTATATCTAAACCATTTTGCTTAGAAAGACTGTAATTAATAGAACGGACTAAAAAGGAACACTTTGATATTAAAAAAATGTATCAATACAGTAATAGAAAGATTGTTTCCTGTATCCTGAAATACAAATGTGACATAGTAAAAGAAAAAACCCAACAAATTCAAAGTAAACAAATTTGGATTTCTGACCATATTTGAACAAATCCTAATAATGATATTAATTGGTTTGTCTCTTTAAAATTTTGTAGAACATTACTTCAAATTATTCATCAACCCAGGTTCCTCACTCCTGCAGTAAGAGGCAGAAAATAGTAATTAGAATATTGTCAAGAAATTACCTACACTACGTGAAAGCACAGCACAGCACCTTTACAGCAGGTTGTGAGGATGTACTGGTTCAGTATGAATCAGGGAAAGGAGTCCAGAAACTCATGACCGTTTCTGTGCTTTGCTGTTATCACCTTTGTCACACTCACAGTGCCCCTGGCCTATCCTGAGGATACATTTTGCTAAATGTAGGAAGGGAAATACCAAATACCAACTATTGTGAAGTATAACACAAAGCTCCCATCCATTTCATCACTACCAGGGCTCCAGCCAACATTTTCATTACACCAGAGGCTTTGTTTCACTAACTGTTGGAGCAACAGATACACAAAACCAGTGTAAGCCAGCAAAATTCCTTACCCGTGAGCATAACAAATGGTGCATTTCCAAAGGCAGGGGTTCAGGCACACACGGCATTCCGAGCACACCCGATGGCTGCATCCATTGCACACTGCCCCTCTGTTCATCAGGAGCCCCAGTGATTTCTGACAGCGAGCACAAGACCTCTCCTGGTATTCATGCCTTGCATTTTTTGCCCCTTTCCACCGAAGCTGCTGCAGCTGCAGTTTCATTTTCCTAAGCGCACAGGTAAAAAGAAAAAAAAAAGAAAAAATTACACAGGACAAAATCCTCAAGTAAAGCACAAGCTAATCCCCTGGTTGTGCAATACCATTGCTAGTAGGAGATATGCCCTCAAGTGTGACCTCTGTTGAGCATTGTTTGAAAACATCCACACACAGCATTTTTGCAGAGTGAATGTGTGTGTGACCAGAACTGTGCATACTAATAGAGAAATAGTTTAGTATAAATGGGGTTTTGTTGATTTCAGGCCTATTCAGGGAGGGCACTGAAATCACTGTATGCAAGTGATTATGCATTCACTAGCAAAAACTGAGACTAAATGGTGTTCCCTTCCATTTAATGTTTTTTTTTACCATATTTATCCGAGAATCAAATATTCGACCAAGTAAAAAAATAATCATAACAAATGCATCATCTGAAACAACCAAACCAAAACAAAAAAACACACCAGCCCAAAACATCGAAACCTCTCATCATTAACTTTGCTTCCGTTATATGCACCAATAATCAAGATCTGTGTTTAATCGCTAGTAACATCAGTAGTTGAAATGGATTCTCTAACCAATTCAGACTTTCTATATAACCCTTCACATAATTATTATAATTTAATTTTTCTTGTAATACTTACATAAATATTTGCTGTAAACAAAGTTTAGCTTTTCACATTTAAGAAACTAGAAACCTCTATCTTACCCACACAAATAGAAATGTGATGAGAATGCCATAAAGCCTTCACAGAAATAAATACAGGCAGCAACTAAACTTTCTATGAAGGCCAGAAGTAAAATTCACCAAGTACTATTCACTGTATTATTCACTGAACAGTATTTGCTCATCTTTAGTCTTGAGTTAATAGAATGGCGAAATCAAGAGGCTCTGGATAACCTGAGTTTTCCCAGAGAACAAAAAGGCATTAGCTAACAAGAAGCTAAAAGAAGAGTACATTTAGAAGGACAACAAAGCAGAAGAAGAGTAATTCAGAAGGGAGAAAAAACCCCAAAACCAACAAACTAACCACCCCCCCCAAAAGAAAAACCCCAAACAAACAAAAAACCAAAACAAAATAACAAAAAAACCCAGAAAACAGGAATAGGGGAACAGCAGATACCTTATTCTTTCCTCTTCTGTTTTTCTCACCATCTGGTCACGGTACAGGACTTCCAGGACAGCCTCTCGTTCCAAATCCTTAAGGAAGTTCAGATTAAATTCACAGTCCATTTTTGCCAAATTTCACTATTTCACTTGTTTTGTAGGCTCCTGTCCTATGGGTTCTACTACATTCAGAATGATGCTCTGAATGCTTCCTAAGTGCCTGTGCTCTTACTTGACTGGTGAGGTGTTTCACTCTGTTATACCCTTAAAAAGAAAAATAACTGTGTCTGTCTTCGCACAGATCATCACTTAAGTATCTCTGCTACCCAAGGAATATGAACAGTTATCAAGGTCACAGCTGTCTTGACTTTTTCACGTCTTTTAACTTCCTTTTCTTTTTTCTGCTGAAAGTGGTTCCAAAAGAGATGAGATCTTGCAGCAATGTCTCAGATTACGCTTGAATCAACACCAGATGGAGGGACAATTGTCAAGAGATGGTGTAAAGAAGTGGCAGAAATTGTTTGTGTTTCTTTATTTGGTCTTGCAGATTTGGGATTCCTGGACCTAGTAAAAAAAAAAAATTATCTCTTCTCACCTCTTCAAGATACTTCAAATAATACGTGAAGAACACATTTTGCTATACTCAAACCTTTTATGCAGTAATTCAGACACAGGAGAGGTTTTAAGACAATCCTGTTTTTCAGAGAGTCTGAGCATATTGTCCATGAACACTCAGGCACATACCTTCACTTTTTTTGTACAGTCAACATAGAACAACCAAAAAAAAAAGGCTTAAAGCAGTTTTGAACACAGGCCTACAGGTCCCATGACTGTCATACTGCTTGAGACAAAATTTTTGAGAAAAAAATGTCACCTTCTAATCTTATTTTATTGAAAAGACAAGATATCACAAGACTAATGGGAAAGACAACCTCTAAGCCACTTCCATCAATTACCTATGTCTGTTATGTCTAGATAAACAGTTGGATACTAAATAATGCTATTATCTTTGCTAATACACAGAAACACTAAAAAGTTAAGACGTACAATATTTCCAGCTCAGTGCACTAACAATTTTGGCCCCAAACCAATAAAGTTAATGTACAAATATATGAGAAGTATAAAATTAAAACAGAATCACAACTGTAGTTTGGATGGATTCTGTGGCCTTCACTTTTGCAAAACCCCCACTAAAATATAAAATAATTTTAACATACTTTGCAGCAAAGTCAAGAACGAAAATGATTATTCAACCTAAACCAGCTTACACTCCATATTAATTTTCAATATTACTGTTTAATGTTTAGTGCATATTACTAGAAGTGTAAGACAATTCCACTTACGGTATACCAATATTAAAGGTGTGGACATAAAAACTGGTTAAGCATTTCAAACTTTCCCTGAACTAAATACACACAGTCAAGTTCTAGGCAGAAGGTGTAGACAATAGGACAGAAAGGTAAAGCTTTCCCAAAGCAGTTACTGATGCTTCACTGCTGGACCTCAGCTGAGAAACTGACCAACCATCTGCACTGCAGGACCCTTATTTTAAAACACTGAGTTTTAAAATAAAATAATAATTTAAAAATTAAAAACCAACCAACCAAAAAACACCTGAACAAGAAAATCCCACGAAAAACTAAACCCCCAAAAACAACCACTAAAACTTCAGATATATAGTGACAATGTATTTTTGTCAGTGCATGGAATTACTTTATATACAGCTTGACCCAATTAAGTTACTTAACTTTCCACCAAAAAAAGCAGACAGTAATAATACGTATTCATAAACAGGTTGCATTCCATTCCTGTATGGGTTTGGGGTTTTTTCACCAAAGGCACAAAGCATTTCACAGAAGCTTGTGTTCAAGGGGAAAAAAAAGAAAAAAAGATTGGTTTCCTGTGGAAACAAGTGAGACAGAGATAAGCATAATCATGTTTTATTTCCTGAAGAACTGCAATTTCACAGGAAATTACTCATTTGAAACATTAAAAGCCTGAGAATTTTTTTTAACACAATATATGTCATTTTCAAAGGCCCCTGCATCCTTCAACTGTTTTCGTCTTTTACCTTATGAAAACCTCCTGGGATGGATGAGCATGTTTAAAGCCTTTTACTGCATTTAAATCAAAACAATCTAAAGAGCAGTCAGTATAAACTCTGGGGCCTCTGCCCTACACAGGATACCAAAACATCCATTACAGGGCAACCTACATTTGCCATAAACTCCTAAGATTTTGGGCATATCTAGAACATCATCAGAAAATCCCACCAAAGCATCAGTAAAAGCTAGCAAATGCATGACTGTCAATACTAAGTGGATCCAATAAAACTGCTCTAGTGATCTTACTGAAAATACATTGTCTCACAGAGCTGTGAAGAACATGCCACAATAAAACAGTTATTAAGAGCAACACCTGCAGTTAAGCAAGCACAGAAAGAGTTGCTATTTGATGTCTCCTTTATATTCTTTCAGAAAGGACTGCCTCTCTTGTCCACAGAAGAGCACAAAGTTTTCCATACATCAAGCCTGCTTGGGCAAACGGGTTACAGATGACACACTTCAAACCAGCTACACTTCATGCCCTATTTCAAGTGATAAATCTTAAGTACTGAATCTAATGCCAACAGTAGAGTGCCAACAGGGACAAGGTTAGAAAGGCTAGGAACATCTCCTGGTACCAAACAACAGACCAAACTTGCTGCACAGCAAAAGGCCAGGGGGGCCTCCATCCCACAGTAGCTGCACTAGGCAGAGAGGGGAAAGCCACCCATGACTCTCTCACTATTGAGCAAGATCATCACACTCTGCAGACAGGAAAGCTTAAAATACACCACACAGCCAGCAGCTATAGCGATATTGCACCTGAACACTCCTGCAGTTGTTTTTTTTAATGTTCATGAAGATTTCAACTCTGACGATCATTGTGTTCTGTCAATATTTCTTGCACATCCAAAGAAAACCCTAAATCTAGCTTGATGACAATGTAGTTTTAAGAATAAATAAAGTATTATGAAAGTATTACAACCTCCAAAATGGGAGATAATCCTTGGCTTCACAACAAACTTGAACTTGTAATCATTTCACAGAGATGTTCAAATTAGACTGAAAAGCTCTCTACCACTGTGAAATAAGAACTTTTCTCTTACACCAAAGCTGTCTGCATTAGAGTAGTTTTTTGGCACTAATAAATGAGTGTTTTCAGTAATGACCCTCTTTGACAGGAAAAAACCCTTCAGCAATGTCGTCCTTTCATGTTTACCCATTGAATGCAGCTAGCTAGCTGTTTTACACAGTCAGCTAACCTCAAAGCTGAGCATCCTCTATGTAAAACCAAAAGTAGCAGCAACTCTTTAGTAAACAACACAATATTTCTTCCTTTCCAGCACAAAGGTCACATAAAATATTCTGTTCAAGCATTATTTTAAATGATGCAATTTTCATTATTTATTGTTACATTTTGTATTTAAAATAAAGCAGCATCAGGCACTTTGCAGATGGATAAGTAACTTCCTGAAAATATCAGAAGAGATCCCAAAGCCATTGCAAGGGAGAAGGGATGACCAGTGTGGCTATGCCTTAGGAGAGAGAGGCATGCATGCAGACAGTGCAGCCTCAAAAAGACGTGCTTTTTTCCTATCATCAGGGTAAAATAGTATGTAGTTATGTTACTGAAGATCAAGCAAAAGGCCTACCTATCACTAGATTAAGTTTGCAAAAATAGCTTCTTTTCTAAGTTTTTAAATTTAAAAATGCCTGACTTAGCAAGCTTTTCCTCAAAGCAATTTTACATACAATGTATTATTGATCTTCTTTCAGATCCTTAAGCATTAGCAAAATAATGACAATTAAATAATTATAAATTAACAGATCTTCTAAAGTCACAGTCTTCATTGACTTGAGATAATTAGATTACTTCATCCATTAACCCAGAAGATGGATGTAATACATCAATAACAAGGAACAGATTAAGAAAATTCAGAGTAAAACCAGTCTCAAAAGCTACTGCAATTTGTGGCTATTTTCTATGCTGCTGGTACCAATCACATTAATTAATTCTTAGCAAATAAAATGACAAATTTTATTTTGTACTACCTGGCTGCAACAGTTTAACTTTCCCATCCTTGCATATGCACATGAAAATTATTCAAATTCTTTGATAATGCTTTACCAAAATTAAGTCTGTGATATTAATAACATCCCACCCCTGAACTAAAAGTAAAAATAAAACAAACAACTAAACCTAACACAAAATATTAAGTTACAGGTGTGGTTTGCCATTAAATCTTTTCCAGTTTGAAAAATACCATGCCAGTAAGTAAAAATGAATCCCCCTCTGCTATGTCATCCAAAATAGAGTAAAATGATGTCCTTACCTCTTCAGCAGCCACTAAAGAGATACCAGGAAGTAAACTGCTCATAAAAGATGAGTAGCACTCATATTTTTATCTTTCCTTAAAGAAAACTGGTGGCTCCTCTCCACCCCCTTTCCTTCCTTTGTGCACCAATACTGCTGTATATATTCGGAGGAGCACCCCAAACAGCTAAAAGCAAATGCACTCAACAAAGAGCTCTAGCGTTACAACAGCTTCAGCCAGGTCTGTGGTTTTGTTACCAGCAACAAGCAAAGAAAAGATATTTGTTTTTCTAACATTAAAAGGAGACTCAGCACCAGAGAGTACAAAAGCTGTCTGATATACCAAAATATGCTGTCTTCAAGCCACACACAGGAAGAGAAGTGGCTTTGAGTTCTATGGTTTCTTTTTCTGACACCATAAATTTGAAAATGCTTCTAACATCAATGACTCCAGGACTTGCACAGAAAGCTTGGTTTGTGTCATCAACTGGAAACAAAACAGTTTTCTATTTAAGTCTGCATGATAAAGCAATTAGCATAGATAAAAATTCAAGAGAATTCAGTTTTTATACATCTGGGGGAAAAAAAAAAAAAAAAAAGCAAAGTTATTCTACCTTTCTACCTCACAACTGGAAACCTGACCACAGGTAACAATTGGCAGTTAAAACATTATGCTGATTAGATATACCAATTCAGTCCATTACAGAATTAAGTGCAAGTAATGAAGTTCAAAATTATATCCCAAATATTTCTAAGCCTGGGAAAAAAACACAGAGGCTATTCTTACAGGTCAGTCTCCTTTCTTGTTCCCAGCTCTACCAAACTGTGCAAACAACAGAGAAGCCCTTCTTAACTGTTTCAGGTGTTTTAAGATTTGCAATTTGTAGTTAAAATTAAACAAAGCACAGCAATTCTACTCATATGGCAAAGTGTAAGAACCTCCTTTTTTATAACCTCATTAAGTTAAATAAGTCCAAACATTTCCACCTGTGTATGTAAAGTTTAATCACCTTCTTCAGCTGCATCATGAAGAGAAAGAAACTGTTACTGGGGCTAAAGCTACTCACATCTGCACCATATCTGGATAATTTGGGCCCTAATTTCAGACAAAACTTTAACTTACTAAAAGGCCAGAAGTAGCCTGAGGATTTTAACTACCCATAGTGACAGGTTAGTTGTGTTTCAAACCCAGGCTCAGGAACATTAGCGCTACCATCAGCTTTCCCCTAATATTTAATCTAAGCCTTGATTACCACGTATTTAACTCATTGTATTTTTCCCTCTCATCTTTGGACATGGAAAACTGCTGCAGTATTCTATGTAGGCTAAGAATATAACCAAATATATGGTTATAAAAGTCTCTTACGCTTTTGTCCAAACAAGCACCACTTGTTCAGTCTTCCCATAGTCCTCACCTTTTTGTCTCTGCTTTCTGCAAGCAGCAAGCACATGACTTGGAATGGGGGCTGAGGATGTGCTCAGCATCCAGCCCCAGTGCCACCACATCCCTCTGGGGCGAGGTGCCCACCCAGCCACAGGCTGCCTACAGAGCCCCAAAGTGAGGCAGCTGGCCAGGGTCTGCTTTTTCAGGAGAAACACGAGGCAGAGCCTGACACAGGACTGGAGACAAGATCAAAACTGGTGATTCAGCACACTTAGCAGTGTGCCAGGGCTATAATTCCCTAAACCTTCCTGAAATACAATCCCCAATACTTGGCACAGTATTTCTTGTGCAGCCTTACTGCAGAGAGGGCAACAGGAATGCTGCTTCCCTCATCCTTCAAGCTCTATGTCCACTTTTCTTTTGCATTTTTTGAAAAACAGCACCATACAAGAAATTGAGATAAATTGTACCTAAACACTCCCCTACTCCATCATCTATGGAAGGCTCCTGAACAAGCTAGTCCAGCACTCACAGAAGTGGTTATTCCTGCCGCCATACAGCCCTTTGCACTTGTCCCCAGTAAGTCATTTCTCCCTCCATGCAGACTCTTTCTGCAGTTCATGCAGCTCCTCTGACCTGACCAGCATCTTCCACTGCCCAGAGCAGCTCTCGGGGGCTGCTAGCATCAGTGATTTGGACAACCTGTAAATCCTGCACACACACAACATCCAGAAACTGTGACAACTGTGTCCTTATCTTCATTGTCCTGATTCTTACTATGTCTGCTAAGAATAACAGGATTTGCTTTGCACTGCAAGAATTCAGGTATTTTTCAGCGGTGGGTTGACCCTGTCTGGATGCCAGACACCCACCAAAGCTGCCCTCTCACTACCCACCGGCTGGACAGGGCGGAAATATAACGAAATGACAGGGGAGAGGTTTTCTGTTTTTATTTTTTCAGATTGTGCCATAAGGCAGGCCTTCTTTCCAAGCTGTTTCCAGAAACAAGATGCAGATCCTCTTTCCCTCCTTGGGAAGCACAGAAGGACCTCCCAGGGAAGGACCTCTTGGATGGCTGAACACGAACGCTAACCTAGCCGCAAGAAAAGCACAGCTGCGACAAGTGGCCCCCGTATCTCTGTCGGCCACAGTCTTTGGGATGTTTGACACCACCACGGTGGCCCCGCCGAGCGCCATCTCCCGTGCGAGTCCCGGCCGTGTCGCTATGGAAACCGCGCCATCTTGGAGGGCGCCGGGCGGGGCCCAGGCGGGGCTGGCGCGCAGGCGCAGTGCGGGCGGCGGCGGCGAGGGGCGCAGCGGCGCGGGGCGGTGCCGGTGCCGGGGGTCGGTGGTGCGAGCGGCTCCGCCGGGAACATGGACGAGTTCCAGACGGCAGAGGAGGTAACGGGATGGGGCACGGGGGCAGGACAACTCTCTGCCTGGCGTCACCTTTCAGGGCCGGCGGAGGGTCTTAGGCGGTGCGTGTCCGCCCCGATCCCACCCCTCGGCGTCCCCAGCCGCCATCCCTGTCGCCCTTCCCCAGGGTGGAGCCGCGTGTCCCGGGCATCGGCGGGAGCCGGGCCCAGCCTTTGTTCTTCTCTGGGAGTTCACTGGGCTCCTCTCCACCGGCCTGGACCCCCGCCTGCTGCTCCCCTCGGAGCTGCCGCCGCAGGTCCCTCGGGGAAGAGGCGTGAGGGGTGTCCGGCTGCGGGCTGCCCCGCCGGCGGAGCGCAGTGCCGCGGTGGGAGGGTGGCCGCTGTGCTGAGGGCAGGGGAAGACTCGAGCAAGCTGCTTCTGTGTGGAAAGAGGAGTCCGAGATGGGGCGTCACACCCCGTTCACGAGAGACGGAGTGCGATAAATCAAGGATCTCAATCAATTATCGTGCCAAATGCCCGCCTGATGTCCCTCGGCTAAGGAAGAGGAAGCAGCCGGTGCTGCTGTTGCCGAGGGGCAGTGTGAGCTGTGGCACTGTTAAACTGCCGCGATGTGACTGTGAGACAATAGCGAAGCAGCGAGAGGGGCGAAGGTGTGTCAGGTTGTGCTGTGCTGGAAGCCTCGTCCTCATGGCCTGCGTTACGGTCACACACGTTTGTTAAAAATTATATAATTAACAAACTCGAACATCATTCTTACAATTGTTGTCAAATACATGTTCAGAATTACTACAGGCTATGGTACTAATAGTTTGCATGTGTTGCCTTGGGAGCGCCCCTTGTTAATCAAGGCGTTGGAAACATTGTTTGCTTTGTGCCAGAGAGGCACCGCAGCGGAGCTAAATTGTTTTTTCCCTTTTATTTTTCAATATAAAAAAGTTTGTATGTCATCTTACTAAAAGGTGACACAACGATAAAACGGCTAATATTGTGTTATTTCATAGTTCAGTTATAGCACATACATCCAAAATTCGGATATCAGAAATTTATGTTCATTTTACTCATTCCAAAAAAGGAGCAGTGTTGAAAAGTAACGGCAGCCTTAGAAGCAAATTGTCAAATCTCTCTATTATTTCAGTACAAATTAGATATCAAAATACCTTTAAGAACTTGGGTTGAATTTAAATCATTTTACTTTGGTGTGAACCATGTGTGTACTCAAAGGCATTTCTGGGCAGACGTTTTGAAGAAAAAAACTGTATGTGGTTTATTATCTTGCTTGACAGCAATCTTCATGTCTGCCATGCATATTCTTAATTTATGCTCTATGGGAGAGAGTGTTTTGATATTGTAGCTCTAATTTGGTTAAATATGCTGGTGCACCTTAAAATGTAAGCACCTGTAAAATGTAGTACCATGAAAATAAACGAGGCATGTTACAATTAAAGTCAAGAAGCTGAAAATAAAAGGCAATTTGCCACAGAACATAAAAGCTTTTAAAAATGTTGAATTGTGCAAGCAAGTTGGTGCCACCAAATAGATATAGAAAAGGAGTTGCCCAGTATGTCTCCCAGGATGTGGCTGTTTCTGTCACAGGGAATGATCAGCTGCCCTCAACTCGCTGAATGTCACATGTCATTGAAGCTGGTTGTACTGTTCACCTTCTGACCAAAGGTTTTATAAATGTGATGTTGAAATTCTCCTGAGCAGGTGGAACTGCATCCTGCACATGAATTATGCTGTTGGTAATTTCTGTCAGCTGGGGAAGCTGACTGACCTCCCAGTGAAAAGCCAGTCAATATACACAACTAGTAACCAGACATGTAAGTGGGTGGTAGATTTAAGATTAGTTAAATGTTGGGGCCTTCACTGTCTCTATTACACATGCTTAATCTCTGCTCCCCAAAGGCTGAAGGTCCAGCAAGCTACATTTCCCCTTTGGTTTCCAAGGGACAGTTTTCTTCTTATCCCCAGTGAGATTGCCATGACAGTTTTTCCTTCAGCTATGAATTGATATCTTGTCCACATCAGTGCCCTGGAGATGTCTGTCCCATTTACCTGCAAGCTGAGGTTGTCTCCGAGAGCCCACTGTGATGTGCTGACATTAGTGCTTACTGGAAAGGGAGATATGTACACAAGTGCTATACATTTTATTTAAAATGCTTCCAGGTTAAAATTTGAAAGCTTTCTTAACTCAAAAGGACAGCCAATATTAGTTCATCTCTTACTTTTCATTACTTTTCTAAGAGGGTTAACTTGACTGGGTTCAAGCAGCCAGACTACATATATATGCAAATAAATATATACTATCTTCCAACTTGCCAGAAATGTGAAAAGCATAAATTAAATTTTTAGTGCATGTTCTTAACAGATCTTGAACCTCAGAAGCAGAAGAATGTGTCCACTGATCATTTAAAACTCTACTTTCTCTTTTGTAGGCCACCTTTGTTGTTGATGAAGTCAGTGTGATCATTAAAGAGGTAATTTAAACATTTTCATTTTGTTGGTGTGAAATTTCATATGTTGTATGCTGTGTGCTAAAAGGCATTCATTGACATGTGATAACTGATACATAATAGATTTCTAGATAGGCTGCTCTCAAAGTACAGGTAACTCTTGATTTAACCAGTGTATGGGCTTCAGCAGAAATGATACCACGCTTTAGCTGTGATGTATATTGCAAATCCAAGAGATATTTAAAATCTTTTTATATCCTCCTCTCTGGTTACAGTGCATCCCTATTAGAATTTCTAGGGAGATGTTTTATGTTAAACCCTGTAGAAATAGATGTTATGTTTTAGTAAAATACAGGAATTGTTCATAGACTGTCTTCATATGCATGTTACTGTGTTCTTTCAAGATGCCTTTCTCCAAAATGAGTTCTTGTTTGTTTGGAATGATTGAACTATTCTTGTTTCTAAGAAAGATGAATTTTCTGTCAAGAAAATTTCCAGTGGGATTTGGAATTCCTTTTGTAGAGTAGTGCAATCTTTTTATTGTTGCAAAATAACTCAGACTCTGTAAATTGAATACACATGCTTTAATACTTGCTCCTGTCTCTTCTGAATTCAAAATAATTTCATGGTTATTTTTAAAATAATTTCTGTGATGAAAAAATAGGCTAATGAAAAACATTTAATGTAAAGGGACTTTTTATTTATATCTTAAAGGGGAAACTATCCTCATGAGTAAAATGGAGTATTTGGGTGGAGGCCTCTTCTCTGTTAGTAACCAGCAAATACATGGATCTTTTGTTTCCCAAAAATTATTCTGCTGAAAAATCTGAATTTCATTTTTGTAGAAGAATATGTGTGAATGAGCTATTGTACTATTGTGCCTTTTTTCATTCTCTCCAGGACTGTTTGAAGGCAAGGCCTTTTCTTAACTCTGGCTGTAGGACATTACAAATAATCTAAATATCACAAAATTAACAGAGGGTGGGATCTATGATCTTCCCCTATGCCTCAGACTCTGACCCACGAGTTTTTAATAATTGAAAATAATTCCAACAACCAGTGTGGACCAGCAGGATTTAGAATTTTTCTGTGGGTGTGGGGTCCATACTGCAAAGGGTTAATGGGTGCCTTGTGGTTGACAGCAGTGCAGCTCCATTAGGTGTTTGTCCCCCCAGGCCATAGAGGGTGCGATTGGTGGCAATGCCTACCAGCACAGCAAAGTGAACCAGTGGACAACGAGTGTGGTGGAACAAACCCTGAGCCAGCTCACAAAGCTGGGGAAGCCCTTCAAGTACATCGGTGAGCTCAGCTTTCCCTTTTCTGCGAAAGCTGCTACAATCAAGTGCACCAGTAGGTGGGGGGTGGGGGAAGATCTTAGCAAGAACCTTGTCTGTAAACTGCTCACAGGCATGGCTGTTTGCTTATGTGTGTGTATGTGTGTGCTAAGCTGAGCAAAAATGGAGCTAAATGTGAATTAGTGATAAATTAATCAGAGCTTCTCTACTGACTAACAGTGACCTGTGTGATCATGCAAAAGAATGGTGCTGGGCTACATACAGCAAGCTCTTGCTTCTGGGACAACTCCAGTGATGGTAAGGAACACAGCTCTTCGATTTTCCAACTTGCAGCTTAAAGCCATGCTCTTTAAGACTAGGCAACATACTTTTTTTTTTTTTCCCCAAGTGCTGTAGTTTTGGAGTAATAACATACTGTTTGGTATTCTTTCCATTTGGCTGTGGTGCTAACTGCGCTATATATGAAATGCCTAGCTGTCATGAAAGCTTCATTGTTAAGATTCTTAAACAAGTTTAAATAGGCATTTAGGGGGATGCATGTAATCACTGTAACTTCCTTCTGTTTCTGAAACCCTTTTTTGTCTTTCTAGGAACCTGCACTGTGAGATGGGAGAATAAGACCATGTACTGTATCGTCAGTGCCTTTGGACTTGCAATATAATTGCCTTGAAATAGTTCACTATTCTCTTTTCTATTCCAGCACTTGATTCCATCTCCACTCAGACTGTGAATACCTGAACAACTTGTTTTTAATGTATTTTTTAAGCAACTTTTCTTCAAGTGTAGAAGTTTGAAAACATGCTGTTACATGTTTTATGTTTGTTCTTAGGACCATACCAGTGTTTGCTATACTTTTTTATCACTTCAAAATTTCTCTTCAAGGTGCTAATACTGAAATCTGCTGCAGTGTAAACACTTTCTCTAGGTTTCTTTTCTAAAACCAGTATAAAATGAGACACTGACTTTCACACTTTGTACTTTTGGTTAGCATTAAATTATTGAAATTCATAACCATTGGTGTGACTCATTTAAACTTAAATCTTTTGTTATTGGGGAAGAAGTTTCAGTTTTTTCAATTCTCTTCAAGATAGTTGAGGTACATACCAGAATGCAAAAATTTCATTATTTTCCCAAAGTCACTGCAAAGTTGCAAGAAAATTAGATTATGTTTATCAAAAAGTAACTTGGTTGCATTTTTGGGACCTGTTTAATATTTTTGTGTGGTATTAAGGGTATGGAATGATAACTGTCTTCATTGAACAAAGACAGTTAAGAAACTTCCCACATTCTGGAAGTGCTCAGCAAACTATGCCTGGGTAATCATTCACTTCTGCAGCCAGCTACCTGTGTTAAGTTGGTCTTGAACTTACTTAATTTTGCTGACAGTGAGGGTGATGAGTTCTAGTAGTTGTTGAAACATGATCCTTTCTGAAAGGGGAAAAAACTGCCTTGAGGCAATGTGACTAAATAACTTGTAAGCCTCCTGCCTTCTGAAGTTGTAGAAGCAGTAAAACAGGTTTTCAGTACAGGCTTGGGTAATGATTTCTCAGCCAATTAAAGAAATGGCAGCATGCTGTGAATTTCAGAAAACCTCTGCAAACGGCTGTGCTGCTTCTGCAAATTGCAGCTCACTGCTAGTGAAGCTGAAAGAATTACAGACCAAGTGTGGGAGAGGATCCCTGGGCTGGAGTCAGTCTGAGTGATCTGAGATTTGCTTCTTTGCTTCAGGAGGCACTGTCTAATGTTTCCAGAATCTGGCTCTCAGCTAAAGCTGTTTCAAGAAAGATGACTGCTAATACAACAGGATGATTTCATGATCTGGAAAGACACAATACTGCAAATTCAAATTGCAGGAGAGAATTTGTTTGCCATAGTGTTACATGCTCTGTGATAACTCTGCTCAGTGTATCCAAACTGTGGAAAACCCTGTGCTAGGCAAGGCTTTGACCCTCTTCCTCTCTGTCTGCTGTCAGGAGGGCAGAAGAGTTGTATTTATTGGCAGCTGAGGGCTTGTTACATTTGAGACTTTTACTAGAGCTGTAAGACTTCTGTATTTCTGCTGACATTCCTGTTTCAAAACAGCGCTGTAAACACATCTCCATGACAAGCCACTTCATTCTTCTCACATATATCCTAGTGAGTGCTACAGGGCTGTACACTGTGTACATACATTAGTCTGAGGAGCACATACCTTACCTTGCTGTAGCAGAGAGCCTTAGCTCAGTCTTCAGTACAAAATGATACAACACCTGTAAAAAGAAAATATTAAAACCACATTGAATAATGTGCCTAAAATAGTCATCAGGGTGAGAGAAAAAGTTGTCATGAAAAGAATAAATCTTGCTTTCTTTGAGTTGCTGAGGGAATTTTTCATCTGGGTGCTTAATCTTTATCTCCATCATGCCAGAATGATGCTGGCAATGTAATACCTATTGAGCCATTTATTTGCATTTGAAAGAAATAGTTCTGTGCACTTTAAGTCAGTATTTGCTTCTTGGTCAAGCCTTTCAGACATTCCTTGTCTTTTGTTCATGTTAGTAAAACAGCAGATCCCTTGATTTTTTGCTGTTTGTTGATTTGTGCATATGCTGAGCTAAAAAAAAAAAAACAACCAAATGTCTGAAATGCTTGTCAGTGTAAAGGCTGCATGGGAGCAAGAAACCCTGTTGCATTAAAACAAGCTGTGCTATAGAAAGGTAGATACAGTTTTATAGATGGTTATAGGTAGTACGTAAGCAATAACCAGTACTTCCAATGTAACAATTTTAGGACTACAGAAAGAGGTTTAGAGGTTGCAGATTTTTAGGTCTCCCTCCCATGATTAAGGTAGTACTTTTCTGTAAAATTGCATAGCAGTTGTGTATTACTGTTTCAGTGTTCTACAGTAACTGATTTCTAAATTTTCATTACTTTCAAACACCTTTGTTTTAATCACTTGTTCCAGAAGGTGATGGCCAGCTTATCTCAGTGCCAAAATAAAGTGATAAGCTTGCAGTCCTTGCTCTGGGTAATTACTTGGCCTTAAAAAAAATTAGCACAAACTGTGGGCTGGAGCATCCAAGAAGGTAAAGTCATGCTCTCTTTCCTGTCTCTTGATTATTGCTGCAGTTCTTCATATGATTACAGCTATAGGAATGGTGGGCATGGCAGCCCCAGTCTGTAGGGGTGGAGGAGGAGGAAGGGGTAAGCCATTTGCTGTCACTACCACAGCAGAAATAGCTCCAGGATTAACTGCTGCTGCTAAATGAGAACTATCTATCTGATACTAAAGTCAGGAGTAAGCTGTGTATCCATTTGTGCAGGGAAGTTTCTGGCCATTTTATTCAGCACAGATTTCAGTCTCTCCTTGAGTTTATATAAGAAGTGGCATTACCCCAAACAGCAAGTGATGTGCTGATCACTTTTGCAGTCTACCAGCTATAAGCAGAATTTTGGAAGGTACAGAGCTGTAAGAAGTTGATGAATGACATCAGCATCTTCATCTCTAAATTTTTTTTTTGTTACTGGCATTAACATTCACCAGGGGAATTCTCAATGTCAGCATGACCACTGCAGGCTTTGCAAAGCCACTGTAAAACCATTTGAGAATGTCAGGTCCCTTTTGTAACCTGGCTGGCATATTTAGGAAAATTAGCAACCTGTCCTTCCACCTTCAAGTTCAGGCAGGGTATTAAAAACCCTCCAGCCTCTTGGATCCCATCCTTATGCAATTAACCAAGTTTAAATATGTGTAAGAAAATGCATGTAAACTGAAAATATGTGTAAGTCATGCAAAAGGTTTATGAAAAGTAAAATTCAGTAGAAGGAAAATAAACCCAGGATACAATATAAAGATATAAAACTTTATTATGAACATATTTAACAATGATTATGCACATAAAGTCTTCCAATAAACTTTCTTGAAGTAAAATATTCAGTTTTCCTTCATATTCCACATTAGCATGAAGTTTTACAACATAAATGGATAATTTGCTGTTATTAGCACAACTTAGAGATACACAGAATATTTAACATGTCCTCATGCACACTTTCTCAAAGCAGCATTTAATTACAGCTTCTCATTAAACAGAGCATTTATCTTACACAATTTTATACCATTTTGGTACACAATTTTTCCGTATTTTCATTTTACATATTTACAGACTCCTAAAAAAAGTTTTACAGTAATGCAAAAGTTATTACTGGCATAAGCAAAAGGAAATGGGTGGGGAAATTAGGTGACTATGGATAAAATGTCATTTGGCTCAGAGAAAGACAAGAGATCAAAGTCTTTCCTAGCTGGAACCATTCTCCCCAATATTGGTACCACAGATCCAATGCACTAGCTGTTTCTCACTGGAGTTAAGCCTTAGACTTCCTCTTTGCCAGTCCTAGGAAAGTTTTCAACCAATTTCAACCTCACCTGTATTTGTAAAGCAAATACTACAGAAAATAGTAGCTGTGACTGGCTTGCGCTCAATTATTGATTTCTTAAAATTCCCTTGTAATCATTGTGTACGTGGAAGTCTTGCAGTTAACTAATGGATGACCTCTCCTTTAGAGCAGGATCACTGTATGCTGTGGGGCCTTTTTGTGTACTTTTCCTGTTTTGTACAGTTCCAGTAGTGATGGAAATCACCACTTTAGCAGTAATGAAAGGAAAGCCAGGCTAGTTTCTTAAACAGATTTCTTTTTTTTGACCCTTGAATTTCAATACTTTACTCAGAGGTAAATTTATGCCACTGACTCCCAAGCTGTTTACAATCCATATTGGAATATTCTTCAAGTACTGTCTCTGGTTTCCAATCATGGAAATAAGAGGAGTCTTGCTAGCAAAACTAGTTCCTCACCTGCTGTACTGCTTTTGTCACCTTACTGTATATTGAATTTGATGCAACAGTGCTTCAACCAAGCTACTGTAACACTGTAGCACTTCCAAAATAGAAAGCTATTTTGCATGGCAAACATTGCTTAAATATAATCTCTAAAAATGACCACAGAAACTATTTTCTCACTCTTTTCATTGTGAGATACTTTAGGTACACATTTCCCATTCTTAGCGTTTCTATTTCCACTTTGAATGTAGTGATGTAGTGAAGTTTATTCAAACAAAATAGCAAGAGAAATGGGCTGAAAGCAGTTTAGAAAAATAATTTTAAAGTCAAATTAAAAAGATGGTTTTTAGTTAATGAAATCCCAAAGCATCGCACTATTTCAAAGTTAACTGTAACCACCAGTTAAGACTGTGATAAACATTAGTGTACTTTGCACATTGGTCAAATTTTATCTCGTCATAACAATTTAGGAGAGAAACACTAGCAGAGGAAAAAATGTCTGAGTATATAAGAACCATGTAAATACCAGTTTTTGAAGACCTACTTCCTGTACCCACTGTTACTCCAATGGAACTTAAAAGATTTGGCCTATGCAAACAACGCCAAGTTGCTCCCCAAGTCTGAGTCTCCACATTCAAATAGGGAGAGTTATATCAGCAATAGTAAAAATGAGAATGGGCTCTCCAATTCTAGGATAACAGAACATCCCCCATACGCTTTAAAAATAGTCTAAAAAGTGCTGAAGGTAAAGTTTACTACAGTTCACTGGAAAGAAAACCACCACTACCTTGAAATATTTTTTAATGTTTTCCTATATGTTCTTCTAAAATAACATCAATTAAGAAATAAAAGGGAAAAACCTTATCTTCCTCCCCAGCAGTTTCCTTGCTTTTGCCATACAACAGTGCTTTGGCTTCTAACAAAGAAATGATCCCTGGCACAAAAAGGTTTTAATTTCAGATACTCTCAAAAAATTTCACAGCTCTACATAATTTTAGAAAGCTTTCCCTCTCACACTAAATGTCTCATGACACATCTTTAGCAAAGCACTGATTTAATCTGAACTATTCTACAACAGTAAGGGCACAACTACATGAAGCAGTTCCTTTGGTCCACTCTAAGTGAGTTGCCGCCTTGTGAAGTCTCCCCTTCATGATCTTGAACAGCCACCAGAAGGTTATTGCAATGGGAATGGTCTAGAGCAGTTGTTACATTAAACAACAAATCTTTTTCCCCAATACGATTCAGCAAGTCTAGCAGGACTTCATTGCACTATTCTGCTTAAACTACTTTATTGAGGAGCACAATTCCCTAGTGCAACTCAGCACCTTATTGTAGTAGATTAACAGTGCTTTTGAGAGTCTTCTACAGCAGCAGGGCAGAGAAATTTTACAAGAGTAAATCTCTGTCACAAATACATGAAAAAAAGGAGATTATTTTTAGAAAGGTCAAGTATCTGAAAACAAAAGTAGTTACAAACATCTTAAATAAAGAACTGAACAACAGTGTAGGAGAAAACCAACTTCTAAATGGAGAAGCAGCAGCATTGTACAAGGAATACTTAATTCCCATATAACTTTGTTCCAGCACAGACTGGAATACAGATAATCACAAAATGTGCTAGTAAAAGTTCCTATCATACCAGTGGTGACTGCTATGACAAAGGAGCTGAGCTATGCACAGAACATGCTCACAAGCTGACCCTCAGGCACATTTAATACATGAGCAACTACAATTGTTCCTAGCATGTAGAGTAACTATTTATTAATACAACTTAAGGGAAAATTGACGTAGAAAAAAACTCTAAAAATGAAATGTTTGGAAATTTGAAATTGTAATTCCTTAGAGAACTTTCATACTCTATTCTCTGTAAGTGTAACAATCTCCTCCAGCATACAAGAGGACTAGTAAGAAGCCAGTACTGGCTTCCTTCTGAGTTTTGTTGTTGCTGAAATATTTCCATTTGAAAGGGCTGTTTAAAAAAAACAATACAGACACATTGTGACACTAAAGCATGTCATGAAACACACAAATAATTTCGCACCACTGCAACTATTGTGGCTCACTACAACTTGCCTATTTGCCCATATCTTGCACTTACAAATCCAGTAAACTTACTGAAATGTATTTAAAAAATGGCCGTATGTCTGCATCACCAATTTGAAGGAAGAATAGAAAGCTTGTGTCTTCTTGCACTGATTTAAAAAAAAAAAAAAAAAAAAAGACCACTTCATTCCCTGCCTCCAGCTCAAAAGGCTAAGGTAGAAAATTGAAAGGGAAATGAGGCACTTCATACCACAGTGGACAGTATACAGACCAGCTAATGCAAATGCAACAGATGAATTCTGTACGTCATCCTAAGGAGAAAAAAAAGAAAAAAAAAAAACCAAAACCAAGCAGCAAGGAAGCAATTTGAAACTCAGTATACAATCTGTGAGACTTTTAAATGGAAATAGATAAAGATTTTAGTCCACAGACATCCTGCTAGCAAGCATTTTATAAGACATGTAAAAATTTTGGTTTCTTAACTTTTCACCATAATCATTTCCAGCATTTGTTTTCCCAGTTTTATCCTTGTAAACAGAAACAGAAGCAGGGTGTCCTTCCTGGGAGTTGGTGTTCAAATGACAGCAGACTGTAAGGAAGCCAAGAAAGTTGTCCATGTAGGAAAACTTGAGAATTGGCTTAATTCCAGATGAACAAGTCTGTCTCCATTGAAAACAGTCAATCACTGTCTGACTCTTCTTTATACTTGGCTCTAATAGCTTGGCCATTCTGAAGTGGCATCTCTTCATAGTCACTCCTGTGAAACAGACATGAGTTGAAACTTCTGAATGTGGTGTTCAGATAGGAAATTGAAAATAAACAGGAAAGTTCTAAACTACAAAATTGAGGCATCAGATTGTTACTTGGGTAAGAAGCTGGTATCTGTTTTTCTTCCTTGTGGGAGCTATAAACAACATATACAGATTTTCTCCAGAAGACAATGTGTAATAAAAGTTATTCCAGTGAAAGCCTTTTTCCACACGGATTTGCTTAGAAGCAAGCTGGCACTACCACTACTCATCTAACTAACCAAAGGCAAGCTATCCAAGCATGGTTCAGGTTAGTGCAGTGTTGGTCCCATCCTCACTGTTGCAGCCACTTCAGCATCCTTAGTAAGAGGTGAAAACATCAAGGGCAGGTAATGGGTGTGTTTCAGTGTCCAGCACAGACACATCTGATAGGTTTCAGCTGCTACGATAATTCATATATTACATAAAATCACACAAGTCAAGGAAGTTTTGCTAGACTTGATTATTCTTAATTCAGTAAGTGCTGGAGACTTAAGAAGCACCATTCTCTATCCCTGAAGCATTTACCTATGAGCTGCCTCTTTCCTAATTCCACCTGACTCCTGCTGTCCTTCCCAGTATAAAAAGAAAGCCCTTTCATTTCACAGCTCTTGCTGCTTTTACTCTATGACTTACCAGCATCGTAATACTTTCTTACCTGTTTGTATCAGTGTCATGGCAATCCCTTTTAGAAACCAAAAAAAAAGAAAAAACAACATGCATTCTCATTGTATTTGTTTCAGAAAAGGCTACATTTCTGTTCTTCAGGCAGAAAACTTTCACTAACCCTTCGCTTAATTAATATAAAAATATGTAAAAGAATATTACAAAAGTGACACACCAGAAGTAACTCTCCATAGGTATTTTAATCTTACCCATAAATCACATCGTCATCTGAATCATTCAGCATAGAAAACGCAGGATTGTCTTTCAATTGTGATTCTGGAAATTACAAATAAGGGTTGTTTTAGTGTGTCAAATATAGAAAGGTGACTGGAGTTCTAACTCAACACTGTAGCAACAGACACAACAACTTTCAAGGCAGTCACAACCATAGTTAACAAAACTATATCCAAACAGGAATTCTCTCCTTTAGTTCTCAGCCACATAATTATGGTGTTCTTAAGAGCTAAAGGGATGACATAATTATCTCCTTTTTAGATAGATATTCTCTATGTTGTTTAAGTTGGATTTCCTCCCTGTGCAATTTATTGTATCATATTTCAACATGCACATAAACTCATTATTCTTAATCAAAATTTTGTATATATTTAAAAAGCACACTCCTTAGTTATTTTTAAGCTACAAAACAGTGCACTAAAGTTGGAATCCCTTGACTGCACATCAGTGATTATCCAGTTATTTTCTATCCTTTTAAGAGATGAAGGAAAGACTTGAACCTTTATGGTGAGATGAAACACATACTTTCCAATGGCTATTTATGACAATTCCCTCTAGCTTGTTTTAAGGCCTTCATTTCTTGCATAATCTGTGCTGCTGAGCTGTAGTTCATAGTTATATGCAAGTAACATTCAATCTAGCAATTTGCCAGAGCATCTTTTTCCTGGCAGCCTTTTACCTTCTGCTGTATATAAACAAATATTTCTGCAACCCAGCAGAAGGTTTTCAAATATTTCTGTATCCAGCCAGTTCTTTCCATTCGGGATGGCAAAATAGCATTTTTTCTGTAACAGTTCTGTCCATCTCAACTCTAAAAAGTTTAGAGAAAGGACCAGCTCCACTATTGAGTGCCTTCCCCCTGCATGCTCTCAGCATACAAGATACAATTGGACAGGCTGCTAGATAACCTCATTTAGGCCTTCTTTCCCATGAAACATTGGACTGCAGCATCTTTCCAGGTCCCTTCCAACCTGGGCTCTTCTGTGGTTCTGCATCTTGAACAGAATACTTAAAGCAGAGAATGTACTCAGTGCATTTATTTTAAAGATCTTTATCTGTTAGAGAGGGAAATGTTTTATAATTGTCATGTAAGTCAGACTGTATTCTCTACAGGAATGCAAAAAGAGAAGTGCCAGTGATTCAATCCTTTATCTCCCTTTACATGGGCCCTGTGCAGCCCTCCCCATAGCAAGTTCTCCAAAATTCCTCCCATAATAGAGATCAGTTTCACTCCTACTTTTCCAACAGCATGTTACCAGTTTCAGAGTCCAGTTTGCCAGCATGCCAATGTATTAACTTTTGTTAGAACAAAGTACAAAAGAAGTGATGTTGTTCCTTAAGGACTGTCCATGAGTCACTTCAAAGGTTGGTGCATCACATGCAAACACCATACTGACTGCAAGCTTGATCTAAGTGCACAAAAAAATTCAAGCCTAGCTAATCAGTAGCTTACATTTTATGTGTACCTTCGTATTTCCTATACTAATTTGCTCGGGGGCAGTGCAGCTTCTGCTTATGTTAAAGCAAATGGAACAGTAATGAGACAACCAAAATACAAAGACATTGCACAGCATCTGCTAATACAGCAGCTCTGGTCATCCAAGTTTGTCAGACAACGGCTCACACTTACCATATAGTGCATTCTTCGAGGGGGAATACACAAAGGCTAATGTGTAGAGATAAAAGTTCAATAAACCATAAAATGATAAGAATTCTGCTGGTAGTAAGTGTCAAGGATATTGCTCAATATAGTTCCATACACATTAACTTTGGGAACAAGACCAAACCCATACACAGGCTGTTTCAATGGAAATAATGTTTACCTTACTGAAGTTTGAGAGCATGAATAGCTAAACAAAACAGATGTTTTAAATTCAATGACAACTAATATTGTCAAGCTACTTCAAGTAAATCTCCCACTGAAAACAAAGCTCTAATATAAGTAACATTTGCTGAGGTACAGTCTGTCTTGAGCAGTGGAGTGCATGGTCAATCAAATAGTTCTGCCTTCAGTGCTGAAAGAAAGAGTATGTTGGGTGTTCAGGTGAGTTTTGTTTGGTTTCTTTTTTAAAAAGTTCTTCCTTGGCACAGTGATTAAGAAGGAAGGAGAAAGGACTATGTGTGCATAGAGCTCTGAAGATGGCTTCTTGCCATCTTGTTGTGACAATACTGAAGGCTTTACATATTGTTTTCTCCTACCTCCCACCTCATACCTAAGCTGATCAGTAACCAGAGCAGCTACAGTCACACAAGCACTCTCGGAAAGTAGCATGAATTAGGATCTCATGGTTCAGGGCCAGGAATACAGGTCATAATCCTTTTGCCAACAGACATCAGAAATAGTCTCTCCCAACCCACTTAAATTCTCTGTTGTGACCTATATCACATGTAGACTTGGACCAATACACAGATGCATTTTCAGCTACTTCATAACTATTAATTTCTCATATTTTAGTACGCCCCATGACAACTGGTAAGTATAGAGCAAACAACTGAGGCAGCAAATACAGCCTAATTTGCAATAACATTTAATTAAAATTACTTAGGTATGCACCAGGAGAATATCAAAGGTAGCTGTGATTCATGTGATGTGGACACATTAGACTGAGACTGTCTAAGTCATAACCTTTACTAAGAGCCTTACAAAATGCTGACAGGAAATCTCAAACAAAACAGACTCCATTTCAAAAGTCCACCTAGAAGTCAAAGGTCTCAGTTTCAGGTACATCATTTTAAAGTACCTTGTGCATGAAAACAGATTGACATTCCTACATGAGCAGTATCACAACACAAGGATATAATTCTGATAATGAGTTGACAGCTCAGCAACAAAGTTGTCCTGTAGAACTTGTGCTCCAAAGCGCAGGTAGAGTATAACAATGCTGTGGAGAAAAAAATAAAGCATATAGGTGTACTGTGTCCTAAGGCTGCAAAATTAAAATAGTAGTTTGATAGAAGAGTATATGAGAGAATAATTATGTGAACATGCTGACCATTTATTTTAAGATACATTTGCTTTCCTAGTTCTAAACTAAGAATGATTATTTTGTGATTAAAAGTCAGCACTCAGCTGAGAGAAGCAGAAATCTTCAGATTTTGTCCACTACAGGCAATCCAATAGTCAACAGCAATTTGAAATAACAGCTTGGTGTGGGGAAAACAGGTATTAACAATAATGTAAGAAACTAACTGTAAACTTCTGCTTTGATTAAGTGAAGCTTACAAAGCTCCAGAAGAGGTCTGCCAAGTGAACTTCTAAATCTTGTAGTGCACTGCCACGGTAATTGAAACGATATAAAGTTAGCTCAAAAAGCCTTAAGAAGGGTTAAAAAATTAAGAAATGTTTGCCATCATAATAATATCAAAAGGCATTCTTCAGTTTCATTAACTATTTTATTAACAACAAAATGTATTCAAAGCCCTGAGAAAAAGATTAGAAAAGTTACAGTACTGACAAATGTATTTTGAAAATCCTTACCTAATGACAAGCACTACAAAGGTTAATGCAGTCAAGAATTTTAACCTGAGATCTGAAAAAGATTGAGAAAAATTGTTATTAGTGAATTTACACCTACATTAGAAGAAACAAGCCTGTTTGGAAAGAATCAAAAGAAATATTCCTTACCAACATAAGGCATGTTTCGAAGTTCTGAGCATGCCCTCACTATCAGGAACAAAAGGTAGAGAATGTATGTGGTTGCCACCACAAGGAAGAAGATTTTCATTCCCTATTAAAAAAGTGTTAAGTTTTATTATTAAATAATATTTCATCTATTCCTTCTTCTGTCAATACAAATCACTAGTTCCCAAAAGCACAACATAGAATGGTCCACTTACACAGGGAAAGTAGGCTCATGAAACAAGGATGATGATACATTCAGGTAGGTTTTTGGGGAATGTAAAGAAAGGATGCTTAATAGAAGCCAGGATTTTGTTAACCGACTTCAGAGTTGGCTGAATCTCAGTAATTTTCTAACAGCACAGCTCCCAAGAACAATACAAGGACCCATGTACATCAACTCTTCCTTTACAACAAGAAACTCTGAAATTTACTTGGTAGGGGACCTTGGTGGGAGTTACGATGTAAAAACTGGCTTAATAACAGACTTAAAAATTTTTATTTCAATCCCAACCGTCAAGTCTGTGACTAAACTTGTGGTGTTTAGTCTCCAGATTTGTAAGACAATTTACTTTTCTCAATGGGATAGATCTTCTCAGTATGGTCTATGAATGATCTAAAGCAAAACCAAAAGTACTCTGGTCAGAGTAAGACCATCTGACTACCATTTTCTATTTTCTAAACTGTTTTATAGATTTTTATAGAAGAAAAAATCCCAAATCTCCTTATATTGCCCAACTGTACCTAACAATTGGACAGCAAGATGACATTTTTTACTTACCTGGAAATTACCTGTGTCAACCCTGTACTGATATGTAGGATCATGTACTTCATTAACGCTAGAAAAGATTCAAAATTAAAAAGTGGTACATGCACAAATCCAGACAATGTTAAAAAGACATACTGACCAAGAAACCCACTAACAAAGAAAAGGTTTAAGGTTACTATAGAGAGTTTATAACAAAAGGATTTGGCTGTGTAAGTTGGTGCAATGCCATTAATTCCAATGGAGTCACAACAATTTACCATATATAGCAAATTAAATTTGAAGAAATATGGAGGATCTAAACTGTGATCATGTTTAATGTCCCCCCTTGTTTTTTAGAAAATGCCTATCTTGTAAATTCCCAAAAGTCTTCAGGATCCAGTGTTTACAGTTTCTTTACAGTGTTTACAGTTTATCCTTAGAAAACTGTGGCATGAGGCCTTCCCTCACAGCAATTCTACTAATAGCACAAGCATTTCCTGCAACTGCATGCTTTCAACAATGCACAGTGGAAAGGAGAAGGTTAGAATATATCTTCCTTCCGAGAGAAAAAATAAGAGGTGAACACTTGAGACAAAAACTGTACAGAAACTGCAAATGCACTAAAATGGATTAAGTTTTCTGGGTGGGGAAGAGTGACAGCTTTATGTTAACAGAACAAATTGGAAAAAAGGGAGTACCACTACACCAAGCAAAAGGCCAGTTTTGAGTAGAGACAGCATTGCTTGACTAAGCCATATCAGTACCAATTGTGCAGGTTTAATAGTCAAGAAAGCCTGGTCAAACTATGTCATAGTTAACTACAGAGAAACTTTTGCTTCAGATACTAAAAACTAATTCAGACATAGCACTGGAGTGATTCTTGTAGGGAGCCATAACATAATGACAAAGTAGTTATTTCTAGATCGCACTCTGATTCATTAAATTCTTTACTACTAGGTTGTCCACAGAGAATTGTTTTCCAATCAGTCACAGTTTGCAGAACAGAAAGATGTAACCATTTGAACTCCATTCCTGTATCACAATCAGAGCATTAAGAAACAAATACTAGTTATAAACAATCTTCTCATTCTTGAACACTCTCAGCTCATACTTGTGCACTACATTTAAAATTACTTACGTTTGCCATATTCCCAGTGTAACAGAGGCCAGCCACAATAGTCCAACAATAAAGAATTTGGGCAGATAGAAAGTTAAGCACTTCCTTTCCCCCTGTTGAGAAAACAATAGTGTGGTGAACAATAGTGTGTGAACCCACATTGGAGATTTTATTCATTCTTAACAGAATAAAATAACTATCATCTTTGTCTCACTCAACATGAACTGGATTAAGAGACTCATCTTCAGTATTTTTATCCTGCACAGGTGATTAGAGATTATATTATATCATCATTTGTGTTAATAAGATGAAGTAGAGTTGGAGCATCCTATTTATAAGGTCCCACATGTTTCACTGATAATGCAAATACAGGAATAGGCTCCAGAATTTCTTTTATACAGCACTTTGAAGTAGTTAAAAAAACCAATCAACTACCATGTACAATACCAAAACTCTTCAAGCAAGAACAAAGAATAACAGCATCATAATTCTGAAGACTGTTCCATCTACTTCCTTTGGGTTTGGTAGACTCAAAACAATGTACTTCACCATAAATTATTTTAACTCCAAAGCTTTGTAAGTCATTTTTTACTTAATGAATAAATGTCTGTAAAATGTTTGTAAAAATTTTGTTTCATTTTTGTCACCTTTTGAGAGAACTGAACAAAACAAGTCCTGTCTCCTCAACAAGTGGAAGGCACTGTTGCATCCCTTACCTGTACTCTTATACCGTGGTAGACACAAAGCCAGAACAACAACAGTGCACAAAGAAACAGTGACTGGAATAGATCATCCAGCATTCCAGGAAACCAGCTGTTCACCAGAAAAGAAAGGGGGAAAAATGGATCTGTTAGAAAAGAAGAAAAAAAAAAAAAAAGTTAAACAGAGATTAAAAGGCCTTTCATTATGAAAAGTAAAGCAGAATCTACCTTCAGTGGGACACAAAACACCTAGATTTTTCAAATTACACCAGTAAATGAAACTGAAGTTTGCTTTATTTTAAAGAAATTAAAAAGATGGTGCCTCCAGCAACAATCCTCTCTACCGCAGAAATAATCTCAAATGGTTGTCAACATTTCTAGATTTCAGGTTTTATTAGACTTTCTACTACACCACAGTTAATGATGATGACATGAAAAATTACTATACAATGACTAAGATGCAACTATTCTTTTGGCACTGCTAGAAAGTGCTAGAATTTGATGTGTTTTACAGGACTAAAATTAGCCTTTATTTTTAGTTAAAGTGTGAGTACCTGAAAAACAGAGAAATGACGCAGCAGACAAACAGAAACTGACAGACAATCAGGATGGTAGGCACCTATTCCAATCAGAGCTTTAAACAAATAGTTGACATTCATGTGACTGAGAAGAATGAAATCAACCCACTCATTATGCCCTTGAATTTGCTATGCCTGGAAAGGGTTAGTTTGTTTTAATTTAATTTACGGAAGCCTTATAAACAGCTGCTTATAAGTTCAAGGAGAAATTCCATTTTGCCTTCTATTTCTGGGGTATTTTTTAATTTCTTTTTTAGAAGGGAACCTTTCTAAAAATTCTAGGATTCAAGTACCATTGTAAAGTAGCAAGAGAGGAAGTAGGATGGACATCCATTTCTGTTCAATACCCCAGTCTCTCATGGAGAATTTCCTCAGGGAATGTGCAAACATACACTGTAAAACAACAACAACAATTTTTAAGGAAGGAATACAGCCTTAAATGGTTTAACCAGAGCTAAAAGAGAACACAGCACATTTCAAAGGCTACTTCATGAGGTCTTTGCCACTGAGAGCCCTGTAAAACGAGAGTCAGGTCTCATAGTTTCTACTTCAAGATTGCTTGCTGAACCCAATGCAAATTACTTAATTTCTCAAGCAAAAGGAGAAGTAAACCAGCCAGTACAAAAAAATCAACAATGTGTGAAAAAAAAATGTTGCCTCATTACTGGCCACACACTTTCAAAAACTTCCACTTAAACTCACTTTTTAAAAAGGTGAGTGTGCATTTCATATTCACAGTTACCTGCTGAGCAACATCATCTGTGAGAAAAATGCTGTGCAAGTGTGCAATACTTTGGTGTCCTTACTCTGAAAATTCAGTATTTTAGATTTTATGTTGGTTTTTTCCAAACTCTTCTTTTCCAGGAGCCGTGACAGGTTAGAAAGGAGACATGATCTAAATCATGGCATAATTGAGGTTGTAAGGGACCTCTGGAGATCATCTGGCCAATCCTCACACTCAAGGCAGAGATAACTTTAAAGTTAGAAAGAGGACATACTCAAATGGGTTTTGCTTATTCTGAGAGACAACCAGCCCACACTCTAGCCATCCTATTGCAAAGCCTGAGCCTACCTACACTGCAAAAAAAAACTTTTTTAGTATCCCATCACAATTTTCTTTGTCTAAGCAGAATTTTTTCTGTTTAATCCAAAACCAGAGTTTAGAAAAACAAGTTTTTTCATTTATCCTATTTTCTTAATGTCCCTTCAATACCAATTGTAAAAACATAAAAGCAGCAACTACATAAGTATTTCATAAATGTTTTTGCACCCATTCAGTGATATGTCAACTTTGCTGTCTGGGGTAAAATTATTAAACACAGCACTACAGAGCAGTTTTATCAGCTGCCTCTATAATAAACTCCAGAAAAGCTGAAACAAAATCTTACCGTGACCATAAAAGTAAGAACTACAAAGACAAATCGGAACCATATTTCCACTTGTGAAAAAGTTGGATTATAGGTCTTCCACTACAAGAAAACAGAAGAGCCCAATGAAAAATATTTTGATAGTCTACATATGACAGCAATAATTAGCACTTTCTGCAGATAGTGAAAAGTTCTGTGGCTTTTCAAAATTTAAAGGCATAACCAAATTCCACTATGTCATCATGGAAAGATAAATTTGTACCCACAGGACTATCTGATAAAAAGATAAGCAAAGCAGCCTAATAGCCTTGCTTCCCTTTCATCCTGCTACTTCAAAACATACTCAGTGTTGTCATATGTTAAAGCATTCTCAGGACACAAAGGATAGTCTTCATTGATTTCAACTGCACTTTCAATCAAAGTCTGAGTGCCAATAAATGCATAAATCCAGTATGTTCTTCTGTATTACCAAGGTCAGGTGCATAAATTGATTATGATGAGGTCAATAAGGTACAGGGGTACTTCCTGTAAGGGGTTTGTTTTCTTAAAGCTTACTCACTTGTCTCAGAAGTTAAAAAGAGAAAATCATGTAAAGGAAGGATAAATAGCTTACTAGAAACACAAAAATCTTTATGTAGGTTAAGAGGGAAAGAGTCCTTCTTCTACTCTAATTATTAGAAGGGCATAAATATTAATTATAACTTATCAGCTAACATAAACTCTATTCTCTTGACATTTATCTCATACCTGGCACGCTTCTGAAGCCATTTTTCAAATGTAAACTCCCTGGCACAACATATGCTCTGCTCATCTGAACAAGAAGCTTTACCTTTCAATGTATTAAATCTGTCAAGCTCTGTCTTGTCTTTTTAAACTGTAAATGTAGAACGAAAATTATATGTAGAGAATCCTATTATGCAAAAGGTAATCCATTGATTTCAACTGAGATCACCATTAACAACTGTAATAATGAAAAAAATTTGACAATTTCAGTTGCTGCAGGAAAGTTTGGGTTGGGTTTTTGGGGGGGTTGCACACATCTGCCTTAAAGGCAGCCTACAAAGCAAGATAATAAACTCTACAACTACAAATAACCCAACACTTCGTTCTGTTTGAAATCCAAACTAAATAAAGGGTTGTGAGCTTAGGGTATTTCTCCCCTTAGATCTTATTTTCAATTATGTGCTTTATGCACGAGAATATTAAAAATATTGATATTTAGAAAGTTAATTTAGTATATTAAAAAATATTTTCCTTTACAGTAAAATTTTTGCTTGCTACCTGCTCTGACACACTGAATGCTGTATACAGGTAAACATACCATAGTAACCTGCATTATAAACTTGGTTTAGTTCCATTTTCTCCCAGTGCAAATGTTTCTACATTTCTTTCTGGACTCAACCAATATACATGATATAAGTGTTTTATAAGAAATCTTTAGCACTATGAACTGAGACGGTTATTCCACTGGAGATTATTTTAGTAACCTGCTTGTTTTGGTCAAAAAAAAAAAAAAAGTCTTCCTCATAAGCATAGCCCCTGCCCCCCCAAAAAATCTCTTCATTTTTCTTTGAGTTTGTTAAACTTTTCCAGCCCCCACTTTGCTAAAGTCTGGAAAATTCTGTTTATTCAGATACACCTCCTGGAAAAGCTGAAAAATGTTCCACATTTCAGAGAGGCAACATCTCTACAAGCAAATGCAGAAAACTGGATGCTCTAACCTAGCTTGTCTATTGTAAAAAATACCTCTCAGGAATCCAACTAAATTTATCTGTAACAGAAGACAGCAGCAGGAGTTCTGAGAGAAAGTTTTTCCTCATAGAGTTAAAAGAATTGGACTAGAACCTTATAAACAGTAAATACTATAATAGCTCTGACATTAGCAGTGACAGAAAAAACAATTATGATTTTTTTTTTATATTTATCTTCAAAAATCAGATACTTTTTTGTTACCATTTTTAAAGCAGACTTCTACAGCATTAAAGAGACATCTTTTACTAGTATAAGGCTTTATACTTACTGTGAAAGTAATATTCTGGATGGTGTACGTTAACTTGTGTAGGTCTTCAAAGCTAACAAATATGTTGTACTGAGTGTAGTTCAGGTAGCCAAGGTGAGCAACAATGATTTCACTGCATTTCTGTGAACACACACAGAGAATAGTACATAGAAGTCTTCAAATTATTCCAGAATATGCACTGTGAGTATAGGTTGGAGAATTTGTTTCTAAATGGTCCAATATTGATGACACTTGTTATATATATCTCACCAGTCTCTATCATTCTGATCAAGACTTTCTTGAAAGATACCAGAGAGAAGAAACTGATAAAGTCAGTCAGGTGGATTAATGGCTGAACAATAACCAGGGCCAGCTTTTCACTCAAGCTGGTGAAAGCAACTGCTTGAAGCATCAGGATGGATCTGAATAACTCTGTCAGTCAAGTTTGTGAGATGAGGCTATCTTGTACTAACTCATTTTTAAAAGTTACAGGAGGAAAGAGAAAAGCCAAGTACATTGCTCTCTTGGCTGTGTGTAACTAAATCTAATGGAGTACCATTAACTAATTTCTGCAAATTTCATAAACATGTGCATATACCTGTATTAAAACAAAACATTTGATTTACTATATATGCTTATCATAAAAAACTTCAGCTATGTCCTTCTTAAAGGATTTGCATCTCAAGAAGCTGTTTTGGATGTCTTTCAGCTCAAAAATTTCAGTGAAAATGACACAAGAATCTCCAAGTATTTCTTCACAGTGGCAAAAAAATACCTGTCTTTTTCAGAACACAGCTGCCACCTGATTCCAAGCAGACTCTGCAAAGTGTTGGAGAAGAATTTTTCTCTCCTCTGGAACCCCATATACAATCTTCTGCTACAACATCCCTGCTAAATACTGCTAAACCTGTTTAGGTGAATGAACAGGACCCACTGCTTTACTGACAAAGAGCAACTCTAACAAGAAAGAGGGCTCTTTAACAGGCAATAGACACAAGTCACAGAAGGAAACAGAAAAATGACACACAGGTCATCTTGTCAGCATTACTGCCTGTCATTATAAATGAAACTGTCCTGTAGAGTCTTTCCTGAGATGTGTTTAACAGACACATTCTTATTTACAATTTAAAGTAGCATGCACACAAACAGATTCAAAGAAAATGCACTACCTCCCAGTTTTGTTTAAGCAAGTACCTACCTGTGCACAACTGAGTAATCTCGTCCGATTGTGAACCTGGTTGTTAACATACGGTGTGCTTCCATCCTTCACCACTCCCAGTACTTTGACTGTCATAGTCACATTCTTCTTGAGGGATACTGTAATTAAAACAGAAAATATTCATCTATTGCTACGTGCAGAAATGAAGTCTCAAACAGAGTTCCAAAACTGTTTAAAACACATATGCTATCCAAATACTACTCAGACTCACTCAGTTATACTTTACTAGAGTAGGGGTACAGTATTTTTACACATAGGCAGTAAGTCACAAGCCCTGCACTGAATCTTGACAGATTAACAATTACTAATACTGTATTTCTCACATATATACAGGGAAGCTTTATTGAAAAATTAATATAATTACAATCTACACATCTAATTCTCCCCACAATGAAGAAGGAAATACACAGATTATCTAGTTAATACTGTTTTCACGGAAATAATAAACAACTTTTCCCCTATTCCTGTTGCTTATAATTCAATCAGTGCTGCCATGTCTTTATGGAGGGAGTGGTAAAAAAAAGCATAGCAGAGAAAAAACCCACCAACCACAGCCAGAAAGCAACAGGATCACCTGTGTGACAAATTAAATTAAAGATACAATGGACAGGTTGCTGTAGTAGTTTCCTGAGAATTAGGTAAGTTTCTCACCATCGTGCTGATCCAACTCAACTACACAGGTCAGCCACAGCTGCTGGTTGTAAGTTGACAGTGGTGGTGAACTTAAATTAAATGGCTTCAGCTGTAAAAAACCCCACAAGGTTAGCACCAGCTATTATACTGTTACAGGACATATCTGCATCTACAAGGATGAAAGGCATGTTAATTATTTGTGACAATGTCTTTCAGAAGAGATTTATATGTGCTACTCTGCAGACAGTGTGATAAGCAGCTCAAATAGAAGTCTTCCAGACAAGTAGCTTAAACAGCACATGTATTATGCACAGCACTGAAGTAAGGAAAGGTACAACTATCTAAAGCCCATAGAAGCAGTGGCAATAAAACAGAAAAGTTCAGATATGAAAAACAAAATCCTGAGGCCTAGCCTGAACATTGGAAATAATTTTTAGCACTTTACATCAAAAGTCAGATTTGTGGGCCTTCATCTGCTACACAGTTTTAAACTTGTTCAACTATAATTACAAGAAAAAGCCCTATTTTCCATTAGTTTTCAAAAAATCTCACATTCAGTTCAAAAGAATGAAAGATATCATCAACAAATAAAACCTACATGCAGGAAAAACTTCTCTAATTTGAAATCAAGATGTGCTTTAAAACAATAAAATCCACCCCCATTACTGTATCAATCCAAACTTACATAGGCGACTAGTAGGTAAAAAAAAGTCCCAGTGTATATAAAGCAAATGTACTTTAAAAAAAAAACCACACAACAAAACCTTTTTAGCATTTTCACAAAAAATACTTTAGATATTAGGTTGATGGTGAACAGAAACAAAAATCCAAGAACTGAGAACCAAAATATGAAAGCTTTTAAGAATATGAATGTGAATGTTCTTGTTAGGAAGCCAGATCCCATGTCTTGGTCACATGACACTGAACAATTAACAAGAAAAAGAAATATTCCTTCACAGATAATAGAAAGGGGAATCACAAGAGGGCTATCATTAGTTGCCAGTGAATGCGTTGTTTTTCAATTTATCTTCTAAAATTCTGCTTCTGAATCCCCCACAAGAATCTCCAACATTAATTCACCAGGGACAAACATGTTACTTTATCAGAAACTGCTGTGCAGAAACATCCCAGAATGCTCTACCTGACCTGCTTACAACAGTAAGAGACCAGAAATTACTGCTGGGCCATTCATGAAATAACACAGTGGTAGTATGACATTGCATGCTCAGTGTCAAACTGGAAAGCACCACACTAAGACATTCTGCAGTAAAAGTTTAAACATTTAAAATAACTGGGGGGATGGAGGGAACTGCTTAACATTACTAACATTAAATAAAGTCATTCATATAATCCAACAAAATTGAATAACTGTTACCTTTAGGCTGTTATTTAAGTCAGTTCTTGCCACAGAAGTTTCAATTACATTAGGACCTACACAATAGATAAGAAGGAAGGAAAGAAGAAAATAATATTGAAGCACACATATTACTGATAAGTCATGATATAAATACAGGTTTTCAAAGGACTGTACAAAATACCTCCCTGCAAAGCAGGTAAATAGTATTTCACTTTTCAGATGTTTAAGTGAAAGTGTAAAGCACTTGGATATTTCAATATAATTCATAAATTTGGCCTGAATGTTCCTTTAAGCATCTCTGCCATAGTGTTTCTAGGCATGATTAAACTGGAAGTAAATTATAAATCAAGAACTCCATGTCGGAAGCCCAGAATGTGTACTCTAAACTACTACAACAAACCACACAGTATTTATATATATATATCCCAAGCTTTTTTGGAAGTGCAGTCATGAAAGCACTCGTCTACACAAAAAGCTAGCTAAACACCAGTGGTTCTGTTGTTACAGTGACTCAAAGCTCAACAAGGGCTGCAGAAACCACCTGAAAAAACAGCATGTTAAACTGCACTACATATTTTCTATGGCCAAACTCTTACCATTACCTGGCTTACACGGAGCACAGTGTCCATAATGCACTGCACTCAAGGCTCAGGCACCAAAGCAAACACATCCCGTTGGATTTGGTGCATGATGTTAAAGCCTTTTCTATATATGTGTAGTATTTGCCTATACAATCACAGTAACAGTACTTTATGACTAAGGATGGATTTTCATTGCATTGGTTTGTTCAGGCCAAGATACCACATATTTGTTTAGCAATAGTTCTCAGTTTACTGACCTTGGCCCCTTCCTTTTCTACAGAAATCTGGGGCTGTCATATATTATGTACATCATGGCATAAACGAAGATAACTGCATAGAAGCTGTATAAGCAATTTCTCCTACAGTAGACAATGTACTTAATAAATAATATCATGTCCAGTTGTAGTGGGAGATGCTCAGCTCAGTATCAGACCTTTTAGGCAACCAGTCCTCCAACCATTCTGGATATGGACACACACACACTTAGCATGTACTGATCAACACATCCAGCCACTCACACCCTGCCTCTAGATCTGTATGCAGTAAAGGGAAAACAATAAAATCATAATTTATGTCAGAAGAGACCTACAGAGGACATCTAGTCCACCCCCTTATTTAATTTACATCAGGTTGCTGAGGGCCATGTCCAGTTAAGTCTTTAACATCTTTAAGGACAGAGACTCCCACAAGCTGTCTGGGAAACCTGTTCCGGTATTTAACCACCCTTACACTAAGAAAAATTTGCTAATATCTAACTGGAATTTCTTGCATTTCAGCTTGTGTTGCCTCTCCCCCACCATCATGCACCTCTGAGAGCCCCATCTTCTGTGTATCCCCTGATAAGTTGGTTGCAGACAGCAGTACAATTTCCCTTTAGCCACCTTAGGTATGCAAGAGCACGGGGTACTGAGAAGAACAATGCACATGTGTTTTTATGTACACAAAATACGAAAGGACTAAACCAGGAAAGTGACACATGGAAGAGCAGAAAAAGATCTGTGTCTATACAGCAGGGTGTGAACAAACACAGAGAAGATGTACAGCAGGTAGGGACATGAGCAGGACCTGTATTTGGGCCAGTAAGATTCCTCTGTCCAAATGGTCTCTCCCTGTATATATTTGGTCTGGCAGTTTAATGGAATTTATTAATCCTCAAAATACGCTCCTTTAATCACAAACTCAGTATTATAAAAATTATGCAAGAGAAGCAGTTTCTCACAAAGATCAAGAACTTCGAAGTTACTACAGAGACACAAGGGAAAAGAAGGATGTTTATAAATGAGCAACATGGGATCACTCTGTGCAATAAGTATTTCAGGTTAGCTGTCATGACAGTTCTAAACATGCTGCACTGTTTGCGCTCCTAAAACCACTCTATTAACAATGTTAACCATCTTACAGACTTAAAAGGAAAAATTAAGAATTTCAGCCATCACAATTTGATCACAATCATATTAGAATTGCAGTGCAACATCACTGACAGCCACCTAGTATAAAATGAGTTCTGCAACATTGAACTTCTCAGTTCTCAAGTACATATAAACCAATTTTTTGAAAGGCTTTTTTTTTTTTGTTTTAAAAAGCATAATTCAGTTTCAGTAGGTGTTCCCAGTTGGTAAGGCATCACATGTCAGTATTTAAGTCTTGATAAAACCAGAAGAATTAGCCTTTTAAGGTTTGGTTTTTTAACTGGAATATGTGAACCAGTTTTGGGACAGAGAAATCACAGCTGAAGTTTTTAAGAACACCAACCAAACAAATAATGAAGTTCTAGTGCTATAACTGCCACTCTTCTAGCAGTTATATATAAATATAAAATAAATATATATATATAGCGATATATAAAAGCTTTTTAAAGCAACTGACCAAAGTGATGCTGTAGCTGCATTATAACAAATGGAGATTAATTAAAATTGTTGGTGGGTTTTTTTTTAGACTTGTTCATTTAACAGAATCACAGCTGAAAGCAAAGAACACCCTGAGGTGATCAACAGCAAAACTGCAAAGGTACAGAAAACGAGTTCTGCACCTTGGATTTTCTTTGCACTTGTCTCACCCCAAAGATAACACAGACCCATTGGGAAAAGGGAAAGAAAGTGAGTGCAGCTTGGAAAAAAGACCAAACAAATCTGCATGTCTTGGGCTACAAGAACTTTAAGAGCAACATCCATCTCAGATTAAAACTGTCTTGGCTTCAGCCAGGCTTCCCAAACTGCAGGTAGAGATACTAAGCGTGGGCAATAGCATATTCAAGTAGCACAGAAAATATGGACGTATCTCCCACACTTTCATTTACTTCAGTGGGTTTGGTGAACCTTTTTCAGACTGTACCCTTAAATGAGGGAGCATTCCATTGTTAGGGCCCCTCCTTCTATTCACAGGAAGCAAGCAGCTGTCAACAAAAGCCATGAGGAGTATCACACTAATTGTTCAGTGGGTCTCCTCCCAAGGTAAACAGCATTCTTTCAAAAATAATTAAGTTATAATAATGAACGGTGTTCATACTTTGTCAACCGAACTATCCAGCAAACCAATCTTACAAGGACAAGAATCCAACAGCCATGCCAGTTCCTGAAGGGAACCACAGGCAAGGCCTGGAACCACAGCAGGGCACAGATGGCCAACTGGTAACCATATCATCAGATTACTCTGAATGCAGACACAATACACCAGCACAGTTCTCTCAGGTTTTGCTGCTGATTAAGAACAAAACACTGTTTCCTCTTCCAAGAGCATTGCTTTTTGCCTAGTCTCACTTAAAACAACTTTCTTTCATTTCTTGCAACCTGGAGGTATAAGTACACAACTACAAATACGGTTCCATTTTAAAGCCAAATAGCCAAATTACACTAAATTAAATAATTCCATTTTTTTCCCTTTATCATTCATATAAAATGCACTTTTTCAAATGTATTTATGCAATATTTTAGTGGCCAAATAATGCACTTCAGCATCCTTCAGCAAGTCAGAGGAATATCAGCAGTTAACCTGTATGAACTGAAAGCCTATTTAGAACTTAGGCTGCTATAATAAATCAAACAGCAGGAAAGAAGGCTTTATTTCACAGACAAATTTTATTATTTAAGGTTATTATGAAAAATGTACTCCCTACAAGTCACAGATGGGCATAAAAGGCCCAAACAGCTGCCTCCAAGTAACCCACCCTTCTGTCCAAGGCAGGCAGGACTGGATGGCTCCCAGGCCTGGGCAGCCCTTCTTATTCTAAAGGAGGTGAAGGACAGGACAGAGGTCGAGACAACCTAACAGACAGGTCAAAAAGTGTCAGAGAGACGCACAGGAGAACACACTGGACATGCTGTGTGATGTGGAAGTCAGCAGTAAAGTAGAGGAAGATGGTAACAACCTAAAGTAATTCTTACACAGGAGGTGGGTTGCTAATGAGTAGCAGTCCCTCCCTTCCCCTCTCCCTGTCTGTCACTTCTGTACTGACAAAGCTCTCCTGACAGCACAGTATTAGTACATTTAATACTGCTATGACAGCACACTGACTTATTTTTCAAGAATGTTTTAGAGCTGGGAAAGCTCCCTGGCATGAAATAAAGAGGGCTCTCTTGCTTTTCAACTCCCTAGTGACACTGCATCTTTGTTGACCAGACTTCCACAAATCTCTCTGATCTCCAGGATAAGTACCCAGGCACAAAGTGCTTAGCCTCCTGGGTCACATCAGGACTCTCACATAGATCTTTGAAACCAGAGACCTAAGCACTTGTTTGACAAGTGAGGTTCATATTTTTAGACTAAAATATTTTGTATTTCTGTGGCATTTATCATGCAAACATCTAGAAGGCTTTACAGTTAGTGTTTCCTCACAGGAAATCAAGTATTAGTACTACCATTTTACAGACAGAAATACAAAGAAAAGCAATTAATGCAGCAGTCTGCTGAAAAAATATGTTGCAATGGAGCTGGTTTGGTTTCATTTTACTGACTCTTCCCCTCAATAGCAGTTGCAATACCAGGTCTCTGTAGGGAGAAGAAGTGAGATGGAAGAAACACCTCCCTGTCCCTGTCAAAACAGACTTTCTACTGTCAGACATCTCAGGAGCCGTAAGCTCATTAGCATTTAAATACATCTGTAAAAACTGGTTTAGACAAAGTGTACAAGAACTGTAATCTTTTAAAAAGACAACATCCTTACCTGCTATTCCTATGAAGACTGTCAGGCCAAAACAAATAAAGAATACTACAAAGACCAGAACAAAATGCCTTTTGGACAGTGTATACAATCGCATCGGGGCCAGCCTACAGGAAGCAAAAGAAACCACAGATTTAGTGTCAGTCATATTTGTAAAGGGGCAAAAAATAGGAAAATAGACCCCATTCAATCTTCAACAAAGAAAATGAAACCAAACTCTGAGGTTACACATAACACTAAGAAAAAAAATATTAATGCTGCTCCATAGAGCAAGGATAACAACAGGAATTATTAGATATATGTATGTGCACACACATTCATGCTCCAAAATGTATGAATTTTGCCCATTCTTTTTATGCTAGGGTTTTTGATTGTTGTAAAACTTGAGCAATAGAAAACATTTCTTAGAGGGAGAAAAAGCTGCATTTTTGTTAGTTCATACATTCATAATTTAAATGTCCAAGACACTCTGTCTCCTGCAATGACAGCTTAATCTAAAGGATAGACATCACTAACAATTCAGTTACCTGCACAGGATTTTGATGAGTTGTCTATACCCTATAAATATACTTCATCCCTACAGGATCATCCCTAACAAGGAGTAGGGCAGAACTCCAGATCTGCTAGATGAGCATGCTCAGGCTTTGAATTCTTGTCTGAGCTCCACCAAAGCTTGGGAAATAGAAACCTTAAGAAAACTTAAGTTTACTACTGGACACCTAAATACAAATATACATACAATCAATGACATCTCTTGCACTACGCTTTGGTGGTTATCATTAGGTTAAAGACAAAAGGGGGAGTAGTGGTGTGGGTGTGCATTGAAAACATCAATTGCATTCCCTGGAAAACAAGTAACTTCCAGTTTTGTTAGCCTAAGGGAAATACGATCAAATATCAATCCTATGTAATGTATCCCTCCTGTATCTCCCTTTTGTGTTAAATGGAAAATTAAAAAAAAAAACACAAATCCACCATGTTTCAAAATACAGCCAACATTTCCTCTTGAGTTATGTCAGAACTGAGCCATCATATGCCTGACTTTCTACTGCTGTTCCACTAGGTATGACCATAGGAATCCGTACAGTTTCTGTGGGAAAGCTGTAGGACTGGGGGCTGATGGGGTGGTGGTGTTTTTTGATAAATTTGTAGGAGCATCATCATGGAAAGAAATGAAATCGTAAGATTTTAATGACAGTGCTCCCTTTTAGCTTGGAATAAAACTTCCTTCCTCTTTTCACCAGCTGAATGGTGCTTTTACTGGTTCAGCACATTAACCAAGAAGTGCAGAAAAGGTGGTGAAATCCTTCCCATAAGCCCAGGCTGAACCCTGGCATACACGTACCATGCGCTGTATGCATGGCAGCCCTTAAAAGCAAGGCAAACAATTCACTTTAAACCAGTACAAGGATTTAATAATAACAACCTCTGTTTTCTTTGAGAATCATTACATTCTCTCCAAATGAAGCACTCCCAAAAAAACCAAATTACATTATTCCTTTTCTGTAAAGTTTGAGAGATCCAGATCTTAATACATTAACACAGGAGGCAGGGAAGGAAGGAAAACCTCGCAGAAGTAATGAGAAATGCAAGCAAGTAACTGCAAACGTTACAAGTCTGCACAAACTGGCTGTGCAGGACTCCAGGCACAGCACCTGCAAAACACTTGCCATACATCTTTATACACAGCAGAAACTCTGCATCAGCCTAGAAGTCAGAACAGCTGATTGTACAGCCAAAAAATGCAAATACGTGAAATTACCAAGTAATTACCATACAAACAATATCAGCTCTCTCTCAGACATCATCACACAGAAGCCTCACAGACAAATATGACTTTAAGTTGACTTTAAAAAATGCCAATTAATCAAAGCATTTCAAACCAGAACTTGTCTGCACAACTTTTGCAGGGATATAACTGCAGTATTTTTCTTAAATCAATGTCTTAAAATGTCAGCCTTCGTGCACTTAAACCATGTTAAAGCTATTAAATCCATAGTAGTACTAAACTAAGGTGCATTTTTGTATCAGCTCCAAGGACTCTTTCACTTCCACAGATGACCTGGTATTCCCTGTCTACCTAAGTACACCAAGTATGATATATTATCTTGAGATACCAAAGTATTAATCTTAAATAGAAAATCCCTGATACATAAAAATGGTACATAAAATGTTGGCATGCCTAAATTAACTGTAAGGGTTCAAGTGGACACCATATACTTCATGGCAGAGCACATACTGAGGATGTCTAAACACAGGAAAGTCCATGGGTCAAGCATAGCTGACAACTGGAAGAGTATCATGTTGGCAGTGAAGTATAACATATAAGCTGTTCAGAACAGCACAAGTATATCTGGGCATCCACTAAACAGCTACAGCCTGATGCAGGATACTTCTGACTTGCTGTGCATGTTCTTGGTTCTTTTGGTAAGTTTCCCAATTTCAAAGTTTTTGCAGACACTTCAAAGTGCATGATGTGAACATGAAAAGCAGTTCCCTCTACACACTCCTAACAGGGAAGTCACCAGTTCCCCACCCAGCCAACAGTGTTGCAACCCCTCGCAATTAGCACCTTGGTTTACTCATATGCCAGAGCAGATGTGCTTGTGAGCTTTTGAAGAAACACATTCCAGACATTGGCTCATTCTTTATTCCAACTGCTCTCCAGATGGTGCAACACCTAGCCATCAAAATGGGTAGGTGTACACCTACCTACTAACAGAGATGCTGGTACCTAACAAAGAGTGGTGACAGAAAGGAGGGATGCATCCCATGTTTTCCTTTCATTCATACCTGTACTCCTCAAGTCTCACTTAAGTCACTGACTGTGCTGCTTCAGAGGTCAGTAAGGCAACATGGACTCTTTTACTAAGAGCAAATATAAGAACCCAGCCAAATCTACATTTCTCATGAAGGCAAACAACAATTTATAGCATTCCTATCAGATGATGCATGCTTCATTGCCTCTGGCCGCAGTTGCAGAACTTCCTTGTGTAGTTTTAATTGTCTTGTTGCACCTATCACCAGTTGACATACGAAGCAGGTAAAATCACTTTCCCATAAGCTCACTGTTGAACACCTGCCTTTTGGAAAGAGATTATATAAAGTTTATGAATATAAATAAGTGCAAGTTGGGGATCCCCCATTGACAGCTTCTTTCTTACATCTGAAAGGCCCAATAAAGAATGAAATGTTGGAAACATATTTACGGGAAAATCAAAAAAGATTCCTCAGTCTGGAAGCACCTGTTCAAACAAGTAAAGAACTGTGCTTTGCTCTACCAGTGGAAGATGCTTTAATCAGCTCAACCACAGCAGCCAAAAGCTCAGGACTAGCCATCCAAGTGTCTGCAGATCTTTCAGGCAGCTTTTACCACCCATACTCAGCTTTATCCTAATTCAGAGTTGTTTATAATTAACTTATGTCTGAAACTGACTGCAAAGGAGAAGAAAGCACTGAGATACAAAGAGAGAAACAGTATACTTAGACATCTCAAACAGCAGTCAGTAAAAGCTAAACTGCACCAGTGCAGCCTGTGACAGAGTGAACTTTGGAAAGGCACACTCGTAACAACTACAGTCTTTCAGAAGCCATTCATACATGAAATGTGGGTTACTTCTTCCTCTTGGAGTAAAGTTGAACTCAAAAGGTTCAGCAAAATGTTTCTCAGGATATTCCTCATCTTCAAATCACTTCCCATGAGTGCACAACAAAGTCTTTAATAAAGACCATAATGAAAAACAGAGCCTGTTATGCAATAGTTTTCACTTAAGACTAAGGGAAAGCTGTGGCGAAACTGAAATTAAGCAGTAGGTAGGCACAGAGTTGATATTAAAATCCAAAATAACTCACTTTTATGCACAGCAGTTTTTCTGAAATCCTAGCCTCAACATCTCTGCCTCCAACTGCTCTTCTCTATTTTAGGCTCACTCCCAAATAGAACCATCAAACCCGCTTTGATTTGAATGATTATATATGCTACCTACATTCACAGTACTGGGTCTATCCATACACCCTGCACTTGCTCATGGCTTAAAGACATTGCTTGCTTCGGTGTCCCTCAGAAGACCTTGAATTTCTTCTTGCAGATGTATTCCACAACGGTTAATAGCTAATGAGGCAGCACATGACTACATAAAAAGAGGCATAAAATGAACATTGTCAGTACTGTACAGAATTGCTACATGACAACTGACAGATAACTACAGCTATGCTTTACCTTTACATGTGTGCACAGGGTGGGTTTGGCTTTTTTTGGTTTTTTAGTTCTTGTTCGTTGTATTCATTTAAATCTGAATAATTAGTCACGGCTATGGCTCTGTCCATGCAAAGAGATATCCGGGAAAACAGGTTTTTCTTTTTCCTTTAACAAACAATCTGAGAGTGGAGACCCCGGGGGTGGGGGAAGGCTTTATTCACCGTATGAAAGGAAAACTCACAGGGTTCCTCTAAAGAAGAGGGCAGTCACCCTCGGGGTTCTGAGTGTGAACCACAGCCTTAGAAACATTCATTTAACCCTCGGAGGGCTAATTTCCTTAACGAGGATAACGTGTATAAATTGAATTAGATTCAGATTGCCCAGAGAGGTTGTAGTCTCCCTCCCCGGGGATGTTCCAGACCCGGCTGGACACAATGCTGTGCCATGTGCTCTAGGAGTGACCCTGCTTGAGCAGGGAGGCTGCACCAGATGGCCAATGACTGCGGTCACTTCCCACCCTGCCCGCTCTGCGGTTCTGCGAATGGCAACGCTCAGCTCCCCCCTCAGCGGCAGGAGTTTCAGCTCCCGGCCCCGCACCCGGCCGAGCCCCGAGCCCGCCGGCGCCCCTCAGGCTCCGCGCGCCCCGCGCTCCCCGCCCCCACTCACGGCTCCATCGCGCGCCGCACGCGCACTGCCGCCGCCTCCGCCGCGCGCCGCCGTGGCACAGCCGCCGGCGCCGCGCGACGCCTTCCGCGTGCGTCACCGCGCGGCCGCCACGCGGCTCCGCACACGTCACGGGCTGACGTCACGGGCCCGCCGCGCCCCGGCCTCGGGACGGGGGGGGAGCTACGGCGAGCCTGAGGGGACAAGGGCCAGCGCTCCGCCGGGGCGGCGGGAGGGACAGTGGGACAGAGCCCTCGGCACGGAGCTCTCGCCATACGGCGCCAGCTTATCTTCAGTGAGCCGGCTTGCAGCGCCAGCACACGGCTGGTCCTGCCCTGCCGAGCGCTGCGGGTTCAAAATCACAGTAACACAGAATGACAGAATCAGTTAACTTGGAAGAGACCTCCAAGATCATCGAGGCCAACCTGTGACCGAACATCACCGTGTCAACTACACCATGGCACTGAGTGCCACGTCAGTCTTTCGTTAAACACTTCCAGGGACAGTGACTCCACCACCTCCCTTGGCAACCCGTTTCAATGTCTAGTCACCCTTTCTGTAAAAAAATTCCTCCTGATGTCCAACCTGAACCTCCTCTGGCGCAGCTTGAAACCATTTTCCGCTTGTCCTGCCGCTGGTTCCTTGGGAGGGGAGACTGACCCCCTACAGCCTCCTTTCTGGCAGTTGTACAGAGAATTAAAGTCTCCCCTGAGCCTCCTCCGGGCTAAACACTTCTAGTTCCCTCAGCTGCTTCTCATCAGACTTGTGCTCCAGACCCTTCACCAGCTCTGCTGCCCTTCTCTGGACTCTCTCAGTGTCCTTCCTGCGGTGAGGGCCCAGAACTGAGCACAGCACTCACGGTGAGACCTCACCAGTGCCGAGTACAGGCGACAATCACTGCCCTGGTCCTGCTGGACACTCTATGTTTGCTACAGGCCAGGATGCCATTGGCCTTCTTGGCCACCTGGGCACAGCTGGCTCCCCTTCAGCAGCTGTTGGCAAGCACCGTGGGTCCTTTCCCACTGAGCCACTTCCCAATCACTCTTCTCCCAGCCTGTAGCACTGCATGGAGTTGTGGCCAAAGTGTAGAACCCAGCACTTGGTCTTCTTGAACCTCGTACTGTTGGTTATGAGGCCAAATGTGTCATTGTGTCAGGGTAACAGGAGTATTTTCCACGTTTCCAATGCACTTTTTCAGCTTGTGCTCTACTAGTAGCAACCGCAGGTAGCGGAGGGATATTTAACCATATAAACAGAAAATACTTAGGACAGAGAAGTGGTTCTGAATCCAATCTAAACCCATCCATTTTAGGCAAAAGGCCCGATGTGGCATATCCATGCTGAACACAAGCATGTTTAGTACCACCTGGGTTGTAAATGATTTTGTTTACCAGCTCTTTCAGTGGAATTAAAACGCTGTCACTCCAGTAACCTGCACACAGCTTTGTGGTATCCAAGGGATGTGATTGATGTATCATGTTTGCAGAGAATTCACTCAGCTCACGAGCAACAGAAATTAAATCCTAGGAGTAAGCACCTACTTTAAACACACTATTTAGTAAAAATCTCTAGATCGCATGTTACAGTGTTTTGTTCTTGCACAATGTTAGGATGAAATTGGATTTCTGTTCTGATTTTCTGTCTAATGTCCTAAGACTGGGCAACAAAGATTGTCAACTGATCCATTGGGTAGTGATGATGAAGAGTAGGCAGGTTTAAGGATTAGCCAGGCTATATTTTGTACTCGTTTTTGATAGCTCTAACATTTGCTCATAGAAAGCCAGCACTACAGTTACTAAAACATGTGGGAATACCTGATGTGTAGTCTTGAATGAAATTCAGAATAACTGCCTGGCTATCATGTTTGTCATATATATAAGGCAGAGCCACTTTGGGGTGACCCCAGAAATATTTAGATAGATCAGTCAACATATAATTTTAAAATTATCTCTTCAACAATTAAATACGCTCATTAAAAATTTACTTAGATGATACAGTGGTCTTATTTCCTTTTTGAAAGTACTTAGGATTAATAATAATATTAGTTTTATTGCATTACTCTGTGGGCAGTTATGTCATTACTTGTGACCTGTGGGACCCCGTATGACTCTTGTCATGTCACCACTGAACCTAAAAACATGCTGGGAAATAGTTTAGTCATTGATACTGGTATTTATCCCATCTCTGATTTCCAGCACTAATGATCACTTAGTAATCTCACAAACAGGCTGTCTTGAGAAATACATAATACCAATTGGTGAAGAAAAGGTGTCAATACATTTTAAATCAACAAGAATTTAAGCTGCAGACAAGAATTAACTGTGGGGAAGAAAACAGAGCTTTGAATAATCAGGAAAACTTAACAAATTTTATCTGCTCAGAACAAGTCATCACTGCCAAGCCGCAATTTGGTCATTAGGTCATAGATGACTATGACATGCATTGTATAGCTTTCAGCACACTTCAGGCTTCTCCAACAAGTTCTCCCTGTCCAGAAAACGATGGAATGGTGCTTACAGCATCTGTGACCATTCCCAGTGTTCTGGGAAGCACAGTTGCAGAGTTACGACTCTCTGCAGTTCTGCTGCCATTTATGTGCACACAACTGAGCTGTTTCGAGGACTGCTCCAATCCCTCTGGCACTCAGGTGTCTCAGTAATGTGAATTTATTATCCTCAAACCAATAATATATTCTTCTCATTGAGTAGGTAGGAAACTTGAAGCACAGAGAGACTGAGCCTTGCCAAAAGTCACTTGGAGAACAGTGTAAGGGCAGAGCTTGAAATCCAGCTCACTTCAATTAACCATGAGATCACATTTTTCTTTGCCATCTATCAACTTTCAAAGGTTGTGAATACACTATAATGTATATATGTACACTATAATATATTATAATTACGTATAATGTATATATGTACATTGCACACTATTTTTTGTGAAAATTTTGGCAGTGAGTTTACAGACTAAACACTTGGAGGGAAGGCACGGTGAAACTCCTCTCTCTCCTCAGAGTCAGTCAGTCTCACTTTGCTTTGCTTCTTCTAAGAAGGTGCCACTCAGTGCCTTGTCTGACCTGCTCTGGGATGAAATAGTGCAAGAAGCTGCTGCCTGCCTCATCTGTTGTAGGAGCTGGACAGTGTGTGATGAATGAGGCTTGCAAGAGAAGGCAGACTGAGGTGTGGATGAGCAGGCTGAATGCTCACTCGGCTGGGATTCTGCTTACACTGACCAACTTAGCACTAAAGCTTGTACTTTCATGACCAGTTTACATTTTCATGGCTCACACCTTACAGCTTCAGTGACAACAGGTGAAATCCAGCGTCTCTGTGGCTGGAGCTCTTTGAATTTTGCACTAATGTTAGTGCAGTAGATTGGTGAATCGAATAATGGAAATTATCTGAGTTAAAAGTCACTCAGGAATCAGTTGTTCAGTCAGTGTGCAGATAAAGGATTACTTGTGGGCAAATGAGGAAAAGAGTGGAAATGTGTGACCAGGGAAATGAGCTAGGATAGCTTCTTGCAGCCACAGAGCCAGCTTACAGCAGCTTAAAGCAATCACGAAGCTACAGTATTTGTCTCATTCTCCTCCCTCTGTTTCAAGCCTTCTGGCCCTAGCTGTATACTTCACATCAGGGTCATTCAGGTTCTTTCCTTAATTGCCAGGACCCTGGAAGAACAAGAGAAGGGTACCAGCTATGGCTCAAAACAGTCACTGAAGATCCTACCTAGGTCAAGGCTGGAAGAAGCATGAACCTCGCAGGAATTTGACTGCAGATGTCCAACAAGGTCATGTTGCCCCCACAGCTTCTCACAGACTTGCACTTTGAGCACTGGTGAAAGATTTTAAGGTGGGAAGAAATGTATTCTTATTACAACAGCCTTCTCTGGCAACTTCAGGTTTCTTCTCTGAAACACACAGGTACAAGTTTCTCTGAGGAAAAATGAACAGCTTCTTTTTATTGCAGAGTCAAATGATGTAGTATTCTTTGGTCTCTTTGCCAAAGGAGCAGAACTACAGTGAATGAAATTTTCCCACATGGTTTGAAGATTTTCTGTGTAACATCAAGCATTAATTATAACTGCAAGTTAAAAATACATTTTGCAATGTCCTCTATATAGTCTTTTCTATTTGATGTACAAAATGTCATATTGTTGCATGATAGGAGTTTGAAATTTATCCTTTGTTTAAAGCAGGGCAAATTGTAGGTCATTTATCTTAGGCTCTGGGTATTATTACTAAATTCAGCATCAACACTGTGCTTCCCTGTATAAGCTGATTGGCCAGTGGGACATGTTCATTAACCTAGAATTAGATTTTTCAGGAATGCCATGTTGTTACTTGCAGTTACGCAACTCTGATGTCAGACCATAATCTGGCCACCCTCCTGCTCTCTCCTCACTATCAGGCAGGCACTTCAATTGCTTCACTTCCTATCCAAATGTTTCTATCAAGCTGAACTCTTCAATGTCAGCTAGGTGATAGAGTTATGAAATTCCCACTGAAAAATATCTGTCAGCTGATTGGGAAGCCTGGTGTCTTGTGGTAAGCTTTGGTATCTCTGCTAACATGTCAGAGAGATAAAAATGTGTTTTAAAAACATTGGTACTAAGCTCTTTTCATATCAATAATCTACTCAAAATGGCCTGGAGAAGAGGGGCAGTTGTCATCTGCCAGGCCTTCACCAGCTCTCCCTGCCCTGCCATCCCAGCCAGGAGTTATGCTAATGGAGGAAGGAATGTGTTGGAGTGGGAGGGGGAGACACCAGGCAAATGAACAAACTGTTCATTCAAGTGGCTTGTTTGGAGCAATTTTTCAGACGTACAAATTAGAGCAGTCCTGAAGTTGCTGCGATAAATCTGATGTACTTTATGGCAATCCCCATGACTCATGGAAGAGTGTTACACTTCTTTTTCTTATGCCTTCTATCTGCTTATCTATTGCACCAAACACCACGTGGTGTACCATGGCTGCACTGAGTCCAGCCCAACCCTGTATTTGGGTTAGCAGTGAGGTTATTTAATATCACACCCACTAGTCTGTAAGTACACAGTCTCTTTGACAAGCACACAATGCAGTGCCATATCTGCCCAAGGAACCCTTAACCTAGACAGATGTGGTTCATCAGTGAGGTTCATCAGCTTTGTGCTGAGCCACGGCTAGCCCTGATCTCTCGGTCTGTCCCAGCTGACTGAGTGAAGTAGCTCTTGCTCATGGAGAAATACACGAGAAGGCACAAGGTACAGACTGTTCTGAGCTATTGGGAAGAACAAACTAACATGGACACCCCTCCATATCTAGAGTGTGAATGAGTGCCCTGGGGCTCTGCAGAGGGAGGCTGACATAACTTGGGATGAACAAGGAGTCTGCCAACCTTAGTTGTGTCCCGTGCCCAAATAACAGGCTGCTTACAAACAGCTGCTGAACCACATGTTCAAGAGCACTGTGCATTAAAGGAAAACATCACCAAAAACATCACTAAACGGGGGCAGCCTCAGAGCTGAATCAGAAATTACTCAGCCCTCCATGCCACAAGAGGACAGTTACTTGGGATTACAGCTTCATCAGCCATCTCTGAGCTAGATCATCCCCTTGTACTGAGTCCCCTGTCACTGAGAATAAGCACAGACTGCACAGCTTACAGCAAGCACTCCTGAGTCGAGTCACAAAGGGGACTGACTGCTTGGTGCTTTTCCATTTCTGTATCAGCTCTGCTCCAAAGCTTTCCAGTTTTGTGTTTTCTGGTTGGCACTCAGAGAAGGATATTCTTATAGAAACCAGAAATGAAATTGCCGCAGCCATTTTTTTTTTAAAATACTGATTATGAGTAAACTCATGGCCCCAACCCCCTTTGCCTACTGCTTAACAGGCTAGATTGAGGCAATGGAAACCACCAGCTGATAGCTTAGTGTTTTTGTTCCACAAGCAGGAGGGAAGAGTTAAGGCTGGCAGTGGTTGATAGCCTCACATCTGTGAATACAGTGTGTGAAAGGGAAAACATATGCTTTTTGCTTTTATATGGTTTTGCCTTTTTTTTTTTTTGTCTAGTATATTTGCTTTTAGTAATCTGATTATATTAGAAAACCTCCTTGGTTTGAAGTAAAGACAAGCCACATGGCATTTCCTTGGTCAAATTCCCAAAATTCCCTCTGATGTCAGAGCAGGAACTCTCTGTGTTACATCCCTGAGTGTGCTCATTTATAACCTGACCAAACGTACTGAGTAAAATAAAGAGGGACAAGAGCATCAGCTCTCTAATTCTCCTTCCCATAAGTGAGAGTTGGCCATAAGAATGCACAATGGCATCAAGAAACCCTCCTCCACACCAGGAATCTAAAAATCAAGGTGCCATTGCCACATCCATCCATAGTGCTGAAGGGAGATACTCACCAGAACAGCAGGTGAGTTACTGCAGTGGCAGTAACAGAAACTTACTGTACACCAGGTCACTTAGGTTAAGATCTTGGAAATGCAAAGAAGTACTAGCATGACTTGTAAGTCAGGAACTGTTATTTCCATGCAAAGTGTCCAAGATTACTCGATTTCATTCTACATGATCTGCAGCTGATACCTCTTGGGGATATTGTTACTGAAGAAAGGGCAGTCTGGCAGTAACTCTACAAGCTCATTTGATTCAGTGAGGTAGCATCTTTTCAATGCAGAAAATCCCTCCATGTACCCTTAAGGTCATGAAAATGAATTAGTAACAGTTTACCTTGGAGAACTCAAGTTTCTTCTGGAAATAAAGCTCAACAAATGCCTCTCTCAGGACCTCTTATCTGTTAAATCAACAAGTTGATGTCTCTGCTCTTTCCCTGTACTAGTGCCAGTTTTTCTCATTGTGCTGCCAGATGCACACAGGTACATTTCCATCACTCATTATCACCTCCCATGGCTTCTCATACAGTGCTCAGGTGCAAGGAGCCACTGTTTTGCCAAGAAAGACTGTGGTTGTGTTAAGACTCTGCCAAGCTGTCAGGCAGTGTTTCCAAGCTCTGTGACTCTGTGGTCTTTGCTGTTGTGCACAATGAGACAAATTCAATCTAATGGACCACCTGCCCCTTCCCTGGGAAAAACAGACACAGTGTACTGAAGTCAGATGATTTAAGCAAAACAGCTGGGGTACTGTCACAAGCAGACTGCCCAGATGCCCAGTAAAATAGAGCTGGAAGAGATCTCACAAGGTACCTCATCTTTCCTTCTGTCTTAGGAGAGCATCTGCCAGATCTAAGACTTTCTTGGCATGCATTTGTCAAAAGTTTTTAAAAACCTCCAGTGATGGAGATGCTAGAGTCTCTCTGGATAATCCTTTCTTGTAGTGTTTTTCCATCCTTCCCATTCAGATTTTTTCTTTATGTCTAACATGAACTTTTATTGCTTCAATTAATATTACTCTGTAATGTTTTGTCCAAGATGAACATAAAGTTTCTCTTTCCAGAAATTCCTATTCCTCCAATTTCAATCTTTATTCTTTTGGGAGAGTAACCTGAAATTTTCCTCAAAGCTATGTTTTCTAGGCTTTTGATTATCCATATCCCTCTCCTTATCCTGTCTTCCACTGACAGGCCCTTGAAGTGTGATGTCCGGAACTGGACATAGATCACACTAAGGTCTGGAGTGATGACTAAAGTAGATGATGTAATTCTCACATCTCATGTGAGCCATGCTTCTGCTGTACAACCAACATTATTTACCTTCTTCACATGTATAAGACGTCATTGTTGAAAGAGGTTATTTATAAAAGATTATGATTTCCATACCCTTTTTTTACAAAAATGTTATATAACTCTTTGTTCCCCAACTTGTATTTGTGTGGCTGAACAGCATCCATTCTCTGCATAGTTGCTGGCACCTGTTTCTCCTGATGTTCACTCTACTTTTTTGGACCCTTCCTCCAATTCAAAAATTCTTTTCATTTGTAACCCAGGCCTCCAACACTTTTGGAGACCTTCCTAGCCTTGTGTAGTCTCAAACCATCCATACTCTCTGGCCATCACCAGTCAGTCACAGAAACAGCAGACAGAGAAAGGCTCAGAAGAAATGTGGGTGTAGCCCACGCAGTATATCTGTCCCTTCTGACCTCAACCTTTGCCAAAGACTCTCATTCCCTAATCGAATCTATCCTGTTCCAGGATTGTTTCACGCCTGCCTGTAGAACACACCCCCCTCGCTTGCTACGATAGTGCAAAAGGTGTAGCACAGAGGGACGCGGATGGAAATTGGCTGGGTAAGATGTTAAAAAGCGAGGTCAGAAGAGAGGCGCGGAGCTGTGTGACCGGGAGGCGCTGCCAGAGCACATCCCCAGGGCGGAGCAGGTGTTCCCTCCGCCGCCGGGCTGCGGGACCCGGGCTCTCGCCTGGAGCAGCCCCGGGCCGGGCGGCCTCAGCTGCCCGCACCCACCCCCGCTCGCCCCCCGAGCCCGCCCCGAGCCCGGCAGTACCGGTAGTAGCGATCATCCTTGTAGGGCGTGAGGTCTTCCTGGATCTCCCGGTAGGTCTCCCGCACCCGCCTGCAGAAGCGCTTGACCTCGCCGCACAGCGGGCTCCCGAAGGCGGCGAAATCCGCCTCCATACCGCCCGCGCCGCCGCCTCAGGCCCCGCGCTCCGCCATGGAGCCCCGCCGGAGCCCGCCCGGCGCTGCGCGGCCGCGGGGCGGGGGCGGGGGCGGCGCAGGAGCCGCAGCGGCGGCGGCGGATGCGGGGGGAGCGGATGCAGGAGCGGGGGATGCAGGGAGCGGGGATGCAGGGAGCGGGGATGCAGGGAGCGGGGATGAAAGGGGGCGGATGCAGGAGCGGGGGATGCAGGGCCGAAGGATGCAGGAGCGGGGGATGCAGGGGCGGTGGATGCGGGGCCGTGGATGCGGGGCGGTGGATGCAGGGCGGTGGATGCAGGGCGGTGGATGCAGGGCGGTGGATGCAGGGCAGTGGATGCAGGAGCAGGGGATGCAGGAGCGGTGGATGCAGGAGCAGGGGATGCAGGAGCGGTGGATGCAGGGCGGTGGATGCGGGGCGGTGGATGCGGGGCCGTGGATGCGGGGCGGTGGATGCAGAGCGCGCCCTCCGCGCACGGGAGCCGCTTCAGCACCACGGAGAGGGGCGGCCGGTGCTGGGAAATAAGCAAAGAGCACGCATTACCTCTGCTGAAGATATATTTTCCTTTTTTCTTTTTTTTTCTTTTCTTTTTTTTTTTTTTTTTAGTAAAACTGTTTTGTTCTCAAAAGTGTACCATCTCATAAAGCATAAAATTAATGTCCTGATTTTTACTGTCTCTTTACCCCAACGCAGCATATGTGTAATCCACTATGCTAAATCCACTTTTCATGGTCACGACACTGTAAATGGTCCAACACTAAGAATGACGCTGTTTACATTGTCTAAATCTAGAAGATCTGAACTGAGCTCTAGTCAGTTTGCAGAGCGCCATGTTGGCTTCATTCGGATTAAACTTTTCTTCATAAATTCACATTTAAATTAATTCAAATAATTCTATCAATTGAAGCCTTAATTTCCACTAATTATTGGTAATGATTATATCCATATTAAACACAAAAACCTGTGACTATTGAAATGCAATAATTATGTCTAGAAGGTATAAATACAGAAGTCTGCTGTACAGCTCCTCCCATGTAAATATCTTCCCCTTGATGTTCAGGAAGTTGGGTTATTTCCCAGCCTTGCCCTTAGTCTGTATTTTATCACATACTAAGACAGGAACAAACATTTTTACTTAAAGTCATCTCTCACAAATATGTGCTGACAAGAGGTTGTTCCTGGTGGTGCAGTGGGAGATGGACAGACAATCCATCTTCCCCAGCAGGTGGGAGAGAAAGAGAGAGGAAGGTTCATCTCTGACCGAGAATTTCTATTTCCTACCTTTGAATATTTCTAAGCTTGAGAAGACATAGCAGCAGGATAAAAGCCAGGTGCACATTTAAGCTGGAGACAAAGGTTCCTAACAACCTCAGAAGAGCTCGAGGGTAGAGCCTGGCCAGCTCCTGAATGGCTGCTCTGAAGCCCTGGGACAGGCTCAACAGGTCCCCTGTGCTTCTGTGACTATGTTATAACATGCCAGCACCCTGTTTGCTACCACAAACGTGGCTGACATAGCCATGTAGGATTTTCCTGGAATGGTTTATTTCAAGGGACACATTTCATTAGGGATCAAGATTTAGCCATGTTTTCCCTCAAAACAAGAATTGAAATTCTTTGTTATGTGTGATGAATGTGCTGCTTCAAGCTCTCAGGCTAAGAGGTGGAAATTATCAATGGGATCTTTAAATATTTTACCAAAATAAAGAAATTAAACATTTAAGGCTTCAGCTGAGTAAAAATGTGTTCACTACTGGGAATTATGCAGTCAGAGTGGAAAATTAATAAAAAATGGAAGATTAAAAGCTGATTATCATTTACTTACAATTAAGTGACCTCTCTTGCATTTATTTCTTAACAAAAACCCAAAACCAACCAAAAAACTCCCCAGTTTTTTTGGTTGGTTTGTTAGTTGGTTGGGTTTTTGAGGGCCCAGGGCAGCACCATTCCAGAGATGCAATCTAGTTCCTTCTCGTTGTGCTGAACATTATCCCGGCTGGCTTTCAATGGTGTTTGTCTCCCTACGCCTTGACTGCCACGGGAGGATTCCACACCTTCTGTGGAAGGCTGGCAGTCAGGCTGGCAGGTTACTCACAGAGAAGGTGCTAGCTCTGACCACATCTTAACCCACCAACTTCTGCTATCAAAACTACCAGACAGTGTTTCAACTAACAAATATCAGACATTACAGGATTAATATTAGGCCTGTGAATAGTGAAGCTTGTGTGAAGATGCAAGCAAACTGCCTATTTCCATTGTGGTCCATGTTAAACACTCAAAAGACTCTAAGAAGGTCAAGAATGCCTTTTGAGTCTCCAAAACACTTCAATACATTGACAAAACAAGCAATACTTGGGGTTGTATGCCATTCCTAGGTAACATTTTTAAGTAAAAAACATTAGCTTGCATCCAAACCTTTTCATGAAAGAAATTTCAGGTTTCCCTTTTTTAGTAAATGAGAAAAGCATTAAAACATATTTTTAACACTGAACAGACAATTCTATTTAAAGTAGCAAACTATTTTATTTTGTGAAATCCTGATGAATGGAACATTTCAGCTTGGTGCTCACTTACCCTCAGCGCTGCAGACCCAACAGATCACACTTCTACCATTATCAGGTGTCCATCTTTCCTGCCCAGTGCAGTCACAGCACAGGCTGGGCTGGCACACAGACGTGTTTGTTTCTGCAGGAAGCACAACTTAAGTAAAAGCAAAGGGAGGCCAAGGTTTCATAGACAGCTTTGCAAACAAAGTGCAAGAATAACTAACAGATTACCTGCACTGGGGTATGACCTACCTTGCTCATTTAAGCATACCCCAGCTCATCTAATTAGGCACACCACCTTCTGTGTCAACCTGGTTTTGCTGATTTTCACAGCACACAATGAAATAGAGGCAGCAGCAAACCACATCTAAGAACAAACCAATCTAAAGTACTACTGAGAGTCTTATAAATCTCAGTTAGAATTTAAGCATCTGGAACTCAGTTCATCCCCTGAGTGCTTCTGGGATTCATGAGGGAGAGAAAAGCCCCAATAGTCTTGGACTAAGTTGTGATCAAACTCAACACCTACACTGCATCGTATCATGTAACCTGGACAGAGTTTATTTTTGAGGGTGGAGCGTAACAGAAGTCCTCCCCCCATCATTTTTCTTCCTAGTTCTGTGTATAACAAGCCTTTTGCAGCATCAGCCACATGTATTATATTGTGGTAGAAGTTAAATACAAAGCTTAACAGTCCATGTAAAAGCACCACGATTATTACTCTGGACTCTTTTAGAAGCAATAGCAGCTGGTGCTGAGAAGTTAAGGGAATAAATGCTGCCAACTCAAGTCCCCCTAGCGCCCCCCCCTTTTCTTTTCCAGCAAAGGAACAAACTCCTCAAACAAACAGAAGTCCAGCTGCTTAACAAACACTTTCTCCCTCAAAACTGTTTTGAGACAAAGAAAGGCAGTAGTGGCAGCTGCTGGCTGAGAAGAGCAACTGCCTTTTTCCTCCCAAGTGGAGTAAGGATGGGCACATCAGATGACACAGAAACAAGCACACATCTGCACTGACTGCCAAGATGAGAGAGCCTGTGCTGCTGTTACACAGCTTCATTTATGCCCCTGAGTGTCACCACATCCCCAGGAGCTGTCACTGAGCATCCCCAAACTGCAGAGTAGATAGAGACTGTGCTGAGCCCCACAGCAGCCTCGTGAATTTCGCCCACCTGCCCTGTTATTCACTGCTGCCTTAACTCTGCAAGAGAATGACCCTTGCCTTGCCCCAGGCCATCATGGCTTGACTGCCTTCTCCTGTCAGAAAACTGCTTTGTCACAGCTAACCAGCGAAGTGACGATGATGTGACTATGCCTGTTGTCACGTAGCCCTTGCTGTGCGCACAGAGGATCACAGCAGTGTGCTGGGGACAGAAAGGTGACGTTGCTCAGCAGGAGGGTGGTGTTCACTGTGCTGCAAAGCTTCTCGTTTATTTGAAGAGGTGGCACAGAAGCCCAGCTAGGACAGCCCCTGACGGATCACCCATAAGAAATCATCTCTGAGCTGACAGGGGCTTTGCAGCCACAGCTGTTCTTGTCATCGCTGGGAGGAACAAAGCTCTCCTCAACTGGCTGCAGCTGGCAGCCCCGACCCTCACAGCAGCAGCAAGAAACACTCCTCGATCCCTCTCTGTATCTTAGGAGATGAATCTTCCCTGCCTCTATCCTGCTTTGAAGAGATGTGAGGGCAAGAAAATAAAATAAGATTTTAAATCTCTTTTGATCAAAATGGAAGAAGAATCTCTTGTGAGGTGATTTCAAGGAAGACAAAGAGGAACACTAATCACACCTGATTCACACTCTGTGTCTCTCTAAGTATGACTGGGTTGCTCTTCTCTGGACTGTCATGTTGAGAGCAATGGGAAGATTGAAATGCTCTAATTGGGAGCATAACTAGGTTGCCTGTCCTATATATAAATTAACATTTTATATGGTGTTTCACTGTGATTATTGGCTTTCAAATGTCAACTACATTTGGAATAATAAATAGCAGTGGCATTTATTAACTTAAATATCCCACTGGTATTAAAAGGAATACTTCTAAGGGAAATAAAAACTCAGCAACTTGTGATATCTAGATAACTAGTGAAGACTTTAGACCAATTGCATATTTTTAACTGAAGCTACTTGTCTTTTAGTTACCTTAGTCCAATAAATATGTCATATCTTTACTTTTCAGTTATCACAAAGCATATTGCTCCAAGTGTACTTCAGAGGAAATTTTAAACACAATGTTCCAACTACAGCCATGTATTTTTCTAAAAAGTTTCATAATGTTTGAGAAAATACATGTCATGACATATCCTGCCAGTTTTACTGTGTCTATTTTAGGCAAAACACCTTTTTTTGATTTTGGAATGCCTATTACTCTTCCTTTGAAGTTCGTGTCTCTTGTGAAATAGTCTTATTTCTCAAGAATATTTAGGATTGACTAATAATCATGCAAATTATATCATCTCAGACTAAAAATGTGCAGTGGGTTGACCCTGGATGAGCAGTAAAACTCCTACCCAATTGCTTGCTCACTCCCACTCCCTTCCCTGAAACCAGCTGGATAGGCGAGAAAATAAAAAGAACCAGAGTTAAAAACCTCACGAGTAGAGATAAAGACAGGGAGATCAATTCCCAATTACTGTTGGGAGAAAACTAGACTTTACTCAGGTAAATTAATTTATTGTCAATTGAGATAAACATTCGGGCACTGCTTTGGATAACAACAAACTACAGACTTGCGGAGGAGCTGCCACACCATGGAACACCTCCTCCTCCTTCAGCCTTGGTGTTGCCCTGCTGTTTCTCAATCTTTTTGTCCTTTCCTCCTGCCTGTGCCCTATCTTAAATGTTTCCACCGAGGTGCCACCAGCTGTGCTCATGCTGTGCTCTGCTGTGTCCTGTGCTGGGTCCTATTTGAAGCTGTCTGAAACCATCCTGGCCCAACGCAGGGCAGCACTGGTCCCTTCCCAGAGAAACCAGCCCTGCAGCTTCCCCCTGCCAGCACCTGGGTCCCTGCTCCACACACAGTAGGTCATCATTCAGATAGAAGACTACATGGTACTTTTCCATTATTTATCATACTTCCATTTCTGAACTGTTTTCTGTACATCTCAAGGGAAGCAATTAAAATTAATGTAGAAATAGTGAAAATGGCCATGTATTTTGGAAAACTTCACTCCTTTTAGAAGCTGCTTATTGTCTGCATACACAGTCACACATTAATGAATGGTGAGACCCTCTAGGTACTGCTAGATCTAAGTGGAAACACATGGTATCACCAGGGGAGGGCTTTATTCTGTGCTTGGGAATCTCCTTTCTCCAATCAGTCATTTCTGGTCTGAACTACAAAGCTGAATACCCAGTTATAAATAGCACATGATTTTTTCTTTTTACAAAGTAATAGAAAAACAAACAAAAAACCCCAGGGTTTTCAGCATGTATTTGCAGCCCACTGCAATGAATTAGCTCTTTCTTGTGCAAACCAACAAATGGGTCTCCTACTCAGCCATTTAAGACTACAGCTAATTTGCAGGACTTGGGCACATTTCTAAGCTCCCAGGCCTGGGAACATGTATGGCTAAATCACAAGCCCACAAGAGACAGAGTCCTAGTCCTCAGGCCCTCACTTCTCCTCCCCTTGTAGGAAAGAAAGCAAACTGGGCATGCAGATGATGAAAAAGTGGGAATACCCTCCCACCAGGTCATCATCTGGCTGATGGGAGAACCAAGACCTTGCCTATTCCTCTGGAGACAATTTGCCTTTGGCCATTGCATGTTTCACACATTTACCTCTGCATCTATCCAAATGCATTTAACTGAAGCAGCCTTGTTTGGAACACTTCACAGAATGGAGAATCCACAACTTCATTGAGTTTGTTCCAATGTTAATGATTTTCATCATTAAGTGTGTCTTGCTTCTTTTTGTACTTGGATTCAGCCCCCAGACATTACTGCTTGTTGTGCCTTTTCCTGCTAAATTAAAGTGCCTTTTGATACCAGTATTTTAATTCAGTTAAGTTTTTTAAGATAGTGAGAATTATTTAATTTAATTACGCTTTTCTCTGAAATAAGCTAAGCAGACAAATCTCTTGCTGCAAGGCATTTTCTTCAGTTTTTGAACTTTATAGTTTTTTAACACTCTTTCTTCTTCCAAGACAGCTTAGAAGCCTGGCCAGCAGAAGCAGCCCCAGTATTTTATCAGATGAAATCAATTCTCTCCTCCCACTGCCCTACTTCCCAAGATGAGGATTATACTAGCTCCTTTTGCAGGAAGGTCTCAGGATTGCTAACAGCCCCTACTGAGATGCCTTCTCTAACCTGTGCCTCCAAAGCAGTCCTGCAGCTCTTAGAGCTAAATTACTGATTTTGAAGATATGGCCACATTCCTTGCTCCTAAATGCATAGCTTTGCATTTGCCTGCATTAAAAATGTGTTTTGTCAGTAATGTTTCACTGCCTTGTCCTTAGTGCTTTTCACCTTTCTGGCAGCTTTATGCCATGTACAGCTTTGATCAAACACAATGCAGTATTTGCATTTGAGCCTTCTTTACTATCAGATCTAGTACTTGTCTCTGCAAAATCTCACCAGAAACACTCTACTCAGTGAGGATTCCACATTGCAGGCTTTGTAAGATCTCTTGGTTCATTCAAAATCCATTTAAAGCTCACCTCATTCACGTGAGCTATAGCCAATTCCTTTCTTGAAACCCCAGGAAGTATTTAATCAAATGCCCTGTGAATGAAATTTCATCTACAAATTGAGGTAATAACCTCACATAATAGTGTCAAAGGACACAGTGGGATAACACTCTTTTTTCTCCTGCATAACATATCACCTAAAACTACTTTCTCACGGTTTACATCCTTATGTTTCAGTTTTTAACTGACTCCAATATAATCCTTTTTATTGTTTTGCCTGCATGACTGGTATATGTCCTGCTGCCTATTTTTTTTCCAACTATTGTTACCTAAGTATTTTCTCAGGCTCCTAGAATATATCAGACTGTATAAAATCCATTAAGAGTGCCCACCAGTTGGCTGGAATTCTCTTCAGCCTGCTCTGGGCCACTCTTGATGACAAACTACTCCAGTCTCAACCCTTCAAAAAAAGAATGAAACAAGCTGAACTGAACCAGATCAGTTCTGGTTACTACTGCAAGTCATTAACTGTACTGAGGAATGAGTTTGGCAGGATACTTAGTTTTGTACTTGATATACCCAAGTATTTGAGCAGAAGAGGAAGGAAGGAAGGAAGGTGTTAACTGAGCTCAAGTCTAGCAATATGTTCTCCCACAGTAAGTAGTATGTGATACCATCTTGCATCGCTCGGGGTGACAAAGTATAGCTAGTAGACTCCCACATTTTTTCTTAAAGTTAGCTCATGTACTTTGTACCTCATGTACTTTGGAGAGAGTTTTCTTTAGAGCTAAAACTGCAGAATTGGCTCCAGAACGTTGAATCTCTTGACACACTGCCTAATGCCTCAGTGTACTTTTTGCCTTCTTATGTGAGAAAGGAATTTCTTTAGAACCATTTCATTTGGGGGCTGTACAGTATGTTTCAAGCTATAGTAGGATTCCATCCAATTACTGCTGTCCACAAGAGAGAGCTGAGAATTATTAAAATGACAGTTCTTTGGATCCCAGTTTATACCAAATCCATGTCCCGGGTACTCTTCATTGCATCTGTACCATGAGCAATCCGACACAACACAGCTTGCTTTCTCACATCTTGGCACTGCTCTAAAGACTCAAAATTCTTTGATGATCCCAGCTGTCTCTCCTGACTGCCTGTGGGTGTACTGTCTGGTCCCTCAGGGAATTACAATGAGTATTCCTCCCTCTAGTTTGCTGAAACCCACTGCTTTGCAGTCCCATGTGACTTCTGTTGCAGCAAGGATCTGTGTCACTTTATTTTTGTGACATACTATAAGACACTGCTGCAGCCTGCAGCTCTCTGATCTCCTCTGGCTTTCCAAAGATTATATTCAGTCTCTATTGCTGCAGTCTGTAGCTCTCTGATCTCCTCTGGCTTTCCAAAGATTATATTCAGTCTCTACTGCTGCAGTCTGTATCTTTGTTCACCACCTGCTCCACAGGAGAGTCTCCCTCTCAGTGAATTCATGCAGACCCAATGAATTAGGGTGAGCTGTCCTTCCTTCCTATTCCTACTACAGGTACACCTCAGGAGCTGGTGTTTGCTTTGTAGATGTTTCCTCTTCATTCCTGATGTGGTGTCATGAAAAGCCCCTGCCCATCCTCGCCACCTCCTGCACTCTTACCATCACCAATAGATCCAATTCCTTTGAGGCTCTCGGGTATGCTCTGTGTAACACAGCTGGAAAGCCAAAGTGTTGTGTTGAGGTGGGTTTTGATTTCTTTCTTTAATTGGCTCGATGAATATATCAAGGGAAATAAAGAACAAGGCAATAAAAGGGAAGCCATTAGAATGCACCACTGTGGAGCTGAAAAGCTGGCTTATTCAATCACTTTCAGTCAGTCACAGATAACTGTAGTCACAGGGCTTCTCTGTGTCACTGCATTAGAAAAGTGGTTGTGAGGAAGCACCTGGAGAATATCCAGCTAACTTGGTGAGCATGCTGCGTTTAAAGCTCCTGGGAGTAGCATTCAGCTCACAGAGTCCATGAACCAAGGTCAGAAAATTCAGATGCTGGTGTCATTTGAAGGAGCAAACTTTAATAATGCTTTTGAAGACATCTGTGTTGCCAGATTTCTTTTTCAGATCCTACAGCCTTTGGTAGCTTCGAAGTAATGATTAAGCTTTTAAAAATGGTGCCCTGTCTGTTTGCAACAAATTTTTTGCACTGTAACATTTAAGCTTCACATATTATCAGTAAAACTTGATAATTTATACAGTAAGAATTATATACATTTAAAAGCATCCTAAACAGTCAACACAGTATTTTACCTTAACATGTTTATAAACTATAAAACACTTGCGAGATTCTATTTCAAACAAAATAATTCACCTGTATTGTCTGCAAATCTCAATGAAATTATGTTATTCAATATTTCTTTTGATCTTGTTAGGCAAAGAGTTGCAGCTTGCACCTGCAGTGGGCTGCAGTTGATACCTCTTTGTTTTAGCAGAGGCATTGCCAATTTGGACATGTACAATGACCACAGACAACACATTTGATAATGAATGTGACAGGCAGCCATGGTGGGGAGGATCCAAACATCCACTCCCTGTCCACATTCTTCTGGGTGCCAGTTTCTTAGCCACACCTGATGGGACTGAGTGAGAGGTTTGCACTGCAGGAACTGCTGCCAAATTCCAGTGTAATTGTACACAGCACGTGCTCACAGACAGCTGGGACATACTTCACCATTTTGGAAGAAAGGCTAATACAAGAAATCAAGTGACACCAAGTATTGCCCATCATAGGATTTCACATCACGTATGTTTCAAAGACATCTAATAAACTCACCAGTTCTTGGTGCTACACCTGCATGAGTTTTCTGCCTCCCAACTTTCCCTCACCCCCAGCAGTGTTAACATCCCAAACAAGACACATAGGTTTCAGATCCACAAACATCAGACTCAGGGGTGCATTTGACTTCATGGATGCCTGTGAATCTTGTCCAGGCTTGTGTTTCAATCATCTGATATTCTGGTTAAGATATAAAATTGCTGCATGCCAGGCTAAGCTCAAGCACAGATATGTCTTTAGTGGTAATTGTGGCTGTTTTATACTCATTACTTGAAGCACAGGCTGCATGCAAAGAAGTCCACCAGATTTTCAGAAGAGAATTTAAGAAGTCTGAGTTTTTGTCAAATTACTGATTAACTGAGGGACTCACAACATGGAAAATTTATCACACAAATTTTCACTCTTCTGCCACAAATTTGATGAGGACTGAGTTGCTGATGAGATTAAAACTTTTTTCCATTGCTACACATTTCTGTTCTTGAAATGAACACGTGCTTCGCACCCTTTATTGCATCAATCTGAACCTTTTATTTTCTTCTGCCATCTTTTGGAAATATCAAACATTCATTGAATTTTGCAGCTTCATTTGGTTAGTGCTAATGGCCTGATAATGCCAACATTTAGCTAACACTCAGCTGTTTGTTCTTTGGATTAAATTCATTCTGTACTTAGAGACAATGATACCAGCAGGAATACACACTTGTAACAATCCAATGTTGTCAGTGCCTAGGGAACACACAGAGAATCCTTTATCTGTGTTGTACAACAATTTGTATTTTTCCTAGGAAATTCTTCCGATGTCTTTTCCTAAGCACTTTCCAACTCCATTCTTTCTGTTGGTATTTGAAAACATCTTACATTTCTACTTGGATGTCTAGTTATAATGTTTCTATGAAGTTGAATCATATATAAAATGATTCCTTCTGGTATCATTATGTTCTTCTTCCCTAATTTTACAGAGTTTAGTATTTTATCAACAACATCAGAGAGGAAATTGGCTGAGCATTAAATGGATTGACAGCATCTGCCTCATTTGCACCAATATGCCCTCATTTTTCTAGCAAAGCTTTAACACCCACCTTACTTTGAAGTCACGTTTACTAACTCTTCATTAATTATCTTTAAGTTAATCAGTTAAATCATGGCTCTCAGTTGCATTGTATCATTACTAATTCATTCATGTAATTATTGCCTAACTTAAAAATCTTGAGAACAAATTTCATTTTATATCTTACTCTTTGAATTTCTTCATCTGATTAATCCTCAGGTGCATGCTACAGTAAGATTCTTCCAAAAGAATGTAGATATCCAATTTAAAGACATGACATCATCAGTTGTCAAAATAATTTTAATGATCTGTTCTTTTGATGAAATTGTTTTCAGCTTTGTCTCTTGCACTAAGGAATCCACACATAGTAGATTAATGCAACAGCTTTTGGTACATGATAAATACTGATTTATCTTCCTGAATTCCACATTTTGACCTTTCAGACCTATCCAGATACTCATCTAGGATCTTTTCTTCATTGGCTTGCTTATAATTTTAAGAAATGCAAGCAATCTTTTCATGAGATTGTTAACTTTTATTATCTTTGAATAAACAAAGGTATTTTCTTACGGGATGAAAATTTCTCTAAGTATGCAACATTTTCTATTTCAGAATATTTAGACTTGAGGCCATCATTCTCACCATCCACAATTGTATTTTGACTCTTTTCATCTCTAATATTCACACAGTAAAAATTTCTACAAAAAAAAAAAACTTCCATGGCCACGATCTTTCTAGTGATGATACAAAAGATGACCATCGTTGTGGATTTTGCATTGATATCTCTGAATACAAGTGATTTATGTTTATGCATCCACTCATGAAGGATTTTTGTCCTTACTTGGCATTCTGCCTCATTTGCTACTGGTATCCCATCTCACAACATCTTCCCTGACTTCCCAGAAGCCTCTCCTTTCTCAGTTCTGGTGCTTTGCTCTTTGGAGAACTTTTTTGTCATTCACATACTGCAGTACTTCTGATGATACTCAGTTTGTGTCACTTTAGTCTTGCTTGAATTTTCCATAATCTCCAAAAGTGGAATCTAATTGTGGATTCTGGCAGTTCTCCAAATGATGCTTTCTCAGTTTATGGCCTGAGGGCACACTCTATCAGCATCAGGAACTTCTGAAATTCATAGCAGAACTTCCAGTGTGAATTATATATATGTTACAGGTTTTGGAAAGATGTCTTCTCTTTTTTCACTCTTGCAGATCTGTTGACACAAATCTACTAAAACCTGTATATTGTTTAAACTTTGGATAAAATTATTAGTATCATATAAATAGCAATACTAGCAGTGGATTTATGAACAAACCTGGAATCTTGGTTTTAGTGACTCTCTAAGCCACACAAATAAAACCTGTTTAAATGATGCAACAAGCTTGAAAGTTTATGTACAAACTACAAGTGACAACGTCTTGTTTGCCACCTCAGATTACACTAGCTGCCACATCAGCTCAAGGACAAAAATCTTAAGGTATGCTCATAGATCTGATGAAAACAAGGATGCTTCCCTCATGAGAAAAATCATAAATGAGACAGAGAAGTCACTTAAAAGTCAAATCACAGTTACATAACTTCTGCAGATGAGACTGCATTTGGCTGCCTCTGCATGAGGCAATTAGAAAACTTCATGATGTTTAAATCATCTTTAGTATTTTCCTTTGGCAATAACTGCCTTATACAGATTCTTCTCTAAAATAAACATTACTTCAGATTAGAAAAAAGTAAAAAATAGCTAAATGGCTTTAAAGGAAAAAGGAAGAAATTGTGCAACAAAGGGAACAACTAAGCTCTTGTTTTAAGAGACAGGACTATAAACACAGAGCGCAATGAAAAGGAGAAGAATTAAGAAATGTTACTTCCTGGAGTTCAAACCTAACTTTCCTCCTTATCCATGGGGAAGTGATAAATGGAAGAAAATGTGGAACAGCTGGGAAGGATAAAAGTATCAGGAGATGCAACAAAGCAAAACATTCCCCCAGATGAATAGATTTCCCTTTGATCTAACAAAGATTTGAAATCTGTCAGTTTTCAACAGAACAGAAAATTAGGATATGCAATAGACATCTATAATGGATAGGAGCAAGATGAAAGGTCTGAGATGAATTGTGATTTGTATGAAATGCTCCAGGTTGGGAGCATTTTTTCTGATCTTGTACAGCTCTCACAACTAGGTAATTACTTAGCTCCCTATCCCATTAAGACTGCATAATGAAAGCTGGGCTGCTTTTGAAAAAATTAGCAGTAAGTAAAGATTACTATTTTATTATTGATAGTTTGGTAAGAATGCCAATAAAAAATTGAGTATGTCATTGCTGAGAGATCAACAGCAATAACCTGTCTTGGTGAAAAAGTTCATATCTAGCCAGCAGTTATTAAATAGTAGATACGAACTTAACTATAGGTATAGATGCTGTATTCCCAGCTTCTCTTTTAAAAGCCCCTGACTCAATAGCTCCCTCAGTGTCTGCACATCCTGACCTCTACAACAATGCAGCAATGGGCACAAACAGTCCTTGTGTTCATTCAAATCATAAGATTGTACTATAATCAACAATCACATATAAAAAATAATAAGTAAATGCTTTTAGTCCCTCTACAAGACAAGAAAACAATCATAGCAACTTTCCTATGATATTTTCCTAAAGGTCTACATTTTTATTTGTTTACTGCAGCCCCTGTTAATTGATAAATTTTGCATTTGCATCACCTGGCATTGCCAGGCAGGCATGTTTCAGTAGTTATCTCCCTGCAACAGACGACCTCCCCAGATCTTTTTGCTTCCTTTCATGCCTCCTCTCTCTCCACAGCCAGCTACAGCTCCAGTGTTCTCATTTACTCATATTTCTGTTCAAATATGTGGAGAAGGCGATGCAACAAGCTTGATGTTTATTTACATACTACAAGTGACAAGATATTTTCTTTTAGTTGGTTGCACCCAGCAGAAAGGGGCCTTCCAATTCCAGTCTTCTGGAACAAACCAAATTGCACTTGCTCAGTTCCCTTGAGCGAAGCAGATACAGGCTGTTACTGTGACTGAATCAATTACCAGTGCTGTAGCTGGCAGAACACCCCCAAATTAACACCAGAAGGGCAGGGAAGCAGAAGATGACTATGTTGTAACTCAGTATCCTCCACTAAGAAGAAAACAAACCTGAAAACTTCTAGAACCTTGATCTAAAAGGAAACTGTGATAATCAGCTCAGTTCACGTGGCCAGTTACTAGTGCAGGTAAACACTGACACTACAGTCAAAGCAAAAAAACAAAAGGCCAAAGCAAAGTGCCATCACCAGAAGCTATATTGCTGTCCCATTTCTTTGTTTCCAAACTCAGTAATTTCATAGTTTTAGTAGAAGTTCAATTTTATCTGAAAACTCATCAGATAACCCTGGTATCTTCCTTATCTGAACTAAGAGAGACTCAATGAACACTGGCAGAGCCCCAGCACTCCTTCCCTGAGCTAGAAGAGGACTTTCAAAGTTGCAGTTTAAAGCATTCAGACACGAGGCTGGGAGTCTTCCCCTTCTCCTCTTCCTGGAGGCTTACACTCCAGATTTAAGCTTGGTTTAGAAATGCTGAGGTACAGTGACAATTGTTCACAGTGAAATTCCAGTTAAGCTCAGTGTTTTGTCTCCTACAATTGCCATTTGCAGATTCCTCAGGAAGAATGAGAACAGAGCAAATTCATATGGTATTTCCCCTATTACTCTCCCAGCATCTGACTATTTTCACCTCAGGGAACTTTCAGCTCCTGTGGTAGTTTGCTTTATGTCCAAATGGCATATTATGTCATATTCTTTTTCAGTCTTGCATGAATTCTTGTAAACTCCTTGTATCACAGCATCTTTTGGCAAAGTGGCTTTAGCTAGCCACCTCCTTGAAGAACCTCCTCCTTTTGTTTGATTTCCTGCCCCTTCAGTATTTCACTTTAATTTTATAGTTCCTAGTTTTTCTGCAGGAAGAGACAACAGGTAATCCCTATCCACCTTTCAACACTACTGCTCTGGTGGCTCTCTAGCAATTCCTTTAAGCTGTTTCTTTTCCAGAGTGAAGGGTTCTAGACTTCACACTAATTGCGCACATAGAAGTTGATTTGTGTCTTCTGCTGTGCTTCTGTGAATCTTCTCTAGATCTTTACCTTTTCTGACATGAGGGGACCTGCACTGCACACTATGTGAAGTGTGGTGAACTGCAATTTTATACAGTGATCCTGTATCTTCTGCTTTGCTGTCAGTTCTTTTCCTAATCATTACCAGTATTTTGTTTTCCTCTTCTGACTGCTGCTGAGCACCAACTTGATGTTTTCAGAACACTATCTATCAATTTGTCAAAAAGCTTCCCCTGGGTAGCAGAGATCACTGCAGAGACCATTTCTGCAAATGTGAAATTAGGATTGTTTTTTCCCCATGTATCCCTTCACATTTACCTATTCTGAGTTTCACCTGCCATTTCATTGTCAAGTTTCATAAAGACTTTCTGATATTCTTGACAATTGGCCATTGTCTTTACTATTTTGAGTAACTTCACATCACCAAAAACTTTGTAGCTCAATGTTAAAACCTTTTCAAGGCCACCCATGAATATGGTGAAGAGGTGAGGATCCAGCACAGACACCTGCAAACTCCAGTGGTAACCTGGGTCCATTATGAGGATCCATGCCATGATTTTCTCATTTGTGCCATAGCTGGGATGTTTATCAGGCAAGGTAAGGTACTTTACCACCTTTTTTTTTATTTTTCCAGAGTGATTTTTTTAAAAACCAGAGAATAAACACTGGCCATCATAGCATTTTATTCTGTTGTTAAAGATGACAGGACAGAGGAAATCCCTTGTGGTGATGTTAAGGTTTCCAGTTTATCAATGACGAAATGAGAAGTACCACAAACTCCAAAAGTAATTTCCTTAAAAAGGAAAGTGAGCAGGGCAGAAATATCACAGGAATCAGCTGATATTCAGGCAGATGGGAACATTACCACCACAAAATCTTTGCCATCCATCCTCCCATATGAATGACACAAGGTATGATGGGGCTGGTACACGCATCAGGTTCAGTGGAACTTGTGGGTACAGCTGCTGAAAAGAGAAAGTGTAATGGCATCTGGCTAGTTATTATTCAGGTTGTTCCAGCACAGATTTGTCATCTGCTTTAAAAGTATTTAAGGTGCTTGACAAGAAGCAGAATGCAATGGAAACAAATCAGCAATTTTCTAGTCTGCAAAATTTTATTAAGCAACAGCTGGACAACTCTTACAACTCCAGATCATCAAGGAAAAATAGGGCAATCAGTCCATCTCTCAATCATGCAGACAGTAAAGAATCTGGACAAACCACATTTTTATAGGGAAACCAACAATACTTTCTAGGCACCTCCTGCAAAATCTATTATACAAGATACATAAAAGGAGAGGCAGATCAGGGTAGTTTTTAAGTACAATGGAAACCAAGTATACCATGGTATATTCAGGAGAAAAAAAAAAGATTAAAAAAAAAATTAAAAAATAGTCTAGGTAAGTGAAGTTCACAAATGGTGTACCAAATTTTCAAAAGCCTTAAGAAAAACATGCTGGGCTGGCTAACTTAAGAATGCATGCACCTGCATGACTCTATGCTCATTAACGAAAAAAAAAAAGAAAAAAAAAAAGAAAAAAAAAAAAGAAAAAAAAAATCCCAAATCACTTTCAGAGTTATAGTACCAAAATAATGCATTTAGAAACAAATGCAACTCCCCTTCTTCTTTAGGAAACACTACAGTGCCTCTTCAATCAAATGCATCCCCATGCTATTCCACAACACCATATATTTTATCTACAATAAACAACGAGATCTTGAACAGACATACCCTTCCCCAAACACACAAGACACAAACAGAAAAAGAAGCAGTGAATGCAGAAATAGTGAAACAGAAATGAAAATCAACCAAAGGTAAAACATTTATCAAGCAAACAAAAAAACAAAGGGAAAGTTAGAAAAGGTCTGAACAAATAGCTTCAACCAACATAGGTGGGAATTACAGGCCGAGCATTATTCCCCTGAAATACTTGAAACTCAGGTGTATATACACTGTTCAAAACTGTTTCTCTTTTATTATTACTTTAATATTTATCTGTATCTTAAGCCATCTACTTGGCCAGTCGGATAAAATTCCAAAAATAGACAACCTTTGTCAAGATTTAGAACTGCTGAATCTGACCATATTTTAGAATTGTAAACTGGAGGGCAAGGATTAAGAACAGACTGGCAGGCTTTGACATCACACCATCTAATTTTTTCATTGTACATTCTGGATAGCTAAGTATTTGGTGTTTTCATTTATTTACTTTTGTCTCACAAAATCATGCTGTTTTGATCCTGCAGTCAGTTCTGTGTCAGCAAACCAGTGCATTTGCATAGCGCTTCCAAACAATAAATTTGCCTTGAAACAAATTTCTCATTACAGTGCAAAATCGAAAGTTGAAGGGTGAAGCTTTTAGTTTTCTTAGCAAGAATTGCTTCACTGAATCTTATTTCATTCTTTTGTTTCATTAATTGCTTTTGCCTTAAAAATTTTTTTAGATACAACAACAATCAAACCACCCAAAGAAACGCCTGATACATCTTCAGCGATATCAGGCAAGAGGGAAAGCAGAGCCTTTTCATCTTAAAACATCTCTGTGGGACTTTTTAAGAAAAAAATTAAATAAATACAAAACCAAAATAATTCACATAGACCATTGTTCACAAGAAGTAATTAATTTTATTCCTTTGAGAATGGTGCATGTAGAATTCAATCCTGTAAAGAGGACCTGTGATGCCTCCCTGCAGACTATTCCTGAGGGCAGCAAGACTCTAAATTGGTATTTGCTAATGAAGGTTTGTGCCTTAAAGGAGAAGGGACATGAAAACAAAAAAAAATTTTCTACAAGGATTTTCCCATTTTTGTAAGCAGTATAGCTAACTTGTTCTCTTACACTGGGAAAACCATTATGCCAATTTTTAAACAACATAAACAACTTGCCCTCCTATCCTGTGATGGAATCCTATAAATGGGAATGAAAGTCAAAAATGTGATGACTACAGAGTAGTAGAATGACTACTCTGTGGCCAGGATTTTAGTTCTAGCATTCTTCAAGGGGGGGGTTATATGGAGCTGTCAACACAGCTGTTGGCTAATGCTCTATAATTTCCTTGAGTGAACATATGGATCATACAAGTCATCCTTACCCTAAAATGACACAGTAATGGGGAAGTACATTTTGGGTTGGATTCTGCTCTCTTATGTATCTTGGTGTAACCATGTGGTGAGGCAGGAAGCTGTCCCTCTGTCAGTATGCCACACAAGTGTCTCATCTCTTACTAATCTCCAAGTCTGATTTACTGGTCTGGAGTCATGTGGGCCCTGCAATCTCCAAACCATTGCTCTGGGAAACACATTCTTAAAAATTAACAAAAAATTACTGTGTCTTCTTTCCCCTTTCATTTCTTTCAAGTTTTTGCACTTGCTGCCCTTTTTATATGAGGATTTAAAATGTTTCTGATAGGTAAGAGGGCACCAAGGTAACATAGGATCACACATATCAGGCTGCAAAAAGCAAATGCACAGAAATTGTCTGATGCAACAATCAGGTAAGCTCCAAAATCTGTTTATAATTTTTGAGAGGACACTAAAAAGACACATCAAGGAAAGCCTGGACCTATGGAAAGTTTAGGCTGAAGGCTTCAGCAAACTTATCTGATACCTGTAGACCTTCATGCATCTTCATAAAAACACTGTTTTACTTGTGACTGCATCACAAAAAACTTCTGTAACTGAGATGAACTTGTGTGTGCAGATTTACTGATATTCAGGCAGCCCATGGTACATGTTACTGCAATCTCTGGAACTGAGTGCAAAATTTCTAATGTGCTAATTCCTTTTTTCCCTCTGTCATCCTCCACCTTCTTGGTTTCTTAGCATGTTGCAGAAACATGCATTCTTATTGTTTAAAGCTAAAATTTGCCACTCCATTTATGCCAGACATTAAATATAAAATTTTAGACTCTGTTAGGAGATCTATTTCAAGGATATCACCATTATTTTTTCAAAAGAATCAGGTTTTGGGCTTCATCTCTTTGCAACTCCAGCAGAGCAGATTCTGACTTCAGATGGATGCCGTGGCTGCTGGCTGGCATCAGGGCTTTCTCTGCCCAAAGCTGCAGCAGCCAAACCCCATGGCAGCTTCACACTGCTCTTGGAGCAGACCTAGAGGGATGAGTGGAGGAATGCCTCCTCCAACAGGTCCCTTACAAAGCATCTTGAAGAGGCAAAGCTGCTGCAGGCAACATCAGGGCATGGCTCCAGCAGCTCTGTGCAGCACCAGCTCACCTGCCAGAAGCACTGTGGCTGTGCTGGAACCTGCTGAGCCCACCTGAAGAAGGAACGTTGTAAGTCTGAGCAGAGGAAAATGCTTCTACTGCTACACTATCTCCTGTGCCTCAGCTTATTCCAAACTGGTTTGCTCGTATCTCCACATGGCACTGAACTATGCCATCACCAAACCCTACTACACTACACTACACAACGATCTCCTTACAAGCAGTCTGTGTCATTATACCCTCTCTCATCACATAACCCACCTTATTTTGCACCTCAAGAAAAAGCAAACCATGCCTTCTATTTTTTAAGCCACTCCCAAACAAAATATAGTTAGAAATGAAGAAGGAAAACAGAGGAGGACAGATTTCTGCAGGTCCCAAAGAAGTCACCTAGACTCTTTGTAGTCTACACACTTCTCCATAGCCAACTCATTGCATTTAGCTGCCAAAAAACATTTTTGCCTGCATTATAAAGTTTTTGCATATTATCCAGCAAAATGTCTTCCTATATGCATTTTTAATTTCTTGCAGCAAAATATACCTGCTAGCAAACAATTGCTTATAAAGATGATCTTTAAATATAAATAAGTGTGTATAACTCATTGATACATAGTAATAAAATAAACCCTAAAACACTCATTACATTATGCAAAAAAAAAAAGTCTTTTGGACATTAGCAGGAAATTAAATTATCTTTAAAAAAACACTCCAAACTCCCTAAAGAAAAATCAAACCCAAACTAAAACAAAACAAAAAACCAACTCAACAGAAACAAAATAAACTCCCTTGACTGTTAAAATTATTGCACAACTGAAAAAAAAAAGCTTTGGAAAAAACATCCTTTACTCGTGGAAATTACTGCACATATAAAAGAAGTAGATATTTCTGAACACTTTGCTATGTTCTTCCTAGAAGAACTTAAGTTATCTACAGAAAAACTGGGTTTTACCAACGAAATAGAAAATATAACACCTATCTTTTGGATGAATGCAACAGCAGTCTTCAGGATTCCAGTGATTAATTGGGGGTGTTCTTAAATTTGTTTCCTATTTGTATCTCAATGGAAAATAAAACTATGTTCACACATTCTTTGTATAATTTAGGATCCAGTTGCACAGTCAGACTTCTATGTATTTCCCATTCCTTTCATTAAAATTCTATGTATTTGAGAGCTGGGTATTCTCTACACATTAAAATCAATTTAAGAGATATGGCTAAATTATTGTCAAAAAGATAAAAGATTATTTTATCTTACAGAATTTTCTGACAAGTAAATGGAAAGGATGTTGGAAATAGTGTTTATTTTCCCAATTTTTAATAATTATTCCTTGTTCTTTGCTGGGGCAGAAACCAGAGCTCTTTCTATGCCAAGGCTCTTTGTAAGTGCCATCAGAAGGATGCAATAAAATCTGGACCAATAAAACCGAATTACTAACTTTGCTACTTGTTCTGTGGGTTTTCAGTTCTTGGTTCTCCATTAGAATACAACTGCTGATAATTGGAAAAATTTGGCAAGGAACAAATTTAAGAGGTAAACTGTTCTCTGGATGGTTGAAGAAACTGCCTGCAGAAGTCTATCTATTTAGATAAAATTTTCTTCAGAAAAGAACATTCACATTGTTTCCACGTACAAATAATTTTGGCTGGTGGTGTTTGTCCAGCTGAGTATTTCTGACACATGACTGAGTGGCCCTTCCCTCAGCAACCAAACAAGTCAGTCCCGGTATGTTTCTTGTCCTACAGTGTTCAATGTCTGCCTGTCAAACACTAATTAGGGTACAATTGGTTAGCACAGACTTTAGGGCAGGTGAGGACTCTCATCAGCCAACTTTCCTCCTTGTGTACTGGAATCAGTGGACTTAAGAATTCAACCTACTGCTTTTACAGTATATAACTCAATATAGACAAAGGGCTTAATAGTGTTTCCTCAATAAAAAACAAGTGAAACATTTCCATTGATTTTCAAGGGACCAGAACCAAATCTATTTCAGTTCCTCTGCTCCACACACATTATACATACAGGCACTCAAACTGCTAAATAAATCATGCACGTGAAAAAGAACACCAATGAGCCCAGACAATTAATGGAAACAAAACTAACTAATTAAACAACAATCTGCTAGATGCCAAGGGTAATGTGCCTGACCATTCCCACATACAAGCAGAAGCTGCTAAGCTTTGGAATAATACAGGCATGGTACCATCTACTTCCCCACCTCTTCCTTCCTACTTCTTCCTCTCTCCAATGAAACCATCTCACAAGTGTTTCTTCCTGGACCTATCCTGTAGGGCATTACCCCATCTAACTGTCTGAACTCCTCTACTGGCATTGCTCCTCTGTGCTGTGCTCTGAAAGCCTCAGCAGAGCACAAGTTAGAAGCTCACTGCATATTGATAATTTCCACTACAGCAGGGTCTTATGTGAAATGTTCCCTAGAATAAATCAAATGCAACATACATCTGCCCTACTACTAGGACTCAAGAAAAGCAAAGAAAACCACATGTATTCATCTGAAGGTATACCAAGTTTTTCCAGTAAAGTAGTTAAACCATGGTTGAAAGACAAAGCAGTGACTGACATTATCAATGAGCAAATTTTTCCCAGTGGGGCCTTTAACTTCAAAAGATAAATTAAAAAAAAAATAAATCTTCTGTGATGCTCTGTAATCTAATGTTCAAATAATTATGGGAATAGTTTTGGGGTTTATGCATTACTGGGCAAATTACTTTCATACCAAAACATATTTCGTAGCAAAATACTGACAAAGAAGAAAGAGAAAAAGCAAATAAACATGTGCACAATGCAGGGATAACAAAGAAACTCTTCTGTGCAAGCAACTCTTCTGAAATGCACAACAGGTCTGCATGTCCACCAGAGAGAACTGCACAGTCATACTACTGTTATTAAGCTTTCCTCTGTAACACTCCATGTAGACACTGGCTTCCTGCTGCTCTTAGCTGGAGCAAGTAGCAAGGTGACAAAAGACATGCTTCTGCCCAGTTTTTCCTTTCTCTTTCAACCCATTTGTTTTCCAGCCAGCCATGATGTTGTTTCCTGTGATAAATTTGCTTCCCTGATGAAATTTCTTTTCGTAATGACTTGCCACACTTCTGTCTCCTTCCTAACTCAAGCACTGTTGTAGAACTTGATTCATACTGATTGCTAAGAGGTCTGAATACACTGGGTCTTCTCATTTGCTGAAAAGACTTTGTTGACACGGTGTAAACACACTGAAATGAGGAGCAAGCACAGGAGCAGCCTCAGAGATACATCTGATCACACTGTACCTCTCCCAGCTACAGGCCAAATCAGAGAATACTGCTGACCAATGTGAACAAAAAGCAACACTCACGGTTATTTCCTCTCTAGTTTTCTGTCACCTACTGAAAGATGTTTATGCCAGTAACAAAAGAAGAAATGCTAGTAACTATTTGCTCCTCTGTCTTCTGTCACCTACTAAAAGATGTTTATCCCCAATAACAGCACATGAAACAGGCAGACATCAACTTCTTTGACACAATGGGATTTTAAACCCTAGTTCCAGCCAGGACAGGGTTAATTTTTGCAGTAGCCAGGACACGGCATGGCTAGAACCCAGAGGTTATTCTACACCACCTCCCATCATTTTCTGGGGCCAATGGGAAGGAGTCCCATCCGGGTTGCATAGTGTGGCAGCACGGTGCTGAGCACTCGAGTATAAATCCTTCGCTTCTCATGCACTCTGTTATTGACATTGCTACTGTTTGTTTTCTTATTTCACTGCTGTTTGCAGTAAATCGTTCTTATCTCTACCTGTGATCTTCACCTTTTGTGCCTCCAATTCTCCTCTCCATCCCATCACCGGGAAGGGAAAAGCGGAAGGGGGAGTGAGCGGGTGGTGCATGGCTTGGAGTGCTTCGGTGGGAACACTTAACCGGGGAATACCATTCCTAAACCATGACAAACACCCACTGGCAACAATTTTTTCTCTTCTGAATAATACATCACTGTTTATAAATTAAATGTTTACCTATATAAAATCCTCCTTGGAACCTGTGGTGCTCAGTTATTAGCAGATATCAGAGAAGAAACACGTGTCTTCAAGTATCATAGCTTCTTTTTTTTCTACTTTTTTTTGCTGCTATCACTGATGTTTTAGTAGTTGAGTAGTAGTAGTAATAGTACAAAATGGACCAGAAAAAAGTTATGTTCCCTGTTTTAAAAAGAATAGCATGAGATAAGGCAGTCTATCAAAAAGAGCAGTCTGTTTTAATCCCCCCATGAGCTTACACCAGCTACTGTAGCACACACGGCAGAACCACCACAACAAGCCAAAAGCCACACTTCTCCACGTAACACTGAATGGTTCTCAACCCTTCGCTCTTTCTGAGACCCAGCACAACGCTTAAAAAGAAAAAGAAACCGGAAAACAAACAAGCTAACAAACAAACAAACAAACAGAAAACAGCCCCCCACCCTCCACCCCATGACTGATTAGAGTTAATGCCCTTCTGGTGGGCACCAAGAGACTTTTCCAGTTTTACTGCCTTCTTAACTCCCAGGCATCTCTGCACACATAAAGCAGGCTGCCCTGACATTTTCCGGTTTGGACATTATGAGAAGGTTAGCAATTTTCTCTCTCCAGTCTCTGCTTGTTCATTTGAGGCGTTGAGTCACATTAGCCAGAGCAACAGCAAAGGCTTGCACTGCAGAAAATGGATACTGAAAGTCCAAAATGTAAGCATTGCCATCAATTCTTCCAAACTGCATCACCTGGGAAGCAGGGGAAGAGGAAAAGAGAACAAGGTCAAAAAAATGAACCACAGAAAAGGAACCAGAGAATAGTAAGAGTGACTTTTTTTTTCTCCTTCGTATGAATACCTCTCCTTCTCAGTTAAAATGACTGGAGCTACTGACAGAACAGGGTATCATGCCAAAGAACAGTGAGAGCTTCTGGTCTGTATAGAGTATTTGACTACAGTATTTGACCCCACAGAGTAAACTGATAAAATATGCTAGACTGCATACAGCATTGGTTTAAGTAGCTTGTCACCAATTGTATCAGCAGATGTGGGTACATCGGCTTCATGCTTCCTGCAGGAAAATATCAGCCTCTCCCTTGGAAATATCCTATCATCAGCCCATCAGGAATACAGATTTTGTTTTCAAAGAAAGGAGCTTTCAGGGAAGGGGAATAACCAATTTTCTCACGCTAGCATTTCACAGCTGATAAGGTGTTCTATCTTTGCACTTCTGTTTCCCTCTGCATAAACTTCACTAGCACATAATTACAGTGAGAATGAATTAGCAAAGGGGCAGTGAGAGCTGTTTGAAATGTAAAAGCAAAACTAGTAAGGTTGCTGCTCCACAGGGAATATCTGGAGTTTGGCCTATTATTACTGGCTTTTTTTCCTTTTGCTTCACTGGAAATCCAGATTTTATTTGCTCTACAGAGAAGATCCTTGAGCTGGAATGGAGACTGTCTGTCCAAGTCATGTCAGACTTTGTTCCCCACACTCCACCAACAAAACCTGTCGTTGGGTGATTTTGCACAGCTGCCCATGGGCACATGTCCACAGCTATTTAACTGAAGAAGAAAGGGGTACAAATGGCTCTGATCGCTGTCTCTGAGCTGTTGTTACAATACAAGCAAAACCAAAAGACTACCAGTAGTCATGCATGTTGGATACATCTTAAGATAACTTATATCAGAGGAAGTTGAGAGCCTTGATATCTTTAGTAAACCAGAAGTGACTTACAGCTGGACAAGGAAATAAATGAGTCTCCTCAATCTCAGTCCAGCATCCTGCTAATTAGGAGCACTTAAAAGCCTGGGTTTGGTGTAGTAGTAGTAGCAGCATACCACTCCACTCAAAATTAAATATTTTGATTTTTTTAACTACCCACTGAACTAACCACAGGCGGCTCAAAAGTGGCCCAGCAGCACTTTGTTCTGGGGTGGGTTGGTGTCTCCCTCCTCTAGCACTAAGAGCCAGCCCCAGCGGCCTGGTAGCTTCTCACAAGTGGAAATTTTGACATGGAGGGAACCTAACTGCCTTAGCTACCTGCTCACTGGCTAACCTCTGTGAGCAGGGCGAGAAAGGAGCAGTGTTCACTCAATTAGCTGCCATCCACAACCATCACTGATGGCAAGTGCAGCTACTGCTGTGAAGAGCTGCTGTGTTTATTACAAAACCTTCACCAGTGGGAGCTAGCAAGACTAATGGAGGCCCTTGTTCTCATGTCTGACTGCAGTAAGATCAAACATATTTTGTATATTTACTTTACAGCTGAACCTCACCCTCCATACTGAACTTACACCTTTGACAGCTGTTTCTGATCAACCACATAGCAAAGCTTTTTTTTCACAGAACAGCTGGCATAAGCAGAAGGCACTTGGCAGCACGAGAGACAGCTTATTCCTGGCATAGTTTTCCCACACCCTGGCCCCCATTCCAGCAAATGTGTGCCCCCCCCTTCCTACCTGTCGTCCTTCCAGCTCAATCTGGAAGTTTTTTGCTGACTCCTGGGTCACCCGCCCTCCGAAGTCCAGCTGGTAGACTTGTGTCGCCTCGTTCCACAGTGGCTGCTTGTTGGCCATCACATACACAAAGCCTTGGCTTCCCAGTCTCCCATCCTCCTTCTCACTGGCCTTCCGGCACTTGAATTCATCCAGCTCACTGGCTGTCCTCAAACTCCTTTTGGTTTTCCAACCCTTTTTACTGCCCTGACTCTGGTTCATCAGTTCATCTCCGCTGATAAAAAGCTCCGGCTCACTCTCTGAACTGTCCTGAAACTCATTTGTCTTGTTCAGTTTCTTGGACTTCAGCTGATCTTTCTGGCTCTTGACCTTCTTCTTCTCCCTTCCCAGCCGAGGGCTGGCTATCAGTGAATTGAAGTCAGTCAGTGTCCTTGCCTCCTTTTTGACCTTGCCCTCGGTGATAGCCTGCACGTTTCCTTCCTCGGCTCGACTGTCCAGGCGTTTCCGGCTCTTCTTGCCAAATTTGTCTGTCCTTTGAGGAACAGGGCTTTCTGTCAAGGAGAGCACCTCCTGGAAAGTGTCAGCCGTCTCCACCATCACCTCTGTACCCACGTGGCCCTGCAGTTCTGCTGGTGGGGGAGACATCACCGGCTTCTCCACCACGAGGAGTGGCTTAGGGGGCAAGGTGCCCTGGGGGTTCTGTACGGGTGGGCAGGCGCTGTAGGAGTTCCACGGGTGCAAGGCGATCGGTGGCAGCTGTAAACTAGAGCAAGTGCTACTTCCTGGGTACATGGGTGGCAATGGGCAATAGGAGAGGTTGGATGGATAACCTGGCTGAAGCACAACTGTGGGCTCCTGCTGTGCAAACTGTGTTGGGGCCAGAGCTTCTTTGGGGGAGCAGGGGGCCTGCATTCCCTGAAGGGGTGGGGCACTGTAGCTTCCTGGGTAAGGTACTCCAACCCCGTAACTCGTCTGAAATGTGGCAGTGGGACTGGTTGGAGACTTGGGGGAAACAAATGGCACTCGAGACATATCCAGATGTTGAGCTTGACCAATGATGAGCGGAGGAGGTTTTAGAGGGTTGGGCACTGAGCTCTGAGATGTCCTTTCCTGAGGAACCCATATCTCTTCGCTCACCATAGGATCCCACTGGTACGGCGGTGGCCGTTTTACACTAAGGGTAGCCTCTGTCAAGGACACAGGTACATGCCGCACTGATTTCTCCACCGGGCAGTGCTGAGAAAGGGCCTCATCCTCTGTGAAGGCGGAGTTGATATAATCCGCTCGGTCACGGGAATTGTCAGGCGGGCTCAGCAAGCTGTAGGAGGACTGGGAGGCCAGAGGCGAAGTACTGACAGAGTGAGCAATGACAGAGCTGTGTTGGGAGCCACTCCCCGTGCTCAGATCAGGTCTCATGCCACCAATACTGGAAGTGCTGGTACCAGCATTGGCACTAGCTATGTTGCCCACGCCACCAGCACTTGCACTGCTGCTGCTGCCAGCGCCGCCACTGCTGCACTGGCTGCAGGTGTACAAGGCCGTGGGTACTCTCTGCTGGTACTGTGCCGACACAATGTTGCTCTTGGCTTTGGGGGGAAGCTGCAAGGTGGCTCTCTGACCATCCATCAGCTGAGCCATTTTCAGGGCTGCCTCTCTGCTGTTCCTCCGCAGAGTAGCGTGAATGATACTGCTGTCCAGCCTCTGCGCCACGCTCCTGCCCTGGGACAGCTGGCTGGCAATGTCAGGGTAGGGCGGCGGGTCCCCGGTCGGGATGGAGTAACGGGGCACCGTGAGCCGGTTCAAGGTGGCGCTGGCACAGGGCTGCTGCATCTTCTTCTCGGCAGCCGTGATGCGCAAGGTGGCGGAGCTGCCGGGGCCCGGCAGCGTGTAGGTGCTCTGGGCACAGAGCATCCTGGTGCGAGGCCGGCACACCTCCTCCACGTTCCCGCTGCTGTCGAACGTCGTTATCCGCTCGTACCCCAGGGGCGTCTGGTAGTGCCCCGCCGGGTAGAGGGAGAACTCGCCCTTCTTGAGGCAGAGATCGAGGGGCGGCTGCGGAGGCCCGGGCGGGGGCGGCAGGGCGGGGGCGGGCGCGGCGGGGATGGTGCCGGGGTAGGGGGGCGGCGGGTTCATCTTGTTCAGCTGCAGCTCCTGAGCGGCCCCGAAGATGACGGCGTCCCCTTCCACCAGCTGCGGCCCCGGCCGCGGGGCCTTGGCCTTGGGCGGGGGCTCATGCTCGCGGTCGCCGTGGTCCCGCAGGTCGGCCAGGGCGATGGCGGGGGGCGCGGGGGGCGGCGGGGCGAGCGGCGGCGGCGGCGGGGCGGGGCGGCCCAGCTCCCCCACGGCCAGCGCCCCCGCCCCGGGGCCGGGAAAGCGGCCCGGAGCGCCCGGGAAGGGCGCCGGCCCCTCGCCCCCCGCCTCGGCCGGCGGGTTTGCCAGCACGTCCAGCTGCACGTTCTGGTTGGCGAGCAGCGACTGCACCAGGCCGATGCTCTGCGTGGGCGACATGGCCTGCGCCGAGCTGTGGATGGGCGCGATGGGGATGTTGACGGTGCAGGGCGGGCTGCTGGCGGGCGCGCCGGGGGCGCCGGGCACTGCAAGGGACAGCAAACACAGAGCGTCACCGCCGCCCCGGCCTCCTCTCCCGCCCCAGCCATCCCTCCCAGGCCGCGGCCAGGCCTGGGCTGCGGGGCTGGCCCAGTCACGGAGGGCTTTTTAAGCTACTTGCTACCATTCGGACTCTGCTGTGTCCGGAGGGGCTGCTGCCCGTTCCCAAAGCCCGTGGATCAGACCTCAGTGGGAACACGAAGGCCAGGCCGTCTCCCCTGACTCCCATTGCATACGAGCTACTGGTAACAGCTGGTGATCAAATATAAAGCCACCTCTTGGGAGTGACACTTCAGAGGTCAAGTTCTGAGCGTGCTTTCACCCTACCCTGCCATCCCCATGGACTGTCACGATATGAATTAGCACTCACTCATCATCCAGTTTTAACTGCTTCTGCTCAAATCAATACAACTTTTGCTCAATCAGGAAGCACTAGTTTTCAGGGAGGGACTTTTGATAGTAAATACATCAACAAACAATTGAACAAAACAAGCAAACAAACAAAAGAAGTGGAGGCTAAGAAAAAGAAGGTTGAAGACCTGCACTGAAGGCACTACTGTATGAGATCTAGTGTAAGGTTCCTAGATGCAATGAGCTTGGGAGAGCTAGAGAACACAGACAACAGCTGGGAAAAGTTGAGTATAGCAGGTGACAAACCAACCAGCAATGCAAAAGGAAGGAAGCTCAAACAGAGAGAGAGGAACATGATGGAATTAAATGCAGAGAAAACTTATACAAGTTCTTAGAAGATTTGTAAAGAGAAGATGTGAAGAAATAGATGGGAAGCCAAAAAGATTCAAGAAGTGGGTGCTGTAGTCAGGGTGACTGTGGCATCAATGTTTGGACAGGCAGCAATCTGAAATGTGCAAAGAAGCATACATATAGATACGTATTAGGAAAAATTTCCCACATGTGGTGGCATTGAAAAAAGAACAGTGTGGCAAGAAGCAATTCTCATGATTTTGAGCAGAAGCGTGAAGAGTGCTCAATTGTTTGCAGTTCCTTTTGCAAGAAGTGGTTGATTCCAACAGGAACTACCACTGATGAGCTAGAGGAGGAAAATGAAGACACTGGATCCAAGTAGAGGTGCAGAAGTCAAGACGAAACAAAAGAGAATAAAGAGGGAAAGCAGTAAACACTGTATTAGAACTCCCAAGAATATTGCAAGTTCTTTCTTTTTTATTAACTTCCAGTGAAAAAATCCCACAAAATGCTAAGTGAGTGGTATCAGTAGGTTTGTGGAAGGAAAGGAGACGAGACAAGAGAAAAGGATCTAGAAAAGGATCATATCCAGGATCCTTTAAGTGTGTCAAATTCTGTGGAGACCTCTGATTTGCAAAACCAGATCATGTAAGAGATCCATTAGTCAGGATTCCTCCAAATATTGCCCAGTTCCTAATTAATTTCTAATTAAAATTCCAGTCGTCTGCATGTGCTGTGTAGTAACATTTTCAATAACATTAGGCTTTTATCAGCATCAGTCATGAACATGGTAGGTGTACAGATAGGACTGTGGCTACACTGGCAAATACTTATGGTAGTTCTGTTCATGCCTTTAGAGGAACACCAACAGCTAAACTTAACTGACCCTAAGGCAGCGTGGTTCTGTGCTTGGCTGGCAGGCCATGTTTTCACCCTGATGCCTGCAGGCTTAGCAATATAGCTGCCAGAGCCTGAGGTCTAATTGTTAGCTTGGCTTGAGCAACCCCAAATGTTACTGTCATTTTGCCTTACCCAACAAAATATCATTTGCTGTGGTGTTGCTTAATACTCCTAAGTGTTTAAATCCATGTTTTCTTCATTTCTCCAGTGTTTTTTAATTGATTAGTTTGCATACTTTGTAAGTTAAATCAATTCACTGTGCATTTGTCTTGCCAAATCTTTACTGACTACATTAAAAAACACCCATCCCAAGTGTACCTCACTATGAACATTCCACTTTCCAAGGGCAGCTTTCTACTAAGTTTTTTTTTATCCTTCATGTAATCATTATTTACCCTGCAATATATTTTCCTTTAGTATATGGTACTGTTTTTCCTTTATATGCAGGTTTTAAGAAAGGATATCCCCAAAAACATTTTTGAAGATTTAAGTAGCCACCATTTACTAAATCAGAAATTGATTTTCAGAAGAAACCAGAAAGGAAAAAGTGGGCAAGAGGACAAGGTAGTATGTTTCTTTTACTAGCCTTCTCAAAGAGCTGTTACAAGAGTCTCTAGCAATTTCCTCTCCATTTATGTGGTGCACCTGCAATTATGAGTAGCATTTCATCTCTTACTGCAGATTCAACCCAATTTTCAGGAAGAGATGTGAAAACTTCATATTAACTTTTTTCTATTTAGTTTTTATATTACATTCTGACAGCTTGGACCACGTTTCGTAATAGCAAATGTTAAGTGCTTCCTATTAATAATATATATACAATCACCAATGTCTCTATTATTTTCTTCAGATACTACAGCTGAATATTATGTAGACAGAAATTAAGCATGTCAAGTCCCCCAGATTGTGAAAAAAATGGGCTTTATTTTAAACATACAAGTATTTCTTTAGAAGTCCAGGAGGACTACTCTGATACTTGGGTCAGACACAAGCTTTGGTGCTGTCAGCAGTTGAAACCCTGGTCTGAAATACTGACAGCATTTTCATTTATTTCAGTAGACTCTAGCACAAGCCTTTAATTCCTTCCTCTTTAAAGGGTACTGGCATGACAGCAATGTCCACAGTTCCAAAAACCTGTGACCTGGCAACAGGAATCCCTCAGTGATATGAAAATTCTGAAGATTTATTAATTTATTGTAGTTTCTATTATTGCTTAATTGTATTGGCATAATAATTTTTGTTTTGATTGGAGGAGGTCCTGAGTACTTCCAGTCCTTTTACCTCCCACATCACATCACTTGCACCCAAGCCTTCCCTGCACTGCTTAAATCTTCTGCTACCTTACATCTCAGTGAAGTGAAAAATTCCTCCTGACCCTGCTTTGTTTATTGACTACTGTACTACTTTAGCCTCTTAGTAATGATAAAAATCCAAATGAGCGTTTATCACTTCTCAAAGGCTGGCTGAGTTTTCTGGGAACCTGCCCTCCAAGCCAAGCTCCTATCAGCTGGCTGATGCAATCAGGTTTCAAGAACAACCTGTTTGGGCTTCCAACACATTACAGTTCTGTCCTATCAAGATGCAAGAATGGAAGGCTTCAGTTTGTGGAGAATTACTAGCAAACTAAGATGAATTAGCAGATGACTAATTTCCCAATGAACTTGAAACTCAGTAGCTTTTTATGGATTATATTTTCCACATATTTTAGAAAACAATGCCCATAATACGTATTAGCCTTATTCTAACTCAGTTCCACAGGACCCCATTAGACTAAAGGATTTTGACTTGTGTGTTTACCAGAGGGGACCATGACACAACAGACCTGACCTCCATCCAGCTTAACCCATAACATAGCAGCCCTCCAGCTCCTCCTCACCTGGTAAATCATCTTCGTCTTCGCTGAAAACATTTGGATTAAAGACAGGCATGTTAATGTAGTCCATTGAAATCTTCCGCACTTCTGGGAGATATATGGTCATTTGCCTGGGCTGCAGATGCAGCAAACTGGTTTTATATATTACTAGAGAAAAAATATAACAAGAAACAAAAAAGTGTCACACAAATAGCATATAAAGCTAAGGAAGAAGCAATTCAAAGCAGACAGAAGTGCTATGAATATTTTTATTTACTGTATACATGTGCATGGGCAAGCCATTATTTTTCAAATCACTATGTAGCACTTTGCATAAATGGAATAAAAGAGATTGTTGCTTTCAGCTGTTTCTCTTTAAATGGAAGCAGCATCTCTGTAATTAAATAATTAATTACTTCATCTTGTATTCACATCTATTTTTATGGAAGGAAAATATTTTTTTCCATTCTACTTTTGGAACTTTTCACCACAGGATGCTACCAACTTATATTACTTTAGGGGAGAACTAGAGAGCTCTCAGAAGGAAATCTGTTGAAGATTACTACATACAAAAAAATCCCTCCAGGCTAAGGAAGTCCCTGGCACCCAAACCACTGGAGACTGGGAGAACGTTTCAAAGAAGTATCACTATTCATTTACTCCACACTTACATCCTTCCCTACCTATCTGCCACCTTCAGTGAGAGAATTCAACTCTGTTGAATTCAACTGTGGTCATTCAACTGCTGGTAGCAGTCAATATAGCCACAAAAGGTTATATCCATCTGATTCTGCATTCAGGGCATCTTCATGTACTCCTAACCCAACTATATAATGCAACACAGGACAAAATAAGTTTTTTAAAGAGCTCATTTAACTGCTATACCTGTGTTAATATTTCAATTCAGAGCTCAGTTCTGCTAAGTTGGTACCCTGTTCTTTACCCAACCTTCTTCCTTCCAGCAGGACTATCTGGGCAGAACTGGCCTGCTCAGAAAAAGGTTGATGGACTAGGCAAAGCTGCTTTTAATGAAGGCTACCAGATTACTGATGCTCCAGCAGGAGAACTATGTAATCAGCCTCTGCACTGACTTGAAAAATCTTGAGCATGAGGCTGTAATAGCTTTTTTGAATAATTTGTAGCTAAATGACTATAAAAATCTGACTTTTAAAAGCATTTCTATTATAGTAACTTAAAGCCTATTATTTTTATAGTCCTCTTGCAAAACTTTTTTAATTACGTGGGTTTTGTTCAAATAAACTGTAAAAATAAAGGTCTGGGCTTAAATGTTAATTAACCATTTTATTACAAGTGAGACTTTTAGCATTTTGTTGATCATCTCATTATCGTATTTATAGATTTTAATCTCCTTTATTTACAGTGAATTTCATAAAATCTAATTCCCACTGTCCACAGAAAATAACTGCTTTGTTAAACAAGCCTTTTGATCACTTAAAAAAAAAAAAACTCACTGCATAAATTTGTTGTTTGTTAGAAAGACCTTGACATGCAAAAAAATCAACAGAGTTTACTTTTACCTGCACCAAGGTTAGTTGGTAGGAAAGCAGCCAAACCCACAATTTTAAATTTGGTTCCCCAGATATTAGATGTGACCTGAGCAAGGTAGTTGTGCTGCAAAACAAAAACAAGATCATTTTTACCTGATAAAATCTGTATGAAGCTCTAATAAAAAACTGCAGAGCAATCAAGCTATTGCAAGTGATAATGCAATTTCAGCTTCTCTTGTTTTTATCATATTGAAACAGCCTAAAGTGCCTCCGTAGCAACTGTTTTACCCAGTCATTAAGAAGACTCATTCTGGTATCTGAACACCATCAGAAATGATGTATGCAACAGCCACAGGGTGATAAAAGCTATTAAAGATCTGAACAACACGATGTCTGCTTGGTGAGAACAGGTCTGTTTTCAGGCACTTGCTGCTCCTGCCCAGCAAGAGCACAGCTATTCTGTATTTCAGACAGTGATACACCCTGCCCCTTGGTACTATGCTCATTAATCACTTTATAGAACAATAAACAAGACAGAAATTAATTACTCATAACAACAAACATATATTCCCCTGGAGCTCCTAAAGCCACTTCCCAAACCACTGCTGCCATGGTACACATATTATGGGTCTGAAAGACCAATAGATTGTTCTCAAAGGCCAGGAGTTATGCTCCCAATATTGGGAGCAGGATCTAAGCCTCAGGTCTTCTGCTCTATTCAAAGGGCTTTTGGTCCTATCTCCATTTAACTGTTCCAGACTTTTTCATAAAAGGAAAAAGTGAAACAAAACCAGAAAAAACCAAACCAAACTAAAGAAAATTAAAGGAACACAGGCTGCTATTAATGAAATATACAACCCAGACAGTTCTGCAGCCTGTTAAGTTTCATTTACCCAGAGGACATGAATACCACAAAGAGCGCAAAGTGGTAATTCCTTTCCTTCCTTCCTTCTTTCCAGTTAAGACTGATTCACATTAATTATGAAACAGAACATGTGGTCCTCTGAAACAAACATTTCCTTATCTCTGCAATCCCCAGCAAAACACAGAATTGTGGTGGCATTAAGAAAGGTCTGAGAAACTGATGGAGTGTTTTCACATACCCTTTCAGACAGCCAACAACATCACCTAGAATAAAATTGCTCATATGGATTCACATTGACAAAAGTAAGTGGTGCTGGGACTTATCAAACAACACCTGATACTCTGTTGCACTTCTGAATACTAATATTGAATGGGAAGATGTAATTCTCTAGTTGTTCCATCTACTTATTGTAATTTAATGAAAACTTAATTTGGTGATCATTAAATCTCTATCACAACTTACTGCCTCTTGAAAAAAAATGCATTTGAATCAGGTATGGTAACAATGTGCACAATACCTGAGTAATATCTTCTAAAGGAAACTCTCTTCGTGTCAGGCTTGGTGAACCAATAGAGGGTTTCCTTATTGGTAACCTTGGCGATCTTGAGATCTCCGGTGCAGCTCGTGACATCTTTGGAGATTTGCGAGCTTCTATATTGATTCTGCAGGTAAAGCAACAGTTAGAACCATCAATGGGCAAGCTAAAACACACAAAACTCAGGTCTTTGAATGTTAAGATGCTAAAAGAAGACAGCTGGTAGGATGTCCTTGAAGTGACTAATAAAGACTACAGAGCCTACAGGATGGAGAATTATGAGTAAAATTTAAAGATACAGAAGATCTGACACACTTGCAGTAACTCAGGCTGGATGCTTTCTAATTAATCTAACAAAGTTTACAGCAATTCTGTCAGAGAGAGTTTATAAAATTTTTCTTTGAGACTGCCTGGGGAGAAGTTGTGCCCTATTGTTTTCAATTATTTTGTCCCAGAATCTTCCCCCAAGTCCAACTCTATGCCAGTCTCTGAGATCACCTCAGAACTGCACACTGCAGAGGACCCCAATCTCATAGAGAATTCCTCTGTGCCCAAAGGAGTTTGCTTTTAATTTTATAAGGTGTCAAGAGAGGGAAGTAAGGAGAGGAAGGGAAGAAGGAAGGAAGGGAGGCCTCTTGCGGAAAAAGAAGAAGAAATATCCAAGAAGCTATTACCTGGGGAGTTTAGGTGATTTGCTAGCTCGACTGATTTTTGGAGACTTCTTTGCTGCCCAGTCATCGCTGAGTTCGATATCGCTGGAGTCAGAGCAGTTGCAGCTGTCAATCACAGTGGAAATCAAGCTGTTTCCATAGATTTCATCTATCAAGACAGGCCCCAGAAAATTTAAGTGCTGCTTCGAAAACTGGTATAAATTATAACTCTCAGTCATCAGAAGCATAAACCTGATCCACAGGCAGCAGTTGAAATAAAACTGTGCAGAGAAAAATTAAATATTCTTCACTCATGCCTTCAAACTCCAAATTTCCAATGGTTTGAACTCAAGTGAACATGATTCAGAGGGATGAATAGCATTCAACTGGCTTCGAAATTGAGACTAAAGAATACTTTCTGCTAATTAGCAATCTATTTTCCATTACTCAGAATACAAGAAGTTCTCTTTTGTAAAACAGAAGGGAGCATGGTATAATTTCAGAAGCTTCTAGGTCACGCTAAAGATTTTCTTCACATCAGAAAAAAATATTAGGTGCCACCATCCATGCTGCATATATATATTTTTTTTAAATGCTTGAACACTTAACATCCAAAGTATTGCTAAATCATTTTTATACAGAGCAACAATTCAATTCTACCTGCTTTTCCATCTGTTTTAGGATCCATGATGACAAACTCTGGCCGCAACTTGCTGATACGGCGTCCTTTCAGGATGGGCACCAGTCCCCCAAGGTATTCCAAGTACAGAGTATAACATGGACCACCGACCTCTGGGTCATCTTCTGTCCGCTTCATCGTGCAGTGAAGTCGTTCATTACCAGCTGTCGGGTAGCTGACAAAATCTCTCATATTGTTTGGGTCTGGGATTGGAGGCTTAATTAAACAGAGAAAGAAAGAGAAAGTTTCCTACAGGTTATTGGTTGGGGTTTTTTTCTGTGGTGACTTAATCCCAACACAACTAACTGAACTTGAACCCAACTCTAATTTGGCAGGTGAAGATTAATATAGGTTACTTCATGAGTTATGCAGGACCCACATGCAGGACAGAGTGGCTGTGTATTATTTAGTTAGGTCAAAAGCACACAGAAAACAAAAATTTAAACTAGTTACATCAAAAAGGAAGGTTGAACCAGTGGTCAGAGCACTGAATTAGACAACAAACCTGTCTTCAAGTTCCAGCTCTTATCAGAAACTTCTTTTTGAACTTGGGGAATGTGGTCAAGTCAGGTATCAGAGTATCTTGTCTCCTGCAGGCCCTCCAAGTGAACCTGGACACTCAGATCCCATTCCTGGTTAGTACTGGTAAATGCTGTGCCACTACACTACAATGCTGTCAACATGAAAGAAGCTTGTCCTTCTTGTATCACTTCCAAGCACATGTCCCACCCTTGTTGAGGGCCTATTTGTGTGCCATGTAGAGAAATACAAGGGCAAAGCTCAGGGTGGGTTACTTAGCCCTGCTTGCCAGCACACTGTATTAATCCATTAAAAACTCAGTCCTAAAGCAGTAGGACTTCTTTTACCTAGGACAATATAGCCTATGAGTGCTGAGGAGGCTCCAGAAACACAAAAGGCATGAGGCTTCTGGAAACCTCACTTCCACCTCTCAGCTACGCAGTCCCACAACTGCTCTGCACCCCAGCATCCCCTCTAGGAGGTGACACAAGGGCTGTTGGCAATGATGTGCCCCTGAACTGCCCTGTGATCCCCAGCAGGGCTCCCAGACTTGCTACAGCAAACTGTTGCCTTCATCCAGCCCACCTCATCCTCTCCCCTGCCTTCCCTGACAGCCAGGAAATTGTTACCGATGCTCTAGAGAGTGGTGGCTCCAGAACAACATGGAAAGCATTGTGGGGAGAAGGATGAAAAGAACTAGAAAGAACTGGAAACCACTGGTCTGACAAACGCTCTGCATCTTTGGAGATCCAGGAGTTATGGTTACAGCAAGGCTGTATTCTTCTATGACAAATGAAATTATTTACAGTTGCACAAACTGCCCTGATTAGCAGTACCCAAATGGAACCATGCAAAATTATTATTCTGTAGTGTTAATTTGCTCTCATTTAAGCTGGGCCAGCCCCACTGATTTCAAATTAGTTGTTCTAGCTCTGCACTGTTTTAACAAGGACCTCTGGCTTAAAAGAGACTGTTGTAACACATACACAAAAAAATCACAAAAATGTATGATTGAATGTCAAGCATTTATCCACTAATGCTCTGGTTCATAGGCTGTGATAAACAGCTTGGAAATCCCAAGATGTGACTGAAGGCAAAACCATGAAACAGATGGGTTGTGCAGATGATTCTGCTTGTGGTACAGGAAAAGGTGTGATATCTGGTTAATTTTTCCATACCATTGTTGGAGCAGTAAGATTAGCAGAATTCTCTGTTAGTAGAAATGTCTGGGCAGCCCCAGGTCCTAAGTCTAACCTTCCTGGCAGTGTAAGTATTTGTGATATGTAGGGAGACAAGAGTTTTACCCCATGAATCCCTCCTGTAACCACAACACAGTATTATCAACCAGTATGAGCTGCTTCAGAAGTCTTTGTGAGTCACCAGCATATTTTATCCTTGTCATGTACTTGGAAAGGCCATCTCCATGGAATAATGCAGATCAGCATGTGTGAGCCTTCTTTTCAGATTTTTAATAGGCACCAAACGCATCAGTGGGTTCTTGTAGAGGACAGGAATGCTTTAAAAGTGACAAAACCTTACAATTCAGCCACTGCCACTTAGCAGCACCGTGGAGAGGAAATCTAGTAACACTTTCCTCTTCACAATACATTAATCACTTTCTTCTTACCTTGATTGTTGGTATGAAGGCAGTGGTGAGGTACGAGCAGAGCCGAGGGGGCAGGGTCAGCTTGCTGATATCCTTGTCATCCCGCAGGCAGCTGGCGATGGTCTGCTGGCACAGCAGCTGCAGACTGGAGACCCTGTGCTCGACTCTGACCACGTACAGCGCGGGTCCAGAAGCCATGAGCAGCCGGGAGTCCCTGTGACCCCAACAGATCGAGATGATGGGACGCTGCATGAAGAGCAAAAGGATACAACTTCAAAAGATTTTGTGTAAAAGATCTTTTGCCAAGATGGTTGTGCAGCAAGTGATCACATGAATTCAGCATCAGTCACATTACCCTAAGTCTTCCAGAAACTTAAAAGTGCCCACTACTGCCCACAGAAGGAGAAGAATGTGAACATCTGAAATCATCAAAACCAGCAGTTGATGTTTACAGAGTGCTTTTTACTCAGAATGCTTGAAGCTCTTCACACAAGGAATCAGCTACCAAATTCAGTACCTAGATAGGGTAAGTGATTTTAAAGACATACAGTATTGAAAAGCAGGATCTTTTGATACCCTATCCAAATTACTTATTCAGTCATCTAATCAGTCCTCATCCACTGGTAACAGCTCATATTGTACAAATGAAAAGTTAAATTATATGCCCAGAGACTCTTAAAAAACAAGTGGTGAAAACCCAATCAGCTTTCTTGTCTTGTGCCCAGTCTTCTGCTGCACAGCGTCTCTTTTGAACTACTCCCAGAGGAACTGAACCGTGAAAGAGCACCAGGAACACAACAAAGAATGGCCTTTTGTCTTCTACTTGTCTGCACTCAGAAATGTCTAAATCATGACAGTAAAAATAGAAAGAGTGGGCCAACTGGTACTAAATGTCACAATGTGGAACAGAACAATGATAAACAACTCAAACACTGCTGCTTAGGACACTTATTTCCTGCTTGCAAGGAGCTCCCTAAACTTCCCTTCTAAATCTCATCTTTTCATGTAAAGTACCAATCTGTTGTGACCTCTTCTTGCCCTATCACCATTACTTTTGCCCTTCTTAAGAGTTAGTTGCATCCACCTGCCATCTCTTGCTTTCTGTGTTACAAAGCACCTGTATTTGCTTCTATACACATACCCTGTGGTATTTCAATTCCATCTGCTACATCTGTGCAAATAAACAACACAGAGTGAAATGAAACTCTAACTCCATGAAGAATACTATACAGCAGGCTGTGATCAGTGAACTACAAAAGATTCACTCCTTCCTGTGAAGGTCTTCCTTGTTTTCACAATCTGTGACACTCAGAAGTTTAAGCAAACATGTTTTTCATCTAAATTATGAATTGTATTTACTGAAAGGTCAGGATATCTTTGGAATATCTTCTCACAACATGCATCAAACAAGAAGACAGGGTCAAGACACCACCAATAATAGCTTTTATTCATTCCTCTATTAGCAGTAAGGAACCCAGATAGCAGCATTAGATCAGCCCAGAAGTTATTAATCTAGTCTGGAGGAAAAGCTTCCTTTCCATTTACAAACTCAAGATGCTTATAGGCAAGAAACTGGGAAAAGATGTTTTTATATGAATGATATGAAGCAAAATGTAGCTGGCATAACACTGTATCAATGCTTATCACCAAGATAAAGCACTGGAACAAAAAACTTTTTCACAGAAGAGATCTTCCCTACATCTTATCCTAGACTTAAATTTCAAGGAAAATACTGGTTTTAAAGTAGGAGGAATGAAGGAGCTTCATTTTAATTACATCTAGGCAACACCACACACACACCTCCATCAAGGCACAAATCTTCAGGCTGACTGATATGCAAATAGAAAGCAGCAACATGTGAACCGTGTGATTTTCACAGAAATTGCTAAATGCATTTTATAGTGGAGAACTTCAAAAGAATTGAGAAATCCTTGGTGTACCATCAATAATTACTACATGGCTTGTCATAACCATAATCTGTGGGATACAGCCTTAAATTTGATGAGAGGTCACATGAAGTATTCTCTACTGATTGGTACTTTCATGATTTGTGAGTGTGGCTTGGCCCTCACACTGTCTGGCAGCAATGAGACAGTTCATGCTGCTTACAAAATAAATGCAATTGAAAAGGCACTGGCACAAGGTAGGTACCTGCCACATCTACTGTATGACAGCCTGACAACAGCACTAGAGGATGTGACCCTGATTTTCCCCAAGGGCTGAATCCCAGCATGAGCAGAACTATCTTTCTGATCACTACTGTGGGATACAAACTGCACCCTGCTGTTCACCCTGCATCAACTACAGATTACCTATAAACACAGTGAGGGAACAAACAAGTATGTGACTTGGCACACAAATGTTTATTTATTGGACAGACTTTAATGCCAGGAGAGAAGTCTAATATCTCAGCTATCATAATCCAATACAGCACACCCAGACACGATGTCTAGTACTGCAGATATTATAACCCAATATATCACACCCAGGTAGGACATTCTTCATCCAAACAGAGTAAAATACAACCAGCTCTTTCATCAGGTTACTACTGCACACAGAGAACATCAGAGGTGCAGATAGTACCAGTGCAAGAACCTCTGCAACCTTCAACACAGTCTCAAGGGAAGGGTTTTTCAGAAGCTTTGAAACATGGGGTGGGACCTCTGGCAACATAACACTGTGAAGCTCAGAAGAGTAGGAAGTCAGAAGTCAAAAACTTCACCACAGTTTTCCAACAGGCAACCATAGTTCAGTCACCTTCTAAACTTCTGAACATATGATGCTCTTATATTCTGTTTATGAATTTATATGCAAACAATATGTGAGTGGGTGCATGTTTAAACAACACACACACAATACCTGCAAGTGCTGCACTGTTTGTAAATCATGACATTTCTACTCTTCCATTTGTACAATTAGTCTCCTCACACACCTTGTCTGTTTTAATATTTTCAACCTCAGCGAAGAGCAATTGTACCACACCACTAGACACACCTTGTCTCCCTCTCTATGAAATACTCAAATCCTCAGTGCTTCCCCAGTCTAGTATTCAGCAACACTTCATTTACAGTGAGGGGCTAAGACTTCAGACGAGCTTCAGGGAAAATTAGCCTGTCGTTACAGGCTTGGAGAAATAAAAGATCACCCAAATGCCAGATCTGACCTGACCTTCAAAGGACTGCTCCAATAATATTTTTCAGTAACTGTGCTTCCTACTCTTTCCCTTGGTGGACAAGGGAAATAAATCAATTACTTCAGCAAGTCAGTTATGAGCTGGCCACAGCTTTCTTTTCAAACTCTGCTGAGAAAAAACAATTGACCTCCAACATCCAACACATAATTTAGCTCCTCATAAAGCATCCACTTATTTGCACTGCTTTAGCAAAACAAGGAAGGACAAAAGTTGTTGTACCAAATTGCACCTATTAAAAAATGAACAAGCAGATTCTAGGAAATAAGAATTTTATTTTCCATGTTTGCACAGTTGTGGGGTTTTTTTCCCGCTAGGAGCAAAGAAATGCAGCTACAAATATGAGAATTTCTAATCTCACTTTGCATATAAAAATACTATCACATTTTGAAAAATCTCATAATAAACTGTGAATGCCTGAATGATCTCCAGGTTTCAAATACAGGCACATAGCTCTATGACAATTATATATTAGAAACACTTGGCCAATGGACAAAAAAATAGGTGCTTTATCAGGAGAAATACTGACTGAAAACACTTCTCAACAAGTGGCCAATAAGGAGCTCTTTTGCCATTTCTTTCCAAATGGCCTTGAAAGTGAGCTATAGCTACTCAAATCTGTGCCCCCAGCTGGGATGTCAATTCCCCTTAGAAAAGCATGCAGGAATGGATACTCCTGCTCAAAGCTCTGTGGTTGCTTCTTTTAAGTCACTCAACTGTCTCTATTACAGAAGAGAACATAATTTATATACATTCCATCACTGGTATGCACTTCAGTCAATGAAAACACAGTTCTAGCTGATTCTTGCTGCCTGCCTTGAGCTCAGAAATCCTGAGCCATGGGGCCTGCCTGCTGCTTGAACTAATCCCTTGTTTGTTGGCACTGGGACTCCTGCTGGTAATGAAATAAAAATAGTATTCCAGGGCAGAAAGCCCAGGAAGTAGCAGGACTTTTCTCAGGAGAAAGAACACGACTGTAAAAGGCATGTGTAAGCACGCTGCCTGCTTGTCCTACCTCCAGACTGCTGATGTGGAGATGCACACTTTTTCCTCTCAAAGACAAGCTGAAAGGTGCAATGGCTGCAGTGCCCACCTGGCTCTTGTGAGTTGTGTGTGCACACCTCTGTAGTGCCACAGCATTCATGGATGGCTGTGGGAAAGCAACCCAACCCTCCTTCATCTGCTCCTCATATTTACAGTGGGAAGAATATTAACTGCTAAGAACTGATGGTGAAAAGTTATGAGAAATCACACTGCTGTGGCCTGATATGATTTTTGATGTAATAAGCCCTTATTTGATTTGCAGCTGTTTCTTATATGCTCTTCGTTTCTACAGTATTATTTTAAGAAGTCAATACAATGAGATTCCATTTTAACAGAAAGAGTTGCTTAGGAAAGTGTCTTCGTTTTCCAGTGCTGATCAAAATATATTTCTGCAGCAGAGATGATCCTATGGCCTATATGACGAATATCAAGGTCCTTATTGATATCCTAAAGCATGTTTCACATTTAATTCTAAACTGTTGCGTTTTTTCCTGTGAGAAAATAAACTCTTCTTGAAGCTTTGTAGTCATCTCATAACAATAAATTGAAATAAAATTGATTTCAGGCAATATAAATGAAAAACAACATTAATTCAGATGCAACAAACCTGAACACTGAAATAAATGAAAAAAGTAAGCAAGGTCTGCTCAGCTGAATAATGTAAAAAGCAGCCTCTTCTTTCAGAACCTTTTGATCTGAATTAAACCTACAATTGCACCTTCCTTCTGTAGCCTTTACAGAACTACCAGGTTTCTGCAGGATCATATAATCTTAAATCTATTAATTTAGATGCTGGGACATTTCCAACAGAGAAGCAGTCTGTGAAATGCTGACAGCAGCAGTCTATAGCAAGTGGGCTGTCTTCTCAAAGATTTTCTAGAAACTTCTATAAAGATTTAGTCTTTGGTATTTCCCTTTGAATTAGGTTTAAAAATATTACACTGATAAACACAGGGGTTTTTACATTTAATCTTGTTGTCAATACCACATGTGAAGCTTAGTTCACTTTCATCCTCCTTTGCTGCACTTGAGATTTAATCTGTCCTCACATCAGTTACACAGTGATATAAAACCATAAGCTAATGTAAATTTACTGTAGAGTTAAAGGTGTATAGTGGAGATCTGCACAGCAGCTTCTAAATCTGTGTTCCTGCTCCCCTGGTCCTCTCTGGGACATAGGAAAAAAATCATAAAAAGTGAAGCAGGGACCAAAATATAAGCCCCAACTTTGAACCATTAGAAAGAAAAAAATCACAAGTTTGTTCAAGTCCACAGTTAGATAATTTTGAAGTGATCCTGTAGGAGACTCCTGTTGAAAGTTCAGGATACAGGAAGATATGAAGCAGCTGTTTCCAATCAGAAGTGACAGCAGGTACAGTTAGTTGATATAATAAAGACCTGTCTGCACATTAGATGAGAATTTCTTAAGTGACAGAACTGGGTTGCAGCATTTGGTAAACAATTTTAGCAAGACTATAAAGCAGTCGTGAATGAGTTGATTATTTTCATCCCTGCTTGATGCCAGAGAAAGGTTGTGAGGACTTAACAAACGATGTAAGAAATTAACATTCTTCCAATAAAAACATTGTGTCCAGCAGGGCAGCCTGCTGTTGCAATCATATTTTTAAATGCTGAAAAAGCAGGACCATGAAAAAACTGAGCATATTTTTGGTACCTCAGGTTGGTGGTCAAGGTGTATACAAGGACAAGCATAGTAAGAGGTAAATTTTACAAAAAATGACAGTATGTTTTTGAATAGTCATCAGCTGATCACCAGCCCTTAAGATATGCTCTCTGCATAGAATTCAATTCAATATTTGACCAGCCCCTGCTGATGCTTTTTCTGCTCTTTCCACTATATTCTGCAAACACATCCTTGCAGTATGCCAGGCTGAAGCCACAGAGCCAGGAACAGGAGCAACTGCTACACTATGCCAACTCTACCACTCTGTTTATGAACATTGTTTTTCAAGCAAAGCCACTGCTTCCATTTCCATACTTCTAAATAAGTGTGATTTCCCTACCTAGAGTTTTACAGTTGGCAAACTATGTTTTTGAACTATAAATTCCTACACTGGAAGTAGAAGCTTAAGAGAGTTAATCAAATGAGACAGAGGATGCCAAAACCATACTAAAGCTGGAGGAGAAAGTAGCATATAAAACATCTTGAAGGGATCCATGACAACAGGCATCACTGAGATGAGTTACCTGAAGTTCCCAAATCTATTCTACCACTGGGTTTTGCAGTGACTTTATGTTCAGTAATATTCCAGCCAAGTGGCATATAAATCCTGTCAGTTTCAGACTGAGGCTTGTAACAAACAATAAAATCTGTTTCCTGAATATCCTACTGAAAACAGGACAGACAAACAGCTGAAACAAGAACAGTTCAGTATATTTTACTGATAAAATTTTCAGATATATGCTTTGTCAAAGAATTGGGACATAGGACCACATGGAAAATCAGTTTTGTACTCGTAATCCACTGTTTTCTGTGTTCATGGTTGTTTTTTTCCCCTGGTTTTTGTGTTCAGAGCAACACTCATTTTAGAATAAATCTGTTTTTCCAGTCACACATTTGCTTCTTCATAAGAAAGTTTTACCATAAGAGTTCAAGATGAGGAAATTCTTTATTTTCTTCCATTTTTTTTTTAAGTTCAATAAGCAGTGATGAATTTTGTAAAATCCCATTACAAGGCTGACTGCCGTGGCACAGAAAACTAATTAATTTTCTCTGATGAATTTGTCGTGAGACAAATTACTGGGACCACTGATTCACTCTGTCATCTTTGCACATGCATCTTTGGAGCAGAGGCACAGCGTAACAGAAGTTACTAGCAATTTTTTTGCAACAGTGGTTTTTCTCTGATTTTGTCAGTGAACTAAATACTTAACAATGTTCTAGCGTACCTGTCACTTAGTTGGTAATACTGCTAGACCAGCATTCAAATACATAGGAGAATAAAGTCCACATGAGCAGACACAGGTGTTCTTCTGAAAGACCCCTCACCTCCTCCTCAGCTGAGTAAAATATGAATTTAGATGCACCAAATAAAGAGACTTAACATTGACTAATAAGAGAAGAGGGGGCTATAATTTTAGGTAGGTTTATGCACACAGTTTTTAAAAAAACATAAATATATCAGTTTGAATGTTATTTTTATCCTAATTTCCAAAGGAAATGAGACTCCTTGATTCTGTATTAGGTGGTGGTTGCCACTCTCTGACCATCCCCATCCTTCACTTCCAACCGGGCTTACAACTTCTGAAGTTGCTGGCTTTTAGTCTGCAGTTAACAGTGGGGGAAGAAATCTCCATTACATTAAACTATTGCCATTCCCAACAAAAATAGCAGCTGGAAGGAGCAGAAAGGCTTATGTTACTACTTCCACTATGAGAAATACTGCAGTACAAACCTGGAGTCACCTGTTGTGCCTGACCTCTCAGCTGCCCTGTAAGCACTCACATAATGGCAGAATAATTAGCCTCCACAGCAGCCACAGTATGTTTTCTCCCAGCTGATTAAGTAGAGGAGAAAGGAGAAGAGCTTAAAACATAAAAAGAAGTTGAAGCTATACATGGAGAACTGGAGGAGATGAAGATATTTAAATGAAGGAGAATTTGAGATTAGCAGGAACAAAGCAGTGAGGGAAGAGCCCACACACAAGTTCTTCACTTCAGGCAACCTGACCTGATGGGTTCTGATGCTCAAACCACAGTGTGATTTCACAGCCTGGCACCAGAGGGTTCAACAGCTAATGTGCACATCCTGAATTCTGGTACTGGAGTAACAGAAAAAGGTTTGCTTTTTACCTGGGCTGGGAAAAAGCAACACTGATATAAATATGTTTTCTTTGGAATTGATCCGGAAAGAAAAGGTCTGTGCTACTTTGCTGAAAAGGCTACATTTAAGACAATAAAGCTGTGTTTATAGGTAAGTCCTTTAGGTACCTAAATCAGCATTAGATGTCACTGAGTATGTTTAGGCTGGCTTTAGAGACCATCTCCACATGACTAAAGAATTCTATCTAAATTAGAGTGCTAAGGTTAATAAGCACAGGTTAATGCTAAATATAAGCAAACACAAAAGCGTAGCAGATGGTTTACTATGTCATCCTTTTGCATCCATCCCAGATCAGGGTACTGGAAAAAAAAATGATAATGCATGGTATCATCATTAAATATAATGAATATATCTACAGCATTTTCCTTCATTTTTAGATTTCAAAGCTATTATTAAGTTTCATTACTAGCAGCAGAAATTAGAACGGAGTCATCCCAATTCTGCAGAAAATGAAACAGAATTACATTCAGCTGGGCTCTGAAATACCAGCAAAGACCTATAAAGCATGTTGTGCTCCTGAGAAGCCCACAGACCATGTGTCAGCATTTACTTGGCAAGTTACATGACTGAGGTTACTGCAGCACACCAACTGATTGTACATTAGAAAATTACAATAACAAAGACTGAATAATCTTGCAGTTATGGCACTGGAATTGGAATATTTTTGTCCAGCTCTTGGCTCTGCTACAACACTAAGAAAGTTATTTAATTTTTTTTCTCCTCAGTCACTTATCCATAAAACAACGGAATTTTCTTTTTTCTGTCTATTCATGGCCCAGTGAGTTTGGGAAAGAGTCTTTCTCCTTGTATTTCCACAACACCTAGCACAGAGGGCCTTAGAATCAGGTGCAGTTTTGCATGTCTACCTAAATGCAAACAATCATTGTTTATAGTGCATTTTTATCTATATTGTGTTTTAGAATGGATTTGGGACATTTTGCAACCTTTTCCACACTGCAGGGCTACACCAAAGCACTAACGTGGGAAAAACATGTCAGCAAAGCATGGAGAACAGGCTTTAAAAATGCCTCCTACCTGCACAGGTGTCTCCAGAGTGTAGATGTGCTCCCCACGCACGTTGTAGAACTTGACAAGTGCGCTTTTCAGCAGGGAACCATTGCTGAGGTCAACCAGCTGGTTTTGCTTTTCCATGCCTGCTACTGCAAGGAGGTCTCCTTGTGTGCACCACTGTACCACCACATCTGAAATCAGAAAGAAAGTTTGCAATAATCACTGATTAGAAACAATAGGAACAGCATTTCCCGATGCTGCAAAGTGACTTCAACAGATAAAACATGCTCTCACAAGTTACTTAAGTACTTAGAAACCTAAATCCCTTCATTGAAATAGTAGAAAATATGCCACAGATGCACTTCTGAGAATGACTCTTTTTATTTTGTAAATTGAAAACAGTGTGTAAAAACATTATTTTCTCTCTATGGTGAGTCTAGAACATAATCAGTAGTTGCTCCTAAACACCTAAGGACAAGAATTTACTAGAAATATTGAAACTGATGTGGAAGATCCTACATACAGCTCTGGGGTAAATAAATGAAATCAAGTTAATGTGCAGATAAATAATCTCACTAAGAGAGCAGCATAGAATATTTGTCTGGAAAGGCCTGTCATGCAAAAAAGCAGAATATCTGACAATCCCTTATGTTCTTACTGGCTGTCAATATAACTTTTACCATAACTTAAACTAGAGTCACAATAGTATAACATGAAACTAAAAGGAGTTGGAGTTTTGTCCATAAACACATATGGCCTCCATATCATGTTTTCTTTTGCCACCATCATACAAAGATGATGAGGGCTCTGGAGCATCTCTCTTATGAGGAGAGATGTGGGAGCTGGGCCTCTCTGGTCTAGAGCAGACTCTGAGAAGATCTCATCTATGTATACAAATATTGCAAATATGAGTGCCAAGAGGATGGTGCCAGACTCTTTTCAGTGGTGTCCAGTGACAGGACAAACAGCAATGGCCATAAACTAAAACACACCAAGTTCCACCTCAGCCTGAGGAAGAACCCCATTACACTGAGGGTGGCAGAGCACTGAAACAGCTGCCCAGGGAGGATGGGGAGTCTCCCTCTCTGGAGACACTCAAAACGCACCAAGACAAGTCCCTGTGTCACCTGCTCTAAGTGAACCTGCCTTGGCAGGGGGTTGGACTGGATGATCCCCAGAGGTCCCTTCCCACCCTAATGATTCCGTGATCCTGACTTGTGAAAGTCTACTCACCTGGTTAGCAGGCGTTTGCTGGAATCACACAGGGACTGCTCAGTCTCTCATATACACAGATAAGAATATACATATAAATTCCTTCTCTTACAGGCCCCTCATGATGAGAGACACCCACAACTTAATTTGGGGATGCTTATTTCAAACCCCCATATCCTCTAGCTCTTGGTCACACTTCAAGAGTAACTCTAAAACAGTATTTTGCATTTCTGCTCACGTTCCAGAGGCAGATTTGCATGTTCAAGGAATACTGAGCTAGTCTTTAAACCTTTTTACTCTTAAACCAGAGGTGAAAGGCAGCTATTTTGTGCTGAGACAAAGTGAAGGTAAAGACAAAACTTCTGTGCTCTGGGATGCTCAATCTGCCAAGAGCCTTTTGAAGACACTTGTGGGCGAGAAGCTGTCTTCAAATGAAAAAGCAGGAGAGAAATGAGAGTTGGCAGGAAGGATCTCCAAACTGTTTCAAGTTGTCAACTTGTCATTTTCAGCGACTTTTATGTGCAATTTTAAATGGTTTTGTATTATTTCAACTTTCTGATATTTCTCATGGGAATTATGTTTCTGTACATATCAGAGGGAAGCCGCATGTTCTTCAAGGTAATTTCTCCACAGTTAGGCATTGTATGCCTCTTGTTTTCTCTTAGTTTTCAGCCCTCTAAGTAACCTGCAAAGGGATTTAATTCATCTTTCTCAGAGAGGAAAAAGATAGGCAGGATAGAAATAAACAAGGCAAGCTGATCAGCTCCACTTTTGGTAACTGGATAACTACAGAACTACCATAATGAAAAAAACTGTCTCCTTTGGATACATGTCTTCAGGTAAAACTTTCAGCTGATCCCTATGGATCCACAGGGATCAGGTGAAAGAGAAGTGATTATTTTGTCCAGCAGGTCTCTCTCTCTCCTGCAAAGGCAGCAAAGGGGTGGATGTGGCTGCAGCATCCTCTCAGGACAGTGTGGCCCTACTGATATACTTGCTGCCAACAGGATGTCCAATGACTACAGAACCTTTACACAAAAGACCTGATAAACAGATTCTCAGCACCAGCACAGAGATTAAGAATCAGATGGAGGTTTCATCTAGGGTAATGGTGTGCAAGTGAATCAGTGGATCAGTTACCTCTCAAAACTACTTTCCAGCCACCACAGGCATGTGTACCTTTCAAGCAAACCTTGAGCAGAGAGCACTGGAAATGTGCAGCAGCTCTGCAGGCAGCAGTTGGGGCTACCTAGCAGAATTAGTTTAGGACCTCCACTAGGACTGACAAAACTACGAGGATTGTTCAAGACAGATGAAAATAAGAACTTTCATTTTGGTAGTCAAATTGTCAAACCTTTTCCTCTATCAATTTAACAGAAATATTCGCAGTAAAATGATAGCTCTGCAAAACTAGTAGAATGGAAAAAATACACTGTTACAGCTTGAAATAGTTTCACAGTTGCCTGTTTTAAAGAAAAAAAATTGAGTAGCCTACAGCAGCCTATAAAGGAGAGGATATCTGCTGCAGAGACCACAGATAAATACTTTGAGATTTTAAACACAAACACGTGACTGAGAACATGCAGACAATACTGAAGACCATCCAGTCTCAGCAGAAAACCAAGTGGTTGGAGAGGATGGAGACCCTGAACTCGGTGGTTTTGCACATTCTTACCCGTGATAAAATCCAGTAAAACTTGGATTTGGAAAAAAAAATTGATATGAAAATACATGAAATGTGGACATTTATATAAACCAGATGTAAAATCCTTTCCACTGAACAGTACTTAAAACAACAGACAGTGATACCCCAATCACCTTCCTCTGTCTCACACACATTCCCAATCCAGAAAGATGCTGCACATTTTTTGTCTACTGATGAAAACAATGGTGTCCAGTTTATAACTAATAAAAATATTTCTACCCTATCTAGCACATTAGTATTTTGCTACAGGAGGGTGACATACTTAAGGGATCTTTTTTCCCACAAGTGAAAGTCAATGGGAAAAGAGAAACAGGACAGACAACCTTAGCAAGATAGTCCTGCAACTCTAAACAAAGAGTAGGATGGGGCTTGTTTCTCCTACTGTTTCCAGTTGACAGCTAGACTAGATGACAACTCAAGACTCCTCAGTACCTTAATTACTCTAATATTGTAGAAATGCTGAGCAGACCCATTGGTGATCATCACAAGAGTTTCTTTAAGTCTGCTCCAGCTTTCCACACTTTTGGTATCCTTTCAGCTGGTGAAGCTTTCTGGATCAAAGGGCTGTCTCATGATGCAATGTTTTGCTACTCAGGCATTTCTCTTCTTGGCACACATGGAGGAAGGAGTGGAAAAGAAACCTCAAAAGTGATTTTTTTTTTACCTCCTAAGACTACTGTGCATAATGGATCACCCAAAAACTATGGGGCTGATGTTAGGGCACCAAAAACATCCCACTGTTTCAGAACAGCTAAGAGTGCTCCAAAAGCCTAATTCTCTTTTCATCTAATTTAAAACTAATTTACCCATGGAGATGAAAAATCTTCAGTGGAACCTATATTTAAGTATGTACCTATGTGCTGTATTGAATTAAAATGTCTCTGCAGGCAAAGCACAGTAAATTGCACTGAGAGTGCTGGCAAAGTAAAGGACATTGCTAATAGGTAAGAACAGTAAAAATTTCAATGTGAATTATAGATTTTACATGGAATACTGATTGTACAAACATTCATGCACATCACTCAGCAAGATGCATAGTAATTAACCACTGGAATTTTTCCTCTCTCAGAATAACTTGCCTCTTGATAATTAATAATTCTAGCAAGTGTTCAATAATTCTGAGAAGCAAAGCAGCATTACAATTTATACCAGGTTACCAAAAACATGGAAGACCTTGTGAATTAAACGTGCAAAGAAAGTGTTATGTAGCAGAGACATTCACACAAAGAAACAATCATATTAATGCATTCTGCTGGAAAACTGCAAAACAGATCAGCTGCTCAACAAAACTGCCATAAAAACACAATCTCAAAAATGTTTTGAAACATTTTTTCAAACACAAAAACTCCCTCAGCCAAGAGCTGCTCTTCCTCCAGCAGGTGTCACTGCTAGAAACGGCAATAACAGTGCCAAGGGCTCCTGGGTTAAGGAGCGAGAGCCACAGAAACATCATCAAAAATACTAGAAAAACAGGGCATAGGAAGAGGGCCAAATGGCTTCTTTTTGTACCTTTCAACCCTGAGCGGATGATAGTAGGAGACAAGTCATCGTAATTGTTCATTAAACTGATGTCTCCTGACGTGAAGCTGACAGTCAGTAGTGGCTTGGTGTTCTGCACCGGGACTGGATACGCAGCTGGTCCATCTGCAAAACAAGGCTCAGAGTGAGCAAAAGGTAAACAACCAAAAATAATCACATCCAGGCTGAAACACACTGTACTTCAGCCTACCACCATCAGCAGTTGTTCCAAGACTCTGTACCTGCGTATTTCTGCAACATCTGTGAGCACAAGCAAAGCAGGTTTAGCTAGTTAAGCTTCTCTATTTCTGTGAAACCTCACTGTTTCTACTTTGTCAATTTTTACTGCAGCATATCCACAGTGATCTATGCCTATACTATTATGTTACAGAGTGGTGTTTTTCAGTCTTTCTTCATTTTCAACTCCCCGAAGTGACAAAAAATTGAAAACCAGTGCCTTAAAAGGCTTTCTTGGAACCCCAGTTGAAAACCAGCATGATGAACAACATAATCATATTAAAAGCAATTTGTTCTGTACAATTTTTGCTTGGGCAACTGCTGGGGACTCCTCCTGAAGTCACACAGAGACATTTTAAGAACTTCTAAGAGAACAGACTGACCTTTCACAAATTACTGCATTCTAAATGTCTAGGCTGCGGCATGAAAAGGTACCTGCCATTCTGCATAACAGGATCCAATGCACCCGAAGGTAGAGGTGAGCACAAATGAACACTTGGCTTTAAAAACCCTTTCTGCAAAATCTCTGCTCATCTGGGTTTGTTTTTCAGCATTCACTAAAATTCCTTTGTTCAAATACTTCATAACCAATACTGACATCTGTAGCTTTTGCTGTTTAACTCTCTGTTTACAGTTTCTGACAGAAGATGCCCCTGGTCCCTGATGAAGTGCCTCTCAAGGCCCAGCCAACATCCTTCCAGTCAAAAAAAATGGCAGAACCAGTTAAGAGTACTACTGCTTCCTGAACATGTAAAAAAGCTGACAAGAAAGCATTTTGGAAAAAGACATCTAGTAACTAGCACCTCTGTGTGTATATAATTTAATAAGAAAATCCCAACAAACTTCTAGTCCTTCCTACACATCTGTGTGAGTCAAAGGCTTGTCACCTTTGAGAGGTTTATGCTGCATCTGCTCTAAAGAAAACACCTCATATTTGGGTAATCATTAAAATAGGCTTGTAGGCTTGTAACGAGTCCACCCACCCCCTGACTGACTCAGAAAAAGCTAACACATTTGGATCATTTAAGTTCTCATCTGTGTACTCTGCAGTTTCACCATCCTCCAACTGGAACCTCAGTATTTAAAAAAAAACACAACAAAAGCCCAGCAAAAATCCAATTTATAGCTGTTGACTGTCTTGCTTTAGGAGCTTGCTAGTTTGAAGTTTGTTTATTTCCTTCTAAGGTAAGAAATCTTACCCAGTACCAGAAGTGAGGCATGAAAGCTAAAACAAAATTCAGTTTTAAAATATGCTAACATTTTACCAGGTGATCAGATTATCTTCTTTCAATATTTGTTAAATACATAAGCTTATTATTTAGTCCCATATACTGGAAAAGGTAGATTTTTTGGTCTGAATCCAAATTAGAGCTAAAACTGCAAAAGTCCTCAATTCAGAAGTTCAGATCCAAGATGCAAATTCAGAATTATTCCTAGTTGTTATGCATTTAAAATTTTCATTGTACAATCACTGTTGATATTCTACTTAGTTCTTAATTTAGTTCAGGCTTTATACAGTGGAATGCAGGAACAACTTACCTAGAGCTTATAAACTAATCAACCACATCAACAGGAAGCAATATCATTACTTGAATGAGAAGGGTGGGGCTGACTGTACATGGACACCTAAGGCCTCAGAGGTCTTCACTACTGATGATTTCCAAAGACTTTAAAACCAAAATGTTTCACCAAATGAGTTGTATTGAGACTTAAGGAGAGGGAAGGATTTATTCCTGCCTCTCAAACTGGTAATGTGCTGTGAAGCATGTGAATTAATAACTCCAGCCAGCACCAGTCACTCTGCTCCTACCCCATGTAATTGCAGGAAATATCTTCATTTCTGAGCCTTCTATGGTATTTATGGAACTCTTTATGTCAGGACTATCAAGGATGGGACTGTAACGGTGAGCATTACAGAAATCCTATGAAACAGAGATAAAATTAAATATATAGTACTTTACACTGTGTCTAGTACTGGTGTCTTTTCACATGAATCTATATAATAGTGCATTAACTTCTGTGGCTGCACTCTGACTACCTCCATACACATGAACCACTGTAATACCTCTTATCTGCTTATCAGTGAAACCTGACATGTCCCTATCTACTGTTTTTCACTCACCCTCACTGAGGGCTCTGTGTTGTTATCTGCTTTGTGCAAACGGAGGCAGAGCAGCACAGATGAGGTATGACCTGCAGCAAGGCTGGTGGCAGAGCTGGGAACAAACCCACTCTCCCATACCAGCTCTCCGCTCCACCACAGATTGAAACTGTGGCCGCTCTGCTGTTTTGTACAGCCTGACAATGCCCTGGCACTTGAGATATCTTCACAAGCACTTGCAAAGCTGAAACAGAAGGATGTGCACATAACCCTACCCTGTGGTGGGGAATAGTCATCGGAGTCCGTGTCGCTCTCGCTGCTGTCCTCCACCAGGAAGCTGGGGTAGTTCCAGGACATGTTGAGGATGCCATCTGACTCGTGGAGGAGCACGTGGGCCAGCATTCGGCCGTGGCAGTCCATGACGATAACCTGTCCATCAGCAGTGCCAAACAGTACCTGAAAAGAACACAACAGCCCTCAGTCCTGCCAAATGTCAGCCACAGGGTCCTCCTTCAAATGCATCTTGTAATTAACTAGCTACGCTGGAAATTAATTGAAAGCAAAGCAGTCAGGGATGTGAAATGGTGCCAGAATAGGACACTGCAACCAAAGATGAATGTAAAGAATGAAGTTAAAGCAGCAGAGTCTACAGGTAAATTCTTCAAACAAGTAATATTTTATGGTGCATTTCGTTCACTTCAATATGAGATGTTACAATTTATTTGAACTTGATCATTACTGCAATTACAATGAACTGGCAGAAAGGCTACCACAGATTCTGCAGTATTCTTGGATAATACAAAAACTCCTAAACCTGGTGGCAGAAACCGAGGTATGCATCAGTCATAACAATATCAAAAGAAAAGGCACAGCTGACAAAAGTGAGGTCCTAGCAGAGATTTCAAACTGCTTGTGAGAAATAGAAAGCTGAATAGAGAAGGACAGGTTATTCAGTTGATGAGCTAGAGAAGGTGGGAGAATGCCTTCCAAAACAAAAAGAGGCAGAAGCAGTATGATCAGTCAGCTGGAAGTAGGTTGTCATAGGCCAAGGGGAAGGCAATGTGCTGCACATTCAGAAAGTGATGAGAAGAGCTTCCACCCACCATTTCAAATGCAAAATGGATAATCCAAGTTTTTTCTTGCCCTTAAACAATTCCATAGCAAATCACACAGACTGAAGTCAGACTGACTGGAACATGCAGTTTCTTTTTTAATAAACATTTTCTGTCTTGAGGCTTTAAGAAAGTTAAGATCCTGCATATTTGATGAATTTTTGAAAAAAGTTCAGGAAATAAGGACTAATAAATCCTAAAGCAATAAATGCATTAGCCAAGGCTGTTGCTGCTATCACATAATTCTGTATGAGGCAAATACATTTTAAAGCAAGTTTAAAGGCACCCATCAACTTGAAAACTAGCCAGCATTAAAAATGAAGCTAAAAGGAAGGTCAAATCTTGTACTTGCTCTTCAGTGTACCACCTACTTCCAGTACTTGTAAATTTAAGATTATAACAATTATATGTTCAGATCAGAAATTCACCTAGCCTTCTATCTCACCTATAAGAGTGGTCAAGTGTTTGGGAAAGAGTAAAAGAACAGGATGTACTGAGCAGGCACCTCCCCTGCATACTCATGTAGCTTTCAACCAAGAAAATGAAGAAAAAACTCCCTCTTTGACAATAGATAATTTCACTTGGCAACCTTTAGGTCTTAACACTGTAAGAAACACAGAATAATTGTTCCCTGCTTACATTCTCATCACTGGTCACTGTTTTACAGACCTCTATTATCTAATTCCCTAGTCATCTCTTTCCCAAGCTGAAGAATCATCACCTATCTAGGATCTCCCAGCACAGTTGTTGTTCAAGGCCTGCAATCACCCTCTTTGACCTCTGCTGTCAGAGGTCTTCTTTTCTATCTTCCTGCTGAGATGGTGTGTCAGACTTGCAGCATTCAATGTATGTATTGTATGAGACTTACACAATAGAAGTCTCCTAGGAAGCAATTATCATTATTGCACTTTTGAAAGTTTCAGAAACAAAGTGTGGCTTCATAAGCCTTAGTAAAATTTTTTTTAAAAAGCACTGAATTTTTTTCTATGATCAACATAATGAAGGTTGTAAACTAGAATGGCAATTTAACAGAAGAACTTCCATAAAGTCATTAAAATCTTAAGAAAAACAATGGAGTTGTTTCACATTATCAAAAATATTGAGAAAAATCAGTATCTGTCTGCCTTAACTGTAATCATTACATGTTACAAATATTTTTGTGTTAAATAGTTTCTGGGTTAAAACAGCAGCTGGAGTTTGCTACAAGCCTCAGATTACTATTCTTAGATGTAAAAGTAAGAACTCAACCTTTGTTCATCTCACACTACCTTCCCTTAAGAGCCCTTATTCTATTCTTCCTCCACTTGTATCATCCCGCTCACACTGTTCATTATTCCAATTGTTTTTACATGCATAATCAGTGCACAGCCACTCTCACTATTCACTGTCAAAACATAGCCACTCTCTTTTGGACCTCTACAAAACAAACTTCCACAAAGGCAAAATCCCACCAGTTATTGCAAACATCTCACAGCACTCAGTCTACTCTGTAGGTTAGTTTTTTACTAGTCTCCTAAAAGTTCTACAATTGCAAATACCTAGACAGAGGAGGAGAAACTTATTTCTGAAAATAGTAGTAGAAGAGTCTGCCTCCTAAAACCCTGAAGAAATATTTTATAATTAGGTAGGAATAAAATCTTGGGACTCATCACTCACTAGTTCAGTCTCATCTCAATCTAAAGCTAATTCTTTTGAGTAGCATTGCCCCCAAATAATTTAAAATTATGAAGTACTCAGTAATTTCCAATTCAGAATGGCTGCGTGTCAGCATCTTAATTCTTGCACTGGAACTTGAGAGAGCTCTTTAGCAACCTAGAAATATCAGAGGGCACACTTCATCTCTTTAGCCAGGCTGTAGGTTTCAAGGAGCAGCTTTAAGTTTCAGGGTTATTGTAGCAATACAACCTTTAAGATGAAAGCATTTATCAGGCTGATAGTCCTGCTGGCTGAACTCCTGCTGAAGCTATAAAAATGTCTAATGGTGTTATCATCCATAACATTATTCAGGTTATAAATGCCACACTCAAGCTACTTATATCAGATGAATAAAACTCTCTTGACCTTCAGACAAAAGGTTGAGCCACAGGACATCCCTAAAGGATCTAACAGAGAAATTAAAAAGTTACATTTTAGACATCCAAATTAATTTTTTTTGGTACTTCTTTGTGTCTGCAGATCTAGGAGGTCAGACAGAACGTTGGAAAAAGGTAACAAACAAGTTGTAGTAGTTTGTTAACTCTTGAATACAAAAGCTAAGTGATGATAAGAGTAATTTAAAAAAACCCCAAAGACTTATTTTGAAGTGGTTCTTTGGCCCCTTGTTCGGTTTTTCTCTTGACTCATCTCCTCTCCTTTCACACTGCTCCTTATTTCAACTGATCTTACATGTGTTACCACTTGCAGAATTGCATTTGCAGAATATGGAAAATCTGATAACCAAAACCCTAAAATCACCCAACACATTCAGAGTTTGAGTACCACAACATAAATACAGTAAGTCTTTACAAACCATCAAACGTGACAAATCCTGCACTACAATGAAGCTGTAGCTGATAAAAGGTCACACAAATGCAGGAGTCCTGTAGAGCCCAGATGCTGTGTGCTTTGAAGAGAAAACTGTGACAAGCAGCACTGGGATAGCACACACAGCTTCCCAAGTTTTACAAGAGTTGAAAGCTGGGATCAGTTCTGAAACACAAATGTCTTGGCTCTCCATGAAACCCAGGTTTGGGGTGATTCCTATCTATTGTAACAAATCTGAATACTTGAAAAACACCCTTCTCTGAAATCTGCTGGCCGCTTTAGCCTATGTGCTAACTTGAGATGAGTTTCATAACCTGGTTTTGGTAAATGAATAGGTTTTTCGACTAAAGATTTTTAGTTGAAAGAACGTATGATTTTCTAACAGCGGTGCTCTTTTTGTACAAAACACATTTTGTTGCTATTTAATTTGGTTTAATGTAAGTAAATTGAACTCATCAACAGTAAGAATGCTCAAGCTTTATGATAACTGGAATATACCAGCCTAGTAGGAAAGGAGGAAATCCTACCATCTCACAACATCTGATTATATGCAGGAGCTGAGAAAATGACATTGTTCTAATTTATAGACCTAAGCCAATGAAGCTGTGCTGACTTACATCTCCAGAGAACCTAGCCACGGCCCATTCTTGCATCTTTGCCTGTCCTCATTGTCCAAGAAGATTTCCAGAACTACACTCACTTTGAGTTAAAATAACTAAGTATAATCCAATCCCAGTAATAAAATATTCAATTACTCTATTTACATATGAGGAGTAAAAGACAGAATTATTTCCAATCTCAGGTTTTGGTTGTACAAACTGAACAGTCAATACTGTTACAGAAAGATATCGATAAAACAAGATTCCTCCCTTCATGACATTTAGTACTAACACTGAAGGTTTCTAATGTTGCTGGTTAAACAAAACTCCCAGGAAATCTAATCAATACATTTGCAGACCAGGGGCTGTCATTCTGTATCAAGGAAACGACCAAACCCTTGACTGAAGCTGAAGTTGAAGCATTAGAAGCTGGATTTGCTATAGCTACTGGAAGAAATATAAAGCCATTGGTGGCTACTTTAGCACAGTACTTTTCAAGTGAGACATTCTGGTATCATGATGCTAGAACGCTGGAAAAGGAACATGTGCCTGTATTACTCCTGCTGGCTCAGGATTTTTAACAGATCTTCTCTGACTTTTTATAAAGAACATATATCTGACAGCTCATGAAAGCAAAACAATTCACAGACGCCACTAATTAAAACGGCAGTGAAAATTAATCTAGCAAACTTCATCCTAGTACAATTTGGTTGTTTAAAACCCCAAATTTTCCCATAAAGACAGACCTTGTCTTGTAGGACTATGCAAGGTGCATGAAGAGATTGCATCTAAATTCCTGGACACACTGAAATGTTGTGAAAATTAACGTAATCTGTCAAGAAATCTTAAGCACTGTAATCTACCCTAAGAAGTGGCTAAGCTGTCAGTAACTCCACTGAGCAATTTCTCAAGTTATGGATCTTCCTTCTCCCACAGGACAGGTAGCAGCTGGAAGGACAAGGTGACCACACAAGGTTTTTCCAGAAAGCAACTGATCACATTAGAAAAGCAAAGAGTTGGATGTGACCTAGAAGATGTTTACTGGGCCAGTCTAGCAAACTGAGCTCTACTGGACATGAAATGATCAAGCACTCTACAGCCCTAAGCACTACAAGTGTATAAAAAAATAGAAGTATATGCAACCTGTGAGCGTTGCTATCCCATAACAGTAAATATATTAAACAGCAGTATTTTAAAGTAAAAAACTAATTTAAAACAGAGTGTGACATAAAGGTAAACCAATTCTCAGAACCTTTAAGATAAAATTGACTCCTCAGTCTTCCCCTTTGTAGATCAACTCATGGCCCTGCTAATCCATCCAAACACAGTAGGTACAATATGTATTATTATAATTTGCTAGGGTTCCTATACACTCTAGTTCCTCCATGCAAAGGATATACCACCACTATGCCAAAGCAGGTATTTCTGTTAGGAAATCCCAGGGGGGGACTATTTGCATTGTAATGTGTTGACTTTTTCAGAACTAAATATACTATTCTGACTGGCTTTTTTCTAGACATCACTTTTACTGACACGTGCAAAGATTTCTGTGAGACTAGTGAATCATGATCTCCTTCTGAAAGAAACATCCTATCCAGGTTTTTCAGACAAGTTCACAGGTGTTTTGCTATTCCTTGCTCAATTTTTGCCTTAACCAGTTGTGAGATGCAGATATAAACCTTATTTGCATGTTTCGTGAATGTTCCTAAACCCTTTTCTAAATGTAATGCAGGAAAATAGAGTTGCCTTTCAAGGCTAAGGACACAGATATGATTATTTCTGCTAGAAGCTAAGTTGTGCATATTCAGGATCTTTCATAATATTTGGATATACCAGTCAGACAGAGGGATTTGCTGCATTGCAAACTAACTTGTTCTAGGACCCTCTTTCAATTTTCTTAGACTCAGTTAGGAGTCTTGTAGCCCAGGGCAGAAATCTTATCACCATCTTGTGACCAAGTAAACCACGAACAAGCTCACAAAAACTTAACTTTTTCTTTTCAACATTTTTCAGGGGTTGTACTTCCAAAGTTTGAAGGATTCCTCTTCCTATGCACGTGGCAAACCTTGGCCTTTCAGCATTTTATTTTACTCTTTGCCTTCGTGTATGTCTGTGTGTCTGTTTGGCACACGCAGCTGCTGAAATCTTGGTGCCATCGTACCAGGCTGTACCAATGCTGCCACTAACAACTCATCCTGCACAGCTCTGCAGCTGCGGCTGCCTTGTCGTTCTATGTTTTGCTTCACTGACCTTCACTTTTTCAAAATTTAGACCTGTCTTTATGCTTTCTTCTTCAGCCTCCTCCCCCATCTTCCCCCACAGGCACCTCAGAAAGTACACTTTGCAAAAATGCTAATAAGATCAACTGCTTGCACTGTCAGAAGATGCTGAGCTGAATTAGTTCTGTTTGCTCTGATTTAGTCATCTGGACGACATTAGTATTTGTGATAGGAACAGCCTTCACAGTTGTCACCATACTGCCATCATACTAATAGAGATAAATCTATTCTGCTGATTCAAAATTAACTGAACTATAAAGTGATAAATATACAAAATGATGGATCAACCTTTTATTTATGCAGGTAGACTTAGTAACAAAGGAAGTAAGGGGAAAATTATTGTCTTTAATTATTTTCATTCATTAGCCCAACAAAAGAATGTCAGTCTTTCCAAGGCCTAAATACAATTTTTTTGCAGTCCATTTAGATGCAGTATTTTGCATTCCTTGGGCTTTTCTTGTTTACTGTTTCTCCTTCACATAGCAGGAGACAGTGCAGCGAACTCCTCTCAGTACACACTAAAAAGTGAAAGTTTGTTTTTTCCTCAGTGTCATATTTCTGGCTTTCCTTCTTTTCACCTCTATATGCAGAGAGAAATAAAGAAAAGCAGAGTGAAGGAGACAGCTAGTCTCCTGCTGAATACTTTTTATTTCCATTAAAAATTCAGCCACTGTAAAATGATTTCTTGAACTGACACAAAAAGAGACATCACTAAAATTCACATACAAGCTCAGGGGGAAAGCATTAGGTTTTCCTTGACTGCCTTTATGTCCAAATATCTTACAAGAGTTTCTGTTTCTTTTGGACGTGAAGAGTTACCAGCCCCACACATGGATGGTACAGCCCAGGATCGTTCAGCTAACTGTATATATAAACATACACATGGGGTGAAATTCTCATTCGAGGCCATTAATCCTTTCAAAAGCAGCACTGGCTTAGTTACCTACTTTCAGGCTTGTTCATTCTCTCTTTCACGAAGTCCTCAAATGAGAAGGCGAAGTAAATCCATCAGAGATCTTGGTGACAAATCCATTTAATAAATACTGAAATACTAAAAACTGGGGATTCAACCTGTACTGGCTTTATTTCTCTCTAAAATAATATAATGTAGCTGAATGGCTGTAAATGAGGTACAGCTTTGCATGCCACTTCAGGAGTCAAAAATATAAGTAGTCTTAAAACCACGATCTCAAGCTATTAACTACTCTGGACATACGGGTACAGAAGCAATTGTCCAGGCAAAGATAACGTTATTTGAAAGCATTCTGGAAAATCACAGAAAGACTGATTATTATAGGCTCTTGTAATTATACCTGGACTAATTCTGTCTTCTGTATTCCAGGCACACACATTTTTATATTCTTTGTTGATTCTCAAGACATTTTTCAAGAAAGCATCATACAGCAGTTAGATTTTTAAGTGAAGAGTTGCCATTCTATACAGCGCTTAGTGTATCAACAATATGCATCGTTTTACTTAAAAAGTGAAAAAAAAATCCCATTTGTAGCAACATGCAAAATAAAAAGCCAACAGCTGAGCACCTTCTACAGAACATTTTTTGTGGCAATGAATTTGGACAGGATTCCAAGCCTGGACCACTGAACTCCCACAGCAGAAATACTCTAGAATATTCTTCAAGCAGTCCTGTTTTCTGATTCCTCACAAAACTCTGCCAGAAAAGTACACACATTTCTCTGAAAACACATATTCTTCACAAAAACACAATTATATATAGCAAGTAAAACAACATTTGGTGGTAAAATGCAATTAGTTTTACCAACAACCACTCGATCAGGGAAAGAAGTCAACTGATACACTTGGCAGTCTCCTGCATTATTCCCTAGTCAGGTTTTAGTTATTTCCTGAAAGATATGTTGACTGCTGAAGCTAAAATCTCATTCAGAGCTTTAGAAGTCTCAGAGTTTCTGCTGGGGTTTTGTGGTTTGTTTTCTTTTTCCTAATTGAAAATGGTACTACTTAGAAACAAGGACAGCACTCTCAACCAGTGAAAATGCAATACAAAGCAGTTTAGAAGCAACGTCCTTGCTGTTTTGAATTTCATAATACAGAATATCAAGAAGTCCCTGGGTTAAGCTATATGCTAATGAAAGTTAGTCCCTCAACTTCTGCCCTCTTCTTCTATGTCTTGGGTGCAGGCAGAGAGCAGTAACTCAGCATGGTCAGGAAATACGTGTAATGGGTGAGGTCAAGTGTAACTGAGTCAACATGGAGTCAGGCTGAGTAATAAACTGTTACCGAATGAGGCACTGAAGAAGAATGACTATTCTCTTAAAAAGCAAGGAAAGCAGGGAAGGATTAATCCCTTTTCAGCTTGCCAACAATCCCTCAATGTCTAAACACTGACAAGAAACTGGCTCCCGGACAAAGAACAGAGAGCTCGAGTTGAATCCATGAAGGATGAAACATTGACGGGAAAGGTTTTGGAGAACAAAGTTATACTGCTCCTGCCTTCCATTGGCATGCTATCTCTTTTTGTCAAATCAATGGAAGACTATCTGATATCACTTTCCAAAAATATCACTATTCCTCTGCCATTTACTATGAAACTTGGCCTTGCTTTCCCAGACAAAACCTAGTGCAGAAATCCACTAATATCCTACTCCAGACTCTATCACTCTAATTCTTGTTTCCTGCACCAAGGTTTCAGACTATTCACAGGCTTGAAGACATCTGACCCAAGTTCAAGACCCCATTTGGCTCCTGGTCCTCTTACTAACTTCCAAAAAATTGATGGATTAAGTACCAGTGATGATAAAGTTCAAATCAACCATGCTGGCAGCTACATTTCTTTTGAACTGAAAAGACCACAAAGCTCTGGATGAACCAAAGGGATCCCAGGGTTGAAGTATTTTAAGCCAAGTGGCTTTGGCAGTGGAATAATGGACTGTTCCTGAAAAATGCTGTAAAACCTTCACAGTTTGGAGAGGTTTTCCTCTGCCAGAATTACACTTCCACTCACATGCCCTCTCCTGACCAGCTCAAAATCCAAACAAACAAATTAAAGCAATTTTCCTGCTCTACATATGACTTCTCCTTAGAGAGCACCTTCCTGCAGAAGGTTCCATTTTTCCCCTACGCTGCATAAAACACAGCATAAGTGCATGCTGCTCCCTTGCAGAGGTGTGCTGCAAAACCTAATTCTTACTATTTGCCCCAAGGCTGAAGCTTAGCACAGAGCTTTTCCAAATCACAAGTTCAAGTAAACACTCCCTGTCTCAAAGAACTAAAGACTTCAGGCTATATAAGCAAAATCTTTCTGTACAAGTGCCAGCAAGGTGAGAGCAGAGGCAAACGACTTCTTTCTTCCTGACACCTCCCACACAGAGACTGGTTTTGTTTCTATTTGTGCTCATCTTTACTTTGCTGACTCAAACATTGATGCTTCAAAAATGTAAAACAGCACTGGGTATAAAAATGCTAAGTGGACACATTAACTGAATAGCACAAGTTTTCATCTCCCTCCATTTCTGGCTTGTCATTGACATCAACATCCCTTTTTCCTGAGAGAGGTGGAGATGGGGCAGAATGTGCAGCACTTAACAAACTCCAGATTCCAGTCAACTAAAATAGCAATATTGTGACCTGAGTGTCAGAGGGAAAGAGTTACAAGGTACACTGTTGAGGCTGATCTGTACATCCTAGTACACCATGCTTACAAAGGGATGTAGAAAACCATTCAGGCATTTGTTTTTTGCAGTAACAAACATCAAATACCCTGTCTACAAGGATGAGCAAAACATTAAAACAGTTGTATTACGCCTTTCAGACAGAGTCATTAAGAGAAAAATTTCAGTGCAAGACTCATCTGAAACAGCCCTGACACAAAACACTGCAGGAGCTACTGAGAAAACGAGCCATGATGCCGTCAGCCCATAAACAACCCCCATGCTACAGCTCTCATGACTAGAACAAATGGCACCATCTCATTAGCTCTCTCAGTGCCTTGCCTCTACAGGCTGGATGAAGAGCATCCAGGGAAAGATTAGGCAAGGCACAGATGAAGCGAGTGGGAAGAAGAAAGCACATTGAAGTATCACCTTATTGCTCTGTTCCTTCAATTACCCGCTCAGTAACTGTGCAGTACAGACTAGGCTTTCTGGCAGGAAAAATTTGTCTGGAATAAACCCAGAGAGAGATGCCACAGCTCCTGAAGCTGTAGATGAGCCCTAGAGGCTCCAAGGAGAACATCCTTGTTGTCTACCCTTCCCAAAACGTAAGACAAAGCCTATAAAGTCCTCATCTAAGCACAGAAATCTGCAGTGTAGCTGCTCATAGCTAGTGAAAAAAAGGAAAGTGCAACCAAGAAATGACACAGTGCACCAAGCTATCTAACTCTTCTCCTTCCTTCTTTTTGGAAGCTGTATTCTCAGCAGAATGATGCATAAAAACCTACTTCAGACAAAAAAGCAAAGGAAAAACAATGCAAATATAACTATATACTGCTATCAGAAAACAAAAGGGGAGGAAAAAAAGGAGAAATCTATTATTTAGGAAATAGCAGCATAATGCAGCTTGAAAACAATGTAATAAAAAGAGATGGGAGAAAGAAAGGCAAAATAGCACTTAAAATTCACATTACTTTTCCCAAAAAAATCTGTCACTATTATGTACCATCATAAAAATCAAGTCCCCAAGCAAAGTGCAAAAACGAAGTGTGACTGGCTTCCAGCATAAATATATTACACAAGAATACAAAGTCTCTGCAAAAATATTTAAACATTTTAAGTATACATAAACCCCCCCACATATTTTGTTTATAAAAGGCTGAAATAGGATAGCAAATATTTACAGAGCCCTTAGCACAAGTAAGCAGAAATCATTAATTTTAATAGCAAGTTTGCCACGAAGGTATGAAATGCTTCTAAAAACAGTCAAAAATATTAAAGACAGTTAAGCTGTGACGGGTTTTATCTGTCTGTTTTATATAACAAACGGATTTATCTTGAAAGACAACTGAAGTCTCCTTCCCCTGTCCTCTTTTTGCATTTTAATGCTGCTGCTCAATTATGCAGCATGCAATGTTAAAATGCTTATATGCGATTTACCCATTGTCTGCAGTCCTTGTGGCTAGAATAAACTGCCTAGTTAATTAATGACACGTCTCCAATGCTATAAAAAGCTTCCAGCCATTTTTCCCAGTAATCTGAGTAATTCATCCATCAATGAAAATAAGGCTTTCAGATCTTCCTCAACGACTGTATCTTACAGTGCAATTTTGAGCAGCCCTAGTCATTGTAACCATATATGTGAGGTCATTTGATAGTCTCTACATCCAGAATTGCCAGTAGAAAAAAAATGCATTTTTGTATGTTAGAACACAAAAATATAGTTATTCCCTGGCATCTTTAAAGCTCCTTTATGTGAACCTGTAAAATCCTTAATAGGAACAAAAGTTATTCTGATAAAGAAAAAAATAATTGCTTACCCTTTCCAATTTTACAGGCTGTAACCTTTTTCATGTTGTCCTTCCTTCTCTTCATTCATAATAATTAAGGTAAATAGCTACCTTCCCCATACTGCCCTAGTTGCCCCTTTGTAGCTCCCTTTCATCATTCTGTCAACTCATTAGAAGGCCATCATCAAGATTTTTTCCACACACCCAGATGCCTGAGAATAATTAAACTTGATCAGTGTGACTACCATAGCAGCAAGAACTGCCTGAATCAGACGTGTGCTACAGCACCTGAATAAAACCAAAACAGGAGGGTGAGTGGAAGCACAAACATCTTCAGAGCCACAGGCAAATACAGATGGAGGTGAGAAGATGACAGCAGGGCCCAAACAGATGCAACATTTTCAAACACTTATAAATTCCTTGGTTTTAAGCTGTGTTCTGTAACCTAGGTAAGGCTACTATCCCTACTTTCAGCTTAGGAGCTGTTCAGAACATCATTTCTTTGGAAAGGTAATAGCAACTGCAAATCATTGCTCACAGATCAGAATGGGGGGATGCAAAAGCAGACTGTACTAAAGAGCATTTATTAGGTAGAATTCCTGCCAAGAACTAAAGCCACACCAACACCAAGAACTCTGAGAGAGAAGCTCATGAAGCACTTGATGCTGCTGGTAACCATTTGACAGCACTTCTTGTTCATCAGCTCTAAGCCCCTGTGAGAGCTGTGGCTGCCCCACGGCAGCTGCTGGGCACAGCACGGCGCTGATCCTGTTCAGGGACATGTATGGCACCACGTGCATGGCCAGCACACGGATCCCGCCCAGCCCCGCTGCTGGGCCCAGCAACAACACGCGTCCCTTCTTCACGTGGAGCTCCGCTCCGTGTCCCGGGCTCCACCCTGATGCACTGCAGGCAGGGGAAGGAGCTGAAGCCTGCCCCTGCCTCCTGCTTGTCACGGAGAAAAGATGCTGAAGCGTCTGCGGTTGCCATGGGAATAAGGATGGTGAACGCTGGGAGCAGGAGTGAGTAACAGCTTAGAAACTGCCTCCCTGCACAGCTACCGCAGGATACAAGGGATTTCTAAAATAACAACCTACCGAGCTCCTGCACCCTGCTTTGTGTTTGAGACAATGCAATTCATCTGCTACTGGTCTCCCTGTTTTCTTCCAGTGCTTTATGAGACCCTTCAGTGCACAGGCTATCTGTCCCTAACATGGTGCTGCTCTTCTGTTTCACCGAGAGCATAATTTTGTCTGATTAGACACAGAAGAGGCTGAACCTTGGGGCCTTTATTTACACATTTTTAGTACTTGTGCATGCTGCATTGCAATGGGACCACATACAACAGTTAATGTTGTACCCAGCAGGATGCAAATCAAATTAGCCTACCTGCTTATATACTTATTTTCAAAGCAAACAGAAGGAAGCATGCTGGCAAAGTTCACATATACCTGTAGTCTGTCATGTAATAGCCAAACAGAATCCTGTCCAGTCCCTGAATTTCCACAAATAAAAGCTTACAACAGGAAAGGGGCAGGGGGGGAAAAACAGAAATGGGCACCTGCAGCTGTCAGAAAAGTCTAACAATTTGTACTAGCAGAGATGCAGGGAATATAGGTTACTAGCACCTCTTGGGATATCCAGTAATTAAAATATATTAATTCCTTTTCATTGAGGGTTTCCTCTGTTGGAGAGTGATTTCCTTCTGGTTCCCTTTCCACACACAGAAACAGCAATAGAAACACACCCAGGGAAGTTCAAGGAGTTACACTATATTGCTATAAATGAAAGGATAATCAGACTCTCTACAGTTCTCATCCAGTTCTCTGACACTGTGTCTTTCTCCATCATGAAGAGAGATAATCTCTTTAATGAGTAAAATCTGGGAAAGCATGGCCTAAGGGCAGCAGAAGTTGATAAAAAAATGTCATTGCAAGCTCAGAAAATACACAGGAAAAGAGATGAAGCACGGGAAAGATGTTTTATATGACTTGTGGGCTTAGGAAAAATCCTCAATTACTTATTGATATTGCTTCTATAATTATAAATTTAACCCTTTGGCTAGATGAAAGTCAAGTTTTGCTCACTGAGGAAGTCCTCAATCTGCTTGGTACGTATGCTCCCTCGGAAAACAAGCATGGGACAACACCTCAGAACTGTCTCAAGACAGCGTACAGCATTCTCTGATATTTCAAATTTACTTTTCATTTCAAACACTTTTCATCCCTACATGACCCTAAGTGAGCTTTCCACCAGCTCACCAGAAAAAATACTCCACATACTACTACAGCTTCTTGTAGCCCTGGAAAAAACATTTAAAAACTGTGCATGATTACTCACTACTGAGTAATGCCATCCTTGTGTGCTCTGGGGATAGGGTACAGGAGGGGGAAATGCCTAAATGAGCAGGCCTACAGACACACAGTGAAGTAAGAAAACTAACTTCTAGTCCTCTTCAGTAAGCATGCAGAATCACATTCGAAAGGCCTATGTATTAACCTAGCTGAAGAAGCCCACAGCTCAAAGTCCAGACTCAAGATCTGGGTGTGAACTACAGTAGAAATCTGCCGATAACCTTCATGAGAAGTTAATCTGAGACAGATGATGCTGAGAAAAAGCAATGCAGTCAACCATACGATGCACAGTAAGTTTGTCCCAAAAAGAAAAGGAGAGCTCAAAAAAACTGAGAAACAACTGAGCCACAAGAAGAATGATAGCACTCTCTTCCTAAAATAAAATGCAGAACAGTTTTATCTAGTATTAATAAAATCAGCCAATAACATAATCAGGGCAGAGTATGTACCAAATCAGTTAAAAGACACAGTTATATACTCAATTTCAGCAGGACTGTAGTCCACCCTGGCCACCTCTCTAGCTCTCATCCCATCTCTTTGCATTAGCCACTACCTCAAAGGTGCTTTACTTCAAGCACAGCAAGGACACAAACCCAGAGGCCAAACACACATTGTCAAGATGATGGTGCCAATCTAGCAGCTCTAACCTTCTCTTGTCTCCAAGAGGAAGGTGTTGGTAGGAATCACCTCCTCTTGCAGAACTGCTACAGAGCCATAGTAAGGAGTGACAGAGGTGACAGCCTACGTGTGCTGAACAGATATATAGGAGAAAAGATGGAGGAGACAGGAGAAACCAGGAGGATGCATGCAGAAGGGAGTGAAGGAGATAGTTAAGAGAACTGAAGAGTGAGGTGAACAGACAATATACTGAGTAAATTTCTATCAGGGCAATAGAAAATTGACACTGAATGACACAATCCCCTTCGAAATGTAACTTTTAAAGATAATTGTGTTAAAGGTCATAGGACCATGGAGTGTCGTATTTTCCAGGAATACTTTCACTAGCAACCTTCACAATGCCAGGCAGGTAACAAAAAGAACAGTGGAAAAATATAAATTTAAATATTTACATTTATCTTTCAGTCACTGTACTGACAAGTAAACTATATCAAACAATAGGGAATATGCTGAAGCCTTTCTAGACTAGAATAGTATTCTGTTCTCATTTGCACATTTACCAATCAGGAGAAAAATTAGGTAAGGCAGTAAGCTAGTAAGGATATCCATTTCCATATATACTTATTTATGTGTAATGTATGCAATGTCCTTCCCCCCCACCACATTTGCTATTTTTAGTTTGAACTGAGCATAGTCTCTCACTCAGCACCTCTGTGATTCATGTTTCCTTGTGCTTCCAGAGGCAAGTACATCTAAATATATTTTAGAAGATCGCTTCTTTCCACCAGCTCTGGAGAACAGTATGAAGATCCATCATCACTTAACATGCAAACCCCTGCAAACTAGTTAGGGTGAACTGTGCTGAGCAACATCAAGCTTGTGGCTGCTTTGGGTCTCTATTTCAGCGAGTTTGTCAGCAGCAGTCTGTAAGTCAAGCAAGTAATTTTCACATAGCTGGAATTGGCCATTATGCTCGAAAGCATTTATCTGGACGCCGAACAAGTGTTTGTTTCCTGGAATAACCACTTATGGAGCATCCAGATTAGAAAGTACAAACATACTGGCTAAATTGAATTAAAGGCAGTCAGCCACTCCAAATTAAACACTCAAGTGAAGATATTTCCAAATACAGCAGCAACCACTGAGCATCACACAAATGGGATAGCCTCATGTTTAAAACATAGGACTGAGAGCTATTAGATCTTAGCTTCCCCTCCTACTTCTGCTGCTTGTCTCTTCCTCTTGATCTCAAGTAAATTATTTATTGTCAAGATTTACATTTCCCTAGATTCAAAAAGAGGCAGTTAGACTCCCTGGCTTTAAAAAGCAGTGTTGCAATAATTAATTCATTATTCTTTGTAGAGCACTCTAAAATTATTAGACGCTGCTGCAGGAATGTATATTATTAGTGCTATTATATTCCACTAGCAATTCCCAAAATAACTCTACCTTGGATGAATTTACAGTATTCTAAATTCAGTGGTTCCTTGAGCCTTGAACCAGCATCTTTCCATGGTGATGTAAAACGAAGGAAGGAAAGCAATCCAGTTATGACCATAATGGAGTTTCTCTTTGCACTATTCTACACCCATCATTTCCTCTAGCACTGAATTATACACACATGGACAACCATCCTGACAGCAATCACGTGGAAGGAAAAACCAATCCTGTCAGCTCAGCAGTGAGCAGAAAGGGATCAGTGTAAATTCTGCAAATGAAACCAGTGGCTCATCTCCAGACACACTGTAAATGGTGATGTGTCCACTATCATACAATTCTCTAGAAAAATGGTAAAGAAGATCTTTTTAACTGGCTTTTTCAAAGCTCAGCAACATTTGGACTCAATGGTTGGAAAAATGGCCTGCTTTTAAATTATGTTGTTTGCATAAGTTGAGAGATCTCTCCAGCACTCAGTTACATCCATTTGCTTGTTCTGAATGCAAAACATAACCATATCTGCTGCTGGAACTCCTTTTCCTACAAGTGCAGACTGGACAAATCTATGCAGAAATGACCAGTCCGATGTTTTAAAGTCCAGGCTGCATCTCTGCTCAAATGCATTTTTAAGATAGCTGTAACAACAAATTAAGGGTACAATTACAGATTTCTGTCTCAAACAACTAACTTTGAATAAGACTGTGTGTGAATCAGGGTGAAAAGTGATGATAGGTAACTCGGTACACTATCACATTCACCTAATAAGAACAATAGGATGAATTAAAGTTTCATTATTGGTGGGAGCAGTGGTTTTGATGGAAACTGATCTTACCAAGTGACCATTTTACTTAACAACTTTTTAAGAGCTGTATTCTATAGCATACCAATGCAACACAATTGATACCCCTAAATGCCCCATTTTCATTACCTGTTGGTCATCTGGAGTCCATATGCCACAGGTGATCTGACTCTCCAAGTTTATTTCTGAAGACCAGTGTCTCTGTCCGCTGACCGAACCAACCAGCACAAATCCATCTCTATAGGAGATAAGTGCCTGAGTCCCATCATGGCTCCATGTAAAGTCGCTTACCTTAACATATCAAAGACAAGAAAACAGGTATATGTGCCATGTAGGATTTTTTTATTGTTTTAATAAAAGGCAGCAGTGCACAGAATGAGACAGGACAACTACTAGCCCAGCTGAAGCTCTGATGTCATGCCTACTGGAGAAAAAAGCACTGTGCTTGCAAAGTGCCTTTGTGACAATTCTTGCACAATTCTTCCTCTCAATAAAGAAATGTTACATTTTCTCCTTTTTGAAAGGTATAAAGTACCACTCGTTGTCCTTTTCATTTGGCCTCTCAGGACCTGATCAGTCTTGACTGCAAAGCAAACATGCATACCAACCTGTGCCCCACGATCATTCACAAGCTCCACAGACCATCTGCCTTCGTATTGTATCCAAACAAATATTCCTCCATCTGCATCGCAGGTTGCTAATTTCTGGAATGGTTCGTTCCATCTCACCAGCACAACCTTCAAAGATCACAAACAAAAACAGCATTACCAAAACTGTGTGTTGTGCTAACAGCTATTTAACAAGAACCAGTTAAACAATACCACCCAATAAATAACATCACATTTAAACCCTAAAGATGCACAAAATAACAATTTTCAGCCCAGCATTGGCTCCTCTCAAGAACAGCTGGAATCGTTTTGTCATGGTTGTCAGGAAATGCACAGTATCTCACCGTCAGGCCTTTTTGGAAGGCACTGCACGCTTCCAATAAAATCATAGGGAGCACTGGAACGCAGGACTCCATTACAGAAGCTGCAAACAGGAAGCTCTGCACAGATTATCGAACACTCCTTCAAATGATTCCCCCACTGTAATCTCAGAGACTGTCAGACTCTACATCAAATCATCACCTCTTGCTGACTTCAAATGAAGTGGCATGCTCTGCACACAATTTAAATACTCATATTGAATACTTATATTCAAAACAACCCCTGAGGGTCTCAAATTATTAAAAAACAGAAATTTCATAGGAAAGTTGCTTTGCTACTGAGTGCAGAAGGAATACAAAGCAGCTTTATGCTCTTCTCTCCACATTAGAGCTATCTGGGCTTTTTTGGAAAATCTAATCAAGTCTAAACCTATCAAATTGCTCTCTCATTTTTAATTAATACCAATTTAACAAATACTGTACCTCTCGAGACCTCAGTATAAAACTGAAAAAAGCATGTCATCCTAGTGCCTGGAGCAAAAATTATCAGTAAAATCATTTACCTTCTGTTAAAGACTTTCTCCTCAAGAACTTTTTTTCCAAATTAATTTTATTTCAAAACCATGCAGATATATATAGGACACTTACATTCACACACAAGTAAATTCCCCCCAGCTATTTTACTGAGACACAGAGTATGCAAACAAAGTAAACATATATTAAACACTCAATTAGTAGAGTGTTATTTCAACTACTTAATAAACATCCAGCTCTAATGATGCTTTTTCATAAAACTGAATAGATAATTAATCATCTAAAACAGACAGGCAAGATTTCCCTGAAATGTATTTTCCTGTTTACAGAGATGGACTGATCCTCCTAAAGATTCCAGTCCTAAAATGACCTCTAAGTAGACAGACCCTTTCTGCTTCACAAGGAAATCAGCAGTCATTTTCAGAACTAGGATATAAATATGCATACCTGAAACCTAAACATGACAGCTGAGGGATGATCTTATTTAGTGAGTGCTACACTTATTCAGAGTGTCAAGGGTCAGAACTTAAGAATGTGACTATCAGTGGAGCTCATCCATCTGAAGCATTAACCCTTGAACCATTAAACAACCACAGAAAAATAATTTTTTTGTTCATATGCAAAGATTATGGGAACAAGCAAGTGTGACAAATCATCTCTCTGCTGTTACAGAGCTTAGAAGACTCCCATTTGAGATTTTGGAGAAAAACACTTGCTTCTACTTAACTATAACCATAGCTGCAGTTTAAGTCACCAGTCCTGTTTCCAGGTGGGCAAATTATACTGTGCCCCTAGAAGGATTATATCACACACAGCTTTTTTAAAAAATTCTTATGTTGGAAGAGCAGTAAAATATTCCATCACAGCAACGCAAGCAGATGAACTTTGTTGGAGATTTCACTCTGTCCCTTCCACCTCAACAAGAATAGTACAGATTTGTCAAAATTTTCTTTTCATTTTGGTATAAATCCAATGCACAGAGCCATAATTTCATCCACCCTGAGGCAAAATGCAATGATGACATAACTGTACTTGCCAGCAATGCCTAACAGTATTATGAAAGAAATGAAGAAAAATTCAAGGATAACACTGAAAAATCTTCATCTTTAAAAGCTGGGAGCTGCTAAGGCTAATGATGACTATTAATGAGTGGAAGGTACTTATCACCACTAAAAACCAGATCTTTAAACACTTAGACACTGCTCACATTTCACAGATCATACCAAATTAATTCTGCATCATACCAAAATGAACTGCTAGACAAAATTTAGGAACAAAAAGGGAACTAGTTGTTCAAGTAACATGAATGTTATAGCTAACACCATTAAGAATGCTACTACCTGTCTTAAAATCACCCTGTTCAGTCTGGCAAAGGTTTAAGATAATCACACAATTTTATAGATTGCACATACAAGTTGACTTTGTAATACGACTTACAGGCAAAATTACAACAGTTAGTTCATTGTGTTTTGTTTCTTTTCTATTTTAAATAGGAATCTTGTCAAAACTTGAACATTTTTATTAAATTCCATACAACCTGCCTTTTGTTTAGATTTGATAAAACGTCCAACGGTACATTTGAATGTAAGCAAGATTAACTAGAGCCTCCATCCATCTCAATTAGATACAAATTACTAACCTCCAAAATAAACTTATTGCTTTATAATCAGAAATGAAAGTGAGACAATGATTTTTATATGCCTTCTGACAATAGCCTCATAAGGAAGCAAATTTGCAATTTGAAAATTCAACTCATTTAAACACAGAGCAAACGTTGTTATTTTACGAGGTCATTTTAAAGATGCTGCCATAATTTACATTTAACATCTGACCACAGGTGCTGAGTCCACAAATGCTTTGAGTATTTCCAGTTTCATTTTAGATATTTAACACACAGAAGAAGAGAGAAAGAAAGGAAGGATTGCCCTAAGTATTAAGATGACTTTTGGCTTTTTTGTTGGCTAAAATGTAAAGCATATGAAAACATGTCCCACTGATAGCACACTTAAATAACACATAAGCTTGAATCACCCCTCTGCAAAGAGGAATTTTATTGCTAACCCATAAATGTAGAGATATCATTACTTTCACTAACAGCTTCAACTCACAGAGGACCCGTTTTTACTTCTGCCTTTATGGTTCTCTGCTTTCTACTTAGCATCTTCACACAGGTACTGAAGGACTGAACTGTTTTATCTTGTGTTCAAAAAAGCAAGAATGTTGGTGCACAAAAGTAAATTGTCTGTGGCCATTTGTGTTCCACACAGCCTTTCAATATTGTCTAATTATTATTTATTTGTTGGTTGGTTGTAGCATTTTTTAATTCTATAAAAATAGCAAATCATGCTCATTCTACTCTTGAAAAATAACGTATCACAGGTAAAAAATTTGTTTCAGAAGTGCAGCATTCAGGTCCTTCAATATCTGGTTTAATTGCCAACTTAATTTTCAGGAATTAAATTTAATTCATCCTAAAGGTGATGGAAACTCTACCCAAGAACTGACTGCATAGTTTAATGCTGCTAGCAATGTTATTATCTATTAAGATTTTAGACAAGAAATTTTGAGTAACTGCAATTTTTGAAGTAGCAAATATGTGATTTACATTAAACGTGATCTCTTCCCAACAGAAACCAGGTTTGGTAATCTAAATTTATTACACGCTGTTGACACTTTTACTAATTTTTTCACATTTTCTAACACAGTACAAGACCACTAAAATCCAAAGCTTTCTGGGAGCTTTTGTTATTCCTAATTTTATTACAGTTTTTGAAGGAGATGACTGAAGACATGACACAAATCAGCCTTGCAAGAGCAGAAGTCCTTAATCTAGAATACCACAAAACAGTCATTACCACAATCTTATTTCTGTACACACAGTACATAATTGCTTGAGAAGCAAGGGACAAACATCTACGAAAAAATAAAAGGGGTTAGTAACTAGGGCAACTAGTTCCTAAAGTTCCTTACCAAATTTAGATAGATCTTATTATGGACATACTGTAGTGAGTCACAGTGACTCATTTTTTAAATTTCTGATCCTCCATCCATTTTACTGGGGAGAGGCATATGCTCTAAAGATAGAGGTCATCTCCAGCCTTCATTTTCCTATATGCTATGAAGATGCATTTGCAGATGGACTATCACAGCAACAGAGAGCAGAGAATACTCAATGCCAATGTTTGATTACAGTACAATTTGCTACACCTGAAGAGCCACATTCCTGTATCTGGCATAAGCACTTTTGCAGTTACAAGGGAAGTTGACATCTTTGCAGGGTGCACAGGATGTGATGCATTATAACTCCATGGAGCATATGGAATAGCTGGCCTTTCCCTCCCCAGATAAATCATACTGCATTTCTAATGCTATTGAAAGTGCTGAAATAGTTCCACCTTCCAAGCAGTGACAGCAAAAGACCTAACTGCTCCTAGGACAGCAAAACAAAGGAGATTAAGGTATTGCCTACAGTAGCAGACTATAGGACTCAGTCTCTCCAAAGGCTTCTTTCAATCCTCTGTTTTTAGGAAAGCACTCAGGTTTTCAAAGCAACATACAAAAGCTGAAAGAAAGCATTGACAGAAGGGACTGGACAATCTGCCCAGAATCATTGAGCATCACCTATTTGCTTTATCAAGTAGTCCTGTTATGCAATGCCCTAATAAAAACATTGATCTTTCCTCATGGTTACAAATATGGATAAATACATGCATACAGTCAGTGCAACACACAGGCACACGTTACAGTTTATTAATGGGCACAGAGCTGAAGAAATGTGTAAGTAGATCTATCACAGAAAAAAGATGGGTGTGCAGGGGGGAGCAGAGATGAAACATGGAAGTAGAAGAACCAGAGAAAACAATGACCACCTCTACATGCTACTGTATGTCAGTGCCTCACCCTCCATAGTACAGAGAGATACAGCCACACATACATACACATAAGTGTATATACATTACACACATGTAACGTGGGTATGCACATGAGCACACATCCCTATCAAACCCTTGAGGAACCTGTGCCAGCTTTGTACATTCATTAGTTAACTAACTGAAGTTGGTTAGCTGAAGTGGATTTTTGTAACTAAAATATAATTTGAAAGTTAGAACAGGCACCTAGAATAAGCAGTAGAGTTGTAGCTAATGAGCTATTCCTTCTCACTATACTTTACCTATAACCAATATTTAGTTCTAAATAGCTCTGCATATGTTTAGCTCAATTAAACATTTAACTGTCTTTTAAATATTAGTATTTTTTAAAATAGAGATTATCTAAATTTTCTCTCTCCTCATTTCTCATACTGCACGTTGTTTGCAATTGTTACTTTCACCTTCACTAATGACCTTTAATTCTTGCCATTTCAATCATGTCAGGATAATTCTCTCCATTCAAATGAATTCAATCACACGAAGAGAACCATCTAAGTATTTCTCCTACTAATAACACTAGACAAGAAAGCAGCAGATGTGGTAGACAGCGAGTTGGCCTCACTCATCTTTCCTATCCTCCTTGTCTTCTATGCATTCTCTAATGATACATTCCTTATCTCTCCCACACCTGCAGAGCTCTGACTTTTTGTTTCCAGTGACATTACCCCCAGATGGAAGTGCTTCGTTTGCATATGGAGCTGTCACTTTCCTAGGTATGATACCCATCAAGGAATTATTATTATTAAGAAGGAACTACTACTATTAATAACAAACATCATGCTGCAGCTAAAGAACGGCAAATCTATAATAGCATTTACATTTCTTGACAAAAACTGCCAACTCACAATAGGGGCTGCAGGTTACAGAGTGGGTAAATGAATGGCAAATGAGTTCTGGGAGACAGAAAACACCACCCAAATTCTTTGTGTTTCTCTAGTCTAAATAATAAAAGTGAGCTCTCCTCCTAGAAGGGCTGGAGCAGCCTCCAGATATCTGAGGGATGGATGTCAAGCCATATCCCCATCCCTGCCTTGGGACGAGGGCACAGCAGGGGCTCACAGCCCCCGGGGGTTCAGCTGCTGCCACCGGCACAGCTTTCCACTGCCACTTGCACATCCTTTTTCCCAGGATCCTACATTTTCATTGAAAGAAGTGTATTATTCTGCCAGGTGCTGTCATCTTGCTTGTTCTGTTCTTTGAAAAGGAGTTTCAATTCTTTTATTTTTTTTAATCTGACAATCTGATTTCATGGTATAGCACTGCCAATAAGCTAAGCATGTCACCTGGGTACCTAGCCTTCTGCTAACTGAAATCAGAGCCAAGGCTGGACCAGCAAAAACGTCCTGACCTTAATGGAGGTGAAAGGTCCAGATCCAACTCTATACTTTCTTCGGACCACAGACTTCTCTGTGGCTTTCACATGAAATCCTACTCCAAAGCAACTGTGTCCCTAACTTCAGAGCCTTACCTGAGGTGTTTAAGTACAATGTAGGGATACATTAGAAACTCTGTGCCGTTTTGTTGAATACACTTGCCCAATTTTTCCCCTCTTTCTCCTTGGTGTTTGTTTTCATATGCTCAGGGCACACACCAGGCTGACAAAAACTCAGATCACCTGTGCAGCTGCAGAAAGAGAAATGGCCAGGTAGGACCAGAGCAGTTAAGCAAAAACTCTCTGAGAAAGTGCACGGGAGGTATCCATACTCCCCAGTGCTGACTTAGCCTGTGTGTGTGTGGCTGGTACCCTCTGCAAGTAACAGTGTGGTTGCTCACCCACTGGGAAGAATGTTGATGCTCTCCAGCAAGTTTTGTTTATTTGCTTTGCAGATGAATGACAAACATGCCTATTTTTAAAAGGTATCTTGAGGCTGGCATCCAACCCACCACATATACCTATTTTTGAAAGGTATCATATGGTTGGCATCCAATCCCCAATGGATGGCAGTCTGATCTTTAAAAGCTTGAGGAAATGATTTTGGCAAATAGACAATGGCAAAAAAAAATTGTTTTGATAGCTACTTTGAGGAGGGAATGCCTTTAGTGTGAGTAAGATGTTGTCATAAAAATATACCTAGACTGTCAACATCTCACTGAATACATTTAGGGCCCTTGATCATAAACTGCCAAGACAAGGACTCAGAAAGGCTCTAAAGCTTTACACATCTTCTTACATTCCTTAAGTGATACACTTCATTTTAAGAAATACACCCTCGAAGTCTATTAGTACCAAGGATTTGCCACATAACCATTTTATTTGTTCACAGAACACAAAATGTGTTATGTTACCACCTACTTTACAGGAAAACATCCCCAAGACTCCTCACAGGTACCAAACAAGAAGTATAGTGCTCCTACAAATAAAGTGGCTCACAGTTCTTAAGGAATTACTATTGTCACTGTGGACTCACCACATTTAATTGAGACTTCAAAGAACCACAGCTGAGGGGGATTAAAAAAAAACCAAACAACCCACCAATAGAAATTAGCTGTATCCAAAGTATATCCCATACACATGTCTGAGCAGCAGAAGATTTGACAGGTCAGAACAGAAAGTTCTGTGAGAGAGAACTTGTGAGTGAGAACTTGAATGTTCTGTGAGAGAGAACAGAAAGTTATGTGAGGGAGAAATAACAGGTGATATGAACCTAACGTGGTTGAGATGTTGGTATCTAGCTACTGGCTCTTAGTTGAGTAAGTTTGTTAACTATTCCTTCAAGGGCTATTAAAGAAAAGAGTTGGTTATAATATGAAGGAAAATAATTAAGGCATGAAAAAGTTAAGACTTAATCACCCATATGCACAAGATAGCTGCACACTTATATTATGTTCTTGGAAGGGAATTCAGTGGAGGTCTGCTCATCTCCCATCTTGCACACAACAGTCTTGGTGTGCTTTTCATTCCTTTCCCTTCACAAGGATTCTCAAGTCCCAAAAGCTCTTTCACAGAAAAGTCAGCTGTTTCCACAGAGAAATTATTTTCAAGTTATGCCATGCTCACTGCCATTGAGGGAAATTCTTTATAGCATGCACATTACTACCACTGTCTCTTGTAAATGGTCATCCTGTACTTAGGCTGTAAAATACTTCTGTTTAATTGCCCATACATACTCCCTTATAAACGCAGGGGCAAGTCCAAGTGAAATAAAAATAAATCAAAACTGAATGTTGGTAAGGACAAGCAAAGGATAAAATAGTACTTTCATCACCTTCTTTCATAAAAAGAACAATTTCACTTTGTTCTAGTTTCCACATAGATAAAACACCGTAATAAAGAAAGGAGAGGCAACTATTCCAGCTAAAGATGAAGAACCATTTTGCTATAAGATCAAAATACCAAGAACAATATACTTCCCCCTCTTTCTAGCAAATCACTGATGAGCACCATTAGGAAAGGTTCATTCCTGTTAAAAATAAGACACATGCAATAAGTTGAGCTGGAAGTTCCTTGGGTTTGAGCATCTACGGTGGAGTATTTTCCCACCAAAAAAAGCAGTAGATTTAAAATTCTCTGGTATTTAGTCTACATTAAATTAAGAGTACATGAGCCTAATGCTCATTTCACTAACATCTGACAAAATTACATTACAGATGGCATAAATCAGGAGCATTTCAAACCCCTCCACATTTACATTCACTTTTGTACTGTGCATGAGAAGCTCACTGTAAATGAACCTCATGCTTTTAAAACAAAAATAACACTCACTGACATCCACCAATGCATCATCAGCGCTGTATAAATTCACAGACCTTGCACATCTTTGTTAGAAATTTTGAGGGGGGAAAAAAATCCAACCAAAACACCCCAAATATAAAACAGATTTAAAATACTTTCTATTTTCCTGGCTAAAATTAGAGAAAAATATTGGATGCAGAGATACAGAAACCCTGCAACAGAACCTATGGCTTTTCTTGTCTCTCTTCCTTTTAAAAATATCCAAAATTAAGAAACACCAAGTGATTACATAAAAAAAGCCCAACACCAACCCATAAAAAAGCCCCCAACAAAACTAAAGAAAAAACCCACCAACAACAAAACAGCAAAACTAAACAGAGGAGACAGGATAACAATAAACACTACTGAAAACCATTCCAACTCAAAATTAACTAGCTCTACTCTGCTTTCTAACAGCAGCTACATAGGCATTCTTGTACTATCTTTCCACCTTGTAAATGCCATCTTATTCAGGAATACCCCCAGGGTAATGTATTCCTGGAAAAAGCCAGTGAAGTGACTATGACAGACACACTCTCCCTTATACCCAGTCTTCCCAATTTGGTCCTTAAAAATTCCTGATCAAGTGTTCACATAGTAGTGAAATATAATTTTATAACTACACATGCATATATTAATCACAAAAATATTATTCAAGAAAAAAAACCACTGGAAAAAACTTCCACTACTAGGAAATTTTAAAAGAAAACTCTTAAAAATGTAATATAAATTCTGTTATATAAAACTGTGCTAGTTAACAAGACGAAGGAGGTAACACAAGTTCTTCACTTTCTCGAGTCTATTCTGAGAAGTGCCAGAAAAATAATGGTGTCTCACGACCACACACAGAGGATCTGCCCATATCAAATATATCAAGTCTGTCTATAGCAAACATACCAAGCTGACAGACCATTTTTTGCTCGTCAGATATTCAAACTCATACAGCACAGCAGTTAAGTAACATTATTCCAGGTTTCTGGACATCATCATTAGTACTTGTGGTAGAGAGTTTATAATCAGAACCTGACCAATGATTCTCCTCATGATTATACAGGTTAGACTGTAATTTAGCTTGAACCTGCTTAGCTGAAAGCACTGTAAAGGTCCACCAAACAAGTCTTAAATAAGATCTGATTGCAGCACAAAATTTGTGCAAGTCCTCTCCAAGGAGATGAACTTCACCTTTTAAGAGCTACAGTAAGAATCAGATTTTTATCAGCAATGTAAACAGAAAAGTCCTTGAAAATTCACAAGGAAAGTGTCAGAGACTATTGTCCAAGCATGATTATTTCTCAAAGAGCTACAATACTTCAACCCTAACTATTTTTTTCAAACACAAGGAACTAAAAATAATCCAAACTTCAGTAGAAGCACAGATCAGCTCTTCAAATCTTTTATCATCTCCCAGGTGATAATAGCTGTGCACTAATGTAATTAAGCTGAGTTATAAGGTGGATTGGAGACAGATGGTACAGCTGGGCACTTCACTGCTGAAGTGGGATTACTTTGTTATCTGAAATACCCAACTATTGTTATCCCAATCATCAAGTTCAACTCTATGACCTCTGTGTTAGTTACATGCCATTACAGAATATTTCTGTACACCTGAGGAATACTGGTGACCTTCAATTAGTCAAAGATACTGAGAAAAGAAAGCATTTATATAATTTTTATTAGACAACCTGGACTGTCTTTGTGTGACTCACAGAGACTGCACATCCCTGAACTTTTTGTGAGATGGAGGAAATTCCACCATGTTCTTTTGCAAAGGTAGGAGGATAGCTGCTTTAACTTCCTGCACAAGGACAACACCTGAACCCCATCTGCTGGCTGCCCCAGTGGGGTCACTCATACAATGTTCAGCTAGTGGCATTTAGGACAGCTATTGAAGGGACTGTATGATGCTGAGATGGGCATGGAAAACAAAGTGGAAAATGAAATAGTGTCTACTTCCAAGAAGGACAATGCAAGGGAGGGAGCAGTCAGTAAAACAGGGAATGCAGAAAGAGAACAGCCACTGAAGCACCTGCAGCTCTCAAGACAGAAAGGTACAAAAAGGAGAAATCAAGTTAATAATACAGTAACTGAAAATCCCAATATTTATATGCAAAACATTCAGCTTAGCATATTAGAATAAGACAACAGATACCTATCAATAATTATTTTGTGTATACATATATATACAAACATATATTACCCCCATGGAGGCTCTGATTCAGGCTTGAGACACACTGGTCCACTTAATTTGCAATAACATGATACCAACTTCTGACAATGTGAATACCAGATGAAGAAATGCCATAATCTAATAAATGCCAAATAGCAGATTTTGAAAATGCTATCCTTGCTTTGGCTGGCAAATTCTGCAATTCTGCACAGACTGTTTTCAGAGCAAACCTCTGTAAGAAGTTTTATCTACGTTTGCTATTTCTCCATGAAATAACAACTGTATCATGATGCAGTTGGCCAAGTGACCAATAATTTCACTTGTTTGACTTCCCAGAGAACACAAGGGAGCTATAAATACAGGGCTGAATTAGTTACTTGGACAGAAGGACAGTAACAGTAGAAGTGGACAACCCCAGAAAGCACAAATCACTGCTACTGGTTTTTACTGCTGTGGCATACAGAAGTCTCACCTAAAATTGACCCCCATGTTTCTGGAACTGCACATCTTATGATCAAGTAGTCTTTGGAGTTTTAAGCCTTGAAGACAAAGAAAAAGGCAGGCTAAGGAAGCTCTGCAGAGAGGGTTTGCTCTACAGAACTGTAAAATTACTGTATTAGCCCCAAGAGGGGAAAACTATAGGTTGGGAATGTAATCCCTGGGCACCCCAATGGGAAGTGAGACTATCAGATCACAGGCAGTAAGGGTGATAAGTCACACATCTAATTAATAACAATACTAGACCTTATCTAATGCAAATATTAACAAATATATTGATTACTAGTAGTTCAGCAAGCAGTTTTCTAGGAAGTGAACTAAAGCTGACTTGCATCTCAGACACCAAAGAACAACAATATTCAACCTCTAACAAACCAGCCAGTATATGAACCACAGACTGAAGATGGAAGATGTCTGATCTATATCCAAGAGCACGAGCCAGCTAGCTTATATGCACTGCATCACTGGAAAGTAATTTTTATAGTCTAGTTTATCCTTTGCTTCACCCAAAAAAAGAGAGAGGAAAAGCAATAAGTACAAACATTTCTGTTCTTTTTTCTCCCCTCAGTAAAATCCTGAAGAAAATTTCACCAGGCAAAAAGAGCAGATGTTTTCTATCCCAAGTTACTTGCTTGTCAATGAACATATGGAATATTTAATGTTTATTTAAAATATATTGTTAGGATAATAATCAGTGACATGGGGTCTAGTTGGAGACTTATCACTAGTGGTGTCCCCCAAGGTTCAATACTGGGCCCAGTGTTGTTTAACTTATTCATGAGTGACTTGGACAAAGGCACAGATGCCTCTTTGGAGATTTCACTGGCACACAAAGCTGGGAGGAGTGGCTGATAGCCCAGAGGGCTGTGCAGCCCTTCAGAAGGGCCTCGGCAGGCTGGAGAGAGGGGCAGAGAAGAGCTGCCTGAAGTTCAGCAAACACTAGTGCAGGGTCCTGCCTCTGGGGAAGAATAACCCAGGCACCAGCACAGGCTGGGGATTGACCTGCTGGGAAGCAACTCTGCAGAGAAGGACCTGCAAGTCCTAGTGGACAACAAACTGTCCATGAGCCAGCAGTGTGTCTTGGTGGCCAAGAAGGCCAACGGTGTCCTGGGGTGCATTAGGAAGAGCATTGCCAGCAGGTCTGTGACCATCACAGTCCAATGAAGTTCAAATTCAAAAGCAGAAAAACTGACCCCTTATCAAGCATCCATTGCTCTACTTCAGACTGGGCTGGAGAAAATACCTGCCTCCATTCTATGCATGATCTTGATTTCTTTATGATATTTTACAGATTTTAAAGTAAGTTTTATCCTTCTTAAAATAATCTTAAAGAATGGAAAGCAGTCCAAGTTTTGAGATATTATATCAGAGGCAAATAATAAAATAAAAAATTCATACTGGCAAAGTAGAGTCATGCAAAGGGTCAGCAAGTACTGGAATGACATGAAAAAAACAAGGAAGGCAAGATATTAAAGTTACTGTAAGTAATAGGATGATATCCAGGAAACTGTATTATAGGTTAAGTATCAAGTAAAGCTTTCAGCAATGAAAGAAATAGTTGAACAGTCTTCTAAAAGAAAAGGTGGAATGAAGCCAACCATTGGAAACACCTCATACAAATGTTCACATCGTGTAAGAAGGAATATTGCACGGACATTTTTTATGTGTTAACTGACTACACGTGGTTATTGCAGTTCAGTGGTTCTGCTATTTAAACATTGTTTTCTTATTAACGGCAAGTTAATAAGAAAAATAATTGTGTTTTATTAATGAACATAATAAATTATTTTAATTTTCTAGTGTTTTTACAGACCAGTATCACTTTAAAGCTCATTTCACTATGAAAGTGTTGCATATATATATGGACTAAAGACATATGATTTCAGGACAAGCATGTGATAAAAAGAAAGTCCTATTCTATATAGAATATGGAACAGTCCTATGCAGGAGAGTAAAGAGAAATTATCTGTGTCTTTATATAACTATGATTATATCAAATTTTTGTGTCTGTCTGTAGTCTGAGGGTACAGGTGATGGCTGTCTTGATGGTCTGCCAGCTATTTTCATGTCTGCAAGCAATCCAGTCATTCCAGTAAGTTTTGCTCCATGTGTGCTCTTGTAACCCATTGAAATGTTAGTCTGCTTACATTTCCAGAGCACAACATTTCCTACAAAGCAACAGAGTGAAACAGACCAGGACATTAACTTTCTCAGAAACCTTTAATAATTAGAGCAGTGACATCACTAGCATAATGATCCAGCTCTACTTAGAAACTGTTTGTTCATATCAAGCAGGTAGTGGTCTTGGGAGGGTGGCTAATTGTGTAGGGGGTTTTGAGTGCATCATATCATGAGAGAAGTCAGAGCGTCTCCCTCCCTCCAACAAAAAAGAGAGATGGAGTGTTAGAGCCACAGATCAAAAGCATGGACAAACTAGGACCTTAGATCCAAGAGAGGCTGATTTTCACAAAGAATACTCTGTTGGACTCAAGGATACTACAGGGACCATCAAGTACCACAATGCTTAGATGCAGCAGTGAAGGAGCCCCAGAAAGCTGTCTCATGACCAAGTTCAGCTAGCACAGAGCAGGAGATGAAACTGAGCTGAGAAGGCTCCAGTTAAGCATCCCCAAACAGTGGAGCACAGGGATCCCACAGCCATAGCTCTCACTTACTAGCTTCCTCCATCATCCACTATCTCAGAGCTTTAGCTGGAAGCTGGATATGCAGCTCATGGCAACCACTGCCTCCTCCTGCTTTGCCATCCCAGCCCACCAGCCAGAAGTATTTCAGCAAACTTCCATGTCAGCACCAACCACATGTTGCAGTTACTGCAAGCTTTGCCACCATTTCTATACAGTAATTATTTCAAAATACATTTCTGTGGAAAATGTCTACAAAAATGTGGTGCCCAGGTATCCATGATGCCCACACCCAACCACTGCTTGGTAGGAGGCATGGCAGGGGCATTCTGCCTGGCCTGCAGCCATGCTCCCAGCCCTCCTGACACTGCATGCACCATCAAATCTCAAACGCTGTGTCAGAAGAATGATTTTGCTCTTAACACACCATTTGCTAAAGCTGACACCTTTGTTGAGGAGGAATGAGCACGAGTCAGGGAGCCCTGGGCAGTGTCTCCCTGCAGAGTGAGGGAGTGCAGAAGAGGCAGTTTCTGAGAAACCCAGTGCCCAGCTTCACATGATCTTGCAATATTAGATTTATCAGTACTAAAAATAAAACCATGTGATGAGGACTCATGCACTGGAGAGTTTGTTGTTAATGCCACGAAAACACGATAGATGAGACTCTGTAGCCATAAGCCAGTCATCTAGAGTTAATAATATTATTTGCATTTATGACCCAGTTAGTTAATTCTATTTTAACAGAAATCATGCCAGCCTCCTTAATCTTTCTAAAATTCTGTTATTACAACTGCATAGGCATATGCACGATTTATTAGGCATTGATTTTCCCAAACTCTCAAGTAGGGTGGTTTTTTTCCATATAATTTCACTGATTCCAATCAGCAGGTTTGTGTTATGCTTGCCATTTCAAGGCCAAATATCAGCATTTTCCATTAACATTTTGGAATTGCCTTATCTTCTGGCAATTAAGCAGAAATTAGTTTCTTTTTTTGCATATATAGCTTTTCCTTCTCAGGAGGATTTGATTTCCAAGGTCTTTTCAAATATTTAGCTCATACCTTTGAAATATGTATACAACATCATTAATTATTGTTTGGAATTTTTTGAATTATCCTAAAATATGCCACCTATAAAGAAGCACAACTCAGAGAATAACTACACCAGCTCTGACTTGAATTAAGACTAAAGGTACAATTGGTGGGGAGGTTGCTACCAGGTAAGATCACAGGACTACATGAACCAATGTCTTGCAAGTGTCAGAGTCATACTGATATACACACAAATGTAATTTAATCCAATCAGAATCTAGACAAAAATGATTAACTGCTGAGCACTAAGTACACACACATCACATACTCAAATTGCATATCCATGAAAACGATGCACACTAGAACTGCACCAACAAGATATGCTTTTGCAGGTTTGCTTATTTCCTTTAACAGTTTAACTGAAGCCTTTAGGCAAAGACAACAGTTCCTTATATCATGTCTCCCAGTCACTGTAAGTGAAATGAACTCCAGAACACATGTGCAGAAAACTCTCTTGCTTTAACGGCATTTTTAAGAGATTAAGATCTTTTACTCACACATGTAACACACACAGAGCCCAAAAAAGGCAAGTCTTCCAAATTTACAATCACATCAGTTCCTGACCTCATTGCATGCCTGGAATCCCATACCTGAATGCATCTGTTTAGCCACAGATCTTGGCAACTTCAAGAAATGCTGGGAATGACACTTACCTGGGATACTCTGTTCAGCTACCCTGTTTCAGTGCCTGAAAAGAGACCCCACTGCTCTGAATTCAGGCACCACCCACACAGGGGTGCTCTTGAGCATGTTACTGAGAATCAGAACAAATTTCACACCTTGCATACAACTATTAATGAATTACACCACTAACCTAATGCTTTATGGTAAGGAAGGGCTGCTAGCAACAGAATAGAAATATATCCCTAGTATCTAGAGATAGTGTTGAAAGCTCAAGTCTAATACTCCCTTCAAAACTGGTCAACATGGATTATGGCAGCTGTAAATATTCCTGATATCTGTTAAAATAACCTTCTCAAAACTTTGTTAAATTCTTCAGCACAATGACTTACAGCAGTAGTGACTTCCATACTTTAATCACAGACCTGAATAAGAATTTCCTTTTATCAGTTTTGGAATTTGCAACCTTCTGGTTTCTTTAAATAGCCACTTACTTTAGTGCTTTAAGACAAGCATACAGAAATTTACCCTAATCTACCTTCTCATTACCACTTGCTGGTTTATACAGTTTTAGCACGCCTCTTCTCTGACTCATCTGCTTTCTAAGGTAAACAGTTACAATTTTCTTCAGTTACTCTCCATGACTGAGATTTCCCCAATTCTTTTTCAGCTTCATCTTGTGTTCCCAGAACTCCCACTAACTCCTGAATGCTATTTTGAGGTGAGACAAGGGCGTTCTTGATATGTCGGCTTTTACTTCTGGTAACATTCTCCACGCTGCTCTTTATTACTTTTTCTATTCTTAATGGCCATTTCTAATTATATGTTTCCAAAATTACAGGGATTTTCTTTTATTACTACTGTATTTTTCAAGTCAGCCATATAATGAAAAAGAGCTCAGGTCCAGGTCCTTCCTAAGTGGAGTTCTCCAAGGGGGTGGTGTAGGACTGACAGCCTCATAGCTCTCCATGCTCAGGGATCAGACACCATTTAGGCAATTCCCAATTCTGCATTTCAGCAGGGCTAATGGGGTAGGCAAAATGATACAACAGAGCTGTTTCACGCCTCTAAGGACTGAACAGTCCCTACCAGTTTGAAGTGGGGATCTATCAACACACCACTGCTAAAAGATCTAACTGGCTAATGTGCCTTTTGCTTCTATGTTCAATACAGGTTTTGAGTCATCTTAGTCATACCATGTTTCTCAGCAACTGTCCACAAAGGACAATGAAACTTTCTAAAAGCTTTCATGATTTGAATCAAATTATTTTCCATATGCCAAAACACCTTTCTCCCCTTCTGTTTGGCATAATTTCCTTCTGTGCAATCTTGATGGCTGCAAGCTATGAATTGTGACCTGTCAGTAATTATTATTTCAGCTAATTTACCCACTATCAGCATAAGCTTACTGGGGTGTAATTCTCTAGATGCCTCCTAGAGCATTCTAACACATTTACAGTTCCACATTCTTATGTTACTTCTAATAAGACTGTATATATTTTGTACAACACCTCAGCCACTTCATACTTGAGCTCTCAATAAATTTGGACACAAATCTGCAGTGAGGATTGGTATCAATAAATAATTTAACATTTCTGCAATATTCTGCTTTCTTGAACTTCTTTCTCTGTGCATATCAATCCACCCAGCAGGCCTATCAGTTGTCTCACCAACTTCCAGCTTCTCATTCATTTAAAGCACTCTCTGTTATTTGTTCCTTTTCTTCTTTCAGCTGTGTGCTCCACTGCCAGTATTTTGGTCTTTTGCGTCCATTTTTATGTGCAGTACGATTACCTTATGGGCTTACTTTCCTTTGAGAGTTCCAGAGCTAAACACTTTGTGAAGACAGTGGTTTTTTTCTCTCCAGGCAAGATGCACACAAAAAAACCATCCAGTTACTGGATTCCAGCTGCAGCATCTCAGGGTACAGGTACTGCCCAGGATCTACTGTGGATGGAAGAATAGACTCTCCCTTCCCTGCTTTTCTCACTCGCAGGACTATAGGGAAAAAATGCTCCTGGTGTTTAAGCCTGTGTAAGGGAACACTTTTACTGTAGCTTTCTCCCTGTTAGATTTCAAAACACACCAGAAGGTTACAAAGTAATCTCATTTACAGTTTAACTCACCCAAAAAAGTCAAGTATTTTATTGTGCTCATCAGGAGTAGGATAAGGAATATTACCAGTTCAACAGATAGAAAGCTGTAAAAGTTTAATATTTTTTATTTTGAGTCTGAGAAGACTTTTGAATACTTGTGTAAACAAACACTACATACATTAATGAATAAACTTAAGACAATTAATGAGATTATTGATAAGGTCTATCTCCTATAGACCTTATATCCCTCACCTGATAGACCCTTTGGATCTCACCTTTTGTTTTGAGGTAAGGAGAATTAATAGCTCCCCAAGAGATTCAGGCTGAATCACTGTGTTTTACCCTTTGCCCTACTCATCACATCTATGTAGTGTCTACATGTATGATACTTTAAACATGAAATGTGCCCCCCTGCACAGCCTCTAGCAGACACAGAAGACACACAAATAGAGTATGGTAAAAGAACACATACCAGAAAAAGCCCCAAAAAACCCTGCCCATACTGTTTGATCCTTTTGCTCTTCTCCAGCATTACATGCCTACATGTTCTGTGTTAGCTAAGCTCAACAGGGATTTATTAGGCTACTGTGTAACCAGGCCCAAAATAAATAACATTTGACTTGCTTTAACAATACAGGGCACTGCCTTCCCTTACAAGTAACCTGAGTTGACAGCTGCAGTAGGCAACACTCCTGTTTTCTAAACAACTCTTCAAGAAATTCTTACCGTAGCACTAAACAGCATGAACAGTTCAGCTGTAAGTGACACAAGAAATGCATGAAATGGTATGACTTGACATATACTTTGAAGAAAAAGTCAGCACTGTTGAATAGTGCCAGTGCAGTGCTTAGGATCTACACAAACCCAGGCTGGTTGAGAGAACTCTTCCAAGCGTCATTCTTTGTGGGAGACTCAGGAAGAGCTGCTGTATAAAGTTTCTTCAGTGGGCAAAATTCCTATTTCAGCTGCTTGTTCCCATATGTGGTTCCCATCTCACTGTTCCTTCATTTGTGCCAATGCAGTTGTGTGAGTGGCCACACAGCACATCAGATTAATCTCTCACAGCTATTAAGTTATTGCTGAACTACAGCACAGGAAAATAGACTTCTTGAATAAGCTGTGATACCACAAGGCTGCCCATGGAACTGCATCCATGCCCCTTGGGTAGCACAGCAGTGACAGAGCAACACCCTTCTGAGAAGTCTGCTGTTGGTTTGTACAACACCTGAACACAGAGGTCATCTCTGGCCATTAAAGGCTTTCCAAAGCAGCAGGAGGACAGCAGTTAAAAGAGGATTATCTGCTCTTCTCATCATGAGGCTGATGCATGCCTCAAGACTCTGTGCTTGGCTTCCTAACTATAATCTGAGAAAATATTCAGATCATGAGTGAGACTGGTGAATTTTGGGGGATTTTGGCACTTCTATTTTGGGTGAAAATTATTGGCATCTTGCCCCAAACTGGCATCACAGCCAAAAACAGAATTCATGATTGAAAGGTTTATTTTTCTTTCTTCCACAGAACTCTTTCCATCTCCCACACTCACTATAAATAATGAACAACTCTCATGTGAAGTGAATTAAAAAAGCTTGAAGGCCAGAAGTATATACTCCACAAACAGGTCCTAAAAATACTTTCTTTTTGGGCAGCTATGTGTTCCAGGCTAACTTATCCTCTCACCATTTACCCAAACTCTAGAGGATATGATAATTCATCCACAGTAAAGTGATTTTCTTCCCAATTGTTGGGTTTTTTTTTTTTTTGTGAGCTAAATCCACACTGTTCTAAGACTCAAGCTGTGCATACTCTCACTATTCAACAAAGCTCTCATTTGAGACTCATCCCTGCTCATACAGCCCAAGCATTTGAAGTCTGCATAATACTTTTAGCCATTCTGGTCTCAGAGTCCAAAACCTGACTCTCTGGATGTAGTATTTTGGTAATTCTCATTTTTATCACAATCCAGCAAAATGAGAACCAAGCTCCAGAAATAAGGGTAAAATTGACAAACCCCATTTTTTTAAATCTTGAAGTGCTTGAATTTAATGTACAGTCACTACACTAACAACACAGCAATGCTATCCTTAAGAAGGAAGATTAAAAGGCTCCCATAGACCACAGACTAAGATTATTTCATTAACCTTCTTGATTTTTTTAATTCTCTTGCTAAAACAAATCCAATGCAGTTAAATCATCTTTTCTAATTACATTCTCTATTCCTGAAGCATACACTAACTTCATTTTGGTGTCCACTTTGTATCACCACTGCATGATACTAACCACAATTTATAGTACTGTATTTCATTCACTAGTCAAGGTATTTCATGACTGATGATGGCAGACATTGGAAGCACTTATTCTAGGACAGAAATTCTCAACTTGGGAATCATGAAGAGCATTCAGGAATTACAACCACACTCTTTTCTGAAAACATATAAGAGGAGGTGATCCAAAATAAATGTTTTCCTAATGAGAGGTCAGTGTATAAAGACAATTCTGCAGTGCTGGACTGAACAACTTGGAGTGGCTTAAGGGACTATTTTGAACCTGCAATGCATAGAAGCAAATATTACGACAACAGGTAAGTTGAGAAAGATATCAGCCTCTGAAGTTCACAAGCATCTGGTTCTTCAAAACCAGCTGAACTGGGCTTGTTCCCAAAAAGAACATTTAAGCACTTTAATCTGCTCTTGTACCAACTTCCCAGAAGGGTTTGGAGGCTTGTTTGAAGACCAAACTCTGGGAGCAAAGCAGCAGCACAGATACAGGGCTGCAGAGCCAGTCTACTATCTGCAGGCTTCCAGTCAGGCTCACTCTCATGAACAGAGAATCACAGAATCATAGAGTGGTTTAGAGGTTGGAGGAAACCTTGAAGACCATCTAGTTCCAACTCCCCTGCCGTGGGCAGGGACACCTTGCACAATACCACGTTGCTGAGAGCAACCTGATCCAACCTGACCTTGAACATTTCCAGGGAAGGAGCATCCACAGCTTCCCTGGGCACCTTGTTCCAGTGCCTGACCACCCTCACAGCAAAGAATTTCTTCCTATTATCTAATCTAAACTATCCTCTTTGAGTTTAAAGCCATTCCCCCTTGTTCTATCACTGTATGTCCTTGTAAAAAGTCACTAAACTTCAAGAACAGAAACAACAGTAAAAAAGAGCAAGAAAGAAGGAGAGATTCTAATCTAATACAAGAAGTGGTATTAGTGCAAGAGCTTAACAGAACTAACTCTGCACTTTCCTCAGCCAGCTGCCTTTTGAGCCTGACTACTTTTACAGACTCCTGTGGATACAGCAATGCACTGATTGCTACTTCAAAAACTAGTAGTAAATTGGACATTTTCTTGATCTTTATGCCCCATATATCATCTTCTCCTCTAACAATAAGACAAACCAAAAGCTTTCTGACCTGAGCGTGTTCCTCAGTGACAACTTTGACAGAATGACAAGGGTCAGAAATATTCATAAGAATTGTACTAAATATAGCACACAGACCACTGAAAGGCAACTGCTTCTCAGTGCTAGATACCTATGACATTGACACAGATTCTCATTTGAATTCAAATTCATACACACACATATACACCATAAATCAGCATCTGAATTATCTACAGCACAGCACTGAGGTGCTTCCTCTGCTCCAAGAGAGCTGCAAGTAGTAAGAAGAGCAAGAATAACCATGAAATTAAAAAGGCTCTCTTGTTCAAAGACAGGCAGCTGCACAAAGTTCTTAAAACATTCACGTAACAATGTATGACAGCACACGTGCTATTCCACAGTTTCCCCCTTCCTAGCCCTGTCTCTCACCCTTCCATGTTCCCATGGCGCTGCCTGATCCCGCAGCCCGGAGATCACAGCACACACAGCACTGTCGCAACAGCTACAAAACGAGAACTCCATGTCGGGGTCCAAGTTGCTCACAATTACTTAATAAAGCCAGATTCTTTAAAATTATTTCATATAAACTAGGTGTCATTAGGGAGGTCTGTATGTCTTTGAAATTACTCCCTATGCAGTCTGAGTCAGTCCAACCTGCAGACACAAATGCATCCAGTTTTGGCCGAGCAGTGAGTCTGGATAATAAGACAGAAAGCTGTCCCTGTTACACCATACCTATTATCCCCAGCAGTTCCTTTCTTTCTTCTCAATTTTTGTCCTAACACAGTCACACAATGGCCCAAAGAGAAAAAGTCACCAGTCAGACAGAAAGGAACTGTCATTAATAGCACAACCAGCACTTCTCAGCTCTTCCATGAACTGTGGCATTTGCAGAGCTCCATGGCCTCTACAGAGGGTGGTTAGAAACATTATCCCCTAATTATTGATGGGGTAAATAAAGCACATTGTGGTGAATTAGCTAGTCCAAGATCATACAGCCTGTGAGTGGCCAACTTGGGATTAAACCCATGCATTTGGAGTCCCAAACCACGAGCATTTCCAACAACGTGGCAGGTTCCTACATCAATTATATGGTGAGAATAAGGAGGATTTGACACTGCTGAAGGCTAACAGCGGGCAAATGGTGACCTTTAAATTGCACCAAGTGGATCAAGTGGTCATAATTCTGCTGGTATTTTCAGGTTCTTCTGTGTCTCACTGAGTCAAAAGAACTACCTAAATTCTTCCATTTTTTGACACTGAATATTAGCAGCCTGCTGTACCCCAGATCCCCACCTCTGCACAGTGCTGGGAGATTTTATTGGTGGCCTTCACAGATACTTACTGACAACAGAGACTCATGAATGCAGGACTTACCATAGTAATGGCATGCCATGGTGTTTAACACTGTTTTCTTTTTCACACCATGCTTAAATTTCCTTAGCCCCTTTCCATCCAAACTAAGCTTGGGTCCCATTCTATTTCTTCCCCACCACCAAATCCTTGTCCAGTCTCATTCTAGTCTCCCTTCCTCTGCTTCCTCATGTGCTTGTAAAGAACCATTCCTCAGTCATTTCCTCTATTTTCCCCTTGACAGCTCCCACTCCCAGTCTCCTCGATGGGCTTTTCATTTCGAACCCCCCTTTAGCTATGCCTTCCCTCACCTTCTAGTCGCCTTTCCTAGACAAATTCACTTGTCTTCTCCCACCACAGCTCCTCCTTGTGAATTCTGCTCTCCCCTCCCAACTATTCCTGCCTTCACATTTGTACACATCACTTTCAATTCACCTGTGCTCTGTTTTCCCTATTTCCACCCTCAGCTTGGTTGTTTCAGTGCAGAAGCAGCTGAAGCAGAAACAGTCCAACCTCATCCCAGGAGCATCAGGTACCATTGCACTGAGCCACTTCACTGGATGGATGGATGCATATGCAATTTGACCAGCACGGGACAAGATTTAACTGCTAAAATTTAAATTGCTTTCCTGAGATTTCAAAGAGTAATAAATTAGTCTAAAAGCAGACCTGGGGAATATTGAGACAGATATCCCTTTTCGTTGATACAGAGATAACAGAAGTATTCAAAGAAAAAAGAAGTATCATCTTGAAGCTAGACAAACAAGTTAGAAAAATTTCAGCCCAAGTGGTTCCAGCTGACAACCCTGTAGGCACTGTAAAACACAGCCTCCTAACAAGAGGTGTCAGACCACCTCAGTAACAGGCAAGCCTTTTACCTAAGAGAGTACTTTGCTGCTTTGCTCAGGACATTAAGGTAAAAATCCCCTCCCAGCAAAATCTATGCTGTTAACTCAACCTATACTTACTCCAAGGAGCAGCAAAAGACATGTCTGCTGCACCCACTCCTCTCTGTGATTCACACACTATACCTAACAACTTCCTGTCTGCTTTGCTCCTGAAATACATCCTCTGCACAGAAAATTCACAATGCGGATTTTCCAAGCTAAATGCAACCATACCAAAGCAGATCTCTCTGTATCATATCCAGTGAAGTTTCCACAGCGGTATCTGGTTTACTCACTGTTGCTGTACAGCTATTTGTCTTTAGACAGATTAATTTTAAAGCCATCTAACAATAAATCCTTCTGAAATTAAAATTACTTTGCTTTGCTTTCCAGACAGCTTAACCACTGCAACTTGAGGCAAACAAACCCTTGTTTTCTGGCAAAAATTTGGTGGAGAGATGGGAATGCTTTTGAAAAATGTCAGTATAATGCTCCCAATGCAGGTTAAGTATTCCATGCAGTTACATCACCTACTGTGTTCTTTCTCTAGGCTCTGTTCCTGCCAAGCACCAAGAAATCAGAGGCTTTGAATCCTGCTCACATTCTTCCCCAGCAGTTCTCCTCTTTAGTAAGCAGGCAATGTGAAAACACCATATATCAAAATAAGAAAATTTCATTCCCACGTGACAACTCAGTAACTACATACATGACCAAAACTACCTTGTGAGCTGTGATATTCCTGCTGTAAATCAGCTAAAAGCAAATGAGATTAAAAAAAATATTGCTTGGATTTGTTCACATATATGCAAAGATGTTTGCTTGCAATTAAACTTTTTTCCATCATGAATAATCCATTTAACTAATCAACATCTGACTTACTCTAAGGAACACTTCATTCAATGTAAAATGAAATATAAAATGAGAGCAAGAAAGTAATTAAAGGAGGACGTTATTAAGCTGTTGATTTATTCTTTGCTTTCTGCACAACTATTAAATAACTTCAGCATTTGCTGGTTGTAGATCAAAAACTAAAGCTATGCCAAACAGAGTTCTCAATTTACCAGTTCAGTGCAAGTGAATTACTTTTAAAGACAATACTTCAGAGGGGTCTTTCTAGTGTTAAATTACAGGCCGTGTTTTGCTCTCAGGAACTCTCAGAAAAAAAGTTCTGCACAAAAACAATACATGGATGAAGTTAGTAGAGTGCCTTCGGATTGACACCATGTAAATTAAAACAATGCTGGATTCTTCTTTCTCAAAACTAAGCAAATAACCATATGGGTGCTTTTTTGCCTGAGCTACTGAGGCATTGGAGGTCATTCATCCCACAGTATGCCTAAAAAAGTAAATAAACAAATCCAGCAATCATTCAAGTGAGGAGCTGTTTTTTTCAGATACCAAAAATACCCTCAACAATGCTGCCATGATGAATCAGGCAGTGCACTGGGGTTACTATAGGACAGCTTACAATCAAGTTCAAAGAGGAGAAGCCTTGCTGACCTGTGGAAGTCCTGCCTGACTTCCAGCATTACTATTAGGAACACAGAATACCTCCTAAGGGAACAGCAAGAACAGCAGCTGCCTCCCTTCATCAACACCCACTCTCTCCACACCAATTTTGAGCAAAAGAGCAAAGACACATCCAGCAAAGGTGCATCACTACAAGGCATGCTCCTATTTTCCTTCAAACTAGCACCAAATGACAAGACAAAGACAGGGAGCATATCAAAACAAACATATAATGCAGTCATCCAAACATCTAAGAAACATCTAAGGGACTTCTCTAAAGCTTGCTAAAGATAAACAATAGATGTAAAAATAAATCTGGCAATACGAATTTAGAATTTCAGTCAGAATAGACAAACTCTATTCTATTTTAAAATCTATTTTAAAATCTCACTATCTTAAATTTAAAGAGTTGCTCACACTGCAGTTTCACTGAATGATCCCATCAAAGGCTAATGCTACCCCTCAAGGATTGAAGATCTATGCATGACACTTCACATTTCCATAGTGCATTTATAGCTCACAGTGGCAATACCTTTTTCAGGATTTTTTTTTTCCCCAATTATTATAATGGCTTCCTGAAAGAAGGAATTATAATTAGCTCTACAAAAGTCGAGGCAATGGCAAATCAAAAGATTTGTACAAGATTAAAAATAGTAATATGAGAATTATTCCCTTCAAAGTGCAAAGGGCAAACCTACTCAATTCAATCATGCAGCTGAGCAAAGACACCAGATTTTTCATGAAATGTCTCCTACAAGGCCCCTGGAAACCAGCTTTGGCATTCTAACAGTTTTCAGTCCACAAGACAAAACCTGGTATCATTAATTGCAAAAGCTTACTGTAGAAAAGGGCATGACCCACTGCCCTGGCCATATGCTAATACAGTCAGCAATTACTCATTATATTAGAAAAGGTCTGTCACAGACTGAGAAACCAAGCTTACAATGGGATTGCAACTTTCCATTGCCCTCACATGAAGAGGAAAAGGCTCGGATCTATGACCTTCAGGAAAAGGAGCAAGGAAAAAAAAAAAGGTAAGATATTAGGGAGGGAAAAAAAACCCCAAACCAATCATCTCAAGCCCTTTTTTACCCCAAAGTGTTCTATAGAGAGTCACATGTAGGTTAATTCAAGAGTCAGCAATACATACCTCAGTCTTGTTATACGTAACTGTATGACAGTGATGAACTGAATGCTCACAAGGTCCAGAGCATGAAAAGGCACTCTATAGAGATTTTTGTGTTTCCTTAGCAGATGAGAACCACAGTTTTCCTCTTCATCAAATTAACATTTTAGTAACAGTTTAATCAAGTAGAGAAAATTATCTACCAAAGAGGTGGCCTGCTGCCTTACAAGAAATCTAGCCAGAGAGATCCTTGTATTTCAAAGAAGTGACCCTATTTAACAGATCAGATGGCATCTACAACTGAATAAACTATGGATCAGTAATTCTTACACAAGTCTAACAATGAAAGAGTAGGAAAAGAAGATTTAACTACAAATGAAACCCCAGCAAACAGAAAAAAATGGTTGGCGTTTAGTAGTTCATATTTACCCTTAACCCTCCTCCACCTCTACATCTAAGACCAGAGACTTCCTTGTGAAACATTTCCTCAGCCATGGGGACATCAATTTCTAGTGACCATAAAGTAACCATAAAGGTTAGGAGGAATAACCTGATTTAACCTAACAGGCAGTTAATAGTGTGGTTTTCTTTTATATTTGTTTTGTGTCTATGGTATGTATTATACATTGTATTGTATAATGAACACTTTATAAATAAAACCACATTTGTTTTTACCTTAACCTGACTTAATGGGAATTTCAAGTCAATTTAAAGGAATGCCAGGGAAGGGAGTTACCAGACCAATATTTCAACACATTTTCCAGCATATTCCAGGAAGGTGGCTCAAAGCACGGGCCAGTGGAACCGCCCCACTAGCAACCATAATTAGGGAATTAAATATGGCATTCAAAATGCTTGGGAAAACACCTTCATTTCCTAAGAGTGCAACAGGCAACACATCCTTGTATTAACAATAACAGCACATAAATTCTGAGGAAGAGTGAGTCATTCCTCAGTCCATTACTTGAAGATCAAACAGACTAATCTGGATTTACGACAGAGTTCTTGTTTCAGCAATAAAGTATAACCCTGACATTACAATATAAACTGATATTAATTTAACATTCAAGTTCTTACAGCATATGTATTTTCCTCACCTTTATTATCTATTTAATGTCTGTGACACTTAATCTCTTTTATCAGTGTATGTCTCTCCCACTCCTGTACTCCTGCCTCTCCTTTCTCTACATTTTGTTTCTTGCAACAATTTCAGTGGTTTACTTGCTTTTCAGCACCATATGATTAACTACAAAATAATTTCTTTTTGTTATCTGTGCCCATTTGAAAGCTCCAAAATAGCAACTGCAGTCAAAGCTGATAAATGGACCAGATGGATGGCAGTGCCTCTGCCAGGCTCTGGCCAAGTGACCAACGGGGCATGAGCCACACGGTGGGATGTGGGCACAGAGCTCTCTGCTGAGCACAGCCCAGGAGCAAAACCTCAGAACCATAAAGCTCTCTGGAACCAGCTGCTTATAAACACACTTTTAGGAAGTTTAGCAAGAAAAATTAGGACAAATAAAAACTGCAGTCCTTTTGTTTTCACTAAAATGTCCTATTCCATTATTTGGGAGTAATCTGACATGGACACTTCTGTCTTTGGCTGTTAAAGGCTAGGAAGCTTGTGTTCAAACTTAAGTTAGCACAAAACTATATCAAATTTAAAAGAAAAATCTTATTGAAATAAAATAAAATCTCTACATCTACATTTTTTTTTCATTCAGTAAATTCTGATATTACATAATTTTAAGAAATAGATTGCCACATACTCCTTTCTTCCAACAGCTACCAAAGCACTTGGTTGGGTCAATGAAAAGTTACCTTCAGCACCCAGATTTTGCAAATTCAAGCACTTTAAAAATATGTATTTTTCTAAGCATTTGAAAAATGTGGCTTTCAAATAATAACCACCACTTCAACTGTGAAGCTGCTGAAGTTCATACAATTTTCTCTTACAGGCTCATTACAGTTAGGCACACATTCATGGAAGGTGCTCTATCAAGTCTGATTGCAAGTCTGAGTCAACTGTCTTAATCAACTGGTCCTTGAGAATTAACATTATCTAAGTGTCCAAGTACTAAAAATCAGAAGAGATATAAAGAGTGAAGAAACAGGTAGAAAACTAATGGTGACCTGGAGAAAATGTATAATGAAACACATCCAGGGGGAAAAAACCTTCCAATATGGGAAATTAGCTTAAAGGCATACAGGCAGGTGCAGAGTGGAAGAGTGACAGACAATAAACACACAAGATAGAATGTAATATTGTCATGGTTTAACCCCAGCCAGCCACCAAGCCCCAGGCAGCTGCTCACTCACTCCCCTACCAGCAGGTTCAGGGAGAGAACTGGAAGGGTCAAAGGTAGAAAACTTGTGGATTAGGATACAGATAATTTAATAGGGAAAGCAAAAGCCACGCACACAAGTAAAGCAATACAAGGATTCACTGCTTCCCAAGGGTAGGCAGGCATTCACCTGCCACCAGCAGAGCAGGGCCCCATCACACATAAGGGTGACTTGGGAAGACAGACACCATCACTCCAAACACCCTCTCTTTCCTTCTTCCCCCCACTGGATATCCTGACAATGATGCCATATGGTCTGGAATATCCCTTTGATCAGTCTGGGCCACATGTTCCAGCTGTGTCTCCTCCCAATTTCCCATGTATCCCAAATTTCCTCACCAGCTTGGCGGTACAAAAAGCAGAAAAGTACTTAGCTCTGTGTAAGTCCTGTTCTGTAATAATATCTCTATATTATCAACTGTTCAGCACAAATCCAAAACACAGCCTCATACTAGGTTCTATGAAGAAAATTAACTCTACCCCAGCTGAAACCAGCACAAACATTCTCAGAGATGCAAAATTACTCTGTTTCAGAGATTTTTTTATCATTATTAAACCATGAAGCCATATTACCAAACTAATTGAACTCTAAAAAATTATATTATAATAGAAGCCAATTAGAAGAACAAACTTTTTAAGCAGACAATTCAATCAGATAACCAACACTACAGTTACAAGAAACAAATTTAGACCCCATTAATATCAAGATAAAGGTAAAGTCAATGAGGTGAATAGATAATGACTTTTCATAGGATTGAATTCCATGCATCATTCTGCCAAGAAACACTGATGTACCTTCAGCATCTCTTCCAGCTAATGACCACGGGGCAATCCTAGCCCAAAATGTCTTTCCATGGAAAAAGCACTGTTTATAGTTAGTAAGTGCAGCATACCAACACTACTATTTGTGTAAATGTGTCTAATCTTACACACTTGGGCGCTGTGCAGGCACCAATAGATATAGTATACTTTCTACTCAGAGCTCTGTCCATGAGGAATCATGGTCAGTAGGTCTTTGTGGCCCTGCAGGTACAGAAACAAGTCTCAGGTTTACCATCCAAATTCATAATTGCAATGGAATTGCAATATATATTTTTTTAAATTGTCCTTTCATCTCAATTAAAAATAACATCCAGTCAGACGTATCTGCTTAGAAACGGACACTGTGAAACCTGATAAATATTACTTGTTAGTTACTCTGGTGTCCCAGTTCTGACATCCAACACCACAGGGGATATACCTTTTTTTTTTTTTTTTTTACTATTCATAAAATCTTCAGGTACTCAGTCACCTCTACAGAAACAGGGTGTGGTGAATTCTTTCCATTTCCGAGGGAGAGTTTCCATGTGATATTGAAAAGGCAATTTGCCAGGGAATACAGCACCATTTGTTATTCTTTTTATCCTATTTAGAGATTCTCAATAAACTTCTCTTTTTAACCCAAGTCCTGGCCACAAGGCCATTTGATTTCATTAGGAATAAATGGAATGCTATATATAAACTGTTTCATCTGTTTTTCTAAAGAGGTCTGCCTGTGGCTGCCCTGGAAGCGGACACAGTGAATGCCATCAGCAAAAGAGATTAAAGTATCCCATATGACAGCTTGAGAGGCAGTGCTTCAGAAAAATAATTTAAGGATGACAAGATTATTGCACAGCCCTGCTGCAGTCTTATTACTTTTTCAAAGGCTTTATGCAAAGGGTTTATGATATAAAAAAAATATTACTGCACACATTATAAATAAATGACACCTTTACATATGCAAACATTATAAATTCCTACAGTTCTGTGTAGTATTACAGTAATAAAAATGAAAACATTCCTAGTCACTAGTAATAAAACTGACCAAACCCCATAGAGTTATATGGTTATACCTGGGTCCCAGTTGTAGCCCTTTCTGACATTAGGAAAATAAAAGGGCATGCATGAAGGCCATTGTCCATCTGATTTCTATGACTGAATAGAATAACAAAAGCACCATTTAAATGAAAATAAACATTACTAATGACTCTAACTCAGTACTGCACTTAAACCCAAACATAAATTGTGTTTACTGTAGTAAGACTGAAGTATATGCTTAAATGCTTCCATGGAGTGTGGACCATAAAACTTGGCTCTTCATCTCACTTCCCATCCCATATTCAATGTTTTGTACCACATACTGTGCCACTTGGACTCAGGGAAGTTGCAGAATCACAGTTCTTGGAGATGCTCAAAATCTGACACAGTACTGGCCTGCCCCAGCTGACACTGCTTTGGGCACAGGGGTTGGACTAGACAATCTCCAGAGGTCCCTTGAAACTCAGTTATGATGTGATTCTGTATAGTTACAGACTTTAGTAAACTTGGGAGAATGAGGCTTTATCCCATTCAAACACTGCTGTTTGAGACAAAGAGCTTTTTTCAGAAACATAATCAGACACAAAGGAAACCACTATGGCCACTCTGCACCATTATAAGCATACACATAACTACATGCTTCATGTTCATGCACACAAATATGAAGGGGTTTGATTTTGGCTTTTCTGGGAGGGGAGTGGTGTGGTGGTGTTCATTGTTAAAATATCCCACGCATTTTTATATCAGAACTGCCAAGCCTTCTATGCCACTATAAAAGATATACCCATTTATGAATACCAGACACTTAAAAGATCTGAAAAGGGGAGATTTTTTTCTTTCAGTATGTAAAGCTCTTAATTATTTATTTCTAATAGGCTGCAGTCAAATACAAATTGGACAATATTCCAGAAAAAAAAATCCTTTTTTGTTAAATGTTTCATGCAATTTCTGCTTTTCATGGAAGTCTGAAAGAGCACAAATGACTTGGTTCTCCAGTGCAATCAATAAGTAAAGGATGGACAAGCAGGATTATGTATCTCTAAGAATTTTATTAAACATGGAATACTTCAGGATATACACCAAAAAATTAGCAACAATCTGCTTTCTTCTCTCCTACATTATCTTCAAAAGTAAGGTCCAACTCAGGCCAATAGCTTCCTCAGAAAAAGCCTAGTAACAGAGCAGCCTTTAACATGAGGGTGTTACTAAATCCCCTAATGTGCATGTGTCTGTAGAAGCATACCATAATTTTAACCATTTTGTGAGAAGAAATGACAAAGCACCATCTACTTTTTCTCCTTTTCCTTCAAATTCCTGATGTGTAAGATTGGGAAGTCAAAGAGGCAAAAGCACATTTGTGGTGTCATGCTGCCCTAACCTTTTTTCCTCTCCTCACATCCATGTCAGTCACACAACACCAGTGAGTGCATCAGCTGCCTGTACCCATCAAATGCATTATTCAGGAGGTCTTATCAAACTGTGTGCATGCCAGTGTCAATCCTGTGACTTCAGTGTCTGTCCATCTTCCACACTAACAATGTACTCCTACAGCAATGCCCTAATACAGTAATATTCTGCATTCTCAATTTAATATTTTAAAGCTGAGACATCTAAATCTGAACAGAAATCTCAGGAAATACAGATTTGTGAAACCTCTGCTACAAGATGAAACTGTATTGTTCCTACTCAGATCCTTAGTTCCCAGGGTTCGTTATGCCCCCATAGACCTGAATGATGCTGCTAAGACCATCTATAGGCTTCTCGAGAAAGGAACTGTTGCTGTCCTGCCTTTTCTCCTAGCACTCACATAACCCCTACTTCAGGGCCTAAGCTGGCAGGAAAATGAAAAATAAATAAAGCAGTTAAAAAAAAAAAAAAGAGAGAGAGAAAATAATTGGGGGTGGGAGAAGAGCCTGCTTTTTACCAGTAACCAGTCACTAAATTGGCATGGCTATATGGAAGACCATATCCTGTCTTACACTCCTGATTGTCGTCATCGCTCTTAACATCTCTTCATCAGCCCTTGAAATTTTATATCTGAGAATAAAAATACTAAGGGCTTACAGAATTATGTATCTACCTCTTAAACTTAATTTTCCTGAAGACATTTTCCAACCCATTACTTATCCTAAACGTATGTTTTATTTTGCCATAGTTTGCCATAGACTCCATTCCTCAAGCTTTTTATTTCAACATCCACATACACTAGCAAAGATCCATCACTAGTTAAATTCTGGCAAGAAAATCAGGAGGAGGAGATGTGTAACAGTGATGGTAATTACCAGGCTAAACTACAGCTGATCTGTCAAGCTCCAAAAAACAGATAATCCATGTCTAAGCTCATTAATACAGTAATTGAAAGATGTCCTAAGGCTTGGAGTATAGAAGACATGACTGAACATTTACAATGGTCCCTTCTAACCCCAAAGGCCTGTGCACCTCCGGCCAAGAACCAACTGAAAGAAAATACAACTTCAGAATTCCTGCCCCATGGCTTCATGGCCTCCCAGAGGGAGGGGAGAAGTTGTGCTGAAGACAGTCCTATCACAGCTCATGTCCCCAGCCATCTTTGTGACCGGCAAGCCTCGACCCTCAGTGGCTCTGCAAGAGACAGCTGCCCTGGTCACTCTGTTGCCCAAATGTGGCTACCAAGGGAACATAAGGTACCAGTCCTAAAGGTACTGCCTCTGCTGCCATCCTGCCTCTCAGGCTTTCCAGAAGGGAAAAAGAAAGAAAAAAATTAAAAAACACCTCAACCTTTGGTCATTAAGGCAATGCTAAAACAACCATTTTGATCACTTGATCACATTTCACCGGAATGAAACCACTGATTAGTATGCGGAAAATTCCAGCCACAGACAATATGGCACCAATTCTTCAATTTCAAAACTTTTAAGCACCTGCTAATTTACCTGATCAATCCCTCTATTACATCCATTTTGTACCTAAGCTGATCATTATTACTGATAACATCCTTGTCACACCCACCCCCTAGCTACTTTTAGGGTACTCATTCTGCCTTCTGATTACTTACTAGCATTACTATTTCTACAGTTGTTCTAGAGACATTTTGCAAAAAAACATCTAAGGCCATGATCTGCCAACATTTTCTAAGCTGCCCTTACATAACCCCAACTCCCCCTGCAGTCAGAGTCTGTGCATGACCCAACACTTCCAGCATTTTTTATTCAAAGTTATCCCTCTTTGCTACTGCATCACAGAATTGAGGTGGGAAGGAATGTCTGGAGATCACCTTATCCCTGCTCCGAGCAGGGTCAGCTTGAGCCCCTGCTGCAGCTCAGGGCTGTGTCCAGTCAGGTTTTGAGTAGCTGCAAGAATGGAGACTCCACTGTCTCTGTGGGCAACATCTTCCAGTATCTAAGTATCCAAGTGACAATGGAAACACAGACTTGTACTGCAGTATCGAGAGGGCTAACTTCATAGTGAGGAGGAATGGTAGGCACTGATGGCAGAATTATCAAACAGCAGTAGGTGGATATACACACTAAAAATATTATTTCAAGCCTTGATGGACGCCAAATACTCTGCATGCACTATGCTGCTTTTTATGTGTCAAGCATTTCATCCTGCAAACACTTTGGCATATTTCAGTGTTGAGCTTCTGAAGTCTCCTGGAGGTAATTATACTCCTGCTTATCTTTTCATTGTCAGCATCTCTCCCAAATTATTTTACAAAAATCTTTACATACTATAGAAAAGCATAACAGAAAAATGTTGAAGTATATCCAGCCTTTTCCCCAAACCATTTTTATTTGTTACCCTTCTAAACAGCAGAGATTAGCTAGTTTCTATTTTCAGTTCTAAATTTGGAAGGCAGGGAAGAATATAAATATATTTGTTTTCACCTTTGCTGCTGTTCATCATTATGCTGAGGCATACTGCTATTTGCCAGGAGGTAAAGGATGAAATTAAGTGGCAAACAAGTCACACAAATGGAAGATAAAACGGACTCTGAAGTGCACCAGCAAAAAAACCCCAAATATAGCATGCTTTCTTCCTTCAAGACAATTATTTTTCAGATGACCTTTCTCAATTTCATACCAAGTGCTACAGACCAATAACCACCAAGAGATCAGCAAAACATGAGGGTTATGCAAAAAGCGTGTCCAGAGACCAACTACCACAAGTACTGCATGGGAAGCTACAAAAAAAATAAGTGTGATTAAGCAAAAAAAAAAAAAAAGAAAAAAAAGAAAAAAAGTTGACTGCAAGTTTAGGCTAACATATAATAATGCAAATATTAGAAAATGCCAACTCTTTAAAATTTCTTGTCATTTGCCTAATTAGGTATTTTCAGTATTCTGACAAAATAGTCCAACGCATCCAAAAACAAATCATCTGTGAACATCTCATTTAAGAACATTAGATTCAACTTATAAAAGTTATATAATGTCAGGAGAAAAAAAAAATTGCTAAACTGAAAGAATGCTACATTTCCTGGCTGTGGAGAAACCTGCCTTTGGAACAGCAAGACTGCACATGTGTGCACCTTCTCCTGGCTCCTGTGCCCACAGGCACCAAAGCGTTCCTGCCCAACATGGCATGAAGCATCCAGAGGCAGGGCACTGCACCCATCAAAGTCAGTCTGGAGCCATAATCTATTGACTTTTTTCTCTTTCCCTGCACCACTCAAAATGTGTCCTGGTGAGAGCAAAGGACCCAAAGAACAAAACCTATGAAATGTACTATCTGTGCAAGCAGACAGCCATAACACATATGCAGAAGAAGATCTGAGGAAGACTAACAGCCTTAATTCTAATATTACTTCTCAATTTCTTGATTTCATATCCTTGCTTTTTTTTTCCAAATAAGTAGTTCTGTTTTCCTTCATTTTTGTTTCCTGATTTCTTCCTGCTACAGAAAGATTCAGAACTGTTCTTTCATGACATGACGAGCAACCATGACAGCAGACCTGAGTCTATATAATTTTATGTATTGAGAGAATGCCATGTAAAGGCCACACAGCCAGGTGTGTACACTTACTTAGGTACATTTCCATGACACCAAGTTTCTAAATGACAACTGCAGTATGGCCTGGAAGTGCAGGGCATTGGGACTCAGTCAAGAGAGACTAAGCTAACTGAACAGAGCCATAAAGCTACCACAAGATTCAAATATGTAAATAACTATTTGCAAGTTTGGCTGAAATATTAGTGTCTAAGATGGTCTCTTTTTCTTTTTTTCTTTTCTGCCTCTGCTTTCTTTCCCTCAATTTTATGTAGAAATAAACCCTGTACCAAAGTTAGGGAAAAAAAGCCCTTCCACAAAGTATTTCCATTCGTTTGGGTAATGTTTATTCACAGGTAAACAGCAACATATAGTTGCTAAAATGCAGTCATCTGCCACTTGATTTTCTAGGCACTGAAAATTTCTAGCAAATATAAGTCTATATATGAATAAAGTCATACAGGATCATTAGCCTCAGCAATCACAAATGCAGTGTTTTGCTCTCCCAAGGCATTCAGCTTGGCTTTTTCAAGTGCAGATTTTTTTTCAGATAATTCCCACCATGTACATCATGATTTAGCCACACAGCACTAACCTGTATGCAACTATCTGGATCAATTTCAAGAATGGTTTTCATGTCTTACTCTTCCATATTAACAGATCTTGAGGATCAAATTCAGGAACAAAGACAGTACATTTACATACAAATGAGCAGTATTCTAATCCAGTAGCTCCATTCTCTGACTCCTGGATAATTCAGATGCTATTTTTATTTCTGCAGCAGATTATCTCTGTCTTTCAAATACGTAGATATATTGAAAGCCTGCCCAGGTGCTTCCCTAACAGATTTTATCCACCAGACAACTTATATTTTAGCTCAGCTGGAGATTGTGTCTTTAAAAATAAGAAATGAGGCTGGTAATGAAGTGAGACAAAATCTGAATTGCAAATTTATGAATTGAGATTATAAAATGGGCTAATAATCAGAAAATAAAACATTTACTAACATGTTTTGTTTCAGCAGGCACTAACAATAGTTAGTACTTCAATATTTTTCTATAACAACACATCTGGGGAGAGGGGGAGAGCATTTATATCTATCTTAAAAAACAAACTTCTAGTTCGATCTTTCTGATAATGCAGAAATACCAACTACCATTTTTATATGTTATAAGGCTTTCCAAGTAAACCAAAAATCCAATCACAGTTACATACGAATAATACAACATATGCCAGCATCTGCAAGTGCAACACTTGCACAAAACGCAGAACTCAGAGGAAAGCCTAGATATTAATCACATTAAGAATACATTACTAAAATGCTGAAAATCTTGCTTTAAATCATTCCTGTGTCCCAAGAAATCTCAGTGTAAGAATCTCTCACATACTCTAAAAGCTTCCTGAAATCTCATGCATCATTCAAAAATTCTGCGTATTTATCTGTTTAAGGATTAATGGCTATGTCATCTTCCCCCAGTCTTTCTAAAATTAACAAGGACTGATGATTTTTGCTCTGTAGCAGAAAATTCCATTAAGAACCACACTGCAGAGAGATGGCCACATCCCAGTGCACCTGAAGGAACAGTGATGCAATCCAGCTTCAGGAAAGATGACAATTCCTTTCTTTCAAAAAAATCACCATTCTCCATAGGGATGGATTCTCTTCCATAGGGAAGAAAAAATGCCACATGGAAAGGCTTTGCTAATCAACATGTAATGCTTTCTTTTTGTTCTCTGGCTATAAACTTGGGGGAAAAAACTGATAGAAAATATGGATTCCTACATGTTTTAATTAGTCAGCCTGATCTGAACTGGAATACAACACTATTATTCACAGACACAGCTTTCTGACCAGTAAAGCATATCACAGAAGACTAGTAGCTCATACATTTTAAATTTCTGAGCTTAGAAGGAAGCCAAATACACAAAATTTAACATTAACTCCAAAACTTTTTAATGTTTGGGGGATTCTCTCCTTAATGTCAGGCTGTGTTGCTCCCAGTACCTAAAACATTTTTGTAGATTCTCCTAAATTAATTGTGCACATTCTAAACATGACTTTCATCTTAATGAGGGCTTGCACTGGGAATACATGGTTGAAAAATTAACTCCCTCATAAATTCAACTTTTGTTCTGTTGAGCTCATATGAAAACAATTTCCTGATTAAAGCCTTCAGCAGTCTGTGGGGACTTACACTAAGTATCAACCTAAAGAGCTCTCTTACTTATTGTGAGGTTTATAAATAGGGAATGGAGCTTATTATTTCTGCCACTACTTATGATAGTGCTCTAAGGCTTCAACTAAGACAAGGATCCCACAGTGCTAGATTTTGTGCAAATACCCTACAGTAAAGCACCCCAAAAGTTTAAAATCTATATATGAACAAAAGGATGCAACAAGGGAATTAATACTAATGCTTTATAAATGCAAAATCAAACCAGAAAAAGATTAAGTGACTGACCAAAATAGTCACCTACCCAAGACTGTACAGCTGGAGCTGGTACCAAATCATCAGCTATTTCTTAGTGAAAGACTGTTATCCTCCTCAGCAAGCTTTTATAGATAACAATGAGAACTCCTGGTCACTCACTGCAGGGGAGAAGCTTTCTTGGCCACGAAGGTTCAACCTTTCAAGGTGCCTAAATGAACCCAAACCTTTTATCTACACATAAACACAGCAGTGAATAAAAAGAGCATAAACAATTCACTTCACTGCAAGGAGATGACTGAGCAAATGTCTCCTCTAAGCCCAAAAACATTGAGACTGGAAAAAGCAAAGCCTCTCCACTCCTTCTACAAGCCAGACCTGCTTGGCTGAGCTGACACTGAAGCTGCAGCTCGGATGAGAGTACCTAAATCAACAGAAGCTTGTTCTGAACTTTATGTTTACCACAGCCACCAAATAACTGATACCAAATGTGTTTCTTGATTTTAGGAGAGCTCCTCAGCCAGCTGTTTTGCTGCCACTTCTCAGGAACAAGCACACTGGTCCTAAGACAACTCTAATGGACAGGAGCTTCATCTGTCCTATGATTACGTGGGCTTAAATTAACAATTCTACTATCTCCCTTGACAATTTAGTTATTGGATAACTGCTCTTGCATTTTTAATCCACGCACTCAAAGTTAATTTTCTAGGCTGCAGTTCATTATTTCTTTTACCCTGAACAGCCAGAGCACCCAAGATCCCAACTCCTATAAAACTACTTTCCACACACAGCCTTCCTTCAGTTCCTTTCCTACTTCTGTCCAAAATATAACATGGTTTTATGTTTCCTTTTCGTCCTCAAGTGGCATTCAGAACTAAACACAAGTCTATGTTAAAACCCAATCATTGCCACATAAAATCCACATGATGAGCTTTACAGGTTAATCTTTGCAGTGCACAAGACTGAAGTGCCCACAAACTGCTAAGCACAACCCAAAGAGAGAAACAGCAAATAGCTCATACAATAATCCGAATAAGTAAAATGGACAGCAACCTCAGAAAGAGAAGAAATGGCACTAATTCCTCTACAAAGGTAATTTTGTGGGGGTTCAGCCAGCTCATCTGACCCTCCACAGAGCTATCAAGCAGTAGGTCTGGTGCAGAAGAACTGGTGAGAGCACAACTGCCATCTTGCCCCTAAGACCATCTTTGCTCTTGTGCCGAAGGTTGTGCAAACACTCACCACATCTGAGCATTCAGGGAATGCAGCCCCAGCCCAGGAACTGGCTCCAAGAAAGAGATCATTGCAAGTACCTTCAAAGCAAAGTCAACTGTGCGATCAAACCCTATTCTTGTCCTATATTATCATCACAATCATTATGATATTATAATTACATAATATATCATATATTGTACAGTGCATAAAATACGCATTATTCCATTGTTACATATTATTTTATGCATGTCATATCTTACAATGTATTAGATATTGTTATATTTTTATAAACATTATTAAATTATTATTATAATTGATTACTAAAAATGCCATTATAACCCTTTAACACCTACTCAAGTTGATTCTTCATCATTAGCCTGTACTTACACTTTTTAAATTTGTGCTTATGGACATAGTTCTTTACAGCTGCAAAACTCCTGACATAAATTTCTGTGCTTACGAGATACAACTGTCCTAACTTTTAAAACTTGTTAACAAACCCCTTACTACATACCAGTCAGGGATTTAAACATTAATTTTTAAACAATTTGCCAGGGATCCTGTACTATCACAGGCAACTGGCACTGACTAACATTTAACACAGGTTGGTACTTCTGTACTTCAAGGCTTTTGAAGTCTTTTTACTTTTGATCACCAACTATTGTAACAAGTGATGATGCCAAGCCAGTTTTGGAGGCTTCCACAGTAAATGAAAGCAAGCTTGATATTCTGCTGTATGAAAGAGAGGAAATCCCACTATATAGTTGTGTAGTTAAAAGATTTGTTCATGAAGCCTGTGCATAAAGTAGAAACTTGTGTCACAGTCAAATTTTATTTAGGAATTTTGTGACATTTGGGCACTTAGTTTTTCATTTGCCATAGTGTTCTTTCACACTTTTGAAAATATACTGTACCCACTCCTTTCAACACTAGAACAGGTGCAACAAACCAAGCAACAGCCTAGTACAATCCTATTTTAGGAAAAATGAAAGCATTTAATGAGTGAGAAGCTGGCTTACCAGCATAGAAGCTTTCAACTTCAATACACCAAACCATTTGGGCATTGGACTTTTCTCTCAGAATAAAAGATAACCAAGACACAAAAAAGAAGCTCATTCCAGAGCTGCTGCTTCTGTAGTAATATAATTAGTGACAACTGCCATCTGTCATTAACATGCTGTAAGCAATAAAAGATTGCATAAAAATACAGCAATGTTTCTTTTATTACTAGCTCATCCTCCTGAAGAAAAATCCTAATATACAAAACTATTACACATAATAATGTTTAAGGGTATGCATCTTTTCACAAACACATTGTTTATTGTGAAGCTAAAACCATAATGGATTCTACTGTAATCAGAAGAGAATTTTTACTGTTTTCATTGGGCATCTGGAGGGCTGAAATACTTCCTGTAGTTCTGAAGCCAATTCTTGTGTCTTGCTTGGGCACTGTATGTCAAGAAAGAATTGCATTATTTTTCTACCTTCCTCTTATCCATGGCAACTGTCACTGTACAGACTGTGCAGAAGTAGCCAGGTTTAGCACAGCCCAAAAGGAGACATGGACAGTTAACCTGATTTACAAAACTGTTTAGCAGCCTTCAATCCAAACGGCTTCACTGATGTGGCTGCAGTTTTCCTGAGAGGAAAATTTGGCTCTTTTTCTCAGAGTCTGCCTGCCCAGGACTGCAGGAGCTGGAACTGCTACAGAGCTGCACTCTCAGACCAGCTTTCAGCTTGGCTGTCACTCTTCTGCTTGAATATGAAGCAGTGGTGACAGGCTCTGAAGTAAGCCCCAGCTACTGCTAGACTGAGAAAGAAAAACAAACCCCAACTAATGCATAAGAGATAGCAATAGAAATACTATCAAGTTAACACTCAAAAATTAATAACTTACTTTTATGCTATTAAAATGCATGGTAGTACTGTTCCCCTAAAGGCAGAATAGAAATTAAGTTTAAGGAGGATGACCAAAACTAAATAGATTTTCACCATGCTCCTCACAAATGAGTTCTGTGTTTAGATTTAATAATTTACTTTCTTCCTTTAGAATGTGCCCTAAAGCCTAAAAATATCATAGGTGACAATCTCTGTACCTGTTCTGAGCTAAAAAAACCAGGCAACATATAAAACAAACCAGCTAACTGATTCACATAAACGTATACTTCCAAGAACAGCTATTATGGAGACAAGTTTTTTCTTTTTCATAACCCAACCTGAATGCAACAATGTCTATGAACTTCAGATAACTTAGGTGATTTTCACACTACATTTAAAAGGTGTAACTCAGCTGCATTGGACTTGTATTTTGATCTCTCCACAGTCCATATTAAAGTCAGAAAAGACAGCATGTGTTGATACATCTCACACAAAGGACTGATTTGGGACATTTTTGGTAGCAATTCAGCAATCACATGAAACACTTCTTCCATTTCCCTTTGCCCAAAGGAAAAGACTGAAGTAATTGATTTTGTGAAATATCTGCAGTCTTTCATTAGAACAGTGACAGACACTTAAAAACACTTCTGACACTGTGAGCAACACAATACTGGGAGTGGAGCATCTGGTTATCTCTGTGCACAGTTACAAGCAGATCGCCTTCAGGTGCCATTAACTCCTACCAATTAATCTGTAACAAGTAGCCCTCTGCATTTCTCTTGACAGCTACATGGGAGAGGCTTAGTATTTCAGTAGTACTTTGAAGCAATTACAGATTATCAATGATGTTGCCACTAGATGTTTACTTAGAGGGAAGAAAAAAGTATCACAAGGACTTAGAATTTTCATTTTCTCCATGAAATAGAAACTTGCAACATCTGAACCATGAGTGGACATTTTTTAATTGCGAAATTTTTCTCTGATACAACTTGTGTGATCAGTTTCAAAGTTACTGAATTCTGCAGTGAACTTGGTATTACAGTTTGTAACCTATTGGTAATCAAATTTGATGATGCACTGTCCCCTGCTTCTTTGGGTTTCTACAGCTTTGAAGAGTTTAATTCTTGCAACTGATGATGTAAACACTGACATGAGGATTAAAAGAACTCATCATCATTGCTCTGACATACTAATAGTACTAGGACTTTTTTTTAAAATGTAAATGACAACCTGCAAGTACATCTACATTCTTTCTCCAGGAGATCACATAAGCTTATTGACTTTTGCAGCTTTCAATCTCTTTTTTTTTTCCCTAATAATTTCTCTAATGTTTGCAAAAAAACAGAGTTGCTTATTTGTTTGTTTTCTACTGGACTCCTAGAAAAGAACATTCAAAAGCAGAGTTCTGCAAATAATGAGAGAATTTAGCAGTGCTGGCCATCACAGATCTTTCAAGAAAATTAAAATCACATAAAATTAAACCTATTAGCCACCAAACAGCTTGACTGCCTAACTAGAAGTTATTGCAGCCTCATGTCACCAACAAATTAAAAAAACAATTATTAAAAAAAACCACCCTAACTTCTGAAACAATTCAGCAGAAGCTTCCAAAGACATGAAAAATGTGAGGACCAAAAGATGCTCATAGGAAAAACAAGCTATTTTTCTCCAGTGAACTAAAAAAGTAAAGCATTATAAATAGACCATAATAAAAATAGTATCTGCCTATAAAAAGAAACATGCAGTCCCAGCCATGAACACATCTATTTACTCACTACTGGAAATTCCTGGAAGACATCTGCTGAAAAGAAAGGCCATTCCCTGCTCTGGTTAAAACATTACTTCTCAATACTATAAAGTGGGAGGAGGGACAAAGAGAACAGGGGTCTTGCAGGATATTTTCATTTTCATTATTACTGCAGTGAGAGCTTCTGCTTTAATCTCCTTTCTTCCTCTCCTCTGTTCTCCCACCTCATTTCTTTCAACACACTCAAAACACTGCTGCCATTGCACAGCAGCCAGAGAAAGCATCCTATATGCTCCCCCAGCAAGCCAAAACTTTTAACTACATGGTGCTTGCTACCAGACTTCTAAAGTGAAGTTCCTGCTGCGAATAGCTTCTGCTAAATGGACATTATTACTATCAGAACTTTTTTTTCCAAGCAAACATATGTCAGACTCCCCAGAAACATTTCTTTTTTTCTACTGACTGAAGCAATTTAATCCCAACTGACTAATTTCACTTGCAGTTAACTTTTTGAATCTTTCCCTTTAATGAACCAGTACAGAATCTGTAATTGGGTGGTTTAACTTTTTAAAAGTGCAGACAGCATCTTTTCCCATAAATGCTGAAATACAAACAGGCCACCTAAATAGTAACCAAGATGTTGCTTAACCCAATGTACCCTTTTTTTTTTTTTCCCCCAGTATTAAGACGACCTTCAGTTTCCATGGCATTTTCTTTCTTTCAAAGAGACCTACAAAGGCAAAGTCTGGTTTCTCAGACAGCAAAAAGCAATATTCTTTTCATAAACTTAACCATTCTTTCTTATTAAAGTATTATTTCAAGTTGCTCCATAAAAATCAAATTTACCTTGCAGCATGCAGCAAGAGAATGAGCTGAGCTGCAGATTGATTTGCATCCATCAGTTACAGTTATATGGAGAGGAAATATAAGAAGCAAAATCCAGTATCTTGAAAAACAATAACTTCTATATCAAAGCAAAGATGCAATCTAAATTTTATTAAACTCCACAGTCACAGAAGGCTCAAGTGTTATGTAAATCTCTGATATGGAGAATGAAACACAATATATTTGATTACTGCTGTGTCACATATCAGGGAACTAAGATGGCATTTCATGTAAGGTGTGCTTTAAGTACTGAAAAGATGCTTTTGCTATTCAGGAAAAAAAAAGTAAATAAATACTAAAATTTAGATTTAGATATTGGGAAACAATGTGGAGCTTTGAATACTCTCAGAAAAAGGAAAAAATTAAGAAAAATATGAATGCCTCCCTTATAGAAAACTAGCATCACAAAGAGTCATTAAGTGTTTCTGAGAAAAATTATGAAATATTCAGCTTTATTGCCAGCTAAGCCATCTACCCCAAGCAACATAAGCTGTAGATATGAAGATTCAGGGAAATCGCAAGGAGAGTGGAATTAGAGCATAAATTAATGCAAGTTAATAAATTACAACTAGTGGTCCAAAGATATAACAACATTTTGTACTTGCGAAGATTCTTTCAGATTCAAGACACTGAAAACATGAACTAACTAAAATAAAAAAAATACTGTACCATTAAAAAAACTTGTAATTCAACTCAAGCTACATCGATAATTACTAATGCAAGTCATAGAATGAAGTTCAAAGAAGCAGACACAAAATTTCCTTCAACTGGAAGATACTTCTCTGCTTTTCAAGCCAAACCTCATAGAAAATGCAGTAAGGTCAGCCAATTAGCTTGTATCTGTCTTGGATCACACATAGTATTCTGTGCCTTTGAAAGAAGACTTTTCCTACACAGTCCTCTCCAAAGGGCTTTACTTTGTCTAACTTTGCATGCCAGCAACATTTCTGTCCCTCAGTAAACCTTCAATCAGTATTTTTTCGTATCGCTTATCAAAAACAAGTAACATTCACCCAGCCCGCAGCTCTGACTTCTAAAAGTATTTCTTCCTAAAATGAGTCATCTTAAAATGCCAGTGCTTCACATTTTATTGTCAATGTCATCATCATTTTAGACCAAGCACTGATGCCAGTGGATTTACACATAAAGCCCTGCCAAATAATCAGATTTGGATGGCAATTAATCTTTCCATTAATTTTGCACTTCTACTTTTAAAAAATAATTTCTCAAACAAAAGGCTTTAGATCTCACCCAAGAATACATTAGTGAGCACCCCAGTGAGTCACAAACACTGAATACTCAGTGCTGCTAACAAGGCCCCAGCAAGGTTGTTTCTGAAGATTATATACCATAATAAGATGTTTAATCAACAGTGCTATGCAAAACCTCTATTCTACAGCTGCAGAACATAAAGCCCCAAATTCACACTGGTCTGAAGCTTCCCTTTTGCCCCCATTTATCACTGAAATAAATACTTTTAGACATTTATTTGGCTGGAAAACTCATTTCAAAATCTAGAGGTGAATGTATATTTTTGTAAGTATCCACTATTAGCATTTTACACAAACACAAATAGCAATAAAATGCTCCTTTTCATAATTAAAGGACTTTTTTGTAGAATCACAGCACAGCTGAGGTTGGAAGGGACCTCTGTGTGTCATCTGGCCCAAGCTCAAACTCAAGAAGGGTGACACCTAGAGCTGGCTGCCCAGGACCACGTCCAGGTGACTTTTGAGTACTTCCAAGTAAACAGACTCCACGACCTCTCTGAGCAACCTGTTCCAGAGCTCAGTCACCCTCCCAGTAAAACACCATTTCCTGATGTTCAGAGGGAACTTTCTGTCTTTCAGTTTGTGCCCATCACCTTTGGGTCTGTCTCTGGGCACAACTCAGCTCTCCACTCAGGGGGAAAAAAAAAGAGAATTGACAGGGACTTAAGGGACAGTAAAAATAAGTGCCTCTAACATTTTAAAGAACATTTTAAGTAATAATTATGCTCTGAGAACTTCATTTATGCTAATGTCTGCATTCCCTTGCAAAAGTTCTTTTTACATTTCCCAATACAATGACTCTTCATAGACTTTAGCCCTTTAACTACTATTGTGTCCTTTTTTTTTTGCTCTTTCCAAATCTTTTGTCTCATGGCAATTTTGTTCCTTTGTACCTTTGCTCTAGTTTGTAGGTGCTTGTGTCCTTCACCTACTCTTTGCATTTTAATATCTTCTCAAGGAAACATGCTTATTAAGTTGCATCATTTCCATATATTTACTTCACTACATTCAACAACACAGATATTAGACATTCAATATCTTCCTTGCTAGAACTTTTAAAAAAATTTTAAAAATGTTCACCACTTTCAAGGAGGCAAATGTTACTGAATTAAGTGACCTGCTAGCTGAAATCAGAGTATGTACTGTACACAGCATGAGCAAAGCCAGGAAAGTGGACACCTCTGGTAAGGCCCACAGATCTTTCCCTCAATGCATGAAATCTTTCTGAGAAAGGCAATCACAAAAACCAGGCACCAGAAAACAGATCAATATTTCAGTACATCAGTGTTACCACAGACCAAGCCTAGCAAAATAGTCAGAAGACATAAATGCTGCCTACATGCACAATTTTTTTAATGCTTGCATTTTAAAACAAAGAAAGATGATCTCACTTCTCATTACAAAAGTACAAGATATAGATAATTGATTATATGACAACTTTAAATACATACATGCTACATAGGCCAGAAAGAATTTCAAATACACACATATTTCCATTAACTCAGTAGGTGAAGAGCTGCTCTGAATTGACAACAGTATAACACAAACCCCCCGATCTTCTAGCCAACAGGTAACTGACTTGACTTTAGCTTCAAGGCTTTATGCCACTTAGTAAGATTTCTCCGCGGGATGTAAGATGGATTTCCTGAGCACAGGCACACATCTCCTGAACACAAAATCAAGAATTCAGGTCTCAGGGAAGGCTCACTCTGGAGGAACAAGGGCTCACAGCCTGCATCCTGCTTGCTTTGTGCTCTCCTACCATAACTTCACTGCATGGATAAGTAGCCCCTGTTCCTTTGTTGGCTTCCCTGCAGACCCTTCAGAGCACGAGCAAAGGTAAGCTGTGACAGCAGCTCTCCTGCCTGCTCACCCCTCATGTGAAGCCCCATGCAGGGAGCAGCTCAGGAGAACCTCAGGGCAGAGCCAGCGCTGCAAAGGCAGCTGGTGCCCCAGGGAGGACACAGGAACATGAATGCTGCACATCTCCAAGAGACATGGCTTGCAGGGGGGAAAAAAAAAAATGGAAAGAAAAGAAAAAGAAAACACGTATTTAGGGCAAGCGTCTTACAAGGCGTGCGAAGACGCGGACACAGCCAAGCGAGCCAGCTGTTCTCTGCAGTAGTCTTGTCAAATCAAGCTCCCTTTACCCCCAGGAGCAAACAGATCTCACTTTCAGGTCCCATCTGTACATACAGGACTCCAGGTCTGTCAATGTGGTTTTGACAGTCTGACTGGCATAGCTTTTGAAGCTGTTCAGCTTCTTTTATATGCCTGTGTGCCTGCTGAATGCAGCCATCCTTCACGCTGAAAAAAAAATAAGTACGTATCATCATTCATCGCCACTGTTTTGACAAATATTACATGGAACAAAGAAGCAGGAATTGTACTGGGAGCCCATGTCAGGTCCTCTATTCGTCACCAGTTAAAACGTTCCCCACTAGGCTTTCTTTCAAAGAAACACATCAGCCCTAACTATAACAAGTGGCAACTGTCATTATTACATTGGCTTTCATTAGCAACTGTAAGGAGGTGGGGGAGAAAGGGAAAACAGAGACCAGCATTATGCCACTGTATGAGTTTTCATTTCCACTACATGTAGTTGTTGTTCCCCTAGTTTCAAAATGCATATAAATCAACTTCAACACACTCAGAAAAGGGAAAAAAACAGATGATTCAGATGTATGGGTACATTAAATTCTGTATGAGCAACAGACTAGCATGATTCAAATCAGGAAAATAAATTACTGGAGTGGCATGGAATAAATAAGTAACAACTATTACGACCTTTTCCAGTGCAGAAGGAAAAAGGATCATTGAACGAAATCAGAAATATGGATATTGAAACACCAAAAGAAATACTTTTCCCACACAATCCGTAGCTAAATTGTACAATTCACTATACAGGATGAGTCAAAATTTTACACTGATGCAAACAGCAGTAAGGCAAATTCCCAAAAGAAAATCATAAAGACACAAATTCACAGAAGTCATAAGGACATAAGGCCCATGTACCTGGCCCAGAGAGCTCCTGAGCTGCAGACTCCTGGATCTGTATCACAAAAGCATAATTATGAGCTTACTGGTGCTTAAACTCTTTCCGGTGTGTTGATTACCAGTCACTGCCAGAGACAGGACACTGTGCCATTTGGATGCTTCATCTGATACTCTGTGGATCCTCTAAACTACTGTGGACAAAGCCTTCAACATGCAAAACTTCATGCTGTCGTGTCTCAAATTACAATTAAGTTACAATTAATTCTATTATTAATTCTATTTTAGGATTTGCCAGAGCCAACATCAACCCTTCTCTGTCTCTCTCTCTCTCTGGCAAAATCTCCTCTGTATTTCTTTTTCAGTCCTGTTTTCCAAAGGTCAATATTTGATGTTTTAAGTATCTTTTTTTCCTCATCACATCAAAAGTTCAATTGTATAATAAAGTTAAAATTCTGTCAAGGGATATTTTAAGAACACTGAGCAGTATACCTATAAGCAATCTAATATAACAACACAGGCAGCTTAACATATTTCTGTTTCTATAACGCCAGGATAGAGCCTTACCAGACCAAATGCCTCAAGTGCACAATTGCAATGAACATCTGAAGACCTTGTGGAACTCCTCAAATTGTTTTAATACCACAAAGTCCAGGCAGAAATCTCTGGATCAAACAATTAAACAGTGGAATAGGAACCTGAATGGCACAACAGACAGTCGGACTGAGCCATTTCAGAAATACAGATGGGGTTTGGAGCAGATGTAATTAAAACAAGGAGTCAGATGAGCCAGACAAAGTGGCACTAAGAACAAGGTAAGGCTGAAGAGTCTAATTTCAAAATGAAAAATACTAGGAAAAACAGAAAAACAAAATTCAAGCACGGTTAATGACAGATTAGAAAAAGGAAAAAAATTACTCCATTTTTCAAACAGCACTTTCTCAGAAAGCTCAAAAGGATGTTTTATGACAACCATAAACCCAGCACTACAGTAGTAGCTTCTGGAAGTCTGACAGTATACCACCAGTGAAGACCAGGAATTGAGAAGCTCTAAACAGCAGATTATGTACAAGGGTGTAAAGCAGACCACTTTCATCACACTCCTTTTATCTGCACCCCTGAATAGTATCCATGTGTGGATCCATTCAAAACTACAACGAATAGGATGCTTCACACAGGTATGACAAGTTTGGACTGAAAAAGACAACTGCACTGTCCAAGAAAGCTTCAACAGAGTCAGAGCTTTTCTTGATATAACACAAATTTGTTTATTTGTACCATTTAAACAAAGATCTAAAGGGACCACGTAAAAAAACCCATCAATAATACCACCATGAAGTGACAGCCATGCAAAGCAGAAACCAATTACAGCTTGCCAGAAGGTATAATAAAAGTACAGCATGATGTTCAGCGTGTGTTTGTTTTGAAATTTAGAGTTGAGAGCACGGCTGGACCCACCCAAAGTCCCAAGTCATATGACAGACTTTTCTTCTGCCCTCAATAATTTAACCTGTTTGCAGACAATGCTCTGGCACAGCTGAAGGATTACAGTTCAGGTAACAAACATGGCAGCTACACAGATTTCGTTTAAATGATCTAATAACATGTAAGGTCCATTTGGGGAGAAATCTATCAAAACCAGGATGTTTTAGATAAGCCCTTGTGGTTGATCTCCATTTTCCTATAGCATTCTGATGGCTCCAAAAGGCTTTCCTTGGGACAGACAGCAAGAAGGTATCACCCAGGCCAGTAACATCCAAAACCTCAAAAGGATGCAGCTTTTTACACTTCTAGGTTTCGTCCTACAAAACACTGAATCACTTGAGTATTCTGTGCTTAATGGGTAGATAAGGGTCCCTACTACACCAATTCCAAGCAAAGCAAGCAGACTCATGTTTCAGAAAAGCAGCTTTCTTACTTGTATCAGCATTGCCATCTCCTTTCTTGCAGCTGGTCACCCACGGGCAGGTTGAAAGGGCAAAGGCAAAACCAAACTGCAGCCTGCAGTCTGCATGTCAGCAAGGCACCTTGCCTGCTCTGGGTCCCAGCCAGGCCCAGGATGCCCCACTGCGCCATGAGTTCCACTCCTGTTATAACAACTCACATTTTTGTGTTAACGTTGCAGCATGCACTTCTTTTCTCGCCCTTTTCTGCAAGGCTTGTTTCTTTCAACTGAGCTATTTTTGTCTATTTTGCTTCCCCTCCCTATGCTCTTTTATCTGTTACCCATGTTTTTTACATTCCTTTGAGTAACAGGGAACTAATCCCTTTGCGAGTGGTTCGTACAAGGACAAGCCCAACAGACCTCTTGCCTGATTTTTATGTATTTATTTATTTATTTTTAATCTTGCCTGGCTAAGTATTTTATTTGGCAGCTTTATGTAGAGATTTCCTTTTAGTGTTTTAATTCAGGCCATAGAGGCCTCAACAGGAAACTTAATAAATGGCCTAAAATAAATAATGATGACATTCAAATGGTTTCACACCACACATGGACAAGAACAGAGTTGTTGTAATAAAGCATTTCACTGATAAACGAATTCACGGGCCCAGACAAGAGGTAAACATCTAAAGGCGCCATTATCTAATGCCTTTCATCTGAAAGGACCCTGGAGCACTTTGTTATACAGCTTTATTTATAAAAGGAAGATCATAAAATAGATTAATATTCTAAAACATCCAGCATTCTATTCCTACTACAGTCTGTCATATACTTGTATGTTTTAACAGCTTTTTGATGTCAGCTGGTTTGGCATCCTTGTGACAGAGCTCTTGCCTCCACCTTTTATGCTATGTAGCTTGACTTGGTTGCTTACTGCTGGGATCCTTCACTGAAAAAAAGCCCTGCAGAATAGGGGAAGTGAACAGAGAGCTTCTGCTACACCTCAGCTTCAGGGACAGCCTGGCTCCAGGGACAGATCAGCTCCAGCTACCTACAGCACAGCGTGCTACCACTGTAGATGTGTAGTGGCTCCTGCAGCTGCATAAGGCACAACAACTTACCATCACTCTTGGTAACAAAAGCAGACAGCCAGACCTCATTCCTTAGCAGGGCTGTGACAAAGCACCTTGGCTCCACATACAGAGCACCAGCAAAGCATGGTCACAAGCACATTGTACATCTGCTGCTCAGGTAGCTTCCACCAGAGGGACAAACACACTCCACTGGCACAAGGTACCTGTTTGCTTTTATTGGTTCTGGAAAGTACAAGACAGTAGTGCCCCATGCTAAGTCCAGTCATGCAGCAGAGGAGAAGCCAAAGCACCCAATTTTCTCTTAACACTTGAATAAGATACTGGTTCATCTGGGTAGAACATTTGGCCGTCATTGGTCTATATACACTGCATTTCTCATCATTACCTCTGGGAAATGTGCTATAAAATGCCAGGCTGATCCCTTGGAAAGACACCCACTGCTTCCAGAACAATGACGAAGTGACAGGAAATTTCAAAAGAGCAACCAGAGTTATTAGCTTGCTAATAACCACCCAAAAATGAATATCAATTGGTGAGCAGCCTTCCATCACACAATTTTGTGATTGTCGTGACTAGAGTTGTTCCAAAAATTTTCAGCTGATCAAGAATCCTCAAAACAAGCCTCTTATCTTCAACTTAGAGTATTATTGGCTCACAGAAATAGAAATCTGTGTCTTCAATTTTATATGAAGTGTTTTGAAGGCTTCGCCTCCTTGCGTATCCTAAATTGTGAATGAAGAGAGCAGCAGACTATTTCCTTTAAGCAGAAATACAAAGATGAAGAGGAGTGAGCAAAATGGCTTTTGAAAACTGTATTTTAAATGAAAATTTCAAAAACTTTCAATTTGTAAAAAAAAAAAGAAAAAACCAACCCAAAACAAATAGAAAATTGTCACTATAAACAGACTAGATTAAAATTTTACAGAATCTAACATGTTCCACTAAAAGCAGCGCCATCCTCACGAATATTTAAAAAATAAGCCATCTTTCTCTATTAGGGAACATTTCAATTTCACAAGAATAGTAGCTAAATCTGCACTGACAGAAGTTACCCATGAGTGCCACAGCACAGTGTGATGGAACTGTCACTGCTAAAGAACACTTGGAAAAATAATTTAGAAAATCAAACATCATCACATATTGGACAGTGAACCTGAAAAAGCATTCTCTGTAACAGCCTGGAAGCATAAAAATTATTTTAAAAGACATTTTACCCTCTTTTTAAAGCCTCTGCACAGTTCATGCACCTTCTGCAGGGTATTTTATGGGCCTCTGCCTCATTCTGGCAATGTAAGGACTTTAAAATGCAGCCTTAAGGTTGATTTATTTAACAGTAGCAACTGTTTACTCAATGAATTTTCTCCCATGTGTATTCAAAACTCACTTCCAGTGACATTCAAGATAAAAAGTTAATACCTCAAAGTTATCACAGTGAAGAGAAAGGTAACATATTTTTTGTTTCTTTCACAAAAAAAGGGATAACTTTACTCATAAATGCAATAGTATGTTCCATTAAGCACACTTAAACCTGTTTGAAATACCATGTTTAACAGATGCTATAGGAGAACAAACCCACACTAACCTACAAAACGTTGATTACTGGTGAGGATTAAAAGCTCAACTTGATTTTTTGAACTGCAGAGGTATTTGCTGTAGTGGTGAGGATACAGTAAGTTGGCTGATAAACTGCATTTATCAAGTGATTCTGGAGTTAATTGGCAACAAGAAACTTTACTCCATTTACTAACTGACTTTCTTCAAGCTTTCTCACCTACCCAAGGGAGTCACATACCATGTTTCAGACTCAAATACCTGTGATTTGCAGTCTTAATAATCACTGCAACATATAAGTACATCACAGATTTTTTTTTTTTCTGGAATACTTTTAAAAGTCAAGTTCAACAAGAACATGTTAGATCTGATATCACTAATGTTATCACCAACAACTGAACTCAATTATTAAAACCTCTCATTGACATGAATCATGTTATCCATCTTCTGGGCACAATCCACATTATTACAATTGTTCTAAAGCTCAGAACAGGTGATTTCTAAGCTGATGAACTGACTGAATCACAGAGAGCTGGATGTAAAACATAGCTAAATATCCCCTTACTCTGACTGACATACACCTAAGTTTTGAGCTTTGAAGGTAGCTATGCTGTCCATTGAGGAATTCCTCAAGATTAGTTAGATATATACCAAAAAACCTCACTGTATTGGTGCCCATGTTCAGCGGGGTCAAATATCACTCATGATCAAACTCTAAAGATGAGTCATGAAAATTTATTTTTAAATTGGCTTGTGAAACCAGATACCCAGAAGAATATCAAGATTAAACTGACAAAGACAAATGCCAAGAAATGCTGGCTACCTGTGTAGAATTATAGTAACTGATCATTTAATGGAAATGAATTGATTCATCTTCACAGTTCCAAAGATAGCAAAGTAAGAACTGCCATTTTTCAGAAAATGAGAAATGCATCCAGGTTATGGTAAAAATCTATGTAAAAAAAAATGTATATATATATCTCCCACAGCAACACTGAGCTGCACAACTATTAGTCTTTGTTTTTCTTCATGCCCTTCACTGCATACTTACTACTTTCCAAAACAAGTAATATAAAACTTGTTTGGACAACTTTCCCTCATTCACAGGCACTACATAGGCTCCAAATGGAAGAGAATGACAAGGAGTCAAAAAAAAAAAAAGTTTGGATTCAGGTAATTGAAAACTGAATCACAATACATATGCACCAACACATTCAAAGAAATGAACTGACATGGTAAATCAACTGCAGCTAATGCTGACATTTCATAACTTCTGATAGCTTAATCTTTCTTTCTGATACACAATGGCTGTGTGACAAATTGCTCAAGTTTTACAAAAGAAGTAGGATAAACCTGCATGCTGCTCCTGACATCCACCATCAATTCACAAAGTGATGAGCAGGACTGATATCTACTATCTACATTTAACTAACAGCTATTAAAGTTGTCATCTCTGGTTTGGATCACTCACTGCAGAGGATGAAGATATTGTGACCACATCTGATAGCTGCTCATGAATTCAGGACATCACAACCATAGGTCCAACCCCAAGGCCTGGCAGAAAGTCACATTAGAAAAGCAACAGGCAGGCTTGCGCTCTCTCTGCCACCTTTTCCCTCCAGGGTATTCCTGCATCTTGCATCCAAACAGACCCAAAACTCCCATCCTACCTACACTTCAGGCTCATTACCACTTCTACCTAAATTCTGAGCTCTTTCCCTATTCTTATAAAAGCTGCTATCACTTAATGTGAAATTAATTACATATTAGATGCCTACATCAAGTAAAAACCTCTGCTTGAACAAATGCTAATAAAAGTACTAATGGATGCCCACCAGGTAATACTATCTCTTTTTCAACAGCACAATAATAATATCGGAAAGCTTACAATTTCTATAGAGTAAGTAGAAATAATGCTAACAATTCAGTTGCTACCAGTATTTGCATCAATAGTTTAAAAATAAAATTTTCATAGCAAGGTATCTCTAATACTACTAGTAGTATTAGAAAAAAACAACCTGGGAGACTAAAGTGCTTTCAGTATTAAAAAGCTTTCAAATTTCTGTCCGTAATATTACAAACATAAAGGCTATCAGAAACTTAAAAAACAGCTGCCCAAACCCAGCAAGGTTAAAATATTTTAAGTCTCTGTCTTATTATTTTCAAACAGGAGATACACTTGTGATTAAACCTCAGTGCATCTCATGCTCAGAAATGACATGAGTATAAAAGTCTCATGCTCAGAAATTACACTGAAAAAATCTCAAATGAAGTGATAAAATGCCTGGTGCATAGCATACAAGCTCTTTATATTGTGGTTTCTAGTCTTATGGACAAGATGGAAATTTCTCAAATCTGGCAAACCTGTTCTGACTACTGCTAGAATTATGCATCAAAGCTGCAGAAAGAGCAATTAAAATGTGAACGAGGCATTAAGAAAATATTCTGTATGTATGGGAACAAAATTATATGTATTTGCCTCAAAAGGTAGTGTAGGATCACCTGTTTTTAGAGAAGCATCTCCCTCTCCCATTTCAGGCTTTAAATGGCTCATTTTAGTTGTCACCAGCAAGACCTTCAGGATGGAAAAATGACCTACACCTGTAATTACTGACAACCACTGCCTTGCGTTAAACACAGTCATCTCCCTGGCCAGTGTAATCACAACTGCATCTCACTTCTTCACTTCAAGGCAACTGAGGAGGAAGGTGGCTGATGGAGGACAATTTTAACACTCACTCAGTGACCACAGGGATTAGAACTCTTACCACAATTAACCTAAAGAAACTCCAGCTTCAGGCAGGGCCTTTAACAACACATAGTAACATTAAGTCAAAACCTAATTTGAATCTGTTTATTCAACAGAATGATTTTATGGCAGCCATAAGGCATAATAACAAGGTATAATTGGTTTCATAAACAGTATGTATTAAAATGACAATATTAAACGCTAATTTGTTAACCTCCCTACAGGATTTGTTTCTTCTGGAGAAATAACTTAGGGCAGGACAAATTTTCTCATTATGAACAACCCCAGTTGAAGCACTGCTTCAAAAGACTTCTTATTTCCTTCAAACAAGAACAACATTATGCATATGCCAATACGTATTTCTCAATAAACTAGCCTTGGTTTACATTTTTGTAACTTGCATAAATATTGCTAATATTCAAAAAAGTTAATGACACCAGATTTCTCTCACAAGTGAAACGCAGATTCTGGAATTTCTAATTAGTAAAAGGAATACTAAATCTGAAGAAACCATTGGAGTATTATTCTGGAAACAGTAAGAATGCTGGAAATGCAGTGAAATTTAAATGAAATATGTAGATGATGATTTTTCATAGGAAAACAGCAATTCCTACTCTTAACATCTGTGATCAATGGGGTGTCTTGTGGGCAAAAGTAGAATTGCTAAGACAATGTACATGAGAAAACACTTATCTTACACACCGATAAACACAACTTATGCTAATGGCTCATGTTCTACAGTAAAGCAATCCGAGCCTGGATGGAAGAACATCAAATGTTCTTCCATTTTATACACTTTATTCAGTACTGGTCCCATTCAGATCATGAAGCATATGCCTAGCTCAACATATTGCCAGAACAAGAAGTGACAGGTACTCTCAAACTGCAGCCTTTCTTAGCCACTGAGTCCTCTGCAAACTTTTAAGACACCTCATTTCAAGGAACTAAACATTTTGAGCATCCATTCCTTACAATAAACACAACTCCATAGCAACACCCTTTATTAATTAATCAGGCATTTGACATTCTCACTCCTGTGCAACAGGTGGAAACAAAGCTCCATCATATGCTCCCAGAAAACTGAGAAGCAAGATACCTGTGTATTACCAGGCTCAAAAAAATACTTCACAGGATCAAATTAGAATTGGAAGAAGGGAAAGAAGAAGAAACAGGATCCCTTTTCTTTATGACAGCCCTAATATAAATGCCTTGTATCCCTTATAAACTAAGCTCTCCGGTATGCAATCAACACCGCTTTTATCCAAAGCAGAGCATCAAAAAGCAGTCTTACTGTATCCTCAAAACAGCTTTCTGGGTTGTCTTCATATATGCACCCTTGACAGATAAGGTCATTCCTCAAGGAAGGTCCTCATTAGGACAGCTACGAGTATCTCCATTTTCAGTATCTGTAACCAAATAATCAAGACTTTTTGAGTCTCCTTCCTTTCTTTCCACTGACACAATTCTCTGTTGTGTCTCTACCTGAAGAATGACCTTGATATTCCTTTTGGTGGAATTGGCTTTCCTGTGAAACTCAGCCCCTCTAGCTCTTTCAGGTTTGAGGCTTTAGAGCTGTCTCTTCCCTGGGTGGAAGAACTCTCTTTTTTCCACCTTACTCAGAAGACTGGATTTCTTCTTTAACAGGCTGAAATACTACCTCTTTCTCGCCTTCTCCAATACCTCTTGCAGGTTCTTACATCCAGCCTCCTCTCCAGGACACCACTCAAGACATTAACTTCAGGACATCACCATACTGCTGATTATCAGCCTTCTGCTGCCAGCCATTATCCTCTGGAAGCTACATCTGTGGAACTGACTGTTGCCTTCTGCTGCCTGTCAGAGCATGCCAGAACCCCCACACGTTTGCTCAGCTTCACAAAAGCCAGTGCCGTTCTCCACCCGGACATCATTTGGAGACTGGCTGCACTCCAGCTGCACCTGCCACTCCTGCACTCAGCCAGGTGCACTACACACCTCTCCTAGGCAGTGTGCATCTGCTGCTGCAGGTTTCTTCACAGTTCTGCCTTGTCTTTCTCTGATGAAACAATTACCTGCCATTTTCTCATTTTGTAAGCAGATGAGCCAACTCAGTAACTGGGGCACTGCTACCTTGTAATACAATTTTTTCCAGAAGTCTCATCTTTCTGTGTCTACATTTAGCATTCTTTATCACTTTGTTTGAAGCAGGGGTGTAGATTCCTATAGCTTACAACAGACTTACATTCTGCAGCTTCTTCTGAAACTTTTCAAGCAGCATGATTTGTGCCATCTAAATACTTCCTTCTCTTCAGCTCAACAGCAATTTTCCTCCCCAAATTCTGTTTCTCTTGTGAAGTTACTCTCACATCCAACAGCTTTGTCTTTCTTCTGCATTTGAATAACCTCTGCCTGTAATTCTGCACAAGCATTTTGACTATGCCCTCCAACTCTTTGACTACTTGGAAAACCATCTGGATTTCTCCTCAGAAAAAAAAAAAATTCCTCCTCTAGCACATCAGTTTGTTCTCATTTTAGCCAAACTTGAATGGATTCTCTCCAAGTTTTTGTATATTTAGCACTTCCTGCCTGCCTTCAAGAGCTGTTTTTTGATGCTGCTTCACCAATTTTTGTGCAAAGGATTTCACTTAGATTTACAAATAGATTTCACAGAGTTGCAGACTGGTTGAGGTTGAACCTCTGGAAGTTCTGAGCTTCCTGCTCAAACAGGGACATGGATTTGCTTGCCCAGGACTGTGTTCAGATGGCTTTTGATTATTTCCAAGGACGGAGACTCCAAAAGCTCTCTGGGCTATCTAATCCACCTGCCCTCACACTAAAAAAATTTTCTGATTTTCATTGGGAACCTCCTGTGGTTTATCTCTGTCATTGGGAACTACTAAAAAGAGCCTAGCTCCATCTTCTTTGCACCCTCCCTGCAGGTATTTATATACATTAATAAGATTCTACTAAGCCTTCTCTTTAGGCTGAATAGTCCCAGCTCTCTCAGCCTTTCCTCATGGGTGATGTGCTCCAGTCCCTCAATCATCTTTGTGGCCCTTCACTGACCTCTCATACTGGGAAACCCTCACTCCAGAACATCACCCACCAAGTGTGGCCTCACCAGTGCTGTGCAGAGGGTAAGGACCACCTCCCTCACATGCTGACAATACTTCTCCCAGTGTCACCAAGGACACCATTTGCCCTCTTTGCTGTAAGGGTTGAACTGCTTGCTCATGTTCAACATTCTGATTAGGGTAAATAAAGCTGTATTTTCCTCATTAGCAAAGTCATCTACATACATTTAATTTCCTTAAAAAAAAAAAACCAAAAACATAAGGATACAATTTCCCATTATACTAATTTGTCTAATTTGTCAAGTAATTCTAGAACTGGAACATCACAATTCTGATGAAAACCTTAAACCAGCACTTCTTTTTAAATATGCACAAGAATTTCCCCAATTCAACTTCATTTGCATTACCTCCCATACCATTTGTATTATACAAGTGCATTACTTCTCTTTTAAAAAGTTCCTAATGCAAAGAGGATACTGAGAACTCCCTCAGAAGTTCATGCATGTTCACAAAGAATTGCTATTAAAGCAGAGATGCTGTTGCCCAAGGATAAGAGCCTATAAAATTTCTTTTGTCTTCCAACTATATTCTAGCTATACTTGACAAGCAGTTTCTTGGTACTCTACATTCAATTATATTGTGAAATTTTACAGTTTGTAATGGGTATCTTATCTGTTCAGACTATCTGTAATTTGATTAATTCCTCTGGGAATTGTTTAAACCAAGGCAGTATCCTTAATTACTATTATGGCTCAGAAATGCTTTCAATAAAACCTAATTTCTCCACTATTCAGATACTCAATACGTATGTATGTTATACAAGACCTACAGAATTTCATATTAAATTCTTTATTGAACACCTTGCTCAGAAAGTGCTCATATTCCAAGCTTAGGTACCAACTGTCAAATAGGTGAGTAATCTCATCTATTCAGTACATCAATAGGTTCTCATCATTAAACTTCTGTTAAATAAAATGCATTTATTTTCCTTGAACACACAAATTATCATGCTGAACAACTGCTTCTATACAGAACAACAGAGTCTCTTCATCCTAATTCAAAAAGCAAGAAATGGCCCTCAGGCATATCATTATCTTAAAATATGCATATTGCTATCTTTCAGCAATTTTCTGAATAAGAGCTTAGGGTTAATTTCTGATAAAGGTGAGTTTGATTCCACTTCAAACTTTTTTTTAGTAGAATAATCCAACAACAAAACTGTAGCTACATGTTATGGCATGGTAAAATTTAAAACTGCATAGATGACCAGCTTACAAATGTAATTAATTTTGCTTAAAAGCCGACAACACTGTTTTCATGTCATACATTCATTTTTTGCCCAGCTTTTGGGGTGATTTTCTAGATGATTATTACCACAAACCAGAAAAACTGTAATTTAAAATCTTCCCAAGCTGATGACCTACCTAACCTCTGCAGGAAACAAAGTGCTGCATGACCTACAACAGCAATTTCCAAGTAGCCCATCAATGCAGCATTACCAGCTCTCATTACTCAGCAACAATTGGGGCAATATTGGATAGTTTGCTTCAAAGCCACACGACTGCATAAGAACAAACACTGAACAGAGAGGCTGGGATTCTGAGGCAATTGAGAAAGATGGATGGGACAGACAGACAGAAAAGGCCTTTCACAAAAATATTTGTGAAAGTAGGAGCTGAGTGTGGCTGGGAAAAAAACAGCCTCACAAAAAAAAAAAAAAAGGTAAAAGACAGTGAAAGTGGTCACAGCTCTTAGAGTGAACAAACCATACAGAAGGTGTGCTGGTACACAAGTTTAGGCCACACCTTGGCATTTGCAAATTGATACAGGGCATAGAAATGGGAAACAGCAAGACTGCTATTTGTCATTTAAGGGAAAAGGACCAATCCTTACCAACTCCTTACTCCATTTATTTTAACAATTCTCCTAAGAGAAGGCCATGAAAAGAGACCTTTGCATGCCATGGAGCATGTTCAAACTTCATCAAAGGGTGAAAGACTATCAGAAAGGTTTAAAAAGTATTTCAGTTCTTTTAATATTTGCTTTAAGAAATAAAAGCACTCAAGCAACCAGACCAAGTGCAGAGCAGACAGTTCAAGAAGGTATAATAAGGAGCCTACAAGAAATGCCAATGTGTTTGTCCTTTCTGAAAATAGGTACTCAGAAAAGCCTGGCAATATCAGTCACAATACAAATCGAACAGAGCCAGCACAGTCAGGCACAGGACCTATTGTCCTACAAGTCACTTCCCACTACTGCCTCCCTCTGCAGCATTATTTTTCTGTACCCATAATAGTTTAAGGACAGAGGAAGGGCACGATTTGTAGACAGATTTAGCACTGCATCAGGTAGGAGGGCTGTAAAAACTACGCAAGCTTTCAGAAGCACAAGTCCTTCAGAAGCTTGTATGCCCAAAAGCTTGTCCGTCTTTTCTAATTACACTAGCTTGCTTTGACAAAGAGACAGTATTTCTGCCAACAAATGTCCTGTCTTCTAGGTGCAGTGGCAGAAAAACAGAAGAGAGATCTGCAGTACCACTGCATTTTACAACAGTGTATGTCTTGTACCACTGAGGCTTCTGAAGCCAAAAGGCATCATCATGGCATCATTCTACCTCAAGATTTCTTACTTACTCACCAGTAACAGCTGTCCCAGCTGTTTCTGAAGGCAACATTTGATACCAGAGACCCACACTGTCAAAACCCACGTGCTGATTAGATTTTTCTGTCCAGGAATCATAACAAAAATCACATTTAAAGTTCAAATGCCAGTTACATTAAAACAAAGTTTAAACAAACAAAAAAATTTCCTGTATTGTTTTTCTGCATGCTTACCAGTGACATTACGAACCAAGAAACACTACTGAAAGGGTTTATTTGTTTGGGTTTTTTAAATGTATTTCCTATACAAGCAATAGACTTCTGGAAAAAGACTGCTCTGCAAGACACATACAACCTCAAAAAGATGGGACAGAATAAAGAAAACCTTTCTTTCTTTTTAGAACAGGAAAAACAATTTTTAAGCTCCTTCCACTCTAAACCAAAACAAGCCAAAGAACTATGCAGACTTCCATGACTAATGTAGTATAAAAACCAACATGTATTGAATATTTTTAAAGGACAGTGTTCCTTTGAAAAGCTGTAACTAATTCATTTGACAGTCCAGCTGAGATATGTTTACATCCCTATCTACTTCTAAAACCTGTGCTAAATGAAACAGTGGGTTTTTTTGCAGCTGTAGACATGTGCTTGGAACACTCAAGTAATGACAAATGTAAATAAATAATTTCCTTTATGTTTACAGTAAAAAATGTTATATATATGCTCAATAATGTATTTAGCATATTGCTTCATTCACTGCATCTAATTTGCATACTCTTGCAATACTTTTTAATGCTTCACTCCAGCAATTAGTATACTGAATCTTATTAAATATATCACAAATGTCTTTTTAGGGAGCCCAGTCAAAAGAAAATGTACAGCTGTGAAACACTAGTAATTTAAGAAACATTGTCATAAAAATGTTCCCATCTTAATACAGTAAACACAACAGAAACCATTAGGAGAAATACCTACAATGCACCATCTAACCAATTCGATTTGCAGACATCTCACAAATAATTCACTGGAAGGAAAATCCCTATATGGATAACTGAAGCCTCCTAAAGGTAAGTTTGGGCTTTTTTTCTAATTATCTCTCCCAGATTCCCTTGAAAATCTCTTCCCAGAATACTCAAGACAGATCAAATGCTGAAAGCTGGTGTCTCAGTCTGGCACACTTCAGAGCCTACTGGTCACTCTAGATAAAACCCTGACCCTGCTGAAGTAACCAGATATTTATCATTTACCCTGAATTCATCACAGAAATAATAAGTCATAAGAGGCATGTGCTCAATTCATTTAAAACAGTTTCTCAGTGCAGTCAAGTTAGGTCAAAGACTTCTGAATTTCACTGTTTAATTTCAGCATTGTGCTTACCCATGCAGGGGAGGGGAAGATTATTTCAGACCAGCACATCTATGTTACTTGACTGCTAATTCACACATTGTAATACAATGGCACACCTTCCTGGCCTCTTACTTTTCTGTCAGACAAAAGCCCTGTGAACACCAGCCTCTCTTGGTTTGTTATCCCAGAACAAATGAAATGCACCAAAAGCCAGACTGAGCCATGTGCCTCTGCAGTCATTCACATCTGCTCCCTCCCCTACCTAACCTCACACAGAGACACCTCTCACCCCATGGTCAGAGATGAAACATGTTCCTCCTACAACATGTGCAATGGAGTGGCTGCTCAACTCCTGCACAACTCACATCTCCCCCTTCCTTCTCCATCAAAGTTGCTTCTGCTTTTGATGTGTGCCCATTTAAGTTTTCATTTTTTTCAAATTGCTGAACCTTATTTACATAAGATTCAGGACTGTAAACACAATGCTAAAGTTAAAAAAAATGTATCACAAAATGCAGTATTTTGTGTATATTTCCCACAGAATAAAGGGGAATATGCTTATTTTAATTCCTGTGATTCTCCTTAATAACTACAAAAACTCTAACAACCAAACTTGAAGCAACTGTAGGAGCACAAGTGTGGCTCACACTACAGTGCTTTTAATTCTCAATTATTGTTCAACATGATGAGTCATTCAAATCCACCACTGTTATATGCATGTCAGTAATTCAGTCCTGGGGATTCCTCATTCTTACTTGTTCTGATATGCTACAAGCATGTTATTAGAGCCAAAAAACTATACCAAAAGAAGAGTTCAGTGAATCTCTTCAGCAATAAAAAAAAATTGCAAAAATACATCACAAGCATTCACCATCCTGACTCACTTAAAAATACTCTCATTCTTGCCAAAAGCACTGCGCTGCCACATTACCTCTTCTTCTAGATTTTCACTCTAAAACTGAAATACAATGTACTGCTCTGCCCACAGCATATTGTTAATTACACCCCAAATGGAAAGCATTTAGCTTCTGTATTGTCACTCTTCTGCTCTGCTCATTTCAGCATTTTATACTTTATAATCAAATGTACACTAATGTTGAAGTAGCATTGTATGACTGAAAAGCAATAAATCTCACATGGCACCCTAGCTTTATCCCAGAGAAAAATATAGGTGTAAATCACCACTTATAAATAAACTATAAAATAGGTATGAATTACCATTTCTAGGAAAAAGACAATATAATATGCATCTAGAATTGGTCAAAACAGGTTCTTAAGAATTTTAAGTCAATCACAATCCTAAAGGCCCATTCTGTACAACAAACATGGCTTTAATCAGACACATATACCAGGATGTGCTTGCAGAATCAGCATTTCCCATTATGAACGGTGGTACACAGTAGAGACAAGGTTGCTGTTCACTTGCTTTTTAACAGGAGAATGGGAAAATAAAACATTTACTTCTTATACAAATATTAGCAATATGCACTGCTGTTCAACTATTTTTTCAAAAATCTTTCAGCAGACAGATTGAGAAGAAAAGGCGTTTTCTAAAGAAAAAATCTCATTGTCCATTCAACTATATGTCTTTAACGTTCCTATCCAAATCAGTGGGATTCTCCTATAAAAGGATTACATTCAGTAAGCCTGGTGAAGAATGTTGTGTAACACATCACCTTGTAAGCAGAAACTTTTACTTACAATGATGGTCAAAAAAAAACATGACAGCAGGAGAATCTGATACTAGCCATAGACTCATCACAGAAAGCTAGTTTCACTAAAGCCACTTCTCCCTTCCTTCAGTAGTATCACACCATATCAGTTTTGTTTTACATAGACATAAATTGGCAGTGTCTACTCTTGTCATTCACACAGTTCCTGCTATCAGGAAGGTTACTCAGAGAAACACAACTCCTTATTAATACAAGCTTGACCCAAACAACAACAACAACAACAAAGAATCAAACATAACATTTTCATTTCCTTTGAGTCTATCTCTCATGCCTGTCAGTGTTAGTTGAAAGGATGCACAGCTAAACCTGCACAGCAACTATGCAGTGACCCAGAAAGACAATCTAATGGCCAACTGAGTAAATAAAGCAAAACCAGCCAAACCCAAAGGGCAGTGTGCACATGAGCATCTTCTTCACTTAACTGGGCACATACTGAAACCTAGTCTCGTATTTCTGAGTTCTGCAACAAGACTTCACATTCCCATAAACAGCACTTTCTGCATTGTTCCCAAAACACATATTACGCAAAAGAAGAGAAACAAATGCCCAGGTTCACAGAAAAGTTAGGTAACAAAATATAGAGAAACAAAAAGTAATTACTGTGTCATACACTTAAAAAATAAAATGCAATTTTTAATTGAAAATTAAACTGACAACTAGCTGTCATTCAAACCAAAATGCTGGATTCAAACATCATTCTTCCCTTTGGGAAAACGTGGCTGTATTTTTTTTGAATGAATCTGAATGAACGTGATACAATATATACATGAATCTGTCTCTCATCTATACATACGAAAGTCTGTATGATTTACCATACACCCACAGCCATACACACAAAGCATGTGGAACCAATTATTTCAGACAAAGTATTTACTGGCTTCTCCCTTTTTCCTTAAAAAGAGAATTGTTATTAATGTTACACAAGAACTAAAACTACCTGCTTCTGAATCTTTGGTGCAGCTTGTGTTGAAAGGGCAATATATATTAGAGGTGTACCCAAAAAGGAGCACAAGAGACAAGAAAAAACACACTGTATCTTTCATTTTCATTTCAGTACATAATATGTCATTCCACCCACCAACCTGACAGCCAATCTTTGATTTGGCCAGATCCTTTTCAAAGAACACACCTAAACACATCCTTACTAAAAAGCAGCAACTAAGTCCTCAGCATTGTCCAAGACACTTTGTATGCTACTGGGAATCACCTGCACTTTCCATGAAGCTTTATACAGAGAAAGAGATGGGTGCCATGAAGATAATAAAGCACAGCTGAACTATCAGTTTATGCCAACAGATTTATGCCTTTCAGAAAATACAAATGGAAAAGTTTCTGTATCATTGTACTCAGGACAAGGCCTTGCACACTTGAAGTTATAGCATTTTACTGCAGGGCATCTCAGCATTTCCCTGAGAAGTCACACTTGGCCTTTTTTTTTAACAAAATCAGAAATTTTTCCAGATATGACACTATCTCCTGTCATAGGCCATTCCAGTTCGCAGCTTCTGAAAATCTGTCAGACTTCAACCAAGCTTTTCTCCCATTCCCCTGCCTTTCCATTAGTCTCCCAAGCCAGACTTTAGAACTGTGTAAAAGCAGTCAACTATTACAACTTTTAACTCCCATTAACATCCATTTATTGCATTTGCCTGGAAACTAGCAGGTGCTGGGGAATGAAGGAGAAAGTAGGCCAAAAAGAAACCAGAAAACTTCCCACCATCAGTCTTACATGCTTGAATTTACCAGAAAAACTCCAACTGACCCAAATCAATTTGGATTAGTCTTGAGTCTCCTTCATACCGCTCTGTCAAATTTCAATCAGAAATACTTTCAAAAACAAAAAAAGAAGAAGAAAAAAGACATCTATCAATTTCTTTAAAGTGTAACACATTTTGCTTACCTCACTGTTGTGGCCCCTCAAATTGAAGTTGATTCTCTGAGGGGTGTTCCGGTCCCTCCTGCAATGGCTGGAAGTAAAAGTGACGCCTACAACTCCTCTGCCATTGCCTGTTGCCAACCAGCCTTCCTCATAGTACCGCCTCCTGCACACCGGTTTCTCCTTCTCACTTTTGGGGACTCTCCCTTTCCAGGAGAGGCAGAGGATGTTGGAATCGCTGCAAAGAACAGGCCCATGTTCCACTGCTGCATACATGCTTTTTAAATATTTTATTTTTTGACATAAGAAAGTAATATGTCTAGTGCACAAAATTTAAATCAATTTTTTTTTTTTTATTGATAAGACTGACCTGGGATAGATCATTGAAAGGGACGAGGATGGGGTCAGTGTTTATAAATATCCACCAAATGCATAGTGAAAAATTCCTCTATAAAAGATGATGGCAGTTGGCTAAGAAAAAGTAACACTTAAAAAAAAATTCAGGTTCATTTTTGTTTGAGTCTGTAGAGTGGGGGTGCACTTATCCTTTGGAGAAACAGCTACTTCATAAGAGGCGCTCAAGAATGGTTAAGTCATCTTTTTGCTCAACTTGATATAATCTTTATACAGCCTGAGATTCCAGTTTAGCGTAATGCAATTCCAGAGACAAAGAGTTGCAAATGTGTAGGTTTCAAGTAACTTAAGGCTTTTAAAATTTCCTCCAGTCAGATTTTCTTCAAAAGTTCAGTTGCAGAAATTTAAACACACGCACATACATATATATGTATATATATGACATTCCTCTTTTCCAAGCTGCCCTCTGGCATATCTTTTCCATCTGATGTATTTCTGCTGCTAAAGCTGAAAGAGATTGCATAAAGGGAAAAAAAGGCACACAAACCGTGTGAAACAACAGACCCGAACTTGTGCAGGCACTGGTGTGCCAGGCCAGTTGGGAGATCCCTCTTGGTACTGAACCGCTCGTTGGACTCAAAAGTTTTTGCAATCCAAAGCCAATCCAATTTTCATTGCAGCACTTTTTTTCCACCAGAGACCCAACACAGCCTGAACTGTTTATCACGCTATCTTGCCTGCTTTCCCACTTTTTGCTGCCACACACGAATGAAAAAGAACCCCCTCTTCATTTATAGCAGAATCAAAAATGCTCTAAAGCTTTTAGCTTTCAAAGTAGATAAGTTTGCCTCAGGTGAACCATGAAGTTCTCTCTCCTGTGAAACAGGCTAAAATGTCAAGCTGTTTTTCCTTTACTTTTCCCTTTTTTTCTGCTACAAGGAATCACAGACTTTTCATTCTACCATAAAAAACAAATGCCAGAATTAAAGCACATCAAGTAAGCACTCTTTCCAAATCTTCTAAAATTCAAGGAAGGAAGAAATATAATCATCTAAAAAAGAAAGAGAAGCAGCATTAAAAATCTGACTTCCTGGGTTCACTATTTCTCTAGGTATTTTCCTTGCTTGTTTGATCGGATCTTTCCTTCTTGATGCTTGTCTACAGCACAGATTCATAGTTCCAGACACAACATTTGCAGCTGTACAAGAAGGAAACATATGAAGTATTCCAATCGTTTTATTTGAATAACATTTATGAGCTCAATTATTTAGTATTTATACCACACTAAGTGAAAAGAGGAAAAAGGAGAGGGAGAAAGAATATGCAAGTTTGATGACCTGGTTAACTCAAGGACAGCGAGGTTTGCTCAGTTCAATGCCCAGACTTGTCCCATAGTTCCTCAACTTATTTACTTCCAGTCATCATTACTCAGCAGACGGTCACGATTTATTAGTCCATTCACAATCTACTGAGCCCAAAGCAAAACGTGCCAAAGACCATACATTATTCCTCTGCTACAACAAAATCAGTTTCCTTTGCCCTCTTGATTCTTCTGTTTCCCTCACAGCTATTGACTGAGATCGTGGAGGTATTTATTAGGCTTTTCCCGCACAGCGAGTGTTTTTTCTTTCTCTTCTTGCAAACCTTTTTCACTCGTGAAGACCATGTGGAAAGTTGAACATTACTGGCAGGTGTCTTTGCATGGATTACTGGTTCCTGTGCTGTGATGGTGCTCCATCTGGTTCTCAAATTAATTTTCATCAATTGCAAAGCTCTCAGGAATATGCCAGAGCAAGTCTACGTGATGACAAAAACATGCGCGTTTTCATGTACATGCAGTGCACACACCAATCTGCCTCTGCCTTTTCAGTTTAGGTGTGGTAACCTTGTAAAATGACCGCTACTCAAAACTTGAAATTCCTGGATTCTTCCAACTCTGCAAGGCAAAACATACACACACAAAAAGAAAACAGTGAATAAAGTAAGTCACAAAACAACTTAAATATAACAGTATTACTGTTAGAGTAATCAAGGCATTATGATTAAGTATTTTATATAAAGTAGTTTATGGGAGTTCAAGAACTTTATTTATATAATACATAGATATTCATTATGTCTTATATCTTCAGATACTTATTTGGTATATTTGTATTTGATATACACACAAAGACGAACAACAAAATTTTCTTTTTCACTTTTTAAATTCCCAAAACTTTTCACAATGGATGTGTATAGCCCATGAAATGTATCTGGGAAGGATGAAAAAAAAAATGAGAGCTTTCTTCTGGTCACACTCTCTACAACAAACTCAAGATTTCACAACTCTGGAGTGAGGATATGGAAGAGAGATGTTAGTGACAGAGCAGGCACAGGGTTAGACTCTGAGGCACATGAACAGAATCACAAAATGGCAGAGCTGGAAAGGAGCTCTGGACATTATGTGGTCCAACCACCACAGAGGCATCTGGAGTCAGTTGCCCAGGACCGTATCCAGGTGGCTTCTGAATATCTCCAAGGATGAAAACCCTATGAAATCTCTGGGCACCCTGAACCAGTGCTCAGTCATCCTCACAATAAAGTGATTCCTGATTTTCAGAGGGAACCATCTGTGTTTCAGCTTGTGCTTATTGCCCCTGGTTCTGTCACTGGACACCACCGTTAAGAGCCTGTCTCTCTCATTTAATTCCCTCCCATCAAGTGTACACATCGAAAAGATCTCCTCGAGCTTTTTCTTCTCCAGGCTGAAGAGTCTCAGCTCTCAGACTTTCCTCATAGAAAAGATATGCCAAACCATGAAAGTACAGCGAACTTATCAGTCTCAAAAAGACTGGGAAGATTCCCCCAGGGCTTAAACTACTGCTTTAAAGAGATCTAAGGTACTTCAAAATTAAAGCTTAAAAGTCTGAATCAATACAGATGAATTTGAAAACTATTCAAATCCTGCTTAAATCTCCATTTGAAAAAGGGGAGAAAAATTCCCCAAAGTCAGTTTTATACAGAAGAGTGCAAATAAAGCACAATAGACCAAGCAAAAGGCTATTCAGGATATTCCAGCAGTTGTATCCAAAGTGCACAAATATGAACACTTATTGAATCTATACAGTTACTGCTAAAGAAAGCCCATTTAAATTCAGAACTGCATTCATAACACCCATCAGAGCTCTAAAAAGGGTCTTGTCTTTATTACATAAAGCACTATACTAACCTCATGTTTCCTGTAATTAACCACTTATTTTATTCTAGCATAGATGTATCAATAAGCTTTCTTTTTAAAAAAGAAAAGAATAGATAAGAAAACAAATTTATAGATATAAAGACAAAGTTGTAAAGTAGTTTACAACACTACACAGTTGGCTGACTTATCAAAAACGCTGTCCATGAGATTTGGTGAGTCACTGCCAGACCTCTTCAGCACTACAACTCACTTAAGTTCTAAAAATAATGACTACTATTAATTTCTTTTTCATCATAGCAAGACAATATGAGGAATGTCACCTTTCCAAATTTCTGGTGCTTCTCAATTACAGTCCATAAAAGAAAGTTCATATAAAGGAAAACACAGAAAAACTTTCAGAGTACAATGGTTTGTAGACGAACTTCTGCATTTATCAAGCAAACTTGATCCTCTGAAGGATCAGTGCCATTGTTTCCACACCTACTGGAATCTTCCTAACAGGTATCTGCATTCAAGAGTTGGTATTTTATATTAGTAGCACATGCGTTATAATGCAAGCCTTTACTAATCCTACAAAGAAACAAACAAAAAAACGTTTACTGAGAAAACAAAGTCTCTGAAATATCACAGCAGAATGAGTTAAGCACTGAACAGAATTGTTTGAACTGTACAAGAACCATGAGTTTACAAGTGGATTTTAAAATACAGATAACTAGAGATGCAGTGGCTTTGCATAAAATCTGTATGCAATTTCTGTCCTTATTCACTGCATATAAGATTAATAAGTTTGAGAAAAGGACTCATCTGCATCTTGGTCAATAACCTTCTCTCACCTTAGTCCCATTTACCATCACTTTCAAGATCCGACAGACCAAAGGCTTCTCCTCTTAAAAATACCCTAACTGCATTAGGAATGCTGGACAGGGAGAGATGAAAATCTAAAATAACTACAAAAGGAATAAAATCAGTCATTATTCAAATACTTTCTCAACACAATACAACCTATGAGAATATTTTACCTTTAAATCGCTGAGGATTGACTGTACCTTTATGTTATATTCAGAGACCAGAAAAAAAAGACTTTTAAGACTAGTATCACACACTCAAAATACAGACTAAATTAAGATTACATATACATATATATTAAGACTTAACTCTTTCCATTCCCTTCTTCATTTCTATCCACTTCCTAAGAAATAACCTAATTAAAAGATTCAGGTGCTAGGCTTCCCTCTAGAAAATCAATAATTTAGACACTCCCCTTCTGCCATCATTACAGCAGTCTGACAGCTCTGGTCCTTTTCATATGTCAGAATCAAGTTTTTGTCTTGTTTTTCCCCACCAAGGAGCAGCAGGGTAATGGCTTCCACCTCTATTGCGAAGTATGTGCAAGAGCAGAGGATAAAAAAGCATGACAGAAGAGCTGGATGTTACTTGCACTATCTTACCACTAATCCAAAGTCAGTTTGGGCTCACCATATCAAGAGAACTTGGCCTTCCAGATGGAACTCATCCAAACTACATTTCTAACTGAAGATATTTTATAATCAAAATTTGTGCACCTTTCCTTTCACAGCAGTGCAAGGACTAATCACAGAAGTACACCACAATCTGACTTTGATGGTAAATTATTTCTAACACTACTAGGACAATAAATATCAACAAAATGCCTATTCCACTCCCACTTACAGGGTAGCTGAAAATGTATTTTCTCTGGATTTTCCCTTTCACAAAGGGAGATGCTACTTGAACTCATCCTCTAATACTGTTTTGAATCTAAGCTCAGTGATGTAAAATATTTAAGTACAAATACCTAATGAGACAAGAACATATTAGACCCATGACACAGGAAAGCAAGATCCACAAGTATTTTATTTCATTTTGCTTTGAAAGCATAGTTCTTCTCAAATGCAGAACCCAGCAGCAAGTTATGTTTCTGCATGACAGAAAATTTAGGTACTAATTTTAAAAAATGAGCTTATAAACATTAGCTGTCCTACTGCAGTGTCAATATTTAACTCAACATTTTTATCTTCTAACTGTTTTCATTAACTTATATAAAGTGTGTTAAGCCACAGTTGGACAATCAGAAAAATATTTGTTTGTTCTCATGCATCTTTCATTGAGGTGTCTGTTTTGTTGACAGAAAGAAGTCATGCACAGCCCAATGCACCAATACTGCAGCAAGTTCTTGAGTCTTTTGTTTATTCAAACCCCTATTCTTCAAGGCTCCAGAGCAGAGAATCTGAAGGTGAGGATAAAAGGGGACTGGGAAGGGAAGGAAAGCAAAGAAGGAAAATTCAAGTGAGTACACACTATTTCTAAATTATTATCGCCAAAAAACCAAAACAAATAAAGACTGCTTTTGGAAGATTCTGACTGCCCAAACATCTTAAGGAAAGAAATACAAGATAAAGAGTCTTTGAAAAGACTTCAGGATTTTTCAGCCTAATCAGGTTTCTTTCCTGTCAAACCTGCATAAGGTCAAAGGAAACTGTACTTCTCCCTCCCTTTACAGCCTAAGAAAGAAAAAAATGTACACCAGTGTCCACAAAGATTACAAGGTATTTTAAAAGTGCCAGCCACAACTAGTTTGGCACAAGCTGATGGCAGATGGTCCCACCAGCTATCAAATGGGGACAGTGGGAGCAACCTCCAAGGTTACTGTTGAACACTACACTACAAAATTGGCATATCCTGTAAGAGAGTTACTGTATTACAGGCTACTACAGAGATAGAAGGTGGTAAAATGATACAATTTGTTGTTTATTTAGTCCAATTTATAAATCCACAAAAATTATTAAATAGTCCTATATAAAAAAGAAGAAATAGTATTATTTAACAAAACTAACTACATTCCTGAAAAGCCTGAAGAAAAGATTAACTGGCTTGGAGATAAAAGACTTTTTTCCATTAAAAATGGGCCAATTCCACAGGGAAAAAATGTAATTTTGACCTGAATAGGTACTGGTTTTCCTCTTCTTTCACTCATATCTTCTAACTATCTTTACTTTATTCACCTCCCATTGTGGCATAAGTCACTGAGGTTAACACCTTCCTTACAAATTACAGAGCAATACAAAATTAATTTGGAGGATGTGACTCTAAATAAATACCAAAAACCTAAATAGTGATTGTAAAAATGCTCTCTACCCCAAGAAAAATGAATGAAGAGTGTAAAAGAAAAGTTAGAAGATGCTTGTTTTTTGTTGTGCTTGTTCTCAAATGGCTTTCTCTCTTCAATATTTGTCCTTGTGTAATTCTAGTAGCTCTTCCCCTGCTTGGAGACAGCCTGGGGAAGACAGTCAGTCATGTTAATCAGAGATGCAGAAAGATCTGCAACTCCAGCATTGCTGCCCAAAAACAGATACGGAGCAAAGGTGTGATGCCAGGCACTGTGACGTGACACTGATAACTGCCAGCTCATTAACACAGACACTGTAATGTTAGTTATATGTACCTATATATCATTAAGCAAATAAAACTGACTGAAAATTTATTTTTTGGCATATTGAGGGAAGTGAAGCTTGTGTGAGAGGTTGCTCAGCAGACATTCATTGTGAATACTGACAAAATTTATTTCAATGCAATACTCTGACAAACTTACTACTGTCTCCTCCCCAAATTACACTCTCAGAGAAGTGAAAATAAAAAATAGTAGTAGCTGAATGACCCTCCTGGGTTCTTGTAATAGTGGAGAAGGCAATATATCTATGTTGCATACATTTTTAAAGCTCCTGTGTGAAAAAGAAGAGAAATATTTGTATTATTTCTAGAATTATTATATATATTACACTTTCAATTACTGGTGCTACATCAACAGATTAAATGGGAGCTAAATTGAAAAACAGAAAGAATACTCAAGGAACAAATTTTAACATGCCATCAGGAAAGTATTTTTCAAAAAAAACACCTAGGATTTTTAACCAAACTGTTAGAAGCTACTAATTGTGAGATGCCAAATTTATACACATTCTCCAAAAAGTGGAGGCCTGAAAACATGAAATATAGCAGATTGTTAAAAATCCTACCTATGCAGGAAGTGAGGTAAACAGTTATGCTGTTCACAGGGAAAAGAAGTTGGAAATGATAAAAGCAATGCAGAACCAACTCAGTCTCAAATCTAAGGGTATTTGAGATATCTGAAACTACCAAAACATGCAAGAGAAAATATCTACTTTTTTGTTGCTGTTTGGTTTTGAAACATTTTCTTTAACAACCACATGTTTTTGTTGAATAAGTAATATATCCATTTGTGAAAGAACTGATGCCAGTTCCTTTAATCAGTTACTGGTCAAACACACTCATGGGAAATTTCTGAGTCAAACAATGCTAGATCTGTTATGCTTACATGGTCAGGAAGCAAACCAGAAAAATAACTGAAGGTTGGACTTCACTACAAAGCATTCTGCTGTAAGACAAACAAGTTATCTCTGCTCCCACCACTCTAATCACTTCTTTCTCAACCCCTAGCATGGCACACTATGCCACTCACTTAAGCTAGAATGACCATTCAAGGTGCCACCATCTGAGTAGCAGAGAAGTGAGCCAACAAAAAATTTCAGAAACTAAGATTCATAACTTGACCAATACATATGTGGTTTACTAGATTCAGCCACACTCTCAACTTCCTTTGTGACAAACCACATCCCTCCAGCATCTCCTAACACAAAGCATTAGCACCCTTTCCATTGTGCAGTTCAAGAAGCTGATCTTGCTGAAAACTTACTCTCCAAAAACAGCAACTGATTTTAAGAGAGCTTCCCATAGTGAAGTCACCATGCACAAAGGGGTTGGGAAGAATGGCAATAAATTTCAATCAGTTTGAACCATGCCCAAAAGTTTTTGCTCTTTTAAGTTGAATCAATCCCTGACACAGTCCCAGTGCTGTCCCACATTCAGCTACGCTGGCAAACTGGAAAAGGTACAAGACAAGTGAGATACAAAAGGGAGCAATATTTGCAACCAGCATTGCCACCTGAACGTTAGTTATTGCTAATAAAGTTTGGGCATAGAATATTTCTGAACTCAGGGGTTTGTCCTTAGAAGAGAGGGAAGCAAGGTTTTTCTCCTGAGGATTAATTTAAGATGGCTTAGATGTCCTGGAGCCACAGCTACCCATCAGCCATGAAAATATGCCTCATTTTCAAACAAACTGAAGTGAGCTGAAATAGTTCAGACAGATGTTGAAAGACCTGTTTCAGGAAAAAAACAGCACAAGTAACACATAGTAGACTTTTAAAATGTTGGAGATTCACACGACTTGAAAACACATCCAAAAGCTTTAGAGATTCAAAGAAATGTGAAGTGTGACCAAGAAATTCCTTACACTTAAAAGTGTCAAACTTCTCCTACACTTAAAAGTGTCAAACTTCTTTCTCAAGAAAAGCCTGCAATCCTCATGGCACAGAGAACCCCTAGACAAAGCACACTTCACCAAGCACTTCCTCAAAAAGTGGCAACAACTGTGTCACACAAGTAACATTCAAAGACCTTCATGGGAGGGAGCCTCAGCTCTCACCATCTCTTTTCCATTGAACTGACTGCACTGACCTTGCCTGTAATTACAGAGCAATTTCTTTCCCGTAGGAACATTCTGCAGCCTGCAAACATCCCTCGAGTCTGCAGCAGTTCCAGCTACTTCCTAATTATCTCCAATATCTGCCCACAGGCTCTTTAATACTTTCTTATGAACATACACTAAACTTTCGAAATTCTCCTCAAAAATCCCAATGCACCTTCACATGTGACACATGCACTGCCGCACTGGAAACAAACAATAACATAAAAAAGAAGGAAAGGGAGATGAAGGAAGAGAACAACAGAAGTCATCAGTTTTTAAAATTCAGAAGAGCCTCATAAACAAGAATTATTTCTGTCGGACAGCAAGACATATTTAAGTCAGAAACCTGATAATAGCTGAGAAGTGGTGTGAGTGCAGTGTTTAGCAGGGAAGGAGCTCCTGGTGGTTCCTGCAAGCTACACCAGCGGTGTGAGATGGACTGTGGGTATGAGCTGCCCACCCTCAGCTCACCACAGGCTGCTTGGCTAGAACTGTGAAGCAAGGCACTTTTCACACAGAGACCTTCAATGCATTGGAGATATGTGTGTGTATATATACTTAAAAATACAAAAAGACAGGAATTGCATTTTTCAAAAAACTTGGGTTTCTCAGACTTTGGCTTTGGGATGAAGAACTTAACTCTAGCCCTGACTGTCCATCAAATGTGTCATAACTGAAGATTTCAGTCTGTGTTTGAGGACTTGCACTCACCTCACAACCACTGCTTAGAGGTCTAGATACAGTGCAGGGATACTCTGCCCTTGCAAGAAAGAGATGCAAAGCTTAAGAACAGCATCTCTTCGCATTATCTGTCCTCTTTTGCTTGAAGTTCCATATTTTCTCCTCATGGTTCTGGAAGGTTGTATCAAGATCTCTAGGTTACAGGAGGCCAATAATATAATGGAAACAGACTTGCTTTAGAGGCAACCTTGTTAATCAAGAGTCACTGAAGAAGGTTTTGTAAAAGTCAGGAGCTTTAGAGCAAAGCTTGGAGCAAAGCAAAGACTTCTGAAAGGAGCTGTTTCACTGCCAAGACTCAGAGGGCAGGAGATCAGCTGCAGGCACGTGTCCTGTTAGGTGAATGATAGTTTTGATCTGCTCTGCATTAATATGCCAAGTGTTGACTGGCCACCTGTCCAGACAGAAGTAAGGAAAGTCAGCAAGGCACAGGCATCCCCCAGGCACCTATTCTGGTGGGTGAGCTGAAGGCAGGAAGGCAGATCTGCACTTAGGTAAATTCACAGAGCAGTCTTGTGTCCAAGCAATTTTAATTTGTAGATGTCTTCACAATTCTCTCTTCATACTAGCCCAGCTCCTACTAGACATACAAAATGTCTAGGTAGATATATTAAAATACAAAATTTTTAAGTGGGGATAAGAAACAGCAGTATGCTGTAGTCACCAATATCTCTATCCTTCCTTGTGCCTGACCGGGACACTAAACCTTTCTATTAAAAAGTCCACAATAGTTAAATATTGTCAGTTACAGAGGTATTGGGTGGGAGGACAGCTATCAATACATGTCTCCTATTTTCTTAAACATGAAAAATAAACATGTTAAAATGATCACAGATGAAAATGAATGAACAGAAAAAGATTATCAAAAACTCCAGAAAACTACATTCAAAGAGCAATGAGTTATTTTAAGTAGGAATTCTGAACATTTCACTTCAATGCCCTCTGCACAACTACCAGATAGTGGTTGCTTCTAACTATAATCTCTACAAAATTATGAAAATGCTCTTCCATTGAACAAATACTCAGGTTTCATCAAGAAAGTCAACAAATGTTGTAAAGTAGTGTGGGCTTTTTAAGAAAAAGTAAAATTCTCATTACTTGGTAGCTAGTGCTATAATTAATATTATTCTGTTGTTTTTTCTCTGGAAGTTGTATAAATGCAGTAATTGTCAAGCCACTTGGACCCAATTATTTCTTTTCCTCAACAGAAAACTCTCAATGCCTCTTTAAATGCATCTTTACCTAACCTATACTTAAAAGGTTTTTATTTTGTAAAGTTCAGGTTCAGAATCTACAAAGCACAAGAATCAAAAGGGAAGATTCACCATCGCAGTATCTTTTAGCTAAACACTCATGCAGGGCTAATGCATTCACATACAATTAAAGCTAAAGTTATGCATGACTAAACAAGACAAAGAATGCTGGTGTGGGGTTGTTTTCTTTGGATTTTCTTCTCATTGCCAAGTTTCAAATTACTGCCTTTCCCAAGGAACACAAGGATCTTCAGAGAAAGACAGTAAACTTTTCAAAACAGCCAGAGGAAAGATTGATTTGGTTGAAGAATATCAGCTTCATACATTTTGTACTTCATTTTGGAAATTTGGATTTGGGAAAGTAATATGATTCCTTTTAGTAGATGATGTGCTACTTAGCAGACAGCTTCTGCTAAATCTGACAAATATAGGTCAGAGTCCTACAATCACACTTTGCTCAAGCACACTTTGCCTCTTCTAGACAAAAGGAGTAATAAGACAAAAGCAATCTGAGGTCATTTCATACCATAATTTTGATATAAAATTTTACAGCTATCTTACATAGTTACTTTTTTCCTTCTGTGCCTAAGACTACTATATATTTAGACAAGGCTATTTTAGTACAGTATTTTTTTAGTTAATTATAAACTACCTCCAGAGCTGTATGAAAGCCCAATACTTACTATGTTAAGAGCTATTTTTGTGAAGGGGTGAAAAAGCACAACAATCAGGAAAAAGAAACAACATATAATCCATGCTGATCATTCCCTCTGTAAAACTAAACATCTGCATTGAAGGTTCAACATCTGTATTTAAAAAGCCTGCATGCAAACTGTTCAAGGAAAATTCTGCTGCTTTTTCTGGTAAGCAGCTTGGCAAGGTAACATCATAATCTTGCAGTGTCAGTCATCCCCTTGAGCTTACAAGGTCTATTAAAACAAATTACATGAAAACATCTTTTTCAGGATTTCAATTCACTAGCTTAAGAGGATCAGTATATTCCAGTTTCTTCTTAGATTCAAGGAATGTAAGACAGTATAGTACTTCAGTGTCTAATGCTGCATTGACACCTTAATACAGTCTCCATTAACTGTGTATTATTCACACACCACATAATAATGGGTTACTATGAGGAAACTATATGCTTTGTTATTACCTCTATTAGCTAGATTGCAATGAATTCAGCAGTTCAGCATCTGCTTGAAACTGACATAAAGTATGATCTGTAGCAGATGGATGCACACGACAAACATAAAATACAGTATTTCATAAAGTATTTTCATACAAGGCTTCTGAAATTAGGTAACTTAAAAATGATATTGTAAAAAAATTCTACCCCAGTAACTGAAATTATATATTACTTTTCACCTATTCTACTGAATGACAGCATGAAACAAAGATGATGAACATACATAAATTACAATATCAGAATACAAAAATTCTATTCCTAGATATTAAAAGAATTAAATACCTAAATTAAATATGGAAAAATCTAGTTATTCAGTGACTCTAAAACCTCAAATAAGACCTGACAGATACTGATTTCATTGGATTGTCAACCTAAAAACTCTGTACTGGGCTGCATGATTAAAATTATGCAAGATATAAAAAAACCAAAAAAAATCTGTTATACTTAATATATAATCCACAGATTACATGTTTGCCTGAAATCAGTCTTATTTCTTTTCTAAAAAGACATAAAACAAGACACTACATGTAAATATACTGCCTTGTTTATACCTCTGCACCATCACAGCAGAGTTGTTTTACGGCTGCTGCTATTTCTCCTTACATCTACATTGTAACATATTTCTCTTGTAAAAAGGGCTGTGTAATGCTTGTGTCACTGGTCCAAACAGAATGTGGAAAGGTTGCTAGGATTATCTGGGAAGAAAAAAAAATTAATAACCCACTCATTACATTCCCAGGATGAGGAATTCAGTGCATTAATAAAACCACAAAGCCATAAGACAGTGTAAGGAGATGGCACACGCCATTCCAAGCATATTAAATAACACTAACATAGAAGTGAATGGATAAATGTTCCACAGTAAGCTCACTAAAAGCAAACCCCTAAAGGTAATTACCATATAGGAACAAATAATTTTACAAATTAATGCACCTGAGAGATATGTAATATGTCGATTTTATTTTTATTTCCCACAGTGTCAATTCCACACTAATCCTACCAAAATCTATCACTAAGAATTGGAATAAACAACATTTTACTGATGGATAACCCACAAAACAAATATTCCATTCTTTCCTGTCAATTCCCACTGTACACCAAGTCCTTAAGCAACTTCACCACAAAAAATCCCACAGAAACGTGACATTTAAGGGGCCTGCTAACAAACCCAAAATTCCTTCCCCCTGTTCTCAGGAGTGATCAAAGTATAGCATTAGACTTAAGAAATCTCTAACACTTCTTTCTTCTTTCCATCCATGTAAACCAAGATATTCTACCCTCGGTATTATAAGATAGCTACAAATTATCTGCAAAACCTATCTGGTCTGTTTAATTATCTTGCATATTATTATTTCTATGGGATAAGTAGGTAGGAAACAATATTAACAAGTTTCATGGATGTTTCCTCCCCTTTAGGAGTAAAATATCAATAAAATAATGTAATTTCCAACCCATACAATTTTGCTTCAGATGCTAATTGTAGTTAAATATTTTCTGAAGTCTTGTAACCAATGTCAGCAAAAAAGGCTGGAAAGTTAGGTTATGTTGATTAAAGCCTGAGAAGCTAAAGCTCACATCCAAAAAAACAGTTAAATTGATACTCCAGTTGACTTAAATCAGTAACATAGCTTTTTATAAATTTAACTCACAAGCTTTATTTTTTATTTGCATGTTTACCAATTTTCATTTCGGATGAAGAAATCCATCTCACAGAGAGCAATATGAACCATAAAATGAAGCAAGACACTGCTAGATTCTAAACAGACACACTGGAGCAATGCAGAGCTGCAGGGATCTGATTACAGACTATCTTCTGCCAGGCAGCCACAGTCTCCCACTGGGATGGGGAGCACATATGCTGGGATGTTCTACAATAAAACAGTATCTAATGTAGAGCCTTACAGATGTTGCAGGACAATTCTCTCTCAATGCTTCAAAATTTTATCAAAATTTTTAAGCAGAGCATAGCAAGGCATTTACTGTTTAATAACATTACCTCATGCAATGTGTTCTGTGATTCTTGGATCTCTTGCTCTCCTTGCAAGAGCCAAAAGTCCAAGTACAAAGCAACTGCTCTGGTTTGACAGGGAATGTCCTTTACTGCTGCTTCTCAGAACAGCACCCAGATTGGCTACAGCTCCAAAAGACTAAAAGCAAACCCAAGCCTGGAAGGCCATATGCAGATGCAGAGAAAATCGGGATACATGCAGGTCATCTGCGCTCTGTTCAACATTTATTGTTTTTCTTGCTGTGAAGCAGAGCTACAAATAACTGACACCTCACCAATTTTCAAATGAAGCTGCTATAATTACTTTGCTGTGCCCCATGGAAACACTACTGGGTTTTTCATAGCAACCTTCAATGACTCAGAGGGCCCTGCTCTTACCACAAAATTACTAAGAGAGCTTCATCCATCTTCACAGAAGAGCCAGTACGTGACTGGCAGAGTCAGCACTACCAGTGGCAATCCAACAGCTTTATGACATCTTGTCTCTTGAAAAACAAAGTTTTATGGCAAAAGCAGTAGTACATTCCATATACAGTAAGGCAGGACTGCTTCTATAAAATCTCTCACACCCTATGATGCCTTGAATGCACACACTACAGAGTCTTTTTAGCAACCCTGTCAGATGCATAAGTAGAATTCCTTCCTAAAGGCCTGCAAAACAACCAAACTGTTCAAAGCAGCCTATGCCATAGAAAGACTTCTTAATCTCTGCCACCTCAGTGAACCACTCCAGTTTCCCTTCCTAGATCCAGTTGGCCCTCATCCCTCTTTTCACTGCCATGTGCCTGCCTGACATCTCCTTGGGTGGACTCAGTTTCTTAAAACACCAGAGAATAAACATTAAAAAAGTGAGAAATAGTCTATGGGTTTAGGGATTTGGATTAAATTGCTGGCTGGTTAGATGGGTGTTGGAACTGCAGCAAAGGCACAGGAACAAGACTCACGTGCAGGAAGACCATTCAGAAACAGAAAGATGTTAGCTCAGCTCAGCTGCACCATGGAACTTCCCCCATGGGACAGAGCTGGAGCAACCTTCTGAATACTGAAGGGAAAGACAGCATTAAAATAGGAAGGCAAAACTTAACATTACTGGCTTCCAGTTTGTGGTACGATCCCATCACCCCTGAGTGTAGCTCATCTGATGTTTTCCAGTCCATTTCTACCTTGCTTCAAAACGCTTCTGTCCATTTCTAGTCTTCATTCAAAAAAATAATGGTTCAATGGCCCTTCCTTCTGGAACAGATGTTCTCCAGCCTGCCATACACGCCCCAGTGACACACAATACATGCATCTGTAACACTGCAAGTACACAAGGTACTCTGAAGTGTTTCAAGACCCAGCCTAGAACAAGGATGACAACAGTCCAAAATCTAATGTCACCAACATCGCTGGAGATAAAAAAGCAACAATATTTTAAGGGATTGCATTTTAGGATTATCCTCCAAATTCACAACGGTATGAAGTCACTTTTAAAGGAAAATATAATTCCATTTACAGGAATCCAAGGTTTACAAGATGAAGAGAATGTTACTAATAAAACTACACACTAGATGTTTCAGATTCATATTAACCATGTTTTTAATTCAAAAGTAATTTCTTTTTAAATAAAAGGAAGAATTACCTTTAGCTTGTGAACTGAGGTGACTTTCTTGATGCTGCATCACTACATCAGTAGAAATAGCTGATCTCAGCATCAAATTCCCTTTTTTTTTTTTATATTTGTAAGAAGTAAACAACCCTTTTCAGTCTCTCCTTGAAAAAAAACTTGACATAAACTATACTGAAATAAACACAATTTTTCCTCTATGCCTACTGAAGAAAATCTGTTGCAAGCTGATCTGCCCCTTCAGCAAACTGAACCCAGTCATTTACCCAGAAATTTCACTCACTTTAGTGATCTGATGCACTTTTAAAACCTCAGCAAAAATATTTAAGCAATACATACTCACACTATTTATTATTAAAGATATTTTATTTCAATTTGACAACATCTGCGAAAGGCTAAATTTGCTACAATAGACTAAGACAAAAAGTCCTACTTAAAAATAGTATCTTTTTATATCCATTTTTATCCACCCTGCAAATGTTCTCTAAAACAGCAGAGTAAAAAAAGACTTGGCAATGGTATTGCCATAGCCTCCTCTTCCAGTACAGACCCATGTCTGCACTTCCATCACAACACAATAAGGCCCCAAATCTGAGTTTAGAAGCTAATAATGAAGAAAATACCAAGCTAAAAAGCCAAATTCTAAAGTGAATTGCAGGAGGTACAGGCACACATTCTCTTCTAATCATTCAGCAGCAAACGTGTGATAGTCTTTACCAGGTACAGCAGGAGAAGACATCTCTAAAGGACAAAGCCAGACTTCAACACATTTTGCCTGCTTTACAGAAAAAAAAAATCCCTTTAGATTTATCAGTTTTATTTATTTAAAGCTTCAGGGAAAAATAGAGTCTTCATCATTCCAATCTCAACATCCACAAGATTTCAGATGGATGAATATGGCATGAGTAATGCGTATATCCAGTCCATAACAGAGGTGCTATGCAGAAATTTGTATTTCTTCTTCCCCTCATTCAAGGCCACCTACATATGCACATGACATGAAAAATTGCAATGGTTATTTGCCAAACCGTGCAGTGTCATATGGCAGCAGTGAGTCAATCTTTGGAAGCTGGCTCCAACCTGCCCAGTGACAGATCTGCTCCCTTCCAGCTGAGACATCAGGTCACGACAAGCATTATCCCAGGCGTGCAGCTGATGGCAGAGCTGGAGGGATTCCCTCTAACAGGAAAGCAAAGACACAAAGAGCAAGTTTCCTCCTGGGATAACAGGATGAATTAAAGCCATACTGAAAACAGGCAGGTGGTTTATAGGGTAAAAAGAGCACTAGATTAACATGTGGAAGTCATGCAGTTTTATTTTGAAGCCATGATGCTAAAACTCTTAGGCAAAAGGCCCAAATCAAACTTCAGGCATGGTATCAACTACCTTGACTGAGTAAACAGGCCAGGAGTCTGTACACACATATTAGAGCACCATCAGCCATCTATTACGAGGGATGTTTAATTAGCTCAGTAGGGATACAGGGTTTGGGGGAAGTGGGAGAATCTGTGTCCTTCAGACTAGTAACAACATTTGCAAGACACTTTTACACTCAAAAACCCCCCCCCCCCAAAATAAAACAAAAAAACCCCAAACAAACAAAAAAACCCAAAACAAACACAAAAAAACCAAACCCCACAAACTCAAGCCAAACAAAACCAAAGTTACTGATGCATTTTTTATTAGCATGTTAATGAAATGCTAAACTGTTTGACATGAGAAATTAAATGTTCATAAAATCCACTATGCAAGACAATCCTGTCTCCATAAATTAGACACTAAGTCCACACAGGGAGATAGGACTGTTTTATTTAAAAAACAATGTACAATCAACAATTAAGCAGAAGAGGAAAATGTTGAAGAAAAAATTTAGGAGGGCAGTGATTCCCTTCACATTATTCTCTTAAGGACTCAACTGACAGAAATACATAATAGGTGTCTGCTTAAAAAATTATACAGATTGTAAACTCCTGAGAGAAGAGTGTTATCCTCATGCTGGATTCTTTCCAGACATATTTTTGGCTACTACTCTAACCACATAACATGGCTGGGCGAACAGGACACGACATGCAAAAATACCTCTTTGACAACCACTAGATCTGTCTGCACCCAAATCCTGTGCACCTTTTCATTTCTGTATGACACAAAAATGCCACAAAAAAACCAGCAGTAGAAAGCAGGAAGCAATCTTTCCAGTTGATCAAGGCCTATGTTCAGCAAAATATGTCTTTTTATTCCCAAGCTGTGAACACATTATGATACCCTGCTGATTGTGGGTATAACCACAAAGAGTAAGAGCATTTGACCAAATGATGTTACAAGTATGCCACACACAATCAACTTCTATGATACGAAGGATCTAACAAGTCATGGACAATAAACAATGCTTTTCTAGCTGAGAAAGCAAGCTGCTATGTGGCAGTATTTTCAGGCTATCCACTGACATCATGTTAAGAAAGAGGCAATTGTCCCAAGGCAGATTTAGACTTATCACCAGCATGGGGGAATGTCTTACTGTCAGTAAAGGTTTTGAATCTAGAGGTGGACCAAAAAAGAAAAAAAAAAAGAAAAAGAAAAAAATCAAACACGGACTAAACAAACCTACTTGAGTAAAATTTGTCCACTTTGTTTCTAAATACCAGAAAAATCCAGCAGAAGATACTTCATGTGAACAAGTGCTAGAGCAAGTAACTCACAATTTGAAGTATCCCATTAATTAAGCCTTTGATCCTTCAAATAGTAGAAAGCATGGGATATCTCTACGTTGAGTCTGAAAACTTCAGCATTACAAGGGAGACTATGGCTCTCAGAGCAGTGGCTATACACCATTTTTTGTCTAAACACTGTTTTGACCAGAGTTCTGGGCCTGAAATTTCCTAAAACAGTGAACAAAAGGTCTCTGGCTGTCAGATCACAGCAAGTGTGCTGCAAAGTGCACTAGAGAGCCTAATGCTGCCAAACAAGCTGTGCACTTCTTTCAGTTTTATTTGGTATGGTATCCAGCATCTCCCTCAACTTTTCCCTCCCTGTTATCACTTATTCTGCTTTAAAACAGACAGCTTTGAAATATCCTGCAAGAAAAGCTTGAAAGAGAAGACCTGAGTACTATGGTACAGGCCACCGAACAAACAGCACAGTCTAGAGAGCAAAAACCTTAACAGCATCACTTTGAGGATCTGTGCACAGTATCATCCACATAGCCACAGGAGCCTGTCCTGAAAGAAAAACTCAAAAATGCAGAGGGAAAAAGGAAGAAACATGACAGTGCTATCACCTTTTGATGAATTTAAATCCCTGAGAGATCCTTGAATTTACTCAGCTACTCAAAGAAGACAAGTAAAGACAAAATCTGCAAAGACAAAGCCCCTCAAAAAATAGAAAAAAAAATAGGTGAACAAGACATGTTACAAAGAGAGGTGATGAGTAGCTCAAGGTGAGACACTCACGAAGCTTCACACCAGAATTTGCAAAACATAGCGAAGAAAATTATCAGAAAATAATGTGATTTTGTTCATTGCATTTTTCATGGCATGTTTCATTTTTTCAGTTGAATGCCTGAATAAACATTTGCACCACAACATCCACAAGCCACAAAATAAGGACCTTCTTGACTTTTCTTACTCCTATCTGTGACCCAATGAATTTTATATTTTCCTCTTTGCCTGGAGCACAATTCTCTTCTTCACAAGGTCTCTACCTACATCTAGATGTAAGAAAACAGCAGGCCTATTAACAGTTGACTATGTGTGAGAGCAATCTCCTCACCTGTATCATGAACTTACTTTTTACTTTCTCTGAAAAGAACACTAGTTTAATGTAAGCACTCATCTTCACATACAATCCAAAGACAGTGCTATGTGGAAATTCAGACTCCATAACCCCAATGTTTCATTTTAATCTTAACATTGACATTGATAAATTATATTTTGCCTATTCTATACTACACTATCCAAAAATAAATCTGGGGCATAAAAGCTGAGTATTAAAGAAAATAATAACAGGAATTAGCAGTCTGTTCTCCAGAAACAATCCCAAACAGGTAGGCTAAGACTTTCCAACAAAAGAGCATCCCTGCTTTATTTGTACTGCTTGAGTAAACACAAACATTGCTAAAGGACTGTGAAAATGAAAACTCCCACAACCTTACATAAATATCTGCAGCCAAAAAGCATCTCTATGAATAAAGCTGAATACTCTACAGATATATTTTCTATTACAGAGGGGAGAATAAAATGCAATAACCTTTTTTCACAAATACACCCTTACCAATGAATGAGTGATAAAGACTTGTCATTGCTAACTCCTGAAACTCCCAACACACCACACTCTAACGTACCAATGCTGTGAATCACTATCTGCTACAAACATGTTGAGGAATCTTTCAATACAAGTGTGCTTTAGTGGATATGTTCAAATACATGCCCTATGTGGGTACCTCTTCCAGCCATGCACTTTTGCCATTATTAATAATATTTTGCAGTATTGTAACTTTAGCAGCATTGCTGTGCCTGATGGTTTACAGACATGAAGTGATAAGCCAAGAGTTCACAGTCTCAAGAATCAACAAGAACAGGAAACAAGGAGTTGTGTAAGAGTATTAATAGTTTCACCTGTCCCATTTCAGACCCCTCTCTTTCTGCAACCTTTTTAGCTGAAGGTGTACCTAGTCTAGTCATCTTCAGTTGAGTGAACATTTGGCTCAATTCCAACTACACCATGATTTCTTTTTACACGACCCTGATATTTTGAACCCTTTATCCAGTGTCCTAGGAGTGCTCTACTAGTGTCAGTGATTCTAAGAGAAACAGTAAAATAGAATTATTACCATTATAGTGCTACGTAAAAGACCATTTAAGCATCTCAAGGCAATATAGAAGCTTATGGTAGAATTGAGAGAGAAGTACAGAAGTTCTGACTTGTAGCCTGCTACTGTATTCATTGATTAGCACACAGAAAAAAAAAATTACTTTAGACTGACATAGGTTGGTTTTGGTTTTTTCTAAATCGTCATTTCATCAGAACACTCATTTGCATGAGGTTGCAATTGCTTTTTAAGTTCCTGTACTTACATGGCAGCAGTCTCCTACAACCTACTTCACCTTTCCAACCACAAGACCCACTAGAGTTAACACCAAACAAGCTGAGGCAGAGCTTCAAACACACTAAGAATTACTGGAATACCTGAGGTTATCTGAAGATAAGCATGGCTTCCCTTACAAAAACAATTCTGAAATCTGATTCACAGGATGCATGCATTTATCTATTAGAAAGGATTGGAAAATATGCCAAAATTCCTTAGGATGTCTCAAGTAAAGGTAAAACTCTGAATCTAAAGTTAAGTAGAAACAGGGCAGAAACCTTCTCTAAAAATAGATCTTGCTGTGCAGCCAAGTATGCCTGCATGCAATTGTTATTTATTTTTAAATTGGAGTAATTTTCCAGGTAGGTTTTTAGATCTGCTAACAGAATGACATGCTTCAAAACTAAACAAAAGAAACCCCCAAGATTTCTCTCCTGATCACATTTGCTGTAAGGACGTAGAGGAAACAAGGAAGCAATAACAAAATGCAGTCCCTTGCTTGGCATGCCACAAAACTGCAAAATTGTAAATTTCAATGAAGGCAAAGACAGTAACAATATCAGCATCCAGGAAATACAGTCATAACTCTTAACCAGTAACACTGGAAGAAACTGTCCTAAACACTGAAAAAATAATTCAAAACCAAAAATGTAATGAACTAGCAAAGAAAAAACACACACAAAATATACACCACACACACCCCAAGCCTCCAGCCTAATGAAGAGTACAAACTCAAAGAAGTCATGTACTCCTTAGGAAGTTCTCCAGTGCTTTCTCCATTAAATCTGCATCACCTCAAGCCTGTTCTCATTAAGTATTATCACCCCACACATGGATGGGTGCACTCAAAAATGTCATTTGGAACAATCAAAAGAGAAACAAAACTGAGCAATGTCAGCACTTGAGGGTTTCCCATTCAGTCCTTCCATACTAGTCCTGCCAGTGAAGAAGGCAACAACCCAAACCTCTTAAAATCCTCCAAGGCAGAAATGTTATTCCACAGTTTGAGCAAGTATTAGGCTCAGAAAGCAATGAGATCTTCTCCACGCAAACAAAACAAAGCAGAAGTCAGTGAAAACAGACAGTTGCACATCACTATGGACACTCAGTCATCAGCCACGATATTTGTCAAAGCTGTGACAACGCTGCTGGAGGCAAATCAGAATGATCCAAATCCTCACAACATATCTGTCCCATTATATCTTTCTGAACAAAAAAATGGACAACTAGTAGCAGATCTACTCCTGAAGGCACTATAAGAATCATTATCATTTCCAATGCAAAGGTCATTTGATTGTTTTAGGAGAATTTTCATTAAACAAATGGTGGCTATTTCTTGTTTTCCCTGTGCATCCTTGGATGATAACGATGGACACAAATTCATATCCAAACCAGGGAACAAAGTTTTCCTAGTATCTCTGGAGCTTTAACAAGCAATACTATTTTAAAACTGCAAGAGCTTGTTCTGGCACCACAGCACCAGACAATCAAATCACAAATATCCTCTCCCCAAGCCACCAGAAATATTTAAAGCAAACTCCACAGGGAGCAAGGGAAGACACCTATCCAACCTTTGGAACATAAACTCCCTATGACAGAGACAAAAGACTTTACTGTTGCATCTCATGGAAACAGTAGACTATCTTTTATGAGATCTTGCGGCATTACCAGTCACTTTTAGCCCAAAACAACCACTATTCACATCAAGTGCTTACTGTATCAATAATGACTGCAAAACCCACCAACACAGCACTGAAAATATAACTGTATTATAAGAATTTTCCATTCATCTTCTTCCTTATCTCCCAAGCTACAACATTACTCTCTAATCAGTGGTCTCTCATTTAAGTCCTTGGAAGAAGAGCGATTTCCAGTTCCTTCATTAACAAATGTACTAGTTTGTGGGGTTTTTTCCATTATTGTCTTCTAATTCATAACAATTAAGGAAACAAAGTCTTCCATAAGTCCATATGATTTAAAAGATATCATGGAAAAGCCACAGCAGCCAGACTCTAAAATCCTTCCTTTAAAAAATCATAGTGAATCCCACCTATATGAGTCAATATGGGTATAAAATTCTCATACTGCTTCACATCAGCCCTGCTCCTGTGCCTTCACCATCTATCATCCTGGTTTCATCGGATATGGGTATTTCTTGATGGAACATTTCCCTAAAGGACACATTCAGCAATTTGCTACTATGAAGTATGTAATACACAGTTCTTGTGAACTGCATATATTATGTGGATGAAATGTGTCTGTACACCTCATCCTTGCTCTGTTTCCCTTATGCCTTCTCCATGTCCATTGCCTCTGTAGAAGAGCAGAGCAGCGCCTTGCTAATCAGACTTGCAGCATGTTGGCTGAGGTGTTTTTCAGAAAATGCTGCCAATGCATTTACCCAGCATGAGCCCCTGACGCCTCTGGAAGGAGGCACTAATACTGTACAGCCACATTCCAAGCACTAGTACTGAGCTCAAATTATACTTTTCTTCAGATAGCATACTTTCCTCAATCTTATTACAGGTCCAGTGAACAGACTTTCAAATTCAAAAATTCTCTTTGCAACACTGGGAAATAATTTATATTGGATTTAATACATGTTCCACATGGTTATTCTACTGGTATAAAGGAAGAAAGAATGTCTCCTCTGTGGGCTGGCAAAATCTGGAAGGAATCCACCTCTAAAAGCTCTGTAACTCAGTGAAAGAAGATTTAATTCTATGATTTGTATTTGCTTTTAATGCAACCCAATTGCTGCATTGAAGTTTTTCTTGTTGAGAGAAACAGACTAATTCTTGCTCACAGTGGTCTGTTACAATTCACAATAGCAATTCATGTAGGTATCTTTAGAAGAGCCATATCCCTTCCCCCACTGCTCTAATCTTTTTTGAATCTTTTTTATATCTTCATCTCTACTTTGGAAAAACAGCAAATGGTTCCAAACTGCATACCTGTAACATGAGCAGGTTTAATTTTATCCCTTGATCATTCATGCAAGTTAGCAGATTTTCACTGCATAGCTTCCCATGTCAGTATAAAATTCAAGTGCATTTATTTAAATCTCTCCTAGAATTCAAACACTTTAATTGCTTTAGTCAATTGAATTCATAAACAGTTACTGGACAAATGTTAAAAAAAAATTTAAAAAATATATATCTATGTACCCAAAGGGATCATTCACCTTAAGCATCAAACATCATTAAAGATTTACTAACAAACCCTACCAGATAAGGAAGCAGGAATCCAAATCAGGGATAAGTCCACATCAGCCTGCAAAAGGCCTCAACAGGCTCCAGAGCAATCAAAGTCTGGAAATGCAAATCAAGCCCCTTTTATTTATATCATTATTTCTTTACAGATTAAGTGAAAGTACTGACCATAGGAAAGAGCCATTTCATTTACGTACTGCTCTGTTTCCAAATTACTCAGGAATGCCTTACTGTTTTTTGAATGACTAATGTGACAAATATGGGTAAAATACCAACCAGTCTTCTGCTATGCAGCTACAGAAAGCTCAATCAAACTTTCTTCAATCTTATAAACTTGGCAATTATTTTTCACAGGCCAGCTTTTTATGCTCACAATGTTTCTACAGATGGAATTCATATACAGTAGATGTGAACACCATAATCTTTTACAAAAAGATACATTGCTAAGAGCAAAACTCACTATAAGCATTTCTCAGGTGTTAAGATAAATGCAAAGCACAAATAAACTGGACTTTATTGAAAGAGAAAAGAACTTTTATGAAGAGTTCTTTATATTTCTCAGTAAACAAGAATTTGCATACAAGACCTGACATTCTATATGTGGTCCACATTAAGCACTTAACTTTATCCACAGAAGTTTCTTCACAAATTTTACAAATTAAAAGTAACAGGGTTTTACGTCAAGCAAATTAAAGGAGTGAAGAATTGTAACTTAAGCTAGCAACAGACAAATCAAAAATGGGTATGTTAAACTTTTGTCATTCTCGTGTCACAGGATGCTGCAGATACTAAAGCTATCAAGGGTTCAAAAAATAAAAGATGGCATAAATTCACCAGAACTATTAAAACCCAAACGATTAAATGCCATCTGCCCAGAGACCCCTAAACTGCACCTTGCTAGAACCCAATGGCACTTCCCTTCAGACACTCAGCTATTTGCACACCCAATCATGCTCTGCCCTGGGCATCTGCTATCATTCACTGTTAAAAATGAGATACTAATGTAGAAACACCTCTCTGGTGTGAGCTGGTATACCACCAGTAGGTCCATATTTTTGTGCCTGGGAAAAAGGAAGGTACAATATCTAAAGCTGGTTCAACACCTACACTGCTCAAGTCCCTCATTTCCAAACACTATGTAGGGCACTTGTATGGCAGCCAAGATATTTATATAGTAACAGTTCTTAATATACTTACATGACTCGTGAGAGCTGGGGAAGACACCACAAATATATAACTCTTCCTCCTTCTCCCTTAGCTGAATTCACTCCCCCTTAAAAGTTTTACTTAACACTTAAAATAGCTTCATGACTAACGTTTTTTCTATTTTTATACAACATTAACTATTATCAATGCCCTCTATGATCTGCAAGACAGGATTTGTGTTAGTCAGTCTACCTTCTGCATATTTTAATCAGATTTTAGACAGGTAGATCTCTAGGGTTGTGTTTTATTTTTTAGTTATTTACAACTAAAAGGATTTCATAGAAGTCATCCCACCATTCCATTAGAATAGAGAAATCTGTTCTTTATAAAGCAGAGGCAGCAATAGCATTGCTACTAAAGCTTGGATGCCCAAAAGACCAGGGTTCCCATTGTACTAGATACTGCATCCAAAAGAGAATAAAAGTGAGAGTGCTTTCTCCCTCATTTAAGAATTTTGTTAGTTATGGTCTTTCTCCATGTAAAGAGTCTCCTGTGGACTCTGATCCATCACAGTCACAGCAGGCAGTCAACCTCTGCTTTTCCCAATAACTTTATTTGCTACTTATCTTAAAAAACACTGTTCTTCTATCATATTCTTGCTATATGTGCAGATAGATTCTATGCTTGCATATTGTGTCCAACATTTATGGCTCCTTTTTATGTTTTTTGTCTGCTTAAATGGTGCCAGAGACCACAGGTAAAGTATTTGCACTAATTCTCTTTAAATGGCTATGTGAATGGATTTGGCCATCTTTGAAATTTTACATTGCAATTACTGTTCAAACTAGTGAAACAGGAGATATGAGGATTTTATTCAGAAAACAGTTTAGCTGCTGGATATTTGCTTCAACAAATATTTCATGAAAAGAGTGTCTTCAAAGGAGAGGAATCTATTCCATGGCACATACAAAGCAGAGGAAGAACTGATTGGATGGATTGATCCGAGTATTGAGAAATGCTAGATCTTTATATTCTAATGGGAGAGTCAGTCTTCAAGTGAATGTTTTCCAAAGAGTATTTTGCACTAGACAAGGATGTTGGAGATTATTCAAACCCAGAGCACCAGAAAAGTGTATGAGTACCAGCTGAGTCTGCTAGCTCTCAAACTATGCAGAAGGCAACAGAGTACCTCCACACTACACAAACAGCCCAGCTTTCCGGTGGGAGGTTCTCCAGACCAGCTTTGATATATTACAGCTATCAAGGATATGGCACACAGCAGAGTAATATTAAGGCCTTTCATGGGTATGAGCACAAAGTGAAAGCTATTATTGTGGACAATTTGAAAGATACTAAAGTTTTAAGTACTGTAAAATGATGTAAACAAAGGCATTAAGTAAAAATTGCACAATAGAGAAATAATAGATCAAATACAACAGCACGGATCAAAACAAGAGTCACACAAAAACAATGAGCATAGCAATAGGCAGTTTCTTGAAACTGGACTTCTCAAAACATTTCCTCTTGGACCTTTTTCCAAATAATCTGAAACCACACAAATCTAAGTGAAATCTAGAGGCATGTCTGCCAACAAGAAGGCATTGTTTCTACAGAGAGCCAACTGAAATCACTGACTACACCTGCATGACTTCTGATAAACATTTAATTGCAGTAATTAAGCCTTCATTCCCTTAAACAAAAGGTTTACAACTTAGATCTATATTATACAAGCTTGTATTTCTTGATAGCATTACACTGTCTAGGAATACAGTTCCCATGTTATTTAGCATATAGGACACTATTTAGTTTTCAAATTATAATCCATTATCAAATCTACCATCTATTTCTTAACTTGTATTTTATCCCTAAATGACAACGATTTAATGTATTGTCTTGAATCAAAAAAAAACCTTTTTGTCCTATTTTGCCAACTATCAACCTAGCATAAGACGTCAAGTCCTAAATAACTATGAAAATGCACCAATAATATAATTAATACTCATCAACTGCATACCCCAACTGAGAGAGATAGTTGGAAAACAACTGAAAGATGTGTACTTCACAGGTGTAGCATCAGAAGTTGTTCTGCTACCAAATGCATTACAAAAATGGGACATTGACGGTGACTCAAAAAATGAAAGATTCTGTACCATTTCTCTCAGCTCTACCATGGTAGAGATGAAGGAAAACACACAAGATATGAGGATGCTAACCATGTAACTCACTCATTCACACACACTTTTTTTTATCCTGCTTGATTTCAAGAGACATATGGACAAACTCTCTGAGCTCCCTGGTAACTGAACTAGAGACATGCACCATTAGTACTTGGATCACCTTAACAGGAACTGTCCTGAACCATTTTCTAACTCATCAGTGAATTTAGTTAAGCCTTCAGCAAGGTTTCTTCTGACACTAGGAAGTCTGCTCTTCATAAAGCACAGGCTTAGCTTCCAACACTGGCATGGTAGGTATGGTATGAAATTACTTCAGTCATCATTAAATGAAATAAAAATACTACAACAGAAACAGAAAGGTATGTTTGTGGGGGCTTTATTGTAAAAAAAGAATTCAATAAAAATTTTATCATTGGATCTTATAAAGCTTCTTATAGCGATCACAGGCAGACAATGATCTCTTTATGAGCACTAGACAACATGATAATAATTACCCTAAGATAAAAGAATAATTACACTGAATTCTTTTGCAAGGTGCTTTGAGACCTACTAATGAAAAGCACTGCTAAAAGCTGTGTATTATAAGTATGCTTAATAATTACATAAAACAGGTACAACTAGAGTCTAGCTATAAACAAAACTGATTTTATTTGAAAGTTCAGCTGAATCAATCAATTTTTTGTGATAAAAATGAATCGGCTGCACTACAACAGCTTTCTTGGTGCAAGCTTACACTAGAACCATTTAAATCTATTCACTGCCTTACTGAAGGAAATACTGAATATTTTAAACTGTCCATCACAAGCTCAGTATAGTTCAACATGAGTAGGGTTTTCATAGAATAATGAAATGTGTTTAGGGATTTTACAGTAAGCATCTGTTGACTAGGTGAGAAATCAAGTCTGTTGTTAGAAGCAGTGATGCAATGTAAGAAAAAAAAACCTGCCTTTCTATGAAAATCATTCATAACAGTTATAGTTGTCAGTTTTCTAAGCTATTTTTAATCTTATAAATAGCTATCTATACACACTATCAACCCACTACCTCCTTTCAGCCCCCAAGAAACTGCTAATGACCTTCTTACAAAATTCCATTGGGGGCGTGGGGGAATATGCAGTTTTTGGAAATAGCTCTACTTTGCCTGACATTCACACTGCCTGTGAAAAATGAGGCCCACTCGTGCAAATGTTCCTTGTAAGAGCAATCAGGTTAGGAACTACTGGCCTGAAGCTATTTCTTGAATTAGGATTACAGGATCAAGTCGATGGCTAACATCCCCGGGGATCACCATGATTTTGCTATTATGGAAAAATATGTGATGGTATGCTTAAAAAAATTTTACCAGAGATCTTGATGCGATGAGAAAAGAAGTCTTTAAGCTTAAGTATAAACATCTAAATATTAGTGGCTCATATAATCATCTCCAAAGCTGTCAATATTGTATTATGGTAAAACACTTGCTATTTTGACACAGTTCTTACTCCATTTCATTTTATTAAGCAGTGACTTTAAGACTTAAATTTTGCAAACAATTTGTAAAAGCAAACATTAAGAAACCAATTTTTTTATTTACGGTCCCCATAGGTGTGGAAAACATTCATTGCAAACACCCCTTACCTATTCAAAACACAGGATGTTGCTCATGAATCAGTAATCCTTGGACAGGCAAATTTAATCCTGGCAAAATGAAACTACCTATGACAATAACATTAGTGCAATTACACTTTTTTAAAGCAAAAAAAATTCTATTAAGAGGCCTTTGTCTTACTCGTGTTTGAAAAACACGTATTTCTAAGCCATGGATGAAAAAAGACTCTTAAATACTAAAACACCACATTTGACTCAGGCAATCCCTTAACCTCAAATTGCTGGAGGCCTGGCTGGTTTCCCAAGGATTCACAGCACGCTCACCCTGTTGTTATGGTGTTTCCTAAGCATCTGCTGTGTGCCACTTGCAGAAACGGGAATCCAAACACGACAGACCTTTGATCCGACCCCACACAGCTGGTTTTAATCGCCTGTTCTAATGCCTAAGTCAAATTTAAGCACTGAATTGGTAAACGATTCCTGCACGTTTTGGGAAACCTTTCGGAAGCCAGGGTGCTCGAACACGTTCGCACGACAGCCGCTGGCTGAAAGGCACGGCGAGAAGACACAACACAAAAGAGAGCGCAGGAGTTGCGCTCCTGGGGCGAATCTCTGCACCCCGCGGGGCACGACTGCGAGCCGTGCGCCCCCAGCCACCCCACCCGGGAACGCGGGGGCGTGCGGGAACGCGGCGAGGGGGCGGAAAAAATAAAAGAAGACAAAAATATTTACAAATGGCAGCGCTACGGGCGGTGCACGGAGAGTCACAGGTGATGCCGGAGCCAGCGCTTCCCTCCCCGCCGCCGCCCGGGGCTCCCGGACCCCCCGGCCGCTCCCGCACCTCCGGGGCAGGGCGGCACCACCCCCGCCCCACGGCCCGGCCCGCAGGTGTACGGGAAGGACGGGGGCTCCGGGCAGCCTCCCGCCGCCTGCCCGAGGCTCGTCCCTGCCGCTGCCCGCCGGGCGCGGGGAACCGCGGCGGGCAGGACGCGGCTGGCGGCACACGGCGGACGCGCACGTCCCGCCGGCGCACCGGGACCCCCCGCCCCCGGGGAGCGGGACCGCCCTGCCGGCAGCCGGCGCCCACCGAAACAAAAGGAAAACAGCCCCGGAGCCGCCCGCGGCCCCGCACGGCGCCCGGCCCATCCCGCTCCACCTCCCGCACTCACCTCGGCGCGGCAGCGGCGGCGGAGCGGGCGGCGGCCATTCGCGCCCGCGGGCTCCCTCCCCCCCCGCTCCCTGTTCCCCTCCCTCCCTCCTTCCCTGCCCGCCCTCCCGGCTCCGTCTCTCACCGCTCCCGGAGCGGCGGCGGCGGCGGCTGGGCCCGGCTCCCCCGCCACGTGACCCCGCCACGTGACCGCCGCCCTGCCCCGGCCCGGCTCCGCCCCCGCCGCCCGGCCGGGTTGGGCTCCGCGGGGAGGGATCGGGATGGGTCGGGATGGGCCCCGCGGGGAGGGATCGGGATGGGCTCCGGGGGGATGGAGCGGGAAGGGCGCCGCCGGGACGGATCGGGATGGGCGCCACCGGGGCTGTGCCACCAACCCACCCCAGCGGGACCCGGCCGGGGCACGGCCCCAGACGGCGGCGCGGCGCGGCAACAGCTGTGTGACAGGGAAACAGCCGCCGCCGCGTCCCTGTGCCCCCCAGCCCCTCAGCACCCCGACCGCTGTCTGAAGCAGAAATCACAATAGCGGGCCTGATTTGACAACAGAGCGCTGAAAGCGGGCTTACCCCTCCTGCCTTCATGGCTGAGAAACAAGGAAGTTGGTGCCAATATCTGGGGCATCCAGCCCCACAGGCGGTGTGTTCCTGCGTTTTTGACTGGCACCAAACGCCACAGCGAACGAGAATTAACCGTGCTGACCAGTGTCCCATGCTAAGCGTAACTTTTGCTCCCAGGAAATAATGCTTACAGCGACTGGTCAAGGGGGTGTCTTGTGGGAGAGAATGCGTTTACCCTTCAAACTTGGCGATTCAGGATACAATCCAGAGACAGCAACACTACAAGACCTGGGGGAGCCTCAATAAAAACACACTGACGCTGTGTTCCGGTATCACATTCAGTGCACATTCACTTTCTTCACAAAGGAGCAACAAAATGCCTGAACATGAAAGGTGTGAAGCACTTAGTAGTTTAAGGAAACCACGAACAAACTGCAATTATCAGCTCTAGAAAAGCCATCCAACGAGCAGTAGATGGGGAGCAGGAAGTGAAAAGGCCCTGTCCCCTGCTGGCTTTAGTAATCAAAACTTACAGACCATTTCAGAAACTAAAAAGGTAAATATTTTTCACACCATTGCCCAAAGCTCCATGAAGATTTTATCTTACAACCTATAGCAAGAAAGGGCCAAACTTTGTGCCAGAGGACCAGCTACACGTGCAAAAATCTAAAAGACTGAAGCCTGAGATAACGTGTTAGAGTTGGGTATAAATTTTTTCTTAACATAACTCTCATTGAGGAAAAAAACTTGCTTTTTTATTGAAGATTTTTAGTTACACTACACAGATTAACCCTGGGGCACCTCTTAACAGATCTTATAGCTAAAGTGCTATAAAAAGCTATCAAGCTCCATTTCTGGGTACATTACAGCAGTTGTTATCAACTGGTGAGCTGTGAAGACCAGGTTTTTCCTGAATTGCCCACTGGATATCTACATGAGACAACCATCACCACCTCTGGTAGGTTTATATTTCATATATTTCAGTAGAAAATTTTGTGGAGCCAGAGCAGTTAAAACCACCGTTCACTCAATTATTTTGTCTGACTTCAGCTAGCTGTGTCTTAGCTCAATTCCAAGTTTGCAGGGCATCATAAAAATTAAATTTAGGTATTAAAGCAAAAAGACATCAGAGAGAGGTTTGTAAAACACCACTGCAACTTTAATCCCCTTTGTAATCCTGTCATCTCCACCCCAGACACATTAACTGTGGTGCAACAGTGTTGACCACTGGTCCCTTCTCTGAGCTGCATTAGAAGTTGTGGCTAGGTTCATAATCACAGGAGAAAGCTATGTTTGGTAGTTGTTCACCAGCCTCTACACACTGTAACCATGACTGATACTTTGCAGGTGTCAGGCCAATTTTGCACCCTGTTATGTGTTGAGGATTGAAGGAAAATACATGAGAAGATGATTGTTCCATCTCACTCTGTCAACATATCCACAATTATTTTCCAAAAATGAATTTACACAGATGCACAAGAGTCCCAGGAACTAGAACCAGATACTTCAGACTATGTCTAAACCTTACCACAAAGGAACAATTCCCCATCTCTTTCACCTGCATGTGTGAATCAAAAAGATCTTGTTCCATATCGAGGATGAACTACAGCATTTCACCATGTGTGGAAGGGCGGCAATCTCAAATGAAGTTCATCATCTGAGTGAGTGGACCTCAGGAGTATCCTTACAGATAAGAGAAGGCCTCCACTTCCAAAGTGAGAACAGAAGTTAAAATCTCTACTAGTTATAGCAATAGAATATGGCCTTGTGACTTACCTACAGGACACTGTTGCTCTATAAATGCAAAGGCAGGTCACACTTCAGAAAATACCACTGCTGTATTGTATCAGGTTTGTGAAACTACTTTGTACTTTTTTTAACCTTTTTTTCTGTGACTAAAGGTACATCTCTAGGTTAATGAAGAGTTTTAAAACATACTTGAATCACACTTCACAATATTTTTAAAGAGATATACAAAACATGTAAAACCCAAAGGAAAGAGACAGCCTTTTCCTTCACTAGCCCACTCATCCCTTCCTCCAGTTTACCAAGTTTGACCTAAAGTACCAGTTCATTATATTATGGTGCTAACAGTATACATATTTCAATAGTCCAACTGCAACATTTAATGCAACTTCAGCAATACAAATTAATAGAAACATTAACCTAAAATTATTATCAAAATTGTCATCTCCTGCACCATCATTAATTTAATTACGAAGTCTAAAAACCCTCCTTATTGTTTATTTGTTTATTTGGGGGGGTGGTTTTTTTTGGGTTTTGGGTTTTTTTTGTTTTGTTGTTGTTGTTTGTTCGGGTTGGTTGGGGATTTTTGTTTGGCTTTTTGTTTGGTTTGGGGGGGTTTGGTTTTTGTTTGGTTTGGGTTTTGATTTGTTTGTTTGGATGCTGTGGTTCTGCTCAGTTCTTAGTATTACTGACCTAAAGAAAAGCTTAGTTACTTAGCCATTTTGACTGGATGATAAAGATCAGTCAAGTAACTGTACAGAAAAGCTTGTAAATTAAGTTTTGTTATTGGAATATTGTGAATTTAAGGTCAAAGGCAAATAGATATGCTTTTTCAGAAGGAACTCAGCTCTGTTTCAATCATGACCAGGCCTACGCTTTTCCATTTTACGCAGCTGTGAGAGTAAGCAGCTACTTGAATATCTGTTCATTTCTATAATCCATTAATCTCATATTCACAATCCTCTAAGGAATCAAAGACTGGCCTCTTTTTCAGGAAGACTTTCTTGTAATATCTCCTTTATTTTTAAAGGCAGACACCATCAGAAGAAGTAGTCATGACCCTTCATGAAGGCAGATGACAAATCCCATTTGTCTACAAGAAACTATGCAAACTTGTTTGAATGTCTTTTTTTTTTTTTTTAAATTTCAAAACCACAAGAAAACAGTCTTCAACTCACCTTCCTTATTTTGCCCAACCAGCACATCTCAGATATTTTTCTTGTCAGGTAAAATATCCATACTCTCTTACATTAGATGTTTTTCATTGCAGGCACTTTCTTCCTATTTCATTTCAGTTTTCACTATTTCTTCACCTTTCACAAACTCATTTTGTTCATGCTCATTTATACCACTTGGGTATGTTGGGACAGAAAAAAAGCACAGGACTTGGTTGCCTTCCAACCACAAGCAACATTAGCACTGCAAAGAACAGAACTGTGATTTCCACGGGCATTGTATTCCCAGAACTGACAAGCCAATAGTTCTCTGTATACTCATATGTAAAGCACAGGTGGTTGTTTATTTAATAATACAAACACTTCCGAGAAATGTTTCATATGATCCATGAGAAAGGGAAAGTACACCTGAACTAATAGTTACTACAGTAACTATTATTGCTTAGATCCTTTTGAATCCCTTAGTTCAACGTGGAGCTTTTTTGTTTGTTCATTTGGGGTTTTTTTGTTTGCCTAAGGTTTTTTAAATATCATTTGGGATGTAGATCTTCGTAACTATTCCCATCCTAAAGACAGTTTCATTTAAAATGCAGATCCACCAAATCCAAATAACTATGGAATAACAAAAGTCAGTGACTGAGGGGAAAATGGCCTATTTCTACACAAACAACAAAAGCTCTTGCATCTTTCTATGTAATCATTAGGAGGTAAGCAAAAACATGTTTAATGTTGGCATGTGATTAAATCCACGCAAGCCTGACTGTTATAAAAACATAGCAATATCTTTAAGTTCAACAAGCTCAATTCAACTACATATGCTATAGAACCAAGAAGCCTAAAACTAAAATTAAGGTATGTCTTTATTTCACTCCAGTTCTTCAGTCCTTCAGGAAATAAAGGAGAGCAGAGAATTACCAAAATGTCCTAAATTAAAAGAAATAGAAAAATTTCCTTTATAGGTCGTAAAAAAAAAAAAAATACACATAGAATTCACCTTGCAGAACACTACCTCACAGGACCTAAACTAGAATATGTACTGAAGTGTCTTGTGTTACAATGTAAAAAATGCTTTTGTAGATGCCTTCATTATTCTACTTACCCTCTTCACCTCTATCTGGATTTACAGCATGAATGACTGTCCCATCTTTAATGCATTGGAGAGTTTCACATGCAAACTTGCTCACTTTTTTCTTATGCAAATCTGTTCACTCCTTCCACACGCAAACTTAACTCATTTTTGTTAGCTTTATATGCTCAGCTGATTCCAAAAGGCATTTCCTTTTTATGTACTTCACCTTGCAATTTTCCTCCACCACAGAGGAGCACATCAGAGAAAGAGAAACAAATCAGCTTGCCTGGGCAGATTCCCCAACAGAGCAAGGATTTCCTTCATAGCTGATGAGAATAGCAAGGCTGAATGAGGATTGACCAAACCCTCCAGCTGGCTGGCTGGGTTTAGCTGGTTGGCTGCCTCATTTTTGTTGTGGAAGCAGCTCCAACCTTCCACATATATTTTGCCCTCCTTCAAGACCTGAACAGGGTAAACAAGACCTGCAAACACTTTGAGAGAGGAGTCCATACTGCAGTAGAATTCCTAGTAGGATTTGTGAACCCAGGGTGGGGGGCCTAGGCTGGAGCAGGCTGTGCCTGAAGGGCTGCACCACATGGAAGAGTGACCCAGACTGCAGCAGTCTGGGGAGGAATATTGCCCATGGGATGGACTCATGTTGGAGAAGTTCTTAGAGAATTGTCTCCTGTGGGAGGGACCCCACACTGGAGCTGGGAAATGATTCCTCTCCCTGAGCAGTGGGAGAAACAATTTGTGATGAACTGACCATAATCCCCATTCCCTGTCTCCCTGCACCATTGAGGGGGAGGAGGTAGAGCTGGGAAGGAGGGAGGGGTGGGGAGGAAGGTGTTTTAAGATCTTATTTTACTTCTCATTATCCTGCTCTGATTTTGTTAGTAATGAATTCAATTAATATCTCTAATTCAAGTCTGTTTTGCTCATGACAGTATTTGATGAGTGATCTCTCTCTGTCCTTATCTCAACCCATGAGCTCTTTGTTATATTTTCTCTCCTGTGTCCAGTTGTGGAGGGGTGTGATAGAATGTCTTTGGTGAGTGCCTGGCATCCAGCCAGGGTCAAACCACTACAGTGCTAAACAAGGGAAATATGTTCATGTGTGTTTGGATGGGTTTTTTTAACTTTACATAGTATTTCAAATTATGCCACACAAGATATTAAACTGAAGAGATGAGGATTAGTACAGATGGCAAGGGATTGGAACTAGTTAAGTGTGGCAGTGGATGGTGCTCCAAAGAAAACAGACTGAGGAGACACAATAAATAAATGGAATCCCTGAAGAATTAGTCATAATACTGACCTTTCTAATATTTTTGTTAGGTGACCTTAGAACTAAAACGAGTGTGCGAATAAAATTTGCTGATGACACAAACAGGAGGGTCAACAATACAGCCTAGACTCAAAATAATACATCATTCAGAAAATAATGGATGATCCCCAGAAGCAGACCACTAAAAGGATAGGATTAAATATAAAAGTACAAAGTCATGAATTGAAGGACTTGAAATTTTTTAACTGAAGGCATCAAGTGAAAAGAAAAGAGGAGAAAAATTTGTATCTGTCAGTCAGCAAGAGGATACCTGTAAGGCATTAATTTGATGACATTGTGAAAGAAGCTAGTACTCCCAGAATTTCAAAGAGAGTTCTGGAATATGAAAAATATTACACAGGTATTGGGAAGACTTCATCTAGAATTCTGCATACAATGTTGATCAATTACATTGAAGAATGATAAGTTAAACTTGAAATGGGTGCTAAGGAGCGCCAGGAGAAATAGACATGACTATCTGTGTGTTACTCTGTTAAACAGAGTAATTTTTGCCTATTTCATTTACTACATCAGGTTAGGCTTCCTTTTTATGCATTTCACAAGAAGTTTAGCATTATGAAACCCTAGTTCAAAGTGAGCCCTTTGAATATGTCTACAATATAAAAAAGATCAATTAATATAACTTTCTCAGCAAAGAGCACATTAGAATATTAAAACAAATAGCAGCTGGTGGAAATACTTCCAAGGTCCCCAGGCTTTTCAGACAAGTGCTTTAACAGCTGAGATACAAACTTATATCTTTTTAAGCTTAAATCTACAGAGACCCATGCCATATATAGAGTCTTCAAAACCTCTTATTTCCAAGTGTGGTCTCATGAGCAGTTTAAGTAAAAGGACAGCACAGCAAAGCTTAAGCAGTCCTTTTCTTTTTTTTTTTTTCCCCAGAATTCAATGGAGATAATATTCAAATACAAAAATAAACAGAGAATTCTTGAAAAATGGGAAAGAATAAGAGAAAAGCCAGCAAAATATTCAAGGTCTTAAGCACAGTTTAGCACCAGAGTCCCACATTAGTATCCTCTGTACTATCACCTTCCATATTAGAAAATATGACAAATAGAGAGGTTGTTGCAAAATCAAATGTTAATTCTTTAAAAAACAATCCAAATCCAGCATAATTACAGCATAATGCCTGCATTATTGTGCGTAGTTCTATAAAAACACATGATCAAATATTTAAGTCCATTTATTCCACTGGAAAATATATTTCAACCTGGATTTAAGAGTAGAAAAATACACCACAAGAATATGATGAATTTTAGCATGTTTTAATGATTTTAGCAAAATATAATACGATAGAAAGCAGCTCCATGTCCAAACAAAATGATTTAAAAATCACTCCTTACTTTCATGAATACCTGATTAGGGATTTCACTGATCATTTTAATCCTAGTTTTAGAAGGACACAAAAATAATTTCCGGATGTGAAAGGTCTGGTTATCCTTATTAGCACTCCACTTTTCTATGTTTGTTCCCCCTTGAGACCCCCACCTCACAGTAATGCTACTCATTGCAAAATATCTCTGTATTCCCTAAATATTAAGAAATATTGTTGGGCAAGGAAAGGTCTCTTTCTCCCACAAAGTAAGTGTACTGTAGAATCACAGAATCATTAAGGTTGGAAAAGACCTCTAAGATCACCGAGTCCAACTGTTAACCCAGCACTGCCATGCTAACCATTAGATCATATCCCCACACCCACATGCCACTTGAAAGCTTCCAGAAATGGTGATTACACCACTTCCCTGGGCAGCCTGTTCCCATGCCTGACCACCATTTTGGTGAAGAAATTTTTCCTAATATCAAATCTAAACCTCTCCTGGCAAAGCTGGAGGCTGTTTCCTCTTATCACTTGTTACCTGGGAGAGGAGACCAATCCCCACCTCATCACAGCTTCCTTTCAAGCAGTTGTAGAGAGCAACAAGGTCTCCCCTGAGCCTCCTTCTCTCCAGGCTAAACAGCCCCGTCTCCCTCAGCCACTCCTTGTAAGACTTGTGCTCCTTTAACCAGCTCTGTTGCCCTTCTTTATGCTCTCCTGTGCTTCAATACCTTTGTTCTAGTGACAGACCCAGAGGTGATCACAAGATTCAAGGTGCTGCCTCACCACTGATTGTCCTCACAGGACAATCCCTGCCCTGGTCCTGCTGGCCACTCTATTCCTGATCCAGGCCAGGATGCCATTGGTCTTCTTGGCTACCTGGGCACAGCTGGCTCATGTTCAGCTGCTGTTGACCAGAACACCCAGGTCCTTTTCTGCCAGGCCACTTTCCAGCCACTCTTCCCCAGTCTGTAGCACTGTCTGGGGTTGTTGTGACCCAAGGACAGGAACTGGCACTTAGCTTTATTGAGTCCCATACCATTGGCCTCAGCCCATTGATCCAGCCTGTCCAGATTCCTCTGCAGAGCCTTTCTACTCTCAAGCAGATCAACTCTCCCACTCTACTTGGTGTCACCAGCAAACTGACCGGAAGTACCATCAATGCACTTGTCCAGACCATTGATAAAGTTGTTTAACAAGACTGGCCCCAGAACTGAGCCTAAAGGAACACAAGTGACAGATCTCCAGCTGGATGTGACTCCATTCATCGCCTCTCTCTGGGCCCTGCCACGCAGTCAGGGTTTTACCCAGCAGTGTGCCAAGCCATGAGCAGACAGTTTCCAGGAGAATGCAGTGGGAAATGGTATCAAAGACTTTAGTAAAGTCCAGATAGACTATATTCACAGTGTTCTCTATTTGTTTTTATGACTTGCTTTGGTTATAATATTCATGTAGCTATGATGACAATGAAAAAATGCATTACATGAAAGCTTCCTTCACTGTTTCAAATTTAGAGGTGTAGTGGGCTGCTCCTCGTAGCTATAGAGTCAAACAATAAATTTTTTATAGAACCTTCACAGTTCCTTTTGTTTTATAGTACATTAAAAAAATGAGCTAGAATAACTGCACATTTGAAAAGGCAGTCTCCATTTGGTCTAGTTTTTCATACTTGCAGCAAACTACTTTAGGAACCACCTTCTGAAACACATCCACCCTCAGAATCATTCCTTCCTACTCCCTACAGCTCCTTCTGGCTCCTGCTGTCACATAGCAGGCAAAACAGGCAGAAATAGCTTTAAAAAACCCTACTCAAAGCCAAAAGGGGAAACATTTACTGATTCCAAGACTTCAGGTTCCCTAGTCCTCCTGACAAATTTGGTCACATGCTTAGCTTTGTCCACTCCTCATCCCTATGCTAGGACTCCTCTCAAATGCTATTTGCAGCTCCCTCTGCCCAAATGGCAACCTGGTCAACAGCAAAAATCTGTCCCATCTCAACCACATTGACCTTGATATGGTTGTGCTTAACACTATTGATTTCAAATATTCATTAAGAAAACAGGCTTTTTTTTCCTTAAGTTTATACTGACTTTATAACTTTCCTAAAATGAAAAGATAAAATTAATCTTTGTTTAGACCAAAAGTAAAATCAAATATAGGGAGCATGCTTCATTTTGCAGCTGAAGAGATATTTTTCTTTCATGTCTTAATTTCAAGCTGGTTGATAATACAGAAGGCCATTGTTAGTCCAGGGTTTCTCACTGCTGCTGAATATCTAGCTTCTGGAATACTTGTATATCTAATGATATAAATGTGACACACATGCAAAACATGTTACACCCAATAAAGTTCCCAGTGTAGGAGAATGAAGAGATTAAGAGGAAGTAAAACTACACTATCGTTCCACATAGAAAGGTGGTCCCATTTAGGACAGAGCAAAGTAGAATAGAAGGTGTAATATTAAGAAAACTTGCTCTCCCAGTCCTTGTGATATGTTGGTTCTGATGATAAACACAAAACCTTTTGTAAACCAATTAAGTTCTAATTAATTGCAAGTACATTTTTTATGCTCCTTCTGATGTTGTTCAATTTCAGAATTAACAGGAAATAATAGTTACAAGCCTAAAATACTCTTACCCCTCTTTCCTGCCTTTATTCTCTTTAGTCCTCCCATCTCACCCCTCTGGCTTTGATACATCATGAGGACAACACTCAAAATGGTGAGAGATCATTTTCTCAAGAGTGCATACCTCTCTACTGACACTGTATGAGCTATGCCAACATTGCAGAAATGTGCAATACTCTTATCTGCAAGTGACATCCTCACAGCTGCAAGTTCTGCACATCCTGCAGTGTATAACTGGGTCCATCTTTTCTGTAATAGAAGAATGAACAACTATATAGCTCTGACAGCCAACTCCTTCAACCTGTAGTCATCCAGAAATATTGCTTGCTTGTTTCTTTCTTGAAAGGCTAGTTACATGGCTAATCAATTATCTGTCAGTTTTGGTGTTGGATGGGTTTTCTTTGGTGTGCTCAAGCACATTCATGCATGGGTATTATGAGTCTTAAGACTTCTTCCAGGAACCTACTCTTGTTGTTACTATCTCCTAGAATTGCTCAAGCATGGAAAGCTAACAATAGTGCTCTAAAATTTCCTCTTTTAAAATTTTTTCACTGGGCAGAAATTTTATAGTCTGTTTCTAGTCCATAGTTAATCTTATAATTAGTACTATGCTATGAGAAGTGAGAAAATTACTTTTTCAGTCTACATGAAAAATAAAACCCCTAATATTTAAAATAGGGGGGGTTTCCCCCTATATTAAAACTTAATTGGTAGGTGTTGTAGTTTTTTGTTTGTTTAGGGCACACACTGAATTTTACCATTATACATATGTAAACAAATAAAGCTACTCATGAAGGGGGGGGGCAGTGAGGGAGAAACTTTCTATGTCTCATTTCCATGCATTGTTAGCAACACTATAAGGATATAGATGCAGAAATCCCCAGTGCAGACTGAAATATAGTAAGATTGAACACTGTATGTATCTTCCATATAGTATGATGCATGCGACTGGAAGAACAGATACCCTACAATCACGTGCATTTTGTATTATGAGGAAGTAAAAAGGAAAAATGCCAATAAATGTTACTTCTTATCATCAATGCCTTCTTTTGATTTACACTCACTAAAAATTATGAAACTTAATATGGAGCAACATCTAAAGCAGGCTCATGGTGTGGAGATACACAGACCTACTAGTAACATCTGACGGGAAGACCACATTTCAGACTCATCATTTTAATGTAACATGACTTTGTACCTAAGCTTAGAAAGAAAACACTGGATACCTAAACATCTAAGAAATTTCTGAGGTAAAAATACTCCAAAATCTCCAACAGCAAATATCTTTTTCAGAAGGATCCTTTGAAGTTGAATGTTCACGTTTAGCTGAAAGCATATCTAATGTTCCAAAGCACAGTCCCTGATTCACCATTGCTCAGGCTGCAACAATTTTTTTTAAAGCAGCTTAAAATATTGGTAAGAGCTCCTCTTACTGGTCTGCCTTCAAACTGTCAGCTCTTCAGTCCTGGAAATCTTTTTATATGAAACAAAGATGGGTAAAATATTACTTCTATTCCACATTAAAACAAACAAACAAACAAATTTGATGTGGAACTAGTTGTTTGTTTATCAGATATCCTATTGTTTAAATTTCTTATTAAGTCATAAGATAGAAGATAATGACTTAGTTTAGGGAGAATTTGTTTTTCCATCACTATGAACTTCAATTTATTTTGAATCCTTAATTTTGTATAGCATATATAGGGCTTGCCACAGTCTAAATTACAAAATAAACACGGACACCCAATTCTAACATTCTGAGTAATGTATTCATTTCACAGTAACCACCACCAGCTTCAATGGGATCCTTTGTGGGATAATCAAGGAGTCAATGTGGAAATTTGTGTGGAATTTGTAATTGAAAAAAAAAATCATATAAGCTTACTGTTTTCTTCAACGGCCTACTGCTTGATTTTAAGAGCAAAATATACCTCTCAGACTGTGTTGGTTTATATGATTAAAGACTTCTTGATATATATATATATACACTCACCCACATATGTACATACATTTATATACAATTTTTAGTGCCCTACTTTTGCAAGCTCAGCCTAGGGGCTGGCAGAAATTGGACACTTTTATGGTGAAGATGCCAACTAAGAAAGGTTAACGTAAGTCATTTTAATGACACCGTGAAATACCACTATCTTCACAGTAAACAATCCTGTTTACTTCAGCTCACAGTAAACAATCCTGTTAATGCATAAAATACATGTTCTCTGGATTGTTCTTGCATACATGAGGTGGCCCTGCACAGCTGAGTGAGAAAAAACAGTAAAATCTGTTGTTATGGCACATTGGGAAAAAAAAAAAAAAAAAAGGAAAATCAGAGGATATGTTTCTGAACGTACCCTAAAAACCTGGAAAGACTGTAAAATAGGATTTCTTAATGTACAACAGCACTCAGAGAAAGTTTAGTACTGCACCTCACACAGCCATCTAACTCTCAGCACTAAGTAACAAAAAACCAAAAATCAAAACAAAAACAACGCCCCCAAAGTTCCCCAATTATCATTGTAAGTACATTAAACAAACAAACAAAACCACTATCATTTAAATGGATTCAGATGCCTACTTTTTTTATGAAACAACACTGGCAGCCTAGCCACAGGGTCAAATCCACTCACTCTGGTTCTCTCAGGTAAACGGTGGAATTTCCTAAAGCATTCTCTATTTTCTTTCTCAAGGCCACATCCATTGTCTCTAGTGATTGTTAGTTATTTCCTCCTTGACTGCACTGGACAGTTATTCTTCCTGGGCTAGTTGTTGTACCACAGAGAAGGAAAAGGGACTTAGGCATTGGTCACAAGTGAACCAAGTCATTATAACCCCTACCTATACTGAGCAACCAGGGTCATATTCATTGTGCTGCCAACCCCCATGCTAAAATAACCCATGCTTCAGAATTAGCTTATCCCACAATTTATAAAATTATCTAAATATGTGACAGCATTTAGACTTACTTGCTTTTTACACAGCTTTCTTTGAAGCCCACTAATGATTGGAAAAAAAACCAAACTGAGGCTTAAACAAAAAAGCAAAATGCCCAGGAGTATAACCTTCAATAAAAATGAGGTGTTATTGCTTTATTTCACTAGGAAGCTGCATTTTCTGTTTCCATTCCTCTCTTCTCATGTAACATTTTGTTTGAATTATTCAAATTCTCTTATCTTGCTTTAGAGATCTCTCTCATCTTTCTGTCAAATATTACTCTTTACCTTCTGCACATATTAATGAAAGCAGTACTTATGAGCTTGTTCAAGTTACAGTAACTACACAAGAGCAACTGCTTAAATCACCAAATGCAAACAAGTGAACTTGCAATCTTTTTTAGATCCAAGTATAAATAAGTAGCAAGTAATAAATGAAGTTAAGTAAGTGTCTTTTAGGTAATTGTTCTAACATGCTCTTCTTCCAGTAGACAAAATACTTTCAACTCAGACCAAAAGCAAAAAGTGAACAGTGAAATCCCTTCAAGGTAAAATTTGGTGCTTTTACAAGCAGCAACAAGTCAGTCATTCAAGCTCTGTTTTTGCTGCTCAAGCAGGACCTGAGAATACTATAGTTCTTCGCTAGATATTAGCAAAAAAGTGAACTTATTAGCTATGGATACAAACATTAAATTAATATATAATATTCCAAATACAGTGAGAGCTGGTTTTCTCACTCTATCAACTATTATCAAAGCATGCATATATTTCAACAGATATCCTAAAGCTTTTATTCTCAAATGTTGACAGCCTTTAATAAATATATCCTTAACACAGTGTTTCATTCTAAGCTCTACTCATCAATATTTCACACCTGAATGAAAACCAGTACAAACATTTGAAATATCTAAGTGTAAATGCTGACCATCTCAAAATGTATGGATATTTTTAACACTAGTATCTACTTTTCTCCCATCTGGGCAATTTTTTTCTTGTTGTTGTTGTTGTTGTTAAAGCATGCAAGTTCCAGGACTACATCCATTTAAAAACAATCAAAAGCTTTCAGAGGTCCAGGTTTCTTCAAATCCCAGAAACTCTTGCTTGGTCCTTTTGTTTGCTTACTTTTTTAGTTCATATACATACTCAAATTCTAAAAGTTTCCTCATTGGATTTCCTTCACTGTACTACCTGATTCAAGACTTTTTCCCCAGAAACTACAAAGAACTCAGTTCCTTAGACCACATGTGATGATACCAATTTGCATCTCTACATCTTCTGTTTACTCTTCCAGCACAGAATCAGTTAGGCCTTGTTAGGTTACAAGAAGGATCAAAAATATTGGCAGGTTTAGAAGTTAAAAGTACATGAACTTATTTGCTAAAAAAACCCAAATTGCGAGCAGAGAGCGTAAGAATGCATGCTTAACTGTTTAGTTTATACAGTTTGGAACTTCTATCCCTCTGTATTACATAAGCCACTTATCAACTGTACATATAAGCTAAAACACAGGGAATGCAGCAGCAAAGCCGTTCAATTAATCAGGAGAAAAAGACAAGAACTGCAAGAAGTTTATTGTAGACTGAAAAGGAAAGTTACAACAAAAATGGAGCACTAGACATGCTAAATACAGAGAAGCTTAACATGTGGAATTTTGAACATGACTTTTCAAATGCTGTCATGTCAAGAGAGAGTGATGGATGATTTACTTTTCAGCAGAATCTAGATGGAAAATAAACTAGGATTATAAAGAAAGGAAACAGACATTTCTAAATAAATTGTACTATAAAGCCATGTTAAAGCTACTGATTATTTCTCCATTAAATGAGCACCCAATAATGTCCCACAAAGTAACAGTTATGAGGTCAATGTTTGATCAATCTCTTGAGGTCAGTCTCAAGAAAGAGGTAAGGAACCATAAGCCATTTATAAATAAGATTTAAACTTAATTGAAGCAAAGACATGTAGCTGGTTCTTAATCTACATGATGAGCAAAGCACCCACTTGTGAAAGAAAGAGAGTAAAGAACTTTGACCAAAATTCATTGCTCTATACAGTCAGAGAAAAGGGAAGGTACCAGAAATTACACAAAGCTAAATTTTACAGGGGTATTTGCTCATGCACATGAGCCTGAATATATACAGTTCTACAGAAATTTCTTTGGACTGCTTTTTGATTAAAAACATTGAGTGAAACTTTCTCCTGAAGAGTCCCTATTCCCAAGGGGAAAAAAGCAAACCAAAGAGGGTTAGGTGTGCAGCTGCCTAATGGGCACCTAACCCACCAATTCTTCTGCTATCTACTGGACAAGAGAAACAATTAGCAGTGGGAATCAGTAAGGAAAACTCTTCTTTATAAAAGCCTTTTTCTTTACACTTGGTTTTTTTTCTCTAAGACAAAATGGTAGCATCTATCTGATGTACATGAGTAGGTCTGAAAACCAAGCCAGTCTCTGAGCTAAAGTTACAAATACAGTGTAAAAAAAAACCCAACAAAACAAGACAAAACCCAAACTACCAAAACATGAAACTACAAAGCTTTTCCTTTGCAGTAAAGGGCAATATGGGAGGAAGAGCTAAGCCAAAGAAAAAAACCATAACCAAAACTCCAAACCCAGCTTTCTTGTTTGCAGGTAGAGCATGGGAACACATAACTTATTCTGACTATTGGCTTCAGTGAAAAAATACAAGTAATTATACCTATTGGATTGGTCTCACATTTCTGTTACCCTTTTAATTTGTGATCGAGGGCAATGGATTTTGTTGTCCAAATCCCCCCATATCCCTCCTTCCCCTCCAAACTCCCATCACCACAGCCCAAACTCAGAACAACTCAGAAAGCACAGCCTTGGTAAAAGTAGGCAAGTAGTATGGGGCATTTGTAACATGTTTTAACAAAAAAAAACCCCCAACCACCCCCAAACCCAAACAACACAACAGAAACAACACTCACAACGTCATCCTGCTGTATAAAACACATCAAGTTAAATCAGTATCTGACCATGCCTCCCACTTAGAGAGATGTTCCAACAAGCACAGATCATACTTCAACAGATATTCTTTACTTTCTATCAGTCAAACTATAATCAGTTTCAATCCATTCCACAGGAACACAACACATCAGAGGACCTCATACAGCATTCCAATACAGAAACACTACTCTACTTTTTGGGTCATATCATCTTGCAAGATGATAAAAACCCTAAAGGAAAACCAGAGAACATGCATTAAAAAATTCTCAAGGGAAGTTCTCAAGTGTATAATTTTAACCATTTTAATAAAGATACCACAATCTTTCAAAACAAGAAACAAAATCAAATTCCAGACTATTTTGTCTATGAAAATGATGCACTTTCTAGAGTAGCCACTTCTATGCAGAACTTACAAGCCACAGTGTTAATCTATTAAAACAGTAACAACCCAAGCCATTGAAATTCACTGTTCCAAAACTTGCAGTTATCTCATTTCTCTGTTTTTTCTCACTTTTGAGTAATGGGAAATGAGTTCTGGTCCATTAACTCGCCCACTCTCTCCTGGAGGAAGTTGACCAACTCAGCTAATACAAAGACATGAGTTTCATCCAGGTCTTGTATGATGAACTTCTTTCCCAAAGCATTTGACTCATCCAAGTAGAGCAAAAACTGCTTCATTGCTGGGTCACTGTAGAGACAAACATACATCAGATCCCACCTCACAGTTACAGTTACAAACAAACAGAAGAAACACCATTTGAAGACAGTCTCAAAGGTTTTAGGAAAACTAATATTAATTTCAAGAGTCAGTCACAACTTAAATACAGTTTATGAAGCTTTAGTAAAAGTTGTTTCTCTCACAATAATTTCGATTTCTTTAGAGACAAAAATAAAAAGGTAATAAAGTCTAATGAGCAGAACCAGCTGCTTTACTAGCACAGAAGTTCCCTTATGCTGCTGCCAAGGCAGCTTCAAAAAAACCCAAAACAAAACTAAAACTCAAAAATCTAACCCTTAATAAGACAGGACTGAACTCACATTTCTGATTTCAGCAACAGCCTCATAAAAACATGTTTTCTTACAGCATAAGGATAACCAAAACCCAGAAAACACAGATCTCACTCAAAGTAGTACATCACAGACAAAGAGTGCTCATGTAAGAACTGTACATTTCTCACAACCTAACTAAACAGTCATGATGTCACCGCCTAAATTAAATTTAAATGTTTAGAAGAAAACATTTTGGAAGTGAGGAACTGCTTTTGTGCAGCTATAGATTGCAAACATATTAGCAGATTAAGTGTATAGCAGAAATCTTATAAATCATGTAATGCCATACAGTGACCCTACAAATCTTGAGTGATGCTTCTTTTCACTTTGGAGGTAGCCAGGGCCCTGAGTCTCAGTCCAGAGATGAGATCAGATGGAAACATGTACATTGCACCTACATCAAAGCTGACATTTACAAGCTCCAAGCACATTCCTTTTGAGTATGATCTACAAACAGAATCACATGTCAGCCTTGCATGGAATTCTGTCTAGTGCTGATTAAAAAACAGGAAAGAATGAGTGAAAAGTTACCTCATCTCCCGCAAGAATCAGTAGAGAAACACTTTGTTCACAAACAACAACAGCAAGAAACTTCTGTTTGCAAGCAATATAAAGAACAAAAGGGACCATCTAATTCTTTCAAGGAAAAATTGCAAAGGTAACTGGATTGCTTATACTCGGGTAAGTTGTACCTGACAAGCATGTGGACAACTTATGCATACAGTTAAAATTTTAATTTCTGTACCTTTCAAAAAATGTGACAATGTTAGGGGACCATTACACATGGTAAAATACAGCTTTGAAGCATAATTTCTGATTGTTAATACTTATTTTTATGTATTTTGTAGCCTTTTCTCTACTCTGCTAAATTAAAATAACTTGCAGTCTAGTATATATTTTGCAAAAATTGGGTTTTTGTACCAATGTGATTGCTAACTTTTTTGCCATTTTTTTTAGCTCATATTCATATGCAATTTTCTTTTCCTTGAAGAGGTTAAACTTAAGTAGAAAACAGACCCTTGAGAAGAAAAATGGGAGTCTGGAATTAGGATTATCTACAACTGCCTCTCTCCTTCTTTGCCCAAAGGCCACACTTTTCTCTGCTTGTTCAGCGCCACCCTTCCCCACAATTCCCTTTGTCTGGACTCTCCAATTACTTAGATTCTTCCCAGGTCTAAAGAAATACAGAGTCTTTGACACGAGGAGAGGCAGTAAATGCTGTCACTCACCACTCAACCAGAACACCTTTCAGAACATTCACCATCTTCTCGGCTCTCCTACGAACGCTGAGCAGTCGGCAAGAACAACCCTTGCTTTGGATCGCACCGGCGATCACAGCAAACCTGAAAGCACAACCCCCCCAACAAACAAAACCAAAACCAAACAATACCTCGGTTAAACTCAGAGGCGCTTTACGACAACCCCACTCCCCGAACCAGGAGAGCTGCTGGTCCCTCCTGCCCTCCTTAGGCAGAGGGGCTCCCAAGGCATCCGATCCCTCCCGCCCGCCCGTCACCTCCGCCTTGGCACAGGGGCGCCCAGGGGATCCGATCCCTCCCGCCCGTCCTCCAGCTCCGCCTCGAACAGAGAGGTTCCCCGGGTTCCCGGTCCCGCCCTGCACCTCCGCCGCACAGCGCTTTCCCCGCGCTCCGCTCCCTCACGCCCGGCCGCCCGCCGCTTCCCGGCCGCCGGAAGTGCCGCGCACGCGCACGCGCCCGCGCACGCCAGCCGCCGGCGGCGCCCGCGGATTGGCCAGGGCTGCCGGCGGCGCGATGGCGTCACGCGGCGCGCGGGGGCTGCCGCAGGGAGCGGCGGCGGAGGCGGAAGGTGGGAGCGGCGGCGCTGGCGCGGGGCGGCGCGGGGGTCGGGACAGCGACAGGGACAGCGGGCCGGGGGGCAGGATAACGGGTGCTTTGTTCCTCCCCGTTGGAAAGAGGCGCAGAGCCACCCCCGCTTGGCTCCTTGCCCGTTTGCTTGCTGCGTTGCTTAAAGTTGTGCGTGCGGCGGCGGCGTTGTTTTCTTAACGCGCCCCAGCTGCGCAGACGCGAGGCGGGGAGGTGCGCGCTGCCCCCCGGTGCGGGAGGGGACTCACTGCCTGGAGCGGCTGTGAACACGGAGTGCGAAATGGATCCTTTTGCATTCTGCTTGTGTGTCCCTGAGCATGGGAAGCTCAGCGGCAGCCGGCAGTGCGCGCTCGCAGCCCCGAGAGCAACCGGCTGAGCCGAGGGCAGCGCGGGCAGCGGGCCCGGGGAGGGAGTTGCGCTCCCCTCCGCTCGGGTGAGACCCCACCTGCGGCCGGCTCTGGGCTCCCCAGCCTCACAAGGCATGAAACAAGTCTAGAGTAGGGCCACGAAGTTGATAAAGAGATTAGTAGCACTTCCCCCATGCAAACAGGGTGAGGAAGCTGGGGCTGTTCAGGCTGGAGAAGGTTGTGTGTAGACCTCACAGCAACCTTGCAGTGTCTGAAGGGTGCGACAGGGGAGTCAGAGAGGGACACTTCGTCAGGAACTGCAGCGGTGGGACAAGGAGTAACGGGTACAAATAAAAAGGGGAGAAATTTAGGTTAGATTTTTAGGAAGAAGTTCTTGACTGTGAGGGTGGTGAGACACCGGAACACATTTCTCAGGGAGGTTGTGGAGGCCCCAGCCTTGGAAGTGTTCAAGCCCAGGCTGGTTAAAGTCTTGAGCAACATGGTCTAGTGGGAGGTGTCCCTGCCCCTGGCAGGGTGACTTTTAATCACCTTTTGGGATAAGGCGATCTTTAAGGTCTATTCCAGTCCCTTTTGATGATTCCATGTTTGCTCTTGGACCTGAACAGAAGCTCCTGGCAGCAGAGAAATGACACTCACTTTGGCCTCGTGTGTTTGCATGTGCATATTTTAAATTTTAGTAATATCAGCACCTGCTGTCACTGAACCACATGCTTATTGCAGGCTGTGGTTAAAGAGTAGGTGTGAGTACTGTGATTCTGTGAATAAAGGTAGTAAAGGAACTATCACGAGACAGAGTTTGGAGGCAGGAGAGATGTCTCTAGAGGACTGATTATCAATGTCTTAAAAGTGTTACACAGTGTGGTGTACTCTGTTGAAGTGAATGGATAAACAGTGTTGCAATGACGGAAGTCAAAAAGCAGTTGCAGTGACTGTGACAGTGCTGGGACAATGCTGGTGTTTTTCAAAAATATCCCCAAACACAAGCAAGAGAGCAGGGAAAAATCAAAACTTATGGGGAAATGAGAAAAGAGGGAAGACATGTTAAAGGAAGGAAACAAAAAAGTCCCCTTGTTTAAAGATGTTGGACACTGACAATAAAAGTGATATAAACACTTTTCTTGGTCTGTAGAAATTACGTTAAATTGAAGGAGAATATCAGGTTTCCATATTTGAACATTAGGTTTATGCATGTGACATTTTATAATTTTGAGTTAATTGTGATTGTGGTAACAGACCTAATTTGACATTTAATAAGGACATCTATGTTTCCAGTAATATTTTGGTTAGTATGTGAGAGATACTGGTGTGTTTTTACATCCATTAAAACACAATAACTCAGTATTTCAGTTAGTATAAACGCATCAATGCAAACACTAAAATTTCACTTACAAGATAAAAGTTTCATGTTTCTTCTGCAACATATGCAAAAAGTATTTTAAGTAGTTTGTGTGCAGTAGTTCTTTAAGACTTGTTAGTCAAAATAAAAGACTTAGTTGCCAACTCAATAAATGGTGAACTTTAAAAGCAGTTGGTTAGTGAGTTGTATTAAAGCCCGTGTGATATTGAGTAATGTCTTGATGGAGATATGGCCATATCTGGTATTTAAGGAAGGGTGACTGAGAAGTAGGAAAGGAAACTTAGAAGCAGAGAAGTTAATTGGAGATACTTCGTCATTAAAGTCAACAGTAACATAATTGATAAAAAACTGCTTTAAACTTTTCTTATAATTGAAATTCAGCCCATTAAATTGAGAAGTTTATAGAGTTGTTTAATTGGAGTGCTTTATATGGAGTGAAATGACACAAACATGGTTTATTGTGACCTTTGCCATCATGACCTTTGCTGTGAAAAGACAGGAGAAAAATGCTACAGGTTTCCTGCTGTAATTCTCCAATCAATCATTCCTTTTTTTCCCCCTACCCAATATTTAGAATGTCAGTGGCTGCTTACTGTGTATTTTGCTACAGAAAAATAGGAACATCCGGTCCAGCCACAAAACCACACCTACCCTGGAATGATATCAGTAAGTACAGTTCATTATGTATTGATCTGAAGTGTTAATAAAAAGGAATGATATAACACCATGCATAATTAAATGATACTCAAGTTTTAATCTCGTGAATACTTTGTGATTAAAAGCTTCTGTTTGTCCCTGCTCTCTGCTTCTGACCTTGCTTTGCATAGTGATATGTGATATGACACCAGCAGATTATCTGGGAACAAATACAAACACTAGATGAGGGTCTTTCCCTAACTAAATGTGATCTCATTAAACTATCTTCAATTCCACTTGTGGCTGATTTTTTGGTAACCTCTAGAGCCGTGAAATAATTACATCCATGAGCAGTGAATAAAGCTTGTTTCTATTATTTCTTTTTCCTTATTTACTGGTATTAACTCTGCAGTCTCTCTTGCTAAGTCTCTACTTTCTTTGGCGCCTTCAGCATACAATGACCATTCTTACAATTCTGAAATTTATTTCTGAGCATTAAAGATAGGATATTTCAATTTCTGCTCTACAGGAAGCATTGCATTTTTTTCTTTTTCAAACTTCTCTGCCAGTTATTTCTTCAACATGTAGCTGCTGCCTCTTGTCTGCATGCAAAATTCTTATGGCCTCACAAAGATGGAAGCTGGTAGCAGTTGTTGTGGGGCAAATCTCCCAATTCATGCTGAGGAAAAGAAATTATTCCTGATAGGTGAGATGTGTTCCATTGGGTTTGCTGCTGCTGGTGATTATGAGAGTTTCTCTGTATAGAGATCCTTATATCCAGGTAATCAGGTCAACTTTGTAGCTACAAAGTGGCTGAAATCTGAAAGCAATTGTTAGGCTTAAAAGGCAAATTGTTGCAAGTAGCATATGTTTATTATTTGTTTGCTTTATAAATTAGATTCAATGACATTATTTTTAAAAATATTTTTTCTTATGGAGACTCTGTAGGACTTCTTAACATACATAGTCCTGTATGTAATAGTATACACTGAAGAAGTAGTTCCAACGTGTAAGAAAATGTTAACTCCTTAAAATTACTTAGAGTTCCAAATCCATGCTAATGTTATAGGCAGGGAAAGTTTACTGTTGATTCTTGTAGCTGAGCAATAAATGGAATTGAGAGGTAGCAATATTCAAAGTAAATAGCACTGGCAGGATACATGTTGTATCATCTTGCTTAGGAGAGCAGGAAATCTGAATCAAGTAATGTTTTCACCATTTGTGAATTTTGGGTTTTAATTTCCTGAAAGCCAGAGAGCAATAGAAAATTTTTTTAAAGCTTGTTCTTAATGGCTGGTATTCTTACTGTCTGATAATCAAATGGTAACTATGTTTATATTGAGGTGATGCACACAACCTTGTTTGACATTTGGTTTTCCTTTTTTCAAGGAAAAATTGCAAAGGTAACTGGATCACTTATACTAGGGTAAGTTGTTACTGATGAGCATATACATAACTTACGTATATAGTTAAAATTTTAATATATGTATCTTTCAAAAAGTGTGACAATATTAGGGGATGTTAGACATGGTAAAATATGGTCTTGAAGCACAATTTCTGATCGTTATCTTATTTCAAGTATTTTATAGCCTTTTCTCTACTTTGCTAAACTAAAATAATCTGCAGACTATTCTATATTTTGTAAAGTGTAAATGATTTATACCATAGTGATTGCTAACTCTTTATTATGTTGATTTAGTTAATATTCTTATGCAGTTTTCTTTTCTTTAAAGAGGTTTTGTATTCATTACATATGAAGTCCTGTCTTTAAATAAGTTGCTGCAAATCGATACTCAAGCTCTACATCAAGAAAAACTTAAATCCTATGTATATGTACATTCAGCTTCTCTAAGTCCGAGTGAATATCAAGGTAAGATGCATAATTGTTTGAGTTCTAAAAACAGAATTCTGAGATAATAGAATTTTCTGGAAGTCACCCTTATATAATAAGTAAAATTATATTTTCTGAGACCTGTTACCAGGAAATGTCACCAAATCTATTTTAAGCTGCTTACTGGTCTTTTTTTAAGTATAGTTCTTTCTATACATAGCACTCTGTCTATATGTGTGTGTATTTTTTTTTCCCATATGTTTACAAAAAGTGGTGTGAGGGAACTGCCTTTCAGAATTCCTGTAATATAAAAATACTCTTGTAGGGATCACGTACAAAGCCAGAAAAGAAATCCATAAAGCAGTGCGGAAGATTCTAGAAACAGAAGCTAAAATCTTCCGGAGACCTTTTAATGGTAGGTACTGAAAGTAGGACTTTATCTATGATTGTTATTTTTTAAGAGTAAGAAGTTGGACATTTAGGAAGTAAAATATTTTTTCTTACAAAGTTAACATGTTCTTTTCTTTTGGAAACAGTGATAATATATCTTATAATTTGCATAGTAATATAGATTATTAGTCAGTTGTCTATTTTCTACATATTACAACAATTTATTTTCTTAAAGTAAGTGAAAGTGATGGATAAGAAGAGATTTGAGGGTTGGTTTTTTTCTTGTTCCAGAAGAGATTTAAAACATAAGATACCAGGTTAATATTTGATATGTTTTGTGTACAAAAGGTGTTTGTGGGATGAAATACTCTCAAAATCTCATTTTAGAAAAGTGTGTTATGCTTTCATCAAAGTTGACAATATGAACTGAAAGCAGCACAGTTTTTCTAAGTGTTGCTGCTTTTTCAAGTAATTTAAAGCAAGAATTTCCATTTATGTAAGAAACTACTCCTGAGGCGTACTGTCTATTCTCATTTAACTATCTGTTAAATGTTTATAGCCATGCACATTTCTACTGTCATCCTATCCTATGAAATTAATTCTTCAAGATCAGAGCCTCAAGAGTTGCTAATAATTTGCAGCTCCTGCTGGAAACTGGTAATTCTGGTTGGTAAGTGCCAGCCAAGGGTTGTGTGGTCACATAGATAGGAAATACCAACTTGGTGCCACAAAAATGAGTCAAACTCACCATTTTAGGTTCAGCATTTTACTGATGTCATTGTTTATTGTACTAATTTAATGTTAAAACATTACACTCTAAATTACTGTGAATGAGTAATATTCAAATATTAAATGAAACATATTTCCTTACTCAAAAAATACAAATGTGACTGGTGAAAGTGTTCATTAATAATAACTTGGATTTAATTTGTTTCCTGGTCAAAGAACAATTCAGTACCTTTGATGGAGAAGATCATGAGTGTGCCTTATGGCTTCTCTTAAAGAGAAGTCAGTCAGAAGACAAAGCAGTCCGACTGCAGGCTGTACAAGACCTGGCAAGCAACAGTCACTGGCATGGTAACGTATGCTGATGTAGCCTAGTTTGTCCCAGAAATTCCACAAAGTCTCAGTTAGCTGTTTCAAGTCTGTTGGCAGCATGAAGAAAAGCTAGTAGCTGCAAGAAGCATAAATATGCTCTGAAACTTGGTCTAAAACGTGGGTGAATTATTTACATTTCAAGTAGCTGTTCTTCCCTAATACTCTGACACAATGTGTGTGTCTGCAGTGCAGGCCTCTCTCTGTTTCCCCACCAGGGAATTGTAACTAATGCTGTGGTGTGGGAGAGCAGTTCATGCTCATTAGTTCCTTGGGTTTTCTCTTGGGACTGCTAACACAGTCACAAGTTTTGGCAGTGATTTTTTTATAAGGTCCTATAGAAGTGAGTTTAAAGCCATGGTTAAGTCAATAAAAATTAGTTGGGAGCTGATAAGGTAGTAATGACATACCAGAGGCAGAGGGCTTGTATGTGCAACCATTATCTGTAAGCCATTTTTTGTCCTAGTTGTTCTTTAATAATTTAATATTATTTAATAATTTAAGTTCTCCCTCTTGCTTCAGCAGCAAATATCCTTGAAAGCCCCACATAAAGGGGAGGGGTGTGTATGTGTATTTATGTGTCCTCCTCCCCCTCCATCACTAGGCTACATAAACTAGGTGACATTATATTCTGGACACTCATTTTGGTAATTCAGTTAGTTATGGATCTTTCACTCTTCCAATGCAATTCCACACCATGGGATTTATCTTGTTTCAAATTGCCTCTTTAGAATTCTAATTCATTTCTGCAGGGAATTTACACCAGCAAACTGTGTTTGAAAATATTAGAAAGCTAGGATGTACCAAAACTGAAGCTTTGACCTTTGTGGAAGAATACTTTTAGCAGATCCTGAGGTGATCTCAGGATCTCAGAGCACAAGATGTCCAGTATCAGAAGTATAGTTGCTTTTTGTTATCTCCCTTTTTCTTCAGTGTTCATTGTTGTAGTATTTGGATGTTTCATAAACATTTACTGCTCTTGCCAACTGCCTCATGAGGGAAACAGGCTTCTTTTTAACCTGGTACTTCAAAATCAAGTCAAAGGAAGTTTAGGACTGAAAGTGTGAAGGAACTTTTCATAGCTAGGACCAAAGTGTTCAGCTTGTCCAAAGCTGACAGTTCAGTTTGTGGGTATAAATGATCTCCACCAAAGAAAAAATACTTCCAATCTACAGCTGTTAAAAGTATATTTTAAATAGCTCGTCAGTTTAGTTCTAGAATTGTGTAACAGTAACAGGAATAGATGCGAACTTTTATAGAAAGGTTCCCTTCCCTAAGGTTCACTTCAAGGTTGCTTTTTTTTTCCTTCAGTTTGCCACTGGATTGTCCAATTGGTCTATAATGAACAGTTAGTGCCCAGTTTCAGCTCTGTAGTGCTGGTCTAACATCTGCAGTTTTTCACTCCTGGAATTTGTGGTTACTAAATCAAAGGGGTTTTTTAAGTAGACTTTTTTAAGAGAGATGGTTCTTCTTTTCAAGTATGTTTGCAAAGTAGATCACAAACTACATTCAAAATTAAATTAAATATTTAAGGTTAGTTTTAACCCTAACATTGACATTCCTGTACAACAGATTACCAGTATGGCACAGTTGCTCAAACCTGTGATCAAAGGACTGCTATAGGTTTGGCTCGATCCAAGGATGTCGACCTTCGCTTTTTCCTGCGTCCACCACCTCTGCCAAAAATAAAGACTGTAAGTAAAGGAAAAGTAGGTATTACATGATTCTTAGTTGCTTGTTTGTTTTTACTGCCTTTATTGTTGTTAATTGTTTAAAGTAGAGTTCTTCTAAAGTAACTAACTAGTAGTAAAAGACCAAAGTACAAAAGTACAGTATTTGAAATACCCTTGGGGTATATCTGCATTAGCGAGTGGCATGATGGAAAGAAATAAGATTGGAAGCATTGATCAGTTATTATTCTTGGACTGTTTATCCACATGACACACTTAAAAGCAGTGAAGTCTGAGCCAGTTACAGTCTGACAGACACGCTGCTTGTCTGTACCCTGTAGGCAATGTGAGGAAACCACCCTGGATTGCCTTGTTGACACTGACAGAATCCTACACATAGAAAGTGCTCCTGGAGGCCTTTGCCCCCTCAGTACTACTGTGGTGTTCTGCTGTAGGCCCACCTCTTCATTGTCAGCATTTGGGTGCCAACAAATCCGTATTGGATAAATTTGGCCTCGATTTATTTTTAAGTTAATTTTTAAGTGTGTGTGTATATATTATATATATGATGGTATGAGCAGTCATGTCATCATATCAGCTTCTTCAGTAAACAGAAATGGCACACAAAGTGTAATATACAAGGTATTTTGTAATGCTAATAGAATGAGTAGGGGTAGAAGTCCCTGTCAGAAAATACGTGTGTATCTTAACAAACAGAACTCTGCATAGCAGCTTTGGTAGTGATATTCTCAGTTTTTGCTTTCTTATCTTTGTAACATTTTGTTACGTTGTCCATTACTGATAGTGGATCTGCACCTGTCAGTCCTTAAATACTGAAATAGGTTACACTAGTATATGGTTGTGTATTGGTCTGTTCAGCCTGGCGAAAAGGAGACTGAAGGGAGACCTCACTGCAGTCTACAGCTTCCTCATGAGGGGAAGCTGAGAGGCAGACACTGATCTCTTCACTCTGGCAACCAGTGACAGGACCCAAGGGAATGGCCTGAAGCTCTGTTTGGAGATGTTTAGGTTGGATATCGGGAAAAGTTCTCACCCAGAGGGTGGTTGAGCACTGAAACAGGCTTCCCAGAGAAGTGGTCATGGCCCCAAGGCTGACAAGAGTTCAAGCAGCTTTTGGGCAATGCTGTTAGGCACATGGTGTGATTACTGGGGTGGTCCTGTGCAGGGGCAGGAATTGGACTTCATGATCCTTGTGGGTCACTTGCAACTCTGAGTGTTTTATGATTCTATGAAAATTTCTGGGCAGTTAAGGGTGAACTTATAAGTTTCCTGTGCAAAGAGGAACTGGTTTTTCTTCAGCTCTTTGGAGCCATTAGAATAAGGCCACCAAAAAATGAAGTGTAAAGCTTGCTTTTTGTCACTTACTTGGTGGTTTTAAAATTACCAGTTTCCAAAGTCTTTAGAGATACAATTATTAAACTGAAGTTGCAAGGGACTTAAGTCCAGGATTCGTATTTTATTATTTTATGTCCTCATTAGTATGGCTGATTCCATTACTTCAGGTATTTCTCTCCTCTTTGTTTTAATTTGTGCTTTGGACAAAAAAACCTTAAATGCTATTTGTGCTTACTTCTCACAGGATTATCCCATAGAAGATGAACTTCGCTTGTTGTTGGTATCTTTACCTCAGACTGGTCTTGATCCATGTGTTCAGTACTTCACAGCTCTTGCATTACGTGAAAGTAGCCAGACTCTTGCTGCACAAAGGGTGAGTTCCCATCTGCAGAACAGAACTAGTTGGGTTCTTTGTTCCTGCAGACGTCACAGATGCAAACCTTTTCCCATATTTTTGATCATTGTAAGAGGAAGAGAAATATATTCTGTGACTGTAGAACATCAGGAAAATCTCTTGCACATACAATCTGCCTTCTTAAAAGCTTGTTTATATTTCCCACCTATACTAGTTGGAAGGTCTAGTGAAAGATTGTATCTTACGAGCCTTCCCATTAAGCAGGTATTTCAACACTTTGTCCAAAACATTCCTTCCCCTTGTAGTGCTCATAAAACAATTTTTCACATTTCATCTTACTGTTGTTTGAATGTTCTATTACTGATGAGATTATTAAGCCTCTGTTAAGTCTTACTAGCAAAATGGTAGGTTCTTAGCACACAGTAAACTCTGTTATACCACATGGAAATGCCTCCTTGCAATAGGTCCCTGTTACCAAACCAGAATTGGAGTAGTCTGTGGTCTGTTTGGACTGGGATCTAGGAATTCTTCTACTGTGTCTGTGCAACAACTTCCTAAGTGGCTCTAGGAATGTCATTTAAAGTGCCATTATTGCTTAAAAAAAAAATTGTAATGCCAGTTTCATCCACTCTCTCTTGTGAATTTTGTTTTTTAATTTAAAAGTTGTTACTCTTTAATCAGTGATTGTTATTTTTTGTAAGATGCAATAACAAAAATGAATGTCATTTTAATAACAGTGCTTGTCAGTCTTCATTTCAAGTTTTCAGAGGCAATAACTCTTTATTTTCTGTGACAGAGTTATGTGTGCTATTTTTACACTATCACTCCTTTATTGTTTTCACAGCCAGAGCTCGTGCTACAAAGGGAGCTTTGGTAAGACACCACACTTGGAAGTATTCTGATTTTTATTGAGGTTATGTTGGTCTTTCTGCTGCTTGATTGAGAGACTGGTCTTCAGCGGCTGTGCCACATATAGAAGACTTTTCCCTTCCTCTTCTAATTTTTGAAAGTCAAGAGTTCATCTGATTCTTGCTTTTTTATACTTAAGCAAATGATCTGAAAAGATGACATTCATTAACAAAATTAAAATCCTACATAGTCCCCCTTTATTATATGTTTTGAAGTTAATAGACTAAGGAGACTACAGACTGAAAATCTAGTTCATATTTCCAGTTTAAAATAGTAAATACTTTTGTGATGTACTGTTGTGTAATTTGTATATTTTGAAAAGTGCATGCATGCTGTGCACCCTTTCAAGCAATTTCTTTAGATCATTACACGTTTAACATTCTGGTTTAGAAATCCTTTTTTTTTATGAAGCCATTTGAAATGCGTTACAATTTTAACTGTTTTTCATTTCAGGGAGGCTTATGGTGTTTTGGAGGAAATGGACTTCCATATTGTGAGACATTGAGTAAAATCCCTTCAGAGACAGTGGAGCTCTTCTGCTTGCAGGCTTTAGTACAGCATTCTAAGGTAATTTGTCCTTTAAAATGTAACTGAAAAGCTGCATTTGTAGACATTCCTTTCTAATGCACTCTCATGTATTTGGAAGGGGTTGCCATTTCCTCATTTCCTACCCCTTGCTCCTTCTGTAAGAATGTTGAAACAACTGAGACCTGTGTGAAATGAATGCAGTGTAACAAACTAAGTTTTTTCTTCTCATGGGAAGGTGTATGTAGGTTTTGTCATTGTTTCTAATTAGCCCTTACAAGTTTCCCTGTACTACCCTGTATGTATCTTCCAAGAAGTAAAAGGGCAGCTTTTTACAAAAAAGTAAAACTCTGAGACTCTAGTGCCGGGTTTTCACAAAACAAAGTAGCCTCATGAACTCACTCTAATCAGAAACCAGAACAGAATGCAAGCCTTACCCATACAGAAGGGTATTTTTGGGGCAGAATATTACCCGGCAAGCAGCTAATGCAGTGGCCTTCCCAGGAGCAGTCTGTTTTTGTAGACACAGATGAAGAGTATGGAAAACGTTTTGTAACAGTGATTCTTCTTATTTTTCTATTGCTGCATTCTTCTGTGTACACTTAATTGTTCAGAAGCCTAGAACACTGAGAAACAATGTTGAGAACACCAAATTGGTATTGCTAGTAGGGATGGATAAAGTGCAGTTTCTCAGTGTTCTTTTCACATCTTCCATATACATAGAAATTCTGACTCAGTCTAGAATTTTTTATATTCCATATTTTCAGTTTAAACAAGTTGTGACTGTACTCATTCCAAATGCCTGTTGAAAAAGAGAAGGAATTATAATGATTGCATTTTAGGTGATGGACAAGTGGCTCTGGTTGAGATAGTGCTTTAGCAAATGCAGACAGTTGACCTGTTCAGATTCTTGAACTTGAGTTGAAATTTGATTATGGCAAGAGGAGACCATTTCATCTCCCTCAGATGTGCAGAAGAGTAGAGAGGTGGTACGCAGAGATTTTCAAGTTGTCAGTGCATAGAAATAATGCATTTTGCATATGAAAAGATTTATTTCTCTTCAAATATGGCATAGTAAATTCTAGATTAATAATAATTCCTATACAGCAAGGGCTCTGTGTTATACCTCCTTCTTAAAACTCCCTAATTTGTGAATTAACAGCATCTAAAGAACCTTTTTCAGAACATCTATTTATTGTCGCTTTCTTTACTGTATAATGCCAGATTTCTTCTCACTGTGACAAAATTGAAGCTAAAGGAGGTCTTCAGCTACTGCAGAGGATATACCAGCTACGTAAAGATTCAGCAAAGATACAGAGGAACATAATCCGCATTATTGGGAATATGGCTTTGGATGAACGTCTTCACTCATCCATAGTATGTGCAGGTAAAAGGAAAGCAGTCTCAATGGCACTTTTCTACTGTAAAAATTTCAGAGGATTTGGTGCCTACTTAAAATGCAAAGGACCATGGTAGTGATGTGGTTTTATATTTGTGGGGTTGGAGCCCTGTTGTTGTTTGGGTTTTTTAGTACAAAAAGCATCAACTGTTTAGATGGTGGTGATTAAAAACTCCTGTTTGCTGTCTAGCCAGTGTATGTCAGTGGGAGGTGCTCAGAGTCCATTGGATGGTGAAAATTTGGATTTCCTTGATGTTTGGTTCACATTACTGGCAAAAGCCTTTTGTGTTTCCTGCTCTTACAGGTCATCTACCTTGTAGATTTTTTTTTTTAACTGACTGTGTTTTAGTCTTGTACAGGAACAGATAAACTTGCAGTCCTCACTTTTGGAAAAAAGTGTAACATAATGTCCTGCCCTCCCTTTTTTCATGTTAGACTAGTAACTTCTGCTAAGCTTTTTCTCTCATGTCCCTTTTTTAATACTCTCTAAATACCACAGTGAAAGTTCAGTGCCACATAAATAATTCCCAGTGTTTTGATAAAAAATATCAGTGTGCTGTTCTGTAAGTCCAAGCTGGTGTCTGCCTGTTAAATGCAGTGTGCATTTTTAGTCTCTGTTGCACAAAGGAGAAGTAGCAAAGGCACAGGAAAAGATGGTGAGGGTGATTAAAAATTTGCAATGGCTGTGATATCAAAAACAAATAAGACACTTAGCTTGGAAAAAGCAACTGAAAGAGAATACGACCAAGATTTATAAAATTCTCTTTACTGACATAGAGAGGGCAAAGAGGGAATGGTCATCTGCAGTTAGTTGAAGTGCAAGACCAAAGGTTCTTGTACATTAAATTATAAAGGCACAGAACAAATAAATAGTGTTTTTCTATATACTGCATGACCAAAATAAAACTTGCCACAAAACATTGTGGTAGTTGAAGACTCACAAAGCTTCAAAGAGTGATTATACAAATGAAAAGAAAAATCCATAAAGTTCTACACATGGAAACCATGTTGACTGCAGAAAACCCAAGGGTATAGACTAGAATCAGCTCTGTATAATTGCCCTTTTATTGCTCTATTCTTGTGTTGTTCTGCAGCTTCCACGCAGCTGACTTCTAAAGAAAGGCAGCTGGACTATAAGTCCTTTGTTCTGAGCTCTGGCATCATTCTTAAATTCTTACAATTGTTGCAACCATACGTGTAGAAGAAGAGATTGAAATAGGAGAGTCAGCAGCTCCCAGGGACAGAGCTCTCAGTACAAAAGGAATTTTAGACAGTGAATCAGACTCCAGAGATGAGCAGTCAGATACTGCTAGTCCAGAGTTGATAAAGCATCTCTTTTATTGCTGGACGATGCATAAGAAGAAAGGATCTCTAAGGCTTTTTTTCTTGCAAAGACTGCTGGCACAGGAAGAAGAAAAACAGTGATGCACTGTGTAGTAGATGTGATGGGGGCAGAACACTTATTTTTGACTGTTCATCTTGGCTTCTTTAAGAGAAATGCAAAACCAGAGACCAAGCTAGTTTTAGTCAGGTTATCTTGGCAGTCTTCTATTGTGTTTGGAGAACTGAAAGTAGGCTTTACATAGTATTCTTCTTAAGTACAACTTTCACAGTGGTTAGCATATATTCTGCTTAGAAATGTAATTTAAATACATAAAATTACATTCTTCAAAGGTACTAGCAGTTTTGTTTGTTTAAAACAAAACTCAAATGTCAATTCATTCTTTTCCTCAGTCTACAGTGACCTATCTTGAATTAGCAACTTGCTGACTATACTAGTAGCAACATAACGTGCACAGTTTTGAAACAGTGCTCATGAAGTAAATTCCCAGGTTTTATTTATGAACTTGACTGTAATGTAATTGTGATTAATAGGCCACTTTTGCTAGCAGCAGTAAGATTTATCAGGATTTTAAAGAAATGTCTGTGCAAATGCACAAAGAAGATACTCCTTTGCGCTTCTCAGTAGTCTAAAAACATTGCCATCCACCTTTAAGAAAATTTTACACCTTAGGTAGAGTATCACAAGGTGTCTGTAAGTCATAGTACCTTTGACTAAAAATTTTATTGAGGATTGTATCCAAAGTAATTGTCTTATGTTTTTAAGATATAAATAGCATACAATTTTTAGAATAGCAGACATATTTTAATTGCATAAAGAGTTTTTTTTGGTTTTTTTTTATTAGAAATGGTTGTACTTTCACAGCAAGCATCAATTTTTTACCTGCCATTGCTCCTGTAGGTTGTTCTCTATGCCTTTCTTATGCTTTAAACTTCATTTTCTCCATATTCTTGGCATTTTACCTGTAAAATGAGATCTGAGATCTGTTCTTGCTACAACTGTACTGACTTGCTTATATATTTTCTTTTTCTTCTGTGAAGGGTTTCTCCTTCAGATCAAAAGCTGAACAGTAGTAAAATACATTGCCTCCTTGCCACTCTGAATTATTGAATTTTGGAGATTTCACTCACCTAGCCTTGGCTTTCGTGAGCTAAAGAGTAGACTGGAATAATTTATTTTGACATTACCATTCTTAAGTTTTAACATCTACTTTCAGAAGTACAGTTTGATGGGTGATGTTTCTGAATTCTCATATTGGATGATGTTTCTATTAGTTAACCTACCACTTTATTTTCTCAATGTAGGTTGGGTTTCTGTACTTGCTGAAGTAATGAAATCCCCTCATGTCATTCAGTCTTCTCATGCATCCAGAGCTTTGGCTAATCTAGACAGGGACACAGTGAAAGAAAAATATCCAGATGGTGTGTATGTCTTACATCCACAATATCGTAGCAGGTAAAGTAGGAGTCATTGTACATACTGTACTTGGAGTTGTTACACTGTTCTGTTACAAAACTTTGGAAGAGTTGACATGAGAGTGCTGCTGTACTGGTGTCACCTTGCCCCTCCTGTTCTTTGGTGGGTTGAGAGGACTGAATTTAGATTCTCAAGTAGAACAACAACAGAAGGGGTTGGAGCAGTCCATAAGCAGGAACAGAGTATTACTGTAATGCATGGAAAAATCTGAACACAAAACATGAAATTAATTACCACTTTGTGGGGGTTGCAACTGTTTAACCTTTGCACTTCATCTTGGGATGCAGTGCCTTGTAATAATTATACTGGCAACAGCACATGTTGGGCTAAGGTGCAGTAAATTTTCATCCTTGGTAATAGTGACTGTGGATCTGGGACTGAAGCAGTCTCCAACGTGGGGTGTCACTTAGTAGCAGCTGTTCTCTGGGTCATTGGTGCTACTCCAGTTACAGTGAAGATCTAATTTGATGATAAAGCTGGAGCTAATAGCTGCATTAACAGTAGCTGCAGGGAAGGGTGTTTTCCATTGTAGAAAATTATTTATGAGGTGGGTGGTGTCCATGTGTAATTTTATATCTTTCTTCTGTGTAGATCCCTGGTTTTTGTTTTGATCCAAGTATGCTCTTTGAAATATCATTAAATGTTGTCCATAAGGTACCACACGTAGTGTTAAAAAAAATATCTTGGCATCCCTTAGGTTAAAAGTTCCAGTTTGCTTTGGAAGAATAATATGTACCACATATCTCTTAAAATTTTGTTTTTCTTGATCAGCCAGCCCATCAGAGCAGACATCCTTTTCGTTCATGGTCTTTTGGGAGCAGCATTTAAAACCTGGCGACAGCAAGACATTGACCGGCATTTGGATAAAAAGGCATCAGAAGGGGAAGAGGACTACAGTCAGTGCTGGCCAAAGGTAAAAAGACAGAAACATTTTCACATGTGGCTGCTGTTTTCTCATTGAGGAGAGCTGTTCAGAGCATCTAGAAGGACACTGTCTGGCAGATGTCTTTTTCAAATTAAATTGCTTTTTATTTGTTATACAAGTAGCAGTTTTCGAGTTCCTGATAAATTTTTATTAGTGAGTTGTTTGTTGTTCTTCCAAGGAAAAATGCCTGCTAAGTTTTGTGTTCTGGACAGCATTCACATATGAGTGAAAGAGGAGGCAGTGGCTTTTTTCCTTATGCTCTCTCATATTTTTTTTTCTTTTAATGGAATGTTATTGCTGAGGGAAAGACTTATAGAATAACATTTTAAATTAAGTTCCCTTTCTTAAATAGGTGTCTGAGTACCTCACTTTGTGCAGATTGCTATTTAAGTGGTGTTGGTGAATAAGTAATTACTGCTCCAAGCAAGCTCACGCGGGTAAAGCCACTAAAGTATCTCTGTGAAACTTGAACTGATGAGTCCTGTTGGGAATCTTAGTAACTCTTGTTTCACCCAGGAGAGGGAGCCAGGAATGCACGAGTTAGAGATGAATCTTCATCCTTTGCTTGCTTTGTGGCTGGGGAACAGTCTAGAGTTCACCAGCATGTAATAAAAGAATAATAATCCAGGTGTAAAATCTATTTGGGGATTCACTGAAGAGCAAAAGTCTTGCTTGATGTCCCCATAGTAACATTTTTTCTCCATCGCTTTCAAGAGTTTAAGTACCTCAATTATAAGCTCCTTTGGTTTTGCTTTTCTTTAATTTAGACATGGCTTGCTTCAGACTGTCCTTCCCTTAGAATCATATCTGTGGAATATGACACCCATTTGAGTGACTGGAAAGCAAAATGTCCTGTTGAGGCTCACAGGTAACAAATGTAGCATCTGCAGTTTGGAGGGGGGCAGGATGTAGACCTATAAAGCTGATCCTTGGGATCACATAGTGTGAAAGAGTGAATATAACTTTCCCTGTTGCTTTGAAAAATCAAATTTGGAAAAATATTAAGTAGAGTCAAGGCATGCTTAAGATTTTAGCCTCATGGATAGCTACATGTGGTAAGTTCATGAATTCTTAGAGTCTGTTCTGCTTCATGTTAAGGGAAACGCAAAATTATGCTGTCAGTTAATGTACATACAGCATCAACTTTATATCTTAAGGGGATATCTGAAGGGGAGGGAGTATTTCTTAAAGTTGCACAATAATGCTTCATAAGCACAGCAAAAAAATCACTGTACTGTGGCTTTATGCTCCTGATAAAATGAAGTATGTATTTTCATAGAATCGTTTGGGTTGGAAAAGACCCTTCAGATGATTAAGTACAGCCATTAATCAAGCACTGCCAAAGCCACCACAAAACCATGTCCCTAAGTGCCACATCCACATGCCTTTTAAATACCTCCAGGGCTTGGGACTCGGCCTGGGCAGCCTGTTTCAGAGCTTCACAACCCTTTTGATGAAGAAATTTTCCTAGTATCCAACCTAAACCTTCCCTGACACAACTTAAGGCTGTTATCTCTCATGCTGTCACTGGTTTCCTGGGAGAACAGGTTGACCCTACCTGGCAACAAGGTCTTTTCAGGCAGTTTTAGAGAGTGATAAGGTCTTCCCTGGGCCTCCTTTTCTCCAGTCTAACCAATCCCAGTTCCTTCAGCCTCTCCTCACAAGACTTGTGCTCCAGACTCTTCACTGGTTCCATTGCCCTTCTCTGGACCTGCTGTAGTGCCTCAATGTCTGTGTTGTAGTGAAGGGTCCAAAACTGAACACAGGATTGGAGGTGCTGCCTCAACAATCAGTTCCTTAGTCTTGGTGGCCACATTATTTCTGATACGAGCATATTTTTATTCAGAAAACGTTACTTTGATGATAAAATACAACTGTATCTGATGCAATCAGAGTGTAATTGCCCTTGCCAGAGGAATGGTGTTTTTACTGACCTTGAACAGGGTAGGTCAGAGGAATATGCTACAGCCAAACATTTTCCTCTTGAAAAATAAAAACACTTTGAGCCTGTAAAGGTTTTTTTTTCTTGAATAGAATTTAGTAATTGAGTTCAGTGATCTTTAAATCAGAATCCTTCAAACATTGATGCAGATACTTAAGTGTGTAAGTAGTACTGTGACAGGTTAAGAATGTAAAAATTAATGATGCTTTTTTCAGGGAAGGAAAAAAAGTCAACATATGTATAATAGATTGGGAACTTAATACTTGTTCATTCCCTTCTCCCTCTGGCTATATGAAAAATCAATACAATTATTGCATTAAAGAAAACATGTAAGCAGAGAAAAAATGAGGAAGACATGACTGTTAATGTGCCTATTTGTAATTAGGCAGAAAAATGACTGTAAGAAGCATGTAGGTGGTTACCTCTGCAGATCCAAAGAAGATTTGAATTGGCTTTAAGTTGCACTAGGGGAGTTTAGATTGGGTATTAGGAAAACTCTTCCCTGAAGGCATTGTCTAGCCCTGGAAAAGGCTGCTCAGGGTACTGGTTGAGTTCCCATCTTCAGAGGTAATATAAAGACAGGCAGATAAAGCCCTTAGGGAACTGGGTTTGTGGTGGACTTGGAAGTCCACCTTGGGCTAGTAGTTGGACTCAATGATCTTAGGGTATTTTTAACATAAATGATTCTATGACTCTAAGAAAACTTCCTGTGTCTGTCTGGAGTAAGTATGTTTAAAAAAAAATAAACATATGTTTCCTTTTTTTTTCCCTAGCTAATGTCTTTTTCATTACCAAATAGAAAACTACATTACCTGTTACTTATGGTCATCCAAGCATAATATTTGATTCTTTTGTAATTTGATATGGTTCATAATAAAGCAAAGTTATTGAAGATATTTTTAACTAGCAGGAACAAAGATGTGGCAGTAGCAACACAACCTTAGGTTTGCTCTTAAATGTATGGTCTCATTCACTGTTTCAAAAGTGAATTTTTATGTCTCTCTGCTAGCCTAGAGCCTATTCAACTGAAAAGACACATTTGGTTATCCTTTTCACATGTGTTATAAAGCAATTTCTGGTGAGAAAGTTGAGACCAACAGAGATGAATTATTTTGCACAGTGGTTGACGCTATATCCTGATGTTTTCATTACCCAAGGGCCTTCTGTGTTTGATTCTTGTTACGCTGCAAGGAGTAATGTAAAGTGCAAATGTTACACTTTCAAGCTTGGGTTGGGAATTGGCGATGGTTTTGTTTTGGTTGTACCACAGATTCATTTTCAACTTCTAATGTGCAACCTTATCCTTTCCAGAGCTCAGTATTCTCATTTATAAAATGGAGATTATTGTGCTTTCATGCTATTTCAGTACAAAGCATTTGGAGATTGTCTGGCAACTGTAACTGACATTAGCTGTGATTTTTTAATGTGTTGGTTGATCATGCACTTAGTTTTTCAATTTCTATACATTGCTCCATATTTTGAGCATTGTTTAGCAAAGTGCATGAGATTTGTTCATGTTGCAGGGGATAAAGTTCATTATGTGTCAATGTTGCTGTTGTAGAGTAAAAATTGTTCTGTTACAATATGTAAATGAAGCTATCTAAAACTCCATGAAACAACTTGTCAAGAAAACAGAAATGTTTGCTGAGCAAAATTAAAATAAAACTTCCTAGCAAGAGCAAGAAACTGAATTTAGCTCAATTCCTGTTGTCCTTATAAAGCCATCCTTACTAAAGTTTTTGGCCTTTTTCAATGTAGAAACATTAATTAAATAATTAATATTTTTATAACTAATTCATTTTCATAAATGTGCAGCACTAAAATTAATTGTGTTCTAACATGGCCTTTTAACCTGCCATGGTTCATTATGCCTGTATTTGTTTTTTCTTTGCAGGAAGTCTATTGCTTTCAGGAGCAGTGAGCTGCTTGACAAGCTCAAAGCTGCTGGGATTGGAGACAGACCTCTGGTGTGGGTATCCCATAGCATGGGTGGTAAGCATGTTGCCTGTTTGATCTAAAGCATTTATTTGCAGCTAGAATTCAGAGTAAGCCATTAACCAAACTCTGGTAGAAATGCAGTTATTCGAAATAGTTTATTAAAAAATTGGCAAAGACCTAAAAATGAAAAACAGATTTCTACTTTCTTAGTGCATTATATTTAATAGCATAAACATTCTGAAAGGATTTTTATTGCTGTTTGTTCTTACTGTGTTGATTTAAAAACTCAGTGAGTTGAAATTCATGTAAATGGAAATCCAGAGGCAAAATTTTCTCCATAATCAGGCGTATAGTAAATGTCATTAGCAACACATAAAGCAAACCAAAATTGAATTTGCATCATTCATTGACATTTTATATTGATGCCTCCTCAGGCTTGGTTTGGGTTTTTTTCAAGTTAATCTTACATATTTGACAATCTAAGGACTAATCAACCAAGGCAAGAATATGGTTAGATGTTTCATGGTTAATATAGCATGATCATTATTTCACAGTGATTTAAATCCCTGCATTAATTCAGCTTCTGTTGCCAGGTCTTCTAGTCAAAAAGATGCTGGTGGATGCTTCCAAGAATCCAGAAATGGATAAAATTGTAAACAACACCAGAGGAATCATATTTTATAGCGTACCTCACCATGGTTCCCAGCTGGCTGAATATTCTATAAATGCCAGATATCTCCTCTTCCCGTCTGTGGAGGTTAAAGAACTCAGCAAGGGTATGTTCACTTTGCTACCATCTAACAACAGGAGCTCTGCTAATCTGTTTGTGGTGCTTTGGGTTTTTTCATCATGCTGTCAGAAAAAGCTGGGTAAAAAACAACAAACCTCCTTTTTATGTTCTGGGTTGTGTGTTGAATTATTGCAAGTAGTTCTGAGTAGCTGTTTCATTTGATTGCAGAGGTGAGGGGAAAAGGGGGAGTCAGAAGAAGTTGTTGCATATGCTAGTTGGAATAAAGGGTTTACAAACAAAATGCTACTCCTTTTACTGTCATAGTAATAAAAATATCTCTTTAGCAATGCAGTCTTGCCAGAAAAATGCTGTAAATCTTATAACACCGCAAAAATTATGTTGCTCTTTCTCAGATTCTCCTGCCCTTAAAGAGCTGAATGATGACTTCTTGTCTTTTGCCAAAGACAAGAAATTTTCAGTGCTGAGTTTTGCAGAAACCTTACCAACACACATAGGGAGCATGATAAAACTGCATGTTGTACCTGTGGAGTCAGCAGGTAAGTCAAATAGCCATTCAATTTATTTAATTTGTATATATTGTTGTAAGCATCGATAATGAAAAAGAGTTATAAATGTTATGGTAGAAAAACATGTTTGTTATGGTGGGGGCAAGGGGAGTTTGTTCTAACTTTCGACAACCTCCCTCCTGAGATCAGAAGCAGCTACATTTAGATCTTAGAATAGCAGTTGTTTGTTTTGATTTTTCTAAATGAGAGTGACGGACACTTTTTAAAAAAGGCAAGACAGACCCTTGGCTAATGTTACACTGTTGGAGTCCTTTCCTCTGGAATTATGACTGCTTGTGGTTTATCTTTGTATAGGTAGGCTGAATAGTGTTTCTGGTGCTTCTGCAAATTCCAGCTATTTCTTCCTATAAAAAAATAAGAAAGAAAATTAGTAAACTGCTAGTGGAAGGAAAAAGTCACAAAGCTGGTTTTCGGTGTTAAGATGTGGAAGGTAAAGGATTCTTATGGACGCTATTACTTGAGTTTGCCTCCTGAAAAGTCCCCTCCATCTTTTTGCCTTTTGTAGGAGAAGGGAAAACCAAACTTTTTCCCTCTCTTTTTCTATGTGTGTTCAGCTTAGGGAACTGTTTTAAGTCTCATATTTTCAGGCTTTATTTTGTACTGCTCAAGATACAATAGTTTCTGCCCAGGGCCAGAAACCATTGCTTTGTTAGGTTTTAGATCAGGCGTCTTTTCCCCAGCTAAATCCACTAGTTTGAGTGCAAGGACAGATGCTCTGGAAAAAGTGGACTATATTTTGCTGAGTCACTATTTAGCAGTATTTTTAGAGTAGGTCTTCTTGAGCAGCAATGTTTTGCAGAAAAGTTGCTGATGAAATTTTATTGGCGAGGACTGAAAAACTGGACAATTAAACTGTTTCTTAGCAAAATAAGATTAAAAAGCAGGCTAAATAACAGAACCCAAATGAGCACTGTGCATTTGTAATTTTGTAGCATCTCTCTCCTCTTCTGGGGATGACACCCAACGAAGCAAATGAGGGCTCTTGAAGACCTTTAGAGGGTACATGGCAGTTCTGGAGAAGGTCACTCACTCTGTTCTAAACACAGGCTGACAAGCAGGAAGCTCCCTGTTTCTTGCACATCTGCTTGGGCACATGAAAGCAAAGCTTCATCCTGCTCTAGTGTAATTTTACATGGTTAGAGAAACAGAAGTCAAAGTAAATGGAGGATTTCTCTAGATGATGAGTGAATAGACAAAAAGCTGCAATGGGGCAGTCAGAGCATCCTAACTGGAAAATTAGTAATGATAGTTGTCAGGAAAGAATAAATGCTGTAGTGTGCCCCAAAAGCAGCAGCTGAAAATGGAATATTTGTATTCTCTGATTAAGCAATGTAAATATTTTATTTGCCTGGAAATGTGTGTAGTGGTTTCCAGCGTATTTCAGGTTCATTCTAGTCCAAATTTTAATGTCCACGTCGGAGTATTTTTGTAAGGAATATGGACAGTTAGTGGTGATCAGATTCAAGATACCATGCATTAAACTACATCCCTGTTCATATCAATGCTTCAGCCTCAGTCAGGACTGTGCTATCAGTCAGGACTGTGCTATCAGTCTGGTGCTGAAGTTTTGTTTCAGCAAAATGAAGTTTTGTTTCAGCAAAGTTGTCTGTATAAAGAAATGTACATTTGTGTATTTCAAACAAAGACAGTAGAACTCTGACCTAATGGTGTAGTGTGGGTTTTGTGGCAACATAGAGCTCCATCTGGCCATAACTGTGTGTACTCATGCTTTTAACACATGAAAAAATAATGATGACCAGAGAGTTTCACTGAAGACAGAAGAAGGTGCTTTTGACAGAGAAATTGCTAATGCAAGTTTTCAGTCTAGGTAATTTTATGAACTTTGGTAGTTTTCTCTTCTTTTTTTTTTTTCCTTTCCCAGACTTAGGAATTGGAGACCTTATTCCAGTGGATGTTAATCATCTAAATATTTGTAAGCCAAAGAAGAAAGATGCTTTCCTGTATCAACGTACACTGAAGTTCATTCAGGATGTTTTAGCCCAAGAACTTTGAGGTTTTGCCATCCTTTCCTGCTTGTGTCCTCTGTCTGGTATAACACAGAAACTTCTCACGTTTGTGAGGGGATTTGCAGAATTACAAGGGTGCTATATCAATAGTATCTGCTGGTGAATAATTTTCTGTACATCTGGAATTTTAGACACCTCTCCAATTTATTTCTCAAAATACATTTGAAACAAATACAAAGTTGGCAAAAAGGTAGTGTGTGCCCAGGATATCTTCTTTTAGCAAAAAAAAAAACCAAACCCAAGCTTGCTTTGAAAGCAGGTAAATATACACTTGGGACAAAATCTTATCAAGAGGATTACTGAGGTGGTTATTTGTGTCAAAGGGGAGAAGCAGGATGTGGCTGCTGCAAAGCTTTGGTTTACTATCCATTTTAGGTAGCCTGACGGGAGCCTGAAAAAATAGTATCCAAGTGAATAAAGGTGGCATTTTGGTCTAGTGGCCCAATTACAGGAGGTTTTTTCATTTGCCTTTTCATTTAATAGACCACCCAGATTTGTCAGCAGAAACAGCATCTGTTTTCTGCATGAGAAAGAGATAGGTTGGTAACTCACCTTGCTTAGAAAATTGTCATTGTTTTAGTCTGTTTGTATTAATGAAAACAAAAGAAACATTCACCTTCTTGTACGTTTCCCTCCTAATCTTAGCAGCTTGGGAGATTGCTTTCCTTAGGACAGTGTGCTTCTGGTCAGACAGGGCAGTTCTGTGCTTGTTCACATTGAAGGTGTAGAACAGAGGCTCAGCTCTTCTGCTTTTCTCTTGGGACACACCAAGAAGATGGTACATTTAAATCCTTGGCTCTTGTTACGCATATAGAAACTTTTCTGCAGCTGATTTAAAGAAGAGTATTGATATGCTCAGGTGGAGCAAGGCAAATGTAGGCTCTGACAAGAAAGCGAATGCTTAGAGTTTGGAGCTGAGGTAGAAAAAAGTAAATCAGGTGATCATAGGGCCCCACTGGAAATGGCTGCAAATGTTTTGTTTTCTTGGGGCCCAAATATATCTATTGGTGTAGATAAAAACAGCCACATTGTCTTGAGCTTATATGTATGTTTACGATACATTAACAGTACCAATGAGAAATCAGTATTTTTAGACAGAAAAAAAAAAGGCAGTGCACAGTCACTTTTTAGATAGTTTGCACTGTGGTTAAAAGCAGCCTCATCTTATTGTGGTCTCTTTAATTCCTGTTTTTTACACCTGTAACCTTCTCTGAAAACAAAAATGGGCTGTGTAAGGCTGTACTGCCTGTGCTGACTGTTTGTTAAATGAGGTCTGTACTGGTGACAGGCTTGAGGCGTCTCCTAATGTCGCTTCTGTGAGATGGATCCAGTATTACTGCCCTTAAAGTGATGGCTGTGAAACCTGCCAAGGAGCTGGGATGCACCTTGCAGGTCTGCATGGGCTTGGTGCTGGTGGGCACTGCAGTCCTGCCAGGTCCTGAGGCCAGCCCAGGAGGGCACTGCAGCTGAAAATATACTTCTGGAAGTTGAGCCTTGAGCTGAGGGAGTTGTGAAGTAAAATTCACAAGAGCAGTACAGAGAACGTATGGCACTACACTGGCAAGAAGAGCATTTTCACCCCAACTGAGATGTAGGTAAGAACACTGCATGGCAGTATTTTGTAAAGAAAATGTAACAGAAATGCCATAATTTCTAAAGAGTTTTATCTTTTTTACACTGTGGTTTAGACTTCAGAGTGTAAATATATTAGTACACTTTGTATTTACAAGTAGAGAGTATGTGGAATTCATGGTGAATAGACAAGACTTCTAATAACTGAATGCTTGTTTAGTGTGACAAATCTATTGGTTTTAATAGACCCCTTTGGCTTACACAGATTCAGATCAGTGACATTAAACATTAATCTTAGTAAATGCATCTGTGTTTTGTAACTGGAACTCTTATGGCAATGTTCTTTTTGTAACTGTATTTATATATGTGTAACTTCTAAAACTAATATTTGGTAAGGGGCTGTTGGGTTTGGGGGTTTGGGTTTCATTTTTTTGGAATATAGTAATAAAATGTGATTTAAAAAATGTCTTGGACATGTCACAAAGTGTATTAAAGGTTAATGATCTGCCAGCTGAGTACTCTGGACCACGTTCATTTCTATAAAGATCTGCATTATTTTTTAGTGATTTGTCTTGTGCTGGAAGAATGTAACATAAATTACTCTTCATCTTGGGTAAGAAGCACAGTACTGGGAGGTGGCTGGTCAGCCATGTTTTGCCAAATGGAACAGTTTTTCAGTTGTACTTTTGAATTTTGCAGCACTGCCTCCTAAAGCATGGACAGACATTAGCTTGAGGGCCAGCAGGTCTGCTGCATAGCATTCATGTCTGCTTCCTGTCAGGAATTTGATGCTCTTGTGCTTCCTGGTGTCACATTAATTGAGAGTAGTGGCTTTCTGTAAATTCTCAGGTCTCTTATTCTGTTAACCCCATCCAGTGGCTCAGCTGCAGGTATGGCAGACAGGTTCTCTGTGAGTTGTCTGAGGAGATGGTGCTTCTTCTATGTTGTGGCATTCAAGAGTCAAATAGTGAGACAGGAAGGGAGGGCTAAAAGGGGTTGGTCAGTCCTCTTGCACTTGTTGTCCAGCACTCTGGTTGGTGTTTCTAGTAGCAACAGCCATCGAGTGTTTAATTGTGTGATTACAGTGCTGTGAACTGGCTTTTGCTGTGATTTGTGCTTCCTGCTGCCAGGCGGAGCAGCTGACTGGAAATGAGAGATTTTCCATCTGGTGAAAATGGCAATTCTGGATGAAAAGGGGAAAGCAAAAACGTTGTTTTGTCAGTGAAAATTCTAACCAATGTTTTGGTTCTCTTTATTTGCTTCAGTGGTAACCCACCTAAAAAAGCTAAAGCAGGCAGTTGCTTTACCAAAGAAAACCACCTAAGAAAACCACCAAAGAAAACCAAACATGAATGCAGCAGAGCAACCAGGGTGCCTGTTGCAATTTGAAGCTGCAATACTGTGGGGTCCTGGGCAAGCTCACATGCAGTCAGTCTCTTGCCAAAGCCTCTCACATTAAATAAGCAGACACTTGTATAACTGTGTTTGGTAAAAATCATTCATACCTGACTTCACAGCTGCCATCAACAATTTTTCATTTGCCAAGTGGTGGGTTCATGACATGAGAAATGTCACAGGATAACCACTCCCTACAATCCATATGTCCCTGAAGACTGACAGCTGTCACTGAGGACATTGATTTCCACTGATAGTGTCCCAGTGAGGACGGGCAGCAGAGCTGAGAACAGAGCTGTGCTGTGGGTGTCCTGTTTGTGGACATCAGGTAACGATGGTTCAGGTTACTTGGCCTCTTTTCACATGGTAGAAGCTGGCTTAATCCCAAATCTGCAGAATCACTGCCTCCTGCAGTCTGAGTTTTCCGTAGTGATTTCCCAAACATGGAGCAAGTCTGGCCCTGTTTTGCTTCCCCTGACCATTGAAACTAGAGCCAGGTCACGAGCAGGTCACAAGCTCCTGCCTCTGAAAAAACACTTGGCTGGGATGTTGGGCACCAGTGTGGAAGGTAATTTATTGAGACAGGAGATTCCTCATACTGTGCTGTAACCTTTTCAGCTGGACTGTCTGTCCCCTTGCTGTGATTTGCTGCGACTGAGCAGTATCTGCTGTCAGTGATAGCATAAACCAGCGAGCTGCCAGGATTCATCCTTCAGTGGGCAGCTTGCCACAGACACAGACATAAGATGGAATGCTAAAGGCCACATCCGTCTCTTATTCAAGGAGAGTAATAAAGCAGATTTTATTTGACTTGTATAAATCCAGTTTAATTGGCTTTCCTGCTAACACTTTCATTAACATGTAAATTAGCTGTCCTAGAGCTGTTAATTATCTTTGCAGAAAATGTTGGATATGGTCATATACCGTACTCTTTCTTTTTTACTGCTAATGTTTTATACTGAGATGTGCCCATAAATATTCACTGTATTTTTTTTTAAGAGGAGGACCAAGAGGCAAAGGCTTTGTGTCATCTTGTAGGGAAATGAGTATCTTGCTTTAGCATTATTCACCAGCCTGCAACCATGTTAAACTGACACTCACACAAGAAGCTTAGCACTGTTTTTTATGGGCTTGGCCTTTGAAGGTTTTGGGGATTTTTTTTAAGTGTCTGGCAAAAGAGAGAGCAGAGGAGGATGACAGGTGCTCAAAGGTAGCATCCTCTCTTACAGGATGTCTTGTGTTCAAAATTTGGCTGTGGCAGAGAAATAGGTAGGCATTGTGAGGAATAAAATGGCTTAATTCCCAGTGTTCAGGAAGCTGAGAACAAGCCAATTATTTTTCCAATGGAAAAAAAACCAAAAAACTTATTAATTTTTTTAATACATCTTACAAGTTTTTTTGAAAATTAGTTTTTTCAGCTTCACCAACTGCTTAAAATGTTCTCCTTCCTTTAATAATAAAAGATCTTGATGATTCTCTTAAGTTACCATGACAAGTTGCAATCTGTTTATGGTTTTTAACTGCCTGGTTTGCACAAATGGCATCCATTGTGTGCAGAGCAAGAAGGACCCACCTCTTTCCTCATCTGCACTGTAGAAATAAAAGACTGACATGGCATTTGCTTATGAAGACACAGAATGGGAACAGGGACACAACTACTCAATTGCTGAACTGCTTTCAGCATAAGTCATCCGTAAGCCAATACCTGTGGCATCAGCTGCTTTCATCTATTCCCCATTTTTCCTCAGGATCTGCACAGATAATGCACAAGCAGCCTGTAACATTTCTTTGCAGTGAAATAGCACGTGGAAAAGTACAGTCACTTTTCAAAGTATGTTGTTGGACATGGGCTTGTTGTGAAAAAAACCAGGGTGAGTTTTGGAAACTTGTAGCAGAGCAATACCAGTGTTACTGCTGCTGTTATCATGGTGTACGTTCCCCTTTTGGATGTTCATTCCAGAATAACTGTGGCAGTCTAACTCTTCGAAGTAAGAATGCTTTATTTCCAAAAACAGAAATGGATTAAAATACACATTTCACAGGAAAATGTTTTTCTTAATGTCTTTTTTTCCATACATCATTACCTGTTCTTGCATATGATTTGTACCTGAAATGAAATAAAACATCTTAAGGTGGATTAATGAAAAGAAATAACTTAGAATAAGGAAGTTTTTAATTGAACTGTAGATAATGTTAGGTTGTATGTGCTCTATATACTTCCCTCCAGGGGCAGTATCTTCAAGCATGAAAATGAAATGTCGCATGGACAGATGATCTGTTTTATTAAATAAAAAAAGAATTTTTATTTTGCATCATAATTATGATTTCTGTAGGAACACTAAGGAGGCAAAATTTTACAACTCTAAATCAGTATTTGTTTTCTTTATGGTATTTTTGTTTTGTTCTAAGACAAGCAGTTTGTTGAACCCTTTTGCCACTGCACTGCTGTCTTCATCATCACTAAATGTAACCCAGTGACTGAAATCTTTCACGTTGGGGTGATTGAAATTTTCTGAAGTGTGTGCTGGAGAAGAAGCTGATGGTGCCTGTGTGGAAAGAGGGAAGGAACAATGCAAGTCCAGGTCCAGAAGATTAGTGTTCTCTGGAAGGGAGCTGGTATCCAAGTGCTGTGGATGCTGGCCTGCTGGTACAGGAGGGCCCTGGAGCTTTGCCATCAGTTCTGCAGCACTTGGAGCCAAGGGCTGAGCTGGGCTGGTCCCTGGGCTGGCAGAGGCTGTAGCACCCGAGCCAGCAGGGCTGTGAGTCTGGGGGCAGAACGCAGGGTTGTTGTTGTTGGAGTTGAACAATGCCCCACTGAAAAGGGGGCTGTCACTGCTCTGGAGGACTTGGAGGTGAAAAGCTGCAGGAGCTGACTTCTTTCTTCGTGGTGGCACCTTTGGGGCAAAGGGAGTGTTCTGAGGAGGCAGTACAATGGCCTCAGCCGTGCTTGCTGACAAAGGCTGCCTTTCACTGCTCCCCCTGCTCTCCTGAGGCTTCCCAGTTCTGGGTTTAGGGACTGGAGTGACCTTGGTTGGATTAAGAATAGCTCCAGCTCCTAGATGGGGCTCTAGCAATCCAAAAGGAGACTGCTCTGTCTGTTGGTCAAATTGCTCTTCTGGTGACGTGGCCTGAGGAGGAAAAGGAAGAAATGTGAGAACAAAAAGGGTACCTTAAACTCTGAGTCAGTACTGGTGCAAGTCTTACTGACGATGTTACTAAGAAAGGCTGACAGTCCTGGAAGAGGAAGAAAAGCAGCACAAGGAGGAGGCTTGACAGCTCAGTTCTCCACTGTACCTGCTGGGCTCTGGGCTCACACATGGTGCCTTGCACCTGTCTTCATTTACAGAGAGCTAGTGGAGGACCAGGACCCTGCAGCCTATTCACTCACAGCCCTTTCTGACCACCTCCCTTTCAGGTTAGGATTTGGCTCTGGGCCAAAATAACAGAGTTCTGAGGAGTTATTTATTTGTTAGCTTAAGCTAACCCAATAAATGCATTAAGGTCTCTGTCCTGTCTCACTGATGCTGGCAACTGCAGATAAAAATAAGCTCTCAAAGTCTGGTCTAGCAGACATCCACAATTTAAAAGTATATAAATAATGAGCCCATCTCAGTCTAGGAGGGAAAGGACTGCTTCAGATTTCTCACACTCAGTGTGATTGAATTAAAGCATTTAAATTCTTTATTACTCTTGAATAGTATTAAAAGATAATGAACAAGTTTTTCATGCAGGCAAAATATTTAGTATGTTATGCTGGACATACCCTGTGCCACTTCTGTTGATGTGCTGTTAGGTTGCCTGCATTTGACTGTGGTAGAGGTGGATTGGGTACACAACTCCCATCTGACCTCCCGCAGATGGAGGAAGGAGTAGAATTGCAAAACAGAGTCAAACTGAAACAGATCTATTCCTGCAGAAGCTCTCACGTAAGTAACACCAAAATAGCACCTCTCAAAATAGCTCCCTCTCAGCACCTTTCAGGAGTGACCAGGGAATGGTGACAACATAAACAAAACAAACTGACCACTCATTGGCATGGACTGTGCTCTCTGACTTGGGTTTTTGGGTGAATCTGCTAAGTAAAGATGGCACAAAGTTCATTATAGAGAAGGGTGAATTCCTTTACCAAAGGAAGATAAGGCAGGAATCCTAACAATTTAGAAGAGAGCCTCCTTAGCAGAGATTCTGTCAAAGGAAGAATATAAAAGGTTATATTTGTCCTTCTCTTGTACTTAAATTGCTTTACAAATAAGATAATCATTTTAGCAGCTCTAGAGGTGAACTATTGTCTCCATCGCAGAGACCTGGCATAGATTAAAACCTGAACACCTACAGCTTTGTATTTTTGAGAATATGAACTCTTGAGTAAACTCCTGAATTCAAACTGAAAGGCTGAATCCCATTACAAGGTGTGCAAGAAAAGCAAGCAAGGACACAGGACACAACTGGTGAAGAAGTTGCCTCAAATCATGACAGAGCAGACCACTCATGGTCAAAAGTAGTCACTGTGATAAAGAACAAATGAGTCTTAAATCCTGACAAGGTTTAGACAAACTGGAAGAAAAGTAAGAGAATGGACTGACAAATAGAAAAGCTGAATATGGCTCTCTTTCTGATCTTTCTTGCATTTTTATGCCTTGGTGACTCTAATACAAAGAATCATTCCAGCACCTGCTGCCATGACAGGACTGCTGACAAATGACAACCAGCACACCCCTCCATCATTCACACTGTGTAATGGAAGCTGTATGCATTTTGCAACTCTCTTACATTTTCCACCTTGACTCCAGTCCTTTGCAGGGGCACTGGCTTCTTCGCAGTTGGAACTTTGGGTGGTGGACGGTGAGGCACAGGTGCTGCTCCTGCCTGTGACCCTTGAAATGATGCTGACTTTGTGATGCTGGGAAGAGCCTCGGGTTTGGAGGAAGTTTGGTTTCTGGTTGGAACAGGCTTTACTGCATCTTCCTGTAGTCCTGAAAAGCAAAACCAAATATTGCATCTTGGCCTGATCAGAATGTAGATTCAAGATAATTTTGTTCACAGTCATGTTTCCCAAAATGTTCATGGCTATAGGGCCAACTCAGGCCAAGAAGGTAGGTGTTTGTTAGAAATAAGCACACTCCTTTGCAATCTTGTAAGAGGCTGTTAGGCAAAAACTTCCCTGTCTGAAATAATTTCATGCCAAACCAGCAGTGCTGCACCACCATTTGGTCAAGTGGAAAAAACACTGGCTTGGGGTTCAGGAGTACTGGGCTCAAGCTCTGAGTCTCCTTTTGCCATTATCTGGAAAATCAAGTTAATGATAGCAAGGGCATCTTGTAGAGTACTTTGGGAAAAACTGTAAATGCCTACTGGTGGTACAGCACAAGTGACTGGAAGTGATGCTGACCAGACTAGTTTTCTTACCCACACCAAGTGAATGTGAGTTTCAAATTCAATGGAGAGTAAATCTGATTTCAAAATGAAATGAACAGCACTAAGGAACAAACACCAAGATGCCTTTATGGTATTTCTAAATAAATGGGATTATTCCAGACTGCATTAGGTCTATGTATAAATGAAAAGAGATGATTTTCTCCTAAACTGAGAGCCTTGCAAACTCAGGTAGCCATTCTCATTCACACAGCATCAGCAGAAAGACTGCATGCAACCCTGAGGGGTACATTCACAGTACCTAAGCTTGTTTTGTGCTCTAACTTGCCCTTGCAAGAAGCTCTCTTCTCCAGGGACTACACAGAGAGCCTAAACACAGAGTAGCCTTTTAGCTTAGCTATTCAAGCTGAAGTAGTGCAAGCTTTTATCTAGGTTACAGCTATACTTGCTGCCCAAATGTGAACAGAATCCACGTTATTTCTCCTAGAGCTGCATTTGCTCTGTAGTTCTGCTTGGAATAGTGAGCATTCAGTAAATAGAGCAGCAAATATCCTTTATGCAACTCTGAGCTAACACAGGCACCATCAGTTTAGTAAAATCCCATATTTATATTTTAATTTTTCTGACTCAATCTGGACATTAACAACCCAAGGTACTCCCAAGTGGCAGGTTCTACTACAAAATATAAAATTTTAAACATCTTGAAAAAATGATTAATATTATCAGAACTGACAGAGAATACCATGTACAATTTTACAAGACTGTGTTCAGGTGAAATTCTGAATAGAAATATGTGCATCTGGGCTATGGTGAGATGAATACTCCTACAGCTTTCTTTATTTAAAGATTTTTAGAAGTCTGTTAGAAAGCTGTGCTCACCTCCTTTGGCCTCCATAAGACATCTAATAGCTTCTTCTGCTTCCTCAGCTGTGGTGGTCTTGATCTGCTTGACATTGTAAGGTTTGCTTATTCCAGTCCGGACTTTAGGCTTTAAAAAAAAAAACAAATAGGAGAACAAGTAATCTTGAGAGAACTGGTTTTTCTTGTACACCTGTAATTTTACAGCTAAGATCAGACACCTGTGAAATTCTATTCATGCCAGGGTCTATTCAGTGATCTATAAATACTAAAGAAAGGGTGGGGAATCTTTTAGCAAATTCTACATCTTTGCTACCAGCTGACAGAAGGCCAATGCCTGAATGTCACAGCTAGTCCCTTAGCTATCCTTGTTCACTGCATTAAGGTTCTCATCCAGCAAGACAGGAGTGGAGGAGCATTTCCACATTCTGGTCTTGGTCTCCTCAGGGGACTGACAGCCTTGCTGGCAGTGGTCAAGACTTCCTGCATTCTGGGCACTAGCATGGCCCACCAACACAGAGGTGAGAAAATAATTAAACCATATGATGATGGTTTTAAAAATTCAAGTTAGCATCTGTCAGAAAGCAGCACCAGTGCTTTGGCCTTGCACTATTCATTCTCTCTCCCCCTCTTTGGCCTTCCTAATTCCTGGCAATTTATTAAAATTTTCCTACTGCCTAACAGGGTGTACAGTTCAGTATTACAGTACAAGAAGTTATCTTAGCAGTTTTAGCTCAGACTTGTGATGGACTTCCTTCCTTGTATGACAGGTGCATCCTGTATGTGATACTCAGTGTAGATGGGAGAGATCAGGACAATGGCAAGTGGCCATGCTGAGCAGCAGGACTCACTGGCTGCTGAGGGGCTCCAGGAAGCAGCTTTGCCGTTGCCAGGATGGAGCAGGTGGAATGGCTTCCTGGAGAGAGGGAACCATCTGAAGGGGACTTTTTGCCTGATGTTCCAGCTGGAAGAGGAATAAAAAAATGGCTTTTTACATTCAACATTTTATCTGCAATGGAGCAAGACCAGTGTGCTTGGAAACTATTTGTGGTAAGTAAAAGATGCCATCACCCTCCCAAAATCTTGAACTCTTTCAGGAAGCAGTTTCCTCGTTAGTCTTTATTTCATTTAATTAATTAGATAGCCTCAGCTGAGCATTAACATTGCATTCTAGGCACCGAAATACAGATACCAGTGTTGGCACTTCTGTGCAACAGACTCAAAAATTAATGGGAATAATCCAAAAGAACTCATTTTCTAGCAGGTGAGCACCACAGAACTTCTAGTTTAAGTCTGGAAAATGTACACAGAAGAGAGGCTTTTGGGCTGCAAGAAAAACATGATTTATAGCTTGCCTAATACAGGAGGCAAAGATGATTATGCTTATCTAGCAATTAGTATTCATCCAGAAGTAACCATAAAAACAGGAGCAGCACGGCTCTGGATGGCACCTTGGGTGGGCAGAGCTTAGGAAAAGAGCATCAGTTCCCCTTTGTGCCACACTGAAAATCATAATCCACTTTGCACGTCTTTCATAAACACAAGAATTGCTTGCAAAGAAGGACAAAAACTGTTCAAAACGAGGACAAAGGTTGACCTTGTCAAAGGTTTTTAAAATTCTAATTACAGTTAATTCAGAAACCAAAAAACTGCAAGAAAACACTCAGTGACTTCAGAAGTCAGCAGGCATAAATACCAGTATCTTTACTGCCACAAAGTGGCTGCTGAACTCGCTAACCTGAGTGGTGAGCTAGTGTGAAACATATGGGCCATTCTATCCTTACACAAGGCTTTTTTTTGGTGGAGTATCTGTCATCCTAAAGACAAACTTCTCCCATTACTAATGGCAGTAACACTCAGGCTGGAACAGGCTGGGAAACAAGTACAAGTACCTTGACAGCCTGACATTTTAGTACAAGGTATTACTTTCTTTATCACCCAGAAATGGCAGACAAAAGCTGCTCGGCTAGGGCCAACACCACATTAAAGAAAGTTAAACTCACCAGGAGGAGGAGGCCTCTGTGGTGGCTGAAGTGGCCGAGGCCTGGTAGGAATGGACAGAGACCTGCTTGGAATCCTGCGTCTGCATTCCCCACTTGCCTCCAGCTCCCGCTTCAAATCGGCCAGGTCTGCATCATCTAGGGACATTTTAGACAGTATCTGTATTAGATACCCACTGGGTGAGATGCACCAAATCTGGGAGATCAGGAGAGAGGCAGCTATGAGTGGCAAGCCTCAGCGAGGTCTCAGAAACGTGACATAGCTCTGTTCACACTGTTCTGCTCTCCCCCAGTGTCTGCCTGCTCCCACTGCAGGAAACATCTACCCTTTTGTCAAATGCTTCTTTGTTTCTCCTTTTCCACCATTTATTAGCTGTTTGCACCAACACAAAGAATGCCTGCATCTGATTCCAGAGTTACTGGGCACCTTGTTAGATTCTGAGATTTTCACAGCCAGACTTGGTGGCAACCTGCTCCCATTCAAACTGTCGTGGCTAGTCATGGTGAATCCCTTGCTTTCCGTCCCCAACACAGGAATTCCATTTGAGGATTAGACACCTTTTCTTGCACAGGAGAACTGTTTTTATACCAGAGAAGAATCTGTCTGAATGGCTCAATCATCACATCTCTGCTTTCCAGCAACATCTCCTAACAGGTACAGCTGCCTCCATCTGCTAGCTCTTGGCTGCACCTTACATTGCTAACTAATTACTCAGTCTTTCATCCCATCTAAGCCTTTCTGACGGCTGGAGAGGGGAGAAGTATGGATTGCTTTATTCTCCTCCATCTGCTATAGTAAGGACTTTCGCCTCAGTCCTCTCACCCTGCCATGGCTGCCCAGCTATGTAGCTCTTGTTCTTAAGGTCTCCAAGATTCATTGGGTTTAGTTTTGTTTTCCTATAGGTTTGGAGAGATGAGGAAGGAATTATGTAGCAGCAGTACTTCAGGCATTTTTAAACAAGCTCTTGTTTTTCAGAAAGCTGTGCTCTGCAGGGAATCACGAGCTGCCTCACAGCTTCCTACTCCCACTCAGCAGCAGATGGCAGCCACAGAGGCAGAGCCTGTGGTCTGTCCAGCCTGCCCTCCCCCTGCTCTCTGCATTTGCAGCACTTCTAAGCTGCAGATATGGGCTCATCCATAGGCTCTAAGGAGTCATGCAGGCACCTGGAGGCACGGTTTGAAGTTCTGGCAGTAAAACTAAACACAACAAAAACTAGCCATCACCACTCAATTCCGTCCCTGAAAGGCTGCTGGCAGGGACATCAGTTTCATGAGGCTGTGCCCTTCCCTGACCTCAGAAACACACATACACACTATTGTGCCTGTCACTGTTTTCCGTCTGTGTCTACCACCAGCTACACAATCATACCTTCAATTAGGAGTTACTCAGGCAGAATTGGAGGCTTATAGAGGAATCTGAAATTGAAGACACTTTAAGATTAATTGAATATATCATATTTTGAGTTGTGTGAGATCATGACCCCACCCTGACCTCCTTCAAACTATATTCCATAACCTCTATTTACTTTGTGATATTTTTTGTGGAGAAGAGTTAGTGTGGGTGACAAGACTCACTGCAATTCTCTGTGGCTTAATGAATCATCACACAGTAGGCCAGAGGTGCTGGGAGGGCAAGGCACCCTATAATACAAAGTGATTGACTTCACAGTATTTAATAATGACTGATTACTCCTTGACTCAGGGATAGGTTTCTGGGTCTGGCCACACTGAATCCAGCCTATGACTCAAGGTGGGCAAGAAAGCCATAAATCACTCTGTTTGGAAAATCTGTCTGTGCAAGTGTATGAATTTCATTTAATCTTTTTGAACTCTGCTTCTGACTCAACCTTTGAAGGTATTAAAGTTTTCACTTTTATGTCAAAAGACAAAGCACTTCTGAGAGTGCAGAATGACAGCTACTGAATCACTTGCTGTCACAATGAGGTGTTTAATACATATCCCAGCCTGTCAATGCTTGGCCACTGAAGCATGTTCTGATCACATCCCATTGTAAGACCATGACTGGCTTGACTAGTTCTTGCTGTGGTTTTTATCAGTATTCTCTCCACAGCTTTATCTTCTTTTTACTGAGTCACTTCACAATAATGTGCAACTGAGCCAGGTAACCAAGAAAAAAGGTAACACATGAAGAACTGAAAGAGTGTGTGTGTATGTATATATATTCTATGAACCTCAGCTCCTTCAGAAATAAATCAAATAGGAACATGGGAGAAACTTCAAGCCTCTGAAGAAATTTGAACACAACAACCTCCCAGCTTACACCTGACTGCTCTGCCACTGCTACTACTCAAAGGACAGTGTTGAGTCCATCACTGAATCAACAGGATTCCTTTGGTTTGATTTTGCTTTGGCCCTCACTAATTAGAAAATAGAATGCAATTTTTTTGTTGTATGTTCTGGTGCCAAACAACATCAAATGGATAAAAAGACTTAATTTCTTCTGGCTAGAAAAGGAAAACAGCATTTTTCAGCTTTCCTGCCTCGCTCTAGGCTAGAGAGAAGGAGAATCTAAGTTTCATTATTTGAATTGCTTTTTGCCTGAGTACCTCAGTTACAGTCACTAACTCAAGGAGAGTTGAGCATGCATAGGTACTACAGGAGAACCTAGAATGAACAGGGAAATACATACAACAGGAGAACAAACAACAAACCTTCAGGTCTTACCTTAAGGAAGGTGGATACTTTACCTTTATACAGGCGGGGGTTTTGTCCAGATCTGTTTGAAAGAGCTATGGATGTGTGGTGTCCAGAGCGCTCAGACATATCTTCTGCTGTGTCTGCTACTAGGTGTGGACACAGAGCATCCTCTAAATAATCATCTTCATCCTCTATATCACCTGGATTAAAATATTAGATAACAAAGAATTGATGAGCAAATTCATTCTCTGTCTCTCTATACTACCTATTAATTCATCTCTACTATCAGTTAATTTAATATATAGGCTGGGCAAGATTCTTGTGTAACCAGCCCATGTGTTTCATGACAGTGCCTCTCTATACAGACAGCTGTACCATACATTGAATTTGCTAACATATAGCATAACACTAAATTGACAGGATGATCTAAGTAACAATCCTCCACAGAGTCAGGCCATGGCCTTAATTACAGTGCTCTTTTTAAGAAGTTAAGATTGGCATTACAAATTCAGGTGCCACTGACACTCATACTCTACCTTCTCTGTGCAACCAAAGTCAGCAAAGCAATTTCTCACTATTTAGCTTAGAAATCTGTTGCTCACCTTCTGACTCATATTCCAAACTTGAGAAGTCAAAATTTTCTTCCAGCAGATGGGAGTTTGCCGTGGGGGACATGGGGACAACGCTGTCCCGTTTTCGAGCAATTTCCTCCTGAAGGCCCTTTAGCCAGTCCTTAGTCTTGGGCTGGATCCTCACTGTTCTGCCTCTAACCTGAGCACAGAAAGAAGTGTTTCCCTTTGCCAAGCACCATCACAAGATAGGAATGCTTGAACAGAATAAGCAAGTGCTGTCAGCCTGTTGTACAACTGCTTCAGAAATTGATGCAACTAAAGCTTCACTTCAGAAGCTAAATGGAAAGGAAACACTCTTCTTACCCCCATAACCAAGTTTTCAGACTGTAACAATATTGTTGAAAGAAAATGAGCTTCACAGCTCAAAAGCACTGCTGCTGCATTTGGGAAGTACTGGAGAAATAAGTGAAACATCAAATATCACCAAAATGACACTGTGATAGCAATATTGGTGTGGGAGAGTGCCATTTTTGAGTCAGTAGCTTTAAAACACACAAGAGTTTTGTACCTGCTGCCACCCGTAAGGAGACTCTAACCAGAAAAATCTCATATATGATGGTTAATGTATAAGGAAAGTATATTTTCAAACAGATTAGGATTTCAGCTGCTTACGTGTGTTGCTCTATGACATTTGGGGTGAAATGCAGACAAACCAGCAGCTTTGACAGGAAAATTAGTTTGTAAAGTTCCCAACCCAGATTCTCAGCACCTGCACACACTGTGTGCATACAATTGTGTTTCAGTCTGTGCTATAAATTGCATCAATGGCAGGAGTCAAATTAAAAGATAAAACTGCAAATATGAAAGAAGAATGAGAGTTAAATCTACTACTTCAGTGCTAAGTTTACAGGGCAGCCCCTCAAAGTTTTGTCAGCATAAAGGAGGGGGCTGATGAATTGTAGAGTATGTGTGTGGGAAGCAAGAGCAGAGGATGGGAAGGTAAATGCCTACTGCAAATGCTGGATTTGCCATAGAAGCCAATGAATCATATTGTTACAGCTTAGCAGAAGGAGGCTATTTGATACAGTGAAGAGAAAGAAAAAATCTCCAAACCACAATCATGAGGGTGCTTTGGCAGCAGTACAAAGTCACACAATGTCAGGATTGTATGGGTTTGTAGCCACAACCATGAACAAGTCCATGTATTCTGCAGTGCTATCAAAGACCAGATCCTAAGTACTGCTTAGGAGGTCCATGAAAAATCAGGGCATCCTGAAACTAAAATACTGCATTAATAGTCTCAGCAGCTGTGAAAGCTAAGGACTTTGTGAGTGCTAACTTTCTTTGAAATAATGTGACTTGATTTAGGTAAAAACTCAAGTACCTCATTCTAAGTAACCACTTTTGAGAAATTTGTTATGAAATTATTATTATAGGTTTGAGAAAATCTTACTTTGACACCATCTATATCCATAACACGAAGAGCTGACTTGCTGTCTGCAAATGTCACCAGCATTTGACCTCCACTGATCCTAGTGAAAAAAGGCAGAGGAGAAAAAGCATTTTACTTCACCATTGAATAAAACCCTTTGAAGGCAAGCATGATAGAAAACTATCATATAGATCTATATCCAAGATACATATGTAGCTCTATGCATTTGGTTTTAGTTGTATTTTTCTTCACAATTCTACTTTCTGAGGAGGAGCAGGTGATCTATGAATCCCAGCTGGGCTCCTCTGCTCTCCCATCCTCCTTGTGTGACCCCAGCACCCTGCCCTTTTCTGGATCGCCCCAAGAACAGCAGGACAAACATCTCAGTAGCTGTTGACAGGATATCCAGTCCAATATCCACACTCCCTCTGGACTAACTTCCACGGCTCTGCATATCCTTCACCTCAGAGGACATGTGATGTTCCCAAGACTAGTATTCCACCAATATCTAAAGCAACTAAAACCAAAATAAATCAAGAACTATCCACCAAAACATGTTCTTTTCTTGCTCCTTTTCTTCACAAGCAAGGTGGTGCTGCTGTTCCTGCAAGGCTGCTTTTGAACCCTCAGCTTATATCAGTACTTCATAAAAGTACACAACAAGTCATCGGCTTTCTCCACTAATAAATTAATCGAATAAACATGAACAAGTTTTTGGTACTGTTTCCCAGAGGTCAACTGTTAGGTCTTTTGCCTGTATTTCTCAAAATAGACATCTCACAGCTGTGCTGGAGCCCTGTAGAGAATCAATGAGAATGAAATTAAGCTACTCTGCCAGAAGGTATCACACTCACCCTCTCCAGCCCAGCAGGTGATAGCTCTGCGAGAAGCTGTACTGTTAACAAACAAGCAAAATGACCCCCAACAGAAAGGAGAGCCAGCCAGGAAATCCTGCCAAGTGTGAAAGAGGGTGGAAGAGAGCTGACCTCCCCAGAGGAAGTGAAGCAGGGCCCGAGGATCCACCAGAAGCAGCAATGCATAGAAGTGAGGCCTGAATCTAAAGGTGATGATTTACATCAAAGTCTCTGCTTTATGGTGCTGTACTGAATAAAATTCTCTTCCACTCAGCCAAGAGACCTGATAGATTATTTCTTTAAAAGGTTGTCGAGAGGTGTAAGGCTTTCAAAACACTTGTATTCAATTTCTAATGAAGAATTCAATGTGCAGTAAAAGAATTCTCCATACTACCTTCCAATGCAAAGTTAACTCTGCCAGGACAAAAGGGATCTTCTAGTTTGTGTTTTTTCATAAAAGCCATGCCATTCCAGATCCCAAACTCACCTGACCAAAACAACAGTGCCATAATCCTCAAACATCTGCATAAGCTCTGTACGCAAGTCCTCAGGAAATTCATTTTTCTCTTCAGGTGTTGGTGATAGCAGATTCACCACTACTGTGGCATCCAGGGGTCCCTGGAAAGATGACACTTCCTGGAAAACACTGTCACGGGCAGCTTCATTAACTTCCTGAACTTCCACTTCTACAATAGCCAACACTGGCCTACAAGAAACAAAGGAAAAATGTTTATTTAAAAATAATAAATGCTTATAGAAAATTAAAATCTAAGACAAGAAGCAGGACAGGTAAGCTTCATTTTTTGTGCAGTGGCCAAGATCATGCCTTGAGCACTAATTATTATATTTCTCAGTCCTGCATTAGCTGAATGTAAGAGTGAGGACATACCATAAAGGAATTTAAATAACAACTGTATGCAGCACTTACAGCAAACCTACAGACCAAAAACACTGGGATACTTCACTCATTATCAAATAGCTGTGGCCCCAAGCATCTATAAATCAGGATGGAAATATATTATTTTCTGTTAGACAAGGCTACATGTCTTCTTCCAAAAAGGACAAGGTACTCTAAGTGTATAATGTTGCCGTGTAGCAAATATGTGCCAATCCATTACATTACAAACAGCCAACACTGAAAACTTGCTTCTTGAGCCATTTCTTACAAAATACTTCTCTGTGTGCCAGATCTGAATAAAACAGAGAGCTGTCTGAAAGAGTAGAACTCATCTCAGTGGATGCAATCCTCATTCTCAGACTTCCACCTGCACCTACACACAGAGCAATGACTGGGATGGCTGCTCTTACTACTGTGTCAAATTTGCTGCCTTCTACCTGCAATAGACCTGGCTCTTGAATACACATTACCAGAATATATGAGAGCAACAACAGCAGGGCTAGGAAGAGATAATAGAGGGGGAAAATGTATAGGAAGCATGAACTATTTCCATAAGCATTGTGAATCATAATGCATTTCCATATGTCACAAAGATACAGCTATGCCCTTTTTCTAGCACAAACCTTGGGAAAGCAAACCTGCTGACTGTAATTAAAAAGCAGTTTTGGACTCAAGTTTGCTGAAATAGAAAACCTTGTTTAACAGCCATGTTTCACAGATTGCATCCTCAGGGTCCTATATAATGAGAGCAGCAGCTCCACTGTGCTTTGCAGAACACAGCAATGTCAGAGCCTTGACACGGAGAAATTGATTGCAAGAGGCATGTTCTTCCATTGCTAGAGGAATACAGAACAGTCCTGGCGTGCAAAAGCACCACCAGAAGCACAGAGAGCTACTGGGGGTCACTGAGTGCTGCTAGGAGGAGCAATATTGTAGCATTTCCACAGGGCAGGCAAGGGGTGAGACAAATATTCTGAATGTAAGGGAGCTTTCAAAGTGTCCCTTTTTATTTATTACAGAATTTGTTCCTCAGAAGTGAAGCAGAGAACAAGTTTATCATAGAAAGGTCATTCATATCCCTAGAGAGAAGTTACTGATATAGACCAATCAGAAGCACTGGTCTTGGACTTTCCTTCCTTCTTTCTCTCATCTCCATTTTTAGAGGAGACACAGAAGCCCCACACTTGACTAAGGCCAAACTTGGCCCTGTGTGGCCTGGCTCACACCTCTTCAGGCCACACAGTCCCAACCTCCTCTCCCACAGCAAGCTGACTGGAAATCCATCAGAGCAGCTTCTTTAGGTATCAGAGCTTTTCCAAAACCCAGCAACAGAAAGCTTGTTTTCTACACCTGTTGCAACTTATCCAATCCTCGCTGAGATCACAGTGCAGGAAAAATTAATACATGACTGTAGATACTCTCTATCTGGTATAAAACCCACCATGAGGGGAAAAAACCCATCAAGCAGAGAGTGAACACAGAGTAAGGGTGTAATTCCTGTTATAATCAGACTTGGTCCCTCACTCTGAAGGTGTAATTCAACATGATGCATTTTAACCTGGCAGTCCTCTCTCTGATTGTTTGTTTACCTGTGGTCAGACGCTTGCAGCTCTGCTCTCCCATAGTACATCAAGGCTCCAGGGGTCCAGGTGTGCCTGACTTTAGTATCAGCACTCAAATCACTGTCCAGAAGATTGATCTCTCCAGCTAGGCAGCACAAAATGTGATTTAAAAGTCACTCAAAGCTAGTTTTATTAACAGCTAAACATTATTGTAGTAGGATGCTCTTCACAGATGCTAGTAGTGGGAGGTGGGGTCTTGTATGTATATCATTCAAAGACGAGCTTATATCCTCTAAGATTTACAAATTAGGGAGTAGAAAGAAAAAATAGAGAAAGGACTGGCAGTGTAACCAAGACAGCTGATCAGTAGAATAAGACACCAAATGGTTGACCTGAATGTCACCCAATTAATTACCTGTATGACCTGGGTTGATAGAGTCATATTAGTGTTTTACCTCCTACCCCATTACTGAGCAAAGAAACAGACACTGTACTTGGAAATTATTTTGCAAATCAGAATATTAGACAGGGAGAATTAGACGTTCTCTGGCAGCACACTAAGAATTCTTTGCAAGGCTGGGAATGTACAAGTCAGTTATGGACCCATGTGAGCCAGCTGTGGGAGGCCTACAAGCTCTAAAGAAAGGAATCTGTCTTAACTCTTGCAGACCAGCTAGTTAGATCCTGTGTGCTGTATGTACCCTGACTACTAAAGCTCCCCAGGGGCAAGCCTTGCCATGGAAAATAAGGAATATGTATTGGAAATGCTGAAGGGTGTTCTTTCTCCCAAAATGAAAACAGTCAGCATAAGAGGGCTGTTTTAACTTCCTTATTATGCCTCATACAGCTTTTCTTTCCTGGATTGAATCTCTATCAATGGTTTAAGCTCCTCATTTTACTTTGTTTTTCATTCCTTAAATAAAAGTGAATAACTGTATCATGATGACATGTACTCTCTGATTGCCCTAGTTTTGCTTTGTAGTTTTTACACTTAACATAGTCATGGTATGACTTATATTCCTAGCAGAAGTTTTCAGTCATGTGAAAAGCCACATCTGCAGGCACAGACCAAATTAATTCTCCAGCAATTACATTTTTAATATGAATTTATTCAAATTTTAGAAACATTGGGGGATAGATGTTCCTGCAGACTGAGAGAATGATTATGAAAATTACCCCTGGATATGCAAAGAAATACTTTTTATTTCTTAACTATAACTTTTGAATAACAAGTGAAAATGGCCTTTCTGTTGTGCTGGCCACTCATAAATTCAAAGTACTTTATAAGCACTAATTAATGAAACCTCCCCCAGTTCTATGAACTAGCAGAAATATTCCTAAGAATTACCAATACAGAAGAAATGACAGGAAACTGCTTATACATCTACTGAGAACAGCAGTTTTAACAATCTGGCCATTAGAACATGGGAACTTTACGTGGACTAATGGATCTGTTGGAAAACAACAGAATTACTTGTGTATTACTACAGCTGGACTGTTTTCAGTCCCTCAGTGAGCACCCAGCACCTTTTCGATCTGTAGCACGAAGCCTTTGTTCACACACTGAAGAAGAGAGGGCTTTCTCCATCTCAGAAACTTAATCCAGTGAGGCTGAAAGAACATCTCCTTGAGTAAAGCACCATTCACCAGATTAAATCCCCTTAAGTGGGTTCTAGGTGAATTCTAAACCAACTTTCGGATAAAGAAGGATCCCACACACCTGTTTTTTCAAAGGGCAGTTTCTTTCTCCACCAAAGCACTCTGTCAGTCCATGCTGGGGTTCTGCACTTATCACTTGTATCGTAAGCCTCTGAGCCAACGTCGTATTTATATGTTGGTCCAAAATTTATGGTGCCTTCATGGAAGTCTTTAAAAATCTATTAAAATAAATAACATCTGTAACTTAGAGATGAGGAAGGTATCAACTGTGACATACCAACTTTCTTGCAAACAACGTTCTGATTTTTAAACCAATTGCTGCATTCATGTGCTACACAAGGGTCTGAAAATGCAACTTCTTTGCTCTCTCAAGGAACAAGACCCAGACAACATGCAGTTATTCAAGAAAATGAGACACACTGCCTTACTTTTCCACTGGATTTTTGCTGTTGTAGTTGATCAAATTCCAAAAGTGTCTTCCAGTCTTGACGTTTCAGAAAATAAAAGACTTCTTCGTATGTTAGATCAATGCGATAGTTAAAATCACCACACCAGAAGACATAGTCATGGGAGAACATGTTCTGCCCCTAGTACAAAATACCATTAATGTTAAACCACATTAATGACAACACCTTTAAAATACAATGAAATGTAGCACTCAGTCCCTCTGAATTACTAAATACTGGGCCTACTTGACAAATCCTATTTGTCAAAATTAATTTTGTGCTAAAATAGAATGGTTCCTTCACTGTCTGTGACATCCCACTGAGCTGAATTTTGTAAACAAGAGTGCCAGACTCTGACTCCTCTTTCCTGAAGGTATGTCTAAGCTGGAACCCAGCTTTATATTCACAATTTGTCTGTCATGAATATTCAAAATATATGGTTGTTTCCCTAACACATTTCACATGCACATATTATATATTTACATATTCTAAATATAACACAAAATGTGCTTCTGGTACCAAGGCAAATTTAGCAACAAAGCTCCTGAGTAAGAACAAGCTCCAAATTTGATCTTATGTGCACGCCACAGTTTTGTAAAGGTAATGAAATAAAATGTCAATGAAAATTCACTCCAGTCCTAAATTTAGCATCCTATCCTCTAACAAGTTTTATTTTTTTTTCCCCAGCTCAGCTATAAACCTCTAAATTCAGAGATTTATAAGGGAAATGTTCCAGGCTGTGGCTGTCACAGCACTAGAGGGCACTCTTTATATGCATTACACACACGAGGTACCTTTAGCTGTTTTAAGTGTAAAGGACATCAAACAGTTAACCAAGTATTAGAAGGAAAAACTACCATAAGCACAACTTTATGGCCATTTGGAACAGATCTTCTGTCCAGGACATCCAGTCTGTCAGTATTAGCTCCTACATAAAAAAACTGATTGATATGCTGCACGTGCCAAGCCTCTAAACCTTACAAACAACAGGAAGGTAAAATTTTATGCTTTGCAACCTAAATGCCATTTTTTGCTGACTAACCAGAATACACAAACTGGTCCAATCCCTCCCTGGCTTAGAACCTTTCCAGAAAGGTCCAAGAAAGAAGGTGTTGTGGAAATTAAAGCAATCAACATGAAGGGAAGCAAAGGAGCCTACTACCAAATCCTATGGGATATCTACTGGCCTGAGGAGACAAGTTGGAATTAAAACACTAGGGTGACTGATTTCACACAATTTAGGGGAAAAGTTATTCACAGAAACCAGTGGTTCCTACTTGCCACGCTCTGAGGGAAGCCAGCAGTTCCTTGAGAGTGACACATTCACAAGGACAAAACAAAGGGAACAGAGGGTACCATGTCAGTGACCAAGAACTGATATATCACACCCGACCAGAAGCAGCCAAGGCATTGCTGTAGTGAATGGCATGGATGGTCTTTCAGGAATTCTCACTAACTAGAGCCAGCGAGAGCTATCAATATCATGCTCTCCAGCTCTAACATCAGTCACCAAAAGCTTATCCATGGAGTCTTACAGACTTGTCGATTAAGTTGCAATTCTGAAAGATCAAAAACTGCACAAAGCCAAAGAATTTTCAAGCACTGGAGGAATTCTGTTTTTTGAAAGGAGTAGTACTTTTGTAAAGCACGTGCTATATTGGGTGGTATCTAGTCTCCTGTGAAACACGCTTCCCTATCTTTTATTTCTTTATTTAATTTGTTAACATTTCCTTTACCATTTTCTTTTATGGCACTGGGATGCCTTCTTTTAAGACCTGTCATCAAAGACAGCCAGAGACTAGCTTTCATGACGAAAATATACCACCTTTATCTCCAATGTTTTCAGCATACATACATCTACACTTACCATTGGGAAGCTGAGTTTCTGTGTGATTTCTTTATAGTCTTCATTCCTCTCTTTCACCTGAGTCTGCCCAGCAGTCAAGTGACTGCATATAAAGCAGAAACTGGTACTATAGAACTGGAAACGAATGCTCACTGCTCCTTTATTTCCAGCTTTTCCTCCCATTCCTGTCTTCACAGTGTCTATTGCTACATCCCTGCATTAAAAAAAATAGAAAGAGAACAGAGTAAAGGGCTTCAGGGACAAATATTCAATTAACTTTGACTGCAACGTAAAGGGAAAAGCCAGTTTATGATGTCATGTCTTCTCCCCTCTACAAAGCTTGCTGCTTTTAGGCACATCTTTCAATTTCTTGATGTTCACATACTTATGTTTCAAATTAAGCATAATAAAATAGTACAGAAATAAATCTATTTGAAAATATTTTTCTCCTTTAAACAGACCAGCAAGACCTTATTTCTGAAATACTGGGAATTTCTATAGAATATACTTTTCAAGTTTACCTCTACCATGACCCTTAAAATAAAGACAATAATTAAATTTACTATTATGTTTCCTTTTAGTTTTGAACATATGGGAATCTGCTTTTCAGGCAGTTAACAATTTAGTGTTCATCTGTTGAAACCCAACTACACAGTTTGTGATGGATTTTCCATTTAATTAAAGAACAGACCATACCCCATAATTCATTAAATCAGATGTGATAAAATTGGTGATTATTGGATACAGCTATTTATATGTAACTCCTAAAATGAGTTCTACACTGATGACAAATTACTTAAGGTCTCCATGTTGCTAATTAATTAGTATTTCAATGTGATGATTAGCATACACCTCACTACAAAAAGATAACTTGATAAAGCAGACCACCTGCTCTCAGGATAATTTCTCCCAAATAGCCAGGCTACTCCAAGAACAAAGCATGGCTGTCTGATCAGATAAGTAAATGATGAGATCATTGTTGTAGCCAACCCTAGCACCATGCATGTCTTTCCCAGTGAGACAATTTTACTTTCCAGGGAAGAAGTCAAGCAGATCTGACTAGAATATTACTGATTTTAGGACAGGACGTGCAGAAAACTCCTATGTCTTACTTGAGTTATTCTCAGAAATTCGTTTTCTAAATGATGCAAGATGTTACAGGTCCCCTTTCCTTACCCTCTTCATTTTCTTCTCCCTTCCTCCCCCATCTTTTGTACCTTTTTTCCCCCTCTCTAATTTCCTGTCTTTTCCTGACAGCAGGACACCACCAGAAGACACCCTCAGGGAGGCAGAGGAGTAACATCAAAGTTTTCTATGAAACAATGGGTTTTAAGCACTCCTACAGAAACACATGTTCAGTCTTTTCACTCTGAAGAGTTTTTCCCTCCTGCTGGCTGCCTACCCATTTCCTGACTGATATTCAACAGATTTGTATTCATGGCAAAGGTTATGCTGAGATAACCCACTGTAAATTCAACGGCTTGTATTTCATCAGTCTTCTCGCTGCTGTATAAACCAGCTATTGTCTCATATAATTTCTCTATTCTCTACCTTCTGTCTAAATCTCTTCAGCCTCTTTAAGCACAGAAGCCTTTTTTTGCACTTCTGATCATTTTTCCTTTTCTAGACATGGGAAAAACTATGCAAGCATACAGGTTAGGTTTGATTATGCTCACATAACACATAGCACCACATTTGCATTAAGTGATGAAACTTGGCTACTAAAATCAAACCCTTCCCTTTTTCTCTTGAGTTTCAAACAGCTACGTCCAATTTCTGGCAGTTTGACAACTGCAACAGAGCCACTGTGCTGTTCTGCTTCTGATTTCCATTTAAACCATGCATTTCCTACTGGATTACTCAAATTTTTTGTACGCCAGATGAAAAGTCAAAAATGGAGAGAAACAATTCTCCTCTGGACTACTTCATAGCAGAAAAAAAAGAAATTAATTTTTTTAAACCATTTTTAAGAAAGATTACTGAAAAGCAGCAATGCAAGACTATCAGAGTTACCTGGATTGCATTGCTCTGCCTGGCCTACAGCACTTGATGTTGCACAAGCTCTGTTCTGATCTTTTTAGCAGATATGAGATCACAGGGAAGAAAGAGGCAGCTTTTGATATTTTAATCACAAAATGCAGTGGCCAATCAGTGCCCTAACATGGGGTAGAGAGGAGTGTTTGGATCGTTGAGGGCTTTAAGGTCAGACAGATGCCCAAAGATAATTTTGACTAATTATTCATTTCCTAGCCATTTGCACTTAGCCTGCATAATTCTTGCCCACGGCAAAGGCATTTTAATGCAAGTATCTCTGTGGGTTGGTAATCTTCTAGGAGGAGTTTGGTCAATCTCCATGGACAGCTGAGCTAGGAAGCCGAGGATACACAGCTCTGCACCCTCCTGACTAAGCACACAGTTCTGGTTCCCATGACATCTGGAAGAGACAAACACTTTTTAGGTTCTCTTACCTCGCAATTCTATAAAATGTCAAGGGGCAAAATTAGGTCTCTTTCCCCTGTCTGCCTTTCCACCTTTTGCACCATTGTTTTCAAGTCTAGAACTACCCCTGTTTGCATAAGGAAACAGTATGGACAGGGCTAGAAGATAAAACCTGCCCTTCAGACAGAGGCAGGCACTTGCCTTCACTTGGTGCAACATTCTTGGCCTTACTAGCCCAGGTCATTCCTTTTCCAGAAAGACAGCATCCAAACAAGGTGCTCCACACTGACTGCTCACCTGGAGCATGCCTGGCTTTTCAGCTAACTGGAGGAAGACACTGAAGCTGCCTGGCCTTTGAGCTACCCAGGGAGATGGACTCCAGGCTATTGCTGCCTGGAAACATGACCCAATCCCATGCTGAGCAAAGACCAGAATCCAGGTTTGCATGACTCCCACCAAGCTGAGAAATCACTCCCACGCTCTCTGACCACACTCCAGCAGCAGATGTTACTGAACACACAGATTGGGTTTTGTTTTTTGGGTTTGTTGGTTTTGGCTTGGGTTTTTTTTGGGGGGGTTTTTTTGGGGTTTTTTTAATTTGTTTTTGTTTTCTGTTTTTGTTTTGTTTGATTGTTTGGTGTTTGTTTTCTGTTTTTGTTTTCTGTTTTTTGTTTGTTTTGTTGTTGCTTGGTTGCTTTGGGGTTTGTTGTTAGGTTAGTTTTGTGTTGGGCTGGGTGTTTTGGTTTTGGTTTGGTGGGTTTTGGGGTGGTGGGTTTTGGGGTGTGGTTTTTTTGTTTTTTAGGGGTATTGTTTGTTTGTTTGTTTTTTGTTTGGTTTTTTTTTTTTTTGTTGTTGTTGTTGTTGGTTGGTTTGGTTTTGTTCTTTTTCTTACCTGATGAAGGGGACATGATATGGTCGTACAAAGATGAAAAGACAAACACCAACAAGCTGTGCTGATGTCAGCTGAATGTAGCGATGAGTCCTGGAAATAGCTTTTTGAAGCTGCTCTCCCCACATTTTTCTATTCGTTGTACTGGAACAAACATAAAATCATTTAATGGAATCAAAACAAACCACATACAGTCAATAAAATGAACAGATTAACTGTGCCTTAGGTTTACAGACATCCCATTAGGCTGTAGAACTTGAAGTGCTGGTCGCTGTGCATGGCAGAGACCAATAATACCTCCTTGTAAGCTAGCCCAGAGTTTGCAGGGTCAGTGAGCTCAGGCACAGCACACAAATAGAGTTATCCTGCTTCTGGATGTGTGAGGGATTTTGTCTAGTACGCTTAGAAAGATTCATACTCACATGACATTGGATTCACCCATTCACTGGGGATAACTGGAAGGTGATTATAGCAATCATAACGGTAAAAACAAATTTCCATAATAATCTCATGACTTGAAAGATTTCTTATGCTCACAGTGAAGAGGAGATCTTCTCTGGGATTTCTCTGGCTGGAAGGTGTCTGGCTACTCCCAGTGTTGTCTGTGCTTAGCTAAGGTTTGTCAAGGGGTGCATGTACCTTCACTTCAGTGGATCTAGCTTTTTCTTTTCTCCAAAGTCAACATATCCATGCAGATATACTGCCAGCCCAGCAGCCATGCTAAGCACTGCTGTAACTTGTCATTCCCAAAACAGACAAATAACTGTCTGATGAATTAGCACTGGAAACACATCTTCAGGGTTCCACCCCCATTCAGATGCAAAAGGACCAGTAAACATAACAGCCTACAATACATGCTGATATGCCAACCTCAGGCTTTGCATTTAACTTCTTCTCTAGCCATACTTCTCACAAATACAATTAGCCACAGAGACATTTTTAGACAATTTTAGAATTCCCACATGAATGCCAATAAGGTTTGTAGTCATTGAGCACATTTTTCCAACAGCAGACAGGGTTTTAAGGACAAGTACTACATCAATCTCAACCATCAGAATTCCTCTCTGCCAACATAGACTTGAGAGACTTAGCAAACACAGTGTATTCTACTGTACAGAAGTTCACAAAGAAAGAGCACTTTCAACACCATCCCAGTGACATTTGTCAATAGGAAACATATTTCCAGCCATGGTTGCAAACCACAGACTTGGAAGGGAGTATTTTATACATGTGATCATAAAAATGATCATGGACAGTAGCTTTGGGGAAAACTGTGTTCATTTTGTTGGGGTTTTGTTTGTTTGGTTGGTTTGGTTTGTTTACAGTTGTGGGGTTTTTTTTGGTTGGCTGGTTAGTTTTTTAGGTTGGTTGGTTTGGGGTTTTTGTTGTTGATTTTGTTTTGTTTTTTACTTACCTGGCATTCACAATATTCCCTGCACTTAACTCAACCATCTCTTCAAATCCCACTGCAAATATGTCAGGAGGGCAGCTATCATCATCTGTTAGCAGGAAGGAAAAGTCATAGCAGAATTACTATTTTGTTGTTTCTCCTAACGACTTGTATTCTAATTTCTGTCAGAGATCCTTCCTGTAGTTCTATCTTGTGTATCCCCTGCAAAGCTATACATATTCATAGCTCCTTTAATCTAATCTCATAAAACAACCCCTGCAGTTCCTCTGAAATTTTTTCCTGCATTTCTCCCACCAGTTGGTCTCCATCTCTCTTGCAGGAAGCAGTTCAGAAGAGAACATTATATTGTAGCAATGTTAAGATCTCTCTCCCCCACCCCACTCATCACTAGAGCCACAACATCTCACTATCCACCATCTTCCACACGCTTGTCATTTTACCCAACTGCTCTTCCTTTCTGACACAGATTTCTACGTAACTGAACTTAATTGTCCACACACCAGTATGTCACCTGCATTTCAATGCCTTTAGTGAATTTATCTAATAGTTTAAGGAAGCCTTCAAAGTTTCTTCTTTCTTCCAAGTCCTTAGATCACCTGTATTTAAGTAAGGTCACCCTAGAGCACAGTGAACCCCCATTCCCCAGCCCAGGCCTGTGGATATTACTCTGATAAAACCCAAAAGATCAGACGCTCTCATGTAACAGTATGAAGCAAATCTGTTGACCCATCAGATCTGTCCATTGCCTAAAGGATTTCTATTTTTTTTTTAAAGTGTCACATGACCAAGGTGACAGTAACTTAATTCAACATGAAGATCTAAATATAGACAAACATAGGAACCTAAATCAGATCTGACTCAGAAATCACCAATGAAAAGAAAAGTAAAATATACAGCAACTCTCTGCAGACACAAGGGTGAAACTAGCAGGACAGTGAGCATCCTTTGCTGGCTTAACCAAACAGGCACTGTTACATGTATTTCCCCTTAATTTTGGACAGCTGTCTTTGAACACTTGCCCATTTGTGCAGGCACTGCACTGACATTAATGCAAATACAGACATTTGCGTGGTCGCACCCTAGCTCTGCCCATGCACATAACTCAGCTCTCTTACAGAACCTGCTTAGACCTACCATGTCTTGGTTGCCTGTACCATGTAGTTCTGCTCCTCTGGTTCTCTCAGGGGAAGGCCTGGCAAGGCTAATACACGACAGGCTCTCAACAAATCTTAGTATCATGGGCATAGTTATCTGCTAACACATCTCAAGTGTTTCTGAAATAGACTAGACTGGACTAATCACTTACCTAGGCTGCTCAGAATATAGTGTTCTGCACCTAATCACATACCACTCAGGAACTAAGGGTTCAAATTAGACAACTTGTATAAGGGAGCCAAGGATTTGAGGAATGTGTTCCTAAGCTACAAGGTTAGGTACAGGACTAACCCTGTGATGCCTGCAGGAAACAAAATGTTCCACTGCAACAACAAAAGCATGGATTTTGCCATAGTTTTGCAACCACTCAATTTTTAAATGACAGAATGTTCACTTTTCATTTACCTTAATCAAAAATCTGTATATCAATTACAATACCTGACCTTGTTCCATAAATAAGAAATTCAGCAGCCAGTTTCAGCAAGCCACAAGCATAAGAGTTTTCTGTACTTCTAAAGAAAGGAAATACCACCTTCAACAAAGTAAATCCTTTTGTCTGAAGGCTTTGATAGTAACATTTCCAGAGTAGCTCACAGAGAAGTCCAGATTGTACAGATATGTTTAGCTCCAGATGAGAGACCAAGATGTTCTAATGGCACCTAAGCACATAGCTCCCACTCATGTTAAAGAACAAAGAACGGAGAAATGGAAGAAGTAAATGACATACGTGCATTTACTTGCAGGGTATAGGGTGCAGAATAGGCAGATCCATCCCATGATGGCACAAAAGAGAGCTCTGAATTCTGACCTGCTAAAGGTTTGAAACAGTCACATAAACTGTTTCAAAGTGTTCAAAGCACTCTGATTGTCAGGAGCTCTTCACACACCATTCCACTTCATCAGGGAGGCAGCAAAAGCAGGGAGGAGCTGAATACACCCCTAAGAACTGACAGAAAATGCCCTCCAAGATGCATTGATTTTGAAAGGCTGGTCAAATCTCGTGTCCCGACTCACCCTCTCTAGAGATGCCAGCAAGTAGTGCTTATACATTATGACTGTGAAATCTGACCTTGAAATTCTGAAACTCCTGAGAGCTTGGGAGAATCCAGCAGCCAGTCTGTCAGCTCACTGGTACCAAGGATGTTGCTTCGAAACTGCTTTCCCCCATTCACATTCCAGGTCCCCGTGGCAATACGAACACGCTTGGAGCTTGTGAATTCAAACTGACGCTCTGACATGGCCTTCAAAATACTTGGAGTTACTGACAGAAAAGGGGAGAGAGAAAGATGATGTGTAAAAGAAGAATGTGCTGTAAAAGGACAGAAACTATCCAGACAGGATCAGCACAGTCACTGTGAAATAATGACATTATCCTAGCAGCAACAATACAAAAGGTAGGGAATTTCTCCTATGGCAATACCAATAGCTACAAGATAACCAGGGTTTTGATGTCAGCAATTTCTCTCCCAGAAACCAGGCACCCTTTGAAAGTTTGGGAAGGGCTAGTCACTCACTTTCAGCATAAGTTTTTCTGTACTTCTTCAAGTAATAAGCAAAAAAATCTTTTATCTTCCATCATCTTTTCAGTTTAGTCTACAGCACTGTCATGGTTTAAACCCATTGGGCAATTAGGGCTTAATAGTGCTTATCCCAGCCACTCGCTCACTCCCTGCCCCCACAGTGAAATGCAGGAGAGAACTGCAAGAGTAAAAGTAAGAAAATTCATGGATTGAGACAAAGACAGTTTAATGGGACAGAAAAGGGGAAAAAATATAATACAATAATCAGAATACACAAAACAAGTGTGGCACAATGAAATTTCTCACTGCTCCCCAACCAATGCCCATCCAGTTCCAAAGCAGTGGCCCACAGTCAGCTTTCCCCCCATAGTTTATATACCAAGTATGACATCATATAGTAAGAATATTCCTTTGGCCAGTTGGAGTCAACTGTCCTGGCTTCAGCCTGGAATCAACCCTCCCAGCTTCTTGTAGCCCTCTAGCCTTCTGAGTGGGAGAGCACAAGAAGCTACCAACTTGCCTTGGTTTAAACCCAGCTGGCAACAAAGTCCTACACACTCACTTGCTCACACATTAGTCTCATATTAAATCCAAACCACAGCACTGTACCAGACGCAAGGAAGACAATGAACTCTGTTCCTGAAACCAAGACAAGCAATCAAGCATGTCACAAGTTATGACTTAAACTGAAGCCCTGGGAAGTTTAGAATGTGGAAGGAAAGACAGAGAGAAGCACAGAGTGTCACATCAGTACAAATCATGCACTGTCGTGGCTCTCTAGCCAGGTCAGAACTCCTGAAAGGACACTGCTATATTCACTTATTTTTGCTGAGTATAGAAAATTAGCCGTGTGCTTTTGCTGTGTAAGCAACTGAAGTAGAGTTAATCTTTAACTACCCAACTTGCATTGGCAGTCAGGCATAGAGAAGTTATCTATATTTTCCTTGTAGTCCACATCAGGGAACAAGCCCAGGATTGATGTGGTGCTGAATGCTCCTCTGCAGTAAACCAACCACCCAACACTGCTTGTGAGTGAAATTATCCTGTATTTTGCATGTAAACATCTTCTCAGAGAGAGCTGACTTTATTCTAGATGGGTGCAAGCAAATGTGTCTATGTTGTGGACTAGCAGAAGCCTGAAATTAAGCAGGAAATGAACCAAAACAACAGAGATGTGCCTTTAAAAATCCAAATGGCTAAAAGTATATGCAAAAAGCAAGGACACAAATAAGGACATAAAAAGGCTAAGCTCAAGAGACTTCCCCAAGACTAACTCAGACAGGACCAGACTGGGAATATAGCCCTAAAATCCTTCCTTCTGGTCCAACTCTAAACTGTCAGAGAGTATCACTATCAAAGAGCAGACAAACATCCTCAAAAGTTCAAAACAAAATACGAGAAATAAGCACAGTGGAATTAAACCACACAGAGTTGTGCTATGGTCACTTGAAAGTTGTGCTTTAAATAACAGAACTGTGCAAAAATAGCTTATTTATTGATTTTTTTTCAATAGGGTACAATTGCTTATATCTGACAGCTAAAAGAAGACACAAAAGAAAAGCAAAGGATTTACACTGGCTTTACCCAGCAGTGCAGTCTGGTCCATGAGCATCTTGCCTTTGTCTGCATATTCCTCACGGAAGAAGTCACCCATGAGCAGCAACTCGATGGCTTCCTGCTTTACTGGATCAAAGAAATTTGACTGGATGGTACGAGACACAGACCGGGCACCATCCTTGAGCTTCCCAACCTACATCAGACAGGAATGATCAGTGCAAGTGACACTGAAGAATAAACAGGACATCTTTCTTTACTTATAAATAAACAGTTTTGCCATTTTTCTTTACCTTGTTCTTCCCCTCAAGGGCACGACTGCCACTAAATACTCTGCACAGATTATGACCATTGAGAGTCCACATCTCCTTGTAGGATTCCACAAAGCGTTCAATTATAGGTTTAGAGTTCAAACTGAGGCTCTCTAGCTGAGTAAGCAGTATCTGGATTAGGTGCAGAAGGAGAAAAAAAAACAAAAAAGAAACCAACATTGTTTTTTAATATGTTTTTGCTTTTTATCCTCAGTATTCCAGCGAGTGCCATTCTGTATCATAGAGCTGGCAAAACAGACATATAACTGAGACTTACAGCCTCCTTCCTGTCTTTCCCATGGAGCACCCAATGTATGCATGACAGATATCCCACAGAAGGTCCTCTGACAAACTCACCTCCAGTGCAACAAAGGACTGTACACTATTAGAACGATCCACGCAGTCCAAACAATTCATTCGAAAAGTTCCTGTCTGCAGACTTTGATAACCAAACACAAGAGGAGGGAGGAGAAAATGGTATATTTTAAAATAACATCTAATCATGAATTGATTAAACAAGTTCATCAAATGTTCTGCCTGAATATACCCACCCACATTTTGATGGTACAAGCACATTGTGCACAATATATTCCATTAACACATCTAATTACTTGACTACATCTGCAGCACCATATTAGCAAATCCATGCACTAGTAAATCTGCAGATTTGAAACCATGGAGATGCAATTAAGCCAAATAATTGATTTAGCACCTAATCTACACTTTGCCTCAAAATTGTATTTCAAGATGGTCGTTTATGGTCATGATCCAAACACAGCAAGAAATCGGGGAAGGCCAGGACAAGCAGTGCCCAGCAACACTGGGATGGAGGGGCAGAGACACTCACCGTGGACTTACATGCTCGCCCTTTGCGAAGATTCCAAAGTCTTCCCAGTGCAACTTCAGCTGAGGCCCCAGCAAATTTTCTAGTTTCTCAGGTTTCCCACCTTTTGCAAATTGGTGGTAGTCAAAGTTTATCATGGGAGTGTCTTCCGCATGGGAAGAGGCCCATAGCAGTTTCTGTTTAGATAAGAGAATGAAGGAAAACAAATCCTGCTCAAGCCACATGTAAGGATTGATACCAGCACACTTCTCTCATTAATAAGCCTTGACTGTTAATCATATAGTTCATACGGAATTTTGAAAGGCCAGACATGAAAAAAGCAACTAAAGCTCCCTGTTTGTTTCCTTCACAGAAGTAAACCTGACTGTGAGAATCCAATTTTCCTGCAGGGGAACTCCAACTGTAACTACAAAGTACATATCGGAATTGTGCCTTAGCTGGTGGCAGCCCTGCAGCAGTGAGCTGTTGCTGCTGCTTCTGTGCAAGAGGGTAGACAGGAACAGCGATGCTCTAGGCAGGCTCAGGGGGAAGTAGTAAGGAAGGAATTACATTCCAGGAAACATACTATAAAGTGCTTGTGGTGAAGCAGTTTGAAGAAGAAGTGAAGTGAAAAAAGAGGCACAAATAGCCTTACTATTTCATCTCCAATATCCTCACATGCATTTCTGTAATCACCACAAATTTCATTAAGGTATTTGCAATAGATACAACAATAATACATCCTGTTCTCCATGAGAAAGCCAGAACCATTACATTAACTCCAACTATGCAAGCCTTTGTCTATTCTCCTCCCTCCTGCACATTCTCACCCCAAGATGGATGCTTTTCTCCACTTACGTTGTGACACACACTGGACAAAACAAATCTGATATTACATTAAAAGTGTACATGTAGCAGTTACACCAGCATAATTGTATTAAGTAAGCCATTAAGCCTTTCTTGCAGAAACAAATTTAAAGGCTGTACTTGGAAAGAGACCTGCAAAATGTATTTCATTAGACTGTTACTGTTGACACCCCAATCTGCCCTTACAGATGTTGGCACTAGTAATGCACTTGAGGATGACATTTACCCACTGCTGCAGTGTAAATTATTATCAGAGTATTCACAACTCTACACCACAGCCTTGCTTTTACTGTAATCATAATTACCTGTGTTACAGGGAATGCTTATGGGAGGAACAGCATTTCCTGGGAACAGTATTGATTTTTGGTCTGGTAGCAGCTGATTCAGGTAACAGATAATGAATAGTAAATTAATGGTAACCATGCCATTCTGATGAAGAGAGCCCAGTGGCAGTAATTACAAGAATCATTTGAACCAACGCTGATAAGAGTTACTAAGGTTGAAGCAAGAGTGGAGAGAAGAGGAAGAAATAAAAGAAATATTGAGAAACTAATGACAGGAGACAAGCTTGCAACCTAATCACACTCCTATGAATTACTTTACTTTTAATTCAAGCCCTTTAAAATCATCAAAATAAAATTAACTCTATATTTTTTCCTAACATCCATTTTTTAAAACACAAAAGTACAGAAATTACCAAGGAGCCATTTTGAATGAATACAAAACTTTAGTTTTCAGTGATGTCAGTCTAAATTCTTTGAGCTCACAGGGTATTTTCAGAGTTTATTTATTTTTAAAATAGGCAAAAAATGTAACAATTTAAACAAAGCAGGTCTTTATTTAAATTTAATTAACAAATGCAAGGTCTTTATTCTAGGGATGCCTGGTTTCTGACTTAATTTGCCAGAAACTTGCATGATACTGGTTGCATGATACTGGCTAGAACATGCAAGAATGTAAGAGTTTGAGAAAATATCAGTATGAAATTAACAATAAATGTAATATTTTTGTCTGTGTAAACCAATTCTGAAATGCTCAAATAACTATCTCTTACCTTTAAATTTCAGTGGGGTTTTCAATACAAACTAGAAAAACTATTTCAAAGAGAGGGAAACAAAAAAATTACAGAGGCTTATCCATGTCATGCTGAAATTCAGTAAGAAGCTGAAAACAGAAGTTAGGACCAGACTTCACTTCTGTGCCTTTCTCATTGCCTTGCAAGCTTTAGTCATAATCACTTTCTTTGGCCACGTTCTGTACAAGGGGAGACCTTCACTTTGCCATTTTCTGCTGGGGAAGCAGATAGTCTTTCCCAGCTCTTTTGCAGGAGGAGGAAATAGTCACACAGAAAAACTGACAAAAAACTTGACACTCCCTGTAAGCTCACTATTGCAACAGAGAGGGAAAGAAATTGGGCACTATTATTCAACCACAATTTTTATTTTGCTTAGTTTCACATAGTAAACATTTCAGCTCAGAACTGCTGGTATCATTCTTTACCAATGATATATACATAGCACTTATTTGAAGGTGTGTATTTAAATTATGATTAGTTTTAGGAACATATACTCCAAATGTATGTCAGTTTGCTAAAGCAACAGGCACTTAAGGAGGCAGACTTTCATCAACCTACAGCCAGATTCAGGCAGCTATCACACTGCTGCAAATCCCACTCAGTGCCAATCTGTGGCTTTAAATTCACACTGGTTTTAAAAATCTAGCCATGAGAATACTACACTAGAACTCAGCATAGCTTCAGCTCTACAATGCCTGACATCCTTGCTCTCAGGTATTAGTTGTGCCTAGGGACACTTAGGGGCCAGGAAAATCTCTCTCCATACACCAAACTGTCATCTGGTGCTCAGGCAGCCAATTCCCAACACAATCAGTGCAAGACAGCCATTTCCCATTACTATCAGAGCAAGACAGCTCAGTGATGCTAAGTCACTACATTCAGTGATCAAGGCTCAGGGCCTGGCCTCCAGGCAGTTCTGGCAATCCCAGGGGGCCCCTGACTGCATATGTGGCTACATACAATGTCAAAGCTGTCTGTGATTCACTTTTGCAAATGTGAACCACTCTAAGGAGTGTTAAGGCAATTTCTTTTTAAGTTTAGTTAAAGAGAATGAACACAAATGTATGAAGAAGTAAGCAGAAAGGAAGCGCTGGAAATTAAGCCATGAGACCAAGAAGCACTATTCTCAGTATGTAGCATGTAGTGAAGAATTAACATCATTTCTTTAGATATACTATTCACCACCTCCTGGGCCAGAAGGAAAACAGAAGAACATGGAGGCTCAAGGAAAATCAGCAGTTAAAATGAAAATTATTGCTTTTACCTTAAAAGCTCTGTTGAGCACCTCCTCTCCTCCTCTGCTTCCCAACAGGTTAACGATCACTTGTTTTCCATACTGCTCTTTCAGAAGCATCATATGCCTACAGCAAAAGTAACCATAACACGTACTAAACAAAACCACGTTATGTTGCCTACTGCCATTTTCAAAATACAGAAGTAGAGATCACTGGTTGTTTCATCCAGCAGAAAGTTGCAGCCACACCATCTACAGACATCTTCCTCAGTTTCCTTGCAATTGATTATTAAAGTGGTGAAAGTATGCAATTAATAGATACAGTATTTTGTACTGAACTTAAAGAAAGAAGTGTCTTAGGAAATAGGCCCCAAATCTTTCATGTCACTCATAGCTTTGACATTGCCCTTTATGCTCCAACCTCTTGGCTGTTAGCCTGGTGACTACATAGGAAAGACAAGAAAAGAGGAAAATGTATTACATTTCAACAGGAATTGCCCAGCATCTTGCAGGGCTGAGACTACTAAGAGTTAGCAGCAGCAATGGGGCCTGTGACTCCAGTGCCAAGGCCAGAGAGTTCCAAAGACACGTCACAGGTAACAGGGTTCAAATATCTCTGAGCTACTGCAACATTGAGACATTCACTCTGAACTCAAACCAAGCAGGAAGATTAGTAATCATAAGAACTGCTACACTGGATCAGAACAAAGGTCCTTGTAGACAAGTTGTCTGGCCCAGATTCTCCAGGAAAAGCACAAAATAGGACAAGTATAACGTAGGCTGGTTTTGTTTTTTGTTTGGCCTATGTCACAAAAATCTCAAAGCCTGACATTTAGGGACTCTCAAGTCAAGAGCTTTTAGCCAGATGCCAAGACACCCATTCTTCCCTCAATACATCATTTTCAAGTTGGCATGCATGGTCTACAGAAGCTGTGCTGGCTCATCAAGAAGGAATTAGATCCTAAAGTTGATTTCCATTATGTACAAACAACACTGTAGCAGTACTTAAGAGGAAGCTGCATAGAAATAGGTAAGAAAAATAAAATAAACACAAAACCAAGAAGTTACTACATGCTGCAAAATGACATGTAATGGCAAAGTGTCAGAAAAATAGGAAGCCCACATCTTCTGGTATGACTCTTTAAATCCTTTAACCAGAAATAAGTTACACGTGGAAACCATGGAAGGGGAGAAAAGAAAGAAAAAGTCATCAGCATTGCCTTCAAGAAACATGGCTAAATGTATTTTCTGGTGTGTTCTTGATTCTGCAACCAGTTCTCTGTGTGCCAGCTCTTCCCATACAGTTGCACCCCTCTGATTCCAGCATCAAGATCCTACCTCTTTGCCAGTGGTACTTCCTTCCAACAAAATTACTGAAGATCAAGTCACCTGTTTGAGTATTCTAAGCAAAGCTCCCTATGGATTCTTCAGGGAGAGAGGATGAAAAAATACCTACTAACAAGATTACCATCCATTTCTCACATGGTTAGATGTAACAGAAATATCTCAGAAAAGCTGTAGCAGGTTGTTAAATTCCAGTGTACTTTTCCATATAAGCAGTCACTTATTTCTTGCCCATTTTCAAAGGACTATCTCTTGCAGATCTCTTAAGCAAAGAGAACTCTAATTTCATCTAACTTAAAGGCAGAAGGGAAAGAAGAAATAGTGCAAGTTGATCCTCATGTTCATGTTTCTTAGAAGAAAGTTATTCACCAGTTGTATTAGGGTCAGGGCTAAAAGGTCTCACAGAGTTCAGAGGTACTCTCAATTTCATGGGCAGTATGAAAGAGGATGCTGAATAAGTTATTGTTTTCTTCTTATACAAAATATCTCTGTTGTAGAATGCAAACCTCTAAGAGGGAGCTTCAGGGCAGGGCAGGTTATCACAGCACCAGTTGGCCATGAGACCATGAGTCTCAAAGACACTTGAATTCAGTAGGATTTAAGAGCCTTAAAAGCTTGGAGAATGTAGGCCAAGAACCTCTGGAGCAGAGACTGCTATGGTGCATAGTCCCTTTAGATTCTAATCCCTGTTTGGGGTCTTCAGTGTTGCAAAACCCTTAACAGTCACTAATGTCCTGTTCGCTAACAGTTGCAGCAATGAAGAGGCCTTACTCAAAATCAAAATACACCCTGATCTGCCAAAACCAAACCAAAACAGAAATTAATCACATGACCTGGCATTTACGAGGTGAAAATTTCCCACAGGCCAAATTCTTCATGTGCTTTTCAGGCACTGTTCCCATGATATCAGTAGAAATATGCCCTTAGAGGACAGCACTTCCCAGTCTGACATCCAAAGGAATCAAGCTAACGCATGTCTTTTTCTACAGTTTCCAGCTGACAAACAGAGTCTTAGTGGTTTTAAAAGGTTTACAAGCCAGTCTTTGCATAAAATAGAAAACATCAGCATAATAGCATCATACAACACTGGTCACAGAATAAGGCATTGCTATTTCTGTATAGCAGTAAAACAATGGGGAGAAAAACAAATCCAGAATGGTGTGAAAGCAGTGTTTACTCTTTAACTAGCTGGGTTACAGTGGTAAAGCACACATATTCTGTGTACTGCAAGTGTAAACTCGCATCTGTTGGCTCACAAAGGGTAACACAAACCCTTCTTTTGCAAATCACTCAGTATTTCTAAACTTTTACAGACGCAAGCCAGAAGACCTAATTAATTCAATTACCACTGAAAACGAGAGGGAAAAAAGCACAAAAATAAGTGACTAAATTAAGTAAACCAACTTAATAATCCACCACACCTGGGGGATTTGCCATATCATCTGAAAGATGGTTTACATCTCAAGATTCTCTGGGAAGACAAAGTTGTGGAACCTTGGTTACATGCCACGCTGCTGTGTTGCTGCCAAAGTGGAATGAAACTTACTTGTCAAAGGCAGGTGCATTGGCTTCCAGACCTCTGTTAAGCCTTAGATGGCGGGAACCAACCTAAAATAAAATATTGGAAGAACAAGAAAGAGAAAAAACTTCTTAAACTGCTGGAGTCCTAAGTCACTAGATGTCTCCCTTTTTCCTTCAGAGAAAAACAGCTTTTTTAACAGCACCAGACACCTCTAACAGACTCCAACCACCCCCACACATAATATCCTTTACACAAAAGCCCCAGCTTTTATTAGACAACATTTACAATTACAAGTGAAAACACAATTACCATTAAGCAAAGGGATACCTACACATCTTTTTATGGCCAAACAAATCACATCTCTTTGCCAGCTTCCTCATGCAAATAGCACACACTGCCTCACATGAGTATTCTGTGAGCCCAGCATTCTTACTGCCCTTGCCTTGGTAGAAAAGGCTGCACTTATGCCAGTTCCATGGGTGTTATATTCTGAGTTCTTTCAAAAGTATCAGAACAGTGATTCAAAAATACAATACAAAGGATGAAATATGTATAGCATCATGCATTGTTTCTTATACTTCATCATCTTTATCTGTTTAATGAGGTTGGTTTCTGTAATTCTTTCTAACACCAGTGCCAGTACATTCACACCCAAGGACTAAGAGTACATAAACTAATCCAGATTAGGCAAAAACCCCAGGCCTACTAAAAAATCGAAAATTCTGTTTAACTAGAAATAATACCCACTAATAGCCAAAAATACTTGAGGGAACTCTTGATGGTTCTATAACATATAGAACAACAGTTCTGGATACAGCTACACAATGGGCAGGATGGGCACAATCATATGGACAAACTTACTTCATAAAAAGAAGCAAATATTGCTCTGGATGGTCTTAACAGACAACAGAGATCCTTTAGTTATTTCCTTTTGTGCTAAATCCAGTGGCTCTGAATAGTACATAGTTTCCAGTTTAATTATTTTAAAAAGTATCATATAACCTTTAAAGTATCTTAAAAAAACAGTTATGTGATGTATTTTCTCTATTAACACATGTGTATATATGTCCATACTCATTTCAGCTGCTTATCCCTCTATTAAGAGAATGCAAAGTGTGCTCAGATGATTCTTCTTTGGGCTTACAGCTTTGTATAAACCACAAGTCACAGACCATATATAACCCACTAAATTTGATGCAATAATCTCCTGATGAAATCCAACATCTCTTACAAAAGATCAGATTAGATGATTATTACCCTTTTGACTGAAATCTAGAAAACACACCATCCAGACATTTTACTTTGTTTCAAGCTAGTATGCTCATATAGACTTACTGGTATCCCTAGATACTCCAATTGTATTGTGGAGGTCAATGTCACCAAGCCAACCAGGCACTTCAGAGGAATAGATTATTCCAAATAAAACAGAAAATGTTATCAAGATATTGCTGTAAGCTTCAGTTTATAACATTAGGTCACAGCCCCTTAAAAACAGTTCCCTGAAGAGGCACTCGGACACACAAAAATGTTAAACTTCAGTTACCTATAGCCATTTGTCCAGTATAGTTCTGTTTATCTAAACACACAAAATTTTCAAAAATGTAAACCTAAAATGAAAGAACTCAGCACTTTCACAGAATGAGTTTTGAAGCTCATTAAAAAAAAAAAAAAAAAAAGTTAATTCTAAACTATAAGTGGCAAGAGAGAGAAGCAAGTTAGGCTTTCTGATTATTTGTTTACCTGAAGCCCCGTTTGCTCCCAAAACAGTGGAACAGAACCTCTGATCTGCACAAAGGAAGAGACATCATCATCCAAGTAAATTGTCTGCAAAAATAAAATAAAGTTCTGCAGTTAGATCTATCAGCCTGTGGCCCCTTCATCAGATGACAGTTAAAGACACTGAACTCAAAGGGTAAAAAAAGTAAACCATGTATCTCCCTGTATCCACTTACCGCTCAGCCCCTTTTCCATAGTCTCACAGGCAGTGGAACAAAGCACAACGTATTTGCTTTCATGTCATCACAGCAGAGTCAATTCACTTCTCACCAGAAACAACAGAAAACTTAAAGCAACACCACATCTTTCATCCACAATTAAGATGGATTTGATCTACTCATGAAGATACTCGGAAAAACCAGGCATATACTCTCCTGCTGTCCCTCTCACAAAACCTAACTGTGCAAAATGTCATTGCTCCTTGTGACTGATGATGGGTAACGTCAGGTGGGGGATAAGCTTATCTCCTGCTGTATTTACCATTTCTTATTTCACTGCATGCTGTGCCTTGTCAGAGAGTCCAAATAAAACTCTGTAAAACCAGCAGCTTTGCCACTCCCATCCCGAGGTACAGTGAACAGCAATGTGATCTATTTCTTTTCCAGGGGGCTTACAGCAAGAGGTTCCAAACTCTCCATTTGCTTTCCTAACCAGACCTCAAAATCTCCCTTTATGTGCTCTTATGATCACTGTTAACAAGCTGATTTTGAGTCAAATCTATACAAAGTACAAAGACTGATTTCCCCTTTTGCCTTCCCCCATCCACAGCCCCCAGTCAAAGTGTTATGTTGTATGTTAACTTAGCATAAAAGGTACAATCTTCAGATTCAGTACGACCACAGGGCAACTGTGCAAAGCCTGGCTCACTCCTCTGGCCTATACTTAGCAGTGGAATCCTGGCTGCTTTCCACAGAGGATACATGATACACATGATACACATCTCCGTTATCTCATGCATGACAATGAGTGTTCTGCAGCCCTTGGGAGGAATGGTATCCAGGTTATCCAGGTAGCTGCACTAACCACATTGTATCATTTGGCACAACTGCTGCCAGCTGGCTAGTAGCTCTGAAAATAGACTAGAAAATGAAAATGGGTTTCTCTACAGTTTTAAAGTGTTTCCCCTTTTTGGATTTGCCTCTATGTGTGGCCAATGGGTGGATCAGGGAAAGTGCCTGACCCTGACCTCTCATCTTCATAAGCATTATCAATGTACAATTTTTAGAGCTACACTTGTGAAAAGAAGAAGATGTGATTTAGATAAAATCGGTGACAAAATATTTACCATATTTTTGCAGAGCACTTAAAACTGTTTCACTAAGATGAAATATTAAGTGGCTTTGTCATGGACACAATGTCAGTGTTAGAAGGGTAGCCAGCCAAGATGTAGTGCAAAACTACATTTCGATTTTTTTTAACCTCTCACCAAAGAACTAAGAACCCTTTTTTCTGTTGCATTCTGTCCTAGCACAAGCCCCTGGCAGAGAAGGGGTTGCTCAGATAAGCCTTCTTTCAAGGCCTGTGTCATAATTTGAGTAATGTGGCTCTAAAACATGCTCTCCCAGTAAAGTTTTCTGAACATTACTGGTACCTGAGTGCAGGAGCTAATTACCATGGCAACACACTGGTGTATCTCTCCTTTGTAGTTTTATTCTCAGAAGAGTTCATTCCTCCTGCAGCTGGACTACAAGAGGAATATCCAGTCCCACTTTCTTCCTCTTTATCATATTCTCCCTGAGACTGGTCATGCCAAGACGACTCAGTGACTTCTACACACTGAATCATCTTTTCATGTACAGTCATGGATTCAAAAAAGCTCATTCCAAGGTAAAGCAAATTAATAGCACTACCACAGCCCCAGCATTATCCTGACCAATAGTAAATGAAGATCGGGACCTGAATCTGTGCAAAAAAATATTCAGGACTGGCCTTCTTTGACAACAATCACCACCTTAGCAATTAATGGGTTGAAATGAAACATCTAATGATGACAAATACAGACAAAGCTTTACCTAAAGTACAATCTGGCCACTCAAACAGCTTGCTACAGAGGATTAGTTTCCTTTACTATATTCTGGGAAGTCCCTGTTTCCATACCTAGCTGTAAAACTGACAGCTCAGGTATGTCTTTGAGCAGCTCTTTTAGACATCCAACTGCAAATTCTCTAGATCCACTCATTAACAGATAGTAATTCTAATTCAGTACCTGCAGTTTAACATCTTTCTGAGCAACAGTTTAAGTGGAAAATACTTCCTCAGTTACAGACCATGAATATATAACCTGCCTTCTTCCTGCCAGATACAGAAGAAAAATACTGACAAATACTGACCAAATATTTATTTCTCCATTAACAGATGCTTTATTTCCACTTATTAGTGAGTTAACAGATGTTTGTTACTAGTATCACTCATATTTTCTGTTCACTGGTTTTTGACCCATTACCTCTTCTGTTTTCTGCTCTATTAAGCTGTCCATTCAGAGAACTGAACAACAACCAAACTATTTGATCATTCCTGTAACCTGAACAGGATACCTAAACCTTGATGTGATGGGCTGGGGGATCCTCTGTCAAGCTGAGGTCTAACACAGGACTCTCCTATGATGACAGAGCATTTTAAAGAAACTGACATTTTTAATGTACGTTGTCATGTAGCTTTTAGAAATTAGAGGAGGTTTTTGAACTTGGAGCACAGCCTCTCCAGCACACTCATTCACAAGAAAGTACTTTTTTTTTTCCGCTCACTTACAGGGCTCATCATTCTGTTCTCTGGAGCAATTCTCTGGTCTTTTGCAATCCTTTCGCCTCATTCTCATGACCCAGATGAGTCCAAAACTATTTTCTTCCAAGCTGTCAGAGAGTTTGAAAAAGACCTAATATTTTTTTAATGAGTGGGAGACTCATTAAAATGACTTTTCTGTCAGTCATTCCTTCCTAAAGAGACTCTAACCACTTCATTAAGCATTACAGCTGTGCAAATCTTCCCTCAATTTCAGTAATACCCCCTATCCTTCATTCACCACTTCAAGGAACATGACCCTTGATCTTGACATTGCCCTTTAGTATGTATGTCTCTTGACCTCACAATATTAGTGGCAACAGACTTCCTACCAGCAGATTCGTTAAGAGAGCAGGTTTAAAGACTAAGACAACTTTCCCAATCAGGAACAGACAATCTTAGCAGCCACATACACTGTAAGAAACCTTATTTGCTAAAATCTTAAATAAGCACTAATAATACATTCAGATTGAAATTATAAATAAAAGATTCCAACTTCATTGCTTATGCATGGACAAGTACAGGATTTCTTTTCTCATATTCTTCACAGCCTTGATCAGTTTTTGTGCACAATGTCATATTTTCTACAAGTACATATCTGTCCCATTTTTTTGTTGCTCTAGTTTTGACTTCATTGCCCTGTCCTCTAGCAGATCTATTTCCCTTATTCTAAGATACTAGACAAAAGATGAACAGTTCTTTAAGAAAAGAAAGAAAAGTAAACTGCCTTATGGCTAGAATTTTCCTTTCCTCTGTTTTCCTTAACTCATGGACAAGAATATCATACTGGTTTTTCTCTAAAAGCTCAACAACAATCAGTTACTTTATGGACAACACTTGGTCATTAGGATTGATACATACTGCTAAATCTGTCTTTGTGGAGTCTTATCTTAGATCCAAAATGACAGCAAGTTGTTGCCTATGTGCCCCAGGGACAATGTTCATTCCTATCAAATCCTCAAAACACTTGAGGACTACTTCATTAATCTCAAAAGTAGTACAATCCTACAAAGGTAGCCCATAGTACAATCCAATCCAGTCAGCTGCATGAACTTTCAGACCAATTTCCCATCAGACAACACAATAGCAACTGGATAATTAAACCGTGTGGAAGACCTCTTTGCCTTAACAACAGATTACCTGGCCTCTGACCTCTGGAGTTAGAATTTGCCATGTTTTTCTTTCAACTTCTGTAATCTTAGACTCTGTGGTCTCTTTCTCCAACTCCAGGATCAGGGGTGATAGCACTGACAGTTTAACAGGACATTTTTCAGTCTTTCTCTCCTGTTGCATAGGGCCAGACCTTGCCCCTGCGATCCAAGGATCTTTACTGGTAACACAAGCTTCACACACAGGTACTGTTAGAAAGCCTCTGGGCAAGAAGGAAACATCTGTGTCAACCCACTGGTGTTCTAATCCCAACATGTCATGCCCATTCATTGTTTGGAATAATTTACTCACTGATTTCCATCACTCAGCTTTATTAGAAAGAAATAATCATCCAGTCACAACTTCAAACAGCAACATTCATTACAGACTCAAGGGGCACACAGAGGCACAGTCCCTGAAGAAATGGATACTCGGCTTATTTGGGGATTCCCAGTTCTGCCACACAGCCCACAAAGAGCATGGACAGCAGATGGCCTAAACATACCTCTCTGTGAGTCCCTCTAGCTCAGACCATGGGACCCAAGGATATATTTGCCAAAATAATCCTTTTTGCTTTGCCTGGGGGTCATACTAAAACTTATCCAGAAAATAAATCCACCACAAGATTGCATCCATTCCTCTCCTGGAGAGCTATCCAACACAGTCTAGGAGGTATTGTGAAATAGGGATCATTTTCCTTAATCCATGCCTGACATTTTTTTCTTAAATTGGAAGAAAGGGAAGGTTAATCCAAATTCATGGTATTTCCTTTAAATGCTTTCTCAAGGTTTCAATTTTCTTTACTGAACAATTCCATGAAGGGAAAAAAACTGAAACCATTTATTTGTCTCTGGTTAATTAGAATTGTTCCTTGTAAGCCACAAACTAAGATTTTAGCATAACTCTTTGGAGGGTAACTGGGGGAAGAGCTGAAATGTAAACAGTAACAGGGCACACAAACTAAAAGAAGAAACGATCGCAGTTTCTCAAAGCTATCAGGAGAAAAGAATTACAAAAATGCAACACAGTCTCAACTTCAAAGGATTACTGGGGGAGGAAGAAAAGGTGAAGAGAAACATTTATGTTACAACTGAGAAACAGAGACTGATTTTAAAACTACTTGAGAATTAACAGGAACACTGCAAGCACTGCAAGTGGAAAGGGCTACCATCCCATTACAAAATATTTGTCAGCCAATCTGGAAGTACATATTGGAGGGATTGCCCTCTTTCCCTTTCATTTTGCTTTTCCTTAAGTGTTTCTTATAACATTTTCTTTCTTCTCTCTTTGTAAAGACACAAGCCGAATGATCAAAAAGCTTAAAGATCTAAAAGTTGCTCATTTTTTTTAAGAAAAAGTGAAGATATTTTACTTTCCCCCCCCTTCTTCTCAAACACTGAGTCAAACCAGTTAACTGAGCCCACAAAAAAATGACTCATTGCAGAGCTGAAATGCCACAAGGCTAACTCTGTGGGAGACAAAGGCATACCATCTATGCATAAAAGAGCTGCCTGGAGATAAGATTAATTGTTTCTCCCTCTTCTAAAAACAGAAAAATGTTAGAAGCAATTCCTATAAAGAGGGGAAAAGTCCTGGGTTTTCAGAATCCTAGGGTGCTCTTTATCCATGAAAGCACATAGTCAACATGCCATTATACTGTACAGGCTGCAGCAAATGGAAACAAAATGTTATTTAGCCAAGATATTACCTCATAGGAGATTAGTCAGTCGTTTACTATGAAAGTAGGAGAGAGTTTATTCTTGGACTCTTCCTTCCTAATGCAAGGGGATGCCAGCTTGAGCTGGATCAGGCATCCCAGTGGTTAGCCCAACTTTGCTTTCTTAGGACTTGCAGCTTGGAAAAACTAGTGTTTAGCACCATCAGTAACAGCAACCTTCTTTTCCTTCTTTTCTTTGGTTTTAGAATACAAACAAAACCACACAATCCTTTAAAAACTGCAAACTCTCGCTATAATTTTGAACACACTCAAGCCTTTCACCCTGAAACCATTTCATTCTTGTGCTTTTGCTTAGCCAGTTGAAAAAACATTCAGAAGCTTTCAGTTCTCCCACTTCAGCATCTGGCTGAACAGGAACAAAGCACAGCAGTTCTCATGAAGAGCCTGACCCAGACCCAGGTAAGGGAAGCATTAGCAATCAAGTACTGTTTTGCCACTCACCAGGAGCCAATTCTCAGGTTTTCTGCTGGAATGCAAAGGCCATTTTCTTTTTCATGCTAATCATTTGTAACATTATGTACTCCAGGAATATAACTAAACAGAATGAGTTCCTTATGACCCAACTAGTGAGATGGACAGCAGAAGTATTTTCCATAATAAGTCAACTGCTAAGTGCAATGCCACAAATGTGAGACTCACTGCATAAAAGCTGACAACTCGCTTTAACATTTTCTTTCTTCTGCATTTCAACAAGAGGACATTCTTCAAATCCTGAGTAACAGGATTAGTGCTTTGCACTTATATTCATGAGAAGACACTCAACTAAAATAGCAGAATGTACCAAATTATTACTTAAAATGGCAGCTCTCCCTTCTCCAGTTTCCATGTTCCAGGGGAAAATTCCACTTTTCAGTAAGCAGACATATCTGTATCTCCCAACACACTGACAGACTTTCTAGAAAGATGTAGATGTTGCAGGACTTGACTTGCAGTTGCTTTGGAGCAGTGGCACACAAGAGAATTATTAGCACAGAATTCAGAGGTTGACATTAGAGACCCAAGCACTGCAGGGGAAGAGTTTCACATTCAACAAGCAGAATTTGTGGGAGCCTGAACACTAAGTGGAAAGCTGTCAGCCTAACTGAAAATACAGGCAAACCAGGAAAAAGAGGGACATGAGCACAAACCATCCACATCCCCAGCGAGAATTCTGACCAGTGGGCAGAAAGTCACATGTGTAATGTTGTGCATGCTTTGAGCATATCTTGGGAATCAAACCTCACCATGTTCCCAGCAGGCTAGAGAACACCAGTCTGCAGCTCCTCCAGGCATCCTGAGGAACGAAGCACTGTCAAATCTAACATAGCTCTGCATGTGTCTTTAGTCAGAACCAGGTGAAAAGATTAAAGCTGTACCATGAAGGCAACATCTTAGAGGAAATCTGGAAAGTACCCAAACATGGCTGGATTTTGGACAAACAGGTGCCTGAAGGTATGCCTGGCTCATGCAGTGGGATAATGGGAAGGAGTGCACTGAGCAGTTACATTCACACATTGCCATGAGGAAACACTAGGGCTGAAGTATGGGCACCTCTGAGAGGGGATGCCATCCTCAGCCATCAGGCACAGGCTTACAATGACACAGCGTAAGTATCTCTATACTGCACTCACTGTTTCATGCTCCCCTTATGAGCATTACATAAGCAATCTACTTTCATTGTATATTCACCTACTTACATAGATAGACACATACATGTGTCTATATGCCACATATGCACATATGCAATCTATGCCACATATGCAGCTCTGTAGATAGGCCCAGACGATGCTGAAAGCAACCAAATTTTAGAAGGAAATCCCTGTCCCTTGCTGAAAACTACCAGCCATTTTTCTATTCTGTTTATGGAGTGATCCGTTTCTGTACGATGGTTCTGACTGCTAGTAATTACTACTTCAGCTCAAAAAGGAAAAGGTGATTGTACTTCAGTAAGAAAGCATTCACTTCAGCTGGCACAGAAGGCTTCAAATTCTTCATGGTCCAGTGCTTTTTACTGACTTTCAAGGCAGCATGCTAAACCACGTGCAATAAAACCAAGTGACTGTTGTTTTGTTTGGCTGTGCCAATCAAGGGAGCCTGCTGAATGCATTTCACACACATAATTTGTCTCAGCATCAGCTGGAAATGAGGCTTTTACCATGTATGTATAAAAACTGTCATACCACCTCTCACTGGAGAGAACCCCCCACAAACGAAATGGGAATATAAAAGCAGTGTCCTCCAAAATTAGTCAAACTGGAATTTGCCTGACTCTGAGATGATGTTATTTTTTCAACATTTTCTTGAGTAGTGAAAGATGATTTGACAGTGAACTTTACTAGTCAAAGATATGTCCCAGCACCTTTGCTAGACTGCTTCCTGAATGGTTTAAAAACCTGTGTCTACATTTCACTACAATATCAAATGGCCAGACTATCACACTCAGGAAAAAAAAATTGAAATTGTTACTGAATATAATGTGAATGAAAAAGTCAGAAACAGAGAAAAAGAACAGATTGCAAAGAAATGCTTAATAGGAAAGAACAAATAGATCTGCCATGCAATAATATTTTAAATATTCTTGAAAAAAACCACTTGCTGAGCTCCTTTAACTCTTGCTGAAAATTCTGCCCCAATTAAACACGAGTGGACTAAATTATTCAAAGCCATTGGATACATCCACTTACCTGCTCTGTCTCAACAAAGTTAGACACATGTCCATCATCATTGACCCCTCGGACGTGGAAGCGGACACCAGCTCGCTCGCAGCTGATGCGGGAGATGAGGCAGGCTTTTGCCTTCTTGTGGGAAGCGTAAACTGTGCGAATGTCCACGACACCACAGACCACTTTCAGCAACCAGTCAGAGCAGTTCACCTGGTAGTGTTTGAAGGGCACATGCAATAGCTGGTTCCTGAAAGGTTCAACAACATACAGACACATTACTGAATAAAACAGACAAGAATGGGTGCCACCTGACAACAATCACTAATTTAATCAATTAATATTTTATGACTCCTTTTCTGCTGTACCTTATCTCTATCCAAACCCAGGAAGTATCAGGAAGAAACCCTTGTGAATTACTACAGTGAACTGACCATGGCAAATTTTAACTGCACACTTACCAACAAGGTGCTGTCTTTATATCTTGTACCTGTCTTACAAATTCAGATGCAAATGTCACCTCTTTCAGCTCCATTGAGTAATATTTTTCATAAATTACAGTGTTGTCAAGCTAATTAACTTTTTTGGAACAGTTACAACCTGGACCTTAGCATTCACTACAGGACAAAGAACTGGTTCAAAATCCACCAGGATTTTCAGAAAAAAAAATTCCCAAGCAGAAACTGGACCTGTAAGTCACTGGAGATATTGCAGAAGTGCTACTGAAATGAAGATGAACATCTGTTCTAACCTTCAAGATCTAGTTCTCAAGAAACAACTCAAGAAACCTGTCATGTCTAGTTAACAGTGATGATAGTCTCTAAGTTTTTCTTTATTTCATATTTCAAAATGTGCCTTTAGTCACATAGGAGGGCCAAGAAAATATCTTTTGTGACCATGCATTGCTCAACAGCAGATCTGTAAAAGAAAGTGAAACCCCTGAAGAATCGTTCTTCTAGAGTACAGAATTTACCTGAAAAAGGTGCTAGTCATTATTACATTTTTAATCTAAACATGTAATGGAAAAATCAGCTATGAAACAATTTTTGCTATTTCTTCCACCTCTTTCTCCTTGTTCTACTCACAAAGAAAGTCCTCACTAAGGCAAATTCCAGTAGAATTTTTATTGTTGTCACAGTTCATTAAACAGGCAGTTTGTGTTGCCTATAACTAAGGTCAACTTACACTTTTCATTGTGTAACTTTATCTCATTGTTTACTTTGCTCAAGCATCTATTGTTTGGTCTGAAATTTCCCATATCACTTAATTACCTCCAGATAAATTTTCTTTGCAACATCTTTTTGCCCTAAATCTGATGTTGTCACCATTTACCCCTGTTCTACAATGTGTAGGAAAATGGAAACTCTTCAGAATATACTTCTAGATTAGCCAGAAGCAGCAAAGAAGGAAAATTCAAATATACTTTTCTCCCAAGAGGAAAAGTTTAAAAAGACAGTACAGGGCAAAAGAGTTGCTTTAAATTTTGTTTCTTTATTATGGGATACTACCATCTTAGCAGTCTAATCATTAGAGTACAACTCATTTCTGCCATGTGTCTGACTTGACAATGCTTGGTGAGCATTGGAGAGGGATGCATCATTAGTACAGTTGAAAGAAAATATTTATTGTGTTTCTCTCTTCAGAGTTAAACTCAAACCACTAGATCTTACCAGTCAAAATCATATCATAGCTACAGAGATTATTTAGCTTAACTGAACTGCTCTCTCATGTTAATTTATCACCCATTATGAACTTTTTTGCTTATTTAATATTCACCTACTTTGGCCCACAAGCCCCACTGCACATTCTAACAGCACATCCACATTTAACCTTGCCAGGTATTTTCCACCTACATCAAACTCTCATTTGTTTCCAGAACAGCTATGCCTGCTGTGTGACTACCTTTTTGTTTAAAAAGAAAGGGGGTTGGGGGGAAGGGTATAGAAATTTAAGCATTATGCCAAAACTTGCAAAGTAAACAAACTGAATTACATCAACCATGACCCCACCTAGCGAAGACAAAACCTAGCACTGTGTTTTCTCCTTCCCCCTCAACCAATACTTACCACAATATGAGATAATGTTTTCTTTGCTTTATAAGCACAAGAAAGTAAAAAGCACAGAACGGTGTATCCCAGGAGTTTTCTTTTGTGCAACTTACATTTGCACTGAGCTGTAAACACATTAATATTGATGTTTTCAACATAAAAACTAGGGCATATTACTGAAACATTAAACTACAGAATTTAAACACATATACTGTTAAAAATAACAGATACTTCAGTGCAAATGATGTGATTTATGAACAATTTAAGTGCCGGTTTCTGACAGATAACTTTAAAGAAAATTACTAAAAAGGACTGCAGAGGAAATTATTCATGACATGTAGAGACATGTTTCTGTAGTATGAGGAACATGCATGTTGTGTTTCCTCCTTTGAAGCACAAAATGTCATTTTATAATTGCATTTCACTATCAGATTAATTTTAATTTAACAGAAGTTACCATAAATTCACTAAGACCATCTGCCCTGTAAAAGGAGATGTCAATGGAATGAAAGGAGATGCATTGGAAATGCACATGTTCATTTCCCTCTGAGAAGGTCTGACCAAGAAGATACAGGTGGGGACAACAGAAGTCTCTGGTATAACATGCAGTACTAACCAGAAGAACGAGTTACCAGATTCATAGTTGTTATCACCCTGCTTCTGAGCCCGCACAGTCAGGTCAAAGTTTGAGCCTGCATTAGGCCAGGTGAAATAGAACATCCCAGAGTTCAGTATTTTCTTCAAGGCAGTAACACGCTCATCTTCCTTGGTTTCTTCCTGGAGAGGACAGAAATCTGTTGCAGTAATTTTGTAAACTTCAGCGTCCAGGATTTTTCCCACTGACGTACAGCCTGTCACCAGGACCAGAAAGTGCAGCCGAGTGTTACCTAGAAAGTGACAGATAGTTACAAAAGGGTTACTTCCAGGTGGACACAGCTTCCCATCAGTCCTGTCACATGCAATGCCGACAGGGCTCCAGCAGAGGCCAGCGTCTTTGCTTCACAGGAGAGCAAATAGGAACAACAGGCACGCAGGCCACGTTCTTTACATTTCTGAATGCCTCTTAACTGCAGGTAAGTGGCTGCCATTGCACAATATTCCACAATACTTATCCATCGCCATAGTCTTCTGCACTAGAGTGTGTTTTCCCCGCTGACTTTATGAAGAGCAATGCACTGACTGTTGGGACACTACTCAAAAAATCCATTTCACCACCCTAGAGAACATACAGCATTCAGATTCTTTGCTGAAGCTGGGTATGTTCAGACATTCACAGAATTTCAGTATTACCAGCTCGTGAGATTTTGCTTTTTATGTTACAAATGCATGTACACGATTCAATGACAACCTCAGTTAACACTAAAACAATTACAGCTGCCAAAAGTGTGAAATTATGAAGCATCTGAACTTCAGAGCCCCAAAACTAAAAGATAAATTTGTAGCTTGAGAACACCACTGTAATCAGATCTCTTGTACACAGAACCATTTCAACATCTGCTCATTCCCTCTGAAATGATAATTAAGAAACAGCAGAACAACTTCTCTGGAAATGCTGGGCTTGTTACAAAGAAACTGTTTGATTCACTTAAATTGGCCTATAATGGAGACAATGTCATCCTAGTCACTCCAGTTAGAAAGAAAAAGTGGAAATGAGCCAAGATTTATTAATTTAGCACAGCAGAACCAACAGCTGACCTGCCAAGAGCAAGTTAATTAGCTAAGGGCACAGTGACAATCTGGGACAGTATGGCGTCAGACAGCAAAAGGGAACACATCACAGGATTGCTTTCCAACCCTCAAGGGCAACCCACTGTCTGAAAACGCAGACCAGCTCTCACACAACAACTATTTTTTCTGAAACACCAGCAGGGGAGTCCTTGCTCTGGCTGGCTACAGAAACTAGAGTTAGGGGTGGTTTTCAGCAGGGCCAAAATATTTGCGTAGGCACGTGGGACTGGAATGGCAGGACAAGGTGGGAGATTAGATCTTATTCATTCTGTTCTGCTGACTCCAGTTTTGTATAAAGGCCAGTGTAGGTGGTATTTACTAAAAAGCTCTGTTCACCACATTTCTTTTTGAAACAACGGCGTGCCATGTTCTCCTTCTTGAGTGCTTTCAAGAAGTATGTCTGCTGTCCTTTTGACACTGTAGCAGAGGGCTAGAAATACTAATAGCTCATTTCTCCTTTGCACATGACTCTGCATAATTATAAAGAATTAAGAGTAGGAGACACATCAGTTATCACCACCAGAGTTCATAACTGACTACATACTGCCTTGCAGCCTCCAGAAAGAGCTAGGAGGAGTTAGCTGTCTCTCAGGATAGCTAATAGCTTCTGTTACTTAGCTGAAACCACGCAAAACGGAACAGCTCTGAGTAAAATTCACTCCTGAGAATTTGGAAGCAATATATAGAAACACAAGTAGTATGTCTTAATATTAGTCAGCTTTGTTAGTCACAAAAAAACAGTAGTGATGGACTTGGAGAACTGTCTGGGTGTGATGCTGAGACAAAGTGTACAAGTACTTTCATTGCCTTCAGTGACCTTCAACTTTCCTAAATGGTTCAGAAGAGATCAAATGAGAAAGCCAACATTAATAATAGAAGGCTTGTTACCTGTCGTTCTGTCCTTCAAGGAGCTTGTAACCTGTGGAAAATAACTGGATCTAAACAGAGTAATCCTCTAGTTTAAGAAGGTAATGAGTAGGAATAAAGCATGACAGAAAAGCCAACCAAAATTATACTTTTGCCTTACCTAGAAACTTGCTCTTCTTTACCAGAAACTATAAATGCTTTTTACTACCTCCTCCACTCAAGCACTCACCCCCATATGGGATACTCACCTACACCTTCAAAGGTCCAGCATTTCTACTCCCCCAAATCACTAGCTAATAAGCTCAAAAAGAGCAATCACACCAAAGAAGGTATTTCACTGTCCCTGCAGCATCAGGAGATTGGTTTTTTGAAGCTTGTGATACTTTACTGCCACTGGGCAGTAACTCCATGTGAAAGAGTTAGAGTTAGTTCAGCCAGGAGAAAAAAAGGGTCAGGGAAAACCTTATTACAGTCTTTCAATACTTAAAAGGAGGCCTATAATGAAAGATGGAGAGACTTTTCACAAGGGCTTGTAATGATAGAAGAACAAGGGGCAAAGCCTTTACACTGAAAGAACACAGATTTAGATTGGATGCAAGGAAGACATCTTTTACAATGAGAGTGGTGAAACACTGGAACAGGCTCTCCAGAGAAGTTGTGGCTGCCTCATCCCTGGGAAATGTTCAAGGCCAGGCTGGGTGGAGCTTTGAGCAACCTGGTCTAGAGGAAGGTGTCCCTTCCCATGTCAGTGCAAGTAGATGGTGTATAAAGGTCCCCTCTGACTCAAACTATTCTACATTTCTAAATACACTGAGTAAGTCTCTTGAGAGTACTCCAAATAACCGAGCAGCCACCATGCACTTTTCATGATACATTTGAACAGAGACAGGCTGGCAAAGGATTTCACACTTATAGCCCAGAAAACTGGAGAAAAAGGTTGAAAAGAGACAAATAGATCTAAGGTATGATAAAGCTAGCCTGCTTTGCCACTTTGTCCTCCCAGGCTGCTCTGTGAGCTGAGGTGGTCTTAACACAAATCTCTCTGCCTGTACCTTGGAAAACAGGTTCCAAGCCCCATCCTCTGATAGCACTTTCATTCCAGGTGGTACTTGGACAGTGTTCCTGGGAACCACCTCTGGGCTACCACTGCACACTGTCTGCAGGAAGAAGATCCTTGCCTGGTGCACATGCCCTCTGGGCACAGGGAACAAACTAATCACAATATCCTACTGACAGTGCTCAAGGCCTGTGTCCTACCCATTTTTATACACAGCATAGATGTAGCCATGGGGTTCTGAACAGAGGTAATGTTCCCATCAGCCTTTCACCCTTTTAGAACGCCACACAGCAGAATTAATGCCACTAAAACACTACCCCACTATTCATCTTTTAGTCATGTCTCCATTAAGGTGTAAGAAATTACTCACCACTAAGCTATACACAGAGAAAGCTTTCCCTATCTTCCTTTCTTTACCAGCAGCATCCATTTATGTCTAGGAATCTGTTTGTTGAATCTCAAACCTTAATTCTCACATATTTTCCTTCAACCCAGGCTGGTTTTAATATATATTGATAAATACATTCAACCAGTTTGTAATGGAAATGATAACTGTGCCACTTCCACTCACGCTTTCCCTTCGGCATTTTCTCATACTGCAAATGTTATTCCAAGGAATAAAGCAAAAGCATTACATATCCAAGTAGTACCTAATATGGGAGAAACATAACATTTTCAGAAACAGGAAAAACGTTTCTGCTTATTTGCCAGTCCCTTAAAGTCTGCTTATTATGAACACAGTAAAGAAAAAAAAAAAAATCAGTCCTTTTACTTCTGAATTTCAGCTTTAAAAAGTGAATGTGGTTTCTTTTCTGTAATGCAAATGTCAACAACGCACAATCTTTCCTGTTGAAAATAGACATGCAACATGAAAAGAGCTGAATCAACCACAGCCTAAATAGACTTAAATTTAAGGGCAGAAATTACTTAAATTACTTCAATCAGGATGTATGCTGCTGTTGGAACATGTAATTTTTATAAAAAGCAAAATTAAAAACAACTCTCTCAATTTCTAAAAAATTCAAATACGATTTTATTTAGCAATTGTTCATTCGTTGGAAGGAAAATACGATTCTTAGCTGACAGGAATTTACTGAAAAATTCTTCTAGTTCCTAAATATTAATTTTTATTACCCAGTAAATCTCATAAAAGAATGCATGAAGTTGCACTCCTGGTTTACTACACCCACCCACCCCCCCAAAGCAAACAGACAGACAATCCTGCTACGAATACAACGTGGGATTTCCTTTGGTAAGTGAAATTGCGAGGCCATCACACAAGAAAGAAAGGATTTTTTAAATTTGTTGTCCTGAACAAACTGTGAAAATGTCACAGCTTTAATGAAATAGATCAAACTGAAACATCCATCTATTGGTTAAACCCAGAAGGTATTTCCCCTTTAAACAATCAAGACTATTCCATCAATCTCTGCAGCCCTAACTTTTCAAAATTGCAGCTCACTACCATTTCCAATCCTACAATTAAATTAAAAATACTGCTCCTTTTAAGTTTCCAGAAAAACTGTTTCATACAAGTAGCATTTGAAGTACCAGAGTAACACCAAACACAAGAAAAAGTCATCAGCTAGTCCACACAAACCCACCTGGCAGCATCATCAAGAAGCAAACTATGGGGCTACAGCTTCTAAAAGGAGCTAAACAGCATTAAAGGTATTTACAATTCTTCTGTCCAGAACATCAACAACAACACGGAGAATAAAAGTACTAAAGTCATTAAATGAGCAGTCACCCCTTAAATGCAAGCTCAGATAAGACAGAAAGTTGAGTTTCAAAATGCTGGCAGTGCATCCTCCAGATCAGAGGGAGAATTAACAACAAATTAGTTCCCCAAAGTCAGTGGCCCTCCAGTCTACCACTGCAGCCAGTCTACAGAGACTCCCTGCTTTCAGGACCTCCTTGCATATCTGGAGTATGGGACAGGCCAAACACATTTCTTGAAACACAAGCCCAACAGTTCTTATTAAAAACAAAAGTAATTAATGGAAATACAATGGGTGGAAATTTTATTGTAATTTCCCCTCAATTTCATGTGCAATACAGTAGCAGAAAAGATGTTATATTCACCCAATAGCTGCAACAAGCATGATGGATGGGACCAGCACGAAGGCCAATAAAAACAATCCAAAAAAATGGAATTTTTTTTCTTGGGAAGTGATCAAGGCTCCAGGTCAGGCTCCTACATTTCACTTTATAGCAACCACCAACCACATCAGCTGTAGACTATTTACCATACCCCACCTTGGAAAATAAAAAACTTTTTTCTTTCTTTAACTTACACAATAGTGTCATGTACAATCCTGATACATTTTAGGCTTTCTAAAGTGTACACATGGATGGAAGTGATTTAGGAATGTAAGAGCTGCAATTGAAGATCACAACTGTAGAAATGTCCCTCCTGTCCTTGGGATACAATCTGGAATGTTTCAAGGAAATCTCTGAAATAATTTTAGAGCAAGAAGTAAAGTGTTCCTTACTGGTCATGCTTTCTTACAGCAACACATCTATGAAAAAGCAAGACCCACATACAGTACTACAGAAAAAAAAACCTCTTTCAGAGTTTATGAACCAAAATTTGATCTCCGCTAAATGTTCATGCATTGTAACCAAAATCATTATTTTGCCTCATTACAGCTATCAATCACTACAACCATCTGTAAAGAACACTTTTGAAGAAATGCAAGAAATGTTTTGCTCACAGCGATATGCACTGAATGCCCTTTTATCAGGCTGCACAAGAGAGACAGAGGATGAAGAATATTTAGCACAGAAACAAGACAATAATAATTTCCATCTATTTTTTCAAAAGCTCTTGTGAAACCAACTGCCTTTATCCAAGCTGAACAGGAAATGCAGTTCTGGTACGTCACACTGTACAATAATAAGCTGCAGTTACTGTATTTAACCTGTCTACATGACTCAAGACAATTTTTTCCCCTGAAGCTTAGGGGATGATTTCCGTTTTGCCTATTATGAGCTACAGTGAGAAAGAGCCAATATTCAATTCTTATTTTGTCCTTCTTAACTGTAACTATTTCACTCAAGACTGCCTTTTCTTTTCAGAAATTCATTTTCTCCAATTTTTGCTCTTTCTCCCTTCCATCACAGTCATGCCATTGCCTTATGTTCCCTCAGCCTTTTCCATCTCCACTCCACACATACTCCATTTTATAGTCCACTAAAAAACAATTTTGCCTCTTGTCTGTCTTCAAAAATAGTAACAGAATATAGCAGAGCAGTACATTCTAACCACCTAGCTGCAAATTCCTGAGGAAATCTACAGGCGAATTATGAAAACAGCCAAGATCTTCCAAACTACCACTTCAGTCTCAAAGATACTCTTTCTCCTTCTTCTAAATACAAGTACATTTTTAGGAAATGTGCAAAAGGAATAGAAGACAGGTACTTATTGTTGTTTTTGCCTTTGAAATTTCTTCCTTTCAACTACACATCATATATGTGCAATAGTGAGAATACATAGATGTTGAAATGAATTCAGAATGCCTCCCCAAATAGAGCAGCTGTATTAAACTTAACAACCTATGTGGTGATGGTGTTAAAATATCTTATACCTTATGTATGCATCTCTTCCTGACATCACAGTGTCTGAACAAAACACTGTAAAGCCAGCTCTTTTAACACTTTGCTTAAGATGTATTTGTCACTGCTAGATCTTCTTTGGCAGGCAAAATCTTGGCTGAGGTACAGCTCAGAGACACTGTACAATTCATTCTGCCGCCATCCATCTCACAAAAGAAAGCAGAAGAACTTAGTGAGTCATGTTAACAGATGAAAGTACATAGAAGTGAATGTTATTACTGGTGGGAAACATTAACTTTGTGAGTCAGTTTCACATATTTCATCTACTTTCTTGTGAAAAGCACCATCTACTTTGGCAGGCATACAATGAGATTTATTTGGATTTCTAAGTAGCGATATTTACAGATTAATTAAAACGTTCAGAGACATCTTTCATGTCTTGGCAAAAAGTCTCCCCTTCTGCTCTACAAATACATGCTTAATATCCCAGTGGAATGTATTTTCACAAATATTCTCAGTTAATTTAATACTTATGGTCTGCATGTTTCCAGTAGTAAGAAAAAATGCTGATACTTCTGAACAAAGACTGTGTGATCACTGATGCTCAGTGAAGAGCTAGCCAATTATGCCTTTGTTTGCAGCTGCTAAAATACATTCTACATAAAAGGAAAAAGTTACATTGCATTCCTGCAGCAGTTTGACTTCCCCTGGCTGGATGCCAGGTGCCCACCAAAGCTGCTCTGTCACTCCCCTCCTCAGCTGGACAGGGAAGAAAAATATAATGAAAGGCTTGCGGGTCAAGATAAGGGCAGGGAGAGATCAGTCAGCAGTTATGGGCAAAACAGACCCAACTTGGGAAAACTAGTTTAATTTATCACTAATCAAATCAGAGTAGGATAATGAGAAATAAACCAAATCTTAAAAACACCCCTCCCCTTTTCCCAGGCTTAACTTCACTCCCAATTTTCTGTCCCCCAATGGTGCAGGGGGATGGGAAATGGGGGCTGTGATCAGTTCATCACACATTGTCTCTGCCAATCCTTCCTTCTCATGGGAAAGATTTCTCACTCTCCTCCCCTGCCCCAGCATGGAGACCCTCCTGTGACAGTCATCCACACACTTCTCCGGCATGACTCCTTCCTGAAGGCTGCAGTTCTTCATGAACTGCTCCAGTGTGGGTCCTTAACACAGAGTGCAGTCCTTCCGGAACAAACTGCTCCAGGGTGGGTCCCTCACAGGGTCACAGGTGCTGCCAGCAAACCTGCTCCAGCATGGGCTCCTCTCTCCATGGGTCCACAGGTCCTGCCAGGAGCCTGCTCCAGTGCCAGCTTCCCATGGGGTCACAGCCACCTTCAGGCACGGGGTCCTCCATGGGCTGCAGGTGGACCTCTGCTCCACCATGGACCTCCATGGGCTGCAGGGGCACAGCTGCCTCACCATGGTCTGCACCAGGGGCTGCAGGGGAATCTCTGCTCTGGTGCCTGGAGCACATCCTACCCTTCCCTCTTCACTCACCTTTGAGTCTGCAGGGCTGTTTCTCTCACATATTCTATTGCTCTTCTCCAGCTTCAGTTGCACAGGCTTTTTTCCCCTTCTTAAATAGGTTGTTCAAGAGGCACTACCACTGCTGCTCATGGGTTCAGTCTTGAGCAGCAGCATGTCCATCTTGGAGCTGGCTGGCATTGGCTCCATTGGACATGGGGGAAACTTCCAGCAGCTTTTCAGAGAAGCCACATCTGTAGCCCCTCCTGCTACCAAAAACCTCGCTACACAAACCCAGTACTACTCCTTTGTAGTGTTAATCTCTTATGTAAGCAACAGATAAAGGGATGGAGCTCACTGACATGTTAGATGGAAGATCTAAACCAGACTGTGACAAAAACCTGGGCTACCTCTTGAATAGCAAGATTGCAGACATGCATCTTTGCTTTTTGAAACATGTTCAGAAGCAGAAAATGTTTGCTTACCTTCACTTACCATTACAGCACGACCCTCTGACTTTTCACTGAATTTTAACAATCCCTTCCAAAGCAAGACCTGTACCAGAACTTGTAATCTAATGCTAGAAAAAGGCAGAGGTGCAGTGACAAAGCTCAGAAAGGAAAAACCTCACACTTTCAGAGCACTGAAGTTAAGCATTTGTTGTTCCAGAAGAAATAAGGACATGAGAAAAAATAAGGCTGGGAATATTTCATACCCACTTTGAAATCATTCACCTTTCAATATGAAGACGAAAATTGGATATATTTGGTTCCTACCACATACCAAAACTACCCTTATCTGTAGCTTCAAGATCTTGAATTCAATAGCTACATTCCTTTATTACTGCAACAGGATTCATTAGACTTCTACGAAGAAAAACAGATCCGAGTGCCAAGACAAATTAATCATGAGTGCTCCATTTTAAATTACATTAGAAAATTGACATAAAATGCCAGAGAAATGTCTAATTAACTCCACAAGAAACAAAACAAACAAAAAGTCCACATTCATTTTAAAAGACTAGATGGGCCCACAGTTTTAAATTATGACACAAAAATCCTTCAGATTGCAGTTGCCTCTTCAGATCAATTTCAAGTCATATTTCTCAGGCTGCAAAATGGTAAGCAGTGTATAAAAAGACGCAGTTATATCTACTGGCCTAAATACAGCAGTGCTCACACCACCACTGCCTTTGGTAGACTCCTGGACCAAGCATCAAGTTATATGGAAAAGTCTTGTCATTCCTCCAAGTGAAAATTAGGGCTCTCTGCAACAACTTGGGAACAACGCAAACGGTGCTTTTTTAATTTATGCATCTAACTCATCAGTGCTTTTTAACCACTGTGTAAGGTACTATTATCTTCAAATCAATCACTGCAGTTCTCTTCTTAAAACATGTTATTTTCATTAACATTCCTGCAGGCAGTGTAATAACAAGTCCTTTGCTAAATCAAATTTCCCAAAAATTTACATCAATGACAATAAACATTCCTTACTATACTAATTGAAGCCAGAGGCCACCTTCTGCAAATTCTTATCTGTGTGAATGATTAAAGGCAATTAGGCATTACAGCAAGAACTGGCAATCTGTAGTACTGTACTCTCAGATGACCATGATAATCACTGTCTAAACATGATCCTTAAAGAAGAGAAAATTAGGAAATCATAGCTTGCCTTGGACAAATGCAGTATAGAAAGAAGAATGGCAATTATCTTCAGGCAGCTAAGAATGTTAGACAAAACAAATTAAGAAAAAATCCATCCATCATTCAGGGATATGTTTTTGGCACAAAATAGAAAAAGAAACAGATCTTTTCCAGACCGTAAATGACAAGGTGCAACTAGCTTTCACAATTTCAGGAATTAGACAACTTTAGCCACTTATTGTCATTTAGCATTGTCTGGGCATTTTATAATCTCAGTCATACAGATGGTCACTTACCACATTTAAGCTGAAGCTCTCCTAAGCAGCCATAAGCATCCACAAGTTTTTCATACTGTCCTTTAATTGCATCCTTTTCTTCTGGAGCTAAGAGACAAAGAGAAAGGCAGAAAATTTAGTTATCCACTCTTTATAAAATTTTCAGATTGCTATTGCCTACACCAATGCTTCCTACAGTTGATTTTCTCAGTAAACAAGACTACAGTACAAAGGTAGGGTTAAAATGCTGTAAACCCACAGAGATTAAAGCATGATGAGACAGAAATGCATAGCATCTCCACATACCACCCTAGAAGAAAGAAGAGCACCCACTACATTTTAAAACAACTTGACTGTTAGTAGCATTCTTCTATGGTACAGATGCCACATCAGATCCAGAATAAATAAAGAAATATATAAGCACAAGTAAAATTTACACTGTTCTAAAATAAGAACAAAAATAACAATTAGTCTTGCCATAAGTAAAATAAAATATCTTTTCTTGATGTACACAAAGAGAGAGTTTATACTTCCAGACTCTCAGTCTAATTTCAGACAGAACTGGAATTATTTGATGCAAGATAACATTATCTGATGTAGACACAACACCAGATGTTGATCTCAATAGGAATTAAACATATTTTAGTGAAGTAAGAATTAGTTAATTAAATAAATAAAGGGTCAGATGCTCAAGTTATATTTGTGCATTTCTGCAATAAACAACTTCAATGGGCACATACTGAACATTTAGATAGTAAGCCAGAAGATACATCAAACTTGTCACTGGTTACTTTAACATAAAACCAGCATACTTCCTGAATGAGTAAGTCTGCATTTTGCATATATTTCCCAATGAGGAGCAAGGTCAGTCTCCCAAATGAGGAAAACAGACTGTAACCCTCAAATGTCCTTTCACTTCTTGAACTACAGATAAACAGCAACATAGTACTTTTAGAGATTTGCTAATAATATGCAATCTTATGCTCCTAATTAACTTCAGCAGTTAAAAAAAAACCCTGAAACCCCTGGGTATAAAAAGGACAAACTGAACTGCTTGCAGTGGATGATAGAAAAGAAAGAGACTTCTCCTTATAAATCCTGAGAGGCAAAGAGCTCAGTGAGAAGCATAGAAAACAACTAAATATCCCATATATTGCTGACACTTTGAAGTGAATGGAAGGACAATTTCCCTTGCAAAATTCCTTAGCAGTGGCAACCCCCAAGAGTAATTAAAATATGTTTGTCTTAATTTTTGTGCTTATGATTAATTATACTTGTTAGTTTTTTCTTGATTTTGTTTTTACTATCATACTTTCACAACTTACTATTCTGCTTTCTTAGAACATTGAGTAGATCAGGAAAAACTGGCAAAATGTTGATACCACACACACCAGTGAAGCAAAACATAAGCAACAGACAGAGGATAAAGTGATTTTTATTGGGTAACATAAATCTCTGGACAATAACAATTTAAATATTCTGTAACAGCAATTTTAAGAGCTGAGACTGAAAGCTCAGTTCTCTGGCACATAAAAAACTTCACAAAACCAGTTTGGATAGACTATAACAATGTTTCAGTCTTTTGAAAGAACCTCCCTGTCAAGACTTTCCTATGTATTAAAAACAAAACAAAACAAAACAAAACAAATAAAACAAAAAAAACCAACCAAACAAAAAAACATGTGAAAGTGATGTTTCACTTTCCATGGCATCTTTACTAAGTAGAAAAGACTAGCAACAACATACTGACAATTTTTTCTTAAATCTGTTCCCTGCTTTAAAAGCTTGTCTACATTAAAATAATTGTGCTAGTTTAAAATAAAAAGGGAAAACCAGAACCAAAATTCTTGCTCCAAATATTCTAGCTTTAGGAAGAAATCTAAAATAAGAGAAACACCAAGAGATTCAGATCTCAGACTGATGAGGGACCTCAAAAAGTTGCAGGCCAGGCACAACCTGAAAGCATTTCAAAAGTCACTTTGAAAGCATGGCGATACTCTTCACAATAGAATTACAAGCTGGAAAGCTGGCTGTTGAAAGTGTCTGGTAAAAGCACAATCAAAAAGAATGGAATTTCAGCATGGAATTAAGTAACACACAGCTCTTTCCACTACTGGCAAGAAGCACCTGCCACTGGCATGTATGGAACCTACTGGAGTTTCCCAGGTCAAGCCAGTGGCATCACACACGAGGTACAGTACTTCTCCAAACATGCAGCCAAACAGCTGTTTTGCCAGGACTGGTAGCTACAGTCAGAACCTGCGCCTGCACAGCAGCATCAGTCAGGGCAGCAGCACCAGCAGAGCTGCCTGGAAGGAAGAAGCAGGAAGGAGCAGGAAAGGAACATGCCAGATAGACAGAGACATGTCTGTGGGTCATGGAACAGAGAGGCCAGCATGTTTTAGTGCATATGGACCCAATTTGTGTGTGTGTGGGGGGGGGGGTGTATGTAAATTCCCTTTGTCAAAGACACTGATGGAATTTGAAGTCTCCTGTCCTGCTACACTCCTCACTGTGCACTCCTTTGTGCACAAAGGACATTATTGCAGAAGGCTTGAGCCAGGTTCATAATTTATTAATCAAAGGAAATACTTATATATCTCAAAATATTGCTGAAATCTCAAAAGACTGTTATCAAAAACTGAAACATCCCCTAGAGCATTCAAAGAGTGCTAAGACACGTGAGTCAGAATCAGAGTGTGACTACCCAAGTGACAGGGCAAGGAACAATGGCCATAACTTAAAGCACAAGAAGCTTCATGTCAATATGAGGTAAAGCTTCTTTGCATCAATGGTGGCAGAGCATTGGAAGAGGCTGCCCAGGGAGGTCCTGGGGTGTCCCTTTCTGGAGATGTTCAAAACCCACCTGGACGTCTTCCTGTGTCACCTACTCTAGGTGACACTGCCTTGGCAGGGGGGCTGGACTGGAGGATCTCCAGAGGTCTCTTCTAACCCTAAGCATTCTGTGATTATGTGATTCTGTTGTAACATGAAAATTGTTTCCGTGTTTCTCTTTTAAACGTTCCAAACTCAGGGGGTTTATTCTGCAACAGCCTTTATAAAATCTCTGAAATGCAGAGGCAGTGAGAGTGGTCTGGTTGAAAACCTAGGATGGGGACTATGTGTTTAGCTACAGCCTGTCCTCATGTGAAATCCTTCCTCTTTCAAGCCAGCCAAATTGAGATACCTAGATATACACAAATACAATTAATGCACAATACTGCTACACAAGTTGAAGAAACAGAAAAGTTTTCTACTTAGAGCACAAGCTGAGTTTGAAATGATGTAGTGCACTTCTTTACTACTTAATAATAACTCAGGTAACTAAACAGTACACATAATAATCACCAAACTCCACTAAAGCTTCCCATGAATACCTTTTTAGTAATCTTTCCTTCCACTAAGTGTATAATTGAGTATCTGCTCTTATGCAATAGTTACCACAACTGTGCTGCTCATAATAGCTTTAGATCTGCACATGATATGCGTTCTTCAAGCTCTTTTTTAATTATGAATAAGCTCCTCATGTAAATTATATATAAGGTTGGCATGCTGGCTCAACATTTTAACCCTTGCAAAACAAGAGGCACACAATAATTCAATGAAACCAACCCATAACAAAATCAATTAAAAGTGACCTTTTCCATGCATAAAATACTTCAGAGCCAAAAAACCTCACACCATGAAATGACATACAACTACATTATACCATATGGCTTAACCAAGTGTGACTTCCTGCTGGTAAAAGCTGCAGATTCAATTTACCAGCTAGCAGGAGCTGGCCAAACATACCCAGTTTCCTTTATTCAACCTCTCCTTAGGGCTGATCCCCCAGACTTCAGCAAGAATCAGCACTACTCTCAAACACATGGAGACCAGAAAGGTCAGTGACCGGAGTAAGACTGTAGAAAGGCACCATAGTTCTGAGTCCAACATTAAGGACAGACACAGTAATATCTACAACTTAAAGATAAAAACAAAGGAAAAGTTATTGGAAAAAAAGGAGTCTGAGACTGGGTCATGGATTCTGTTTCTCCCTGGTGATTTTCCAGCCTGATTCTGGAAATAGTCACCTGCTTGGCTCTAGGTACTGCTCTATATATGTAATCTCAAGTGTACTTCTAAGCACTATAAGAACCATAGATCTGATGTCATGGGATGCCTTTGTGTCATTCAGCATTTGGAGGAAAGAGGTGTGAATTTTTCACAGAAACAGGGGAAATCTATAATCAAAACAGACATTTCATACCAAAACCCCATATATACACTACCATAAGCATCTTATTAGAATCAGTCCAATGTCTGTCATTGTATGAGTTTAGACAATTAACTTGCCTACAAATTGTGTTTCAGACACATTTAAAGCACTTTGTTGTATTTTCAATATTTTTCACCACTAAAATCTTCCTGTTCACATTCAATTCAAGCTACACAGGCATTATGCAAGTCAGACTGTATTCAGACACACCATATAGGCCAAGAAGTACAGAGCTGGGAGGAAGTCTGTGGTCAGAGTTACAGGTCAGTACAGAGTTGGAAAGAAGTCTGTGGTCAAAGTTACAGTTAAGAGAGTCCAAATATTTCAAACATTAAGCAATGTTTTTACCAGTTTTCTATTAAGAGACATTTCTGGTTGAAAACACAACAAACAAAACAGAAACTTAGCATTTTGGAAAGATTAGGTCCCTGGTTTTCTATATTAGATTGAGAATAATCTGCTTCTAGTGAGAGATTATGTTTTCATACTTGCACGTACATATATGAATATATTCATTCACAATCAAAGAATAATGGATTAATGAAACCACCAGGTTTCTACTGGCCAGCTCCACGTTGCTGCAGGCAGTCAAAAAAATAGAAGGAAAGTCCCTAAGTGATTTCTCTGAAGCTTGGCCATTATCTTTATGTGGTTTTTGCCATATATGACTCACTTACACAGAAACTTGCAGCAGTCACTACAGACATAACCACCACAAAAAATTCATCCCTCACAACCACTACCAGTTTCCTAGCATAGAAAATGTCTTGTAATCAACACTCTATATTTACAACAACACATCTTCCCACTTCTCTGCACCCAATTTTTATTTTGACAACAGTGAAAGAATTGCAACATACACTTTTTCCTACAATCTGAATCTATAATCACTATAATCTAAAGCAGTGAGTTCAGCCTGAGAAACCATAGCTTGCAAGTGCCCACAGCCAGCATAACCAAGGAAGACCAGACTTCTGCTCTAAAGATTGCCTCCACAAGTTCTGTAGGGATCCACAAATGGGAAAGTTTGAACACCACTGAACTACAGAAAACTTCACTGAAGTTTGCACTAGCTATATGAATATTCTCATGTGAGAGTAGAAATAAGCCACGGTGGAGGGCTCATTGTCTTGGATAGAGTGTAGTGCTTAGAAATACATTCACAGTGTGCTTACACTGTTTGATTTCCATACCACACTCAGTAGCATAGTTGTTCACAGAAATACAAAACCAAAGTTAATTGTAAACAGTGAATGTACACATAGCACAGAAACTGCTTTGTGTACGAAAGAAAAAAAGATGCACAGGTAAATAATTGCTGTTCCCTGGTTTTGCAAGACTTTACCCTGATTTCACTCAGCTGCATCAAAGAATCACACACACCTTCAAGTGAAGCCACAGAGGAGGCACAGAGCTCCTCCACACAGTGTACACACACCTTAACTCTAGATAAGTTTTCTCTAGTAAAGGCTGATTTCCCAAAGCTGTGGGTGAAAGTCTGGAAAAACGTAGACATATTTGCAAAAATATGCACTGTATCAGCTTTGAACTTCTGTACTTTCCAGACACCACTAAATCACTTAGGATTTAGCATAACAGGTGATGTAACATCCTTTATAAAAGCAGCTGCAGAATCAAAGAGCTTTAGGAAAAAAAAAATATCGCTGCACCCTTTGGCTCTGCCCTTGAGAAAACATATTATTATGCTGAAATTCAATAGCAGAGCACTCCTGTTGACAGCTTTTCACTGAAACTACCTGCCATAATAAAGTTAAATTACCATATTTTCAGCACTATAGCCTTAGTTTAATTTAGCCATTTAGTTTAGTTTTAGCAGTCCAGAATTACCTTGTGCAGTTCACTCCATCTGTAAAGCACTGAAACTGTAATGTGTTTCAAGTGGGAACAGCATCTGTATCTATAGTCTCTGTTGTATTAAGCAAAAACTTCTAAATCCATGACAATTATTCTTCATCCTTCATGACTCTACATTTCTTCCACAGAATATATTGATGTTCTAGTTCAGAGAATTCCTAGAAAAATTGTTTCAGGCTGTCACCCATCCTTTTGGAGATGACTGAAGCTTCAGGACTGCCAGTGACAAAAAAAAAAAAGCCTCCAGCAAAATGTACCAATCAATTCAAAACAGTGAATTTTACCCTCCACCCTACAACATCATGAGAGGAGGAAGAAAAACTCCCATCCTCAAAAATACTATTTAACTTACGGTAGAACAGAAAACTGTTCTGTTGATATCACACCTCTACACAGAATAAGTTAAGGGGTTTAGGGATATGCAACTAGGTTTCCTGCAGTGACTTTTGATTCCTTGATTTTTCCAAGAATTTCTTAGTTTAGGTTTCCATTACATGACAAGTGTTCTCATTTTATCAATTGCTGACATCACAGACAATCAGAGATCTTTACAATACTCTTCCGCTACTGATATCAAGGATGCAAATATTTTTCAGGTATTAAATCTCTATATGCTGCAAGGAAATTCTAAAACATAACCAATTTGCAACTAAAATTGACATCATTATAACATATCAAGGGAGGAAAAAGTATAAAGTTATTCATTCACAAGACAGCATTAGATTGTTAGCTCACATATTTGGGAGTGCTGGTTTTAATGAGGAGTTTGCCAGAAGCTTATAGCCTGTATTGACACTGTGTCTATACAAGTGTGTGGTTTTTTTTTTGCAACACCACTTCTTCTAGGACAGTTCTCACTCCCTTCTGCCACTTGAACTAGGTTAAATTCAACATTTAAGTTTCTTCTAGTACAAATTATTATAGAAGCAATTAAACTTTCCGTAAGTGCAGATGTCATACCTGTTCAAGGGCAGAGATACTTGGTAATTAGGGAAAAAGGAATAATGAACAATGACTAAAATTTGTTCTCAGGCCTTCACTGCTCATCTCTGATTATTCTTCTCTACAGTTCTGTTTACATGAGGGTGCGATTGCAAAACTACATAAACTGTTGTACAACTTAAGTGCTCCAGGTATACCAATCTGCTTTTATTTGGTGTAGAGGTTTGCACAAGGCACAGTTGCATAATTCCTCCTCACCACTGGTATGCAATTTTTAAAGACCTTTATTTTATAAACAGAAAATTAGACAGAGAAGCCAAAACTAACACAGTCCTAGGACTAGTAGGTCCGAAACCACACATATACAAAGTTTATGTTAACCTGCCACTGTAATGTTCTATGGTTAGTAACAACCTAAAGGCAAGTCAAACAAAACAGAATTAATGTCGTTTCTGTTACCACCCTGCTGTGAAGCTTCCTCTTCATCTTCTAAATTTACCATCACAATACCTACTACTGGTTTTCCCTCCTTTTCTGGTTCTCTGCTGCATAAACAGAAGAAATCATCTAAACAGGCTCCACAAGACAAACTAGCTTTTCCTACAATACAGGAACCGACCCAGGAAGGAATAGGGAAATCAAATGAAACAAAATGACAAAGTTATTACCACAGAATAGGCTGAATGCCAACACATGAGTGATTACAGTTATCTCAAGACATGACACTGGATTTTCAAAAGGCCTGGCAAACAGGCTCTTTACACCATGTACATCACTACTTCAAAATTCTTCTATTCTTCTAACACATTTTAAGAGAGAGTGCATAAATTCTATAATCATAGAATCACAAAATCATAGAATCATTAAGATTAGAAAATATGTCTAATATCAGTGAGTCGAACAATTAAATTAGTACCACCATATTCATAATTTAAACCATGTTTCCCAACTTCCACATCCACAGAGTTTTGCATGACTTCCAGGCATAGTGGTTCCAACACTTCACGGGGCAGCCTGTTCCAATATGCCTGACCACCCTTTCCATGAAGAAATTCTTCCTAATATCCAACCTGGTGCGAGTTGAGGCCATTTCCTCCTGTCCCCCTGGCTACGTGGGGAAAGAGGCCAACCCCTACCTGGCTACACCCTCCTTTCAGGCAGTCGTAGAGAAGGATAAGGTCTCCCCTGAGCCTCCTTATCTCCAGGCTGAGCAACCCCAGCTCCCTCAGCTGCTCCTCACAGGACTTGTGCTCCAGAACTTCACTGGCTCCCTCGTCCTTCACTGGACATGCTCCCATTTTGAGACAGGCTAGGAAGCCATTGGCCTCTTTGTTCACCTCGGCACACACTGGATCATGTTCAGATGGATGTCGAGCAGCACCAACAGGTCCTTTTCCACTGGGCAACTTCCCAGCCACTAAATCGTTTTAGGTATAGCAATTGAAACGAGAATTGGCAACACTGGGGAAGAAAAAGCTACTCTATGTTAATGATTCCTGTAATTAGTGAGATTTCAAATCTTCCCAGCCACTGGTCATTCAAATGACTCGGGACTGACTAGATAAATACTGGACTCTCAATTTTATTCATTCCCATTGGCTTTAGGAAGTGGAGCTACTTTATATTTTTATCAGAACAACAAAATACAGACCAAACTCCACTGATATCAATATAGAGTTTTAATGTCAACAGGTTTTGGAATCAGAGAAAATGAGTTAGTACTGCTGCACAGTACTATTCACTGCCTGTTCATTGAAAACTGACACAAACCCTCGCCCTAGAAAAATGTAACACATTGATGTCCACTATTAACAAAGAGTTTAGCAAGAAACTGAACCCCCAAAATATTACACAATATGAAACTCCAATAAAATAAAACCAATGAAACAAAAAATCCTACAGTGTGACAATAACATCTTTTTCATGACAGGTCAAAATTTTTCTACTATCAGAACTATTCTTGTGAAAATCATCTGCCCCTTGATGACCTTTTTGGCTTTTGCCATTCATAATGTCCCCAACACCTGAAAATCAAGCATTTTAGTCTGCGTGTCCAGCCACTGTACATTGTGGAAGACCCAGCTCAGTGGACCCAGATCCTGAGGTGATGTTGTGACTGACATTGTACAAATCACAATGTACACATTGTTCTTACTGCAACAATTTGAGCTGCTTGAATACAGACTCCTACAATGCTGTGAACAGCAGCATGATTGCAGGCACGGGTATTACACAGAAAACAATTTAAGAACACAGCACAAACATGCATTCCCCTGCATCGCTTTTTGCCCCTTACATTCTCAGTCACCTCATTTTTCTGTGTCTGCTTTAACATCAGCAACATCAGCAGCGCGTTAATTCATGTGCGACAAGTATCAAAACCACAAGGTGAGACAACCCTGAGCATGTTTATGAAACTCTTCCACTAAGAGCCATTCACCATTCAAACCACAGGGATAGGTCTGGCACCACAGCAAGAAGCCAGGGGGTTTTTATGGGACACAAATCTCAAACCAGTCATCCAAAAACATCCCTGCTGAGAGCTGGCTGTCTTCACTGGTGGTTAGCACCTGATGTAGCTGAGTAGAAACTTCCTCAAGAGGCAGCAGACCCCATCCCTTTATCCCGGCCCTCCTCTGCGGTCAAGGCTGTAGAGGGTGAGCCTTGCACAGTAAAGGTGCCCTGTGCCGAGACCCCAGCGCCACCAGGCAGGCGGGTGGCCTCTCCTGCTTCTTCCATCCCGGCTGCCGGTGAGGAGGCTAAAGCCATCCAGAGCAGGGTCGGACACGGATAGGGAGGAGATGCTGGCCAGCCCTCCGTGCATGGCACGGTACCGGGGGTCACCCAAATGCGACAACAAGCGGACAAGCCTGGAGGGCCGTGCTGGAGGTCGGGGTGTAAAGTGAGGCGAGGCGCTCGGCGCAGTCAGCGTCCCACTTGGGCGCGGGTCTGCGCGCTCCCCTTCCTCTCTCCATGCCACACGGGAAAGTGCCCCAAAGCTCCCGGGCATCGCCTGCTGCCGCCGCACCCAGAGCCCCGTACCCACGGACACTCCATCTCCGCGCCCCCACGGGCACCCACGGACACTCCATCTCCGCGCCCCCACGGCAGCCCCCGCACGCACTTACTGAGCGCCGCCACGGTGCCGGCCTCCAGCAACAGGCAGTCCTGGCGGCTGCGCGCCTCCAGCAGGGCGCTCGGCCCCGGCTCCTGCTTCCAGAGCAGCCGCAGCCCTTTGCTCAGAGCCATGGGAGCCGCCGGCCGTGGGGAGGAGGGCGCAGGGGTCCCGGTGGAGGGGGTGGCGAAGGAGCCTCCGGCTCGTCGGGCGCACGGCGCGGCGGTCGGGGGCCGCCGGCAGCCCCACAGCAGCTCCTCCGGGCGCCAGTCCCCGGTTCCGGCCGCTTCTCCCGGGGAGGCGGCCAAGGAGGGCGGCCGTGCCCCGCTCCGGCTGGCCGGTCACCTCAGCAGGCCGCCGAGCACTCTGCTGCGGGGGTGCCCAGCCCAGGGCGAGGGAAGCGGAGCGTCCCCCGCGGGCGGCCCAGCCGCTGCGTCCGCCTCCTCGGGGAGCCCCGGCTGCGGCCGGCGGGGCGGGAGCGACCTTCCCCTTCGCTCTCCGCCTTTCCCTTCCCAGCCGCGCTAAACTTTCCGGAGTTAACTTTGTCCCCGTGGCTCCGCGGCTCCGGCTCCTCCTCCTCCGGGACAGGCAGAAGCCGCCGGCGAAGCGCTGCCCCCCGCCCTGCCCGCGGCCGAGGGGAGGAGCGGCTGTCGCGCTGCCGAACCCCACGGGGCGCGGTGGGTCCCGTCCTGGCTGAGGTGGTCCCGGCCCGGCTGAGTCGTGCCCGGCTTGGCTGTTCCCAGCCCGGCGCTGCCGCTCCCCACCCGCGCGGGTGGCGACGGTCGCCGTCGAGCCGCCGGGAGGGCGGCGGGCCCAGCAACGCCCTGAGGCGGCGGAGTTGTTGCCTCGGCCGGCGGGGCGGGCAGGCTGCTGCCGCTGCTGCCCGGAGAGGCCGCGCTCCTTGCCGCTTCCTGCGGGAGCAGCCGCCCGGGCTGCCGGCGCCGCTCCCCGCTGACAGGGCCGGCAGGGAGCTCCCCTCGGGCTCCTTGCCGACTGCGCGCTGTCCCGAGGGCTGGCCGAAAGGAGTTTGGGGTGAAGGCACAGTGCACGCGTTCTGGTGTTGCAGGGTTCCCTCTCAACTCCCCGGTGGGTCTGTGCAGGGTGAGCGCCCTTTTTTCGCCGGAGTGCACCCGTAAGGAGTGGATTGAGCAGCTGTGGCAGGCGCAGGTACACCAGTGTGTTTGGATGAGAGAAAAACTCGCTGTAATTTCTAGCAGAAAATGTAGTCCTATTCAAACACGGGTAAACCAAGCAGAATTCTAATTTTTTTTTTATAACATCACTAATTATAACTTAAACTAATATGTAAAGAAAACGGTGAAATTCAAAACACCCAAACTACCATCTGTTATTATTGTCTCATATTTATGCTGACAACGTCAGTCATGGCTGTGTGCTGCCAGGTGTAATGTCACAGTCCCTGCCTTCTTTGAACATGATGGAAACAAACTGAAAAGCAGGTCCTGTCTTTCTATCACACACATCTGGTTTATTCATTTTATGACCAGCAGTAATTTGGAAAGGAGATTAATTTTACGTTTGTTTATGTTGCCTTCTTAAAAAAGCATTCTGAAAGGACCTGGTAGGGAAAGTGGAATTGGTTTGAATAGGGCTTTTTATGCCCCCAATCCTAAGCTTATAGTATGTAGGGTGAAATTAAAAGTACTAGATAAAGCAAAAGAAATTACCCAGAAACTGCAGAAATTAAGTGACCAGGATGAAAAAAGCAGGACAGCACAGAGCTCAAAGTTTGGGAGTTTTAGAGGATGTAAGAGCATAGATTAACCATGCTCAGTTTTAAACAGAAAAAGGATGCCTTTCTAACAGCTACTCAATGTGAATGGCAGATCAAGAATCACAGTGTGTCTGACATCTTTCACTCTTTCCCTAGAGAAAAGTGCTCATTTGATATGAAATACTTGAAGTATCGCTTAATCAGTGCTGCCTGAGAGAGCTGTATCACATTACTTTAAAAAGTTGCCCTGGATCATACACTTATGTGTTTAAAAATAGCAGGAAAAAACCCACTTTTTTTTTTTTTTTTAATGTGTGTATGTCTGCCTTTGACGAATAATTCTTCAGAGTCCCCTTTTAACTCCATCATGAGTGCAGTCTCTCACGGGGAGGACACAGGTTTGTCCCTCTCTACTGCCTGTGTTTGTAACTCCTCAGTAATTTTTGTCATTAGTTCTTTTTACTGCACATTCCAATACCGCACAATTTATGATTGTTAGTAAAAAACTTACTGTCAGATTTGTTGGGTAAAATACTGAAGAAGGGATTGGTGCACCTGGGATAGTATTTTTTAGCACCTCAAATCATTATGAGGGGATAAGGATGTGAGAAGAAAACTCAGATGAAGGTGGAAAACTGGAAACCCTCAGCAGTGTGTATGACAAAGCACTGCTTCATAGGTGGCTCTCTGATTGAGTCTGTTCTAATCTGTTACAAACAGATCTCTTCTGTGTGTTCCAGCTGCAGTACATCCACTCAAAAAGCAGTAAATTAATCAGAGTTACTAATTGTGTTAGAAACACAAGCCTGAGAAAGCAACAATCAGAAAATGGTAAAGAGCAGCAGTGAATAAAACCATTCATTTTACAAACCTTAACAAAAAAATGACATCCAAATTGAGGGCTCGTATAGGAACCTTCCTCGAAATATTGGGGATGTGTTCAAAGGTGTTACTTTGATAAGATGTTTTCATCTAACCAAACTGTGTTTCAATGCATAGAAGTCCATTTTTAAGGGAAACTCTTGAGATTGACAGGTCATCTTTTATCTGACATTTGGAGTTGACTTGTCTTGCTCTGGACCTTATGTGTATGAGTATCATGGAAACATCAATTCCTGTAGTCATTTGAGGAGTCCCTTGGGAGGACCCATTCCCTCTTCCACAGCCCTTGTTTTCACCCAAGCCATATGCCCTCATTACCACCTCATCAATTTTTCATTTCATTCTCCTTTTTCTGTGGATTCTTCCTTCCTTTTGATCTCCTGCCTTGATAGTTTCATCATCCTAGCTTCTTTGCCCCTCTTCACACTCCAATCTTTGGTTCTTTATCGCTCTTTCTACCTTTGAGCAGTCACAGATATTTTGCATTGCTTTCTGAATGTTCCCACATCTAAAAAGTGGGAGGTGATCTGCTGCCCCTGCAGCCTTCAGCTGAGAGAAGCATCAGGTTGATGAGCTCTCTACCATTTGGCACACACAGAGTAGTGGGAATATTTTGGAGGGTGGAATATCTCTTGTCTGCAGCAGTGTTCCTTTGCTTACCTTTTCTTTTTCCAACTCTTTTTCCAGCTCCTATCTTCAAAGGGGCAGGGAGATCCCTCTCCCTCTGTATCAGAAGGGGAGGAATCCTCAAGATCTGATGTTTGCTGACTGTGGAACTATGTGAAATGCAGTTCAAACTAAACTGCAGCAGCGTTATGCTAGAGGCAGCCTCCTTGGCAGGAGGATACAGCCTTCAGCTACTAAATCAAGTTCAGTTCCTGTTAACTCACCTGTGGCATAAATTGTGTTGAAGACAATGTCCACACTGTGTTTAAACAGATTATTAAGCACAGTTCTTTTTCTGTCATCAGAAATTCAGCTGTTACCTCAGCTGTTGAAATCAACTCAGTGTAATTTCTGTACACTTCTGTCTTCAAAGCAATTCAGTTTGGTTTGAATTTCCAATCCCTTCTCCCCAGTCCCTTGTTTACTTTTGAAGCATGCAATGCATTATAATGACTCCTGTTCCTAGGTCCTTATGGTAATGGATAGTTCCAAGGTCTGGATAACTGCCTCCCTGAAAAAGAGTCCTGCATGCTGATCTTAGCAGGTGGCATTGTATGTTTGTCTGAAAACCATCTGAAGAGGAACAACAGGGATGTTGCAAAACAGAGTTTAGAAGGACTGGCTAGAGCAGGGAGTATTTGACTTAGCTGTCTGCTCTCTGTCTACAATAGCTGTGAACCCCATATCCTGGACTTTGGGGCACAGAATGAGTGATTGTCCCTGTGGTATTTCTTGTCTGTCTTTATGTACTATTGAGTGAACTTTGCAGTCTGGGACTCTACAAAAAGCTTTGGTGATACATAGCAGTAACAAACAAAATATACTTGTCTGGGTTCAATACTATGCTACTGAAATAGCTTTTTCAGTAAATTTTTGAAGCTCTGACATTAAATGTAAAAGTTTACTTATGACGGCATTTCCTCAGGATTTTTGGCAACTTGCACATAGCCTCAGTGGTCACAAATTCCTCAGGAAATGTGTGTGCTTACAAGGCCATTGAAAACAGTTTGGGTTTTGCCTTTTATGAGAAACTTTTGACTTAAGCAAGTAAAGAAGAAATGGGGGAAATATCTCAACATATTTTTTTCCTGCACGTGGCATTCAAAACAAGTGTTAGAAACACAAGCCTGCGTTGCAAAAACTTTTATTATGTTTCCACATTTTCTAGTTAACATTAGAATGAATTTTATTTAAAGCTGAATTTGACACAGGAAGCATTTATAACACTTTTAGGCTAAAGCACTCAAAATGTTGCTCTGAAAGTAACTGTGGGGTTTTAATGTCACCTCTTACACTGTCAGTGAAATTGAGAGAAGAGCTTTCTATTCTAGTTGCTTGCACTTTTCTTGGCCTAGTAAACAACTTTGTGTGCAAAAGACATCTGGTACTTTGTTACAGAAACAGTCCACTATAGTTTGAGCTAGGTCACTGTAACTCCAACATCAGCTGCATTCCTTAAAAATAACTGAAGAGCATGAGAAACCTGAGTGATAAATTAGTATGCTTTATTGGTTTAGATTTTGACAAAGAACATTTGACCTTGCCATGACTGTAAGAGGAGTGATGCAGGGATATTTTCTTTGCTTCAGTCAGGGACAATATTTTCAAATTTCTGCTTCTGTTTACAACCTTTCCTGACAAGCTCCCCTTATTCCTTGCCATTGGGGTCTGCGATCCTTACAACAGGAAAAAGAAACTTTTAATGCTAATAAGTCTGTGTCATATTACCCTTTAACCAATTGCTTGTAAAGGGTAGGGGTGGGTGGGCTCAGACCTGAGCTTCTCGTTCAGCAGGTGCTAAACATATGCCTGACTTTAGGCATATCAGTAGCCTAAATCTTACAGCTCCTTGCTTGGGTGAATAAACTTCCTTCTCAAGTGAATAAACAGTGCAGGTTCTGCTGCTCAAGGTGGTTGGACTGGAAGCAAACTAGCTTTAGGATCAGACTGAGTCAGGGTCTATCTGGCTGCAGGCTGTAGCTCCAGGTTGGCAGAAAAATGGGCTGGGAATGCAAGCTCTGTGTACCAGAAGTGGCTGAGAGATGCTCTGGTGCAGTGCTAACAGTTTTAGAAATGCTGCTAACAAAAAACTCTCTTGCTGGAAGGTCAGTGGAATTTCTCACCTCCTCTTCTACCTATATTTTAACTCTGTGTGTGCTAAATGAAAGAGTTCTCTTTCGGGAGGCAGATCGACTGCATTCACAGGCATGAGGCTTTTCTTATTAAGAGACTATTTTCAGTAACTGCAGCTGTTTTAAAGCTTAACATTCTTCATCCCAAAACTATGTGCAGAAGAGCAGCATTAGTCAGATGGCGTTTATTTAGGCAGTAATAGTGACTAGACAGCCAGATAAAATTTTAATTCTTTCTTCCAGACTGACATGCTTATGATTAATTGTAGGTATCCCTTTCTCATGTTCAAAGGACTAGGAAGCCACAGAGTTTTCTACTGCTACTTGCCTCATTTTCTGGAACTCCTGATAGGAAAAACAAAATGCTCAATAAAATAGAAAATTTGAATTTGAAGTAGACTGCTTAATATCTGCACAGGAAGAGCTGCAGCAAGAATGTTGGCAGTTTTTCTCAGTGAGCATGTGCCTCACCATCAAAAATTGTGCACATATCTGTTGCATATCAACAGTGAAAGCAGAGTTTATTGATTACCCCATATCAAGGGATATAGATTTGATGAGGCAAAAAAAGGCCTTCCTTTTGTCCATGAATCAACTATGAAGAAACCTCCAGAAAGAGGCAGTCCCAGATTGCCAGTTGTGGCATTTCAGCAGTATATAGTGGCCATCATTGACACGGATGGCGTGACACTGGAAGAGTCTGCCTGCAACAAAGTGGTTCCTAAATTAATTCTTAAATAAGAATTTAACTATTCTGTTGATCCTCCATACCTGTAAGAAGGAAGAACAGAGTTTTCATGGTTGTCTAGAACTTCTAAGTTTCATTGTCTGTTGAGATGTTATAACTAACCAGAGAAAAACAGATTGATATGATTAACAGATTAATAAGAGTGGACAATGCAAGAACACAACAGAAAGCCAATTATGATACAGACAGTGGACCTGAAAGCTAAATAATTAAAAAGAATAAAACCCACCTTTGTATTTTTAGAGTAACCAAATCATACAAAAATCAGAAAAGTCAGGGAGAAAATACAGTCAAGCAAGTGACAGCAGGATTTCATATGTTTCTGGATAATTTTGATGGTACAGTCTATTATTGAGGAAAATGTTAACTTTTAATCCCTCCTATGATGATTCATTTGTAAATTAATTCTGTTAACATAAAAATCTTTAGTTATCTTGTCCTACTGGGTAGCACAGACTACACTTAAAAAAAACCCCACCAAATATAGAGGGTAGAAGAGACCTATAATGAGGCATTTAGAAATTGGTGGGTGGGAAGAGAGGGCAAGGAGAATGGCATTTCCATGCCCAATTCATAACTCTGATTAATGTCAGTTCATTTAAAGCCTATTGAACTATAGTTTGCCCTCATTGGGATCAGACATTCAAGGGAGAGAATCTTTTATTAAGTTTCTGTGTGTAAACATTAGTGGGAGTTGATTGAATATAATAGAACATGTTAACTGAGTTTATGTCCAGTACTGGCTATTTATAGCTGTAGTATTTTATAACAAGATTTTGTTAATTAGATGAGCATGTGTTCGTTGTTCACAGAAATGTATATATATACAAACCCCATGGAGGCTCACATCTTAAAGTTCTCTCTTTACCAGTTCTTTTCTTTACTGGTTTTTTTCTTGCGCATAAAGCACAAAGCTAAAGTAAAACTAAGGATTTTTTTTTGGTGAGCAAAAGTGAATGTTGGACACAACCTGTCCATTTACAAGTTTCAGACTTATTCAAGTATTTGAATGGGGGGAAGAGAAGGCTAAAAAATAGTCTTCTATTTGGAGAATACCTGTTTAATACAATCAAATCATGACATCAATAGATTTTTAGAAGCTGTGTTTTCCTTCAGAAACATGAGTTTGTCAAAAAGCCACATTAAATCAATGCTTTCCAAAAGAAAATAAAAGTAACTAGCTTTGGCGAACACAAGGGACAGAAGTCTATTGCTGTTGTTTGACACTTATTTCATCTTGTGTAAATGGATATATTATTAGTATTTAGCAGTATATTACTGTTTCATGCTTCAGAAAGATCTGATAGAACTTTAAAACTGCTTTAAACTCAGTGTGTGGCAGCAGCGATCTGATGAACACAGGAGCTACCTCACAGCCAGTACCACCACCCCACAACTACTGCGAAAAGAAGCCTTATGTCTCTGCAATGAGTAGGTTATTTTTTCCCAAATCTTAAATACAATACGGAATCCCAGCTGGTACATCAAAATTCAATGGGAAACATTCCCCATGTTTAAGGTTTGGGATTTGTTTGCTGCCTCTTTCTTAAGATGCAGAATTTCTAGTTCATGCCTTTGATAATGGACTACTGGTTGTATGCCAGATATTAACACACGTAGCAAAAAGAGTCATTCAGTCACTGTCTAAAAGGAACACAAAATGTCTTGCATGCATAGATTTGCTCTTCTATGATCAAATGTTCTACATTTTTTCCATTTGAGTTGTTTCCAGTACAGCATATGTGGTGCTTTTAAATTGAAGTTAGGCTTCTTTCTCTCATTTCATTCTATAAACAGATGCTTTGTGGTATTATGCCTCCCCATGCTTTAGAAAGCCCTATCCATTAATTTTCAGAGTTAGGAGGGGTTTCAGACCAAAGAGCAAGGGGAGCAGGAGGCAGTGTAATAAAACATTCCCATGAAGGAAGAGAATGTATTTGTTTACCTGGAAGATTGGATATTTGGGGTTTTTTCAACTGCCTTTGGTAAAATTTGAAAAATCTTGTAGAAATGGCATTGGGCAATAAATCTCAGGTGTTCCTCTTCTCCTCAGCAGCTTTATGAGAAGATGACTTAGACTGGATAGTTTGAAGACAGTGAATATGAATTAGTTCAAATCAGAGTAGTTAAGGGAGTTCCCTGGTATACCACCAGCCTTGAACTGGAGAAGGTTAAGGAAAAATGAAATCAGTAGAACAGAGCAAACTGGCTAAGGAGTCAAGCTATTTCACAGCCCTATTTATGGTGAAGGCAGAGTGAATAGCATATGTTTTTCTTGAAAAGAAAGAAGGACTGTAGAATGAGGTGTTATCTCTACCAGTGCTGCTGTAAAGGGGTAGCTGACAAAGCAGTGTCTGAATGAGAGGAACAGACCAGAAAAGAGAATAACTGGGCAAATACCCTGGTTTGAAGTTATTTGAACAACCATTTTAGTATGTTACATTATTCCTAATGCACCGGTTAATCCGCAGGCTATGTGTATGTGCAAGTAAACATAATTAGGCTTCATTCTGCTTGCTAGCCAGTGTTTGTTTTTTGACAATTTGACTTGTTTATTTAGGTGTGCCGTTCTGCTTCACTAAAACAAGATTTTTGTATTGCTTTTACAGAAAGCATTGCCTGTACTTCCAGCTCATGCCACATTCACTAGTAACATATAAATCATTATGGAAGTCTGAGGTTGAGTAGAATGATACATTCCCACCCCAGGTCACAGGTGGTTTAGATTCACTGTTTCTGTAGCTCTCATGCAATCCCAGTTAGCCTGGGGATGGGTCATGGCACACACAACAAAAATGATTATTCCACACAGGTGAGTAGGCTAGGCTGGGGCTCGCTGGCCCAGCTGATTGAAAGTTGCAGGAATTAGAGCTAAACTTATTTGCAGGCTACTATCCTTTTTTTCCCCCATCCAAATACACGTGGGTGTGTGGGGGTGTGTATCTCAAAAATTACCAGGGTGAAAAGTTGGTGAGAAACCATCTTTTCCTATAGCCAGCCGAGGACATTTCCTTACTTTCAGCCACCATTACAGGCACCCCAGTAGAACCGGCAACCTGGGAAGGCTGGTGTGCTTGGGAAGGGGTGAGCAAAGTGTGGGGAGGCCAAAATAATCTCAGCAGCTTGGGGGGAAGGGGGTGTGCAGTGGAAAGACCTTGTGTGGGTGTGGCTGGAAAAGCTCAGCAAAGCTGTGGGTTTGGGAGAAAGCCAGCTCCTGGGGTGTGAGAATTACTGGGCTGTGTAAAACTAACTTTGGAGGGCAGGGAAGGCTGGAGCATGACACCAGTGCTCATGTCATCCCTCTGAAGCCAAAATTCTTCTGTCACAGACCCCATCCAGTATGATTTACCTTGTGCAATGCCTATTCGCTGCTGGTTTTGTTACCTCTGCTTCAGTAGCTCTGGATTACCTTCCTTGCTGCCCTCATCACCAACTTTTTTTTCCTTATCATCCCATTACCCTTCCTCTTCTCTGTCCTTCCCCGTGCTTTGTTCTCTGATGCTTTTTGCCCAGTTGGTCCACTGATGTTTGGATTCTGTTATTAGTGACCCTGATACATAGAGCTATTGCAATTGCTTCCCATGTCTTTTAAAAAGTTGGGTGCAGTGACAGATTTCCTGTGCTGCTCTTACAGAGTAGCTATCTTGAAAAATGTTCCCTGCATATTTTGGTAGGAGTTCAGCAGAATTCTCTCTTTACTTATTCCAGAAATTTGAAATAGACTCTGTCTGGTCCTGGAGATTTATTGCAAACGCCATGCAAGGGCCAGAACTAGTGTATATCCTTTCCACTGATGCACAGAGTTCACAGTATGCCTGACTAAAAGCAGAGATGCTCAGTGAGTTTAAAATTGCCTGTGAGAAGTCAGATTAACTAATCTCAATTTAATACTAGAAGCTGCTGTTCAGAATGGATGAGTCAGGATACAACATATTGCAGAGAAATTTTTACAATGACTGCTTTTAAGCAACTTTTTGCCTTAGGAGGGCACATCTATACATGTTGACAAGGGTGATAACATTACCCTTTTTTTATTATTATCTGCTCTTGAACTAATAGCCTGATGCTGGCTATTGAGTTTAACTTAGTGGTGCCTGGAGTCCTACAGGAGAAAAATCCAAGGTATCCTGAGACAGATTTCTCAGACTGTTTCCTCACCATGCCAGAAGCTACACTCACAGTCAACACCCTCTCTCTACTCTCTGCCAGCAGCTCTCTAGCACAGCCTGGCAAAGCACAGAGCAGAACCAATATGCTTCGTAAGATCTTAGCTGGCTGCAGAGGGCCTTTGAGGTGTCATTGCATCTTGGGGCTGAGGGGAACCAGACAGTGACAGTGCACATCTGTCTTGTCTTTCTCCATGCTGTAGAGGAGTTTAGCACCAGACCTGTGTGCCACACACACACCTGCACCTAGCCAGGGTTCAGCAGTGGACCTGAGCTGATTACTGTTCCCTAGCTCCACAGCAGTGAGAAACAGCCCAGTGCCTGAATGCAGCTGCAGGTGTCTGCTCAATCTCTCCCTTGCAACCACCCAATACAATGTTTACTTGTTGGTTGGGTTGAGTTCTTTCCCTGGGACACACAATCCCCTTCATGAAGGGCTGTTTTATTTTACTATTGAAAAATAACTTAAGATCACTAGTCATTTTTATTAGATTCTAACGCTAGATAATTACAATGTAAACTCCTTGCTCAGGGGGCGCTGTGCCAGAGAGCATTTCCAAACAGCTTTTCTGAACTCCACTCTTGTTCTAGGAGCATACCCTCCATCCCCTCTGAAACCACTGCAGTCCCTGCAAGTTGCCCTTTTCCAGTGCTGATTTTACAGCACATTCGAATAGATCCTAACTCCTGCAGCCATCCTGCAGACTTACTTTGTGGTATAGCAGTCTGTGGATAGCAATCTCCTTTTACTGATTGTGAATTTGGTTTACATTTTGGAAGACTTTCATTAACAGTTGCATTGTGGGTTTATTTGTTTTTGAGGATTTTTTGGTTGTTGTTTCCTTTCTGCCAAGCATTAAGACTGTGTTTGTAAGCAGCAGACAGACTGGCACTAGTTGTTACCCCTGGAACATTTATCTATTTCCAAGTAAGCATAAACATGCTCAAAGTAGGGAATAAGTGTTTTAGACCTACCTCCTTCCCAAAGGTTTATAAAAAAGTCCTTGCTTTAAGTTTGGTAGGTGCAATTTGTAACCAGGTGGAAAAATGTCACTATTTAAACAGGGAAGACACATGAAGAGTTTACTTACTCCTCAATTTTCTCTGCTGGCATAACCAGTCCGGAGTGGTGCAGTCCTGGTGAGTGCAATCAGATGGGAATCTCCTGGGGCAGTGTGTCAAGCTCAGCAAATCCATCCCAGCAGCAAGCAGCCTGGTTTATATTTTGCTGCTATATTGCAACAGATGCTATGTTTAACTTTTCACTTCTCTCCCAGATGCTGAATTTTTAAACAAAATCTTTACTGAGCTTAAAAATACGGTTCAACTAGTCAGGAACTAGTCAACAGTTAGAAAAATGACTCCTCACCCCTGTTTGGCCCTTACTTCTGAGGCAGCTTTTCCTTTGGCAAGAGGATGGTAACTTGATGACTTACTGGATAAACCAAAATTGACAAGCTTCTGTATCTGGCTTGGAAAGAATTTGATTAAAAATTACAAAATAGAGACAGATGAACATTGGATAAACAGTGTCACTTTCATTTTGGACTCTGTTTCCACTTGTCATGGGACATTATAGTAACAGGTTTAAAAACCCCAATCAAACACAAAGTTTGGATTCTCACAGAATAATTTTAAGTGACTTTAAGAAATGCCAGTAGATATTTCAGATTCGTACTACAGCTTTGAGTGCTGATAGGATCGTAGTGGGGCACCATCCTTGCCAAAGCCCTCATGACAGTGTTACAGAATGGCAAGAACATACTAGCAATGACCTCCTCCTGCCCTAGAGCAGATACAGGGTCTCAGAGATGCCAACAAAGTGAATGCAGTGCAATTTATGTCAGGAGTGCAGTAAATTTTGATTAGTCCAGAAAGGTCTCAATGAGCCAGCAATGCAAAAGGATTACATGGGAACAGGGAGATACTCTTCCCCCAAAATGTGGAGCAGAAAAAGAAACATAATGAAGTGATAATCTTTTCATTTAACAGGATTTAGAGATCGATTTCTCTCTAGATTTGCAAATGCTACCAAGAGTTTGTGTTTGTTGAACTGTGTCTGAAATGGCAACGTTGCTGGCAAATTATTTAAACATAATTATTATTCTAAATAATTCATAGTGTCCTAGAAACTGCTACCTGTATACCAAGGGCCATAGAGTACAACAGCTAGTACCTTAACAAATCTTAATCTTGATGTAATTACAGATCTGAATGACGCCTGATAAATATTTAGCATCCAGTTTCATCCACAACTGTTTGGTTTAACAGACTGATTTTCTTCAGATATGCCATTATAAATGGTCACAAATAAAAAGCTTGTCTTCCAATTTATTACTGCCATGTTCAACCCCTTTATCCTCTCCTTTGGTACCAAAAGGAGGACAGCATGCTCTTTACAATCCTCATTCTATAAACTTCAGTATGCTGTGCCACTATTTTTGTGTCTCCTGTGGGTGACCAAATTCATTAGTCATTGAGGCATCATCTAATTACAGGAGGATGTTGGGGGATGCTCTCATGAGCCATTTAATAGGTACTTCTTGGGTGTATAGAAACTTGACCACTGCAAACTGTCAGAAGCTGTGGAGTTAAGCATCAGCTAAGGGGGATGGCAGGGAAGGCCCAAGGGAGAAGGAAGCTGAGTAGAAATTAGGGATCACAGTTTTGAATTTAGGTGAATTTCAGCAATAAACTACTGCCTCAGAATGAGCAGCTGGGTGCCGTTCTCAGCCCTCCTACCTTCTTGGCATGTGACAATTCTTTTGTCCCTCAGTTTCTTTATCAGTGAGACAGAGAAGAATCCCACATCCTGGTACAGGCATCTGACGGCAAAAGGTAAAAATACCTGTTTGTCCCACCATTCCCATATGAACATTTCCTGAAACGAAGCCTATAGAAAAAAAACACAGTCCAAGCAGGTTGATTTACTGAAACTAGTAACTCACCTGGTATTTGCTTTCATATTGCTACCTTTCCTAGTTCAGGGCAGACAATGTTTGTGGGCAGTAAGTCTGAAGAAACAGCAAAATGCTGAACCATCAGACAGCAGTACAGCTGTGTTTCTGTCCCAGGGCACTTGACCTGCTTTATCTTAGATAATGTGCAGTGCTCCTCCTCCCCTAACTTTGGGGTTCACAGACACAGCCCTTCTGTCAGTGCCCCTTCATGGGCATGTACAGCCAACTGACCCCACATGCTGCAGCATCAGGACCAACCTTTCACTGACCCTAAGCTCACCCTTTTGAAATGGTCCAGCATGGAGGCATTTTCCCAAGACATATGTTATGACTGAAAGTGCATAAGGGCTCTAAGTGTAGTTATTTCTGGCAGGGACTCAACAGCTAAACAAAATTAACTGCTGCCCCTTCTCTCATTGCTTCTAACCTGTGGGCAAATTTTTTCAGGGAAAAAAAATCCTGAAAAGGAGCTCAAAACCCTAAATGAGACCTTTCCTCTCTTATCATTCCCTGCCTTTCCAAACTCTTCTGAGAATGTTTTTGCACTGCCCTAGCAAACCTCTTCTAAGGTGCACATCCCTACATACAAGCATACACATGGATCACTTGTCCCCTATTCCTTGCTCCTGGCAAGTGTTTTTGGGGACAGGTTAATTACTAAGGTCAAATAAACTAAGATACAATGCAAAAGAAACCAAATCACTTAATAGTTGTTTTGAAAATCCCAACTATCTCTCTATATTTTCTGTTATTTAAAAAATCCTACTGTTTGTTATTCTGCTAAAATATCCTCTAACAAACCTCTTGGAGCTAACCACTTAATTACAGCTTTAGAATTACATATTTTTTAGAAAACAGTTCATCACATATTTGGGTTTTTGGGAATGACATTTTGCAACACTAAAAACCAGTGTAGAGTAACAATTTTAGATTTAGGTCTGCTGAGATTTAATTGCAACAGAAGGCAACGTGAATTAAAAGTGATCTTGAATTGACAAATGTGTGCTATGACAAGTTTATTAGCAAATATATTTAAAAAATGAATAGTTGTCAAAGATGATAGGTATAAAAGGAAAAGTAAGGGTAGCAGAAGTCTGTTGTTAACAGAAAATAGTAAGTATTACAGTCTTGCTTCAGCCCTGACAGAAAAATGTGACATACAAAAGTGTATTTTAACAGAATACAGCCACAGATTAGAACAAGGGAAGAACAATATTTAGTAAAAATGAGAAAGCTGGCTTCAGATTGACAGGACCAGTTCAAAGAAACTTATAAACGCTGTTGTGAAGCAAACAGTTTTTAACCCTGTAGATGAGAAGAACCTAGAGTTCAGAAAGTTCAGCAGGAAAGCAGTAAGTATACTAGCTGGAATCTGAAGGAAGGCAAAAAATTTAAGACAGTTCAAGAAAATCTGGCCAATTAGGCAAGATTAGAAGACTCAGAAGATTAAAAATAGGCAAACACATATTTAGCTTTATAAAACAAATTAAACCAGTTTAAATTCAGTATCCCAAAGATACTGCAAAGATCCTAGTGTCACAACACACGTGCAAAGAACCATGGGAGAAAAAAAAAGGGAGAAAACAGCTAATCCAAGTTCATGACTCAGATGTTCTCTAAAACAGCATGGGTGTAACTGATATTGCCACGCGACAGAACGGGTGGGTTGGTCACCAGCCAGTCAATATATTTCTAATTCTATAAGGTTGTTTTTGTTAGGAGTTCTTTAGACAGGAAAAAAGGCTTTTTTCTGCTCAAGTGGTTACCTCGCCTGTTGTGTACTTGTTTATTATACCAGTATTAGCATTAATTTTATCAGAAGAGTTATAGAAAAATATGGAAAGTATGTGGAAAAAACAGCTGACCAAAGACCCCCCAACAGGCCTCTGCCTGGTGCATGCTCACGTCTTAGTGGAAAGAACTACGAAAGGCAGAAGCAGCAGTAGGACACTTGCCTAGTGAATGCTTTCCTTGCTGCTGGACGACTTCATGCCCTGAGGCTGTGAAGAGAGTAATTTTGGCCAATCCAGACTGGCAGAGCGCAGAGCGTCTGGTGTATGTCAAACTAAACCACAGCACAAGAGATGCATCCCTTTCTTTGGGAGAGTTTTCTTTACAAGACTGTTAGTCTGAATTATTCTTCTCAGAGACTGAACTAGACTAATTTTGTTAGCAGTAAAATTGATGTTTATTTAATTAGGATTTACAGAATCAAGTGTATGTTATGGTAGTACTTTCTTAATTATCTTGTCACAGAAAACAGGAATTGCTCAGTAGTGCAAAAATTTCAGTACTCATGCAAAGTTAGGACTCATGGAAGAATTCTGTAATTGGAGTTGACAGTACTCCTCCAAAACCGTAACATACAACAAAGTGTGCTGCTGCAGTATAATCCCATGTTGGATTAACTGCAAACACAAAATGCAGGTAGCATTCCTCTCTGTGCAGCTACTTTTTTTTTTTTAATGGATGTAGTTGCAGTAATGGAATAAACAAATGAAGTATAAAGTTCAACCCAACAGCTTGGGCAGCTGATACCTTTTATGAAGTCACTGGGCTAATGCCAGTGTTTGGCTCACGCTGGAAGGAAAACATAAGCCAGGAAACAGTAGTAAGGCTTTTTGATGCTGCAGACACTAATTATTCAGCTATGACAAACAAAACACAGGAGAGCACTGCTCAAGGCTTATGCTAACTTGCTATTTCTGTTTTATGACTACAGCTTCAGCATGCACATTTTCTGTTGCCCCCAACTCACACAAGTTGCCACTATTCATGTCTAATTTAAAAAAAATAAATATCAAAGACAATCGAATTCCTATTCTGGGTCAACACCACACTGACACAAAGCCAGGAATACACAGTAGCACTGTGCTCTACTACTTATTTGCAGTCAGGAGGGTTCCATCAACCACGAGCAGGACTGACCTGAATAAAGAAAGCTTACAACATATGCGTAGCCTTTGCTGGTTTGCAGTCACTAGCACTATTATACCATCCAGTTGGGGTGCCTGCTTTATGGAAGACACATGGATGCTTTCTCATTCCTCAGCTGGCCTGTGTGTAAGCTGGTGAAAAGCTACAAAGGAGGATTTGCCTCATCCTGCATTCACCCAGTTAAAAACCAACATGATTTCAAAGAAAAGGATAAAATAGTCTGGTGGATATACATAAATATTTATTATCAGTTTAACTTCATTTTACTAGAAGTCTTTAAACAGTTTTTCTTTTTTTTTTTTTTTGCCAAAATGTTGCATCTGACACAGTTGCTACTGTCATAGGTTCCCTGCAATGGGAATGCAGAGCTTACACTTAAGATTCCAAAACAATCTATTCAAGATAAAGAACCTTCAACTTTAGTGCATATGGAGCTATTTAAAGATTGGTAAAAAGAACCCCCTTCCCCCTCCCAAATGAAGAGTCTGTTACAAAGAGATTTCAATACTAAAAAGTGAATATACAAATGCTAAAAAAATGCTGGCTTGAAAAAGTGATTTCAGAATTTACTGTACACATTGTAACAATTTAATATATAAGCTGCTTCTACATGCAAGCAGATCTTACATTTGGTGTAAAACATTTATACACATTCTTTACAATTTGTACATATTTAAATGGCTGTATCAAACAACACTGCACTATGGAATCTTGGAAGCAAACAAGTAAAACTGGGAGGAGAAAAAGACAAGGTTTATAAAAGGTGAACAAAACTCATGACACTGAGAAGCATCTAGACTTAGGCTTAGTCTCGTTTGGTTTGGTTTGGTTTCAGGTTATTCAGGCAGACCCAGATTTTCCTTCTAGCACAGAAAAGTAACACCAATGCAAAACAGAGTAAGGCAACTATTGAACCAGCAGAATGTACCCGTCACTTAGAATGGCTTATTGGTAAAATGCCTTTTTTAGTTGTTTTTTGTTAATTAAAATATTTATTTTCTAGGCACATTTTAGCAAAAACTGCATTTTGGCTTTCCTGCTTGCCTGTGGCAAGAAATGAATTACTGTAGTTGGTGCCCCTTGTGAACACAGTTGGTGGTGGCTTTTTTGGTTTGATTCTGTGAAAAGCCAAGGCCTCAAATGGTATTTCAGTAGTATGGAAGAGGACACTGAGTCACTTGATAAAAGATTATGATCAAAGAACAGAGTTTGTGTGATAACTAATGACATTATTCAGTACTTTTGTCACCTTTTAGTTTGCATTAGAAGGCAACAAAAAGTTAACCTGAACCAGTAGCACACCATACTACTACACGAAGACCTGAGCTTAGTTGGAATTTGGGCACTTCTACAACCTGGGTAAGATGTGGCAGTGTCCCCTCTGCTGAGACACTTCAAAATGTCTGAGGGGAAGCTGGCCTTGTACAGCACTGAGAAACACCAGTGCCTTATGGCATAACATTGGGGGTGTCAAAGTGCTGATATGGAAAACTGTTTTTCACACTTTCCTAAATGGCTCATTCCTTGTTTGTCCTTTGTCTTCTTACACAGTGCATAGTGAAAAAGTGAGCCTGACATAAGCTCTGAGGTGGTGTGCCACAAGTACAAGATTAGTTAGAAGGAAAAAGAAGAGAGGGAAGAATGATTTATATTTACCAGAAGTCATACTGGGAGCAGGATGCCATGGCTGCATATGGGAAGCAAAACTTAAGAACAAAGCATTCATTCAGGAGATTATCATGAACATGTGCCAGAAGCATACATGAATATAATTCCTCCTGGTTACTGAATTGCTGGAGAGCTCAATTGAATATAGTAAGTATTAAGTAATTTTCTCAAGTTTGTCTGCTTTCCCAGAAAAAAAAAAAAAGCTACAAATGTGTTACTCTGATGTTGATCAAGAGTTTTTGGAAGACCAACTGACAGACAAGTCTTCATGAAGTCCATGGCAACATATCAGTTCGGTAATTTAGATCCCAATAACTGACAGCATTACCTAGCTGTTTTTATTTAAATAATGATACAAATGGGAGAGCTTTCAAGATAGGAGAGCCTTATCGTATGATTTAGGCTGATAAAGTAAAATTTTAAATAATACTTTTTTTTACAACTGATTCTTGTTGGTTTGGGGTTTTTTGGTTTTGTTTTTTTTGAAATGGAAAAGTTTTTTTACCATTGCCCCCACATCAGAAAAGCACTTTGGAGTTGTTCTTTATTGTTGAATACTCCTTATTCTCTACATCACAGGAAAGCGGCTGAGTGCCTGCCTCAGCTTCTGTGCAATCTGAAACAAAGAAACAGAAGATATTTAATATGTAGTTACTTTACACTGTGCAGAAATATGATTGCAGGCTAAGAAATTAGGTGTTCCCTCGTGAAACTGCAGGCTTTACTGCAGGTTTTGTGTATGCAAGATTCTTGAAACATTCCATTAGAAAGACTTCTCATATATACACTTTCTACCTTGTTAATTTGGTACTTTCACTGCTCCAGTTGTGTTGGAGAAAGCACTGTAGGCAGGGCTGTTATTCTGCCTATCTGTTTATCTAGCACTGCACTACACCAGAGAGCTATGAGAACAAAGCCACATTTTCCAGGAAATCCACTTCCCTGCTGGAACAAGGCTGAAACATCAGAACAGAGCTCCTCTGCACTCCCCACAGTTGTCATGGTAGCCTTGACCTCACATGTGAACATGTACTGGGGGAGAGAGGATTGGTACAAGGAAACTGGTGAGGCTGCAACCAGAAGGACTGAAATAGACTGGACAAAAGGCTGGAAGAAGGTAAGGGGAAACCTATGCCTAGCCCCACCAGATGTGTCAAGGAAAGTAAGCGAAGTGACCTGATGGGGGACGTAAAGTTGTCACCCACTAAAGATTCTTCTGAAGCTCCATTGGCAAATTTTATGGCTGTGAAGGGCCACCAGTTACTTATAAGATTCTTTTTAGTGATCAAAGTCAGGTTCCAGCACATTCAAACTCACATGCTTTACCAGCCTACCACATTAGAAAATCTAGTTTAGTTTAAAAAATCACAAGGAATACATGGATGAGAACACTGTAAAATGAGAACTATGGTGGTAGGGAGAGTGCTTAGAGTTAATATATTTAATGTTACCTAAAACCTTCCTGTCTAACCTAATTCTACTAGGTTTATTATAACAGTCATGTAAATAGGACAGTATCTCTAGGAAAATATTATTTTAACTCATTCTTTGTGTTTTCAGGTGTTTCAACAATTCCTTTTACAATTTTTTGTACAATTCTTCAAATATCTGCTCTGTGGGAGCACAGATTAAGTCCTGTATTTCCTATAAAAGCAGCAGCACAGTACATGCCAAGCCCTGTCCCTTACCGTTTCATAGAACTGTGCCTGCTGCTCCAGATAGAGACGAATGACGCTGTTGTAGTCATAGATCCGGTTACTGTGGAAGTGATTCATCTCAGCTGCAATTATAGACCCAGGAGACAAATTATTTAACAGAAGAGTTTATAATTAGGAACAGTTTCACTTGGTTCAAGTTAGTTACTCTGCAACAAGCTCCATGTCCAGCCCTGCCAGCACAGTTAGTGTTCTCATGCTTCCACAACCTATTCTGCCTGCAGCACTCAAGTTATAATGGAACTGTTTGTCAAATTGGTAGGGTGTCAATTACACACCAATCTGGACACTTCCTGGACAAAGCCAGATTCTTGCATTCCAATACTCAGGTGTACAAAGATTCAATAAAAAAAATCAAGCAGGATTTTCTTCTACTGAGGTAACTGTTCCTTCCTGAAGGGTTTCCAACAGAATTTGGCTAGGACATTCGGATTTCCAAGAGTAGGCCGCAGCTGTAAACACTTAGCTCAAAAAAACCCCAAAAAAGACAGAACTGGTAGTGTCTGACCCATTCTTGACTGAGGCTGTTTCAGTAATGCTGAGAAACAGCATTACTGAATCCATAACACCTTACACCTCTTTCTACATCTCTTGTCAGATCACAACTTATGGCTGAAAGAAAATGTTAAATAGATTTTGAGATATCAATAGAGGGAGAAGAAATATCCTACATTGTAAAAGTCATCCTAGAGGTCTCTTCCACAATTACCACACATACACAGCACAATCCTCTTGCGTCACTGTGACTAAGAAGAAGGGGATGGGGAGTTTTCTTGGCTGTTTTTAAAATCAATTTTGCGTGCTGCTCTGACACCATAACGTAAAATATTGAGTTTTCTTGGCTTTAAAGAATCTAAAAAAGATGCAACCCCCTCATCAATGAGTGATCTCATTGAAGTCAGTAACAGGATGCACTTAATGGCTCGATATCCTGCAGGACTGAGCCCTGACTCCACACTTCCCCGGCTTTTCTAGGGCACTTTATATTTACAACACCTCTAACCTAAAGAGGAAAAAGTTCATTGAAAGATTATCCAGGAGAAAAAGATCTTATCCACAAGAACATGAATCTCAGCTGGGAGATGATTATGTCTGACTAAGCCAAAAGTCAGAAAAACACTTCTGCACATGATGACCTGCTTCTTGTACCAGGGTCCATACTTTTAATTTGAGACATTACCACTTCCAAATCAAAGAATCAGCCTAGGGTAGTTGTTTTGGGGTTTTTTAATTTCATTTTCAAAATGTGGGTTTTTTCAATAGCAATGTGAGATTATAAAGAAAAAGGGGAAGACCAAATAACTGCAGTTTAGGAAAATCTAAAGAAGGTCACAAAAAAAGCCCCCACAAACAACCTATGCCCAGCTTTTATTCCTGTTAGTAAAAAATTTTCTAAGTATGCTATTTAACAGAAGTCTATCAGAAGTGTACAACATTGACATTTAGTTCAAAATTTGGTTTACCTTGTAGTGCATAAGCCATGGTGCTCACACGTTTCACCATGTTCTGTTTGTCTTGTGGTGTTATTTTACTGGTTGCAACTAACTTGTCACTTTCCTTCACTCTTTCTATTGCTCCCTGTAGAAACCAAATGGAGAAAGATTAAAAGAGTTGTCAACTTAGAGGTCTTCACAGTAATAAAAAATGCCATAGTAATTCAAAATGCCACATTGTGAATTTGCACTCAGTACACATATATACACAAAATGACCATTTCTGCCTTCTCACATTTTCATCCAGAGTTTGTTACTTCACTTTATTGCTTTCAAGAATCCTTGCAAAATGTGACTTCAAACACCAGCATGATCAGAGTCACTAGCAAATTGAGTTTGGTACAAGCAGTAATACACAAGGATATATAGAAAAAGGACAAAAGGACCAAGTTTCAAAATACAGCTGACCTACATAACTGACATCCAAAAGCTCAAACTATCAAATCCCTGTAGAACCTTATTTGCACACTGTACAAGATGAGGCGACATAAACTGTTTTTCAAGAGACTCAACTCATTGCAATGCATAGCCATTGATTCAGGAAAATCCTTGTGTCACATAAATAACAAGCATAAAAAGATATGCCTCCCCTACACAACGCATTTGTGCCAAACAACATTCAAGAGAATCTATTTCCATGTCTCTTGGCAGTAGGCTTATGTTTCAAGTTTTAAAAACATTTCTTTTCTTTTTATTGTATATTCCCTGAATGATTCTGTGCGATGAGGGACTGTAAATGTCCCGAAGAAAGAATACACAAATCTGATATGCTTTTATCTTTGTTGATCTCAGAAGTATGTTCTTATGTTCTTGTTCTATACATTTAACACTTCAAGTGATCCAAAAAACCCCAAACCCATGTATTTATGCATTTGTTTTAATACTTCACAATATTTAGATTCCTGAAATACACTGCAGCAGACATATCACCATAAGGAAAACTCTATGACCAAAAAGAAAAAAAAAAGGCAGAATATCCAAAACTAGACACCATGGCTTTTGCAGAGAAAAAAGTGGCTAGTTTTTGTTGCTGGTGTTTTGTTTGTTTGTTTTTCCCCCCCAGAAATGTTAGAGCTTAGCTCTAGTCTCTGGTTTTTGATATTAAAGAAACTTCTAGGCAGCACATGACTATTTATTACATATCAGCAAGCCAGCCATGTAAGTGTACACAAGTTTTCCTACAATACTCACATGGTTTTATTATCAACTACCATATAAGGCTCAAATATTACAAGTTTACACTACTGCTATTTATTCCATTGTGACATGAAGTCAACCTAAAGACAATCATGAACCTTCCTCTGTTCTACTATCGTGACTAGCAGAAAGTCACGATATTCTCAATTCTTCAGGGAAATTCTAGCTTCCCTCCCCTCTAAGTACTTACTTTAAAAATCAACACACCAGTCTCACAGAAACTTTCAGTGTTTCCAGAAGCAGGGGTCAGGCCACTGCACAAACACAGGGTACCATACCACCACTTTTGCCGCTGTTCCTACTGCCTAGCCCTTAAAAGGAAAGGCTCTTCACATACCTTATGAGCTGCTATGATGTCAGGGAAGCAACCAAGAAATCCCTTATATTCATGGTTTGTTTCCATCAAAAAGTGAAGGTCTTTCTTTGGCTAATAAACAAAGTATAAGCATTAGTAAAATTGTCTGTGGCATATTAACATCACAGAAAAAAACTATGGTGCCAAAAAAGGGTGAAGAGGGAAAAATGGAAGGAAACAATAGAAAAATCCTAAACCAACATATTAATTGTTTATGCAATTATGTCGTATATAAAAAGGAGTTTTTAAAAATATAAGCTTTTATAAGTAATGCACTGAGCATGACTGAGCAGATGCTTCCATTGTTTGTTTTACTCAACACTAGCTCCCAAAGTGAGAGATTTAACTGCCCTAAGTTTCCACCCAACAAGAGTTACCAGTACAGGCTCTCACTACATATACAAATATGTACATGCACAGGTGCACCTCCTTAGTTATCAGCTTGGAAATGTATTTGAAGAACTTTCAGACTCAACCTTGAGATAAAGAGGATCTGCATTTTGGAGACTTTTAAGTGAAACATGCTTAAACATCAATTTATGACTTGAATACCAATCAAAGTTTATTTAAGACAGATTTTTACTGAAGCAGACAACTGTATGTCAAGGCAATGGGACAGGTTCAATACACAGGTGTTCCCCCATATGGAGCAACAGCAAAATATGGATCCTGTAGACATCTGGGGAATGCAGAGGGAAGGCAGAAAGTCTGTCCTTGATTAAATATCATTATTTTGTGTCAGTAATGAAGACAGCTCACAGACATCAGAAAATAAACACATTTAAAGAGGAAACAATCATTTCAGTTTTTTAGAAACCAGAATGTGGTCTTTCTGACTCACAGAAATATCTTCTCATCACATCCCCTCTGAGCTGACACAGAGTAGAAAAGAGGGTGAAAGTGTATTTAAAGCTATTAATAGCAATTCCATTTAACTGCTCTATAGCACTAGCAGCTATGTTTTAATACAAGACAAAAAAAAGTCAGAAGTAATCCAAATAGGTGATACATTTGTACACAGTGTGCCATTGCATTGATAACACTCCTACCTGATCTGCTACAAGACTGGCAATTTCTTCATAAGTTTTCCCTGCTTCTGTTATTGCTCCATTGAGATCAGATTCTCCTAAAGATAAACATCAGTGTTCAAATTACAGGAAGTTCAAGGCAAATTTATAAAATAACCTGCTTACAATAATAAATGCCTAACCATCCTTTTATAAACAGCAGTAATAAAGAATTAAAAAAAAATATTAAAGGAGGAAAACTGAAGATCTTGTAGAAAATTAATGTTCTACCACAGTACTAGCACTATTTACTTCCACATTTTGTAATTTTATGCAGTTTAAATACACAGGTATTCCCCCATATGGAGCAACAGGAAGTTTACCAGGATGGAAAGGAAGGATGAATGAAGAAGGTGACAAAAGGTAAGACTAACAAAGCTGATGGGCTACTAGCCCTGAGCTCTCCAACAGACCTAGACTATAACTGTTCAAAGGTCAGAGAAGCAAAAGGAGGCCCAAGTAACTTTTTTCCTTGACAACAAGACTTCTGATCCTTTAGGGAACTCTTAGATAATATTTTCAAGCTCTGTAAAAATCACAGGTTTTCAGAATGAGTTTCTAACTTTCATCATGCTATGAAACAGATCAAAGGGCCCTACAATCTACACTCAACAGTACAGACATCACCGTAAATCCTAAGCTAGACAACACCACAAGCACTCATAACACTCTACTACTAACAGGCTACATGGGACAAAGATGGAAACAAGCCTTACATTCTTGCATGTTTCATGCCACTTCACCTTGCCATCCATGTTAGCTTGTCCAAAGCATGTAGTCAACAGTATAGAACGCAAATTGAGGTAGAGAGTAGAAAGGGGAAGGTAGAGTTTGCAGATATCAAACTTCAGTTTAAGAAAAAAGATATTTTCTTATGCTTTCAGACATGTCTTGATATTAGACAGTGGTTAGTCCTTTATGAACTTTTTGATTTTATTCCATAGATATTAATCAATGACTTAATTGAAAATTACCATAGATTTCATTAATGATTAATCTGAACATTAAACTATCTTGTTTTACTACAACATATGGTCTAATCTATGTCAGAGATTTATTACATAGGATTTCTACATTTTAGCATGTCCTAAAGGAGGCAAGGTAATGACTGAATGTTGCTTCTGTTCTATCAATCAATTCCTAGTTTCCATTAGAACTGGTTTCATAAACTCAAAAAAAGCTGTGAGCGAAAGTGACTGAATCTAAGAACTAGTAAGTCCGGCAACACAAACACTGCTAAAGAAATAATTATTTTTCTCCAATTTGGCCTGTTAGGATTAAAAAAAAAAACAAAAACAACACAAATTCCCTTTGTGAGACTCAAGAGGTACATAATTCACAAGATATCTTCACCTCTTTTTAAAACAATAAAAAAATTGGAGGGTGATCCATTTCATTATTTCAGGTAGGCTTAAGTATTTTCAGTATTTCAGAATTCCTTTGTCTGCTCAGAAGTAACCCTGAGGTAACTGCTGCTTAGGCAACTGACTCTTAGATTTTGGGAAAAACTTGGTGTGGCTTCAGAGTCAGAAGCCAGGTTGGTCTAAATGTTGCTGTTCATTTCCCAATGCCATTAAAGCTGCTAGCTTTTCCTATCTGAACAAAAAGAAAGAGTATGTGTATTTAAGTTGAACAAAATCCTCCCCTTCTGTGCAAACCTCACTCAAGGAACCTTCATAGGTCAGAGCTTCAAAGCATCTAGATGAACACTCCCAGCACCAATCATCTCTCATTCTCAGCATTCTCAGCTTCTGAACCAAAGCAAAGCTGGAAATTGGCTTCTTAACTCAGTCTGTGAAAGCTGAGTTGGATCCCAGTGCAGGGACACACCAGGATGTCAGGGATTCTTCATAATCAGTGGAAAAGCAGAAAACCCCAAATGTTGCTAGTGTTTACAACAAAATTACCTTAGTGTTCAGTACATGTGTCTCCAGAAGAAACAAAGGGGGATTAACAGCATTGACTGAAAGTAGTTATAAAAAAAGCAGTTAAAATGGCCAGTAATATTCCACAGATATTTCAACCCAACCACAAGGAGAAACAGATGTTGTTGTTCATTTACAGGCTGCGTACTGTCATAAGGAGATGAAGGAAGATGTAAAACTATGAGGAACCTTCTGGAGATGTTTAGTAGAGCATCTCTTAGGAGTTCAACTGCTTGGTAAATGCCAGTGATGATAATTTCTGAAGAAATACATTTTGAGGGAACTAATAGCCCAAGGCTTGACTGGCACAGATGATTTTTTTTTGTCAATAACTGTTTTTATTTTCTTTGTCTTATGTCTTAATATAATTCAGTAAAAAAATTACAAACTTTTGATGAACTAGTAGCAAATACTTGTAGCAAAATTTTTCTTGGTAAGTACACCTCAAACTGTTACATTCAGCACACAAGCAGCTTGTAAATCAGGATTTGCCTGTTGGCAGCTGGCAGGTAGTGAAACTTGCATGTAACTGCCTAACAGAATTCCTGAGGAGTGATGTAGGATTTGGAGATCTTACTATGGTTGAATGGCATACCAGTATTGACATTTTCTTAATATAGGAGAACGACTCCTCCAGATTTGGCACCGCAAAAGAGAAGCCATGCTATTTAAGGCAGTGTTAACCTGAGAGTATCCTATGATACAGTAACACAGGCAACACATTGCCGGGCTGCAGGACACTTGCAGGCATGTTCTGCTACCATCCAATAAGCATTTCTGGACCAGGATCATTGCTTGCAAAGTGCACACTCTTAGAACCAACTGGACAGTACATAGGCCCATAGCCAACTTAAATCAGAACCTCTCAGGGCGTCCTTAGTAGTTTTAAAGGTAGCCTTGCTTCTGCAAATTCTGGGGACAGGTTCCTAATACACACTGGGGATGGCAACTAATTGAAAATGGCCCATTCTGTAGCATGAGAAAAAGAGCTAGAGTGAGTCAGATTAACAAGTGCATCTTGCCTGCTGAATCTTAAACATTTTAGGCGAGAAATTAGGAGAAGGCAGTAGGCAACACCACACGTAAAGCTTTGCAAAGCAAGCAGGCATCACTGATAAAAATGTTACGGACAATAGATTACATCCCATTCTAACTATGCAAATGAACTAACTAACAGTATAAGGAGTATGTCAGAAGTCAGCTACCAGTAGCTAGAAATCTTTGTGTCATCAAATCATTGCAATCTTCAGTGGCCTATATGCTTAAAGTTCCAGAATTCTAGTGTTGAAAAAACCCAAAAAACCAACCCAACCAAAACAAAACAAACAAGGATGAAGAGATTCATACATGAACAGCAGGCAGGACAGAGAGAGGGCAGGAGTGATGAAGCCATTTAAAGCCACATGTGCACTGGGAACTCAAATTAAAACCCAAAGAATCTCATGTATCATTGATTTGGAAAAAATACAAAGGTACCAGTTATTGAGAAGAGCAACATCTATGGAATCAGGGCAAAGGTATCTGTAGCAAGGTAAATTTCTTCAACAAGATACTAGGCTGCAACCAGGCACAACTGGGCAAAAAGCAAAGAGAGGTATCCTTGCCTTGTATCCAAACCATCATGAGATCTATTTTTTCATACCTTTCAAAGATGCTGGAAATCAAATCAAAGCTTTCCTTTCTAAGGCTGATCTGCAATTTTGTATCCTAGCTTTAAGTCATGTTGTTTTCCCTTTATCCTGGCAAAAGAATGTGTTAGAGCTCAAGCAATTTTCAGTCCTTTCTCAAGAATTCTTGCTACAGATTTTATCCAGCCAGGATTAACAGTTTTCTAACCCATGCTAAGAATACATTATTATGGAAATTCCCTACTTTGTTCTCATATCCAAAAGTAACTTTTTAGGCAATATGCTATGCTCCAATTCCAACTAAGCAATCATCCTGTTGAAGTACACGACACAGATGAGAACAAACTATGGGGACTGCCTATTTCCAATGCTTCTAGCAGCAGAGAACCTGCATTTCAGAAGGCTGCATTTTAATACATCGTTTATAGGGCAAAATGTTTTAAGATTATAAAGCAAGGGATCAATGAATAGTCAGGGTAAGTACTGGTCAACTAAAATTTCTAAGATGGGTGTCTTGGATTGATGATATGATAATCCTTTATCCCCTATTGTTGGCTTATATGCCCAAGAAAGAAAAATGTGTGGTCCTGTCTCTTTAACTGCACCCAGCCGCAGAGAGAAACGCGGGTTGTTTTGAAAACATTTTCCCCAAGCCTCGCTCTGGGGAGAGGATTCGTCGCCCGGCAGAGACTGCGTGCTGGACGGGGGTCGGAGTGAGCTCTGTTCCCGTTTTTTCCATTCTTCTTCTTTTTCCTCGTTTGGACCCCTTCTCTTCGATCTGCTTTGCCACCCGGAGACCCAGGAGGGCCAGAGGACAGCAGAGCTCTCCAGGGAGCTCCACCCGGCCCCGGGTGGGGGGCGAGGAGGAGAGGGACTGCGTCTGAGAAAAGGACTTTTTTTTAATCAGGTTGAATAACTGCCTTTCACCTTGTTTTTCCCCTTCCCCTGTGCCTTGTAGGGCACTCTGCGTGGTTTTGTTAAATAAATAGTTTTTTCTTCACTTTCATCTAAGAGGTTCTGTTGTGGGTGGGGGAGGGGGTGTCGGGGCCCTTCGCTCTCGGAGGAGAGAGAGTCTTATCATTAACCCGGGACAATGGGGAAGATTTCAGGAAGCCTCTATGCTGTAACATTTAAGGCTTTAGAACACAGTAATTTTGGTATCAAGCCTAGCAAGAAAAAAAACAAAACCTCAAACACCTTTAAAAAGAGAATCCCAGAGAAAACTGACTCAACAGGCTCCCTCTGTGTATGAGGAAATATTTTCCAGTTGTCTGGAAAACATCAACAGAGCTTAACATATCAAAGCAGAATTTTAAATTTGGTCTAAAGACTACATTTTAGGAGAATTTAAAGCAATTTATGCCCTCCTTTTCCCTCCCACAACTTTCATACCTAACATGTCAGGCTCTTTCTTAGGGCTCTTGAAGGAGAAGTAAAGGTGAAGGACAAAAAAAGGCTACAGGTAGCCAGCCCTCTAGCCAACATAATGGATATAAAACATTATACTAAGTTTTCCATCTTCATGTAGAGTTGTACCATGAAGTCACACAATAGTTCTGTGACAGCTATTTTCGAAACCTCATTTTCTCTCCTTTCCTTTCATATCACAAAAAATGCTACAGCATGTTTGGTCAGTCAGGTCAGTGACCAGATTATATATTAAGAGATCAAACTAAACTTTTCCACCACCACTAACCCACCACAAGATTATACAGTGAGAGAAAACAAGACTGCAGACCAGAATATAAAAACCCCAAAATATACACAGAAGAAACTTTTCAGTATTTTTTTCCAGAATTATGTTTGATATCTAAAGCTCAAAGAGGAAAGCATTAAGATCTTCAGAAAAAAAAAAGTAGCATGATGTAATTAAAATATCTCTTTTTAAGCAAAGTACAAATGAAGCCATAGAAGTACCTTGGTATCCACTAGTGCTGAAGACCATTGCCAGGCTCTGCAATGCTTTTCCTATCTTCTGGTATTCCTTGGGTAGTGCTGAAAGTGGGAAAAAGATGAGGAAAAGAGGGGAAACAAAAGCAAAAACCGACAATGGTAAGTGACAGAAATCTGCAGCATTTCCAAAACTTGATAGAAGCAGATGTCAAAAACAACTAAGTTTTACATTTTCTCTAGTGACACATTTACAATCACATTCTTACCCCCTCCCCTGCTACACATGTTCCAAAACTGGATAAAGCAATTGCAATCTGGATTCTTGAAAGGTACTAACAGTTGGGGAAACAGTGTGTGAATGCTATTAAAAAAACCCCAGAAATCTCACTGCATTTCTAGCTCAGTCCTCCTATGCATACAGTGAGATCTTTTTTCCTCCCCCCAATGGGGGAAAAAGGAGGGGGAAGTGCTGCAGTGTGATATGGAGAATAGGTCTCATTAATATTTTAAGAGAGGAGATTATTATACAGACCCATAATACTTAAACTCTCCTCAAATAATGAATTTTATATTTAAAGGCACTAGAAACCAAGATTATCTAGGGATAAAAATGATGCAAGTATCTGAATAATAAAATTGGTTTTTATAATCTATTTATTGAACATGCATGCATATATTGCTCCATCACAATTAAATCAATCAGCTGTGATTTATGAGTGCATTCATTATTAACACTTTGAACAGCACCACTCCAGAGGCCTAAAAAAGCAATCTGAAAAGCAAAAGCAATTTTTTATATGCTACCTATGCTAGCAGAAAAAAAAAACCCAAGTAGATGTGGTTTTCTTTATCAAATATTTGTATTCAGAGGGCACACTGTCCAGGCAAATAGAAGGTTTTTAGCTGCTCTAGCATCTCACACCACCTGATTTTTACAGAAGAACCCCTTTGTGTGGTATAAAACAACACCACAAAACCCAAAAACCAACCCCTCCCCCAACTGCCTAATTTTATTGACAATCTTTGATCAAGCTCGTCTCCAGAAGTTAGACTATTTATGACAACTGGTATGTCTTACACAACAAGTACAATTTAGAGCACTAGAGTTCTGTTATCAGCCATTACATTGATACTGGATCCCCAGTGGAAACTTCAGTGAAGGATGTTTGGTTTCTTTTTACATGTATTTAAGAAGTTTCCACTGTCAGTCATTTTAAATATCACTGAATGGAAGGCACGTTACTATTGCTCAGGAAGTGCCAAAAATACTTCTGATTAAGAGTCAAGACTAAAGTTTTAAGTTCCCTGTCAGCTCAAGAGACTACTAAAATTCTTTAGTTTTGCATGCCCCAGTTTACCAGTCTCTTTTTTTGCATTCAATATGAATGTCTGGAAAACTAAAAGTTAACATTTTTGACACAATCACAACTGTATTGCTGCATATATGCTAACTAATTAATAGTTCTAAGTGTTAGAAGAGTCATTCAGTATCTAAAGCACTAGTGCTGTAAGTTTAAGCAGACTTTAGCAGTTAAAAAAATACTGAATTTCTACAATAAGCACAAGTCACAGCCAGCACTTGGTTTGATCATTGCTTCTGTAACTGCAAAGCAATGCTGCTTTTCTAGTCTAATCTGAGGAACCTTATTCCTTGCCCTGCTCTCCACTTTCCCCTCAGTATAATTTGCTAGTGAAGCAAGATCTGTACCATGTTAGAGCTCTGTCATGTGTTAGACTATTTTTGACCAGCAGGAGGGTCAGTGGTGTGTGGAAGGAAACCCTTTTATTCAAAGTGGGGAAATGTAAATAATTTCAAATTAACATCCTATAGACACTAAAGTCTAATGTAATCACTTCCACAAGAGATGGAGCTTCTGCACTTCCCATTCTCTCTGGTCAGCCCCAAATATTCAATTGCAGTGTTAGATTAGTAAAAGGCAAAAACATAACTCTGTGGAGATGTACTTCAAATTCTGGGGGCAATGTTTTGGGTTTTTTTGTGGGAGTTAAAAGGAGAGTAAAAAAAAAAATTAAGGCAATCCAAGGAGATTTATGTGATAGGTCTTTGGGTGCCAGACACTACAGCCTGCCCTGAAGTGTTTCTTATTATGATCCTCAGCTGTAGTACCTGCTTCCTTTCAATAGCTGCCTTGTGGAGGCCACAAACACTGAACACTGCTGTGGACTAGGAAATTAGAGCCCAGGCAGAGTCATAGGGACTTGGTGTGAAGTTCTGCAACCCTAAATATCTGTGGGAAGGAAGAGACAAGATAGGAAAAAAAAGAATTGGGCTAAAGATTAAGTCAGAATCAAGTTGGTTTTTCTTTTCTTTTTCTCTTAAACTCATTTCATCTTTAAATCACTCCTCCCTAGCATGCAAGAATCCTAAATAAGGGGTTAATAAGATGCAATTATTTGAAAATATGATTTCATCACATAAACAGGTCTACTTTGCCCATGCCACTAAAAGGTAGATAAATGATCAATATACGAGAACAGGTCCAACAAGGGCTTTAGCTGCATTACTAGAATTATTTAAGTATTTTTGAACCTATGGGCAGGGACCAGATATTTCTGTTATGAGATAAAGAAAAAAACCCCAAAGAACCCAACAAAAAACCCCCACATCAAACATACCAACAAAAAAACTTGCACAATTTATGCTCTCGGACTGAAAGCAGCCAGAATGCTGTACAATTCTCAGGATAATTTAGAATGTTCTTTAGTTTTAAGATGTGCCTTGAACCATACACAAAACAAAACAAAAAAAAGAGAGAGAGAAAAGCTATACAGAAATGACTGCTAAGTTCAGAAGGACACTTACGCCCTGTACACCTCTTCCAGTGCTCTTGTCCCACTGTCAGCAGCTCTTTAACTCCATCATCCATTGCTTTGGTGAACCTACCCACTGCATCACATTTCTGCTCTCTGTAGCATTTTGAAAAAGCAAAAACAAAAAGCAGTTTAACAGATGCATAATGCTAACTTTAAACACAATACTGAAATGTTTAGTGATGTCAACAAGGTATTAAAAAAATCCAAGATATAGATCAATTCCTTAAAATTTCTGCCATTTCACTGAGTTCAGAATTCCCCTCTTTAGATACAAGCATTATTCATTCTATTTTTCCTCCTCTATTAGACATGTAGATATGTGGAAGCTATCATGCAGCTATCAGAGTTTTCCATTAACATAGCACTGCATACGCAGCAATGATCTGTGAACTCTACAAAAGAAAGCTAAACATATATTTTATAATTTCCAATGAAAAGTATTTAAATTGCATCAAATCTTACAAATGCTCTCAGCCAAAGCCTGCATGAGACAGGTGTCACAGCAAGGGGACACCAAGTGACCCCCCAGAGCCAAGGCAGCAGCTCCAGCTGTAGCCCTACAACCTAGAGGTTCCCACTTCTCCACCAGCACTTCCTTCCTCAGCTGGAAACCATACACAGCTATTCGCACAAAAACAGCACCTGGGCTTTCCAAGAGGCTCTTGTTTTACTTCCCTTACTTCAGGAGCAAAACATCTTTAATTTTCTGTACTTCATACTTTATGGCAGCATGATCACCAAAAAAGCTCATGAGGTTACAATCCTTCAATCAAAACCAGGATGACACTGGACTCTCAAAATACAAGCAAAATTGTTTCAGTAAAGAACAGTAGAGACTGTAAAGAATATTTTCACACTAAAGAACCTAAGAGTTATTGAACAAGCTAGTTTGTCCACTTTGTAATTGAAGTAATAGCTTTCAAGATTCACACTTTTAACAGCCCTCCCAGGCACTAGAACATGTGGACATCTGAGAAGTTACAGCCACCCCAGCAGCTGCTTGGAAATAGGTCCCCAAAACTACTCCAGGCTGCCAGCCCCAGCCCAGGAGCCCACAGCCCCTGGTGAGCACTCTCCTCAGGCTGGTGTGCCTTCCCTGCTTGGGCACAAACTATTTACAGAATATATGCTGGTTGCTCTCTGCCAAGGGTCTGTATGTAGCACACTCCCTCTCCTGCACCCTATGTACAAAACCCTCCTGCTCCTTCACCCCTTCAGCTTTTACACCACTGGGATATACAGAAACCACATCAGCAAAGCAGTCAAGTTTGAAATCCTCATGTTCAAAGTGGAAGTGACCTAAAAATGTCCATGTTTTTCTCTTGGTACAGAACTGCTACCACACAGCTATTGTATCCCCTTAATATGCACTGCATCACTTGCATAGAGCCTGTGCTGGGATATTTCCAGCTGTAGACACACCACTGCTTTGCTACTATAAACACTTCTATCAAGTTTATCCACACACACAAAACATTATCCAAGTTTATGTGTTCTACAACAGCAAGCAAAACATGTAGTGTATACTACAGGTCTTCTAAGAAAAATTATTAAGCCTAAAGGAGTGAAATAAAGGCTTCATAGAAAATCCAGTCTTTAACTCTGTGAAACTCAAAGGTCTATCACCTACAGAAGGTACATTTAAAAAACATGTATATGTAATATACATATATATAAAAGAAATACATCAAATTATCATATTTCATTCTGGAAGTGCAAATGAAGTCCCTTGTAATTTTTAATAGCTTTCCATGGTTTTACATGGAAACTTTAATAGCTTTACATGGTTTTACAGATATTCAAATAATATGTTTGTGCATTACATGCAACCATTTTACAGAAACACTGTTTTGCTTATTGGTCCATCTACAGTTATCTTTAGCTACTTGGTAAGTCTAGCACATTTTGGAACTATTGAAGGATTAAAGATCAAAATACACTTCCGCAGCAATATAAAACATAACTCCATAGGATCTGACAGTACTCCATCCCATCAACTAGTTTTGAATAAATTCCTCTTTTAGGATCAGAATTCAACCACTGCAAAAAGACATCACATACAGTTCCATCAAATTTTGGAAGGGTTGATATGAAAATCTCGTATTTAAACAACTTTTCACTTCTGCCTTGATGAATACCTCTTCAAGTCCATGAATATATGTGCACACTTAGTGTTTGTATTTTGGATTATCTCAGTATCTATTGTATAACCAGATGCATAATGCCCATATAAAGGGAAACCACCTTACATTTCTACCATGTCCAAGTCAGGAGCTTCTGGTTCCATTGTAGAAAAGATCATGACTCCCACAGTTTCATCTTTTTCTGCCTTCCGCTTTCCAGTTTTCCACTCCTTAAAAAAAAAGAAAAAAGGCAAAAAACCAAATGGACAAAGTTTGATTTGACCACCACTAATCCTTCTTTAAAGGCATGCACTTAATGATTGAATTAAATGTTTAGGAGAACTATTAACGAACAGACCACTCCAGAACTAAAACCTTCCATTAAAAAATGAAAGCTTCAGTGGAGTCAAGGCCTTTTACAGTTTCCCAAACTTCTTCCCCTCTTCCTTTGTGCACTTCGTTATCTAAATGCTGTGGTCAACAGACCCATCTTGTGTATGACCGAAACAAAGTGTAAGAGCAATGATATACAGCTGTCTCTGCACATGGGATAAGTCTGATATCAGAAGATGCTCAAGCCAATCATGAAACTATTATGCAATTGTCACACTAAGTTCTTAGTGGTTAAAAATTCCCTATGTATTGCAACATCTATTCTATGTCTATAAATTAGAAACTAGGAACTGCTGACTAGCTGGCCGAATTATACAACACCCTACTAGCCATCCAACCAGCATTTCACCAGCACTACCACTTACTATTTTATTAAGCCTCTACTTACAGGATCAGAGAATAATTCTGGTTAGAAGTACCTCAGGAAGTTTGTAGTTCAACCTCTGACTCAAAACTGGTCAGCTGTGACCTTAAGTCACAGGGGACTTGAACTTTGGAGATTTTTAAGACCAGACTGGATAATTTACTTTTTCAACAAAGTCTGTGTGTACTTAGAAGTATGATTATTTTGAGGAAAAAGCAACAGAGTTTATCTGTTTATTTCCTCATTAGTAACAGAGCTGGAGCTCAGTCATGAAGAAACCATTATTTACTGACAATTTGCTTACTTGATTTATCATTTACTGAAGATTTTAATAATCTCTTTAAAAAAAGTATAATAAAGTGTGTGTGTGGATAAAAAATGCTTGGTTATATCAGATAAGACTGCAGCATATGTTTTTACAACCCATTTCAGTAAAAAATTGTGGTTTTGGGGGACAGGGATGGGGGCAGGGTGTTGTTTTTAAATATAATACAGGATCACACACAACCTAGATCTTCTACGAAGTAGCTTTTGTTAGCAAAGCAGCACCACTCAGAAGACCACAGTGATTAGTAAATCCAGCAGAGCAGGGAGATAGCCAAAAAAATTTGTATATGTTCCTATTCTGCTGGAGGACATGAACTGTCCCTTAAAACACAGTTTTAAGGGAAAAAAGCTACTTTTTAAGGCCACAAAGCTACTTTGAAGAGCACAACTCTGTTGGAATGGTGTGCAGCATTTCACATGAGCAACTTTACACCTTGTTTTGATCAATCAACTGCGTTAGGAGCCCTAGCAGTTCCCAGCCTGTCATTACTGCCCACAGCGTGGTGGCTACAGAGCTGAACTCTTGGTTTGACGAGGAACTGTGGGGGGACAGCAATTCCTGAATCTCAGTCTGCATGTGAACTTTATTTCCTACCTTCTCATCTCGGAAATTGAGAAATTGTTGGAAAACTTCACTTTCTGAGACAACAGGATGGCGACACATTCTCGTCATCCAAGCTTGCAGCCTCTCCATGCGCATTTTGATAAATTCTTCTTCAAAGCGCCCTGTTACACATTGAACAATAACTGTTAGATTTATAGGCCGATTTTTTTAATTAGTTTCTTTTTTTAACTTAAATTGAAACAACCTATAAGTCATCTGGTTAGTTATTAACAATTTAATGACTCAGAACTTATAAGAATCACAAAATCCTGAATTGGAATGCACTCACAAGGATCATCAGGTCGAACTCTCAAGTGAATGGCCCATTATGCTAACAAATCAAAAGAACCTTAAATTACAGTATACTGATTACTGATGAAGAGTTCTCCTCCTTTTTAAGATAGTCAGGAAATATTAAAAATCGTAATACCCACCCGCAATTAATTTAAAAAAAAATTTCGATGGAAAAATTAGGTATTCAGGTGACCCTAGAGAAAAGTCAGGCACAGGCTTGGAATGCAGGTGTTTTTCTGATATAGTCTAGTAAAGTTTTGGTCAATATGAGGTTCAAAACCACTGAAGAAAAAGAAACTACAGTCCAAGTTGCCATGCATAAGCTAACAAAGCACTGAAATTAAACTGGTGAAAAAACATTGAAATTGGATTACTCAAAAATATCTAAAATTACTCAAATACAAATCACAGATTTAAAAAGCAGTGCCTCCTTTAAATATATTTCCATATAGGTAAACTGGGGGAAAAAAAAAAAATCAAAAAATCTCAGTAAATCATATACATAAACTGGTTAGAATACATACATACATCTAAGACTGTAACTGATTCTTTTGGTACTTCATAAATTTTTAACACAAACTAAAAATGTAACATTTTTTTTTAAACCAGTAATGCATCATCACTGCGTATGCATAATAACATTTTAGTTTTATCACAAACTGTCTTCTTGAGAGAATCCTTTCCAGTTTTAAAAAATGCATGACATCAGACTTCTAAAGCATACAGTGCACAGAATTTGAAAGGAAAGAGAGATTTCTCCATCACCCAACTCTTCGAATTTCCATAGCAGCACAGATGAAAAGCCTTGAACATGTGTACTCTTTCAATATAATTCTACTGTAGTTACTATGGCAGCAGATCTACAAGGTTAAGTTTTTTGTGGTTTGGGGTTTTTTTTTATTATTGCAAACATGGAAACTAGCAAGACTAGCAGGTAAATAACACAACTAATGAAAAATGAACTTTGTGCATGGGTATTTTTCCTGCAAATTAGCAAAAAAAAAGAAAAAAATCAAACACTACAGAAGAGACATTCAGTAATCCTTTGTTTCATTTTTAATCTATACAGAAATCTCCACAGCATTTCTGCAAGGAACGCAAAACAACAGAACAGTAGCAGTTGGAATTTACATGCTGGTCATTAAGCGTATCATCACCAGTATGTCATGAAAACCAGGATCCTAACAAAATCTTCCCGTCAAGACCAATAGACAGAAATACTTTTGTAGACAGTCTTCAGAAAGAAGCCTCCTAAGCACAATGAAAGACAAGAAACTTTTCCCAGATTCCTCATGATTGCAGAAAAAGAGACATATTTTTTTTTGAAATAATTTTTTGGCATGAGGCTAGTTATTCTCTCCCACACATTCCAGAAGACAGAAATTCACAGGCAATGGATTTTGCCAAGATGCAATGCCAGACTCTTGAGTCTTTTAAGATATAATTACAATGAAATCTAGAGACCCCATCAGGTCTTTCTGGTTTCTTTTTAGTAGACATGCATGCATATGTTTAAATAAAAATGCTGGTCAATTCTAAACACGAGGCTAAGGGGAAGAAGTCACTTCCTCACTTTTCAGTTTCCTCGGCATTTATCCCAGTAACTTCATCAATGCTTAGCTTTCTTCAAACACAGCAGAGCTGCTGCATTTTGAGTGATGCCCACAGCAACGTGGTTGGCGACATGCCGGTGCTTGTATGTTTGGTTTTGGCTGTTTATCTTACAGGCTGTATAAAAACCTTACCAGAAAACATACAAGTGGAAGTTGGCTAAAGAAATGCATTTTCCTCCTCTAGAGGTGTCCATTCTTCACATGTACTCTAACATATACTTGTAGGAAGGAAGCCAGAGACTACTGAAACCGCACAGGCATTGTCATTTTCTATTGCAATGACTAAACTTATGTGCATTTAAAGGGTCCAATCCTACTATTCTTGAAGTCAGAACAAAAGACTTCCACATGCTTCAGACAGTTTGGTCAAGCTGAACAGATATCAAACCAGAGCAGAATGCTGCACAAATGAAAGATGCTTTTTAAATCAAGTGTGAAAACAAGCAAGAGAAGAAACAGCTGCAACATTTCACTTGGAAGCACAAAATCCCAGTTTGTCAGGGGATGCTCCTTTTCCTCTAGGAACTTTGTTTCAAAGCTCCTATAACACATGTACAATCAAATGCAAAAGAGAAAAACCCAAACAAAACCAAACACAACGCACACCCCTCTCCAGCCCTCAATAAAACCCCACTCAAAGACATTTGCCCAGCCAATCAGCAAACATGGAACATAAGCAGCTATCTCTTCTCTCCAATCGTAATTATTAACTCACGTAGTAACCAGGGGGTTGGGTTTTGCTTTAAATTACCTTTTTTTTTTTTAAATCAATGGACTAGATAATTGAATCTCAGTTTTGAAGCGATTCTCTTAGTACTGATCTTTTATTATTAATCAGTCATAACAACTCATGGTAAGTTTTGAATTGTGAGAGGTTGGCGTTTCTTTGACACATTCTTTAAAAATAATAGGAAAAACAAACAGTAAGAAATAACTGAACTTTTATAACTGAGTTGTTATAAAAAAGTGATTTCCTTATTTCCCATTCCATGGATTCAGAACTGGGAATAATTACCTGTTACTTGCTTGTCTGGAAGAGAAGGGATTGGAATGGCTAATCCAAATTTAACCAGGAGCCGCTCATACAACCAGTCAAAGTGCTTGTATCTGTGGTTGACAGACCGATTAGTGTTCTGTAAGAGAAACACAACTCTGAACTTGGACAGGCATCTACACATAGAGACATTAAACGAGCTTGACCAGAATGGTTACCACATGGAATATAAGTAAAATTTATATTTAGAGCCTTATTACAGAAGAACTTGAAATTCCAGAACAAAGCAAATCCTTGGTGGAAAAAGGTACAACTACCACTTACTCTTACAATGCTCTTACCAAGTCACACAAACTATATTATTTATATGTACAAATGATACATATTTTTGAGACAAAATATTCTGCTTCAGATACACTTACAGTGCAGGTCAGCTGATACTCAATGTAGCTCTTAAGACCATACATTTTAGAACCTTTTTTGGGATCTGCCACCACACAGTCAAATGTAGAGGTAGGATATACCCACATTGGGCCATAATCACCAATCTGTAAGAAATTGCAAATATTATCTTTAAATACATCATGTTGCCCCAGATGCAAACAAGGAGACAAATGTCCAGTATCAGTTTCTTCTGATACACATATCCTTCTGACATATATTTCTTCCAAATACATACAGCAATCTTGAGGATGAAAGTTCAGTTGAAAAAGCAGGGAAAGGTGGGGAGGATTATAAAACTCACCCAACCAACCAATGCAAAAAAAGCAACCCAAAACCAAACCATACCACCCACACAGAAAAATTGCACACGCCCCCAGCTTACAATTATGGGAATCTTCTCTTTGGGTTTTGCTAGCTGCTTTGCCAACAGATACTGTTCCATTCCAGGTTTTGCAAATCCAGGAAATCTAACAATAAAATGAAGTGATAAGTTTATTCCAGATTCTCCTTCCTTTGACATATGCAGAATTACCTGCCATTATAGGAAAAGAAACTTAAGTATTTCTCAAGTATAGAAAAGAATTTATGCAAATTACTTTAACAACCAGCAATCTGCACTGAAAAAAGGAAAAAGTTTTAACTACTGACTTCCAGCTTTTTTTTGTGTGTCTCTGTGCATCTGTTTGTGTAATACAGACCCCTTCCTCCAGAGCAGGGGGGCTATTTGTGCTCTGCAGTCCATCATACCAAACATAACAGGAAGACGCAAAGTAACATCTGTCACTCCTCTGCAGCCCCACCCTCTCTGGAAATTACACACACACAGATGCTCATGCACCTGGGATTTCAAATTACAAGAATTCAATCATCTGAAAGAATGACAAACAGCAGATTTATCAAGTGCTTCTAAACACGGGTTATCTTAAATAATTTATCCACCAATCACAAAAATCACTATAATGTCCTTAAAGTCTTCCAAAATGTCCTATAAAAAGCAAATAGTGGTCCTCTTTCTAATTAGGAAGATAAGTATGGCCCTTGAAATATTGCCAACCTGCTTGCAGACACATGAGCAGTAAAGCAGGACTTACTTCACACACAAAAAAAATCTCTTAAATAAGGTATTTTTGTGAGTTCACAAGTAAACAACAATGCAGAGATACTCATGCAATACTGGACATAAAACCGGCCAATGAACAAAATTAACTAGTCATGCAGAGACAGCTGATTTTAGTTATATACCCAAGCAACCATTATTCTACAATCTTTTTCCACTCTGCTTTCATCCACTTAGAGATTACCACACACTAACTCCCAGAGTAACAGCAGTTTCAGAATAAACAAACATTAAGCTGTAACATAATGCTAGTGTAACCCTGACAAAGCTTGATGCCACTGTAAGATTTTTATCCGTAAAATCAAACTTTCTGTGGCTCAAGAATCAACTTGGATGATGCACAAACACAGCAGAACAGAACTTTTGCCCGCTAGAAACTCAAGTTGCTCAAGAACTCTGGGGCAGTATCTCTGATCAGTTTCTACTGTATGGACAAGCCATCCACCACCTTTGACTTTCATTAAGAACAAACTGTCAAAGACAGTTAAATTTTAAAGACTTGAAGTTCAGGCACTGTGAAAGGGTGTCCCATTCTGCTCTAAAAAGGGGACTCGGGAAGGATTCTTTTAATGGATTTCTCGGACAAAAAAAAAAATGCAGTGCTAACGCAGCACTATTATATCTGAAAACTGTTTATTGGTAAGGAAAGGGTAAGTGCTCCTACCCAAGTGGGACAGGAAAAGCAACACAGAGGGAAAGAGAGACAGAGAGAGAAAGAGAATACTGGGCAAATCGCTCCTGCTGCACCCTGGGCGCCCCGTCGGTGAGTCTGGCAGATGGAGTGTGCGATGTGAGCTACGAGAGTCTGTGTGGCTCCCGGGGCGCAAGATCAGGGACAGGACTCGAGGCGGTCAGGGTTGGAGCACGGTGGCTGCAGGCAGCAGCTCCGGGCTGGGTGCAGGCAGGGTGCAGGCAGGGTGCAGGCGGTAGCAATGGCTCCGTCGTCGGAGAAGCAGCGAGCACAAGGTTGTCGCAGTGAAGCAGAGCAGGACACGGGCAGACAGGACAGCCAGGAAAGGAAAAATGCGAAGGGGGCGAGGGGGACAGAGCTGACCCCCCGGGAGAACCCCTGCTCCCTCCAAGAAACCCAAAGAAAATGGCCTCGTTGTGACACAGCTAGCTGCTTTTATGCGCTTGGCTGTCCTATAGCGTGCCTTCCCGCGCACTTTTCCCGCGCTTTTTTCCCGGGCATCCGGGGATCTGCCCCACCAGCGAGGGGAGGAGGGTTGCCTGCAGACCAGCACTGGAAGCTTTCTCTCTCCTGACTGGCTGCCAGGCAAAGCCTCTCAGGGGACAGAGCTCCCAGAATGTACCCTAAGGTAACTTTTCTTTACCTCACGTATAACATAGGTTGAGGCATAAATAAGAATCAGACTGGCCTCTCACAAAGGGTCATTTGCCTTTATGATACCTCCAAAATATATACAGCTTTGTCATGTACTTTCAAGCTTTCAGGGATCTGTGTCCTCTGACTGTTCACGCAGTACGCTGAACTACAAATCCATTTTCTCTTCTACCCTAAAGCTGTAATATTTACATTGCTTATTTCAAGAAAGTTTACACATCTTTACAAATTCCAATTCTCTTCAATATATACACATTCCCCTGCATTTTCCATTACTTGTTAAGTGGTAACTTCATAGCAGCTGCACGAGAATTTCCACGCTGGACCCCCCCAGGCTCTGATGCCTCAGTCTCCTTGTAACCAAGGTAAGATGGTGAAGTTGATTTTGGGTCATCCCAGTCATCATCCCAGTCATCGTCATCAGCAGCTGCTAAAGTACAGGAGGGGTCAGGGGATAGGGAAAGGAGAAAGTTACATAATTTGTCTTCAAAAGCAGAAGTAGGTTCTTCAGCACTCACATACAAATAACCAACCAGGTAAATATATTAAAATCGGGTTCAGCTTTCTATTTTATGATTCCTCCTCAATTACCACTATCTCCACCAAATACAACCTGCACTAGAACTCCACTGAGGGAAAGAAAAAGAAAAAGAAAATAAACAAGGAAGAAGAGATTAAGGTGTGTTAAGATGAATTCAACTGTGTTCCATATTCACAGACTCCAGGTTAGCATTCCCCAGTTAGGGGTTCTCTCCTTAATTTAGGATGTTACCACAAAAAGCCTTCTGAAAGGCTAGTCACTTCTTAAAATTAAGCATTTAAGAAACTACTCCTTCAAAGGCCTGACAGCACAAATTTAAGGGATTTTAAAAGTTCCAGTTATGCAAGCTGAACAATGTGTCTGAGAATAGACCATACATGCCAAAGACTTTGGTTTGTCAGATTTCCATACAAGTTTCAGCTGTCTGTTACTGTGGATCTGCTTTTTAAAAAAATATTTAATTTTTAAAAACCTTACTACTCTAGTGTCCAGATTACCCACATGGCAATGTGCTACTAGAAAAATGGTTTTGTTTGGTTTTTTAAATAAGCCATGGTCTATAGTTATGAAAGATTAAATAATTCTTATCTCTACTGTCCACCTACTCTAATTTATTTAAAGAAATAGAGCATTATTAACACACCTGGTCCTTGATATGCCTGTGGATGACCAAATGCTGCTGCTGCCTCCCAGTTATTTGAAGCACTGTTCCTCTGGCCAGCTGCACTTTCAGGTTTCGTTGCCCAGCTGTCAACAGCATTTCCATTATCCCAGTTCCCAGACTTCCCAACATTCCAGCTGGACCAAGGATCATTGGCAATGCTTGCCTACGTTGTATAAAGACAAAAGTAAAGAAGAATTGAGCTGCTGAAGAAATGAGCAACAACCACATACTTTCTTCTTTAAGTCTTTGATCTCCTGCTGGTAAGCTGAGTTTGCATTCAGAACTTCACTTGTTTGATTTAGAAGCAGCTGCCAAATCTTGCATTTCCAGCTACACAACTCTTACATGCTGCAAGGACCTGGAAGAACTGATCAGCTTTCCAGCAGTGTGACACCAATACATACTAATAAGTGTGCTTCTCCTCAGGGAAATTAAATTATTTGTTGCAACAGTGTTAGGAAGCAATCTCATCCATGATAATTATTTTACACTGACACCTTAAGTATGGTACTTGTGAACTATTAATTACCTAAAGCCATGGGCTAATTAGCACATTTAAAACCGGAACTCAGAAGTTCAAGAATGAGGTTTTTGCAAATACTTATTTTATCAACGCAGATTAGTGGCTTTACTAAAAGCAAATACTAAATTGCCCACCCACACTATCACTATTGGTGCAGCAGTTAGGGAGTTAAAGCCCAATAACCCTGCTGAGCTTCCATGTCAGAGCTTAACTCATTCACAGTGGAGATGGGGGAAGAAAATAGACATCTGCCAGGGAACAGTCTGGTATCTCCCTGTAGACCTACTCTCTCAGCATAAGCTTGTGGTGAAGGTAATCACACACCCCCTCTGTTGTGGAGGTGGAAACCTCAGCGAAGGAGTGCAGAGCAGACATGTCTCTAACTACTGCATTTGGCAAGTTCATCTTGGATTAATAGCTTAGCATCCTGCTCAGCTCCTTGGTTTTAACACTACATTTTGAAAAATCATTGACTAGTTAAGTGTAGCCTACTTCAGACACTTAGTGCAGAGACTTGCTGGCAGGAAGAAAAACTGCACACATATTGAAACCCACACACCCAAAGTGTAGGAGGAAGAAAGAGAAGAGGAAGGAAAGCAAACAAAGCTGAGAAGGCTTGTCTTGTTCAGCAGAGGGAGAAACTGAGTTTTGTAAAAAGAAACCTCAAATCCTACTGATGCTAGTGGATTATTTTTATCATGAAGCAGCATATAAAAGAAGAGGTGCCTAATATAAATTAATTACTATTAGACTATAACATTTACATGTATCTTAGAACATTTGCCAATATAGGAAACTTAATAAAACTCCCACTAAAAGCCGAATTATTGTCTGCAAAAAATGTTGAGTAAGTTTCTTACACAAAAAAGTACAGTTACTCCACATCCCATTTTTCTCCACTAAATATTCTCTCCTCTCATTTCAACTTTGACATTCTACTTAGGAATAAGAACTCTCCCTTCAGTTTTTTCTCAGATAAAGTCATCTGACAGTCAGATTTCACAGACACTACCAAACCATAAAGACTCAAAAATGATGTTGATACCATATAACACCTTTATATGTTTAAATTCACAATCCCCAGGATCTGGAAATTAAGACCAAGCTCCCAAGCTGAGGAGAAAAATCACCATTCAGAAGACTTACAAGTGTCAGTGGGTCTCTAGGAATTGACAGAGAGAGACAGATTATGTGGACAGCTTCTACAGTGATAGCTTGTGGATTTATTTTTTGGAGGATGTAACTGATGCAAGAACACTATTCCCTGGGGGAGCAATATTTTTGGATAGCTGATACACAGTGCTACTTGGTGCAAATTACAAAGAACTTGCTGGTAGCTTACATCAGTCTGCTTTCTTCCTATGATATTCACCTTGTATGAGTTTATGTAGAGAGAAATAATCATACATGGCATTAGTCAGAATTCACTCTTTGCTAAATGAAATCACACAGGGCTGGGGCCCAACCACATGGAAAAGCATGCATTGCTTCTAACATAACTTGGAGCACCTAGAAAAGACTAGTTTGCATAATATATAATATGCCTATACTTTGGCCATATATTTTGTGCTGATCACTAGCACATGAAAGCCCAGAAGTGCAATGATAGCCAAAAAACTGAGTCAAGTTTTCCTTTTCTCTGTAGTAGTTCACGTGAAATCTGGTACATGAGTAAGTGGCAAAGAAACCTTAAAATCTGCTGCAAAAAGGGGAAGGCAATAATATTAGCACTGGGCACACTACTGAAGAATGACTGTCAAAAGCAATCATCAAACTTGCAGACAAATGCTGATACACACTAGATGCTGTACAGCAAAGGGAAATATATTATCTAAATTGTGATCTCAGATATCTTATCTCTATGTACCTATATGGAAGCACTGTTCAAATCAGAAAAATTTTACTTTGAAGTGTCTAAGAAAGCTCTGGGATAAGCTCTTGCCCCTAGGTGTACTACCTATAGGCTATAAAAGGGGTGGAATACGCTACTTCCCCCTCTGTTCCTTTCAACCAAAGAGTCCTCATTTCCTTCTGAAGCACTGGGGAAGAGGGTAAGAGATGGCTTGAGGATGTATATATATAGACAACAACTTTCAAAGAGCACTTACAGGACTCCCTTCACCTTTCTTGAAATATTTTCCTACATGCCCACAGATTGTGGACACTCCTAAGTGGTAGTCAACAATCAGTAAACATGGAAAAGGGATCAGGAATCAGGCCTGCATCATGGAGGACCAAATAAAGACATACCAGTTAACAAAGGGTAATATTGGCTCCAGTCAGCAGTTCTGAGGATATCAACAGCTGACAATTTCCATACAAGAAGCCATTTATGTGGCCTAGCTGTGGTTGAATAAACCCTAAATTAACCAGAAAGTATTTTGCAAGTAATTAAATTACACATTCTTACACCTTTAGTTTTCCATAACTGAAACTGGTAATCCTCTGATCTCTCCTTAGTCATCACAAAAAAGGTGAAGAGCCCTTGCAAGAAGCTGATATTTAGTCAATATGTCATAGAGCACACCCAATATCCAAGTATTCAAGCCATCTCAAATGCACACAAAAAGAAATGCCACACCACAGAACTAAGAAACTAATCAGCCTTCAAATGAAGCATTGTATCTCTCTACTCTCCAAGGTAACATCAAACAAGTACAGTGAGATTAAATTCAAGGATAAACTCCTAAAAGGCAGCTGATTTTCCCTTTTGTGCACTACTACAGACTTGTTCACTCCTACTGTTCTATGAGAAAAAACAAGACAGAAGAGCTATGTCAGGAATGGACAACAGAGGGAACCATTACTGAATGCTGTAAGAGGATTCCAGGAAGAGCAGATTCAAACTCACTACAGAAACAGATCATTTGTGGTGGGGCCTGGGGGATGGGAAGAGAAGTCTAGAATTTTAAAGATCTAATAATAGTTGAATGAGAAAAAAATCCACCACAACAGAAAAATCCTCAGCTTGGAAATGGAATGTCAGTATCTTTACCAAATGAATCATTGATTAAATAGAAGTGACATATTTGCTACTTTTCAGAGAATTCAAAGCTATAGACCATAAAACTAAGATAAGGACTGAGGTGTCTCTCTGCCCTGGCTAAAAATCTTTATTTGATCTCTTGGCTAACTAATTTGTTTCTGGCAGACTCCTTCCTCATATTAATGCATGCTCCTGATGGACAAATAGATCCATTCTACTCCTGAAGGACAAAAGCCCAAACAAACACAACGTTCAGATGGTAAAACTAATTTAAGTACCCAAAAACACCTAGGTAACTGTGCCATCAAAAATAATGACCTCCAACGGCAAGGAATACACCTTGAAATCTACTCAGAGACAGAAGCCATGCTGAAGCAGTGAGTAGCAAAAGTAAGCCTGATCAGATCAAGGGAAGTTCATGACAGCCAAAGCTGCAATGAGAAGTGTTATGCTCTTGATGAGGGCTTTAAAAGAGATAGACAGCACAGAGCAACGGCAGAAAACAAGAAAAGTCAAGGTGACTCAGCTGAATAGCTCACAGGAATGAACATACCTCTCCAGTTTTATAGCTGCCTTAGTTACCTGCATGGAAACAAAGCCTTAAGCATACTCCGACATTACACTAAAGTTCTTTGGATAGCAATCTCTGATAGATACATTAAAAAAATCCAGCTAAGTGAGTATATAGACAGACACCTTAAAAATCAAGTGTTTTTCTCCAGGAAGAATGATAAAGGACTAAAAGCCTACTCTGCAGCAATCACAGAACTGCATTCACTGTGCTGCATTTAAGATAGAACAAGTGTGCACATTAACAGATAACTGAAGCAGATGCCATACCCACGATATTTTATGGTTAAGCTTTCTTCTTGATAGGTATTCACTTTAGCAGTGTGGTCCAGGGCATTTCTTCCACTTCTGAAGGAAGGCCCTCTTTTCTACAGTACAACATAAACATCCTTAAAGAAATCCTCTAGGAAAAGCAAAAGTGGAGATAGGCTAGATTTTAAAGAATAACCAGCCTTACAGACTTACCTACTAGAATGCTCCTGCAGATAAATACTTGAAAGTGACATGACCTCCAGAAGCAGCTGGCAAGGAAGCTGTAGCAATGCCGTCCTAGGAACCCATTTGTTCCCCAGCTGCTCCTGTCTTCTCACTTCCTTCCAGAGGAAACCATTGTTCAACACCTCCACTACCAGCCTCACTGCCCCCTTCATAACTTAGTTTCTGCACTGGAGCTGGGCTTTTCCGGCTCACCACACAAAGCCAAGGCACATCCACTACACACTCGTTGCTTTCAGCCCAAAGTAAATCTAAACTACCAGTGGACAAACTGAGATGCTACCACGAAGAGCAGAGCAGTTACCTTTATGTTCTTTTCCTGCTTCCAATCCCATTTCCTTACTTGTAAGGTTATTCACAACCAAACTGGGCTAGGGGCTGCATTGCTTGTGCACAGTGCAGGCACAAGATTTCCATCTACCATCTTCTGATTCAGCTCAAAAAAATCCATCTTTGAAGTACAGAACAGTGTTTTAGAAAGATACATAATTTAGACTCGTGTAAAGAATACTCAGTGATAGGATGAGGGAAGGGGGAAACACAACTATTGTCATTCTGACTGCTTCAAGGAAATAATTTTTTTTAATTAGAGTTTGCTTAGTTTCAACTTTCAGCCACTAAAAATCCTATATAATTTATTCAATGGAGCTCTCTCACGCTTCTGTCTTTGTTACTCACACCTGCATATGTAAATGGCAATCAAGTCACTTCTTTATACCCTTGTCTTCTCTTAAGCTGATTTCAACTCTTGAAACACAGATGAGAAATTTCAGACAGTTTCCCAAGTAGCATTCACAGCAATGCCAGAAAGAGAAGAAAAGCTCCCTGTTCCTCTTTGACGTTCTCTAGACATCTGAGAATCAGGCTATGAAGATTAAACACGGCTTTATCCTTCATTTTTGGGAAAAGCACTCTATTTTTGTTTGGAAACAGATGAGAGGGGTTTCCCTAGTTGCCTTTTTTTTTTTTTTTTGGAGGAATTGAAGAGTATTACTGTGTATTTTAAGTTTATTACTTTCAATTACAAATGCCCATGATTCCACTTTAAAGTAAGTGCTCAGTGAACAAAAACAAACAAACAAAAACCAAGCAAACAAATGAAAAATCAGGAAGGAAACCACAAACGACACACTGCAGTTAGCCCCCTGCTGTCTGCTGTGGTGAAGGGGATTGTGCAACTCGTGTGCCACGTGGCACACGAAGTGTGCAGGTTAGAAGAAATGCTCACAGGAGGGCTGACAAAATTGTCACCATTATCAAGTTAAAACATTCTTTATATTGTCAGTGCCAAACTACTAGACCACAAGGCTACTTCAATGAAATAAAGAGGTCAAATGAAAACAAAGTAGTGCAGAGTCCTGGGAAAGAATAACTCCAGGCACCAGTAGAGGCTGGGGGCTGACCTGCTGGAAAGCAGCTCTGCAGAGAAGGACCTGGGGGTCCTGGTAGACACCAAGCTGTCCATGAGCCAGTAGTGTGTCCTGGTGGCAAAGATGGCCATCCTGGGTTCATTAGGAAGAGCATTGCCAGCAGGTGGAGGGAGGTGATCCTGTCCCTCTACTCAGCCCTGGTGAGGCCACATCTGGAGGGCTGTGTCCAGTTGTGGGCTCCTCAGTACGAAAGGGACATGGAGCCCTTGGAGCAGATCCAAAGGAGGGCTACGAAGTTGATTAAGGGACTAGAGCATCTCTCTTATGAGGAAAGGCTGAGGGAGGCCTGTTCAGCCTTGAGAAGATATTACTGAGGGGACCTCACCAATGTCTGTAAGTATCTGAAGGGAAGGTACCAAGAGTTTGGATCTAGGCTCTTCTTGGTGCTGCTGAGCAATAGAACAAGAGGAAACAGACAGAAACTGGTGCACAGGAAGTTCCACCTGAGCATGAGGAAGAATTTCCTTACAATGTGGGTGACTGTCCACTGGAACAGATTGCCCAGAGAGGTTATAGAGTTTTCCTCACTGGAGATACTCAAGAAGCATGTGGGCACAATCCTGTGCCACGTGCCCTAGGATGACCCTGCTTAAGCAGGGAGATTGAACCAGATGACCCACTGTGGTTCCTTCCAACCATATCCATTCTGCAATTCTGTGAATCGTACAAGGAAAAAAAAAGCATACCAACACTGAAAATTGTGGAAAACTATTTCAATAGTCAGATTTTGCCTGAGGGTATGAGTGCAAATGAAGGCAAGCAGTGATCACAGTATTACAGCAGTTTAACAACTTCCTGCTTAAACCTTTGCATTCCCTGGGTCATCCACAAAAATTCTCAAGACAACTCTATAATTGGAATTGGTACAATCACTGTCATATGTTGGATGGTTATTTTTTAATATGTGAATGTGATTCATTTCAAAGCAAGCAAGCCACTGTTTCCAGTACTGTAGAGAAGCCATTGCCTTGTACTTCGCTTAAATGAGAGTTGGTCACAAATTCCTGTTATGAGTCTGAATGCAATACTGTGATTGAGATGGTGGAGGGGAAAGAGTTGCTTTCAAATCACATGTAGCAACGGAGCATTTTATACTGTCATTATGTGTAACAAGAACTAGAAGTTACAACTGTGTCTGTAACTCCCATGGTGACCTTACCTGTGTATTTTATATGATAATTTAGCATACTGGTTTAACAAGACAAACTGGACTTGGTCAAGTACAAGTGAATTACATTTCCTGTGATGACACTTCTGGTTTACTACACACACAATCATCAGAGAATAGAAATGCTGTTATATAAATTCAGTAACACGAAAATGTCAGAATTTCCACATAAATAGAACACTGCACTCTTAATAGGAGCATTGTATTTATTTACTTCAATCTTAGCATTTATTGGTGCTCATAGCAATTCAGGGAGGGAGAGTTACAGTATGCAAATTTAACAATGACAATTTGCCTTTCCAGCACTTCATTGCAAAAAGCGTGAAAGATATGAAGTAAAATTTTGGGAATAGCTTCCTTAGTGTCCTCCTTATCCATGTTCAACAGCTTATGTCTGCACACCAGGTAACTTGAGTTGCCTCAGCTCCTGCACATCAAACTACGTACTTTCACTACTACTTATTCATCCTGTCTGTACATAAGCCCCACAGCTTTCTGAAGGGAAAGGGCTTTGCACACGTAAGAGTCCATTTATCTTACTTTTCTTCTGAAAGAGAAAATATCCCAAACGATTTCACTCTTACCACTAGATAAAACAATACAAACATAAGAGGTTTCTGTTAAATGCTTCCTGTACCTACCCATAGGGCCTTGCTGCTCTGCCCACAACATAACTGAAGACACAAAACACGTGGATTCTCTAGGGTCAACAGGAATTAACAGAATGATCTGTAATTCACAAAAATGCGAACACTCAGGATACTTATTTTAGCCCAAACTAAGAGCCATACAGTCATCTTCATAGATAACTAGACTTGGCAGTGATTAGAGAATCAGTGTCAAGAAAAGGGAACAAACTCCTCTACTAATGCAACTCACAGTTTGGTACAAGAACTATTTTTGTATCTTGAATATAGGGAAGCCACATCTACAGCTCTTACGTCAACGTAGCTGTGATCCCCTTCCACCCTGAAACAGGCAGTACTCCAATTTATTTTCATTTATACATTTTTAATATTTGCTTTCTACTCTGCAAAGAGGGGAAAAAAAAGAAAGATAAAAGGCTATACTGAGCTCTAGAGAGAAGGGAAGAGAAACCATACAAACTAAAATATACACTCTACTAAAATTTGTAACATTTCTATCCTACATTCAAGCCTGCAAGGTACACAGGCTGTAAACAGCTAGACTACATCATGGCTAATTGTACACACAGTCTGCCTACAGACCACTAATGAAATTACGGTACAGATAGTGTTTTAACTTCTTAATAAGAAGAATTAGCTTGGGCCAATATAGTTGTAACAAAATCTAAATAATTCAGATAAACAATATAATTAAACAGAGAGCCCACGCTTGTTCACAACTTCTAAAACATTTTAAGTTAGATAAATGAAAAACCACCACAAGTTGTAGTTCCGGATAGGGGAAGAGAGATCATTGCTGGTAAAACAGCAGTCTCTGAACCTTAAACACTAGCAAAATAAATGCAAATACATCAATGACTAGATGAGCACTAGCCTTGACCACCACAAAAAACCCCAAACCAACCCAGCTGGAGGAGACCACTCAGAATGAGTTTTACATTTTAATTGTCTTTCCATACATACTTAAATTAGGAGGGCTCCAAATGCCACCAAGCTAATAACGTCTTGCTCAATTGCAATGAGAATCACTATAAAAGTGTGAAACAGAATGCCCTTAACTGCTACAGCCCCTGGAAGAAACTCAGCATTAAAGAAATACTATAAGAGAAAAAATCGTTCAGCTTTTTTCATCAAAAATGACAATTTTTTTGTTCACTGTATTTGTCAGGGTCACTTGGTTTAACCTGACAAAATTTATATTCATTTCAGTGCCATTATTGCAATAGTATTCCAATACCAACAGAGTATACAGGTAACTTACTTTAAAATATATAAATATATAAATATATATGCAACTCTAACAAATAGAAATACCATAAATGCTGATATACTTAGTCACTGGCTGTTCCAAATGACAGTCTAAAATTAGCACCCTGCATTGCCACTCAGAGAAACAGTGGATTGACAGAGAAGAAAGATTTGTCATTCTCTTTGCTCTATCCAAGAGCTACCAGGTCAAAATAGGACAAGACTCATACAAAAGCCAAGCAACAGCCTCCATCCTTGGCAACTAAGGCTTCCTTAAATTGTATTTTCTTGAATAATTTTTTCAAAGCTTTTCAGACATTAAACCACAAATGCTATGGGCAGATGCAACATTGAATTCTCCTATCTGCTCATCTTCTTCGGAGTATGTAAATAGTCACCATGAGTAAGTTTTATTTCCCCGCATTTTGTGTTTAATTATCTTCGCTGCTTCCTGTGATTGCCTTGATGTCCCCAGTATCTTCTCAGACAGCTCCTTAAAAGAGCAGCTGCAAATTTTACAAAGGCAGCCTTTGCTGGGACACCACTGATGCAAGGAATGAGCTGGAGAGTGTGAACTGCCAAGGGTCAGGTGGAATTCTCCTTAGGATGTATCTCTGTGCCCCTTTTCTACTGTCACTTTACATATGTGGCAAACCCAGGCAGGGTACAGTATCAAAGTGTTGCTGTGGTTACTGAGTCTCAGGGAAGAAAAGGAAGGAAAAGAAATTGCTTTTTAATTACTTTTCAGGAGATTATTTACTGAACAACAACAAAAACCTTATTAGGAAAACACAGACAGGGAGTAGGGCAGTATGTGAGTTGATGTTTTCTTAACACCAAAAAGTTATGGTTACCAGAGTAGGAAACCAAAAGCCTCTTGCTTGACTGGAAAGCAAAAGGGATGGGGGAAGAAGGAGGAGAGTTGTTTGAGTGGGCATTTGTCTTCCCAAGTAATGGTTATGCATGATGGAGCTCTGCTTTCCTGGAGATGGCTGAACACCTGACTGTCCATGGGAAGCAGTGAATCAATTCCTTATTTTGCTTTCCTTGCATATGCAGCTTTTGCTTTACCTATTATGCTGTCTTTATCTCAATCCAAGAGTTTCCCCATGTTTACCCTTCTGACTACCCATCCCTTTGAGGTGGTAATAAGCTGCTGAGTGGGTTGAGCTGCCTACCAGGGTTAAACACCAACACTGTGATTTAACTGGTCTCCTAAAAATAGAAACAGGAAAAGCACCACACTCCCATTTCAACTCAGCCAGATCTATTATTTTTAATAAAGCTTGGTACTGAAAGACTACACAACAACCTGGTTTGTTTTTTTTACTTACTATTAGAAGAATGGAAGGAATTCTAAGAATTAAAACATCTTCTGACTTACTGAAATAGGGGAGTGGGGGCATTGTGTAACTGTGTGTGTGTGTTAGAGTGACAGTGTTTACAGAAAGCAATTTCTTCAATACAGTAGTAGTAAGAAAAAGTCCTAAATCATCCTGTTTATTCAGAATTGCTTTTATAAAGACTTCTTGTAATAAACTTGTACCCCCTGCCACCCCATGTTAGTGCAAAATATAATAGATACCATCAAACGTCAGCATTTAGGAATGCTGCTACTTCTTATTCAATCTACCAGACTAATCTATCTGCAAACATTTTAGTTTCTACTACTGTGCCACCTCCAGCATTTATGTCCCTTACACTGACACATAATTTGTCATTTTTCTTAATTCTCCACAGCCTGAATGTGAGATTAGTCTAGGATGAAAAGCTTTGCATATTGACCTAGTCAGTCATTAACGCACTTGAACAGACTGTCAGTTGCTCGCAACTGTGCATCTGAACTCAAATCAAGCCCAAGTGCCTCAGAGAACTTGTCCTGAAAAACATAAATGTTATCACAACCAAATTTAGAGTAATACATTTTGGAAAAAGGTTCATACCCTTTCTACACCAGAGCAGCAACATCAAATCTGTTTGACACCATGCCATGGATGTACACAGGAGTGAGGCACGCGCTTCACAAACACGTTACAAAACCTAAGTCACTGCAGAAGACAGCTTGCTTTTTTTCTGAGAGCAGGAAAAAAGGGTCCTGCACCAGACAGACAGAATGAATGGGCAGAATTTTTAATTAAGAAGACAATTAGCCATAGAATTTTTGCAAGGAGGAAATGCCTGCACTTGAGAGCTCTCTGATCTGGGAGAAATGCCTAGCAGCCAAAAGTGGAAGCCAGAACTGCATCCAGACTGCTTAGTATACAAATTAAAATCCCATTAGCAATAAGCCACTAGAAAAAACTACCAGATATATGTCAGAGGCTGGGGAAATTTGTCTTCAAATCAAGATCTACAATTTTCTAGAAAATACATATAACCAAACAGCATCTACTGAACTCAGTTAAAGAAGAAAATACTTGAGAAAATGAAAATAACCTTTGACATAAATTCTTGACCGCACAACAGAATGGTTCCTCCTATGAAAGAAACAGGAACACTGAAGACCCAAAGACACCAGCCGGATGAAATCTGTTTCCCCTGCATCTTGCATGGCCTTGACTGCATCCAGGTGCACACTGTCCTCCTCTCTCCCTATTCATGTCAGCAATATCATTTTACCATAATGCACTATAGTACACTGGTTCTCCCAGCTGTCTCACACAGCATCCAAAGAATAACTGAGAGGAGTAGGATACTTACAAGAGTAGGGCACTGATGCAGATGTGACAAGCTGTTTTCCTGAAGTTACTCTTTTCCAAAACTTATGAAAAACCCTGCAATTTGTATGTATTACAGGGACATCATACTGTTGATCCTGTGTAAACTACAGTGTAAAGTGACCATATTTTCAAGCTTTTCAATCCTCTAGAAATGCAACTTCCAAGACTAGATTGCCAGAGGAATTCTGTTATTTAGAATATAATATATACCTTTATTCTAACCTTTCCCTCTATACAGGCAAGAGCTTTTTTCTTCCCTCCTCCAAGCACAAGCACCTTGTGTTCAGCACAGAACAAGCTCTGACAGATACCTCTACCACCATTCAAAACATTCTGTCTATTACATTAGTAAGTAATTCTTCCTAGATCAAATTAAGCTATGATTCTCTTCTGTGAAATGGTGCTCAGATTTGGCAGAAGTAGCTGCTGCAAATATCTCAAACTTCCTCAGAAGTAAAGTTTTGCTAGAAACTCTACAGCAGGAAGAAATGGGGCAAGGGTAGCAAACAGCACAGAAGCAAAGAGGTTCCCCACCCTGCAGTCAAATTACCCTAAGTAATTTGGGAAGGGAAAACTAACCTATAACCAGTACTATTGGCTCAGTCTGATATGAAAAATTCATGACACATTTGAAGAGTTCTCATTTAGCCTTACATATTAACCGGCCATCAATTAAAAAAAAATAAACATTGAGACATTCACAGGGAGGTTTGGAGTTTTCTAGTGAGAACATGTGATCACAGAATAAAAATCCTGGCATTGTCCAGATGACTGCAAGGAAGCACAAATCAAACACTACACAGTCAATGAACAGCAATGTTCACTGTCATACAAAAATACCCCATGTAGAGTTTTCAAAATATCTCGCTTCATGTCAAAGTCCTGTGGTGCAATTAAGAAAATTAATAACTGATATTTAACTGACCTGCAAACCAGGTGTGTGTCCCCAGACCTTACCATAAGTAAAGCATTTACTTTCCAACACAAAAGACCTTTACATGCTGCTGTTGGGAAAAAGCAGATTTTGTTCTTCTGTTGACCTATGGACTTTGAAATGTTTAACTTCCTACATGTGGGACCTGCACCAGTCTGTAGACCATAATAAACAGCTTGTGTTTAAGATAACGTGTGTCCTCAGATATCTAACCTGAAACTAAATATTTGCTGCTTAATGAACCGATGCATCAGGCAAAAAGCTATGAATAGAATGACAAAAATATTCTTGCAGTGAAACCAAAGTCAGCCTCTTCTCCAACTGACAATGCATGAACTTGCTTCATCTTTTTTAAACCAAGAAACAACTCTTACTCAAATTCTGAAAAAGAAATATCTCCATTCACTCTAACTGATGATGTATAGATGACCCAATTCTATTAGACACTAAAAAAGAAAGCTCTGGTGCCTTAATAAGGTTAGCATACTAAAACAAGTAGCTTGAAAATTAATTTGCTAGGAGTGCACTTAGAGAGACTGAAGTAGTCACAGATTTATATCACTGCAGACTGGAAAGAATAAAAATGCTCAAATTCTGAAAGTGTTAAGACTACTATATTTTCCAGTATCTGAGCCATCACACACATCATTAATATTCAACAAAAGTGTTCCCTAATGAAAACACAATTACTTTAATTAGTACTTTTATGAAGGTTCACAAATACAGTACAGCAAGCAATTACGTCAACAAAATTTTCCATGCCTACAGTGCCCAAAAAACCACAAGACATACCTGATTACTGCTTTTGGCAGCAGAGTTGGTCTGAGCTGTATTTGAAGAAAGGGAATCAAAAAAGGCTTGGTCGGCTAATGAGTTACCACAGCTAATGCCATCTTTTGCACCATCACTTATAATCTGAAATGGAAAAAGTTGCAAAAGATTATCCATGCTTCAATTAACCAAATTATGCTTTATCATATATAATCCCCCTAACATTCATATCACTGGAATTTAAGATATTTGCATATAACCTTTCTAAATTCAAATTCAATAGAATTTTTTACAAGAAACTGATGTGATACTCAGGAGGATTTACTTCCACACCAGATGGAACTGGTTTGCCTTATAACTGTAACATACAAGACTGTTGTGGCAGTGAACACATATCTATAAATTCCTTAGGGGTTAAAGGTTGTTAACATGACTGCTTGGAGACTGGGAACTCAGAGGATGGACTTGGGACAGTAGGTTTGGAGGGCCAAAAGCTACTAGACCATGAGCAAACCAACTGAAGCAAAAACACAGGGTCATGTGAGCCAGGATGATCCTGATTTCCCTCCCCCTATTCCCCTCCTCCCCACGCTCTTGTTTTTGTTTTTTTTAAATCAACACAGCTATGGTGAAGGAAGAGAGGCACATGCTTTAAGAGGCTGCAGAAATTACAGCCAAGGTCATCACCCACCTAACCAGAAACCTGCACACAGACAGACACTGGGCCAAGAGTGAACTAGATTCCAACCTTTGCACTGAAATCCCATTCCATCCCCGAAATAATACCACCAGTCTTTAAACCAAAGTCAGAACAACATGCACTGAAGAGACAGCAGAGGCCCTCAGTGAGAAGATGAGTAGTCCCTGAATTTGGTAACCCATATCCTGAGCCCCAGAAATGTGGCTGCATTCCAGAGATTTATGATTGTGTGGCAAATCTGCCACAGCAACACCAATGTAAACTTGCAGTTTCTCATTTCACTTCCATATTTGCATCTTCAACAGGAATAAAACCCAATTATTGGATTATGAGACCCCCAAAAACCAAAGCATTTTCAAAATAACTCATGTTCTGCAGATCAGCATTATTTACTATAGACAACTTTCTGTTGCATTTTTTGGGAAACCACTAAGAAGCTCAGTAGTTTTGAATGGCATGTTTGCAACTGGTTTCCAAAGCCAGCTACGATTGCTACAATGAGATTACGTATTCCAAGCTTTCTGTTTGAGCATTTCAGTCTGATCAGCAAACCAGAGGACAGCCTGTTCAGTAGTTCTGCTTTTTTAGTGCAGAGCAGTGTAGTCACTTACCTCAACGTAATCTGTTGGAACAAGTCCTCTCTCGCCTTGGCTGTTTTTTCCTTCTAACCAGCCTCCACCAACATCCTAAAAGAAGTAATTCAGAAACAATTTTGCTAGATGGATCCCACAACATGCTTCAAACAGCTCAGCAGGAAGCCCTGTCTTGCTGTCAAATGTCAAATGCTCAGCAGGAAGCACTGTCTTACTGTCAGTGCTCAAAACACAGTTATGACTGCGAAACTGAGAACAAACTTGCTCAAAGCTGCTGAAGCAGCAGATACTTGTTTAAACACAACGCAGACCACACAGCTATTGTGGACTTTAGATTTTAACAAGCATGAAGGGGGAAAATGGTTGACTTTTCAGCACTTTTGATCATTTACATAACCACAGCCAACTGTCCAGCCACAGACTGTACAAAACTACGGCTATCAGTATGTCAGTTTCAAAGAATTAATTTTAATCAACAGACTATAAAGAAACAAGACTCAAAGAACTAAGCCTGTAAAATCTCTGCCTCACTTATTGAAGGTATAGAGGTGTGTGATAAGTGAGACCTATCACCCACGGAAATATTAAGGCTATTCTCAAGATTAGAAGAGCCACATGCCATGTATGATCTGGAGACACTTTTTCTGCTTCACAATTCTTTTCAGAGGCAGCCTTATGATATTAGTTTGGAAAGAACTAACAACAGTTCAGCTCTGATCTCAGCAGGACATCCTGATATTGTTTGGGGTTTTTTAAACACATATTCCACATACACTAAGAAAGCTCTGTAGACCTTTGCAGTTAAGCAAAGTTAATTCCAAGACAACATTATCTGGAATAAATCAGCTCTGTATTAAATCAAGCTGTATAAGGAATGCATAGCTACATGTCAAGCTAGCTCACAGATGAAAACTGGAGACACATACGCTAGACAGCAATTACTGAATTTTAGGTTTTCTTAATTTACTTTCTAACTGATGTATTTGTTTATTCACAATTTTGTTCTTTCACTTCAAAATTTTATGTAATCCTGCACCTTGTGAAGGAGAAGACTGCTTATATATTCAAGATTTCATGCAGTAAAGATCAAGTAGTTAGTGAAATAACAACTTTCATTCACTTTTTCTTATATACCCAAAAGCTTAATACTCGAGAACACAGAAATAACTAGACATCTCACATTATAATTTTAACTATCTTAGTTAAACTGCAAATGCAATGACATCTTGAGCCAGCAGTCATATTTGCACTGCTACACTTAAAAGCAATCATCAGTGGACTTCCATGTCTTATGCTATTACCATCTAAACTTATCAAAAAAGATCAAGAGCCTTTGTGGCAATTTATCATGGACAGCATAAAATAAAATTTTGCTTGGTTTTAAGTATACGGCCTTAAGCCACAGATGTCTTGGTCAGTGAGAACTAGCTTAAAACTGGTGATCTATTTATTTATATTTAGTCCTTCTCTTGTGAAATGGCATTAAGCTCCCAAATTCATTTAAAATGTTACCTCTGCCACAGCACAGCTCACTATCCAAGAGGGCGCTGGATCTATTAAATATCTCTTTCAAATATTTAAGATCAGGGGAATTAAATATGATCAGGATTACACATGACTAGGATCTTCAAAGAATTACGTTTATTCTGCCGAATCCATGCGTTCTATACAACCAGATAAATAAAACCTGGCTTCAAGATTAGGCAGTTTTTTGTTTGTATTTGTTTTAAAAGGCAAGTCTATTCACTAAGCCATGTCATTACAAAAAAATCAAAGCAGAATCAACTAATACCTTGTTATCAAGGCTAAGAATTATATAGGACAATTAAAATGCACTGAAATTCAAAATGTGCACATAAATCAAATGTCAGTGCTCAAAAGTCCTATTCATTTAACAACACCCTGATAGCATTATGACAGTATTGTCACGACTTCTTCCCTATACCTTGTCTATATTTCTTTTATTATGAAAGGACACATAAATTCAGCAACAAATTTTTGTTGAGAGCTCTTTAACAAACTTGGAATGTTGAAGTCATTGATTAAGATACTCAAAACCTAGAGAAGTGAGCTGGATGTCACATCTAAATGCAAGTGGCAAGCACCCGAAAGATCACATATACACAAAATGTGCAATATTAGGCACATAAAAAAAGGCAAGGCATTCAGATGTAAAGGCTATCACCATAATTAGTTCCTTCCTCTTCCTTGTCTCTCAGCTCTGTTTAGAGGAAAACAAAGCTGAGCACATTCTTAAGTGTGTGGGCACAGTTTGAGAGGGCCCCGTCCTCCAAAACATTGCATTTGTTTCCACAAGATTATTAGAAAATTCTTTGTATTCAGTTTCTTTGTTAATTCTTCAGGGAAGGATAGCCAGGGCTTTCAGATGTCACCAACCACTATTCTTCTCCCATCTGCTGCTAGAAGTAGGGCAGGAAAGTGCACTGAAGCCAATTCCCTCTCATTTTTCTTACCGGGTTGGTGATTGTGATGATCTCCCCTTCACTGACTGTCAGCTCATTGTTTCCAGGCTCAGCAGCAAAATCATACATAACACGAGCCTGCATGAGGAAAAGAATATAACAGTGAGGCTTCCAGCTTATGTACAAGATTTCATTAAGAAAGTATCAGCCCAAATTATTCTTAACTAAAGAAATAGTAAGTGGGGTAAGGCTGAATGTACAAAGAGCAATTCAGCACATAGGAAGCTGACATTTCCTAGATTTGAACTGCAAACTCAACAGTAAAAATAACTTTAAAAGATAAAAATCTCATGTGGAACTTGTTGGAGATAATTTACCAGAAGGATTTAAAACTTGTTGTTCTATGTCCAGAATTATATGTACAACTTTTTCCAGGGGAAGAAGGAAAGGTTTCTAACTGCAGCAAACAATCCTTTTTTTTTTTTTTTCTTTTTAACACAACACATATCCCAGCTCCAAATTGGGTAAAGGGAAGTGTTTCATAGAGCAAGCAATCCAGAAAAAGAAAAACAAGTAACTGCAGATGTAAATAACCACTGCTGTGCATAAAATGTAATATGTAAAATTATGTTTTGAGACTCTATATGGGAGGAACTATGCAAATATAGAAACAGTGAGAGTAGGCCTGTTACATTTGGCATGAGGAGGGAGGGAAGAACAAAACAAACCTAATTTTTAAGTGTTTAGATACACAAAGGCCTTGCTGTGCACTGACTGTGCTACTACACTACGTAAAGAAATGTTTGAAACATTTGGTTTTACTAATAACGTCATTCAGTGTACAGCAATGAGTTCCTTCTTGTACTTGGAGGGTGAGGGGAGGAAAAGTAAACTAAACAAATAAGTAATATTTTCTGTCAAATGGGACAATAAAATAATTTCTGCTGAAAGCAAGCTGTGTGATAGGAAAAAAAAACCCCAAAATTCACCATTGAGTCTTGCCTGTCTCAAAACTACAGGTTGTTATGATCCTCACCTAGACACATCATCTGACATAAAACCAGAACAAAACAGGACATCCCACCCCCACATCTTAAGTTCATAAGTATCATGTGGAAATACTTCTGGCTGGTCAAAAGATACTTTATTTCAGTATAAATAAAAACAGACCTGAGAAAAAACACACATGCTGCAGTTCAGCTGACAAAGCTAATCCCGAACCATGTGCACAACAAATCAAACACTTGGTCTTCTCCACTAGAGCAGCACAACATTGCAGAAAACCATGTGTCCAAAGCACTCTGAATGCTCCCTTACATGAAAGCTTTTCACTTAGAATGGAGGCTTTCAGCACTTTCAGATTATGCCATGCAAAACCAAGATGAAGAGGCAAAAAACTGTGTTTGATAATAACACTGACTGCTTTCTTTACAGCAGCACATCTGGCCTCCATGGAAATATAAGAATCAGCTGCCTTACTTTCCTTAAAAAGTAAACAGGAGAAGCAGCACACCTTTTGAAGTACAAGAATACTTCAGTAGAGGTGTAAAAAGCACCACTCTCCAGAGCTCTTCCTTCAGCAGTAGTAGAAAAAATTTGCAATGCTACAGAAATGGATTATTACAGAGCATTAAGAATTTGAGGTACATCTGAAACCTGGTCTGTATATTGACATCTCAAATACATTCCTCAGCTTTTTCTGTTCAGTACTCTCCATTTCACTGCATTTCTAAGCTCACTTGCCTAGGCTGGAAATTAAGACCTTAAGAACTTCTGCCAAGTAATCTTTAACACTACCCTCCTACTGCTGATATTTAATGGGGAAAATAGTATAAACTCAACCAATTCCAAAGTCAGTAAAACTAAGTGACTAAATGTTTCCCCAGTTAATAAGTGTAGGGTTAATGGAAAAACCCCTAGCCTTTCTCTGGGCAGATGTATCAGCCCCAACCCTATTTAAAATTCTGACAATCAGTTCCAAAATACTATAAAATGGAAAATTGTTTGATTTTTCAATATGCTTTTTCCTTCTTACTGGCCATAAATATTATGTCCAAGAAGCAGTTAGGACTTAAGAGACAGATCTTTGCAACTTAGGCAAAATTGCAAATAGGCGTGGGAAAAACCATTTAACAAGATAAGGATTTTAGCTCCTAGGCACTGCAATACACACACTGAATATTAGAGCTAAGCTTAGGGACAATTTGGATATTCACAAAATTGGAATCTCTGATGAATTCCAGATCACAGAATGAACTGGAATGGATCACAGAATGAACTACAAAGACAAGTTTTTCAAAACACAGCTTAGAAAAAAAATTGTTACAGTAGCTGTTGTGTTTCATATTAACTTCTGATCATATACAAAAGGATCAAACAGTCCAAGAACTACAAGAACTTCAGAAATTCAACTATTTTGTTGGTGGAATAAAGGCCACTGCTTCATTTATGGAATACTGCAAACATGCAAAACAAGACAGAGTCATTAACAAATCTATTAGCTATAAAAAAATTAATTTCTTTTACCGGCTGCCTGTGTATCTACCCTCTCCCACCACCACCTCTGCTCCAAGATACAAATGGTTCTGAATTCTGAAGTTGTTTTGTCAGTTCCTTTGAGAATAAAACCCTGCTAACCCAAAAAGTTTTAACTTATTCCATTGACCAGAAAACAGCCTGGCTGTTGTACTGTAACCTACTGCCTCCCTTTGCTCAGGTGGCAGCAGAACCTCCACTGCACCTCCACCTCCACTGGGAATTTGGAACACATCCTGATGTTCACCTTGTGCTCCCTTGTGTGAGAAAAGGCTGGTATGGATTAAGCAGAACGCTGCCACAGCACATGCCAAGATGGAAAGGGCTCTCTGCTCCCCAGCATCTCGGCAGCTCTGGCATATATTGCAGTTTCTCCAGAATAAGAGGAAGCCAGCAGTTTCCTCTACTGTCCAAGTCCAAGATGGGGGAAACCAGTAAGAGTTAAAGGAAAATTAGCTTTTCAGCAGTATGGATACAGATATTTAGATTGTAATAAAGAGATGGAAAAGGAAAACGGCAATTCTCAGTGTTATATCAGCATTCTCTGCAGCTGTTTCTACCTACTGTAGTTACACAACTGGACTGCAGTTCCCCAATTTACAGACTGAGTGACTGAGTACAGTGTGAAGCCTCCCAAATTCGAGAAGTTCTAAGCACTACAATCAATCATCATTTCCTTAAGAACAGTCTTTTTAGAATTATGATAGAACCATGCCTAAGAATATTACAACACCAAGGATTCCCCCAATTGAAAAGCAGTATCTAGATTAGTGAAAGCATTATTCCTCTGCAGGCCTGGAGAAGACTTAGCTTTCCTCCATTACTTCTGTCTGAGTTGAGTATTTCCCTCTTCTTTCCATAATATTAAAACTCAAGAGAAAAAAAAGAACAACAAAAAACCAAGAGCATTTGCCAACTTATTTCTGAAAGCAGATGTAGGACTACTATGCAACTATACCTGCCAGTGTTAAGGCTCTTCAGAGTAAATGCAGTGGGAAGGAAGTTGTCTAGCAAAGGTCGTTAAAATAAAACACTAACGAAAGGTTACACTGTTGCTTCACTAAGTTACTAGAAGAGTATCCAATATCTCTACAGATATCCTGATTCACTGGCTCCTGCTGTATGTCCCCAGAATCCTGAAAAAAGTGATAAAGCAACAGAAACACCTGTTGAAGAAACACATGAGAAGAATCTTTCTGCCTTTTCCAAGATATTTCACTCAAGGCTAAGCTCACATGGAAAAGCACCTTACCCAGAAACAACCCTGAACAACCCTGATGTGTACAGGGCCACACTGTGCCTGCATTACAGATCACCTGCAGCAGGCTAGCTCTGTCATGGAAAAGGACAATGAAAGCCCCTGTGTACTCCTCACCAGCCATAAGCAGACAGGCTAACAGCTAATGCACATCAGTTGTGCTCAGAGCAGCTTTTCCAACAGCTTCCATGCCTAAGCCTTCCTTCATATGAAAGATCAACAACCCACATAGGGTGACTACTGGTTTTTTCTTTAAGTTCACACTTCTGAAGCAACATGATTTTGCAGAGCTGGACTTCCTGACTGCAATGCAACAGTACTGCATCAATGTATTCTTCATAGCACAAAAATTGGAGAAGCCACTCAAAAATTGGACACACCTTTGAAAATGCTTTCCCTATGCACAGGACTTCATCAGTATTAGAAAGAGATCTTGTGTTATGCCATAGATTCATCTGTTTCAACCATGTGTTAGAATTTAGGAAACTTGTGCCACAACTGCTAATCTTGGTCAGCTGGCAGTGGCAGATAGTACAAAGGAAATATCCATAAAAGTGGATGGCAACATCTGAAAACTGCATCCACTAGAGGACTAGCAACCATAATTTGGGGAGCCTGGCAGAATGCCAAAAATAAAATTAAAAAACAATTTAAAAATAGAATAGTTAATCATTAGCATCAGCTTTAAACAAGTTAAGGCCTTAAATTTTAAATGGCCATGCCAATAAGAAGACTTGAACTTCTCTTCTAGGATAGCTGCTTAAGCTTTTAGCTGGGATGTACAGCAAAGGGCTTTTGATCACCTCAAGTAACTCCACTCACACTTCTGTTATGAAAAAACTTCAGAACAGTTTGCTACAGAAACTGCTTCAGTTAGTACAAATATTCTTCAGTAGGTCTAGTAAGCATAAGCCTTTGAAATCTGCTGCTTGGGAAATACTGATAAGCAGTATGTTGATCACACCTGGAAGCACAGAACAGGAAAATACATTTCTTTTCTCCCAGACTTCATGTAATTAGTTATCTTCTAAAAGTTTTTTGGATGTGAGTTTGGTTTTGGTTCTTTTTGATACATTTTTTGTGAGGTTTCTTTCAATTAGTTTTTTTTTTTTTCAGAAATAAAATATTCATTCTAAAGGGCAGTTCTAAGAGAATAAAATAGAAATAGCATGCCTGGGATATAGGTTGGGATCTCAAGATTAGAGAAACTGAGAAAGCAGAAAGAAAATGGTAAAGACAAAAACCTAGCTGCAAGTACACAAGTTGAGAAATTGGCAGTATCTTTCAATTACATCCAAAAGAATGGTTCAAAATGTAACATTTAATCTAAAAAGTGACAATATTCTGCAAACAAAAGGTAGTTAATTTATCTTTGCATTTTCTTTTCTGTATTGTTTGATCTTTCACAGCAATTTGTCCTGTGATTACTGTCTAATGTTTTTTACACATTTTACTGCTTACAAGTGCAAGACATCTGACTTGTTATCACCTGAAGCAGCAGCATTAAACACCCAGCTGTCTTCACTGCACCAGCAAAGCTCCAGGAAAGACATAGGGTAGGCAGGCATCTAAATGACAGCTTAGCCATTGTTTTGTTTCACCATTCACAGACTACTTAAGTTGCCATGTTTTAATCAATGCATCTTTGAAAAAATTCACCACAGATCAAAGCACATGCTAAGTCCCACTGTGGATATTATAAAGAATAATGCAAGAAGTTGAAAAGAGCTGGTGTCCAAAATGCACAGAAAAACAGTAAGAATACAGGAATATAGACAGGAGCCCCTCACATCTTTCCCACCTCAGAGGACTGAGGACACCAGCTGTCTTCCAACAGTGGCTAACATTTAGGTAGATTTAATCACTTCCCTACCCTTTATCCTGAAATCTAAAAAGCTAAGTACTCCAAGTCTGAAGAGATTTTCGCTGCACCATCTGCAACACTGAATCACAGAATCATAGAATGGTTTGGGTTAAATGGGACCTTAAAGATACCTCGTTCCAACCTCCCAGCTGTGGGCAGGGACACCTTCCATTAGACCAGGCTGCTCAAAGCCCCATACAGCCTGGCCTTGAAAGTATAAAAAACATTTATACTACTAACAAAGGGAACAACTGGGGCTATGATTTGACAAAAATTGCCTTTTCATTTTAGTCCCTCCATCACAAGTCTATCAGACTGCTAGGTGAAGTGTGTATTTGGATGGTCTATGCAGAAATATCAAGTGGCTCTTCAAGTGCCTGTGACTCAGCCTGGAGAGGCAGCTACCCTCTGTCCTGCCTACAGTAAAGAAATGTCCACATGTTCCTCTCAAAGGCTTTCCTAAGAGACAAGAAACAAACAAAAAATCGACAATAGCAGCGTAAGAGGACACTAGGGACACTGTCTTCTAAGAGAGACTCCTACAGAAACAGTACTTTAGGAATTCAAGAGATTACACATTATATGAGGAACTGCCAGTTAAAGTGATAAAGATTTATTGTGAAGAAGAAGAGACACCAACGTTTATCTTTTTAACTAATACAGAGCAACTGGAGCAAATGTATATTGCTTGTATAGTGCTAGGCATCATTTCTTGTGTAAGTGCTCAACAACATCTGCCTAGAAAACTAGCCTGAAGAAACTGGAACATTTCATATTATGATTTTATTAAATAATAAGCAAAAAATAAAATTCCCTTGTTTAATTAAAACCTCCCTTTAGTATTACATTTCTTTTCAATACAATTGTGTTTTGCTTTCAGCAACACCAGAATTAAAGCAAACTCATGCAAAAAGTGAAACTAGGTTCAGTCAAGAACTCCACTTATGGACCAAGAGAGGTCACAATATTCAGGTATCATTACTCCAAGTTCCCTCTCCGGCTGTAACTGCTGGATCCTCATATTACTCTACAAATTCACATTTAAAATGTCTCTTGACCTGCTGACTCACTTTCCCCTGAGCAATTTTTCAACTCTAAAATAAGCTCACTAGCTTGCAGCTAATCATTTGAAGCCAACAGTACCGACTATAAGCACATTAGAAGCAAATTAAACACAGACAAAAAGCTAAGAAACAAGGACTTGCATAATTTCTTCCTGCTAATAAAACATGATTGCAGACAGAAGTGCAGAACAGGGAGATCTCTTCAACCTCAGAAGCTGCATGTGCCTACAATATTTCAGGCAGGTATTTAATTAAGTATTCACTCTGGATTAAAAGGTCTAGATCATATTGGAATTGATAACAAAACATGAAGAGTTTCCAAAAAGTTGGAAACAAACAAACAAAACACAAATTTGGAAACTTTTATAGGGTAAGGGATAGCAAGACAATACACAATTTCTACCAGTATGCATGTGGTTTAAACCACTGGCACTTCTAGAATTAAAGTGTAATAAGCTAACCTTGAAGCCATTTTGGTATGGTTTTGTGTAAGAAAGAAGTGTATAGGCAAGTTTTCAAGTGTTAAAGAGACTTGGAAATGTTTTCTGTAGTAAGAAAGACAACAACTTACTAGCCTCTTCAGCAACTCTGGCATTCCTCAGTGAGGACAAATAAGCTCTTCAGATCTACCACACAGGACTTCTTTGTCTTGCTGAAAATAATTTTTTTTTTTGTCATGAAAGACCACCTGAACTCTGTTTAGGCTAGTCCCACTCCTTTTTGGCTACATATCTTATTACTGATTCTCAGAACATAAGCGTCTTTATAGCTACCTACCTGTAAGCAAATACCAGCACACCCCAAAGCCCACTGAAATGTGCTCCTGGCCAGCATTACAGGCAGAATGCACACCAAGAACTTGCAGGAGGCCTCTTGGTAAAATCAAGCATCTGGCACTAAAAGTCATTGATGCAGAATGAGGACTAAAATGGTTGTATGACTAAGATTTCTTAGAAGTGTTAGAATGTAACAGATCTTAAAATCTTAAGGTATTAAATCAAATTATAGCTTCTTTCCATGCAATTATAAGTGAGGTGTGTAGAAACTACTGCCACAGAGCATGAAAAAAAGCAAAGAGAAACTGCAATATTTTCCAGATTTACAACAGTACTTAAAAATGTTAAACTCTGAGATTTATCTGTAAGCAGGTCAGTGGTTTAAAAAAGCAGTATTCAAATTCTGATATTTTCAGAATAACTACCATGCACTATTAAAAGAGGTGCCTGGTTACCTTTTGGTGTGTTCATACTGATTTATTTATGGGGTATTGTCAGACCCAAGAACAGAATCCCCATGCACCCAAGCAATACTGAAGCAAGGGAAATTCAGTTGCAGAAATACGTTCAAGACACCCATGTGATTTAGAGATCTTTCCAAATACTGACTCAGATACTCCCCTGAATCACATCTGAGCTTTCAGTTGAGTTAAGCACCTGGAAAGTTTTTTCTTGTTCAAAACATTACTTATAAACCAGTTATCATTTAACAATGTACCGCAAAACTTCTACTGTGAGTGAGGAGCTCCACTGCTCCACTGACATCAGATATTTTTCAAAATCAATTTACTCCACTGCTCCAAGTGCCCAGACTTTCCCATATTTTCCTTTCTCAATACCAACCTATTTCAGGTCCCCAGACAGACTGGAGACTCAAATATTTTGAATTTGAGAACATTAATTCCAGTTTCACAAGGACTACAGCAAGCAATAACTACAGCAAGTCCAGCACAGGTTTGTATTTACGGATGTTAGGCAGGATGCATTTATCTCAAGTGTGATTAAAATATCTGCCTAGATTAATCATTACTGTGTCTCTGAAATCAAACTGCAACACTTGCAACTGTTTGCTGAGCCAATATTTAATGGCATGTTTCAGAAGCCTGCTGTGCCAATTTCCCTGATGTTCGCCTGGAACTTTAGGGCCATCAGCATTGCACCCGCACAGTTCTGCCCCCAAAGAACAAAGCCAGTAGGAGGTGAAGGTTTCAGAAAAAGCCAGAAGCATTCACCAGATAAATCACCACATTGTGACCTATTAATTAAGACGTCTTAGTCACACAATAGTGCCCCCTCTACAAGAGCAGAGATTAGAAAAAACAGTAATTATCCTAATAATTGGAGAGGCACAAAGTTTCACTAAGGTTATCTAGTGAACTTCAAGCCCTTTCAGACTCTGCACACTATTACACATTGTGCATCTCAATATACCACATGCACAGGCCATTCTACAGGCAAACAAATACCTGGCAAAGCAAACTGCATGTTCAAATGATGCTACTTCACATAAAACCTGGTATGTAAAATACAGAATGGAATACCTATACTACTCTGAAATCCCAAAACCTGGTAAATATTAATAGGAAAATACATGCCCAAGAGCATGCTACCTGAAAGCAGCTGGGAAGCAATCTGAAACGCAGCAGGACAAATTCTCCATTTGGAATTTTGCTACATTCTCTGTTACCTGAGTAACCAACATGAATCAACATACTAATGTTTTGTTATCTCTTAGCTGTTATTAGAAACACTACTTTGTGAAAGCCTATGTTTATTTTTATTTTATGAACACAAATGAGGAAACTGTTACACCAACATAAATAGGTTACCATTTTATCAGATGAAGTTTCTTTACTCTAAAAATGGGCAAGGTTCACATTTTTTGGGTTCTAAAGCATCCAAGCCTACAACCATTTTAGGCTTTTCTATTGTAGAAAAGCACAAGACCCTGTAAGGTTACCAACTTTATTTCATGATAAATGGCAGCTCAAATAAGCAAAGCTCAGTCATTAGACCTGGCCAGAGAACACCCAGCACTTGAACTGGACATTAACTACCTGCAATCTAATGCAATGTGCACACTAGTGGTCTTGGCCTATCCCACTTTAAGACAAAGAGTTAAAAAAAGAAGAAAAAAAGAATGCCTGGACAGATGCATTAAAAAAAAAAAGAAAAAGAGAGAGAGAGAGATAATAAATGACAGAACTGGATTAAGTCATGCAACATTTAAAGTTTGACAGGACACCTCACAAACTTTTCTTGTACCTTCAGCAACCTTTACAGTGACAGAAACCATCAAAGAAGTCTGAAAAGAAAGTTAGAACTTCTGCTTCCTTAAGAATTACTAGAAAATTTGGCAGCTTGACGGAATGTGACAGAGCTGTTGATAAATAAAATTGTAATTCAACAACCTTCATACAAACTTCCAAGTCTGTGGTCTAGTTATTTGCAGCAAGGAAGATGTTTAATTTTGTATTCCACAAGCAATCATTTTCAGAAGACAAATATAGGGCTATCAAGGAAGGAAATTACAGTACTGCTGAAAGAACTGTGCTTTAACTAGGTAAGCACTAATTACATTATATTATCATATGTAATTGCAATATTCAATTACTGAATTAAACCTTGAACCCCCAAAAAAGAACTAATGCAGTGGAGGAAATAAAACATTTAAGCTTCACTCTCAAATCTGATGAAGCTATAGGGTGAAGTGAAGCACCTCATAAGATTGGCCTTCTGCTGCAGAAAGATGAATTGTATAGGCCCTCCAGGCAATACTAGAATTTAAATCAGAACTAGAAGGAACAATAAATGTAATAGCCTTATATCAACTGTCTTTCTTCTGGAAACCACTTATATAATCACTGTAGTGGAAAAAATAAAATCCTCATACAGAAGGGAGAAACAGTTTAAAGCTATTCTAAGAGAATTTTTATAGCTGCTCTTGAAAATTAGCCATTTTGTTCTATCAACCAGGAAAGCAAACACTTCGCTTGAATTGAGATGACAACTTATTTTTGCTCTGAACATTGAGAACTGCAGTCTCAGAAGGCTGGGAAAAGCAAAGCAAGTCCAAAACCTACTGTGTTTAAACAGAGATACCATATGAATACAAAAAATAAAAGCACAACAGTTCCCTTGCCAAGGAGAAGCAGATGGCAACTCAGAGCAGAAGTCAGTAACTCAATGACAAGTCCTAAGGAATAACACCCATCAGCCAACTGTACACTAGCCCCACTTTTATAGAAGAGTGGAACTAAAATATTCCACCTGGGCAGGTCCCACTTGCAGAAACCCCAGGCCAGACATGGCTGCCTCTCCCCCGAAGCTGCTGTTTTACTTGGACTCCCCAGAGACCTGCCACAAGCTGCACTGCCCACCTTCTTACCACCTCCTCCTCCTTCCAGCCACCCATTTTGCACACTGGAAACCCCTCCTGTACAGTGGCTTCCTTTAAGGGGCAGGGCCTGGGGAAAGAGCTGCTCCAAAATACAGGAGCAAATAGAGCTTTTACTCACAAAAAACATGCTCACACACAGAATCGCTGGTTTGGCTTTACCCAGCACACTTCTAGGAGTGCCTACCGTGTTACCAGCAGTGCCCAGGATGGCTCTTGTGCCCTTCATGCCATGCCATGTCCTGAAGGTCTCCTTGCAACTCCACCACAGCTGGATCACGCTGCATAACAGCAGCTCCACACAAGAAAGCTGTCCCTTGTGCCTTTCTCCCTTTACTTTGAGTTTGACAGAAGACTATCTGTCAAAGTTAAATGATTCTGGTCTTAAATGTCTACTTTTTTTTTTTTTTTTCCTTTGGACAGAGGTTTCTTATTCATACGAAACTCAAAGAGAAAGACTGCCTTGGAAAAAAGAGACAAGACTTGGAGTTTAAATTAAATTTTCCGGTAAACAACATGCTTTTTTTTTTTCTCTTCAGCAGCATTTGAATTTTGCTTATTGGACTACTACCGCTTATTTGAACTTTCTGTTACTTGGGAAGTTCCTTTCCAACCATAAATTGCTGAGAAAGCAGGAATACAACTGAAGAAAATAAAAGCAGAAGCTCTGCTTTTCAGCCCTCAAAGAAGTATAAAGTGAATTTGGATGAAATTGTAACTGTGAAACATGCTTTGAAATAGAAGATATTTACCTTTAAATGCTGAACACTGCAATAGCTATTTATTAAAAATAATTCTAAATGCTCATCTGTCCTACTGCAGGGCTGGTTGAAACAAATCACTCCTACTATTTTACAGTCTCTCCTCTATTACCTGCTTTTGAAATGTTTTGCAAGACTGCTTCCAACACCATCAATGTTGCAATTGTTTGTAAATTTAATACAGAAGGGAAACCACATATTTGAAATGGCAAAATTCTCCAATGATTTATACCTTGGTGATCTGTGAAAACTCTGAAATTTGCCAGATGCCCTAATCAAATAAGGAGGGATTTATTGAATATCCGCACACTCTTCTAGTTTTTTCAAGATCCGAAAATCTAAGGAGGAAGATAATTCAGAGGAAAACCTTGAAAGAGTGGAGTAAAATAAACCTTTTTACGAAGCTACAGTTAACTGTAAAGTGCTGAAAAAATACCAATATATGGAGAAATTCTACCAGACTGAAAATCTGAAACTCTGAATCTATAAACCAGATGAAGCTTATGACATCTGATACCAGACTTCCTTCTCTTTAGCTGCTGTAATCATGTTTTTAAATGACGACCTCTGATAATGAGTCTGATGACTCAATGCCTAGGTGCTCAAAATAACTCTGAAAAACTGAGTCAGAGGAATCATTACTCAAGCACAGCATCACACAGAATCTTACCAACTCTCCAGCTTGCCATAAGGCCTGACAGAAAGACAAAAGAACAGAAAGCCTGTGTCTTCATGAAATGAGACTGTATCAGTTCTCATGCTCATCCTAACATCTTGCTCCTCCAATAGGTTAGGAACCTGTGGTAAATCTGCATTACCAAACATTTTACATTCTCTAGTAATCTTGTTGCCCCTTAAAAAACAAACCATCAAACCAAAATAATCTAAAAAGCCCCAGGAAGTATCCCCATATCTACTTAACCATAGCCTGAGAAAACCAAACAATTTTTCACATGGTTAGACCATAAAATCAAAATTATTACTTCACCTAATTAATTTTGTTCCATCACATCCTACATACATAGATCAACTGTGATCTAATTTTTTGTATTATGTCTTGGTTTGCTGAATTTAAATAATGGAACATGTTGAGTAGATTATGAAGTGACCGGCACAGCAGAGGACCATACCAACTCACGGATATATTAAGGTTTATTAACTGAATCTTCTCTTAAGCTGGGATTTCTGACAGGAGTCTACTTCCAAAGTTAGGACAATACAGAATGCAGACTAAGAGAGCCCAAAGTCTGGGTATTTTTGAGGGCTTAGCTCAGAGGGGTGCTTCACTTCCCAGCTGCAAGTCAGAACAAAAAATTGTTTCTGACCAATTCATAATGCAAACATGCAGATTTGTGATGGTATAAAGGAAAATGTGAGACCTCTTTGGGAAGCCTTACACTGGTGAGAGCAATAGAGAATCAAAAAGAAAGATGAAAAGAAGGATACACACTTAAGGATAATAATCTTTAAGTCTAATGTGTTGTTACCTTTCCCTACCTGAAATTTTCATATGTAAATCATGACCTTCCCTCACCACAGCTACAAAAACCATGCTAAATTCAACTATACCTGGCTAGTGACATTAACAAGAGAAAATCCAACATGATTTGACAAGAAAGCCTTGAACAGTATCTTCATGTTTTAGAAGTACTGCTAAGTTATGTCTTCTTTAAAGAACAGAATATTCAGTCTATGTTTTCATCTCAAGGAACTTCTTCCCACAAAAACAGGGCCCAGTCCTACAAAGAGAACCAGATAAATGAGTCCTCAAAGCAGACAAACCATTGAACAATCAAGAAAATAATGGTGGGATACAAGTGCCCCTAAAGATACAAAGAAAAAACTGTTGGTATTGACACTAAGAGCGGCCTAACTTCATGAAGCTTATCAATAGCTGCCTCGTGAAATACCTCTCCTGGGAAAACAATGTCACCAACATCAACAATGTTACTCTTGTAAATCTGCTCCTAGTTCCAACTTCAACTTCTAAATTAAAACTCTCACCTAGTGTAAGCAGCACAGGTTCCAGAACTGTCTTGCCCATCAGTGTGCCATAACCTATCCAGTTCTCCCAATAACATCACTTCCTTGTGAAATCAGGGCTTAACAAATGGCGAAACATCAGCCTTTTCAAGAAAAGGACTTGTCTAGGTTAAAAAATAATAAATAAGTCTTAAAATAGGCTAAGGTAGGCCAGCATACTGCTTCCTGACATTTCTAGCTCTCCCTATTCAATGAAGCTCAAAAACAAAAGAAAGAGCATGAGTAAAGCCAGGACTTGGCAAACTCTAGTGGGGAAAATATATGAAAGGCCAAAGAAATCATGAAGGAACAAACAAGAATACAATCTCATCTTTGGCTTTTTTAAGCAACTGTGACAGAAACACATTTACAAAACTACATTTTCCTGGTGACCAAGTTTTGAAAAGTTTTTAGGCTCAGGCACTTTCTGCCATCATTTGTGATGCCCAGTTAAAAATAAAAAATTAGTAAGGTTAACTCTGTTTCTGAAGGAAGCATCCAAAATAAAGGTATCTAGCTTAAAATATTGGTTCTTAAATGTGGATATGAAATTGCTTTACTTCTGAAGTCGGGTTCAGTTAAATTACTGCAACACTTTGGAAGGCAGCATCTCCTAAACAACCTTTTTTTTTTTTTTTATTTTGATTGGGTTTAACACTTGCTTCAGTTTTTAGATCACATAGTCTTGAGTAAACCACAAAATCCACTGCCAAGCTACAATAAGGATCTAGCCAACTAAAGAACTGCCTCCAGAAGCCTCAGATCCTTCATTTCCCATTAATATTTCCACCTGTCTCCATGACAGTCTCCCCTTCCTAAACATGCCACTCCACCCAACCTTCTGTACCAGCTCTGAGCAAACTTTCATCAACTGCAAATCCCTAGAACTGTACAAAATGGCCCTGCTGTTCCCATTCAGTGAACTTTTTTTGCTACTTCAGCAAGTTACTGTAGCTCAAAGACAGGCCTGACAAGTGTTGGAGTAGAGTCCTGGGACACAGGTACAGCATGGGATGAGGAGGAAGAGAGGAAAAGGAATAATGGTCCCTGCTAGTTTAGCTCACAGCATCAGACACAAGCTCCACAGCATTCAGAGTGCTTAAGGCCTACAGCCACCCTGACCTGTTTCAACAAAAGTCTCCCTACCAAGTTGCCAGCTGACAAATATGCTAGGAAAGCATCAGTAAAGGCTCCTTGGTGTGAAAATAGTAGTCCTTTCCCCCAAAAGCTTTTATTGTTTCAATAAGAAATGCTTGATTTTGAATGGTACAGAGAACAGCCAGCACATTACACAACTGCAGACCACGTCTTCATACTGGAAAACTCTAGGAACTTAATTGCTGTGAGTAATCAAAGTGGAAGCAAGAAAACTGGTCAAGAATTACAAGCTAGCTATGGAAGAAATCCCTGCTTGCATCGTCCATGCTGAGAAAATCTAACACCTTGATAAACGCATTTGTAAATCTTGTCGAGAAAATGATAAAGCTGAAAACAGAAGCTGGGCAAGTTTAGGTTCAAAACAAAGTAGCAACAACAGCAAGAGAGTTGATAGTTAAAAAAAAAAAAAGACAGACTGGATTTTTCCATCATTGAAAGCGTTCAAATCAAGACAGAATTTGCCCCCAGCCTTCCTTGGAAAGTATATTTTAGATTAAACAGGAATTAATTCAGGAAGCACTAACAGCCCATGTAGCACAAGCCAGGCCAGACTGTCAGTCAGCCCTATCAACTATATAGGATTTGATACCGTTAAAGTTTCAAAAATTCATACTCCAGACAACTACTTACAGTTTAGTTTTGTTAATATGTCACTTACAATACTAATACACTTTGCATATTTCTTTTAAAAATAGGCTATTTTTGAAGGAGCACAACCAGAGGGTGAGAAGTTTGTTTACAATTTAAAAAACAAAATTTACTTTCCAAATGAAATGGTGACTGGCTAGTTGGCCCAGCTCCTAAAAACTGTTATTTCATACAGTTACTCCCTTACACTGCTCAAAAAACAACGTATCCTTTACTATAGCTGACATTCGCACAACCTGAACAAATTAAAATCCAAACCAGTGCAGTTTGCAGAGAGGAACCCATCTCCTGGGTAGAGCTCACAGAAAATAAAGTAAGCTTCTCTTCAGTACTGCTCTCAGTTACCAACATAACAAAATAATAACAATAAAATACCAAGGGTTTACTGACTACCACTTACGAATTTTAACCTACAAGTTAAAGTACCTTACCATATCTTGCAATGTGTAGAATGAAAAAAACTGCACCATCTGATTTCAAGCCAGTCTGGGTTAGGAAGTCAGAAATTACACACCCTTCCGTCCAGGGCCATAAAGTCTCAAAAAAAATATTTAAAGAAAAGCAAAGTGAAAGTTTCCACATATATGAATAAAATGGCTTAGTGTGTTCAGCACAGAACACAGGATCCCATGAGGATACTGCACCTCAGAGTGAGCAGAGAAACAGTAAACTGATTTAGTACAGTATCTGCCTAATATATTGTGTATTATGTAGTATATACACAGCAGAAGTAATTTTCTGCCTACAGCAGTTAGATTGATTAAAAATTACCATATAAACACCACTGTATACACATACAAAAAAACCACTGTTAAAACCAAGTCTATCAACATTATTCTAAAAGCTCAACAGAAACACAAATTTCACTATATTGACACTTTGAAAATTACTGAAGTGATTTTGAAACCTAAAATCAACTTCTCTGTGCTTCTGAGAAAAGATTATTAAAACATGAGCAACCATCAGCTTACATGGCTACAGAGTCAGCTACTTATACATTAAATCTGACACGTTCAAGATGTGGAATTTCTTCAGCACTGCGAAGTGCAACACAAATAGAGCACTGCATGAGAACCGCCTCAGTAAAAGGAAGTTTTTTAAACTGCTGGCCACGCTAATGGAATCAGGTGACTCAAAGTAATACTTCAAATACCAAAAAAGTCTTCATGAGATACTAAGACAAGTCACAGATGAGTTGCTGGTGGATGTTAACTCACACCTACACAACCAGAGATGCTTTCATCAACCAATATAGTAAACAAATATCGTTTATTTAGAAAGAAGCCAGTTTCAGATAGGATGGGCTAATTTTGACAGTTGTATTAGTAGCAGATACTGTTGAAGAACTGAACAAAACAATTTAACTTCCTGTCCTTTTTTTGTGTATGTGTGTAAAATCAGAGCTTAGTACTGAGAGGTCGCACAGCGCGGACTCTGGGCTCCCACCAGAGGCACGGCACAGCCACCCCCGGGTGCCCCCGAGGGGGTCAGCATCAGCTGCCGGCGGGACAGCGGCTGCGGGACGGGCGGCGGGCCCGCGGCTGGCCGAGGCCTCTCCCACCGCCCGCCACTCGCCGGGCGCGGGGCAAGCGGGGCAGGGGCTGCAGGAGCAGCACCCTCGGCCTCCGGCGGCTCTCCGGTCGCTCCGCCGCGGAGCGGGGACGGCGGGGCACCAACACAACAGAAAACAACTTTCCCCCGCCCCGCACTTGCCGCTGCCCCGCCGAGCCCCGAGCGAGGGCCGAGCAGCGGCGGCGAGGCCCGAGCGCGGCGCTCCCTCCGTCCCTCCCTGCCGCGGCTGGCGGCGAGGGGCAGGCTCCGCGCAGGGAGCGGCTCCCCGACCCCCGGCACGCAGCCCGTCCGCCCCGGGACCCCCGCCTCCCGCCCGGCCGGGCCCGCTGGCGCAGGGGGCGCCCCGGCGCCGCCTCCCGACCCCCGGCTGCTGCTCACCTTGGTGGCCATGGCGCTGCCGGCGCGGGCTGCGCTGCCGCTCTGCCCTCCCTCCTTCTCTCCCTCCCTCTCTCCGTGCCGCGGCTGCTCGGTCGCTCGGTCGGTGTGTCCGGCCCGCCCGCCGCCGCTGGGCCGCGCAGGCGGCTCCTCCTCGGCGTCCCCCGGCCGCCGCCGCCGCCGCCTCCTGGGGGCCGCTGTGCGGCTCAGCAGCCGAGCGCCGGCAATGGGCAGGGGGGGCTGATGTGGCCGCGCTGCGATGCCCCCGCCTCGGCCGCCCTTTCCGCTCGGCTCGGCTGCCGGGGCAGTGGCGGGGCTGTTTGCCCGCAGCCTTTCCGTCAGGGCCGGGGGAGGGAGGGAGGCACCCGCGGCGCTGCGGTGATCCCCCGGGAGCCGCCCCGGCCGGTCCTGGGAGCGATGGGTTGGACGGATCTCCCCCACCCCCAGTGCCCGCAAGGGCTTCGCTTTGTAGTCAGAGTTTGCCCTCAAATTCTCGTTCGTGTTGGGGAGAGACCTCGCAGGAAGGCGTTATGTGCCCCTCGGGTGCCTTTGAACGGAAATTTCAAAGCAACTTTACAGCAAGGAAAGCAATTTTTCCCTCGGCCAGGCTCCATCGGCAGCTGTCAGGGCAGTGCGCGTCGTCCCTGACCTGTTTCAGCCGGGCCTTGGTGAACTGCAGTTAGCAGCAGCAGTAAAAAGCACCAAGGAACTGCTCAAGGTCGGCAGCATTCCTGTTGGGCACTCTACAACCATCTGCTAAAAACTGTGACCCCACTTGATTTCCACCCTGCAAGAGAGACGAGATGGGAATATAAAACAAAGGGAATATGAAATCCAGTGGCAGTGATCAAGGTGCTGCACCATCCAAAAAGTGAAGCTTCTAATGAGAAGGCTGTGTAGGTTGGCCTGGAATCAGGAGATGTTTCCTTTCTGTAGAAGGAAATACCAAGTGTAATCATCAGAGATGCCAGGGAGAGCTCTAGGAGGCAGGTAGGCTGTAGGGAAATTGCATAGAACTCTACATCTGTATTTCCTTGCCCAAAGAATTACAAGCATTTCTTCTGCTATCGGTATTGTTTCTCAGTGAGAGCTTTATTAAATGAGGAAAATATGTTCACAGGATTTGGTTTGGTTTTTTCTGTCAGAAAAAAATTCCAAGTTGGACCTGAGAAATAGTTTCCATGGAGAGTGAGAATGAAGAAATAAGAGGAAGCTGGCTGTTCACTTGCTACCACTTTTTGAGTGATTGAACTGATTAACCTGAGAAGTTTTCAAACTCATTTGCTTCTATTTTTAACTTTTGCAGAATTCAATTAAATACGACATTTCCAACTTCCCATTTTCTGTAACAGTAGTACCTAAAGTGTAACCTTTGTGTGTGACCCACAAACGACCTTTCAGGACACCACCTTTAAGGTGAAGTACTGTATTTTGCATCAGTTTTTTTGCATCATGTGGTCCCTCAACAGATTAGCATTTCATCCACCTTACAAGAAAAATTCCCTGAAGCTGGCTTCATCTCTGTATTAGGGGACCCTGTTCTTCCACCTTCTCACCAACAATCTTTCCAACATGGTATTATTTTGATCCAGCCATCTAGTGAGCATCTTATTAAAAGGGGAGAGGCATGAAACCCAGAGACCCAGCACTGTCTCTTTTAGGGATCCCCAACTGACAGATATGTGAAACACCCTCTCTATTTTTCCAGATGCTGTTTTGCTATGTGAAATAGAATAAACTTGTGGCTTTAGCATAAGCTCGAGTCTGTGTCATTTTTTACCTGTGGTCAGCACAACTGCCAGAAAAGTTTTTTGTGCAGCTGCTGCCCAGTGTGCTTTAGCAGCTCTGCTTGCCATCTGGGGAATGAAGAACACAGTCATGATTTGTTCAGCCTCTCCGTGTGCTTAAAGCTTCCATTTTACAGTTTTCCACCGCGAGGTACTCCTGGAAATAAATCTCACTTGACAAGTTTGAGGGATGAAGAAAATATTACCATTCTTTTCAGTGTGCGAGAATGTTCTGGAAAAAAAGTATTTTTATAGGATCTTTGTGATCCTGCAATTACTTGCTGTTAATTCATGGCTTAAGAAGATATTCTTAGGACTCACTTTGGATTGCGAGTAAACAAATCTTTTCTTAGCTGTTTTATTATTTCTTAACACTGAGGGCCAAATACCCACAAATTGGTAATGAAACCACCTAAAATTTCCAAAACTACTGCAATTAGTTATGTTTCTGCTACCAATCTGTGTCCTAGTTAATGAGGACTAGATGTTTGCTTAGCATTAGACATAAAAGAAATCTCAGTTGCTTCAGTGGGTTGTTTACATATCTAAGCATTTGGTAGTTTTGAAGTATAGGGCTCTGTGAGGAGCTTATCAGCTTTCAAACACAGTTGACTCATTATTCACGTTGTACTAAATCCCCAATGTATGCTATAATAAATGTCCTCACCTCAGAAAAAAACAATCAGTAACAGAAGAAAATCCCTTACACAGCACATAAGTGACTTCTCTCTACAGATTTCTACTAGTTGTGTATTTTTGATGTTTGCTGATCTGCAGTGGTTCCCAGGAACTCAGAATTCATTGAGAAGTGATCTGTTGCAGAGCCTCATCAGATGAAAAGCTCCTGCCAACAGTGCTATGCAGATTTTTTTAATTAAAAATGGAGTCTGAGAAAGGACATGGAGAACATTTGCTGAATACTGTTCTCTGCTCGGCAAGGCCTCCCTGTAGCTTCAAGCTCACAGGAAGTCAGTGACCTTGTGTGTTCTGACTCATGCAAACTTGGTGGGGAACGATAAAGAAAAAATGTTCTTCAGATCACCTTCACACTGAAAACCATCTGGAGAAAAAGCTACCTTTTGTGTTTGTAAGCTACCGTCCTCAGGAGCTCCTTGAGGTGGTACACCTTGGATTTGTCCCTGCTAGCAGGCTGTGCCCTTAGCAGAACCTGGGTGACACACTGCGGTGGCCCTGAGGCGTTTCCCACAGCTGTGAAGGCATTTTGACCAGCAACTATCACTAGTGGCAACAGCTTTGCAAATGGAGCAGGCTGTCAAATACATGTTTTTCCGAAGTCTTTGCAGGAGGCACGCAGAGAGTATATTGTCCTAGGTCTTTACTTTCAAAGGTGTAAAATAAAGAAGTGATTGAATTTTTTTCTTGGTTGAATGCCTAACAATGTGATCATGATAACATCAGTTGTACACGAAATGCTTTTAGCTCAAGCTTTCTAACTACATTAATCAGGAAAGCCTAACAATGCCTGGGGAGCAATTACAAAAACATCTCAACTATTTCTTATTCCTTTTAATTATCATGTTTACTGTAGTCACCTGATACACACCTCCTGTTTTAAGAAGGGGTAGAGATTTTTCAGATTTTCAAAGCCTTAAAATTAACTGTACAAGCAATTACTAGGTTCACGAACCAAAAAAGATAAATGCTGTGTTCTTCATCTTCAGAAGTCATATCTGCATATCTTCACCTACTTCTCCCCAAGAGGTTATTTGGGCATCATGCTTCCTCTCAGCTGAGCAGCAGTTTCTCTTTCAGGGCTGGGTTAACACCATTTCTTCAGTGTTTCTGAGAAGTTTGCCAGATAGCAACATAAAATATTGCTTCCTCGTATCTTCTGTCTCCTTCCCTCTCCCGGGTTTGGACAGAAAATGATAGGAGCTGCACATGCATGAATCCAGTGTTATCTGCACAGAGCAGGAAGGGAGCAGTGCTGAATCCCATTTGTGCGTCGCTCTGTTCAGCAATGTCCAGTGGCATCACTAGCAAATGTATCTGAAAAATACATTTACCAAAATGTGTTCTGAGGGGAAAAAAAAAATATTTTCCTTCTTTTATGTTGGGAGTTTTTGGACAGAAAGGATATGAAATCTTGAATCATATGGCATTGGCAGGAAAGCACAATTGTACCTCTCATTTACCCCAAACTTTACGTGGCAGTTTACAATGATGCTCAAGAGATTACAGACATGCTTTCCAATCTTACTCTGCACCTGGTGCTGGAAGATCACTACCAAAACAGTAATGCAGCCAATCCTGAAATACTTTGGGCTGTTAGGTCCAGATTTCCTAGCTCATAAAAGCTGCTTTAGAAAATTGCACCCAATATTGCACCCAAATTCCTGTGAGTTTTTCAGTCTCTGAAATTCTCTCTGAATAAGCAGTTCTGAGAAAAACTGTGCTTTGTGCATTTGCTTTTGACTTAAGGGTTTTATCTCCTTAGAGCTGGTAATCAGATGCCATTATTATCTGAACAGTGGAATACAATGTGGGCCATTTTCAAGGTAAGTTCTGATTTTATGTAGTTGCATTTTTAATGTAACCACTTTCACAGCTAAGACTGGTTTTGTGCCATGTATGGATATGCTGCTTTCTTTACACTGTGGGGAAAGTGCAATGCCATGTTATGCTAAATTCTGTACTCTCAGGGTGTTGAGATGTTTTTAACACATCTTTGTGAAGCTGACAGTTTTAAGTCATGGTGGACTCCCTGGACTCAATTTTCTCTTTAAAAATCCATAAAAACATGTGAAAAAGCTATCCCCCCCAAAAAAAAAAGTTAGGAAAAAAAAAAGGAGAGGAGAGGAGAGGAGAGGAGAGGAGAGGAGAGGAGAGGAGAGGAGAGGAGAGGAGAGGAGAGGAGAGGAGAGGAGAGGGCGTTCCAGAGACAAGGTGATTTTGCAATATGCTTTCGGACACAGTCAATTTTTGATAGCACTTTTTTTTTCCCTTTTTTTTGGTGAAGTGGATTGCAAAGGTCATGCTTTAGTGCAATTTCGATCACACCCAAGGGAGAGGAAGATGTGTAGATAAAACACCTAGTGCAGATCCTTATGGATGAGCACCATGGCTGCAAGAGTTAGGAGCTTGCTTGGTCATGATGACCTGTTCTTTCTTTAGATAATAGTGGGTGAAACAGTTTTTTCCCCCTTTTTTCCATAACTGTCACCAATGTTTTGACCAATTCTGGTATTCTTTTTCTGGCTTTTCAGCAGAATAATCAGTGATACATATATGTAAATTTTAGCAGTATAAGCTTTGAAAGAAATTATACAAAAAATCATGCTGTCTTTTGCAAGCAACAAAACATTTCTCAAAATACCTAACACTAATAAAATTCTTACTTTTTTGCATTCCCATCTGAGCTGTATACTGTTTGGTATGATACATGCTTACATCTATACTTGTACATGGATATATGCCATGCACTTTAGATAGTTTGCATTTAGATTTTTTGTTCGTACTTTATGTTCATTTGTGTTTCAATGCAAGGGTTGCTGGGATCAATAGGTTTTGAACTCAACTTTCCTGAAAAATAGAATACAGTTTAGTAAAAAGTACATTTTAAAAGGGATAAATGTTTCATTTTTCTTCTTGCTAGCTTTAGTAAAAGTGACATACCATTAGCATTATTGATTCTTACCACTACTGACCCTTTCCATCTGGAGTGCTGACTGCAGTGCCCTCACTTCTCAGGGGACTGCAGTCTCAACAAGCAAAGCAACAGGAGTGTAATCCACTTTATATTCACCTAAATGTACAAGTATGTAAATGACGAGTTCCTGTCAACTTTAATAAGCTTTCGCTTCCTAAGATTGGATGCAAATTGTCTTCCAACACACAAGATAGCTGATTGTGCCAAAGATGTAATTGATTATTCTCTGATGACGTGTCTAGATGAAGGTCCAGCTGTTTGTCCTCACTGAGTAGCTCACTGAGATGAAAGCTACAGAAGGCTGCAGGACTAACCTGATCTGAGCCCTCCTGTACTGTCTCTGAGTTTCTTTGGAGGGGAGCAGTGGCACACTATGACTCTGCCAGCGTAGCACCAGGCTGCGTTTTTTGGGACAGCTTAATGAAAGTAGGATCAAATCTATGGGCATATACCCCATTTAGGTCCAAATTCAAAGGACAGTCAGTATCAAACCTCTGTAAGGTATGCTTTGCTCTGCATTGTGATAGTGAGCATGCAAAGCTGCAGATGCTGTGGATAAATGGTGTGTGTCATGAGTATATGCTTTTTACTGTAAATAAACTAATTTATGTGCTCTCTTTGTAAAAACAAGAATTATTCATTTACCTGACCAGCATGAATTTCAAATGTGTTGTATCCCTGGTTCACTGTTTGCTCCCCAGTGTGCGTAGCATTCACTCACACTTTTTTCCACATGACACAAATGTTTTGGAGCAATACAATTCTGACTTTTCAAACAGCTTGTGATTTTCTATTTCTAAAACTTTATTACTTGATTACATTTTTTTCATTTTTGTTTTCATCTTGGAAATTCTGGGGATTTCAGGGTCTCTAGTTGACTGTGTTTCCACATACAAGGAACTCAGTCCTGGAGCATTCATATGAGATCACCAAAAGACTAAACCTGGCCTTAAGTGTCCTTTACCCCTCAAATATTATTTTGACCAACTGATACCTTTAGAAATAATTGACAATTAAATTATTTCACAGGAAGAAGCTGCTGATTAGCAGCCCCCTTTAATGAACACAGGTCAAGGTGATGAGAAAAGCTTCAAAGCAAATGCAAAGCAATAATTTCCACCAGCTGTTGTTCATCTGCATTTTCTCTAGTAGGGTTAGGGTGTCCTGCAGCTAGAGAAAGAGTAATGAAGCCTGTTTCTAGTGCATATATATTTCTTGCTCGTGTCAACCCACATTAGATCTTCAGTGCATAATCTGTCTTCTAGCCCAGACAGGCCCAAGAGGGGATAAAATAAAGGGAGAAAGTAGAAGCTGTAGTCAATTTCATTATACTATAACTAGATGCAGTCCTTTTTTAAGTTTCTCCTGTCTTGAGGGAGGATTTTGGAATCTTAAGGTCCCTTTGACCCTACTTTTTGTGAGTTGTTTCTGCACATTGTAGCCAACAAAGATCATGCTATCCTAGTACAGAGATAATAATGTACAAGAGAAGAAAAAGGAAAGCCTATGGCTAGATGATGGGCTACAAAAGAGGCTTTGTAGGCTGCATACCTTGCATTGCTGCTGAGCAAATTATACGACTGTGGGCAGGTCAGAAAATTTCAAGTATCTATGGGGTTTTTTTGTATCACTGCCTCAGATTAGGTTTGGAAGAAAAACATTTTTCTTTGGCTGCAGGGTACAAGATCATTCATTAGTAGGAGTGTTAAATAATTGGCAGTTCCAAGACATTTTATAGAAATAAGTATTTGAACCTTTTTTAAAAATCCAGTATTACTAGCAAGATCAATAAGCCTACTCAAGCATTTAATTTATTACCAGTGTTAAAATAAAAATGATGCCGTAGGGATTTAAGTGCTTCACTTCTTTCTGCATGTGAGATGTTCATACTAGCTGTCACTTCTTTAAATTATCAGAAACAGCCCTAGGGGTAGCTCTAGCTACCCAGGAAAGGCAGATGTCAAAAAACCTACAAATATTTCCTGGAAATCTGACTCTTACACTGAGGTTAAAGAGAAAAGACAGAGGGGAGCAAATTCTGCTTCTCCCTTTTCCAGAATACAGATTATTTTTTTTTTTTGGATAGAGGGTAAAATTTGAAGCTTGCATCAATGAGGAGCTCTAAACACATTCAGCAAATAGAGAGTTCCCCTTTAAGTTTACAGAATGTTCTTGCTCACTCTGTTTAAACTGAAGGGGAACATAGCAAACGTAGCACCACTCAGTCATGTGTCCTGTTTGTGGTTAGTCACACAAAGCCAATTTTTTCAGATGTTAAGCTCTGCTCTCTTTTTTAAAAAAGAAAATGACTGAACACAGCTGCTCTTGACATCAAAAACGGTCACTGAACAAATAAAAAAGCACTGTGCTATCAAACTAACAGCTGACATTTAGAAGTTACTACAGTGAGTTTACCTAAGAGGTGCTGAGGACAAGACCTACTATATGATGAAGTACCTTTTCTCATTTTCTTGAACACAATGTGTGCATTTTTTCAGCACATCACATCATTCAGTTTGACTCTGGTGATGTGTTTACCCAAAAGGTGATCTTTATCAGGAGGTTGCTGGTCATTTCCTGTCATTGCTGCTGTCCAAAGTGTTTAGAAGAATAAAAAACTGCTGCTACAGACAATGTCACAAAATTAAAGTTGAACTGAAAAGATACTTATTAAAATTATGATAACAAATGGAAGAGAAAATGCGACTGTAATATGACATTTTAAAAAACCCAAACAAACATAAAACCCCTTAAGCACTGCAGTGAGTCATGAAACTTACTACTATTTCTAGTTTTCTTTTGTGAATCTTCAATTACCAAGCTTTGTTTTCTACCATAAGCATGCAGGAGCCACCCTGCATCTGTGTGAAGTAGGACTGGTGGCAGTCTCTGGCCATCCTAACTACGATCATGGCCTTCTATTTGAAGGACTGTACCCACACTGAACATTTTTCCCACATTTCTAAATAGTTGACCTGTCTGTCATGTTTCCTAACAGTCTCCTTCTTTGGCTTGCAAGGCAAATTCAAAGCTTTATCCCACACCAGATCCAGAGATTTCTTTTCCCTGGAATATTTAATGGCAGTGAAATTGAGGGGTTTCCCAGCACCTTTTCAGGCCCTCAGTGTCTCTGCAGAGAAGCAAGACCTTGGCACTGCAGACCACTGTCAAGGAGGCAGTTGCAACACAGATGAAAATCAGGGCCTTACCGCATCCTGGTCCCTACAGCTGGTTCCTAACCTGCAGCTGTTCCCAGCCCACAGAAACTCACTTTTGAATGCATCCTCCAGGCCACTTCTCCATTGCTAACCTCTCCATGGTTTTCCCTAGCAATCCCCAACCAAACCCTGCTGAGCTTCTGCTTTGACGCCAGCTGGCAACAACCATTTGTTGGTTTTTTGGGTTTTTTTTTTGGCTACAGCTGCTCATCAGCTTCCTTGCACAAAAGCAGTTCTAACTGCAGACTTCTCCTCAAGGACAGATGACTTACAGCCTTAACTCTCCAGCCTCTCAGTCATATGATTTGGGGAAGAATAGAGACAGGCAAGGTGGACCTTCTGCAAAAAGACTGTTCATCTGGAGCTGAGAGGTGTTGCCTGACACAGGCAAACCTCTTCACATGTATCCTATGCCCAATGAGATAGCCAGATATGCTTTTTTTAAACAAAAAGGACTGTTCCTTTAACTCAACCATCAGAATATCCAGATCTGATCCAGCAGGGATATTTGACATCCATGTAGATGCCATTATTCCATTCATATGGGCTGACTGCCTGGAAACATCTCTGCAGCCAAATCTACAGTGGTTTTCCCCTGCAGCAATTTCTGCTGGCTCACTGTCCTCAGCCAAATGCCTCTGGCTGTATTACAGCCTTGGATTTTGTATTCTGGAGTAATTTTCTCTCATTTGTTTTTATGTAAGATGTTAAGTCTCCCTTAGGAGTATTTTTTTTCTGAAGGGAGATCTTGACTCCTCTGATGTTTAATTACAGAGCATGTGAGAAGAGACACTTTAGGTTGCTTTCTACTGAGTTCCTCTGACAGCATCCCTCCTTCAGGTATCCCCATTAACTGGCAGTTTTCACTTCAAGTGTCTTTCTAATATAACTGAGCCTGATAGCTGTTGTTCCAACCATTTGGCTTCTGGGACATGAATGCCAACAGACAGTTCAGAGTAACCTAATAGCATTTATTATTTTTCCTACCTGCTTAGCAAAGTCCAGGTTTCACAATGTCAAAGTAATTGGAATGGTACCACCCTGAGGAGAAGTTAAACCAGCAGATTTTGCTACGGGCTTTCACTGAGCCACTCAAATGAGGAAAGGGGGTGCAGTCTCATTTTAAAGCATTGGTAGATGAATTGCTGTGCAATGAAAGTCTCTGTTGGCTCAGTGACGACCTGAATCAGCAGAGAGCTGGGGCCTGGCAGGGATGCTGCTGCTGCTGCTGCTGCACTTTGCTCTCTCTGAGGCTCATTCTCTGCCACCAGTGGCAGAAGCATGTGGGGAAGTGCCCTGGCTGTTCTAGGGGCTGAAGGTCATTTTAAATTAAAGCTCACTGCGTAATACCTTTTCTGTGCCAGCATTGTGTTCTTGTATCATTATTTGGCCATTCTTTCCCTCCAGTAGAAAGCTGTCTCCACTGATAAAGGATGTCACAGTGTATTCTTGTTTAAATCAAATGAGCGTCTTATTTGTCAAGCGAGACGAGAGTCATTTGTTTTACTGTGTAATCCTCATGGCAGAACAGCTCATGGGGTTCCCATAACTTCAGCATTAGTGCTCCCAGTGACAGGTACTGATTCTCCTTTCTGATAGCACAGAGTCACAAAATCTCTGGAACTGGCACACTGCTGTTGCTTTGAACAAGAGTCTGTGCAGAAGACTGTGCTAATGCCAGCACAACAGAACCACGTGTCTACAGCACTCCTTGGGTCACCAGAAATCCCAGAGGTTTGCCAGTCTTCTGTGACTGCTTGTATTGGTAGGCTAAATGCAATCACTGATACTGGTAAACCATGAGATTTTTCTCTGGGTCCGTTTGGGCTTGGGAGCATTCCCAGGCACACTGGATTTCCTAGGGCATGCACTTACTTTAGTGGCTTATACTGGTGTGCACAACCTACAGTAGCAGAGATCCTGACCATGGAAACCCAGCAGTAAGCTTGAGTTCAGACAAGGAGTAGGATAAGGTTCTTGGGTAGTCCCAGAGTTTTGCAAGAGTATGGGTGAAACTGCTCACATCTTAGATGTTTCCTTGTTCAATCTACTGCATTCTGACTACCAGAAATTCCTCTAGCTAATACTAATTAATAAAGACCTCAGCAGAAGAGGTGGAATCAGATTTTATGAAGAGCAGTAAGAGGAGAATAAGTAGGATTTGTCTAGCATGTCATCTTTGTAGTTTGAAACACAAAACTTAAATGGGTGCTTATTCTATGGGTCTGATAGGGTAGTTATCTCAAAAGCAAGTGTGTAAAGAAAGACATGCAGAAGCCTTTTGGACTGGGTGAAGATTCTGGATTTAGCAACTTAGACTTTTCATTTATGAACTGATGGATACAACAGACAGGAACAAAGTGTGGAAACAAACAACAGGATTTAGGGCTTCTCAGGACTGAGACTGATACAAGACTTTAATTGGCAAAGTGAATATGTGTCCTACAAAATGTCCTAGGCTAAAAAGCTAAAAAGAAATACATACTAACAGATATGTTTCCATTATAATTCAGAATTGCTGTTTGAAGTACTGTATATCTATTTTCAAACACATACAGTTCAGTAGATAAGAGTGTACTTGCCAAAGCCTATGCAAAAAGCTAGAAAATTATTTTGTAAAGTTATCCTTCTTTGAAATAAATTTAAAAGGAATAAATTCATAATAAATTAAAAAGGAATAAATTTGTATTAAATTACAAAGGAATGCTAATTGTCACATTTTTATTACAAAGCTTGGCTTGGATAAACTAGCACATGAAATAACTTAAAATAGCTTTTCAGTCATTTCTTTGGTGATCTGAGCTTTGAAACCCGCATAATTAAGTAGGAAAAATCTGAAAAGCTGACACATAATTTGTTTTAACTGAGTTCCATAAATTTGCAGAGCCAGTAGGAGATGCTAAGATTTTGGGGTCTTGGGGTTTTTTTCTTTGTTTTTGGGGTTTTTTAGGGAGAAATTTAATAATATTGACACTAAATGCTGTTAAATGAACAACGATATCAGAATTTTTGTATGAAAATATCTCTGCTTGTGGGATTTTGCAGACTTCTCAGTGTCAAATCCCTTATAAACCAAGAATTTCCCCATAACATTCTTTCAAAATACATTCTTAGCTGGAGTTTTTGAATCTCTGAGTACTGTTGCTGGATTTTCAAAAGCTATTCCACTCATAGAAATGGACAGGAAAGCTTATTATGCAGCTACTTATATATAGGGGAAAATAACATACTAGAGAAATAAAGGAAATCTTAGTATTTGGGCTACTGAAATAAACTAACTACTGACAATATTTTAGCGTAAATGTGGAGGAAGTCATAGTTCAGAAACAAGCAGGTAGTATCTATTTTGGGTAATGGATAAGCCCCAGCCTAATGGGAAAGGAAGAAAATGTTGATTCTTTGCTATAAAACTTGGCATTTTGTCTTTATTAAACAATGTGCATACATCCCATAGCATAGCATTTCCTTTTACATGTGTTCGAAAGCAGGACAGGATGGGGGATGAGGCATCAGAAGATAGGAAGAAAGGCAGTATAATCCCAATTTTAAACAGAGGAAAATGGAGGAAGCAGCTAATTATAGTCTTTTCAGTAGGAGGAAACCACTTGGAAGAATCTTGGCCCTTTGGGAGAGACTGGGAAGCGAGGTAGCTGTCAGGATGGCTTTATGGCGAGTGGTCCCAGCAGACAAAGAGCATCTGTCTAGGCAAGGAAAAGAGGTCACATTTAAAAGCAAGCTATCTAGGGTAGAGACAAAGACTGATCCTAATCTCTTAGATATGTTAAACCTGTTTTAAATAGCATTTACCATTGGTTTGTTTGGGGGTGGGGGTGCTAAGAGCAAGTTACCCACCTCTTTTTCCACATGACCTGTTTTCTGCATATGGCAGAGAAAACATGGAATTTATTTTCTGTCAAAGAGAAACAAATAAACAAACCCCTATCAGGAAAACTGGTAATTTATGTGGGAAACAGATATTTTCTGAATGGATTTTGGCTAAGCTTTTTAGTTTCATATTTCAAAGAAGATTAAAGATTAAATATTTTAATGTGATCACAATGATTCATCCGAGAGAAAAGTTCTGCAGGAGGCCAGGTGGGAGCACAGCTCAGAGACAGCAATTGGGCCTTGACCCAGAATATTCACACCTGGGAGGAAGTCTCCTGTTTGGGATTTTGGAGAGAACATTATCAAAGCTACTGAATAATATCACAATGTAGGATGGGGAGCTTAATGGGTTCATCCTGTCATTCCACTACCCTTCTGCACTATCTTTGTTTTCAAGCTGCTAAGGTATTCTAGCTTGCACTGCTCATTAAGGAAATGAAACAGTAATGTTTCCTAGTAGTTAATCCAAGTGCAGAGAAGTTATGTACAAGATTTTGTAACCTTTGCTCAGGTTGATGATTGCTCACTCACGTGTCTGAGCCAGAGCAGTCAGTGGGATTGCTCCTGTGCTTTCCATGGTCATCAGCATGAGTAAGGATGATACTACCCAGCCCAAATGCCTGGTACACAAGGTTGCATGGGAAATAAGTGGAAGAGCTGGCAGAATTCTCCTGATTCCAGCACCTCTGCTGATCAAATAGGCAAAAGTTCAATGGTATTAAAGTATGAAGATCTCTACTACAGTAAAATCAAATTGCAAGAGGTAACACATGAATACAAAAGAAGGAAAAAGGGAGCTGTGGACAAGCATCACCTAAAAGTGTAAACCCTGTGTACAGGAACAAAATTGAGTCCTCAAAGTTCTTTCAGTGACATTAGTGGCTTTATTGGATCGAGCATCTGTTCCCACAAACTGTTCTCTGCCATCCAATAGCCAGAGCAAGACTTTTGGGTGCAGAGTTCAATGGAGCAGGAAGAGAGAAACAGGATGTCTGATTTTTAATGAGTTAAAATATAGGTGGATGGAGTCAACCTCTGAATAAAAGTTCTTGGTTTTGACCTCCTTAACCAAGTCTATGAAGTAAACAAAGCCTAATGCACAGTATGAATCATGTGATATTTTATGACATATTGGATTAATATACTTCTCAAAGAAAAAGTTTCTATAGGACTTCATATTCTCAGGGACTGTGGAACTTTTAAGTGGGAAGAAAATGCTGTAAAAGTGATCATATTTGAATTCAAGGTGCTAACAGATTAGAGAGCAGTTTAGCCACCAAGTTGTAGCTTTCTCACAAAATGCCCTCTATCAGCTCCACCCTTCCAGCAATTACTTTGGACTTGTGGCAGATAATTTGTCCCCACAAAAGACGATTCTTCCAGACCAGATCTGCTTCTTTCTCAGCACTGAAAATGCTAGAGCAGGTGCTGGTGTGGGAGGCAGCAGCTTTTTATCCAGGGCCATCTCCAAGAGGGAGAATTACAGGAGGGCACAGTCAGCACAGCATGCTAATTTCCATTTTCCCTGTTCTCAAGTGCAAAGGGTGTTTCTATGTTTATGGTAATGATTTCTTGAGGAGGCTTTTAAAACTCAGATGCTTTTTTGTCCTATGAAAGACTGAAACAAAGCAATATTATTTGTGAGACAAATGCTAATCGTTCATTAGTAAAACTTTCTGCCAAGTTCCAAACCCTTTTGGCTTTTCCTGAGCTGATGGAATGTGTACATTTGGACTTATAAAAGCAGAGACAGTTTTTGACTACAGAAAATTTCTTTTAGCACTTCAATAGCAAATCAATACAAAATAAAACTTTTTACATTGTCTCAAATTTCAGGAAATTGTAAACAGCTTCTTTTGTTTTTTCCTCTCTCATTTTTTAACTTTTCATAATACAATAAATAAAGCTGAAGTGTTTGTTGGTTTGGTGGTTTTTTGTTTTTTGTTTTTTTTTTTTAATAGAGACTTTACAGCCTGGTGAGCAAAGGAGTTCTTGAATTAACTCAATTCAGCAATCTAGTGGCACCAACACTGCTCAAACACCACACTCTGCTCAAGTCTACACTTTCCCAGGTTAATTCTTAAAAGTAGACATTATGTGTTCCTTTTTGTAGCCAAAGACCCCTTGCACAGATTTATCTCAATACTGGGAACCCTCACAGAGTTTCAGTCTCATCAAAGCTGACAGAAACCCCTCTACTGACTGTGGACAAGCTTTGGATCAAGCTTTAAGTTGAGCCACAAGTCAGAGCTGTGGCTGGGCAGATTAACTTCTTTTCGTGGAAAGGAGCATGACTCAGTACAATGAGCCGGCAGTTGTTGCCTGCCAACAGGCAGAGCTGTCTTTTTATAAAATTTAAATTGATTGCCCTTGAAACCCACCAGATTTGGAGAAGGCTGCAGAGGTGCGTTGTTGCTGTCCATGAACTCTCCTACATGGCAGTCTGGGAGGCAAAAAGGAATAAGTCTTGTATTTCCTGACTTCTTACAGTTCCTAAAACAGCAAGTAGCAGCAGTGATTTGTCAAGTTTCAGTGCAGTTCTCCCTCATTGCCCTCCTCACCCAGTCCTTGCTGCGGGGAGAGCTGGCTTGCTGCAGCAACAGCAGTTCTGCCCAGACAGCAAACTCCTGTGAGCAATGAGGTCATGCAAACTCGTGACATCCAAACCCTCATTTCCAGCAACATGGATGCCTGCAAGGTGCTGGCCCCCACTGCAGTTATGGTGATGTCTGTCTGTCTGTCTATCTGTTCTCCTGGAGCACAGGAGCACTGCTCATGCGGGGACAGGTAGTTTTGCTTGCTGTGCTAGCTTGTTCCTCCTTCTTTGCTTTTTTGATAACTTATTTTTGCAGGTGCTTACAGTGTGACAAGGTAATCTATTCTACAGAACATCACAGAAATATCACTGAGAGCTAATTGAGTATGTATACACAGCTACTCAGACTTACCTGGCCAAAACTTCATATGCACTTTAAAAACTCCAGAGCACATTACGGCTTCTTATTTTGTTAAATATAGTTTTGTTAAAATGCTATATTTTAAGATGGATATATTATTCTGTGATCACAGAAATATGACTGAATCAATGCTTCATTGATTTTGATGAGTCTACAACAACTTTATATTTGATCACAAGTCTTCAAAACCAAAATCTGAATGTCTGTCCGTCAGCACTTTGCAATGGCAAAGAAGGGAGAAAACCCTCATGTTTTTTTTCAGTCACTGGTGCCTTTATAACTTCATTTCACTGCAGCTCAGATTACTTTTCTTTTGAAGGTAGCATGTATAATTATCATTTGTTGAGCTGGATGCTAACAGCACCTGTCTTGCCTCAGACATGTAATAGAGCTGTGCTCTTAAATCTTGACAAATCGTTATTTAACCCTAACCTTACAATTAAGCTCTAGCTGTGTGCTCTGTGCTGCTGGCCCACTGCCTTTCTGCTTTAGAACAGCCCCTGATCTGTGCCAGCCAACTTGTCGAGGTCGCTTCCACTGTGGCCAGCATCTCCTCACCTGAGGGCTCACACCCGGAAAAACACCCCGTGATTCATCACTGCAGCCTGAAAAGGCTGAATTATCCACTCAGGGATTCCTAAACCATGAGTTTGCTGCTATTTCATCACGTGCTTTGCTCTGAATTACAGGCAACTTCCTTTTCCCAGCTCAAGTCTGATGGGTCAGCAGGCATTTAATCCCCTTTGCTACTCATTATTTACATATCCTGCCTAGCTATGGCTGCACTGTGTGTTTGTGTGTGCACACGTGTTTTAATGACTTGCTGGCCGAATTTCTTCACAAAGTGAATCACAGTCCTCTGCCAAATCATCCCTCCACCCATCAGCAAACAGAGCCTGTTCACGCCATTCTGATGCAATAACCACAAATAAGGAGTATGTGATAAGAGATTCAGGAAGAGCTTGAAAAACACAGTGACAAGGTTGCGTCTCTGAGAACCAACCTGTACTGGAGGAAGGCAAATGCACAGGGCTGGTGTCCCTTACATGTGCTAGTGCTGAACTTCATCCTCAAAACAATGCTGCCTGTCCCCTACTTTTTCTCTAAGTTCCTTGTACTCTCATCCCTACGGAGAGACCTGCTGAAGAAAGTGACCCAGTAAACACAAGTAAACTGAGAACTGACTCTGTATAAGTTGTCTTATGTGTGGAATATCTGACTACTTTTTCCAGCATAGGATAAACTCTCCAACCAAACACAAGCTCGGCTTATATGTAGGCATTAAATGAGAGATTTTTCAGAAGAATCTTGTACTCAGAGCATAGAAATCTTGGAAAAGATTGATAGCCCTTGATAGCTGCTATGATGCCTGTCACAAATACTTTGGAGGAAGCAGCAATTATTATACACAATAAGAATTTATATAATTTAGATTATAATTAGATTTACAACAGAAGAAATAGATTTAACACACATCCTTGGGCAAGACTCAACATTTTTTTTAATGTTAGATCATATAGCAGCTATCAAGGTTGCATCCTGTAGAGGCAGTAAAATCATAAACCAACACAAATCTTGAATTTCACTCTAATGACCTACATACCTTTAAGCAACCTTCACTGCTTTATCTGTACGCATCTGCTTCAGACTGGCTTTATGCCTAATTACAAAATAATTTACAAAAAGACCTTCAAAGAACTTCACAGTATCTTTGCATATTTAAGTATCTCAGAATCATCCTGACCAGCAAATGACATAATTAGACCCAAACAGGAGCAAAATTCAGGATGTTTGATAAAATATTTCTTTTTCACAAGCCAGCAGAGGAAATTCAGTGTCAGAAACATCCTGAGAAGATGGATGGTATCCTGCAATTAAGAGGCTTCTGTTCTACAAAAAAGGCATTTCCCTTTCCTACCTTCTCCACTCATAAGGAGGGTACTGCTTTTTTAGGGAAAAAGAATTTAGAGATGGCGTTATTTTTTGAACAATATCGTGCTAAATTTAGGTTAATCTCCTTGTCTGCCTTAGGGCGATATGCCAGAGGGATCAGGAACTGTTATCACCGCATTGTTGCAGAGAGGGCTAAACATACTGTGGTGACAGATGGATTCAGTCTGAGGCAATTTTTATTTTGCCATCCTCTGGCAGAGCAGAGGACATTCCCTTGCGCTGTGTGCAATGGAGTGGCTCACCCTTTCCCCGAAGAAATTGGGCAGAAGTAAGGGCTGCTGTACTGAAGTAGCTCCTCTTGTTTTATTAGGAGTGTTGTGAAACCCCTTCATGCTGCATCCAAGAACAATACCCTTTTCTGTCCCACTATTGCTGCCGTCTAGTATAAATAACTAAAAACCACACATGGGCATTAACATACATCATGTCATACAGCTTTTAGCTCCTGTAAACTTCTGCCCTGTGTCCCAAGCTGCTCACTGGAGATTGAATTTCCTGAAAACTAGTTCTTAAAGCCAAATTTTTATCTTGCTGCATTGCATTGTAACTCAAAGGCATATTGGCACCTTGCATGCTATGCAGAATTCCCTGTCAAGCCACCTGCCCACATCTTAGCAGATCAGAGCAGTTCAAACAGTCCAACATCCTGAAAATGTACTATTAATATTGTACTTTGAGTTACTTGCAAAAGAAGTGCCATATCTTCTCTGAAGTAATTCTTGCCACCCCTGTCACCACTTGCTATGTTCACTATGGTTTGGCTGTAATTACTAAACTCATTATTAGAAGCAGATGATTATGATTATTGATATGTAAATGGAGCATACACATTAAGAATTAGATTTCCTTTTCAATTGATTAACTGAGTTGGTTTTTTTGTTTCTTTATTTAAGATACTAGAATCAGAATCTTAGGTATTCTAAGCACTAAGAAGAATGGTGCCCTATATGCTAGGAAGTATTTCCAACTTTCCAAAGTCATATGGTCATGCTGATACCAACATGAATTTCTTTGGATTAAGCTATACTGGTGATTACATTTTGTGTTTGAAATGACATAATTTTTCTCATCTTGACTTCCTCAGATTTTATACTCTGTTACCCACTTAAAAAAAATTTCCCTGTGATTTAGTAAAGTACAGATTACAGTGAAAACACTCCAGATAGATCTATATAAGGTCTGAAAAAACCACCCAGTTGCACAGAAGGCCAGCTGGAAAGAAGCAGCTGATTTATGGGAAAACCAGCTGCATGTGATCTTGAGATGGATCGCCAGGGGGGGACAAGAATTTCCGTCTTGGATGCAAGGAAACAAAAGTAATTTGGGATAAAAGTTAGAGTATATATTGCCTGTTCATTGGAGTCCCTTTAAATAGATACCAAAAGTATCAGCATATGAGATAATAGATACTGACACATTTAAACACAACCTAACAATGATAAGTTTCCTGGTTTTGTTTAATCAAAATGTGTCATAATTTATTTGGATTAGAACTCTAGCAATTGATGTTTTTAATCAGATGCACACAGCTGGATCAGACTTGTTACAGAACAATATTTTCCATTTGCCTCACATTAGTCACTTTTGGGAAAGAACAGCTTTCTGGGACTTCAGACCATTTGTTCTAGGGTCATCCCTTACTGACATTGAGTCTGTTTAGACAGAGGCTTTTTGACACAAATATTGCGTAAAGCACAAATATAGCATGACACTCTCAGTGACTGTCAGCTCCGTGACAGAGCTGGGTGCTTCTGCTAAACAAAACCAGGAAACACTCAAAAGTATCTCGGAATAAAAAGGCAGGAGGTCAGTGAAGGTTACCTTTTAGTCACCTCATTGTCAGGGCCAGGAATGCAAGCAATCTAGCTTTATTTAATTCAAGCATCATGCTACCTTCTGACAAATCCACTAGATTTAAAAAAGGCATACATAAAAATTGTAAAGCAGTCTTTTTTTTTTACTTTTATATTCAAATTAAATGACACTGTAAGAAAATTATTTCTAATATTGCCATTTGCTGCATTCTAAGGTCTATTGTTCTTTCCCTGAGCAACTCCCTCAAGAGGAGGAGATTTCATTTGTGGAAGTTCCAGTCTGGACTGAAATCTGGCATGAAACCATCCAGAATCATAACTCAAACCATCTGGATTCATAACATTAATAATATTGATCAGAAGTATGCAGTGCTTTCAGAAAAGCTATTTTCACCTATTGAGCTAATAACACATTTTCCTGTGCTTGTCATGCTACAAGGAGTGGCCAAGGACAGTGCCCAGAACTTGGATGCCAAGCTGATCTTGGTGTCTTGTAGGTTTCCCGGAATCCCCCAGATTACGGAGGCTGGAGGAGCACCCCACCAGCCATCTGCAGGTGCGCACAAGTTCTCCCTCCCAGGGTCTCCCTGCGGCTATTTCTGTTACCATTTCTCCCTCCGGCAGCCGCAGGGAAAGAAAGCTGCGATGGCACAGCGCACGGAGCCGGAGGTGTCCCCTCCTGCCCAGCCGTGCCAGCCTTGGGGCCACGCTCCTCCGGGCAGCACAAAGCAGCTGCAGTGCAGGAGAGGATCTGGCTCTCCAGTTTATGGCAGGAGCACACACTGAGCTCCTTCTCGGCGCTCAGGAGCACACAGACGAGGTTGTGTTCACTCGGGCACAAGCGAGTATTTATTCTGTCCTCTGCAGGCTGCCTCTCTCCCGGGCGCCCGCCTCTCGGCTTCCCGTCTCCTCCAGCAGCAGGGAAAACACGGGAGCAGAAGCCAAGGACTCGTGAGCTTCAGTTCCACTGCTGGTGTTGACTCACTGTTTGGCCTTGCTTAGCCATTTAACCTCTCTGTCCCTAATTCCCTCGCTGGAAAAGGACGAGGCAGCTGGAGGTGCCTGGGCAGGACAGCTCTCCCCAGGAAACAAATGGGCTATTCCGGAGAGCAGAGGCATCAGCAGCCCGCAGCCAGGGACAGAGCAAAGTGCAAGGGGCAGAGTCATCCTGTGACTCGAGGTACAATGCTGCTAATCTTTGACCTCTGAGAGCTATTTTCCTGAGTTCCAGCAGCGCAGATCCCTGCAGCTGGTATAATGCGTTGTACACAAAGCTATTCCCTGTCTTTCTGTTGTAACAAAGGAAATCATGGCTTACCTCTGCTTACCAACAGTGTGGTCCCTCTGTTCAGAGATGGTGCTGGCTGTCACATTCCCCTTGGTCACAGAAAGGGCTGCAGGTAGGACTAGCAGGCCAAGCCTTGGACACTGAGAGGCATTTGAAGGAAGGGAATTGCTCTGCTTTGGAAAGTACCCACATGTCCTTGCTAACAGTGAGGGACCTTGTAGATGCCAAGCATTGCACCAACAGACCTACTGCATGAGAGGCAAGTAGTGCTGCCCAAAGAGTTGAACCAATACAGAATGAAGATTTGTGTCAATGTGTTGGTGCCTGGAGAATTTCCTGCTAACAAATTGTTAAATTTCTGTGACCTTTGGTAAGAACTCTTTCTGCCACGTCTCGTACACAATGTGACTAGCAGTGTAACATCATGGCTTTATAATTATTAACAACAATGAATGTCACTTCTCCCCCCAGTTTCTAGATTTTAAAATTCTGGTATGGTGGTATTTCTTTCTCAGCCATAAAAAACCCACAAGGCTTGAGGTTGTCATCTATCATTTGGCTGCAGGAGCTGAAGCTTAACAGAGCAACCCAATGGCTTCTGACAAAAGCTGAAAAGCTGCCAACACAGACACTTGCCAATATTAACAAATAAAAGAGATAGAAAAACATTTCAAAGCACCAGGGAAGATGTTGGAATGCTCTTTAACTGAGGGATGTCTTTCTACATTTATTCAGCCAGGATGAAGGTAGAAGAGGGAGCTGTGCAGTGCTGGCCAGCACAGCTACTCTAAGCAGAGCCTGAACACTTGCCAGGGCATCAGCTGGCTGGCTGCTTTATAATTCCTATTGCTCTTGCAAGGATGCAGCATTGAATGCCCAGCAAGGGGGAAATCAGAACTTGGGTATGTGTGCACCCCCCATATGCCACCCTTACAGGGAAAGATCCAGAGGCAGGTGCAATGATGGGCTCCCATCCACAAGGTAAGGACTGTGCTGGGGGCTTGCTCCGGGGAGGAAATGCAGTTGGAGTGCACCAGGAACAGAAGACTTGACCTCCTTTTTCCTCTGCAGAAGAGGTCAGAAGGAGCAAGTCAGTTGGCCTTGGAAGGCATACTTCAACTCCTTTCTCCAACACAGCCTTACTCAAATGCTCCACAGCAAGTCTTCAAAATAATTTAAGCACCAGTTGCCTATTTAAGTGCCTGCATGCCTACCAAAATTGCCAAAGCAGGTAGAAGGTGCCCAGCATCTTTGCAGAGCTGTCTTTACCAGCTGGGTGTGACTGTGGTGGTGTAGAAGCAAAGGCACAAGCAGTCCATCTCCAGGACTTGAAGGGAGGCTGTGGAAGAGCCCAGCCATACTCACCCCCTCAGCCTGGGGCCACAGGCAGGTGGAGCATGGCTGAGGTGCAGTGTGCTATGAGCAGCTCCAGCACATGTCCTGGGCAAGTGCAGGACATGTGCAAAGCACTCAGATGTGACAGCAACAGGAACTGAACCAGCACCTCAGACAACAGGAACAGCCCCATCCCTACAGATAAATAACCCAAGGCAAATGCAGCTCAAGAAAAGCTCCTACACAGAAGCATGGAATCATCTATCAGGTCTTGTAAGGTCCCAGGTTTTACCACCCCTTGGGGAGGTTGCTATGGTACCTCAGTTCCTGCCCCAGTGGGGGACTGTGGTGCAGTCTGCTGATGGAGATTTTGTCCCTGAGCTTCCCCCAGGCCTCTTTTTGCAGAAGGAGTAATCTGGTCCTAGGTAATGTTCCAGATCTCACACTTTGGTGAAGAAAAGCCAAGGCGTGCTGCTTTGACTAATATGTCACACGATGAGATAACTCACTGTTTCAGACAGGTTTTGGCAGGCTGCTCTTTACAGAGGATATAGTGCACTAAAGGGATTTAATCAATACTGCATCCACAGTAATAAGTTATGTGCATTAAACCCCATTAATTTTATATGACAAATCATTCTATATACTATCCCATAAATCCATGTATCAAGTACACGGATAATTATGTGAAAAAACCTGCAATCTGCAATATGAATGTTGTCCAGCCTCATGCGGAAGGACATTCTGCTTCACAGCGGGTTTGCAATCTGTTAGGACTCAGGTTGGCTCTCAAGTGCTAGTTACTTAATAGAGTTTAACATTTGGGAAGGCAGGAACTGCAGCAGGAGAGTACAGCACAAAGTTTGGCTGAAAGGAAAAAGAAACTCCAGGCTCAAAAATAAAGTAAAAATGGGATATACTAATTATCCTTCTTTGTTAATATGACGTTCCTCTTGCGAATACACCCTAGAAAGACTTAATCCTTTTCAGCATCTAGAGCTTGTCACCTAGAGAAGGTGGAATCTGAGACTTTCACCATTAGATAAATAAGCATGGCTTTTTTTACTGTCTTTTATAAGAAGCCAGAGGGAGTTCAGAACAACACCTCACCCATGCCTTACAGAGCATGGGAAAATGATAGGGAAAAAAGGTCACAAATCAGTCCTGGTAAAAGTAAAGCTGTTTCACAGCACAAGGTTTTGGGGGCTTTGCTGAGGAACACCTTCTGCACAGATATTTGATTGAGCCTCAAATTCCTTAACTTGGGAAAAGGTGGTTGTATTGCACAGTTAGTGCTGTACACAACTTAAACCGTTGGCCTCTGCTGAGAATACATTGGGAGCACTCATTTTTTCTGCTTCTATTCACCGAGAAAATTACTTGTTCAAACAAAGCTATTTGGTTCACTGGATAGTGACAGAGTTAGTCCAGCTGGATATCTGTGCAGCAGGCAGCAGAGCACACCCCATTAAAAAAAACGCTATGCAAAATACTGGCAAGTGCCATTCACAAAGGCTATGAAAACACTGATTCATGCAACCTCTCTTTGCTTTTGAAAAATTGCTTTGGGAAATCAACAACACAAGCAACCACAAGGCAGCCAAACCCTTCTTGCCCCAACCTCTTGCTGCCCTGGGAGGAAAGCCTGAGCATTTCTCCCAGAACCTCCCAACCTTGCTGGTCAGCCTTTCCTGCCCTTCTGATCACAAGGTCTTATTTCACTAAGAGCAGGCACCAGGGCAGAGGAAAGGAAAAGCATGGGCATAATTAAACCTCTCTGGAATTCAACTACATTACTGGGACCCCTGTGGATTTATAGAAGTGTGTTCTAAGAGCAAATAACACATCAGAGACTGAGCACAGGGCTTGGGTGACAGATACCAGCTGTTGCCACCACTGCACAAATATCAGAGGGCCAGAAGTCAAAATGACATTTGCACTGTTTGTAGACCCTAATTAACATTGCAGCTTCCCATGCAGGCACTGTGAAAGTGCCATGTAAATAGTTATCTGCTCATGTTCAGCTGAAAGATGCCCTACAGAGACATTAATATATATTCTCTCAGCCTCTGCTGAAGAAGCCTTTGTACATTGCTACTTTTAAATGCACACTTGGATTGCAAAGCTCTGCAGTTACTTGTACTGCCAGGCAGCTGCACAAAAGGAGGCACCCCAGTTCAGCTCCAGTGATTTAACTGGATGCAAATCCTGGAGAAAGCTGTTTCTGGAGACAGCCCAGGAGGTCCTGAGCTTTGCCCCTGAAGAGGAAGGACCTGCAAGGAAGCGCTGTTCTCCAGAACTGGCCCTGCATCTGTCTCTATGTGTAAGCAAATTGCAGTAAGCCTAAAATCACTGATGACCTTGTAGTGCAGACAAGCAATGCCTCTGTTTGCTTTACCTCAGAAGACAAAGAGAAAACAAACCAAACCACAACAACAAAATATTTAATACGGGGATCAAAAGAAAGAAAACAAAGTGTTTGAAAATTATTTTAGGGGAGGAAACATGAATTGACTAAGCAGGGAAACCCACTACCACGTGTATCACAAATGCCAAAATCTTAGTGGGTATAACAAGCACTGGAAATTTCTATGGAAACTCAAACTCACCTTTTTATATTTGTCTTTTTAAACAAAAAATGAACACCACCTTCCTGGATGTTATGAAATGGGTAAAAGTCATCAGGTTTCATATCTTGGGCTGGCCCTTCCTCTGAGAGATTATTTCCTCATTGTCCACAGCAGGACATAGTGCATCTTCCTTCTGGCCATTGCAATCAAATGTGACTGGACTAAACAGATCAATGACCTGACAACTGCTCTGCTTCCATGTTCTGTGTGTAATTAAAACTTAAGAAGAGGGAAAGCTTAAATTTACAGCTTAAAGTAATACATAGTTCTACTTCTGAAACTTGCTCTGATTTTCTATTTTATTAATTGTACAGAGACATCTCAAAATTATTAAAAGAATCCTGAATAATAAGGAAGTAAAAAAACTAACCAGCTCCAGGAACCTTCTCATGTGAAACCAGCCTGACTGAATTAATCTAAATGATTTATTAGGACACTACAGATGCCACCCCTTCTGCTCTCAGGGAATTAAATAAAAAGAAGAAAATACTTAATTTCATGTTGAACAGATATGATCCACTAGTGGATTTTTAGGGAACAAAACTATGGTATTAGTCAAAACTTTTCTACAGAACAGCTTTTACTTTTACATTAGTGCTGGTGAAAAAGAGCAATAAAAACTACTCTTTTCCTGAAGTTTGCTGAGATGAACTTAACTTATACAGTTATACAGTACTTATGAACTTAACTTATACAGTTCTTCCCAGTTTTCTGGACTTTTCAGTAAGAAAGAAGTTGTTCATTTCAGTAAGATAATTTGTATAGAGCAAATGCTTCAGAATGAAATAAAGTTCACTGAGCTGTTGACATATTTTTTTGTTGATTTGGGCATTGGGAGAGCAGCTGCAAGCCAAGCAGATACAGCTGGTCCTCATTCCCCTGTGTCACTTGTACGCATTTATCACTACCTTTGGCTGACTGAAGTCAAAACCCCTCTTCTCTTTGCAATCTATTCTCTTATCAAAATAACCCAAACAATCAAAAAAACCCAACCAAGCAAAAAATGCCCCAAACCCAACAACAAACAAACAACAGAAACAAACAAACCAACCAACCCCAGCTACAACCTGGAAAATTGCCATTCAAATTCCAGTATGATTTAATGATAAACTGAAAATAACACTTATCTGCCCTTCAATGATGTAACAGTTTTAGCCAACATGATGATATCTGAGTCATCTTGAAATGTGGGTTGACAGGACAAAAGAAGATGTGCAGAGGTAAGACTGTCTTACATATATACACCTACACACTGTGCAGAAATGCACATCACAGAAAATCCTGCCCTACACACTCCTTGGAAATAATAAGGATTGATAAGGCTAATTAATAACAAGGGTAGCTACAGCACAGGCACATGTCCAGGTCTGGATAACCACAAATGTATAGGAGTCATAGTTATTGGGATACTTGAAAACTTGTTGTCCACATTGGGGATAGTGCTAGACTGCAAGGGAAAGAAGCTGGAAGGACATTTGTGTTCCCTTTTCTATTTTGCATCCACTAAGGACAGCCCCAGCATTAGGACAATATAATTTCACCACTGCTTCTGAACTCTCTCAGCACACACGTCTGCCAGACATTGGCAAATAAATACACCTGATCTGTGCCAACAATGAGATCGCCTCGTTGAGGCCACAGCCCAAATATAAGATGTCAGAATATTTTCTCCTCTCTTCCAAATCCATGTGCTTAAAAAGGGACTGGCCTGGATTCTGGCTTGCACAGTCACTGCTTTGAACCACCCTGGCAGCACTGAAAGGCTCTGTGGCTGATGTCATTGCAAGGTCTCCACACTGGAGAGTTAATCCCCAGCGGCACCATGACTCTGCAGCATCTGCACTGCATTCCTCTTGGATGAGGAAGTGTGGATCCTTGCACTCTGCCAGCTCTTTTCTGCTGCACTGGATTCCTGAAGATATTATCAGATAAACCTGGGCGGCAGCAATTTGTAGGACAGCAACCTGCTACTCAGAGCATCAGGAGAGCTCACAGCTATCCACTGGTTGGGGCAGCACAGGAAGTTATTCTTGCACAGTCTCCCCCCAGGGCTGTACCATCCCACCTATGACCAACGTGTAGGATCTGTAAATAAGGACTCCATAAAAACTGTTTCAGGATCTGGAAGGTGGCAGCAATATGCCTCAGAAAAGTGCTTCTGTGATGCCTTGGAGAGACAGCTGGGGGAGGAAAGACATGACTTAGCATCTCAACACTTTGGCATGTCTGAACTCCTGTGCAACTCTTGGAAATCTGAAGGATGGATTTGTAATGAAATCAACAAAGCTGCACCAAGATCTTCTGAACCTGGACGGCAATCTGTCCACACAGATTCTGGAAGAGCAGGAAAAGGTTTCAGCTCAGTACAGAATCATGTGGCTTGGCAGACACTGCAGAAACATTGCCTGGAAAAGTCTGGCAGAGCCAGAGGTTCTCAGTTCAGTTCCTAGACTGAAAATGACTGCTCTTCCTTCTGCTAGCAACTGATAACATCTTTATGGCAATAACAACCATTTATTCCTTACTGAGGTAATAAATTAAAGAACACATTATAAATTTCAGCTTCTGTTAAGTCTAGTATAGCAGTAACAGCAGCAGCAAAGAACAGCTCATTTTTTCTAAGCACTACTAGCAAAAAGTTAAAAAACCACAGGTAATCTGAGAAACAGACTTGGAAACCATTGTTTTAGTAGACATTTAGCTATCATTAGATCCCTGTATAACATCTAACATATGGTCAAAGTCACCACAAGCTTTCATTCAGCTTGAACATAGAAAACATGTTCCTCTTAAGAAATATGCCACTTTGCATTATATTCTAATTAATAATATAGTATTTACTTAATTTATCAATGTATTTCTTAGTAAATATGTAACAGTAAGATAAACTTCAATTGAAGTGTAATATTGTCCCATTTTCTCTCCTTACAGGATGGCACAAGAATGAAGCATCCCCAGATGGAGGCAGTTTGATCCCTGACAATAAATCAGTCAGGGGAGCAATTTTCCTCTTTGTTGACTGTAACCTGCCATGACTGTCCATATCAGAACATGTTTATCTATGTACAAATATAGTTACTATAGTGTGTTTAGGTGTAGGGACATGTGTACTTATGCAAGTAGTAAATTTATATAGTAAAGGTCTGTGTGAAAAATACTCAATCCATGACAAATCTATAATGCACTATAATGTACACTTAAAGCACATCACATTATAGCACATATTACTCCATCAATATGGAGCACTTGGGGAGGGCATAACATGATAAACCTGAACCCCAGAATTCTCAAGTTCAAAATCAGTGGAATCAGTGGTACGTATTTTCATTGAAGTAAGCAAATTTAAATAAATACAATTCCTCTCTGGAGGGAAGGGAGGGAGCAAGAAACCACATTTTACGTATGAGGAAACAGAAGATTAGGAGGAATTGCTTTTCTGCCTGGGAACTGCATCTTTGTATTGTAACACAACATTAGTTCCCAAAATGAACCCAACCAGTCTGTAGAACATTTGGTACAGTAAACATGATGACAATAAACAACTTGCTTGAGATCACACACAGCAAGTCAGCCATCCAGCTTCCTGAGTCCTACGACTCAGTCACGAAGGGTAGGTCTGCACGGCACACTTGCTCCAGATGACTGGCTCTGCTGACTGAACACCAAGATTAATTAGCCTATGAATAATGTGCAGACGTGCCTTAAATGGTTCCCAGTCATACAAAAAAAACCCCTTAGTGCTACTGCCTTGTATTCAAAAGAGGGCTTTCATCTCAACCTAAAACAATTTGAAAGATTGTGAGGCTTGAGTGTTTGTGAAACATCAAATTTTCACAGCAATGACTATTATAATTTTGTGTTTCCTACTTTTTTTTTTGTTTCCAGTTCTCTGTGTAAATGATAGCTTCAGCCAAGTGGCCAGTTCAGAGCTCTGTTATTTCCAGGCCAGTGGTGTTTTTACAGGATTTCTGAGGACTGTTGCCTTCACCTCTGCTTGCTGAGATGCCAGGCTTTTCAGAAGTATTTTTCTGCCCAGGGCTGAGCTGAACCAGAGCCTGACCTGCATTCTAGGGTCTCCTTGTCTTTCATACTTCTCTCTTCCTCTACAACTATCTCATCAAGCTATTTGTAAGTAATAATTGAAATTACTCTGGAAAAGACTGAATTGCTGGAAGTGTAGTTGCCTGTTTAGGGCAGGAGGCACACAAACCCAAAGTTTCTTGCCTACACACTTTTCACCTGCTCCAATCCTCACCCCTTTCAAATCCTCTGAACACCCTTATAGCACTGTGGGAACCACAGTATGAGGCACTTGCTGCCTGCCAGTGAATAGCAGCACCTTTCTGGTCCTATACAGCCTCTCAGCAAACACAGAACATCAGCAAGTTCAATTAATTCAAGTTCTCCGATAAATAAATGCAGCGATAAATCTCTCCTACAAATAGGCTGCATTTTAAGTGTGGGAGACAAGGGAGCTAAGGACCCCTGAACTGACCAGTCTGCATGCTCAGACTTCTGCTGGGACTGCTGAACCCCAGGATATTTCACACCAGAACAAGTGGAGTCAGCACTTACTGCAGCATTACTGGGGGGCACTGGTGCTCCCCATGACTGAGAAGGGAGCCTGAGGGACTAAATGAACACTGCAAATCCACAAACACTTCGTAAATGGTAGGTGGCTTGAAATTACACATTATGTTCCATTTGGTTAGGTATTTGCTATTTATGCTATTTTCTCTGGGGTGAGAGCAGGCAATGTGCTGCTTTTAAGGTCCTTTCCACAGAGCAATCAGGAAGCAGCTGCTGGAGCATAAAATTTGTTTACTCTGTGCTGAGCAAGCAGAACTTGCATGTAAAAGCAAAGCACAGACTCCATATATCCAAATCATTTCAGCACAACACATCCTAAAGTTCAGAACTATGTACAAATAACCTCCTTACTTAGACTTAAACTAGGTAATAGTTCATGCCTGTAGAAATACATGCTTCTTCTTTATTCCATTCCTTTCCTTCTCCCCTTTTCCTTCCCCATCCATCTCCCAACAGAACTCCATTTCTGAAGGAGGTGAAGACATCACATTCATGGTATACACAGAACAAGATACTCAAAGAGACATCAGACCACCAGACGAATTCCTCATGAAGTGTCCCTTTCCCAGAACATAGGAACTACCAGGAAATATAAACAATCCATGCAGCTTTGCAGCCTTTCTGGTAGCACTGTAGATGAGAGTATCCATCAGAGATGCACCAGTGTAATGCCTCTTCTGTCCCTGTGCTGTGCTGCCTAATGGAAGACATGATCAGCAGTAACAGACTCTCATGTGTGTCTGGAAAATGAAGTCCTCCATACTACTAGCATCTATCTTTTTATAGCAAGGACTGGGGATCTGGGTTGTACCAAAACTTTATCAGAACTCTATTATGAAGACAAGTTTTCTTTCAGAAGAGTCATACCAGTTGTATGAGGAATTTTGGCTGAACTGGCATCAATAGATTGTCCTAATGCGTCCACTGAAACAAAGTTACTTAAAATCTCCATTATCTTCCCCATGCTTTCAGGTAAGATAGTAGCATCTAAGTACTTGTTAAGGTTTTCTTCACCTTTATTGCATCTTAGGAGAAAAAAAAAATCAAATCCAGTAAGATGTCCTGAATCTTCTGTAAGATGTCCATTGAAGACCTTTACAAGCAGAATTAATAGAGCCTCACAAGTCTACCTAAACAACTACAGTTACTTCTTTTTACAGAACAGCCCCAAGTGTCCCATGGAAGCAGTGAAGGACATGGCTCAAGCAAGTAGAGCTGGCTGGATAGCAGTTCTTCACTAAAAAATTTAGGGCTCAGAGTCTCAGATTTGGCTTTCTGTGGGGCTGCTGCTGGTCCAGTGAGAGGTGGGAGAAGGGGCATGAGCATGGTCAGAGAGCTGGAGCCTCAGCAGAGCAAACCAGCAGCACATTCGCCCAAGGAGAACTCACCTGCCAGTGCCAGGAAAAGCACTGCTTGCCCAACATGCCCCAAGCAGCCATGACATGGGATAATGGGAACCAGTTACCTTGTGGGAGATTTAATCTAGGCCCGAAGAAAATTTAATTATTGATTTATTTTAGACCCTAAGAAAATGTGTCTAATGAATTCAGGCTGCTGAAGCAACAGAATGTGAGAGCCTGGAGAGTCTCCCTCATTACACAAACAGTTCAGGTGTGACAGAAACAGGTATGTCTTGGGACAAATGGATGGGTTGGAAGCTTTCAGGATCCCTTCTAGCAGTACTTCTTCTCAATAACTACTTTCTGAATTTAACACTCAACCCATGTATTTTGTTTTCTGGGAGATGTAATCTACTGCATTACTAATATCTGTTTAATGACTTGACAGGGCCACACACTTCTAATTTCGTTTTCTCACAGTGAAAATGGGAGTAGGGAACAAAAAAAACACCCTTAAAAACCATATTTCACTTCCTTGTAGAGCTAAACTTTCCATTCCCAGAGCCTAAAACATGGGTTAAATGAGAACAAATGACACCAATTTTGAGACTGGAAGGCTTCAAGCAGAAAAAAATCCCCAGCTAATTTCCTGAAAGACACAAAAGTTTCTTACTTTCCTGGAAATTATAAGAGACAAATAAAAGCTCCAAATCCCAGAATTTACTGAAGGCAACATAAAAGCAGCAAACGAGAGGATAACAGAATGTAATCTGTTTGCTAGGTCACACGTGCATCTAACTCTCACCACTGCAGAGCACCACTGATTCTGTAATTTGAAAATTGAACCCTGCATCGATGTAAACCTCTTTACTTAACTGTTCTTTTAAACATTAACCTTGAGGCAACGGTGACTCAAAGCTTGGCAGATAATGCAATAAAGAGATCAAATGAAAAGGGATTTTTTTTTCTACTTGTTAATCTTATTTAAATCTTAGCTGATCAAACCACTGGATGACGAGGTTTTGTATAATACCATGTATTCTAGCTTCCAACTCCTGTTGCATGTAATGGGTAAAACTATCAACTGCTTAGCCAACTTTGCAGCATTACAGGGAGGTAGGAAAACACTTCCAGATGATCTTGACTGCAGACAAAATTTTATCTCTTGGAAGTGGGGTCCTTTTTTTCCTCATAGGAATTACTACAAAACTCTTATCTATTCACACCATTTTGCTAATTTTTTCTACATCAGATCCTGAAAAATGCAATTATTTTTCTTTGATTGATAAATACATTAATTCCCAATGAAAATCCCATTTCAAGAACAAAGTCTTCACAACATAGAGACCACAATTATGTACAGGTGTCATATGTGAAGTCACACTTCATAGTGGTTTTCCTTCAGCTTCACTAAGAACTATACTACAAACTTCCCATATTATTGTAAGTGGGCACAATTATTGCCTAGAAACTTTCCAAGAAAACGGCAGCTATGACTTATACTTCAGTAAGTAAACATTTACTTAAATGAATGGAAGAGATGCATCTTAAGATGATCTGATAACACATTTGTCTACATCACAGATACCTTCTGGAAATACTCATTTTCCCACAAAAAGAAGCAGTAAATTTTCTGCAGGACTGAAATAGCACATCACTGAACCCAAGTGCACTGAAACAAGCAGTTATTCTGAAAGAAAAAAGAACAAACAACATTTGTTTTTATAATCCAGTAGATTTTAAATGCTTCACTGTAACAGTACAATTAAACAGGGTTGTTGCTGTCCCTGTTACCTTCCAGATCTGGGTGCATAATCCTACATCCCTTACTTTATTTAATACAGAATGAGGAACATTGAACAATGATGAAGGAAAAAAATTACATGCAACAGATTTACTTTAATACTGGGTGAATCATGTTTCTTTCTGTATGTGCCTGCTCACTCAAGTGTTCAATATTTTCTGAATTATAGAACACATAACCTAGCTTCAGCCCTTCTGGAAAGACAGGTACTAAATAATTTACTGGTTGAGTCGTCCACCAAGCCACTTACACAAAGTAATCTGCTATCCTGAAGCTTTCAGTAGACTTTCAAATAAGCTCAAGGAATTACTTTAGATAAAACTCAGAAACACAGGGGAGCTGCAGAAGTATACTGAAAGAAGCTCCACTCTATGGCTTATATTCTTTGAATAGAAAAACAAGATCAGGTATTAGTCAGCATTACATGTGTGTAGATTAAAGTCCATGCTACAGGGGACTTGCTTGTAAGAGCAAAATTGTGCCGATTGTTCAGAAACGTCTTCTAAGCAAAAACAGACTCAAGCACTCACCCCGAGCTCGAGGCTGTGGATCCTCCTAAAAACCTTGAAGCTACGAGAGGAGGATGACAGCAAGCTGCTGCATGGGGGGTGGAGATGTGGCCTCTGTCAGTGTGCATGGAAGGGTGCCCGAGGGAGCCTGAGGCAGGACAGAGGACTGGCAGCATCCCTGTGAAGCTCAGCAGAAGCCAAGGCAGAGCAGCCGGAGCACAAGAAGCCCCTGGAGCAGTACAGGGATCATGTACATGTGTGTATATCCATACAGATATAAACATCACAAGGCTGGGGGACGTGGTCATGCTGCTGTGGCAAAAGAATCACAGAAAATATGAGCCTTGGGCAGGAAACTGATACCATTAAAAGGGAGATAATGAGGCAATATATTCTTCCCTCACCTAACTCAGATTCGAAATTGGTGTGTCCCCAATTTTGAAAGCAAATGCAAACACAAAAATGAGTAGCGATGACAAATGACAGTTAAATGCAACAAAGGTGAGCGTGGCCAAAAAAAAAGGCTTCTTTTAAAAAGCCCAGAACTAGAGCAGCTCTTTTCTGAAGTTAACTGAATGTGCCTTTTTGGTTTTCAAACATATTTCATTGAGAAACCCAACACAGTCTTGTTATTCCCTATTCTCTGAAACTCAGGCAACTATGAGGAAAACTTTAGGTCATGCATCACCAGAAAAAGCTTCAGTTTACCCACTCACTTGATCATAAATTGAACTGCATCTTTGTTATACCTTTAAATTGCTATGTTCACTGAGGAAACTAAAAAGGACCTACACAAGTAGGGAAGAAAATCCTACATATAAAGTCCTGTCTCAAATAGAAGACATGACACTTGAGGCCCCGTGGAAGGCTACAGACCTCACCAGCTTCCAATTCTAGAACTGAACATTTGAAACTGTTTATAGGTGATCCCTCCTTGAAAGAGGTGCAACTAGAAATCAAAAGAGAAACACAGCTAAACGTTTCATTAGATGAAACTTCCTAGTAGAACATCTTTGTCTAGAACCAAATCAGAAAAACAGAAACCTGGAATAAGGAAGTACAGGAGAAATTACAGAGGCATGTATGATACTCAAGTAGCAGAAAAAACATCTGAAAAGATTTCCTGCTCCTTGTTTGGGGCAGAACTGCAACCAATTGCATTGTTCATTAAAAAAAAAAAGATTTAACATTGAACACAATAAAGCAGAACACTGCCTAAATCTGTGAGGACAGAAAAAGCACCTCAGATCTACATGATGATAACGTCTTGGGACAACACAAGACTCTGTGAAACCAGTAGAACACCTTCCTGAGACACCAAACCTGCTTATTTGTTTGATTTTTGATATGGGTTATACATTATCAAATATAATAGAACAGAGTATTAAGAAGCTGTGTTTTAAAAAAAAACCCAAACAAAATCAACCAGACTTTCTACACTCGGGAATAGCATACTGGTCTTTTAATCTATCTTGTTCATAAAATTTGGCTCATTTAATTACAAAAGCCTACATGTCAAGAATAATGTTATACCAACACAGTATATGCCATTTATGTACCCCTGAAATGAAAAAACCAAAATAAATACAAAGCCTTTAATTATGTGGGGCTGCCTGAACTAGGTCAGAGATTTTGGCCTCTATGCTACATTTTTCTTTTGGAAATTCCATTTCTTATCAAAACTTACCAGCACTCTCAAGACAAATATCCAAAATTATGATTTCACACAAAGACACGGATGTGGTTATATTTCTAAATTACTTATAAATTGTAAAATTAATCTTAATAACTAATCATGTCACACTGCATGTCCTTTAATTCATGTTAGTGTTCAAACATTTAGGTTATATAAAACTGCCTAATTATAACCCTGGGGAGCTATTTGGAAAAGACTTTTTTTTTTTTTTTTTAGCAGAAATAAGCAAAAGCTAGCTTCAGGAAAAATCAAGAAATTGATGTGTTTTGAGACCGATTACTTACAGTGTGCTTTGGTACAGAATTCTCAGTATGCACAAATTGCTACAATGCACGGATATCAGTCAAGCACGGATATCAGTCACATGCTGGGTTCAACAGCTAGTCCCCAGACTAAGATAAAAATACTAACAAGTTGGAATTTTTAGGCCTCTCTGTGTGCTTAATTTGCAGACAGTCCTTGTGAATCACATACCAGACTGCATGCAGCATTCCCCACTCATTTTCCTTTAATGAAAAGGCAATGCATCTGTCACTGAACTGGTGCTATTAACCACTCATTGCTGTGTATGTCAGGGGAAAGACACTGAATTGAAGACTTTAATGCTACCTCTTTACACTCACGTTGCTTTCCCATAACAGAGGTGTGACCACAGACAAGTATGAGTTTGTGTGAATGTGACACTGCTCAAATGACACTAGATAAAATCCAACATGCTACATCACACTTCTGTTTTCTCTAATGTAATCCAATATTGTTTCCTTACAGCCAGTGGGAGAAATGCCCCTCTGTAAGACCTTTTAGGTATGTAATCCAATCAGTGCTCCTTAATTATCCTTTACATATGTGTCAGTAAAATTCTGTAGGATGCTCTTGTCATTACAGTCAGCAGAAACATGTAGGAAGAAAATAAGCAACCATCAGTCTTAAAATACGAATCCATTCCTTAGGCATGAGGATTACTAATCACTATGTCAAGGACGTAAGATCAGAGCAACTCTTCATTAAGCAGAGAACAGAGGCACAAAACTTGCCATAATTCAGCAACAACATAAAGTTAAAATAATGCATACTTTAAACTCTTTAAATAGACTTGAATAAATTAAAACAAAGCAGAAGCCATTTCTTTATAATAATTCATGTTAAGGCTCATCAACTAACCAAGTTTGTGTCTACCAAAGAAGAGGCCATAGGATTTCTAGATAACAGGTTGCCAGAGTGAATAGGCAGCTTACAGAGGAATATGATGCTACTGAAAGCTCATCCCTGAACTGCATGCGTTAGTCTTGCATTTGCCAAATTCCCAGGAGCATGTTTTTGGCACACTGTTCATGTAACAATTATTTTTCGTATTTTAAAGAAACACAACCTATAAATTCGTAAAAGCTAATTTTGACAGATTCTAGGCTCTTGGGTTCTTTGTTTTGGTTTGGTTTTTTTTCAGCTAAGAAAAAGCACAACTTCAGCATTATGAACAAGAGTAACAACACAAGTTAGTTGGAAAATCAATCTATGGTTATATCTACTTTCACAAGCAGTGAGCTTAACATGCATAGATTTCTGCAGTAAGCCATTCGGTTCTGTTCACCTCATGTCCACACTGTATGTGTTTTGAAGACAGACACTCTGAACTAGCTCCAGTCTGGTCCTGTGAGCATTTGGATTGCATTAGATATGCTGCTGGAACTTACCTTCTGGGTTATTTTTTATTTAAAAGAAACCTAGTTTGTTTTACAAGACTGCTCCAGAGTCTAAATGCTAAGCAGAGGTAACAAGGAAACAAATTTCCAAAGTGCATTAAAATACTCATGTGGATACATAAACAACCAAAGGTCAGAACAAATTCAGTCCCAGGCATTTATATGCAGAACTTTCTGATTAAGTCTTCCTGCTCCCTCCTCACCCATATATTCCTTTCCCATATTATGGCCCATCAGTGCCAATTTTTTAGGGTTTTTTTTCAATCTGGTTTCCTATGTGTATGGCCAGTATGTGGAATTTAGAGCAAGTCATCTCAAATCAACTGCAGTAATTCTATTGCTATAGAATAGTGCAGTGAAATCTTGTGACAGAAGTAATAAAAAATAGCACTTTGATTTTTCACTCTGATTTGTGTAATCTGTTTTTAGTACTCCTGACTTATCAGGTACCATGTGTTACAGAACATTGATTTACAGATTGAAGAAAATGTTAAATCTTTGACAAAAGAGAGAAAAAAATATTCAAGAGTAAGACAGGAATATTAGAAACAGCTGCTACACATGTAATTATGGAACAAAGCATTTAACTTTTTCTTCTTCGTGTGTAACTATAATAAAAGATAGTGTGTACCTGCTCATAGCAGGGAGGTTGGATCTTTAACATCCCTTCCAAACCATTTTATGACATTGTGAATACAAGAACAACTGTGGAACTTTGAAATTATTTTTCAATATTTCAATTTCATGTAGGTAATAAATTAAACACTAAATACCATTGTTTATTTAAAAATTATATACCATTTGTGTTCCAAAAGTTTCATCAATTGAAGTCTTCAGAACCTGTGGAAACATTTTTGAACTTTGTTTTTCCTTTCAATTTAATAAGAAAACTAAGGTCCATAAAAATATTAGCTATCTTCTGCATGCTAGAAAATTAGCTGGTCAGCACTACAGAGAATGCTGTTAATTTTCTGTGACCTACAGAGAAGGAAACCTCAAACTTCACTAAAAAAAAAGAGGAAGTTTGTCTAGCTGTCTCCTTCCCATTCCAGTCAATAACCACCATCAACTGCACCACTACCCATAAGGCAGGTAGCAAGGCAGACACATTAGAAATCCTGTAATGAATTTTCTGTTTACTGAAACACAGTTGTGGTTTGCCTGAAAAACCAGGACATCCCTGAATTATCCACTGTTCCCAGCACAAATCCAAAACATAGCCCCATACTAGCTACTATGAAGAAAACGAAATAGAGAAATGAACTTTCCTCTGTGAACCCATCATGCACTAGCACTCTCTCCTGACAGAAGACTCAGGAAGCAGGGCTTTAACACCTCTGCTACCAAACCCCTCTTGCTCAGTGACACGTATGTGACAGGAATCACTCAAGGCTTCACATGAGCACTGCTGCAACAACAGTGCCACCACCTCGGCTGAACTTCTGCCCATTCTCTAAAGTTCATTCCCTAGCAAGTATGACCTCGAGGTAGCCCAGCTCATTTTCACCTCTCAGCTGGCAGTGCCCAAGGCAGTCAGATCCCTGCAAATTGCCACGGACACACAACACAGTACAATTCCAAAGTGAAATACTTTTGAGCCTGCTTTTCTCAATTTTATTTGGTGCTTTTAACAGGAGCTGAAGAAAGGCTACAAGAGTTCTACTCACATCACAGATCATTCAGCCAAGTTGTTTTAAGGTGGTTCCTTTGTGTCCTTTCTGTAACTACACCTAAATACACACAGATGAGTTCCAGCAGCTCTTACCTTGGGTTTGAGGAGATTTAAATTATAGTTGGATTAAATTTAGTTTTGTTTTTCCAGGTTTTCAGAAGTGGCAATGTAGCTAAAGTTGGGAAACACATAAAATACATCAAGATAACAGTCATTAATGTTTTGTTGCCAGTGGAACTGACTTCATTATATATTGCAAAGTAAATATATCTGTGTGGGACAGATCTTTCCAGTTTTCAAACCACAAACTTTATCTACCTGTAATCGTAATTTCTATTTGCACACTAGTCACAGAAACCCTGAATTCCAGGCTTCATGTTAAATTGGTGAGATTACTGCTTAGGAAAACACTTCACTAAAGGGTGAGCAAATTTAGTAAGGCATCACCGAGAAACGCTAAACCATACTACACCATTCATTTTCCCAATGCAATGGCACTTCTGTATGAAAATATGGAATGCTAAAATGATTAACAGTATGGAAATTCAAAAAGGTAAAGCAATTGCCATTTTTAGCATGGTCAGTGTCCTTAGAGTCCTGTCAACTTCAAAGGAACCAAAACTTCACCTGCTTTTGTATTTGCAGACATAGTTTCAAAACAGAAATAGAAAAAGATATTAAGGGAGAAGAGCTTGAGGGCAAACTAACTCCTCACATTTTCCTTACCATCTTCCTACAGTTATTTTCTCTCAAAAGTCTGACCTTTTTTTTTTCTAGAATGACTTTTAAGAAATTTTTCAGAAAAAAAAAATTTGCATACCAATGAATAATTGTTGTTGTATTATTTTAAAATATTGTTTGATCAATATTGACAGCTGTCCTCATTTTCTTTCTCATGAGGCTTTTTTGTTTATACTCCCTCCTTTTCCCTCCACAGCTTACAGGTAATTCTTCTTTTCCTTCATGTCACCTGCTAATGTCTGTTCTGCTTTCACTCAGTCTTCTCCCTTTCATCTTCTTATTCCTGTCCTCTCTGACCTACCTGAGAAACAAAATCCTATTTAATCTCCTTAGAACATCCAAAACTTGTTCTCCTCCCCAGCTTGCCTTGTTTGTGGTGAACTTTCCGATTGTATAGTTGAATGTTAACAGACAGTTGCCTTCTGGTGATGGAACTGAATTGCTACAACAACTCATAATTAATCTAGATACCTAGGTTTAACTAGCTCACTTAATCTCATGAGCCTTTTGGGAGCCTGGGCAGTGTACCTAGATGTCAAATTGCAACATCTTTGCAGGCAGGCAGTCAAAATCAGGGAGCCCTGACCCAGATGAATCCTCAAAACTAGAACAGCTGTAGTTTAGGTGAACTAAATCTACATGCAGCTCTCTAAAACACATTTCATTCATATTTTGGGCCTAAGAATATTTGAAAGTGTGCTGAAGTGTACTACTTCAAGTCAGACCCTAAAACAAGATCATTTGGGCAGTAAATGGTTTTTACTTGGCAGTAAAAAACCAAGACTCTGAATGGCCCATGGTTGAACACAACATGTTCAGCTTCAGAGTAGCACTGCTGATCAGGGGAAGGGAGAAAAAGAACTAATCAACAAATACATGATGAGATGTCCTGCATATAATTTAAACCAGAATATAACTAAAGTAAGGATTGGATCCCTCTATAACATTGCTAAGTTGTTCTTCAAGCTGTATTGAATTTGGGAACTAAAAGACAAATAGAAGCTCAATTTTGTTGGTTCTCCAGTGAAGCCCCTTTGTATAGGATTTTAAACATTAGGCAATCACTCAGTTGGTGGGGAGTATTACAATAATCATATAGACCTAGAAAAATAAAAATCTGCATTACCACTAGTTTGTCATCACATTTTTAAGACATGCTGCTAAACCATAGGTCTCTGCATTTATGAAATCAGTTTGCTTCTTCTGGGAGCATTCACTAGGACCAACTGCAAAACAGCTAATCTTCCACCTCTAAGATTATTTTTTAAGGAGTGCACTAACCACATCTACCTCTATCATCAGTTAACAGGAACAGACAAAAAGTTGCAACAGGATGTACTTTGATTAAAAAATACAGTAATACTTGGACATTTATTACAATACTGTTTAACTACTATGAATATAAAACTCCTTTTTCAAGATAGAAATGTCTTTGAGAAATCACAAGAATAAAAAGCCTTTAAAAATTTTTATGAAGCACTGCATTTCATTCTTAAGAAATATTATATAGACAACTAGAAGGGGGAAATATTACTAAAAAAACCAAAGCAGAATAAGTATTTTAAATCAGATAAACTGAACAGCTTTAACACATTCAAATATTTTAGGCTTTTAAGAAAACAATATTTACTGTTCTGAAAGTATCAACTTTTATTCTAGATTCATAAATCAAACATGGAAAGCTATTTAATAGTAGTATACTGTCACAGAAAAAAAATAGAAAAAACCCTTTGCAGTATTCACAAGGATTATAATTTTGGATCCTTAGTGTGCATGCTCTGTAATCACACTTCAAAGTAAAATATCAACAATCAAATCTGTAGAGAAAGTGATGAATAGTTACTTTGCTGACTCATTCCAGATGTATACACAAGTTCCAACGAAGGGAGTGTCCACGACTGAAGACACATGGGATGGAGGTGAGGGGAAGGGACAAAAAGCCCTGTCAAAGGTACCTTTTTGCTCAACCTGCTGCTGAATCACTGCCTGCCGTCAGTCAAAGACTGCAATTACCCATCCGGATGTGTCAGGACTTAGTTCTGAAGCTTTCCAGCAGATGTCCTCGCAACGCAGGAGTGTCAGGGAGGTTCAAGATGTCACCATTTAAAATAGACAGATGGGGAGGAAAGGAGACTTAAAATAGGGGTGATATACACGAATTCAAAGTATTAAGTGTCTTCTCAAAAACCAAACTTAAAAACATAGGCAGCATGTTTAGAAAACAAGTGTGTCATCTTAAAAACTAAAAGAAAGTCACCTGAACAAGTATGTGTTTGAAGTAGCATCTGTTTCCACCAATGTTTAGTGATTCTTATACTTCACATGTAAACGAAACAGAAAGTTTGAAAAATGACGGTGAAAAGCATGAGCACAAGGCAAACAGCATAAAGACTCTAATTCTGTCATCCCCCCGCCCCCCTTTCCCTTTCATGTTAAAACTGACACTAATTTTATTATGCACAGATCCCTCTTCACTACTCCCTAGTGGCAATGACATACAAGCGTTGTCACGAAGTTGGTATTCTTGGAAACATAAAATCCATGAGCTATTTCAGTGAGACTTAAAAAGAACAATTTCCTTAAAATAATCATCCTCATCATGACTTGTACAAATGGAAAGTTTTGATACCACATTAAAAATATTTGATTTGCTCTTCTCAGTAGTGAGTAATGCATCCACAGTTAACTACTCACAGACACCTATGAGAGAATGATTCATCAAATACTGGTGTACAAACTCGAAGCTGGGATTCTCTACCCAGGTCTATCAGACCAGCATCTCCAGCCCTCAATCCATTGCCTGCTTTAATGCAGATGTTCATGGCTTCACACCTGAGAAGCTACACTAGGGAAAGATGAAATCAAGAAGATAAGCAGCACTGACTTCAAGAGCAGACACAGAAGTGCTCAGACTCACAGCTTATTGGGAGATCAGCCAACTGGGACATGTCAGTCACTACACTCTGGCTGGTGAAAAGGACTCTAGATTGTCCCAGCTTCTGGAAAATGCTGGGAAGGTGGTAACAATGGCTGGGACAGACTTGTCTGCCAGAGCATCTTCAGGGGCACAAATAACTGGGACAGATTTGTCTGCCAGAGGTTCTTCGGTGGACCCATTATGGCACTTACAGACAGAAAGCATTGCCATGCTCTACACACTGAATTAGGTCCAAGCTAACATCACCAATTATAGAAACAGACTGCTTATGAAATCTCACAGGAGTAGGGTTTTTGTCAGTATCTTGTCTGAATCTTCAATAGCATGGGTGACTGATTTTCTGCAGGCTGATTGTTCTCAATTTCAACGACAACAGTTAAAAGAAAAAATATTTTTAGCTTGGAGTCGGTGAATAACTGTGGTCAACAATACAGAACTGTTACATTTCTTAACTGGTGAATGCTTTCATGCCATAGAAACATTAGATGAAGCACATTCTGCCCTTAATTTGTCCTAGGAAAAGAAGAATCCAGGTTCCACGCCTTGAAAAACAGGTAAATACAGTATTAAAGCTATTACAGTTTTTCAGCTTAACTAAGGTTCACTTCAGCTGTCACAAAAATACGTATAAAATTCTCTTTAACCTTTTAGTTGTGCTTTACTTAAACAAACAAAAAGCACAAAAGAATTCTACGAAATAAAGCTTTCAGTTTAAAATATGAAAGGACAAATACAAATGAAGAACAATGGCTGGGAAACAGCTACAGACTATATCATTTAAGATTACTTCACTAAGCTCTTTGTCTTAAATCTTTAGTCCCTAACCCTTCAGCCATAGAATAAGGAACACTGAATTACAGTGCAAGCAGAGGTTAATTCTACAGTTTCCAAATAAAGACCTCCTATGGGAACAAATTACACACCTCAAACAAAACCATAAGAATTGGTGAAGCAATCCTAATTGTAACCAGCTATTCCTCCATAGCTCTAGCTTCATCATGTACACCCATTCCAGTCAAATCTTTACAAACTGTGTCAACAAGTTATGATTTCCCCCTCTTCCCCCATGAAAACTGCGCAAGGATAACTGTACACATGTCCACGAAATAGAGGATGTCATTTTATTGGAGGTCCACAGGTAATTGTATCACATTAGGGAGTGGAAGAATCTTGTGGTATGGCACAACACAATACCTCACTTAAACACTTAAACAGAAGGTTAAATGATATGCAACATGATCAAATCAGTAATTCATCATCTTCTAGGCACCACTGATTAATTTAAAATAAAATTTAATAAATTGAAAAAATATAGTCCATTAATTTGTTTGTTGTACTGTCTTTAAATGGAACAGCACTTTCAAAGTCACAAATAAAAAAGCAGCACTTTCTCTTAATACCAACACCACTGTAACACATACTGTAGCGTGGCATGCAAATCCACATCTGCAGTCTTTTTTTTTTTGTTTTGTATTAACAAATGGAATGGTAATTTTCTATCTCAAATATTGGTAGCATAACATGTAAGTGCAGATCATTCTGGCCACAGGTGTGGTAAGCCGTAACAAGTGTGTATTACTAGAGCATAGAACACAGAGCATGACACTTACATCCAAGAATCTCTCTCTTATGTACTGTACATGGTGTTTGTTACAGGCTGACTTCCAACTTGCTGTACCCAAGCTTCAGGAAACAAGATTATTGACCTTTTCTGGTTTTATTTAAAAATAAAAGGCAGTCACCATCAAAGCACAACCATCAACAACCTGGTCAAAAAAATGCCATAGCTCCATTGAAAAAAAAACTTGTCTTTTTAGTAGACTCCATTATGCGATAAAGTTTCCATTACAGGCATGTTACGAAGTGGTACTGCAGTGTCATTCCTGTTAAGTATGGATTTGTATAGACACCAGGAAATGGTGTGATGTTCAAAAAAGCTGTTCAAACTGAGCTAAGCTTCACAAGACCACGCACTGAGTCTTCATGCAACGAGTCCTGGCTGGCTAGACTCAGGACGTGCATTGTATGGCTGTGTGTAATAGGACTTCCGCTTGGCAGCATCCCAGGGGGTGATGGAGCTTCTTCAGGAGTCAGAAACTGATGGCCTTCGTGCTCCTCTTTTAATGGTATGATGTCTGTCAAACCTGAATCTGATGTGAGATTTGGCATAGAAGATGGTGGTGTCGGCTGCCCTAGAGTTAGAGTTGCACAAGGCCCACTGATAGAAGTCTTTCCTGGTAAAGGGAGCTCTTCGCTAGTTATGCTTGGCTCACTCTGTAGGAGGGGGGTGGCAGCAGCCTGCAAAACGAATTTAGTGCTCTGAATGCACTGATCTTGGTCACACTGTAGAATGGAAGGGTGTCAAAATCATATAAGGCAAACAAAACAGAGGAAAAAAAAGGGAGAATATGGATAAAAAGGTATGGAAAAGAATGGGATGTGAAGAGAAAAAAAGAAAGCCATTAGTATCATTCCATGGTTAGCCACCCAAAAATCCCATTGCATGCTGCCCAGGAAAAAAAAAGAAAGGCATGCATAACTGAGCCAATGCTTGTAAAACTTGATAAATATTTACAGTGTTCATTTAAGGGTTCTTTAGGTTCAAAAACACTAGGCAATTGTTTTCTTTTAAATGGTATTCACACATAGGAATTAACCTACCAAAGCAGCTTTCCAGAACAAGAATTCCTTTGACACAGGTGATCTTATAAAGATACAGTTAATAATAAAGCCTCTATGAGTAAAAATTTTTCCCCTCACAATTTAATACATTATATATACATTCTAGAGAATATCCTACACTATACTCCATACTCTAGAGGATATGTAGAAATCAGGCACCACTGCAGATGCATTGAGAACAACCTTATTGATTTTAAGGCTGTTTCTTGATTAATCCTGACAATGTGAAGAATCAAGGTACAAAACACAAATTTTCTGGCAAGCACTGTCTCAATAACAAGCCACATTTAGCATTACATAAATCCAGTTAAGCTCAATGAGTGTTACCAGAAATGGGTTTTTTTGGCTCTACACCATTCCTAAGAACTATTCATACAAAATTACCACTCAATCCTTGAGATGACAAGACAGGTGTGTGTTTCAATAAATCCAGCTAGCTAAGTGGGTAGTATACCTACTGCCAAATTAAGTTTCTTTAACAAGAATTGGCATGATTTTTGAGAGCTTCTATGGAAAAAATATTTAATTCATAGCCTGATCTGTTATAACATTGCAGTTTTTCAAAATCTCATTAGATTCATTGCCATAGTACTGTTCTGCTGGGTAACAAAAATGCTCCAATCAGTGAATATAACAACAAATGCAATGAAGGACATTTGGAGGCAAGCAAGCAGAATAAAAGAAATATCCAGAGGTAAGACATGCCTGTTCACTGTTATTATTTCAAGTATTCTGTTGAAGCCATGTTTTGCTTTATGACTTCTTAGATTTATATCAAATTACTACGTATTACAAATCCATCATCTGTTCAGATATTCCTGATCATAACCATCGTTACTAACATCATAGCAATTCCCTAAAATGTCCATTTGAGTTTAATAAGCCACTGTGACACACTCTCTGAAAACTCATGGGAAGACACTTGCCCCCTTAATTGTATTATGAAAACCACAACTAACGTTTCCTCTGATATTTTCAGGTTCTCCAATTTCACCACTGACTAGCACACACCTTACAAGGATGGACACACACACCTTAGATTCAGCAAGTGTGCAAGCAGACTGCTTGGTCATAATAGATAGGTAATGTTTAAAACCTGTCTAGGACTCCCAGACCAATTATTTTTTGGCAGGCAGAAGTTCAATCCTTACTCAGTTATGTATTTCCAAGACTTCTGCTTTCAGAAAGATAAGCGGACTGACCTCCTGTTACATAAACTGAGTTCATAGAAATGGCAAGCAATATTCCCCCCACAAAATGAACAGTGCCAGCCAAACAATTGAAGAAGTTCCCTATCATTTCAGAGGGATTACTCACAGGCTTAAAGTCACAACACCTTGTTTAAGTACCTTACTAAGAAGAAAACTGTCAGCATCTTTTAAAGTCAAGCTTTCAATTAGTAATTCAGTGTGAATAACCTATTCTTGATTAATATCCTGGTATTCATGCCTGCTTATTTCAATTAAAACTTCAACCAACCTTTCTATGCAGACCTTAAAGATATGTTAACTGAATTTTCAAACTTCAAAATACCAACAAAACCTATTTTCTCTGAAAGGCAGTAGCCAAAGAACAAGTTAAATAACAAAGGAGTGCCTATAACCACTGGGGTTTGCTGAAAACAAATAATGTTAGCAGCTGACTTATTGCTTTAGTGAACCTTCAGCTCTGATCTTCAAAAGGAAATCATTAATGGGTTCCAGGCAATACAAGTACACAGCTTTATATAGGCTGAAGGTAATTTACTTGAACTCATTGTATAGTCTGAATTAATTTTCCTCTCACAAAACTCTACTGCATTTCAATTAAATCAATATAGAAAAGATAAAGTAGCCTCATAAAGTTCTATTAAATAGTGTTATAAAATTCTTCAGGTGCTGTATATCTCTTCATTCTCCATGCACTTGTCACTTCCCTAAAGCCTCTCTCTCCTTTCATTTAGATAAATTTCAGGTTTTCTTTTTCTTGTCTGTTGAACAGTGATCAGCATGAAATCTTTAGGACAACACAGGCTGTAAAGAGCTTTTGAAAGTGAACCAGTGCAGCATCTAAGCCAAAAAAGGTAAGTGTGTTCTATGAGGCTCTCCAAAACATCTGATAAAAACAACACAATACACAGGTAGACTGTTCTTGAGTGTAAACAGCCAACATAAAACTAAACAAGGAAATCAGTTGTTTGTAGGATTGGCATGGTGCTTTTTCCTTGATATTTTATTCTTGACTGAATGAAATTTAGGGCAGGAAGTCTTAGCTGCTACTGATCACATGAATTATCCAACACCAGACTTTCAAATGAAACAAAAAAATCCTAAAATCAAAAAGGAAGCTAAGCACTGAAATATAAATAACTAAAAATCTAGTGTAAAAATTATTCTACCAGTATCTTCTTATTTCAGATCTGCTGACTTTATTTTCCACTTAAAATTTCCACTGTTTTAGAGAAACAGCAGATTCTGAAGGTAAGACAAGTTTAATAAGTTCTACCAGATAGAAGTTCAACTAAATATATGCAGAGAATTTTTTAGATACCTATTTATTTCCATATAAAAAGGCACAAATTAAAGCAAATTAGACAAAACCTAGAATTCTGTGTTTATTTCACAAATAATAAATACAAACAACTAAGGAAAAAATTTTCTGAAGAAAATCTGTTTTTCCTAAGCTACACAGAAAATACATGATAACATTGTACATGGCAATATAGTTTTCACATTTCTAAATGTGATTATTTTGAAATAATCAGAATTTTTTACTTTTAATATTAAATAAACTTTGTTAAAAATTTCCTAAATGCTAGTAATATTCAAGAACTGTTACAGTTCTCTGAAGATGGAGAAAAGGAGGCTAAATAGTCTCAGAATCTCTGAATAAAGTCCAAACAACAAGAAGTTCAGAGGAGGCTTACAGTGCTATGAAGTTATAGGAAGGATGCTGAAGTACCATATTTTACCCAACAGATTGGTAAAGAGTGGAGGGATGGAGCTGTGTAACTGTTCCCAACAGGTACACGATTTCACAATCAAAATCAACATATTGTGGATGTTGTAGAACAACTGAGCCACAAACCCCACCAAGTCAATGGCTTCACTATCAAGTAGTACAGTGCATGAGGAGGAGATCTATGAAGGGAAACACTTTTGAAGCCAAAGGGGAAACTACACTTGGCCCAGAGATTTTACTGCAGATTGGACACTGTTTGTTCTTATGGACTGAAAGTCTGTGAATGCTTAGAGCAACTTGGGTGAATTCCAGGGGCGTATCTTCTAAAATAAATCTAGGTCATGTTCTCCAACACTGCTCTGGGATGGGAATGAAAATGCAGCAAACATGCATTACCAAAATAATTGCTCCGAAAACATATCTCAACCCAAAGCAAAATGCTGGAATTGATTTACTTGCATGTGCCCTTAACCCATTTTAACAGTGATGTAAAATGCATAAATGAAAAACCTCTATCGGCCTTGACTGTAGTAATGTTGCTTTGGTAAGGTAAGCATCCTCAGTTATGTTTTGGGCATCTGGGAAGTGCATCAGTAAATATACAAGGAAACACACATGCAAAACTCCCAGCAAAATGGGGCTGCAGTCCTTGCTGATCTTGTTACTGTCATGATAGAAATACTTACTCCTAATAACGGAAATATGAAAAGCAAAGGAAAAAGTACACTAGGATGGTCAGAGTTAATGATACCTGGGTCAGCTGGATCTATTTCCAGACCAATAACAGAAATACTTAAGTGAACATGTGGGAGAGGACTCTCCTGCACTTATCGCTGGTAACAAACGTTGTGCAAGCACTACAGTTGCTACAATTTTTAGTAGTACATATACATAAGAAAACACTTCAAGGAATTTGCATCCAGGAAAGGAAACAGAGAACTAGAAACAATGGAATGTGGTACACAAGGAACTACCTATATACCAAAGAAGAGATGCCTAGGAACGCAGGAATACAAGCAAATTTTTTAAAAACAAGGAAATAAACCTGTCCTGACACAGAGTCAGATAGAAGCAAAGTCTATCACTTTATAAGGCATTAGAACCAAACTAATTCCTCGAAAAAACTTCACGAAGAGATAGATTCTGTGTTTCCTCCAAATGGATTTCTAAAGAATAAAACATCCTGTATCAAAGCCCAAGAATCAAATCCAGCTTTTAAGGTAAAATTAAGTACTACAGTAGCACAGACCCAAGTCATGGTAATTGATGGGTTTATGGTGAAATAAGAACTTTTTTCAGAGCACAAAGAAAATAAACTTTAAAATGAAAGAAAGAATAAAATACAGAGAAAATTATTATTGCATAATTAATGTTATCTAATTATTCATTCTTGAATGGGTGAGATACTGTGCTTCATACCAAAAAATGCTTAAGAATATGAGAAATACTTGGGCAATGAAACTAATGACAAGCTCATAAAAATTATCAGCAATAAAATGCAGTAGGGAAATACTTTGGAAATAACTAGATCTACAGGTTATGAGTTCCAAGTGACCACGCTTTTCACGTAGATAAGGATATTAAGAAGTTGGCTAATGAATTTACCGAACTTCAAATGATACTGGAAAAGAAATTAAAAACACTGGGAATGCACCAGAAAAAAAACTGTATGTGCTTCCAGCCTTCATAAAAGTAAATACAGCTTCAGCTTCTAGTAAAATAAGGTAGACACTTTGGAGAGAACATGTTCCATAAAAAACATGTTCCATGAATCACAGTATGGGTCTGTCAAGCACTGATTACAGCAATGACTCTGACTTTCTGAGATTGTGACAAACTGGGTCACTATCATGAGTAGGGTAGACCCTGTATGAAATATTCAAAGTCTCAGAGGCAAAATTACCACAAAAGCTGTTGAATACAAAAAGAGTGCCCCACAAATGGTATCCTGAATAAGAGATAATGTGTTGCACTGAAAACCAGCATCTGGCAATTTCACACATAGCCTGACATTTATTTTTAACTTAACTGCAAAAACAATGCTATGCTAAAAGATTTATTAAAATAAATGAAACCAGAATATTATACTAAGCAACCCACAGAGATTTAATGAGGGACAAGAGACTTGTGTGAGGCACAAGAATTCTATTTAGAAAGCCACAAGTAAGTGAGTCCTATAAGGAGCTGCTGAGGGAGCTGGGTTGTTTAGCCTGAGAAGGCTCAGGGGAGACTTTATCACTCTCTACAACTGCCTGAAAGGATGTTTTAGCCAGAGATGAGGGTCAGTCTCTTCTCCCAGGCAACCAGCAACAGGACAAGAGGAGAGTCTTAAGCTGCACCAGGGGATGTTTAGGTCGGACATTTGGAAGTTGTTCTTCACAGTAACAGTGACTGAATGTTGGAATGGGCTGCCCAGGGAGGTGGTGGAGTCACCATCCCTGGAGGTGTTTAAGGAGAGGCTGGATGTGGCACTTAGTGCCATGGTCTAGTTGACAACGTGGTGTTCGGTCATAGGCTGGACTTGATTTCAAAGATCTTTTCCAACCTAGCTGATTCTGTAAAAGATCTGAGGGAAGAAAAGGAAGAGGGAAGGAATAAGAGAAGACAAGTGTGAGAGAATATGCTCAGTAAAATTTTTATTTTGTATCAATGGTGAGGAGAGACATTTTAGCACACTATGTGGGTTAAGCAGTGCAACATCTAGACACGAAGACTTGATGTAATGCATTCTGGAAGAAAACTGAGAGAGACACACCACAAAGGTGTACTGAAACACACTTCAGACTTCTACTGATTTATTTATTGTAATCAAAAGCATTAAGTTTGCTAAAATAGTACAAATATCCCTGATGATGCATAAACAGCTAAACTTCTGCCATTTGAAAATTACTATGGTCTATGGCTATGATCTACACATGCCTCTTTAAGTCACAGAATTTCACTTTGTCTGTCCTTATGTAAAATTGTAATGATACAGGCTGCAGTAACACATACATCCCCTTCAATAGGGAAGGGAAAATAGTGTTAGAGAGACCAGTAAACTAAACAGGTCTTTAACAGTTTGCAACAGAACTCATGGGAAAATTTTAATGCTGACAGCCAGTGGCCATTAGAAACCAACTGGTCTTGGATAGAGACTAAGAGAAAAGAGGCCCTGAGAAAAATGGTATTACAGTCTTAAAAGATATTTCTCCAAATCAAACAAGACATATTACATTTTTCAAGCTTTTTCTAAGAGGTCATTTTCAGGAGTGAAATCTGCATATTTCCTAGTGACTCTGAAAACTCCTAAAGAATCCAGGCTTTTCCCAGCGCATGTGGTGTGGTGTTCTAGGATATAAGAAGTCTTTGACATTTGTGTAATTAGAGGTATTACACTCTAAAATCGTAACACCTACCTGTTTGACTTAAACTAATACCATAACAGATTTCTCCATTTCTAGAGTCATACTTAGACAATTTTCTACCAAACTGGCAAAGATTTTCCCATTAATATCTAGGAATAACGATAGCGTCTAAATTCTTACTATGATAACCTAATTTAATACCATGGACACATTGTAGGTTTATGATCCTCACAAATAAGAAGCCTGGACAAAGTCAGAAAGTTTGGGTAATCCCTGAAAGACCTCAGCCCATTTCTGATATTTGCTTTCTTTTTTTTTCTTAAACTCCCTTTTCTCTCTTCAGAGATATAGTATTTTGAGTAAAATTTGCATAGAGCATTACCTTGTTCTGCTCAACTGCACCTCAGAAGATTCAGACTTAATACCATGTCTCTAATACATTTTCTTATTAAGGAGACTAACAAATCTATTTAATCCTCAAAATATTAAGTAAAACCAGCTTAGGAACTACAGCAAAATTTTTATATGAGTTTATCAGTGACACTAAAACTAATCTGTCTGAGAAGAGCGAGTCTTTTCTTCTTTTGTTCAAAAGAAAGGCTGATTTATGTCAGAAGGCCTGTGGCTTCCTCTTTTTTGGCAGAGGGAGGGTATCCATAACTCATGACTTCTTTGACAAAGTCTTAGAACCCACAAACTATGAAGATATGTGGACAACAATTCAGAAATAGGCACATATGCAAGATGGTTGCCTTCGGAGAAGGATGTCTTTCCAGTTATTCTCTTCTTCTTGGCACTGGAAATCCTATCTTCCATTATGATAGCCAATGCTACCAGCAAAAAACCAAAGTAAATACTATTGGCACAGTTTCAAGCACATTTAAAAAGCTTTTGTTGTAAAAATCCAGTTGCCATTTTTTGTTCATGTCATGTCCAGTGTTCTCCTGCTCTTTCTTCAAAATACATCTCCCCTAGAAACTCCTCTTTGTTCATCTTTGCTTTTTAAAATACATTAGTGTATGCAAAACCACAGTGTACAAGCAAAGAAGGAAATAAGAGTATGAAGAAAGTGCCACACAAAATAACAATTAGCTGGAAAATGACGAACCAGAGCCAGTCCTTGATACTTGAAAATTCCAGTTCAAAACACAGTAGGTGTCAACAGTAAAAGTCAAAATGCCAATATATTCAATAAATCAACAGTGTAGAGAAGCCTCTTTTTTTTTTTTAGAATCCATGAGCAATAACTATTACACTGTGTGAAACGTACATTAAAAAGAGCCTTGGATTTTGGTTTTTTTCTTTACTGTTATTAAACAACTCATTCCACCCAGTGTGTCAGCTGTATCCAGTTAGTTATTACTTGATTAGTTCACATGAAAGTGGAGAAGAAAAACATTCACAGGAATCTTGATGAACAACACTATGGGATGATTCCTACCATGTTGCTCTGAGATTGTGTGGCCCCGTACATGGTAATGCCATTTGATGGTCCTGCTAATTGCGGTGTATCTGGCTGTATAAATCCTCTTCTGTCAATTAAGCTACAGAATAATTAAAATAAAGGAAAAGCGTTAGAGACGTTGACAATCAGTAACGATCTCCTCTCAATAAAAAGGAAGAAAAGCTTTATATCATACAATAGACCTTGATACCTCACCAATGTCCCCTTTTAGTCAACTGAAGTACTAGACATCATTTTCTACTCATCAGTCAGGCATGTGTTCCTTGTGATACTGCCTGTCATGTAACCATATGTACTGCTACTTTTTTTGATTTTTATCCCAGACAATAGACTCAGAAGCTTACCAGCAGATACCACAAAACCAAAGAATTTTAAACCACCGGTGAAAAAACAAATTACAAAACTCATTAGAGCACTTTGATTCAGCATCTCTTTTCAAGCTTGTTCTTTTTACCAGCTTCACCTATAAAATGAAACTACTTAATCACAAAATTTAGCAAAAATGAAGAAAAGTTCATCTTTCTTTCTGGCAGACAACTTAACTTGCCAGGTGTTTCATGACAGCTACTTAACATTGCTTATAGTGTTCCCCTGTGCTTCCCAAAGTGATGCACTCATAAAATTTCTTATTTCTAAGAAAATGCTTTGTGAAGAAATTACTAAAAGTAATTTAAAATCTACATAGGATTATAAACAAATGAAATAAAATTAAATAATCCAACCTAGTTAAAGATGAAAGATGCTTAAAGAAGTGATTTGTAGTATCAGAATACTGGTTAGACCTATGCTGACAGCCGTGGATCAAATTAAAATCAGAAAATAACTGTTGAGGACATGTAAAATACATTCTAAATTTGCTAGCATAGGTTTAAAAATGATAAATTATCTTTAACAGCAGTGACAAAAGTTTTGATTATTTACAGATCCTCTCTTCATCTGCATTCCACGCTCAAGGGCACTTGAACATTTTGAATTTTAAACTGAAATTGCTGGTAAGCCACTTTTCCAGAATTTAAAGAAAAAAAAGAGTATTTAGTGACTTGGGACACAGCTGAGATTAAAAGAAGCAAGGTTATAATTCATATGTTACAGTCAGTAAATTTTTCCCCTTGGTCACAAAATACCTTCCTGCAGAACCTCTATATACATGTCAATGTCTAAATAAGTAGCGTTGCTACATGGAATTTAGGAAAAAATGTACAAATTCTAAAACACAGGATCCAGTGCCAGTCTGGTTCAAATGTGTGCTTGCTACTTTTATCAGCCTAATATGCTATTTCATATACTGAGAAACATGATGTAATTTTAATAAAGATTTCCATTTGCAGTCAAAAGAATTAGAAGCGTGGCATTGAGCTCTTATGTCACATACTTTTATCAAAAGCAAAATGGCAGAATTAAAAGGTTGGCTTCAGGCAACATCCATACAGGCAGGGAGCAGACACAGGGCTTTTCACTCTCACCAGTGGCAACCCAGTATGTGGAAATCTCTATTCTGTTGTTCCCTCTTTAAGAAAAGATGTCAGTCTCCCCTGTTGAACTTTGACTGCCTGTAGAAAAACCACCTCTGATACTACTGACAGCAAAGCCAGAAATCCCACTCCAATTAAACACCTGAGCCACTGGATGATAAAGTCATTTACTTTCTTCTTGATAGTTTTGATTAATTACTATGCAATTCCAGGCAAAGCAGAGCATACCAACCAATGAGTAACCCACAAAATTATCTACAAGTTGTCTGCCCCTCTCTGCAGTGAAACTGGGCCTCTGCTGTATATGTAGTACATTACCTGTCTAATCACTGAGCACAGGAATAAAAAAGAATTAAGTCTTTACAGCCACTGGTTTTATTTCTCTAGTCTCAGCTCTGTGCTACATTTTCTTCAAGCTGAAAAAATATCTCCCAATTTAAATACACAAATACTTTAGAATTGAAGAGTGAAAATGTATTCAGCAGAACTTAATGCATTATGTACTCTTTGGAATTGCTTTGGTGTAAAAACACCAAAATCAGTTTCATGTATGTATGTTAACAGTATTAAATTAAAAAAAATACTGTCCATTTAAATAAAACATTTCAGAGTGAAAATACAATAATGAACAATTATCAAGCTAGTTGTAGATTTAAGGCTCCTAAACTCTCCTAAACTCATGTCATGTTTGTTAGATATGTAAGAGTTTCATAAACTTCCAGGTTGCCCTTCATGCAACAGCTAACTACTAGAAATCTTTTTCTCCTATAAGCTATTAACTGCAGTGGCGAAAGTTCAAACAAAAAATAAACAAGCTTATTTTAATTTCAGATGTAATTTCACAGGATTTAATAACTAACTTAGTTTAACGCTTTAACACTGAAGAAAAACTTAATTAAAGCTTATAATGGACATTAATCCAAAACTTTCATTTTGTTGAGTGAACACAAAAAATCAAAAAGAGTAAATTTTTCATCAATAATCGCATGGCTTCATTCATGCTAACAATACTTTTGATACTCTTACCTTGGAGAAAGGGGCCCACAGAGCGCAGCACAGCAATTAGTAAAGATGTTGCCATAACTGTAGGGATTATAGTTTTCTTTACCTCTTTTGTTTGACCATGATCCTTTAATCTGAAGAGATATGAACAATATGAATAACATACAATACAATACAGAAGATGGCTGAGACAAATTAAGGGTTGAAACATGCCACTTGCAGAAGAAACCACAGAAAACCCATAATGACACTGTCCAAACAATTTAAGAGTTCCGGGCTGTTAAGAAAGCTGGACCCTCTAAGTGAGCACATGCTTTACCTCCAAAGATGTAGACAACCCACAATCTCAAGGGATCAATATACTCAAAGAAGGACTTTCAGCATCTAAACATAATGGACCAAGTTCAATTTTACAAATATTATAGCATGTTTTACAGAAGAGGCTCAATCGCAACATACTCCTAAAGCCAGCAATAGAGACTTCTCTTCCATACTCTCGGGTAAGATTTCAAACTGTGCAATATCACACAACATTATCTTCCCTGAAGTTCACAAACGGCTCTAAAATATTGTAAAGCAAATGCAGCCACTGGTATCTTTTACTGCATATTGTATTTTCCCTTAGCTGATTTGCTTTCCTGTTTGTGAGATACTTGAGAATCTGAGTAATATGTCTTGCTGTATTCAATTGGGAATTTATGTTTTAAATTAAATTACTGAACAGTTTACTTGATATTCAGACATATTTCATTGCTACAGTTCCCTGCTATCTATCTTTCAACAATCCAAAAGAGACATTTATTTGAGGGAAGTGGGTGGAAGCACACTAAGTCCATCTAGAGAGACAATCTTGGTAGAAACCAATAACTGAGGAATAAGAGTATCTCATCTGCATCTGTGTTATTAACAAGGTAGATCTCTTCCAAGTCAGTCTACTTGCTCTGATACTTCATGCTGAGGCACAATTCGTTTTGACCCTGCTTGGGAAGTGTATTCCTGGTTGATTGATATTTACTGTAAAATTTATAATTTTAACTGTGACATTAATAACAAAACATGTTTGACAAAACTAAAGATGCTACTTTTATATCTGCCAGATACCTACGAAAAAGGTACAATAAGAAATTACAATAAAAAAGTTTGCACTACTTTGATAGATCACTTACTAAATTTCCAAAAGCCTTCTATACCATTAGCTCCCTAGCTAATTTTATTTTCTCCTTTCATTCATTTTGCATTTCTCCTATTAGTAAGGGAAGGACACTTGAGAACTCCATACACAGTTAAGCATAATTCCACACCAAAACCAAGGAATCCTATAGGCAAAATAGACAACTGCAGAATGAGAAATTTGACCTTTAAATTAATGATATGCTCCTTGCCAGAGGTTTTGGATCTCAGAATGGCAAAAAAGTTTCAGAGGTCAGATAAAATCAAGGATGAAATTTTTGTTTAGAGAATTCAACACACTTTTCAAGTTTGACAGTAAGCAATTTTCAAGTCAAAGAATATCTACCATTCCCAGTGAAAAGGAGATACTGAAAAGTATTTATTAATTTCCTACTATATAAAATATACTTGTCTCCTCTCTCCTGTATTTTCCTATTTCAAGGTAGAGATCCTGTATGTGTAAAACATAATGGAAATACTGTGTATATAACGAGCACATCTTCAAGCTACAACAAATACAGTCAAAAAGACTTCATCTGATCTTTTGAATCAAGCATGACCATATTACTTTCCTTCTTTCCTACTGAGGTATTCACAAAATGATGCAGACAGGTCTGACTTGAGAAAAACCTGCCCATTACTATTTAGAAATACATATGTAGAAATATACTACAAACTTACATCTTCATTTGTTGTTTGATTGGAGCTGATCAAATACGTATGAAAACCTGAGAGGCCAACAATGGACCATACTGAGAAAAAACACACCACAGCTTCCAGCACAGTAACTGAAAGTCAAGGAAATATATGCAAATGAAAAAAAAAATCAGTAACAAGTAATTATAATCACAAAATTCATTGTCCACAAGTCCTTTGAGATCTCTGGGGTACTTCAAAGGGGTCAGCCAAAAATAAACTCAAAAGCAAACCTAGTGTCAGTAGCCTTTATTGTATGGACCACTGAACAGCATCTACACCAGAAAATATTTGAAGTTTTGCAGACTGAAAAAGGTTAAAAACTAGTGATGAGTTCTAACCTTACTTGCTGAAATTCAAATTTTTGTATTTATCTTGTAGAAGTCACCATACTTGTACACAGACAGGTGAACTGATTAATAACAGTAAATAACAGTTCTGATGGGGTGAGGGGAAGATCAAGAGCGGTAACTCAAGGCTAGCTGAATACCAAAAACTGAACAGAGATGTTTCTACAATTATTTACTCCACAATGTGAGTCTTGAGCCAGGACTAAGAGCTCTAGATCTGTGCTCATACATACAACAACTACTGAGTAAACCAGATCTCAGTCTTATGTTATGAATGCTATACTCTTTCGACTGTTACTGAAGTTAAGACGCTGGTAGGCATCCCAACACTAGCACAAAGTTCACTAATCCAAATAAAATCCACTTGCTTTCTCAAGTCCCTCTAATAATTGGATATATTCTACTTCACAGCTGTGGGGGTATCTGAATGGCCCAGCCATAGCAAATAACCTGAAAAAAACCCTGATGTTAAGCTTGTGAGTGTAATAGTTGGGGTAGGGTTGAATATTCAAAATTCAGCAGTGTTTGCCCAAAACCTATGTTAAAGAGGAAGACTATCAACTCCCAACTCACTGTATGGCTATTAAAATACTCCCTGAGGAATCACAAGTAGATTTTTAACACAGGCATCAGCCTGAATTAAGGAAATCATAAAAAATGGCAGAAGACTTCTATTTCCGCACAAGTGGGAGCAGCAGCAGACAAAACTTGGTTTGGTACAGCCACAAGCAACTTTGCTGGCATCTGCCCAGCCAGACACAGCATCAGCCCTGTCAAACACCGTCAGGAGTCTGCATGCAGCCAGCAGACTGTGGCTGTGAGGTGCAGTGTATAGGGCTGTGCACCTGAGTACACGGATGTGAGCTCACGGGAGGCTCTCACCCGCACTTATAGAGAGCAGCACAGGACATGTCCAGCAAGACCACCCTCACTGCCCCGGCAGCAGCAAAGGTGTGCACAGGCACAGATTGGTATACCAGGAATGAGTCAGCACTCAACATTGCACATATACTACAGTTTATATAATTCCTTTAACTCCAAAGGAGTCATCGTCTCAAAAATAAGACAATTAAGTTGCTTCAAAACTTTATATAATCAAGCGTAAAAAGCAACTTGCCAAACTTTCTATAGAAGTCTTCCTTCTACAGCTTTTAAAAATTTATTTACACAAAATAGCCATGAACTCACAATACGTCTGCTTTGAGAATGCTATTTTCTACAACACTTCAACAATTATTTTTTTTTTAGGGAACATGAATCAACAGAAGAAAATACTTTGGTTCCTAGAAAAATAAATAAAATTCATCACAAGGAACCAGATGATGAGAAAAGAATAGGATAAAAATAATCTGTATATTAACCACATCAACCTTTAGTGAAGTCAGTTTCCAAGACAACATCAACTCAAAATTTTCCAGAATAAGGATAGAGCCTTAAAACACAGAAAAAACACCCTTATGACTGAACCTATCAATAGAAGAGAAATATGGCAGCTTCTCACCATTACACAGAGACACAGTCGAGAAAAGGCATAGATGGACACAAATATTTGCAATAAAAAATACTAATATTAGTTGAAAGTGAAAAGTTTTGTACTGCAGGGCTGCTCACCCTTAATGAATCTGGAGGTACCTGAATTGTCTCTGTAATTTTCCCTAGAACCTATTTCAATCAGAGTGGTTTCAAGCCAGAAGAGAGCCATTTGCATTCTGAGCCAATTTGCTCCAAAAGTAGCAGGACGACCAAAGAGCATTGCTGAGCAGCATATTCACTACTCTCTGCCTCTCATCTCCTGCTCAGGCTATGTGAAATCAAACCAACTCAAGACAGGAACTCTGACTCAGCTGACTGTGCAACAGGCACAGCTAAAGCAAGGAAAGGAGGGAGAATGGATTAGAAAGAAAACTGTTGGCAGACAGTTCTGAAATGTGTAAAAGAAAGAAACAGCCCAAGACATCATGCACAATACAAACTGGGCTTTGAGAGACTAGAAATAATAAGGAGAGCTGCAGATGAGCACTGCTGGGTAGAATCAACACACCAGGAGGAAGATTCACCAGGTCAGAAAGGAAAAACTTTAGAGGGAAAAGGGCTCCCTGCAAAGTGAATGTACCACTAACAGGACATTCCTCACCACAATTACACTCAAAAGGGTACTGAAAAGTGAGTTTCTCGTTTCTCCCTCCACACAGTAATTCCTACTGAAAAAAAAAAAGAAACTCCTTTCAGTTCAAGACCTCTTTCAGTTCCCCACAGGAAGGGACATTTTTCAGTTCCCCACACCATGACCCAAAAAGAACTCGATAACAGCAGTGGTAGTTTATGTTAAGAAGAATCCACTAATTTAATCCGAGTCCATTACCTAAAAAACAAACACAAAAAAGCAATATATTCTCAACAAAGTATAAGCTTCCAGCATATTATGGTATAGTATCTTACTAGCATCATATGGATGTTAGTAATCATATACCAAGGTATCATTTTCCCTTGGTATCTCACACATGATTGTTAGCAAGATTGAAAATGGCAGTGTTCTCTGTGCCTGAATTGACTGGCTCCAAAGCAGCATTCCCAATACTATCTGGACAATTTAATTTTTTACTGCTATTAATTGTAACCAAGCTTTTAAATTGCCCAACATATCACTATCAAGCAAGGCATTTTTGCAAGATGTGCTACTGAGCCTTTTAAAGAAGCACATCTCTGAACACAAATTATGAATTATCAGGGCATTGTTCCTGTACAAAAATCCTCAAATGCATAAGCAATTACATTTTGATTTAAGGACAACTGAAACCTATTCTCAGTTTGAAAACAGTTTGAAAGAATTATCTTTTGTAAAAATTGATTGTAATTGTTTTAATTGGAAGCTATTGTTGTGCTATTTAGAACAGTTTGTGCTTTTAAAAATTATTTGTATAAAAAATCTGAACATGGCTTTGTTTAAAAATGTAGTTTACAGCTCAGTGACTCTACCTGATGAATACCAGCACACAAAAAAAAGTATCTGCAGAATTTGGCACTTGGGAAAATTACCTGGAAAGAGGTCTCTATGCACAACTATGAATGACAGCTTTTCTTCCTTCCCTTGTGTGGAAAAGCAAACTGTGTGAGGCACAATGGACAAATGGGAAATAATTCTTCTTATAGTGGCTTTGTGAGAGGTAGAAACTGTTTATTCAGGCAGGAACCATTCAGAGCATATACATAAGGAATGGGAAGCTTACAGTCAGTACAGAAACTAACCAGTAGTTTTGACAGCTTCCCTTTTTTTCATTATGTTAGCTGCTTTCCGACTCCATTATCATGGAATAGAAAATATACAGAATGCTGCCATGAAGTGATAAAAAGTGCATGGACCATTTACAGGAAAGAAACAAAGAATGGTTTGGGTTGGACAGGACCTTAAAGGTAATACAGTTCCAACCCCTCTACCATGGGCAGGGACACCTTCCACTAGACCAGGTTGCTCAAAGCACCATCCAGCTTGGCCAAGAACACTTCCAGAGATGGGGCATCGACCAAATCTCTGGGTAACCTGTTCATATGTCTCACCACCCTCACTGTAGAAACTTTGCAATGGCCAATCTATACCTGTTCTCTTTCAGCTTAAAACCATGGCTCCTTGCTCTGTCACTACAGGCCCTGTTAAGAAGTCTCTCTGCTTTTCTTACAAATCCTCTTTATATATTCACAGACCACAAACAGATCTCCCCAGAGTCTTGTCTTCTCCACACTGAACAATAACAGTAGTCCCTGTGTATGCAACTTACACGCTGCTACGTAACTTAACACAAGCAGGTATTTGAAAATGACTTCTCTAAAAACATAAGAGTACTTTAAGGAATTACATGCTTCAAAAACAGCATGTGGTTGCTGTTGCTCCAAAACCTACTTTCTCTATCCTGAAAAGAATCAGCCATTTGGATCCTTTTGGTTGTAAAAGCAGCACAATTCTTGAATACTTCTGTTTTAGTGAAGCAACAGCATGGGTATAGTGCAAAATGCATTTCTGGATTCCACCATAAAATATGAAGCATATTTCATGGGCATGGAAACAACAGATCTTTGTCAAGAGTACTGCTCTGCAAAACTGGAAGAATAAAAACCATTCCAGGCTGTAGTCTCTTTCCTACTTCCAACATGTGGCAAGAAATCCTATTCTGCAGGAAGTGATGAAATCATTAATTGATAAAGGTTAAAAGCACACATTCAACAACAGCAAGGAAACAAGCAAAACCACATTGCAGATGTTATTTTGCAACAAAATCTACAATACATTTCAGTGAAAGGATATCTTGCAGGACTGTCCTTCAGAGCATTGAGGAACCCTGCTTGTTGAGAACCTGTAGAAATAGAACCCAAAATTACCAGCCAAGCAAGAAACTGGACTACAGGCTGTTTTCACTATAGTTAAAACAATTAATATTTGAAGATAATCAAATATCATAAATTTACTAATATGAATCTGAGAATACATTGCTCAGCAGCAACAACATCAAAAAACCCTTGGGTAAGTTATCAGGTTTAGCATCTGCAGGATATTTTCTCAGTCATATCAAATTGATGCACACATACTTTCCCATGAACAACATTTCTGATTACCCCTGTTTTTTTCAGACCTAATATGGAAACAAAAAATTATAACCTCCTGCTTCAATTTGAAATACTATTTTTCAAACTAACTTTTCGACTTGGAAAATTTATTTTATAAACTCAGATTCTCAAATCTCCATCCTTTGTTTTGGAAGAAAAGCTCTCTTGATTATAATTCTGCTCCTACTGCACCTACACAGATTTGTCTAATAGGTTACTGTTGCCTCTGGGCAAATAAAAGACAATCTACTTGCTGAAAAGAGCTCAAAAGAAGCATGAACCCATCAACTAGAAATGCAGAAGCATGCAGAGTACAGAAGCACTTGGGTTCCATAACCATGAGATATTAATCAAAAAGGGTGATTTGACAATTTGCTGATTGCAACAAGTGAATTTGTTGTAGAAACTGACTTAATGTGACATAGCTACAGGCACACAGTTTGAACTTGACTGTATAACATAAATGATTTAAATGCATCAGGCCGAAGGTTTTCCCCACAGCAAAAATTTTCCACTTAGCTAAACTAATCTGAAGATCTGTATGGAGGGAAGAATCTTGTCTTGATAAAAATAAAGAAATATATGTATTATTCTCTAGACCTATCTGGTCAATTTTAATGTTTATCATTACAAGTGGGAAATTACCTACCTTGTATTTCTGAGCCTTTTCAGACTCTTATAATTGGTTCTTAGTCTCAGTGTACAAGACTAATGGAACTCCTCCTATCTTCTTACTATTTTTAAGATCCTTAATGGCAATGGCAGCAGCTAGGTGTGATTTCTATACCCTACAGCTGGTCACAGTCTTCTAAGCAAAAACATCTGAAAGGGGAAGGCTGCTCACTGCAACAAACTGTTGAAATACTGATGCCTCAGAGATGAGTAACTGTGAAGACAGATACTACTACTGGGAATGTGCTCAGTGTGGTGAGAGAGAAGAAAATCTTGCAAAATACCTTTAGTAACTGATTTACAAATTAGTTTTATTATCTTCAATAACATTATGTGCACATACTCTTAAACCTAGACAGAGGTTTCATTTCCAAGGTATGCCTAAGAAGGACACAGAAAACAAAAATATGTGTCTTATACCTCATCACCATTTAGGCCCACCAAAATTTATAAATGCCAGCTTGCAAGATGTATTATAAAAATATACAAATTTCAAAAATTTGTCTAAATCAAGAGGCATTAAAATAAAATAGTTTTGCCAGGACTTATGGAAATACACATGTATGACTTTGAGATATTGTAGGAAAGTCATAGTTTGAAGTCTAAAAACTGAGACTTTCTTCAGTGACACTAACAAAATGCAGTCTATGCCAGGTGCAAAGGCTCAGATTAAGAACTTTTTTTGGATGCTGTCAAGACTATAGCTGACGAATTTGAAAGCAGGGTTTGAAGCTCTGGTGCAACATTAACAAACTAATCATACTTCATACCTGCTTCCTTTGCTTTTGAGAACTGACCAATCTTTAGAGCTAAAGGATGTATTTCCTTGTCTCATTCCAAGCAGATGAACCTCCATAGTAAGAATACTTTGCAGCTGATAGGCAATTAGGCATTTAACATTTACATAATCTTTAACATCTACACAATGCTTAAGTGCTTCTTAACAACACAGAGGCACAATTAATTACTCTGTTCTTCATCTAAATCATACTTAAGAGTTAGGTATGGACACTCTAAAGTCAAAATCCACTAAGATAAACCTACTCATCATACAGAATATGAAATATTAACAATGTATTGATAACTCATATACCAAAAAGTAAAGAGGAAAGCACTGAAGTCCTTGTGAAATGAAGGTAGGTCAGTGTCAAAAATAGCTTTACATTGTCAGACTGGGAATGTTTTCAACAACTGAACTCTAGCAAAGTAAGACTGGAGAAAAAAACCCAGGTGTCTTTCTTTTTAAATGTAAAAGGCGTGTATGTGTATGCTCATGTATGCCCAGATAAATAACAAGAATTTAAGTATTAATGGCAAGTGTTCTTTTGCCCATAATTTTCCATTTTTAAACAATATGCACATCTTATCTCTGCTTTTTTTAATTGGTATTAGAAATGTTGTATCTGGTAGTGAGAACAAGTTGTTGATTCAAAATTAGGTACCTCAGTTCTAGCCTATGAGCTAGATTTCTGAGCTATAAGAGAGCCTCCCAGTGCTTGCATTATAGTTTTAAGAAGAACAAATAAGAGCAGGAATTCTGCTCTTTAAAATACAACTTTTCCATGCAAGTTGTAAACAATTTAAAAAATTGAGCACAATCTGACATTTCTTTTCCAGTAAAATATTTTCTGAATATTACCATTATCAAGATAGCTTTATAAATGTGCTATATACTGAAATTATTACTTCTGTCTGGTTTCTATTGTAATACAGAATAAAAAGCAATAAACAGATCACATTTCCAAAATGGTTAAAGAAACACTCTTTAAGGCAATATCCTATATAATTAGTGAAAAAAGATAGAACACTCTTCAAATGATAGTGGGTTAAAAAACCCAACATACAAAAGGTCTTTAAAGACAAGTCATGTAACCTGTCACCATAAATGTCACCATTTTCATCATCATACAGGAGTCACCAAAATTAGTTAGGGGTATGGAAAAAAAGGGCAGTATCCAGAAGAGTTTTGACCTCAAACACAATCCAGAATACAAATAAAAATCAGTCTCAAACTCATGAGAGTTCTGATTCACTCCATTATGAATTAGTTATTCTCAGAATGTCTATGCAAATGAAAATAACATATGTAAAAAATAGGGTTGAGAATGGTGTAAAACTAAACAGCAAACTACAAAATGTATAGCTCCAATCTATTTTCTAGTAATTTTTGTCTGTCTGGATGGCAAGTGACCCATGCTTACAGTTAAAAACGCACACAGAAGTTCCTTAGGTAAATGATACTACCTGTATATTTAGACATACAGTATGTGAGATGCTTTTTCAATAAATCATCCATAAAAGGACTAAAAAAATTTTAAAAAAAATTAAGACCACATTAAGGTAAAGCCAGTGCCAGGCCAGTGATTACTATGAGCAGGGCCTATTATAGACCAGAATGGGACTCCCTGGGGATTGTGAAGCTTTGGAGAAAAGGCAAATAAACAAATAAATAAATAAATAAACCCTGAATGATCAAAATATTAACTTAAAAAACTCAAGCAAATGGCTACATACGTAATCTGATTTCACCAGCATACTTACGAAGGATGACGTGGGTGATAACGAATGCAAATATAAAGACTGTCAGAAAGGACAGAGATAAAATAAACATATAAAAAAATCTGTAGTTTCTTTTCCCCACACAGTTGCCTACCCAGGGACAGTGGTGATCAAACCGTTCTGAAATGAGAGGCAGAAGAAAAAAAAATGGAAAACAATTAATAGAATGCTGTTTATTCGAAAAAATGCTCTCTGAACACTATATTAAAACTCATGATTTAACTGGCATTTGCAAAGTAGCCCCAGAGAAGTTCTTATGTAGAAAGGAACAAAAAATAGAAAAGGAAAGAAAGAGAACTTTAATGAAACCTTACAGTTTTTAAAGAAATCAAAGCATGCCTGAGGTGAGTTCCTGTTAAACTAACAGCCTCATTGTGACAAATTCTGCAGTTAGACCAGCAAGCAGGTATTTATCCACTGTCACACGGTGCATTAGCAACTCAGTTGTATTTGATTTTCTCAAAACAAGGGGTTTTTTTTCTTTCAGTGCATCTTCTACTCAAAATTGGAATTTCTGAGGTTCTTTCCTTTACATCTGTCATGATCACACCTCTAACTTACGCGTACTATCATATCCATCCATTATGGAGCGTGAAATATTTACACCTTCCTTAATTGCTTCACTCAAGATATTCTTCATTCTAGACCACCTATTTTTCCACATGGAGTTGACACTGTCATACGAAATAAATCAAAATAGCAAATCGTTCACATCAAACATGTTTCGAATGTTAAAATTTAAATGCATGGTATAAAACTTGGTAGATATAATCTGAATGCTAAGTCACCCTTTGCACTATAGGCTCTATCTCCTTTTTACTGAATGAAACCCTTTCCCTTTATCTCCCTGAGAGAACTTGTTCATGAGATAGGAAAAGGCCAGGGTGGATTAGAAACAAGTGTCTCCAACATGGGGGAATGCCTCAGTGCTGGGAAGCAGCAGAGGGAATGGTTTACTCTGCTTTTCCCCAAGCAGCCTGGATCCACCCTCCAGCTCCCAGTATGCTGGGTAATGGAAACAAAGCTATTGCCAGGAAACAAACTTGCATTTCCTAACTTTACTTGGAGAGATTACACTGACAGAATTTTAAGGTTTTTTTAATCAAATCAAAGATCATAAGATAGATGCATTCATGCTGACTGCTTCTTACACCCTCTGATCCTTGTCCAAACCCTGGTTTGTTTTCTGTGACTTTTATGCCTCCACTGACGTACTAATGAAACTATTTGTAATTCCACAGGAAAGATGAGCTATAAATCTGAAGTCCTTTAAGCCCTGGGTTAAAAAGGCATATCTGACCAAGTAAACCAGTTTATTTTAGCTATGGATTTATGGTAAAGACCTACATTAGAGGTTTTCCTTGAAAGATGTGTTTAGTATTATCTTCATTAAAAAAAAGTCAAAACAACATGCACAACAGATTTCTGAGTTCATCGGACTTTCAGGGTTTTTTTTAAAAATAGTTTTGCATGACAGCTGTTTCGAACACATGCTTCTGCCATAAATCTGTTTCAAATTCCAATGGGGCTATTCAAGGTGAAGTTACTGAACCTTCTTAGGATAAGGCTTCAGAATACTTTGATTGAATGGGTGCTGCCAAGAATACCAAGAGCTAAACACTCTGGGTAGGTGATACTACCTTTTCTCAGTGCACTGTTCAGTTGCATTCCCAAAATAAATTGACATCTCATTTCAAAAGTGCTTGTCTTTAAATCTGTGCTTCTGAATGAGCCCTCATATTCTGATTAACACTCCACATCATTTAAATTCATTACGAAACATATTCACTTACAAAACATAAGCAAACAACAACACAAAGAAATACAGCTACAGAGCCATAAAGAGCATAATCCTAGTGCTAAAAAAATACATGATGTATCTTGGAAGATGAATTCCATATATATGGATTCATTCTCTTCTGTGCTGACACAGTAGGAAACAGATTATATTGGCATAAAGCTCAGTTTCTAGCCATGAAACAACATTTAGGTATATGCAGACATCTATTTGATGGATTCAGATAGATAAATGCAGACAGACAAAATCACACACACACACGCAACCCCTCTACCTATAAACACACATTCCTATATACACACACTCCTTACTGCAGACTGACTTGGTGTTTTTAACCTACTAGTCAGTCCTCTTCAATTTCCATCTTCAAAATTTCCTGGTGAACTGAAACCTCTTCTTTCTCAAAAAATACCTTACTAATCATTGTGAAGCTAAATAACTACCTAAGATATTTTTAAGGGAGAAATGGACCAAAAAAGCCAGATATGAAAAAGACTACCACAGTGTTACACGGGAATCAACTCTAACACAGAAAGACACATGTTAAAAGGTTTACATGAATCTTATGAAAAATAAAATTGGCCTCATATTTCTCAGTCATAAAATAAAAAGGCATGTGACACATGTCACAAAACACTATATTAAAAAGTAAGACATTATTCTACTCAGCAGAACACAAATATGTAAATGCAATTTAAAGATAACAGCCTTACAGCTTGTGAGCTGCTCTGCTTAGTTATTAATGCAGGAGAAAACTGCCAACCCTGAAAAAATTAAAAGACAAACGCTAAGCAGAAACTTCTAATGCTGTTAAGAAATATAAAACCTTATTAAATCTGGAGCTGTTTCTTCTTCCTTAGAAAAAGACATGACTTAATACTTATTAATGAAGAAGTAACACAGTATCTTAAGGTTCACTTCCAGCATTCCAGATGCCTGGCAATTGAACAACCAATAATTTTGTAAAGGATGCTCTGACATCTCAACTTGACTTGGACAATGTCAGCAGCAAAATTAAGATTTAACTGCACTGAGAAATTAAAAACTACTGATGCTGAGAAAAACTGGAATTCCAGCCCTTACGAACTTAAAATGCAGAGCAACCAGAAATGCAACTTCTTGTTATGAAGAACAGAGTGTTTAGAGGTGACAACTGCAGTTCTGAATAGTTAACATACTACTGTATTCAAACAAACATTTGTGACAAGGTTAACATAAAAACATTTGAGGCAAACACAGACAGTTAAAACACTGGTAATACAAACTCTTGTTAATAAAAGTTAATGAGGGAAGAAGAAAGCTGAAACATCCTATGGACAGAAACAGTGATATATCATCCTCCTATGCTCAAGTTTAAGCAAAAGCAGCAAGATATTTCCGTTCTTGATGTTACAGCTCTATCTTGTATCGACCTAATGAAGAACTACTGCTAGACCAGATGCCTAGTTCTACCCTTTCAGCAGTCTTGTTAATAGTCTTTTGCCTGTATGTTGATGGCTCTCCATTCTTAGGCCAAGATGGGTGTTCATTTTACCCTGTGGGGAGCAGGCTGACATCGAGCCAGATGAACTTGAAACTATGGCTTTCTTTTGCCTATCTCCTCAGATCACCTCATCAGTCAAACACCAAAGCTGGCCCAAGTGAAGCACTGAGAACACAATGCCAGAGAAGGGATGAAATAACACTTTCAGAAGCAGCTAAGGGTTAATTCAGCCTAGCTGTAACACCAACCTTACTACAGGTTAACAGTTATCACAACTGCAGGAGAAATACAGTTTTGATTAACTTTTCAGGATCTGAGAACAAAACCTGAAGCAAACAAAAAAAGACTGAAAAAATGTGTGAAGAATTTGTAAGGTAAAGCGTCAATGAAAAAAAGGAGATGTGCAAAAGGAGACTAAAAATACTGCTGTAAAAATCACAGAAAACCAAAGAGGTAAGAAACTTCAAGAAGTGTCAGTAAACATCTAACAGTGACTATTTCATGATTCTTTCCCAAGTGATCAGTACCTGTGAATTTAGATAGTAACTTCTAAGGATAGTCAGCACCCCCATAACTGAATCCAGAGGACGAGGCTACACAAGACAATTGAGCCAATCTAAAAGTTTAGTAGCAGTGAAAGAGATGGTCATATGCTGCCTTTCCTGCCACTTCATCACACTTCCTTCTTTCATTGTGTAAACTGATGATGAGTCAGGCCAGTTGCCTGAACTGGCAGGAAAGAAAAAAAAGGAATTATTTTGCTCACTGATCAGTGGGTAAAACTGACTTACCAACTTCTGTGTGTTACCAAAGGCTGTGTGAACAGGCACAAAGAAGAGAATCGTGGAAATTGGGAGGAAAAAAGAGAATAAGGGAATGACATTCAAATCCCTCTGGAAGCAGCAAGCTGTCAGCATGACTCAGTGGTCTCATTAACACTCACCTAAGTGGGCTGATTAACTCTCACCTAATAATCTATGCTAACTGGATGACAGAAAAACATGTTACCTCATATTTTAGATATTCCTCATTTTTTTACCTTCCCTGAAACATTTACATTTAAAACTTGCTTAAGAAACATTAACTGTTGGATATCTCAGATAAAAACAAAACTGAGAACATTTCCCATTTTACTAAGCAGTGGTCTTATAGATGGAGTGTTTCCTTCAGAAGCCACACCAAAGCATGTTCCTTGCTGCTCAGAACCAAAGAGTCAAATCTCTACTTTTCCACAGCACAGCATGTAGACTCTTAAATCCTTAAATGTTCTGCTTCCATTTTCCAATCACTACGCTCCAGGAAACCATACAAAATGACCCAAATGCTTTCCTTCCTTTTTCAAAACATTTAATGAAAGCCTTATAATTTACAAGGAACACAAAAGCATTTTTAAATGGAACATTTGTAGGCAGCTTGGCCCTTCAGTTTGCAGTATTTATGAACCGCTTCCTTTTTTCTTTGCTCAACTAGATCACTGCACACCAGCATACATTTTCTAAAGCTTAATGTGAAGGCAGGACTCAAAGACAAGAAGTCGGCAGGTGCAAAAATATCTAGGTCATGTTACTAGGAGATCCCAGTGAGCACAAGTTCGAATTCACTCAGTAATTTTTCCACCCTGTGCAAGTAAAGCATTGTAGGGCAAATGAACAAACCTAAGGCATTCACTGAATGTTACCATCTTTATTTGAAACATGCAAACATGCATTCCATGACTGGAGAGAGTCAAGAGCCCACTATTCAAATCCTGAGTCAGTCAAGAGGTCACATTACAGCTCAACCAACTGGGCCAGGATTACTCCAAATTACTTTTGCTAGTAGCAGGAGCACAACACAGGACTACAATGTCCATTGTCAAGGACTCACACTGAGTAATTATGTAGAGAGACTGACACATCTGCATGTATTCATAATGATGACAATTAAAGCTTTTTGAAACACTATGATGTCATGATATGACCACATCTATTCAGCCTTCTTGACTTGACATTTTGTATGACAAATAGTACTTTCAAAATTTGGTTGCTCTTGAAATGTTTAAGAAAACAAATGAGGTTTTCAGAAGTCCATATATGTTTTATCACAAAGAATATTTATTTTTTCTTCTAAAATACAGCAGTCTAATCCCAACAGCTGAAAGTGATGCACACGTGCACAAATGCAAACACAACCACTGCATTAAGTCCTCTACAGTCAGTTCAAAATATTTGATAGTTTAGCATAACAAAAAAATTTGTATCCAATATTCATAGCATATTAGTAAAAACTATCCTTAGCTCTGACATTTGGTTTCACCGACTGAAATCGTCACTCCTAAGAAAATTATTTACTTAATCATATTAAAAAATCTGCCCCCACTGATGTGACTTGCCATTAACTGGTAAGAGCAATCAAATACTTGGATCAATTTAACTTACACACCATTCACCTTCCTGATAGTCATTCCCCTGGCAATGCCTTTGCTGTTACTTTTGTGGAATGAAATCTGAGTAGAAATCCATGTGAAAAAACAGTGAATAACAAAAGACCAATTGCAAGTTACATTTATGTGCATGCTGATGTTATTTTAGAACATCTGTTATGGACAATGCACAATGGATGCTTTAAATGATTGAGCTTCAGTACTTTTGTACACTGATTCCAAATCAAAACACCCCATGAAAACCAAACAGAAAGAAAGAGTTTTCTGGCCTGAAGTTTACATTTGGGAAATACTCACCAAAAGTTTACTCCAAATTACATTCTAGACACTAATCTCTACAAGGTGATGGAAACTCAAACAGCAATATAATGCTGGGAAAGATGGGCCTCTGTTAATGAAATAAATTAATAATGTGCATGAATAGCTACAACAAAAATCAGAATCAGAAAAGTCAGTCAGAAAAACAAACACCAGGGCTACTTAACATGTATTTCACTTTCATGACTGTTAAAGCTATTGCAGACAGCTAAGCTATTTGGGTGGGATTTTAAGAATAAATTGCAATGTCAACTTTTTGCATGCTAATCAACTTCAATAGTTGTAGACTATTGCTATTCACAAAAAGAAAATAAATATGCTTAATTTTCAAAATAAAAATAGCAATTGACTTATTAGGAAAACATCCAGCCATCGCCCTAGGATTGCTAATAGTAATGAAACTGTGTTGTCACATAGATCACTTCACTGCACCCTCCAATAATAAATGTTGACTAATTAACAAACTCCTTTGACTGCATGCACATTAATGGTGACATTTCCAAAAGTAGCAGCAGCAGTTTAGATTGGCTGCTCTTTGAGAGGTACAAAGAGGGCATAGGAGGACCTCACTGTTTAACAATCTCTCTTTACATACCCATTCCAGTACATATACTCTGGCATACCCAGATGAGTGCCTGACACACACCCAACTGTGGGGGAAAAGATTTTAAAAGCTCACATTTATTCCTAGAGGAAACATAGTATCCTTACCAAGTAACAGCATCCACAAAGTTAATGGATTTTTTTCTCTCTTTTCTACAGGAAAGCACATTATTTTTACACAGTTCTGTTGCTGTCTTTTACTGGAGTTTGAGTTTTTTAACCATTTTGCAAATTGTTATTGCACCGAATGTAAATACGTGTTTATTTTCTTATGTTCCTAATTTTTTTAAACTAGTAATTTCTCTCTTTACTTTTTACTCTGACATCTTGATGTTTACAACATCGTTTACATAGTCAGATGTTCTGATCATCTTTGCATTTTTTCATACACAGACCAATGCATAAACCACAACCTCTTAAGTAATCTATAATACGATTTTCCTTTTTAAAGAGACTTTCTGGCATATTTTGCAGTCCTTTGGCTTCAGATTTAGAAACCCTGGCACAAATGCCACACTCCCTGAATTTCCAAAGTGCATCTAATTATACAAATGGCAAAATCTTAAATAATGTATCACTTCTGTAAGTGCTGGTGTGTACTCCATTTGACAGCTTCTTGTTCTACCTTTCTGGGGCAGCCAAACAAAAGGAGTCCAAGCCATTTCTCACCTCCAAAAACTGGGAAAAATACATAAGAAAGAAAAAAGAAAGAAAAAAAAAACCAAAATGGTCATAGCAGCCAACTTAGTGCTTTTAACTGTTCAGCAAAAGAGTCATTTCAAGACAACCGGAGCTAAGGTTTAACAGGTTCAAAATGAAGTGAAAATTGTACTCTATTCACTGCAGGAAATGTAAGGAAAGAAATAAGCAAAGCCCATGAAAAGGAATTGAAGGCAAGAAAGGAAATAATAAGGTAATGAAGAAAGAGTGCTACAGAATAGAATGAAAACCAAGCAAACCAAAGTCCTGACATCAAGTAAATATACAATGATTACAAAGGACTACACAGTCCTGAGAAAATTACTCTCAGACACATTGTCTGTGTTACAAAAGCCAAACTGTTACAATGCCACCTCTCAGCCTGCTTTTGAAGTACTTTGTGTTCTTCAGGCTGGAAGATGGTGGTATCTGGAGTAAATAAAGGGAAAAGTTTCTCCCCAGAACGCACTGGTAATTCTCACTCTGTCTTACATTGTCTGTGTTATGTTATGGGTGCTTTTCTAATTATTGCCCCACATTGTTTATAAATAGCCATCCACTTCTTGTTCAGCTCTTATTATAGAAATCAACAAAACAAAAATTATTTATTAAAACCAAACAAAAAAAGGATATTACACAGTTGATGTTGCAATGACAAAAAATAAATTAAAAAGAAGCCATTTGGTCATTTCAGAAGCAAGTCCAACCACTGCCTTCTTACTAGCATTACACAGTGCAATCAAAACCTCCTGTCAAAACACAGCAATAACTAGCTTGAGCTCAGAATTTATGGCTGGTTTGGTTACTTTTTTTTAAAGTCTTTATCTCTTGTGTTAAGATGCATGTTATGTTTAATTCTCTTGTAATTCTTAAGCAACATAATGGTACACAAAACCCTCGAGGGGCTAACTTCCAACTGACATTGACAGAGGCAGTAAAGAAAGCAAATCAGGAATACACCCAAGGTATGTGCTTCAGGGAACACTTATTCAACCAAATTTTTTAAGGTATTACATAAATGGAACAAACTACATTTGTATGAAAATACAGATTTTTCTGGATACTACTAGGAAAATAATGCAGAGCTAAAGGGGTTTGAAATATTACCATGACTAGAACTCAAATTAGCTCTTTTCTTCTTTTTTTTTTCTTATATTAATCTATTTCTTGTTATTTTTATCTACAAATACCACACAGACATGTATGAAAAATAGTGATGAAACAAAAATCAAACAAGATCAAGTAACAGATATGCTTACTAAACAACTACACAGAAAAAAACAGACTAGGTCTTTGTATGCACTTACATATTTAAAACGCTACAATATATTCCTTACAGAATAAAAAACATTCATAGAAAACACAGAATGAAAGAACCTCTCTTTCACATTGCATTCATTTGCCAAGTATCATAAGACACCTTTAGGTAAAAGTAGCATACTCTTTTCTTCTGAGCAGTGAGTGGAGGTTTGAAGACAGGCTCCATTCCTGTACCACATAGTCTCCACAGCTGGTTTGTAACTATGCAGCAAAATCTTTGGGAACTATGTGGTAAAAAGGAATGCATGACCACATTGGTAGTGAGCTGCTTAAATATCATGTTATGTTTAAGTAGTGTAAGTTACTTAAATATCCATATTTGTGTGAAGTAGGACTACTTGTGCATAGGTTTAGTTACACTAGTAAGGAACTAAAACAAATGACAGCGGCACAAGAACACTCATTGCTATCACAAGATTTATTCACAAACTAAATAAAAGTATCATCATATAGACAATCTTAACTTCATAGTGGTGGAAACTGCATAACACACTCTGATTAAGTGTACACTCTTAGACTGTTAAGATTTCCACAAGTACATCAGTCATCCAATTTTCTTGACACCTATTTTTCAAAGAAAATAAATTGCAGGTACTTGTAGATTTCACTTTTTTGCATTCAATACACCTGAATATTTATATGGCTATTCCTAAATACATACCTATACCTGAATACCTAAACACTTGCATCTAATCAGGAAACAAAGCTACTATACAGTGTACCCTGAGAAAGTCAGTTTACTGTAATTCCCATTATAAACACTGAGGAGAAAAACTACGGCAAATTCATTCAGTTACTGTGAAAGAAATAATTGTGCAAGAGGAAATTACAATCACCATACCTACCTTACAAGCAAAAAAGGTATCTCAATTATATAAGTAATTTGCTCTTTTCTGATAAATATTCATAATAATTCACATCTGTTGTTTCATCACACACACATAATCAGAAGACTGTATAAGTTGTTCCCCTGTCATCACTAATAGTATGCTTCACAGAATAGGTTTTCCAGATGTGGTATGAAAAGGACACAGATTATAGAACAACCTATAGAAAAATCCTTCATACTAGTGTATTAAAAATCCAAAACATTATTATAAAATAAGCTTCAGGCCGTATTCAGGGGAATTTGCTCTTATTTTTGCTCTCTTAGTAAAGACAAAAGCCTTTCAACTTTTATTTGCCGCACAGGTCAACAACTGTATTTACATATTATCAAGTTTGCTGAGCAATATCACAACACTGTAATGTTCAGGCCATACATTTGCTAAAACATTTTTCTGAAAAATGTGCCAACTGCAATTCATAAACATTCCTACTTGCTCAATAAAAGCAAGCTCAATAGCTTTTGCAACACTTAAAAAATCTAACACATCAGAAAAATTTATTTACTGAAGGAACCATCTACAGATACCAATCAATTCTATAGGGTCAAAAGGCTAATAAGCTTTTCACTCTGATGTAAGTATACTCCCTAAATGAGTATCATCTAAACATAAAACTCCAATTCTTCCAATGACTGCTGTGTATCTAAAAATATCACTGCTGAATGCTGCAATTACATTTCTCAGCTGGAGACATCTTTCTACATTATTTTCTTGAATGCATAAGATCCAGGCTCAACAGTGTGCTAATCAACTGCACTAAACTCCAAATGTGATCTAATTAACTGGAAACTACTCAGATTTGATTTGTAGGGGTTTTTTGGTTTGCTTTTAAATCCAAGCATATCTTAATCACCTTGTCTGACCTCCACAGAAAACAGTAATGAAAAAGGACAAGATGTTCAGAGAGAAAAAAACCAACCCTATCATTATAAAATATGCTTAGGTTCTGACAATATCTACTTACTCTCAAAATAGCATATTTGCCCAGTAATTTCTTATGGATTCTGACTTTACTATTTCTAGTCACAAAACTGCTCAAAGGTAAGACTCACTTACAGTGTGTATTTTGGTCACACAGTCCTGAGCCAAACCTTACAGTTAGGTACTAATGAACTGGAGAAGCAGCTCCTTGCCCTCGATTTAGTTTGGTGAAGGAAACAATTCTGAGACTCCCAAAAAGCTTGGAAAGGTCATCACACATTGTATGCAACCCTATTTGAGTAGGGTGTGTTATCTTTAGAGCAGGTTAGGAAAGATGTATGCATCAGAAGATATTCTTCCTTCTTAGATTAGCAACATCTGCTAGGCCAAGTCTCCTTTCCTGCTTTCTCTAAAATTCTTCACATTTACCAGATCTTGTAGGAAAGAAAGATGAACAGAGCAAGTCACCTCATGAGTAATCTTGTCACTAAGATTTTTTTCTGTCTCCTATAAAAAGTATTAGTAACAATATATAAGCTACTAAAATGAACATATGCCGTATCTTCTTTTTACTCACCTACGCAGTTATCACAAAGGCTGCAATGTGAGGCACGAGGTGGGCGGAAAATCTTGCAAGTAAAACAATATTTTAGTTTCACTGTCTGTCCATTGATGATCACTTCTTTTGTTCTGGGAGGGGGGCGATATCCTCCTGAACTGGAGCCATTTGCTATATCTAAACATGAAAATACAAGACATGAAATGTTTCACATGAGCTACGATGTATGCACAGATCTGTCCTTAATGGCAATCTACAGCAAATTTCAAATTTATATTAACACATTTAAAATTAACCATTTTTCCCCTTCTAATTCTCCTAGAGTAATATGCAACAAAGAGATATTTCATTACAAATAGCATCCTTAGCCAATCAATTTGGATTGATCCAAACCCAACTCTCAAATGCTGACAACAACCTTGCTCCCAGAACTCTTACAGGCTCCTACCCCCTACTAGCTCATAGATAATATGTCAAAGACAACTATGACTTATGGTATAGGATAGCAAAACTTGGAAAAGCTACCTTTAGAATGTTCCTGAATTTTTTAGAATTCCTGTAAGAACAAAAAGTCTCTCAAGAAGTGCTGCAGAAATTCTACAACCTAATATAGAATCTGCACGTTTACCTAAGCAACAGCAGCTCTGTCATCTGATCCTGTTGTATGTTGAGATCTCTTGCATCCTGTGACACAATTGAGCACATTCGCAATAGTATTTTACAGCTTCTGCTGTTCAGAAGTTTGAAAACACAACTCCCACTGTTACTTCTATACACCTTGAAGTTTGTTGCACAAAACCTGTTTCCAACTACCTCATTTGATACAAGTGGTAGAGTTTTGGGTTTTGTTTCTTAGCTTCCTTTTGTTTTATTTTAGGATATTACCAATAATTTTTCCAGCAACTAAAATACTGATTAGGTTAAATCATTAAAGCTCAATTTTGCCCAAGCTGAGCTTTACTTTGAAAGTTCAACAACGAAAAGTGGTGTCTTTTTCTAGGTTTATCTGTTCTTGTGTAATCACAATCAAATCAAACCACAGAAGTGAAAAAAACCCCTAAATTAATACACTTGAATAACAGAAGAGCTAAGACAATAGGAAAGTAAAATAAAATATTTTCCAATATATGAATGAAAATACATTTCAAAGTCACAGTCAAGTCACTTGAACAACATCTTAGAGTTGACCCCCTCCCTTTCATGTGGGACTTGTTACTAAAAGAGCTATTAATTGTTTTTGAGCACAAACTGTTAAAAATATCACACAATTACAATTTCTGCCACTTACACAGCCCACAAACTATGTATTTTCCAAGAGGGCAAGAATCCTCCCACCTAGCAAGGTATTCAAACTGGCAACAGAAAAGCTGTGCTAGCAAAGTTGGAATTATAGAATGTGCTGATTTGGCAGCAAATCAAATTTAAGGAGTTCTCACCTGCAACACGCTCACCCACACCATAACCATGCATCAATCACAGTCTTTGTGGGACACCACTGCACTTGACCATTAAAACAACCAGACTTCAGAAAACTCTCATGGATAAGAGGATGACAGGAAGGGAGCAACAGCTGAGATGGATGGTATCTGGGTATGAAGCTCCTAAACACCCATTATGAGAATAAAGTGGTGAATACTGAAGAAGCAGCTGCTTAGAAGCAGCCTCCTACAGCCTGATGAGGTATAGACATTCACTTGTGTTAGACCTAAACAAACTCCTGCAATGTGCTTGCAATGCTTGGCCAGGTCCTATAATCTGCATGTGGAGGCATGGATTACTGTGTGGTTCCCATCTCTATCAGTTACACTGATTTTGACCTCAAAGCCAATACTACTTGACACAATATTTTTGATTAAATAAGTATTGCATGACAAGCTACCACTGTATTTCAGCATGTAAGCTGAAAAGATGTTCTTTGGAAGGCACAGCACAACTGTGCTTATACTATTTAAAGCTTTAGAGAGATATGAATGTTTCCTAAATCCAGAAGACAGGGAAGAATTTCTTATAATTCACATTACATTAAACAAGTTTCCAGTAACTTGGAACTGGAAGTTACTATGAGGCTTGTAATACTCATAGTCTTCTAGAAATCCTTGGGCATTACAGAACAGACTGTTACACCTTTTTCTGACCATATCATGGTCAAGATAAGACTTAAACTGTGAACATAAATATAGGTCATTAGCCCTAATTAATTTTTTTATGGAATAAAGCATTTAACACATGCTAGAATGGCATGCTCATTAATAAACTGAAGATTTTAATTTGATACTCAAATTTAGGTGTATAATTATAAAAAATACTAATAAAGACTGAATTTCATCTATGTGTAGCTTTCTATAATGCTAGAAATGCTGATGCATTGAATTTCCTAAAGTAACAGTAATATTTCAGATTTTTTTCTTTTACAAAATATTATTCCTAATATTAAATATATTATATACATAATCATTGAAAGAAAATTACTTAAACCAGTCAATGGGAATTTTTTAGAAGATAAATGCTCTTTTTCCTAGATAAACATTTATGTTTTCAAATGCACCTCAATTAAACTCAGTATCTCCCCTCCCTTTCAAGAAGTTCAGAAAGTGCACTGCAATTACTTCAAATGGGGAATTGTTTCAAATGGGCAGAATCTCAAAGGCAACTTCTGTCTTCTCTGGTGGAGAACTGAGACTACTGTCCAGCCCATTATATTTACAACACTGGTCTTCTAAGAGGATTTCCTCCCAAACATTTGCAAGGAAGTTCACGGAGACCGCAAATCCTAGCTCTCTGAGGCAAATTAATCTCGAAATCCAAGGATGAAAGTCATGCAAATGAAATCAATGTAAACAGTCTTGCTGACTTTCCACGCACTGAGAATTTTACTCAAAATCCTAAATTGTATAATCAAACCTGGATGTTCCAGTCTTTCTGTTTACTAACATCTTTTTCCTGGAAACAAGCCACAGAGCAGGGTCAAATGTGCTTGGATTTAATATGATTTATCTAATCTAAATGTGCTAAACATGTCCTGGTCTCACTGTGAATTTTCAGACTGTAACTTGCCTTCAATGTGACTGCTCATACTTGGGGTCTAATACAGTTAAATCTTCCAATATATGAGGTCTCTTTGAGGCACAGCAAGATTTACCTTTACAGAATCACCTCCCCCAAACAACCTGTGTTTGACCACTACTACATTTTTCTCATCTGATTTATTGCTGACGTAGTAACGCAAGTTCTTTCAGAAAAAGGATAAAATTTACCTTCCAATGGGATTGTCATTCATCCTCTTTGTTCTGACACATTTTGTAACTTCTTTAGCAGGGTTAACTGTTCATGCACTAGATGGGGCTCCAGCATTTTTATTACCCAATTACAAAAACCCCAGAAATGCAATCCATGTCCTTGCAGGACCAAGAGACCTAACTGCTCCAAGAAAGATACTCCAAGTATTTAATGGAGATACAGCACAACCTAGCAACCTTCTAACAGGACAACAAACTCCACTTAGATTTCTCAGCTTACTATGCTGCAAACAAATGGGTGGTGCTGATGAAAGACAGAGGCTGCAAGCTTGTATGCATTTCACTAGGATTCTCCTGCTCAATCAAGGAAGGGCTTTTTTGGTCAATGTTCTTAAGAACGTAAGACAAACAGCCTCTAGAAGGAATCCCTATATTGTCTCTTTACCATACCATACAAGGTTTGCTGACAACTTTAAAAGGACACAATTTTCAATCTTCAAACAATATTATTTGAAAAGGCAGTAAATTGAAAGACTTGTAATGTTTCCTGAGGACTAAATGAAAATGTAATGAAAAAAATCTTTAAGTATAACCTATAACAGCTGAAAAACAATAGAAAAAAACCCCCAACCAAAACAAATCAAAGCCCTCCAAAAATGCAAATCTCAAAGAAATGTCTTCCTCTGTGTTTAACCACTTAAATTTAAGCTACAAGCTTAACAACAGTGGGCTACAAGAGGAAAGGGTAATTCATTTCTTGGAGGGAAGAGAACTTTAATAAAACGCTCTTGTTTCCAGACAGTAATCTAAGGGACAAACAATACAGGGGAACCTGGCTTAGATTGAAACCATCAGCTGCTAACTGCATTCTTCACATAACTCTTAATCTGATAGTCAACAGGTATCGACCGCATATTGCTCCTGACTTTAAAGACTTGCTGCCTTAGATTTTTCTGAAATCATGTATTATTTTCTTCAAACTGGAGTTGCATGATCTTCTTGAAGTCTAAAACTTCATGTGAAAGAAAGCAAGCTCGTTCCCAGAAAGAAATGTAACGTTTAGTAATTTGCTGAGGGAAAGAAGCATAGAGAGGAAGAGCTTTCTAAGACTTACCTGACACACAAAGTCATTTCACCATATTTATTTTAAGAATTTTGTTCAAAGCGTGCAGTATCAGGTACAACTATAAGCCTAGGAAGCTGGTATCCCCGCTTTAGAAAGAAAGCAAAATGTGATAACCACAAATGGTATGTATTTGCTCAGGCCATTGCTAGTTCTATAAAATGCCTGTGTGGCACAGATTTAATTTGATAAGGTTATAATGAAATCAAATTGTCAGCTTCAAAACAAATGAAAGACAGGCAAGGAATTGCGAAGGAGTCTCAAATGTGGTCTTGAGCATCAGTGTAAATTAGGCAAGACATAAATAATTTGCAGAGATGGTGTGCTGGTGTAGCTCGTACACTGAGTTCAGGGCTTTGAAAACACAACAGCAAGCAAGCAGAAACTGCGCTGTGAACTGGCCTGAGCTGGTTATACTGATTCAGTTAGGAAGATACACGTAACTTAAGACAGTTAGCCTGAAGAAACATCCAAAGCATTTTAAGGCTGCAAGCATAAATTAACCATAACCATCTTTTCATTCATCTGCACCACCTACCCAATGTAAACAAGATCGATATTGCGGAGCAATTGTTAAATTTGTGTATCTCAACTGGACAAATGCTTTCCTCTTGGATACAGCCCATCCTCTTGGATTTGGTTATCCTCCTAAGCCTTCATATTCAGAAGTTTACATTTTTCCACTTGACTAACCTAGCTACTAGAGACACATATCATAACTGCAAAGAGGCTACAAAATAAGGCTGCTTCTAGGTTTTATGTTTCCATAGAAAAAACAGCCCCTCTCAATATAATATCTGGTGTGATTGCAGAAGCCATGCTTATATGCACCATGAAAATGCAATTACAGCTGGGGTACCCCTGGAAATAATGAATTTTCAATTTTAATGAAAGCTATAATTGAAATAAAAACAGTATATCAATAAGTTTAATGTTGCATTAGAGAAAGAAAATGTCCTGCTGCATTTCAGTGAAATTATAGAACTATTACAGCAAATAAAGCTACCTTCAGTGATTTTACATATATAAGCCTCATGCATCTAGTTCCTTTTGTTTTATTATGTTATATGAAAACTCAAAAAAATGAGAGTATTTTAAGACTTTTGCTCCTCCTCTCTCTTAGGCCAAATGCATGTATGTATTAAATACTCTTCTAAGGCCTGTTTTCTAGACTTCTGTTTAGCTGCCTTTCTCTTGAGTTTCTACGTATGTTGTGGAAAACCAGACAGTGAACTGAGCCCTCATCACCACTGGGTATCACTGAATGTCACTTCTGGTTCACGTAATGATTCTTCTAACATGTCCCCAAAAGGATTTCCCCTTTTTGTCATACCACAACACTAACTCAATCTGTTTGGAGATAATACTCAAGTCTCCTCTTCCTGCACCATTCACCACTTAGACCCCTTTCCATTAGTATTTGGTTTCCACTTGTATTAATACACTTTGTGTTTTTTTCCCCTGAAGTTGCTAAGGCTATTTAAAATGTATTTTTAAAAAATCAAACTCAGTGTTTGCAAATTTCTCCATCTCAGCATCAGCTTCAGAGTTAAGCATACTCCTTATGAGCTCACAATCAGTTTCTGAAAGGTCCTACTTGAACACTTACCATTTGTCACTAGAGTGTCTTTTTGGAAAGGTGCTCATTGACTGGCAATTTCATCTAGAACTTATTTCCAAAACTTACATAGAATGAATCCCATGCAAGACACTATCAAGAGCTTAATTAAGAGTAAAAAATTAAGCACATATTTTCCACCAAGACAATTACTCTTTCAATGAAGGACATCGGTTTGGTTACACTCGATTTGTTCCTGAAATGCTTTGTTGCTTGTTTCGAGACTTAAATAGCCACAGACCTCAACCCTTGACAGTCCCAATTCTTGTAAATTGATTGTTTAGCAGTGTACTCCATGTTTTTCCAGACAGAGAATAGTTTCTAGCAAGAGAATCAACAGCTTTCTATTAAAGAACATTAGATAAACCAATAAACTACAGCTACTTTCCTTCTTCTGACCTGCTCTATCAGCTGTCTAGAAGCGTACAAGTTATCTTCTGAGATCAAAGCAGCGTTGAATCCTTCCGATTGTCCTCTGCTATTTCTCATTTCCCAATTACACAGCATGCCTTCAACTTTTCTTTCTTCCTCTGACCTCTAACAGAACCTGTCCTGTTGTCTTCTACTGCTCCTTGCTGACTGCAAATGACTCTATTCTCCTTTTGCCTTTCCCAATATGCTTGTGCCATCTTTTTATACTGACCTTTAGAAACTATCTCCATTTCTGACACTAGTATCTTTGTGGCTACAAACAAATACAGTCAGAATGGCCTCTTATTACACTTCTCAACCTTCCCCTGTATGAGGATAGCTTGACAATCTGCATTTAATATAATATATTTGAATAACAGAAGTTCGTTTTGCTTTTTGGACAATTTCCTTTTTTTTTTTTCAGTTCTTTTCACTTTTTGTTTTTCTATGAACAGAGCAAATTCTCAAGAAATAACTGCTTTCCATTCCTGCACCTTTGGGGGGAAAATAGCAGCATCATAGCTCTGCTAGTCCTCCATCTTCACCTGCAAAAGGCTGACAGCATAGGTGGAAACATTTCTCACTCAGTATGACCACCCTGCTTCCAGAAGTCACCTGAAAGACTGAAGTACTGTGAGCTTCTTTACAAGGTCTTATTTTGAGAACCATTCTGCCTAACCAGTTCATCCTATTCTATGCTTTCTAATGTAAAAAAATAAGAGAACTTCAAAATAGCATTCTTAAATCAGAATTCCTCATTTTGGGGCACGACTGTTTCTCAGTACATCTCTAAAAATTTCTGGGAGGCTGCTTCCCAAAGAGACAAGTAGGGCAGGGTAAGACTCATGTATCTAAGAATTATTTGAATAAAGTAAAAGCTACGGGTAGGACAGGTTACATACACACATTTTAGAAAGGAAACTATTTGGTAAAGGGATTATTTTTAGGTGAGTTATCTGAAGAACTTCTTGTCTAGATATAAATTACTGTTAACCTTGCACCCCATCTTCAGAAGGCACCTCAAGCTGAAAGGTACTGCAAGTTATATGGCAATCGAGCCTGAATGACAGCATTGGAGCATCTAGTTTTCTTTTCAACTGCGGGAGCCATTCAGCTTTTTCTGCTGCACAGATATCACTCCTCTGGGATACACTTTTCAAGGGCACATAAAAAAATATATTGTAACAGCACAAAAATGTTCTTTTCAATTTCCATTGTTGAATCCACAATCACAATTTCAGGGAAGAATGATTTCTTATAGCTACCTAGCTTGTTCCTCTATCAGACTTGCCATAAGCCCTCATGCTTGGGAACTCCACATTTGCTGGCAATGTAATTCCTTGCTTCAGTACTCCACTGGCCCTTTTTGGAAGACTACTGCCTTGGCTACTGCTGAAGAAAAGACAGTGGCTTTGATCAGCTCAGCAGCCTGAACCTGTGAAGCAAGTATGCAACACCATTTAAAAAAAAATTTAAATCTAACACCAGTTCTGAAGTGGTTACACATGGGAACATTTTGACTCTCCTTTCTAGTATCCAATTTTTATTTTGTATTTCACCAAAACTCTGACAGATGACAACATAAAATTATTGCTGTGAGCTGCTTATGAGAAATAATTTATTTCCTGACATAGATCAATCCTTCTGTGAACACAGAGTAAATGAGCAATTCCTTGAACAAGAGCCTGTGCTTTGGACTAAAGCTGGTACCTTATTCTAGGTAAAGAATTCCTTGACAGGATCAATAAAAGTAAACCATAACACTGGTTAGGAAAAGGTGCTAAATGAATGCTTCATTATATTTTCCCATGTTTTTATGCACTTCTGAAATTCAGATGAATAGCAAACATTTTATTACTTCTATCATAAAAAGCCTAAGACTGTACCAGAATATTGAACATGAAGGATGCTGCAGGCATTTCTTCTATGCTTGCACAGATCTGTTACCTGTCTTTTCAATTATATAAGTGAACATTTCTCTGAAACTGCTTCAGAAAAATGGGATTTCCACTGACTATCATAAGCAGATTGATCATCAAAGCAGGAACAGTAGCATTTAGTAAGGCTGAGTAACTTACTAAGCACATAAACCCACCATTTATGAAGCAGCTCTGCAAACTGATCCTGTGTTTTTCTACCCAGGTAGCACATTTTAGCTATTCAGCATATTTGTAGCTTTAGAAGTCTCACTTACAAAATTTAGTTAACAGTGCTCTTGCTAAGTGAGAATTGATTAAAATCTAGCTCTCTACTTTAATTATGCTGGCTTTACACAAATTAAAAATAGTAACATTTTTACTGTAAATTAACACAGAGACTTATCTGACTCTTGCAATATAAATAACATAATTAAATTCAGCTAAACTCTGAGGATACAGTGTTTTAAAAACGCACAATTGTAGATCTTTTGCAGTATCACCCTTCTTGCCAAAACCACTTTAAAAAGTATTCTCTTGCGTACCACAGGGAGATTTCTACCAGACTTGCTGAAAAGTATTTACAGTAATAACTATCACTCTAAAGGGCCAGGATTTTGTTTACTTTCTTGGTGAAGAACTGACCCATCATCTTTCCACAGGAATCACTACAATGTCATCAGACGTGCCAGTTCCGGAACAATCACTGCGGCAAAACAGGAGTAACTCCTCCCATGAGCTGAGCAGCACACTGCCTTCACACAGTACATGCACCCTCGGGAGGAAAGCGAAGAGACAACAGACCTTCAGTGTTACCTATTTGTCTCTCTAGATCTGCTGCCTCATCTGGTGTTGCGCGGGGGAGGACACCAGGATCACTGAAACTAGTACGCAGCAGGGTCCCCATCACGAAAAAGAAAAGAATCCCACCAATTGCAGGTATAGCAGGCGTAATCTTCTCTGACAAATACGGACAACTGGAAAAAGAAAAAGATTAAACAATCAACAACACATAGTGCAACTTGCTCTCAGAAACTATTTACCTCTATAAATGCATACAAAGAATTCACTTTCTTCTCTTGATACATTACTTGCCTTGGAATGTTTATTGAAGCTGAAATTTCTGTTTATGTGCTCATGACACTTCCAGAATTTGTCATAATATGTTAAATATAATACAGGTACAAGTAGCACAATCATGATTTCACTAATATACAATACTCATTTATATAAGAAGATAAAATATTTTTATCACAGGATAATAAGCTTATATATTTCTCCACTCAATTACATAAAAGTAAATTGGGCAGAGAGAGTAAAGGTGAAATAACATGAAGAAGCCCATAACACAATGAAATAAGCCACACTGAAATACATAATTAAGTCTATAAAACAAATTTATTATCCACCAGAAGGATGGTGCTCAAGAACTTGCAACACGTTCCTTTAACAGCCTTGGTGTACATCAATATTATAAGGTCTCTACTACTTTCTTAACCTATTTCTTGTAACTTAGTAAACTTGGTTACTCATTTACAACGTAAGAAGGATGCAAATGACAGTGCCACACACCTGGGAGCAAACAATCCATGTCTATGGCAACATCAACAGCCCTCGACCAGGGCAAAAAAGGCACTATGTTTACCAGATCTGCAATATATATGCAGGGCTTAAGACTGGATTATAGTTTTAGCAAATTTTCCTCTGTGCTTCATATATTATTAAATCAAAATGGACAGAAACACCCGAATCCAACCAATACACAAACATAAGTGCCTCTTCACAGCTGTGCAAAATGAAGGGATATGAACACTTAGACACAACAGAGGCACTGCAGCACTCCTGGAAAACACACAGGCTGAGAACTCTCTTCATAGCTCTTACATTAAATAGGCGTGGGTAGAATACCTAGATGCCTTCCTGTACTTCTGATGTCTGCGTAAGAAGTCATAAAATAAACCTACCAACATGAGTCAAAAATCAACAAGTTCTAGGCCTTAGGGCTTCATCTAAATTTTCTAGGTATCAATCAAGTTTAATTAACATTGTCTTCCCTATTTCTGTTGACTGCCTTAAATGATGATTCAGATGTGCAAGGTTTTGCACTGCAAGTCAGTTAACCTCAGTGGAATGTTAACTCTGAGCAAGTGATGACAATGTCAGCTCCACTGTCCATCATTTCTGCCGAGAGGGTGGGGAGAGAATGGAAACACTTTTCATATCAGCTACCATGTACAAAGCATTTATTTCCCCGCATAATCCTGTTTAACATACTTGGCTGTTTCACCACATGCAGAGCATTTCATGGATGCAGTGAGTCCATACCCATTACGTGGTGCGTAACATAAGGAGTGGAAATCACCTCTCCTACATGAATGCAATACTACAGGTGCAACAAGTTACAAAAGATTAAAAAGACAACTGGGTACAAAAAAGAGGCGAGGACCAAGAGATACTGCAGTTTCACATAACAAATAGACTGTTGAAATACTAGGAAACATCCTTCAAATGTACAGTTTTAGGAAAATCTGTTTCAAAGACCCAGATTCATGAAATCAGTGCTAACTAAAGGAAGCAGCAGCAAGACATAAGCCTTGGTGGCTATAAGCATTGCTCCCTTCATGTCAGAAAAGCCAGTCAGAATGTACAGCCAAAGAGAAGCTTTCATACCGCATGAATGTCCTACTGCTCAATTTCTTTCTTGCCACAAAGGATTACTGAAATCAAAACTACTGTAATATGCTCAGACAAGAGTACAAATGGGCTGCAAGAATGTACTTTTAAAAGGATTAGAGGGAACGTGTACCTTAATGAACACTAAATATAGCACAGTGCTCTTACTCTTCTATTGCATTATTCATTACATGTACCCAAGAAATTACAACTGTGCTGAAGTCTGTTGACCAAACAGGAGCTGTATGTGTGTGAAAGGTAACATGAGATAATCTCAGGGTAGCACAGTAGGAGTAGTACAATTTTGACACTTGCCAACACAAACCCAGCAATGCCAGTACATACACAACTTAAATACTCACTGATACTCACAGAATGGAAACTAAGCACCATCATGACTCTAACATGTTTTCTTTTAACAGTAATTTCATACAAAATCAGTAGAAAGAACAAATTCCTGTGCTGAAATACTGAAAAAGACCCACATTGCTGAAAAGTGATGTTTTCAGTATAATAAAAAAGCTTGCAAAAAATCTGTCTCTGCCTTGCTGAACCAAGTCCACCTGCAGTGAAAAAATCCCCTCTCAAAGCCCTGTACCCTCTTCACAACAGGCAAACGTAAGGTAATCAGCTTCACTTAAAGGTATTTTCAAGGTTTAACAGCCTGTATTTTTCCAACTTTGACTTGAAATTAATTCAGCAATAATGAAGAAAAGACTGAAGATGACATCTTTGGGAATAATAACCAAGTAATGTTCCACCAATTCAAAAATTATTTCAAGCTGAGAAATCAGTCCTTGCAGCTCATTACAGAGATTCAGACAATAAGTCTGAGCAGGACCATTTAATACAGTCTGATTTATGTACAGACCATATAATATTACATGAACCTGCAGAGAGCTCAATGACATCTCTCCTTTAAAAAGGCCCAATTAATTTTTCAAATACCTCTGAGCTAGATTAAAAAGAATCCAAACCAAACAAAACCCAGCAGATATTGTTGGATCTTTTTTCTTCATGTATTTTTTAAAAAAAGGCGGGGAGGGAAATCTTACTTCTCCTGGGTTATTAAAAAATTCACTAAATGTGACTTCAAATTTAAAATGTGGATCTTAGCTCAAAATTGTGAATAAATCTGTAGAAATACACTTGCATATTTAGGTATTTTATACTTGCATGCTTATATAACAAATGTATTTGTACTGCTACATTAAGTCAGTATTATTGTAAATACTTCTAGTGTTACTACATTTAGAATTGTCAAATACTGAACACAGAAAAAAAATTATCCCTCATATTTGCTCAAACTCCTTAATTAATTTGCTTTAATTGCAGATATATCCCTTCAGGCATCAGCTTTCCTCAGATATTACAAGAAAGATCTTTTTTGGAGGGTATTTTCAGTGAGTTTTAAAACAAACATTAGTGAGTATTTCCTGACAGCAAATTTCAGAATTTTCCCCGAGAGGGACACCCTGTGCAGTGTCCTGCCCACCGCCAGCAACACTTTGATAAACAGCAGAGAGCTCCAGGACAAATCTCTGTCCCACTGCAGGGCAAGCAGTGACAAACCTTTTCAAATTGGCACTCAGTAACTACTGGATGTGAACTGACATCCTCAGTTTACATCTCAGACAGGGTAAAACAACTGTTCTTAATCAGCATCTGTAGTGACAGCAAGTACTGAGTAGGTCCATCTCAGAAAACACATTTTCAGAAAATATTAGTTGACCACACATCCCATTAGAAACTGTTATGGTGAAAATAGCTTCTTCAGAGAAAAATGTTTGGATTTGCATATTGTGAACTGTAACATAACTTGGAGTTTTGAATTAACTGAGAACTTTCATACTTTTAGCCCTGTGTTTTCCTTGGCTTCTCAGCTGCTTTTCTGAAGCATCATGTGCAACTCTGCGTAAGTGTAGGAGGGAAATAAAATCTGGTGGAAGACTAGTCTGTCACAGCTTGATAAAAATAAAAACATCCTAGCACATAAGGGCTAATTATCAAGCATCACCCCTGCGAACAAAGGATGCAGGAGAAGAACGAAAGCAGCTCTTACCATCCAGCAGCCCTCTGTGTAACCATGTGTAACTCTGTGTAACCATGCTCCCCGTGGCTACTGACATCAGCAGAAAAATACACACAGTAACTGTGCTGAAGAGCACGCACAGTGAGAGTCCTACAACTTTCAAGCACTTTCATTGGAAAAGGGGAGGAAAGGAAGTCTCCTGAAGGCCTTTCCTGGAAAGATGAAGGCTTTCCTAAAAGGTTCACTGTCAGTTATTCAGTGATGGGGAGATTCCGTAAATGACAAATCTATCCAGTAGGGATATCTGGAGAGAGGCTAAGGCTGTATTTAAAAAAAAAAAAAAAGAAAAAAGACCCCTACAAGCTTGGCTAGCAAGACTGTTAAGAGGATACTCTATGTCAAGCTGTTTATCAATATAAAACTCTTTGTAGAAGATATAAAATATATGTACTCTAGGAAAAATATAAATACAGTTTAATGAAGTAACATAAGGAAATAAAATTGTTTGTTTTCCTACACCATCAACTTAATTTCTGTTTCTGCAGGTACTGCCTGTTTAATATACCAGTGTCTATTGGTATGCAGGTGATGTCCAACAGAAGAGAGAAGGCTGCCACTGTGAACCTTGGGTTCAGCTCCACACGTTACAAGTTAACATCTGAATGAGACTGTGCTGCTTTCTTTAAACTAGCCTGAAGGGTTTGTTGTTTCTCCTTCCACTCTCCTTTATGGCTCCTCTCAGCTTACCCTTCCTTTCAACTCTACTGCATCATTGCTCCAAGCCATTGTCCCAAACTTCTGCCCTTATGCCAACACAAATTTTCATCAGGTTCTTTTGTGAGCAAAGCCAGTTTTCTAAAATGTATGAAAATGACACCATTTTGTTGACTTCTCTTCCTGTCTCTCTAACAAACCAAACATGCACTTGGAAAGGACACTGGCACAAAGCAAGAGAGAAAGAAGCACACACGAAACTAGAGGGAGAGGGAATTTGGACAGTGGGAGGAGACCTCTGTTTCAGCAGCTGTCAGTAAGGTTTTTATTCAGACCACAGCCTTTGTGAAACCATGTTCTAACCTTGACCTCTTCCAATTTAGAGATGCCAACAGAATACCCATATATAGACAGATTAAAGGCAAACCAAGACTCTGGGCGAGAAGAACAAAAATAGCTCATAACTTACTTTTCTAATGGTGAGTTGCAAGTTCAAAGAAAGCAGTCAAAGACATGCATGAAGAGCAACACAGAGAAAGATGTAAAGATGGGCAAAACGTGAGGGCACAGCAAGAGCCTTGGAGGCTGCTGCCTGATAAAGAATATATAAAGAAGACAAAGAGAATGATCAATGTGAAATAATTTCAGTGTTGTGGGGTTTGGAGGGTTCTGTCTTTTTACTCATTTTTTCACAAGCATACTGCTGGCACACAAAAAAAGTGGTATAATTTGAGTATAGATTAGTCCAAGTAATGTTACATGAAATTCCTAACAAGATTAGCTAAGGAAGTTCTGCATTAGTTTCCTACATCTGCCTCATTGCTTTGTACCGCTTTTAAAATTCCTATAGAATATTTTTAAGAGATAATAAGGAACACACAGACTAATTTCAATAGGATTTGAAATTTACTTTCAAAAAATGAATTTATTTCATAATTTTTTTTTGTTTTGAACATTTTTTCTAAATCATACACTCCCTCATTTCAGAATGGTAAAGCAGTTCCAAAAACTTATTTGATAAAATACAAGACAAAAATCACTCTTCTGATAATTTGCTTCATTTCAAATCCAGGAAATTTGGAATGTTGCAAACATGCGAAGATGATGGAAAACAGAACAGTTGGCAAAAAAAAGGAAGAATGACAACAGGAACAGAAGGACATGCATGTCCTCATCATCTTAATAATCTAAAATATACCCTAATCAGAAAGGTGTATTTACTGAACGGTTTCAGACAACAGGCATTTAAATATGTCTTTAACCTAGTTTAAATGCTTTATTAGTTTGTTCTTTATTGTACAATACTCGATACATCTTACTTTTTCTATATTTGCTATATTTTTGGGGGCTAACTCCATTTAAAATTAATTCAAATTGAAAATATTTTTTAAGTGAAAACACATATAGATTAATAGTAATTAATAGTAATTATTAATAATAGTGTGTAACTAAGTATCTTAGCCTCTAACAGCATGCAGAAATGATTACTTAGAAAAGATTAATGTGATGAAATCATACAGATTACTTAACCAGCATGATCCTTAAACCTAATAAGGTAAGTAGTTTATAGGTCCTCTCCAACCTATAACAAAATAAAGTTAGCTTAATGTTACACTGAATAGCAAAAGTTTAACAACTGGTCTTCAAAGTTTCATGTGGAAACTGGATGCAGTTTGGTCTTTAAAGCCATTCAAACCCATGAGGATTTACCAAGAATGAGAGACTGCAGTGACCTCCCTCCTCTGGCTCAAGTGCTCAGTGGAACACCTTGCAGAACTGACTCTATTAAATCGTAATCCATTACCATTAAAATTATATTTACACTGGCTGGATTTGGATGTAGGAGTTTGGATGAAGCAAAGCAAGCACTGTTGATTATGCATTGTAGAAGATAACCACAAACTCTCTCCTACAAGTAAAGATCTTAAGGGTTTAATGCAGCATATATGCAACAATCAAAGTAACAACCTTGCATCACCTCCCAATTTTTATTGCATCATGAACTAACTCTAATGATCTGCTGTCAAACTTCAAAGCTGAAGTAGATACAATGCATAAGGCAAAACGAACCTGTCTGCAAAACAGATGTGGTTAGTGAAGCTTCTGCAAGGGCAATTAATTTTTACTTTATTCTAGAGATAAGGAACATCTTTGTTTTACAAAGACAATTTTTAAAATTTTCATTGCATCAACTGTTGGCCAGAAATTGCCAAGGAAGGTAGTAAGAAAATGGGGAATATTTACCAAACTAATTGATACATCAAGTGCCTGACTCTAATGAAAGGTTAATGCAAGTATGACATATGCTCTAAAGACAAACTCAGAAAAGGCATGGCTTCCAACCATGCAGCAAACTGAAGTCTTGTTTAATTGTTATTTCCATTTCATAATTACTTATTTGAAAAACTAAAAATATATTTGTAATTAAATTTTCCAGTTTTGCATACAGTGCAAGGTCTGGTTTTCATAGTATAAGACTACCAATTAATGAATTCCCCTAAATTCATAAACATTTAATTTCTTTTGAACCTCCCATATAGAACACTTTCTTTCCTGTTGTGCTTCATATTGCTTCCTTATTATTTCTTATTATTTCCTGTTACATGATTTTATAACTAAACCATCAGGTTAATCCCAAGTACTAATGAACAGAAACGAAAACTGGGACAAAACAAGCGGAAATGCCTTACGCCACAAGTAAGTCCCTAAAGGAGGGTGAGCTTCTAGACGATTTTTCACAGGATCCTCTGGACATTGAAACACACACAAGTAAGCTGCTGCCAGTTACTGGACTCTGAGCTTTCAGTGAGCCATAGTTTGTTTTCACCCTCCCCAGTCTATAAGGTCTAAAGGCTAGATGTAAATCCTAGCTCTTGCTAAAGGGCAAAGGCCTGTCAATGCAATCCCCACCTCTGGCCACACTCCACTGTCACCCTGTATAGCACAAATGAGCTGACTAACACTGAGCTAAAACAGAGGAATTGTTCTTCATCTGTTCCCTTTCCTGAAAAAACCCCCACACTACCTAACTCAAAAAACTCCCAAAAACATTCATTTGCTGTTTGATCAATTTCCTAAAAAACTTAATTCACTGCGTGCCAGAGAGAGAATTAATGAGTGTCAGAGAACAGGTAGGAACACATACAAGTCAGGATGAAGTTCAACTGTGATTTCTAGATCCGCTCTGCTGCTATGGGGAAATACCACCCATACCCATAAGAGCTTAGGAATAGTGGATCCAGTGTCTTATTGTCATGATTTAACCTGGCAGGTATCTAAACAGCTACTTGCTTACCCTGGGTTTTCTTTTTTTTTTTTTCCACTCTTCTTTCCTCTGCAATTCTCCATATCACAAGTCATTTGTATAAAACACACAAATGAACTTTTATCTTAAAATACAGGGGAAAAATATTTACATCCTAACTTCTCACTGAAAGCCACTATAATAAAAGCCTTTGCACATTCACTGAAAAGCAGATATGGCATTTCCTAGGGCTCTCTTACTTATAAAAATGGAGACTATCTAATCCTACCCACCTTACATATCAAAAGAATATATCACATTGTTATAAATAAAGCAACTGGAAACATAAAGCAAGAAGGAGGATAAAACCAAGAGAGCTTAACTTCCTCTTCCCAAAAAGAAGCAGAGCCGAGCAATTCAGCAACGTGATCATACAAAGACCCGAGAGGCTTGTTTGTAGTATTTTCACAGCCACAAGTGCTGGAGGAGTTTTACCTGAAATGGCATCCTTTGCATTCTCCTACTGCCTCCTCACAGTATCATGTGAATTCTCTTATCCCACACTAAGCACTCATTGGAGAGGCAGACTGGCATACTGCAGGCTACTTCAGATTAAAAAAACCTCAACAACTAATTGGCACTCATGATTCCGAAGCAGTGCCAGATCTCCATATCTAAAAATGGGTCAGTTTAAATATATCAACTTGCAAAGACGAGCTTGAGGCAAATCATGCATTTCATAGAAAAAATAAAGTACACAGTGCTTCATCTGCACAGACAGCATCACTACTACAAATATTTGGATTAGCAATAGAATTGAAACAGCTAGGAATAGCCTTTTACTGTTTTGCATTAGAACTGAGATTTGGGTGCAAGTCACAGAAGTCCAGGCAAGAAAAGTTTAAGCAATACCCTCCAGTGAAAGACTGCTTCTGAATCATCAGGGTTTAACAATGTTGTAGCATTTAATTACCTTCCGGAATGTGTGCAGAAAAGATTGCACTGTTGGGGCAATGTAACGCTTTTGTCAGAGTATTTCCTTTTTTTAAGAAGACATTTACATGCCCTTTATAGACTTCTATGTTAAATACTTATCAAACCTAGATAAGCACGTTCAAATTGAAAATTGTGGCTTTATTATACTATGCTTTTCTCTGTACTTCCACAAACACATTACGGAGAGGCACTTTCCTCTTGAGAAAGACCACTGACTGAAATTATTAATTTCATACTCTCTTCCTGAACACTTGTATAATTCACCAAAAGTTATTTCTCCCATACATCAATTCTGTGATTTAAATCACCTGTTTAAACAAGAGAAAACATTCCAGCATATTTTCTCTTAAGCCAATGACATAAAAGATATGTATTACAGAAAAATACAATGAAAGTTATCACAGAAATGTTGCTTTAAAAATTAAAAACTAAGGATGAATATCATCCCTGTTAATGGTTAAAAGTTGAAGCTATCTCAGAAGGTTCTGTAGCAAGTTCAACAACAACAAAAATCTCACATTTAAATAATTATGTTCTTTACATAAATGTCAGTCACTTAAGAACTACAGTTACTTTACAGTTATCTGCTGTACAACAACTAAATATTTTGACTGCTAATGGATAAACCAGACCTGAATGTGAAATGAACAAAGAAATGCCCAGTTTTTACCATTTCTTAATATTTTATTCAACATTCCCACTCAGTTTTAATTTTTTGTCATACGCAAATTTCCCTTTCTACTATTCCATTACAATTTTCAAGCCTTTTCCCAACTAATATGCAATTTTGTCAAGTAATTATCACAACCCCTAATTTTTATGTAAACCGAAACAGGATTTCAGGCAGGGGAGATTAACAAACACAGGGTGTTACTGCTATCCTTCTTTGAAAGTGTAATTTATTTCTTCAATTTAACAACTGTCTATTTTTGTCAGACTGCCAAAACTCCTAAAAACTGTCACAAGAAGGTGAAGCAAAGAAAAGGTCTTTGTTATATCCACTGTGACTATAAATTTAAAATTCTTTTCTTCTTCTAACATTTCAATTATGCAACTTGTTAGCACCTGTATATTACACGATCCCCAGCCCCACTAAAAGAATACTTATTTTGCCAGTAATTATACAGACATCAGTAGACAGCTTTGCAAGTAGAACGATGTGAACTCTCTCCCTAAGGCAAACCAGCCATGAAAATCAGAGAAAAGCTCAGTTACTTCATTGTTCCCAGAATATACTCTCTGGAATTGCAACACAAGATTTATTCTCCATCTTTCCACTGTCAAACATGTTCTGCTGTCCGCCTTTGAGTTTCAGATGCTGACATAAAAACAATTCTCCCAGACACTCTCAACCACGCAAATACTACACCAACTCTTGGTCTTCACTTTGGCACTTTTACATAAACAGGAAACCGGCAGGGCACGAAGCTAAACAGAAATGGAAGTCTTTTGAATACCTAAAACAATTGTACAGAAGCTAAAACAAAACAAAGACTTCAACTGACTGTACAAAATGACATCATGTAACAGCCTGTATCTGTAATATACCATCTCTAAATGTACATCAGTGATGTGCAACCTGCTTCACTGAGTCCTTCAAGCATTGATATCATGAGCTCCACCTTTTGCCCTGGTGTTTCCTGGGTTTAACTAGTTTTGCTGCTGCCTTTGGCCAGTCCCTCAGACTCTCTCCTGTCTGGACTCTGATCAGCAGAGGACAGAGGCTGCCTGGGCCTTTCTGCCAGCTCCAAGTGCACACACTCCTTGTGCTCCAGTACCAGAGGGTCACTGCAGATTTTACACCACCTCACCATGTCCCAATTTATCTGAACTGCAAGAGAAGCTGCTACCCGGGGTTAATCAGTGGCTTCATACACAGCAACATAAACAGACCATAACCAGGAGGAAGACCCAGAGTTTGGCAGCGTTCTGCAGCCTTCTTCTAACGTGTCTTCTGATCATGCCGATTCTCCATGGAAAAGCTTGCTTTTCAGGTTGTCAGAACATACTACAGCCAAAGAGATGAGGACTTGCAACTAAGAAGCATGCTGATTATGTCACTTCAAATAGCTGCACTAAATGAAAGGACAAATGCCCAATGCATTGCTCCTCCTTCCTTTCTGTGTCCCTTACGTGACAACAAAGTTCAGGAATTGTCAGGTTTGAGCCTCATTTTGAACAGCTTTTCTATAGAAAGGCGCCACATAATGAGGATTTATAGCATTTTCTGTCTGCAAGTGTTCAGAAAGGAACGACCTTGGTGCATCTTGCTCCTAGTTCTAAAAATTACGCTAATGCTCACAGTGAACAAGTGTCAAAGCAAACTGTACATCCAACACCGAGGCAGAGTAAGCAATTCCTATTTACAAATAAATGACAGATCAGGAGCCCAGGCTTCTGTTTCTTCATGGGTATACAAAACCCCTTTTTACTACACCACTTCCATTCCTTTCTCAGACACTTTGTCAGATACATTTCTATTCTGTCCATGAAGTCAGAGCTTACAAGGATACTGAAGATTCTAATGAGATTTTGCTGAATGGATGAGAAAAGGACTGAGGACTACATGACTTATAAAAACCAGACATTATCCTAAATCACACTCTAATCTAGAGAGAAACTTCTATTTCAAATTCATGTTTATTAAAATGCTAAATATTACATTTTTGTCCTGAATTGCAATGCAACATTAATATCCTGTATGTCCCAAATACATACTAACAACCTTGCTTAAAACATGCAGGAAACACTAGGGCTGAAGGGAAATAGAACTAAACGTGCAAGAGCTAAGAGTGCAATTATTCAGAAAAGCTACAAACCTTAAAATAGCAAGCAGCATGGCAAATACCAAGTTGCCAGTACAGCTGTATTCATTCTCCCAAAAGATTTTTAATGCAACTACTCTTGAATTAAAATTCATAGCCATGAATGCATATGAGCCCTATTATTGATGTCCGACTCCTCACAGACACTGAGAAATACTAAGATAAGAGCTCTCTGCAATTTTTCAGTCTGTTAGAACAGTGAAGTGCCATTAAAATGTAACAGTCCACATCTGCCAATGTGGAACGACTGCCAGGCTTGTGTTTCAGGCTCATGCACTAAGCAGAGGGTATGATCAACTCACTGTGAGCATCCTCAGGACAGCACAAATCTCTGAACATGAACACATTCTGCTGCTTCTAAACAGCAGTGATAATTATTCATATAATCTTCAGCTACATTTTGTTTCATAACCTAAAAGAATGTAAACACTTGCTCTGAAAGTCTGTCCTACCCCAGGGTAAGGTCCCAGGAAAAAGACAGCATGTAGGAACATGATTAACACTGATTGTAATAGAACCTAGTGCCAATATGAATCCAATCTTTGAGAGAGTTTCATTAATTCATAATTTATTAACCCCTTCTCTCTTGTTTCTAGAAACTTACACACAACTGACAAAAATAATTAAAACATCTGTAGGCACATCGTCCTTGACAAAAACCTCCCAAGGTACTTCTCATATGGTACTGAAGAGCTAAATTAAACCTTAAATCTCTATGCCAAGGAAATCAGCAAAAGTAAGCAAAGTACAGATAAAGGCCCTGGTAGCATTACTGGCTAGAGGTGGCCTGTTAGAGTCAAACCGGTATAGGAAAGTGTCTAGACAACGAAAGTACTCAAAATATTTTGGAAATATATGGTACAAACCCCTCCGCTGTTAATGTGCTACACAACACCCCTACAGTGCAATCATCTCTATTTTGTATATGACATCATAATATTCATACTAAAATTAGCTAAAACTATACATGCTTTCAAAACAACAATGTTGTTTCAAAACAACCAAGTTCCTTATTTTTTGAACTATTTTGCTCTCAGATGCTTGTAGCTTAGCCAACCCTCTGCAGCTGCTTCGACACCATGCCAATGCCTTCACTTCCTCAGCCTTTCTACCCTTAGGAAAGAATCTCTGGAGACCTAAAGAGTATTGCACAAACAATACTGTATCCTCCAACTGTTGCTAAATGCAAAATCCATCTTTACTTCTTTTGTTTCTTTTGAAGGACAGCGAATGTGTGCATTGGACTTCATTTTTGGCTGATGAAATAATATTTTATTTTCTTTCAGAAAGAAGACAGATCAACCTAAGAGAGGCCCATTACAATAGAGGTCACAAACAGTTCAGTGGACAGGGCAGGTGACCAGGAATCAGTAAAGCTGGCTTCCTGGATCAGCCAGCATTCTGTTGCATGACCTTGTGCAAAGGCAATTCACCACTCTATTATCCCTCTTCTTTTTTGGAGCATGTACCTATCCAGGACACTTGCAAGACAAAATTACGTGACAAATCCTGTATGACTATGAAAATTCCCCTGGTTATTTATTTTTATTGGGGGATTTTTTTGCTGCCAGTGAACATTGATGATGGTCTTGGACACTACTGTACAAAAACACTGTCTAAGCAGCAAGCAAATCATCTGGAATCTCTAGGTAATACTGAAATACAAATAATTATTAACAGGAAACACTGCTTGGCTTACACAATACAGTATGGGGAGAAAAAGGAGGAGGGCTCAAAATAGTAACTCTGTATGTTCCTAAGCTGATTATTAGTCGTCTCATTAAAAAAAAATACTATGGCTATAGAAAATGAAGAAAATTTATCAAACCAGAAGTGTTCCAGCTTCTCCTGAAGAGACAAGGTGTTTGTCCTTTATGTTTTAATCTTCCTTTATAAAATGATACAACTTAGCTTCAGACAAGAACTTAACTGGTTTTCAAAAATATTTAATAGGAACCTGTTTCTGACAGACACATGAGCAATAGTTTCTTTCCAAGTATAGTCAGCACATGTCTGTCAACATTTTAGACAATAACTCTAAGGAAATTACTTCAAAGTTCTGGGGGGTAAAAAAATTAATCTAGAGATACCTGAATTCTCCCTTTTCTGTAAAGTGAATGCTATTGAGAAACATACATGTTCCAACAAGTACTTTCATTCAAAAAAAGCCCTAGACTTTCTAAATTTCAGTATCTGAGTCTTGAAGGAATCAGATATTACCTATTTCCTACAGTGAGGAGTAACAGTAGTCCATAGAAACTAATTTCCTCCACTACCAACATGCTGAGAGTAACCTTTTGTTGAGGGTCCAAATGAAGCTACTCTTCCTCTCAGCCAGCTTAGTCATTTCCAGTCCTGCCTTGTGCTGACACAAATGTTCTGGGAGTAAGTGCTAGAGTGAGAAGTGAGATGGTTGGTTTTTTGTTTTAAAAATTGCTCGTTTTCATTGTTTCAATTTGTCTGTCTCTTTTTGTTGATTGTTAATAAACAGTTGATCACCAGCTTTCAAAGATCTGAAACAATCTTGAGTTAAACTGTAAACACAGCTACAAGAGAAAAAACTTTGAAATATTTTTAGGGAAAAACCAGATACCTCTATTTAATTTGAGGCACAGCATAGGATTGACTGCAGCACAGTAAGTACTATGTAGTAACACTGAATTTTAAAGGAAAGCAACAGACACTCACAGATAATATGAATATGTGTTATTAAGCAATACTTGGAACCCATTATAATTGAGATGACTGATTAAAGAAACAAGCCAAAGCACATAAAAATCCCTAGCCTTTTCAAAATTCTACTCTTGCACTCCACAAAATTTTACAGACAAAAGTTTTTCAAAGAGAAATCCCAATTTCATTCAGCCTCTTCAAAACAGCTATCTACGTTAAAATAGGTCATCATCTGCAGAGATGTGAACTGCATTTATGAAGCAGATTCCACCATTACCATCAAAACAGCAAGGGAAGTTTGACTTTGCTCCTTTCTTTTGTTGATTTTGTTATATAGCAGTTCTTTGATTCCTAGATAAAGAAAGAAGTGTTGGTGCTATATGAAGTTACTGCAACGCAACATAAGATTGGTTTAATTTGCAATTTCCTCTTGTGTCCAGCAAAAATATTTGCTGTATGATGAATTTACTTAGTAGACCCAAAATCTTCTTTTGATAGAACAATAGTTAAATTGTTAGTTTTGATATATATTCTCCATACTACAACATATCATTATCACTAATACTTCAATAACTATATGGTTTCTAGGCTTAAGTAAATGATAAAATAATCCTGTGATTGTATGGGTAAAATATTTCCTACATTGTCATACTTCCCTTATTTTTCACTTTCTTTCTATAAATCCTGAATAGAGACATCAGGCATTTTGCACCTTCTACTTGCAGGAAAATCACATCTCCACATCAGCATCTCTGGCATTTACTGTTAGAAATATCTGCTTAAGAAACTGGACAAATCTGTATTTGTTCCCAATGCCTGTGTGAGTTGATTAAATCAACTCCAGCAAGGACAGAATGAATCACATGAGCCTAACCCAAAAGCCAAATGCTCAGTGCCATCTTTAAGATGACACAAACACCTCTAAATTGGGAAAGGATTAACACTGGAGTGGGACTACAAACGGAGTAAAGTAGTGAAGCCTACTAACCATCTGAGCTGGGAAGCACCAAAACACCTTCCCTCAAAACGAATAGCTTTCCTTAGTTCACAGCCCTTTCCCGTGAACTGATCAATCCTTATGGCCAATATTGAAGAGTCCTGAGTATTGGCTGTCCTTCCACCCACTGCACACATTAGCCATGAGACATGGATAGCAGCCATAAAAACAGCACCGTGTGTTCACAGTGAAATTACACTTTTAGAAGACAGCTGTTCAGAGAAGCATCCTGATAAACAGTTCTTATAAATAAAAATGCAAACGGCTTTTTTGTTCCTAGTTAGGTAACAAGACTATCTCAGCACCTTACAAATACTTCAGTGCTCCAACACTGCAGACTCTGGACAGGGGACAATTCCCTCTGCTCAGCAGTGAAACAACTACAGAGACTACACCTGAGAGCCTCTTTATACAGAAGGATGTTATAACTAGACAGTTTCAATTATCTCAATCTGGCAGGAAAGAACTATATTCCAGTGTTATAAACCTGTAATAAAAGGGAAAAGAATCATTGGGGGGTGGAAAGGCATTTTCAATGCAGCACTGACTGAATGCTTCATTTTTGTTCCTTTCAGCACTGCTTCCTTTCCAACAAAAGCAAATTCTGAGTGACAGAAAAGTACATTTCCCTCTCTGCCCTGCAGCTCACTCTGTGACTATGCAATCAATGGCAAAGTCTGAAATGGGAAAAAAGAAACCCACCAAAACCCAACAGTGCAGTGAATGATGAATGCCATACAAAAATGTATGTCCTTGTATGGCCTCAAGCTTCAGAAAGGAAAAGTACGGTCCCTAAAGAAATGCAAACATCCAAGAGACAGACAACTCTTAGTTAACAAGGCTTTTCTTTGAAGTATTTGTAGCAACTATCTGCACACCACCACTACTGTTTTGTTAAGGGACATGACATTGAGTAAATTGGGTCAACACAATGACAATAACCAGCAAGTGCCACCTTGTTGACAAAGTGAACAAAAATACACTTGATAAAAATCCTCATACTCAGACTAGATTTGTATATTAATTCAACTTCAGTAACACTTCTTCTGGCATTCTTTTTCCACTTGGTCTAACAAAGCAGAGTGGAAACACTGTTAAATGCACTTTGGGTTTTAATGTGTCTCATTCACACTCAGAGTTGCATCATCTTTATTAAAAAGAGGACTTTGAAGCAGCTTTGTACTTTATAGTTAAACCACACAATCCACTTTAGGTTAATTTATGTGTAATTCTATTCACCAAAGCAAAAATGTCCAACAGAGGCGTTAGGAAGAAAATAATGGAAACAGGAAACTCCCTGTGTGTAAAAGCTTAAACTTGTTTTTGCATGAAGCCAGTACCCAGATCTCAGACCTTGGAGTCCCAAAGCATAGTAACAGAATTTTGGTTTCCACACCCATGTGAAGCTGGATAGACAGACACTGCATAGGGTTAGAGAATTCTCCAGCTACAAGGACAGCAGAGGAACCAATATGGATGGGAACTGGAGCAACTACAGGAGAGGTCGTGAAAGAACTGAACCTGAACTGGCTCTTTCAGGAGAGGTTAGAAGAACAATAACAGACATTTGCATTTGAATATACGAGGCCTGGAAGACACTATGTGAAAAATTAGACATAATGGTAATGATAATCCAGAAAACTGAAAAAAACAGCATATTAAACCAGAAGTTAAGTAGGAAGTTTTCTGTACTAAGTCTAAGAAGTAGTCCATGTGTAACATAAGTCTAATCTGTACCAATAAGTCTAAGAAAGTAGCTTATGTTACCATATGAATAGCAAGCAACAAATAATTGCATGTGTGAAACCAATTCTGACAAAAAACCCTGAATTTGCCTCAAGGACCATAAAAAGTGCTTTAGAATGCATTTTGAAAGAACAAATTGAAGAAATGCAAAGTAAACAAAGACAAACTACAATGAAAATCTCATCTCCCACCATTATTCTTTTCATATTAATTCATCAACTGAGGTGAACTAATGATACTGACAAAGAAATTACTGCCTCTTCTCCTATCCAGATGCACAACTCACATTGCCTAATTCAAGGTCCCACACTCTTTGCAAAAACACCTGCACAGTGTCCCAAACCCTTATTCTTCTCAGGATTGCCAAAAACCTCTACCTCATCTAAATCATAACAGGAGCTCACAAAAGCAGAATGACCCATTAATATGAAAGAGAGAGAATAGAGAGGAATCTCTGAACAACACAATTCATTGCTTTTGCCAATACAATCACATTTTTTACAATTTTTACCATAGCTGCTTTGGCAATTTAGATTTTTCACTCGTAAGTCAAAAAACCAACATGAAGTGCTGACTCTCTATTTGACAGTCTGCCTCAATGATTTTTTTCCCAAATTAGTACATTTTAAAAAGCAGATTATTGATCCTAGACTACGACTACTAAACAACCCTAATTTATTGAAAGTGCTGTTGTGAAGCAACTTTAAGCAGACATAAATTAGCTTCACTGAAAACAGCTGTTTAAATCTGATTTTATACAGAAGAAAAATATAAATTAACTCATACACATTATAAACCAAGGCACACATAATAGTAAGCCAATCTACAGACTTCAGAAAGTGATGGATCCTGTAAATTACCCCAAAACGAACAACTATAAAAGTCTGTATCTTTGATATATAGCAAATAAAGTGACTTAGGGAAAGTCTAGACTTGTTTACAGTTATTTAAATTTACACTTTTTTGTTGAAAGATAAAAATATATTCTTGATGAACTCCTGAAAACCTGCAAAAGCTCACTTATATTAAATAAGAATCTCCTTAATAATGATTAACTCATATAAAAATAGTAAAATTTTGTCTGCAAGAAACTTCTAAGAATAATGTTAAAGCTGCACATTTAAATAATTTTAGCCAAAAGAATTATCCCCATCTAAATTGTTTAATTTATAGGAAACCAATACTAATCCCTAGATTAAGAGAGGCATATGATTAAAAAAAAAAAAACCAACCAGGAGCTGAGGCAGAAAATTATGTTAACATTTTGTACTGTAAGCTTCACAAGAAAGGATTTGTGCAGCTTGTAAGAAACTCATTCGGAGTATTAATAAGCATATTGATAAGATAGTATGCAAAATATAAAAGCTAGGAAGTCCAACTTCAGTAAAAAGAATTTTAAGTCAGTGAAATGTGCAAGTGGGAAGAGATATGTTTAAAAGGTGAGGTTTAAAATCTGCAAGTCCTAAGAAAAAGCTCATGGGACAGAAATCAAGGAAATCTGATCTCTTGCGGAGCAGCTTTGGTATGACAGACTAGCAATATGGTTTTGAAATGTGCAAAATTAGAACTTTAATGTAGGGTGTATTTGGGAAATGACTGCTCCGTAGTATGAAAAAGCAGGGAGATTACAAAGGTAGGACTGACTCGACGGGACAGAAGGAGTCAATTAGTCCTGCTCTGCCCACACACACCCAGCAGCTGTACAGCCCTACTGCCTACCCCGTGCCAGCCTCCCCCGGAGGCTCACTGCTCCCTCTCCCAGCAAAAGGGCTGGAATAGGCGCTTCCAGCTGCATTAGAACTGCAGGAAATCACACACTGCTCCATGAGGCACTGGAACTGGAGCGGGAGAGAACAGAGCCACACCCACAGCTCAGGGAGCATCATCTCTGTCTGCTAACAGTAACCTCACATCAGATTGTCTCAGTTGAAGAAACTGCTGCCTCACTCTTTGAAACAAAGACCTTGTACTTCCCAAAAACTTAGTCAGTTTACTATTCTTTTGATACCTTTTTCCATACTCAATCTTTGCCAAGGCTTTGCAAGGGTTTTTACAGCCACTCATTTTGATCTTCTCTCACTCAGCATGAAATTCATTCCCAGTAGACAGCCAACACAAACAGTATTTAAGGTCTTTTTTTCTAGTACTACATTTGCTGTCTCACTCCTATTTGAAAAAATCCCGCTGTAATAGCAGTCACTATTGTAAAGTAGTAAGCCATTAAGTCATCATTTTGCCTCAATATTTCCTTTTGCTTCCTCAAAACCACTTCAGAATGTTATTTTTACTCATGGTATTGCTAAATACAACTACTAAAAGCTTAGAAAAAACGTTCATTATAAATAACACTAATTTCACTCTCAGCACAACATTACATCATGCTGCTACCAAAGCAATCAGAAAAGCTAGCAATCACATACGAGATACAGTTATAGGATACATCAAATACACCACATCATATTAAATATCATCCAAACTTCAAGAGCGTTTTAGCTACAGAAGCTTTAAGATTAGCCTTCTAGTAAAGCTTCCAAAGATGATGGCCAAGGTTACAGGACTTACAATTGAGACTGGATACCTGAACTGTGTATATGAAATTATAAGCATCTTGATTGCTCACCATAATAGGCAGCTTCCTTGTCAAAACAGGGAATTAAAGATGTTTTGCACTAAAATCCATCCCCTCATGCAGAGTCATAGAGTTTACACACTCTCTAAAGCCTTCTGAAATAGCTGCACGTGTAAATCTCACAAGCTCCTAGGAATTTGCTAGACTTCATCTTTGCATGTCCTGAACAAAAATAAGAATCTAATATCATACACAATTCTGTACAGATACATATGCATACATCCTTATACATACATGAGTGCACATACACATACTTACATGTGTATTCTGACCCTCATGGTCCCATGGAACTTTAAAATGCTTCCAGTGTAACTATATCTAGCTATGGAGCAATCCAAAACCTAATTTGAAGTTTTATCTCTGAAGAACAAAGACAGGCGACACAGGCATTAGCTAGTGCAGGGGAATTTGAGAAATCTGAGGAAGAAAAACAAAAAAAGGTTCAAAGCAAAGGCTTGGCACAAGCAGTGCCAGAGTCATGCTTTTTTAAAACCAACTGTTTAAAGCTGACCTAAACCTCTACTAGGGGGAATCTGAGAATACACTGAAAAAATAATACATGAAAAGTCAGTATAAAAACCCTTGCCACTTCTAACATTTGCTAGCTCTAAGTCTGAACATCAGTGGGAGTCCATTCTGACAAGGGAGCTTTACAGCCGTATCTTCACACTATGGTACTACTAATCATAATCCATATGTACTCTAAGGAATAAAAATTATATTTGGCCTCAGCAAAGCCGGAAATTCTCATCTCTCCCAGAACATCTCACAAAGCAAGCTCAGAAGAAATATTTCTAAAACTGTTTTCTCTCATCAGGACTAGCTATTCCAATTCAGCATTTGGTTTAAAACCAGCAAGTTTATTGCACAGAGCCACTGACACAAGTAAAAGGAAGTAAATGAGAGCGCAACTCCACAAGCCGTAACAGTCATATTATTCTTTGACCTAAAAAAAGTCATTAAAAAGAAAATGTTCTACCATAGAGTAAGTCCATCTTCTAAAAAGGAAAAAAATATAGATTTAGAATTGAATTATTAAAAATCCCAAATATATAAAAGTAAATTCTGATTAGTGCACTTAAACACGTTTTAACTTTGCAATAGTAGTGATGCATTCCAGAACAAACCTTTTGATTTCTTTCACTGTTTTTCAAAACACCACCAGGTTGTGAAGTAATTTTTTTTCATGGCTAAAAATAAATGTGCTATGAATCATCAAGAAAACCATGACACAGCACTTCCTGGGCTCTGCTAATTCCTTTCAGACAAAGAACTGCAGTTTTCATCCTTTCCGGAGCCATTTTCAGTAGAGTCAAGGCACTTCAAAACACCATTACAATTAAACCTGTCCTCTGTATATACTTACACAGCATTACCATATGACTGTAAATTCACAACTCCTCTGTAAAGCAATTTTCAAATAGAGGCTTTGCAAAATTTGTGCCAATCTTTTACTACAAGTATCAGCAATACACAGGAAGAAGAAAATTGCCAGGCTGCACTCTAGATTATGAAAAACAAAAAGGGAAGAATGGCACCGAGCATCACACAGAAGGTGAAATTGGATGCAGACAGATGAAATGGTTGACAAAACAGGCAAAATTTAAAACAGTAATGCCATACTAGGTATTATTTAAAAAAAAACAAACAGAGGCCAAACTTTACTCTCTATAGAAAAATGAAAACTTTCTTCTCTGTGATCTTTATTCTCAAAATGCTTGAAACTAAACTTTTTAGTCTTAAAACAACACTCTTTTCTGAAAACTTTGCATTTTGTATCAATAGACTTAGACCATGGATGACAGAACATTTTAAAAGCCTTGTTACATGCTGGTTTTACTCAAACAGCGAAAACAGTAAGGGAAGAAGCCAAGATGTTCCTGAATTGCCTCTGCTGTCTGTATATCTTGCTACACCACCAATCAACAAAGTCTTACCCAAAATGCTAATTTAAAAAACTTCCAGGAAGAAATGTACACAAATGCTGATCTGGATTTTATTAGAGGCCATTTCTTTTAGATAATTTTTTTTTTTACAGCAATATTGCCTGTTGAAATCAAATACCTCCCTGCAAGATTTATTTTAGCCTACCAATTATATAGCAAGTATTCCTTTATCTGACAATGCACACTTATTACTCCGTGGTTGATGCTCCATCACTGGAAATGTTCCTGGCCAGGTTGTATGAAACTTTAAGCAACCTGGTCTAGTGGAACAGAGCTTGGAATAGATGATCTTTAAGCTCTCTTCCAGTCCAAACAATTCAATGATTTTATTATTTTTTTTATATTAAAATGGCACATACTTTGCTTTTAAAGAAAACAAAATAAAGGTATTCCTGTTACTTTTTCTTTAGAAAGAATATATTGTCTGCTACTACCTGCATCAATACTGATCAGAGATTAATTAAATCCTTGGAGGAACAGACAAAAGACTGAGCAAAGAGGGAATAGTATTGATTCCTCATACTACTCTCTTTAAAAATAAAATTTTCCAAGAGTACTTCACAGATATTTACAATATGCAGCCAAATATTTTGCATCTTGACATACCTAATCCAGGAAAAAAAAATCTCTTATATCCATTTCCTTTTCCTATCTGCAATCACAAGATGTTAACAGTTTAAGAATTGGAACTTAAAAAAATACTAGGAAAGCCATTCTGACATAGAATGTGCTTAGAAATAAGGACAATTAAGATATATGACAAAACTGAAGAGAGGCAGAAAACATTTAAACAGAAAAAACATTAACAAACAGGCTGATAAACACATTGCATATTCTGACATTTTAGCTGTGTAGAGCCTTCACAGAGAGCACAGCATGTTACAGCAGGAGGCCCTGTATGAGAGCTCCAGTGCAAATTTTCTCAACTCAAAAATCTGCTGCTGGGAGAATTTTATCTGAAGAACTTAATTAACAGCAACTTTAATATTGAGTCTGTAAAGTATACTGTTCATTTTCTTACAGAATAGCAAAATCAAAACAAGACAGAGATAAGCAGCAAAGGGAATGAATTCTGTTTGTCTCACACAAATGTATGTGTTATCTCCCCCTTCCTTCCCACAGGGTGGAAGGGAGAGGTATGAGAAAATATACAGCCCTGCAGAACAGAACATCCATCACACAGAGCTGACCCACCCTGCTGCAGGATGGTATCAGATACACTAGGTTCTTTCCTAAATACTCAAGTTTCTTTTTGGATGCCGAAGGAGTTATTTCTGGAATTATGAAAATTTTACAAATCTCTTCCCATGACCTTTCTGACATTCAAACTTTGATGAATAGCTCCCACACTAGATTGCTCATTCTGAGAAGAAAATTTCATGTTCCTTTTCCTTAGTAGCAGATAAATTATGGATTGTGTACAGCAAAGATTAAACACAGTTTACAAATACACTGGCATATCAGTCATTTGTTCTTAACCAGAAAATGCCTGACCTTTTTTCTGGCATGACATTTTTCTTTTCAACCTTACAATGGCCCTTGTCAAAATCAACTTTTAAAAGCTGTTCCGTCCCATATCTCACTCGTGGCATAGGTTCCGCAGGCTATTCCTAGTTGTACAGTAGGGAACAGACACCAGGCCTAGAGACAAATCAAGCTGCAAAATCAAGCACTCCAAAGTCAGCAAATGTCAAAGTCATTGCCAGAAACAACGGGCAAGATGCCTGGAAGCCTTGATCTGCCCTTGCCCTGTGTGCATGCATTATGGTCAGTTTTTATTTATAGAATTACATCCTATCACTGCCCACAAGGCTGCTCCCTGATTCAGTAAAAAAAGAATCAACACCCATTTACTGAGCAACTAACTACTCAATGCTTTGTTTTGTTCACAGCATTTGAAATATAGCTTGAGACCTTTCCCTACTGAGCACTACGCAAGATTTTCTACGAAGGTGGACTCCTCAGTTTCCTGGTGTGGTATTCCGTAAGGATCATTATTGTATCAACTATGCATCTTACAAAACACTGTCCTGAAACTACATTCCTAACACCTATGAAGCATTACCTCAAAATTTGAGATGGAAGAATTCAGGCACAGAAAGGCAAAAAACATTCAGTGTTTGGATATTAAACTGAAACACTCAGCAGCATGTCTTCCAGACTAGTAGTACTTGCACAGTATTTTCATTATTTATAAAAGTGAAATTTTATAGTTACTTAACACAAAATTACCATTAATTCAATTGCATATGAGAGCTTAGAGAACTTTTCTAAGTCTAATTCCAGATTCTTAAGTCAAACCAAAAAAACTCCACAAGTAGTGACTACAGAAATTCTCATTTTATGTGACTCACCAAAAGAAACCTGGAGAAAGTAGGAATACCCCCCAGATTTCAACACAACACTAAGCTGGACTCTGTTATCAAATTCTAAAATAAAGTCAACAATATTATGGCTAGTAGTCCCAAGCTTCTCGAACATACACACTTGGCCAAAAAATGTAGGTCACCATACTAAAAATAAGAGGATTACCTATGAAAAGCCAAAATTTTATTATGGAGTAGGGCGACGACACACACCATGGTGAAAAGTAAACCATATAAGACACATAACTACAGTAATGTATACCAAAACATACATACTGAAAGCAATCTTGTACACTAATGCAATAGCATGCCAAACAGCAACATAATGAAGGGAATGGAAAATAACACCATATTTGAAGGTCTATTAATACTATGTGGGTCAGATTCCAATAACCCAAAACCTGGCTGAAAAGAACACTCTCATAGGAGTCTGCAAAGTAATTAGGGATTTTGTCCACTGCCAAACCGCTTTTTTTTAGTCCCCATACACAGTGTGGGAATTGATGAATACTAGGGACATGAACACCTGAGACAAAAAAATAAATATAAAAATACAACTTCTGTAGAATACTGTGGAAAAAAGAAGCTAGAAGAATTATAGATCTAACTCGCACATGCTCAAAAATAAATATCAGAAGTTATTAAAGTCTAATGGTAGATGTTTGTCCAATCCTGTTCTCACACTGTTTAATGAAAGCTCTGTACTTCAAATTCAGAGCAAAGGTAATTAATAAAAAGCTAAAATAACTGTGCTACTCTTAATTAATTTACAGAATTGTATTAAAATGTTTGTACTACACAAAACTACAATAAAATGTTTGTGTTCAAGTAAATTTGTCACTTTTGTACTATATCCATATACCATATGTAAAAGACAAAGGGCATAGCAGAATTTCCAAACCCAAAAATTTATTAAATTGAATTAAGACTGAGTGTATGGGCCTATGTATATGTGCATTTATGCATTTTTATTATACAGATACAGCTATAAAATGTTATCAACCTGAAAAGTCAGGATCAATTTTAAATCAATGCCGTAAGGCAGAAATACCTTCTTCCCCTACAAACAAGGAAGTGAAGCAATCATCAGAACAAAAGTAGCACAAAAAGTAGTGTTTTCTCAATCCCTTGACATCCTTAAATGAAGGATGGGTACCCTTCTGGCAAATGCACTTCAGCTAAGCACAATCTGAAACTGCATTTTGGTCAGTTGAGTAAAAAGATTCGTTATCAGGAGAACTTTATGAAACAAACACTTTTAGTACTTAAAGGATGGCAAACTTGGCAATTTAATGGTCCCTTCTAGCCACAAACTCCATGATTAAGTTTTCCGAAAGAAATCATGCAATAAATACATTATTACAACCAATCAAATCAAGCCCACACTTACTGACCTAAAAGTTCATCACTAGCCTCTTTGCCAGAGGTAAAGATCTCCTTTGGAGGTGTTATCCAGAGGGTAGAATAGCAAAATGAATCTGCTACACATCCTCCTTCCTTATAATCAAATTCAATTCACTATGTACTTGATAATATTTACCCTTCCATCTTAGTCTCCCTCATATGCACTGATGTTCATTTTAAAAAAGGTTAAATAAATTAGGAGAGCAGCTTTGGGTTGTTGTTGTCTTGTTGTTTTGTTTTTTTTTTCCTTTTTAATTACATTCTCAATTAAAATAATTTCTGTCAGCAGGCAGCTTAATATAATATGCAAACCATGGCTATTTACAAAAACAGTAACTGTCTCTCACTGCTCCTAAAGCAAAGTCAAATTACCCTTAAAGGACAGAACCCTACAGTACTTTGGCAGCAAGCAAAAAAATCTTTGCTTGCATACACAGCGACATAAAATTTTTGAAATATGGTTATTTTTGCTGGTATTCTCTGTGATACAGTTATCCTATCAATATCTCTTGCAAGAGAAACTTACAGTTCTAAGCAAGAAAGTGATCATTTTAAAGAAGAGTTCACCTAGTGATCATTTTAAAGAGTTATCATTAGGCCTAAAAAGCATTAAAAATACTTGTGGCCAGGTTCAAAAATGTATTTTATGTGTCTCTCTGAATTTCTACTCATTCCAGCAGAAAGCCAGGTATCTGAACATCTCTGTACACCCAAGACCACTTGTACACTAATCCCACATAAATCAACTTTATCATGAGAAAGATATAAAAGTTTATTTTTGCTGTTATATAAAAGCAAAATAAATAGTAGCATGATTTAAGAGACCATTTATTTCAAGTAAAAAAACCTCATTAATACATCACAACCAGCAGTTTACATATCTGAAGTTACCCAAAAGACAGTAAATTATGCTAAAAATATATGCAAGCATCCTGTTTAGGCCAAGTGGATGACATGTATTTGCTAAAAACAAACTTGCCAACTCCTCTGTCCTCTACAGAACTCAACATCATTAAACCTAAACAGCAGTGAAAAACAAGCAGAAAAATCTATATGGCTTAGCTAAAATTTAAATCAAATTTTAACTACATGTTATGCATGAAAGTTCAGAGTTCTCAAACTAAAACCGTGGCAGTTGAGAGGCATGTGTCTCAGTCAGACACACATGAAAGCACATGATGCAGAGAAACCACTGCCTGTCTCTCAACTCCTATATAAAAAACAAAAGAAAAACAGCTAACAGGATAAATTCCAAAGAAACATTCTGCGTCAATCAGCTGCAATTGTTACTGTCTCCAGTTGCAGATTCAGCCTTTGAAATTGCCGCCGAATCCCCTGGCCAAGCAGGGCAATTACAGAATTCTCTCATGCGTTTGCTAATAATTTAGAGTATACAAAACAACATACAAAAGCACACATACATATTTTTAGGAAAGAGGAAGATATAAACCATTATATGTCTTACTGCTCAGATTTTAACCAATAGCCTCAGTGAAAAAAACAGACACGATTTTGGGAACAAAGACATGGTGAATACCCCAAACTGTTGCATTTGGCATATTGTTTTCATAAGAGAAAACTAGAATATATTCAAGACAGTATCACTCTTTCAGTTGTATTACATTTCATTGTGCATGATCTGCACTTCCAGGATTTTGTGCACATTCTCCTTCCACTCAGGCTGCAATCACGAGCCTAAAGTGAGGGAGCATGCTATTTCAGTTCACAGATGTTAAAGAAATTTTTAAGTTTCAACTGTTTATCTGTCTCTGATTAAAAGAATTCAAGAGAGAGAAAGTAAGGGAAATATACAAAAGCACATTAGTTACCTTTTACAGTAAATATCACTTGAGTATTTTTACCTCACTTTAAAACACTGGGTACAGTATGCACATGTATACAAAAAACACTCCAAATTCTCTGGTGGCCATTCCACCACACAAGGAAGATGAAGAACTGAAATGAAGTTCAACCATTTTATTTTCATCTTAGACATTCTAAGGACCGTGGTGCACACAATCATGCTGTCCATCTCTTTTCCAGCTTTTTTTCCATAACTTCCAAAAGACCAGGACAAACCTTCAACATGATTTTGACAAAGTGCAAAGAAATAAAGAATATCTAACAGTGTGCTTGCTCTAATTAAGATCAAAATGTAGAGGTGACAAAGAAATTAGGACCCCACTAAAGTAGCAGCTGTTGCCAATAGTTATCTTTTGTATTGGAGATACTGTGGGAGGAGGAAAAGAGGGTGCTGGGGGCAAGTATTATAACAGAGGGTTTTCTACTGCATTTTCATGGAGAGGAGATGCAGTTATTTTAAAAGGATTTCACAGAAGATTTTAAAAGCAGCCTCACTACTTTCCCCTTATAAAGTTACACTTGCTAAACAAAAATGCCTTGTCCGAGTATACATGTTAGGAGCAATGAAAACACAGGTTAACAAGTTAAAAAAGTAGAGTTTATTAAATATATAAGGGAAAAATAATTGTGGTTATTGTGAAACCGGTAAATAAGACTGTCTTTTCTGCTGCATTTCTGTTAAGTATGATGTAACATAATCCCTCGCCTGCAAGGAGGGAGGAAACCAATTTTGATAACAAGGCTAAATTTATGAAGTAAGAAACCATGCCAAAACAGGCCACTCTTCACTTACTCTGTGGAATGACTGACACACCCAAAATAATAATTTAGAGTAATTTTTACTTTGACAGGAGTTGTTCACATTTCTGCTGACTGTAACAAAGAAAAACATTTGTTTTCCCCTGTAAGCAACTATCCAAGACCAGATTTTTAGTAATTACAGTATTCAGAAGAATCCCTGGATTTGGACTCCTGCTCTCTGAAAAGCAGCACTAAAACATTCTCAGTTTATAAAACCTACAACTGGTCCACAAAATTGCTCTAACCACTTCATCTTTAAGCAGACTTGCTTCAACATGTTCCAGTCTCCTGACTATGTATTACTGATTAATTCAGGACAGGGTTCCACAACCAGATGTCAGGGTCTACAGACAGCCATGAAATGAAATTGCCCCAAATTAGTTTTCCTTCATGTTCAAAGGTAGGTTTTACTCCTTTTCAGTCAAACTCTCAAAATCACAGTATCATCTATAAACATTTCTACAAATACAAAGCATGTCATCTATAACAGTATTTCCTGTGTACCTTTGCATGAGTTTACAGCAGACATTTTACAAATCCTTCTTCCTCTGTATATGTCTAAATCCCAGCAAACTTCTGGCAGAACACCAAAAGTAAACCACAGTGCAAGTAGCAAGAGAGCTGGGGGATACATATACAAAGTACTCAAGTAATAGAGTATTTCTCACTGACTGCACACAGGACCAAAACCTCCCACTGTTACTGACATCACAGACGAGAAAAGGCAAGTTAGGGAGATCCATTTGTGCCATCACATGTCCAGCGGCCATCACTCAATGCTAACAAGCCGAAAATCTATAGGAAGTACATTTACTGCTACTACTGATCAAAGAGGATGTGGAAAGAGGAGGCTGTTTTGTTTTAGTCATGCCAAACCTGAGTTGCCAGATACCTGCAATAAAATGTCACTGAAAGAGCCTGAGAGATCAAGACTTGCATAGATGTATCTGAATTGCCAACACAATGATGCCAATGGACTTTACGTTATTCTGTCTTCCAATATTATAATTTGTTTCTAGTCATCTCCAACTCAAGGCACCTTGGTTGTTCTGTCCAGGCTTAGAAACTAACCGTCCTTGTAGTCCTGTCCCTCCCTGCCCTTATCTTTGGATAATCTCAGCCACAACAAAAATGCAAAAGAGCCTGGCCTCACTCTAGAACGTTTTTTAAGAGAGGCACAGCAGAAATGAAACAGTATTTCCATGTATACTGCCTATATCACAAATAGTTTGCATTAAAAAAGAAAACCACTGTGAGAAGTCAACCTAGTTTTCCACTGAGAAGGAAGTCAGACACTGGCTCATATGCAAAGGGATTTTACAACTGATTTAATATAGTCTTCATTATCTGCTAGAAAGGAAGACCCAGATCTATTTAAACAAAATCCATACAGCATAATCTTGGCTCAGCTAGCCAAAATACAACATTTCCTCAAACCCCAACTACAGCACATATAAGACATGATAACAATCCAAACTGCAAAAGATACCCAAAACAAACTCCAGTTTAGATTTCTAGAATTCCTTGCAGATGATACCCGTTCTGATTAATTTCAAAGTCTTTCAGATCACTCTAAAGTGCATAAAAGAAAAGAGAGTCATACAAAATAAATTAATCGAACCATCTGGCATGTTGTGGTATTAAATCAGCAACAAATTAGTAGACAACAAATTCCAAAGACAAACCTGGAAGAAAGATTTACTTTGCACTTGCATTCCTTTACTTAGGAAAAGCACAGAAAGAATATTCATGGACTCTGCAGCAGCATTTTCTTAAGTTAGAAAAATGATCAGAAGTATTTCAATTTGTACTTTTCAGATATTGAGGGGAGACTGTACTGCAGACAAAAATCAGAAAAAAAAATTGCATTTAAAGAATCTTTGGTAACACACGGAAGTGTAAAATAAAGCAAAATATTTAAAGTTAGAAAAGATCCACATAAGATTTCAAAAAAAGGCAAGAACAAGCAGCATGGGATGAAAACTGAACTTGCTGGTCAAAAAGTTTATTTTTCTGCCTGGAATATGCCAGCAATTACTCAGTGTAAACCTAATGGAAAACCTTAAAAATTGCAATGGTAAATTATAAAAAAACAACTCCCATATACCATTGATTTTGTGACCTTTTGTCTTACATCAAAGGAGTTCACCATTGTCCCTTTGCAAAATTCTGTAATTGATAGTATTCACCAAAATATTTAATATCTTTCAGTGGCAATGAAACTGGCTATTACTCAAGCAATGCCCCACTTTCTCTTTCCCAAGAATACAGGAACTGTAAGAATTTTTTTAAGTGAATGCTTTTGAAAACACAAAGCAATCTAGTCTACTCACTTTCCAGAATCAAACTATGTGATGTTGGTAAACCTCACATACAAAATCCAAGTATGTCAAGGGCTGCCAAACCAGGAAGATACGTATGCTGGTGACTACACTTTTGATGTAAAATAACAAAGACATAATTCTATCATTATGAAATTATGTAGAAGAAGCAGACTTTCCAATTAGTATTACCAATTCCACTATACACATCTCAAACAGGGACTAAATTTAACATAAATTAGTGTCAGAAAAAAAAATAAACTAAGTAGAGTAAATAAAGCAGGTTTGAAGTGTATCCTAAAGAAAGTGCTCTAAGTCACATGCCAGCCCAAGCTATGGCTATTTACACAGTGCATTACCAAAAAAAAGTAGAATATATGAAGAAGGTCTCTACTGGTTTAAAGGCATTGAGATCCCTAGGGCTCTTTAAGACAGAAAGTTTTCATGTAATTTGAAGTTATATACCTGAAAATACCCACTGAAAATAAAGACTACTACATAATTTTGGGTTGATCACAAAGAAGTATTATAAATAAGGGTGGGTTTAATTTACTTAATAGGCAATTTTTTTCAAGTATTCCTAATATTTACAAATAGATTAATTTTTTCAATCTATGACTAAATATTCCTAGATTCACTGAAAATTGAAATGCTTTCTGTCAAAAATTCACACAATAAAATATATTCCAGTAGTTAATAGAAAAAATAGAGCACTGTATTCTTGATGAGCACACACAAACCTAATGCAAGCATAACCATAAATTTAGAAACAAACCATTCCAAGTCTTATATCTTTATTCTGCATGTTACATTATTTTCTAATCTTTGAGATACAAATCATTCTATGTCAGCTAATATTAAAGGTTTAAAAAATGTATATATGATATAAATATATATATATATCTGCTAAAGTCAATGGAAGCAGAAGAAAGATGGTTGGAGAGCTATGGCACTACCCCTTCCATTTGCTAATTCTCAAACATATCCAAGTGGTAATTGCAGCACCAATTTGAATTCCATTTCCCATTATGAGCTCCTTGGAAGGACCCAGCTGCATGGGTTAGGGCAACACCAAGCCCTAACTGATTTGTCTAGCATCACCCACAGCAATATGTTCCTATTTCTACATGCTACCTCAGTAAAGTCTACAATCAATTAAACTACCATATCTGAAAACAGAAAAATGGCAACACTATTTACCTTAAATTTGTCTTTGCCACAAAACATCAGACCTTAAAAAAAAAACTAAGAAAGAGAAAAAAATAGCTAAACAGAACAAAGATTAAATTAGTTACCCAGTCCCACTGTCAGGAACCTGGCCCACAAAGAAACTCATTTAGAATTTTCATACCATGAAGAGGATGCCTCAAAAGCAGTATTTTTAATGGGCATGCAGTGGGGAGGGGGAGGAATATATTTGAACTTACAATCTACAGATAGCTTTTTTCCCTCCTCAGGCACAATTAACATGATACCAGGCAGTTATTATCCATTCCTATCCCACAAATTTTTAACATTCAACTATGAAAGCTTTACAGTTTCCATAAAGTTACTTTAAGTATTTTTTAAAATAATATAAAACATTACAGCCACAAAATACTAGAAGCACACACAAAGTAAAATACTTTGGCATCCAATCATAACAGAGATCTCTTCTCACTCCTTTTTAATGCACCATCACAGCCCTGGTCACAGAGATAGAGAGTAGCAGGAGGGCAGGATTCCACATGTTAGGAAACAAGTTACAAGTTACCTCTAACCAACAGACCAGGTTAGCTGTTTGTTTATTGAGTGCTGTAGAGACTACCAGCAGCAGGGAATGAGAACACTTAGCTACAATTCACAAACCAGATGTCAAAGATCTGCAAAACAACCAGCCCAGAGGTGGTTGTTACCTATTCAGATTACTTACTTGAACATTCAAATTAAGCATAGTAATTGGAGCCATGCTGCAAGATCCAAGAGCTCTCTCACTGTCAAATTGCTCTCACACCTATTTAAAAGATTATTTCCATAAAAAGCCTGCCTTACTTGTCCCAGATGTACTTCAACAGTGCAAGAGAAGCAAACTACCCTCCCCTTGCCATTGTGGACCAGTCTGTTGTCCTTCCAGTCAATTCAGGATCAGTCCTGCAATTTGTTTGCCTATGCTTTCATCACCTGTCTCTAAGTTACCTTGTTAAACTGAGGTTTTCATCACTCATGCTGATTTCAACGCTAACACAGGACAGGTAAACCTGCTAAAATAATCCTAGGTACTAGCTCATCCTATGTACTAGTTCATTAAAATCCACATGTTTAGTAATCTGAACAGATTCCGTAAGGATTTATTTTATGTAGGCCAAATCAAACATTTCCACACACTATTGATTTTTAACGTATCTCTTGTCAACACTGCTGAAACTCACTGGAAGGTCATAACACATTCTGTAATTTAGAAATTCACATATTTACAGCTCAATAAATCACATGGAAGCCCTTTGGAAGTTTCACAAGTTTCAGCCTACTTTTGATCTTAGTTCAATATATTTAAGATAGTGGACCACACGGTGTCTAATAAGGTAACTATAAGCTTCTCCAGCAGCAGAATATGGCTGCAGGCACTTGCCCTTTCCATGTTACATGTCAAGACAGCTGAAAAGTGTACATACTGCAGCTCCAGGGCTTCCCAGAAGCTATGCATACAATATCCAAGAAATCAGGCAGGCAAGAGCTAAACACCACTCCTGATTAGGTACAGTCTGCCTCTAGCCATCAAAGAAGCTGTGGGCATCACCAGGCTGTTCTCATCTGCCATTACTCTTCCAGAGGAAATAAAGGGCCCCAACTCTTCCCTATTACAAAAGATATCATAAGTGACATCTGAAAAAAAATATGCCCAGGGGTACAGTACCATTTGTTTCAAAAACCCATGGGCATTGCAAGAGATGGACTAATGAATCACCTTAGTAAGCAAGTTGTATGTTTACTAGGTGGGATGTGATTTTTCCAACTAACGAGAAAATACATTTACAACTAATTGATTAATATGAACAGACAAAAATATAATGCTTTACAATAAAATGAGATTTTTTTAATGTAGTAAGACTGGAAAATACCATCAATCAATTTGATAACCTAAGAAATTTTTAATTTCATACTTCATCAATTACCTTTCCTAAGACATCAGTGAATATTTATATTGATTTCTTCAGACATCAATGGTCTACTATGATTACTCTAAACTCTAGACTGTAGGTTCCTTTTAAAACTCTTATGTGAGTCACAACAGCACCCCTTTTTGAAAGTTCAAAAGTCCCTTCTAATCTCACCTGTATGTAGTAATAGTTATAATGCATTACAATGCATTAAGTAACTGACATAATTATGTTCTACTCAATATACAGCACACTCCATTTCCCAACTCCCAGTTGTGCTGCATTATTAATAAAGACATGAAAAACAACAGTTTCAGCTAAAATCCTTCTAGTATTTCATGGATATATTCATAAATAATGGCAGTGACACCATCTTTGGAAGTTACCCTTCTTCAAGAAAAGATCAGCTATACAATAATCACCTCAGATTAGTTAACTCATTAGAGTTAATGCCCCTTGCAAACAACTTCTAGTAATGGCAATTCCACAATCTTCCTAGGAAATTTATTTCAGTCCTTATCCATACTTGTTCTTGGAAAAAGTTATTGTCTCCTAATGTCTACTAACCTCTAACCCCACTCCTGCAACTTAAAGTCATAATGTCCTGTCACATCCTAAACAATGCGGAGAACCACTTTTTATCATCCTTCTACACACCCTGAGGCCATAAATGTAACTGTTTCAGCATCATCCTCCCTGACTAAAATAAACCCCAACCTTTTTTATGGTATCTGGGGTGGTAAGAGGGAAAGGGAAGAGAAGGAAGAAATTCTTGTGATGAAGAAAACTGCCAGTTTTAGTGATGGGTTCTCTGTTTTTGAGAGAAGTGAAAGGGAAGACATTGAGGAAATTTAAACAAAAATACTCAAAACATTTCTCAATTTAACAACCTTACTTATCCATTGTTAGGAAAGCAATACCCAAGGGAATACAGCATCTTTCATTATACTGCCTATATCACTCCATGAACCATCAGGACTATTAGGAAGTAGACTCAGTTCTCCAGTAAAAGCAACACAATTACTTGTGCTCAAGTAATTAAACACACGCCACTTCTGATCTACTGTAACAGTTTACACTAACAGCATTTAACAATTTTTGTACATATCGTAAGTATTGCCTATGAAATATTCTAAATATGTCAAGATCTCACTTCACAGAAATCATCACTGAAGTCTGAGAAGAATAATCTGACCTAATCTGGTTTCTGAATGGATTCTTAAAGCCCTATTTGTTATAGTTCAGTGCCCCTTGTTCACAACAGATTTCTTTTTACAGATTTTTGCATTCTTGTATTGCACAACACAAAGCACACAATTTGTTGAATTGCTATCCTGCATCTGACCAAGCAATGCTGCAAGGAGAAATGTACTATTCTGAAGAGTTTGATTTGACTATGTTAGTCCTACTGGCAGGAAGCAAACAGAAAACAGTGATTCTGAAGAACAATTTTAAGCATAAGAATGTGAAAATAAAGAAGGCTGTAGAAAAAAAACCTGGGAAGATACCACCTTAAAATACAGTGCCTTCCAAAAGGTATTTTTGGCTGTAATAAACAGGGCCTTAGAGCTGACCTTTATTTTATACCATGAATCATGCTAGAAACCCCATTTCTAGAACACAAATACATTTCAGATACTTCTTAGGAGAGGCAGTTTGTCCCCAGTCAAAACGAAAAAAAAATTTCCACTACATGTCGAACTCTCCACCCTACAGGTATACCTTTATTAAACTGATGACATAGCTATGTTCACAAACATGAGATCAAGAGACAGATGTAGATTACTAGACTCAAGCTCTCCCAGCAATCTCATGTATCAATGTCACAAACAGTACTAAAATTTAGTTGACATCTTACCAAAAAAAAAAAAAAGACACCCCCTTAAAAACTCTTCTGTCGTCAAATAAAGGAAAAGGTTTGTTAGTGGATGAATTTTTGCTTAAAGAAAATTCCAGTGCAACCTGTCAACACAAGAATTCCATTGCATTCAGCTACCTTAACAGGACATGCTCCTCGTTCATTTCCACAACTGGTGAAATCCCTTCAGTGTCCTGTGGGTCTTTGCTTTAAATGAGGGCAGTCAGTAGCACGGTATTATATATGAAGGGTCAGTAGTTCTGAAATGCATTCACTCCCATTGCTCAGATAGACAGCTGGACATAGTGACCTTCAGAACAAGGTTCATCTTTTTTCCCAGGCTTTGTGCAAGAAAAACAAACTCAAAATGGCAGGGAGCCTTGATAACTAGCTGAGGAAGCAGCCAGTGCCAATCTTACTGCAAAAAAAACCTAGCCCAAGTGATAGTGGAATAATAAATAATAACAAACAGCAAAGCAGAAGTAGTTTTGCTTCTCCATCCTGACAGTTGTTTAGTATTGACTAGGTTTTGTGCCTGCTGATCAACAGCTGAGAAAAATCTCTACTCAAGCGAAAATTTTCATCCAACATGTATCACACACATGCACACACCTCTGAGTTGTCTGTAGTCTGAACAACACCTGACTCTCTTGTAACTACTACTTAGAGTTAAACACTACTTTGATGGTTTTCTTTTCTTTTTTCATGCACACTAGACCAGTGCTGTCACTGGAGAACCAAGCTAATCTCCTCAGTTTCCTCCACCGGTAAATGAACTTTAGTCCACTTCAGTCAACACAAGCTATCAAAAGGTAGAGTCATCTTACAAACTGAAAATAAATTTAGAACTATGATATATGACCAAAGCTGAAGCAGTAAGTTTTCTGCACTGTCAAAACAAAAGAAGATTAATATTTAATGCTGATATATAAAAAGCGCAAATGAAAGCTGATTGTCAGAATCAGAACACAAGAATTATGCTGAAAGTAATTACAAAAAATGATAGCAAACAAGAAGGTTCTGAAGCACTATCATATGAAAATCAAAACCAGCCAATATAGGGCTGGTGTGTTTAATTATCAAACTATCTGCATCATATTACCTTGTGAAGAACAGTGTCTTAAACACATACAATGGTCACAAAATGAAAAGTGTATACACTAAAAACCACTACATTGTGGACTTTGTTAACCTAAATTTGCTACGAATTCCATGTCATCAAGACCCAGTCAGTTTCACCAGTCACTTTGGTATACCATGTTTCACTATTGACATGTACTCAAATCAAACAGCTCCACTTATGCAACTTGCTTAGAACTTTGACTGAAAAGCAGTATCAGTATTCAGGGTTACTAAGTGGGGTTTGTACTTTTATTCCTATACAAGCAGCCACACTTGACCAAGTACTCTGTACAATGCATTAGGTACCATGTTAGAAACAGGTGATGAATCAAGCAACCTTGTTTCCTACAGCAGAGCAGTGACCTCCTATGCAGAATACCCAATTCTATTCACTCACAGTTGTACTTTGTTGCTTGCAAAGAGCATCTCTGAACCTTCCCCAATTTCTTCCAGTAACTACACTGTGAGAACTGTGAAAGATAACACTGGCAATTAAGTGTCACCTGAACAGCCAAATGCCTCGAAACTACACAGCACAGCAACTGTTTTCTAGTACTCTCATTATCTATACTCTTTCCCTCCTCACTGAGGGGAGCACTGAAAACCAAAAACTTTCACTAATTTGGAGGACTTTAAAAAGTGAGCTGAAAATATGCAAGACTGCAACATCACTACAATATTAATGAAGCTCTTGCCTTTACCTTTCCCATCACCGAAACAGGTTCAAAAGCTGTCTCGAGCAGAAGAGGCAGTGCTGTCCCTTTTATAGCTCTCTGAAAAGTCCTAGTGGAAGAAGCATCAATCCACAGAACACAACAGTAAAGAGCAAGCACATGCAAAGTATTTGTACTACAACGGAAGAGAAGGGAAGCCATTGATTTGAGAGGGAGATGTGGAAAAGAACAAAAATAGTGCTTGTTTGGGAACTTACCAGTCCAATAATTACACACAGAAAAGCTATTCTAAAATGAACTGCAAGATTGCTACATTCAAGACTGCCAAAATGAAATAAAATGCCAGCATGTCTGTAAAGTTAAATTTGATACTCTTATGCCAGGCTCCCCTTCCTCTGTCACACGCCTTTTAGTTTCAAGACCTCCACCCCAGATTCCCCACAGAGTCCTGCTTCCCTTAAAGCTATAGGCTGGACACTTTGGGAGATGAATTGGAGTTTAAGCAAAGATGAGTTGTGCATAATAACAATACTGCACAGAACTCAAGATGTGGGAACTGGAATATGTGTGGTGAATGAAGCAGATTCAGCGTTTCTTCATTTACGCTGCATACAGCCACAGGTGAAAGCAGCCCCACAGAGCAGAGCTTAATTCCCAAAACTAGCTGTGCTACCAAACTCATGGTTAGCAGTCATTGCTCAAAACTGCAATTTCTGTGAAGGAATTCTGTCTTGCCCTCAGAGAGGCATGTCCAGCATAGGCACAGCTATCAGATTTTACTTGTTAAAAATCAAATTCTTGGCAAATGTCAATACTTTTACAAAGACAACACGTCATACATCTTTGAGAGACTGCCACACTTGCAGACTCCTGCCTATGTATAACCAAGAGTCAGAATAACCCACTATCTCTTCTATATGTAACATGCAAGCCAGTCTCCTAGGTCTTTCCCTCACCATTATTGTATTGGTAGTCAAAAAAAAAGAACAATGCTGGTCAGAGCTATAGAGCTTCCCTGTCAAGAAAGATTAGCACAAGAGAAACCAGGCATGCTAAGAAAAGGGAAAAGTATTTCTGGACTGAAAAAATACCCCACAAAAAGAATTTGAAACCTTAAAGCACTACTGGTATAACTGTCTGTCTTGCATGGGAGAGAGGAGATTTATGTGCTTTTGCAGTTTGACAAGCTTTAAGATAGCTAGTTCCCCAAGACTTAGTCCCGTTCGCAAGATTCTTTGATATCTGGCCGATTTGTCTAAAAATACCATTTATTTGACACAGAACATAACAAACATACAAACATAGAACAGATTGACACACATAGACACACAATGAATACATAATTGCAACACTATGGTAGCTAAAAATGCAATTATGGGGTAAAACCTTGCTTGAACTATAAAGATAGTTAAAAACGCAAGAAATGCTTGCTTGAACGATAATGCAAGTTAAGAAATGCTTGCTTGAGCTAGCTGAAATGCAAGTTAAGAAAGGTACCTATAAGTTAGCCGGAATAATACAATTTAGGAAACTCAATGATCTTACCAAATCCAGTTTTTGGAGCTGGGGATACATCAGCGTCCTCACTCAATCCCTCGGGAAGTAACCACAAAGCCTGCGTCCAAGCTTAGGGGAGAGACTTTTCTCCACGCTCCAATATCCATGTAGAAAAGCTTCTGGCTTTCTGAGTTTTCGTGAGCTTTTTATAGGATAAAAGTGTGTATTTGTAGTCACTGAAAATTTGCTCACATTCTCTCTGCATTCCACAGGGGAGTGTCTTTTCAGACTTTCAGTCACCAGCACCAGGTAGTCCTTGATTAGGTTATCAACCTAATCTGAGCCATCCATTTCCTGGGACCGATCAGAGAGAGAGAGAGAAGGCGGAGGGGGGTGTCCTGCCACACTGTCCTTAATAGCTCTCTTTTCTGACCCCCTCTTAAAACAAATATATAAATAACCAAACTCCAAAGAAGTCAAATAACAAAGTTCTATGCTCCACGCTGTCATTCCCAGTGTTCTTCACTCTGCACTGATGAAGCAGGACTGTCAGTGTTTCACCACATCTCATCAACATTTCATATCTATTCACACCTGTTTTTCAGATGATTATTTTTTATTTTCAAGCTCTGAAGTGAGAGAGATGTTGATAGGACACAACATGCATAAGCAACTTAAGAGTACAGTCCAACTCTGTCTACAGTACTGCATGTAGTAACAACTGAAAAATCCAGCATGCATATCCAAAGTTATTGCTGGCTTACTTATAGGTACTAACTAAATATGGAAACAAAACAACTTTCCATTGAGTAAATGACATTTATTTCTAGAAGCAAATACTACTGCAAATACTGCAGTTCTTCTCCACTCCTTTTTCTCCCCCAGCCCCCGACTCTTCTGCATGCATTGAACAACCTTCAAAAACTGTCCATCTTTTCATCACTCAGAATATAAGGACAAGAATAGCTGGCCCAGGGATGCACTCTTTCTGGATGAATAATGTAACTACGCAACTCTTATCTGTAGGGATCAACCTCAGTAACAAATTATACACTTCCTAAATCTTTGACCTTTACTTTGCAGACAGAAATAATACTTGCAATAAAGCTGAAATTAAAATATTATTTCAGTAAAATGTTGCTTCTTTTGTATTGAATTAAGAAGCAACAAACTTCTGATCTCCTTTCACAAATGCCATCTCTTTGTTGCAAAAGCAAGAGCTAGTGCCATCAACTGTTTATTAAAAGTTTCAGAATAGAAAATAAACTTACTTTCACCAAGAACAGTCAACCATTGGGTAATTGCAACTTCAGACTAGCATTTAGCAACTTTAACTGTTGGTTAGGCTTTTAGGATGCAATAATAGAATGGTATGTGCATTGGGAAGGGCGTGTTTACCTTTCAATCAAGCTGGATATCAGCCCATAACAGTTTCACTTACTGGGACTCAAGTATGTCAGCTGTTTTTCACATATCAGACTGTTTTGATTTTCACATTCATAGTCAACTGCCTGTTTCCAAAACTCTTCTTGAGTATGAGCTGAGTAAAAAAAGCGAAATTATTTTACTCCACCCAGTCCTTATAGGCTTTCCTCTGCAATGTCCCTCTGCCCTCCAGCACATTATTTTTGATATACTCAAGTACTGGAAATGAGGTTCCAGCTTTCAGAGGCTAGCATTAAAAAACAATACACAGCGCAGCCTGATCCTAAAAGAGTCTGTGGAGGAAAAAATCCCATATTCTAAAGCTAAACACTCATCTCATCAGTGATGAGAAGTCTCAAAGCCTCCACACCTCAAGGTGAAGAGAGCCTTCTGAGCTTTGTGTCTTGTAAAAGAATGATTACCCTTTCAAGGTCTTATATTGAATGAGATTAATCTCTGTCAGAATTCAGTCCACAACTTCTTCCCTGTCTTCTGCTCTATAGACAATTCCTTCTGCTCTAATTAGCTTTAGGTGTCTTATTTAACAAAATCATTTTAAAGGCCATTTTTTAAATTGCACTATGAATAGAGACATGCACTCCAAGAGTCTCCTGCACGCAGGCTGCTCAAATTTCCATCAACTGCTTTATCGTCCTTCCATCATCCTCCTGAGGTGAAAGTTTCAACATTTACAATATAAAACAAACCAACAAAACAAAAAAACCACCCCACCCAAGTGGGCAACGAAATGGGACTGTGAAGAAACAAGCTATTTCCCCGTGTTGTTTGCTATCTCAGCTGAAACTGGGAGAAATGGCAAGGATTGCCAATACTCCCTTCCTGGTTCAGTTTAGCATATTTTGAGCTAACTTGGCTGTTTTTATACAGCCTAAAGTCAAGAAGCATTCATGAAGGTTTCCATATGCTCTGCTATCACATGCAATACAATATATTGGCTCTGCAATCTGGAAATGGGGAATGCAGACTCCCCAGGAAATGATACAGGAAAAAAAACTGCTTCAGTTACTGCCCCTGTGTTGTGTTACAAAGTGGGTGTTGTGTTTAAAAAAACAAAAATCAGAAAACCTTTAAGACATGAACAAGTAAGGGGCACTATTTGAAAGATGCTGCAGTTGAAGTTCTATAAACTACAACCCAGTTACTTTGGAAATAAAGTATGGTTTAAAAGTCAGAACTCCATAAATTTTCATTAAGCAACTAAGACATTCTCTTGGCACCCTCACAGATGCCAAAGAGCCAAGACTACTTAACAAGTTTCCTCCAGTTGGGATACAGCTCCAAATCACAGCTAAGATGATCTGACAATCTCCTCCCTCTCACTTCCTCCTCCCCTGCACCAGTAATAACATTTTTTCAGAATTTTTAGGGATTCAACTCAATGATCTAAAGCAGCAGAAAGCTTTTCTTTGTGTGGGCAGAAGGGAAGGACAGGCTTGATGCAGGAAGGGAACTCCCTGAAGTGGCTCATCACTGGGTGAGGAAAACAGAGCAAGACAAAAGAAATGACATCTGAGGCCTGGGAGAAGGGAAGAGGTGGGTCCATCCTTTTCAGCAGTCTACAACCATCAGATTCATCTTGCTGCAACAGAGACTGCTAAGCAGAAAGGAAACTGGGATGCTCCTATAAAATACTCTCAAGTTTTATTTGAATTCTTAAGCAGAATGTCAACTCCTGGCCTCTCAAAAAAAGCAAGCAGGTCTACAGGCATGAAGTTCACTCTAAAAAAGTGTTTTGGATATGCTGTATGGGAAGTTGCTCCACTTGGCTTTCACCAGCCTTGGGAAAGGTTAACACTGACAGCTGCTATGGTACATAGAGATTCATATATATTTTGCTTCAATAAAATAACTGTTTCATTTAAGCTTTCTTCTCTTATCATTTTGTTTCCAGTTTTTAATCCAGAACTGGACACCTGCCTTATGGAATTATTTAGACATTTAATTTTTTTTAGCAAATCACCATTTAAAGGGAGCTTGGATTAATCTGACATATCTAGGGTGTTTTCCGTTCCCCAAAGATAACTAATCCTGCTTTAGCAGCTTTTCAGACAAGCCGTTTCATCCTTTATATCTAGGAGTCCAGAAGCAGGAACATACTATCATTTAAGGTACAGGTGCTGCTTGGAAGCTAGTTTTGTCAGTAGCAGGCTCAAAGAGCAAGCTGAACCTGCAGTATCTGAACAACTTTTTGAAGTGGCTCAAGCACTAGGAGACACCATGACTTCACATATCTGCATAATGATATAGGCAAACAATGTAGATTACAGGGAAAAAATAGTACACTCATTTTTTATTACTATGGAAAGGGAAAAACTAAATCTTTCAACTTCACATTACTGCCTTCACATCCCCTCTACAGCAACAGTGATCTTAGCCTATTAAAAGTGATGAAGTGTCTAGGAATATTAAATGGAAGGAGAGAAAAGTTTGCAAAAGCTAAGCAAGACAAAGACAACCTGATGAACATATAACACTGCTGGAACAAGTGTATACAGAGACGTTCTTCTGTATGAAATTTATTTTATTAAAACTTAATGCTGTTATCTAGAAGACAAGAAAATACTAACTGTAATTCAGCAAAAGCCAGATGAACAGTAGAGGGCAAAGCTTGGTGAGGAACAGCAGGAAAAGAACCTCCAAAAACTGTTGGAAAACACACTTTGAACTGAGAAAGCCACATTCAAATGTGAGAAAAGAGAAGGGACAGAAAGAACAGCTATGAATTTCACTTGAAAATTTAAAGTTTTGTTAGACTGAGACTTTAGGTTCAGATTTTGTAACTAAATAAAATTGAAGTTCTTATGAAGTATGCAGGTGATAAATGGGTCATCAAAGCAAGATTAAAATTATCTTGTTAGATTAAAAACATCTTGCTTTGCTGTGTTATGGTAAGTTCTCTGATTTCCACAGATAACACAGAATAACTGAGGTAGGATAGCACCTCTGAAAATTCAGTCTAAATACCCCAGATCAAAGCAGGGGCAGCTAGAGGAGATTGCTCAGGTCTGTATCTGGTTGGTTTTCAGTATGTCCATAGTCCCACTGGGCAACCTGTGCACATGTTAAATCATCCTCACAGCAAAAAAACCCAAAAAACCCACAAATCAAAACAAACAGGCAAGCAGACTAAAAGAAAAAGAAAAAACAAAAACCCCACCCTTTTTGATTCTGTTTTAATGGTTATTCATTTTGTGTCTTGTCATTTTGTGTCTTGCACAGCTGAGAAGGGTCCAGGGCTCTTTTTTAATTCCCTCTCCCCAGTCTGGTACTTCTTTAATAGGATTCTCTCAGGAGCTTTCTCATCTCCAAACTAATACACCAAATTAGAAGTGAATATGCTCTTTTAACAGTGTACTCCAATCTTTGGTATCACACCACATAGCACACTCCATGAATCCATCTGCTCTGACTAATGATAGTTTACTTGCTGCTCCCACACCCAGTGCCTCTTCAGCCCTAGAAAGAGTTCAAATCATGCTAAATGATAGAAGTATCTTAAAAATTGTATTTTCCCCATACAGAAGCATTATGAGCTTCAGCTCTAAGGAAACCACATTCACAAGAAGCAAGTTTATTACTAAGTTGTAATGCTGATGAGAGACAAGTCATCACTATTCTAGCTTTTACTTCAATTGGCAGTACTTTTAACTGCTCTACACAGCTCCAAATTAGGAACAATTATAACTCTCCCATATACTAACTGAACACTAGAAAACCCTTTTTACCAATAAATGTGTTTACGAAGGAACATGCATAGATGTGCCACGAAAACCCACACCATGCGCACAACCAAGCAAGCACGTAGCAAAATTTAAGTACAGGCTGGTCTGACACTCGTTTCTCTGCCCTGAATCATGGCATTCCTAACCAGTGGGGTATCTCACAAGTGTATTGGACATGCAAGACCAGGACTGCAATTTCCTGATATATCGACAGTGATACATAGTCCAAAAAAGACAGTATACAGAATTTATTAAAATCAATGAAATTTTGTATTGGTACTCCTTTTGTGAGGTGGGGGGAAGAGGAAGCTTCCAATTCCTGACAATGTTTTTATCTACATTCGTAATTTGTAGTATTATGCTGAGTGTTTACACTAAAATACTAAAAAATTCTAATATATCTGTTCCTTGCTCTTAAGAATTTATATATATTCATAGTATGTACAAGAAATGTATAATAAAGCCCTCATGTTAATTTAATAGATCCATTCAAGGCAGACAATGCAAAAATGTTATCTTGCACTTAAACTGTAACATGAAATTCACAAACTTCAGATTTTATGTGAATCAGCTTCTGAGTTCAGGTTCTCGGTTTTCAATTTGACTTTCAGTATTCTATTTGATTTCTGTTTCATAATTTATTTTTTTTTAAATAAGAGTAAAATTTACAGAAGCAGCTGAACTGACTGCATATTTACCACAACAAGTGCACACTGCCAGTACTTACTGCAGTAAGCAACTTCAGGGGACAGCAGGAGGGGAAAAACATAAAATAAAACCAGCTGTGATCTCATTAGCCAAGCTCATTATGTAAGACCTCATTAGCCACCATCCCACAATAATGTGAATAAACCCTATGGACACTGATGACATGGAAGAGATCAGGGATACAGAAGGGTATAATCATATAGCACTACAGCACACTGTCAACTTAGTAGTTGAAGTTCTAGGATGCATTTGGGTAAGAGCTCCTGCAGAAAGCCCACAGACAGGCTTTGCAAATGCAAAGCCCCCTTTGCCTACTAACTGCAGTATGAGCAGGAGCTCAAATGCAAACAGAAGCAACAGACTAAGGGACAGGGCATGTGTTGCCCAAAACTGAAACTTCAAAACAACTTCAGCATCCTCCAAAAAGCATATTTTATATTAGTATCATTCAATACTTCTGCAACATGAGAAATATGAACAGAATTGTATTTGGGCTATTACACGTAGGCTTCATCTCAATTTCTCAATTTCAATCCTCTGATTTGAAAAAAATTATTCATTTTACAGTTTTTTATTAAGTTCTGAAAAACAAATGGGCTGTAATTGTATGAAGTTTAATAAACTTTTGGTAGTTCCAGCTGATTTCAGATGATTTTCCCCTTTTCTCCATCATCTTTGTCACGTGAAGATGAACTGCACTGCAACGTGCTAACCTTTACTAGCAGCCTGGACCTGAAGTGATCATCAGCTACTACAGTCTCACACAGAAGAATCATGTGTGAGGATAAGAAACATTTCCTAGATAAAGCTGTTGAGCTTTTCAAGCAATTTTTCAAAATGTTCCAGTATTTTAAGCCAGTGTTGTGTGGTTTTTTGACTAGGCCATTTTGAAACAGCCATGCAGCTTATAGAGCTGAAAATATTCTCAGCTTTCTCCTCTTCTGCAGCAATTTTCACTTTCTCATTAATTAGTTCGTGTGTGAGTGCTAAAGTCAACAGTTTAATGCTGCACTAGAACAGAAAGACCATTTCCATTAGAAATTTTGTTTTGCTGGGGTTTTCAGCTACTTAACAGGTAAAACTTACATGTTAAAATCTAAAAAAAAACCCAGGTATTTTTTAATACAGTATTTTTCCAGTTCCCCCCTTCTCCCCAAAGGAAGATAATTTCTTGGTCATCCAGATCCACTGAGATACTTTGTTTTCCATGAAATGGCATTTACAAAATAATAATGCAGCATGATAGCTGTGACAGAAATTAAATCATGTAGCAACAAAGGTATTTTTTGCTTAATTTGTCCAATTTTCAGCATGAAAGAAGAGAATACTTTACATGAACATAAACATATAACATGATTCCTCAGAGACTAACTTGAGAAGATACCTGAAGAAGACCATCTTTCCTTTCAAACAGAAATTAAAGTTTCTGCAGGGTTGATATGGGAAGATTCCAGAGATAGCCACATGATAATACCAGTCTTCCAAGAAGACCAGATAGAAAGTTCAATAGTGTAAATCCATTTAACCTGATTCTCCCTATACTAGTCTCCAAAAGATACATTTTATACCTTTAACACACATTCATTCAAAGGGGCAACAGTACCTACTCAGGGAAAGACAAAATAAAACAGGCATACTATGCAGATATCAACAATGGAAACCTCAAACCTTTGAGTGATAAATTAATCAAACAACTGTCACAAGATTACAAGTCAAAACTCATACTCTGGAGATTCAAGATGTAGAAAAGTATTATCCATCAGCATTTGTAAACATTGGAAGATACATATATATATACACATAAACTATTGGAATTACCTTTTCTCCCCCTTCTCTGGAATGGATATAAAATATTCCAGGTAAGGATTTACACCTATCTACAATACTTATGAGCCTAGAAACCACACGCCCAGCCAGCACTGATGGAATTTCCCATTTCTCCAAGAGTGTGGGTGGCATCAGGCAAAGATGACCACTAACGTTCACTTTTCACTTTGAAGAGATGTATGTGTATTGATGATCCAAAGCTACACAATGATTTCCTCAAGGTCCCTAAAGGATGTAGTATCTGAGAAGCCAATATCCCAAAAGCTACCATTCCATTATAACACTATACTCCCTATTTTAATTTCCGTGCACCTCCACCAAGAAAAGATGGAAAGGTAAGCAGAAAAATATTTTTTTAAAAAGTGTTCAAAATTCCTCTTCTCCATGAAATAGCGGATAAAGGCCATCAAATATGCCAAATATAAAAAAAAAATCTCCAATCCATAAAGACAAAAAACACCAAAAAACAACAAACCAAACACCCTCATAAATAAAGAAAAAAAGCTGTCTAACAGCTGTTTTGCAAAGCGGGTTAATGTTACAAAACCATTAAAAGTTTCTACAGTTTCAGGGGAATTAAAGAAGACATGACTTCTAAAATCATGAGAAATTATCCTTCCTTCTGTTTTCCTCACAGAATTTTACCCTGAAAAATGAAGCATTTAATCATTCTCCATTTCCACATAAGTAGACCTAGCCTTGAAAACCAGAAGTGCATAACTTAATATCAAATGCCATTAGTTCATTTCCAGGTGAAAAGGATTTCAACTTATGTCATATAATTCATTCAAAGCAGATTTACAAGTTTACACTGCTCAGTGATGTGATACTCTTGAGATATGGCCGTACAAAAGTACTCTCTTTCGGACAGGGAGAAATTTCAGCAGACACACTTGTTCAGATCACTGGGAAACTTAGGAGATTAAGCAAACTCTTTTGAAACGAAGGAAGAAAAGTCCCTCGTCAAGAAAAAAGTATTAGATATACTTAGTACATGAGAGATATTTGATTCTGACAGTTAACATTTCCAGGGCAATTAAGTGCAAAGAATAAACATCTATTTAAAATGCATACTGTCCCTTAGAAATTGAAGGCATAATTTGCTCAATACAAAATGAACCCTAAAGATTAGACTTACTGTATTCCATGCCTTTTTCACTAAGTTATCAGAGATGTATAATACCGGGAAATGAGGAACAGAAATACTCCTCTGGTTTAATTTTAATGACAGGATTGTTTTTTGTTTCCTTGAAAAAAACCCCAAACAACCTGGGAGAAAATAACACCTACTCAACGCTGCATTCGTCTATGTCACTATGCACAATTAGGCAGTGACTGCCTTCCATGTAGAAAAGGATGCAGTTCTCTTGTTGAACAGTAATTTTAGTTTACATACATGATGCTTTTTGCTTTAAAATCCATTTTGTCATCTTCAACAGGAAATGTCCTGTAAGTTTAGAGCAGCCTTTATCAGTCAGATTGAAGTTCGATTGGCAGCACTTTCTTCCAAGGAACTCGTAGTTTAAGGACATGGACATGGAGAGATACAAGTAACTTACTTGCCTTAAGAGCAGAGGAAGAAAGATAAAGGAGCTTACTAGATAAAGAACATTCCACCTACTCAGAATACAACCTCATACTTAGAGTTCACCTCTTGCAAGAGCAAAAAGCACTTGTCATAAGATGAGAAGGGCTGTTGATACCACAGTGAAAATGCTCAGCTTACTGACATCAGTGTTTACACATAGAGGTTTGTTGCAGTGAGCAGCAAGTTACACCACTTTGCCACAGAAGTTCAATATTGAACAATCCACACAGCATCAGAAAGTGTGACTCATGAATGTCCTCCAGTCACACTGGTTTTCAAAGTGGGAGGCATGGAGCAGGTTGCCAGCAACTGCAAGAGCATAGAAATCAATGGTTTGTACACACGGATGCACATAAACAGCCCCAGTTTAAATAATTTTCCAGCATCCATCTTTTGCAAGAAAATGCAATTACACAAATGTTCACAGAAAAAAATTATTTAAAAAAAAAATCAAGTGTTAATTAGCTCAAAATAAACAAACTAAAAAAACCCTCCAGCTTGTTGAATCAGTGCAAGCGTCAAATGGTATCAGAAGTGATAGGGCTCTGATTCACATTTACAGAGAAAAACGCTGCACTGCTTCAGCCCTTCCAGCATTCTACCATCTGCTTCAACCTTCTTCCAGAGCCACTCACCCTGCAAATGAGTTGACAGAAGAAAACATGACTGTGCCTCAGTCAATTCAGTTCAGTCGGTATCTTCACTTAAACCCATATTTTATGAGAAGTGTAATTTGCCTGCCTGAGCTGAAGCAGCTCAGGTGCAGACATGTTCCTTCCTGCTACCTGCCCAGCAAGGTCCAAGAGGGAAGGGAGAACACAGAGGCAGTATGAACTCACAGCAGCAACATAGCCAAGGTCGTCTGCCACCACTCTGGAACTCGTGATCTTGTGCATTCACACAAGATTTGCCACTTAACCACAATATGTTTGTTTCAGAAATTCTCCTGTGTAAAATATGTCACTTAGCCTCCATTTTGCTCTCCTGTAACCTATGAGAACAGGACCCTAAATGACCACAAGCATAAAGGGCTCTTACTTCTTTTGAATATGTATACCCAGCTAAGTGCAGCTAAGCATGAAGCATGTTAGTTCTGCCTCTATCGCACAAATAAAGGACTTTACATACATGTAAATACAGCGGTTGAACTGGCTATGTACAGCAATAGATCTGCCCTTCAGTTACAGATGCTATCTTTGCTCTGGAGAGAGGAGTTTGTTTTCTAAGCTTTACATGCAGCTACCTTGATAAAGGAATGCTAAACAGTTTAGAAAAATATACACGTCTGTGTAGTGGTGCAAGGCAAAGGGAAAAAAGAAAATGCAACACAAGGCCAAATTTACAAGAAAAAACAGCTAAATAACTCTAACCTTGAGTTAGGAAAATGATTCAAGGTAAAATAACATACTCAAATTTTAAAGACAAATTCAGTAATTTGTGGTGTCTCATCTTGAGCAATTTTAAATAGGCATAATTTTTAAGAACAACTCAGCACAGCATCTCTCTTAGGACCCAAAGGTGCTTGCAATCATTCATATTACATTTAATAGACAAGTTACAGAAATAAAACTGTTTGTCATTTGCATTCTCTTCCTTTGGAAGGGGAGGGAAGCAGGACTTATAAATATTTTACCTTCTTGAAAGCTCATGGTTTGTTGTTTTTCTTTTAAGCAAATTCTGGCTTATCTCTTTGAAAATGAAAAAGAACAGTGAAATGATAAAAGGAAGTAGTGGTGAGGCACTTTGAGAATATGAGAGATAAAAGTCTACAGAGGGAAAGGAATAAAAGCAGCTGAAAGCAGGAGCTGGAGAAACTAGGCAGGAAAAAAGCACAGAAGTATAAATATGAAGAAACAAATTTACAAAGGCATGGCTCAATGTCAAAAGCTATACAGGTCAAGATGTATGACATATGTTTGCTTTTGGAGACCAAGGATTTGTTGACTCAGAGAAATGTATTTCTTCCCTGGAGATTGTTCCAAAGCACATGAGATATGGCTCCAGATGTATGGGTGTCAACAGTAAAATAGAAAGACGGGAAGAAAATCGCACTGAAGGAACAAATGAAGCCAAAGTATAAAGGACAACTGTTTATGGTAACATGATGCTTTCCAAGGAATTAGCTGTCAAAGTAATCTCTTTCCTACTTCCGCCCTTCCCTGCCTGTAACAAGGAATGACTTGGACCATGAGTACCTATTTTCAAGTTTCCAAAACCAAAGGGAACAAAATAATTAATTTCCACTGTAGCAAAAAAGACCAAACAATTCCAAGAACATACAGGGTACCTTCCTCTTCAACGGCAGCTTGACCTTACATTTCAGACACACACACTGCACATGCCCAAATCTAAAAACCACTTTTCCCCATATGTACTCGAAGGACTGAAAGACACTTCTGTCATATTCAATAAATGACTGGACAATGAGAAGTCCTATAACTAAATCAGCCAATAATGGCAGTGACAACACTCAGGATGTTATCACTGATCAGTAGTAACTACTAGGAATAGACCCAAGTAGAAACTGCTTGAAAGGAACACTAAATAAGAGATTCCCCTCTTTTTCTAACATTGACATTTCTCTGCAGTTTAGACATTGCAAACATACTGAACACTATTCTCATAGTCTTTAGATTTAGGTTTTAATTAGCCTTCAGAGGATGAGTAATAATTTTTCAATGCAAGTGCTTTCTAAAGACCAAAATCTACCTTATCATTATAAAAATGAAATACCATTGCCACCCTCTACTTTGATTTTCCTTAGAAGAAGAGTGCAAGTGATACAGGAATGACTCAAGACCAGTACACACAGAGAGAATTTATACAGTTGTATTACATAAAGCCCAAGATTTCTCCCTGCTTCAAGACTGCCAGTTAAAATAAGCACCAATTATACATGAAAATGCTTGACTAAAAAGCTTGTCAATCACATATGGTTACACTGCAAATATTCTCAAAGACACGACGGAAGTTGCAGAATTCAACTCAGGTAGAGCATGTAGCTTGCAGCAGTGATGAAATCAGAAGGTGATGAACAGCTAGCAGCTCACCCTGCTTTAGCAGTTCTGAATCATGCAGCTGCAAAGAAGATTTATCTCTGAAAGATCAAAGTGTCAAACCATATAAATAAATTGCAAATGGTGGCTTAATAAATCAGTTCTACAGTCCTGATTATAAAACATTACAGTTTTAATCCTACATTTACGTTCTGGTATCTGCAGAAGTCCAGCAGCCTTTAGAGGCTGTGTTGAAGGTGATGAGACTGCACAGATTCAAGTGGCAGCCCACATAGAAAAGCTTTCCAAAAGCTTAATCATGGCAAACAGAACAGAGTAGCACCCAGTCCTGATGAAATACTATCAGGTTACACCTTTAATACCCCCTTAAAACCAGGAAAGTAAACACACTTGCAGTGTGGATACCATCATTGACTGTGCTATTTCAACTACTCAAATTATATTCAAGCAACTTCATGATGTCTGCAGAAGATTTACATTTAACAAATCCATCAAAAATAATCTGGAGCTCACTAATGGCAATTCATCTACTGACCTCACATACACATTTAGCCACTGGTTACCTGCTGAGCATTTTTACCTTCTTTACTGCTACCACTGTTGTTAAGATGATCTGCATTTAACAGACACAATGTAGAGTTTGTTAATGTCCCTATCTTCTTGCTTGAAGACACCAAGTAATGAATGACCTTTGTTTTTCAACTGTACCACTTACCAAAACAAACAATTTCTGGAGACAGCATTGAAGTTTAGTTATAAATAGTTCTTATTGCAGAAAAAAGTAATTTGGAGATATTTTCCTCCCAAGTCAAACTACAAATAATTCAAAGCAGGTAAAGTAGCACTAACCCTTTAAGATAACTCAATTATCGTTATAGGAGATGTTTTAGCAGTGTAAACATCTTTGTACTTGGTTCCTAAATAAAAATAAGTACATAAAAGTCAAACTGTATTGCTCGTATCAAGTGTCTAATTTTTTACTGCCATGTGCAGTTAATTTAACTACTACAACATAAGTGCAAAAATCAGTATATTTGATTTGCTGTCACTGTGTGTTCACCTGATATAGATGAAAAGGACTCCAGAGCAACAGAGAAAAATAGCCCTAGAAGGACACCAGAAGCTTGCTTTAAAAAAATGCAGACCAAACCTCCATAGCCAACATAGCTTAAACTAAGACTAAACTCACATACAAGTTACCATCACAAAGAGAAAGTAATGCTGTTACCTAGTGGTGGAAAGCTAGGTACATGCAAAATTGTAATGCTCTTTTTTATCTCCTCCCTTCAAATTCTCATCTACAAGCTACTAAACAATGTCACGAGAAAAAAACCATGCCTAATTCATAAACTAATGAAAGATATTGCTTTTCTTGCGTTCGGTTCTGTGACAGAGGGTCAGTATTTTTGCATGTACCAGTTCTGATTCTCAGAGTAACTGACAGATGAGCTACATCATTTCCTGGTCATCCCAAACCTCCTGAGTTACACTCCTCTTCCAACACCAGCAAGAGCTGGAAGCCTGTGGTTATAAAAGCACTTCAACCTTAATCCTCATTAGTTTTCCAGAGTATGACAACCCAAACTGTATGTACTGTGTACCCCTCAGCATCAGATCATACTTTCAATTATATAAACCAATATTAGCAGAATTCAGTCAGCATTCTCACCTAAATAAAAATGTTAATTTTGCTTTCAGCCAGAAAATAAATAACTAGAGGAGGAGAAGGCATATACGAAGACTTTAAAGTCACTTACTCAAATGCAAAGAAGAGTCCACTGGTGACCAAGATGAGAACAAGAGTCAGGTAGAAGACTCCAGTCTGTCGGGCCATCATGATCCTCCCATTGCAGAAGAATTTGTTTCTTCCAGGAAAAACCTCCCATTTTCTCTTGGGAACTGATTTCTTTTTCTTATGGGGAGACTCCATGGGAGATGAAGAGCTGTGTGTGCTGATCTGACTGTATTCACAGTCTTTCATGGGCCCACTACCACCTCCAGGAGTCATCAAGAAAGAGTAAAATGTGGGGAGAACCCCACCAAAAATATATACAAATATGTATGTGCAAATATTCTCCCGACCAGGAGAGCCCTCTCCACCAGCCCCAGTTAATAAAAAAAGCAAATAAAACGATGAAAGTCTGCTACCAGGCTAGCAATAGGTGTATCATGCAAACACCACTTAACTCTGCAGAAACCAAAGCTGTCATGTCAGAAACGCTTGAGAGGGATCCTTCCTTCCTCCACCAGTTACAAAACAACCACGTAGGACAATCCTTTTAAAAACAACTTATCACAAAACAGGACAAAAAGAAAAAAAAAAAGTAATTATAAATCAGTTAGGCTCTCAAAAAGAAAAAATAGTCTTTTTTTTTCAAGTTTATTTTCAAATGGGAAGGTTTTTTTCTTTCCCACGCACACCCTGAGAGTTCTCTCCGAGGGTCAGAAGGTTGGTCAAGGCAAGGTTTAGCAATCGAGTCTATCATTCATAGAGATTTGTTATAATCCTCCTTTGCGCAGCAGATTCCACTGCTAAAAATGACCATTCCTAAGACGCTCCCTCGAGAGACACGCGAAATAAATCATTAAGGGGGAGGGGAGGGGGGAAAAAAAAAAGAAAAAAGAAAAAAGAAAAAAAAGGCAAGTAAGGAACCAGGCTGCAACTCCAGCTTGCGAAGAACACTTGAAGCTCTCCTCTTCCTGCAGCCGCAGTCCAGCGGGAAGTGGCCGCCGCTCGGCGCGGACCTAGGGGCGCAGGGCTGCCCTGTCAGCACTCCTCAGCAGGGGATTCTCCCGAGCCCGGGGCAGCCCGCGGCACGGCCGGCCGCCGACAGACACCAGCGCCTCGGGAGCAGGTCCTCCTCATCCTCCCTGCCCGCCGCGCCGCTCAGCCCGCGCCTCCCCCTACACAACAGGTCCCCGCCGCCGCCTCATGCTCCCCAGCGCCTCGGCCCCGCGGGAAGGAGGTTGGGAGGCAGGGGACAAGGAGGCTTCGCCGCCGCTAGATCTCTGCCAGGACTTGTCCCTCCCCGCACCATCCTCGCCGCCCGGCTCAGCGCCGCCGCGGCCGCCCGCACCCCGCCCCGCCGCAGGCTCTCGCCCACGGCCCGCGGCGGTGCCGGGCCCCCCCCCGCATCCCGCCCCCTCCCCGGCGCACAGCAGCGGCTCCCCGCCGGCGTCCCTGCTTTCGCTGTGCTCTGGCTCCGGAGCGAGGTGAGAAAAACGCCCGACTTCCCCCTTCGCGAACCCGAGAGCGGCGACTTTCTCTTCACCCTTCTTTACGAGCGTCTATCCAGGTTTTCCCCCGGCAGCCAGACCCCGAAGCAGCAGCTGCCACCACCTCTTCATTTTCAGGGGGAGGCGGTAACCACCGCAGCGCCGGCCGCCCGCCCGCCCGCCCGCGGGAGGAGCCGGCGGGGGACGGGACCACACAGGCGCACCCTCCGCCGCCCTCGGCCGGTCGGTCACTCAGCCGCTCCTCGGCGACAGGGCAGCAGGTCTCACGCACCGGCCCGGCCCTCTCCCCGGCCACTGGAGCGCGGTGACTGCACTAACTCTTCTCCATCGCCACCTCCCCGCAGGCAGCCGCCCGCCGGCCGGGCTGGAGGCGCAGGGCAGCGAGCCGGGCAGCGGGTGTCCGCGCTGGAGCCCCGCTCCCGCTGCCTCCCGCTCAGCCCTCGCCGCCCCCGCCCCGCGCTTCGCTGAACCGCGAGTGGTGTGTGCCTCCAGCCGCGGGCAGCGGCCGCGTCTCGCACCGCTCCCGCTGCTGGGCCGAAGGCGGGCGAGTCCCGCCAGCGAGCGATGGGCACGGGGAAGCCCCGCCCGCGCGGCCCGACCTAGCGGGACCGGCCCCCGCCCCGTGCGGGCTCGGACACGGCGATCGAGGCACGCCCCTCCACCCGCCGGGAGTTGTAGTTTCGCTCAGTTGTAGTTTCGCGACTGGAGGCGGGACGGCGTCGCGCGGGACTACAAGCCCCAGCATGCCTCCCGAGCCGCCCTGGCGGGGCGGGGCCGGGCCGCCCCGGCAGCTCTCGGCGGGCGGAGAGTCGGCCGGCCCGGCCCGCCCCACAGCCTTCGCCCCACGCACGGCCCCGCTTCTGCCCGGGCAGCCCCACCTGCCCTCCCCCGCGGCGGAGGGCTGTGTCCGGGCTTGTGTGTCAGTCAGGCCGGAAGGCCGGCGCTGGAACCCCTGATCTGTCGGGAGCTGCCCGGATCCCCCGCGTTCCGGGTCACCCGGCATAACTAGAGGTGGTTCCTGTCCCACCTGCCCAAAGTGATCGAGTGCATCGCTGCTGGGCCAGCGCGCGGCTGTCCCTGCTTCTCCTGCACGCCAATGGTGCACTGCTCCAGCGACGCCATCCACATGCTCCGCTGTGCTGCTGGAATCACAGTATCGGCTAGGTTGGAAAAGATCTTTGAGATCATTAACCTATGAACTAACACCACGCTGTGAACTAGACCACGGCACTAAATGCCACATCCAGTCTTAAACACCTCCAGGGATGGTGACTCCACCACCTCCCTGGGCAGCCCATTTCAACGTTCAGTCACCGTTTCTGTGAAGAACTTCTTCCAAATGCCCAACCTAAACCTCCCCTGGTGCAGCTTAAGACTCTCCTCTTGTCCAATCGCTGGTTACCTCGGAGAAGAGACCAACCCTCACCTGGCTACAACCTCCTTTCAGGGAGTGGATGAGAGTGATAAGGTCTCCCCTGAACCTCCTTTTCTCCAGGCTAAACAACTCCAACTTCCTCAGCCACTTCTCGTAGGATTTGTGCTCCAGACCCTTCATCAGCCTTGTCGCCCTTCTCCAGACATGATCCAGCATCTCAACATCCTTCCTAAATTGAGGGCCCAGAACTAGACACAGGGCTCAAGCTACAGCCTAACCAGTGCTGAGTACAGGGGAAAAATCACTGCCCTGGTCCTGCTGGCCACACTATTCCTGATACAGGTCAGGATGCCATTGGCTTTCTTGGCGACATGGGCACGCTGCTGCAAGTACAAGGCTTGTCCACCAATGCTGACATGTTTGTACAGACGCTCACTGTGTCCTGACTTCACATCCCAGAAAGTACTGCACATCCCAGAAAGGTATCAGCCATGAAGGAAAAGCTTTCCCATAAATGCAATCCTGCACCAAGCCCTTCTCACACTGGCACTGGTGGCAGGGGTGCCTGCAGAAAGGCCAGGGAGGCTTCCCACAGTTAAGGCAGAACATCTCTGTAAACTGCTTGCTGTTTCTGCCTAGTATGTTCTCCATATGCATCCAAAGGTGAAGGTGGTGAAGGGTGTGGAGCACCTTATGAGGAGCAGTTGAAGGAGCAGGGGTTGTTTAGCCTGGAGAAAAGGAGGCTTCAGGAGAGCTCACTACCTGAAAGGAGGTTGTAGCCAGGTGAGGGGTGGTCTCTGCTCCTAAATAACAAGCAATAGGACAAAAGGAAATGGCCTCAAGTTGTGCCAGGGAAGGTTTAGATTGGATATTAGGAAAAATTTCTAAATTGGAACAGGCTGCCCAAGGAAGGGATGGAATCAGCATCTGTGGAGACTGCAGATGTGGTGCTTGAGGACATGGTGGATTTGGCAATGCCAGGTTTACAGTTGAACTCAATGATCTTAAAGGTCTTTTCCAAACTAAATGATTCTATAATTTAATGATCTGCTAGGGATAAGCAGGCATAAACAGTGCTAACAAAGATTCATTTAGACTCATCTTTTTCATTTTGCAACTTACTAGCAGAGCTGTGTAAGCTACAGAGAATGGACTAGTTTGGGACATGCTGTAGGAACCAACATAGTTCAGAAAAAGCCAAAAGCACACTGAGCAAACTTGTAAAATGTTGAGAAAAAAAGTTGATCACATGCATCTCTCATGGCTGAATGTTGTCCTAGAGAGAGAGCAAAAACACAATGCGAGGATGCAGCTGAGTTCTCAGGCAATGTGTTTTCTGTTTTCATAATTTCATTTTGAATTTTGAAATGGAATATTTATCCCTTTAATACAATAAGCTAATTCTTTATCCATAAACAGTGCCTGATAACAAAGGGACCATGGAACAGATTGACCAGCACTGGATAACTTCCCCTTCCTTGGAGGAAATTAATTACTTTGGTAATCAAATTACAAAGAGTGGCCTGGTAGACTCTCTCCTGGTGATTCTATAATCCATTTTATTGATACACTGGAATAATTTTGGCAATGTTAATGACTAACGGGAAAAATATGGAGGGGTGTCTCCCTCTGCAAGGTGTAAAGAAGTATTCTTTTGGCAGCAGGATGTAAAAATAGTTTCTGATATCATCTCTCATGAAAATGCATCGGCATCCTTTTTCCACACATGTAATAGATGCTGCTACATTATTATTCTCATCTCCTCCTCCTCTTGTAGTGCCTGTCGTCAACAGTTTGCCTGCAATTTCATAACTTAGATATCACAGCATTTTTTATTCTTTGAAATGGTCTTTATAAACAGTTAATAATGTTTCTTTCTTAATGAATACAGCATCTATGTATTCAGAAGACTGCTGACAGAATTTTTTTGGTTCACTGACAAGCATTTTTAGTCTTCATCAGGTTTTTATTAGCATATTGCTGGAGCTCTATCTTCAGTGCTTTGACAATATTAATGACTGTATCATGTCAAATGGCACTGTTCTCTCCTGAGATTATGGAATATTTTAGACATTCACAAATAGAGCAAATGGTTTATGCAAAAATGTCATTGTTGGCTTATCTTCACAGGTAGGACTCAACTAATTTCAGAAACACTCTTCAAAAGCAAAACATCTGTAAACAATACCAGCACCTCATTCAAGCTGCTGTCTCATGCCACGGTCTTTCCCTTGGGTTTTAAAACGTTATAGTTGAGGAGTGAACCTCAGGCATATTAACTGAGAGAAACACACAAGGAATTTGAGGTAAGACGGGAAAAATAATTCTAAAAGTCAAACTCCAAGCACAAACATACGTTTATTTTCCATGGTGAATTGACTTTGATTCTAACAGGATCATCCAGTCCTACACATTGTATTTTTTGATAGCCTGTTCTAGTCCCTAATCAGTACTAGTATTGCATTGGAATTTAAAGTATTATTCACATCTTTTTGTAAACATTGTGAACACACTATCAATACCTCTTTTAAGTTTTTCTCAAAACAATTTGAAAGCTCCCCTACAAAAAGCACTTTATATAGTAATATTTCACACAATTCAACATTATTCCTCAAAGCATTTATTATTGTTTATTCACATTAATGAAAGTTGGCTTGAGGCACTAAATAGTACAAATCTTACAGTACCTAGGACAAATATTCTCTCTTCATACAACTTTGTAGGATCATGTGTTGCAGCATGTACTCTTCTGATTTCTTAGTTGTGACTCGGGTTGATCTCATCCAAAAGATGAATATGATGCAGCAATGTTACTTAACTTAAAAGAAACCAAGACTGACTACCTTTTTGTTAGGCAAATTCAAATGAAAAAGCTGTAGCTGCTGAAAATTGCTGTCTCTGACCCTCTCTACAGTGTGGAGGTGTCATAAGGGCAAGTCTTAAAACAGCAGGGAAGCTAATTTGCTCTGATGACACATCACCTTACATATATAGAACATCTGTTACCGTGCTTCATGGCAGAATCTTCTTGAATGTGTTGGAAGCTGTATCGGGAAAAGTATTTAAGTGATTAAATAAACACAAACTAGCAAACTGTAGCATTTTGGACATTAGATCTCTGTACACCATATATCCAGTACTGCCAAATTGCTTTTTGCTTCCAATCAAAAAAGCGGGAGTATATAAATAAATGTCTAAAATATTTGAAGTGTCAAATATTGAACTGAATGTTCTGATATTCTTATAGATGGAAAGTAAATTAGGCACTCCTTTGGACACAGTTTCTAGGCACATTTAACACATCTTTCACAATTAATTTTGAAAAACAAATTAAAAAAATTCAAACAAAGTAGTGGTAACACCATTGCCAAGCAAGACACTGACAGTGTCTTGCACATCCATACTTGCTGAATGCTACAGAACATCATATATGCCAGTTTACAATGTCAAGAACATGTAATCCTTAGAGTTTTCTGTAATATACCTGTTTTTCTGACCAAATTTTTTTTTCCTTTTTCTGTGCTGTTTTTCAGAAGTTATGTCTCCCTGCCATCACTTTAGAGTCTTACCAACTATTCATTTTGTGAAAATACTTAATTTCCTTGAAAAAGGGTTTGTGCAAACTAGAAATATTGCCTTCCATAGGAGCTGGCAGGAAGAGAGAGTGAGAATGCACATCGCAATCACTCTCTAAGGAATAAAAAAATATAGGGTTTTTCACTACAACATCATCAACTTAAGTGGGGTCCAAAAAGCTTTTAAGTGTCTCTTAAGTCTTGCTTTTGAAAGACCAAGATGACTAGTCACTTATTGTACAGCGTTCTAGCAAAGTGTAATGTGTGCTACTTCTCTACAGTGGGTGAGTTTAGAAGGCAAGATGAGGTAAGAAAGCTTTTTCATGACAAGTTCTGGAGACCAGAATCAATTTTGTATTTACATTTATCCACTGCATGTTGAAACCATATCTCTTGATTTGGGTGGCTTTCTCTCCCCCCCCCCCACCATTTTAAAGCATTAGAAACAGTTGTTTATAATTTAAAAATCTGAAAGTACGTATGCATATAAAATCTGGAATATTTTGGTAGTCTTTCAACTTCTAACTTTTGCCTCCTACCATATAACTTCATTGCTTTGGATAGAAATCAGAATCTATGGATATTTTAATTTATTCCAGCAGAATAAAATGAGAATTCTCCTTAAAATGCAATTAAACTCCAGAAATTTTTGGAATTGGCCAGGCTTCCCTGATCAATGTCTGTTTCCACAGATGAAGGGAGACTGCCTCAAAATCTTACCATTTCAACTGAAAAAATAAAGATGCATTGTGCGAAGTTATCAGTGTAGTATTTTAAGCCTATTGAACACTTTGTCTTGCTCTAAATTGAGTGAAGGAAAGAAAAAAGTCTTTCATTCTGGGAAGCTGACACAGAACATAAGCCATCCAAAGAAAGGGCCAGGAAAGTACAGTTACATGAGGAAACCCCCCAACTTTTCCAGTGTTACCAGTCACATCAAAAGTTCCCTTACTGGAGCGTTCCTTAGTCTTCCACCATGTATTAGTAGAGTACACCGTGCTAACAGTGGAGTGAATTACAGTTTGTTTGATGCTTTGCTTCCCTGTGAAGAGCCTTGTATTGATCATTGCTTGATGCAGAATAGCACCATTTAATCAGTCAGTACTATACAGAAATTTCTAATATCCTAATCCCACTTCACCAAACCAGTTGTTTTTCTTCAGCGGACTTCCCCTTTAAAACCACTTTTTTTTTTTTAAATACGTATGGGAAATGAACTTACCACTTCAGAGAAATAAACAAGTGATGATGGGTCATACCTATCTGTACTGTTTACCACACACCTGCTTTTCATTTCCTAGGTGTTTTCACAGCAAAACTCACTACTGCTGAGCCAGGTCTGATTCTTTGCCTTCTGCACAATTACTACTAAACAAGAGTCAGTGTGAGCAGCAGATGAAGCAACCCGGATTTCCTTTGCCCATCACACCCAGCTCGCTGTGCCCCGTGACCTGCCTGACGCTCCCCGCATGACACGAGCACCACGGACTGTGGCTAATGGGAGCTTGCCCACAGGCTGCCCAGGGGCCAGCTGGCTGCTGCCACATGACCAAAAGCAAAGTGACCTAAGATGGGCGAGTGGCTGAGCAGGGCTCACAGCTTACCAGCACCAAGGGACGAAGGCCTCTCTCACTCCACATGTCTTTGCACCTCAACCAGCAGTGAAGGGTGGCAGTTGCCCTGTCCTTTCCTCACATCCTTCCACCCTCTCTCCCTTGCAGTCTCACCGTGGCTTACTGGATATTTTGCAGAACTGTCTTTCTACAAGAATATCAGCAGAAATAAAAAAAACTATTAATTTTTTTCTTTTTCAGCAAGTTAATTTTATGCTGCTTTATCATGCTGAAATGACTTGGCAAAGGACGTGACAAAGCATGACAAAGGACTGCTACAAGGGAGGGGCAGGAACACATTGCCCAGGGAAAGGGAAGTGAAAGAGGAAAGAGCTTTCCTCTTTATAAGTATATATTATATAAATTCGAATATATAGAAAATAAAGGGGCAGAGAGTAGGACTGCAGACAGCAGTTAGATTGGTCTAGGCTGCCACCAAACTTCAGGCTTAACCAGATGTGCTCATGGAGGCATTCCATAGGATGCAAGAACTGGCAAAACACGAGAGCACACAACATGCAGCTTAAAGACAGAAAAGGAAGGGAGAGCAGGACCTTTGCATCTCGTAGTGATGGGCTGTTAGATAAGCCAGCTCATTATGAATTGCTCAGGATGGTAGTACATCATGCCCAAGTACTTTAGAAAGCTTTGGCATCAATTTGTCTTTCTTCCATTGATTTTCTAGAAACCTGAAAAAATATAATTAAACTTGAAGCTTCTACTCTCTTTCCTATTCAGCTGAGCAAGTTTCAAATTCTTCTCTGTGAAGTCCAACTGACACTTTAAACAATTGCCTAAGTCTGTTCCCATTGGAAACAAAACAAAGAATAATAAAGTACACACCTACAAAGGTCATGCAATTAAAGGGATGCTGTCAACTACAATTATTTTAATTAACCAATTAACATAGTAAAAATGTTTTGATACTCGTCTTTAACTAACACCTCCTGTGTGAAAGAATATCTCTTTTACAGGTTTTCTTTTTCTCTCCTGTTTCCTGCTTAAGGCTATAGAAGGAACTGTACTTCTGGCTCACAAAAAAAAAAAAAAAAAAGCAATTGCAAATATGCTCTGGTTTGTCTCATATACAAACTTTTTTGCCACTCTCTGTATATATTTTCTGGCTGCCTTCTCTTCTCTGCTGCCTCAGCAAACACCCACTCACAGGACTATGGGAAAGTAGGAACTTAGGCCTTGCTGTAGAGTGCAAGAAAGTGACTCCATGCAGCTCATGTGGGAGCATGACACTCATTTGGAGAAAAGCCTTCTTCATAATATAGTTGTGGGCTGTTACACTGTTTTGGACTACACATTTTGAGGATTTACAGGAGAACCATCCATTGGTGTCAGTGGAACACATCCATGATGTGTGTGTAGATTAACACCAAATACCTAATAGTTTTGCTGGAGAAATTGGGCAATTAGAGATTTCTGTAAATCCCAGAGTGGGGCTACTTGCATCATTAAACACTTAACTAGGCCATCTCAAAATGGACCTAACTGCTTTTGAAAATCTCTTCATTGTCACATTCAGCATAATTAACAGGGAAGATTTAGTATTATATCATTGCTTTTCTGTTGATCCTCTCTTTTCCCTCCTTGCCTTCCACTTGGTTTTGTGTGTTTTCTAGACCTGCCCTCCTTCACTGCACATAATTTATTTCAGCAAACAGCAATGTTGGTCTTGGGTTTCATATCCTCCCCTCTTTCCCACCTTCCTAACATACAACAATGACTAAAAAGAATAAAGGAGAACAGGTCATTTTACACCTCTCAGAGCTATTGTTTTCAGGACAATAAGCCAGGAGTGCTGCTCAGGGGTGCAGCACTGCAATGACTGATTTAATTTCAAATTTGGAAAGTGTTCCTTCCCTTCCCACTCTCCAGCAAAAAGGATAAAAAAATTAGTTCATTTACTTGGTAATTTATACTTTGTGGAATCTGAATATTCAATGAGCTCTGTATACAAAGGACTAGATATGACTCATGAATCATATGGCTGACAACACTGCAGTAGAGAAAGGAAGTCTGACATCCAACAGAAATGTGATACTGATCATACACAAATATGGTCAGAGGCATAAAACAAAAACATTTTTTCTGCTATTTTTGTTCATGTATGTACTATTGTTATCATTCTGATATTTCTGTGAACATTTAAATGGATGGCCTTTGCTCTGCTTAGAAGTGTGTGCCCAACTAGGTATGTGTTTATGGCAGAAGAGTTTTAGAAATTACTTTTGCTACTAGTACAACATCTTCTGATGGAAATCTGTTTTTCACTTAATAAATGCATATTCCATATTAAAATCAATATAATGACTCACTTTTAAGTGTTCTCAGAAGTTTGTCTTCTTCAAATATGTCCACATGGGTGTCATTGGACCTATTTCTATTTTTTCCTGTAAGATTATTAACCTTAATTATTTTAACCATTAATTATTTTAAAAACTCAAGAACTTCTTATAAGAAAAGCTAAGGGATTAATTATATGGTCAATAGAAGGTTTTGGCCAAGTTTCTGAGAATTACTTATAAATACTTTAGAAAATACGCTTTTTACACCATAATAGGAGAATGAGTTTATAAATCTGATTTTTTTATGGAGTTAGTTTCATCTAACTCCAGTGCTAATCTATTAACATTCATATAAATGAATTCTGATGAGCAAATGGCAGTCTGGAGTATAATCACATTTTAAACCAATGAGACTGTAACCAGCAAATCCAGGAAATCTATTCAGAATTCTAAAGAAAATTATTCATGCAATAAATAATATGCAAAGATTAGTCTTGGAGGCATTCTGAATTGGTATGTTTTATTTGATTAAAAGGAGTGTAGGTACAGAATACCAGAGGGAATAAAACCAGAAAAAAAATTTAACTTTGAGATACAAACATAAATATTTACATGGAAAAATGTATAAAGTGGAGTTACATGTAGAAGAATGAAGTCTCCAAGCACCAATGAGGAGACTGAGTCCTTCATGCAAACAGCATCAGCCCTTGATACCTCAGAGATGGTGAATACTTGGTAAAGTTGATGGCTGAAGCTTCAGGTGGCTACGCAGAGCCGAGGACTCGGGGCAGAGGACATAAAGAGGAGAAAAGTCTGGCACTCACTGCCTGTGGGAGACACTGCAGGTAGATTTTTAGGGACACCATACTCAGAAGGAACATCTTGTAAGGAGAAATAATCTGTAAGAACTTTATTTTTTTTCCACTTCTGAAGATAACTGCAATTAGGAAGATTTCTTCCATATAGAAATTCTAACAAAAAGCAAATTACTGGTGGCATGAAGAGGCAGCTCACGGGGATTTATGAGAACCTAATTTAACTTCCCTTTTTTGTGATTCTCATCCAGGCCATCTGGTGCAGACTCGCTTTTGGCACACAGGTCAAAGCCAGGGCTTTCCTAGCGGACTGGCTTCATCCTTTCTTCACACTCACAGAGCATATTTTAGTGCAAAATCCATCCCACGCTGGTTTTATCTGCATACCACAGCCCTGCCTGTCATGCATTATGCACAACACTCAGCAATTGTCTGCTGTAACCACAGTACCTAACCACAGCATGTTTCTCAGAATAAGCCTAGCACACATCCGTAACCTTTGTGCAGCCTACACTACAAACACACCCCACCTCCTGTTATTTTGCTTTGCTTGCTGCCTGCCACTCTACCTGCTCCTTGTGCAACAGCTCAAGAAATCTCAGGCATCTCCTGACATGACAGCATCTCAGGCCTCTCCTGAGCCTGCCTGGGCCAGATAAGCCAACTCCAGATAGCACATCTCAATACCTTGCAAGAACTTCTTGATTTACATTTATTTTTTTTTAAATATTTTTTTTCTTTTTAATAACCAGTACTTCATAACTTAGGAGGTTTTGTATCTTGAAGAATAACATTCCCTGTGGCACTATGTTATGGTGTGTATTCAGAACAAGCAGCAGATAATCAAAAACTCTCTGCATGCCAGATGCCTGTCTCAGAGTTAGCACCTGCCATTCAGCACTAACTGGCATTCTGGGCAGTCATGCATATTCAGCAGGCATTAGTACAGATGAGCTTCAGCAAATCCAAGGTGGGTCTGTTTTCAGTCAAGATCTTCAAAGCCATTCTTCACAGCTTGTATAACCATGCAATCTTCAGCAACACTGAAAATACTGATAGCTCTTTGCCCAGTGTGGACTCCCCCATTGCTGGGAACAAAAGATAGGATTCATATTCCCACAGCATGTGTCTACGCAGTTCTTACAACTACACTGAAGAGAAAAAATATCAGTCATTGTCAACTCTCTACTCTTCTAGAGTGGGTAGCTGGCACTCTCTCTCCCGCTGCAGAGCCTTGGCTTCTGCAAAGCTGGAGAGCTTGTGTTTATTTCAGGCATTGCTGGCTTTTTATCTTGGATGAAGTGTCCGTACCCAGCCAAGCTGCACACATGCTGTGTTGTGAGGGACTGTGCACTCAGCTTGTTGACCACGTGGACTGCCAGGATTCACAGAATGTCAGTTTCCCGTGTTCTGTGAGAATGCCTATGACTGCACACATCCCACATCATCACTGTATGCAGGGTTTGGTGAACCCTTCAATGTGGAATAGCCGGTAAAATTATGTCTTTCAGTCTGTCTATATCTATCTCAGCACTGCTGCTGCCTCCAAGCAATTCTGAGCCCTGGCATGGTAGGAAAATTTGTGTTAGGAACAACACAGCCTCACAAGCACCACCTGCGTCTGCAGGGCAAGAAAGGCATTGCTTTAACGAATGGTCATTCTGACCAGTGCTCACATGGCATAATTTTTCTCTTCATAAATATCCAAAAAAAAGCACTGATTTCCTTCCTTCCTCTGCACCTCCTCAAGAAAACAAATGCAAGTTTCCTCTCTATACAAAAAGACGAAAAACCTCAATCCTCCCACTTCCTTTTCCCACCTCCTTCCAATTTCATGAAAAGCACCAGTTTATCTCTTCTCTCCACCAACCTACCCAAGGGATACAGCTCTCCATCTTCTTACACTTCGTAAGATTAGCTCCTCCCCTGCCTCTGAGGAGCTGGAATGCTCTTTTCAAAGGTCAGTGGTCAGGCCTGGGTCATTAAATGCTCACACAAAAACAAAACCCAGGCTCTTTTGGGCAGATCAGCCATATCTCACTGCTTTGCTGCCTGCTCCATATCCTTGCTAGACAGAGGCAGCCCACATTCCCTACTATCCTCTCCAGAAGGCCAGCCATGGAGCTGAGATGAGGGAAGAAAATACTTGCCTTTGAACACTTCACTCAAAATGGATGGCAAGCAGAAAACTTTAAATAAAAACATATTGTACAATACATGTAGATCTAAGTATTTCTCACAAGTAGAAAAGTTCACAATAATTAACCCTCTCAAATTAAATAAACACAAGTACTTATGTGTTAAGTTTCCATCTAGTGTTGCTATGCAGAGACCACTTCAGGAAAGAAGCCCTGGATTTGGCCACCATGAATAAGGGATGCTGAGGCTGGAAGCTGTTTGGGCTGGTTTTGTAGCCTGATGTGCTGACAGGCTATGTGGCTCCTCCTTGGATGGGGTTTTAATGGGGTGAAAGTCCCTGATGAAAGGGGAAGGTGCCAAAACAGCTTTTGAAGAAACTCGCCACTGTATATGAGTGGCAGCCAAAGCCACCAGCAGTGCAGAAGCATGCCCTCTATAGACACTCAAATTTCTTACACTGGGAATGAGAGGAGGTAAGTACTGCATGGCTTGAAGACAGAAATACGGCTGGTGGGGAAATAACTCTCCTGTGCTAGGTGAGGATTTGAAACAAGTGTTTATTACAATGGCATGTTTTGAAGAAAAGAAAATTTTCAAAAGATTAAGTTTTCAAGAGGGGAAGAAGATCACTGGAATGACAAATGATATTGTCCAGATCTTGCAAAATGCAATAAAAAAACAAAAACAAAGAGAAATGTTGTGATTTCTAAAAATCAAGGAAATAAGAATACTCTTTTTGAACATGCTCTCCTTAAAGAGAGAATACCCTTTTCCAGTATAGAATTAGAATGGGAATACTAATTTTTACCAGGCAAGGCTTTTGAATTGTATAGACCAATAAAGATCTCTTTAAAATCTGAGACAGCTTAGCTCACTTAGAGGAACACTGAGAAATTGTGCTTGTGGCTGCCACTCTTTTGGAAGGCCTGCCGGATCCAGTGGTAGTGACCTACTGCTTGGAACACAGACAAATTAGGTCACAACATACATCACCTGGTCCCATCATCCGCATGGCCAAGTGCCACTTTTATACCCTCCAAGAGCATTTGATGTCAGATCATTTTGTCGTCTTTGTCCATCCAGAGCAATACATGCCACAACCCTGATGTTTATAAAGTTCAGAATTATACTTTTATTTTCTGTCAAAGATGAAACTAGGAAGACTCTCTTCAGTTGCTGCTTTCTTCTCTGCTTCATATCAGATGGGAATACTCTTTTCTATCAGTTCAAGGGATCACATTTCTTCACCCACCTGAAGAGGAAGGGAGGGAAGAAAGGTGGGAGGGAGGTTGCTTTCTTCCACACCTGTAAGTTTCTCTGGCTTCTGAGTTGAAAGCATTTAAAATGTCAGATGTGAATCAGAAACTCTAGGCTGCTTAGTAGCATCTGTGCCTCCTGGTTGTACTGAGTTGATCTTCCAGGTTCCGTTGACCTTCCAGGTCCTCCAGGGCTTCATATACCCTGAAACAGTGCAAACCATCCATGTTTTCCCACTGGGACATCAGATTTAATAAAATCTGCCTGATATACATCTATGCAACATACATGTACGTGTTCAAACTGCACATCCCCATGCACAGACAGACAGAGCAATGACCCCATCTGACCTCCCAACCAGTCAGCTTTCCATGGGGCTGATAAAGCACCCTTGTGAGCCACGTCCTGACCCAAGGGCTTATTATGAGATCAGAGCCATAGTTAAGCCAGGTATCAGTCCTGACATAAGAAAGAATAATCATATTTCTAGTTCAGTGAATGTGACAAAGTGTTCTTAAATGCAGTATTCCCACTTCTTTCTCTGGTCCTCTCATTTCTAGAGAAACAAAAGCACCATCCAATGAACACAGAAGGAGATGAGAAGTCAGCTGTTAGCTTTAAGTTTTATTTTGGCTCTAAAGGCCTCTTTGTAGCTTAATAGAATTATAGACTCAAGTCTACCATTAGTAGCATGCATGGCGCCAGTGTAATAAAAAATGGAAATTCATTGTCCAATAATGATTTACGAAGTCCAGTAATTCATGTCAGAGTTTCTGCAACGTTGTGATTCTCAAAAAATCTCAGGTCCAACTAACTAACAGTGCTCAGTTAGACATTGATCTCTTAATGAATGCGTGCACTTTACTGATTTTATTTTGGCAAAGTTACAAGTATGGAAGTGAGAGAGAAAGAGAGAGAAAGAAAATGGCAGTAAAATATTCAGCAATATTTCTACTCTGCTTTGTACTTGGTGTTTTCAAGATATTAATTTCATCTTTCCATCCTCTGGGACAAATGACTATGGAATATGTAAGTTTCTGAAAAAATGCACATTTTTTAATATTGAATTCAGCAGATTATATAAAAATAGATACGAAGAAGCAAAGATCAGATTTAAGAATCATTTTAACAACAGGCTTTATTTCAGATCCATAATATGTATAAAATCTATAAAAATAATGCATAGAAAAGATTAGTTAGCCTATTTTTGACCATTTGTGTCTCTGTAGTTCTATACCAAGTAAGCTTACTCTTTTTTTTTTTAACAGTGTACATTTAGTTTTAATGGTTCAGCTCTTCTTCAGTCATCAATAGGGAGCCTTGTTACCATGGTGACAGACAGATGGATTAATGCAATGTTTAGGGAGATACAGTAGTGCCAAATTTTTATATATAAGGTAAGCTGTAATGTACTGCATACACAAGAGGGCATGCATGCAGAAAATTTCAGGGATGGTCTTCCATATGCACAGAGTGTCTTGACACAATATTCCCATTATCTCCTGCCAGAAAGTGGCCATCTATCTCCCACTTTATGCCTTTCAAACATACCCTGTTGGAGTCACAGACAGTCGCTCTGAAAACTTAAACGGAATGTCTGATGAGGCTTGTTGGAAAGGGCTGTGTTCAACACACCTAACGTGCCAGCTACATACTAGGCCATGAAGCTGCTGGTCATCTGAAAACGATTATCTATAATCCACTCCTTGAAATGCAGTCTGACATCTTCAGCTGACACCTTTCCATTTGCTTGTTTACTTTATTCATTGCAGGTCTCACTAATGAGAAGGAGATGCAAGATATACGAAAAACATTGGGTATTGACAGAGCACAGACAGATTGCGTGTGGACTAATCCTTCTTAAAACTTTCACACTTCCTTTTCTTTCAAACCTTTAATGACCTGCACCTTCTTCACCCATCTCACTCCCTTCCCTAGAGCTGCTAATGAGCTTTCCTGTTTTCAAAGTATTAGATTAGCAGTTCATGTCTCGCAAACACCCTCAGACAGAGATGAAATTAATACAGGAAGAAAATGTGTGACAGTCATGCTATGAATTCCTGTCATTCAGATTGTGAATCCCCCATGGTAATAGAACTAGGAAATTATGATAGTTGCATAGTTTTATTTTATTTATTTTTATTTTATTTTATTTTATTTTATTTTATTTTATTCAGTTTGTGAATCCCCCATGGTCATAGAACTAGGAAATTATGCTAGTTGCATAGCTTTATTTTATTTTATTTGACTTTATTTTCTGTGCAACCCTTGAATCATTCTATCATTGCCAAGCATCTTCACTGCAGAAACCTATGATGAGCTGCTACTAAAAGGTCAAGTAGCTTTAGAAGACAATTTGACCTGCCAAGTGAAATTCTGGCACAAACTTGGTGCTCTTAAAAATATTTTAGATGTAAAATCAGAAGTGATTTATACAGATCACAATATTAATTTATGTAACAAGAATAACTTAATTAGAAATGTTTTCCAGCAGTCTACACAAAGTGATAATTATAATTCATCAGGAGCCTAGCCTAATATCAGCTCTCCTTCCAGGCCTTTTAAAATTGTAATATTCAACTATAGCAATTAAGCTCTGTGAATGACTGTGAAAAGAGCCTTCAGAGGTAACTGCACTGAAGCCAATTAGGAAAAACATACATCTCGTATTCCTGACAATTAATTTTACAGTTGGCTTTCTCAGCAGGTGATGTACTAGCATACACAAGTCAAGTTTATACTGGCCACCTCCCCATGATAAATGAAATGCCAGTCCAAATTCTTCCCTCTGCAGCACATGCCACTGTCGAAGGTCCCCAAACTGGTGTCACTGGCCATATGAGCATGGCCAGTGGCATGGGGTGGGCACAGCAGCTCTCCCACAGGCACATGCCATGCAGCAGCCTCTGAACATGGCATCTGAGGGACCCTCTGCTGCCCAGTGGTGCATGGCAGCCCTATTAAAAATTCTATAATGAAACACATACAAGACCACTAAAGATATGGTACCCAGTGAAATTCAAAAATAACTTGTAAACATAATTTGCTAGGTCTCTGAAGAAGACAGTAATACCACAGGAATTGGGAAGGGATCTGTGATTTCCCTCTCTAGTAAATGAGGGCAAAGCCAAATAGATGTAGGCATATTTTACTTGCCAAAAGAGAATATTATAAACACTAAGCAGGTAATAAAACATATAATTTAGTAAAGGATAAGAACAGAATATAGGTAGATATGGCATATGAAAGAAGACCTGTAAGTGTTCTCATCTCTGCATCCCCACCTCAATTCTGTCCAAGGCATGTGACAGCCTTGATATGTTATCAACAGCTCTGAAATCTGTAGTGCACCTCTGACCAGCCATAATGTCATCATCCACAAATGCTGATTTGGGATTTATAACTGAAACTCTGGCCATATTGCCAATGGGACTTTTGCCATTTACTGAAACGTGGCCAGGCTGTGGTGTCTGTGCAGCACGCCGGCACACTCAGTCTTGTCTGAGGTTGTGCCTCACATGCGCCACTGAATAACCAAATGCAGAAGTGAAATTAAAGAAAAGCGTTGCATATTCTGTAGAAGCAAGCTGCACTTTAGAAAAGCATCTCTTGGGTGGGGGTAGGTGGCCAGGGATCCGGAGACCCAGCCTCTTGGGTCCTGCCTTTGCTGCAGAACCACAGCAGAGCCTTGCGCAGACTGATTAATCTCCTCATCACCTCTGAAAGGAAAAGTAAAAAATATGCCTCCCGTAAGTGTGTGAAGCCAGCTCAACCAACATTTTTTATGTGTCTTTTGATTCTGTAGTGCAAGGCTCTTCTTACAATTGTGTGTACATTTGACAAACGAGCACTGATTTTTGTCAGTATTTCTCTGATTAAAGTCTACACAACACTATTCAGTGACCAGATTTTTGCTGCAGTATGAGACAAGAGACCTGAGGACAGACTCTCCACATGGGAATTTCAGCCACCAGATCCTTAGGAGATGCACAACAGTAAACAGCTAATTGTAAAAACAGGTTTCTGCAGAAACCCAATCATAGCTGCAGAACACTTTAATTTCTTGTCCAATCGACCAGAAAATTGTTTGGAAATATGTAACTGGTTTCTTCATGCCCCTGCCTGTACACAGTGCTGATGCTGCATGGTGCTTCCAGGAATATCAAAGCTGCCATAAATAGAGGAAATGACCCCAGCGAGTCAGGCAGAGAACAAAGCTCAGCTCTCCTGAGAGCCAAAGGGTAGCTCAACTGCTGCATTTTCTCTCTTTCCAAAACCAGCATTTGACTTTTTCCCAAGCTCTTTTACATAATCAAGTTCAGTTACTGAACATGTCAGTTTAACCAGTATTCAAATCAACCTCCTCTATATTTTTAATCGGATTTTCAAACTCCAAATAGGATTCCATGTCTCAGGTGCCAACATTTTTTCCAGTGGCACTCAAGACTTTTGGATATATAAATCAGACAGGTAACTTTGTGAGTATATCAAGTTCCTGCTTTTATTATGTCCCAGTCATCTTGTTAAGTAGCTTCTTTGCCTACGAATACCTAAATTGCAAGCTTGGTCCTCAAGTGATGCTCACTGTTAATGGAGATAGCCAGATATCACTGCGCAGTCCTGCACTGGAGAGGAAGGAGAACAGGAGACTCACAGGCCAGGACTGGAATATTTCATAGCATTACATTAAGAAGTTTGCACATTGTGGTTCTATTTATTGATAGAACTGCTTATTGGCAGCAATACCATGTGTTTGCAAAGGTTATAAAAATCTATGAAGGAATAAATTAATGCTAACTTGTCTCTTTGGTGTTATTTTTATTTTCCTCCTTGTGCTCTTGCTTACTCTCTTTCCACACTCCTCCCTCAGCAATACTGTACAATAATATGAACTCCCATGGGAGAGGCACCATGTTGCCAATTTTTCATTAAAACCCATGGGCTGATATAAAATTCCTAACCATAACATCAGAATCACAAGTGGAGATATACACATTCTTTGAAGTTGAAAACTTTGGTTCCCTATTACTGTCTGCTTTTGGCTCACCAAGTTTTTTGTAATAAAAAGGAAAGAAAGCATTATATTTTATTCAATTATACAACAAGAAGAGATTAACATTGTAACCTAAATGAACACAATTCTGCTGAGTATCTCTTGGGTTTTTTAAAGCAAGTAAAATTTACAACACTAAGAATTTTAAGTTATTCAGAATGGATTTCATTGTCTTTATGCCCTACTTTAAGTCTCTGTGAATGATGAATAGAGACAGATCTTATCTGACTCTCTTAAATATAAATTCTTGGCATTGTTCAAACCAGGATTAAATAATATCATTATCCCTTCCCTCCCCTCCACTCCCCTCCTCTTCCCTCCCCTCCCCTCCCCTCCCCTCCCCTCCTCTCCCCTCCCTTCCCTCTGGTTCTGGAAAAAATTGAAAGAAAGTGATGTCTTGATTGATGTAAACTCAGAAAATTATCCTGAGAAGAAAATATAGGATTGTTATCATCAAAGACACAAAAAAATACAACAGACACAATAACCTAATTGTCTCTCACAGTTCAAGGATTCCTCTGTCAGATGCAGTGATGATCTTGACACAATTTACTATCAAAATTACATGCATGCTACTGTTTTAGTTCCATGCATTATAATACATTTAAATACTTTACATAAAAAGTAATTTCTTCTTTTCACGTTGTCACTCTGCAGTTTTTCTAATACGCCCTTCTCTAAGCTTTTCCAGGAGGTTTTTGTATTATTTGTGGCAAATTCTAATGCTATTCCAAAGCATACACAGGATTTTGAGGTACTTTTTCAAAGGAAAAAGAGGAATAGAGGAAAGAAGATTAGGAGTCATTTGCCTGCTGTCCAGATTAGAAAAAAAATGAGTGAGGGTGGGCTAGCTGTGTAAAATATTGTTTAATTTACCCAGCACAGGGACTATTAGGAAACAGCTTTGGTTTTCAGAAGTACCATGAACAGGAAGTTTCCCAAAATACTAGATTTTTGCCAAGCAACCCAGTCCCTATAATTAGACCCTTAGATACATGCTATAAATTATGTTAAAAGATCCAAAGAAGGAAGCTGGGGGAGAAACGCTTGGTTTGGATTTATTTACATTCATTGTTTGATACTGAGTACTGACTGTTGTAACTAAAAATACACTTTACCTATCCATACTGCATCTTTAATTTAGTAGAGAGTCTGGAAAAGTGGTAAAATTAGGTAGTACAACTTATATTCAACAGCAGCTGAGAATTAGTGTAACAAAGACATGAAAAAACCCAAGCGTATATTCTCGTAGTGTGAAAAACTATTTCCATAACATGAAAGAATGAGGATTTGGGACAAATATATGCACTTTAAAGAACACCATTCGTCAAGGCACAGCTTACTAAAATTCATGGGAACCAAGAGTGTCTCCCAGTTTTAATTGGTAAGTCCACTACACGATCTGTCCCACCGATGTAAAAAAAACCCAAAAAACCAAACCAAACCAAACCAAACCAAACCAAATTATTTAAAAGGGGCTCTGACAACTTTTCCCATTTTCCCTCTGCGCGACTCGGGCTCTCGCCCCCAGCGAGAGGAGGTCTTTCCCAAGGGGCGGCAGTTCCGCCCGCTGGATCCGCCCGGCTGCGCGGCCGACGAGCGGGAGAAGGAGGGAAGGAAAGGCGGCTGCGTGTTCCAGCCCCGCTCCCTTTCCTTCCGGGTTGCCGCCGCCGCCTCCTCCTGCCGTGCCTGGGCCATGGGGGCGGCAGCCGGCGAGGCAGCCCGTGACGGGGCTGTGGCCGCGGCGCCGCTGGAGCCCGGGCGCGGGCTGTCCCTGCCCCGGGGCGCTGCGAGCTCTGCGGCATCCCAGGACAAGCTCTTCTTAATCAAAGGTGCAGCCAGCCTTCCTCTCCTCCCCTCCTCTCCCCTCCTGCCCCTGCACGGGTCAGGGCGAGCAGCAGCCTGTGCGGCAGCCGTGACACTAGCCCTGGCCGCGCTCCCCTTGCCGTAGCCCCGGGTCTTGCTCCACTCTCCCGCCCCCCCGGGAGAAGGCGAGACGTTTGGGAATGGCCTCGCCGAGGCTTCTGGACGCAGCGAGGAAGCCGCTGCAGCGCCGGCCGCCCTTTCCCTCGCCCTTGGCAGCGACACTGCCGGTCACCCTTCAGCCGCCCTGCCCCGGGGGCAGCGGGCGCCGGCAGCGGGACGGGATGCGGGGCACGGGACGGGATGCGGGGCACGGGACGGGATGCGGGGCACGGGACGGGATGCGGGGCACGGGACGGGATGCGGGACACGGGACGGGATGCGGGACACGGGACGGGCACCGAGCGGAGCCGCCTCCTTCCCCGGAGGAAGCGCAGCCCTGCGGGGTCCGCGCCCAGCGCTGCCGGGCCCGAGGGAGCAGGAGCTTTCGGGGAAAAGGCGGCGGCTCCTGCGGGCTTCAGGCAGCGCTGCGGATCCCGTGAGGGAACGAGCCGGTGTTCCGGGCTGGAGCCGAGCCGGGAGAGCCGCGGGCAGGGCAGAGCCGGAGTCTCCGCAGCCGCGCACAGCTGCAGGGCAGCGGGCTCACGTCCGGCGGGCTGGCGGCGCTGTGCGGCGTTGTATTGATACTCTGTTGTGATTTTTATACGTGTCTCCGCACTGCTCCGGTGTCTGCTCGGTGTCTGCTCGGTGTCCCCGCGCCCCCCGGCGGAGCGGAGGCCGGGGCTCAGGCGGTTGTGTCCCAGCGCCGCCGGACGGGACATCCCGGGACAGACCCGTCCGGAGGAGCGACATACCCCCGCCAATTACTGTGCGTGAAATCGGGGAAGGGTTGGTTACCAGACCTGGAAATGCAAAGCTTAGTGGGCATGCAGGATTCGGCCAGGATGCGAGGTCTTTATGCTCCCAGGCAGAGGAGATGCCCTACAGATTTCATTGACCTCTTCATCGCAGTAATCAGAGAAATAACTTTTTAAAAGTAAGACTTGACTGTAACTGTAAAAGTAAGGCTAAATAACTGTAAAAGTAAGGCTAACTTAACTGTAATTTTGCTTTTTACTTCCTGTTCAGTCCATATTAAAATTACCTAATTGGTATTAGGAAAAGAAAAATAGGATGGGTATCAACACCTGCAAAGGAACAACATGTATCTCATTGAAATTTTTAAATTAACATGAATGAGATTGATTTTTACAATGCAATAAGTTTTTTAACAAGCCTTTTTGTTACAAGTGGGCAGGTATGGCTACATGTGCCTTTGGTACAAGGGCCAGAAAGGATCACGGTACCCCAAGTGACTTTTGGAAACACTGAGAGAACTGAAAAGCAAGGGATGCTTCTGTCTTGGGAAGGCTTCTGCTAGTGTAACCAACCTTCCTTCCTTCTTTCGTTCCTTCGTTCCTTCCTATTTTTTTATTTTAAATAGAGCATTAGAACATAAAGCCGAAGAACAAGCATTGCTTATGTAATGGTCTTCAGAGGAAGTGGTGGTGATGATGTTTAGGTGACCATTTGAAATACCAAGCGATGCAACAGAACCAGTTACATCTTTCTTTTGGGGAAGAGTGAGGCATAACTATAGAAGACGATTTTAGTAGCCTGCCTCTGGGGTGAGAGAAATTTGAAAGTACTGTGTAAAAAGCATCCTGGGATTTGAATTTCTGTGTGTGCCTTGAAAATAGATACATATGCCATTATTTTCAAAATGCCCTATTTCATAGAACTGATTCTTTGTATTGCTAATTTGTCATATTGAGTTAATGCAACAAGTGTAGACAACTGGGCCTTTCCCTTTGGCATGTGCTGACAGATCTTAATTTTTCAGGTTTTATTTTACAAACAGGTTGGTTGTTCTTTTTTCCTTCGCTTAAGTAACAAAGTCTTGATTTTTATTTCTTCAACTTTTCTTGGCAGGTGGAATTTTTCTAGGTACTGTTGCTACAGCAGGAATGATAGCAGGTTTTGGCACCACGCTTGCAATGACAAAAAAGAAGAACCCAGACTGGTTCAGTAAGGTTTGTTCCTTTAAGCTGTTTTCCAATAGTGATACGCAGGAAATAAGAATGCCTTGGATGCTTTATAGACATGGTGATATATGTGGAACTTGACAAAGTTCATGATAAGAGCACTAGACTTAATTGAATTCAGTACAGAGGTATGATTAATTTAAAAATCAATTCACAGTTGGTCCTGCTAAATACTTTAGTACTTGAGATTAGCTGAAATACATAATGCTTACACAGTTTGCTGGAATCATAATGGAATATAATTTCTGGTCTGTTTTGATTCTGTGATGTGAACACACTTCAGACACAAGCCTGTATCACCTCAGGGATCCAGTTCACCATGTGGTCTCACCGTGCTTCAGTGAGTCTGGAAGCAAGGTGACTGCAGTAAGGATGGGAATGAGGAGGTAGAAAGTCTGTAAGCTGTGGAATATGTAAGTGGAATAATTTAGTCAAAATTAAAGCTCTCTACTCCCATCCCACTGTATAAGGGGAAGGACAAGAACGAGTAGTGGCTCAGCACTGTGAGATCTGATGGCCAAAATTAATCTGATCTCAGGCAATTACTAACTGGATCCACTTGTGCATTCTGAAGAAAAGAGCTGCAAAGCAAAGCTAGCCGTAATGCCATGTTGGTGTATTAGTTTGAAACACAGCATATTTAATTTAATGATTTTTTTTCCCCACTAATGCTTTGTTATTGCCAAAAGTGTCAAAAGTAGGCTCTTAAAATTGATCAGTCTCATCTTCACCAGGCTCTTAAAATACAACATGTATTACAGATTTTTTTAAGGAATTAAAAACGGATCTGTTGTGTTTATTTTAAAAAACGATGATTCAATAATATATCAAGTTAATTCAGTGCATATCAAGAGAAAAAAAAATCTACCATTGTACTTTATACCAGAACTTGCATCTCTGACCACTCGTAATCTCCCTTTGTGGTTGAAGAGGATGAGATCCTTCATTTGCCATCCTACTTTACTTGTAGGCTGCTGTGGCATTACTCATCCATTGCCTTTACAGAAACAATAAGTATGAGCTTCTTTTTTGAAACAGACAAAATAGAAAACTTAATGAGACGTTATTTCACAAGCTGTGAAAATACATTACAATAAGGAAATAACTTCCTTTTTTAACATCCTTTTTTAAAACTTCCTTTCTCTTGAGCACTGCATTTTTTCCAGCCTGCACATACTCCTGGATGTCTTGAGCTGTCCTGTTATCAGTGTGAAATTTATCAAGAGTGGCATTGCATTGACATCCAAGAATACATATGCTGGAAATGTCATCAAGTGATATATACCATTTCAATCTTTGCTGAGAGCTGTATCAGCTGCTATTTGTGCAAATGAATTACAACAGTTTGCTAGCAAAAATCTGTGATTCCTGGGCCCCTCGACTTCCATACTCCAGAGTGCAGAAAGATACTTTTTTATCAAGGTACTTGTCGGTCAGCAATTTCAAAAAGGAAAGGCTGGACGTCGGGGATGGCTTAACTCTCAATAGAAGCTCCCTGAGGTACCAATGAGGTTTTGCATTAGCATTCTTACTTAAATTTATAGTTACTAACTGCAAGTAACTTCTAATAATACATCATGTATAATAACTACAGAAGATTGCACCCTTCTTAGATGTTCAATGCCTAAATATTATTTTTATCCATGTGAAGGTGAGGCCATATTTTGACAGATACTTTAAGCCAACGTCAGCCAGCATTGGTATTGAAAGAATTAATTCTACCAGCCCTTAGTTTCTGGCAATTAATTCCTGTTCCAGTGAAGACACAGATACATGTGCTGTTGGGTTGGTGAGATGATCCTGGATAATTAATGGGTTTTTCTAATTTCCCTCATTAGTTTTAGTCCAGATCAGTCATCTGATCGATTTCACTGCATGACTGCAGTGACTGTGCTGGCACGAACTTGGGGGAAGGTCTGAAGGAATGAGAATTTTGTTCAGTGTTCAGGAAGAAATGCAAGACCCATTATTTCAGCATCTTTTCTGGCTTGTGCCATTTTTTGTGTCTGTGAAATGGTGTCGTGCAAGTCAGGTAGAACCAGGAAGCAAATGTAATTCAGCCAGGGTCAGACTTAAGTAGTTTTAGGGGAGGAAAAAAAAAAGGCAATTTAGAGGGGAACCTCTGGCATCACGGCTTCATGACTGCGTTCAAACTACCAGGAAGCAACAGTGTGAGACCTTGTTCTTGTAGAGTAGAACCAGTGTTACTGGCAAGACATAAAGCTGAAATTGCACCTACTGTAGTGCTGTGGTAGTGAATTGAAGTAAATACAAGCATTGGTAGGACTCCTGCCCAAATTGACTTAAAAACTGAGATTACATTATCCTGTTTAGTGATGAACCACTAAGGACACCTTCAGTGAAGAAATTACTGGGGAGGGAGGTATTAAAATTAAATGCTCAGCTGCAGCAGCTTCCTTGTGAGAAGTGTCCAGTTTTACCAGCATTTATCCAGGTGTTTAATTTTACAATGGATTAGGTCACACAAAACAGTGAACACACGGAATACAGTCACCCAATATAGTTGAACACACTTTATTTTAGGCACTGCTTCCTTTTAGACACACTCTGCACTCAAGGGGACAGTTACAGGATGAAGGCCTGTGTCTGAATGAAAAAAACTGTTATTTTTTTTCCTTCTCCCACTTCCTGTTTATATCTTCCAGAGAAAAACAAAACAACAACAACCAACAAAACAAAAAGAAGCAGCATATATTTGGGAAACAAATCAGCTAACTCTGCCCTGTTTTTTTCTGGCCTGTTTTTTGGAAAGACTCAAGTATTGTTTAAAAACTTATTTTTTTAATTAAAGAATTAAAAAAATACAGAAATAGTAGTGATGAGAAAACAATCTGAATATAGAGTAACAGGTTAGTGAATAAAACTCAATTCTCTTAAAAATGTTTTTTTGTTGGTGACATCTTTTTCTTCCATGCTACTGTTGTCCTTAATTATTTAGCATTTCATTAATCAGCTTTCTTGATGCTCCGAACAGCATATCTGATAATCATTTAGCCAATTGTCCTGTTCACAGAAACCCTTATCTGTGTAAGTACCCTGAGGAATCAGTCTTGGACTGAGCCCTGTTTGACTGCAGTCAGTAAAACCAGATCAATTGTTTCCATTTACCGCTATTTTTCTGGGACAATCAAGCATTTAAATAGTATTCGGGTGGGTTTTTTGCCTGTAATTTTCATGGATAATGCCTCCTATTTAAAGATTCTGTGTAGAGGATATTTTTGTCCATTCATTTCCCGTCTTCCAAATGGGACAATTTTTTTCTTAATGTTGTTATATATGGTTAGACTATGGAAGCAGGAAAAATGTCAAAAATAATCAGCATTTCAAATCTGCTCAGAGCAGTCTCTACTGAAAGAGTTATAATAGTTCATTATCTGTGGTAAGGAGATAATAGGACCTGATACAGTGTAACTAGAGATCTCTGCTGTTTGTGTGTGTGTATGCTTACAGAGCATTGTTTTTGTTAACAGCTTCCACTTTATGTTACCCCTGAGCAATAATTAGTTTTTTTTCCAAGATACCCAGTAAGTAAGTAGAACTGTTGAGTTGTGTAAGGACCACAGATGCCTATCTTTAACAATTGCTATCTGAAATCTGTGTTTCTGTGTGAAGAATAAAACAGTGATCCTTTGGAGGGGGAAGAAAACTTCTGAATGGAAGTTTCCAGCATGAGCAAGAGAATTCTGTCTGTCTCACTGCTGCTGTGGGCTACAGGGGTTGAAGCTCTGCGTTCCCAAATAGGTGCAGTATAGTGGGCAGTGTGAGATGAGAACAGCTGGCTAGCAGTGAGTGTGAGGTGCACATGGATGTCATCCAGCATGTGCCAGGTGCCCCTGGAAGCTGCAGTGTCCATTTATGTGCTGTGACCCAGAAGGTTTCATCGTGGTTGGGACCCCATCATGGCCGAGACTCCATTCTTGGTCTAAGGTGGCTTTTTCAAGTGACAGTGTTTTGTGTTTTCAGGACATGCCTCATGGCAGGCTTCTGTGCAGCAGTATCTTAACAAGTGATTAAAACCACCTACTGTAGTAGGTGTCTTCTGACAAAAATGAGAAGTGTGGAGACCACAGAGCATTTTCAGTGTTGCTGATTAGTGAACTCCGCAGGGGAATGGGTTCAGTGTTGTTGTTTGCTTTTACAAAATTTTACTAAATAGTTTCCAGAGCTCCTTCAGAGTTGTAGCCCCTTGAAATTTGTCCTTGGGTCCCTGTTACACCCTTTCTGTGTCCAGATGAGAGCTGCTCAGGTTCTTGCAGTTTCCCAATGTACTGTTTCAGAAGTGCAGATAAAGACCTATACGCCGCTGATTGCCCCCCATGAAAAGGTACCAAAATCTATGACATACCATGATCATATTCTGGTGTCACTGGCATAAAGGCTTGTGACTGGTTTCAATTCAGTTTTGTATTTTGACTGGTGAGATAACTGAGGTTTGGATTCTTGTGCCAATGAAACAGCTGACTTTGGTATTTCTGGCCAATGACAGTCATCCCCAGGTGGCATTGGCAACTGTGAAAGCTGCTCCTGGTAGGAAGGCAGTTCATCCAGCCTATTTTTTGGCTCTTCAGGTGTTCTGGCAGCCAGAAGATTTTCTGTAGCCACATTAGTACAACTGCCAAGTCAGGAAAAAATCTAAATCACCAACTTTTTTTGGTCTTATTTTTTTCCCAGTTATTGTTCACTTTGTCACGATGTGTTAATCTTTGGTTCTAGGGGATTACTGCCACAGCTGCACTACCAGAGAGTGGTTCGTCACTGGCCTTACGAGCCCTGGGATGGGGCTCACTCTACGCATGGTGTGGAGTTGGATTGCTGAGTTTTGCCATCTGGAAGGCTCTGGGTGTGCACAGTGTAAGTAGCAAGTATGATCCCCATAGCTTCGTATTTTTCCTTGGGTAATACATGTTGGGGTGGCACCTCTATACTTCTTCAGCCTAAGAATTACACTTCCATTCACCACATGTAGGATGACTAACCAGAATGTGTGCAAACAGGGAAGGTGTTCTTACATGTGAAAAAAATGGCATGTTGTGGGAGGAGACAGTTTAGGGAGAGGAACAGTTTTGTCTTACTTTGTTTATTTGCACAGATGTTTCGGATACTTCACAAAAGAGCCAGTGTTCTAATTTAGAGACTAAAATAGTAGCTGGAAACTTTCTATATACTTTCCTTATTGAATTGAAGACTACTCCCATGAATCGTATCTTTAGAGCAATCCATTTATTTGTCCAAGTTCTATTTTTTGCATCAGTGCACAGAGGACATAAAAACTGAAAGGAAACCAGCTTGCTTTCTAGAAGCAGCAGGGGGACAGAAGATCGAGTATCATGTGCATTAGAATGGTGGTCCTTGACATGTCAAGGCAAGGCAAAGAAGCTTGGGAAGCATTTTTACATCCCAGCATACCAGCTATGGCTATCTTTAGTAAATTGGTTATGTTTCAGTCTTTCACAGTGTTGAGTGTGAATATTAAAGTTCATGTGAACATTTTTGTTTGCCCCTAGTAATGAGCCATGACTTAAGAGTCCCCTGCAGCTATAAGTTTGTCAGAGCTGTTTGCATCCTCTTTAGGACTAAAAATGACTAGACTTCCTTTACCTTTTGTGGTAATTATTTATACATTCAGCAAAGCATATATAAGGGAGAAAGATGGTACTGTTCTCATTAATACCTTTATTCAAGTTCTCATTTCTCCTCTACTGATGTATCCTGTAGCTTGCAATTTGAGTCCCAAATAAAGAATTACACAATCCTTTATTTCTTAGCTTTCAATGTTGATTCTCAGTAGGAACAGATAAAGGAAGGCTTAACACCAAAAAAGTATGGCAGGACATAGGAGGCAGCTACATTTTACAGAATTGTTGAGTGTTCCTGGTCAGAAAGGTGTACCTGACTATATTCTGTGCTGTGTTAGTGTGGAAAGGAGGTGGGGGAAACCGTATTTTAAGAGGCTCTTGCAAATGTCTGTTAGTATTGTTTTCTGTGGTGGAGTTCTTATGTTTCACTGTAGTGCACAGTGAGAATTGCAGATGCTGAAGGAAGTAGATTTCTGTCAAGAGATGATTTGGAACAGCTCTCTGCTTTCCACTGAGATATTTCTTGCATTCACTATAGACTTTTAAATTTCCACTGCAGAAAGGAACCACATACAGTAGTGCTACTTACTATTGCAGAATCAAAAAATTAGCAATTTGTAAATTTCCTGTCACTTTATAGCCATTAAAATCAAATATATATATGTTAAAAATTGCTGGAGGTACAAAAGTAGAAGCATATTTAAAATGAAATATTCTGACCAAAGAGGTACACAGCAGTAAAAATAAATTAGACTCTTAAACATATGCTTATTTTAAGAAGGATCTGTTTTTATTTGATATGCTTTCCATTTCTGGGGTACATTGTGATACTTTGGAAAATTCTTAATTGCTGTCATGTAAGCAGAGATAATAGATTGACAGTCAGTTACAATACTACTTTCTGAGAACACAAATGCATATCTTGTGCCTAATAATTATTAGATGCCCACAAAAATAAATAAAGTTTTATTTTTGGGAAACTGAATTTCTCCCTGAGTGAAATAAAGTTTCTTTCCACAAACTGTTCAGACCATGGAAGACACTGTAGACTTTGCACTAAACTTGACATTTTCAAATGAACATTTTAATTTCAGTTAAACATTTTAAAAAAGAGGCTTTTACAGATTTACCTGAATAAAATGTCTTGAGTCTTCGGTGTGGTTGAGAACTCTGAATTCACTGGCTCTGTAGTCCATGCAAGTTTCCAATAGCTGTAAAATTTCAAGTCACAATTTCAAATTTAGCATCAGATATCAAGATTTGAAAACTATTGGCTCAAAGCAGACTTTAGCCTCTCAATGTGCTATACTAGATGTAACTTGAGGGGGGATGTCACTCATTTTGATGCTAGTAATCTGTGTGAATTTAATACCTAAAGTTTTGGCAGCTGGACAGAGAGAAGTTATGCCTGGCCTCTTCACCTTAGCAGTATGGAGCAGCCCTTGGGACCTGCTAATTAGTGACCTGGCCCTGCTGGGCAGCAGCTTCATCTGTTTAAGGGCAATAATGATAATGTTATTGACACTTAATGCAGTCTCTTGATCTCAAATTGTTTCTCTTGGTATGAAATTGTGAAGGATAATAAAATTCTGATTCTAAGCACTGCAAGTGTTTCATTTATCAAACAAAAAGATGCTTCATTTGCACGCAGGAGTACCTCAGCTCCAGTGCTCTCAAATCCTTTGCCAGCTCACCCCCTGTGACTCTCTTGGTGGGATAGTAGCGAATAAAGGACTGATTTTCACTTGCAGGGTTTGGAGGGGAGTTCCAAGTCAAGTCAGACTGAATTGTTAAGTGTTTAATGCCTCGAGTCATCTGAAGGAGTAAAGTACAGGAAGGCCCGGTGGAAATCAGGTGTGATGGATTGGCAGCAGTCACAGCGCCAGGAGTAACTGAGCCGGCAGATCTTGCCGCGGGACTGGTGTGGCCAGGAGGGCCATTCCCGTCCTGGCCGGCCCGCAGCTGAGGGCCCTGCCCGCCGGGGCTGGGCTGGCTGGGCCGGGGAAGGACGGCAGAGCTGGGCGTGGAGGCTGCAGAAGCGCGATGCTCCGTGCGCTCGGTGCTTTTGTGCTTTGAACGCTGCCCGCGCCAGCCGCGCCCCGCTATGAGGCGGTGCGATGTGCAGTCGGTGTCACCGGGTGGCCCTGATCCTTGTGAGCGGCCCGGCGCCGGCAGGAAGCGGGGGTGAGCCTCTCCCGCACACCGGGAGGGCAGAACTAACCCCGGCAGGTGCCGCTGCGCCCCGGTCGCGGTTGGTTTCTGCGGTCGGTTTGTATCGCTGCCCTTCTCCCGGCGGCTCCCCGGGGCCGGGCGCGGCCGGGGCGCCGCTGCTGCCCCGCAGCGACACCCAGTGGCGCTGGCCGGGAGTGCAGCGCCCGCCGAGGGCCCGGCGGATCCGTGTGAGCGTGAGTTACTGACGGGACAGCGAGCGATGGACAAAAATATGTGTAGCCCCGAGCTTTGGGGCTATTTAAATGATCCTGTCGTCGCTCCCAAAGTCAGAGATGAAACGCCAAGAGCAAAGTGGAGCGATATTTCCTTGATGAGTTGTAATTGCGGTAATTAATCTGTGTTAGCAGCGCGATTGCTCGGCACTTTGTGTCGTGGAAGGAAACTGAAGCCACAGCTCAGGATGTCCTCACACCTTCTGACACAGCCTGAGAAACAAGTTGCTGTTAAGATTTGTTCCAGACACTGAGGTGATGCACCAGATTTGGTGATTTTAGATTTTTACTTAATCTTTGTGGTTTATTCTTAAAACAGTGCTGCGACAGTGTCTCCTGCCAGCTCTTAAATGGCTTTATTGTTAAAGGTGGTTCCCTACAGCTTTACAGACTGCTGCTTTTATGCCAGCATCAAAACCCAGGAGTGATAGTCAGTAACTGATCTTTATGTCTTGGTAAGGAATATAAAAGATTTTATGCTGTCCTCAAGTTGGGCTGTTAATATTCCCTGATTACAGTTGTAATCAGACCACTATTGTAATTTGAGGACAGGCTGGTAAGTAATAAACCTTACTAAATTCCACACAGCTCTTATTCTGAAGTGAAGAAGTGATGATTCAACGAGGACTTAGTTTGATAATGGTTTAAGTTCTATTTTTCAGTAGCGTAAAAGAGAAATCTTTTCTCAGAACCTAGGAGATGGTGATTATGTACTTTTATATTGTACCTCTTGCAGAAAATAACCAGGTATCAGTAATAGACAGACCTTTTTAACTTCCTGCAATCTCAGGAAGATATTTAAATTCATACCACCTTTGATTATCTCTGAGTATAGAAGCTCTGTCTATATTAGTGAGTATCATTGACCAGCAGCACTGGGGCAGTGAAACATTAGCAGGCTGAGGACCTCACATCTACAACCATTCCAGGAATTTTCAGAATTTGGACTGCCACTGGCCTTGTCCCTTGGCTTGAATGCCTGTTTGCAGTTGGACTATGTTATGTACACTACTAGAATGCTTCTTCAGGTTTGTGTCACCCTAAAAAGCCACAGGTCATGCATTTTGAAACAGTTCAGTAGTACACAGACTTACACCCAGTGGGCATGGACAACTGGGAGATTTGCTTTCAAAGAGCACTGCTGATCTGAATCTCAAACTCATCCAGACATATCCACAGCCTTCCTCTCTGAGTCACCTTACAGTGTGGAAGGGCATGTGCTGTCTTAGACACAACCTTGAAATAAAATGGCACCACTGTTTTTAAACAAGTTTATTTGCTGTTTAACAGCTTCCCCATCATGGTATTGTCTTCCATGGCATTGTCTTACTGGTTTTGAGCTTGCAGCCTCCGAACCATGTAGGTACCCATTCCTAGTGCAGTGGGATGGCTGTTTGCTGATGCAAAACACAGAAGTATTGAAATCAAATTTGTAGGAAGGGTTGGGTTTGGCCAATTGATCATTTCACGTTTGTTTTAAAGTTGAATATTAGTTGAAACATCTTATTTCAACATTCTGCATATGAGCTGTTCAATGAAATTTAAAATTTCCAGTTAAAGAATAAATGGTGTTTCACTCAGTAAAAATTTTTACAAGTAAAATATTCAAAATGTCTTAAACCCCCTGTTGTTACAATTGAATTAAACAAGTATTTTCATTGAAGTTTCCAAAAATTAAACCCTTTTATTTTATTTTCCTATTCTACCAGTGTTATGGTCCACCACACCTTGTTGTTACAGGAAAGAATGTTAGTTTCACAGAATCACAGAATAATTAGGGTTGGAAGGGACCAATTGGAGATCATGTAGTCCAATCCTCCTACCAAGGTAGGGTCACCTAGAGCAGGTGACAGTTTTCTCTAAGTTTTCTAGAATTTTTAGAAGTTAATGGTTGGGTTGTAAACGTTTCTTTTAAATTAAACTACCAGCTATAGAGTACTTGGCAGATATTAAAACATACCTATTAATGTCTGATGTTATTCTTTGCCTTTTTTTAACTGCTAACGATTATGAACCTTCTTTTAAAAGTAGAACAATGCCTTCAGCCCTTGTAGACTGAAGCATACAACAATTAACAAACAAGATAAATTATGCTTTAAAAGCCCTCTTGTTCTTCATGCCCTCAATAAATTAGGTTTCATTTCCTCAGAAATAAAAGCATTCTGTGTCCCATAGGAAAAGGGCCCGGATGATTCATATATAGGTTTGTGAGATTCTGATTGTTGCTGTTCTATGGAAAGCTGGAAAAATAGTGAGAAGACTTGCTTAGCAATTTATGACTAATATAAAGTATTAGTTTATCACTTTTATGGTGTCTCCTAATGAAATATCCTCTTTTTCATTGATCTTAACCTTTAAAATATTAAGAATTAAAAACAACTGCGTGGCTTTAAAGAAACATCTAAAACAATTAAAAGCATTGCAGAGAACATATACTTGCTGTGGCTTTGTTGGTAAGAACATTTCCTAAGTGAGCTTCTCTTCTCTAGAGAAAATCTAACCTCTAAATCACCATTTTAAGCATAAAAATAACATCCTGCTGCTTATTTCGAGAGATATTTGATATAATTTTGTGAAAGCATAGTCATAGGCACAGTATAAATACAAAGGAGTATTACCTTTAAAGGATGGATTAAATTAAAATAAAAGATGAGACAATGGAGACATGGTCTTCAAATATTACTGGGTTTGGCATCTGTAAATAGTACTAAGATTTATAAATCTTAACTAAATACCGGTACATAGCAGTGGCTGAAAGTTTTATGCTATTTCATAAATGAGCAAATGTTCCTATAAAAGCAGCATATTCCTAAAATAGTCATTCCTAGATGTTTTGTTATTAGTTTTTAATTATTGTTGTATTTAATCCTCACATAAATATTATTCATGAAGCTTCTTTTCCATATCATGCTTATGTCTGATAGCATAATAGAAGCTTACCTTTTCCTTGCTATTTCATGATCACGTATTTCTATATAAATCAAATCTGCACATTTTTTTTAATGCTCTTTTATTTCCTCAACACTTATTTAAACTCAAGCTCTTAGAAAGAAGATGAAGCGCTAGTACAAGTTAGCACTTCCTCCTCCTGTTTATACTGGATTTTTCTGTACTGTTTATATTGTCTAATGAGTTTGGTTTGGAGAAGACTTGCCTCCACACGCATGTTCTGCTAGCATTTTATCCAAGAAGGAAAAAAAGGATACCAATGAACTTCACTGTATACTTGATAAGGCAAAATGCTTATTCAAGGATTAAGATCGTAATTTTCCTACTGGAAAGCTGCTACATCTGCTTTATGAATAGGGACAGCTGGGAGTATTTCAAGAACATGGGGAGGCTGTAACTATAGCTGTCTTGGGGAGTTTCGCTGTTGTATCTTGGGAGAGACTCGCAGCTGTTGGCTGCTCCCAGCCTGGTGGGAAGCCTGTGGCCTGAAATACCTCTGTGTGGCCCTACGTGGATGAGTGGGTTGATCCACGTCTGGGCCACATGTAACTGTAAGTTGTGAATGTACAGGCACGGTCTGAATCCAGGCTTCTCTGATGGGTGCAAGTTATTGGTACTATATCTTGGTCCTGTGGCATTGTCCTGTATGCTGAGTGTGATGCATGGCCATGCTTGTCATGCCCCTCTGTGGGCCAAGACCCCTGGCTGCTCTGCTTGTCTGGGGGCATCCAGCACTCCCTGCCTGCCTCCCCCTGTGGGTGTCACACTGGCTCTGACAGGTTTCCTGCAGGGAATTTGGCCCCAGTCATGGCGTTGAGGCGGAGGCCTCACCGAAGAGTTTTGGGCTTGTGCTGGCCCTTTCCCCAGCCTTCAGGCTCTTGTGGATGATACATACAATGAATTCCTGGATATACAGAGGAAGAAGATTACTCAGGTTGCCCTTTTCAGGAACTGCCTGCTTGCAGACAGTTCATGTTTTGAATTTAATTCAGAAACCCAAATTACAGCACGGAAGAGTTTATAGAGTTGGGGCATTCATCCTGAGATTTTGGGTCCATTAACCAGCTAGCTTTATATATTTGGATATTTAACTATTTTAAATTTAAAATTATTTCAAGATTAATTTTTCAAATTGCCTGGGGTGACCAAGGGGCAATGACTAATATACCATAATAGACTAATCATGTGGATGTCCTTTCCAGGCACCCAGATTTGAAAGTAAGATTCTGCAGAAATAAATGGCACATTCTTCAGTGGTATCAAAAGTATCCCACGCTCCATTTTTCTGCATAGCATGGAAACGTTTACTTTGGGATACCATATACTACAGAAATTTAAGTCCTTGACATTTTATTTCAGAAATATCAACATGGAAATGAATAAAAGTTAAAAGAATGCTCCTGTATCTCTGAACCTAAGGAAGTTACTTTTTTTTTCAGAATCCAGTTTATAAAATTACTGTCTCTGTAAATAAAAATATTGAACATAACAAGCTAACCACATTTTTAAAAAAAATTCAAAATAATCTACCCTTAATCCAGAACAGTTTCATTTTCTTTAGACTTTTCTGCTGGAATAGCATCTTCCTCCCACTTTGAGATCTAAGTCACATTTGCACAGAAATGAAACCAAAGTGAGGCTAGTAAAACATGTATGTGATGTAGACCACCTCTCTTCCTGTTTATGAATGAGCAACATGTCTTGTGCACTCATGGGAATATAGCATGAGGAAAGTATTTAATGTGTTTTGTCACATCATGTGACCCAATAACTGGAAGAGAAGCAGCCTGACCCTAGTGACTTGACAGCTCTCTGTAGTTCACCAGTAATTCAAGACAGAATATGGAGTAGCTGTGGGAGGCTACTACATATTTATAATTGTTTGGGAACTGTGACAACTTCGTTCTAAACAATGATGGTCCTCTCCCCCTTCTCCCTGTGAAGTTCACTTAAGTTATTTTCATGTTATTTTTCTTTTAAAAGGCACAGGACATGTTTTACCCACTTACACAGGGTTTATAGAGATAAATTTGTGGAAAAATATGTCTATGTGTTTGTTTAATTTTAGGCATTGTAAATAGCCCTCTGATTTCAAAGAGGGCTCTCAGCACTGCATGAGGTTAGGCATGCCAGTGTAAGCCTCCATGACACAGGGGGCCAGTATGAGCTCCTGACTTCTCTAGATGGTTTCACACAATTCTACTGCTGCTTTTCTCTATGCAAACCTGAAACACTGGAATCAGCAAACAGGTGGTGAACAGTGTGCTTTCAGAGTACAGTGCAAGGTGGTTAAATATTAGGATGTTTACTGCCTTACACTCTCAGGGCCATTTTCATAGATTTGTAGTTCTGCATAATCCAAACCTTTATGATGCCTTTGCCAGTGAAGTGCAAGATCTAAGAATGTGAACCAGGGCTCTATTTGCCATGCTTATTCCAGAACTGGCACATAGTGACCTGCAGTGAGTGCCCCATTTTACTGAGAAAAGGACAATCACCTTCAGCTGCCAGGCTGACTGCTCTGCTCCTCCAGTCCTGCAAGGGCTCAGCACTTGTCATTTTCTACAAATAACTTGCTATTTCTGTACGTGGCCCTTGGTAATCATTTGCTAACAAGGGCAGCAGCAATCATTTTAAGATTTGGGAAAAGGTGGCAAGAGCAGTCCTCACTGATGCTTTTAAATCCAGTGCAGCCTGCTTCATCTTCATGCCTTGTGAGATGGGAGGTGGCTGAGGAGAGCAGAGGGCATGTACATACTGCATTCTGCTGCCACTTGATATTTCAGTTCAGGGCATCTAACCTCATTTCACTTGGAAGCTAATGTAAGCAGTTCTTACTGATATGAGTACTAAAATAGGAAACTAATAATTCCTGGAATCTGGGTTGGCCTATTATGAATGTCAGACATTAAAGAGAACATTTCTTCGTAAAACTTTCATTCTAGGATTCAAATAGACTCTTTTAGCCCCTCTTGCATTCATTTTAATATGAACGGCCATGTAAGTGCTCTCGGTAATAGTGCTATCCCAATTTTTGTGTGACATTCTGTCAACGATGTACATTAAAAAGAGATTATTAAATGGAAGATGCTTTTAGGTCCCTATATTTTTGCCATCTGAGGCAGGATCATTAGGTTAAGATAAGAAAATAACAGTGATCTGTAGCTATTACAGATTATTTAATGCAGTAAGGTAGATGATACCCTTTTAGAAAGAAGCCTGACAGAGGTAGAACAGTTACTGTAATTTATTTAGCAAGAAAGAACAGCGTCAAGCTCTGTAATATCTGTGACAAAAAAATAAAATTCACTTGAGTGAAATTCACTTCAGAGAGTCGCCTGCAGGAATGGAGCATGCTGGAATGTTAAGAAATGTGTTACAAATCATTCAGGTACCACTAGGTTCAGAAGCAGCAGTTGAGAGTAGCCTTGGTACTGAAGGCAGCAGGAAGAGGTAAAATACATTCAGCTTTTAGTGCTTGGTTTATTGGACTATTAATTGAAGACATTATCACAGTTGAACCAAGTACCCCAGTGCCAGTGTGGCTGACAATAATATAGAGGCAGCCATTGCAGTGAGTTATTTCAAAACATTCCAGTGCTTGGTACATAGCACATTAGCTCTTGTAATTATATTAATGCCTTTTGATTTGAGACCACTGATGTGAGTATTGTGGAATCTGGAGGAAATATGGGAGAAGATTTCCAGGAGGGGAGGAGAGAGGAGAAGAGACCTTCCGAGTGGCACCTCCACTGAAAAGGCAGGGCCCTTTCTTTTCTTTCTGAAAGGACACAGATTCCTAATTGCAGCATTTCCTTCATCAAGAAGTGTGTTTGTCCCAAGATTTTAAGCAAGTAAAGATAAGGTCCTAATTCTCACACCTGAGGTGTTCAGTATTAATAGAACATAAAGCTGATTAGTCATCTTCACAAGAAGCTCACCACACTGCAGGAGGACTGGATGCTAGTAAGCTCAGTTTGTTGAAGGACTAACTTAAATGTTTAGTGTACAAATTTTAGTTTCACTGCAAGGACACTTTGAAATTGCAATGGGCCTAGTATGACAGTGTCAACTAAGTGCAAGCAAGAACGACCCCAAAGCCAGTGTGAGGTACTTTGGAGGCCAAATTCAGTCCTAAATATAAAATATATATTAAATAGAGTTCGATCAGTCAAGGCCCAGAAGACTGAGCTCTATGTCTCTGACTGAAAGAATCAGAATAATTTAGATTGGAAAGGCTTCTGATATCATAAAGTTCATGCATTAAGAAATTACAGCCTCAAATGGGGTATTAGAATGGTTTGTAAGCAGGCAGACATTGTCAGTGGGAGAGAGGGGACAGGAACATTGGGATACAATTTCTGTGGTTATTTATATGGGTATACACCAGTTCCGTGACATCAGAGAATAGTTCTTTTACAAAGCTTTCTCCGTGGTTTAAGGCAGTGGGGTAAGTGAGTTTTAGGGGAGCTCTGAGTGCAGGGAAGACAGTGGCTGGGATTTGGAAGTGCATTTGGGAGAGCAACAAGCACAAATGTGGAAATGAAGGAAGGAAATCAGAAGCTGACGTCATTAGTGGAACAGGAGAGAATACCTTAGCGGTCTAGATCAAAGCCCTAATGAAATATTGTACTGCCCTTTTTGATTGGGAGGAGAAGGGGAAAACAGGAGTCTGTGACTGGTACTAATTAAGTTGGTTAAGGTATTAGTAGTGAGAACTCAAAAACTGCTGTGGAGATAAATTATCAGGTGCAGTATCTTTAAAGGGCTGTAGAAATGAAAACTTCCAGTAAGAGTTAGTAGCTGTGACATTTGTATTGGGAGGAAATTGGCCCTGTTTTAGACACACTGTGAAGTCATGTATTAATGAGGCTCACTCCAGTCACTGCAGATAATGTCCTTCTTAAAGAGCTGACAACCTGAAGGGTTACACTGGGAAAGAGCTGACAGCCTAAAGTGTTACACTGAGAAGACAATGAACAGTAGTGATCAGCTTGGCATTACAGTTTATTGAAATGGATCACTGTCCAGGAATCACAAAGGAAGAAAATCTGTGGAAAAACATAAAGCATGGTCAGAACTGTGAATTGCAATGAAAAACTATTTTTGTGCAAAGAGGTCTTGTAGAAAAGGGCAGGCAAGAGAGGGAGTGGTAAATGAAACATTGAGTCTGGCATCACTTTCAAAGTGGTTTTACAAATAAGCATCACCATCTGAGAAGACAAGGCTGAGGAAATTTCTCAGGTAGTGTTAAAAGCAAAAGAAAGACATTGAATATTTCAGATCTGGTCCATATGTTAAAGGAAAAATTACTTTTCCAGGAAATCAGTTGCTTTTCCTTGCAGAACATAAATTAATGTTCTGAGTGGACAGAAATCTATCTTATATTCTTAAATCTGCAGCTGCTAGCACTGTTTCAGTGCTTTCTAAATAAATTCTTTTTTTATTTCAGAACAGAGTTATAATGTTTTAGTTCCCAGACAAGACTGCTCTTTGCATTCAAGAGTTAGGGTTTGGCATGTTAATAGTTATAAGATGATTGTCAGAGTGAGGAATCACTGTAGTTTTCTGAATGGCTCCTCCACCCATCATCTTCTTTTTGGAGGTTTTATAGAATTGCTTTAATTTCCCTGTGGTTTTACATGGCTTCAGTGGGGTAACAGAGGTGTCTTATAGAGCTTAAAAGTGCATAATTTAAATTTTACAGAGAGAAATTTAAGTCTGAGTTTAGAAACAACCAAAAAATCCACATTGCACCAGATCATTGGCTGGTACTGAATGTTTTATCTCCAGTTATACCAACAGAGCTATGGCTTTTTACTTCAGGTTGGTATCTGACCATTCCTGCGTTCCAAACACCCAGATTATACTTAGAGTGAGATGGAAGAGTAGAAGAGTTGAATCACTCTTTAGGAAGCAAAAAAAGTTAAGTAAATTGAATACTTTCCACACATCAGTGAGCTGGGATAACTTAATTACATAGGACTGGAAAAAACAGCTAAGCCAAAGCTCCTAAAACATTTAATACTGTAAATACTTGTATTTAATTGTCAGCAATTGTTCAGTGTGATTTGGGCTGTTCCTCTACGTCAGCTCTGATACTGGTGTTTATTATTCCTGGAAACATTAGCTGTCTAGGAGAGCTTCTCAGTTTTAAATAACAAGCAAAAATGTTAGTTTAGGAACAATTGTGGGTCATTGCCAAGATTTTTTAAGACCAAGAAGGAAATAATTAATCAAAACAACTATCTGATCAGAATGAAATATAAAACAGAGAGTGAATTAGTATTGCTTAGGAGCAAAATCAGGAAAAATCAAAAAGGATAATTTTGCTCAGAATTTTCCTCCTACTTTATATAACATATATTTTTGTTTGATTAGCAGTACCCAGGAATTATTACACAAAAACTAGGGTTCTGAAATGCTTTCATCCATCATAGTTAGCTACTGTCTTACTAAAGGACTGGTAATTTCTTTGTAAATTGTTTAATTCTTTGTATCAACTGTAACTTGAGTAATTGCATTCCAGTAGCATGTCTCTAAGGCATTACCAGTTCCCTGTCAGAATTATTCATACACAGAAGGACTTGTTGAGAAAACAACCCAGAGGTATTTGTATAAGTACTGATGACCCATAACACAAAATGTGGGCATTTTAGAGTAGATGTCTATGTGGCTGTTTGGAATATCTAGATTTCCTGGAACCTCTCTGTGGGACATACTGCCTGAGACTGCATTTGCTCTTACAAGAGGACATTGCATCCAGTGCTTGAATACCACATCCTGTCTTCTCTGTGTGAATGTCATAGATTCTGTCATAGAGCTTACTAAAAATAGCAGTCCAAAACTTCCCCTGTACATCCCGCTGTTTTTGTAACAGGATTTTCACTGATTTGGTTTTTCCATGCCTATCCTTCAAAAATACATTATATGTAAAAATACATGTAAAATTCCTGGAAGAAAGAAGCTCACTAAATCTAAATATTCTAATAGAAGTGATTTTTATTTAAATAAAATAAAATAAAATAAGTGTTCAATTCTGGCATTCCAGGACTATTGAATCAGACATTGGTGATAAAATTCTTAGCATAAATATAAATTATATGTATAATAATAATTATTTTATATATATATATACACACATATATATATATAATGTATATACTTCCTCTTTCACAGCATTTTAACAACAGCTAAAGAAAAACTTCGTCCTATATACTATGAATCTTGTTTTCTTTCCTACTGGTATATATATTTGAATGAGACTCTGTTTTGTCACCTTTATCCACACAGTGGGATAAACTTAAGCTGTCAGAGCTGAGCAGAGTATTTTTCTTTAGCTCTTGTTTTAAAATCCTTGAACAGACCTGTTGAACCTTTTATCCATTAAAAGTGTAGAAAAAGGCACTGCAGTCAAAATAGGGGTAACATTCCATGGGGGTAATCTTCCTGCAAACAAAAATATTTTAAGAGTGTGTGTGTATAGTAATTCATGTAACAGTAGTGGATCATTCAGGCAAGCACTACAAATCAGACACCCCAGTGTGGTGCATTAGAAGGAGTGATTGTTGTAAGTCCCTTCATGCTTTTCTCCAGTTTGTTAATTGAAAATGAAGCCTGGGGTTCATGGTGCTAATTTATTTGTTCCTTATTCAGGTAACTGATTTTATTTTTGAATCTCTTTTATAGATGAAAGAATTCCAAACTAAGATGCAGTCAATCTTTCCAGCAATTCCTAAAAATAGTGAGTCATCTGTTGAATGGGAAAACTTACTTAAATCCAAGTGAAAGACTCAGAGCTGTTTGGAGGTGTCTCTTTCAGCAAGAACAGGAGCAGAAGTAGCTGAAGTGTCCCCTCTGGAAAACAAAGAAGACTCAGACCGAGCAAGTTACTGACTGAGTGCACTGAACCTGGGAATGCCAGTTAACATCTAGCAGCAAGGGAGTTGAAACCAAATCAAAACAATTTATACTGTACTTTTCAGCATCCTTGGTATAGTTGATTTGTGAGAAAATGAACCCTCCAAGAAAAGTTGGATTCAACTGGAAAAAAGACTTTTTTGAAGACTTACAGAAGAAACTTATCTTGATTAGTAAATATATGGACATAATCCCGGTAAACTCCTGTGCCATTCTCCATTTCAAGAAGAATTTTATGAAATTTCTCTAGGAAACAAGAACAGTACTTTCAGTGACTTATCCTATTAAGAATACAACCATCAAGTCAATCATAACAGATCTCTTGCTGAGCCTGAGGGTACAGCATATAGTGCACTCTTGAAAAATAAAAGGGTTATTTAAATTTGCAACAGAGAAAGTATACAAAGTATTTTTATAAGTCTGAAGGGTGAGTTTAAAACTCAGTATGCAAGTAGTGACTTGTGAGCTCCTCTGCAGAGCATCAGAAGAGATCTTTACAAAGTTCACTGTTTCCTCAGTATTAACTTTTTAAAAATTGGATCCCACAACAATGAATCTTACAGTTTGTATAAAAGTCTCTACTATATTTGTATATCTATTGAAATAGTAAATGGAAAAGGTATAAAACAGTGAGACACCCGGGCAGTCCTACACAAGTATTTTCAGCTAAGACGGTGCATGGGCAGGACTAATTTTGTCTGTTCCAGTCATTGCTGTGGCTCTTCTACGAGGAGAAGCAATGTGACATTTTCCACACTGCAGTAATCTCATGAAGTGTGGGTGTAAACTAGAAAGAGTAATGTCTTAGTCAAATGTTGTATTTGCAGAACTGAAGATCTGTAAAACTGCAGAAATAAAAAAAGTGCCATTAGTGAACAGTCCTTTGTTGCTCAATTATCAGATTTTCTTATTAATTGCACACAGTCCACTTAGTCAGTTGTCAGATTTAATAAAGTCCTCTTAAAACCTGTCTTTTGTGATTTAAGTCTTTATATTCCTAGGAAAGAATATAAAAAAAGCTTTAAATGTCAGATGACTAATAGAGAAGTATGGTTTTCCTATGAAACATGACACTAAAATAATACCTTTAAAACAATTGAAGTGTAATGGTTGACGTCTTTTCCAGAGCTTGATGCTTGTAATTCAATATTAAATAAATTGTGGTGAATACTGCCATCATACACACATGAAAAATGGTACTATTTTCATATTTCTGTTAGTTTCATGTGAGTGGTGATACCTCTTTTGCCTACGTTTAAGGATATTAGTGCTGAGTTACCAAGTTTAACAAGTAGCTGTGTCATAGCTGGTCAAATACTGAACTAAATAAATGCAAATAGCATGATGTCCTTCAGATTACTTTTAATTTCTAAGGCAGGGCTTTGGGTCATATTTATCTGGGTTAACTAATTCACCAAAATCAGTCATCCAAAGTGCCTTGTATGTTCAATGTGATGGGTCATTTTTTCTTTTTTATGAAAATACTTGGCAAAGAGTTACTGGAAACTGCAACAAAATGCTGAACAGATAGAGGGAAAAGAGGGAAAAGGCTGGCCAGAGAGTGGCTTGCGCTGTACTAAAATGCATGGCTGTCCCTGGAATTGCACAAGGCATCAGATCTGTCCTGCCTGCTGGCTGCTTAAGGAGAGAGCTGTCCTACCCTTGCTTATCCCCATCAGCACGGTGACTGCACATGGACATGGTTCAGGAGAAACTCAGAAGGAAGAGGAGTGGTCTTCTGGCACTTTGGAGCTCTGAGGATTAGTTAGGTGGTAAATCGGCACAAGAGAACTGTCCCTTCTGGTAATGGTTAGCAATTGGATTAGTGTAACTGTATTGTATATTAAAAAAAATTCCCTTATGACAGACAAGATGAGTTAAATCTGGAGGCACCCAGTTACCAGGACATACCAGATGATGCTCTTCAAAAAATCCTAACAGTAAAATATGTAAGGGTGAACATTAAATATGTTTCAAAGAGAGAGGAATTTGTAGGTCATCATATTCCAAACTTTATTTTGTGCTTTTGGCCGGAAATGGATTTTCTCTAGATAAGGGTTTGTGTAGAAGAGTGCAGGCATAATGCAGGAGTATATCAAGTCTCAGTTGACATGAAAAACGGGGAGATCTTGGATATTTGTTACAGCACTGTGCAGCTCTCTTCACTCAGTGAACATTCTGCTGGTATTGTGATGGGTCATTTTTTCTTTTCTATGAAAATATTTGGCAAAGAGTTACTGAAACCACATCAAAACGCTGAACAGATAGAGGGAAAAGTACGTAGTGCACCAATAGCAGCTAGATACCCTAGGGTATATAGTTATTGAAACTGAGCAAATTAAGCTAAAAACAACAACAGACAATGGACATTAAAAAAAAGGCATTTCAAGAGTTAAATACTAGAAGATGATATTGGCACAAAAAAAGTTGGTGGGTCAGTAACTCCCTAATTGCTTTCTTTTATTTACAAAATTGCTTACACTCTTTATCAAGGGAGTGTAAGAACAAACAGAAGTTTATTTTCATCATCTGCTTTTCCTGTGCAAAAAGTCACGCTAAATTAAGGTGATGTTTGCAACACTGCTATTCAAAGTGTGTAATGTAGAATAGCCACAGTGAGTTTCAGATTGTTTCAAATTACTCTTCAGCTGGTCTCTGTTCCATTTCCACTGATTTTTCTCCAACTTTCTGGTCACATTCAGTTATAGGAATAATGGAAGGCATGTATGTTCTTAAAATTAGCCTGTAGGCTAATGCTTAATAATCCATGAGCTCCCTCCATACTCCTGTGTTGCTTAGAAGCAAAAATAAAAATAGGAAAACAAACGGTGATGAAAAGAGATCATCAGCCTGCCCAGCTCTGCCGTGCTTGTGATTACCGAGGGAGCTCCCACAGTACCACCAGCCCCAAAGTCACTAACTGTATTTGCTCTAGAAGGTAGCAAATGAAAACAAACTGGAAATGTGTGTTTAAACTGGTCTGCTGCTCAGTCTGGCAAAAAAACCTCAGGGGCTTTTGCTGTGATTTTTGTCACCTACAGCATCTGCTGACTTACACCAGGCTCCTAAGAGCTCATCGTTTCAGAAGATTCAGGTCACCTAACATGCACGCAGAACAGAGTAGCCTTCAATATTTAGGCTGTCATTCAAAAGTCTCCAGAGAGTTATATGCCTGAAATGCAATTAAGGATGAAGAGCTGAATCAACACTGTGAGAGTCTGGGCTGGTGGTTGCCGAATTTTTTGATGTTTCAAACCTGATAGGCCAGAAAACAATCCCATCTGGGCAAATGGCCTGTTTTAGCAATCGGGATTAAGCTGACAGAAGTTTTTTGTAATTTGTCTATTTCTTTCATAGTGTGGACATATTGTTAAATTAGTTAATGGGAAGAAAAAATGTTTAACAGCTAATGTGATCCTTTATGTGGCGCGCCATCTGTGTATTGTGTGCTGAATGTCACTGGCTGTGGGAGAGAGGAAATCATAAAGAATTTCAGCCTTGTCTTCTTTACTGTCATTATCTTGGGCAAGTATGATAAATAATCATATTTATGTTCTGGAGCATATACAGTTTAAATCAACCTATTAAGCAGGAAGACATTCTTCACAGACTTTGGAAGGCACAAAAAAGACATTATCTCACCATAAGCAATCCATTTCATGGGTGCTGAGCACTAGAAACTTAGAATAGAGTGAACAAGACAAGTTATTTTTCCTTTCACATTTAAATAAAACTATGTGCAGAGACTTTATTCAAGCATATTTGGGGGCTAATCCTGAGGTTCTGGAAGGGAACAAATCAGCTTTTGTAGACTGTTATGTAGAAAGTGTAAGAAATTTTTGATCTTCCATGTCCCAAAATCATCAATTTTATTTGATTGAACACTTGTTTATATGAAAGACTTTTTTCTGTTAATTGGAGCTTCAGGAGAATCAGCTCAGTTATTCATCAGCCTGACGAATGGGGATCTTGCTCTCCTTCCAATCTGAGGTGTTACTCTGATCACCAGCTGGGCAGGGGGGAGATAGCTGACCATGAACAATTTGGGTTATGGGTGCAGTTCTTGCCCTGTGACTGCTAGCCCTCGCTCTAGCTCACTCACACTCACCTGCCTGTGCAAGGCTTTGCTCTCCTGAGGACAGAGGTGCAGCACTCCCTCCCTCCCTCCCAAGAGTTGAAGCAGTCAGTGCCCTCTGCTCTGCTGCACAGCCCACTCAGTCACAGCAAAGTTTCCCAGACCAAAGCTCTCTTGCCATATGTATGGTTTAGGAACGTGCAGGAGCAGCGTCTGCCTCATTAGCTCCTGCTGAAGCTGTTTCATTGAATGTAAATAACACAGTAGTTATTACACTAGAGAGAAGGAGAAAAAACCTGAGGAGCTGATTGACAATGTTGTGGTCAAGATACTCACTTGGGATAGGAGAGGGGAAAGTTCAAGAATAACTAACATAAAGGGGGAACAATTTTGACAGTGGAGAGGAATGCCTCCTGTGTCAGATATGCCCTAGGATAGCCTCCTGGGACATTAAGACTTATTTCAAATTTAATGCTTCCTGGTTTGCTCTTCCTTTAAAAAAAAACCAAAAAAAACCACCAAAAAACAACTCAGAATGGGAACATTTATTTTCATGGTTGGTTGAATTTTTCCAGTACAGAAACATTTTCTGTATTCTTCCCTAGAAGAAACATTTTCACCACAAGACTGAACTTATTTTTATTGTGCACCACTGGACTTGATTTGCATTTGTCTCTTCTCTAAGGCCTCTGGAGTTTTTGCAAGCAATAGCAACTGATTAAACTCTATTCCTGATTCCTATCCTTCCCCTTGGCTGTTGGACTACGACTTAAAATTGATAAAATGTACTGGACAGGTTATTGTTCTCTACTCTGCTTGGCTACGCAGCTTATTTATTATTTGGCACGACTTATCTCAAGAGTACTGTGGAGATGATTTGCAGAAAGTCTGGGATTCACTCATATATCTGGGTCTGGTTCATTGCTTTCCTACTCTGTTGTTCTACAGAGACATATGTAGATCCATACCAGTTCTTTATTACTTCTCCTTCTCCTTTCATTTAGGTCCTTTTTTTCTTTAAAAGGAATGAACCAAAAAAAAAAGACAAATGGTTTTAGATGTGTGTATTTTGGATGCTCATAATAAGAGCTTTATTGATAATAGATAAACAGACAATACTGACAAATACCTTTTTTTGCAGCCCTTTAGAGGAGAAACATTTCCAGACTGGGCACATAGGGTTATCTGCCTTTTAAAAAATTTGCCTTACCACATTTTGTATTTGTATTTGTAATGTATTTGTATGTCCTGTATGATCATAATCCGGCTCTGTTAAAGAAATCTGTTCTTATTGATCACAAGTTTATGTCATTTATGAGAACACCCTATTAATTTTAAAAAATTTACTGCAGTGATCCTGTTGAAAAATAGAAGCTCACATATCAGGGATGTCTTACTTGATGCCAAATGCTAATCTGATATCAAAGTACAATGCAAACAAAAACAATGCTTTGCAGACAGTGCTTTTCAATTAATGTACTGGATTTCTATTCCCAATTCCTATAGATATCTGCAGAAGCCTACTTAGAAATTCTCAATGTTGAAACATTTAAGTAAAAAATAAAGTGCACCTTAAAAACAATACCACAAATGATATAATAAATTCATCTGAATTTTTAGGCCAATTACTGCTGTGTAGTCACAAATGATAATAACTTTGCCAGCAGGCTGACGAGTCAAAATAGAAACACTTGTTTTGAGTTAAGCTGATTTTTCCCTCTGTTGTTAAGCAGCATTCTTTCTCTCCAAAATTTACTGCTCTGGACCCTACTGTCATTAAGAAAGACCCAAAATTTTCTGTGTGACGGCTTTTGTTGCTGGACAGAGAATGTTGGAGAAGAGCTTTTTGAGTCCATGTTGGAATCCTGTGGCCCTTGGCTGGCCTGACCTCAAACCAGCTATAACATGGTGGGTTTTGCTAGGGTTTTCTTTTGGGTTTTGAGTTTCTTTAAAGCTGAAACTTTGAAGCTCAAAATCCTCAGAAGGAGCAGAAAGAGAAACCTCATGCAAACAAATACCACTGATCTTTACACAGCTTTGATCTCTTATATATCTATAGTGCCTTTCATCATGAAGAAGCCCAATAAGATTTATAAACTGCCTTCAAAGAGAAATATCTTATCCTCTGTACCACAATGTGCACACCACTGAAAATCAGTCTTCAGAGCAGATGACCTGCACCACAATGGGCACACCTAGAGCATGATGCATATTAACTGGCAGTAGGGCAATAATTAGCAAATACAGAGGAAAAACATTATTTGGCAGGATCTGCATTGCCAGAGAAAATAGTAAAGACCTCATATTTTAATGTCATATTTATCCAAACTTGCCAGGCGGACAGCACATGCTAAGACAGATATGACGGTGAACAGGGGAAAGAATATAGTCACAGAGGGCAGAACAGCATTTTGTGAACCATTTTAAACTCCTGGGTGCAGCAACCCCTACTGCTTGGGATGGCTCAGCAAGTGTTTTTGTTACACCAGTCAGCAGGTGCAGCTATGCCAACCTATCTTCAGGACAGGGACTTTTGTATCTCCTCTCAGCATGCACTGCTACCCCGTAAGACTTTTGCACAGAAAATTTTATAGGCACATTTTTGCTCTCTCTCCAGATCTATCTTGAAAGTCCTGGCCTCAGGGAACCCAGCTGAAACAGCTCTTCTCCCTCCTTTCCATTAGCCAGAATCTTTGATTAACTGAGCCTCTGACTGTCTGAAAATTGCAGGCACCCTTGAAGACTTTCAGGTAATTGCAGTCTCTACTGTGTTTCAAAGCTAAGGCTTAGGTTACTAAGCCATCTCCATAATGTCTGATCAATGAAGTGATCAATTAGGAATGGGAAAATGAGCTACGGTGCACCAAGCGGAATGGCTAATGACCTATCACAGAGAAGTCTTTTAATCTCTGGCTCCCTTGACTGCATGTCAAGCTGCTCCCCCACAAAGCTGGCAGGGTCCTGGAAAGTTGAAAATTACCATAAAAAAAGAGAACAAATGGGTACCAGGTAAAAATCAATTAAAACTAGTGGTATTGTAAGGACCTAGAGTGGGCTCAGGAAGAATTCCAAGTGTTTGTTTAACAGATATGTGAGATTGTTTGCCCTAGTAACTGTGTCTCTTTTTGATATGTATGAGGCTCTGAATATTTTATAACAGTGATGGCTGTGTTCACTTAAAGGCAGCTGCTTAAAAAAAATTAAAATTCCAGAAAACACTTTGTCTTTCAACTCGGCATTATGTAATGTTTCAGGCTTGATACCCATTTTCTTTGAAGGCTTTTCCTACTGATAACATCAGAAGTGTCACCCAGGAAAGATGTTTCATCTGAAAAAAAAAAAGATTGTTGGGTCTTAAAGGTTTTGTTTTGTTTTCTTTTTTTATTCCACTGACAGATAATGAGTGTTAATGCTTCATCTGAAACAAAAAAATGATAGCTGAACTGGAAGAGTGCTAGAGAGGAGGGCACTGGGGAACACATTTGTGAGCTATCACACAAATTCTCTGAGAAGCCCAGGCAGAAATTCAGAACATCACATCTTAACAGAACATAATGTACTCCAGAAAGAGTAGAGATAATGTATCCTAATGTATTCAATATTTGCCTTTGATGTAAGCTTAAGCATTATTCCATATGTTTTACTCCATCACTATATTAATTTTGGTTGGAAACCATCACACATTAATTATCAAATATGACTAAGCTCCAGCTCACTCGTTTTCCTAGGTTAATTGATGTCTGCTGTGAGACAGTTACACTGCAAAATTTTGTTTATAATAGCTGTGGCTAACATGTTAACAGTGACTCTGCCAGATTTACCAACCATCAGGCACAAATACAGCTCAGCTGTCCAGGAAGGAGGCTGTAGAGGAAGGGAAAGACCTGAGCCTCAGCAGTGATTTTGCAGATGCATGCACAGTGTCTTCCTTGGAATAAAATAGAATAAATTAAAATCCACTTTTACAGGGAAAGAATCAACTCATTGGGACTAAACATTTTATATATTGCATGGCAGTTATCTCAAGCGAATGCTTGATTAAAGACGGCAGATATTTATTTAAATATTTTTCCCAGTATTACAGACCACTTCCTGACCTAATGCTTTACTTTGTTTTGAACAGCTTTTATGTGAATTTTCAAGAACATTTTAAATAATAGATGTGCCATAATTACAGCCTGTGTTTCTTATGAGAGGGGGTTTTACTATTCAGATCTTGTCATTTTAAGATCAAAAGAATTCTATTTCAGAATTCGCTTCCTTGCTGAGCTCTAGACAGACAGAATAGTTCGTGAGTTGCCAGATCTTTAGCTCTTGTAAGCTCTATTGCCATTAAACTAAAGAAATGTTCCTGAAGAATCCTTTATTCCACAAGCAACTTATTGCAGTATTGCCCACGCTTCTTTAATAGAGAAGCCCACATTCCCTTTGAAATAATCTAGGGACCATGTTGTGTTATAGGTTTTTCATCAAAATAAAATGATCAAAAAATTGAACTAATAGTAGAATTTAACGTTTTGGTTTTGGTTTTGGTTTTTTTTTTAGTTTGCTTACTTGATCATGGATGTGTGCAGTTTTTTGCAATGTTTCATCATGTCTTGGTGATCACCAGAGATCCCTGATTTACATGGTAAGACTATGTCTCTACAGTCAAGGAAACAAAGGGAAAAATGATACTTAAGATTTTCTGATGTTGTTCTTTGTTAATTCATCGTCATAAACTAACATATAACATCCTATCACAAACTAAAGGTTCATGAATCTAGACTCTGTTGTATGACAAACAACTCACCCAGTCTGTTCCATTGGCCAGATGCCCCTACCTACAGGTGGGGGAGGCAGTGCTTAGATGAGTGAGGAGGGAGTATACACAGTTCCTATTTGGCTGTTCAAATTCAAGGCTAAATGACAAAAGCAGTCTGAGCACAGTAATGGTAAAAATCACACAAACTGCAAAAGCTTCAGCCCAAATATTTTCAAGGGCAAAAATCTCTCAAGAATGATGGGCTTTTTCCTACTATGTGTCACTTCAAATGTTGTTAAGAAAATAGATTGTTTCTAGGATTAGGCTCTGACAAAAGAGATAGTTTGGGCTAGAATGGAGATGTATTTGTTCTACTTATGACCTGTCTCTAGTGCTGTGCCAACCTTGAGCATTTGCTTATTCCTATTACAACAGCTTCTAGCTTCACTTGAGGCATTAATGGGACAGTTATTTAAGGGGATACTGTTGCATGAAAAAGTAGCCTGAAAGTCTTTCTTTTCCTGCAACCACATCCTTTGCCATCCCCTCAGCTCAGCTAGCAGCACCAGTAATACAGCTGAATGACAGTTCAAGCTGAAAGATAATTTCTTCCAAAAAGATTATTTCTCAGGTGCTCTGGTTCCTGACCTAGTGCATCACAATTCCTCAGCTTGTGCTGACACAGTGTACAAGGTAGAGGATGGGGACTAATTTGGGGCAAGCAACCCATGGTCTTGGTGAAGATAGACCTGGGGCCTTTTATTGTAAAAATCATGACCTTAACAAACAGGAAAACTCATTACAGGTACTTTCATATTGAGCTAAATTCATCAGGCTTTAATCACTGTTTACCAAAACTTCTGCAGTCAGTGGAATCTTACCAAAACACGAGCAAAGCTTGAACAAGTGAAATATGAAACTCTAGAAGAAGGGCAAATGGCAAGAAAGGGGGAAAGATATGAGAATGGCAGAGATACAATAATTAATTTTTAGAGTATGTTGAAAAATAAATCTGACCAAAATATTATGTAATGAACACCAGAATCTCATCCTGTAAGACAATGTTTGGAATTAACTCCTACATTTTTTTTATTGTCCTACTGGCCATCTGTTAGCATTATTCCACTTTCCATTTAAAAAGCCATCTCATCTTTAGCAGATGTTCAGTTTGTCTACATGTATGTTTTCTAATTCCTCTCAACTCTACTAATGGGTTTTGTACTCTCAGAACTACAAGTTTTCTTATATTGCCTCCACAGTGACTGTAACATCCTCTTAAAATTTGAATAGAAAGCTCCTATTAACATCTCCCTTCTCTGAGGAAATAGTGTTCCAACATCTCCACAAAATAGCCTTTGCAGTTATCCCTAATGGGCAGTATCTGTAAATTCTGAAGTTCCTATTCATTCTGAAATATAAAATTGAAAGCCTTAACTATCTCTTCTATAGCTCTAAGTTGTCACAAAAAGAAATGGTTGTCTGTTCACCAGATAGGGAAAATTTCAGTGTGGAATATCTGATACTGCTTGCACTTGGACTGAAGTAGAATTTTCCCACTCTTTTGCTTCCCATATAGAAGTCAAAGTTGTGGTTAATAGTAAAACAGGTAGGGGAAATATCACACAAGGCCATTTTGTGTCCTTTCAGCCAAATAAACATGAAGGATGTGTGCCTCCTGTTTGGTAGGCAGAGGTACAAAAGGCCAAATATTTGTATGGTAAATATTCCAGTGCAACTTCCTGACATTCTTAAGCTTTACATTTTCTGAAGGAGCCATGTATCTGTCCCCTTTAATATATCTGTTAGCATTTCCTCTTCCCCACTTCTACATTCTCTCTTATTTTATGAAATAATTGTACGTTTAGGGTTTGTATCTGTGACTGGCAGAAGAAATCCGGGCAGAAGCAGCTGAGGCAGGAAGGTAGGAAGGCACGGATGTTTGCAATGGGTGAGGAATGTGGATTAAATGATGACCTCAGTAAGATGAAAATCCTTAGCAAGGCAGCAGGTGAATGTGAAAGATGATGAGACTGAGGACACTGAAGACTTACTGACATACTAAAAGGAAAGGTGCGCAGAGGTTGCTATTTCATACCAAGCTGCCTGGCCAGAGACACTGTTATGTTCAATAGAACAGCTACATGAGTGGGAGTCAATTATTAGGCAGTGCTGCAGATTTCTGCAGAATACTGCCTCCTTGGAAGGAATATTCCATGGGATAAATTTGAATCCAGCCCCAGAAGCATTGCACTCTTCCGTCATTGTGACTAACAATTAAGTTTTCTTTAAAACAGCTTGCTTCTAGCCATCCGCAGCTCTTAGCTTCCTTATCTTTGCTTTGTCCTTCTGCTTGCCCAAGCAGACTTCCTTTTGATTGTCTCAGTAGCTAAAATAGCACACAGCTGGCATATACAAGCTCTCTCTGCCCCCTGACTTGCTAGAGGGTTTCAGCCTTCCCACCTATTTCTGGGTCTGTTTTCATCTCTGCTGCCACTGCCAGCAGGGCATGAGGAGGTGTGCAACCGGAGCAGAGCTGGGCTGAACACTCTAAGAGAAGTGATGAGGAGAGCAATTTTAGCCATGAATATCCTAATGAAGCTCCTGTGCTGACCTTACACACTTCTGATTAAGCAAATATGCAAATGCAAAGCAGTTCAGAACTGGATTAGCATTCAAAGATTTTTAAAAAGCTACTGTGGCTACATGCAGTGTGACCTTTAGGCCTCCTCAGATCTGCTAGAATGCAGATGAGGAAAAAGAAAGACATTATAAATACAGTAGAACTTGCAGTCACCATAAAATGTGCCACAGGAGAAAAATAATACCCAGATCAAGGTTTTACAGCTGATCTGGTTACAGGGCAAGAGATTATTCTGCATCATACTTGGGGATGTTTCTTCTAGTATCTGCAAAAACCAAAGTTAGCTCAACAGTTGATTTGATCATAATCCTGCAGGTTTTGAATCTTTTTAAAAAAGGGAAGCTGGCTGATAAAGAGACAAACCTCTGTCCCATTATACAGTGCTATTAAGATTCAGGGAGGAGCAGGAAATCCAGGGCAAGCAGGAGACACATCTCAAGGTCACTGGAGGGCCAACACTCAGGAATCTGCTGTTTCCACCAGCTGGTGATCAGGAGGTGAGCTTTAGGAGCAAAACCTTCAATTCCCTTTAATTAAAGAAAACTTGTGTAATGAGAAGGTACTCCATTATCATTGTCAGGTGCTATGGTGGATATATCACAATTCAAAACCACACCCTGGGCTGTGGTTTTAAGATTGGGTATCAAGATCCACAGATGCCTGATGGTTGTTCTAAACTTGTACTTCCCAGAGGAGGGAAAACCACTGGAAAGAAGTGGTTAAGAAATGCTGGCCATTTACAGAAAACTGCTCCCTCTAAAAATACACACCTTATTTCTAGGGACACAGCAGTGGAAGAGACCTCCTGGGTTCTCAAGACTCTCTGATTGCAAGGACCATGTTATATTCTTCATAAATTAGAGATTTAGTTGCTACTGTTCTGACTAAACCCACCAAAAATCTCTTCCAGAATGAGCTTGCCTTATAACTTAGAACTCCCTTCTGATTTTTCAGGCTAAATGTGTTCATAGCTGCCTTTCACCCATTTGCTCAGAAAACTGACTTTGTTTAATCACTTCCTAAGGCCTGTGTATCAATATCTTTATTTTCTTTCACTTCAAATACTGCTTGAAAGATATTTTAACAATGAAAGATAATGAAACAGGAGGATATTATAAACCATATAAGATCCTCTGCTGGTATAAACTGGTTTAACTTTCTTGTTAATGTGTATTGCCTAGGAATTTAAAAGAAACTTTTCATGTGGCTTTTCTTTTATCTATGCTAAAATTCTATGAATACATCCATAGCAACCACACTTTTGGGTAATATTTCTGTCATTTTTTTTCTAAGAACTCTTTTAAAAGAAAAACCAAACACCAAAAGAAACAAACAAGGAAAAAGTTTTCCTATTCTGATTTCTTGATCATATTATATCCCCATGTCTTAATGTAGCATGTCTATTTCTGCATCAATCATCTTCTTGATTTGGAAGGTATTGTCAAATATATTTGTATGTCCAATGCATACTTAAGGTTCCAGAATATCTTTATGCAGTTGGTAGCAAAACATCATAATACATTGCTTTATTTCCTTGTTTTGGAGATAAACAATAAAGATCAAAATTTACCACAGCTCAAAATACTGTAAAATGTTCACAATAATTTGTTTGAGTTACAGTTGAAAGGTATAAACTTGTTTTATATTTTAGAGACAATCACTTAGAGTTTTTGAATGTACTGATCCTTTGCATGAGATGATTGTTTTGGAAAGGTTCAAGAACTTGTTTTTCAATAGTTTTCTAAACCGAAGGAAAACAAAAATTTTTATAAAGATAACAAGAACCTTTAAAACCAATATAATGAAGCTATAAGGGAAAGCAGCAACAATTCTGTTTCTAACGATGAAAGAACACATTTTTCCTGTGATTTAAACCCCATCAAACTGTATTTAGAACTCAAATAATAAAAAAGCTCCATATTTTATGCCATTTTAAAATGACAGGCTTCATATGGGCTCTGAGGCAAACTCTAAAATAGTGCAGGCTGGTTCAAAATCAGATCTGAGTCCCAGGAGACAGCTGGCTGCTCTGTGCTTATCGCAAAATGTGAAACTGAATTTTGTACCTTTACATGTAATAACTCTCCATACAGTAAATATCCTGCTTTATTTCTGCCCAATATGAGGAATACATATTGCAGCAGCAGGATAAATATGGCTGATTATCCTATGAGCCCTTCTGCTTATGCATTCTACAAACCAGAATCAAATGTTCCTTTCTGAAAACAGCCTACACTTCAGGGAAGAAAAAAATCGACAAAGCTTTATGAGACATAATTGGGATCAATAGAAATTACTGTAATTCTGAGATATATTCTACAAGTTTTTAAACCACCCTTTAGTATTCTGTACTGAAGGCATGATTATACATTAAATTATAGCAGATGGCATCATGTAGAAGTATCATTTGTTAATATGTTCTGCTGGGCTTACCCATCAAGGTAGTACAAATTGGCACAAATTACACTTTCTTTTGGCTTTTTGGCATGTTGATTGCATTGCACTGTGTTCTTTCACAGCTCTATTCTTACCCTCTAAACTATGACTAAAAAGTCATCTTGCATAAACTGAATTCAGGAAGAGCGAAATCTTTGCATGTCAGAGCTACAAATCCCAATGGCTGGCACTAAACTCACAGAAAAGTCCATTCAGCTCATTTTTTCCTGAACTAGACAGTCACCCTGAAAAGGGTAAGTTGCCAAGAAGACAGACCTGGGATAGATTTAAGAGAAAAAAAATGAAAGCTAGAAGTGGAATTAGACCCAAGCAGATTGTATCCATGCACGTAAAGAAAGATGCAGGGGAATCAGGATTTGATCAGCTTCTGATGTCGGTGCAGGGCTGAGGTGAAGGTCAGAAGGGCTCTGTGCAGCATCACTGCCAAGCGATCTGCCTCACTGCCTCACTCTGAGAGGAGCCTTGCTTTGTCCTTACAGCCTTGCAGAGAAGCCAGGAATATCTCTCAGATGCCGTATTTCCCAGGGGGAGGGCAGCCAGGAAAACACTGTAGCTGATATTCAGAGCGAGCAAACCTGTGAATCAGGACAGCAACCTGATTTTGCCTTTATTACCTCTAGTGAGCCTGGGCAGAGTCGCCCGAGGAGTGAGGCTGGAGACAGCGAAGCTGTAGCGCTGCAGTGTCCCAGCAGAGAGCAGCATCCGTATGTGCAAAAGTGCCTCTCTCCTCCAGCCAGCGCATCCTGCTGCCTCTCCTACCGAGCCCGGGAATCGCGCCCTTTTCCCTCTCCGCAGCTCACAGGGAAGCGAACTTATCATCCGAAACTGAACACTTCATAAAACATGGAATGGTATGATATTAAAAACGCTAAGTCAAGATTTAAGTTCACTTTTTTTTTTTTTAAATGGAAATTATCAGCAATGAAATAATTCAGATTCCAGAAGCAAAGTTGAACTCTCTCCATATCTTGCATTCTGTGTATTTTACAACACAGGCAGTATTGTAACATTGATTACTGTGATTATTAAATATAGATAATTTAGGAATGGATAAATCAATCAATCCCAGTCAGAGAGTAGAACCTCAGGTCAGAAGATGTTGAACCCAGAATCACAGAATATTCTGATTTGGAAGAGACCCCCCAAGCATCACTGAATCCAGCTCTGAAGTGAATGGCCCACACAAGGATCAAACCCACGACCTTGTGTGCGTACCTGTGTGCAAATAAAATCCACAAGTTCCAGCAGACACACACCTGAGCAGCTTTGTTAAGCACTTCTAGACTCTTAGCTTTTAAAAAGTGGAGTGAAAAAAAGTCTACCCATGCAAAAGCAGCTAAATTAATATGGTTCTTGAAGCCTAATCTTTTACTTTTTTTTGTCATTGTAGTTTCATTCTCTCAGTGAACTAATTTAGTTAATTAACGTAAGGTACTGGAAGAAATTTCCATGTGAGGCTGAACTGCACTGGGGTTGCTCTGCTTATCTGTGTTGCTCCATCCTTCTAGCTGTCTCTCATGTCTGAATCAAGTATGATGTCTTTACAACATGATACTGCTGAACTTCATGAACAGGGTGGTGTGATTCACTATAAGAGATGCTGAAAGACCAGCGAGTAGTTTGGATGTTCCAGTCACAATGCAGAGATAATTAATCTACAAGGCTGCTACCCTTTCCAAAAAGATGACAACTGTGATTAGGAGAGCAAGACCGAGCTTGGGAAGTGGTGCCACATAAACAGAAGTTCAAGAGACTGCTGGAAGCAATAACCGTGTTTTAAGATGCTGAATTAACCTCTGAACTTCTAGAGTGCACCAGTGACTGAGGGAGACTCACCTGCTTTTCATGGATGTAATTCATGGTAATGCGTAGAAAATGACTGAGCAGAGAAAAAAAAAGGTGAATTTTGTGTATGGTTTGTGTGGCACTGACTATCAGACTGATCTTGTGGGTTTTGCCAGGCTGAGAAATTATAAACCATGTAACATGTGGAAAAGAGAATATGGCTTAAGACGTATTTCTGCTCTGTGTCTTCTTGACAAAAAAGATATTGACTTGAAAAACCCTCAAAAATTAAATTACCTGTGCAGGCAACCCTTCAGCATTCAGAAAAATAAAGATCTATACTCTTCTGGTTTATTTACAAGTCTTTCTCTCAAAAGAGAGAAAAAACCCAATACATAAGCAAACAAACAAACAAAAAAACCCCAAACAAAAACAAAATACCACAAGACAAACAAGCAAAAAAACCCCAACTCCCCACAAAACCAAATTAAACCCCCCACAAATCAAAGCAAAACAACAGCAACACTCCTCCTTTAATTCTGTTGAAAAACATGGGTTTAATAGTAAACCAGCAATACTTTCTTCATAGTCCTGCAACACTAACTGAGTTCACACAATAAAAATACAGTTGATTTTAATGTGAACAGTTTTGTACAAGCTTTGAAAAGTCGGGGTCTGAGTATGTATGGAAAAGGGAAAATTAGAAGTTAATTGAGAAGAAAACAGATGCTATAGAAAGATGGGCAAAAAAAACTGCAAAAAGGAAATGAAAGAACACAGCAAAGTACTAAAAAGTGGAGAGAAATAAAGGATAGAATAAAAAAATGACAAAGTTTGACTTCATATATTGTGAAATGTAGACATTCATCATAAATACATATACCTATCTATGCAGTTTAAAAAAACACATCAATTTTATTGCATTTTTCAGTTGAAAATTATTATGGTTTAAGTGTGTAGTATTTGCAATCTAATGCTCTAAGTAATTTTAAATCCCCCAGGAATGATAAAAGTAAAACACTGCCTATTCGCTTTTTTCATACTTTGGTGCTCCCTCCTTGTACTTTACTTTTCCTTGGAAAAAACCCCTTGTTAAAAAAACAGAAAAATTGTCATGCTCAAACGTCAGATTTTTCAAAGCTGCTCCTCCACCCCCAAGTGCTCATCTGACCTGATCCATTAAAAATTGTAATTGAAATTGGCTACACCAAAATACCTGTGTGATCCAACATGACCTTCCTTTTTCCTGCTTCTGCATTTCAAAGTCTCTTATACTTTCCCCAGACCTTCCAGCTGCCCCAGTGACTCTATCCCTCACTGACACCTTTCTTCTCTCTCATCTACCATCAACCTGGGTAGGAGTGGCCACACATCCCAACTGAAGAAAAATTCCACAGATGTTTGATAAGCTTGCCATGTGGAAGGCAGGTCCAAATTTTTGCTAGGTAGGGGATAATTTTGAAGGACTAACTTCTTTAAATGAGGCAGAAATAACAAAGGGAGAAACAAAATTGAGACACTCCAGTGTACATGCAGAAAAATCTACACCAGCAGAAAAGGAGAGAAAAAGAAAGGAATTCTTCTGATAAACTCACTTTTCATTCTTAGCATATTTGCAAGAAATATGGGATGTTGTGCTGCCCACAGAGGCTCCATACACAGTGAAGGACATGGTCTTATTGATATCTTGTTTTTACTTTCACCTCAGTAATGGCAGAGATTGTATCAGAAAGTTTTAAAAGCAAAATAGAGGTTAGATCCATTTTCGATACTCTAAATTAAAAGAATAAATGAATCACCCAACTGTAGTTAATGGGCAATTAACATAATTCTGGTCCGGTGTAGCTGAAAGATAATGAAAAAGCTGATTGCAAATGAACCAGCAGTAATGTGGGAGGTCATAATAGTCCCATAACTCTGAATGAGAAACCAATTTCTCCTCTAACACTTGGTGCTTTGGTTGGTGAAGGGCTTTAGCACACTATGAAATTTACCTGTGATAGTATGAGACATAAAAAAAAGGTTCTGCTATGTAAATGGTAGATGGCTGACAGAACAGGTACCCTGAGCTGCTGCAGGAGCCCGAGGTAGCTCTCATAAACTAGAGGGTAATTAGAAGTGCAGTGGTGAATAGAGAGGAGAGGAGCATATATCTGAGTAATGAGCTCACAACTGTACTACAGCAGGGCAACAACCCACCAGGGGGAATGCAGCAGGGCGTCAGACTCTGCTCCAGCCTGGAGCCTGGATGTGCCAATGCCCTCTAACTCAGCCCACCTCCGGGATACAGCGTAATATCTTCTTTGTGCTCAATTTGTTCTTACTTAAAGCAGGGGTAATGGGGTGGGATGAATTCCACCCACAATGCTTCTCTCTTCTCTCCACTTACCATCTATGTCCTGATCCTATTAAAACTTAAGATCTTGTTCAGCAAACTGTCATCAGATAAAGTAAATTACATTTAATGCTAGTGGTAATGCTCTCCAAATCAAGAGAACAATTGTGTCTAGGGCAAGGACCGTCTCTTTTCCTAGAATTTTAAGTATATCTATATTTAGACCCTTTGTGGCTTTTGAGGGGAAAAAAAAAGGTAATCATGTTAGAACACTGTAATGGTAAATGAATCTACATCCTAGAAGCAGATGGCACATTAATAGAGTACAGACACATGCACACAAAAAAGAACTAACCCTTAAAAATGTATTTTTTTCCCTTGATATTTTTCATCACTGTTCCTATGTCTTTTCTACCAGGCTGAATAAAATGATGGCAGATTTAACAGAGAGGACTTATTCCCAGTGCTATATTTATATCATGACAAATCAATAGGTTATTGCTGCATTATGCAAAATAGAAAAAGTAAATAGATAAAGTGACAGTGCTTAACACTCATAAATATTTAGCATAACACTTTAGGTGCAGGGATTACAAACGACCTTTTTGGGTAGATTTTTACATCACCTTTCCACCACTGTCCTATTGCTGAAGTGAGTAGCAGAAGTCACCAAGGCATTTGAGATGACTGGATCTTCATGCTGTGTGGCGATGCGTGCAGCTCTGACACGGGAGCACCAGTGCAGATGCCTCCAGGCACTGAGCACTGGAGCAGATACCTATAATCCCTACCTGTGGTGTCCACCAGGTAGTAGAGTACTGGAATCAACATGGAAAAAGCATATATACCAAGGAAAGTATTACTAACGCTCCTGCCTAGCCATCCAAAAAACCACTTCCCACTTCCCAGATAGAGGTTCAAGAAATACTTGTTGGAATAACTCTGAAGATATCCTATTTGTCACCTTATAGAATTATTAATAGCCTAAGAAAGAACAGGTAATAACCTTGACCAACTTGAGAAAGTCAACTCAGCTTTTATAATGCACAGTCTTCCAAATTTACTAGACTTCTCTAGAGAGATCAATGTGTGTGGATGATGTTAATTCAGTTGACATAATTTACTTGGATTTCCAAAGGTCTCCTAAAAAATCCTTTATAAAAAGTCTTTAAGAAAGCTGAGCAGTGATGGGATAAAAGGGAAAGGTCCCCACATGTATAAGAAACTGTTCAATGGATAAGAAACAGAGGAAAAGTCAATGAATAATTTTTGCAACCGAGTGTGTTTCACCCTTGGAGTTCCAGTGGGATCTGAGCTGGCAACTGGGATAGTCACTGTATTCGTAAGTGATATTGGAAAAGTGGGTGAATAGGGAATTCAGGAAGTTTGATGAGGATACACAGCTATTCAAGATAGCAAGGGCAAGCAGCGACCAAATAAACCTACAGAGGAACCTTATGAGTCTGAGTGACTGGGCAATTAAATGACAAATGAAATTCACTGTAGATAAATGGAAAGCAATGCACATGGGAAAACCAATTCTAACTCCACATATTAATATGATGGAGTTGATCATTACTACTTAGGAGATAGATCTGGGGTTATGACAGATAGTCCTACGAAAATGTCAGCCTGATGCTTAATAGCAGTCAAGAAGGCAAGTCAAATGTTAGAAAACATTAGGAAATAAATGAAGAACAAAACAGAGAACATCACTGTGCTGCTACAGAAAACCATCACTCAACCCCACACTAAATAGTGTGTGCTGAATACTGTCAGGTCCCCTTTTTTCAAAAATGGTACAGGTAAAACAGAAAATTTCAGAGGAAAGCAACAAAAATGATCAAAGCACTAAAGCAGCCATCATACTAAGAAAAGCCACTCAGCAACTACAACAGCAGATACTGGGACACTTTATCCTGAGAAGAAGGATGACCTGTAAGAATATGACAGAAATCTGAGAAATCATGAGTGCAATGAGAAGGATGGGTCTTGATCCTTCCCACATGAAAACTAGGCAACATCAAATGAAGATATTATGAACCACATTTAAAACAAACACAGTTGTAGAGGTGTGAAAATAATTTCCTGATAGTGTGGATGCATAGACCAAAACAAATGGATTGGTCATGTGCTGGGAGTTACAAAAATGCAGTGACCACATCTATTCAGGATGAACATAACTGAAGTCTGGAGAGCAGCAAGAGCAAGTATCATGCAGAAATAGATACTGAGCTAGATGGGTCTTTGGTCTTATTTGTAATAGCTCTTAATATGATCTTATATTCTTCTAAAATATTGCAACATCTGGGGTATTCAAAATGTGGTTGACAAACTAAGATGAGTGAATGATTAACACACATGTTATACAATTCAGACTAGTGGTAGGTATCTTGAACTTTCTGTCAAGAGATAAAGGATAACTAGCCCTGGCAGAAGGCAATGTGCACTTTACAGAGTTAGGCACTTTAAGAAAATTATATCGTTTCAGATATTTCTTCTTAACTCACATGAATCAATCTATTTTCTTTGATTACTTTAACAGGACATTTCTTATACCAGAGGGACAGATTTTTCTTGCTTCTACTCTCAAATGAATTATGACAGAGATCACCTTATCTAGTGATCTGGGACAATTTGCTAGGATCTCCAATAACCTTCCAGTGAAGTCGCTACCTTAAAGAAATATCTATACTTTGTTCACTATAATGAAATCTGAATTATTTCAGATAATGATGCCAACTGGGAAAGAAGAAAAGGATCTAAATTTGAAAGGAGGCTGGGATGGCACGGGGACTATATAAAAAAGTGGCTTAAATAAATTGCTATAAAGATGGCATCAGCAGATGGAGCTGTTACTTACACACTTCTAAATTCTTCTCCTCTGCATGCGAGGGTCCTCTCAATTTTAAGACCTGAAATACTGCATAATTTTGTGATATAATTTCTGTGTTCCAGACTAGGGCAAGTAACAGGGGAGTTTGCTCTCTGTCCTAGTGCCTCTACCAGAGCTGCTATTCTGAGAACCCTTTGCTGCTTCTTGGGGCTTCTGAATGAAGACATCACCTGAACCCTTACTGCTCTTTATTCAGAGACTATTACATGACAGTGAAAATAAAGTCTCCTGCACAAGGACTACACCCTGATTTTGCCCTGCAATGGGAAATTCACCTGCAGGGCTCTAACACTGAAGGTTGCTTTGGCAGAAAGACAAGCAGTTACAGCTGATCCACACATAACCTTATCGATTGTATCTCTCCTCTCCCAGGCTTTCCAGAACAGTGCTTGAGATGGGAGGCTCTCTGCCATTTTTCTTGCTGTAGATCTGCTTATTCTTTCTGTTATCAGTGCTCCCAATATGCATTATCTCTGTACATTATCAGCCACAACAAAGCCAAAAGAAGAAAAGCTTTCCCTGTAAAATATTTAGCTTAAAACCCCAGTTATCTGATCAAAAGCTTTAGCTCTGTCCCAGGGAAGAGAGCAACCTTCAGTTTATTGCCCATGGAGGAGCCTATTCTTATTAATCAAGGCACCTCAGCACCTTATTCAGTGAAAAGCCATGCTTGGTGAAACTGGCCTGATTGCTGCCTCTGTGGGGGAGAATGTATTTAGAGAGGCTATCACAACCTTGGCAAAAATTGTCTCCTCTTTGTTAAATTCTTGCCTGTACCAGATGCTATCACAGGGCTTTAAATTCTACTTTGGAATTCTATTTTTAGAGCTCAAGTGGGATTTATATGGTGCTCCGACCTAACTCGAGCTCGCTGCACAAGGCTGAATTTAGCCTTGCATGCACTCACTGCTGAAACTGCTGACTGTAATAAACTGAGAAGGGCTTGCTCTACATATGTCTAATAGGCTCCTATGTACCTGAAATGTAGGACTTCCATGTAGGCTTTAATTTCACCAAACGCTTGTAACAATAAAGATAACAAATTACGTTTCTAAGTTCACCTTATCAGCAGTGCCTGTTCTACCTTAGTGACTGTTATAGAAAAATGCCAAACCCTTGCTTTTAAAAATAAATGAAATAAGATTCCTAATGAAAAAGTCCCCTTTTCAGCCTGATCTATGATCTTGCTATAGTCAGCCCTGGCCCCCTTCACTTGCATAAATTTTGAACTGCTGGCCAACTTAAACAAATAGATAGAAGAGCACAGGGGAAGAGGTCTGATGGATATTAAACTCCTTTGGGCTTTGTTAGGCAGAGGAGAGAGAGTACTGATATCCCTGTGACAGAAATATACTGAACCTGTTCTAGACAGTAGAGAAGGCAGACAGGAGGAGATAAAGACATAAATACCATAGAAAATTAGGTGCTGTTGATTTTGTTGCTCATGGATAACATACTAATGTGAAGGAACAGATTCACAGAAGATCAAGACCTATGTGCTCACAATGTTGTTAATGTGTGTTTTGATGTTTGTTGCTTCAGCTTCAAGTGCAAAAGCCATAAATAGAGCCTGTTAATATGAAAATATAGATTGAAAAATCAGTCCTGAGTGTCTTGCCCAAATTCAACCAGTAATGTGAACAATTATATATGTTGGTTCAAACTGTCTGGCCCTGATAAATTTCTGTTCAAAGCCTGGGCTTGGGTAATGAAAAATATTCCAGGATGTTCTGAATTTCATAACTATGCATTAGCTATAAGCAAAAAACCCAAAAACCAAAAACCAAAACACCAAATGAAACCAAACAACTCACAGTAGCAGAATAAAGCAATGAAAAATGACAAAACAAATGAAGAAATCCACAATATGTTCGCCTGTGCCTCGCAGTAATTAATGCTTTTTGAGATATTAGATAAACTTTTCTTTGTTGTGATAGAAACAGATTTCCCAGATCTCCTATTTCAGCTCTCAAGCTCCACCTTTTCTCAGCTTTGTCTGAAATTAGCCACATTTTCCACCACTTTAATAAACGTGGAATACAATTTGGAAATTATCTGTTTGCATCAGCACTGGCAATGAACAATGGCTCAAATTTTGAGAGTCAAGGCTTCAATAATAAGGCCTGATTTTCTTAGCAATCAGATGCATACACACACACACGCACGCACGCACACCACATGGCTTTGTGAATAGGGCCCAAAACAGCTGCAACCTTCCAGAAATTAATTGGATTCTGGATCATTTGCATTTTTATATAGTTTACCAACAAAAGATGGAGATAGCAAGTTTATTAATGTGAAAAAAGAGAGACAAAGAGAGAGAGGGAGGGAAAGTGAACATTTTGGTTGAGCCACTAATCCAAATTTTAATACACGCAGTGACTATTCACCTTATAATACTGCAGCAGATCCTCCAAGGTGGAAATTGATATGCAGGTCTAAACTGCAGGCAGCTGTTAAGGACTCCTACTGATGCCTTGGGCCTTTACAGTTCCTCATCTGGGTAGACATTATGATTTGATAATGGCCATATTCAGACAACACCCAAGGCAATTCTAGGATTTGCTGTCACAATAGAAACACTGAAAATAAAGTCAGTGTAAATAGATTAAGAAATTGACAGAATAACAAGGCAGAAAGAATTAGAATGAATACACAAATGGCAGATGACAACTCAATGTATTGTGATGCAGAGATGGGATGAGGAAAGTGGAGCTGGAGGATTTATCTGCTGCCAGTATGCCTTCAACCTGTTTCCTGCCTGCGTGGATGCCTATTTCACTGAGAACTGAAATCTTTATTAGAAGATTTCTTATCTCCCTTGCTGCCCACTGAAAAACTTCCTTTCTGTTCAATTGAAAGTGAAAGCTCCTGATAGCTGCTGATCCATAGGTGTCCAAGACATCCTCATTTCCCTAGGGAATAGGAAGAAAGTATTGACTTGATATTCAGAGGAGAGGGTGACCCTCAACTCCTGTGGGAGTTGATGTGAATACTTGTGTGACAAGGTGGCAACCAGAATGTTATACTATTTGTGATTCATTTACAAATTTCTTAGAAACATGCTGAGGTGTATGTGAGGTTTAGTGCATGAACTGTTCTCTGGAATCCCTTATTAAATGCTTTTTTGGGAGCCAATAAATGGATGGAATTTAATTAATTCACTTTTATCATGATTCAATTGCAACTTCATCTCTGCCAAAAATAGCTCCCAGCTCTGCTCAACCCAGCCTGAAACCCCAAATTATACTAGAGTAAAGAAGGTATGTGACGAATTCCTGAAATATGGAATGTGACCTCATGTGCAGAATAACTGTGGATAGTGAATGGTTTGTTTGTAGGTCTCTGTATGGTAGACCCAGAGCACATGCAGAGATAGAAAATGGGGCAGTGACATCTCCAGTAGGTTGGTGGGTGAAGAAGGGACTAGAGCTGCTCCAGCAATGAAAATGAGACTCAGTGCTGTGTTACTGCTCTGCTGGATAAAGATACTATGAACTTCAATTCTGTATTAGTGCAGAAAGTGCTTCCTGGGTCAGTCAGGCCTGGTGCCCAGCTTTTCTGTGGAACAAAATCTGGATAGGAGCACACAGGAAGGCAAAGCAGTAGCATTGCTTAGGGCTGGCCACAACAGCAGGTGGTTGGAGACAAAGCAGTAAAATGCCATCTCTTGACTATGTCAGAGTTCTGGGCAACGAGGTTGGACACCAAGGAGACACTAGAGTAAAAGGTGCTGCTGGAAGGAAGAAGGAAAGAACAGATTTGCCCACCTGGGGCTACATGAGCAGGAAGTGTTACCCTCAACTATCCAGCCCAGCCCCACCCTTTCCTTCAAGACCCTTCCTATTTACCTATTTTGCTAAAATCACTGAGAAGCCTTGTGATAGCTCTTGTGTTTGAACAACGCAAATCCCAAACTCTCAGTGCAGAGTATTCAACCAATACATCTTGAGTAATCTGGAGGGAGCTTAGACTCATTTTAGTAAAATACTTAGTTTTGCTTGACTTCATGGGAATTAACCCAGTGCTTGAGTGCTGTGTTGAATCAGAGACAAAATTATGTGTCTTGCCTGAATAATAATTAAATTTTTTATGATTTTTTCATGCCTGTTACCTCATATGGATCTTCTAGATGTAACAGTTCCATCAAAATCTGAAACACAACACAGTAGAAAAACGTAGAACTTTAATTTCCTTACCTCATTTTCTTACCTCTTTTTTTTTTCCCTCCTGGCACTTTCCTTTTGCACAATTAGAGGTCACCATGATTTTCCTACTTTTTCTGTTGTTTTGTTTCCTTCTTTATAAAGTTTGACCAAGTCTTCGATATAAACTTTGATCACAGTCCCCACTTTAACATTTTTTTCTTGTTTGTTTCTTCTTCTCTTTGCTTTCTTCCTTTAGGTGTTATTTTTATTCTTCTTTCTTTGGGTGTTCTCAACCGCTTTTGTTTAGTACTCTCCCATTCTTCTCTTTCCCTAACTAATTTACAGTGAGCACCTACTGCCTCTATTCCTCTCCCATTATCTGTCAGGCTTAGAGAAAGAGATAAGACGATGGCCAGAGGAAGGAGAAATCAGGCATCGAGAATGAAAAGGGTTGAATGTCACAGAGCCTTCAAGCATGAGGAAGAATGAGGTAGAGTGTGAAAAACATTAGAAGAGGAGCAGAGGAAAAGTTTCCATAAAGAACAGGGGAAAAGGATTGAAAACAAAGGTAGTGAGGGAAAAACTGCAGGGCTACTATTTTATTTGCAAGTTCAATGTTCCCTGATTTTTGAAGGACTCAAAGCTGCAAGGAATAGAGAGCTCCATTTAGCCTTAAATCAATCCTGTTAAAAGGAATACCTTGATTACACTTAGCTTGCCAGCATTTGGAAATGGGACAGGAACATGGCCAACATTCTTCTGGCTGAATACACAGATAGAGCAAGACACATTATGGAATGATAAAGTATCTAAGTGCACCAAGCCCTTATTTATCTAACTTTTGTTAACCTTTGCAGAAAGCCTGCCAAAGTATTCTGGTAGGACTGAAAAGCCAAGCAAGTAATAGTCTTATAACCAGGCTACATTTTGCATGGCACAAATAACTGCATTTGTACTGCCTAGGGACTTTGTAATTTCCTGCTTTTGAGACAGTAAAGAAATGTGAGAACTGTAAGACTGAATTCCTGGCCTCACTGAAGTCAAAGGCAATATATCCACTTAAATTCCAGTAGTGCAGCCACTTTCCAACTAAAAGGGTGCTTATGGAATGTTGCCTGTGTGAATGTACCTAATTTAGATGGTTTTAAAAAGCACCAGAGGAGAAAATGCAGAGAGCTGATCTGATGAATATTAGGGCAGGAGTGATAGAGAAACTACAGGACCAGGGCTGAAAGGGTGGAGGAGAGAGCATGTCCATAGAGGCCTGTAAAAGGAGCAGAGGAGGATCAAAATTGTCAGGGACTGCAAATGAAGAGGAAAGGAGGACACAGAGAGTGAGAACTCAGAGACATTCTTGGCAAAGCAGAAGCTGTTGCCACCAAGTGGGCTGAACTGAGTGCCATGATAGGAAAGCATGAGGCTCAGGATGTGTCCATGGAAAGGGAGAACATCTGTGTTCTTTGGTTGTGCTTGGGAACCTGACACAATATATTGCACCTTTGCATCTGTTTACGTTGTGGCTATGAAATTTATCTTGTTTTGAGAAAGTACCAAACGTATATACTTCTTAAATATTCAGGATTTATAACACTCATCTTCTGTATTTCAAGGGTGCCACACCCTGAATTCTGCCTGAAGACTGCCTTTTCCGGAACGAGAAGGCAACACCAGGGACAGCTCTTCCATGTGAAAAGCTGTATTTCACCTGTCAAAAATCTTGCAATGCTCCTCCAAGCAGAAATACAAATATTTGGCTGCTGCTTCACTAGGCAATAGAAATTTATGATTTTCTTCTCTGTGGTGAGAACACTAATGAACCACTTATTTCATTCCCTGGGAGCAAGCAAGAGGGAGATTCTGTTACATCACCAAAACCAAATCCTGATAACAGAGAACACTATTTGATATGAATTTTCCATTTTTTTGTCAAAACTAGTTTAAATTCCCAATGGGTAAGTCTTCTGCTTCTCCTTTTGGCATTGTACTCCATTATTCCTAAAGGAATTTTCTTTATTTTGTCTTTGCTTTACAATAAGGTAATTTTCCTTCTCCTTAGCATTTGTATCCTATAAAAATGTAAAACTTGTTATATTTCATCTCAGTTACTCTTCCACTAAGTTGCCTGTACTTGACTGGCTTTTTTCATGTGAGTTCATCTTGCTGTTCTCGTCTGGATTTGCTTTAGTTTATCAGCTGCATTCTGGTGACATGATAAATCAAAAACATACCCAGTATTCTATCCAGGCTACAACAGAACTATGTAGAGAAGGCTATTAAATCAGGGCTCAGTGGTGCACAACTTTGGCACAGGCAGCCTGAAATTTTGCTACGCTTCATTGCAACTGTGTCACGTTACATATGCATGCTTAATTTTCTGTTCACTATTACCCCTTTTAGAATATGTAAGACAGCAGCATAAGGCTATTTAGCTGGTTTACTCTTTCTGAGCACTGCTTGAAGGCTAGAAATGATGTCATAAAAAAAATCTGAAATCTGAATTGGCCTCCTGTTGACCTTACTCAGAAATTACAATTTTATTTTATTTTCATTTTAAGCTGTTACATTATGGGAGGTCTGATGTTTAGCAAAACATTTTACTTTTGCAGATAACAGTTTCACTTAATGAAAGCAGGTGTTTCCTTTGTAAAGTTTGAAGAAAGCCCACTCAAAATTTTACTTACCCAAAACCCCCAATTTTGTTAATCAGTAAACATTTCTACTGCTCCAATGGACATGGCTAATTCAAAGAGTACTTGAAGTTAAAGATTAAAATCAGGATAGTACATAGGCTTGGTAAGGACTCTGTACTGCGCTCTCCTGGGACATCAGCAGTAGTACATTATTGCTTCCAGAAGTGAAACTTAATGGTTAAGTGAAATTTAGTGGTACTAAATGCCTACATAAGATCTTCAGAAATGCATTTTATCATGAGGAAACACTCCATAAATAAATAAGTATAAATTACATCAGAAAGAGTACTGTTGTTCCTTTACACAGTAGGATCTGCCCAGAACAATCTAAGGATGGGAAACCTCCACTGCAGTGTAGTAGTAGTATTTCATTAGTAATTGTAAATCATTCTGGAGTAAAAGATGAGAAGGAGATGAGAAGTATTTCTCCTTTCAGTACCTCTGTGCTGTTTCTCTGCAAAGTAGGGGGTGCTGCAGCAGCATGGTTGATTGCCTTGAGAAGGTGGGACAGCCGTGAGAGTAAGTGTACCAATAGTATTGCTAAATTATTTTCTCTCAACAGCATGGAAAGCATGAGCTACTCAGGTTTGCCTGGGACCTATGGCATATAGTCAAATGGCTGGTTTTCATGGAAGTCCAATTCACTTTCTGCTGCATTTCCCTGCTGCTATTAAAGTTATGGTTGCTCGGGAAGCTATTAGTCCTTCTTGTTGCAATATGGACACTGCAAGGAGGAAAAGCAAAACACAACACTTGATGAGTCAGTCCTTCCTCAATTCTTGTCACAGCTTCTCCTACACTGTCTTTGTGCCTTGAACACAAAGGTAGGACCAATGCCTTCCAGCTGTGCATTCTCTCCTTTCAGATAAAGAAGATGGGATCAGCTTGGGACACTGCAGATCAGAGACCTACAGTTAGCTAATTCCATAGTATTTGCAAATAATTTTCAGATAATTGGAACCATGGAATTCAGATTATTGTTAGTTCTTTAATCTGGTTTGAAATTGATAAAGCTAACACAGTTTCACAATCCAAGCCGCACTTCCTATAGATTTAGAAACTGGGTTTGTACATAAACTAAGCCTAAACCAAGTTTGACCCTATATTGGCAGCTCAACCCACATTTAAATCAAAACTGCATGGAGTAGTAAGTTTTTATGCCAAAGTAATAAAAACTATAACGAGACACATACATACACACATCCCTGTCACAACATATATACACTGTGTCCTAGGCATACTTTTAATCTATATCTAACTTTTTTAGTAGTGACAAAGCGCCTTTCAGTCATTACTAGAACCATTAATTTAAGTATCAGCATTGTCTGGATGTACTGTTCTCCTACAGTGCCTAGGATGGCCACGCAGCCATTGATTTAGGAGACAATATCACTTGCTTCCAAGTTTATGAGGCAATAAACAGCTCCCGCATATTGATGAATGCGGAGGTGTTTGCTCAGCACATTTGCAGGGGACGTTTATTACCCAAGTGCTGTGCTTTAGAAGCAAATGAAATTGTAACTATTCTCACTTTCTTTTGTTGGGGGGAAGGGAGAAAAATGCTGTTGTTTTTAATTTGTTCCTGCACTTCCCCTCCTCCTGTGACTCATTAAAATGACTGACACGGATGTTTCCCTCATCTGTGCAGTTGACGACTACAGTCATTTTTTTCTTTGGTGGCTTTACGTGAGACTGCTTTAGAACAGGGTGCAATTGTCAGAATACCAGAGACATGACTAAGATTATTCCTTCGTGCTTTATTACCCTATTATCCCCTTCCAAAGGATTAAGTTAGCTCATCAGCATAGCCACTTAGAGTTACTAACTCTACAATAATATTCACTACTCTGCCCATACAATAAAAGAGCGAAATAATTTTTAATCTGCAGAATTGGATCATGTGAATGTAAGGGATTAAAAGATGAGCCTTTGGCTTGTACACCTGGCAAAACACTGCTTGGAATCTAAACTCCTTTGAAGTATATTATACTGGGAAGGAAAAGAGAGTGGAGGGAAGAGATGAGATTGCAAAGCTGCATGCCAACTGAGTCGTTATGAAGATGCCAGACAGAGAGAGCAACCTGTGAAAAATGTATTAAATTATCAAACCCACAAAGCTGATTTATAGCTGCTGTAATTTCTCCTTTGCTTTTTGTTACCATACCAAGAATGTCAGGGACAATATTTACTTACTAGAAAAAAAAAGTGTTTCTAGCTGTTAGTAAAATATATACAAACATATTTTAATTATTTTATTTATCTGGGTTGGGAATGAAAACAGAATGGCAATTTAAAGAAAAGTTGGAATACAAAATGTAAGAAGTAAACAAATATTTCCTAAAATTCTTGAGATGAATGAATCATTGAATCTTCTGGCTTATATGAAAAGTCTTTAATCTAAATGGCAGCCTATTTGTTGTTTTAAGAAAATTATGTCTGAAATTTCTAGCAGAGCAGATGATTCCTTTCTAATTATTACAATATGAGATTAGGGGGAAAAATAACTTGAAATATTTAATAATGCTCATTAACTTGCCTCATTGTTTGTCTCATTTCTAATTTAAGACTCAGATATGCAAACTTCCATTCATTTATACAAACCTGTTCATCTGAGTAGTGGCACTAAAATCAATGGGACACATTCTTAGGATAAACCAGTCCTTAGCAATGTTATGGCACTAGGCTGTAAAAGGTCATTCTTTTCCTTCAGATTTGAAAAATGCCTTCAGTGCACTTAGAGGTGTAAAAATTATAATATTAAGAATTAATCCTTATATTTAATAGTAGAAAAACTTTAATTGGTTGTATTTAACTAGCTCTTAATACTTACCACTTAGAAAGGAATTTTATACCACACCTGGTTTAATCCATATATCTGAATTCACTGCAAAAAGTATATTCCAGAAAGCCAAGAAACTGAAATTAACATTTTTCCATGCTTGTAATTTTAAATAATGGATGTATGGAATTTTGAAATTGGAATTACTTTTAAAAAGTCATGGCAATAACGGATGGAGCCCATGTTTCAGTCTGGGAACTGAAGTGAAAATGTGTGTCATCATAAAATGGCTTAAGTTAGATCTAGTTACCTCAAGTGTGAAACAAAGTGATGGAAAGGAATGTTTCCTATACAGAGGTTTTTATGTATCCTGTTCTATAACACTTGGACTATTGAGAATAAATATAGAAAGAAGGTTCAGTTGCTCAGTTAAATTTACTATGTGTTTTGCTCTACTGTTGGTAATTTCATCTGAATGTCTCTACAGAAATTCACAGTAGCCTTGACTAAGGTCCGTGCAGGACTCTGTTCTTTGGAGGTCTGGGTGCGACAGCAATCTGCTAAGAAAGAAAGTAGGAAGAAGTGGTGGTGTAACTGAAAATGAGGCATCTTGCTGATTTAATGGACGTCAGGACAAAAAGTAAATACCAATATCTGATAGCACAGGGCTACATTGCCTAATAATAAACTTTGAAACTAAAAATACAAAATAATTCCCAATGAATGTAGTAAGAAAGAATCAAGCCTGACAGTTCATACAGATGATAAAATGTGATATTTATTAGAGACATAGAATTAAATGAGAGTATGTGATTTTTAAAAGAAAATATATTTTAAAAGTGATTTCTTTTTTCCTTATTAAGGCCATCATTGAGGAAGAAAACAGGGTATAATTTTGGTGTTCTACTTTGGGGTTTCATCATTTTAAGGTTTTCTATACAGGAAAGCTCAAGAAGAATTATTTTCTTTTCAAAAGCTGTTTTCAAAGATGAGTAGTGCATCCTGTTTTTCTTCTGGTCACCCTATTTGAATTTTTTCTTTGCAAAACAATGAGAGCAAAGTAAGGTTACAACAAGGAGGAATAACAGAAGCTTTTGACAATACATGCCTGAGAAAAAAGTCAACAAAGAGTTAGTGGGGACAGTGACTACTCTTTGTTAGTAAAGACTGTTATCCAAATCCCATGGAGGCAAGTGGGTGATGACAACTACTTTGGAAAAGACATTCTGAGTGTTAGGGCAAGTGCCTCTGTCCCATAGAAAAGCTAGGAGGACATGTCAGTGATTTTGAGAGGGGATCCATTTTTTTAGTGGATATGATGTGTCAACTTCTGCAGGAGGAAACTTCAGAAGTCTATGCCACCAAGACACTTTTCCTTCCATATTTTCTCTGCTCAGGGTCTCAAATATGAGCACTGCTGACTGTACTCAGTAAACTTTTATTTTATGGAAAGTGCTGAAAGCCTATAATACTTTGTGTGAATATTATTAGGGGTTACCCAAAAATCTCGTGTTGAGTGACTAATTGCTAGCAGCAGACACATTTCTAATTAATTATAACACAAATTATTCAGATACTCTCTTTCATTGTCTGAAAATTCATAAGTAAGCTCTTCCATTTGCATGTGCTCTTTGGCTCAAGAGTCATGTTAGTGCTGGCAGTGAAAGGAAACAAAAACCCACTTTTGTTAAAAGGAGAAAGGAATGATGCAATCAGGTCTGCTCTCTGATGCAGTTTTACTGAGTTACTGAAAACATAGCAATCCTCTATCTCCAAACACAGAACAAACCTAGGTGATATTCACACTCACAATTGCCAAGGTTGCCTTCCCAGCCTGTTCTGTGCCCCAGGGTCTTTTTCTTCCTTCTGTTCCCTATTAAAGCCAAACCTTGTATCTCTTCCTGTGGCTGGTGAACTTGAACTTTTAATCATTCCCTTTCATGAAGCCTTTTGCTGGTGAAGGGAGCTCCTCTCCAGCTGTTTCATTTGTATAAAGAGCCTTAATCAAGCCTTCCCTTTAGCCATATTTAGGGGTGTTTAGCACCCCCAGCTACAGCTTCAATGGCCTGGAGATCACAGGCTTACTTGACAGAAGCCTCTAACACTTTCCAACACAGCAATATCATATCCAGGTACAACACCAGGTATGATTTAATTTCAAATCCCTTTTGTTCCTGCAGGGGTCCCATCAAACAAAGAATACACTCAAAGTATAAATTCATAGAAAACACTGGCTCCCTGTGTGGATAAGAGACACACGTTAAAGGGGGAAAATAAAAAGGAATTATATCTGGCCTGCTGCTTCTGTGTGATTTTTGTATTTATTAGCATAATCAGATTTATCATTATTCTTATGTATCTCTTGAGAAGTGCAGTTGCCAATTATTTAATTTTTTAGTAGTAAAGAAAAGCACATCTCTTAAGCACTGGGTGACAAGGACAGGAGAACTTTTGTGTGAGAAGCACAGATGCATGTATGAGCCAGTATCCATGAAAAATATGTATATCCTGGGGTACATGGGACTCCCTGAATGGAGAACAGTTCTTTCCTTAAAGAATTAGTAGAGACAATCTTTGCATGATGGATTTATTTACTCCCTCCTCCCCATAAGAAAAACACCACCCCACACCTTCTGAAAACAACTGCATTTTTGATGTGTTCTGAATCCCTTTTTTCTCCTGGGCAAAACTGAACTGTGGCTCACCCTCCAAAAAAACCCCAGCAGACACAGACCTATAAAAACTATCTTGCTATAAAGGACTCTATAAAACAGTATGTTTTAATTGCTTCCTGGTTTCAGCAAACTGTTTTATATTCAAAGTTAACATTAGGTTGACACTTAACTTCCTTGGGCTTTTTATTATTTTAAAGCATAAATTATCAGAAGCTATTTATTTTAGCATTTGCCTTCATGAATGGAGGTAGCATTTGTGTGACTGATTAAGCACTTAAAAAAGCAGTGCAACCCACCGCAGATTTAATTAGTTGCACAAATTATCACCGAGCACCGTAAATTTAATGTCATCTCTTTTACAATTAAAAAAAAGATACTGAGCAGGTAATAACACATTTGTATGGATCAACTGAGTATCCTGTGGGTAGGTAATTATTATAGTTATTTGGGATACAGGAAGATGGGACTGAGGGAGTTGCCCAGGGTGATGGTCTCAACTGATGGTTTGGGTTCTGAAATAGGGAGACTGATAGTTAAGGAAATAAGGATGTTTGGATTTGTGCAGAGATGACCAGAGCTACCCTGCCACCCACCTACAGAATAGTGTAGAAATCACAAATATAATCAGCTGAGCAATTACTACCTTTCATGGAAAAAGGTACACAAAGAATTCTCTGTTTGCATTGTACGTGTCTAACAATGTTTTGGTGCTCAGCCAGGTAAGTCTTCCCGTAATAACCTGTCTTCTCACAGATGCTGAGCCTGTAATACGGCTACTAAAATGTATTTAAAAGGTTTATTAACTTCCAGACTCTTCAGAAATCTGTCTCACGACAAACTGATATCATTCTGGAGAGAAAAATACGCAGTAGCTTCTGTAGTGAGACTCTGGCACTGTTTATCTCCCAAATGAGATATCAGCTCCTGAGGTTAGGAATCAGCCAAGTGAATTTTTACATTACAGACTCTCGCAAGCATCAGATGAAAACTGGTGAGGTGCAAGAGAAGTGAAAGCACACCTGCGGCTTACAGTGCAATCTAGTCATTAATAGCTGCTCCTGGGTATGGTGTGGTGTCATGGCTGATCTGTAAGGACAAGTGGGTCGCTGTGTAGTTTAAAAAGCACCCAATTTTTAAAAAAAGCCATTCCACATTCTTCCCTGTGGAGAATAGGAATGTACAAAGCAAAGCAGTATGCTACTTAAAGGTAAGTCAGCATCCTATGAGAAGCAGCAAAAATGAGACTGCACAATCTGAAGATTTAGCCCTCTTCCTGGAGCAATGAAAACCTTCTAAGCCACAGCAGAAACAACAGAAAAACTCTGCATCAGTAATAATCTTTTTCCATGACAAGCGTTTTTCCAAGGTCATGTATTTAAGGGAGCTGACAGATGAAATCTGACAAACCTAGCTGCAGCAAATAGGAATGTTATTCCCAGTGTTGTCTGGATTCATCCCTCTGCCACGGATTACCACAGAACACAATGCATGCAGCTGCTTCAGCCCATCTCAGCTTTGCTGCTGGAGGTTTGTTCTGCAGGGGCAAGGTGTGCACAGAGCTGGCTGAGGTGCAGCCAGGCCAGCCCTGCTGTTGTGCTGCCCCTGCTGCAGCCTCTGGCACAGGAGCAGAACTGCCTTGCTCTCCCTGGCTGGGTGAGCCTCAGCCTGCCTGTTGAATTCACTGGGGCGCACTGCAATTCTGAGGCTTAACTGCAACCCCTGCAGATAAGAGCTTTCAGCTGCCAAATATTATGCAGGATCCCTGATGGGCTCCCCAGCCTATGTCAAACCCAGGGAGGTTGTTGCTGCCATCACACTGCAATCATGGATCTGAACTGCAGGCTACAATTGCACCTTGAGAGGAGCAGCACCGAGAGAACACAGCAGAAATCTGTCTAGCATGCAATGTTATCTCCTAACAGCAGGTGCCTGGAGCACAATATCTGAACATAGGTACTTTTAAAGCCAGAGGTTGCATCATAAACTCGTATAGAAATCTAGCTAATTGCTTTTGGAACTCATATAAACTTCTGCCTTCTACAGGAAGAGATCCAAATTAAAGCATTTCCTTAAAAAGTGTTTCTTGCTGCTTTCAACCAGCCATTTCGTAGTTCCAGTAGCAGCTCCTATTTCTTGGGTTGAAAAAAGCTACAATTCCTTGTTCACTTCCCCATGTATCTCCCAGGTTCACAGATTTGGATTGTCAATAGCACTGATAATTGCTTCCCCAGAAACCATGCTAGTGTAGTTGTTTCTCATCTGGAAGTCATTCCCAAATTTCTCTGACTCTTGTCATTTTTCTCCATCTTTCTTACTCTGCTAGGGAGGTTGGGGTAGCACACTGTCACCTTTGTGTCACAGGAGTCAGAGGGGCAGAGCTGAGGAGCAGCCTCAATCAGAGTTCCCTGCCCAGCATGGGGGTGACCACCAGCCAAACATCCCCCAGGATAATGTGACATCCACCTGGGATGTGCACCTCCATGCTTCCCATGGCAATCATGTGCTCCAGACTATGGGTTCATGGAAGGTTTGCTTCTCCTCTCAAGCCTCTCCACCTCTTACTTTTTGTAAAGGGGTGAAATATCCTTGCAGAGGAGAGAGACTCTCAGCAGATAACACTGTTCAAATTAAATTGTAAGTTTGTGCTGATATCAGACTATCAATAGTTTGAAAAATTTCAAAATACAACTGTAAGTACTCATTCTGCTCTTCTGGTGCTTGACCCCTTTGGTTAAATTCACTGAATCAACAAGATTATTTCCACTCAATTGAACTATAAAACAGCAAATGAACACAAACAAACAAAAAAGCAAAACAGAAGCAAACAATAATCACAATAACATTCAGAAGTATGAATTTATGTTCCAAGAAGCTATGAAACTTCATTACAGATTATGTGGTTAAAAAAAAACCTGAATAATCTGGAATAAATACTTTAGTAAAGTAGGGATTCTGTTTTCATGTTCTGTCAGTAATTGTAAGATGAAAAGGGTTACTTTTGCAAAGAAAGCTACCTGTCTAATGCCAAAAGCCACAGACTGGAAAAAAAATTTTAAAAATTGTAAATCCAGTGAAGGAGTTCTAGGTGAGACACCATGATTCCAGCCAAGGTCCAAGTCACATGGGATTTCAGTTAGCTTAGCATTTTGGGTTTGTGCAGTTGAAACCAATAGATTCACCTCTTTACAGTAACTCTTAAAGCCAGGACAGTTGTTCAGTGTATTTTATTAGTTCAGGCAACATATACTCTGGATTTTATATTCACCTTCAATATATTTCATGTGTCTTCTATATCCCCTGTCAAAAAAAGAAAAAATACTTCTTGAGAGTGGCAACACTCATTCTGGGAATGACTGTGCCTTCATCTTCACAGCTTCAAGAGGAAACTGTAGCTGCTGGAGAATTTGTATCTAGTACATTCTCTTTTCAGAAAAAAAAAAGTGAAGGGATTGCTGGGGGAAAAAAGTACAACACAATTTCACTACTGAGAATAAAACAAAAAAAGCACCTAACCAACCAACCAACCAACCAAAAACCAAAACAAATTAAAAACTAAAAAACCAACCAACCAAAAAAACCACCACAAACAAAAATGCATTGTAAGGAAATTAGCCCTCAAAGAATTTTAGCCAGCTGCAATTACAGTTAATACAGTCAAGTTCTCCAAAGACATTATTTGGGCAGTGTTCACAGTCATTATTTATTGTAAATTAGCCGTGTCTTATTGCTAAGATATTTTAGTGGGAATTCCTTGCCCATCACAGGTCAAAGCAAGTCCTTACTTGCCACTTCTGTAACATTTCTAAATTAATAGATATGCACAATCTAGAAGACAGGGTGTGATTTGTCACGAATATTCAAAATGAGTCACATCTTTTCTGCATTAGGCAATTATTGCTTTAAAATAAGAACTCAACATTACCCACAAATTTGTATGGGTATCTCCTCCATTATGTCTGAAACTGGAAAGAGCAGTGAATCTGCACTCTGTATGATTTACATATGGAAAAGAAATAAGGTTTGCATAATTCCTACCTTTGCAAATGCTGTGAAGAAATACAAAGTGAGAAGTCTCAACCTCCAGTTTTCTCAAACTACCCCAAACTTTACAAAATTATACTTACAAATGTCTATAAAATAATTATAAAACAAATAATATTAACCATGGTACCAAGCTGTATTATTGCATTTAAATAGAATATTTATCCCTAGAAAACATACAATATTTTTCATTGGAACTGAGAGCAAACAATGTATAAAATATTTCTGAGTTTGTTAATTACTAAGGGACAAATGTAATTAGCAAAAATAATTCTTGGGATCACTTTATAGTCAGTCTTTTCTGGTTAAACTTGCAATCTATAATTTTCCTGGAGGAGATACTAAAATGTCTCAGATCTCAGCAGGCTAAGTTCTGTACATAAAAAAGCTCCATAGCAACTTGTCACAGAGCAACGCATGGGCTCTGTTTAAACTGAGTAATGGTTATAGTAACAACTGTAGTTATGTTCAGGTTTTGCAGTTTTGCAGTAGAATAACTTTCCTGGAGATCATGTGCTAGGGTTTTCCTGCAGTATCTGCCAGCAATAAACTAGACTTGAAGAGGGAATGCAAAAGGAATGTATTTTGACCCATATCCATCTCTACCCTTTGATCTCTGTGCAGTTGTCCCTATATGTACTTGGCTTCCTGGACTGCTGATAGACTATGCAGGAAGAATTCACTATTTATATATTACCATCAGTTCTGAGAGGAAGAATTCCTTTTTACTGCAGGAGAAGCAGCTTCATAGTGAATGAAAAAATAAAGTAAACCACGCTGGACTATGGGCCATGCTATTTTACAAAGCCATAGAAGAGTTAAACCCTCTGCATCTTTGATAAATGTGGAGGAGGTGTCTTTTATCCTATCTTATCTGTAAGGTTTGTCCATCTTGCCAAATCCCAGGAACATATTCTGGAAATGCATCTTACCCAGAACCATACCTAATGATTTTGTTTAGAGATGGGGGCACTTTTAGGAGTGTTACAGATTAAATTACATGTCTGTTAGTCCTCTTGGTTCAGCATCCTAAAGCATTGAGATGTGGAGCAGGAAGGTAACATTGTCCTCCAGATGACATGCAAGACATTTAATGATGTCCTGTTATTTAAACATGCATGTTTAATTGTACAGTATGGCCAAAGGCAGCTATAGATCAGGAGTTTGAATTGGGGCAGATGATAGACACCATTTTTGGATGACTTTGTAAGTATTTTAAGGTAAATATACCTTTATTTCCTTCTGAAAATTTTACAGTAACTTTGGAATCATACAGAAAACATTGTTGCAATCACACATTGTTTGTGCCCATTGCCCTTGTCCTGTGACTGGGCTCCAGTGAAAAGAGCCTGGCCCCTTGACATCCTCTTGACATCCCCACTTAAGATATTCATGTGCATTGATAAGATTCCCTCTCATCTATCTTTTCTCTGAGCTAAACAGGCCCAGCTCCCTCAGTCTTTCCTAAGACAAGGTATGTGCCAGACTCCTAACCATCTTTGTAGCCATCCACTGGACAATCTCCACGAGTTCTTTAGCTTTCTTGAACTGAGGAGCCCAGAACTGGCCACAGCACTCCAGATGTGCCTCACCAGGGCTGAGCAGAGGGACAGGATCACCTCCCTCAACCTGCAGGATCACCTCCCTCCCTAATGCACCCAGGATACCACTGGCCTTATTGGCTACATGGAGAGCTTGGTGTCCACCGGCTCCTTCTCTGCAGAGCTGCTTCCCTGCAGGTCAGCCCTAGCCTGTGCTGGTGCCTGGGGTTATGCTTCCCCAGGGGCAGGACCCTGCACTGGCCTTTGTTGAATTACAAAAGCTTCCACTCTAGCCTGTTGAGACACTTCTGAATGCCCCCAGAGCACTTTGGGTATTGGCCATCCCTCTCAGTGAGCTTGCTGAGGAGGCACTCATCCCTTCATCCAAGCCCTTGATGAACAAATTAAACAATACTGGACAGAATATGTGTAGGTGATAGATCAGTGTGCAAACAGAATGAGGGGAATTTTGTCCCAAAGTGACTCTTCTTTACTAGAATCTCCATTCTTGATCCCACATTACACCATCCTTCTCCTTTAGACTCTGATTTTGGGCATTTTACTTGGAAGTACAGATTATCCAAGAATATGGACTACTTGAAAGTTTTTTCCCCCAAGGAACAAAATTTTTAAAATAGCAGTAACCATGTGGAAGAAAATATGGGAGATTCACTCAATTCCTCTATCAGTGTGCTTGAAGCTGAGGAATCCAATACTCAGCTCTCCTGATCAGGCTGTAATTTCAGATACTGCTGGGCAGCTATCTGAATCTCTTTGCATGTTTACGTGGCCTATCCCCACATGCTGACAGGTTCACACCTGTAAATCTGATTAGCAGACAATGTTTGACTTGATTAGTCAAGTGCAAAGCTCAATGCAGTCAGACATTTGAAATTCAAGATTTCCTGCAGCTGTGTTAATAGGTTTGAGACCTGAGCAGTGTGTAAATGAAGCAACAGGAGCCACACATTCTTACAGACTGTTTCATTTCTTCATGCTCAGGGGGCACTGAACCAGGAACTGTTTGGAACTGATGTATCCCTCCCTTGCTGAATGCCTTAGGACAGACAGTGGTTGCCATCAGAGCTTTTCTGGAGCTTCTTCAAATGGAAAGTAGCAAGTTTGTGTAATATTAATCAGCAAATTCCAGTTTTCTACTGGTTACTGTCTGTACATTTGATGATCTCTAAAGGTCTACAGGCTGCTTTCAGATTATTCCTCCACATGAGAAAGAAGGAATATATCCTCCCTCCAGCCTTTCACAAGGGTTGTTTATTTGCAGTCCCTGAACTCAGCCTCTCGTTTACTTATTGCTCTTCCATTCCTGTGAATCTGATTTCTCCTCAGACTTTTGTCAATGCAAAACTCTCCTTTTCTTCTGAGATGGTCTCAGTGAAATGTTTGTGATACCACACATCACGGATACTCTGTGAAATCAGTTTCAGAGTACTGATTAGCTATACATGCTAAGAAAGGCGTTTATGATTCCAAATATCTCCTTGCATATTATGGAGGTTTGTGAACCAAAACAATGAGTCGTTCTGCCACCATAAGGAGACCAGAGAAGGAACACATGAATGTAGATCCAATCCAGTCCTAGTAAGTGTGGGGAAACAGTCATGGAAGCATTGTCAGCTACTATTTATACCTACCCACTAAGAGCATGGTATTTTACTATCCAGTAACAAGAGATGGATCCTTACCCCTCGATCCTGTACATGCTGGAATATGAGAGAAATTCACACTGCACTGGAGTAATTGCAGTATTGCAAACCCTTAATACTGACACAGTTTGTAAGCAGCAAAGTAAGATTTATTTTCATGTGGTGTACCCTATAATACACAGCAATAAATAGTCTCAGGCATAAGTCCTACTCTCTGCTACCACACCTGAATATCTCTATCCAGACTCTCAGAATATTGTCCTAAATTAGGTCAAAACACAGTACAAGAACACAGGACGTTATGACAGGGCAAAGTAACGGTGGAAGGAAAAAAATCAATAAATACAAAGAAAGGCTGAAAATTGCTTTGAGGTGAGTAGAGTTATTCCCACAGAAAGACTATTTGCATTGATTTAATTTCTGACATGCTTTGTTTTTAAGACTTGTAATGCACTGTACTATTACTGTTTGTTCTGAAGCATTGTTAGAACAAAGTCATGAATAAGCAAGAATGGAAATGAAAAATATTACTGTCTCATGCCATCTGTGAAGGGCAGGAATCACCTACAGGCACTAAAACATGAACTGGATAAACAAGGTGGGCAGGAGGCTGGAGCAGAACATAGATCAGAGAGCAGCACCTGAGGTGAGAATGTGGGGTTTGCTGGAAAATGATAGACACAGTGCTTTAGTAATCATTGACCTTGCATTAAACAGCACAGGAGTAAGTCAGTGCTCCAGAGATTTAACACAGGACAAACCCAGGAGGACCAACACTAAACAGATTTCTCTCTCATGTACATATTATTTCCCTGTTTATTTCTCCCTAGCAACATTGGCTGTGTCCTTTCTCCAGTATTTTATGTCTCTTCCCCTTCCCCCAGACAGCAGTTCTCTCTCTCCCAGCCACCAAAACTCAGAGGCCTCTGAAACCTGCAGGGTAACATTTATACACAAGCCAACCATGTTCTTTGATATGAGAGGACTACTTACTGATGAAAATCCATAATTTTTCAGAGGACATTAAAAAAATAAATCCAAACCCTAAAATTACAACACTATATTTAAACTGGGAGAGTCCATGGAATAGCTGGCTTTCATTTGGTGCTTATGTGAATGCACAAATGGCTATCAGAAGGCTTCTCCCTGTACCATTTGCTTTATCACAAAGCAGCCATTGGGAAACTTTGTGAAGATTTCAGTGTATTTGCATTAAGACCAATGGTAGTTACACTATCATTTTGCACAGCACAACGCAATTTGAGAATCTGTTTATTTTCAGAGCAAAGTGTTCCTTGCTCATGGACTCTTTCAAAATGAAGCCCATATTTTTACAAAAAGGGAGTCTTGGGGATTGACTGCCCTGTGTCATTCACTTTCACGTTTTGCCTCCTTTCTCACATTGTGCAAGAAGAACAAAGGCACTGTGGTTTATAAGGGTGATGCATGTGGTGCTGCAGCCACAGAGCAGGAAAGCAAGTGGTGCACCAGTGATGGAGAGCACGAGTTGCATTGCGCCACAAGCTCTGTCCTCGTCTCTTACCCCAGACACTGGGTAAGTCTGCTTGGTGGATCAAAGGATCAGCATTCCAAGGAAGTGTGAGTGCTGTATGGTGGTCCACAAATGCATGGGATGTGGTGGCATACTGTAGGTCATGTTTTCTAGGAAGTGCAATGTCCATCCTTCTCAGATCAAAATACTGGCACATGCTCACTGCTGCTTCCACTTCCCTTCTTGACTGACCCACTGCCTCTTTCATTATTCATCTCTCCCCTTTCACAGGTGGTACAGAAACGTCTCTCACCCAGGGCTCCTCCCTCTCTGCTGCCTGGCCGCCTGTGTCCCCTCCTGAAAAACCCTGCCTGCCCTCCCCATGACAGGTGGCTGTGGGCTGCTCAGTGTACAAACACACACACAACCTGTGGGAGGTCATGAGGCACCTGCTGCTACACCAGGCTCTCCGTGGGGCTCTAGCCCTCTGGCAACCACTAGCAAATGCTTAAAGGAATCGTTGGGAGTCATTAGGACGGTATTTAACACTGTTTTCTTCACATTGAATGCACTCACTGGAAATAAAGAGGAGGGAGCAAACCACAACTGCTCTGCAAAAGGTTTTTTTTTTTTGCTGGGAATTTCTGCCTCGGGAAGTAGGCACTGTGAGTGGTATCTAAATGTTACCAGGAGGGGAGAAGAAGGCAGGTGGGAGTGAATTTCCCTCTCATGACACACCATGGTGACCAATGCTGGCTGCTCTGCAAGGGTCACTGCTGCTCTGCTGCTCTGCTCCTGCTGCTGCAGCTTGTGGGAGAGCTTGGGCCATCTGATCCAGGCAAAATCAGCCGAGGTGGTGTAACCCCCTGAAACACGCAGCGTGAGCTCCCCTGGCTCATTTTGTTTGAAGAGCTCACACAAAACAGAGCTGCAGGGAAGGGGCAGCAACAGGCGATTGCGAGGCAGTGAAGGCTTGAGTCAGAGCTGTGTGAAACACCAACAGCTGTGGCTCGGTCATTTATCAGTACAGTTGGTGTTTGTCAGCGTGGTCAATGAGGTCATTTGTCAAAACAAAACTCTGCTGAGTTCCCAGATGCCTCATTCTTTCACGTGAACTTCCCTAACATAAGTGCAGGAATAAAAAGAATGTACTTGTCATTACAAGAATAAATTCATTAAAGGTTAGAGCGAAATCCAAAACAATTATAAGGAAGCCTTTACCTCTCCACAGACAACATCTCTCTGTTATTTTTGCTAGCAATTTGGAAAACTAATTAAAATAATGGATTATTGTACTCACTGTTTTAAACTAATCAGTAATACTAACATGCTATGCATTTGCTATTTGCTATAAACACTCTTTTTAAAAGCCTTTCTAAATTGACACTTCTAAGTAAAAAATTTTTTTTTCTTTTCTTAGTTATTTCTAATCCAATAAAAAAGCTCATCTTGCTGGTATTTGCATGAGTGTGAGAAAGTACAGGTCATTGGGCATGGGTAGTTGAGGACATTTGACAGCCCATAGTATAGTTTTCCACTAGTTTGATCAAATTAGGCTCAGAGTAGCTAGAAAGCATTAGCATTACATAATGACCTGACTCCTTTTCTCCAGGAAAAATGTCAGACCTGATCCCATAATATTGATGTGCAAATGCAGGTCCATCAACCAGCAGAGAATCTCACAAGCTAAAATGAGGCTTGTGAGTAGACATGTGCCCTATTCACAACAATCAAGATCTTTATAATTGAAACCTAGTTTCTCCTGTTCTCCTGAGTAACAGGAGTTTGCATCCCAGAGCCTCCCTCCTCCTCCATGCCCCAGTCCCATGTTGTCAGGCTGTAAAGAGTTTCAGAAAATATAGGAAAAATAAAGAAGCAAGAATTCACTTTTAATCCATAGACTGACACTTCACCACTGTGACTGAAGCGTTGCTTATTGGTAAACACTGAAATGTTTATGATGCAACTCTGTGCTATGGATAATTTCTGCAACTAGATCCCTGTGAAGGGAAGATTTTCATAAAGCTTTTTAGATACCAAATACATAATGTTTCAAAGCCGAGCACCTTCCAATGGTTGGAACATCTTTCACATGTCTCCAGGTGAGCTTTCCAAAGCAGGAGCCCACTAACCTAACAGGCAGGCTTGAATACCTTGCCTCGGGGTGTTTTTCACAAACAATACATACACACACATTCTGCTCACAGCATCTGTCTCTTCCATTTGCCTGAGAAGTGAAAACCAAATAAGGGGAAGAGATTCTCAGTTGAGCTATGAAATATGAATAGTTCTTCTGTGAATTGAACTTTGAAGCTTAAATAACAGAGCAGTAAAAGTCTGGGAAACTGAAAGATGTACAGTTCTAATTTAATGCTACCCCAAAAACTCAGTTAAAAGATTTAAACATCTTTCTTTACTTTAACTAGAATCTTCAATGGACCAAAAGTGCCTCTGGGGAATCAGCAAAGCGTTCTGCAAGATCTAAAGAAGATTCGGGGGGAGGAGACCATGGGGGGAATTATCTGCACTTCAAAGAGTTTCCTTCAATATCACTATTTCAGATGAAGATTTACAAAATGTTTATTATTTATACATTTAGTTATTTAAACAAATGTAATGTATTACTCAGATGAGAACAAAAAGAGTTTGAAAACTTAATTTTTATGCTGTAAAAAAAAATAAAGCCTATTGGACTGAAGTTCCCTTTGACGTTCCTTTCTCTTTTTAAGGAGACTTTTTTCAAACCAAAGACAAAAATAATGTCAAGTTCTCACCTCTCTGTTGAGATTCAAAGGATTTTTTCCCCCTTCATTTTAGTATTATTTTGTATGGTAAGTATCCTATCAAATGAAGGCTCTGTTTCCTTGAATTTCAATGAAAAATAAGAAAGAAGTAAGAAGCCAGCAGCAAGTATTCCACACTGAGACTGCTGCTCTCTACACTTTTGATACAACCACTCTAAAGAGTGTGAAAAACCAGTAGAAACCACCATCCAAAACTGTAGGAAAAACCCCATACTGACATAAGTGTTGGGGAAGATGAAATAGGAAAGCCTTATAGGTATGATTACCTTGCAGGAGTTAAATCCTACACATAACTTTGCTGTTTCATTACATCACATCATTTAAAATTAGCTTCAGAAAATAGTAGACTACTTTCTAAAGGTGAGGTATTTAGAGGCATTGAGTGGCCATGGCTGTTACTTGTGAGCAGGAGGATGGCACAAAAATGCTAGCCAACTTTTTTGGCTTTTATTAAGTTTCTGTGAGATACAAAAGTTCAAGAAGTTCTTTAAGAGTATGATGAATTCTAAAGACACACCATTAAGCTGAACATAAGCATATGCCTTTAGCGTGTGCATGACATTGTCCTGAGGTGGCTTTAAAGTCAGCAACTACTTATCCCAAAGTAACTTTTATGATTTTCATCCTTTCCAGGCCCCATTCTGTACCTCCAAATAATTTCTTTTTCTTTAGCATCACGCATTTTCTGAGGAAGACATTTCATTCAGATTACTCAGGCTAACCTTTCAAAAAACCTAATCAAACCTGAGGGGCTTTGCTGGTTTCCCTCCTGTTCTTCACCTGCTGCAGGTGCTCAGGCTGGGGGGCAGCAGACCCTGCCCAGCTTGGGGGCAGCAGGAGACAAAGCCTGCTGTATCCCAGCAGCTTCCAGGCCAGTGTGGGAGGCAGGGAACAGAGGTTTCCTTGCAACTTTTGGCTGTCAAGGTGAGTTCCTACAGACTACCTAAAAGGCAGCAGTGAGTCAGAAGCATTGTAATGCTGTGTTGCATATTTTAGCGTAACTTCAGCAGAATCAGAGGCTATGGATTGATTTTAAGGCTGAACGGATGTTGCCAGCTAGACTAAAATATATGGCAGGCCAGAACTGAGTTAATGTGCCAGGAAGACAAAGAGCTTTTGCCAGCAGGGAAATATAGAGCTCTGAATTCCCTAAGGCTGTGGCTAGATGAACCAAAGGTATGGCTGGTTACCTACTGCTATGCTGCTGTGACTTGTAGAGTTCACACAGCTCATGAGAAACTCCTAGAAAAATGTGATGCCTTGGCAATAGTGTGCTTAGTTCTGCTGAGGGCATTGTAAGGATTGTTTGCCTTTTCTTAGCAAGAAGTATCATTTATCATTGTTTAGAGAGTACCAATGGCAGGGAGAATTGGCAAGCTTCTCCAGTATGCTGTCCTTCATCTCCTTCTGTTACTCCTATCCCTGCTGACAGCTAGTCAACACACTTTTTTTTTTATTAAAATTTGTGTTTTCTCGATTGGGGACTGAACTTCCACTGCAATTGAGAAGTTTCAGAAAAAAAAAATTACTGCATTCAAGTGTATTTTTATTAAGGGAAACATTCAGAACAAACCACTTGAATTTACTGATTTGTTTTGATGATGCCAAACACCTTTGAAACATTTAGTTTTGACAAAAGATATAGGTTATTATTCTGATTAACTTCCCATCATTTAGTATTATATTTAATATCAGTTTGTAATGTTATAGACAAGTTGCTTATTCAGCACTGAAGCAATGTACTTTTACTCATCAGTGTAGCCAAATTATCTTGCAATCTGTGTCTTAATGAAACTACCTCCTGTACCTTTACACAAAACTTGCTTCAAAGTTTGAAATTAATCTCTGGAATAAGGAAAATAAAGTTAGAATCACATAAATCTCCCTTCACGTTATGGAAATCTTAGTCATTGAAATTTCTGTGCTGAAAACTCAGTGTAGTTATTTCTGCATATTGTTGCTCTGTATTAGTTTGATTGATTCAGTCTTCTTTTCTTCATGAGGAATTAATGACATACAGAAGTTCTCTTAATGTGAAGGGCGAAGGAAACATTATCTGATTCAAAGCCTAAAGAACCCACAGCTTGGATGGTGGTGCCATTTGCAAAGACGATTTGATACAACTACATTTAACAATGGAAGTGGCCTCGTAAGGGCAAACACAGCTGTAGTTATTTGAAGCTGACAAGCCTCAGACAGTTTGTGACTCACAGCCCTTTAAACTTTTCTCCATTCTCCTTCAGGTTAGGAGGAAAGGACGAGCTAGGGAGGGGTTCATTCAGGGTGCTGCAAATCTTTCAGTGCCTCACAAAACATGTTACAAGACATGCTAGTCCTTACAGAGCCTTGGGGTTGGAAGGAAATATCCAAGAAGAATTTCAGTGAGAGGTATGAAGACAGACACAAACTTGTTCATGATCTCTCACATAAGTTGTTGAGGAAGAAGTCTGGATAGAAAGCAGCCAGTCTGCTTTTTCATCTAGTCTTAGATCTAAGTCTCACAGAGACCTCTGTTATTTCAGGCAGTTTTTATCTATTTACTGAGAATATTTCTATTATTTTACCTGTTACATGTTGCTGCAGTTGTTTTCTTCCCAATGAAAAAAGTGAAAATCGAGATGTGCTTGATATCTTAGTCTGCAGCCACCAGATGCCTTGAACCACAGAAATATCAAAATACTGCAACACTTTGTTGCTACATAGTTAATGGGAGAATGGCTTATTATTTATTCAATTATTTTCAAAACAGCACAGAAATTGAAAAAATATTCTTCAAAAAATGTGACGATATAATACCATGTTTTTAACTTTCACTTATCTACAGCTGATAATGCTGATACCAACACTAGTAAGCACCACTGCCTAAAAACTAATTAGAAAATGAAAATTTATGCCTATATGATTGTTCTGCTTGCATTTTTCATAATTGACTATAACAAAATCATTGTTTGATCTTGAGTATTGCATAATAAATGGTACCAGCTACTTTTTCTTTATCAGCCAATGAATTTTGGAACAGAAGACATTTTTTCAACTTCTTTTTCTGTTAAAATGAAGAGGTATGTCTTTAATATATTACCATGCCACTGAAGGGTCTTATAATACTGCATATTACTAGATGCTTGTAAACATGAGGCAAGGATTGCATTTTTTTAATAGTTTAACAATGATTAAGTGGTTCTTTCAGTGAATGACTACGACTCATATTTCTTTCAATATGAGCTAAAAGACTTTTTTCTTTTTTCTTTTTTTTTTTTTTTTAAATTAGAACAAGCTGATCTGTATGTGCTTAAGTTTGATATAGTATGGTAATTTCTCAGTTACCAAAAACTGATGACAAAAGCTCTAGTCATAAATAGGGCTCTCACAGAAACATATCCTGTGAAATTGAAAAAAAACGTTTCACACACATGTATATACAAATATTAATATATATATATGTATGTGTGCTTTTATGTCTGCTTCCCCAGTCTAAAGAAAGAGGGAGAGAGGCTATTTACAGGGGCATGTAGTGACAGGACAAGGGGGAATGGCTTCAAACTGAAAAAGGGCAGGTTGTATTAGGTATTATGGAGCAATTCCTTACCATGAGGATGGTGAAGCACTGGAACAGGTTTCCCAGAGAAGCTGTGGATGCCCCATCTCTGGAAGTGTTGCAGGCCAGGTTGGATGGGGCTTTGAACAGCTTGGCCTAGTGGAAGGTGTCCCTGTCCCTGGCAGGGCATGTGGAACTAGATGACCTTTAAGGTCCCTTCCAAACCAGACCATTCTATGAGTCTGTGAGGCTGTGATTTTGAGTGCATCAAACAAAATGTACTTTGATTCTGCTCTCAGTGCTGGGGGAAAAAAAATAAAGTCAGACTGACTTTTTGGGAACTCACCGATGACGTTCACCTGGTGACCCTGATTCCAGAAAGTGGAAAAGGATTGCTCAGGATTTGTGTGTGAGGGGACCTGGTGGCAGCTGGTGGCAGGGTGGGTGCCAGAGGGATCCTCAGGAGCTGGCAGCCACCTCGGGGGGCACAGGGCAGCCTGCACAGGAGGAGGTCACTCCTGCCTCACCCAGTGCCGCGCTTTCCCTGTGCGAATAGACTGGGATGGATTGCGGGAACCTGCTAAATATTGATTCTGCTAAGGCCTGGAATTAAAGTTAATTTAAATAGTACGTGTAAAGAGTTTTATGAATTGATTTCAAATGACAAAGAAGTATTGAAAAAGCATTAAGCCCAAGTGTCATTTTAAACAATAAATTTAAGCTCGTGGTAATTGAATTATGTGTTTGCAGCTCGAAGGGCAGGCTGGGGAAACACACCATGTGCAGCTGAAAACGGGAAGTGTTCTGAAAGGAAAAGGCTTTAAGCTGAAAAAGAGCAGATTCAGACTAAATATAAGGAAGAAATTCTTTACTGTGAGGGTGGTGAGGCACTAGAACGGGTGGCCCAGAGAAGCTGTGGATGCCCCATGGCTGAAAGGGTTGATGGCCAGGCTGGATGGGGCTTTGAGCAACCAAGTTTAGTGAGAGGTGTCCCTGCCCATGGCACGGGGTTGGAACTAGATAGGATCTTTCAGGTTCCTTCTAACCCAAACCATTCCATTATAGCAGGGCCAAAAGGAGCTCAGCCCCACAGAGAATGAGTTTCAGTGCATCAGACTGGGAGGAGTTGTGGGTGTTTTCCTCCATGTATACACATTTACCATCAAATTCACTACAAGATAATTAAAAATCGAAACAAAAATTGTTGGGAACAATCCTCTCTCCAAACCCCACAACCACTTTTTATTCCAAGGCAACTGAATGCTGCTGATGGAAATGTCAAGTTCATACAAATGAGGGGCTTATTGGCTTCCTTTCATGCCAATGAAAGGATGGCACTGCTGCCCAAAATTTTATACATGGCCTTTGGGTGCTGCAACACCTTTGTGATGGATTGGTTGCCTGCTGGCTGTCCCCCTGTCCAAGACAGGGAAATGAGAAGCCTTTCTTGTGTTCTTGTGGTAGAATGCATAGTTTCATAAATAGCAGGTTCAGACATAAAAAACTAAGCAAACAGTGCAGATTAGATTGCCTGTTAGAGGAATTAAAGAGCAGATAAACGTCCTTGGATAATGATTTATCAGTATATTTTGTAGTGCCCTTTCAGTGTGGGTTTATCACTCTAGCTCTATATCCTCTACCTATACCTGGGGCAAGAAGCTGTGCTGCTTTTTGTGAGATCAGGCTGAAGGTCCAGGGCATGCCAGTTCTCTCTTACATGAGGTTTTGAGATGCTCTGGGAGGTAAATCAAACCTACTGGCTCTTGGAGAGTTTGGAACCAGCAACAAATCATTGTCTGTAGTATAATGGGTGAGTAACTCTGTGAGTGTATGGTCATAGCAGCTGTCAAAATGCTCTGGGTGGAAAAACGAGCAAACCAAACACCTGAATATATTAGGTGCTTAACCTAGCCTGGGCTAGGTTAGAAACAGCACCTCAGAGCTGCTGTTTGCAGGCAGCTAATAACTTCTAGGAGGTGCAAGCCAGAAATGGTAACCTCCTCAGCTAAGGCCACAGCTTCAGCTGAAGAAAAAACAAGCTAATGAAATGAGATTAAAAGTCTCCTGCTTAAGAGACAGTGTTTAATGGGCATGATACTGCTTTATTTTCTTCCTTATGCCAGTCAGTTTCGGATCTGTGAGTTACCTTTCCTGGACAATATACATGTTGTGGAAGGTTGGCATGTTCTAGGCTGATAAAAATGCATGAGCCACTTGAGGTGCTGAACGAGCTGATGTTATGGAGGCCATAATGTTACTTCCACAGGGTACATTGGTCATACATCTAAGTGCTTTTGAACAGGCAGCTTTATTGATATTTAAAGCAAACTCTCTTTACTCAAAACACCACATGTAACAGAAAAGCTGACGAAGTTATAGTAGCTGAGTGAAAAGGCTGGTTATTTATGCTTACTGTAAATAGCATGCTCATCTTTTGAAGGTGGAGAATGTCAAATGTGTAACTCGAGGCTCTTTTCTCTTCTCTACTTGTCCTTGGAAGATCTCGACCACCTCTGCACTGTTAAGGCTGGGAGCCCATTGAAGTAATTTTCCCTGCAGGATAAGAACCTTCGGGAGATGCTACTCTCTCAGGATCTGGTGACTCAGTTTGGCACAATGAAGAAATTCCTCTGTATACTAGAAGGTATCAGTAACAGACAAACCCTAGGCTGTTCAGTTATCTAAAAAATCAGGACTCTGTATTTGGTACTAATGCACAGGGGAAAGGAAGGAAGCCACACGAGAGGTTTAGGGAGTAATTATTAGGGGAAAACAAAAAAGGAAAATATAAAAAAAGAGAAAAACAACTTCTCCTGCAGCATGAGACAAATGCCAGTGAAACATGCATGATTCTACCAAACGGGTGGAAATACATATTTTTGAGGTGGGCTCAGGACATTGGTAACAAAAAACTTGTTACAAGTCCGTCTTCCCTAACTGCATAGTGGTAGTTCTGCAGATGAAGCCTTATGCTTAAATCTCAGTATTTCTCAGTTGTTGTTTCATTATGTACAGAGCTTCATCCTTCTTATTAAAAAGCAAAAAAACCAATCTTCTATAAGGAGTCCACTGTAAGCTTTAGTGGTGGTGATATACCCAGTGGAACACTGTTTCTTTTCATACTCGGAGCAAAAGAACTTTAATAGTTGATTTTGCAATTTTGTGTTATAATTTGATGGTAAAACATGTACTAGATTTAGTTGTTTTTCTTCTCAGTTGCAGATGCCTATGCAGAACTGCTAAGCAAATTACAACACGTAAAGTAGAATTGCATCATGGAGTACTTTAAGCTCTTTCTAGCATGTGTTTCTCACGTTAGGTAAACATATCTTTATCCTGACATGATAATATATCAACTTGCCTTTTAAAAATACTCTATAGTGGAGCAAAAGTCAGAATGTTTGTCCTTCAGGAGTCTCTCTGCAGACCTGAATAAACATCGCAGAGATGCCTGAGTCATTAGGGATTTGCTCTGCTAGCTAGGCAATTCAACTGCATCACCCTTTCAATGTAAATAACTATTCTTAATTAATGGAAATGCAATATATACTAAGTAATGACAGAACAAGTAAATTAACAAATGCAGGGGAAGATGTAGCTCTGTTGGAGGCATCAGATGAGGATCTTGTTACTTCATTCCATTAGTTTAGGCCAGTTAAAACAAATGTGAAGTATAAACCTGCACTTTTTTATACTGTACAACAGCACTGCAATGAAATACATTTTAGCTTGTGTTAGCATTAGTAATTAGAAGTACAAATTGAGTCGTTTAGGCATGTGACAGGCTGTATTTGGTATGCAGTCCAGAACAGCTGTCTCCTGTATCCACAGCTACTGACACTCACAGAAAGGATGGCCAGACTTTGCAATCCCATTTCTGACAGTGCACAAATAAATAACTGGGGGTGGACTTAACAATGCAGACAGTATTAATCCTTCCCAATTCCTGCTGTCCTGAGGATTTGAAAGGTAAATGCAATTAAGTAAAAACTGAATTTACCAGTCAACACTTGGAGGATCATGTTTTTTTCCCCTTGCTCCCACTAAAACTATTTTTTTACTTCCATTGTATTTATACCAGCCACCAATGAAATGCCAAGTTCCCCTAGTTTGGTTTAATTATTTCTTTGGAATGACATAAATATAGAGCAAGTGACATATAAAAACTTTTTTTTCAGCTTTGTGTTCTGTCTCCCTTTATCCAAATGACCATGCCTTTTGACCTCTTTTTTCACCATTAACTTTTTTGTCTCCTTTCTTCATGCTCAATAATCCTACACATAATCTTTGTGAGGGATGGATGGAAAGAGATTTTCCATGGGAACTGTAAGATTTCATGAGAAAACAAGTGGGGAGCACCCTGAAATTTCATAAATTTAAATTTCCAAGTGGCATGGAGCCATGTTCTAGACCTCTGAATTCCACTTTGCTGCAAGAGTGGTACCTGCCTTTTTTGTTTACTGTTGCTTTTGTTTCCATTTTCTCTTTTTCCACCTGCAGTTACTTGTTCATGCCTTGGAAAATAAACTTAGCAGCAGAGGCTGCCTTGTGGTTATGTCTGTGAGCATGGTTTCCCCATGTTTGATATTACTGGGTCAAAGGTGATAGATGTCATCTTTCTCTGGAGAATTCTTAGACTCAAAATTTGAGACTGCTCCTAGTTAAAAAGTCCAAAAATACTGACTTCTGTGGTAGTGTTACCACAGTGTTCAGGCACCAGGTGTGTATAATTTCTTAGGTACATCAGCACTACTGCCTGCAGACAAAGGAACTTATGCACAGCTTCTTGAAAGGTGAACTCACTGTGTGCCATATCAGTTCAGTCTCAAGCTGTCTTGAGCCCCTGCATTGTGTGAATGCTTACAGTCCTCTCTCTTCTTTAGAGAACAGTGGAAATGATGGCAATTCCTTTTCCTTCAGTTCACCTCTTTATTACTAAGAGGTCTTTTCATATTATTTGTAAAATAAGAGGTGTAGCCTACATTGCACTGTAAAAGTGTTGTATAGGAATCATTAATGTGTAACACATGTATATACTTTTCTTGCAGTATTTCTGTAATTAAGTAAATTTTTCTTCTAGATGTATCCATGCCAAAAAGATAATGGCCTCATGATAGTGATGGCACGGACTGTGGTGTGAAACAACCAAAGAAGATGGAAGAGAAAGTGCTTTTGAACACACTAATTCTTCTTTTCCATCCTTCATTTTGGGTAGTTGAAAACATGGAGTTTCTGAACAGGATATTTTCATGTGTTGGTTTTTGTTCTGTGGGTTTTCAATGTTTGAAAGAACATTGTAGGAAGTTATGTTAGCAAGAAACAAAACCATTATTTCCTGCCAAAGGGGATGGGTATTTAACTCCTGAAGCGATTCTAAATGTCATTGACTCTTTCAATCTGCAAGTAATTAATTTCCTTGGTCTGCCACAGAACCAGGTAGGTTTATATATACATAAATATATATATATGTATATATACAGTTAGCCAAATGTTTGTGGTTGATTAGTGCCTAAAATACTAATTAGCTGCTTTCCCTTCAATAACTCAAATACTCCATCCTTTAGTACTACTCTGAGCTTCTCTACTGAGTGATCACATCAGCATAAAAATGTAGAATTTGCTTCTTAAACTGAAAACCAAAATGCCTCTTGTAAGAACAATACCAACAGCAGCTCAAGCTTGGTCAGGACTCAGTCAGAACATGCTAAGTGCACAAGTCTCATCAGCAGGTTATCTCCAAAGGCTTAAGAGAACACTGTGGGAAAGATGAAATCATATGAAGACAAGAGAGGGAATGGGAGTTCTTACGTGTCACCTTTCTTCTGACAAATGTGCTCTAGTACTAACCAGTGATTTAGATTGTTTACTCTCACTGTAACAAAATAAAATAGTGTGCAGGCAGAGTCTGTACTGTTAACCTTTTCCTTTCACTGCTGTGTTTCCTCAGCTAGCTGTTGGCCCAGCTGGAGAAGTGGCAGGAAATGTCACACACATATGGACATGATGTGGCTGGCTGGGTGCTTTTTTCTCCCAGGTTGTTTAAGCAGGCTTGGAGCAGTCCTGAAGAGCATTAATGTGCTGCCTCTGACAACTGTTTTGCAACAGGTATAGTTCTCCCCAGAGGACTCTGGGTTTGAATGCTGAAAAGACAGTAGATGTCCTTTTTTGTCCTTGATCAGAAAGGGGTGCACTCAGCAGAGGGTTTATTTAACAGCTTGCTTGTATCCAAGGGGTGGTATTGAGCAGTAAAATATTAGTATGTTTAGCAGGGCATTCTACTTTCACACTGCCCAACAATAAGCCGTGAAAATCATCCCTAAAACATGCCTCTTTCTGCAATGATGAGTTACAAGTGGGTTATAACTCACCAGACATTTCTAAAAGCAGTGATATGCAAGCGGAAGACAGACCACTGCACCAGATGATGTAGGAGTAGAGAGGTTGCTGAGTTAGAGAAGCTAGAAGGAGAAATTACTTCTCATGACACTAGGGAGGCACGTTCCAAACTTGGCTTATAATTGTATGTACTTTACCTGTCTCTGAAATTCTCTTACATATATTAATGTTACAACAATCTATATGGACAAAATGGGCAGGATGCCAAAGGGGGTTGTAATTTTCAAGTACCTCCGTATTGTTATTGGAGAGGGAGGAGGATATCCACTAACAGTGTAATTATGCGGCAATTCCAGGGAAATTGATTATTATTAGCTTTTTATGATCACACTAACAAAGTCAATGATCCAAGATAAAATAGCAAAAATTAGTGCTTGAACAATATTCAGCAACAAGGTATCACCAGGTGAGAGTGGATGTATCTGAAACCAGGTAATTCCTGAAAGGGAAATGGCCTTCTCCCACCATTATAGCGATGGATGTGCTCTATTAAAGCCGGATCCACTTTAATGGGGAACTCCCAGCATGAGAGGCCACGTAAGTATGCAACGACACATACAGTATCGAGAAGTGGGTGGGTGTTTATTCTAAATACCCACATCACTGGGGTATTTGCACCTTTAACCAACAGAGAGAATTACAGGTAGTGAATACAGATCAATTTCTTCCAGTTGGTTATTGCTTTAACAAAATCTTTTGTCACTTTTTCTAACATCTTTCTTCAGTCCCCCAAACACAGAACGGAGACTGGGTACCTGCATAGTCAGAACTATCACTTGTCAGCCGTGTCTTCCCCTTTGAGGCTTCGTGGTTTTATATATAATAATTAAAAACACTTCTCCGGGATGTGAGAAGGCTTTTCTAAAAGGAGAGCAAGTTGCTGCAATACCATAGCGTAATATTTTTGAAGGTCATAATAATAAAGTAGGGGAAAGAGAATAATCATTATTGCTCTTTCTTGTAATTAGTTTGCTTTCCGATATCCCACACTGTAACTAGAACATTATTCAAGAACACCCATCACAGTGCTTAACAAGATTTAATGTACATTTATTCTTAACATGTGGAACATATAAAGATTTTATACTGAATAAATGAAATTCATTAAGCCAGAGGAAAAGGAGGAATTTACATCAAGTTTTTTTCTTTTTTAACTACATTATCTTGAAATACAAATGCAGATTCTTGTCACTGAAAAATCTTTGAAGTTGTGTTTCTTCCTTTTTTTTTTTCCTGTATATATTTTTTGTCTGTAGACTGGTAACCATTGTCTTAAATCAATCCATACGTAACCATTTCCACACCTTGATTTATAAAGCAAATTGTGATCGGCTGCTCTCCCGAAATAGAGCATGACTTTATACATACAGAAACTTGTACATTACCCTCAGTTGTTGGTTTTCTGTGTTGGGTTTTCTCTTTTTTCTTTTTTTTTTTTATTATTTTTTGGAGATATGGCCCAAATGAAAGAAAAAAATAATTCTACTATCACTTTGTAGATACCACATCATGAAAAAGAAACTAAAAACTTTGTACTAAAAAAAAAAAATGAGGGTATGTTTCATGTACAACTTCTATATACATCACGGCCCTTAGGCAATAAAAAAATATTTTAAAAAATGATTAAAGGAATTGTGAAGAACTGTCATTGTGGAAGGTCAAAAAAAAAAAAGAACAGATGTAGACAAGACAGTTCTGGTGAGGAAGCAATTGAGGTTTAACTTCAGGTTTTGTTTAAAAATCTTTTAACTTGACTTATTTTGTTTTGTTTTGCTCCTAGCCTAATGTAACCATTTCTCCGAGGAGAAATCAGTATCGTTTTGGATTTTGACTACTGACTGACACCCTCCTTGATCCCCTATACCTACATCACTAGAATCTTCTATTGCACAGAGCTTTGGGTGATGGTATACAAGTTTTTTTTTATTTTTTCCTTATCTGAAAAAATAAAACACACAGGAACTTGGTATGTTGGTTATTTTTCACCTTTTTGTTTCAAAGTGGTGAGATTTTTTCTCCCATCATACAATGGTTTGCCATAACATTTTTTTTAAAAAGTCACTAGTTCGCTTCCCAAAAAATATGCAATACAAACATGGAAAAGAACATTGAAAAGGATAATCTATGGAAAAAAAAAGTGTGACCTTTGAATGTACTAGACAGCAACTTTGGTTAAAAAAAATAAAATAAAAAGATGTACTTATACACATAGACAGCAAATATTAATTTCATAACTGTTCAAATTAATAATTTCTTTAATTCCCAATTGGTAAATAGTGAATGGGGCAGAGGAGCAAAGATTCTTTTTTTTTCCTTCTTCCTACATTGGATAAACAAGAACAGAAAACAGCCAGTTATATGTGACCCTCTAATCTCCACTCACACATGCTTGGCTTCTCACTTATGTCATAACTGCCCAATCTGAAAAAGTACATCACAGATGACAGATGCAACCAGAGAGTTCAGGACAGCAGATATTGAGATATCCAGCAAACGACCCTCGTGCAAAAGGAACTCGGAGCGGTTCTCGTCCACTCTCGCCATGGCCAGCAAGGCCTTGGCTGCCCTGCACATCATGTCTACGCTAGGCGGCTCCAGAGGCGGAGGCTGCATGTGCATGAGGTTATGCTGGCTCTGCTGGTACTGGGCCATGGTGACCCCATCCTCCAGGAAGCTTATCAAGTTTCCGATGCTTCCCTTCTGCACAGCTATTGCCCTTGCTGCTAATGTGTCCCCCTGGGCAAGGTTCGATAGGAGCGCCATGGACATTTCTCGGCAGACCGGGTTTTTGCGGTCCCCAACGTACCTAACTAAAGTAGCGTAGAGTTTCTCCTGACGGCTGAATGGGGGGGTGGCCAAGATAAGGTCCACATTATTGTCCTGGATACTGAGCTTACACAGGGTCTCCAGCACAAGTCTCTGAGGCGAAAGAACTGAGTTGGGCCCCACGGTTGGAAAAGGATCCTGTGCCTCGGCAGACGGGCACACCATCCAGTGCAGCAAGCCATCCAAAATTGGCAAACAGATGCTTTCTGTGTAAGCAGACAAGTCTAGCTGCCCAGAAATGTTGGCTAATGTGACCAATGTATTATCCCTCAAGACCTCGAGGCAGTCCCACCACCACTCATCCTTGCTGCAGGCCACCCCTTTGTCCTCCTCTTCCTCTTTCTCGTAAGTCTGCGGCGCTCGCTTTCTTTCTGGATGCTCGTGGTGAAGAAGGATCAACTTTCCCAGGATCAGCACCAAGCCTGGATGTTTGGACATTTCGGTGTCATTGCCAGGCACAAAAGACAAGCTACGGACGATATTTGACACACAGATGCAGCGTTTGGCCAAGGAGTCTTGCCAGTGAGTTATGGTGCATAGAGGAGTCTCATCCCGGCTCCTTGGCTCATCCTCTAGCAGTTTAATATTCCGGTGGCTTTTGGCTTGATGGATCCCAAAGGGAAATTTACTGCTTTCTGTTTGGGAACCAGAGTTTGAGTCTTCAGGTAATGCTCCTGGCCGAGCTGAGAGGACATCATCAATGGTTGCTGTTATACTCTTTTCTTGTTGCTCCTCAGATTCACCTTTCCCCTCGAGGTCCTTCTTTTTGCTTGGAGAGTTCAAGGGAGGAGGGGCTTTCCTGCGTGGTGGAATCTCCATCTTGCTTTCAAAGTGAGTCTGGATATGCTCAGTTGTGTCACCACCACCAAGCTGCCAGTGGAGAAGTCCACTATCAAATTCCTGAACGCGTCCAAGTTTGTCAGATCGGTCAACAACAAATAGATTATTTTTCTTTACAATCTTTATTGGCAGCTTGTCAAATTTACTGGCTTGTTTTGGCCTCTCACTTGGATCAGCAATGGCACCAGGAGTGGAAAAAACAATGCTCTTTTCTTCTCCTTCTACCTTTTCATCCTCCCCCTCCTCCTCATCTTCATCAAAATAGTCAATACATTCGTCATTCTCATCTTTTCCAGTATCCTCTGCCAAGGACTGACTATCATCTTTCTTGGCTGCTTTGTGATCAAGTGCTTTGTGGCCTGGATCTCCCACTTCATATTCCATAAGGATTCCAAAAATGTCAATCAGGCATTTTCTAAAATATTCTACTAAAAGCTCAAGAAATCCAGACAACTGAGAGGAAAAGAAAGAAAGAACATAAAAATCACATAAATATTTTTGTCTGCATGAAATTTTACTAGGACTATTGCTGCATACATGTGTGAATATTTCACTCATCCTGCTGTAGACTTGTGGCTAGGTCCTGCATGGCAGAAGTTAATCAAATGAAATTCTTCTAGTCTGTCCAAACAGTACATAATGTCAAACTATCACAGCTCCATTTGCTTCAATTGTTAACAACCATGAGAAGTACAGAACTTTATTAATGTCTCCTTGAGCTATGAGAAATACAGAACTTTATTAATGTCTCCTTTAAGCCATAGCAGACATCTGGCTTAGCTGTTCTGTCTCCTTGGAACTGCCTATTATTCTTCATTTTTTGTACAGAGTACTGAAGTTCCTAACTCAGCTATTTTTTCTGATTTGTACTTTTATTAGATATCTAAAGTTTGCAATTCTTCCTTTCCTCCTTTGTCTCTAAAACCAGCTGTCATGTAGGAACCTGCAGTTCAGTGTCCAAGTACTGATATTCTAAATTAATATCCCATCTCTATTGGAATAGTTCCATTTTTTGTCTGGCAATAGTTAAAAATTGTTATTGGAGACTGGTGCTGTAAGTCACCCTTCAGAAACAGCTTTCATTTAGGTTTAATCTACTTAATTAACTTGTAATCACTTTCTTATGGAAAGGCAGTAGCTGGACTTGGTATTAATTTACGCTCAGTGGCTTTATTATTAAAAATTCTTTGTTGTTATGATGCATTCAACCCGATTGTCTGGATTTTAATGTGTTTTTTTTAATTGTGGCCTAATAGGTTTTCAGTAAAATGCAGTCTTTTGTCCATTCTATATTCTCTTATGATTGCCAGCTCCTCAAAGAACTAAGGACGAACTGATGCTTATCAGAACCCCTGGAGTTACCAGGCATCATACAATCCTGGCTGCTATTGGAAACAGAGTCCAAGGCAAACATAACAAAAGAATGCTTATATTTACAATATGCCTGGTATTCTGTGCAATTTGCATAGGGTGCATTAACACAATTTCTGACACAATTCAGAGGAGATTCACCTCATTTAACTTCAAACACCCACACTAGTCACACATCTAACCTAATTGTCTAGATTCCTTTTATAATCAATGGTCTTTTACAGGCCATTTCTAGGGTATGATTCATCTGACCTATTTTAGAGCTCTTCTTCTGGGTGAGATAAATCATGCTATAGATATCCCTAGTTCTAAAGTTAGGTGGGATGTAATGTACCATTTGTGTCTGTATTTTAAAAAAAAAGTAATTATATTTAAAAAATTATGAGTTACACTATAAGTAACCAAGGAATGAATGGAGGAAAGAAACTGAATATTTAATTTGTACAAATTTTAGATAATGTGAATTATCAGCATGCCATCCATTACTACCACCTAACAGGCAAATGATTAGAGCACAGCTGAAAAATGCTGGGAGGCAGTGAGGCAAATGCACACACTGTTAAATCCTGTGTTGCTTGCATCCTATGGATAGACAGTGGATTTTAGCCTTTAAATTGTCAATTTGGTATTCCTGTAAAAATGTAGCTCAATGACGAAGAAACCAAACAGAAAATGAGCAATTAAATAAAATCCCACAGTCTCACATGGAAGTACTGAACAGGACAAGTACTGAACATGACAGAGACAGCTTTCAAATCAGTTTAATATAGTTTTGTGAGGTCTTTCATGGAAACACAGATTAAGAAAGATTGCTAAAATACTGCTGTTTTGAGGGATTATACTACCATGTGTGTAAATTTACTGATTAGTTTTTGTGGCACTGCTAAAGTTCTTATATTTCTACATGCTCCTTTCTACAAGAAACATTCTTCTTTCAGGCTTCTTAATTTCCTCTATGTGACCTGTAGCTATCTCTTGTTACTCGCTGTTATCAATCCTAAACAAGTGGAAGTTTTGCAATATTAAAATTTATGTTAATTAGAATAAATTGTAAAGGCCAGCAGCATTTTTGTATGTGTCTTATTTCAGTTTTTTTTCCCTGGAAATTTGGGAAGTGTACTGCTTTCCCACCTACCTGAGAGAGGTTGAAAGTAGCAACAGTGCTGTCATCATACAGAAGAATATTAATAGTGTCTAGCGCCCAGGTACTTTCAGCCAAAAGACCAGATTTAAGAGACATCATCACTCTCCAGGCCTCAGGAGTTACTGGAGAAAGAAAGAGGGAGAAATAAAATGGTATTAGTGTATCCTTGGAGACTATTAATGAGTTCTGAAAGAGTAAACCATGACATTCTAAGGATGCAAATTTATATTAAATAGTTACTGGTTAAGACCCTATTTTCACTGCTTAGTTCTGTTCAGTTTTCTGTAACTGCTGCTAAGCCTTAGTGCTGGAGAATATCCTAGCAGGGCCATTCTTCCTGACTCTGCTGAACCTGAAACAATTATACAAACTTAAAGAAGATGACTAACCCAGTTCATCAGTAAACAAAGACAGAACACTCTGTCAAGAGTGTGGAAATCTGAGAACTTGAATATATGAAATGTAACCAGAATTGAAGATAAGAAGATACTTGGGAAAGAACAGGGGGAGAAACGAACAGGACAAATACTACGGAACGATTAAATGGACCATTCTAGGAAGGCAGAGACTGCAACTACACAGCAGAACAACATGAGCTTCCATGAAACAAAAGCATGGAAAGCTTTGCTAAGCTAAATGTTGTACTGGTGATTTAACAGACACTCTGAAGGAGCTTTCAACACATCTCATTTTGAAATCTGAGGCAAGCTTCATTTTTAATGCATTTGTGGAGACCTCAGGTCTCCATATAAAATATTGCTTTCATTTCATGTCAGATTGTCTGGGATGAGTTTTACCTATCATCCTCACTGATGCACGTTATCACATTTTTATTGAAGGAAATCACATATAGTTACCAGAGTTCACTACTTGTCAAGAGTGTCTTAAAATGTGAAAAAAAATCAGAATCAAAGTCTCTTTGCTCAGAACTTATATTAGTATTTATCTTTTGTTTTGATGCTTACCAATATCTTTTGAGGTAATCTTTCGTCTTGGTTTTAAGACTGGTTGGGATGCTTCTACAGAGCCTGGGGGGAAGGTAATCTCTCGCCTGATTGGTGGTGGTTGGGGTGGAGGTCCTGTGACCTGTGACACTGGAACTGTGGGTATAACCTTTTGCATCTTCATGGAGGGTAGGAAAGGAGACTTGCTTGGAGACATACGGTTTTCCAAGGAGCGCTGGAAGGATGCTGGACTTGGAGCTCTAGAGATGTGGTTTGGCATAGAGGGTGGTGTCTGGTAGGATGACTGAGGAGGTCTAGTGATAGGCTGCATGGAGGCTGAGGATGACATGTAAGAAGGCTGCCGTTGGTTGACATGAGAAGGCCACTGACTCTCGTGGTTTATCCTCTGGTCAGGTACCATCATATCATCAGTGCGATTCATCCCTGGATATGGAGGGGCCTGCGCAGGGCCTCCTGGACCTTGCCTGTTCTGGTAAGGGTAAGGCATATCATTTCGTGTTGGCCACATGTTCTGCTGAGGACCTTCACTGGAGGATGACGACTGCATGGGGCCACCAATCATCTGGGGAGGTATTCCATGCTGCTGCATTTGTCCTGGGCCCTGCATCCTCTCCCTGTTATATGGATAGGGATATTGTCCCTGCATGGGCCTCCTGTCAGGCCCTGTGTAAGCGTTGCTGTACTGGTTATACATCTCCTGCTGCTGGTTGCCATACTGCATGTTATACATATCCCCTTCGTGGCGTTTGGCTGGAGGCCCATACATGCCATCCATGTGTCTCTTGTAGTTCTGAAAGAAAATTTTGGAAAAATGTGTCACTTCTACTCCACACACAATACAAATATACTGGATGAAAGCTCATTCAAAAAGCTGAAGGTGCTTAGTTCCAGAGGGATCATGCCAACTCCAGAGTCAGGCATACAGTGCTGTGGTTAGGCTTGATACACTGCTTTCTTTCTAAACCTCTGTTTTGCTGTGCTTATAACTGAATACTAAAAGGAAACTTATCCTTGGGCTAAATTTTCTTATGCTTTCTCTAATTTTCTCCCTTTCCCTTTCCTTCCGCATCTGTCAGATTAAATTCCACTGGTCATTTCAGACATGCATGAAAAGGCAACATTCCTCACCAACTAAAATATTTTCACTTCTTTTTTATGCTTAGTCTACTAAGAAGAAAAATAATAAAAAAAATTCAAAACCACCTAGTGGATCTTTTCAAGAGACAAGAACTGAATAAACTCTTAAAGTAACAAGATATGCTGCAAGCATGCATATCTGAAACACTGAATCTTAAAATATGACACAGGCTACACACAGTAAATTTATTAGTGGGAGAAAACATTCTGCTGCAGTTGATACCCTGTGTAATTCCCAGGAATATAATCCTCTGTGGGCAACTCTTCCCAAATAGTCCTAATATTAGTCTAATAGTTCTAATAATTAAGGAATATAGTCCTCTTCCCAAATCATCCTAATCACATTTAATTTACTGTGAGATTATTACAGCAAATGGTCACATCCAAACATTCTGTTCGAGTTTATGCAGGTTCTTACCTTGCTGTTCAGTAATGATTTAAGCAATGTAACTAACAGCTGCCACCTATGGTTTATTCCCTCTTTGTTTCTCGCCCTCTCAAGTGGGGAATGTTGTGTAAGGTAAGCTGTTTTACCTTGGGGAGAGCTGAGTGCTTTTTAAACCATACAAGCTTGTATGTATTTATGTTTAAGATGGCAGAACAAAAAAAAAGTCATGTTGCTCTTCGCGGGGAAGGTGGTAAGGTTTGCAGCAGTCCTTAGTTCCTGTGGGAGTTTGCTCCACAGTTCAAACCACACTGAATTCTCTGAAGCAAAAAATGTGAATTAAATGGGTGATTTTTGAATATATGATCTATGGCAAATTCAAAGTTACAGCTCCCCCAGAAACTGTAGCTCAGTAGCATTGTACAATGTATACTAATGTACTAGAGTTAAGATCAGATAAAATTCTGTATGTATTCAATATGGGGAAGTTAAAACAGCTCTGGGATTCATAAACTCATCTTCCAACTTTGGTGCACATAAAATCACAACTACTGTATTGTATGAAAGTTTTTTTTTTAACATGCTGTAGAGCTTCTTGGCTATCTGAGAAATACCTATTTCCAGCCTTCCATGGACTACTTGCTGCACTAAATTCCACCCTTGGGGCCAATTTATACATTAAGAAATGACTTGGCAGTTCCCACACCTAAGAAGTCCAAGGTTTGTTTTGCCACAGTGACTCAGTGCTTACAGCAGACACTTGGAATGGAGCATGTGCCTTTTCAAAAGCCCTCCAGCACCCTGGTACATGCAGGGCCAACATGCCCAGTGGCTCCCAGTGCAGAGGACAGAGATGCACCTGAGCTCCTCTCTCCTGGACAGGCTCGGCAGGAGACTGAGACTGCACAGCTTGTCTCTCTCTCCACCAGGATGTGGAATTCTGAGGCCTCATAGAGGACAAAAAGCCACCAACACAGGTCACTTGCTGTGTAATAGCTCTTGGGATGTAAGCATTGATACAGGAATTGAAAAACCTGGCTCCAAGTATTTCATTAGCCCCAGGAGTTCATGCTCCAATCACCTCCTTCGCAGGTCATTCCCTAGCCTTCGGGTTGTAGATAAAGCTTTGAAAGGGTCATTTTTCACATTCCTCCTGTAGCACTACAGACTAAGATTTAGGAAATTGTAAATAAGCTACTGGCAACAGAATCTCTAGCTAAATGAAAAGTGGAATCCTCTGGGGATGGGAGGGAGAGGCCGAGGCCAGCCAGGATCCTTGTCCTTCATTCTCTACTGCGTTTCTGCATTAATGCATTTTGTATTCAGTCGTCATTGTACAAAAGATATAAATAGCATTAAGGACAGGCCAAAATATATTTTTATAAATTCTAACTGTCTCCTTGCTTAAATGAACACGTAGTTAATATATTCCCTGCACAGGTTAGCAGGGAATATCACAAACTGTTCTGTTATATATCTTTGCAATTTCCCCACTAAATCACCTAGACTGCTAGCATATGCTTGTCATAAAAAACCAACAAAACAGTTTTTTGATTATGCCATTTTTGAGATGTTATGAACCAAAGAGATAAGCAAGAAATTCTGAAATTTAAATTTATATATGTTTTTAGTACATACAGTAGCGCAATCTAAGATCTCTTTTGGTTTCTCCCCACAGCACTCCCCACCCCTGACCCCAATTTCCTAGTAAAACTCCATCCCAAACTGAAAAGAACTATCTGAAATTGGATGAAAACTAGTTTACATTTTAGTTTTTTTATAATAAGGAAGTGCTTTCTATTCTGGAAGCCAAATTCAAGTATTGTATGACTAGAACTGAATTATTAACATGCAGAATGAAACTGATCCTGTTGTAGTCAGTGGAGTTTTGCTATTGACTTATTAAGTGGGATTTTGCTCACAAGGTATTAATCATACATGTAAAAAAAATCTTATTAATTAATATAATTTGTATTTTTTAAGTTATTAGAGTTAGGGAAACTGCAATGTAAAATTGTTAAACTATTTTAAACACCAATAATGTCCTCTCTTACGTTTTTGTACCATATTATTACTAGAGACATCATGTGGGATTATGCCCTCTGATCTGTATGAAAGGTAGGTCTCTCATATGACCCACCACAGTACTGTAAATAATTGAGAGTGCTGCACAGTTTACTTTGTTCCAGTTTTCTGTTGGGTTCACTTGGCTGCATAACATTAAGTTAAGGCCCTTGAATGTGCCAGCCAAGCCACTTTTCTATTTGTTCCTGGAATTGAGGTAACGTCACTTCACTTGTCTATGCTTTACACTTCCCCAGTCTGCTGGTTATTAACTTGGAACAATCACTTGATGCACATCCAAAGCCACAGAACATCTGCTAGAATTTACATTCTTCCAGCGTAAGGAACACATTTTCCTACAGCTGCACACATACATTGCTTATCCATACAGGGTGTGACTTTGACCAGAATTACAGTGTTCTCCTGTGCCAAAAGACATATAATGTATAAACAAATTTTTGAATGTATACAGAATTCTGGGGTGAATTCTATTAAATAAATGCTATGAACATAGCCATTTCCCCCTCTACTACCTGCTGCTGTGGATACATTCCAGGTTGATGTCCTCCATATGGTGGCTGTCCTGAGGGAGGTCCTTGTCCTGGATACTGCTGCCCATACGGTTCATGCCTAAAATAAAGCATTCAAATCAACACTTAGAGCTGCTGGAGTTTTCAAGCCGCCAGGAAAAGTACTCTGAAAATCTTGCACCTTGAAGGCATCTGCCATCTGGAAACAAGGTGAAGGTACAGTCTTGGTATGGTGCTGAGCCTGAGGCAGAAAGCTCTGCTGGAGCTGGTAGTGGGAGGAAGGAGGTAAAGTAGACAGAAGAAAGGAGCAGTGAATATACAACAGAGAAGTTCAAAGGGAACAGTCAGGAATGGGAAGAGGGTATGGTCAGCAAAGAGGTAAGAAAGGCAGCTGCAGACACTGGGAGCCCATCCTTGGTGGAAAAGTACCTGGTGTACAGCTCAAAAGATGCAGGTAAGAATTCTTGTGTTTTAGAATGCCAGTCTAATAGCAAGCTACTTTCTGGATTATTCAAGAACATATCAATTTTAAATGAGTAAAAACAGTACTTATGATTTTGCTAATGTTCATGTAATTTTTAATTAAAGCTACATAATGAAGCATACACATGAGACGAAGTTGTGTTGCACTTGGAAACTTACCTGTAGCATTTAAGACCTCCGAGGAGCACTACAGTGTAACTGCAATATTTTTAGCACATCTGAATGAAATTTAGGTTGCTGAAATCAAGTACTTGGAAAGCATTAAGATTGATAAATAACACTGTATCACAGGCTAATATGTCAGTAATTCCTCTCTGTACACTACCAGTGAGAACACATCAACAATTAGAGGGTAATTATAGAAGTAATGTATCAGGGAGAGTCACAGAAACAGAGGACTGGGGAACCTGACATTCTAAAAAAACTAATGGGACCTAATTTTTCCAAAAGCATAGAAAGCTAATTTTTTTCTTTTGAGAGATGACCAGAGAGAAAGCAATAGCAATTCAGTATCTCCTAAAATTCTGACATGGACGGAGAGAAATTATCTAATGCTGGTTAAAGAACAATGTAACTGAGGGGGGTTGTCTGTAGCTATCCAAGGGAACACGCAGTACGATAAAATTCAGCAAAGGTACACATATGTTATACATAAAGGAAGATTTTCTCCATGTTCAGTTCGTTAGCTACAGGATAACCACAAGCCAGGTGAAGTTGTGGAAGCCTCAGAAGCAGTGTTATTTAATGCTGCTCTGGAGAACTTGGGCCTGTAAACTATGCTCTATTCCAGTGCTGACCAGCAGATACACAAGGTAGGACGTACACTCCCCTTTTCTAACATCTCCGATTCTACTACTACAGAAAGTCAACGGAGTCACACAAGCCTCTGCTCCCCTGCAAGAAACTGAACCAACAGCAAAACCCTAACCAAGAACAAGCAAACCAAAAGTAACACACCAAGAGGCCACATGTTCTGTCTGCGTGTTCTCACAGCGGCTGCTAGCACTCGTCAGCTGGCTACTGTGGGTATTACAAACAGAGAAATCAGTGTTCACCTTTGCTGGCCAGGGTAAGGATTAGGAGAGTACATGCTTGGGCCACTGATTGAAAGCACCATGTTGCTTTGACCAGCTGGTGCCATACTGCCCTCAGGACCCAGCCCATGATCTGACCTAAAAAATTACAAAGGACACCTCATTCTGTAAAAAGTACTTATTTTCCAAAACTGTCAACAAACTATAATAAATCACACCCCTTAAGGAAAACTTACTCTTAACACCTTCACTGGATCCCTTACTCCCATCAACTCTCCAGTGATGTAACCTATTGAACAGCATGATTATATCTGTTTTACTTGACACATCTACTGCTTAAAACTACTGACTGAAAACTACTCTGCCCTTACACTTGAAAGACCCACACTACACCACTCTGTCTGCCATCAGAAAACAAAAAGGGAAGCTAAAGTACACAGCCTAATGAAACTAAAAGCAGGAATACAGACGGAACAGCAAAACCTGCCAGAATACTTAATATAATCCAAACGTTCCCAAAACATTCTGCTTGCTCTACCAAAGTTTAGACATCAGTGATTTTACAGATTTTTTTTCCAAAGCCTTTCCCCAGATAAAGAAAAGAGGACCAAATTTATTTTGTGTACTTCAATGAAGGACAAAGTTATGAGAGTCCTGTTGGACACACTGCAAGACTGATGCTGCTACAGCTCTGACAACAGACTCCAAACTCTCCAAAGGCAATTCACTAACAAACCACAAATCAGACACATTCAGACTGCGCATTCTGTTTTTTATAAAAAGCCAACCAGCAACTGCTTAGGTGAAAACACAGCCAGGAAACGAACTTAAGTGCTACTTTATGCCATCACAGCCCAGCTCAGCCCAGCTGCCAGCTGAAGGCAGCTGTCAAAGACACCCACGAGCTGATCTGCTGCAGCCTGAGTGACTTCTAAGGTGTGACAATTCCTCCTTATTAATTTCTGTGAACAGCTAGACTCAGTCATTACCAGTGGTTTGACTCCCAGTGATTTAGTAAGATGCTGTAGGAAATGTAGGCTGCTATGTTCTCTGCAAGGTGCAATGGGAAAATGAGAAGGGAAGAGAGAGGATCATTTTCACTAATGGGCTTTGCTTTTTGCTTAAGATTTACTCACCTCCTGTCATAGCCACTTCCATAAGAGAACTGCTGTCGCTGGCTCATGCTCATGTTGGACATTGCTCCAGATGGACTCTGGTTATACATATCTTGTATTCCACTGTTAGGCATTTGTCCAGGGGTCATGAAAGGCTCATTGCTTCCAGGCACTGCAACAGTCACGGAAATTAAATTTATTATTTGGGGCATTTGAAGATCTCTTTCTGTTCAGTGAAATATTTTAGGAGAATGTTCAGATCCCTAGCATTGCCAAGGAGAATTAGCTGGTGTCTGAACAGCTCTGTGGGGTCTGATGAGAACACATGAAGCAGCACCACTACCAAGATGATGGGTATAATATTAAGGAGCTGCAAGTGAGGAAGGAAATCTCCTCCTATGGAACTGAGGTATCAGGCACCAGGCAGCTTCTTCTCTCTGGTCTTCACAGCTGAAAATGAACTTACTCTTGTTCTTTTCACCCCAAACAATGCTAAATATGAATGACAATGTAAGCCTTACAAAACAGATGAAAGGAAATCTGCTAGTTTGAACTTCAAAGCTGTCAGAATCAAGCTTTTATTTTCCCCCATAAAACCCTCATACACACATATACAATAATGTAATTATGGAAAGGACACTGTATCCTAATGCAGCTTCTCAAGCAGGAAGGGCATATTCTATGGCTCCAAGAAAAGGCACCATTATCAGATATAAATCACCAACCAAATAGAAGAGACTCTAGCCTTTAGTCCCTCATAGTAGATACTGAACAGAGGTATTTCTGTTTCAACAGGATGAAGTGAAATGTATGACAAAGTACTATACACCCACTTAATCTCACATGGATATAAAGCCTGAAGTGAATCTCTGCCATAAGGCAGAGAGGGCTTCCCCTTCTTTCAGCTGTATTATATGTTAGTGTCCACAGTCCAGGCAAATGGATTTAATGGAAAGGCTTTATAAAAAAATCACATCTGATTAACTACCTCTTTTAAAGCATCTCCCTACTTCATCACATATCACTGTTCCCTCAGTTTCTGGGCCTCTTCTTGCCATATCTCCCTTTTGCTCTGTTTCAGTTTACACTTCATCTCCTCCACCTGCTCTTCCCTTTACAGCCATTGTGAGCCCTGCTTGTGCTCTTTCCTCCCACTTTCCTATATCTGAGGCATGCAAGATTGATTCATTTTAAGCTCATTTTACAATATCCACACAACCAGCTGCAGGTTAAGTATCCAAAAGGACCAGAGTCAGTTTTGGCATTAATTTTTAATTTTGCTTTCTAAAAATAAACAAACCTTGAGTGTGTTTATCACCTTTTGTCAGGGGCTGCCCAAGTGAGAAAAAAATTAGCTTTACTATTCTGAAAAATGTGTAAACTGAGACAGAGAGCAGACTCAGACTCTCTCTTAGGAAACTTGCTCAGTTTCACACGGTGAATCTCCAGTTCAGTCCTACTACACCCAGGCATGCTGCTTCACCACTTCACATTCTAACAATGAAGTCCAGCACTTGATTTGCAGAATGGCTAACCAACCTTAAGAAACGTAAAGTCTAACCCTATGATTTATGCCATTTCCTGAAATGTATTCCTACCAGCATTTTTAGGATTCTGTTAATTCCAAAATAAAGAATGTGACTCTGAGCAGGGAAAATATGATCAGACCAGAGTGAAACACAATTGCATTGCACGTCTCTTTTTGCTACAAGGATACCAATGGCAAAATCAGCAAAGTGAAAACGCTCATTCTGACTACAACATCTTGATTACTTAAGACACAGGGAAGAACACTTGAGCTTCCACAAAGAAAATACCTTTTCTCATTCCACCGAAAGGATCTTTATTCGGCTCATATGGCATCCTTCCCATCATATCTGGCATGTTTATTCCCTGCTGGTATGGTGCATTTGGCGTCATGGAGTTTCGCTTTGGGAATGCTGAATCACTTACATCAGAAAAGGGATCATGCACACTGACTGCGCTGTTTCTAGCAGAAAAAGGAAAAAGAAACATTAACATCATTGTGTATTCATAAGAACTGTGAAAACAGCCTAGATCACAATACAACTAGATCACCACGTTGTGGCAGTGATTAGTGCAGGATATATCCAAGGAAGATGCAAATGACGTTCACAATGGACAATCATTAAAAAGAATCTACCCACTTTTTCTCTAAGCTTCTTTGTCTAGTTACCTTAGAGATCAGGGTTTTTAATCTAATTCTATCATTTGTGCATTCCTGTTACTCAAATAAAAGTCCAAATCTTCCTGAAATTTCACTAAGCTGCTTTGTTCTTTTTTACTTAGTGAAAGACAGCTCAATCTGAATTGAAGATGATTTTAAAAAGTTCTTGCTATCCTTTCTGCAGCATTACAGATGGAGAAAACCAGAACCTAAGTAAATTACGTTTGGAGTGGCTCTGTACGAAGTTCAGAGCTCAGCTGTGTTCCTGCTGAAGTCATAAAGAACTGTTTTCCTGGACTGCAGTGTACTAAGGCTCCTTAATGAATGGTGAGAAGGCTTCACTTCAGATTAAGCTGATCTGTAAGCACAGAACTGAGAAGGATCTCTTGGTCCATCCAGTTGAACCCTCTACTATCTTAACCACTCTTCTACGCTTTTCATAATCTGAAGTTAAGTAACACCTTAAAACCACAAGCTTCTCCTTCCTGCCATGACTGGACCTGTTGACCAGGGCTGTACAGGATAAGCAAGGAAAGGAAGGCTGTGGTTCTAAGCTGCTGCTGTTGGGTTCCATCTTCCTCCCCACTACTGACATATTAACATGCACCTCTTTGCACTCGTGTCTGTCTGATCCTCCTCTGGTGTTTAGAAAGATAATGGACCTCCTACCCCTTCCTCCCTTTCCCTCTCCCTCCTCCAAAAAGAAATAATTTTCCTCCACTTTTCCTGACCAGGCTCTGACTGGTTCACCACAGAATCATGACTGCCTAAGCACCTAGGAAAGACTGGATTAAACTGCTGTTGAACTAGAGCCCAACAGAAAATGAAGCATAGTCCTTTTCATACCTGCCACCCTGCATAGGTGTCATCTGTCCATGAGGTGTGGATGCTGGTGTTGGGGGCTTCAAATCGCCTGGCACTTCTGTCATGGAATTACTACCAGTGGACTGTGGAGTCTGCGGGCCTTGCAGGGAACCAGAATTAGCTGAGAAATTAAAGAAGAGTAATTATTGAAAGGTAGCAGCCAAATTCCTGTGGAAATAATAATCATCAAGGAAAAATATGGTTCTTTCCTCCAGAAGTCCGTGTATACCTTAATCCATCTCACTACTTTATAACTTCCCCAAAATCCTCTGAGATCAAGATATGCTGTGCAGTAATAGCCATCATCTTTCCTAGAACCATGAATTTAATCTGCTGCCTGAAGCAACATGAATAGAAATCATCTAGATGAAGGATCATTTAAATCAGAGGTCAGAGATACAAAGTTAATTGTCTGTAGTTTACAACAGAGTAAATGAAGGCTGTTCTTTGGCATAGCTTCTTCATATAATCACTATCACAACACATACGTTTACAAGAAAAATTTCAGCCAGAAGCTTTTCATCATAAATTTAAGCTGCTATATCAATATAAATTCATGACTTTATTTAGCACTAAAAGGCAGACATTTCTATGGTGAAACATAGCAAATGATTAGCGGCAAACTGCAAGCCTGTGTCATCTTTGAGACAGCATGGCAAAAGATGGTATTTAAGAAATGCAAAAGGCAATCTGGGATCAGAAGAAAACAAGAACTGAAAACAGAATTTGAACAGGAGACTACAGGTAACACTGCTATAAGAATTGTAAAAATAGAAATGGACATCTTAAGAAAATGTTAGTTAGGGTCAGTCATGGTAAAGCATATGTGACAAGACCAGGTAAATTCTGCAAAGCGTCTGTTTAATCTGCAAAAACTTACTTGTTGAGATCGCAGAAAGCAATACAGTATCTGTACTAGTGTCCTCTTTAATTGAAGTAAATAGCTCAATTGTTGGTATGACAAATGTAGAAGAGCATTTACTGTTGTGCTCTGATGAGACTGAGCAGCAATAAGGGCAATAATGAATACATCAGAAAAGTTAACATCTTAAAACACATCCAGACCAGTCTTAAAGTAGACACCGAAGTTACTATTTTCATATGACTACTGAACAGAAACATCCCCCGAGCTCTAAGTTCTGACATAGTAGTTTTATGACTTAGAATGTGGTAAGTGGAGATTAGTAACAACATCTAAGCCTTGGATCTGACAGTCCATGCAGCAGAAATTCTACACAAGGAGATCTTGTAGGATTCAAGTCTTTACATGCAACTGGGAAAAAAATTACCAACAGAAAAAATGCACATATCTAAAACACTCAGAAGGACACAGATTTGGCTTGGGAGGTCCTTCTTTTTAATGAACTGTCATGTATGTATTTTATTGTGCCTGCCTATCTACATTCAACAACCAATTAACAAAACTTTATAAATTACTGTTTGAGGGAAAATTGGAACAAGCAGTATGGGCTTTTCTTCTGTATATGAAAGAGTAGTTTATAATTGACTCAGAATCCTAGAACACTCATCATCTTGACAGGCAGAGCTTGTTTTTAACTGAAGAACACCTTTTTTGTATGTGTTTCATTTATATCTGTAACACATGTTCCCCTATCTGGAAATCAGTCTCAGTAGCAAGTGCATATGTAAAATCCACGTTGTGCGGACCACATTGTTCTTGTCCTCAGCTTTCTGAGGCATTTTTGAATTATGCTTACATAGTAATGAGGCTCAAAAAAAAGTTTAGGAAACGCTCTCTGATTACATTAATACAGTAACAAGAACATTTGCAACAACTAATGCTACAGTTAACTGAAGGCTTTAGTGCTATAATAAAACAAAAAATCATCATATTCATATAAAATGAGCTCATTGTATATATGACCCTTGAGCAGGTCAAGATCATTCTTCTGCCCTTGAGCTTTAAACACAATTCCAGATTCTTCTGAAAAGCTTAAAAGCATTTCTGAGTTATGTCACAGATTGTCACATACCATCTTGCCATATTAGAAACATGTAAGTAAACATCTTAGTGTACCCATATACTTACTGTAAATTTGGATATTGCCTAACCCTGCATATTTATCTTATGGTGGCCTGTTAAATAGCAATTAAGCTTTTCCCTACCCTACATGAGCAAGAGCTTAATTCATATCTCAAGCAAACCTGAAGAAAAAAAGTACAAGATTTTTCAGTATTTATGGGCTACAGGAGTACAAAATTATTAATAACAATGTGTTTTATATAATCTTATATATAGAAAGGTTTAAGAGAAAAAAGAAGATACCCAATTGAGAAGTTAAAAAGTCCAATTTCTATCTTCTGGGTGGCAGTTATAAGGTTGGTTTTTTTTCCTCAAGACTCTTTCTAAATGACTGGTTATAAACAACTGAAAAAATGGAAGGTAAATGCTGTCATGAGAAAGGCAAAGTTTTTGGTACTCCTTTGTTAATACATGCTGCCCTTGACCTCCACTGGGTCAGGGACACTCCTACAGAATAGGAACTGAAAGTGCTTCAATCTCTGGGTTAGGACAACATCTACCAAGAAGAACCTGTATTTCCTGTTTCATTGTAAATTTTGCATTTGCTAGGCTGCACTCTGAAATTTTTACATCTATCTTTGCAGGTATTTTATTATGTTTGATGTTTAATTTTAAACATGGACGTCCTGAAATAGAAACTATATCTTTCAGAGTGCTTCATAAGCTTCAGTGTTCAACCAAGAACTAAGAAGGAAGGCGAACAACCATGTTCCTTTAGGAAAAAGTAATCTCTGCTTACATGATTCTGCAGGTATCTTGGAGATGTCCAGGAAAAAACCTGTGGGTTCACAGCTTCTGAATTCCTCATCTCACATCCACACCTAAGCAACACTTGTCTTTTGAGTATCGTAACAGATTTGTAAGAATATGCTTTTAACAATAGAAAATACAGCAAAAATGAAATACAGTTGACATCTTGGTCAGTGAGAAGGTGAGGTCTTTCACAGTTTGCTGTAGAAGCATGTGTTAGTAACACGACAGCACGTGTTATTCTTCTCTGCAGCATGAAATTACAGCACTGGCATGGCTTTTTCCTTGCAAAGCCTGCATGGCAGTAAGCACTGCTTTCAGGAAAGACCCTTTATTTACCAGAGAAGAAATATGCAGCTAAAAAAAGATATGAAACCTTTCTCTTGCCAGCAATTTTTTCCTTTCAGGGAAAAAAAAAAAAGGACAGAAGAATGCAACCTCTTGAAACTCCATTAATGTGAGGCCTGACATGCTCTCTAGGATATCCCTACCTTTTGCCAGAAGCTACAAATGTATACTCTAAAGTAAACAATGGAAAGGTTACTGAAGGTTAAGTACATTCACATACTTCAGAGTGAACAGGCAGCCACCACGCTGGGAAGATAATTTACCCAGCACGAACCCAGTGCCCCAGTTCGGCTGGACTGGGGGCTGCTGGCTGCTGCAGGGCCCCCTGGGCAGGCGGGGATGCAGGCACTGGGCACCTCCTGTCCCCCAGCCACCCCTCCCAAGCCCTGGCCCATCCATCTTCAGAGGGGATTCCCTGGCTGGCCTCATGACACGCTCCATGACATCACCTGCCTGCTAATAATAGCACTTCAGTCAGCCACCCGCCAGCAGAGACGGATGGGTTTGGTTACAGACGCACTCACTGAATGGCTGTGTCCTGCGGTGCTGTGTCCCCCCGCCATCCCCCTCCCCAAGGCTCCTTTCTCTGCTGCCAAGGAAACGCAGGCAACACACTCCTGGCATGTTCTCACTCCCTCTTTCCAGCACAAGTGCACGATTTTTCCAGGTTTGTTTTAATGAAATCTCTGTTGACATCAGGGCTAGCTGCTGTTACTCACAGGCATCCTCAGCTGGACTACTTTGGCCACCCTGTTCATTCAGCACAGGATAAACTCTGAGCCTGTAATTCTGAGAGTTGTGCGCACATAACTGCACAATGCAACTAAGAATTCAGAGTGCCAGAGTACAGCAATGGAAAATAACTCCTTCATGCTGGTGGTCTTTAGGAATTTTTTCTCTAGCATCCATTAGTGCTTACTGTATTGGTGTCACAAACATGTGTGTTTGAGATCGCTTAAAAAGTATCAGAACTCTTCTCAGTTTAGAACTTGTCACAACTATTCATGTGCATTTTAATCAAACTTATCAAACACACGTGACAGGAAAAGCATTTTCTCTTTGCACCCACTCCTGGAAAGCACTGGAGCACTAGAAGGAAGACCTACAATGGTTCTCTCACTAAGGGATTTTTCACACAGTGAAAGTCAACAGCAGATGACATGGACCTTGGCACAGACCCAACAGTCAGAACAGAAGGCCAACAGGGGTCCTCCAATAGCTAGTCTGTCATTAGGCATTTGCTGCTGGTCTTTGCTGCTGACAGCAGTACCTGACCCAGGTGGATTTAAGCAGACATGAAGGCCTCAGCCTACCACCAACACAGCCTCAGAGCGGTGCAAGGCACACTAAAACATTCAGGCCCTCACCCCTTCCCAGGAGCTTCATGAAACAGCAGAAGAGGCTCTCACAGTGATATGAAGTGAGAACTCTTAAAATGAGCACCTAATCCTAACCCTAACACCTTGGCTACTGTGCAATTCTCTGCTGATCAAGGCGAACCAGCCTGTTACTTTGCTGCTCTATTCTCATTCTTTTTTCTGACTCCTTATAATTGCTGACACTACCATGAATTGCACTGTACATAACACTAAATTATTCACTCCTTTATGTACCATTTACCTTGCTAATGATGTTTTAAAAAATGGAAGAGTTGGGAGAATCCCAAATACTGTGCTACAAGCAAATGGACGAACACATGAACCCAGACCACCATCTCGCAGTCCCATAACTTTGACTCACGCGTCACATCCTTTCCTTGACCGTGTTCTTCCATATGAATCTCCTACCCATGCTGCACTGTGTTTCCTAGCATTCCCTCTATGCCTGCATTCTAAAGGTCACCCATGAGGCAGTCACATAACCACCCCTTGGATGTGAGACATCTGCAGGAACGGATTTGCTCTAAGCTGCACTTCAGTCTGCTCCCACCTTGCATAACCACCCACCTGGAAACCACGGTGACACTGGAACTGAATCCTTCTCTGTACCAAAAAGGCTGCCAGTCCCAATGTATTCTTATGAGCAACAGAAATATTTAATTTTAAAAGTTTTATGAAGATCAGTTGACTCTTAAGATCTCAAGATTTGTTTCACAGCATTAGCTTGTTAGAACTAGACAAAATGCAACACCCTCCCCTCTGAGACGAGTCCCTCTGCTTTTCTATCAGATTAGCTTCAGCCCTAATACTGTAACTAGTTCTCCGAAAATGGATTTGGCTTCTAAGTGGCTCTGCCTACACTGAGCTAACTGCACAAGAGAGGCTAATGGCTGAAGCAAGGACCTTTGGAGGCTACTGTTTCTTGTATTCTGCTCCTGTTCCCTCTGAATGCCAAAGAGTGACAGATTATCTAAAGTACGTCTACAACTCTGCTTCTTTTGTGCAGCTAAAATGTTAATGTTGGTATATACTAAAGGAAAAGGAACAAGAAAAAAAGCTGACTATTAAAGAGAACAGGCTTGTACTCTCTGAGGCATCTATACCTCAGCGGGATTTCATGTACTAAAGCTGATACACACTGGGAAAGCCTTTCTCTGTACAGAAGTGCAGTCCCATTCAGTGACACGAGCTCTTTTCTCTCCAACAAAATAAACCTTGAGATCCTTGCTTGCTTCCCCCTTTTCTAGTCTCTATGTCCTGCTGTGTTTTTATTTTAGGAAAATAGTTTCAGTTCTCCTCAAAGACAGCTTGCTTGAATGTTATGATAAATTTAAACTTGGACTTTGCCATTTCCATTTGTAGCATTGTGATGCAAGAGGATCCCGTAAAGTGGTCTGTCTGACATTTCCATTCCTCTGTTTCATGTTTACGTATTCAAATAACAATTCTTCATCTCAAAATTCAGCTGATTTATGGTGATCATCCCCAAGTCAAATACTGAGAAGAGTGTTGGAGAGAGAAGGTAAAGGAGTAGAGAACAATGCATGATACTCTTTCATTTTTAGAAACAGATTAATTTGCTCTTCACTGTCTTTAGAAGTCTAACCTTTTCAGCTTCCCTTCCCAGTTTTCTCAGGAGGTGCTGGGCACCTACAACACATATCCTTTTTTGCAGCTGTGCACATTCAGGACACTCTGTGCTTATTTCAGACAGATAAACATTTGGACTATGGGCTTTGCTTCTAGTACCAAGTGTTTTCTTCCATCTTCTAAACTTGAATTGCAAAGTAACCTAGTCTTATCCTCTCTATTAAACAATCACCACTGGGGTACCTGATAACCCTAGGTTTTAACAAGGTGGAGAAAATATTTCAGTTATTACACAGAGATGTACTTACGAAGATTTTAACTAAACACTCCCTCAAATCCTTACACTGAATAAATCAGGCTGAGAAAGATTTAAGCCTTATCACTGTTATCTTTTTCTGTACTGACAAAGCACTATTGTAAGGAATAATCTTGGGAAGGCCAGAACTTTATTATAACATTATAAAGGTCTTTGCAATTTTCTAGTATCCACAATAGGGTACTGAAGTCATGCAATTGACAACTGTCTTCAGAGCTTGTTGGGTCCCTGACTCTCCACCTCCCATTTTCAGCCAGTGAACAGCACTAACAGAAATTAAGTGAATTACTATTTTCCTGAAACTCTGTTCTAATGCAGGAAACTGCTGCAAACATTCCAGAAATTATATTCTCTTGGCAATAACAGACAGTGGTCTGCCTAATAGTAACTGCGGTAACAACAAATTTTGTCAAATTATTTTGTTGGTCAGAAAAGCTAGTAACCAAAGGAATAATCCAAAATAATTAAAGGACTTTTTTACTCTTCCATGGGTAGTCCAATAGTCAACATCTAGACCAATACTATGACTCTTCCTACATACTTAAAATGTTTCTACTTAAGAATAGTCCTGCCTTGAGTATCAACTGTGACTATGAAATCTTGAGACTCTTAAGTGAAATTAATTTAAAAAGAAAACAATGGTTTCAAACACCACACCGTAAATGCAACAAAGAACGGCCAAAATAAAGCAATTCCACTTCCAATTTTTCAGATGAGAAGATAAAAACAGTGATCCTAACGACTTCTCTGACACACAGGATTAGCAACAAAAGAACAGAGAGCGTGCCTCTAAACTAGGATGCCTGGCAGTGGGGATTCACTGTACTCTCAGCTCTCCATCTGCCACACATTCAACATGAACTGCATCAGAGCAACCATCTGAGATGCACTGAGCAGTCCAGCATCTGCCATCCTGCTCCAACTGAAGCCTTGCTGATCAACAGTTGCATTGAAAATCAGCTTCAGTCACAGCAAGGCAAGTGCAGGTACCAGAGTCTGACCTGTCGACAAACACCTGCTCCTGTCTTACGGCAGAAGCACATCCGTGCAGAACTCTGTTCTTTTTATTATGCCCATGTCACTGAATGCTAAGGGTACACTGGCACACATTCTTTGTATGTTGGACTGAGCAAGGACAAACCAGACATGGGACTGCAGAGGGCCCTTCAGAGTTAACTCTGACTTGACTCAGGAGCTGGCTCTAAGTGTGAGAACAAGATGCCAGCAACAGATTTATCCCTGTTGTTTGTTAAGCATTTTTAAGACATGCTTATAAATATATAAGGTGCAACAACCTAGTATTCCTTGCCCTCAAAAAATGGTTGTGTAAGAGGCTGCAGTTTATTTGACTTACCAGGAGATGGCGGCTGAATCTTAGGTTGTTTCTTGGTATCTCCAGTGCTGAAGACTTCTGGAGGGGGCTCCTCCCCTCGCTCAACCTTGCACTCGAAGGCAAACAGGTAGTGAATGTATTGTTTTTTCAGGGAGCTGGCTGCGCTGCTCGAAGTGCCAACGTTCAAGGTGGTTGCCAGCTCACGCCACTTCTTGTTTTTATTAACCTAGCAAAGTAAACGGCAGGATCATTGGTTTGCAGCAAAGTGTTTTATTTAAGTTAGGAAACAAAAAAGAAAAAAAAAGCACTTAATGTCTTGGTTTACTTTTTTTATTTTCCTCTTTTAACTAATGCTCATTACTCCCACACGCAGTAATGCACAGACAGCATTTACAGTTATAAAGCCATTAAGGAACCTGCTGATAGCTACATAAAAAGCTTTGTGTGTGGAGTCTTCTGCATGGTGCATCCTTTAAATGTCTTACGCCCTTCCAGGGCCTATGCTCTTCAGTTAGCAATCCATCTCCAAGCAAATTCCTGCTCATTCGCTCCCTCCCTGACACCCACCCACACCCACCCCATTCTAATTAAAAAGCAGCTTCTAAAATATAATTTAGAAAGCAATAACAGCGTTATTCTGCAATTTGTTTGAACACAGACATGAAAAATAAATTTTTCTCCCCAGTAGCTACCAGCTGTCAAACAGTTCAGCTTGTAATTCCTGGTTCAATTCCTTTCACTTTAGTGCATCTTGCAGGGACAGATCAATGATCCTCTGGCTAGATGAGAGGCAGAGTGAAGCCAGGCCCCTTAATTAATTAAGGCAGACTTCAAACACACACGGCTAGTCCAGCAATACTCTCTATTACAATGCTGACTGCACCACTCCACTGCGAGCCTTGTTTGCAGTGTAAGGCTGAGAATATTGAAAGACTCTGCTCTTGAGTTCCTCAAACACAGCTGATCTGTAATAATAGTGAAGTTCATTTGTCATCCTGGATGATGCCACTGACACACTTGGCTGAACCACTCACAAAGCCACTGTTTTTGCTGTAACACCTGATGCCTTTAAGTTCAATCAACCAGTTATGTAATTTCTAGGCATGATCTGAGGAGTGGGGTCAGCACCAAAATAAATGGGCTTTAAGCATCTGAGAATCTCACCTCTTGTGGGTAGCAATCCTGATTTCATGATGTCTGCTACTTGCCCTAAGGCCTGATATTTTAATGACTCCAACTTAACTTGCATATCTAGAAAGATTATCATTAGCAGTACTATTCCTTAGTCTGTGTGCCAGCAAAGAAAACATTTTCCTAAGTTTCAGTGTTTAGTAACACTGTAACTGCTGCCAGTCAGCAAAGATCTTTTGAGGGTGGCATTAACAGCAAGCAGGTTGGCATGGCTATGCTAAGTGTTTTTACTTTTCTGGTACATCCTGCAAGAACCCAGGAGTTAAAGGAGACCCGATTTTCATAAACTGCCCTTGTTGAGGCTTGAAATCCAGTTACACAGCTCTTTGTGCCTACTGGCTTACAGCTAAGTGGTGCGTAATAAACACATTGCATAATGCAAATAGAAATGTTCATGCCTAAATGCCCAGTATATTGCCATTTAAAAGAAGACTGCCAGCAGCTGCTCGGTTCATGTTGGGACCCCATCAGTGGCAACTCTTCAGACAGAGAATATGCACCACTACTGCACAGTTCCACTCCCTGTCACTCTCCAGGCAGTCATAAGATGTGGAGTGCAGAAGTTGGAGCAACAGCTTTTTAGGAGGGCATCACACAGATGCATTTAAATAAAACCCAGCAAGCAAAGCTCTGCACCTCTGAGTAGCTCTAAACAGATAAACACAGTGAACATTCATGTGGGCACACCAGCAAAGCCAGGAGCCTTCATTTTAAGTGTAAATTTTCACCAGTACTGAAGCACAGGCATTTGTAACTCAAGCTCTTTCAAAAATCAGTCTAAGTGAACATCATCTATTCTTTGGCAGAGCATAATGTCTGTCACTGAAAATCAACACTGAATGTCCCAAAATAAAATGAATTTCCATAATAAGCAAATATGAATGACTGTCTAGAATATCCCATCTGCCCCCCATCTTGCTCAGTTTTGGATGCTAAGAGTCACACTGTGGGCACAACCACGCTGTACTAGGCAGAGCAGCTGCATGATACGATTTACCTGTAATAAAGTTTCTGAGCTAAAAGTAATCAAATCTGTATGATGCTGAGGAGCATGAGCTGATCACTAAAAATGTCAGGATAACATCTCTTACCCATATACAGCATTTAACAGCTGGCAAGATGAACTATATTAGGTTTCTCTGCCTTCCTTTAATAATAAGAATAGCTAAAATCCCTGGATTTGAAGGGCCAGTGATCCAATTCAGTAGTCAAATCCTATGTTGTGAGGTGCACTATTAAAAATAGCTTTGAAAGTGGTACTAATTGATGTTTGGCATTCCTTTCTTGAACTAAGCACACAGATTACGAAAATGCATTCTCATTTTGAGAATCTGTTTGCCGTATTTTTGACTTCAGGTTTTGTAATTAGTGTAGAATTGTATCTGTTTTAGTATTATATGTTTCATGTAATATTACACACGTATATTTATCTATGTGCAAGCTATGTTTAAGACCTCATTTTGAAAGGCATTGAACAAGTGTTCTCAAAACCACAGAACTCATGGATCCCTGCAATTCACAATAGTTTCTAGAACCTAGCCAGTGATCCCCTAGATGCAAGCGACGTTTTGTACAACGATCAGACAAGGAGAGGTGACTTCAAATGCCAAATCTAAAATTGCAAATACTGTTTTCTCCTGCTTTCCCTTTAGATGCTAGACAATGAAACATTTAATTTTGCTCTGTGGTGGGCAGCCTTATAGAACTCATGAATAATTTTCCAACATCCCTTTGCAAAACTTTCAGATAATTGCCAAGAACACAAAGGAAAGTTTCTGTCTCCCATTTGTGACTTTTTTATTCTTAGCTCTTCCTGAGTTCATTTTTCTTCAACATGTTTACATAATTTACCTTCTTGTAATCATTATGTTTGCAAGGCAACCCAAAATACCCTGTAAGCATTCTCCAAACACAGGGCAAAGCACAGTCCATGTCTAAAAAACGAATGTACCATACAGAGACACTCAGAATTAAAGGTCTGGGATGAAGGACTGTGTTTCAAGAGTATGTCTGCAGCTTCTCTGGAGAGATGAACTGAACTGTCCTACAGGCTGTATCTCCATAGGGAAAGATGGACTTAAAAATCTCCCTTTCCTTTTAGCTCTATCATCTGCTTCACACTCATAAATTTGATCCAGTGGCCTTTTCCTCTTTTCTCTTCTCAGCATCATAACTAGATTCCCCTGAAAAGGCAACAGTTTCATCTGTCCACAGCAATGGTCAATCTTGATTCCAAAACTCCAAAGTTTTAAGGCCATTATGCAACCCAAAATGAACTCCAGACAGTTATCAAAGTATGAAACCATTTTCTTCAACAATATTGTCAGGGCTGAAAAACTAATGGTTCAACCAGCAGGAAATATTCTAGCAAAACCCATGCATCAGCTTTTTGAAGGTTCACTTTTAACCCCCTCTTCTCACCTGTGCTAAACCTCCAATCTCTTTGACGCACACATAGAGCCTGAACAGGTCCAAGGGCTTCTTGCCCACAGCTGGCAGGCTGGCCACAGGGGTGCCCCTCTCCTCCATGAACGTCAGGTACCGATCTACCCACATCTTGCGCTCCGGCTCATTTCCTAGCTCATAGACTTTAGTGATCTTCTCTCCAGTCGTGGTAGAGGAACTTGATTTCTAAATCGCAAGAAGAAAAGAAAGAGTTGGGGGAAGGGTGGGAGGGGAAGGGAAAAGAAAGTAAGAAACTCACAACATTGAAAAAGAGAAGATGTCAAACAAACTAAAGCTATCACACAACAGTCAGGAATGAAGGCTACTAGTTCAGGCACAAACAGCACATTCTGTCCATATACGGAAAAGTCAGCTTTATAAACAAAGGGCCCAAACTCCCCATTTTCATATTTCTTTCACTGCTCTGAACTTTGGATCCCAGAAGGCAAGTTTCTGATGTTGCCTCATGTCATTTTAAGAAGAGGTAGCTCTCACATAGCGCTTCTCATCCACTTGTTTGCAAGCAACCATTTTGGTAAAATGAGAAAAAAGTTTGTCCCACAGAAGTTTAGAAAATCCTAAAACCAAACCAAACCTCTCCTCTTTGCCCTCAAAGAGGGACTAGGAAACCTGAAAGTGATCCTCCAGAGCAGGAATTGCACAAAAACAGCCTGAAGTGTGAATCATGGCAAACTAGTGCATGGAGAAGTAATCCTGTCTCCAGAGTCACAAATGGTTACACTTTACTACCACTTCACACCACTGGTGGCCAAAAAGCAAGATGAGCAAGAGTGCCTACAGTACAAGGAGATTGGTGACAATACTCTTTGTCAACTGCCAATTAGCTGCCTGATCCAATAAGGCTTATGAGTAACTACTAGTCTTCTCCCTTGACAGAGTACAGAAAACATCCATCTCTCCTGTCCTGCCTTGGAAAGGGAATGTATATTGTGATCTGGGGAAAACCAGTGATGGACAGCAATCTGAGCTGAGCTCCCACCAGGATAAGCAAAAGAGGTGGCAAAGGCAGAATCCTGTCTCTGTGGCAAAAAGGCAGCAGTGAACCTGCTTTCCTGCTGCTCTTTGGCTATACAGCTAATGAAAGCCCATGCCATGTTTGACTTCCTTTTCTTCTCTACATTTTTTAAATGTAGAGACAGCAGAAAGCACTGAGGCTGCTCCACAAGCTATAAATTCTCACCCTATCTTTTCTGGGCAAGATAACCGTGTGAGCTGGGCTCTGTGCCATGTGTGGACAGACCCTGTCACAGACCCTACCTGAGCTGCCTCAGCTCTGACAGCAGAGAGGGGCTGCTGCTACAGCAGGAAGACCCTCCTACTTGCAGAGGGTGAACTGATTTGCAGTGGAAGATGGGAGAGGTTCAGAATTAAACACAAGGGAGAAAGACTGACATGGAGCTTTGGGAAAGGAGCCAAATATGTGAAGGGAAACATATTCTTTATGTCTGTATAGTAAAAGCCTAAACTTTGTTGTTGATTGCAGTAGACACTTCTTAAAACTCATCTAGTCAATCACTCTTTCCCTCCTTTGCCTTTTCCTTACTTTGAACTGAAGACAGACTATTCTCAAGTAAACAGGAACTTATTCCGAAGTTGAACATCTCTAAAGAAGACCCTCACTGTACCTCACAGATACTACAGAACCACCCACTTTGTCCATGTCCCCACACAACAGTGGGGAGGCCTGGCACTCAACACCAAGAAGGATGCAGCAGAGTAGAACCCCACTGCCAATGATTTCAAGAGCATTGCCACCATTCATCTTGCATGTTAGCCTGGAAAATATGACAGACTCTGGATCTCCTTCCAGCTATCAGCTACAATTTGGCAACACTGAAGGAGAGTCAGGAGAAAAGAAACATGAAGCCAAGGGGGGTGACCTAGCAGTTCCATGAGCCATTGCTGTTCTTTCCAGTGAATGGATATTCCTTTTAATTAAATAAATAGCCTCCTTTAAAGTTTTCTGCCTTGCTGACACTGTAACTTCTTCACAGCAGTACTTCCTACAGACAGATATGATTACTTTCTTACTTAGAAATGAGGTGCATGCCTGAATTTACTTGAGCCAGGCTCAGTTGCATTAAAACTCCTACTGAAGTGAGAGTCAAGGCTAAATTTGTTTTACTAATACTAAGTGGCTGGCAGGAAAGTACTTTGACATGAATCCTACAGATTATGCAAAGAAAACTGATTCTGTAATAGCAACCAATTTACTCAAAGCATCACTTGCTATGTATCTGGGTGTTCAGTTTAACTCTTTGCAACAAATATACTTTGTCAAAGTCTGGGAGGTTTTGTTGGGTGGATGGAAAGGGGGAAGTAGGCAAGTCATGTTGCTACTAATTTGATACTGCGGTGAGAACAGATACATGATCCCACAAGCCTGAACAGCTGAATGAACCGCAGCTACACCACTACCTTTTGCAGTAAGTAAAAACTTATCCTACTGCTCATCAGCACCAATTTTCATCTAACACTTAAGATGCCCCAGAACTCTAACTAAAGTGAAGGTGGAAAATTCCAGCTTTTAGCCAGCAAATTTTCTATGTGCTTATATTCTAACACGTGAGGCAACAAAATAATTTCTATTTCACTTTATGGTAAACCATGATTAAGAAAGTTCAGATTTACCAGTTTTAGGGTTTCATTCTTATATGTTAAGATTTACTTTTTCAAATCAGATTCAGAGCAGAAGGGAAACAGTTAAGAATTTTCCATTCTACATTTTTCTACTGTACATCTCAAATGATGCTGCTTTTCAGCAGTGCAGCAGCAAGCTCTAAAATGACAGTATAATCTGAAAACTTTTCACAGCTTACAGAAGGTAAGAAGTGTTTCTTACTGTGTGAGCTTTCAGGTTGTCATGCTTTGTAAAATGGGTGCAATTTTCTTCTAAAATGAAATGTTAACTTTAGAAGAATGCACTGGAGGGAAGAATGCTATTCCTCAAGAGTACAGATCTTTTTCTCTTCTCTATTTTTATAAATGTAAACGTATAAAAATGACAGATGTGTGCAAGCTAGTCTACACACAAACAAACTTCAGTTTCACATGGGCAGGTTCAGCTGGAAGCCTAAATTCACCTATAAATATTAAATATTAACCCTTATAAAACAAGGGTTTATAAGAGAATGATCTCGTTGTTAACTAAAATAAGCACATCCCAGGCAATGCTGGAAGAACATAAATCATGACCTCTTCTTCTGTTAAGTATGTTGATAATTTTGGTGATACAAGAATGCTAGTGCATGCTGGTGGCACATCTCTACCGATTTGGTTGTATCCTACTGTGCCCTCAATGCCCAGCACTCTTCCACATTATAGACTGGTGATGTTTAAGTGGGTGGTAAAAAAAACTCCACCAAAGTATGTGGATACCAAAGCCAACTCCCATAGCCAATCTGTTGAACCCCATGCTTTCTTTTCAATACACCTATCTGCTATTAAAACTCTATTATATGCAGACCCTTGTATGGTGAGTCTGCAGAATCCTTCAGAGCGACACAAATTTCTGTAGGAGTTATTTTCACATGAAAGGCAGTGGGTAGTTGCTTCTGTACATATCTTTAAGGATCTATATTTATAGAACTATCTACTGTTCACTTCCCCCACTTCAATGAAGAATTTGCCAATGTGACATGTATTACACAGACCTCTTTTACTACAGAACAGAGCGTGCACACAACAGCCAGCAAAAACTGCTGAAGTCCAATCCCTGGCAGAGGCTTTTGCAGGACACAATCCTCTGTCAAGACTTTCTCCTGAAGGACTCTGCAGACCCCTCCCAGCTAGAACCATGGAGGTGTAGTACTGCTCAGGTGTATTCACTGTCACGTTCATGGGTACCTATGATAGTGAACAGAATTTTATGGGGTTTTTATAACCTACTGTTTTACTCATGTTGCAGTGACCCTGCATAGGTCACACCCACACTTGATATGTCTCTTTTTAAAAACTTTAAAACTACCTCACCACTGTCAGGGATGCACATTTACTTGCAAAATTGGCATGGCAGAAGCGTCCTTTTCCTGATATACCCGAAGATGCCTCAAAACATAATGTTCAACAGTTTCTTGTCCCCATTTTCTCATGCCTCCCTTCCACACAAAACAGCTGAAAGAGAGGATCCACTTAGTAGGATCACAGGGATACCCTGAAGTGAATCACAGACCATTCACCCCTGCTTTTATCCTCTCCTGGAATGGACAAGTTGTAGCACATGAAGCAGCTTTGGGATTTAATGAACCAATTCAGGCTGTTTTCAAGTGTAACGAAATGCCTGCAATCAATCGTTCCAGTCTATGTCAGGCTGCTGTTGAAGTCGATGAAGTTATCCAATCCACTGGCCTTCATAGGTAAAAAGGGATCAGCTCATTTGCAGCACTTATTTTTCTATCATTCCAAAGCACTGTATTTACCCATGTCTAACTGAAGCTTTTGGAGAGAAGGACATTTGGAAGAAATTGAAAGTACAAACTTTTCTCATTTATTTTTTCCAATGTTATACTCTGGCAATACTCTATTTACATGAAAAAAACTCCACATATGTTCATGGTGACTCTAGGATTTGGTACGCAGTTTATGCAATGAGCTCAGGAACGCATTTTTGTTTGGTTGTAGAGGAAGCACTTGATGTGTTAGACAGCCTGTGCAACAACTCTCGCTTTCTTCCAGAAAACTGCCCAAACAAGCAATACCCCAAACATTGCTACAAAGAAAACTAAAAGAATTTTTGGTGTAACCCTTTCAGAAATGCTGTTAAGCAAAAGATGAGACTTTGTGGGAACAAATAACACCAGCTGCCTTCTGAGACTCAAAGCTGCTGTCAAATAAACATCCGAAGATTTAAGTGGTGCACTTCATGCCATGTTGCCCCCTTGCTCAGGGGATTCACTAGATATCTGGTTTTTGGATGGGTGGATCTCTTCCTGTCTGACTGGCCTTCCTCTGTTTGCCCTGAGACATACTCTTTAACATATCACTTTGTACTGTTATCAAAGAACTGTTGCTAATTTAATCACACTTCCACACTGGGGAAAACCCCCTTCATATTCTGCACAAGATGTTTCTGCATACATATGTTTCAGTATTTTTCTACAGAGAAATTACAATCACTACTATTTTTGATAAAAGGAAATAAGAGAGGAACAACATATATATTCCTAATTAAAAAAAAAAAAACAAAGCAAAAATGACCAAGTGGACATTCGCTCCCCATAAGCCATATCATCTTATGTCTGCATTCTCTTTTTTAAATCTGTATATAGATTTCCTAGGTGTGTGCATATATATAGATAGAAAAATAGACAATTAAATTTGGTTTTAGCTCCACACATCTCTCTCCGGTTTTTCTTTACAACCTGTGTGAGGAATGATTAAGCATGACTAATCTAAAAAATTGTTTTCTGAAAATGTATATGCACCAGGGTCGTTTTTCAGCTCACAATCTGAGTGATTTTGAAATAACTATATGAAGCAAGTTAGAAACAATTTTGATTTAGACTGTGCCCTGACAACCTAATGGCTGTATTTCCAAATACACAATTCAAAATTAAAAATGTTTCAAAAATATAAATGACAGCTTTTTCATGGTGCTGAATCTATAATTTAACTCTTGATGGATGTTTGTTTTAATAGGGGAGATCTTTTGTTGTTTTTTTTTTTCCCCCTAAATCACCCTAGTAAACACAAGTGCAGCAACCAGAGTGAAGTCAGTTGTGTGAAGGAGTTTGGGCCCAGGAACAGAAATGAAATTGTCCTTAACAACACAGTCGGCATGCTTGGAAGCTGATGCATTACAGGAAGGATGTTTTCTTCACAACAACTGCTGTTTTACCAGACAGCACACTTGCATGATGCACACAATTTTACTCTTTCTTATTTCAACATACTGTTGGGACAAATTTTGCTCTTGGATAAGCATGCTCAGGCCCCACTGAAGCCAAGCAGTGGAACTTACAGTCATGTGTCCGAGAGCAGAATTTGTACCCAGTGTTATAAAGAAAGAAAACTGTTTAGTGGATAAATAATGAAGAAAAGGAATTTACAAAACAAACAAGCAAGCATTAAAATATAATTAATTACAAAAAATAAACAAAAACCAAAATAACCAGAGCCACTTACAGGGCTTGATGGAGTCTTTGGCCAGCCTGGGCTGCTAATGCTATCACTTTCATCTCCATGAAATGAGGAGATGCTAGCAGAGCTTGGGGACATTGGGGAAGGGACTGGCAGGTTGCCTGGGGTTGGGGGCTGAGAAATACCCTGAGAGCTGTAGCTATCCTGTGGTAGAGGAATAAAAAAAAAAAATATGACAAAGGCAGGGCAAACTTTATTAAAAACAAAAAAATACATCCAGTTTAACAGACTGACCAATTGTTATATATAAAATATATATAAACAGAGAGACACATACAGAAAACACACACATATATAAATATATTTATATATATATAAAAGGTATTAAAACAACATTGTTAATTAGTATAATTTGGAAAGTTTGCTGGATGCTTGGCAAAAGTCACTAAGCCACCATGCTTACTTCAAGCTCACATGAAATGCTAAGCATGGGTTTCCCATTATGAAAGAAAGAAACAAAAACAAGCCATTCACCTTATTTAATCAAATAAGGCAGAAAAGCAAAATATTAAAGTATGTTGCTGCTGCTGAGGTGGCCAAAACAGGAAGCTATAACTGAAGGCAGAGAAAAATGGCTGCAGGGGTTGAAACCAAGCAAGACCCTTCTTTCCCACCCACGTGGCACAGCCAAATCCGCAACTTTTGGCTTGGGATGCTTTGCCCCCGCAAGTTAAAATGCCGTAAGAACTAGTAACTTTCAGATCCACACAATGAAGAAAAAAAAGAAAAAAAAGAAACAAACAAAGAAATTGCACGTGAATGGAAAGGCATGCAGGAAAGAACAAAAGTGGGAAGGCCAAAACCAGGAGATGAAGGACAACACAGCAGACTTCTGCGGGCAGAACCAACACCACATGCAGGGGTGGTAAATACCTTTGACTTGCTCTCGGGCTGGGGGGGTCCTTCTTCTTTGCCATCTGCTTTGAGAGGAAGGGGTAGTTTGGACTCACCAGGTGTCATCATATCTGCAAGACCCATAGGTGCTAATCGAAAACAGGAGAAACAGTTAAGCATGACTTTGGCCTTGTAGGAAAAAAGCACGTTTCCTGCTGCAAGGTTGTGGTGCCCCTTGAAGGAGAGGTTTTCCCACCTCTGTCCTGTTATTCTAGCGTCCGGAAACCTGGAAACCTCTCCAGTTGGATTGAGGAAATAAAGGAGAATGAACAAGAAGAGAATACAAGCACCATGCAACAACAACCACCTCCACTTTCCAGAGCAGAATTCATTCTTCGTGCTGCTGGTGCTCTTCAGCTGTCTCTGCATTTGACCACAACATTTTAAAAATACCAGTCTATTTTAATTACTACACTCTCCCTTTAGCAATAGACAAACGTAAATGAAAACAATGCACATTTTGCTTGCCATGCTGAATCCAAGAAAAAAGCTGAGTTTTCCAATTACATCTGTATTAAGGCTGGTGTCCAGCAAATAATTCCTGCCCCTACCAATCTCACAATGAATGGCTCAGCCACTGTGAGTCTTAACTACAGAACTACAAGCTGTAAACCGCGCTCTGTTGGAGAACCAGCGCTCAGCTTCTTCCTCCTGCCAAAATGAGGTGGGACTATAACAAACACACAAATGTCTTTCCCTGATAATGGCATGCAGTTACTTCCCAGGGGTGCAAGGAGTTTAAGGGTTTTTTTTATTTGATGATGCACGTGCCAAGTATAGGATTATTGCTGCAGAGCTGCTGGGTTCCTGGATTTCTAGAAAGATGCAAGAAGAAACATTCAGATAAGTAGACAGAAAATACTGGGCAGAGCAGATGCTAGGAGATGCCATGACACTGAATCAATGCAAATAACCAGAAAACAGCAGCAAGACACCAGGTGATTCTTTGCCTGCTGAAAACCATGTGCACAGAATTTGCAAAAGACTGGATTACCTTCCTTTTCTCTCTTTTTAGTCCCCCTCATGCCCTTATTTCAAAGGATATAAGAAAAACATACACAATAACCTAATAGTCAATAAAAAGAAAAAAATATATATCCCAAATGTAAAAAATCAAGAATCAGTAAAGCACCATTATCTTTACTAGAGTAGTGTGCCTCTCGCAAAATGACAGTGCTGGCTTGCACCAGGCAGCAGGCACACTGCAGAGTGAGCCAAAGATAGGAAGGGGAAAAGAAGCTTTAAAAATACTTCACAGATTGCCCACTACAAAATGATTATTGCACATATTCATGTATTACTATGTTTTAGAAAATAATTAGTTTTAATTACAGCAGTGAGAGCATGAGCAGGACTCTAGCGAATACGCTGGCAAGCTTTGCAGTGCTAATTTGCTAATATCTTTAGCATCACTGCAGGTTGAGACTCTGGCTCTGCCAAAAAAACCTACCCAGCCATGTGCCATGTGAGTTTACAACTGTATGCTCAATATTCAGCTTTGAACTGCCGGTGTTTTTCATGGGCACATTTTCTTGTTTTTTCAAAGCACATTTGTAGCCCAATCAAGCCCTTAAAGTCATCACAACACATAAATCATAATTGAGATTTAAAAAAAAAATACTTGCAATACTTCAGACTTCAAGAATTGGAACAAAAAGCCTTTTACAAGTGATGCAGCTGCAGAGAAAAATCTATTGGGATCAGCTAAAAATGCTGTTATTTTTATGTATGTGTGTGAAATCTCAACAAAACAGCCAGTCAATATGGTACTGGGAAGTCAGCATCCACTAAGCATTTGATTTGTATGCATTTTGCCCTTCTATTCTGCTTGAGGAGCTGGGGCAGCTTGTGACCATTCTCAAGTGAAGGATGGGAACCTAACACGTTTTAGTTTTGAATTCACAATTAAAAAAAGAGTTATTTTTCTTTCGGAGATAAAAAAAAAAATATATGTACAAAATGGTCAAATCTATGCCACAGAGTGATTTCAAACTGGGATGCAGAGCTGTTATACAAAATCCATTTTAACAGTTAACACATTTCATGCTGTGAAAGTGCTAAAAAAGAAGTCTTGGGTTTTAGCTTCAAAGCAAGCAAAGATGACCCTTCCCCTATAAGGAAATTTTACTGAGGTCAAACAAAGCAAAGTTAACGATCAAGCTTCTTCACCAGAATTCTGCATAGCTAAATCCTCTGCTGATATCTCACTTCTACCTAGTTAGCACATCATACTTCTATTACAAAGAATTTAAAACTTGTGTCTGCTTCTGGTAGTCCTGTTTCCATCAAAACTCACTTATGAAATCTCTGTTCCAGTAAGTTAACACCTCACATAAAGGGCTCTGGTCTGCAGATTATCACACATATTCTGACTCTATTAATCATGTTTAGAAATGTGAAAATACAGGTTCATTTTGGCTTTTGACTATTTCTTGTTGGCATATGCAAATGTTAGCTATCAGGAATTGGAGACAATTTTGAAAAAAATAATAAAGTTCCCCAAATTCTATTTCACTTTTGTTATAAATTATTTACTTCATCTACATTCTTTCTTTCTATCTCTAAGAGAAGAACTGCAAGCATTTTACTGGCAAACTGCAAGGTTGTCTATTTTCCCTATAGCTTTTACCCAAGATGTTTCCACAGCTATTTTTCTATCTGCTGTTGAAATGCTGTTTCGTAACTCCCTGCAAACATACTCTCCAGCGATTTGCGAGAAGACATTCTTTCACTTTTTTTAGCTAAGCGGTACAGCGAGAACGTTGTTTTGACCCTTTCTGAGCAGTGAAATGCTGTTATTGTCACGAAACTGCTAAAATAAGACACAGTCTCTTTCTACACAGGTACTAATAATTCTGTGAGTGAAGTGCAGACCAAAGGATAAAACACTGTAGAGAGGAGGATAACAGGGAAATCTTGACTCAAAAAGTGTTGTGGCGTACTGTGAATAGGTTTCAAGTACTAGCCTCTGGCTTATTATAAGAATTTAACAGCTAGAATGATTTCCAAAAGCAAGTATAGGTCAAGGTCCTGAATTAACTATTCCACACTGAATTTAATGTACTCAAAGGCAGATATTGACATGAGTAAAACTGCAGCAAAGAATTCTTTTTTGCTAAAGGCTGCTCTACCAGTCCCAGAAGATGATGAAATACTGTAGAAGCAGCAATATACAAACATTGTTTTTCTCTTTATTGCTAGTGCGGTAACAAATCATGCGCCTCAAAACAGAATACTCCCTTCTTTGTAAGACATTCCCCTCCCCCTTCCAACCCTAACACTCTCCCTCTGCAAAAAAAAAAAAAAAAAAAAAAAGAGAAGAAAAAGCAAAAGTAGCGAATTGGTGATTGTGGAGTGGACAAGAGTATCCTCACTGCTGTGATGCCCACAGACAAAACAGGAGAGGGACAACAGCACTGTCTAATGTCCTGCCACGAATGATCCTCTGCCCCTGGGGACAAGTGCAGGTTTGGGACTTTAACTAAAAAGGGTAAGTGGGCCACCAGGGATCTCAGTGCCATGGTGGTTTTTGGGGTTTTTTGTGTTTTGTTGTGTTTGGTGTTTTGGGTGTGTTGGTGGGTGGTGGTGGTGTGTTGGTGTTTGTTTTGTGTGTTGGTCATTCCTTCTTGCCACTGAGACCCAATGCATTCATTACTCTGCTAGCTGCTCAACAGCGACAGTGCCACACCACTTTTCTGCTGACCAAGTCTTGTCCAAGGAATGACAAGTACAAGTAGTTTGTATGTGAGCATCTCTATGCTAGGTGCTGGCTTGATTTACAGTCACACAAGGAGCACTGGATCACAGTCATCACTTGTTTGGAGTATAGGCCATGGGACACTTCAGCTACTACCAACTACTGACAACCTCCAAAAAGTTTATCTAAATCTGCACTAATAGCTGCTACAAAGAAATGTGAGGAAAAAAAAGTGGAATAAACTGAGGTTTCCATTCTTCAAAAAAATGAAATCAAGCTGCAAAACAAAAAGAAACCAAATGAAGTTTCTAGAAAATATTTCACTTGCATAAATACGATAGCTTTTCCCGTCAGAGGTTTATCCAAATAAATATGAAGTCTAATATACAGAATATATGTGATTTTGAGTATTATTTTAAAGAGTGTCCCTTTATTCCTTTTAAGGCAAATAATCTTTCCTAGAATTTCACATTTTATGTAAATTATTATGATGTTAAAAATTAATTTGAAATAATAATACCCAGAAAAAGAAAGGTTTCAGTAAGACAGAGGTAGTGAAATTAGGAAAGCATCCTTGAGCAATAAGGAGATTAATGCCTTTGTATTGGTTTGTTCATCTCTAGAGGTAGCAGAGATTGTGAATGCCAGTTTCTGTGCAAGAACAATATGGAAACCTGTGAGATATAAACTTCATATTGCTTCTTTTTAAAGGTAATTTTCACTAGAATTAACAAAGCTCACAGCATGAGCTATATTGGGTATTGTGTGTTTCCTGTTTATTATATGCATTTTTAAAGATGGAATTTGAAAAATAGGGGGGGAAGTCTAAAATATATATAGGAAATGTGAACTCATATAATAAAAGGACAGTGGAGCTTATAAATTTTTTTCTGAATGGCAGTTTGTTCCATAATTGTGAAGGGATTCTGACACCTTTTTCCTGAAGCTTTTGTAATTGTCATGGATGGAATACTCTATTAGAAGAATCTGTCTTCTTTGATCTTGTAATTTCTGTGTTCCTAAACGACTCTGCATCAGCAGAAGCTGGTGATCTGCTGTTTGATCCACAGTCACTGTTGAAGTATCAGGATGCATAACTGCAGCATGATTTTCCTTTCAATTGTGACATTAATTAAAAAAATCTAAAGACAAAAGGATCAACTGGTAATAAGGAGTTATAAATACTACTAAAAATGTGTGACAAAACCAGTGTTAGACATAGCTGTACTGAAGCTCCAACACCGTATGAAAACAATTCCACCAGCATCAGCAACCTTCTCCTATTTTATAGTAAAACCTAAAAATGCATTTGATTAAAATGAGAGACTCACCTTCCTCCCTCATAACAGGCAACACAACTGCATCCTCCAAAACTCAGACAACCAAGAAGCTAACCTCTCCTTATCGTTTACCTTAGGTTTTCATTGGCCTCTAACTGAAACCACAGTTGGTCATGCTCACTGTATGTGAGCAAGTCAAACAATGCCTTCACTTCACTCCAGCAGCAGCCACTCAGCTGCGTTTGGTTTTGGCCCTCCACATTGACTGAACCCTAGGTTATCTGACAGATGTGTGATTTTACACAAAGGGGGCAGAGAGGAAGGGAAAGCTCAAGAGCCAGATAGCTGAACTGGTCTTCCTGCCACAAAAAATCCTGTCTTCACGCCCCTAAATAGGCATCACCTGTAGGTTCTCCACCTCATCAAATGCAGGGCCAGAGCTGACCCTAAAATGCACCCCCAGCTCAAGGAATTATCATTAAAAATACTGTATTTACTTGTCTTAAGCTTTCATTTTTTTGACTCAAACAGAAGGATGAGTCAGGATAGGGGAAAATTATGCATTCCCACTTCGTTTGCCCTCAGCAGTGCATTAACACCTAATTTTCTCTTTTTGGTGTTGTGTATGTCCATCTCCTCCTCAACAGTGTCTCTTGGAGGCCTGGCAGAGCAATTCTAGACGTGTGTCTGCTCCCACACAGACTGAAAGAGGTGCACTGAACTCCTCTAGTTCATCTCATACTTACTTTCCATCGGGTAATCTCTGAATTAATAAAACTGGAACAAAAGAAAACCTCACAAATGCACTGGCACAAAAAACCCTGATAAATGTTTAAATTATTAAAAATCCAATATTTCAGAATGCATAACACAATAAAAAGAGTATGACTACCCCATACAAAAGACTGCTAGGATAAATGGTCTTGCATTGAACAGATTTCCACTGTATGAAATAACGAATGGCTGAATTATCTGAACAAAAAAACCTCTGTGAATCTTCCTTTAAACTGGTTATTCCTTAGGAATACATAAATCTTCTTAGGCAGGGCACTCTGCCATCTGTTTGCTGTTGGTTATTTTTGCAGCTCTGGGGGCCAACGGAAAAAGGGGAAAAATTACTTCTGCTAATAGCAAAACAGAATTTATAGCACAGTTTCAATGCTCAGAAGTAATTTTATTTCAGCAAGCCAGACAAAACACATAACTACACAAACAAAACATAATATTACCTGGGACAGCTCTGGTGGGGGAAAAGCAAGCTATTATCTAATGGTCTTTTCAATAGCTTGTCCCTCTTCATCCAGATGGTGCAGTGTGCTGTCTGGGCTAGCCAATAGCTTCCAGGCCAGCACTGGAAAAAGCCCTTTTTCTTGTGTGTTTTGTTGATTTCTCTCCTTTTTGTTTTTTGGGTTTTTTTTTAATAATTTTACTGATTGGCAGCTTCCTTTCTGTTTCTTCTACTAACCAAAATGGTAACATAATGTTCTTGATATGCAAGACACTGTTCAGTGTCTCAGCAGCTCCTACGTACAGGAAAGAAGCTCTCTGGACATACTAGACACTAGCATCTCAGAGTGGCCATTTTCTTCTGAAGAAGCAGGAACATACAGAATTGACAGGGAGAGAAGACAGGTAAAGATGCAGAGGATGAAGGAATTATACAGGCTAAGATGGGTAGGAAAAAAGATACCAAAACCCAGGCTCTTGGTAAGACACAATTTAGGTAGTAAGGCATTTCTAAAGAAATAAACAAAAGTCGAAACAAAAAACCAACTAAGAAACAATACCATATTACCTTAGCAAAACCTATTCAGCTTTCAGAAAAAACTTCAAAAAACCCAACATTTCTAAAAGGGCTAATGTAATCAGTAAAGCATGCACAGAAACTGCATGACTGGAATAAGTATTTGGGAGGATCCGCTTCAGGGTCATTGAAACTCCATCCACAGCCCAATCAAAGAATTGATCTTTGCTGAAGTATTATCTTGAAGGAGGATAATCATTAGGAAGTCAAGCTGAACACAGACCATGAAGCTACATTTGCGCAGAACTACATTCACCCGTCTTCAGAGTCACACACAAAGCTGTAAGGAATTCTGAACTCAGAAGTCATGATATGAAGGATAAATCCAGGAGCTACATTGAATATGCTTTTTTTTTTTCCCAGAAGGAAGTTACGTTCAAATTTCATATACTGATACTTAAATAAGTAAATGAAACCCTTCCAAAATATGAATTTTGGAAACAGTAAATGTGGTCTGTATTTTCCAAACAAAATAATTATGTTAAGTGCTCAACTTACAGCATCTTCACGTCAGAACAAGTGCACATCTCTTTTTTTAAATGACTACCACATCAAATATCTGAAATTGCAACCTTAGGAAGTAAGATGCTGAAAAACAAAACTAATCTCTTAAAAGCAGTTATTCTCCTTGCCTTTCTTGCAGACACATAAGCACAAATATACATATACTTGCTAGTCAACACCAACGTCAAACTGAGTCCGAGTGATGCTGGAACTGTACAAAACACTCTACTCATCTACCTGCTGTGCAGAAGGACTTAATGAAAACTGTATGAGTTACTGTACAAAAATAAAGTGAGTACCTTAGCCTATTTTCAAATCACTCCAAACCACCCAACAGGGGTGAATCAGATGAAGAGGGCTGTTCCTCTGCCAGCAGCCCGGGGCTGATACTGCTAAGCAGGTTTATGGAGGAAGGTCACTGCTGGAAGGTTACTCACCGTTACCTGTTGAACTGTTCACCATGTTAGGAGCCATGCTGTAAGGAGGAGCCTGCGGGTTCATCAGGCCAGAGCTGTTGTTCATCGGCTGAGTGTAGGGGGAGCTGGATCCCATAATGCCGCTCTGATTCATGGCAGGAAAATTGCCTTGCCTAGGAGAAGAAAGTACACATACAATGTCTCATTACCTACCTCACTGCTGCAGGTGCTGTGGTTTGTCACAGAGCACATGACCTATTGTTTGTAAGGAGAAGGTAGGCTATTAGCTCATTTTACCTATGTGAAGAGCTTTGAGTTAGTCTTGAGCTAGTTACCATATATCGGAGATAGAACTGGACTAAAGACTAATTTCAAGAGAGGACTACAGTGTCTTTCTACATCACTACCAATCAGCAGAAAAATACAGCTCATATTATATACCCTATGAGCAGACACCAATGTGATCAGGAGTCAAAATCAGAACCTCGCATTGGCATTAAAAAAAATCCGGTGTATTGCCATTCTTGCCATTTTGAGCATGTCCTATCAATCTTCAACTACCAGAACTTAAAAAACATTGAAATGACCAAAAGAGAATTGGGTACCATGGACTCAGTTTCTGATTTTTGCGTCTGCTGTTATTGTGTTGAACAGTGTTAATCTGTACGTGTCATCTATGTCCCATCTTTCCAAAAACTCCATACATATCCCACTTCGTTGAAACAAGAAACCTCAGCAGTTATTTTGCTTTTGAAAATTAATCCCATATTTGTATAATGCTTTTATAACTGAGACTTAAATTTGTATCAAAAACTGCACTAAATGAATACCTTGCATAATTTTCTCGTGTTCAGACCAAGTATTTTTAAATACTAAAAATTATCTACTCTTAAGTTCTACAAAGTATCTAAGTATGCTTGGTACCTGATTTGTCAAACTCAATAGATAAACTGAGGCACAAGGAAGAAAATAATCCAATCGAAGTAAGCACAATGATCCAATGTAATGCATGATTCAACTTCAAAAATAACCTTTTATTCTTTTAATCCATCAAAAAATTACCTACCTTTTCTTGGTATAGTTGAAGACTGCATGTACTATCATATGTATATGAGCAACACTTATACATATAAAATTATATATACAAATAAAAGTGCACAGAAAAAAATACTTGTGTATTCATAGGAAAATACATAAGAAAATACAAAACTCAGACCCATTTCTTCAGTGTGCCCCCTGTAAATTTATACTGTTTTGCCAAATAAAAGAAACAAGAAAGCAACCACCCCTTTACATAGTTTTAGTACCAGTCAACTTTTATTTCCTTACAAAAAACAAAGCATTTAATTTCATCCTACAGGCAGGGAAGGCTGAATGTTTGGGTAGCAAGATTGAGAGTTTTGGTAGAAATTCTACTTTTAATTATTATACAGTATTCAAATGAAAAAAAACTAAACCAAGAACCCTGAGTAACTTCAATGGTTTCTTGTCTTCTCCAAATTCATGGCAGATTCTTAACAAAATTGGCAGAAGCAGATTTCTCTTTTAGGAGGTACAGGAGGAAGACCATTAAAGCACTATTTGGCCTAATTTTTCTTGACACATTGTGAATTTCTTCAAAGGAAAAGAGAACGTGTTATCTAAATAAAGCATCTTTTTCCAAGTCAGTTTTGTCCTTTGCTCTCTGAAGACAGACTTTTCTTCACTCTTGCAAAGAGGCAAAGTCTTTCTTTTGATATGAAGGAGATAACTGCCATACAATGTCATTTCCCAGATGAAGCTTGCAACAAGAAGTGGAGGGAAAAGATTTAAAATGCACAGTGGTGCAATGCTCCAAGGGAAAATTACAAAGGGAAAAGAGAAGAGCAGAACCATTTGGCAACAACTTTAAATTATTTCAGTCACACAATCAAGCTTTTCTTATGTAAATACTCTATCTTAAACATCCCTACCCCCCTTTTTTAGCTGAAAATTGCTATATTTCAACAAATGCAGTTAACCGAAAAATGCTTTCTATGGTGGATAAGCAAGATCCTTTCTGTAACTGTGTAAAGCTACTTGTGAAGACGAAGAAAATGTGCAAGTGTATTTTCACACTTTAAAAAAGACGTAATAGATTTTGAGAGGTTCTTTTACTGAGAAAAGCTAGGATCCTGGAAAAGGCAAGTCTCTACAGGTATCTATCTCTTTAATGTCCTTGTTTTACTTTAAAAATACACAGGAGACACACACCTTGCAGGTAAGCTGAAATTGGTCCTTACCTACTAATATTTCAATACTATTACTTCCTATAGCGTGTGTATCTTCTAAGCTGTGGGGCTGTTCATTGTCTCAAATTGAGGTACAACCTATTTCATGTTACCCACTATGGACATCAATCTCAATTGCAGCTCATGAAAGCATACTGCTGTACAACAGCTTTAAATCACAAAGTAAGAAACTATTTCCAGTTTAGATGGAGAGTGGAAATTAAATAAAAAGAATATACTGGCTTTGGCCAGGACAACAAGAAAACAACTGAAGTCTAAAAAAATTGCAGAAGAACTTGAATGGCAGAACCTAATTCTGAAATTTCATCTGGCAAGGCAATACCTTTCCCTTTCATCCTCCTATGTAATGCTGCACTTGGAATGGACACAGCTCTCCATCTCTGGAAAGAGACCAGCAAGTGAAAAGACTCAGCACCATCCCTGTCAGGACTTTGTCCTTTCTCAGCCGCCTATCAAAGCCCTGACCGCGGCACGCGAGAGCTAATTCAGTCACACTGAAAGGACACCCTGTCAGAGTCAATGCTGCTTTATCCTGAGACTGGGTGCAGTGAGCAGTACAGAGCTCCTCCATGTATTATTTTGCTCTGCGATGGCTTGGAATGGAAAGTTTCTTTAGGGAGAAATAATCAGGTATTACTTCAGCCTTTAATTCTCACTCCACAGTAGGCCTCCTTTGAGTAAAGACTGCCGACTGTGACAAATTGTGCTGCATCAGTGCTATACTATGAAGTGGAGTCCATTAAGAACTGAGCTGAGATCACCAAACTCATTTTGATTAACCTCCAGGTCACTAAACACTTATAAATATGTTACACAGCAGCTGCTAAACATATTTATATATGCTTAAGGTCACAGCATCATCTGTTGGTTGTTGGAGTTAAGTCAAAAATCTTATGTTTCCTTCTGTGCTGCTTTTAGTTAAGGCATATCCAACATACTTTAGTACCAGACTCTCTCCCACATCTCCCAATTCTCTCTTCCATTTTTCTGTGATGCTAAATAAAAATCAAGCCTTTTAAAACAGTGTGCTGTACATGTAGTGACATCTAATGGCAAAAATTCAACTGGCTGGCTATGAATTTTATAGTAGAACAAGCCCAGCTAAGTATACAATTTTACAGTATTTGCCACATAAACAACGACTGGGTTGCTTAGGGATGATGCAATTAGAATAATAGGAAAAAAATTAAGAAAAGAAACACTTAAGTTTAGTATAATTAAAAGAGGTCTTCATGGTGAGATGCAGTTACCCTCCACGGGAATAAAAGAAACCTCAGTACCTGACATTTCTGCATGCAGGCAACATGTTAGAAAACGTATTGATCAGAGAAATCCTGCACTGTATATGAACTAGAGTATCTGCTCTTCCAATAACTTGACCCCAGATCATGTATTTTTCCCCATTCAGAAGAAAAAGGAGCCAAGCCAGTATAAAATTTGGATTATGCAATCAATTTAAACACAATATCTAAGCCCACATTTTATTTTCTGCTCTACTGCTACAAGTAGATCTTCGAGAATTCAGTAATTGTAAGAGATTTAAAGTGGGAAGAGAGGAATCTGCTTGCTTTCGGTGGTTCTTTTACTCGACAACTTAGAAATGCATAATGCCAGAGCCAGTTGTTATGCCTGAGGAAAGGGTTGCCACCTCAGGGGATCTGGGTAAGCTTGAGGAATGTGCTGACAGGAACCTCGTAAAAGTCAACAGGGACAAGTGCAAGGTCCTGCACCTGGGAAGGATGAGCCCCCTGCAGTGGTGGCATCTGGGACTTGACTAGAGGGAGCAGCTTTGCTGGAGAGTCTCTGGGCATCTTGGCAGATGGAGCTGAGCATAAGCTAGCAGTCTGCCCTGGCAGCAAAGGGGGCCGACAACATCCTGGGCTGTGTGACGAGGTGCAGAGCAGGGAGATGGAAGAAACTGATAATCCCCTCCTTCCTCAGCACTCACAGGATTCCATCTAGAGCATCATGTTCAGTTTTGGATCCTCCAGTAAAGAAAACATGAGGATAAACTGGAGTGAACAGAGAACCCCTTAGATGGCCAGAGCTTCAGCACTCACCCTGGAGGGGCTGAAGGATGAGGGCTCATTTAGCCTGGGGCAGAGACAGGTGTTGAGAGGAAACTACAGCAGCCCCACAGCACCTAAAAGGAGCTCAGCAAGAAGATGCCACTTTTCACAGTGGGCATAGTTGGGGGACAAGACACACAGGGCAAGAGTGAAAACACGTTAAGTTCAGACTGGATGCAAGGAAACCATTTTCCCAGTGAAAACAGTGAGAGACTAGATGTGGTGGCCCAGAGAGGCTTAGCAATCTCTGTCTTTGGAGAGTTGAAGATCCATCAAGATAAACACCCTAAGGTCTAAGCTGAGCCTGATGAGGAGAAGGTTGGACTAAACCTTCCTCCTGAGGTTCCTTTCCAGCTTGAATGGATCCTATGATCTTGTCAGCTTCACTGTGTTGTTGACAGTCTGGTTTACTACTGGATCCAAAATACAACTGCTCAAATTCAAACCATTCCCTTTTAAGAAGTTCTTCTTCTGATCTTGTTTTCCTTCATTTGCAATCTACCCAAAGCTTAATCTGCACTTAATCTCTTTTCTCTGCAAAACAAGTAGCATCAGATCTAATTGTGGCTTCTGAGCTAATGCAGAAGTCTGTGTATTTAAAAAGAGGAGTTGACACACAAGATCTGGTCATCATTAAAAAGCAGAACAAAGAAATTGTTAGAAAGAACAGCACTGACAATACACAGAAGCACATGAGTGATCACAGCTGCTGAGCAGTCTCTTATACTGAGATGCCTTCCTTTAATTGGACCTGAAATCCTCAGGAAGTTTATGTGTTGTCTCCAACTGCTACACAGAAGTTGCTCTACAGCCCATGTGCTTCATACTTCCTGATATGCGGTTTAGTACCTCCTCAGTTTTGTCACCTGATGCAAGACTTTCACTGTCATCTTCCTTATTCTTATTGAAAAAATATCAATTCACTGCAAAACTGAGTTCAGATGGATACGTGGTTGAGCTAGGGACAATGACAGAAGTAGATTATGCTTCTCAGCAAGACAAGAAATGAAGACACAACTTTTCATATGGAAACATGTCAAAGCTCAGGTTCTTCCTGTGTACAGAGACTGAGTTCTAAAGCTTTCTGTGGATTTCCTAAGAAGCATCTGATGCCTTGTGCTCTTCTCTCAATCTGCAACACTGGAATAAAGCCCTTAATGCAGTCAGAAAAAATGATCCAACTTCTATAATGAGCCCTGTGGTACCCTGAGAACTGGGGGCGAGTCCAAGACAGAAATATATAGAGAACAGAAGAAAGCTTTAGAGCTGGAGAGTGTAGAAGTGATGGTGGCAAGGAGATTTTGGGGCATAAAAGATGCAAATGAAGGAGCAGTGCTACAGGGACAAGAGCAGAGATGGAGCACAGTGCCCAGGTAGGGAAGAGATGGCACTGAGTCGCTCTGCACAAACCCTTGTTGGTCACAAACTCTTACCAGTTGTTAGGCACTTGGGCACTGCGCTTCCTGACACTTGCCACAGCATGCATGTAATGTAGGGATTTCTCCCAGTTATGCTGTCCTAGGTGCTGGACCTGAAAAATTATCCTGTTACTGTGACCTGGCCACCTGAGCAATTGGTTGGTGAAAAAAAAATGGCTCACAAGTTTGCCATTTCTGCTCCAGATCTTTAACCTACATCAGTTTTGCAGCGAATGCACTGCAGCACCTCAGGGGAGTAATTTCTGTAAACATTTTAAAAGGAACATTTTTTCTTTTAATGCTGACACACTGCTAAGGTGGCTACTTGATTACAAACTGTGAAAATGACTGCGTTAGGCTGCACTCACAAATCACAGTGTACTGACCAAATTGCCCTGTGCTTATCTGTGCCAGGTCTGCAGCATGACAATATTTCCTCTCTCTTTTAAATGTCAAAGTATGATTTGGGGGGTTGTTATTTAAACACACTGACCTGCACAATAACCAGAAGTACTTTATTTAAATCTGTCTTGAGCTGGGACTAGCCTTAAGCGCTTATAATCTGTCACACTTTGACACCAAATGGGTTATTATAATGAGAGTAATTCAGGAGTGAGACCTGTGAATGCTTTCTCCCTGGAGAATTTACACATAAACATGTGCAAGCAGATACATATGCTCTTTTGTTATGGATTTTCCTTCTTGCTGCATTATGGGCTTCCTTGGAGAAGTGAAACCATTTCTGTTGTCAGTGGATATGGGAGAACTGAAGGAGGGAGAAGAGAGCAAGGGAAAATAAACCCCAACATTGCTTACTTTGTTCTGACTGGAGGTTCATAGCACTCTTAGCAAAGGCCAAGACAAATGAAGCCTGAATATTGGATTGAGCAGCTACAAAATGACATTGAAGGCTGTTCCCACGTGAATAAAACAAATTTAACATCACTGTATCTGAAAGCAAAGTATGTTCTTCTAGTTAGCTGCTACTGTAAGTATACTAACCTGGACTTACATGTCCTCCCCTTTTCAGTGGGGAAGCTCAGCAATTGCAATAACAAAGTTTTAAAAAAACAGTCTTGAAAGCTTCTGATGTGACAGGTGTTAGGTCTGCCACAAGATTTTTTCCCATTTTTCAGGTTAGAATGAAGAAGAAAATTTTACACTTGTGCATGTGTACTAGAGTGGAAATGGGAGGCCAAAGTTCTGAAATACACTGACACTGACAAAGCACTGGGAAACAAAAATGCAAAAGCATCCAGATATGTACTGAGGGGGGTGTGTGTATGTGTGTCTGCTAACAAGAGGTACACAGAACTAAAATAAAACAGTTCTTCTCAACAACCTGGACTAAATGGCAATGCTACAACGGGGGAATAATTTTCCAGCATTGCAATTATGTGATAATGCAAATTGCCTTGTAATCCACTGCGGTCAGACCAAGTACATTGCCAGTTTCTTCCTCTGGCTGATCCAAAGATTATTGTGCAAGATACTTTTAAAAAGAGTAACAGAAATAGCCTTTCTAAGTGTATTATTTTTCTTCTGATTTTCACAAATACTTGTGCCTTTAGCATCATCTCCACTGCTTAGATTTTACTAAGAAGCAATCAAGGAGGGGGGAGAAACTTAAAAATTAGTTGCTTCTACCATACTAATTCAATGCTGAGTCACTCAAAAGAACAGTCACAAAAACTTACTGTTTGTTTAGCAGCTATAGTCATCACATTAACCAGGAAAACATCTGCCCAATGGGCTACCTACTTGGTAGCCATTTAAAGCCCAACAACACAGGAGTGTTATACCACATGGAACTCTGGAAGAGCAACGTAAGAGGCACATGTAATTCATGAGTAATGATGCTAATAACAGCACAAGTACCCAACATTTGTACAGCTGAATGCATGCTGAGATCAGAATAAATCTCCCTACCCCATTTTACAGATAATAAAAACTGAGGAATAGATCCAAGATTAATAATGGACTAAAATATGGCCAGAAGAATAATAAAGTAGTTGAATACAGTAAGTAAAATATAGCACAAGGCTGCCAAAAAAAAAAAAAATCCTTAACTTCATTTGATCCTAATGACAGAAGGGTGTGGGACTGAAAAGCACTTAGTGATAGTGAAATACTGTAGGGTTTTGTTTGTTTTTAGGTTGCAGCTATTTGATTTTCTTTATATAAAGTTCCTTTTGTGTTAATTAAAGTGGTTGTGGTCTGAAGCTCATGGTGACCACAGCATTTGGTCACCAGTCTTCAAACCCACAGAGAACCCCTGAAATGCCTTATTGCACAGCATCCTTATATGTGCAACAAAACCTCCAAATTTGAATTTATTTGTGTAAGAACAAACTAAGCTCTTGGCACTCAGTGCAACCTGTACGGGATAAATACAATATAATGCTGTGTGACAGAAAACACAGAACAACTGAAAAGTGGGCCAAGTAAAATGGCTAGTAAACCCATCAGAGCTCTGCTCTTGGTGACCTCTGCCCATCTTCTCCACACATAGACTTCTACCACAGCTCTATCAGCAACTGTTTGCACAACTGTCCCCATCAGACATGACACCTGAGCACTTAGAAGATACATTTCTTAGCCCAAGTGACTCCACTTGGAGTGTGATGCATACAAGAGGGCTGCTTTCATCTGTCCAGCAAGCAGGAACATGCATGAGCTAGGTTTACAGGGAAAAAAATAAATTTGCCCTGTATGGCATGATGCTGTCAATCTGAACAAGAATGTCAAGAAGGGTGATTTAGCCTGGTGTGATTTGATATCAAAATGGGAATGACTCATATGACTCTCACTATGCACCTTCTATTTTTGTGCATGTTTATAAATAGCTGTAATAAAAAGCTGGAACGCCCTATGAACTCTCTCCCAGAAAGAGTACTTGAAAGTGGTAAGAGTCTGTTCCTAGCACATGAACAACCAGAAGGTCACCAAAGCATGGTGCTAAAAAGCTACAGGAAACTAAAGGACACACTTTGTGTTCCACTAACTCAGTTTCCTCTGGTGGGACACTGTCTTGGGAGAGGCTCGACCCCTGAGCTCCCTCACCTTCCATGTGGGGATGCTGTCTCCCTCCCACCACCTTCTTATTATGTTCAGTCACATCCTTGCACTGCTTTTGAGCACCATGGAACGCACTGTGCTAGCAACCAACTGAAAATCTAATAAAACCCTGTTCGTTTCATGCCAGCTCTTCAGAGTATTTTTTCACAGTAAAATGTCATCTGGCTGACAGCAGCACGCTGAATGCAACTGTGCATGTGCAGCAGCATGGTGAGGAAGTTCTCCAAGGGGATTTCCCAGCAGACATGTTTTCACTCTCCTATCTTTGCCCAATGGCCTGGAGCAGTTATATATGTTTATTGATATTATTACCAGCACTGTTATCATCAGTCTTGGCTCTTTGGCACACCGGACAGTTTCACAAGAGCAATGTGGTGCACATGTCAGCATGATTTCAGCTGGCTCTTTTCTTTATCTTTGTCTCAAAAGATATCTGAAACCTACTGTGACAACACAACAGGTATTTAACACGTTAGTAAGATTGCCAGCCAACATTAAAAAAATCTCATGCTGTTATTACTTAATATGATTCTTACAAGGCTACATTTATGTCCAGCTAGAATTGGTGCTTCCATCTGAACTCATCAACAAAGTGAAGGGCTCTTCCCACTCATACTTCCCCAGTCAGCACTGCTAAAAAAAAAAAAATTGTTTATTTTTCTCTCCAATATCACCACTGTAAAAGAACCTAAAACCTTAACCCCCCTTTAAAACCTGAAACCCTCCTACCATTTTTTATGTCTTTCCCTTTCTGTCACAAAAATCCTAGGCTGCTCAATCACAGTCTTGTACTTGCACAGTGCTATGTGCCAAATCACACAGCGCAGTCACAGAATTAGCTTTCTTCATGAGTCCCATTAAACAGATGGCTATTCTCCTATTTTGTTTTGGTTTTTTTTCTCCCTAACCACTTCTGTGATTTAAACTAGTAGATCTTCTGACAGACTGTGAAAACTGTTTCCTCATCTGAAATGGTTTTTGTCACCCAAGAAGGAGTACTCAATCTAAGGTCCTCCCTTATTCTTTAACTTTCTACAATATCAATTAATGAATACTGCATTCTTAATGTCCTAAAGATCATATTTTAAGGTATAGAATTTCTTTGTAACATCCGACCCCAAGGCAGAATGTTAATAAACTACATAAAGTCCTACACTGCAATTTTGTTTCAAAAAAATTAGTCTTTCTACAGAGGGTAATGAATGTCCTTAACAATCAAATCAAACCAAAAATAATCTTGACACAATAATAATCGGATTAGAAATTTCTCCGAGGTAAGTGAAAATTCTCATTCATGACTAAAAATTATGCTTCCTTCTCAACACACTCCCTGCTTTCACAATTTAAGAAGGGTTACTGGCTGAAGGAGGAAAAGAGTAGGACTCTTGAGGTCTGTGGTTAATATCTAATGGCATGAACAGCATACAGCAGTCGACTTGATTGATGAGTCCAAAGAAGAAAAAAATGCCTCCCCAAATCACTGGTTGCTTGCAAGAGCTCTGCAGCATGGTGACAACCAGGGCTCCAAAATGATGGATTTACCTTTTAGTAAAACAAAATTCCAGATAAAAATGTATTTCTCTTAGTCTCCCACAAGAAATGGCTTTGGTTAGCTCAGCATGTAAAGTTTTTTCCAATCCTTACATGTTTTTATCAGCAAGTTTGAGCTGATCCATAAAATGCATCCCCATTTAAATAAAATAATCACAGGAGATTTCTAGCTTTCCCCTTACAATAATAAATACATATAAGCTGAGCTGAACTTCCTCCCTCCTAATACATTATAGAAAAAAGCCATACATGATTTTTCTTTGAAAAGCAAAACACAAGGAAAAGAAAAAAGAAACAGTAAAAAAATTAGTTGATACAAATGACTATTTCTTATGAAGAGGGAAGAAGCATGAGTCCTTTAGAAGAGAAATGTGTCAGTACTGGTTAATAGCTTCCTTAGAAATTACTGTTACAGCAAGCATTAGTATTGGGACTTTCAACCTCTAAAATCACACAGAAACCTGGCATGGACAGAAGACATTCCAGCAATTACTGAACCTCCTCTAGCCTCAGGTGGAGCCAGCACGGGGGTCTTTGGGGTCCCCAGAGACACTGCAGCCATTTAGGTCAAGAAGCAAATCCACTTCATCCCACTGAAACTACATGTGGACTTTATTTTGGAAGCCAAATTTAGTTGCATGGAGTGGAAGTACCACCAGGATATTCGAACAGCACTAATAGAAAGCAAAGTGGGGATCATTTCAGGGTGACCCACCAGGACCACTAAAGGAAATCTTTAGAATGTTTGGAGGAGCAGAACAGAGGGGAAATGACCAGGCAGCTTGAGCCTGGAGAACTGTGAATGGCCTGAATTTGAACGGGAGCAACTCCTTCCATGTGACTGAATGTTAAATAAAGACCTGGCAGAAAGAGCCTTTCTTGCCAGGGGCTTATTTCAAAGGCAACAGATAACGCAGGCGCTGGCTCCAATTATGGCTACCAGTCCTATCTTAGCCTAGTTTACTTTGGGGATTTCACAGCTGGCAGTCTTTCATCTCGAAGTAGCCTGGTTTGAATAAGCAAAGAAACTTGAATGAGTACTTAACCTTCCTGCACTCCACCGAACTTCCCAGCAGAGAAGAACAGCACCTCCAAGCTTAAGGGGAAAAGGGAAAACAATGGAAAATATACACTCTCTCCAGGGATTAAAGACGGTAAGTTTCACTGGAGCGCTTCGAGACTTCCTGCTACAAAACTGCAGCATTCAAAATCACCTTTAGAATTTTAAACCCATGTTTCAAGATCAAAAGGGCCAGACTGAAAAATACTGCAGAGAACTGACAGGCACTAGCATGTAGAGCACCTAAAACAGTTCTGGGTTTTATTTATATTATTATTCTTTTTAAAAAATTTATTCCCCATTTCCGCCTCCTTCTTTTTCCTTTTGACATTTTAATGCACTATGTCCATTACTATATTTCCTCACCAGTACCTTCTAGTCCATCAGCAGTGCTGCATTACCCTGCTGTTGGAGAAAATAATACGGAAAAAGTGCTTTGCTGGCACCAGCAACACAGATTATGAATTATACATACAGAGCAGGAGAGAAATGCTGATGGAAGGTTAGTGTGCCTGTATGTGTGCAAGTGTGCATGTGCGTGTATACACACACACAAAGAAGAATGCATCTAGAATGCACTTTTTGAACTAATTTACACTAATTGTGTTTCTCTGTACAACAGAAATTCTCTAATATCAGCGCAGCTTTTCTAGATCAGTTTTATGACTGATTAAAAACTTACTAAATTCTTTTCACCATGCTACAATGAGGCTAAGCAATTTAGAACAGTTGCTAAGCAATTTAGAACCAGAACCACATTCTAGAATGCCTAAAAGTACGTCAGAGCAGTGCAACATCACACAACCCTGTAGAGACTGAACACTACTTCTCAGGTGGCATGGGGATCAGCAGAAGATAATGTAAATACCATTTCAATTTAGCAACCCAATGGCCAGGATTTAAAACGGCCAGAGATTGCAAAGAGCAAAGCTGGTTCCCAATTCCTCAGTTTAATAAACTACTATGTCTGAATCGTCTCCTCTAAAATCAATGACACTGAATTCTAAATTCACTCAATCTATAAAAAAAAATTACTTTAATTTACAAAATTGCAACATGCAATCCTGAGAATCATATTAAGGTTCACTGAGGTCAAAGGAGCTGCCTTCAAAGATAGGATTGCTCCTCATGCAGGCACATCAAAACTCATTTTACTGTTATTAGTTCAGGTATTGATAACTGTAGTTGCACCACAAAAGGCTCATTTTAGCATCCAGCTGGAAGCACATTTTACAGCCAGCTAGCACTGAATTACATGTTCTACGGCCACACTACTAACAGCATGCAAGCCAGCTATCTTACAACTGTGTTTTTACCCTTCCATATACTACAGTCACACTTTCAACTGCTAAGAAGACACGCTCAGAATGACACTCACTGCTAGCATGAGAGATGTTGACAGTGATGGTGACAAGCATCTAGCTCTAAAGATGTCTGTTGACTTCAGGTGTCAACACAACGATCAATTTTAAACTGGGAACTTGATGCAGGAAGCAGAAGCTCACAGACAGTGCATACACAGTCCTGCAAAAGTTCAAGTTGGGCATCTACAAACTGAGGAACTCAAAACTGGCTGGTACTAGCAGATATTGGCTAAATTTGCTGCCTTTCACATCAACAGGGAAAACACTATCTCATTTACTTCAAACTGTTTTTACTGAAGGCTTATTGTGTTGCAGTTTTTACGCACAGGAATATTTATCTATCACTATAAATACATGTACTGTTCTAAGAACCACAGATGAAAGTCTTCATCATTGGGAGCCACCTGGTCCTTGAAGGTCTCCTCTGGGTTCTAGTCTCCAGCAGCAGAACCAGCCCTTGGGGTTTCAGTTAACACCCACCTAAGTTATGAGGAGTCTTTTCTGCCATGGATATATTAGGCCTTCAGCATACAGTCCTCAGCAGTCAGCGGTCATGCTGAGACCAAGACAAGACAAATATAAAAAGGAAAACACTGTTTTGTAGTTCCTTCACACACTCTTCCTGAAAATAAAGTGAATTACTACACAGGGTACTAGAGAGTTATTTAACATTGCCTGCTGTGAACTTTTACTCAGAGCAAGCTTGAACACCCTGGGTAGTGTGAAACGATGAAGAGGTTCAACGAAAAGGTCTTAAAAACACCTTTTTTTTCTTTAGCCTGATCATTTGGGAAACACTGGCCTGCATGCACAAGACAGACTAGCACATCTAAGATTTTAGGTTACAGGGAAGGTATTATGTAGCTGTAGAAATTAATCTAAGCTTAACATAAAGCAGACCTTGAGATGAGGTCAAAGGCTAATTCAAATGGTGTAAACCTAGTATCTTCCACAGCCACCAATTTCATTTATATGATTTTTATCTTTTCTAATGAAAAGGATGGTGGTCTGCTCTGAGGATGATACCTAGCTATAACTGGCTATAAACGTGACACTCACATTTTGATCATCCTGCCCTGGTTAATGAACATCGATTTTGTGCCCCAGTGGAAGAGATTTTGTTCTGATGCATGCTATTTAAATTCATTTTACACAGCTGTTTAGTGTGGCTTGGCAAGCAGAGGCAAACCAGCGTTCCACGTCTAAATGAGACTCCTGAGCTGGTAAAGGACAGACCCTGCGGATTAACAGCTGAAGATAAATTTCTCTCCCCTATTGATACTTGGCTGCTGAGTCAACAAGTTGACCTTGAAGTGGATCACAACCAGCTTGTACAGAAATACTGCTGTGTAACCATGACTCTGACACAACCATTCAATTTTATTCCTGATTCTACACAGAGGAGGGTGTTTTATAGTAATAAAAATCCAACAGTTCCTGAGCGCCACAGGAGACTCTTATGAACTCAACATATCAGAAGAAAAAGGCTGGGCACTGTTCACACATGTTGGCATACAGGAGCAGATGTCTTTCCAGTTAGGCAAAGCAGTATGGTGGGAATGCTTTCCCATTTCACTAGGTTTTGATTTTTTGAACAGGATAACCAGTAGAGTCGTGTTCTAATTTTTTTGTTTTTCTTTCTGCTTTTTCTGTGCACATATATGAATGATGTTATTAAGGAAAAAACCAAATGAGCAGCTACAGAAAACTGGTTATTAAAACTTGTTAATTGCCATGAAGGCAGCAATAATTTGGGTATTATAGATTTCCTACAGAGGCAACAACTGAAATAACATGATGGCAGGGAAGTCCATAAAGGTTAAATTTCAGGTGAAGATGGACTTGGTTGTGAGGGAGCCAGCATAGATCTCCAGTGCTGTAATTTATGATATGGTTACTGAAATCAGTGTGAAGGATTCTGGTGAGAACACAGTAGCTGCATTTCAGGCAAATGTTTTGCAAGGGACATTTAGTACTCCTAAAAATTGTTCTAGAGACTAGTTTTTCAAATATGCTCAACTACTGTGTACTAAACTCCTGCAGTACACCATCTCCCAGAAAGAGATCATACTTTGCGGGTTGCAGTTCTCTGCCTAGGCAGCAGTGACAAGACCACCAAGTCCAAAAATGTGGCTGCACAGCACTGCTGCACACAAGAACACCAACAATGAAGAGAGTAAGATGATGCCTGGGTCAGGGGAAGGACACATCTCTGTCCTTCTCAGTGATGAGGTTCTTAATTTCCCTTTTAGGGCCAAGGAAATGGAGTTGTGCCAAAAGCCATGCAGGTGTATGAGCGACATGCAGATTTTCATTGTACTGTCACAGTGGCATTAGTAAAAAGAAAACAAAAAACTAAAATCCCCTGTACAATGCTAGTATTACTGTATCTTTTATGTGATTTTTATATTCCTTCAGTAGCCAGATGGCATGATCATAAACATTTTTTAAAAATGCCAAGCCACAGCAACTCCAGTTCACACTGCTGGGTAGGTACCCGTACTGGTCAGGCTGGTGCACCAAGGGAGCCTGAGTTTTGTCATAGCTTGGGAGCTGTGAAAAAAGCATGGGGTGTCCACCAGCCCCAGACAGGCTGGGATAAGCAGAAAAAGGTGACCCAATGTGTGGTGGTCTAAAGCAGAATGAAATACCAGCCTCTCTGGATTTGATCTGTATCAAAATCCCAGTCATTGTCAAGTACATTGCTTCCATATCAAAGTCTGGAGGACTTGCAGGAATAGCCAAAAGCCATTATGTTTTCTCCCCTACAGTTGACTTGAGATCAAAAAGGAAAACAGTGTGCTTGCAACCCCCTGGCATGAGAATGGTGTGATAAGTTCCTCCCAGTTTGCAGTTTATAAATAGCCCTTTTGCCAGTGTTTGCGAAAGATATTCAATGACTGCTCAGCTCTTCCCATAGGTGCTGGGTCACTGGAATGGGCAGTATGTGATAGAAAAGCTCCAAAATGGTGCAGTTTTGTCCAGTCAAAGCTAGAAAGAAAAAGAAGTCCTACAACACTGACTTGGGAGAAAGGTGTGAGATAGAAGTGGTAATCATTTAACCCAGTTTTTGATCAAACACCACACATTATGCCCAATGTCTAAGCTGAATCACAACCAAATGCCTTCCACTTAACACAAAGTCTTTTCTTGCTGTCAAGACCAACAAACGTGAGCTTTTCCTTTCATTCTATGATTATAAAGAAATCCTTTTCCTGCAGCTGCAGTGATGGCCTATTTATTCCTTCGCGCCTGACCTATCAGCTTATAGCCTAAACCAGACAGACAGAAGCAGACTTCCATAAATCCTACTAGACAGGTCTGTTAAAACAACCAACAGAAGAAAGGGATTGCTGGTTCATGGATATCTGCTGGAGTACGGTCTGTTTTAAGGGAGCATGTTTCTATTTTACTGAGCAAAAGCATGAAGTACACTAAATTTACTGTTATTGTTTTAAAAGTTTGCTGCTGCTTATCACTAGTAGCCACCTACCTTTGAAGCTTTCAAAACAAGAAGGAGACAAAATACAGGGACACGCTAGCTTACTTCTTGTTTAACATTTCATCTTGGAATTACAGCAACTCTAGTGTCCACAAACACTGGTTTTGAATGACAAGTACCTGTATGGATGTATGTGCACCTGTGTATGTGTTTGCATAAAGCCAGTGAGCAATACACACATGTATAAACATGTTCACCAGAAGAGTGCAACTAGCTTTGTGTAATTCTCAAATGTTATGGACCTTCTTGCAACAGAAAAAGGCAGTAAATATGCCAGGAGTTGCTTGAGTCCAGGGGAATGTAGATACTACTTAATCTGAAAAATTTCACCAAAAAAAATTTAAATGCAAATATTCAGGCATCTTAAGAATGACAGGACAGAGAAGTGCCTTTTGCCAAAACCCATATAGAAATGGCAACATGTAACTATGTTGCCCAAAGGGGAGACAAGAAAACAGACTATAGCTCCAACCTCTGCAGTGCAGTTTGAAGGTTCCCTGTTATGGATGCACAAGTGGCAGGTATCAACTCCAGATCATTTTCATGTCTCCTTCTGCCTCTCCCCTCCAGCTGCTCCCCTCAGCCTGCTCTCCTCTCCCCCTGTGCAGCCCTGCTTAGGAGCAAGAACTTCCCACAGAAGAGAACTGCCATTGAGCACTGCTGCTCAAAATGTGGGCAGTAAATGCAAGAGTTGATGGGCAGCTTCACAGGCTTCCTTACTCTCTGGCAGGGGCAAGCTGCTGAGGACATGTTGGCCCTCTCTTTACTGGAGATAAAAAAAGTATAATCAGCTGATGAGTTTAAAGCTGCAGATGGCTTGTCAAATGTCACTGCAATCCTGTGGGTTTTCCTAAAGCCTACTGTGCCAAGAACCAAACTAGAAGAGGCCATCATCTCCACTGTCACAATTGCTTTTCCAGAGTACAATTCAAACAGGCAACAGCATCCTTTCTCCTTAAGAAAAGGAGATGATTAAGAAAAAGTATTCTTCCCACACACCATCTCCTTGCAGAGATAAGGGCACAGCTAGAACATGTATAAATGCACATTCACATACCTATACATTGCTGTTACTTCAAAAATGACAAGGAAAACATTCCCACTTATTTAAACTCCTTTCACCTGAATGCATACCTGCTCTGAGCGGAGTTTGCAGCCGCCTGCATCACTGCAGCAGCCGCCTCCTGTGCCTTACGGTTCACAGTTGGCATGGGTGGGCCCATCCCAGGGCCTCCTTGCTGAGACATGCCAGGAGAATTGGGGGTCATACTGCTCATGTTTCCAGGAAATGGTCTGCTCTGCATCCCAGCTGATGGCATCCGTCCCAGGGGCATGGTACCACAAGGCTGGCTTGGCCCCTGTCCATGCATCTGACTGTTGGCATTTATGCCCATGCCGGGTCCCGGGCCACTGTAACTTGCGTTGGGCACACCGCTGTACGTCGGTGGTCTGGAGTAGTTTCCTGAACAAAATGATAAAAAGCACAGAGAAAAACATTAAAACTTGTGAGAAAATATTTCTATTTAGGAAGTTAGTGGCTGCAGAAGTTACACATGGGAACTAAAGTGACCCACACTGGCCTCAAGTTCAGGACAACGTTTTTACACATGAAGACAGAAGTAGTGGAACAAACTGCCCAAGGAGGTTAGGCAGACTCCTTGCATGGAAGTTTTCAAAACCCTGTCGGATAAAGCCAAGAGTAACCTGGTCTGATCCTTTATCTGACCCAGATTTGAATACAAGGTCAGCCAAGAACAGGTCTTGAGCACCCTTCCAAGCCAAATGATCCTATGAACCCAATTTTCATGTACCTTCAAACATTTTCTGTCTTATGTATGACATGAGGCAACAGGAAATAAATAAAATCACAGCCTCCAGAGGGTTAACAGCACAGCATACAGTACAGAGAGATGTGGCACATAAGAAGCCCATTACGTAAGTTCAAGGGAGAATCTTATTTCTGCAAATTCATGTTCTCATTCCTTTATCTTTCTGCAGTTTCAGCAACAGGCTGCTTGCTCCTTACTGTTCTGCCCATTTGAGTCAGAGATTATTTGGTGTGGACTGGTGAGGATAACTGCTGGGATCTGAGAAAGATTCCTGCTCCCTCCTGCCCCACCCTGCTTCCCTAGTAAGTTCAGTTTGGCAATGCCAGCAGAAGGGGTGGTAGCTTACAGTGCACCTCCTCTGAGAAAACTAGTCTAAGACAAGTAAGCAGCAACAGCAGAAAGATGCTAATTTAAGCAGGTGCCTTACAAAGGATGGCATGAAAACCTGGCTGAACCCAATCTATTCTGTCACTGGAGTAAAGTGCTCCGCTTGCAGCAGCTTAACTCATTTGAGTGCTGATTTTCCTGTCATGTTGAGATCTCAAGAAAAAGCAAGTATACAGCGTGCAGTGTTAGATAAACAAACCCAAGCAGCATGAGAAAGAGGAAAAAAAAAAAAAAAGAAAGCTAAAGATATGATAGAAAACTATTTTAGGAAACGTATCACATTGCACCACTTCAGTCATCAGTTTTGACTTGTCTTCATTTCCATCTCATCCAGATTAGTGGAAACATGACCCGTTCCCTCCCTGTGGGATACCACAGAGCAGAATTTCCTGACTGTTCTCAGATATTCCCACGCTTATTCGAAGGCAGAAGCCCTTGGACTCTTCCTCTGAATGTGGAGATCAGGCGTGCGTCTCCTCAGGCCTCAGCTATCGGGCAGAGGAGTTGGTGGCATCCAACTCCCGTTTGTATTTAAAATAAACATATTCATCCATCAATTTAATGCACACATAATTAATTCATATGCTCCTGCTGCTGCGCTTTTGCTAATTTTCTTCTCCCCACCCTGTAACTGACTCACTCTACTACAAGATCTCCTGGGCGAGAATGTGTGAGACCTACGTTTCCCAGGGAAATGAAGCAACCATTCTCTTCTGTTTTAAAATCCAAGTTTCTGCCCAGGAGTCCTCACAGAAGGATCCCCAATATGTGGTTCAGCAGAGATGAAAGGCTCCAGATTCAGCTTTATGCTGGCTTCAGACTGCTCTGTTACTTCTCCTCCTGCTCTAGGCTTGGCTGCTGGCAGCTGACTATTCTCTGTTCAGTGAGCCATCACCCCCAGCCAGAGTTTTGGTTGCTGAGACCTGCTCAAGCCATGTGTCTGATCCAACATATGTGACTATAAACTGAAGGGTTTACTAGTTCCACACTGCTCTGCTATGTGTTACAGGCAACTGCACACAACTTGGATGTTGCTCTAGGTTTCCAGTTGCTTGATTCAAGAAAAATGTAATACAGCAAGATGGTGTATATGTGCCGTCAAAGATTATGCACAGCAGTTAACACATCTTATGTACGTGCTACTAGTAACACTACATCCCAAACTGAGGCAAATCCCCTTCCTAGGTGAGCAGACCTGATATCCATGATCACTGGGAGCTACTGTCAGTCCAATTTACACAAAGCCAATTTGTTTTGTCATTTAGGGTCTATGAAGAACATTCAGCACCACGCGTGGAGGAACAAACACCAACACTAAAACATTACTGCTTTTTTGGATGCTATTTTGATTTGGGACAAAAAAAGTAATCTTTTGTGCTTTGGTTTTTCCAGCATATACACAACACAGAAAAAAACAGTGGAATCTTCTCCATAAAAACATGTGGCTCAGTTAAAATAGCTGCTAATCATTCATCTCCAGGGATACCCATCCAAGAGCACAGGGAAGTCATACCTTTTTAGTAAGGAAAACAAGTTTCAGTGGTTTTTTCCATGTTTTTTTTCCCTAAGCATTTCCTCAATACCTCAAGTACTAGCTATTCTTATACCTTTCCCAGACCACAGAAAAAAAAAAAAAGGCAAAATAAAAGCCAAACAAAATACAAGAGGAATTGCCAGGAATGAGGAGTGCAATCTTATTTCCATGTTTCTCTAATAGATTAGTAATTTGTTGGCAGTGGCTTTGACAGAAAACAGATGGATGCAGCATTAAACACAATGAATGCAGCAGATGCTAGGCCAGCTCACATCAGCTGGACGTGTCAGGCAGCCAAGTTCAAGAGCCCACACTTTTCAAGTGGGTACAAGCCTGGCAACAGCGGCTGCACAATACTACTCAACAACTCCTCCCCTCCGTATCTGAGGGATTTTTGATTCCAACTCCCCCTTGGCAAAGTAGAATTGTACCCAGAGAGACAACATCTCTAATGCATGAGAAAAAACAATGCTGTAACAGGAATCAGGAGAAAAAAAAAAAAGTGTAACGAAGATAAAGTATAAAAAAACTGACTAACAACCTGCCAAAGACAGATGTTCATACTTACTGATGAAACTCTGGTCCACTTTGTTCAGGTTTGCTGAACAAAGTGCTCTGAGATCTTGCCATTTGTAGGCAAACTGAAAAGAGGGAAATTTGAGAACTATCTGTTAGCTTTGCTCTCTGCTTTAGAGACACAGATCAGATTCACCATATTAAAAATAGCTTCTTTAAATAGTTCTAGAATTTTTTACATGTGCAGTTAACCATCAAGCTTTTGTTCTACAGACAATTTAAATGTATTGTTCTGAATTCCTCTGAACTATTTTACCTAGGGGACTTCAGTAATATACAGTTGATATTTAAGTCTTAGCTCCACAAGCTCTTGCATATGTGGGTCTGGATTCAGAGGTCCAGACTCTCAAGATACTCAGGGCATCTCATCCTTAAGATGCTACCATTTTAATTAAAATCTAGGATTAAAATCAGTAGGAGCTAGACAACAAAGTGCTTTTGTGAAATGAGTCCAACATTAAAGGTTACAAAGCACAAATACTCAATACATACTACGTTTTCACAAGCTAAAGGGGGTTTAACTTACAGTGAAGCTCGGGGGTTGCGGTTCAAACATATTCAGTAAAGATTTCTCTCTTTGTTATATCCAAACAGAACAGCTTTACTGCTGAATCGAGTAGGAAAAGTTAAGAAGACAAGATGCATTTCTGAGACATTTTACTGATCCACAGGAAGCTTTTCTTTGCCCCAGTCTTAAAAGATCCAATTGACTACGGCATCTGACTGCTCTCCAGAGTGCATTTAAGGGACATTTTGCTGTGGCAGCAGTCTGATGCTCAGGTCATAGACCAGAGCTTCATTAGCCCGCGAGCCAGATGATGTCCAAATACAAACCAAAGAGATTTTTTTTTTTTTTTTAAAGTCTTGGGGACAGGAAAATGCTGGGATTCAATAAAAAAATAAAACTAATGTTTTGTACTGGATGCTCCTGCATTGTATCCCAGACACACAGAAGTGTGGAGCCAAAGCCATTTATTATTTTTGTAGGAAATGGTTTCACAGAATTGGACTATGACCCAGTACAGAACTGCTTCCTGGGAAAATATATTCTGCTCTTATTATAGATCTAAGTGTCATGTAAACAAATGAAAATCAAATAAATCAACCATAGGCATGAAATGGATCATTCTGCTCTCATGAACTGGGGGCTAATACTTCCAATTCAAACTTAATAGTGTAGTCTTTACTATGCTGAGCAATTCCACAGCACAGAGGACACTAGCCTTGAGCAATGGTTTTCAGGACAGCACATAGTGAAATCCAGTATTCAAAGCTGGATCAAAAGCTTAGTGTCCAGAATGCTTTGATGCACATATGAAAATCCAAGCAGTCCTGTCAAACCCAGCCTAAGCTTAACAACATGGTGGAAGAAGGCCTATGTGAACAAAACATGGAAAACAAATCAGATCCTTGAGAATTACTTTAGTTTAATAATTTAAGAACTTGGTTTCGACCCAGGTAATTTTTAATATATTTCCTATTCTGGCAGTAAAAGGCAAATGGGATAACATTATTATATAATCATCATTGCTGGCATATGATTGCATATGATTATGCTTTGTAATAGGGTATGTTAAGAGTTGCAGTTACAGATTACTTTCATTAAAAATGAAAAAAAGCTATTAAACCCTTAAATCCAGGTAAACACATAACTTGGAAATATCACAATCTTCATCCCTGGCTTTTATTAATGTTTAGATTAGCATAATGAAAATGTAGTACTCTTCTGGTCTAATTGCTACCTATAGAGCTGATAGTCTGCAAGACACTAATTTCGTGATGACCACTGAGAATCACTGGTACTTTCCAAGCACTGGCAGAAGAACATGGTTTTCCTCCATCACACTATTCACCAAACCCTTCTGAAATGGCCTGTTAATGACAATGATGCTCATTTTCTTCCTGTCCCTCAAGTTCACTTTTTAATAGCAGTTTCTTCCTGACCATGACCCATAAAATCATTACATAGGCACTTTCATCTACAGAGGGAGGAAAAGAACTGCTGAACTCAAGCAAAAAAAGAAAGTAGTATTTGGCGTGTTACTTAAATGCATTGATTTAGTACAAAAACCTTTCCATTCAATCAGTGTAGATGGCTAATGTTTTACTGCACTTGACACCCACTATTCCCATGGTTCGGAATCTCAGCAGCAGCAGTACAGCTGGAAGTCAGGATAGCACATCATAAATCCACTGGAATTTTTACCAGTTAAGCTAGTTGCTCACTGTGCAGATAAAAATAAGCACTTGGACAGCATTTTATGGCCACAAAATGCTTTCCAAATAAAAGGAAAGCACCAGTCAACTGGAGTTAGGTAATTAATCTTCACACATAGCTATAAGGCATTACTAGCCCCATTTTATAGTTAAGGAAAGCAAAACAGAGAAATGAATCTACTTGCCTAAGTTGAAAGATGATGTAAAAGGCAGAGCCAAAATCAGAAACTGGGAAATCTTGGCTTGTAGCCCTGTGTTCAGAACACTAAAGCAAACGCTACCCAGAGATGAAACAGAAAGGAACATTGCATAGGGCAGCAAGGCTCCTTGCAAACAAACATCAGAACCAGTTCTCAGAAACTCTAGAGACTAAAATAACTGTCCTTGCTAGCATGGGCGAGTCATTGAGCCCTACAGAAATTCCCATTGCTGGCTCAAGTCCTTTTTGAGGCTTTTAAGTAAGAAAGCAACAGTAGGAAGTGCTGAAATAGAAGAGCTCCTTTAGGTACCTCTAAAGAAAATACTGACCCTTATATGTTCCATGGCTTGACTTCAACTTCATTAAACCCCTAAACAGATGCATACTTTATAAAGGTTATCCATTAAAGGCAAAACAGTAGACAAGTTCAAGGTTGTCCAGAGGCAGAAACTGTGTATTCTATTTTTGTTTTACTCCCCCACCAATTCTGTCAAACAAGCAAAATAAAACGAACTGTCTCTCTCAGTCTGTAGGGTTAGTTAAGATTCACAAACCATATACATTAGAGCTCAATATTCTATTTCCACAGTAGCCACTGTATTATTATGCTTGTTAGAAGACTTTACCCTCAAAGTCACCACGCAATTTCAGGTTGGCCTTGGGATTTCATCCAAGAAAAGAAGTCCTATTTTGGGATCAGTGTTGTGACCCTTATTCCATGCTTGCTCAAATGCAGCCTCATCATCAGAGATGACATGCTTGCACTCCTAAACAATAGACCTGGCAATGCCACAGATTCATCATTTCCTCGCCTAATTTAAGGTCACTATTTTTATACAGAGAAAGGTGCTAATAACAGAAACAGTTTCTTCCACAAGGTGCAGCTCCACCTTTGGATAACAGCTTTATTTCTTTAGGGGTTTTTTTTTTGTTTTTTTTTAGGGTGAGTGTCATGTGTGTGTTTTCGCTGTTTTTAAGAAATCACATACCTACCTACATATACGATACATACATATATTGTTAAAAATATATATAAATTACTGTATCTATTACCAGCAAGCATTTTACCTTGTGGTCCATACTGGCTCATCTGAGACCCATAGGTACCACTTGAATTACTCTGCTGAAAGCTACCAATTCCAGGATGCACTTGACCACCAGGTGAGGGGTGTGGTGACATGGAAGGTCCAGTTTGTTGAGGTCCATACTGTGACATTTGGGGGTTTCTCTGTATGCCTGCCATAAAACCTAAAGGGAGAAAGCACCAAAGCAAAAATTAATATTCAGGTAACTGTTACTTAACAAAAAACCTTTGGCATTAAAATAAACCAACTCTCTTTAGTTATTTCAAACTAAGAATACCCAGAAAACAGCTGTTGTTCATACAAACTAAACCAAATGGATCTCCAAGTCAGCAAAGCTGTCTTAACCACCATAATCTGTGCATATAGTTTGAAAACCTTTATTTGTAAAATACAGAAAAGGCAGTCCAGCTTAGTTATAAATAGTTGTTAATTTTAAAACTAAAACAACTTCTAGGGAAAAAAATAAAAGCAATCATATGCATTACTTAATTAATAGTAGGGAATTTGCCTGATGACTTATGGTGGGAGTATCACATCTTCCAAAATTATACGGTGCTTCCAAAGTGCTTTGCTTCAGCATATAGAAACCCACTGTAAACACTCCTCTATTGCCAACAAACTCATCAGAGCTAAAATTTACCTCTATGTGAAGACTAGTCATACCAGAAGAAATAACAGTTGTTTTGTTATGTATTTGTGCTCTAAGTCCTTCTTCTAGTCTTTCCCCAGCACATTCTATTGCATTCTCTCATTTTTCCCTTTCGTAAGTGTATTAATGAATCCCAATTTAATTTAAGGTTCAAAAGCTGCAGCAAGAGACCTAGTCAAACGGTGTAAAATTTAGAAGCTTCTTGTAAAGGAACAGAACTAAGCCTATTACATGGAGGAAGAAGAGGGTTTTGTGGTGGAGTTTTTTTAAGTTTTCATGACCTGGGAAAAATCCTGCAATCCTGCCCATGAAACGTCTATGTAAGGATGCTGGTTTTCTACTGTTTTATACCCTGAAAGGTTTTAGTGCTGCTTTCAATGTTGAAGAGGATGTGCTGGCAAAGTTTAGTTTTTTGGTTTTTTTTTTAATTTCTGGAGGAAATCCGCTTTCTTTCCTGTTCTGCTCGCATATTAAATTTCATCTTTCCATTTCCCTGCGAGGCAAATCCATGTGTATGTCAGGACAGCGCTGGCTGGGTGAGGAGGGAGCCCTGGTGTGTGGCTGCCCAGTGGGATCATGGGCTCTGGCACAGCTGTGTTCTGGGCCATCGGGCAGCCAGCCCAGGCTGGGCTCTGGGGCTGCAGAGAGCTGAAGCCTTACTTATCAAAGTGCCCCTTTCCAATCCACTCTGTTCCTTTCAGCGTTGTGTGAAGTTGAAGGCCAAGAGACACCTCGCCTGGCAGCATTAGTTACACCTTTCCCTACATGAGGGAGGGAGGGAATAGAAAGGCAGGGCACTGGAAGCTGCTGATGGGAAGATCAGAAAAAGAAGGAAAAACGGGAGAGAGGGGCAAAGGTAAGTTGTGAAGACAGATAGACATGGTGAGAGGAGGAGGGAGAGGAGACAAAAGGATGACCCTCCCAAAGGGCCAGGATGTTTTCCCACTGTTTGCATTAAACATTACCCCCACCCTAAATATTCAGTGCCTGATTGATGAAGAGAGGTAATTTTTTTGAGCCATACACAGACATGTGATCAAACTTGTAACTGAAAACATCAAGGTGCAGGTTGTAAGGAGAAAAACCAGGAGATGAGATGACTTTGCACCCCTTGTGCCCAGTTCTTTTGTGCTATGAACAGCTCAACCCATATTGTGCTAGAACTCCAACGGCAAGATTTGGCAGAATATGTATCAAGTTTTCCTGATCTTTGTGCAAGCCCCAGCAAGGAACTTGATCACACCTGATGTGCGAAGTCAGAGCCTGGCACTTGCTGTGGAGGTATAGCAGACATTGACACATGACCGCAAAAAATTGAATTTGAAATGGCAGCTTGGAAACTGGCTGTACTGGTTGGAAAACTCCACACTTCTGCAAAGAAAAACTTGCATGTCCTTCTCCATTTGCCTTTATTTTGAAACAGACTCCTTGATTTAAAAAACTGTTTTTAAACAGTTCCACTCTGGGCACAAATTTTATTACAAAGCCTATGCCTAGTGCTGACAGTATTGGAAGTGATTTAGAAACCTAATACAACCGTATGTCTGCATGAAATAAATGCCATGTTCCTAACACACATACACCATATATATCATGCTTGTGGGATCCATTTGAATGAAAGAATTTGTACTGGTCACACTAAGATTTTTATTATAAAGATAGTAAAGTTACTCCTGCGTCTAGTACAGAAGTGAGGGGTTTTTTTCTGTTCACCGTTAAATCTATATGATTTAAACTTCCCAAACATTGTGCTAGCGATTAAGGTTTTTCAGTCCCATTACTTTTGCAAGCAGTACTTTTCTTAACAACAGAAGGATGGATGATACACTGAAAAGCTACTGGTGCAGTAATTTCCAGTAGTGATGAAGAGGGACTGCTGGTTGTTGCATCTAATGGAGAACATGGACTAATGTCTAATGAAAAACATGAGAGATTATCAGTTTTAACCAGCTCTGCTGTTGTGAAAAAGGCTTCTCAAGGGACTGGAGTAGTAAGTAAAATAAGTGTTTCTACTCAAATGACCTCTCCTTTAGTGAATTTCTCCTCATTAATTTCTGATGCTGTGGGATGGACTGTGCAGCTATGTGTACAGTCATAAATAAAACACAAGGAAGAGGGTGGGGACACTTGTATCCATCCAGATAAACCTTCCCACTCCTGGTAGTCTTATCTGTATGACTCCTGCGCACAGTCCCTTGTCCTGCCTTTTATCCATGCTCCTGGCTGTGACTCAGGGAGTGCACACAGGCATTGGCCAAAACCAAGCCCTGGCCATGCCAGTAACTCCATAGCAGAGATAACTGTGTGATACAACTCAAACTCGTGCTCTAGCCTTTAGTTTAAAAGAGATGTTGATTAACACAATGAAAAAGGAACACACTCCTTAAATGCTTTTGATGTGAGGCATGAGTTTCATCATCTCAGAGAGTGCAAGATTCCTCTCAAATCGAGGTTGGCTTTGCTATCTTCTCTTGAAAGAAGGTAATTAAGACAGGTAAAAAATTAAGGAAAAGGAATCCTGATATTCAGGAAGAATATTTATGCTATACTACTGTCTGTTACTGTCTGTACAGTACACCAAAGCACAGAGTTCAAACAGGACACACTAATACCCTTCCAGAGAGCAGAGGAGTCCTTTCAGCTACAGATGTGATGTGCAGAGCTAAGAACACTTCTTATTGTTATCTGGATTGCATTACAACATAGAGGAGTCTATCCTCATCAACCTCTGTGAGAGCCCTGTCAACATTCAGAGACCAGTGCATGAGTTTGAAGTGTTTGAAATATTTGCAGAAAGCTCAGATGTCTTAGAGAGAAAAGGGTTCCTGGTCAATACATTAACATTCATGCATCATAAAGAAAAAACAACATCAATTCTAAAAATTTTATCTGAAATGAAAGGGAACAGCTGGCATACATTCATTTTTCCTTATTTACACATATTTTCCCTAGTGTTCAATCGGTTTTACAGCCGATACAAAAAAGAAATACATTTTCTTTCCAGAAAATTAGATCTAAGATAAAGTTTTCTTCTGTAAAGTAGAGAAGTAGGATTACATTAGAGCTGCACTGGAGTAATGGCAGTGGAGTGATTCAACAGCCAGACTGCATCTGACATGTCAACTTCTGTGACAATAAGGTGGGTTGCTTTGTCTTTTAAATAAACTGCTAGGAAACAGCTATGAGTTAAACCTTTAGAAACTGCAGTGGCAACATACTCATCAGTGAACAAATCTACTCCCTTCCCTTAATATTAGTGATAAAAAGAGGCAGAGGTGATGCTTTACTTGCCATCACAACAAAAGATTACTTATTGAAAAAAATACTTGAGTGGGTTTTGGCAAACTAAGCTATTTCAGAAGTAGCTGAATAAAGTGACCCGGCAAGAAGCATTCTGTTCCTTTTTAGTTAGCTTTTACACTACATTTACATATGTGAAGAATGACTACTAAAAACCATTTTAACATTGCAGAGTCATCTTTGCATTTTTTTTTGGTTCTCAATGAAAGAGCAGCATACTATTATCACACCATAACAACAATAAAATATGTTTGCATGTGCAAACAGGACATACATACAGTGTTTAAAAATGGTCAGGTAGCAGTTTATTTTTCTTCTTTATTTTTTGCAAAATACAGAGAAAAAGTATAAACTGAGCAATGCTTATGATAGAAGTGTTTCTGCTCCTTTGATGAAGGAAAAGACAAAAATGAAGCTTCTGTTGTCCTAAGCAACACTAACATCTGGTAATACACGTCATATAGCTAATACACTTATGAAGCCTTTTTAAAAACATTTAAAAACTTCCCTTTCCCTCAGGCATATGTATACACAAAACAGATATACAACAGCAAATTACTAAAGCTTCATGAAATTATGCACTAAGGTTGTCTTAATTACATTAGTACATTGACCAATACAAAACCATCTGTTTCTTGACTACTATCTCCTTAGCACTACCCATGAAAAACACACACTGAATATGCTGGGTACTGCTGTAAAATCTCAGACAGATTCTTTTGATTTTTTAAAATCTTGGCTTGAATATGAAAAAACCTTACAGAAAAGTAGAAGCTCAAACAAAAAGGAAGTGACTGCAAGGAACAGGTTATTGTGTATCAGTTGATGGACAGTGACTGTCTACTGGTACACACTTAACCCAAGGTCAATGAGAGGTCTTCTGATTTAGCCAGGAGTAGTGCATTGATTTTCATGAATGAATTAAACCTGAAAACATGTGGAGCACTTACTCATTTTAAGCTCACAAAAACTTTGGAGTTTACAGTGATAGCAGATCATCATTAACTTATACATCTGATAAATAGAAAAATAGGGAGAGGTACAATGTGCAAGAGCATGCTGTAAAAGTGAACTTACCTAAGAAAAAAATACACTGGGCTACAGCTCTTTCTAGAGGGGCATACTTAGTAATAGAGCATGGGACCAAAACAACTGAGGAACCTTTCTGAGTAAGGAACAAAGAAGTTCCCCTTGTTCAAGGGCAGAGGCTGAAGAAAGGGCTAGACAGGCTTATTACTCTGAAAATCATGGAATAAGAAAAATAGAAATAGATTCGATGCATACACTGGTCATCAACTAATTAGAGAAAAATAACATAAAACCCTCTACTTATGAATCAGCTCAAAAAAATTAAGTATGTGAAGAGATATTTTCCACTACCTCTAAAGGAAAAACTTGTGTATGGGGAGAATCACAGAAAATTTCCAATGCTTGATATTTTAGCAAGGCACTGGTCAGCACCCTTGAGAAAAAAGAGCAAATGTTTGCACACCCATGACACAAGTTTTTGGCAGACTTTCCTTCCTCAGACAGTGGTTTGGGCTGTATTCACTCTTTCAGAATTTTCATCAGAGAGAATAAAACAGAACTGAGACTGATCTAAAGCAGTGACTCCCAAATCTAGCTCATCTGTGCATAAACAACACAAAGATAGACGTGTCAGAGTAAAAATAAACAAACGAAAAACATTACTTTGATTGTGATTATTGTGATTTGGCACCCTGCTAGCATGGCAGGATGCTGAGGAACATCACAGTCAGACTGAAACTCTGCCTAGCCCACCCATTTCAGATGGCAAGGACAGCTCAGGAAGGCTTCAGACTGGTGAACCATGCCTCGGTTTTAGCCCAGCTAAACACGTGCACAGTTGGCACCTCACAGCACTGCAAGGAAACATCCAACAGAACACAACTCACACATTAATTAACTGTTTTAGTAATTGAAAGAGTTGGTTATTCTCACATAAGGCTGTGATACCAGAACCCTAAATATGCAACCAGGTTGTCTGCAGACTGTTGATGTCACTTGAACAAACATCTTCAAATGGTGTGGTCAAACCTGGAGATGTGTGGCTTTCAGACTGCAGGAGCTAAGAAAATACTGCTGTGCCATTGCTTATGGGGTGCTAGCCCTACCCAGCCATAAACTACCTACTGTCACTGCCAAAGGATGGTGTGGTATCTACCCCTAAGGTGCTACTTAAAATAAACACTGAAAAGGACACAGTGAGAGAGATTTAGGTACTGGAAAAAATCTAAGCAGACAGAAGTGTTATACAGGTCTAAACAAATAACAGCAATTAAGAAACTGGCGAAGGTTTGACCCATGTGCCAGAATATAAACCAAGTAAATCAAGTGGGTGGCAGAAAACAACCTGGTATCTACTGCAAGCAGGCACAAGATTTCTTTGCATTTGAGATACCCTAGATCTTATTTTCATTTTCTGGAAAGCAACTGTATATGCCCAGCCAGATCTATGTTTGACACACACAAATACAGCAATGTCTGACTTAGCAATGCACACCGCAGACTGATGGACTGGTGAGCACGAGTGGCTGCTTGCTGTGTCAATCTCATTTACACCATGCAAATATTAATTCTCAATATTCCTGTCCAGTTAATAGGCAGGTGTAAGAAATAACAAATCAAATAAATAAAACACCTGCACTGCACCAATACAGTATCTTTGGATGGCTCTGGTAGGAACCTCTTAGACATGTCCCAAGCAGCACTACTGATGGGTGCAACATTTGGGTACTGTATACACCACGTCTCTGCTGATATACCTGACACTGAGTGAACACTTACGCTGACAACTCGAACAATTGAAGGGTAGCAGCATAAAAAAATGTACTGAGATCACTGAAACAGGACAAATTCAAAAGCTAATTCTTTAGCCTCTGAAAAGAAGGCTAATAATATTTTTGAGAATATTCCATAAAAGCTAAAAAAAAAAAATTCTTATTTCTTTCTCCAATCACATTCTGTTTTTAGAAAAAAGTCCCAAAATGTTTTTAGGAGAAAGTTTTTCTTTGAGAAAGAAGAGCAAATGTTTGCACACCCATGATACAGTTTTTGGCAGACTTTCCTTCCTCAGACATGCACTCTCTCAGTTCTTCTGAGGACTCTTCTTCTTCTAATGAACTGCTCTTCTTGTAATTAGAAGTTCTTCTAATGTTTCTCCATTAACTATGAAAAAAAAAATCAAATTTCTACACTGAGCCCTTTTTTCAACCCACATAAAAACCTGCATAAACCTTGTCATCTGCTCCAAGTCCATCAGAGCACCACTGAAACCATCTGAAGCTCTCTATGCTAGAGTAATGGTGACATGATTTCCCTTTGGTATCTGGACAATTTATTTTCACAATGGCATCTGCTAATATCTGCAGTACAATCACCACATTTCTTCACATTCACTCAACAAAGAATGTTTCTTTGCTTATGTGAAACAGCAGTAATGGAAAACATCACCACAGCAAAATTAGGACTTCCTGCAAAGATCCCTGCAGTATTTCTCGTTTTCACAAAAAGACCAATGTTCTGTTTAAGAAAAAGTGCTGGACTGGTTTTATTTTTCTTTAAAATTATTTTCTTATTATCCTTTAATATCTATCTTACAGTGTCCTCACTGTTTATTTGTCTGACTGCTTCTCTTCACAATGTGAATAGCTTTGGGGAAGATGGAAACTAATGACCTAGCTAAGGTTTTAACCCAGACCCCCTAGTGTTTTACCAGCTGTGCTATTAGGTTAACTGGCTGAATCTCCTCTGCTTCTCTCTCTGATATTACAAAACCCAGTCTATGTATAGCATGCAATAATGTTTAAATTTTTCCCACCCCTAAACCTCCCTCTGCTACTGCCTAGCCTTGAAATTCATATAATCTATCATTGATAAATTAGAATCTGGGGAAGGATCAGACAGATTACCCAGATGGTAACCGTGGAAGAAATATCCAACCTTTCCTAATGCAAACCTTGCATAATGCTCTCTGATGCAAATTTTAAGTGCTATACTGAGGACAAAGAAGGAAAGACATTTGTGGAGATGTTCATGCACAGACTAAACAATAAACACATTGCTCATCCACCATTTTACACATAATTTGTTACTGTAATATACCCTACAAAAGATGCTTTTACTATGGTGCTTGAAAAATCAGGGTCACAGTGGCTTGCAGCATGACAGCACCCACCCTGCCCTCCCAACTGCCCCTGAAGGGAATGCTGAATATCAGTAGGTATTTTGGGCTGCTGGAATTAACCTCAGCAGCAACATAAAAAAACCTGAGGAGACTGTCTGCTTTGTACAATCAACATTTGTCTAAGTTTCGCTAAAAACATGCACACTTAGGAAAATCATGGAGGGGAGCAAAGAAGGAACGGCACTTTATAATGTGTAATGTGCAAAGCCTGCAGGTTTAATGGTCTAAATTTCAGTTTTGAAAAATTTACCCTCCCCAAGACTGCTGTTCAAAAGTTCCTTGGATCAACTCAAATCTTCCTTTTTATGAAGTAAACATATTGAATACCACTATATATATATTTTGTGGACAAGACTAAAATACACGTGATGTGTCTTTTCTGTTGTACACGTGTAAAATAAATCATGTTTTTTTCAAAAACACAAAATCAGCATGTTGTCCTCAGTCCCAAAATGCCTTTGCCTCAGTCTTATTTTTACCATGATTTATGATTTGACTTATTCTTCCCTTCCTTGATTTGCAGCTGTTCCCTGATGAATGTTTATTCTTTTGGGATCCTTGGGGATAGTAGGAATTATCCAGTGTTAGCTATTAATATATACATTATATAGATTTCAACTCACTGTCCTATATATTAACTTTAAAAGTCATAAAGGGTTCTTAGATGAGAGATTGTTTATCTTTAAAGAAGCTTCATAAGAAGGTTAGGTACTTAGGTACTGAGGGAGTAGAGAGTCCTGACAACCACAGTGCTGTTGAACAGGCAGACCACAGGCAGCTCCCAGTTTACAGGCCAAAATGGGAAGATCTCCCAGGGACAGGGATTGTACCCAGTAACTTTATATCAAGCCTGGTGACAGCAACATTGACTGTCACTCTGTCAAGTTCTTCATCAGTAACCGCTGTGGCTTATCTTGCTCCCTGAGCCCAGAGGCAGGGAAACTGATGGCTGCCTAATGAAGTCAGTGGAAACTTTTCTATTGAGAAGTCTCTCTGCTGGCAACTACATAAACTCTCTCAGAATAAGTCAATTCTGCTCCCTAATTTCAAAAAGAGAATCTCTAATTTAGTTTAAAAAATTAAATAAATATTCATCTCCAAAGTACAATGAGATTTAACATCAGGAAGAAGAGCGCAATGACCAGCTGCTAGTATACAAAATTTATTTGTTGAGACCTGACTCTGGGGTTTGATTGTACAGATATTATTACCTACATCATATCCAACTTCTGCACATTTGCTGTCTCCTGGCATGGCTTATCACATGTAAATCATACCCTCTTCTCCTTTGATTCTTCTTGCAGATGGCCTGCTGTATATTTAGTGTAGGTGACAATTAATCAGATCAACCTAAAGCTGAGACTGGCTATTTTATGTCTGAAATCCAAGTGCAGTCTGAAAACAGCACCCTGAAATGGCACTTGACTTCTTCAAGAATTAACCTAGCTTGGCAGAGTAACATAATTTTTAATATTTTAGGGCAGGAAAAGCAGGTCATCCTGAAACACTTGAGAGACAAACAGACACAAAACAATGCACTCCACAGCTTAGAGTGAAAACCAGTAACTTTTCATCCCAGTGATGTTGATTAATAATCAAAGTAGATACATTGTAAGCTTTTTTGCTGTGCACTGCTAATCGAAACAAAAAAGAAAAATAGTGTGCACACATTTAAAAAACCTGCTCATCACATTGACACTACATTTCAGTGCACTTCCACTTTTACAACTGAATTAAAAATACAAAGGTAAATACTAATGATAGCCTGATCTTTTTTAGACTGTTGATAAATTCAGCACTCACTAAGTTGAGAAACTAATGTAGCTTTCTGAGCCACCAAAGCAGCTTAGTGCACGGCTCTACTTCATGGCTCTGCCTTCACATACAGAGCTGCTCCATGTACTCCTATGCATCATGTTCCTACTTCATCATGTGACTTGAGATAAAAAAGGGATGTTTTACAGAGCTAGTGTGACAGTTTCAACTAAAACCTGCTTTTCCTCCTTACGTGACGCACTTTTTCTGCTTGTTGAGGGCACAATTCCTCTAAGCCCAGTTTCCCGGGCATGAAGATTTCCTCTCAGCCTGGCAGAGTGTTCCTGCATAGCAGACAGAGCTCAGCTCCCCTGCACTGACCCACGTGGAGAACGCTGTATGCAGAAGAGGCACTCAAACATACCTGTAGCTTTGCACTCTATGCATGTCTCAAGCATCTTTCTTTAAGAGCCTGAAACACTTCAGTCTACATCAAGTAAACTTATTACCAAGTCTGATTTAACCTTAAGTGGTGTCATCGTTAACATGGCAAGCAGAAGAATGTTAATGACACGAATCATTTTATTCTCTAGCTCCTCAGTGCTCTGAATAGATCCCAAATCCCCAAATGAGAGCAAAAACTGTATTCTCAGGGAAAAACTCTTTTTAAGATCTAAAAGCAAACTACAGTATCTTTTTTGTTGCAATAAGAATTCTTTGATCTATTTTCTTCCTTCTGGTTTCTCTTTTTAAGAAGAAAATAGATTTCAGGAAAAAGAATCTCTACCATCATATGTCAGTATTAAGCCATAAATCTGATCAGGAATTGTAGGTGCAAAACACCTGATTGGTATTCTGTGTCTTCCACACAAGCAAAAACATTTATACTTTGTTAGAAGAAAATGCATGACAGTGGAATTTATGAGATGACTGTGTACAAATAAGCATGCCCAGAAAACAGCTGAAGGCGAGAAAAATACCTGTATGAAATCTAATGGGTAAATTAGGAAATTTTAGTTACAGGAATTGAGTTGCTACTTAGTGTTTATAGGGAAGCACAAAGAGAACATCAAAATGCCTGATCACATCCCATCTGTTACAACCTCTTGCTAGATAACATCTTGACTGCCAAAAAAGCTATTTAAATTTACTACATTGCAGCTACTGATAAATATCACTTCTGAGAAGATCTAATACTAAATAAGGACAAGATCTGAGGATAAACCTTAAAAGCAGTAGCGTCAAAAAGATCCAAATTTTGCTTAGTGTTACACCTGTACTCTTAGGAGCCTTCAGTTTTTTACTCCTTGTCCCTGTCTGTGGTATGTTTTTAATAGAGCACACAACTGTACAACACTCCTCAAAAGCTGGATGTCAACAATGGAAAGAAATAAAGGTAGAACAGAAAGAATGACATAAAAAAGAAAAAAAATGAAAAGGTACTAGGAGAAGGTGATGGGGAAGGTGGCAACTTCTATTCAACAATTTTGGAGGTGATTTCTCCAGGCACTGTCCACACAGATCTGACAGGCACAGAATGCTGCCATGAAACTGCCTCCAGCAATGGAATACATTTTCCAGCACATCACAGCAGCTGCAACGGCATCAATTCTGCTTGCAATCCATGTCCAAAAAGAAAAGTTCTCAGTGGTCCTATTTCAGCATATCTCAAGGACTAATTAAATCCTCATTACTATCTTCTAATTATTCCAGTGCTCTGGGATTTCACTCAGCAAGTCCCCAATGGTGCATTAGATGAAAAGGGTTAAATAACCTGTGTTGATTTTGAGACTCCAGATCTATTTCAGACCTTTAGCATATCATCAGCATTATCATGAATATTTAACTATGTACCGCTGTGAAAATTATAAGGGGAAAACAATTAAAGATTTTTTAAAAATTAATTCTGACCCATATACATTTGCACTAATAAATAAGGCTTCTTTAAGTATCCCCATTATGAGAGTGCTTGCTAGAGTAATAATGTGAAGTCATTAACTGTTTTCATTAAATTCAATGGTTTTCAGGAGCTCCCAATTCACTATTTTAATATAGGACTGAAACCTGACATCTACATATCCAACTGCATGAGCATGAAAATACTATTTAAAAGCAGGTAAGTTTTCTAAGCTTTTTCACAATTGCATAAGGAACTGTTCATTCCTTATGGGGTAAAAGTGCCTATTTCAACATTACTGTGACACATATTCTCCTAATAGAGCTTGCACTCTATTGAGTGTTCATATAAGCAGACAGAAATCTCCATTAGTTTACAAAAGTAAGAATGGGAGTATAAGCTAATGGCCAGGATGAAGGTTTCTTTTTCAGGCTGCAGCTTCAGGAAACTAATTTAGGGGGGTCAATTGGGATATGCTGAGTTTCTATTCAATCCCTAGAAATAACTTTTACCTCACTGAGCAGTTCTGGCTACTATGGACATCCTCAAAATACAGCTTCCAAAACTGAAACAAATAAGTAGATACAGCTGAACACAGGGAGCTCAAGCCCCTGTGTACTTCAAGTATTTGCCGAATGATTATGACAGCTGAGGTATTACTGCTGCCCTACCTCTGGGGCTGATGCAACAAAAGTTATAAAGAGCTTTGACTTCAATAAACACAAAATATCAAACCTCTACTTTGGATCATATACCAGAAAGTCTGGAGTAGACCTATCAAAAACTGAGAACAAAACGTGCATCCTCCTTTCTCCCAAAGCCTTGCAAGTTTCAATGACTACCTCAATTAGTCATGGCTACACTGCCATTATGGTAGTCCTAAGTAATGGTAATTGTTGGGATTCAGCAGCAGTTAAACACACTCTTGCTTCTCCAGGAGACTTCTAACACCAGTCTGTCTCCACATCTCTCCCCGTCTCCAACAATCCATTAAGATATATGGGACTTACTTCAAGTCCCAGTGCTTTCAAAGTCCCATAAGCTAAGAAATAGGTTATGTACATAAAATAAATGCAATTTCTTGTTGCCTAGGTAGACAATGTGTACTGGTAGAACTAAAACCATTTCACTGTTTAGGCATCAAACAGTGGCCAGTTACCGGCTGTGGGACAAGAACAGAAGTGCTTAGGCTACATTTACACTGAGCAGGTCCAAATGTTCTACAGCTTGAGCAGGACACAGAAAGTTCAAAAATTTTTAAAAAGTAAGCATTTTAATGTTTGTCACAAAAGGTATGAAATAAGCTATATAAAAAGAAAGCTGAGGAGCACAAAAAAAATCAAGTGCCCCAAGAAATTCCTATTATTGTGTATATACACTACATTTCTACTCCCCTACTTTCACACTCAATGTACATGTAAAAATGTGATCATTACTTCATGCTCCATTGTATGACAGGGGATGTACAGTCTTAGGCAGGCAAACATAAAAATCCCAGATGGGTGCTGAGTAACCACGGAAAGCAGGCTAAAATATAATCAAACACTTTAACGATAAAATAAGTGTAAACTTAATGGTTCAAGATAGTGGTTTAGCATCCAGAAGTGCTACAGCTCATACTGCACCCATCAGTAAATCTTCATGATACCTGGTAAATAACATTTTTTTCAAGTATTGAGAGCAGAGGATTCTGCTCAAGCAATGATTAGTAGTCTTTTGTTCATCCAGTTCTCTCTCAAAACAAGGAAAGAAATGCTATACAAAGTGTGAAAACAAACATTACCTTATCCTATGGAGTGTCTCTGGGTTTTTTGTTTTCATTTTCCTTTAATTTTTGTCTTTTTTTTTTTTCTTTTTCTGGTTTTTTTTTTTTTTTTTTTTGAGAAAGTGTATCAGGGAGCTGGGAGTTTAAATTACTGTAACAGATGCCCAAGGATCAGGTGTCCTTAGCAGCAACGATTTTCTGCTCAGGTTTTTATCAGTAAATGACAAGCACCTTCCCTTTGAGTCCCCATCATTCCCCCTCCTTCCTTTCTTCAAGTTCCGTGGAAACCAGTTCAAGCAAGCAAAGGAATCAACTAATGTAACAGCCTTTTTAAAAGGTGAAGTTTTCCATTTCAAAGGAGCCTCTAATCAATGACAGGGCACAAAAGGGAATGCACGCATGTTTATGCGCGAACAGCACAGACTTTAGAGAAGCTTTGGGGAACATGTTCTGCAAAATCAATATGACCTAGCTAGTTACAAATTTTGAATCTCCTGCATGAAACAAACGGACTTCTTGTACAAGCTGGGTCACAAAGATCATGCATATGACACCAGATTTTGCATACGAAGTGTGCAAAACCTGCAACATTCCTATACACATTTTCTCTAAGAACATACCCACGATTCTCACTGCAGAGAGGAAAAAACAAACTAAATCAATCTGTAAATTTTACTTCTCCCACTGTTACTTACTGGTTTGACTTCCCAATTATGGCAGCTGTCTTCTGTTTTACTTCTGAATACCTCTTTGCCTCTCCTGATCATACAAGGAACCCCAGTTTTGTTCTACAGCAGAACAGAGAGGTCCGACATTGCCAGCTCTGTCAGACCTAGCTTGTCCCCCAAAGCCAGGTGAGGATCACACACTGCAGAAATAATTATTACTGGGCAGTATAACATTTTATGCCAAGACCCAGTTGTGCCAGGAAATGCACACATCTTCCTGTTCTGAGATGTTTTGGTCTTCAAAGCCTCCATCTGATCCATTCTTGCTGCCTTGTGACATTTCTATGCCACAAAGTACCATATATTTGTATGGAGTACTGAGGCCATACTTTCTTCACCAAACATGTACATACAATCATTCAGATTTTTTTAAATGGGAAAATAAGTCCCTGCACTAACAACTCAGTATAAAGAATGACTGAAGAGGAAACAAAACAAATGAGCATGGAATGCTGTATTTCATGTTCTCATTAATCAGCATTCCTGGAGGAGGGGATATTCAACCCAGAAAAACAGCAAAAATTAAGACTCTGCTCTTCTCTGTGAGTCCTCTTAGCTCCTCCTGGATGCTATCCCAGAAATTTGTCATTCTGTGAGTTTGACTTGTTTCACTGTGAGAAAACTTCTAGTATTTATGGTATCCCCATATGGTGCTACTTGGGATATTTCTGGAAGCAAGACATTTTAGGAGGGGCATTTCATAAATAACTCCATGTTTATCACAGTTATCATGTGTCTGTTTTGCAAGCCTGTCACTTGCACATGTTAACCACTGCATGGACAGGATGCCCAGATTACAGCAGTTGATCACACATATGGCCACATAACAAAGCTGTGACAACTACCTTCCATGAACTAGGGAGAAAGGAGGTAAAAGAATAAAGGGCTTTAAGTTTATGAAAGGTAACTTTAATTTTAAAATGTTCTGTTTATCTTCCTGAGCTCATGGTATGGAGCACCCTTTTAGAACAGTGCTGTTGCCTGCAAGGTTTTCCATTGCAAGATTTCCAAATGTTTGAACCATTTGACCTAAATATTTGATTTCCCTTTATATTTAAAGATATTTTTATCCTAGAACTGGTTAGAGGACTACCCTGGCCATGCAAAGATATTAGAGATGACAATTTTAAGAACAGTAGCAAAACTGCTCATAGTTAGCATTCTTTCTCTGCATCTTAATTCCAAGACGGACAACAAAGAGTTGTATTCTCTAGGACGCAACTCAAGTATTTACAGAAACTGCCTTTATACCCTGGGCATTCACTGTATTTTGAGAAAACCTTGTTTTCAATTAGAGTTTGGTAAAACCTGCTATTCAATTGCTCTTTCCCCAGAGATGGAAACCCCCCAAGCCTTTTACAAAGAAGACTGTCATTATTTTCCCTGGGTAAAGAAAAGAAATACCAGGAAATCTCACATTGCTAATGTGCAACTTAAAACGAAGGCTGTATTTGGCACCAAGTAAAAAAGCCCCAACACCTAACAAACCTCGGTCCTGTGGCATTGGTGACTGGCTCAAGGCAGGGTGAGAGCTGGATTCTGACTGGCTGCCAGGAGGCTGTGGTGGCATCTGACTGCCTGTAACACACAGAGAAAAAAGGGAGAACAGACTTGCTTTTAGCATTTCAATGCACAGAACCAAGCATTGCTGCATTTTTCAACCACTCAACATCAAAGAAAATACCAGCTGTATAAGGTAAAAGACAGAGCTCAACAGGTCTAGCTTTTCTCAAACTTTTTGCTTTTCTTTTATTTTCTGAAACCCATGGAGGAAACATGCACAAACACATTTAGCAACAGGCATGGCGAAATGTTCAATTTCGCACTGAGCGAGTTCCCAACCTCACCAACATGATCCAATTTATAGCTGCAAATCTCCTGACACATATTTCTGTTAGAGAGTTTAACAAAATCCAAGTCTGCTGAACAATAGGGCTCATCCTGCCGAGCTTAAACTGGCCTCAAGCCAGGCAGACATGGACTGCTGCCAACAATATTACCAGTGAAAAATTCGGTCAATACAAAAATGACTAACAACAACAGTTTAAAAAGTATTTCAATGAATCAGTGGTTTTAATATTGTTTGAATGTCCATGTAGAATATGGGAATAAAGAACAATATGTAGGCACACGTGGTGAAAGTGAATGTTTGAAAGTGATCAGACAGAAAAGGAGTATCTTATTATTCAAATAAAAGCAAAGGGAAATTATTTATTAAAATAACTAAAATAACTAGCCAGAACAGACACATTCATTTTTATGACCTTGTTCAAAAGACATCCACTGCTGTCTACCCACCCAAACAAAAAGAGCACTTAGTGCTGTCTGTGAGGTTCACAACACAAAATGTTCCCTTTCAATGTTCATGGATAATAAGGCAGGTGCTTACTGCACTGATGCAGGTCGCTCCTCTGGGTCACCATTCAACACATGTCAAGTAGGGAAGTCCATCTTACCACCCTCCCAATGCCCCAAGGACCTCGTGTTTAAGAGTCAACCTGCCACAGCCCGAGCAGGAGGAAGAATGAGACCTGGACATCCCCTAGGACTCCTCTTTGCTCCTGGTCTAAGTCATGCCTGCTCATGACAGCCCAAGAGGCTTGAAGACCACCTCAGGTTAGGCAGCAAATATATACTTTTAGCATTTAGACACTTGTAGTGACGAGCACGGTATAAATAGCAACAGACAGATTTATATCCCTCATCCTCAGAAACTGTTCCGATTGTTTTCCATTTGAAGGAAATGGAAAGAATAAAAACACAGGCAATAGATTTGTGCCTGCTGAGACTCATTTCCTCCTGCTCAGCAGCTGCCCCTCTGCAGTGGCAGGAGCAAGGATCCTGCGGACGGTCCTGGCACAGGGAGCTGGGCTGACAGCGGGGCAGCAGGGGCTGCCCTTTAGAGCGACCACGGGCCCCGAGCTGGACATAAATGCAGGAAAGCAAATGTGTCTGCCCTGCCACATCCACTTCCCACCCCTGAAACCACCGGCTCTCAGCACCCAACTCTGAAGAAAGGCCAGATTGATACAGAACAAAGAGAAAATCTATAAAATGTGAAGTGTAACCACTGCCTAGCTATTCAGATGAGGTGCTTTTGCACTAAAAACATGACAGTCAACATTACCAGGAGCAGCTGTGACAACTGTCTCAAAGATGCAAATGCTGGACTAGAGGCAGAATTGTTCCTCCAAAAGACCAAACATGCCACTCAGTGCCCAAGGCTTTGGGTTCCATGGCACATTCATGAACTCTAAGGCATATGACAATAATAATGACAAATTCCAGCTTATGTTTTGATGTCACTCAAGAGCAGGCTGCGGAGATGGTAAGTGCCTGCATTATAATGAATGCTTTCGGCTTGACAGGAAGGATTCAGTGACTCAAGACTGTAAACAAACAGCATTTCCATGTTAACACAGGGCACTGCCACTTCCACTGTGTATGCCCCAGGCACCGCTATCAGACAGAGCACTTCAAGTCGATGGGAACCATCTAAGATTTCTACAGACACTTAAAAAAAAAAAAAAAAAGGCAGGGGCAGTCCTGACTGCACTGCACAGCTCTCAGCAGGATCCTGCTTTAGGTGGAGGCTTGGCAACTTTGAGAGATACTAAAGTGCATATAATATCTATGATGGGCAACATATTTTGCATATTATACATGGTGCCTTGTTTTTTTTACATTGATAGTAACATCAGTTATCTGGCTGGAGCCTTATCCTGCACAGGCAAATATGCAAGCACAGAGCAGGAAAGTCAAAGCTTGGAACAGTGCCTGTACAACTTTTACAAAAAAATCAGTTTCATTTGCATCCTCAGTCAATACAGACCCAGGAGTTTTGCAAATTCACAGCCTCTGCAAACCTTAATGCTATTTTATGAGTGCACTTTTTAAGGTTTACTTCTGATTCTTTTTTTCTGTATTAAATAAGCTTTAAAGCAAAATTTTTGTTTCACAAAGAAAACAACTTTGTAATCAGGACTGACTCTACACATACTCTAACAAGTAACAAACTTTCAAGAGAAGTATCCACTGTGCTAATTATCAATGGGTGCTACAGATTACCCAGGTGCTGGACATGAAGGCATTGCATCAAAACGTTTTCCATCGAACTGCCATTTTATTCTTAGAAGTGATGTGAAAGGTAAAAGGAGGTTAAGCACCCAAATACCTTTGAAGACTTGTACTGAACTCTTAATTTGGGTATCTAACTCCTATTGATTGGGAGCTGATGACAGGACTTTAAAACCTTTGAAGATCCTGTCTGCCACGCTTTTAAAGTTTCTTTGTCATGAAAAGAAATGACCTTAAAGATTTTCCATTTCTTTCCTTTAAATGATAGTAATCCTTCTCTCTTTCAACCACTATTGCCGTTGTTTTTCTTGGAAGACACTTTATATAATACATGAACAGACTTTTGTATTTTATTAGGGAAGGAAAACTTCTACAAAAGAAAAACAATCTTTTTACTTTTTTTAACATAAGTTCTACAGCTATTAAAGAGAGGAAAAAAATCCAGTAATTTTTTTTTGCACCAACAGACTACTGCCTCCTAGTGATACAAAGAAGAAAGTTTAAACAGGGATGACCTTTTCCCATGTTTTGTATACCACTGTTGCCCCATAGGTGAGACACTCCATCTGCCAAAACATATGCAAAGTGAATACTACAGATGTTTCCCAATACTTCTATTATGCAAAACCACAGAAAATGCAGTAATGCATGTTAAAAGGATAGAAGCTGCCACACTAGTTCTTTTCCCTGTATTTAACAGAGGACAAAATGCTATTCAAATTTGTATAGCTATCTAGTAAAATCAGTTGTTAAAACTATCAAAACCAGCAGTCTACCTAATATAGTATCTGCTATTTAAAATGAAAAAAATCAGATGAAGAGGTAAGGGAATTTAAAAATGCATAATAACCTATTTGTAAGTGGGTTTTCTATTTCTTAAATTATGTCAAATGCTTCTAAATTTTTGCACTTTGAAAATTTTCACTTCAAATGGAGTCAGGAGAGACTTCATAGCACCTTTAGAAAAGATGGACTGAGAGAAATACTACACAGTGATTGTATTGTGGCTAAAGCCATGCAGTCAAACTGTAAAAAGTAAATTCCTTAGAGCCAACATAGCAAGCAGGAGCAGACCTTTGACATCCTTCTGAAGAGGGGTACTTACAGTCCACATCAGCAATGTTTTGAAATATGCTGAGCGCTCTCTGCTCCCATCCCTGTACTGACACTGAAGGATGCTCAGCTGTGACACCCTTTACCAGCTGGACAATACCTCACAGAATTATGCGTGAACAACCGAAGCAAGAAAGCACTTCAGTGATAACAGGCTCCCTCTGGGAAAGAACTAGTTAAGAGGGAAAGGAAGGATATCAGCACAGAAATTTTAAGATGCATGAGGAACTAGAGGCATAAGGAACTAGAGGGTGGGGGACTGATCACAGTCTGTGTTGAAAATGGCACACTAGGCTGAAGGAAAGGCAGAAGTTACAGATCTTGTGGGTTGTCTTTGAAACAATTCCCAATCTAATTTAGGGATCGAGAGCTAGGACTGGATTAATGACATTGATTGATCACAAAGTGGGGAATATTAGTCAATACAAAAGATGATTGAAATACTGCCCCAAAACCCCTTGGACCACCTTTTGGCTTGGAGCATCAAAACCGCAAACATTTATATTCATGGACCAGAACCAGGTCTTTTATAACTGAAGAGTTGTAGGTTATCAGGTAGACATGGAGAAAAAGGAAGGAAAAAATCTGACCATATCTGTTGACCTAAAATGGTTATAGCCTACAAACAGCTACAACTAACCATGTGATGAGGCACTCAAAGAAACAAATGTATTACTTGGATAAATTAAATGGATTGCTTACAGCAGAGGTAAGACAACACAACATCACTGCAGATGTGTCACTGGCGAGCCTTCATAAAGAGAAACCCAGAAAGCCTACTGCAAACTGGAATGGGAACCAGACACCAGCATGACATCACAGGAGGCTGAAAGTGTAAGTATTATTTAGTATGACATAAACTATAACTGGAATTTTGTGACTTCTTTCTAAAAATATATTTGAGGGTAAACATCAGGGAGGAAAAGGAGCATGATGTTCAGGATGATAATCAAACCATTACTGGAATTTGAAAAACTTTGTTTTAGGAACAATGAGGTCCCCAAAATCTAGAGAATAAGATGAAATCTGACAAAATAATAGGATAATCATCACACAGTTGATGTTACAATAAAGGCTCACAGACCAGAAGAGACATTCTGGGTCTTGCATCCGTACACCAAAAATGAAAGAACGTAAGTAGGCTTCTATACGGGAATGTTTCAAATGAGCTTTTCAGGAAATTGGAAGTGAGGTGCAAATGACCTCAAAGGAAAGAAATTTTTCTATGAGTAGCATAAAGGGAAACTGGTCATGTGTTTTGTGTTATCTCTTTCATCTTATAAAGCCTATGACCCCTTAAGAATAAAGATTATTTTCTTCCTGAATTTAGGCACTGTAGCCAAGCTTCCTGTTGTATTAACAGTATTTTTAAAAATTACTTATTCATTCAACTATAATGCAAGGGTTGTCTGCAGATCCTCTCAAATGAACACGTACAAAATATTAAAACCTTCCTCACATCTAGCCTTGATTTTCCATGTTACCTCTTAAAACAAATGCATCATGCTTCAAAGACACAAGATTCCTTAACATATGTGAGTATCACAATGCACATAAAATCAACAAGAAGTAAAAACTACCACTTTGCTTCTCATGAAAGTGTAAAATTCCCAGACTACCAACTCTTGCACATTACACTCTCACCTTCTTTTTCCTATCTATGTCACATGCACCACATCAAGGATGGGGCTATGAGCGAGTTTCAGAGAAATCACTGTAACTTAAGTGCTAATTTGCTCTCAAATCTCCATTAAAAAATGCAACAATGAATGAAGGGGCCCGGAGAACCCTAGCTCTGACTTTTCTCTGCACAAATGCAACAGCATAAACATCTTAATTTCATGAGTAGAAGCTACTTGTTTGACATGATATAACATTTAATTCAAAGCAAAGTTGACACTGATGGGATGAGGTAGCTACTCAATATTTTGTTTCATCCTCATTACTCGGCGTGTAGTCCCAAGGTATTACTTATGGAACACCATCCAAATGTCACCCTTACTACAGAATAATTCATTATATTATGGACTTCAAAAAAAAAAGAACTAAGTAGCTGAAACTGGGGTCTGTCAAATTAGATATCCAAGTTTTATTCCCAGGTTGTGCAACCTCTGAGTAAGTATTTTGTAAAAAAATACTCAGGAGTATGAAGTGAAATAATTATTAGTACTGCCTGAACTGTCAACAGTCTTGGTGGCAAGGGGCAGGAAAGTAAATACATTGCCCTCCAAGGCCAAAGTTCTTTTTGCTCTGGAGGGGAAGGGAGAGCAGCAGCAGACACTGCCAAGCAGGTCTGTTTCATCCATGCCCCATCCAGAAATCAACTCTGTATTTGGACCAAAAGTGAAGCACTTTCTCCTGAGATTTTGGAAACAAGCCCAAAGCAAGCTGTCAGTGGGAATCTTCAAAAGCCTGTGACTCACCCGAATAATGAGTGGCTTTTCAGTAGGTCACAGCAAGCACCTGTCTGCCTGAGGACTATTCCTTTCCAACAAACTCCAAAATTCTGCTGCAAACCAGGAAGGCAGTACAGCTCCTCAAAATTAAGGATGTACCATTTACTTATTTGTATAAGCAAAGGCATAAGTCAGTCTAAATCTAGAGATCACTGCTTCTCTATCCTCAGTAACACCCACCCAGACCTGTAATTTCACTTTACAGTTATGAGAAGTTTCATTTGGGGGAATCAAATTCTTTCTGCTTTCACTTCTGCCTAACTCCGCGTCCATTTAATGCATTATTTCCATTAAGCTCGGGAGAGTTTCCAGCCGAGGATATTTCTGCTGGAGGCCAGTCCAGAATGGTGCAGCCCAGGATAGCAACCAGTTAAATCTTTTCTAATCCCCACATTCAGAAACGGTGGCTCACAGTGGCTGGCATGCAGGAACTGAATAGAGCAGGCAAGCTCATATTTCTCTCACCAGGCCAAATTAATAAAAACAAAACCTGATTTCTCCTTCTCATTTTCCTATTCTTCCTGTTCCCCAATATTTTTCCTCTTTCAAACAATTTTTTTTTTTTTTTTGTTTGAGAAGCCTAATGTTTGGCTGCCTTCTGAAGAAATGGGCACAGTGACAGATGAAAGGCCGTATTCATCGCCTAATTCAGAATAGGGAAAAACCAACTGCTGTGCATTTAAGATTCTAACAACCTTGCAATTTTGTAGAGCCGTTTTCCCCAATCCGTTCTTTTGAAGAAATCTGCTTTTATTCTGTTAATAACTAACCACAGTTGCAGCAGCATGGATCCGATTAGCAGTTCTTACGCTACAAAGGGGGTGGGGGGGAGGCTGTGAACAGGGTTGCCAATTTGTCCACCTGGGTCCCCAGAAGAAAGATTAGATGAGGTGCTTGCTCCTTTCTTCCCCACTCTCTTGCTGCTCTGCACTAGACAGACCTCTTCAAAGCGCAGCCACCGACTTAATTTCTTTTTTTCCCCCTCTACAGTCTCGTTTAACCGCCCCTCCACATGTTTTGCACTCTGTCACTGCGTCCCTCCAAAGCCATGGCGTGAATTGGGATGAGAGGGGCTGGGAGAGGCTGCAGCCACAGCTTGCCAGCACTTTCTCTCACACCTCTACAGGGCCTCTGAATTGCTTTTAGATTTTGCAAATTGTATTTTCTTAAATTTGTGCAAGCCACTGGAAAGAAGTGTCTATGTTCTTTAGGGAATGATCCAGACCCTGTAGCCGTACTGTGTTTTTTCATTCTATCCTTTTAATCCTTCCAGAAAACTGGTAGTTTTGCTTGCATTTAGACTGAAGTAGAAGATTTTAAAGGGTTGCATGGATTTAGTAATCTATAATTACTTGGGACACATCATTACATGTTTGTAGTAATTACACGTAATGCAAAAAGCATATACTTCAGCTAGAGAAAAACCATTCTCAATTTTTTTTTTTATAAAATGTCAATTAAACAGCATACAAAATTGTAATTGATGCAAGTGCTAAATATCTAAAAGCTCCTAACAAAGGAGAGGGTAGTATTTCTCTCTTATATTTGGCTCATTCCTTCCTTCCAGAAATGAAACTTACCCTGCCACACACCTGAAATTTAAAACTTAAAACTTCAGAACTCTATTCAGGGATTTAATCCAAGTTCTAAATGGAAGAATTTTTCATTATCAATGCTCATTCTCTAGACTGCATTTATAACTAGAAGATTTTTTCTCTAAGCTGCTCCTCATTGTGTCAACTGCATTTAAGAGCCTGAGAAACACAACAGATGTAGCAGACATACACTGCTAAAATTTGCCACCTAATAAAAACCTTAACTCCTAACTTTAACATTGCCAAATTCTAACCAAACCACAGATCAATTTTTATTTATGATATCTGCAGTGTGAACACATGCAAGACACAAAAGAATGGGTGAATATGAACTAAAGTTGCTGTTTCTTATCAATATTTCTTTTCCCTTGATTCAGGTAAGTTTAAGAATTTCTCAGAATCAGGCAGCATTAACTTGGAAGACCATCAATGATGGAGTTTGAATTCTCCCTGCTCCTCTCAGCTCTCTCACGTTCAGCAAGCAGGGAAATTGGAGCACAGCTACATGGCAAAGAACTATTTAGCTAGTCCTGCTGGCTACTCCTCATACTAGATCACTGTCTGTGATTAAAGAGCATTTTAGTAGCAAAATGTATGTGCTCTCACTAATACTACCCTCAAAAGGAACAAACCCTTAGCTAATCAGTTTTTCCTATTGTGTTATATTGCATATTACACAGCCCTGGTCTCAGCATCTCTCAGGGATGAGGGAGAAAAGGGCAAGTTGAATGCATAAAGGATAAAAGCACCTTGAGGCAAACCTGCTTCCAGAAACCATTTGGTGGGTCTGATCTCCCTAGAAGACAAGATCTATCATGCCATATTTCATCTTGCCCGACAACGATAAGCTCCAAAGACCAGTGCAGAAGCGAAGCAATTCTTCATGTATTTTTAATCAACCGAGAACTTTCATCTGGCGAGTTCCCTCTGCAAGGTCACACGCACCACGCGCGGCCACGTGCCTCTCATGCAGTTTGCAAACACCAACTCTTATGTCAGGTTCTGTTTGGAAGGGGGAGTATTAACATTAGCAACTCCTGTTATATCATTTATAAACATGCAGATGTGGATTATTAAAGATTAATGCATTTTGGGATTGGTGTCGGCATTCCGTTTGTCTCACGCCGAAACCAATTCTGTTCTTCATTAGTCAACGACAACCCACATCACCCTGTTGTGGAAGAGAAATCAAAGGTGCAAGCATGAATTGAGAATAAGTGATGAAACTGATTACTAAGAAACTTAACGGCTGTAATCAATCAACACATCACAATAATTTGAGTCCACTGTTATCTGAAGATGGGGAACAAACAGAAAAGCTTGCCGACAGAGTGAATTGTTCTTTTGTGTTTGCTTTCTAAAAACCCAGTTTTCAATTTGACTTCCCTATCTACCTACAGAGCAATGCTGTCAAAGGGCTGTTCAAGTCTTTCAAGTCACAGCTCAACCTGCATGAATTTTGTCTCTAAGGAGGAGAAAGGATATCTTGCTTTTCATTAATTTTTAAAAAAATTATTATCTGGAGGTAGTGAAAATGTTCTTCTTTTGAGGCACAGAATTAATTCAAGCCATATTTGCAATTGTTCAGATTCCTTCTTCTAAGGAGGGACACACCACGTATCTGTCTAGTCAAGTCTGACACTAACTATGAAGCATGAAGGCCATTTTAAATATCTCTCAAGGCAGTGATACATAGTCCACTGAAAAACTGAAAACTGCAGCAGCCTATCCCATCACAGAAACCAAACCACTTATGGCATTTATGCTCTATTTTATCTAGGTATAACAACCATCTGTCAACAACAACAAAAACACACTGATGGAGACGTGAGAGACTTTTCCCATTCGCTCATCAATCACTGCTTAGTATTGCAAAGGACAAGGGAGTGAGAGACAACCTTTTAATTCATGATAAAATAGAAATTAATGCCCTGTTTGCCAACACAAAGAAAGAGAGACAATCTATGTTTGTGTAGCCAAATAACGACAAAATAAGAAACCCCCAAACATTCAAAACCAAATATACACTGCTTTAAATTTCCTGACAAAAGCATAAGTGCATTGAGGAAAAAAAGTTGAAAAGAAATGCAAAGGTTAATGATCAAATGTAAACAATAATTGTCAAAGGATGGCCTTAAAGCATACATCTAAAACTAACAACAAACATACCTGTCAAATCTTGGCAGCTGTGGTTAAGTATATTTGAATTTTGTTACGTGAAGGAGAGCACACGCATAATTATGCAAATATGTTAATTGGATTTCAACAGCCCTCATACTCTAGATGGATTTGTACCAGCAGGGTGCTACTAGTGACTCACAGAGCTACAAGAAGTGGCCTGTTGTACACGTGCTGCCACAGTGTCCACAGCAGCAGATGCCCTGCCATGCTGGGTGCTCAGCCATTGGCACGATGGTGGAAACAGGCCTGGCAGGAACCAACTAAGAGGAAAAACCAGATACGGGGCAGAGCACAGCTATGGGGATGTGAACACCACTGATTTGGCCATCTGTGGGAGGGTGCTGGACAACTCCCGGTGTCAAACCCTTCAGGGTGTTCAGTCCACAGGGTAGAAATGTTTGGCACTGGCTTAACACAGCAATTAAACACTAAAACTGAAATGTGTGACTGTGAAATATACACACTGACACACCAGATAATAAGCAAGTGAAACCACTTAAAACTAAACTCCGTAAACTATCCCTAAAAAATAACCACCCGGGGCATGCTTTTTTTGTGATTTACTGTTTTTCTATCTGATGCCTAACTTTGGGCCAATAAAAACCAGCAGGTTGATGTTGCTGGAATATGAAACCCTCTGTCATCATGAAAACCTAACAGGAGGAACTTGAACAGCGTGTCTCTGTCTCATTTCATCTCCTGCACCTGTTCTGGAAAGACCACCTCTGCAGAGAAGGACACCTCCCTGATCTCTGGCAAGACTGCAAGTATGACAGGAGTTTTTATAATGACTCTTGTAGCACAGGCTCTCCTCACGAAACTTGATTGAGACTATTTAGTTATTTCATGAAGCCTTGAGACAACAGATTATTCATCAGTTGTGACCTGGGCTGAATTCTAATAGGTATCACAGGCTAGACGCTCCCTATGCTAGAAGCAATGCCTTGAGCTAAAGTGCCTTACAATTTGCTTATTTTTTCATCCTTTGAAAAGACAGAAACACTCTAAATGTTGTTCAAACCATTCAAAAGAAAGGGTTTTAAACTACTACTATGTGAAACATTCACGTTTCATTTGTAAGCATTCTAGATTTGTAAAACTGCTGATTAGATGTTTTGTGCACTAGAAGTGATTAAGAACATAGCTACGTCAATGGCATTTTGTGTTTTGGCTTTTTTCTGGTCAGGATGCCAATGAACAGCATGCATCTTCCTTGCAACAAGCTGTTGCAAGATTTTTGCCTCCGGAGAAGCCAAGGGGGAAACATTGATAGATGTGTTAAAATAATCTTTCTAGACAGGGGGATCATATCCATTTTATAAGGATATAATCCCCTCTCCTGTTTCACAATCACTTTAGGGTATCTAAAACTTCAACAAAAAGCACAGTATCACGAATTCATATATTCATAGATTTGTTTGGGTTGGAAGGAATCCTAAAGCTCATCTAGTTCCAAACCCCCTCCCCCCTGTCATGAGCAGGGATATCTTCCACTAGACCAGGTTGCTCAAAGCCTCACCAACCTGGCCTGGAACACTTCTAGGGATGGGGCATCGACAGATTCTCTGGGCAACCTGTTCTAGTGCCTCACTACTCTTACAGTAAAGAACTTCTTCCCAATATCTAATCTAAACCTACTTTCAGTTCAAAGCCATTCCCCCTTAACCTATTACTACATGTCCCTTTAAACAGTGCCTCTCCAGCCTTCCTGTAAGCCGCCTGTAAAGTGCTGGAAGGCTGCCTGCCATAAGGTCTCCTCAAAGCCTTCTCTTGTCCAGGCTGAACAACCTCAGCTTTCTCAAGCTGTCTTCTAGAAGAGGTGCTCCAGCACTCTCATCACCTTCGTGACCCTGCTCTGGACCTGCTCCAACACAGGTTCTTCTTGTGTTGGGGTCCCCAAGCAGAGCAGAGCAGAGCACAGCAGAGCAGAGCACAGCAGAGGGGCAGAATCCCCTCTTTTGCCCTGCTTGTCTGCTGTTTTTGATGCAGCCCAGGACACATTTGGCTTTCTGGGTTGCAAGTGCACATTTTAGTCCCACACATTGGCTAACATGCACACCAAGACAAGATTTCCTGTTACTGTTCTATCTGGGTATCCTGTTTCCCTCTTGCTTCTTTTTTTTTTTTTTTGCCTGGAGTGCTGGCTGTAATGCTGTAATTGTGACAGATTATGGAATTCAAGCTAGCTAGTTGATCAGTACAGGTGTGGAAGACCTCCAGTTTTGCAGAGTAGAGTTGAACACTGAATGGATAACATCCATTGATTCATATAATTATCAGAATTAAAAATTTGGGGTATCTTTAATCAAGGGAGGATGCTGACTGGTTAGCATAAATAAAGAAGACTGGCAATAACATTCCTAAGCCAGTGTATCCACAAAAGGATTTCTTTCTGAAAATTGTAACTTCATCTGTATCCAAGATCCTTGGTGAAAGAAGACATCAATTTTAATAAAAACAGCGATGTAGTTGATGCTTAACAGAGTGAAAATAAGCTTGTTTCTTCAGAAAGTACATGGAATCTGTTTAAAGCACAAGTCAAAATACTGATCTATGCAAGTGGAAGTCAAAATACCGATCCATGTGGGAAAAAAAATTACATAGTTCTAAAGGCAGCATTTGCTAGTCATTATTAGCACAGCATACCCTTCTCTTCTATACTGATAAAAATTGCTGTAGGGGTTTAAAAATAATAGAATCTATTAACTTGTACAAAATCTGCTTGTCCATCATGGGTTAAGGGATTCCTGGCCTATCAGCAATCTTTCACAGAATTCTTAATATTAAAAACTTTTTGCTGCTTACACCGCAAGGGAGAAAAAGCTGACAAAAGCCTTTGGCCAGTGAGATCAAAATTGGGGATGGGGGGAGAAAGGGGAGCTTAGCTTATTTACATTTTTGCTTTGTTAGTAAACTGAAATTGTTAGAGCAGGAGGGAAAGGGAAAAAAAAAAGAGAAAAGTGAAATTAACAGCCACTAAATCTTCTGGCAATAGCAGTGCATTTTGATATGTGCTGCGTCAGCTTCCACTAATGGCTTAGGGTTGAATCAGGCACAGTTCAAGACCCAAAACAGTGCAGGGCATCACATCTCATTCTTTGGAAGAAGATGTACCCTAATTATAAAGACGGCTGCAAAATAAAGAGATTGGGATTTCTGGCAAACAGAATAATGATCTACTTAACAGGAAATCACAATGTCATTTTGAATCAGTAGAAATCATAGAAGAGTAGGATTTCAGCCCTGTAATGAATGTACATCTGAACAAGAAGTGTTCCCATATTGAGAGAAAGCTACCTTTCTGAACAAAATCCATCGAAGTTGCTTTTTCTGCTCTAGGAGTTAATCTCCCTGGTCTATTCTGGTAATGTGAATGGAAACAAAGGCTGTATATGCATGTGCCACTTACCACACAAAATATCCATCCAGTATTTCAGAGAGCACAGGAAGGAAATGCCCACTGAGCTAGGGACGTGCCAATGTCAGTGCTGCCTGTGCCAGGCTGCTCCTGTGAAATTCGTGGCGTGCAGCAGAAAGCAATGCGGGGTGGCAGGCTTGCGGTGGGGTGCGGAGACAGCTTAAACAGGCAGTGGAAGAGAATCAGCCATTTGGGAGGTTTAATAGGGGGCTGTTTGTTTGTCTGCCCTTTTGATGTTAAATTAGTCTTCAATTTTGTTGTAAGGAAGGAGGCATTGGGAAAAGGATGCTTCTCTTCCAGTAAACCCTGGGAAAGCAACACCTTTATTTTAACGGTCTTCCCACTAAGAACCCCCTGCAACATTTTGGCTTTCCCTAGCCATAGCTATCAGCAACACAACAGCTGCTCATTTTACAATGACTTGCTGGAGAGAGAATGATTGAAAGAGCCAATCTATGTCACATTGAGAAACTGTGGCACAACATCGCAGGAGGTAACAGGAGAGGAATGAGGTCAGAACAAACAAGGGTAGGGTGAGAACAGAGAGGAAAATAGCAGAGAAGAAAATTATTAAAGGTAAGGTGCTGTACTACACAATCTATGTTTAAAAACAGCCACAACCTGAATGCTGCAAACAGCCACAGAAATGCAAACAAGCTCTGTGTTACTTTTTCATGGAGTCTTGTGAATATAGCCGATGATAAAAGCAACCAAAGTCCTTGTAATGAAGCACAATGGTGGGAACACATTTAGGTGAAAGCACAGTCTAATTTATATGGCTTGAAATCCCCAGCACCCAGCAGCACCCCTCTATCGCAGGGTTTCAAATAACAGCCTTGCTCCTGTCTTTTTGTAGCTTGAGAAAGCAGCAGCAGGAGCAGCAGCAGCAGCAGTAGCAGCAGCAGCAGCAGCAGAGCAGCAGCAGGAATGCTACAGCAGCTGCCCTCCAGAAAGCACTGCCTTAGCTCACGCCTGGGAGTTCACCTCTTGCAAGAGCTGCAGAGACCAGAAGCTTGTCTATGACAGGGAAACAGTGGAGGGTGATTTTGATTTAGCACCATTCATAAAAATCCTTCCTGAGAAAGAACTGCTTTTGTGTTACTGCAGCAGACCAGAAAACCACTGTGCAAAATGGTGGCACAGTTCGTATGAAGAGACAATGCTTTTCACTAGGTGGGTTATAAAAATGAGCTTTTGGGGCTCATCTGAAGTGATGAAGTGACTGTGACCCTGACCTCTGAGCCCATATCCCTTCCACTTTTACCCCATGGGGATCAAGAGGTTTCATAAAAGTTATTACTCTCCCCCTATACACTTATGCTCATCCTTACATATCACAGCTCCAATAAAGCTGTTTTCAGTGTCACAATATTTTTTTCTCAATTCAGCAATGAGGCTGCTAAAATACCAAACAATTTACTTGCCTGAATCTGTGGCAAAATGTTACCTTTCCAGCCAGGTGGACTATTTGGCCTCACTCAACAACAGATGGATTGAGAGATGGATTTCTACAACAAATACTGGGAACTACCTTGGAAATACAAAGCTACCACACTGCATACAATGCAAATACCATGTCCCCACTATTCCTGCTTCACCTGAGCATGTCCTGCCAGTCAGAGTGGCTGGAGAGGGAAGAAATAACTGGAGGGCATGCACACAGCATCAGGGCTCAACATGCTCAGCTCACATTTAGTACTCAACATTCCTGTGTGCACTGAGCTTACTTCCCTTTGCTTATCTGGTTTAACCCCTGCAGACAAAGAGGCATGAACATTTCACACAGATACCTTTGTATCAAATACCGAAACACACGATACCCACTGAATTTTAACCTGCATTTGGTTTACAGCAACAGTCAAGTCACCTAACAAATAGACACCTCTGCTTTTGTTTCTTTTGACTGAGCTTCATGTTTATTATTTTGTGGTTTTGTCAGCAACTGATGCTATCCCTAGGGTAATGTCAGCACTCTCTTACTCTTAGGAATTCCCCTAGTATTCAAAATGTCAGAAGATAATAAAAAACTTGAGCATCAGAAAGAGAATAAACTCACCTGAAATATTGAATACACATTGCTGCCTGACCCCCTGTAGTAAGTAACATGCCAGATGGGTGGGGATAAGGTAAGAACTGAAATTAACGTATGCCATTTTTTTCTTCTGGGTATCTTAACAGTTTTCCACAAATTTCTGAATATACATGAATGACTGTGTGTCATACTCTAAATTGCACAAGAGAGAGAATTACAAGCATGCCACTGGTATTCCAATTATTACTGGTGGGGATGAATCCCTAATAACTTGTTCATCTTTGCAAATATTAAGAAGTATCTCATACAATATTCTGTATTGATGTCCAAAATTACATTGTCACAATACAGGGTTGGAAAATCTCTGCCTCATGCTGCACGTCTATAATCACCATCCAAGCTCAAGAGCCAACCCTCAAAAAATATAAAATTAGAACAAAAAAATTACTGAAAATAATTGAGAGAAGTATGTGACAAATGATACACAAACCAAATACAAAAACTGTAATTAAGTATTCACACTGGTTGGTGCTAAAGACATTTATCAAATACCTATGTGGAGTCAAGTTCAGAATTTTGAGCATTTTGAGGGCTTGGCAAGTTTGAAGTTTAGATGGAATTTACTCCTGCTCTAAGTATGCATTTTTTTCAGAAAAAGGCCGTGAAAATGCAGGATTCTAAGAACATAAATTAGTTCAGAATACAGGAACATTTATTTATGTATTTAATAAGCCTACCTATTGGTGTAATTTTGTTTGTTAGAACAAACTCACCTGGAATACTTGCTGGAGAAATGGGACCAGATCTTGACTGGTTGCTTCCAACGGGTGAGCCTACAGGGGAAGGCGATGGACCCCCAGGGATGCCAGAGAGATGTGGAGAAGCATGAGGGGAAAACGGAGACTGTGCAGGGTTGCTCTGCTCCCCTTGGCTGCTTGTAGAGCCTGATGCACTAACAGCTGAGCTGAGGGTTGCTTCAGTTCCAGTCGGCAAGTCATCAATGGATCCAGATAAATCCTGAGAAGAGAGGGAAAAATAACATAAGTGCTTGCATGAACTAAGACTCAGGCCTAAGGAGCTGGCATGGCAATAGATCCGTTTGTTTACTTATTGCAGCAGATAATGGAAAGATTGTCTTTAACATTGGTTCATGTAGTTAAATGATGGCAGAAAACAAGAATAGTATGCACAATTCTCTGCTTAATCTCTAATTCTTTTGAGAAAAAAAACAAGCAAGGGAAACAAATGAATTGGAACCAAATTCATTCAGCACTGAATTTAACATTTTCCATCTGGATTAAGCTTTCAAAATTAATCCCACAAATTCTGCCTGAGCATACCAAAACTAATGAAAATGATACATCAGTTTCACTTTCACACAGTATTTAATTTTGGGGTTTGCTGCCATTACAATCACAGCTTATACACTTCACTCTAAACGATTACCACAATGAGAGAAGAAGGGTGTCATATGCGCAGGTCTCTAACACTGCCTTGCAGCTCCTTTGCCTTGCAGCAGGGAGAGAAGAGGCCCTGCCCTCAGCAGCAGCACTACATCCACTGGCCACCAAGGAACAAGGAATGCTGCTTCTCCACTTCCATCAAATACCAGTGTACAGCTCACAGGTTCTCTTCAATTTCATCTGAATACACTGCTGAACAGTTACTCCATTTCAGCTCTTAACTACTGCATTTTCAATGAGAAATTTCCTCTGTAGGTCACAGCACACCTGAATTCTAACTATGAACTGCTGGACATATTCCCTGCAGCTGTAACACAGGAGTTATACTGGTCTTTGAATCTGTGGGAGTAATTACGGGTTTCAAATAATTTTATGATCAGATACAAAAAACCAAAAATGCTGTGACAAAGCAAGCACATGCTCCCCAACTGTCAAGAAAAATGTTAATTCCCAAGCATCACAGAAAAACCTCGTACAAACTGAAGGAGCCAACACAGCTGTGCTTCTGTAGTTATTGGCAGGTCACAAGGAGCATGTTACTATGTTACTATTACTATTAGCAAATTAAAGCACAAAAAGCAGCACCAAGCTACCTCACATATAAACCAGGTCATTAAATAATCTCTGACACTTGAAATAACTGGGATGACAGAATGCATTACTTTGGCTGATCCTGACTTCACTTGTTTGGCTCATGCAAGTGGTTGCATCTGAGGCAACAGGACCCCTTGTCCGAACAGCACAGAAAGAACTGGGTTCTGCTGAGCAAAGAGCTCAGGGAGCAAAGTCTCAGTGCTGCCTAATTTTCATAACAAAAAGTTTTGGTTTTTGCTCTGTTGCTTCAGTAACCTCAAAAAAAGAGGTTTTTTAAGTCACAGAATGTGGATGAAATGCACGTGGTGTACTTGGAGCCCTGACCAGTGATGAGCACCCCTCTGACAAGGAAGGCTCACAGCCAGGTTCCCCTAACAGACGGACACGGTCAGCCTTCCGAGGCACAGGAAGAGGAGGATTAATAGTTTAAGCACTGCTAACACTCACTTAGAAGCCCTGTAGAATGCTACGTGTTATTCCTCTTCTGCATAAGACTAGTAAATACAACCCACTTGACTTAGCTCTCTGCAGAGCATCTTGCGGACCTTATTTCCCATGAGTTCCTGCAAATACTTCAAGAACAACTCTCACCATAGTTAAATTTTGCTTTTTCTGACAAGCATGAAATTGTACCTGTATTTTATTAGGCATATGAAACACAAAAATTAAGGCTAAAACTTCACTCTACATGTGGATGCTGCATTCACTCAAAAGTAGACTTCCAAATCCATACAAATGGAAATTTAATTGTGAGGTGGGCAATAAATTATTTTCATTGCTTCTTTTTCAGAACTATTAACTGTAGAAAATGTGAGCAAGAAATAACACTGCTTGGTACTGTATAGAGCAACACTAGATATTTTTCATAGGAGAATATATTTGGCAAACAGGTAAGCAATTACTGCTTTTCCATACATAATATGGTATTCTTCTAAATGGAATCAAATCGCTGCTGTCGTCATGTGTAACAAATGCTGCAGGAAGTGCTGATAAAACAAATGCTGCTGAAAAGCATATAATAAACCTCTGAAAACTGAATGTAGCAGAATAGAGCCTATTCTAAAAGAATAGAAATTCTGTGTAAAAAAAAAAAAGATAGGCACCCAACTGACAGAAGATAAAGAAAACACAGGTTTACATTTAGAATAACGAAGATTTTAAAAGGGTATGTGGAGTACAGTGTTCATTAGTGTTAGCAAGCTGAAGTACTTGCAAAAACAGATTTGCCAGAATAATGGAAAAGCCATGAAGAAATCAGCCCTGTCCCTGATGAAATTATCTGTTGCTCATAGGCTAAGGCAAAACTTCGGGATGCGAATGAAGTTCACTTTTCCCATCAGGTCACATCTGACTTCTCCAGCCTTCCGCAAGAGTGGCACAACTGACGAAGTCTCGGGTGTTTTCTCAAGTGCTTGCCCTTCCAGGAATTTCCTCACGCACCTGACGAAATTCCACGAAGGTGGAAAAGGAAGAGAAAAGCTTGCACAACACTAGCCTACCAAAATTGCGAAGCCATGCCACCCTCATGTAGCGCAGGCTGAAGGAGCAGCCTGGCAGGCACAGCACATCCACAGTGTAAAGCACTGGGGTTTTCTCCCAGGAATGGGGAACTTCACAATCAACTCATTTGCTGAGGATGCTATGGTCGTGTTCATTCACCACATGCATCAAGAAAACCAAGAAAGAGGTTGCTCTCAGGATGGCACAAAAGACTGTTGCCTATCTAGAAGCTGAGGCTGTGTAACATCACCTCCTGCCTTGTCTTCAAGTGAGCTAAATAGAAAAATCAGCGGTTCTGTGCAGGGTGGTTTGGGTTTTTTTGGTTGGTTTGGGGTTTTTTTCCGTTGGTTTTTCTTTGTTTGTGGGTTTTTTTTGGGTTTTTTGTTTGGTTTTTTTTACATTTATTGTTTGTTTTTGTTGGGGTTTGTTTTGTTTGTTTGGGGTGGTGTTTTGTTTTGTTTGGTGTTTTGTTTGTATTTGGTTTATTTGGGTTTTTTTTTGTTGTTGTTTTTTTTTGGATAACATACACTTTGAGGCCTTAGCTAGTCTTCTAAGATGGAAAGCCTAAATAGGTGAGTAACGGGGAAACTTGCAGCATACAGAGGCTTTAGAAACACCTCTGTTAACTACAAAAGCTAATTGGGAAATTAAAGAGAAGGAGAAAAAAGACTTTATGTGAAGCACCCGGACCAAAAGCGCAGAAGTCGACATTCTGTTCTCCTATTATCAGCATTTTAATGCTTCCTTTTACCTCATTTTAACAGAACGGTAGTGAAGTTGTGCAAATTCCACATCACGAACATTTATTTATATATAAAACACTATACACATACACATTATATACGTAAATTACGTGGATACACTCTCATTTACTTAGCATATCTGTATGTAAAGCTATTAAAAAGCCTACTAATAAGAGAAATTCACAGCGGTTTAAGCACACAACCTAGTTAACAAAGAAGCTCTGTAACTAATACTCCTCTAGAGGACAATTTAGTCAGCAGGGCACCAACTCTATTCTTCTTTTATAAGTAGTATCAGATCTATGATGCCTGTAAAGAACAGAGAGACCTTACTTACTGCATCTCATTCAAACCAAGGCACCTTCAAGCTACAGTGCTTCCATTTATCTTGTTGGAAAGTTGGCAGGTTAGGTAATTGCTGGGATTCTTTTAAGGGGCTGAAGTCCCCATACCCTAAGGCATGCCTTAAATTTTGCCTCTTTTCAGAGGCTTTTTCTGGAAAGCACTCATTTCTTCTAGTAAAATCTAGCAAGTTTAGAATTACCAGTAGTCTCGTGTTTCTTACAGATCTGTTTCCTGTAGAGCAATCTTTTTATTCTTATCTATGATATTGTTATGACTATATTTTCAAATGTGACATCAAATCTAAGAAAAAATCAAGGACAAAATATTTCCCCCCCCTCCCGTCACAAATCTGTATATAAGTTCTGTATTCTCTATGTCAGCTTTACATCTTGTATTATTCAGGACATCCCAACCAGCTTTCAAAGTTCACCTCTGCATAATGCCTTGATTACAAACTGAAATGTCTCCACGCAGGATTTATCTCTTTTAGCAGTGTTTTATCTTCAACTATATTCAGTTCTAGCCTCACCCTCCACCTATGCATGACCTTTTTTCTTGTCCATCTGACAAGTACAAGAGCTGAAATGAACAGGATCTCATTGTGCTTGGGATTATAATGTTATGCCTTCCTGGTGGTAAGATCTTATCAGAGTGACAGGGGAGACACTCTTGAAACAGCAGACCAATTTACTACTGCAATGTGGGCAGCAACGGGCAGAAGGAAGTAAACTGCTTATACAGAGCCAGGAAACCCGAACTTACAAAGAGAGCACAGGGAAAAAACCCTAAGAACACCCATATACAATAACATGAACTCACTCGAGGAACACACCTAGATCCCATAAACAGCAAAAGGGAGACTAGAGTAGCTCAGCAATACCACCACTATTTTACACACTGAGTGTAACAGGATTACAGCATTCACCGTGGAGCAAACATTTACACTGCAAATACTTCATGCAGTTGTCAGCTTTGTATAGCAATGTCTCAGCAGACACAAACCAAGATTTTACTGAGGGGATCCCTTGCAAAATACTTACAGTTGAAAAAGGATGAGCACCTTCTCTGAAACCAGCAGAAGAGAAAGTGTGGGGCAACTTGCTAATGGAGTTCCTATGCCACTAAATTACAGCTTAAATTCACCAAGAAGTTACTGCAGTTTGGGGCTCTCTTGTGGGGATTATGTGGAGTGCACACAACCTTTCATTTATTTAAATTTTCCAGCTATTGCCTATGAGTTCCTTTATGCCCAGGGAGTAGGAGAAAAGCAGAGGTATTCTGCAGATATTAAAATTAAAGACACACAAAACCTTTCTGTCTCCAAGAAGCTGAACCCCCCAGACTCTACCCTAGCATCCATTGTGCTGGGATGAATCCCAGCGCTACACGTAGGGAACTGCATCAACTGACTCGCTGCAGGATCAAAGCCTACTCATTCCATTCAAGCCTTCCTGCAGTATTTCCTTAGGATGGTGCTGCTCAAAAGACAGGATCCTGCCTGAAATATCCATCTCTTTAACATGAATCACCACTTTAGAAGCAAAATTATATATACATGCAAACATATTTCACAAGTAAGTATGTAAATATATATTCAAACAGACATAGACTCTGCTATTGTTTTGGAGCCATGGGGGATTATGAACAATATGCTCTGTAATTGAGATTAACTTTGAACAAATGATTTGGCTGACAAACACACATACGCGCACAAAAGGAAAACCCACAATAGCTCTGTTTAAATTTCAAGATATTCGTAAGACCTCTTTTCATCACAAAGCAGCCTATAATAGCATGTTTCAAGAAGTCTTCCAAAGGCCCTGCTGGTCACATTGTGGAGGCAGCGAGTGAGCTAACAGCCTCCCAGCGCCTACGCAACCAGAAAAACACACAGGCGCAGCAACGACTGGGACCACGAGGAAAATCCTTTCATTTTCAAAGGCTGCTACCCCTGACCTGGGTATCTTCCTTCCATGCCAGCTGCATAACGACCCTGAGCTACACACAAAGAATGTACCTAACACACGTTCTTTAAAAATTGTTTAATAGGAGACAGCAGGGCTGCCATTACATTTCTGCCAAAATCCCTTATACATGCCTTAGTGAAATTAATTCTGGGGGAGAAAACAAGGCTCATTCTCTGAATCTTGTTAAATCAAGGTCTGCAGAAGGAAAAGTAGAGAAGATCACTTCTAGTACAAACATTTCCCTGAGGAAAAAGTGTGATTTCTATTGACAGGCACAACTTTAATTCAGAACATGCTATTGTGTAAGGAGAGGGCTTGTTTCACTTGCAAGACAAACACAAACTTTGACAATAGCTGGGCAGAGGTATTTCTTCTGATACTTACTCATGTTACCTAGAAATCTTACTTGATTCCACTTACTGTAAGTTTCAGTGTTTTTAACCAGATTTTTAATTTTAACCTCTATGTGATAAACTATTCATGCAATATTCTAGATGAAGTGAATTCTAAGTATATGACAAAAACACTAGCTTCTTGCACTAAATTTAGTGACAAAGCACCACTTGCTGGGGGAAACACATTCCCTTAATTCTGTGGACCTCACATGCTTCCCAAAATAACTTGGTTACTGAACTGTGTTGCAAGTACTCTCTCAGATCAGTATCAAGTACTTTCTATGAGAAGTTATAAAGGCAAGTCCCTGAGGATGCAAAAATCTTTTTCCCAAAAGCCCTATATTCACTCAAGCAACCAAGAAAAAGTGCAATCAGTCAATGCAGTGCCAGTGCCCCTCCTGATGTCTTTTCAACCTATGGGATCCTGGAATTAGACCAGTCTTCAAGATATTATCTATAAAAAGCTGACTTGGAAAAACAGATTCAAATCAGACCTTACTAACTAATTGGTAAGGAAATGATGGCTCATTTAAAGAAAAAGTAATTTTTTACTACATTTGTTTAGCAAGCGAAGGGTCTGTATTTGTGAGGCAACCTTACCTAAAAGTAAGAATTGTTGACGTGGGGATACAGGACACCAAGAACAGAACCTGACATGCCTGTATCTGTCAGACATGGGATGAGAAGAAGCTGCTAGGATGGATACTATCACATTTCTGTGTCCACAATGATCCACGGTGGGATCTTATTTGCTAGTCCAGGCAAGAGCTTTACACCAAAACCAACTTAGGGCAGCTAGAATTCAAAACTGATGAGGCACCAGACAAGGGCCCCGCCAGCCACACTCTTCCCTGCACAGGCCAAGTGCCACTCACTGCAGGGTTTGCAGCTCCCTGACAATTACCAGGAAGGGGCTCCTGAGTCCTACAGCTGCATCAAGAAACCTAATGACAAAAAAAAAAACATCCCTAGTTTATAAACATTGACTCCCATGCATGAAACAATAAATACTAATGACCCATGTGCCATCAAAACAAATTGACAAAGTCTAACAAGGACTGTAAAGTGTAGGACACAGTGCCTGTCTGACAAGAATACTTTTTTATATCGAAAATAAACAATAAATCTCCAGAACAGAAAAACAGTAACATGGCATCTCTAAAGATATGAACTTCCCTGTTTATCTCTGAAGCAGAATGCTTAGCACGTAGAATTTCTGGAAATAAAATTTAAAAACAAAAAGCCATGAACCCTTAGGAATAATTTGTTTCTTCAGTACTATAGCAAAGAAAAATTCCCAGTTAACAACTCTTGTAGCTACAGCATCAGTCATTTATCATCAATAAATCATCAACCTTTAAAACAACCAAATCAATGAAAACCACAACAAATGGCCACTATGAAGAAGAAAGAATAGTTGTGTTTGCATAACAGCAGTCTAACAAAATTTAGTTGTATTCACATTACTTCCCATGCATAGTATCAAACTTAATCATTCCCAAACATGGAATCCCTTCTGTTAAACCTAAGGGGTTTTTCATATAAAGAACAGTGAGGTGAGACATAACAACTTTCCTTTTTTGTGTCTCTTTGGATCACAACCATTTTCTAGATCACGTAGCCTACAGCTGCCTCCACAGAGAGAAGACAGACTAAACTGGCAGGATAAAACACAGAAGAAACTGACTGATGCAAAACATGTACTGATCCAAAACCTTTCAAGCTCTCTGGAGCTTGTTATTTTGGGGATCACTGTCTTTTTCCCTCCAGCAAGCTTAGAATCTGAACTGCCACTGCGCAACCACCCTGCTTGCCAGCCCAGACTACTCACCTGGCTGTGCTTCTGGCCATGCTGAATTCAACATCACAAAGCCACAGGGAAAACACCATGTGCTTGTTACTCCTTCTCCCATTACCTACTTGTTCTATTTTCACAGCTGATGTATAAAGAAATCAAACTTAAGTAAGCAAGGAGAGGAGTACCAAATCACAAGGAAGACAAACACGGATTGGAGCAAAAGCATATGAGAAAGAACAAGACATTACTAATAGAACATAGGGGCTAGTAGATCTGAAAGAGACCAAAAATCTTAGCAGGAGCAGCAGCAATATGCATTAGAAAGCAAAACACTTACTCCCTTTATTGCATTTACTCTGGCTATCATACTTTTGGAAACCTGCAGTACATGCAGACACAGACCATCTACCTTTGAGACTACATATTCAAAAACCTGATATTGTGCAGGTGTGGCTCAAGCAGAAAGGAACAAACAAAACTTCAGAATACCTTAACATGAAATGTGGTAAAATTCACACCATGCCTCAGCTGCACTACGCCCACATGAGACTGCAGTGCAGAGATTCTCAATAGGTTTGTGCAGGGCAGCTCATTTAGGAGAAGCTCTTTAAACATGACCACACAACCTCCTGTGGCTGAGTGTACCTTACTGTTTACTACTACAGACATACCCTGAGTCACAACACACCTATTTTGCAACTATTTAATTAACATCTTTCTGCATGTGCTTCTCAGACTATCCCACATGGGATTCCAGAAGGCATTAACTGTGCTTAGGAGTTTGGACTTACAATACTATCCAATTTGGAGACTGCAGTTGAGAGAATAGAAAAAGTGTTGGTCCAACAACCAATTGCCCACTGATCACTGAAAGCAGATATTGTCATGCCTCAGTAAATTAGGCAACTTGATAACAAGTGAGCTGTTCTGACAGCCCAAGGCCACCTATGCATGGAGCACGATAAAGGGTTTAAACAACTGATTGAACCTATACACCTGTATGCCCAAGGTTTAAAAACTCTTGATCTACAGCACTTGCCTTTTTTCTTTTTTTCATATTAATACCCTTTGTAGAGTTATGGTTTGATAAAAAACGATGTCCCAGCAGGTTACCGTGGGAATAAGGATCTACAAAACATAGTTTTTCATTAGCTTAGGGCTTGTGCATGCATCATACTGCGTCTCTTTCTTCTCTCTCCCACAACACCCTGTAACCAAATACCACAATTCAATGAGATGGTAAATAAGCCCCAGACACATCTTAAACTTCAAAAACACAGGTGCTCTGTTAACTTTCCATCTCTTCCTCTTGAATCAGAAGCAGAAAGCAGGATAAAAATGTATACATCAAAAAGACTGATAAATGTTATAAAGACTTCCTTTTAAAGGAACTGAAAAAAGTGACTTCCCTCAGAGAACAATATTAATTAATGAATCAAGTCTTATTTAAAATACTGGATATGCAGTGTTATATTGGGATAACAGGCAGAAATTAGTGTCGTAACGTTTATTTCAATAAATTCAGCTTAATTTGCCACTTCAGGCTCATTCTCTCATTCCATGCAAGAATCCCTCATCCTTGTTCCTCTTTCTCTTCATTTTCAAGGAACCCAATGTGACTCAGCTGAGAGTAGTTTGACCATCAGAAAAGCACAAATGCACAGGGCTGTGATCACTCTGCTTCTGCTTAGGTCCTCACCCCCAGCCACACACATAAATTGCTTACTTCTTTCTGAGGTCTGTGGACCACAGCAACAAAACCAAAGAATTACTCTTCAAGAGCTATTCACTCAACCCCTCCCACCTTTATATTCTCTGGTAACCTGGGAAAAGGTTGGAAAATGAAATCCAAGACAGTAAAAAAGCAGAAAATAAACTTTCAGATTGTTTCTCACATATGCCAGTTAGAACAAGGCTCCCACAACACCCCAAGTTCTGGAATTCACATTTCTTTGCAGTAATTCAATGATTGCTGGGCATGCTAAATAATTAAGCAGCCAGGGAATGTGGTATTTTGAGCTGATATGGCCTTAATAAACTTTTGTAGAAATCAAGTCTCAGAAACCTTTATATAAATTTCAAAAGGCTTTTGAAATTCTAGAAAAGTGTCTTGGCCTCAGTTTTCTTTTTGAAACAATGCCTTGATTAGCCAAATAGGAAGCATAACTTGTAGCACTTCAACTGGGCATTAAGAAAAATTCTGAAAGACCAATACCCACTCCCATCTACTGTTAAGCATCATTTTGGCACGGGAAGAGAAACCTCAAGGCTAAGATGATGCCATGGTTGTCTTGATTGCTAAGTGAACTAAGCTATACTTTATCCAACAGGTTCATAATTTCAGGGGCACTCCTGAAATTCAGCAAATGAGACACATGGACATGTAACTACAGAAGTGTGAAACACTGCAGACTATGCAATCTACAAAAAAAACCCAATAGATCAATTACTACTGTTCTTTAATTAATATATCATACAAAGGAAAAACATCCATGGGGAATTTTGAGGTTTTTGTGTGCCTGAGCATGCTTCAGTGTTGCAGCTTTTTCTGATGCTAAAGGGGATAAGGAGTCCTGAGATCTTTTATCTAAAGGTTGTAGTGGGTTTTTCTTTGAAAATTTTCCTTGGCTTTAAGAGAGGAGGTTGGTATTGCACAGAACTACCAATTCATAGCAATGCTAACAAAAATGGTCTGAAAAAATCCCAAGAAAGTATGGCCAGGATGTCCAGTGTACAGTGATTGTGGTCCACAAAAATGTGATTGCCATAATGGGTGGACACTTGGTGGAGCCTTACTGGACAGGGTGCTTCCATCTGCCTTTTTGTATGATGGTGCTTTACCCCACCCTTCATCTGAGGTGCCAGTTGTCCTTCTCCAACACCTGCCAGGCTACCTCCCTGCTGCAGCTCCCTCCAGCAAACACCACTGCAGTGCCACAGCCCACAGTGCACTTGGAAGCCACTTGTAGAAAATATTTGTAAATGCAATAAAAGATAACTCCTTTCCCCATTGATCTCTATTCTTGTTGCACTGAATTTTGAGAGTATTCATAAATGGTGTGAAAAAATGTCAGGTAAAATGACAAAGGTGGAAAAAGAAAGAACTGCAGTTGGAAGCTTCTTTGAAAGAGGATTTCCCAGGATCTTGTTTCCCAGTGATCCTTTGTTCTCCTCTCTGGCCACTCCTGTTCCCTCATGGAAGCCCCACATCACATGCAGCAGCCAGAGAAACTGCAGCTCTAGTCAATGCCTACTTCCTGGTCCTTGCAAGATGAAGCAAAGAGAGACTTCAGCTCTGTCAGACCTTCAGGTGCAGCCCTTCCTATTGCTGATTCTCCATCCTCCAAGACTGTCTCGAGCTCTGTCACATGGCTTAGGGAGTTGGGCCAAGAAGGTTTTGGGGAGTGCATCTGATAGAAAGATGGGAAAAGAGCCATCTGTATCAAGGCATGGTTTTTAAGTACTACACCTTGAGAAGAACATGGCTCTTAACCTTACAGAAAGTTTTGCTGCATGGCTTCTGAGGTCATTTCTGCTTTGCAGCAGTTTTGCAAGAGCTCCTGTCCCAGTTCCCTGCTCTTCTAGGCTGAAGCCTACAAATAGGGCCAGGGTTTATACACTGCTGTCTTTCTTTAAAAAAACCACTACCTGTATCACAACTCCTAAGAAGATCTACCTGATGGAACTATCAAACCACAGCTCATTTCAACTTCTAAGTTATTCATTAGATAGACCACCAAAAAAGAGGGAAAAAAGCAAATCAGTAAGTTAGATCTTTGTAAAGTCTCAAAATCCTTCTGAAGGATGCTTGTCAGAACAAACAAATATACCAAAGGAAGAAACAGCCTTATGAATTAAGTAAAAAAATAAATAAAGGGAAAACACATGAAAATTTCAACAACCGTGCCAATCTGTTGCGAGCTGTACCCGTGCCAGTGGGCGGCCTTGGGGCACCGTAGGATTCCTCAGTGCAGTGCCAAGCTCCAGCAATATTGTTATGGTTAGAGAGGAATTTCTCACAAGCGCTAACAAAGGCAGAAGGTCATAAATAAACACAGCAGGATTGCCTTGTCAGTTCTCATTATTAGCGCTGCAGGCACTTGCTTTTCTATGGGCTGCTCACAGGTTCATTTAAGTGTAAGAGCTCCTCCTTAGAATTTCACATGCTCATAAATAAAGACAACATTTCATAGGAAAGAAAAGCACCTTAACCTAAGTTACTTTTTGTAAAGGGGGTCCTTTTATGCACACAGGGCCATGCATGCTTGAGCTGGCTGTGCTGTCTGCAGCCTCTCTATTCATGAGCAGCAGCGCGAGCTCCTGCACTGGCCAAAACCTTGCACTCGGCTAACCCAGAGCTGCAACAACCTTCTATGCTGGCCTCCCTCAGACCACGGCCATAATGAATGGGGAGAGCCTTACTACTGTAATAATGGTCACCAGAATTACATCTGGCCAGGAAATGAGGCTGAGCTCCTAAACTGATCCTGACGTGCATTATACAACTAGGAAAGCACAGCTGTGTGATCATTACTGCAATTATAAAGTGACATTTAGTGTTAATTTTCTTTTCTTACTGAATTTTGGAACAGAGAGGGGGCAGAACCAGTTACTCCGGGGGTACAAATGTGCAATGAAAGGAGATAAAAGTTTTTAAGATTGCAAATGTTGATACTTCATCACCTGTAAGAAGTTAACAAACAGCCAAGTGAAACTACCTCATATCTCCCATATACATACCCACCTTTATCTACATTCATACCTATATAAATGAATGCAAAGTAAGCTCTGTGTAAAACTAGACACATCTGAAATAAATTAACACTATCATGTAGTGCATGCCGATTTCAAGTTGCAGATATAGCGCTTTTCAGAATATTAGGGGAAACCAAGAGATCAGCTATGGTTTATCTAGGGAGTTCTTATTTTCTACTTATTACCCTGGAATAAAAAAAGAGTAAAGATGTTAATAAAGCTCAAAGGTTCACAACCTTGGAAACAGCGCCGGTAAATAAAAAGTAAATAAGACAGCAGGCCTTATGTTATATGGGGGATGCCTAGCAATGGGAAAAACACTTCTTGGTCACCAGTCCTTCCAACACAGGAGAGGTGGTAGAGAATGTAATTACTCACCTGCCAACTCCACCCACAAAATACTGTTCCTTCCTGTGAACTGTACTGAACACCAATGTACCAGTACATTAAATGGTCATGTCTAGTTGACTAAAATCTGATCAATGTTACTGTTACTATAAACTCAAATCCTCACCTTTTAAAGCAAACTACATGACTGACAAGCAAAAACCCTGGTACCTTGCATGCCTTCTATGAGAAGCTTGGGAAAACAATTTTCCTTCCAGTTTGCTTCCTATTCCATCCCCTGCTACCAAAAGAAGTCGGGTTGGTAGCCCTGATGTACTAGTGCAGAAAAGCCACGTTCAAAGAGCTGTTTCTCTGAGCTGTGCAGTCCTTCATTACACACCATTCATCATTATCAACACCAGGAGTTGCTGGAACAGCCCTTCTGAATGAAAAATCTCCCTGTTCAACTTTTAGAGGCTGCCAGCCCACTCCCTTTGGTCTCGGTGCTGAGGCAGGGTCTGTACCTCGGGCTGCTGGCCATGCTGTGTGTGCCCTCTGCCCACAGCCCACCACGACGGGAGAACAGCAGCCCCTCTCTCCCTCTGCCAGTGGGAACGCAGGGAGCTGCTCTCCAAACGGCTCATCCTAAACTGGTTCCTACCAGACACAACCCAGCTTCTTGGCTCCAGACTCCTTGAGAAGAAAGAGCTGCTGGAAGTGGAAGGAGCTGGAGGAAAGGACAACAGTTCCCAGCTGGTCAGCTCCTTAGTGTCTCCTGGTTAGTAGACAAGGTGCTGCCAGAGCATGGGGCAGGCTGCAGTCCCTTCTGCAAGCACTGAAAAGGAGATGCTGCTCTACTTCTACCCTCCTCCCTTTGCTCACTTTTTTCTTACTAATATTTTAAAAACATTTATGTAGCAGACACGTTGCAATTAATTTATCTTCCCTGGTCAAAACACATTTACTTCTGTAGAAACACTCCTCTGCCACCCATTTCAAAAGAGCTGGGTTTCAGCCCACTCACTCAAACATAGATTTGTATTAATTCTTGTGCCTCATTAATTATTTCAGAAAAGGAGAATTCCTTACACAAGTTAAAATGTCCTAAACCTACTAACTGCTGTGTGCTATGAATGGTGGTGGACAGAGACAAGGAGAAAGATGTTTTTCAGGAGTCTCTTCAGCACTTTTAAGTCACAGCGAGAAGAACTTCAGGTTTCACAGACTCCTCACTTTTTTTTTTTTTTTCCCCCATCTACTTCGCTATTTTGTTCTTCAGTGGTTTTGGTCGTATTTCAGTAGTGTGACACCCCTGGCTTTTTGGGACTTTTGATATGTTAAACTTATTTTACACAGTCACATACTTGGAATTTTCTATAGAAAACATAAAAATATTTCAAGGACATAAAATTTCTAAATGAAATCATTAAGTACTATATCATATACAGCCGTATATTTCCCTGCCATAGATGCACTACTGTGGAGTTTTTCCTCTAGGAGTAGAAAATATTTATTTTGTACAGTCTGAAAAAGGTCATTTTACGTTTGTTAAGAGGATGAAAAAATTATGCAAAGAACAGTTGAGGAAGGGGAAAAAGAGCAAGAGATATATTCTTCAAAAGAATTATGGAGGTATTTTCTTGTTACAAAATATCATTTGTTATTTTTCAATCAAAGAGAACTGCAAGGAAACACTAAAAAGGTTGAACCAACTACTTTAAAAATTATGAATGTGCCAAAAGATCACAAATAGCACATTAATGTCAGAGTGTTGGCTCCCATGGACTCCTCAGGATTTTAATTTTACTTTTTAAAGGGAAAAAAGAGGAAAGAAACAGAGAAGGCATCATTAGACTAAGTCCATCCTGCCTTGCCTTAATTTTTTGAGCTAAAACCCCCAAACTGTGTCCAGATCTGTATCGGTTTGTACCTGACCACTTCAGCTGTCCCTGACACTTGACCTGCTTCCGAAAAGCAAGAAGTCCAATTTAAGTCGATGGTCCTACAGGGAGGTAATGGTTTGACCCTTGGTCCCTCCACTGCAACCGTTCCAATTCTCTAATGATTTCCCTGCAGGGTTCATTTACCAGTTCTGGGTCAAAGACCAGCACATCCACGAAGGCAAGGGGCAGCAGAAGCACTGCATGATGGATTTGAAAATAAGTGCATCGTAAAGGAAACCTCCATCAATTAGGGATGGCCTTTGAATTCAAAACAAAAGGAAGCAAAGTGCAAATCATAATGTCTGCTCTGCTCACTTTAGCAGCACACAGATACAAACGATAAGAGATGCATTCTAGCCTAGGTGCAAAACCAGCAATCATCCTTGGGCAAACAGTCTCGGGTTCATCCTCAGAAGAGATGGCCTTTTGCTCACTCTGAGCAACTGGGAAGTTCAAGGGATTCACTATTTGATTCCACACCAGCTTTTGGTACAACTTAGTACTTCGACATCTGCACCATGACTTCAACCAGAATTATTAAGACCTGCTCTAACTATGAAGCAAAATATTACTCAGGTCCACTTCCACTTTCTGGAATCAGTGGTTTAATTTACATTTACAGGGAATTGCAAAACCTCCAGTTACAAGCACGTCTTTTCTATCTGCCCATTGCCATGTACATATTAAAACAACTGCACATTTCCTTTTTCTTCCAGTGCTCTTCAATATTGAAATGCATTATGTGTTCTTTTGGAAAGAAAGGTATGAGGAAGCATATTTAGAAGTACAGAAGGAGATGCAGTAAGGGTATAAAAATATGAACAATGAAGAAAACAAAAGATACTTCGTGCTTGTCTCTAGTGGAAGATTGAGAGAAAAAAAAAGAAGAAATTGCCAGCAAACATGCACATTAAAAAAAAAAGAAAATGCTAAAAGTAACTTTTAAGGAGGTCTCTGCTTTCCTGTGTGAAGTGAGCAGGCAAAGATGTGTTAACAACTCTGCTGACGCTAGAAGCCATGGCCATGGCTAGCGGTCACTGAGCTCTTATCTAATGAATTCTGCATGGTTTTAACAATTAGGAAGCTATATCCACACATGCAACATTTAGTGCGACAGTTATAAGACCACCAAAATTAAAACATTAAAGAAATCCTACAAGTTATAGTTTTTTTTTTTTTGTTGGTTGGTTTTTTTGTTGTTGTTGTTGTTTGGGGGTTTTTTTAGGGTTTTGGTTGTTTTTTTTTTTGTATCATGCTTTTAGTACATCTAGGCTTCCCTTCCCTATCTGTTTTTGAAGGACAGGAGAAACGGCTTATTCGAAATTCAAAATATGTTTGTTATCATGCTTCTTGCCAAGGCTTTTCAAATTTAATAATGATTGAGACCTTGCAAAAATACTGATTTTCCAAGAGTTCCAAGAGGCCTGAAAAGAAAGGACTTCATAGTGTTTCAACATAGCACCTGAAAACTGAAAGCTGTCTTTTAAACTTTTGCCTGCCTATTTGCACGAGTATCAGATACTCTCTCCAATGTTCTGCCCAATATTAATATGTGTGTATTATTTTCCAGCACAAGAAGCATAAAAACCTGTATTCTTGCTAAAACAGAGAGAAACAAAAACATTCTCCAACAGCACTTGTCTGAAACAAGAACATGACTGCTGAGAATGAGAACACCCAAATTTAAACAGGAAGCAGAGAGATAAAATAATAAGGAAAACATTGCAATAGACAAACTTTTAGATCACCTTCTCTTCACAAATGCAAAACTTAGACGCTACGTAAAATCCTCAGTATTGAGCCCATCAAGCTTGCTGACCTTGAATTTCATGAATTACCTCCCAAAGCCTTTAGTTCTCTCACTTCTGTTTTAGCAAATGCGAGGGATGGGCAACATCCGCTGGGATCTGAGTGAAAGGGCTTGTCTATGCAACCAGGCTGGCTGAGACTAAGTTCTTGCTGCCAACCACACCATATGTGACAGGAAAACTTTTGTTAATAAAAACCATATTGATGTACTTGTTAACGACTTGAACAGCCCAGTAATTGAATTTAAACCAGTTAACTATTCACCAGGGCTTCATCAGCCCACCTCCTTCATCTCCTCTAGCCCTGTGTTATTTCAAAGCAACTGGAAGAATTTTACACCACCACCACCCTTCCCACCACAACCCTTTCACCATTATGTGAGCTCAGGAAGCCTAGCATTTGAGCAGCTCATTTGAGCAGCTCTTAACTGCATTTTTGGAAGAACAAAGCAGTTTTATAACTCTCTCTATACAAACAGAAGGCACTTATCTGAGGGGTTTTCTTATTTTCAGTCCATCAATAAGTGACACCGATACGTTACAACTGGCTACCACCATGGAGACAAAGTGTGTCCATCCCTGACCTCAAAGGGATCAATCACATCAATGTTTCTATGAGGTTTGTTTTTCTTTTATGAAAAGGGATCAAGCAAAGACACAAAGCTCCCCCAAAGTACATAAAATGTTTTAATGCCTAAGTTTTTCAATTTCCTCATCACCAACATTATTTGAAAGCTGAATTACTAAAAGGTTGCAATTACAGAAAGACGGTTCTCAGTCGTTTATTTTTTAAGTAGTAATTCTTTGATTTCTTCTCCCTCATTTTTCATCAATTAAGTTTAATTTTTCCTGTGAGCCAACATAAGGGCTGACAATAAAAGCCTGATACAGCAAACCTTTCCGGGGGCCCTTAAGCCAAATGATTTCAGCTTATAATCAGGATATGCTTGTATTCAGAGCTACCCTCACTCTGCTCAAAAGCATCTTGCAAGATTTCTTCTGGGCTGGCAACTTTTTGCTTTTGTAGTTGTATGCAAAGAATGGTTCACAACAAACATTACTAGAAATAAAGGAACTTAAATTTGTTTATTTTGCTTTAATTAAATTACCCTGTGCAGCTCATTTATCTCACACAGATCACAATTTACTATTGCCACTTATTTAAACAAATTCTGCATCTGATGAACTCCTTGTTGGAGCACCTACAAAAAATGAACATTTCTCTCAGAACAGTCCCTCTTCCTCCCTAAATTCAGGCAGGAACAGAAAAGCCAATAGTTGTCTTTAACTGTATACCAGGTCTAAGACCATACAGTAATCACACACATTGCAACAGATTTGCACAACATTTGCACAGCATCTCAATGGATTAATAGCTTGTCCACAGAGATGTGAACTTATCAAGGTTCTGCTTAGTGTAGATATCCAGACAAGCAGTTGGCAGTGAGGTTTCTTCTGCACTAATTACATTCTTTTCCAAAAGTTCACCCTGCCTGGGTGTCCAGGTAATTGCAATTAAGGCAAGAATCTGGTAATTAGAAATTCAAGTGCCCTGCCAAGAACAATACACTTCCTCTTAACGTGCTGCCCAAAGAACTAATTCACTTGGAAACGACAGAAGCTGATATGAAGTGGCAGACTAGATGTTGATTAAGCAAGAACCACAGAACTAAATTCCCTTCCCCCTAAAATCATTTAGACTCTCAAAAAGTGTTTTATTACCTTTGAAACATTTAAAATAAATTAATAAATAAAAATTTTAGGCTTCCAAACAGCAGCATTTTCTGCTACTGTGCCTGCTTAGAATTGCTGGAATGTCTTTCTTGAAGCTGAAAACACAATGTTGTTCCTACTCCCCTTCAATCTCCCACCAAAAGCTAACTTTGTATCATGACTCAGCAATTATTGCTCACAGGCATTACTGAGTAAGTATCAAATCACTTAGTACTTTCTGAAATAAGCTTAACACAGAACAGCAAACACATTTTAAAAAAAGTATAAAGCATAGTCACTCACAGTTTGGTGCTCTCACAGGATAGCAAGATACTACACTGTTCTCTAAATACCAAATTTTTAATGCTATTGTTAGTTGGAAACTAATGGTTATTTTTCACTCTCCCTATGTATTTCTTTCTAACTCACAGCTGCTCTTGTCAATTCAGAATAACATCTCTATCCCAAATCTTGGTCCTAGCCTCTTTTACTTTCTCCTAGTTTTTTTCTTTCAGGAAACACAAAAAGCCTTTTTCCACTGGGGATAAGAAAACTCTTATTGTGTGTATATTGTGTACGTGTGTGTGTGCGTATTTACACAGTTACACGAACACAGAGGTTTCTGTCCAAATCAAAGCTCTGCAATCATGTGCCTGGCTTTAGACATAGCTGTGACAATTCATTTTTATATAGCTGAGCAAATTGAAATTCAAAGATGGAAGGCTCTGGCATGATGTTTTTAATATTATTTTTTAAAAATGGGGTGGGGGAGAAATTCCCTCCCTCTTTCTGAATAAAAATGTATACCAGGTTCACATTCATGCCAGATGAGTCAAGGAAAGTGCTCTCTCCAGTACTGCACTCTGTGGTTCCCAAATAGCTTCTTTTGGATGACATCACTACCTCTTCTAGTGTGCTACCCAGGCACTATCAAAGGAGCTTCTGTTGCCTTGTCTCGTGTTTCACCCACTGGAGGCTTCAATAAAATCCCATCACTGGGATTGATCTAGGGATCAAAAACCACCACAAGCATCACTCACAGAATCCAGAGCACACTTCACAAACGGAGCCTAGAGCAGCAGGAAAAAAGTGTATAGAGCCCTGATGGAAAACTATGAAAAGGAAAGGATGCTTTGAAATTTTCACGTTTTTCTGTTGGTTTGCTTTCATAAAGCATTGTAAGAGCAGTTCTGTTCCCCTCCCGCCCCCAATGTTTTTAAGTCTAAAAAATTACTCCGTTCTCTCCCGACCTCTGTTTCCTATTGCCTTAGTGGGTTTCCAAGATTTCTTAGATCATAGCCAGACATAACTACTAAAGGAACAAGCTGAGATCATCAAAACCTCATGACTGAAATGCTGAAAACAAAATAAAATGTACAGTTTTCACCACCCACCCCAGAAGTACATCAAGCGCACAGCAAGAAAAGCCTACAGTAAGAAATTACCTCTCACGCGCTGCAGCAAAGCCTCAGGAGCTAATAATACAAGAAATAAAACTGCTGTTTTGATTGATAGATCTGTTAAAGTTTCTTATCGCTTATTTCCAACAATGTCAGTCAAATACGTTTCATCTTTTATCAGTAACAAAATAAAGTTATTTTTGCCTGAGAATCTAAATTATAGATACTTACATGTAGAGAAATAGCATTAACCCAAGTGACAATTGGGGACTAATGTTTTGCAATTGACCTAACAACGTATTAAAGAAAAAATAACATTAAAATAAAAAATAAAACAAAAATAAAACAAAATTACCATCTGTGTTCTTTCCTATAATTCATTTCAGCTGATCACAAGCAAGTTGCTTAGTTCAGGTATACTGGGTTTTAATTTAAGTAATCTGCCCCTTTACATCACGACACAAACCAGAAATTAACTGTATGGATTCTTTGTTCATGTAACGGACAAATTTTTCATGCATTACTCAAGTATTTACGTGTTTATACAAATACACACATTTGTATATATACAATACATATAATGTAATCTTTGACTGGTAAAGCTGGGTACTGAAAAATGGCTCACTCTCAGCAACATTTTGCTTTTACATCATGAGCCATTTTTATTTTCCTGGGCAAGTTAAAATCCATTGTTCAAGGAGTACGAAAATCCTCTAACCTGCATGCTGATTGCAGAGTTAGAACACGCTGAAAGTCATTGGATGCTTTGTCCAAGGCGTAACAGTGAAAGTAGTGCTTTGTGGGGAATTTGGACTAGAAAAGCCTGAGAAAAGTGAGGAGCCTTATCCTCCTTGCATATACATGTGCTTACACAGAAGCAGATGAACAGCTGACTGCATACATGCAGTTGGATATGATAATTTCTCAGGGTGCTGACACTATCTGCACACAGGCAGGGCTGGGCCCCATTCCCTTCCTAATTGCAAGGGTACATCACAACCCACAGAACAAGAGAAAACTCTAAGAGGCCACAAACCACAAAAATGGCAGAAGGATTTAGACCAAAAGAAAGGGATTTGTCATGTCAGAAGTTACCAGATCCCAGGCTGACAGCATGTGTGGGTCCATCCTGCTGCTTCTGAACACCTGCTGGAGGGACCCACAAGGAACAGCAGCTCCCCCACTCCTTTCCATAACCTTTTCTCACCTGTGTGCTGCTGGACCAGGATTGCAACTTATCTTCCATTAGCCCACGCTGTAAAAATGTTATCTCCATTGGCTCTGCATTGATGTTGATGACCCCAGCAGTGTGCCAAGCACCGGCCATGCTCCCCAAAGCTGACTGCTCTCTGGGGTATCCCATCTCAAGAAGCAAAACTGCCCGCGTTTCTCTCTGGGCCACAAAATTCTCTTCTTTTACACTGAATATTTTATCACAAACTAAGTAAGGTAGAATGTAACATCTTTAAAAATGGTTAATAAGGGATTTTTAAAAGTTAAGATTTTTCTATATAACACTCCATAAAACAATAACAGAGCATTTTACTGCTTCTTTCTTCAAAGTTGCACAGCTTTTCTGAGAGCTGCATCCATTCAAGTAATGGAAAGAAGCCAAGGTGCAACCAGAAGCACTTACATTTTGAAATCCAAATGGTCACTTTAGAAAAATTATACTAACCAGCACACAGCAATATAAATTGCTCTATAAAAGCAGAAAACTGCCTTATAAACTGCTCTTTTAAAACCAAATTAAAAAAAAAAATAGTTAACAATGGGCTGCATAGCTGTAAAGTAAGTTGCCAGTCCCCAGCCAAGATGATGAAAATCAACCATAAAGAAATTTTGGTGAATGGCAGAAAGAATGATGTAGAGGAGTCATCAGGCCTTGCAGGCTCTACTTCAGCAGCAGAGTACATGTAAAACACCATATCTATCTCAAAGTGGGCATCCAGCTCAGCAGGCATGATATTCTAGACTAATTCATTATCATTCAATAATAATGGCTCAAGAGCCAGTATTTTCTGAAAAAAACCAGATTTATTTTAATGGACAAGAAGCAGACTGCCAGCAGTTAGGCAGGTTTGGGGACAAGCCACCACAGATAATTTCCTCCATTTTCTAAAGGTTCATTTGTAACACAGACAGGTACCTTATTTTCCTAACTTGAAATTGGAAGTCCTTTCTGAAAACCTGTCTTTGTGAAACAGACTCCAAAAATTTTTCTGAACCACATGCAAAGGCTCGTGTAAATGCAAAGAATGACACAACAGGAAAATTACTGGACGCCTTCACTGGTTTTCATTAGCTATTAAAAAAAAAAAAGATACAGTTTCTAATGACCTTCCCACCCAAAGGGTAAGAGCTTTGTCACTTGTGAGTTATTTGTATACTCTTGCTAATTGTATCGCTACACTCCTCCAACCGTTATGAATATTCATTTTATCTCACTTCTCTCTCTGTGCACTTATTAACTGTAAAACACAAATACTCGAGAGATTTTGCGTGTGTGTATATATGTATGTGTGTGCGTGAGATATTATTTATGTAAATCTATAGCTGACCTGTGCACATAAAACACTATTCACCAGTGGTACCACAGCCCGTAGGAACAAGGTTTTAAAGGTCTGAGCTGCAACAGAAATTGCAAAGGTTCCAAATCACCAAATACCATCTCAAACAAAACCAGTTCCTTTTACAACGATTTTCTTGGCAACGATATGAACTCACCAAGCATTTCTTATCATTATTGTTACTATTATTTACTGAACACTAAACCGTGTTTTGTCTTATATATTTAAATTAAGAAAGTAAGCTGCCTAAAAGACCGCATCTTGTCGTGTTTGCTTCTATCTGCTGCTACAGTTTTAAAGCACATTTCCCTTTATTTCACTTTTCCACAAGCCATAAAAAAACTCATTTCTAATTCATCCGTTCGTTCAGCTTAACCTCTCTTCTCAGCAATTAAAGCACTCTGCGCATCCCTCATCTATCACACAGCCAGCTAAATAATGCATTGCGTCCTCCGCTCATCTTTTATCATCCCAAATGACAGGTATTAGCATATCTCCCCAGTCAATTACAGTGCAGCGGAATAATCACAGCATAATTGGGCGAAAGCCACTCTAATCACCAACCCTGCAAACTCGCAGAATAAAAACTGAGTGGCAGTTCAGACAGGCCTTGCTCTTGTCCATGACTCCAGCCAACAGGCTTGGCAGGTCTCCATTTCCTTCTGCCTTTCCAAACTTGTTCTTTGGGGCTAAACTTCTCGGCATATACACATGCAACCCGTTCTGGGTTTTCTTTAAGGAAGACCAGCGCATCAATAAATATTACCCAAAGACTATTTGCTAACAAATGCCAGCCTGGAATACAGCACAGCTGTTTTCTGCCCTTCAGATCATCCAGCGGGGCTCTGCTTTACAGACTAGCTTTGACAGATGGGTTTGTTGCTCGAGGTAGAAAGTTTTACATTTCATGTTAGAGCAAGCAGAATTTCTTTTCCTTTAAGTATAAAGGATTTATGAGATCTAACACAGTTAGGTACTGCTTTAGATGGTGCTGCTTACTGCAGACATTAGCCTTCTGTTTTTCAACACTAGTAAGATGCCCACAAAGCGTAATTTTTATTTGTTGTCTCTTTAATACAGCTAGATTAAAATCCTACATATATATTTGAACATAAAACATGTGTTTCACTTGCTAAACAAAGAGACAAACGTAAATTAACATCACACTGCTGTCTCCTGTGCTCAATCTGAGCAAATGAGAGAGTGTATCAGCCAAAATTCTCCATGGCCATTACACCAACAGGCTCCTGGATGTACACTCTCCCCACAGCTCTCAAACTGGTGGTGCAGGACTAATCTCAGGTGAGCTACTTGCTCTGAGACCTACCCGTTCTGGGATTCAGAGGCATGTTCTGATGGAGGAGCTACCCGTGGATGGCGATGGGACCATCCCAGGCCTCTGTGTGCTCCTGGGATCTGCTTACCCTACAGGGCAGGAGTGCATCAGCTCTACAGTCTGAGATCCTCTCAGCAGTTGGAAGTTGAGGGCATGAATAGTGCCCCGGGAATCAGGATATGAATTCAAAAGATTTTCCACAATATTACATCAGCACAGTTGAAATTTTCAATTGTATTACAAACAAGGGGAAAATATTCTGAAATCTAACAGCCAAATTATCTTCCTTGAAATTCTAAGTGAGATGTATTATATCTGTGCTGTTGTCATTATTGGTAGCAGAGTCAGGTTGAGCACATTTTCTAGTTCAGCCCCAAAGAGAGAATGAAATGCTACTGAACAAAAAGAGCAGTTAGACATATAACCAGACTATCAGCATAGTGCATTCCTGCTGTTTGGTGAGCAGTAAGCATAACTACAAATTTTACCCAGTATAAGGTTAAATAGCATAAAATGACAAAAAATCAAGACTTTTTGGAAGTAAAATTGAGGCAAACCATGTACCTAATTCGGGCAAAAGGGAGAGGGTTGCTTTCACTTCCTCATATGAAATACTTGAGAGCTTACACATTATTTTAGCTAGGACACATCATCATTTTAAAATAGCTTTTAATGTTCCATCTTCTTCCTAACCTTTTTGCTCCCCTGTTTTCTCTAAACCACTTTCAAATTTCTACCTCAGCATAATTTCTTTTTCATTGGCAGATTTAATACCAGATAGATTTAATCAGTGGTGATCTTCCCATCCTTGCTTTCCAAAATGGAGCTGAAGAAGATAGGGAGGGTTTTTTTATTTATTAAATTCATTTTGTATAATGAATATTATATAAAAAACATATATATAGTTCTGTGTACCAGCACTGTTCCATACAGTGCAATTATGGGAACAGTTTGGTATTAAATCCCTGTTACAAAGCTGGGGACAGAAGAATAAAAGCTTGTGTATAGGACAAAGACAAATACCTTCCTTACACCCATGTCTTCCTTGAGATCTATACAAATGATTTTCCACACACAGGCTGCTGCAGCCACAGCACAAGAGAGATGGGAGAAAGCAAGGCTTGAGACTGTTTCACATCAGAAATGCTGGTGGAAAATTTGTGTTTCTGTCCCCTCAAGAAAGCTGAGTGTTCACAAAGGTGTGGTAATTATTCAGCTTTCCGTGCTGCTTCTTTCTTCTGTGGCACCACAGGGCCAAAGCCTGCTTCTTCTGCTAAGAGCCACAGAACAAAAGACCTACCACCTGCACCCTTCCAACACCTTTCATCTTAACTCAATTCTCATTTGAACTTTTGCTTAAAAGAAAAAAATGGCATAGAGTAGTTACAGAAATAAAATTTTCACTGTTTTAAAATTCCAGTGTTACTCTGTTGCATCGCCTTCCAAGCTGCTTACTTCATACAAATAGATGAGGACGCTTTCCAAATTCCAACTTATTACCTTTTATAACGTTAGTTACTGTGTTACTCTCAACAGATTCACTGAAAACCGTGTGACTTGGGGCAAAGCCAATCAACAAGGAAAAAAAAGCCATTAAAAATTGGCTTTAAATCTTGGCTTTCAACTGATAGAAAAAAATTTTAATTTCCCTCCTGCAGTTGCTGATTTCACTCCTGTTCTGTACAAACCCCAGCAAAGTGAATGAAGGCCAGTCAGCTAGGTCATAACAGGTTATGTTGAAAAAACCACTACATTAAATGCTGTTACAGGAACCTTTATAAAGCCCTACAGACATTGCTTTTCTTTCTGCACTGCATACTGCTCATAAGAAGTATTCAAAAGCTATTGAGGTTTCTTCATTTCTGCAATCTAAAGGCATGGCGTGTGTCCCTGAACAAGACCCACAAACACTGCCCTTCACATTGCCCTGCACTAAGAAATGCATCTGCTCTGCTTTTCTTCTTCCTTTTTATCTTTCTCTTTTCCTGTACACCAGCATCCAGCTTTATGAAATTAACAACTTCTCTGTGAAGAAGCAGGCTAAGACCAAATCCAATTTTGCAGAAGTACACAAGTCCCCCTAATTTCTCAATGGATACATCTGGCAAAGCCAAAAGCTGAAGGATTTGGCAGCCTGTTATACAGAGCCTTCCCAGGAACTGGTGACGTATTCTGAAGTGCAAACAGCCTTGTTAGCAATTTGTTTCATCTCCAGGGGCAAAGGTTTTTATAGTCCTATTCCAACAGACCTTGCTGGCACAGGTTAGAATCACAGAATGGTTTGGGTTGGAAGGGAACTCACAGATCATCTAGCTCCAGCCCCCATGCCATGGACAGGGACAGCTTCCACTAAACCGGGTTATTCAAAGCCCCATCCAACCTGGCTTTGAACACTTCCAGGAATGGGGCATCCACAGCTTCTCCAGGCAACCTGTTCCAGTGCCTTAATACCCTCACAGTAAAGAATTCCTTCCTAACACCTAATCTAAACCTGCCCTCTTTCAGTTTGAAGCCATTCCCCCTTAAACTATAACTACAGTTCCTGACAAACTGTTAGGGTTGAATGATGAAGGTTAGGGCTGTTCTATCTGTCTACTTCACTGCTCTGCTGCTTTTAGAGAAAAATCATGGTAAGAGAATGTAAACTTGCACCCAGGTACTGAAACTCAAATTGAGTCCCGTGGTTTAAACTATGACTGTCTGGACTACTGCAGTATACCCACATGAGTTATGAGGTTCATAGCTTCTGGTAAGTAGCTAGGATTATAGTTAACACCTTCTGCAGTATCATCTGTGAAAGGACCTTTTGACAGGCACCTAATCTAAAGAAGGCAGAGATGATCCTTAAAATCACACAACTCACATTCTGCAACATTATGTTACACTGGGACAGCTCTCAGCAGATACAAGGAAGCAAATAAAAGGAACACTCATCACACAGTCATATCAAAACCTTGGCCTATGTTTTGGCTATTGCCTGCTTGATGGCACATCCAGACACATACTGGAATTCATATTTTTGAGAAAAGGACAATTTATTTAATAACATCCAAAATCATGTGCTAGTAAGTAATTTTGCAGGAAATATGAAAGGCTCTGTGAACAGCAGCTCTTAAGAAAAGATTCCAGAATTTCAGATGGAAGGAGAACATGTTACAAAAACTCCTCCACCAACACCTGGAACAAAATAAAATTAAAAAACCCTTTTAAATATGTATTACTTGGAACTGAAATTTAGGAACATTTCCTTTCATCCATGGTCAAGATTCTATAAGCAACAAATGGATCAAGTTTCACCAAGATTTCCTATAGATGCAGCATTTTAATGCCTCCAAGCAGCATGCAAATTTCTACCCAGCAAGGGAATTTCTGTGTTGATGTTGAGAAAGTGCAAATGTGACATGCTGCAGCTGCCTTGCACATTATGAGACAGAATTCTCACACTCTTGGACAATGCCTGCCTGCAAAACAGTAAAGATAGAAAAACATGAATTATATAACAAAGTAATCAGAGAAAAAGCAGAGGAGGAGCAGAGAGGGGAAACATGGGTTTAACACCAAGCTCAGCTCTACAGTGATGATGGAGAATTCTGGAAATTAATCTTTGCTTCTCTGAACATTACTCTGCTCACAGTGGACATTATCATGGTGTCTGAATGCAGAAGAATGGTCTGTAGAGAAAGCATGCAAGATAAATTCAAGAACTGATGGGAAGATGTATTCTGTGGAGTAAGAAGTTAGTGAGGGAACCATAATCTACTACTCCTCAAACTGGGACCTAAAGACTGTTGGAAACGTGCAGATTTGCGAAGTTTAGTCACACAGGAACTCTCTCCTGGATGCACACTCTTTAGTTTCTCACTAAGGACAGTCCTGGAGAAACAGACAAAAGTACAGCCCCTTCCTTCACAATTGCACTGGTTTATGTTTCAAATATTAGGCAGCAGTATCCCTTTATCACTGAACTTTTATCATCAGTGCAGTACTATAATTTATTTGAAAGTCAGGTTCACGTTTGTTTTGTGGATCTTGAAGGATGTTAAAATACTGACATTTTTATTCAAATACTTTTATTCCAATAGATCTCACAACCCTAACACTTATTTATCTTTTTCAAGAACGCTCTAATAGTGTAATAATTATGACCTATGTTCAATTGACTTGACGACTAATGAGCCTTCTGTAACCCAAGTAAAAATCCCATAAGCTTTGATAAATTGCGCAGATGTAACATCGTAGCAACACTCAGTCACTACTTTTCCGGAGTGAAACCCGAGCACCAAGAAAAAGCTGAGGATAAATGCCTTCCCTAGAATGTTGTTTTCCGATTTTCCTCTTCTTTCTTTCCCTTGGGGTGGGAGTATAGTGAGGAAAATATGCATGATGTTCTAGCCACAAAATCCTTAAATCTGAGAGGAAAGTCAGGAACCTTTTTTAATTTAAAAGACTTCCTATGCTACCTGGATTCTACGACTAACAGGAATGATGCTTCATTTCTTCCATGGGTCTTTCAGTATAACCACACCTATGCCATGGGGATAAAAGTGTCTCCAAAGGAACAGCATTTTTCATTCAAGGAAAAATACAGTGGAGTTCTTATTACAGAGTATAATACTCTGCATTTTAGTTACTGCTTGGAGGATTGTAAGAAAAACACACATGGTCTCAAAAATGGGATTAGAGCTCCCTTATCGCAAAAAATAAGTCTAAATATATGGGAAGCAATCAGTTCTACGCATAGCTGCTCTCATTCCCTTGCTATATGTGCATGAATGAAAGCAGGCACATGTGCTTATTACATTTCTTAGTATATGTATGATATCAAGGAAATGATATAATCTTTGGTTATCTAGGACTCTCAAATCCACATTGTTAAATAACTTACATCATCTTAAAGACACATTAGTAAAATGTCATGGCTTTCTTCTATAAACAATGTTAAAGAAATGAGACAAATTAATAAAGCAACTGAATTCACAAAGTGGTTGCAGAAAGTGCTTTCTCTAAATTAATTATTAAAACTGCTTATGACTCTCTCCCTGAAAAATATTCCAAAACCTGGATAATGTCCAAATAGTATTTTGGAATTAGACATCTGCTCATCACATCATTTACCTTGTAATTTCCTCACAGACTGGTTCCAGGTATTAAAAAGCCTTTTTAAGTATGGAATGACTAGATCCAGCAACAGAATAAAAATGCTAACATAGCTGCACTTTAAAACAATGTCTGTTTTAAAATATTTCTTCCATTCTGATTTGCAAGATCATATGTACGTAAGAATAGAAAACATTTGCAATTCCTTTACTAATAATTCCTTCATAGTAATTTACCACAGAAACATAAATACGAATTATTATAAAGCATTCTAAAATCCAGAAATTCTATATTACATTTTGGAATAATTCAATGCCTAAGTAACTTTCAAAGTTCACTTAAAAAACCTCATCTTTCCATTGTCACACAGTGACTTGAAAAAAAGGAACATTTCCCCTTTGCTCAGCTATGGCAGATGCCACCTCTGGGACAGAGGAGCCAAGCACCAGACGTTTGCACAGCCCTTTTGAAACTGAAGGCTGGCACCCGCAACACTCCTCCTAAATTTATTATGCTCTTTCTTATAGCTCAGCAGTGACACATAAGCAACAAGCAGAGCTGTGAGCAATCTACAGTGACAATCTCAAGCTTATTTTATTTTCACCAAAGAGTTTACTATTACTGCTATCCATGCTACTAGTATGCAGAAAATGGACCCAAGGTATAGAAAACCTTTGATTTTATTACTTCCAATTGAGCACATACAGCTCTACAGATACACAGTCAGACCTTCATATGTACATAAGCCTTCTGGAAGATGTTCTCAATGAGCACACACAAAATCAGAGTGCATGCATACAGAAATCTCAAAATTGACAGAAACTAAACCTAGCTTTTCCACTTACACCTCCTAGCACAAACTTTACTGCGCAGTAGGGAGCCATAACTTTGAAATAATAACAGATAACATTGCATTTGAGCCTTATTTCCTGTTATTTGGGGCCTCTTGCCTAATTTTTTTTTAATACTAAAATGACAAGGGGGCAAAACCAATTACAGAAACAAGGCAACCTGCTCTTAAACTGATTAGCCTAGATGTCAAAATGGTCGTGTTCACTTTTACTGAACATCTTTCCAGCAACACAAACCCACTCTCTTCTAGACCGAGTGTCATATACAAGTGTACATATGCAAATATGTACACTTCAATCTACCGACTGGTGTTTGATCAATTTACATAGCTGAGTGGCTCACTCAGACTCTCTGTGCTTTGAGGTTACATGTCCCAGAATGTACTGAGCTTGTTGGCATTTCAAAAATTAGATTTAGAAAAACTTATTACTTCACAGTTCTTTCCCCCAAGTTACTAAAATATTTAAGTGCAAGATATTCTACATCTAGATAAGGGGATAAATCAAAGATCAAGACAATGAACTTCCATTCACCACCAGCCCTTTTCTGCACCTTTCATCTCTTTATCAAAACACAGAGAGATGAGCCTTGAGGGAAGCAAGCCCTGGAGTGAGACATTCCAGGCCTGCTGAAGTATGCAAGGAGACCACAGTGCAATGGTCGCATGTATTTAAGTGTAGTGACAACCATCTTTCACTGTTAAATTAGAACATGCTGAACTCAAGTAACTTTGCAGGGCAAAATCGGAAGTGCAAGACTAAAATAAGAAGAGACAATTCTAACTGGGGAAAGATGTGGAAATCTACCCAGTCCTGACAGGCCTTTTTTTTCCCCCCCACACCTTAAAGATGTGCCAGTAGCAAAGTGAGAAGGCAAATCCTTCTCTGCTGAAGCACAGCAATGACCTGGGTCCCACAGGAAGTTAATTTCAGATTTTGCACACCATGGCACCTAGTTCTGGGCAGACTTCAGGTTCCACACAACTCTGCATTTTGAAAAACTCTCTAACTGAGGTCTCTTGAAGTATTTAAGGTTAAGCAGGAGCATCCTGGCCAGCGTGGCACCCTGGCCTCGACAGAGCTGTGGCTCCCAACCCACAGAGCGCTGGTGTGACTGGCCAGGCCAGTGCTTCCCCAGCAGTGAGGTTACTGCTCCAGTTCAGCACAGCACAATTTGCACTGCAGGGATGTCAAGGTAAGGCACCCATGTCCCAGCCAATACCATGAAGTGACAGGCATTCTCAGTATGGTTGGTTTTTATGTGTGTGCACATTTGGGATTTGAAATGTATATTTTATCAGATTTAGCAGAAGGGTGGTCTTTGCCAGAACACGATGAAAGGGTATGTATGGAATGCAATCTCCAAATTACACTGTCTGTCATAGTTTAGAGTATAATTACTTTAAATCACTGTAAAATATCATAAACTAACTCCAAATTTTAGTGAGCAATGCTCTTTGGCAAAATGTATATTCACAGTAAAGATCAACAAGAAGAAACTGTGGCAATAGCTGCAGCAGGAAAAAAAAAAGAACCAGGTGCTGCCATATAAACTGTTGTTTGTAATTACTTCTAATTATTTCACAAGATAATCCAATATTTTAGAAATTACTGCTGAAAGAATTTATTACATACTTTGCAAACATTTCTATTCTGGACTGAAGATTTCATTCTGCCTGGTCTGAAGCAAGTAAGTGGCAGTGAGAAAAGAAACCCCCTCTTTGGCTTCACTTGCTAGGGGATATAGCGATGAGGGTTTAAAAGTATGTAACCAGTCTTTATCCAACTCCCTACATTTTAAGGCAAAATAAACAGGATTTAACTCTCAAACATGGAAAGGACACAGTTCTCTTTTTACCTTTTAACACTGGTTTTCTTTGTTTAACTAAGACCTTGTATTTCAAATCTGATGGTGATACAATCATAGCACATTACCCATGCACAGCTTCTCTGCAGTAATCCCAAAAAACTATGTGCACAGCCCAGACAAATGAGGGCACACATTCCTTCCTAGGAAGGATGCATATTAGTGTATCATCAAGTCCCACCTCAGTCCCACTGAAATCAGAGAGGGATCTGCCCCACACTGCTCTCCTTGGCCATGGAGTACCAACTCGATTCTCTGCACAGTCCTATCCAAGATTATTTTTAGCCCAACTCTCTCACTTGCTGTGAGAAAAAGGTGTCTGAAACAAACCCTGAGAGCTCACTAGTTATTTCTAATGATGCTGACTCCCTGGCAAAGTCAATGGACGAGTAGTGGACTAAGTCATTTACAAACCAAGTAGTTCTGCATATCACCACCAGCAAGTGTGCCACAATGTGCATGGGTGTACACATATGCCTGATGATAAAGTGATCTACACTGTTCTCTGTTCCTGTATTTTGACTTTAAATTTGCGACTGCCATTTTAGCACAAAAACAAAATGCACAAAATGACAGCCTAGAATGAACTGGAGTACCTGGGGTTGGTACTGGTTTTCTGCAGGGAGGAGTGCTGTAGTCACACCAAGCTTCTCCCAGCTGTTGAGGGGCCCCATCAGCACCTGGCTGACAGGAAGGAAGGAGAGCAATTCAAGGTGAGCAGAAATCCTGAGAAACTCTGCAGACATTACAGGAAGATTTAGTGCACAGGTATCGCATGAACCAACTTATGAAAAAATTACAAGATCAGCAATTGTTTCTTTTCAAGCCATGCAAAAATCCTGCCAGAAAAAGAGAAAAAAGCCTAAATAACTAAAAATAGATACATAAGAAATAAAATTATACATATATATTTAAATACACAGCTTTGTGTATGTATGTTTTATATAGTCGCGTGCATGTACAAAAATACAGTTTTGAGTACTTTAATAGAAGCAAACACAAATTGATTTAAATTAATCTCTGAACATAGTGGAGAGCCAGCAGAGTAATTAGCTGTGTTATTTATTAATTATTATAACCATACCAACTGTCCTTTCTCTTCATCTCTCCAATAAAAACAATTCATTGCTAATCTACTACAGCTGCAGAAACTTCTATGAAATGTTTGTTAAGGTAATAAAATAGCTCCAGTTTTAGGTTTGGAGGATCCATTTCTGCCCTTGAATCATTTATGTCAGATTATAATCTTCAGTGAAGAATTTAATGTTATTTCAACAATCCAATACCTCACTGGCACATGCGAGCACACAAAAACATTTTTTAAAAATTACATTGCAATATAGTCTGAATAGGAAACAGGTCACTGAACAAGCTAAATCTGCATGAAGGAGAAAGACTGGAAGAGTGGGATAGAGGTGGGAGCATGGAATGTAGTGAGCAGTATCAGAAAAATGAACATATAAATGAGAAAGGAGAAAGGATGATAGAAATGCATCTTATTTGAAAAGGTTTCTTTCACTATCTGCTGGCACTTTCTTTGTATCTACAACTAGTTCCCTCTATTGCAGTCAATAACTTGAGTGGGCATAAAATAGATTTTTCTCATGGTTGAGATCAACACAGGATATAAACCACAACTGAAACACATTTCCACGTGCTAAACTCGGCAATGATTATTGTAATCCAATTGCTTATATAGCATACTTTGACAACTGAGGTGGTAGGCACAGGGAATACAGAGCAAAAAGGAAGGCAGGAACACATTGCTTCAGATTACTGCTTTCCAAATCTGCTTTTGTTTTGCTGGTGTATTGTTAAATCCTTTTTGTGCTTCATAGGAGGTTACACATTTTGAAGTCAGTTAGTCATAACAACTTCTTTCTTTTATTTTTTGTTTAAAATGTCTATGATTTGCACACCCTAACACCTGCTGATCTCATGCCCTGCCTTTTCCCATCAAAGCCCCTTCTTGGCTCTCCACACAAGGAAATCTCATTTATCAAAATTCTGTTAGCGTAAGGGGAAGGGCTATGCTGAGCTGAGCCATGGCCCTCATTAAACATGCAGAACATAAACTGCTGACACTAAGCACAGTCAACTTGCAGCATGGCGGGGGTGGGGGGGAGGAAAAAAAGAGCAATGAGACAGAAAGAATGATGTGATGGCGAAATAGGAATAAAAGTCACAGTTTTGCAAAGCATTTAAGTCATACTGGAGTCAGTGAGATTTAATCACAGACCTGAAGTTAAGCACGTGCTTAACTTTGCCAAACAGAAATAGATCACTAAATTATGAATGGAACAATCTATTTCTGTTCCCAGGAACATGGACACTTTGTTCTCCAGACCAGTCCCTCAGGGAATGAAAAAGGTGAGGGGGAAAAATGGTAACAAAATTGGACAAAACAATCCCTTCTTCAACTCAAAATACTGGTCCAGATAAAGGAACCATATGTTATTTTTAACATAATAGGATTAAAAATGTTGGTATCCATCATTTAGGTTCCAGGAGACAGAAAAGAGCAATTGCCATTATGGTCATTAATTTCAAAATGGTACCAAAGGCTGGGGCTTTGAATAGAAAAGAAATTTGTAAATTTGGAAGGAGCAAGCATGAGAACAGAAATGCATTAAAAATCAAAATTAGGGCTGAGGGGGAATAAAGTGGCTTTTTGAATTTTCACTTCACTTACTGTTCTTGATATTTTTCCCCTTTAATTCTCAAAGATAGCTGTGTAATGCTGCCTACAATAGAAACTTGAATTTAATAGGCACGAAGCAGAAGGTGTGTAGCATTTTCCTCTGATCACAAGGAACAAGCACTTAGCTGTAAGAGATCCACAATGAGTCACTGCAGGGAGGAATCAAATGCATCACAGGTACATGCAAGCCTTTTTTATTATTATTCTACCAACTGAAAATGCATTATAACATAGAGCCCTGGGAAAAAAAAATCACTGCCTAGTCCTATAAAAATATAGAATTTACCAGTCATGTATGCCTGCATTTACACAGTTCAAGGAGAGCTAAGGCAGATGCAAAGCAGGGGGATGGGGTGGGGGAGAGATAGGAGGAGGAGGAGGAGGATGTAAACATTTCCTCGGTAAGCTTTTCTTGGTATTTATAAATAAGGTAATTCCAAGTTGAAACCATCTTAGTACTAAAATGAATGACTTACAATCAAGATTAAAACAGCAGCTAAAAGTTATTTTAGTAGTATCTGAAAAATAATATATTAACATTTTCTGATACTTTCACACCTATTAAAACACTTCTTCAAAGTTAATCTGGAACTAAGTACCATAAAATAAATGGCTGGACTCTGCCACACTTTTCCATTCTGAATAGCATTGTATTCCAGAGAGAAAGAATTTAGCTCTGATCAACTAACTCTTAACATAGTAATAACTTTTCTTCCCTCTTCCAGGGTCCTGTGTATATGCAGCTTTAAGAGAAGAGAGCAGAAAGCAGACACACTTGTGGCAATGGGGCATGCACCTTGACCATTCCTCAAAAGTAGTATCTGTAATTTTTTAAAAAAACAAATGTTGTATACACTTAACACAAATCAATAGCTGCTTTCATATTGAAAAATAGTTGCTTTTCTTAAGGTCACCTATGAAACAGAACAGGACAGCCCAATTCTTCTATCTTCTCTTTGAACTTGAAAACAATGCATTATTATCAGCTTCCTTAGCTTTTATTCTGGTCAACAAGGCGCTGCAGCCTGCCATATAAAGCTGCACACCACATGGCACCATTCAACAGTATATCTAGGTCAGCTTGCATTTTTAATGTGCTCCATTAGCTTTCCCTTGCTCACTGTATCAAGTTTGAACTTCTCCTTCTCACTTTTCAAACCTCTGTATAACTGAGCCAGACAACACACAGGATCCTAAGAGTATCACAATCATCTTCAACATTTGTTCCACCAAAGACTGCAGTTTCTAATCCTATTTCCTTAATTCCATGCTGTTTCCAAACCCAGCATTCCCCAATTTCTCACTCAAGATCCTTTTCCACAACACTGCTGGCAAAAAAAAAAATAGAGATGTTACTCAAACAAAAAACCCCAATGTTTTACCTAACGTAATTCCTTTCCTCAGTACTACTTGGGGAAGCTTAACAACTTTGACCTTGGCCGCATTTTGCACATACCATGGCTAAAAAACCTGCAAGTTAATAAGCATATAAACAGCCATACCTCCATTACTGTAAAGCTTTTGCAGCAATCATATGTGCTATAATGGTATTTAGTTACTTCGATGCAACAAAAACCAGTTCCACATGACTCACTTCATTGCTTTCCTTCATAAACAGCAGTTAACTCGTTTCTTAAAATACATTTATTAATTTTTAAATTAGCATGTATTCTAACTGCACTTCCCACAGATGGTTTTAAGGTGTACATCCCTTCATCAGAGCACAGCCCTTGAACAAAGACTGAAGTTGTAAAACCATCCTAGATAGAGATGACATGTACAAGGTAATCAGTACATCAGTTCTGACACAAGGAATAACACTGTGAGGAAGTTTCGCAGGAGGCTTGGGGAGATTCAAACAGATCTTGATAAGTGGGGGGTGGAACTGGATGATGGAATGAAAACAGACAGCCACATTAAATTGAACGGTACAAATAATGCTTATTTTGCATCAGATTAAAATGGTAGGACAAGTTTTAATAAAGAGACTATAAATTTGTCTGTTTTCTATTCCACATAGGAGAAAGGATTGAGCAGTAAAATCATAAAACACACAGAATGATTGTTACACCAGAAATCTGTCACAATGGTTTACATGAGTATGGTATAAAACAATGTAAAGCATTGCAACAGTACAAAAATGATGTCAAAACTATCAGTAATCTTGATCCTCCTATACAAGAAAATATGAAAACCCTGTATAATTAACTGTTCACCAAAAAAAATCAAAGGAATGACCTTGAAAAACAGGATTTCCCAGTGTCATTCTAATCTAATAAAATTATCCATCAATACCCCAATTCACTAGAAAACCCTGCCTCACAAGAAGAAATTCTTAAAAAGCAAACTGAAATAATTGAAGCTTCAAAGTTAAAAAATGATGTCTTCTGTAAAAGAAATATATGTTCGGTAAAAAGCCCAAGATTCTGCACTATTGTCATTGTTTTTTCCTCTTGAAATCTGCAACATGTCAATGGCACTTTTTCCAGCAAAGCACAGCTCTGAACGATGATACACAACTGACCTTGTCTCAGGAAAAAAATAGGGGAAATGAAAACCTAAATCACATCTGTCTACCCAACAACTTTCTCACGCTCCTCTCTGCAATTCCTATTTTTCAAACCTAGCATTAGTTTTAACAAGCCGATTCTGAAATCAGGGGAAGCAGCCATGTAGCAGAAATGGGAATCTTTTTCTACATGTGTATTTCATGCTGTTAAAAAAGTATGCTATACATTAAAAAAAAAAAAAGAAGCAAACACATTAACAGTAGCTCTATTAAAAAAAAAAAGTGGGGTTTTTGTTGTTGTTTTTTAAATCCCAATCTGAACGGGAGCATGCTCTCTGTAGCAAGGTGGGGTTGGTTGCTGGAGGGCACAGTTCTGGTCCCACCAGTTGTACAATCAGGCAGAATTTACAGAAGAAAAAGAATTCTGGTCTAACCTGCTTGCCTCATCAAGGAACAGCAAACTATTTGCAAATATTCTGAACTGCACTCTTGCCGCCCCTAAACAAAGAGACCACCTGCCTCAACATTTATTTAAAATGTGCAGGTATTTACAAGCAAACTTTGTGTTCCGACTGTTAGATGACTTCTTGGTAAACCTGATACTCCCTCAAAGTTCAAACCAGCAGTGTAAATCAAAGGGGCCACACAGAACTGCCTGATCAGACCCGCCTGATCAGGCAAGCATCACCCCCGTTTACATGTCAACAGCAGGCAGCTGAGCGAGGGAGGATGCTGAGCAGCACACCCAGCCAGACAGCTCAGGCACACCAGACTCAGGATGCCTGAGTGCGCCCACCAGTTAAAATTTAATGAGTAACAGAAGGAAGACTGAGAAAATAAATTCTTTTTTTCTGGTAGTAGCTTAAATCGCTGCAATGTAGTGACTGGTGTTAAATGGTGGGTTCAAACCTTCGAGGTGATGCAAATTCCCACCATGAAAGCAGCACCAAATTTTACACTCTTACATTTCTATGGAGTTTGGAAAGGACAAACTGTACAACAAACTGCCTCTTCATAAAAGCAGCAGGGGGAAGTATGGATTGCTTCTGCTGGTGGTGGTGCCAGCACAAAAGTCAGGGGCTCAACACTGCAGCAGTTCATTTTAATATAGTGGCAATCTAAACGGGCATAGGACTGCCCAAAGAGGGATACTCATCGAACAGAAATGCAAAACTACTTGCCAAGCCTTTACTGTGAGGGTGGTGAGGCACTGGAACAAATTGCCCAGAAAGACTGTGGATACCCCATTTCTGGAGGTTGAGGCCAGCTTGGACAGAGTTCTGAGCAACATGATCTAGTTGAAAGGTGTGCCTGTCCGTGACAGGAGGGTTAGAACTAGATGGTTTTTAAGGTTCCTTCCAACCCAAACCATTCCACGATTCTCACTTACAGACAGCACTTGAGCTAATACATCACAGTTAACTTGAACTGCATACACATCTGAAAACTCCACACTGGTACTCTCAGAAAGGCAGTGGGAGTTTTAAATTCATATCAAACCCTCAAATGTGGCCCCATCCACACCCAAATAACCTAAACTGGGGAAGTGCTGCAGAGGAAGGCTGCTGGCCACATTTACGTATGTCCAAAAGTAGAGATTATGTAGGAAGAAAGGTAGCAGTTTACATATTCTCAGCACTAATCCCAGCTGGTTGCAGGGCACTGGGCAAACCATAGGCCAACAATGTTCAAGGGTGCTGAGGAGGGCATGTGTACCATCTGTGCTCACCCCAGCTTGCCACAGAGTGCTTTAGAGCTTTGTTAAGTAAATGTTACCACATACCCATGTAAATTGCCTAAAACTAACCCTGAGGCTATCAGTATTTATTCTGCAAGCACCATGAGATGCTTCATCCCGAAAATGAACACTAAACATGTATTTATGGCTACTTTGGATCACCGACAAGAAAAGCAAAAAAGGAAATATCCAAAAAAGCCTGACATGCTGTACATGCACAGGGACACTGCCACAGGAGACAGGTCCTTCCAAAAGCCTCACCTTTTCTCATCTTTCCTGAGACTGCACAAGTGTGGGCACAGGGCACAAGGAGGAGAGAACCAACACTTACTATGTCATTTATCCAGCCAATCTTGACTTTCTGACAAGTGGAGGCCCTCAGCTAACATAGCTTTTTTTCTCCTATATATAATTTTGTCTTTTCTTCTCTATGCGAGATTGTTATGGAATTGTCCAGACCCACCTCCACTGCACAAGGAGGCGTCACGGCTTCCAGGAAGCCTGCGTGTTTTTCCATCCTCCCAAAGAGCTCTAAAATCCTCTCCATATGGGAAGTGGGACGAAGTTGGTGAGGAGAGGCTTACCAGAAGTAGGTGCTGTTTGGAATCACCCTCCATACTCAAGGTGTTAGATATATTCCTCTACTGCCTGCAGCACTCAGTACAAAGCTGGATCACATTTAGGACTGTATGATGGATGGAGACAAACTTATGGCCATAAATCTCTCAGTATGCCTCTTAATTTGTATAAAACTAATTGCAGAAAAAAACCCACAAACCACAGAGGTATTTAAACTTACCAGACATTAGGAACTATTGACTATGTAGATGAAATTTTTTTTAAATTATCACTATTTCTCAGTTTTGTGTTTTCTTGGACAGTCCCAAATAGTATAGTGGTGATTTGCACAGGTTATTCAGGAAGAAACCTCTTCAAGTTCCTGCTATTTAGTCGTAAGTAGTTCAAAACACTTTGATACATCTGTAAGGGGTCCCTAAGAATATAAAATGAGCACCTTGTTACCTGCTATGATGCCATTCTCTACTCTTGGAAAACACCCAGCACAGAAAGCACTCAGGAGACTTCTGCAACCCCAAAACACAACTTTAACAATGAGTCAAAGAAAAAAGGTTGGAAAATCCTTTTAGTCATCTGAACACCTCGGGTGAAACAAGTCCACAAAGAAACGAACAACAGAACTGGGGAAACATGCAATCACATGCTGTGAGTAGCAAAACAGAATTTACTGGAGATTAATATGAATATCCATTTTTTTCTAAGCTAAAACAAATCCAAAAAATTATTTACAACCCCCAGGTTCCTACCTAAGTCAACAGTGCAAATACACAGGTAAATGAGGATTCATTTCTCTGTATTTTCCCACATACTAAGCACACACAGACAATCCAGGTGTCAACACATCAAGACAGAGATAATTTTGACCCTTGAAAACATTCTCTTCTGAAAAGGATTAGCTGGCTTTAAAATAATTTAATTTGGCTTTGAAGATGCAACTTTTATTAGCAACCACCAGATGGCAGGAGCAAAGGCTGCTTACAATCAACAAAAGAAAGCTATCTTAAACAAGGCAAGCATTAGAAGAGAACAATTTTTTATGTTTACTTTTTCTCTTTCAATGGCTTATTTTCTTCTTCTTTCCAAGAAGTACTATTTTATTGAAATCAAGCTAATACATTAAAAAAAAGAAAAAATGTCCCTTGAGAACACGTTTCTCAATTTTATCTCATACCACCTCCATCTCATAGCTCAAGGGCTGTGTTACAGATATTGCTAGAACAACAGTTTCCTTCTAGGTTTGCCCAGTCATAACTCACAGTCAGCCACCAAATGTATTCCCTTTGATGTCCTAGGCTTCAAACCAGGAAGCTGACACATAGCTACACTGTGTATCTCAATTTACCCTCGGGATTTGAACTTCTGCTATCTGGGATAGGAAAATAAGTAGACTACAGAAGATGCACCATGATGTGCTGATTGTTGCAATAATGCAGCATCTGCAAGGTGGAAGAAAGCAAAACCACTCCCCCAAAAGCATGAATCTCCCCACCCCGCCCAATGCCCCCCCACCAAAGGAAATCAAAAACCATCTTAATAAACTCAAGTAAAAGTAGTATATTTGGGAGGAAAAATGTTTTAGTCCTGAGCACATTTGATTCTTAAAAACATATATCCTGTATCAGAGAAAGAGCATTTAATAAATGCAATCCAGCAGCACATATTTTAAAAGACTTAGGAATAGACTCTCTAAACAACTTCCAGAGTTACTAAATTATGGAGACAAGGTCATCACTTTATGTCGTGTCATAAAACAAAAATACTGCTAGTTCCATGAACAATGCTGGAAGCTCCACCACACAGACACATCCAGATCAGAAATACCACCCTTGCTGCATTACTTTAATAGAGCTGTCTCTCCATTATGCTGATTTCTCGATCAAAGAGAAAGCTTCACTCCTGTATTTGTCTTCCACAAAGGAAACATAAAATCACTCCTACAGTGAACACATCCATCGGGAATGAGATTCTTTTTCCTCAACCCCAGCAGCACACAGTCCCAGAAAAGAACAGGTGAAGCCTGCTCCTACTTCAAACCAGCGTGAGATGCAGTTGTGTGGTTAATTCCGCCTCTGTACATTAGCAAACACACCACTTGCAAAATATGAAAGGCTGTCTTCCCTGCCCCGTTCTTAAATGACACCTGCAAATCACTAATCCAGTTGCCATTTATTTCCATATGTCAAATTACAATCTTAACTTGTGCAAAGCAACATAATAGTAATGATTAAGCCAATTACATCACAACACAGCTTAGAACGACACACAATGGAAGGATTAAAGCTCACTACCAAATAAGAGAGTCCTGTTCTTGGTAGAGCTCCCCCACTGTGGGAACATAAGTGTCTCTTTTCCTGTTGCACAAAGTTGTGAGCATTCTGACATGTAGCTGCTGGACCGCCATTAACACACTTGTTTCTATGAATTCGGCGTTAAGCTGGGCTCACTGCACCTCGGCATTAGCTGCGGAGGGCGGGCTCTGCGGCACTGCAAACACGGCTTATGGCACTGCACAGGTCCACGGACAGGTTGGGACACGTGTACCAGGTGATCTCACAGGCTCAACTGAAGGAAGCCTCCTCTACCCTACGTTATTTGGGTCAGGTAGATGCTGACAGTAAAAGCCTTAGGGAAATGGAGGGTAAGGAGAGTAAACTGAGCACAAATACTTAAGAAGTCAGGCATCCTGTTCTCTAGGTAGAGCCAGACACCATTTGCCGCCTGTATGAAGTGTGTGCTACTGCATTTGACACCTTAATTCCACCTGATGCCAACATGTGGCTCCTGCAACAATAAAATGTGGGTTAAACCTTTATATAATAACCAACCTTTCAGACTAAGATTTTCAATTCTACCTCAGGGATTAAAAGGTTCTAATGGAAACTGTGAATCTGAATCTCTTAGGAGGATTAAAAAAACTCACACACTCTTATTTTTATTTGTTCATTGCCTTGTTCTTTAAATCAGCATCATTCAAAATGGTCAAACCTTTTACCTTTTACTTCTGCCCTGGGCACCTTATTTTTTTGTCCTTTCTTTTTTGTATCTTTGTATTCCTTCTATTTTCTCTGCCATCTGCAAACAGTGGTCCCATCTGCTAAAATACAACTTCCTACTCAGCTAAAATAAACACAAAATAAATTCATACTGCTAGTATTTTACACGTCATCATTAGGCTTTAGTAAGATTAATGAGACTCAAAGAGTTTCCAACTTTGAAAAACATTGCTGTGTGTTGACTGCAAACTTGGGCAGATAGCACTCCATCTATTCACTCTCACTCTGTGTTAGTTTCTTGGCAACTACGGTTTTGAAGAACTTATTACATATTTAAGTTTATGCTCAGCAGAATTTGAACAAACCAGGTGTAACTGTTAAGCCTGTCCCAGATCACCTATCAGCTGTTCATGATTTGCTACGTGGTCATTTCCCCCACATCTCTCCACACGTAACAATGCATATATTGCAAGCCTTCTACATATTGGAACAAAAGAACCAGTCAAAAGCTGGAAGGTTTTTTCTTTAAAAACAAACATGTATTCAAGCACACACACAAATGCATATGTAAATTAAACTGAACACCACGTGTACCACCTTTGAAAAAGCTGTTACAGCATACCAACAGCTTCCTCCTTCTGTAAAATTAGTTGCACAGAAAGCTGAATGGTTTTGCTTCCTTCTATTCAACCAGAAGAAAGGTTTGGACAGCAATGCAATCAAATCTGTACATATTTATACTTATAAAATGACAACTTTTATTTAAACTGATTGAAAATGTGCTCAGATTTTCATGGCTCTTTAAAACAGTACTGGTCTCACATATGCACAACATGAAAATAATAGAAGTTCATACTAAAATGTAATTTTTACTCAAATAAATGCCTTATGTCCTGTATTTGCTTGAGGAAGACTATTTATTAAAAAGTTGAGGCAGCAGAAACATTTTTAAGGACTACTATTAATGGTTCGCAAATTGCACCTGGTTCCATGCTTAGGGAGGAAAATAAGATTTGGTACTTCAAGGTGCCTTTTACCTAGGTATTTTGACAGTTTGACACAATTTCTTTTGTTTTGATTTTATTTTCTAAAATAAGAATTATTTTGTCTCAATCAATATGCATTACTTGTATCAAAAGCATCCTTGTAGCTGATTTCTGCACACACTTATGAGGATGATGATCATTATCCAAGACTCAACCATTCAAGGGGCAGACTACATCAGCCAGATCTTCATTTTGCCTACGATAACTACAGTGAAGCTGAACAATGTTCTGATGTCTCATTCAGAACCTTTTCCTGGGAAACAGCCCCATTTGCTGCCAGAATGCATATTTACCATGAGACTGAAATAATGGAGAATTTAAGAATAACAAATGACATTGTACATTCTTTCAGTAGTCTACAAATATCCTTTTTAAAAAGACAGTATTCTTGTATGTATCTACAGGCAACACAGCCTGTCAACAGCCTAAAACTAAGTGGCATCTAAGGATAGGTGGAATGGATGTAGTCAAAAGAAGAGTCATCCCCTGCAGCAAATTATGCTTCTGCTTATGCATACAGAGGGGCCCTACAGTGTTTCAAGCTGAGATATATGCTACACCCCAACCCAAAAAAGACAGCTCCCCTCAACAGCCTACAATAGCCCTGGAGGAAAATTCAGGCTAAAAGCAGGTACCAAGGAAAGCATTGCATGGTGCAACTTTTCAACCTTACATCCTTCTCAACTGTGTTATCTGGTATTCAACGTATGTTTTAATATATAAAAATAATTTTCATTTAAGTTTTTGATTTTAAAAAAATTGCTTATACACATTTTCTGTTGGCATATCAACTCATCTGTTAATGTAACAGAGATGCTAGCATTTATTTGTCATTGAGACAGACAGTAAAGAAAGCATCTCTTAAAGGAGAGGAGGGAAGAAAGTGCTTTCGCAGCATGTCTAAATAGACAGCAAAAATAAATTCTGGGATCAACAAGTTTTGGATGATACATTTAGCTTTCTTTTTGATTGATAAAAAATACATGACATTCCTAGACATACACAGTTCACTATATAACAGAAAACTATTATTGTAAGGGAGTGTAAAAGATCCTGATGGTTCTGAATATGGATCTTAGGAAAAGAGATGCTTGGGACTCTGGACAGTGATGATCGAAGTAGGCAACAGTACTGATTCAGTTTTGTAAAACTGAATTTAGCAACAGAAAACCCTTGAAAGTTTTGATAATAAAAAGGAGTTTCAAATTATGTCCATCAAGATGACCACAAGACATAAAAACACCTTGTAAATCTAGCCATGAAAAAAGCTTAGAAGCCTCCTCCAAAGTGCTTTAGCTCTAAGAATGATTTGCTACAATAATCATCAGTAATATTTCTATTTACCCACCTAGTCTGAAGGATTATGGAGATGAGTTCACAAGAGCTGACCCTCCAGGTTTATTAAATATTCAATGAATATTTTGTATGCTTGCTGGGTATTAAATAAAAATCAGAAAATACTGCAGACTACCATACGTTATATACTTCAAATAATACCGGAGTAGCTCTGTTTGTTTTTTAATAATTTATTGAAATCACTTTATCACATATCAACATAAAAATGTACAATATGGACACAATGTAAATTCTGGAATCATGAATATTTAGGTGCTTTTCAAGCTTTTTTTCCCCTGCTGGTTAATTTTGTTTATTGTATTCCAAATAAACATGGAGAACCTAATTTAATATTTTCTTGCTTTTCTTTTTCACCTTAATAGTAATAGCACTGCTATTTTTTCACCTGCAGTAGCATCACAGCCTTCAGCAGCAGGAAACTCCTCATTGTCATGATTTAGCCTACTGTTCCTACAGCTTCATTCCCCCCTTCCCCATCCACTCTCCTCCTGGCTAACTAGATATAGCCTACACATAATCTGCCCTGATTAAAATCATCTGTTACTAGTGCTGAGTTAAAACAGTGGTCATCACCATAATGCTCACTGACCAAGAAACTTGAGCACTAAGTAGAATACAGCCCATCCATGTAGCTGGGCAGGTCTGAAGTGATCTCTCCAACACACACTACTGCCTGCCACACACTGATCTACAATTGAACACAGGGTGATGCAGCTGTTCAATGAACTACTTTCTACTCGAGATGCTCTGTGAAAAAGGGCCTGAACAAAGCAGATTGCAAAGCCGACAAGTACAATTTCTGAGTTGCAAGTCTGTGGAACAAGAACAAATTCAGCATCTGGGCAAGTCCAATCTTAAAAACTACTGCTAAGCTGATCTTCCATGTTTCCACATGGGTTTCCACAAGTAAAACTTGCTAGTGGCTAGGGCAGGTTTTTCCCATGAGAATTCTTTTTGTGTTTTATAAATAAAGATAAAGTTTAGATGTTATTAAAAACAGTGTCCCAAGATCTGGACAGTGCAGGCCTGGCCAATCAGGCCTAGGGAGAGGTTTCTGACTGACCAATCTGGGTGACTTTTGAAAACTCTATATATACGATGAAATCAAAACAATTAAGGTCTTTCCTTCTTGCCACTGAGAACTGAGTTCTTTACTCTGCTAGCTGCTCAACAGTGACATTTGCTCACAGGTTTTATACCAAGAACAGGATTAAGACAGCCTCTGTGCTATTCTCAGATTACCACATGTAAGGGTAAGTTTCTGAATTGAAGGATGTAAGTCACAGGACCCTCAAGTCTCAGGTTAAAAACTGTCATTTTCTGTGGCATAACATCCAACAATTCATGTTGTTGGGACCTACATAACAAAACTGCACCAAACTACACACCTTGTGTCCAAATGTAGCATCCTCGGAGGCCAAGACTTCAACCTGAAATTATAAGGAGAAAGATAATTTCAAATTTAGCCACCACCAAGAACCTCTCTCTCTCCTGAGCACAGCACTACAGGCCAGGCAAAGAAGAGATCTCTAAATGAAGGTGCCAAGTCTGGATCAACCCTAGGAAACCTACATATGATAGGATGTGCAAAACTAACAGCTGACAATAGAACTCCTCAAGCAAGGAAACTCGGAGAGCATCCCTCATGACACAAATAACGGTTCTCCACCGGAATGACATAAAGAGTACCTGTCAGTGTCCCAGAATTTACTGCACCACAGCTGGAACATTCTTCTCCATATGGAGTTTTGACTACACCGAAAAGCTGCCTGAGCACAACCAGAATGATCGTCATGGTAAGTCCATGTTAAAAAAAAAAAAATGGAAACACCTGAACTCTTCCCCTTCTGTTACCTTCTCACCAGGCTAGGTAATCCTGCACCAGCAACAAGTGGAACAGTAATAAAGGGAAACTGCAGCCAAGGTCTCACTTCCAGGCTCCCGTCCTCTCTTGAGCTAGAGAATTCTTTGAAAACTGTAGAATTCAGGGAACACAAGCTCCCCAGGCAAAGGCCAAGAGCAGCTGGCTGAGAGATACAGTGAATGTTTGAAAGCCTGAGAAAAGCAAGCTGCCAGGTCATCGAGTGGTGCTCCAGATCAAACCCCTTGCTGGTTACCACACACTGCATGGCTCTAGAGTTGATTCGCACTAATCTGCGACAACAGGAACAGACGTAGGAAAGCAGGCACACTGATTTTTCATTAGACTCCTTAAAAATACTTCACACTTCAGCACCTTTCACCTGAGAATCTCAGTGCTTTTATGAATTCTAATTAATTAAGCTTCCCAATACACCAGTGAAGTCAGAAATGTCATCATCCCAATATAGAGAGAGAAGAGTGAGGCAGAAAGAGGTTAAATAATTTTTTAGTAGTCATGTGCCAAGCCAGGGATGCGCTCATGAAAAGAATCCCAGATCTCTACTCCCAGGCTCACAGTTTAACAACTAGGAAATTCTCTATTTCTCTGATTTACATCCTATTTAAAATGCCTACTCCTGCATTATAATTTATACAACTAGTATAACTATAACTAATGTATCTAATCTCCAGTTTAACTTAAGAAGAGTGAAGGATTTAAAGCAAATCAAGAGGGAAAAAATGAATGTGAAGTTTCAGCCTGAAGCATGTTATAATGCCAGAATTATAAACCCCTGAACAAGAGGGTTTATAATGGAAAGGCTGATAAACTAACAATGATGGCAGCACTTAAATATATTTATGCCATGATCTAGCAACATATGGTATTTCTTCATCTCTAAATTAAAAAAGGGAGGAGAAAAAAAAAAGGGGGGTGGGGGAGAGGGAGATAAAGCATTCATAGGAACTAGGAATAAATGAAGAAAATGGACCAGGGAGTTACCAGTTGTGACCTGTCCAGCTGATTAGGAATGGCAGCAAGAGGCTACAAAATAGCATCTCATTCAGTAGGAGGTAGGAAAAAAAAGTCCAAGTAAATAAAATCAATCTAAAATGATATGATATGTATTAGCTCCTTATATTAAGCTTCTAATCCTTTAGGCACTTTATAAATATTAAACAATCAGTCCTGGTGAGACTGATAAATATCCATAATATATTTTACAGATGAAGAAACAGACAGAGGGTTAAGTGATTTGCCCAGGGCCAAAAAGAATAATCAGCCATTGGATTGGAAATAACTGTATGACTGCTTGTCACAATACAGTGCCCTACTCAGATGCTCAGGTGGCTTCTGAAAAAAAGTCATTCCACTATCAGAAGCATCTTGGTTAGGGTTAATGTGGGACACATCTGAAGTGTGTATATTCATTTTCACTAGGCTTACTGTTTTGGTACAACATCCAGCTACCACCACTAGATAGACCCCAAAACTTGTTCAAACTCACTCAGTTTTCTCTATCCAGTACTATGCAGTCACATACCCCAGATGCTATCTCCAGTCCCATTAACCATAGAATCATACAGGTTGGAAAAGACCTCCGAGATCAAGTCCAACTTTTGACTGAACGCCACCATGTCAACCAGACCATAGCACCAAGTGCCATGTCCAGTTGTTTCTTGGACATTTCCAGGAACAGTGATTCCACCACATCCCTGGGCAGCCCAATGCCTGACCACCCTTTCAGTGAAGAAATTCTTCCTGATGTACAACTTGAACCTCCCCTGGCACAGCTTGAGGCTATGTCTCCTGTCCTGTCACTTATTGCTTGGGAGAAGAAGCTGACCCCCACCTGGCTACAACCTCAGTTGTTCTACCTTTCAGGTAGTTGTAGAGCGTGGATGCTTATTACTGTGCCACCTTTGTATTATGGAGATTCATTAGGAAAAAAATGGACCCTTCTTTGTGCCACCGGATCCTTCTCTGACTCCCTCTTTGAAACTCCTTCTTCAGGGTTGCTGATGTCTTGCTTGTTCCAGTACACTCTGTCTCCCTTGCCCTGCTGTCCCTTCCTCCTCGCTCTCCTTCCCAAGGGTCCCAGCTGGGTTGAGAGCCCCACTGAGCCTGTCTAGGGCTGCCCTTCCCCTGCCCTACAGGAGCATGACATAGATGGGATGCCATGGAACCCCTGCACCAACCCAGCACAGATGGGGAAGAGTTTTCATTTGGGCTCTGCACTGTGCCTCATCTGCACAGAGGCTGCCTCACATGCCAGGACCCTCAGTGTAGAGCACAGGCATATTGTCAACACCTGGGCTCTGCTGGGGAAGCTTCTGCTCAGGGCCAAGAGAATGCTTATGACTGCCACAGCTCCAAAACACATTAATTAACACAGCACAATAACCAGCACATGCGCAAAACTCAATCCTTCTTTTCACCAAGAAACTGAGAGGGGGAACAAACTCTGACATCAAAGAAGAAAGAAGTTTAAGCTGGTTTAACATACTCTTAATCTCTTCTACATACAGAAATATTTTCTCTTTTGTTTAGAAACATAAGGCTCACAGAGACAGTAAAATGGGTTAGAGTGAAGCTAGCATAGATAACAATTCTAATTAAACAGGTCTGATAACACTGCTTCTACTTTTCCAAGAATGATCACACCGCTTCTGTGATAAATAACTGTCCTCACCTTGCAGATGATGCCATGAAACATCCTCTGTATTCTTTATTACTACTGCGTTTAACAGTGTACTAGTGTTAGTCCATTTATCTGGATTTTCACCTCCTTGTATAAGACAGTTATAAGCTAAGTAAGAGACGCGTAACTGCTGACACCATAAGATACACAACATAAAGGACTGAAACAAGATGTGGGACAACATGAGGTTTTCCTCATGCTGAGATAAAAAAAAAAAAAAAAAAGCCAAAATGCATTGCAACCTAGGCTGAGTGGACCCCCCTCTAGTGGGAATGCTCGTGTACTTCAATCAGCACCCACATCACCCCAGCAAAATGCAACATTACCTTAAAAATCAGGCAAGCACCGTCTTTCCCTTAATTGTGTTCAGAATACATATCACTTCCATTCCAATATATTAAAAAAATGAACAAGACACTCATTATTGCTCTAAGATAATCTGATGTTAATTAATAGCTTCCCATTATATACCTATTTGTGGCAGCTAAACATTTTCTATTTTAGTTAGTTGTTCTGACTGTACACATGTAAATATCTTGGGCAGGTGGGGTGGTTTTTTTACAGTGAAAAATTCACTGCATCACTAAAAAATGCAGACTTGATTCTTAAATGAAACACTGTTGATTTCATGTACATATTTATATTTGTATCAGATACAGCAGCTTTCCCCTAGGCACTGCTCTGAATCTTTGCTCCAGTCCACACTTTTCGCTCCTCAAAATATGGTGCTATAGTTGAATGCTGTTTGTTACGCAAAAGCAATTTTTGGTCACTGTTCTGTGTTGTTTTTTTCCAGTTTATCTAAAGAGCCAAACAGCCTTTTTGCTTCTAATAAACAAACTCAAACCACACTTGTAGTATCCTGCAATTCTGGGCTAGAAGGCTATTGTAAGTGGTAAGGGGTAAATGAAGGGGTTGTATTCCAGGGAGTGTGCATATTAACCATACACTGGATCAATTACATGAAACACAATTAGTGGTTTAAGCAGGAGTGTCCCACAGCTGAAGCATTCCTGTCCTGCCAGGGCAACTGACCCTTCCTATAGCCTCCTCCCCCACTGCCACCCCTGGTCCAAGTGCAGCCTCCTGGGGGTGGCCAGGATGGGGTCCAGAAACCTCCCCAGTGCATGACAAGGTGAACTTCCCACCTCCCTGCACAACTTACACCATGTCTCCAAAATGGGCAGCTGTAGCCAAGACCACTACTGCTTATGTAGTATTATATGATTTAATAGTCAAATAGAATAGCATTTAATATTTATTTTACAAGATGAAAGAATTCATAAACATGATGTCAGCCTGAAGGACCCAATGAGTAATATGTGAACTACCCTGAAACAAGATGGGGAGTAGCCTTGAGTCTCTTTTTGTGAGAAGTAATGAGACTTTGTCAGTAGTTTTATTTTGCTTCCCAATAAATTACTCATACAGACTCAGTTCGACAAAGAATATAGCATCGTGACCAAGAGACTTACAGTAAATTATGCACAGCCATTTTTACCTCCCTGTCAAAGAGAAAAGAAGTTGAAACATAGATGGAACCCTTGAGGTGCAATGCTGAACACTGCCTTTTTGGAACAAAGTTGTACAACCCAGTGATCAGATGACACAAGGAATTATTATAATTTGGTCTTCTTGAAAGCCACATTCAGCATTGGTTCAGTCCTCAGCTCAGCCCAGGTCCTTCTTGGCTCATTAAGACTTTGTTTGAGATAGGAATAGGTGAAACTAAGCAAGAGGCATGGGAGTGGAATACCATTAAGAGGAGAAATTTCAGCCACGCTTAATGCCCAGACTGTTATCCAAACAACAGAATATGAAGTAGCAAGTACATAAGGACAAAACAACTAACTTAAAAAAGGCATGGATTACAAAAGCCCTCTCCATCTTGTTTGGGAGAATCAGAAAATAAGCACTAATAATAATTTCTGAAACATGCCGAATCCCGTGTAATATTCTGTTAACATCAATGCTGAAAAGGATCATTGATCTACATTTAACTACCCATGCAAGAACTCCCAATACAGCACACATTCAACAGGGTTCTGAAACTTGGGTTGGAGCTTCTCAGTGCTCACCCAATGGAGCCACTATTTGCAGCTGGCAGGTGAGGGGGTTACACTTACTCTGGCAAGGGACGCAGTAGACTGGAGCAGCTCTGATCAAGACAAAATATTCTATATGGGCACTTACAGTTTTCTGTGGTTCACACATGAGAATTTGCCCAGCTGGCTGCAAATTTTATAGGCTTTCTATTGTCATTTGTTTGACATTATTATTCTAGGAAAATTATAGCACAGGGGTTCTCTGATACCTAGAGGGTTTTTGCCAACTGCTTGCTTACTAAAATGGCATGCCTCTGGCTCTTCTAAAACACGCTCAAAACAAAACAAATGCGCGACTTAACACTTGCATTTCACAATACTTTTGTTTTCCTTGTCCAGTAACAATCAATCAGTTTAGAAAGGGCTCTCTTCCGCGTGATAACGAAATCTAAAAAGAATGAGGTGAGACAGGTGCATCCTCTTAAATTACTACTGGCAAATCACCTTTTTGCTGTTGGGGTACACTTCTTGCTCAGTTGTGCCAAGACAAAACTGCATCACAATGTTGAGTTCAAACTGTTTGGTCTTGTACCCACGTTTGCCCTCTGACTTTCTCAGGACTTGGTGACTTTTCTCCCTTCCTGGGGAGAAGCTCTATATTCCAGCAACTCAGTGAGTCTCTAGTCCAGGTGCAGAGCAATGCAAATGTAACTCCAATTACTATTTCTACATACCAAGCTTGCTGAGCTGCCTATAGAAAATAGCCTGGATAGCATGAAACACGAAGGATGCTGTAGTGCTTGGTGCAGATACACCCTCATAATCCTTTTCTAGCATAGCTTTTCAGCTTTTAAGGTTTTCCCATCAGCCCACCCACCCACACACCACAGTTATGAACTCATCTTTTAAACGAAGGTGATAGGAAGTTAATCCAGTTTTCATTTTTCAAAGTCCTTAGTTTATTTCAAAGATGAATATGGCTACAGTCATTCATATCTTTATGAAATCCAGTTTAACTAGCTTTAACATCTCCTCCCTTTGCCATCCTTTTCAAGTAATTTAGGATTCAGTAATTGTGGCAGATAGTTGTCCTCACTGGAGCATGGACAAACCTACATGACCCACACTAGTTTCTGGCAGTTCTTCAAGGACTTACTGAGGGTGTATACAGCTTTAAATGCACACTGAATTATGAGAATAAACTCTGGCAATTGCAACAACCCTTCCTTCCCTTTTTTCTCTGCTACCTGCCACCAGTTTTGTTTATTTTCAGTTGCAATCATGCATGTACTTCAGGCTACGTTTCAGGTCTGCAGCAAGTGAGTACTGGCCATGTTCCCTGGACAATCCTTGAATAAATACACCAAAGACACACCTTTGCTATGAACCTGAATCCATGCCTGAAATAAAGGTGTGACAGTCACATAACATGAATTAAGGATAGATCAGCTGAAATTTCCTCACTTTCTATGCAAAGGCCATTGACACTACTTACTCAGGCCTTTCAGTTAAGTAAATGCTATCTCCTCACAGTTTGACCTATGTAAAAACTGGAAACCATGTGACCCAGTTCATGGTAATTATTCATTAAATCTGGCATCCCTTTTTTCTCATGCTTTCCCTTTCATTTATTTTGCTTCTTTTTGTGGTGTCAGTAATTTATCTCTTTTCTCACTGGGGCTAGCAATAATAAAGATCAATGTTCTAATTTTTGAAGCCACAACTTCTAGGTTGAAAAGTACAAATTAAGTAACAAAATGATTCCTCTTTAAACGATAGAGTAACTTCGTGTGCTACTTTGTGTTAAAAAGGTTTGAAAATATGTTTCAAGAAACTATTCTGCAGCTCAAATTGCTTATTAATTCTCCTCATTCTCCTAATTAGCATGTACAGACAACACAATGGCTCAAGGACGCAGCTCGCCGAAGCAGCTCTGTTCTTGGTCAGCCCGTGTTTGAGATAAAACACAATGATGCATCATGCTCTTAACACCTGGTTAGTGGAACAGACCTGTCCTGTTTGTATTTTTTAAGTTTTCATAAATGTCAGTGCTTTTGGGGAAGCTGATTTACAACAATTAAAAAAAAAATCATTCACATTTCCAGTGTTGCACCCATCACACATTGTTGGATGTGCTATTGACTGACCTGCTGGTTTAGTCTCCCTTTGCAAATATTTTGCAAAATCCTGGGAACAAGGCCAATCCCTGAGAAGAAAATATTAGCTAACTAAAAGCAATAACAACCAGCCTTGTGAGATATACTACTTACAAAAGAATTACACATATCAGAAGCACCTCAGGAGAATAAAAATGGTGTGCTACGGTGCAATTTCTGTAAAGTCAAGAAGACAGAAAAGTACAAAAATATTTAGGTTTGCACTGGGAAACAAACATTACAATTCCCTGAGAAACCGACGTTTGAGACGGCGTACATCTCTGCTCACTGCACCCTCCCTGCAGGGGAACCTATGAGACCCATCTGTGGGCAGCCTCCCATCCCTTACAACTCTGTGACAACTTACTGCTCCATAGGTCCCATATCAATAGTGGATCAACAGCAAACTCACGGCAGTAACATGCTCATCTGCTCTTGACATTAGGCAATGAAACAGGCAAGATTTTTATAAACACACACATACCTATGCATGTTTTCCCTCTGTAAGCATATATTCAAATCCTTTTACATTTTCCTGTCATACTGTTTTTCATATATATATGCAAAAGATGTGTAACATGCAATTAGTTCTTTCACACCAGAACACTGCATGAAACAGAGTAACTGCACTGAAAATGCTTTTGATATTTATTTGTTTGACAATGTAGAGATCAAAATAACTGTTGTACATAACCTGAAATCTCAGAGCAGTTACTATTTAATTTCCCTTAAGAAAGGAGTGGTAGGTATCATAAAAAACAAAATTCCAACTTTGTGCATTCTAGTATCTAGGAAGTCCTGAAAAACTGTCACTATACCATGTGACATCAGCAGTAGCAATTACTGTCACCATTAAGTCTTTTATTTAGGTATTGTGACTGCATCTTTTCTAATCCATTTGTATTTTTTGCTTTCTGGTTCCAACACTGTGATTTCATTTTAATTCTCCACTTTCAAAACTGCGAAACAAAATCCTGTCTACAAAGTCCACTGCAAAGGGTCTCTGTAGCTATCACCTTTGGGCACTACCACACTGTGAGGGTGCAGAGGGACCGCTATGGAAAATCTCAAAAAAGGGTTAAATGTCACTGCTCTCTACCAGCAGGGCTGGAGCTTCCCACTGTCTCAGCTCAGCGACCCAGGGACCCATCTAAATACCCACAAAAGCCCTTTCCAGACAAAGTTCCTTAGCCTAAATACAAGATGCCATCCACCAGCAACTAGGGGGTGGTAATGAACAGCTGCATTGCCATAATGCTCCTAAATATTCCAGAAAGTTCCAGAAAGGTTTTAAAGCCACCCTCATGAGTGGGAAGGGTTTTGCTGCTCAAGGCTGCAGCTGCAGAGTACTCCCCTGTCCCCTTTACCTACATCTCTACATAATTACTGCACACAGCACTTGTAAAAGGGAAAACAAACACGGTTCCAGTTAAAACTGCCTGTCTTAACAGTCTTGCCTAAAAGAAGTCAAACACTTTGCAGCAAAAAATGAAGAGAAGTGACCAAGGACAAAATCTTTACAGAAACAAAGCTTCAAGTTTCAACTCTACACCATTCTGTCAGCAGCTTTCTTATTTAATTGAGCCCATGTACAACCAACATCAAAGATACAACACTATTTTGTGCTGAAAATATTGGAAGCATGTTAGGAAGAGGTGGCAAACAGAAAGGATCTGTCAAAGGTAACAGATGTATCAAGGGCACCAAGCACTGTGAAGAAGGCGTTAATTATCTATGCTGAAAAAGAAAAGGTGTTTGAAAAACAGAAACTGTTTTCAAGAGATTCAACATATTCCTATTGTGCTCAGGAGAAAAAGCTTCCTGCACCTTAGAGAACATTATTTTGAGTATGTGGGTTAAAAAGAATTTTTAGGCGAGGTGAAACACAATGTAGGGAGCACTCTGTTTCAGAAAAATGGTTTTAACTTCAAAACCTTTACTGTGTCTCGCAACCAATTCCAATCGTAAATTGCATTCTTTATTCCTACTTTTAATGGAATGGGTAACTTACACAACCTAGCAAAATCTCAAAAATAATGGGAAAAGAAGAACACCTTTTTGAGCACCTTTTTGTAATCTAGCACCACTTCCCACAGTACTTTCAACTCCCACCCTGCAAGAACTGTTTCATTTTTCCTCTTGCTTTATCTGAAAAAAGTGGTACTTTTCGAAAAAACACCAAATCACACCAAAGCAAAATTTATCACCGTAAGATCTACCCTACATACATCTTATGTTCTTCTATACTTGTTTTCTAGATTGTATATGGTACTACTTGCTCACAGCCTAATTCTGAGTAAGAGGAAACCGATTCTTTATTATACCTGTGCTTCCTCTCTCCATCTTCCCTTGTAGGACTGGTGAATTGGGACTTTCTAAAACACGATTTTGAGAAAAATGATCAGTTAACATAAAAATGACCCTTTTCATCTTCAACAAAAAAAATCAGAGCAGATACAAAAGGAGACGAGCAACAGTTGAAAGCAAATAAAGCCAACACTTTTATATAAAAAAAGACTGAAACGTATTTTTCTGAAGGTAATTAAAGCATACTAAATGCATGTCTGATATTGCACACTCAGCTAAATTAATGTTGCTGTATGAGTGTGATACAATTAACAAGAGAACCATGGTGCTCCATGCAACTGTAAATTATGTGAGGAAAGGATCAAGGCAATTGCCAGCAGTATGTAACAGGCTCTCAGAACTTGGCCCCCACTTTCCCAACTACATCAAAGGCTCTTCTTGACGTCTCCTTCCCCCACGTATCATGCCATATACAGAGAGTGGCTAATGCTGACAACATCTGGGCAACTCATGTGGGCATTATCTGGGCATTGTCAGACCCAGTACACAGGTTTAGAAGGGATGGTTTGCATAACAAACTATCCACACACCTGACAAACAATCCAGCAGTAGGAATTCCTTGGGCAGTGTCCTGTGTTTCCACCTCTAACCTGGAAAGGTAAATCTGTAGAACAAGACTCAGGTGAATTAAGTGATTCTTGCCTATGACAAGAGCTTTTCTTTTGAACTATCTTAGGATGTGTCCCCATCACCTCTACATGTGGTACAAGAATTGATAAACACTCTGACTGGATTAACTGCTTTAAAAATTATTCAGATGTCACAGCTGGCCAGTTTTTGACCCTTCTGGTATGAAGATTTAAGAGCTGACTGGGAAAGAACAAGTGCTCCAGTCAGTGTCATAACTCCTCCACACTCTTCTAGCTCACAATAGCAATACCATTCCTCAGAACTGAAGGAAAAACAGGCTCTCAAATCTAGTCCAGCTTTACACAGAGTATTTCAATGGGATAGGCAAAAATACAAGCATTCCTAGGAATCATTTCAGTTAATAAATGAAATTTATGTGAAATTTCACATAATAATAAAAGAACAACCAACAAAGTGTCTGCATTTTTTTCCATTTTGCTTGAGGTCTCTAGACATTGTACTGGAGAAAAGTGAGCACAAGCCCTGAAAAAACGTCCTCCAAAACCACACGTTCCATGATTCACATACACAAAGCCCAAATCCGCATACAGGAATCAAACAATTAGGTTTCTCAAATGCTTGAACTACTTATACAGCTGAGGACTTTTGTTAATCCAAGCAAGTGCACAACATGTAATTTTGCTGACCACTTCAGCATTTCACTTTTTTGCTATAGCCACAAACAAACAAACAAAGTAACTTAAGCCCAAATTCTTCTCAAAGTTACTGCAAGCAAATAGTGGCTCACTTATAAAAGCCTGATTAATTGCAGAATCTTGGCTTCAGAATTCAATTACATGTAAGAATATTAAAAATTCTAGAGTCTATAAACAATGACTATGAAACTGTTTATAGCATTTTAAGTATTTTATTTGAATACTGCAATATGTACTGTAAATGTTCTTTCCCCTCCCCCAGTCTTCTTCTCATTTGTTTGCTGCAGCTTCTTCATGCAAACGGGACAAGAACGACACTGAGGGAAACAGGAGAAAGGATGTGGTAGGCTATTGACATGCCACCTCCTCACAAACTCTGATTCTTCATTGTGCTTTATACATGTTCTGTGAGTTTTATTCTGGGTCTACAAGGGTGCTTCTGGATAATTACAGGATACAAGCTAGCATTTTTTTTCCCAGCCTGTCTCAATTTCAAAGTAAACCCCCTCTTCGTTCTTTTATTGTTATTCAAAGTGAAACAGCAAAACAAATCAATTGCTAACAGCCTTGTGCAGGCTTCCAAACTTAGCATTTCTGTACGACACTGTGCATATAAGGTAATATTCAATGTAGCAGAACATCTTCAGGCATGAAAACCTTGTATAAATCCTTAGCTTCAATGACTGCTTGTGTAAAGATTTCTTCTTTACGCACATATATTTATCTATACACGTGCACATATGTATATGTGTATTTTGCACCTACCCCAGTAAATATTTTCTTTATAACTTTTCCTGAAGAACTAAATCCCAGCACTCATGCTGTTTTCAATTTAGGTTATCTGCACCAATTTTAACACTAAGCCGGCAATCCCAGAGACTACTTTTTATACTTATTTTAAGCTCATTTTACTCAGAATGTAAAGAAAGACCTGAACTACAATTTCAAAGGTGAAAGACTAGAGTTTTAATTTCTGAACTGTGCAGGCAGGGCTGGCAGGGCTTTTCAACACTTTCATGTTTTGTGGAGTCCATTTTGTTTCTGTATTTATTTCTACTAAGGCTCCCCTTTTCCCTTAAAATAAAGAATGTATCACTGTATTTACAAGGAAGCTAGTCACCGACAGGTTTTGCTGCAGCTCATTTGTTATGTCTTACTCTGAGTTTACAAACAGCTGTCCCGTGCATCTCCACTGGATACAATTTTAGTCTAGACAGGGGAAATCCAAGCTACTGCTGCCCAAACAACATAAACACAGGAAGATTTTCAATCAATCATTTCATTAATAGAAACACGTCTAATAATATAAGGGGAGGGTGTTTTGGAAGAAAGCCCATTTCAGAGCCTGAAACAGCATAATTGCATGGTATTGTTCTTGTGCTAGGCAGGGCTATGGAACGACACTCTCACAAACCAGATTTTGGAGCTGTGGTACAATTCAATAAAATAAGCCTTGTTTTTCCAACACAAGTGGCTTTCAAGACCACTAACAACTTTGAATTAAATGGTAAACAGACTAAGTAAGACTTGCACAGAGCTGACATTCATCTGTGCTTTGATACAATCAGGTCAGTGCCCACACAAATACATTTCTAGCATGACCATTATTTCTGGTTTTCTTCAAGCTGTTTTACCTGGGAAACAGCATTAAATGCAGCAGCTACCAACATACTAATACCTTTCTCCTGTTCTCATCTGTGCCAGCCTGTTGTCTGTCCTTAGTCATATAAATGTCTAGAAATAAGCTGCTTTGAATGCAGCTATTCCTATGTTGCTATGTTTTTTAGAGAAAAACTCTGCAGTCTCCCTTATCAGTTTGAAGCACCCACAAACTAACTTGCCAAAAAAGCCAAATAAAAATTAAGACCACTGCATGCTTTTCCTTCAAGAGAAGGAAGGGGAAGAATCTATTTTTTGGCCCACATTTTGTTTTTATTCCTGAATAATAGCTGTCCCCTTCATCAAGAGGCTCAGTTTACTATCCTGATCTCAGATCAACTTTTACCAGTGGGTGTCAGTGTAAGAGTGTAATGATATAATGGGGGGAGGACAGGGAGAAAACGCATGAAAAAAAAAAAAGATTAAGTTTTATTTTTAGATGCTACATTTATATGAAAAGTAAAGAAAGAAAACGTTTTCTTTCAAAACTGATTTCAGTGCAGATTCATTCTGCAAAGATCCTCTAACTGCTTGTTTGTGCCAAGCAAATAATTTCAATTTTTGTTTTCCAAAGCTGTGTATCTTCTGTGTGCGTACACACTTGCATGCAAACATGGACATTCAGTAAATGTTCGGTATAGAAACCTTTTTTCATCGTTTTTACAAAATGAGACTGTCTCTTTAATTCGAATTTCACAGTGAACAGTTAAGAGGCTCTGTGGACCCCAACTTATTAACCTGTGCCAATTTAACTAGTATTACTCAAGAGGTTCGAAAGCCTAAAAATAGGTGTTAATCTGTGCAGACTGACAGCAACTAATCAGTACCCGCCCTGCCACAACTTCTGCCCCTCCTACTCCGTGAAGGGGGGCAAGTATGGCACCTTGGGGGGCAAGAACAGTCCCCATAGTTTGGTTTTGGTGTGTGGTGTGCTTTGTTTGTTTGTTTCTGCCTGTCTTTTCTAAAAGGAAAAAAAAAAACCAAAAACCCAAGTGTATTTATTTAGTAGAGCTCGGCTTGAAAACTTGTTTCCGTACTAGCAAGCAATGGCTTCCTGAAATCAAGAACTGCTTTAACGTCTACCAAATCATTCTGCAGAAGTGATAAAACCCTTTAGCTTCACATACCTTAAAAATAAACATGCTTTTAAAATCCAGTGGCCTGAGCTCCAAGTCTAGTTAAGACACCATTTGAAATTTAAACGTGCAACTTTGTCTTTTCAAACGCTGTTACATTAATTAATAACCTAGTTTGGAGTCTCTCTTCACCGAAGCACAAAGGTACGTGCCTGTGCCTACGCAGGTACGTCCTCTTCTTCCCTTGCCCGCTTCCCGACCATAAGCCTGGCACTCCTGTACCATGGAGACAGCCCCGCGTTATGTGCTCACATCCCCTTTATTAAACACAAAAAGAATTAAATGCGGAGTGAAAAGCAGCCCAAGTTGTGGCTGATAGCTGTAGCGCTGCCCCTGGAACCAGAGCCTACAAAAGCAGGTTAAAATAAAGAGCCGGCCGGGACAGGCCGGTAACTAAACTGTCAAATTAAAAATATGCACCGAAGTAGGTTAGGTCTTTCCGTATATAACTCGTACTGTCCGGGATATGCCGGGCTCTGTTTAAAAGGAAGGACCTATCGTTCCGAGCGAGTCACCGCGGGGCAGATTTGCAGGAAGTACCAAAATACCGTACAACAACTCAGTTGCAGCCATTGTTAACAGAAGGAAGTAAACAACGGCGGGCTAAGGCGCTTGTCCGTGGCTGGAACGGGGAGAGAACAAGGAGCCCCCGCCGGGCCGGGCCGGGCGGGCTCGCAAATGGCGGCGCCAATGGCGGCCCGCGCGCCCCTCCCCCGGACCTGTTTTTGTGCGCGCTCGGCCCCCCCGGCCCATCCCCCGGCCCCTCGCAGCCATCAGCGGCTCGTCCCAATTACGCCGAACGAGTCGCAACTCATCCAGGCTGAAAGTTACATATTAAAAAGAGAGCGGGCGAAGCGTAGGGAAAGAGGTCGGGAGGGACGGAGGGGGATGGAAAGCGGGGAAGCGCAGCTGAGAGTGGAGTTGCGGCCGGCGAGGGCACGGCGAGGGGCGCTCCGCGCCTAGGCGCTGCCACTGGCCCTGCGACCTTTTATTCTGAGCTCGCTCCCGGGTCAGCAGAAACTCCCCCCCTCCGTGTTTCTCCCGCTCTCCCGCTCCTCTCAGGAAAAGATCAGTATCTGGGGAGCCCATCCCTTTAACACATGGCCTAAAATAAACCAAACCAAAAAACCAAAAATGGGTGGGGGGGAGAAATCCGCAAGGGCCAAGTACAGCCCGGCCGCCCGACGGCGCTCGGCCCCGCGTGCAGGGGCGGGGGCAGGGCTGGCCTGTGAGCAGCGGGTCCTCTCTCTGCGAGTTCCAAAGTTTCCCTATTTAGGTCGCCTCTAGCTTTCGCTGCTCTTTGAGCCACTCCGAGGAACAAGAGCCACTAACAGGCGGGGGCCGGGGGAGCAGGGCGGCCTTGGGCAAGGAGCAGCCGCCTGCCATTCGCCTCGGCCCCGCGCTCCTGCCCTCACTCGCCATCCTCCTCCCTCCCCGTCGTGTGTGTGGGTTCACAAAGACACATCTGTGCGTGTCGGAGGGCCGGCCTGACGTGTTCTCCGCTCGCAGCAGCTGCGGTTTCTGAGGAAACAAGGCTGATTTTCTAGTCAGGCTGGAAGGTTTTTTTTTTTTTTTCCCCCCCTTCCAAGCGCCTACGTGCGGGGGAGGGGGAGCGGGAGCGGCGGGGGGAGGAGAGGAGCAGGAGAGCCGAGCCGAGCCCGCGCCGCAGCGGAGCCGCCGGGGGAGGGGCCGCGCGGGGCCTGCCGGGAATGTGCTGGGAATGGCTCGGCGTTCCCAGGGCGGCTCTCGGTGTCGCAATCCCGCTCTCTCCTTCTCTCTCCGCGCTCTTGGCTTGTTTTCCTTAAGGCTACAACCTTTGTAGTCGCGCGGCTGTTGCGAGAGGGCTCGGGATCGTCAAGGGGCGGCTCGCACCATTTGCCAAAAATCCCTTTTAATCCTGCCAACTTGGGGGAGGGAAAAAAAAAAAAAGCTCTGCTCAACTAAGTCCTCTCAGTTCTCGGTGCTGCGAGGCGGGTTTTCACGCTCTCCGCTTCGGCTTCCCCGGCTCCTCGGCAAGGGAAGGGGTTAATCCGAACCATTCCAGCTCTTTAAACCGGCTGCAGATTTGCGGCGCGATAGCGTCCGAGCAGGGCGCGTCCTTCCCTCTCCCTCCTTCATACTGCCCGAGCCCCTGCTCAAAAACCCGGCCCAGGCAACCGACACAAACAGCTCAATTCCCGTGCCCATGAACGCTGAGCTCCGGCGTGACACGCAGGCCGGCCCGGAGCGGGGGAGGAGAGGCGAGCGGAGATGGGGCAGGCAGCGAGGGGCCCAACATGGGAGGCAGCGCCCGGCGCCCCCCGGCCGGCCCTGACACACAGCTTCGCCTCACACCGATTCCCTGAGGCTTTCCTGTGCTACCTGCGCCTCGTGAAAAGACACGGAAATTAATTAAAGGCTGTAGAGCAAACTCAGAGCCAACAAGGACATGCGAGGGAAAGATCAAATGTTCCGAGTTAAATAGGAGCGCAGCCCTTCAGCTCCCCCGTTCTAGCCGCCCGCAATGCCTCCCCTCATAACTAGAAATTAAAAGACTGGGAGGGAGGACAGAGGGTGGGAACTACTGCTGCTCTGACAAGGACGGGAAGAAGAAAGAGGAGACCGGGATAAAATACACATGGAAAGACTTTTGCTGAGTTCGGTAAATAAAGTCGTAATTGACTTTAATAGGCAAATGTGGAAGAGAAACATTTGTGCTCTTTGTTCTGATACTAGAAATGTCAGATAAAACTTTAATCCCTTGTAGCTGTTTATTTGTTAAATGTCCAAACATCTTCCTCTGCACACACCATAACAAATTAATTTCACTGATGTTTAGCGTTTGCGATCACCGTAGACAAGCAACGAATTGATTCTGAGATATAAAAGCTAACGTTACAAATTTTTCAAACCTGATTGCCTGCTATTAGGTACCTATGTTCATATTTAGTCACTGAAATAATTGGCCTAATTTTCAGAAATCATAAGCACTCACATTTTCAATTAATTTCACATCTCTGAAAATTAGGCCATTACGTATCTAAATTTGACCTAGGTTTGAAAATTTTGGTTGTATCTCTGAAACAGAAAAAACCCCAGAATGATTACAACCGAATTCTGCCATAATTATTTAACAGTAAATATGGAGAGACTAGAACGGGAAAATACATTCATTGGGCAATGGTATCTAGTGCTACAGAAGCTATGTGACAATTGAATTAAAAACATTCAAAGCTCTATTTGAATCTGATACTTAGATTTGCTTCAGTTATTGCTGTGGAAGAAAAAAAATAAACAACTCGTATCCCAACAGAAAATAAAGCACACGTTTACAAATTGTCAGGACTGACCCCAAACATTTGGCCATATTAATCACATTTAATGCACATTTTCCACAAAGGAATTAAAGGGGGAAAAAATCTCTTCTGTTTTAAAGAAGAGAAAAGGCAAACTGGATAAAAGACCACATGTGCAAATATGCCTCACTGCATCTAATTTAACTGCTATTTCTAACTGTACAAAAAGGCTGTTTTTCCCACAATGTCAAGTGAACTTTTCTGCAAGTTTGAGCAAGGCACAGGAGTGGCTCTAAAGAGGAATATTAGAAACAGAGGGAAAAAAGATTCTTGAGAAATGCCAAAAATAATCATGTTTCTTGCCTTCTGCCAGAACTGGAGTCATTTTTACCAAGCGGAAGCACTCAAAAATCCTGTGTCTGGGCTCAAAACAAGGAAAAAAGCTGTACAGAACATGAAACTTTTAGGAAACAACTTTGGATTCGTTTTATACATCTTCTAGTTTTTGAACCTGTAGAGTAGGTGCTTAAATCATTATTCTCACGTCCCTCCCCCACCATTTTACAAGAGCTAAAAAATGCCCCCCTACAAGCACTGGAATGTAGAGGCTGAACGGTTTTATTATTGTTGTTTCGTTTTCTCAAATTATCCAAACCCCAAAAATCCAATCTCTGATCCATCCTCATCTCCTCTTCCCCTCTGCCCTGCCATGAAAACGCTGAAGTAAATTCCCAAGCCCAAATGCCCGGGGAGCCGGCAGCCAGCCTTCCCTGGGGCTGCTGCCTCTGCCTCACCCCCGTGCATGCAGGCAGCAGCAACAATGGCTCCTCCTGCGGTGGTCACCAACAAAGGTCACCTGCTGCAATAGCAAGGTAGCATCTTTAGGGCGATCTAAATCCTTTATGCAGGGAAAAATCAGCTGCAGTGGCTTGCAGAGTCCTAGCGCTCTTTGTCAGCAGGCCTCCTAGGCATAGAGATTGCAGGAGGGAATTCACGTCCCAGCCCTACTGCGGCTGGGGAAGGCTGCAGGCAAGGGTGAGTTGAGCACTGCGCTTGGGATGGCCAGCATAAGGCAAAATTTTTAGTTGAGATCCTTGGAGGAACCTAAGGCTTACCTCGGCCTACCAAATGGTTTGAAACCCCCAAATTATCTCATCCTCATCGTATTACCTCATGGTAGTTAACTTGCTAGGAATGCTGTTCTTTGATGACAAGCGCTTTAAAGGCACAGTGCGGAATTTCAGCCACTCTACTTGCTTCCCCCTTAACAGCGTTGGCAGGCCCTGCAGCAATGTCAATCTGCTGCTTTGCAGACTTTCTGAGTCTGTCTCAACTAATGGTCAGTGTTGAGGGCCAGGGGAATGGGGGCTGGCAGAGGGATGCTTGAGGAACTGAAACACATGGCGGAAGAGAAATCTAGTAAGCTTCTCTGATTAAGGGAGACCACAAAAGAATGGCCACTATCTTTAGGAAAAAAACTCCTGCACTTTATCAGTACTTTAATGTGGACAAGTACAAGTTCAGATGGAGTGAAGCAGCAGATGTAGCTTTAAATATGGTTGAAGAAGGTATTTTTTTTCAGTCTTGTACTACTTTGTGGACAGTAACAGCAATTGGAAAATGACACAACTATAGCTCATATACAGAAAGCAGATGGTCTGTTTATACTTGGAAAAACCAAACATCTAATATGTAGACTATACTGGCTTACAACCTTTTCAAATGAAAACACAAATGCTTTGTATGTATGATATTCCAGAAGTGCCAACAAGACCATTCACAGATACAAAGCATAAAAACCCAAATGCCATCCATTTCAATGCCTCTTAAACAAAAAGGTGACCCCAATTCCTTCAAAATAAGCTTTCCAAAACTCTAGAAAAAGCAGGAAAATTCCCTTGCTGGTAACTAAATCTCTAATTTCAAATCTTCCAAGATCCAATAGCAACATTCAACACACACAATCACAAAGCTCTGAAAAATGCTTTTAAAGTTCTAAGACAGCCTGTACTGCCTCATAGGAATTATTCACATCTCTTTCCACACTGTGGAAGAACTTGAAAGAGAAAATAAGGTATATATGCATAAATATTTGACATACTGGTCCAAGCCTCTAAAAACGTATGAAAATATAGAACATGTGAAAGGAGCCAAGCCAGACGAATGCCTGCATGATTAGATGAGTGCTGCCTTCCATTCCCTTCCTTTTACCACTAAATGAAATTGTCATTAGCAGAGTGTCAGTCCCAATATCATCAACTTAATAAAGCAAGATTGAAACAGGAGACTAAGCCAGTTAATGCAGTCCTCCAAATGCAACCCATACCAGAAGAGTACTGTTGGAAAAGCAAGGTGCTGCTTTTAGCAGAGGAACTAATAACTAACAGGCTGGGCAACAATTCTTGAAGGAGAAAGAGCAAAGATACTCATTGTACTGTACAGAACAGTGAAAAGCTACATCTGAGAAAGTTACAGGTAAAGACGAAACATGATACAGAAAAAGGTTATTTATAGTATAGTTTAAGTATCTGAAGACTCTTTACTAATGAATGATCAGCATACAGGCAATAGATTGGTTAGGCAGATGCAATCTTGGGCACTTTAGAAGATTAGCACTGAGATGAATTGCTACTGCTCCTGGATACTTCCCTTTTCTTCCCCAGTTCAAACTGGTGTCATTACCACTGCTCACTGGGAATGGGAAACGCCCCAAACCAGAAAGCATTTACATAGTGATCACAACAATCCACTATATGCAAGGAAAATCCTTATAAACACTACACAGACTCCCCAAAAAGATTTCTCTGAAAAGGAACCTGTTATAGTAGATGTGGGCAAAATTGAGAATTCATGGTCATTGAAGGAAGCTGAGTCTTCTTCAGGGACTGAAAAATTAGAATTGTTTTAATACTATACAAAAGCCAAGCATCCAAATCCACTTGAGGAAAGCCAAAGAAGTTCTAGCCTAGAGATTCAACAACCTACTCAAGTTTTCATCTACTAAGCATCAAGAGATTCACAGAGTGCTACATGCTCCATAGCACAATGGGACCAATTTCTCAAACAAAAATCCTGTAACAAAGCTAATTTATTCCGTCAGATTGAAACAACCTTCATTAGGTTCCTCACAACCTTTCACAAACACAACTTTATTTGAAAATGCTCGAGCATAAAATTAAACAATAATTGTTTTTAACTGTGTTTTACAGTTTCAGGTAACTGTTCTTGTATAAATATTGTCTGCTTATACATTCTCATTGTGAGTAAACCCATATGCAAGCACCGAAAGCCTATGAAATTTATCTTCTCAGCAGTACCTGCATAGGAGGCAGACAAATATGACCCTCCCCCCATGCTCTGCATACAGCTATGAAATCAATGGCATGTGCTCTTCCCCATCGGTTCTTAACCTGAGATTTTTTTTCTAAGGGACTCCAAGGACAGTGTTTATGAAAATATAGGAGAATAACACGATTTAGAGGCAGAATGGCTGCAATTAAATAACCTTTCCATTTCTTTTAATTCCTTTCCATGTAAGCTTTGAATTGCATTTCACGCAAAATACCATTTTCCTAAAGGAGGATTCGAGAGTCTGTGGAAGATAGAAGCTCTGCTCTCCCAAAACCACCATCAATCAGCCAGGCTCCAACAGGGTGCAGAGCTTGGTAAACGTGGATAAAAAAGCCCATCTGAGTAACGTGCTAAAAAACTTGAGAGAGAAAACATGCTGGCATAGCCTCAGCTATGGTAGAGCACGTCTGAGTCATCCCAGGCCTTCCACTTTCCCAACTGACCCTCAAAGCATCATTTAACTAGTGACACTCTCTGTCTTGAGAACACCAGGCACAAAGACTTTCTAATCAGATCCAGAAAGCCAAGGGAATCCTCCTTTTTTTTTTTTTTAATGATGATGACAATGATGATAATGATGATGAAACATGTAAGATAGAAGAGGAAGCCTAAAGCCCTTAGAGGTGAATCAGGAGCACATGAGCTGTGGAGACTCAAATGACTAGAGTTCTTACACAGCCTCAGGGGAAACATTAGTGTGTGTTCTAGAAGTTACCTTGTCCTGAAAAATTAAAAATCAACAGTCTACCAAAAGACCCTGGATCTCTCATTTTGGACAAGATTATATAGACAGGAAGACGACTATTGGCTTCTCTGAAAAAATAACAGAGAGTGTAGGTGGACACTGGCTGTGACAGACGAGTAATCCAGAAGGCTGATTCACTGAAGGACCTCCTCCTCAGCCAGAGAAGAGATTGCATGGATCGGGGTGGGGTGAATTAGCACCGAGAAAAATCTCTACTTGGGAGTTCCAGGCAGAGAGGGAGAGCAAATGCAACCTGAGAAAACTTAACAGAGGCCCACTTCTTTTCAGCTCAAGCTAGTAATCCAGAATACTGGGCAGAGCAACCTGAAACAGGGTCATGTTTGTTTTGTTCCTCTGCAGATACTCCTGAGGAAATAAAATTCTCTGGCTTTCTGCACTTGCATATGGGTTCACTCAGAATTTCAGCCACCCACCAAGCTGAAAAATGTGGTTTATTTAGCTATATATATTCATTAAAGATATATTCTCAATCTTCAGTGATTTGTAATTCAAGACTTGCTGAACCAGAGGTCACACATCTTTGTATCAGCATTTGATGGAGTTTTCTTCTAATAATTTATTGAACCTTCATTTTGAGCCCACTTACATTTTGGCATCTGTACCATCTTTCAGCAAACATACCTACAGTTTAATGTGACTTTTTTTGTTTACTTTCAGCACACTACCTTGCTTTGAAAGAGACCGGCATGGGACTGGACTTCACAGGTGTTTCTGAAATGGCACCCCAAGATAGGACTTCTGCATGAGCATATTTGATCCCAGAATGGAAGAACATGAATGGGAGTCCTGAAGTGCTCAATATTGTACACACACACACACACACACACACACATATATATATAAATAAAATTATACCTTTTATGAGCAGGAGACCTGTTTGTGTGCAGATGTTAGCTGGGAATCAGAGGATTCCAGGTGCAGCACAATTCCTGCACCTGTCACTTGTTTGCAACAATTGCCAACACTGAAACTGGCACCCCAACAGGACTCTGCTGCTCTTAAAAGCTTATAGAGACCAAAACACATGCCAAAAATCTGGGGGAGGGATAAGAAAACTATACTCTTTGTTTATCCAGAGAGCCCCTTACAGAAAAGACACCCTTTCAGTCTTCGAAAGCCCAATTTGAAAGGTTAAGTCACTTTGGCATTTGAGATAAAACAACTACCCTAACTTTTTCCTTAGGAGAAGGAGACTACTAGACTACTATAACTGGTTACAATGTCTAATTTACACTTGCCTTACCCGATGAAGAACATTTACTGGAATACCTTGGTTAAACATGCACTAATTGACTATGTGCAAAATACAATTTACTTTGACAGTTTAAATCATCTTACTTCCCAAAATTTGAATTTAGCATTATTTTTAAGTTACGGTAAATACCTCTTAAAGTATTAGCAAAATTTTGGAATGACTGCCAGTGTTTCACTCCTTTACAGAATACATTTTTAAGAGCATAAACAACCTTCTGATGACCTGAATTCATTAACATAATCCTAAAGGAAAAAAATATGCATATCAGTCCTATTCATTGAGAGCCACGGTACAGGAAAAGTTGTTACAAACAACTAACAAAGATTATTTTTATTTTAACTTTACTACCCCATCCCAGTTACACTTTCATCAAGAGTAACTACAATAACTTTTAAACTTGATAAGTCAAATTAAATAGGAAGAAAAGAAAACTTCCTCTGGCTCTTTCTTGTGTTGCTTGTCTTTAAGTAGGCTTGCTGACTAAAGAAAATGACTTTAACCTAATCCTATTTTGAAGGAAAAAAATAACTGTTGGGCTATACTGCCAGACTTCTTGGGTTAATAATGAGGACAAGCTCTTCAAAACAGGCGTAAATTACACAACAACTTACTACAGAAATGATGTTAATTCAAATCCAACTATGACAGCTCAGTGCTATCAGGCAGATGTCTTCTCACCTCCACAGCTTTTGCATCTGTGTATGTGTCTATATATATATGCACTTAAAAATAATTTCTTAATGCATTTCTTTAACAGAAACTACAGTTCAACACACTTCACAATTTGCAGGGTGTTTTAGGTGAGGAAGGATGATGACTACAAAGGTGAGGAAGATTTACATTACCTTTGGCTTTGGATCTCACAAAACTACCTTTCAGTGGAAAATCATCTCTGTTCTCCAGAGCGCATAATTTACTTGTCTTCACAAAAGGCAGCTGACACTAACATTACAAATACAAGGCTCTGAGTCTCAGTTACAGGAATTAACTCCATTTGGCCTGGCTGGATTTTGTTCCATAACCTTGCTGCACCCATATATCAATGCAAATTCTGAACTCAATCAGAACAGAAATGGTGGCAAATGCTGGGTCATTGGTAAAATAGCTTTGTTTATGTACACACACAAACAGAGCTCAACAGAACTCAGTTAACGTGATTTACAAATGTTCACTTTTCAGAAAACTTGTGTTGCATCTCCCAGCTCCAACTGTGTAAGTCCAAATTACCTTACTCACAAAACATCCAGGCAAAAATCTCAAAACCACAAGCAAGCAAAATGAGATGCAAGGAGTTCTACCATGGAGATAGATAGCATCGTCTGTAGTAACGAGCTGCAGCCTGCAAGGTGTGCATGTCCCAGCACACAGTGCACCTCCACACCACACCTCTGGAGCATGAACAATCAGAGAGCTGCACGAGATCTGCTGCATTTTACCAACACCAGCAAGTAAACACCATGCTTTCTGTAGAGTTTGTATGCCATTGCCTTAATGTAAATCTGGGTAAAAACTGATTCTTTTTGCATTACAGGAAAAAGTGTGTTTACAACTAATCCGAAAGGCTCCAAGTCATCTAATCCAGTCAGCTGTAAGACATAAGGACAGGAAAACTAATTTTCAGAATTATTCACAGAAGCTGTTATCTTTAAAATAACTGGTATTTTTGAAGTGAGATGCAACACATTAATGTTAGTAGATGTCTTCGTATCTGGCATTGCTTTTATACCTTTGTATGTATTAAAGTAATGAAATACAACTTTGTGATATGTGATGATATTGAATTTTCTGTTTTTTCTTTAGTCCTGTGTGTGTAAGCACATGCATGCACACACACCTCCTTCCCCCCCCGCAGTGGTACTTGCACAGTTAAAGTATTCCACTGATAAAAAGTCTGAAAAAAAATTCATTTGTTCCTCCTCTGCTTTCACACAAGCACCTAGAAGAATAAAATGAGTAGGAATGGTTCTACTAATGATTCACTTTGCTTCAAGTCATCACATCAACATCTCCATTTTCGTTTCACATCCGCTCCCCAGCTGGTGCACGCAAGTGACCACTACACAGCACCTACTAGGACAGTCCATTAACAAGAGGAAGAAAGCAAAGAAAGAAAAAGTTAAGGCAAGACTGTAGCTAATTCATACTCACTTTTCAGCATTTGATAGAAAATACATTCCTGCATTCTGTTTTCTCACAAACAGAAGAGGACAAAAATACTTACTTTTGGTGCAAAATGACAGGCTATATTAATGATGACACTGTCTTTGGAATTAAAATTTCTTCTGAATTTTTAAAGTATTCTTCCCAAAGCTCTTATTAAGAACAATGTTTCCCGGACAGTTTAATCTTCTGACAAACTCTAGGCCTGCAAACTTGTCCTATTCTACATACTTTGCTGTACAGCAATAATAAAATTAATTTTTTGATTGATTAGGGCTAAATGGTACGACTGATATTTACCTCAACTTGCACCTGCAGCTGCTACAGACTGAATTAATTCTGTGGTACCAGTCCTGGCAAGGCTGGCAATCCAGTCTATCCTACATGAGGAAGCCAACATAAATCTGCATCTTGCTATGCTATGGCTTCTAGAGCCTCTGTGTTCAAAAATTAGAGGAGAAAACCCAAACCTATTTGGCCTTTACTAAGACTGTTTCCTGGAAAACGTAATCACTTACTTCAGTAACTCTAAAAAGAGAAATCTAACCGAAAAAATTGCTCACCTTGGTATCTCCTACACAACATCTCCCAAAGAAGTGAATTCTACAGCTGGGTTGTGTCAGCAAATAGGCAAGAAAATGAAAAGAGAATAGGGAGACAGGCTTGTAAAACACATATTGCAAGTACAAAGCTAGCTCCTAAGTGGCATGTTAGCCTTGGGGGCTTCCTCAGGCCCTGAAAAAAACCAGAGCAATTAACAGATAAACGAGCTGAATGTTTTGTTCGATTGTTTGGGGGTTGCATTTTTCTTTTTTTTGGTTGTGTTGTTTTTGTTTTTGTTTATTTTTTGATGCTCAAGAACGAATATAATTCATAATTTGCAGATTTCCTAAAAAGCCAAGGCAGCCCAATAATGTAACATTGTTATTTGTACTCGTTAACAGCAGCAGCAATAACAAAATACTGGAAGAGAAGAGACAGTAGGGAAAGGAATATGATGTTTCCTTTCTTCCCCAACATTTGGAAAATGGCCTGTAGGGAAACACCACTGATTATTTTTCATAGAAAAAAAACAACAGAAACCGTGCTTAGTCCCCCACCACTGAGGATTAGCTGCTCAGAGAAAAGATTTTTCATTTTCACACATGCACACGCTTCTACACATGCTTGGTTTAGATAAATTTGCACAAGCTGCTTTAACTAAACTGATGGGAAGCTTGGCTGCATCTGAAATACATGGTAATTCTCATGGACAAGAGGGTGGGTACCGCATGCATGTTGTTCAGAATTAGGCAGCAATTTAGGACATCAAATTGATCTGGGATGAGCAGCCATGCTTTTATTCAGTGACTTACTACGAAGCCACCAATACTGTGGCCATGGTAATAAATTTGGGTGCACATGTGGGTTCAGGTGAAAGAAGCAAGAGGACAGATTTTGATTTTTTTCTCTTTTTATATTTTAATAAACAAGTAATTTTGAGCATGCGTAGAGCCATTTAATTGTCTGGTCTGGTCCATATGAAAGCTTAATTCACTTTTTCTTCCTCCTCCCCCTTTATTTGTTCCCTCTTTCTATGCCTCCCTTACAGTCATATTTGACAAAATGTGAAAAATTTATTATAACATCTTTCAGAAGTTGCATAAGAAGTACCTCTGAAAAAACTCCATGACTATGGAATCAGGGCTCAGGGGGGGATCATTTCACTCACCATAGCTCACTCTGTTTTAATGTTCAATTTTTCATTTGTAACTACAGTTATATTTCTGCAACAATACGTTTAAAAAGGAAAAAAAAAAAAAAAGAAAAAATAATTTCCAGCTCAGCAAGTGCCTTTTCTATTGTTTGCCAGATTTAAGCCAAGCTCAAAAAAAAAACAATGGTGGGTTTAGGATAAAGAGTTCACTCATCCTCCACTGGTAGAAAAGTCCAGTGGGATCAAATTGTGGGAGAAAAAGGAATAATATCCTTGGAAATTCAAATACAAGCCTGATGAGTTCTTTGAGACATGACTAAACTGCATTTCTAAAGAGACTTTTACAGACTTTTACTTTAAGTCACATATGTTCTCTATTAAATGTAACAAAATAAGCTTTAATCTTTCTGATAGTCAAATGTTGTAATATGTGAGACTGTAATCTTCTGTAAGAATCTTTTTGCTATTATACACGTTTTGAAGGTATTATACACTTTTTGAAGTACTCACACTTACTTTCCCCCTCTTGACTACACAGTATGTACATTTTGCTTAATTTTAAAAGTATTCCTGTTTGCATATGGTATTCCCTGGGAAGATTAATAGACTCCTACAAAATACATAATTCAGCTCTCTCTTGCCATTCTGCAAATACTACCAACTGCACTTCAGTACACAATTTCCGAATATTTTAAAACTGATACTTCACATTTTCCAGTTAAAAAAAAAAACAAAACCCCAAACCAGTTTTGTGGCACTCCATGTAATAGTCTGGAAATTTTAAAATTTGTGCAGTTTGTAATCAAATTTCAAGTAAGTATGTCAGAAAGGATTTTCAGAACAGTTCGTATTTCTGTAAATACCATTTTATTAATTAATATGTCACAATTATATAGAAGCTAAAAACCTAGGTTCACATTAAATTCTTATGCAGGTATTCTACAGATGAAGAAACTAAGATACCAATCTTCAAGTGAAATGTTTTTCATAGGAAAAAATTAGTTGCTGCACTTAGAACTCTCAGTGCTTAAGAGCAGAAAGCCTTCATCCTGGACTCCATAAAAATGGCAACTGCTGTCCAAACCCAAAACATGCTGTTCATCCTCTTCCATCAACGCAAAATCCCAGCTGCCTTCTGGGATGCATTGTGTAGCCTGTTTATCCACATGCTGCTTGGAAGCTGCAGGATGCATGGCTGCTGCCAGGTGTGCTATTGTGGGACTGCTCTCCTGGAGTCTCTCAGCACAGAGGAACTACAACATGCAGAAGGGAGAGAGAGAACCCTGCCTACCTGTCATTGTGCATGTTCCACTACATTTATTTATCAGTAAATCAAACTTGGATGCTGGGGCAATCTCCTATCTTCTGTTCTAGTTTACTGTGGAACCTGTCATGACTGCAAGTGTCTGGGACTTTGGTTTTGCATCTCATCTGAATGACAGGGCCAGCAAAGGTATATTGTCCCCTGATACACTGCAGGGGCATTGATTCTGCATGGGTTTAGAGAGAACAGTGTCACCTACTGAATCACAAATACCACTTGCTAGAGCAGTTTTTCTTCTATGTGTCACATCTAATCAGCATAGCACAATTCTCACAGCTGCTAGGAAGGCTGATAACATTTTCTTTCAAGGAACTAAAATTTAATTTTATTCAGGCAAGATACTAGCATTGCTGGAAAGAAAGGCTTTTACTGAGATTTGGAAGAGCATTAACAGAATGTTATAGGGCCATATGGCCTTCAGTAATCTGGCCAAGCTAAAGACCATTTAGGGGTAGTTCAAGATGTGGAGGGAGTTTCATCACAATGGGAAGATCTCTTTGTGAGAGTGGAGAGCTGATGAATGCAGAGATGGGTGACACGCTCTGTGGCATATCCATGCTGCTCACCAGATCCCTTCTTTATTTTTTAAATACCCAGGATTTTTTTTTAGATTGAATTTGCTATTCAAAACAACTTAACATGAATGTTCTTTTAGTATTAGCAATAAATTTGCACAGCCTCCGTGCAGTGTGGAACGCTGAATCCATGTGGCTAAAAAACTGGTTATGCAAGCAAGGCATATGCTTGAGAGGATGAAGAAAAATTGGCAAGATATAGCTTGCCAAGGCATGCCACACATTAGTCTACTTTAAAACTGTTAGGAAATTTCAGCATTTGCAGTTCAGTTTTCTCTACAGATATACAAAACGGGAAGCATCTTCCTTCAAGAATCATCATGAGATGCTCTCCCCTCCCCATGTCTCTCCTATTTTGATCACATCTTCTCTTTGAAATTAGTGACCAGCTTTCTCAGATAGTGTAATCTCTCAGCTAACGAACACTTTGTTGTTTATTATTTAAAATTAGGTATTAAACAGAAGCAATAATTTTTGGTAAAGCAATTACTGCACATTTGTGCAGCATACAGCATTGTTCTTGGAAATGGCTTAAACCATTGAACAAATATGTGACAGAAGGATTGCACCCATGCCGTATTATTTCAAAGAACTGTTTTACCTTAAATTGTATTTTTTTTTCTTCTGAACCTGATTTCTGATTTTTTTCAATTGTAATTCTGGGTATTGGAGGAGTCTGGGGCAGAATGGACAGTACTAGCAATTTTAAGGAATCAATATCACCTACAGAGTATCTTAAGTTTATCTCTTACAACGACTAGAGAAAATATATTGTGTGTTTATAGCATGAAAAAAACCCCAAAATATTAGAAATATGTTAGTTCCTTATTTACAAGTAGTGCAGAACGTAAATATTAGGCACTGACCCAATCTGTTAATGTTTATCATGGCCTGGTAAGGTACAAAAACTTCTCCAGAAAAAGGAGCTTGGGAAAAAACCAGAAAAGGAATAAAGGGGTGTAGGACTTGTCTGGAAAATACACAGGAAAGATGAAGCATGAAATTAAATCACTGAATATCAATGTTTACTGTTTACTGGCAATGTTTCTTGTGTTTCTTACAACAATAAAATTTCCAGGAACTTTTAGAAAAATACTAGATTTTCACTACACTAAAAAAAGTTAAAATCACTCTCAAATAATAAGCTGTCAAAATTCCTTTTCAATATATCCAGACTGCCTTCTTCCTCCCTAAGGTTATTTGCTTGCTGCAAACCTCCACCAATGTAGTTAGCATAATTACTGAGCAGTGTTATTTTTAAGTTTCTGCTTTCAAAGTGACCATATATATACAGAGTGTTGCACCTGGAACCCTGCGAGCAAAATAGGAAAAACAAAACAAGCCCCCAGTATTTTAGATTAAAACATTGTGTTCAACCAAATTCCCATCTCCCCAAGTTGCTTCTGGTGTGTTCTTTTTTTTTTCCTTAATTTTTTTGAAGAGGTAAGTTAATTTCATTAATAATAATGATGTAGATCTTCTTTCTCCTCCCACTCTTCCATTATCATTCTTTTGCATGCAGATGCACCAGTTATTATGAAGCAGCAGTTTTTCCCCAAACTTTCTGGAGTTTCATTCAACTGTAAGTTCATAAACTTGTACTCCATAAAGCAAAGCAAAGTGCAGGGTATCTTCCATTATGATCTCATTTTTTCTCTGCCAGTGTTTGTTCACAGGAGACAACACCAACTCCATTTAACGTTTTGGGGGGGTGCAAAGCTATTATCCATGTTGAACATTTAGCAAACATGTAATTTACTCAGCAGCATTAGACAGAGTTCAAGCTCTTGCTTGGCATGCAGTTAGCATCCCCAGCCCATGACATTTCCATGCAAAGCAGGCTTCTCGAGAAGTAAACTAATGCTAATCAATAGATCTGACTCAGTGAAAAGCCTTAGACTGATAAAAGAAGGCATCAAACATGAAGACAGATCATTACCTCGTCTAGCAGCTGTCATTTCTAGTGAGGTGCAAAACTTTTTCTGAAAACATCACTTTAACTAAGTTCAAACTGAAATACTATTTCAAATGCCAGCTTAGTGGGTTTAACACCAGTGTTTCACTAAAATTGGTCAGATCTCATTTTGCAACTGCCAGAAACCATTGTTATTAGCACTGCTCAAAATACTTCCACAAAGGCTGTTTAAGTCTCCACAGAGAGACATTTGGATACCCCCTTTAAAGTCAGGTACTTGAAAGGTTAAAATAATAATTTTTAAAAATCTGTAAAGAGGCAAGGAGTTTCTTCCTATAAAAAAGGCTGTAGCTGAAACTGATGAAGTTTTCTGCCTTTGCTCTATATAATAGGTATTAACAGAGACAGCAGTTAACCCTTAAGCCCACATTCATTCCTGACAGAAGTATTTACTTCAATGAGTTTTCTGGAGCAAAGATTAATTCAGCTCCCACTGTGAATAATAGCCTATCGGTGGAATATTTAAGGTATTTAAATTTTTTATTAAGTATTGAAAGGAGCTATATTAACATTTGGAAGGAAGGGGAAAAAGCTTGCATGAAATCCTAACTCTTTTACGAAAGATTTCTTTATGTGCTTTGAAAACAGTACCAGTAAGTCTAACAATCATGTTGAACATCCAGCTTTGCCACCTCCAAAACATCTTTTGGTAACCTCATTTGTTGTAACTTAAGCCTCTATGTCAGTTTATGAGGACCTGCACAGAAAGCAAAATGTAAGTTTTTCAATATAAAAATGATGTGCAGTTCTCGTGAGGGAGAATTTCATGTATATGGTGCTTCAGACTGCAGTCGGCTTATTTTAATGAAGCCTTCCCTCTCAAAAGAAAAAATACACAAATCTCAAGATGTGTCATGATTTTTAGAATACGAGCACTGGAGGTCATGGATGTTGAAGTATGTGCTTGTGAAATACAGGCTGTTTTTGCAAATGCTCATACACTAAGGATATTCTATGCTCTTCCAAGGTCAGGTATTTTTAGCACCCCTACACACAGAGCCCTGTCTGTTAAAACATTATAGTAGGTCACAAAAATAGGATCAAAAGTTAAGATGTGAATACTGAGGTTGCTGATGTCAACTCAGATGTGATATTCTTTCCCTGTCACCTCCTGTTTGTTCATGTCCTACCTAGTCCTGCTACCTTTCCCATGTGACTCTCCTGGCCTTAATCTCAAGGCACATCAAGAGGCTTCATTCTCCTCTCCTCTGGCCAATTTCTGTCTCTACAGCTCGCAGCCTCTGCTTTCCCTTCCCATCCATCCCTGGGGACCCAGGCCTGTGCTCCCCCTGCACTCAGACAATGTCCCCTGTCCTCTTTCTCTCTGTCCAGTCTTCACTGCCTTTGCTGCCTTCCCCTAAAGCAAACATCACTTCCAGTGCTGATGTCCCGCTCACTCCTGCCCTACCACAGTGCAGCTCCAGTCTCCCCATGGCGTCTCTACAGACCTCGGGTTCTCCCTCCCACTTCTGTCCTTCAGCCACTCATCCTCTCTTCTCACCTCCATAATGGGTTTTGCTCCCTTCCTGCTGTTGCTGAGGTCCCTTCTGTGCCACATCCTCAGCTCAGTCTTATGCCTCACCTCTGTTTTCAGCCTGCTGTCTCCCTTGCCAGGCACAGCCTGGGCTGCTGGTGAAAGGCTCTTTGAGCCTTTTTAGCTGCACTCCTGGACTGAGCAGGAGGTGATACCAACTCAGATCTGCCAGGTGTGGTAACATAGGCAGATGTGTGGCAAAGGAAAGTGACCTATCCTGCATGCCAAGTGCAGCAGCAGTCAGTTCATTTTTAAGTTTCTGTTAAAAATAATGGGACTGCAAGGTCTGTTTAAAGAGAAGAGGTTGTGCTAGGGTGGGGGTTTTTTGATGCCTAAAAATATTCTTCAAACTAATTTTTTTTAAAATGAGCTGGTTTTGAGATATTTTCAACATTTTAAAAAACTATTTGTAAGCAAAACTTAAAGCAGGCTTTTACAGTAGTGACATTTTACAGAAATGTCAGACACCCTGAATATTAGTGCTATCAGGCCTGCCCATAATAATTTCCAAATTAAATTTAGATTCTGTGGTATATATCTTTACCTAAACAGATTTCCATAACCACCACCCAGTAACTCTTCTTTTAATTTAGGAGTGCTGTGTTAGATGAATTTGTTCCCAGACTCAGACTGTGAGGCTAGCATCCCGAGAGACACTCCCACCTCTTCCTGGGGATAAACAAGCCAGCCCTGGGAACATGAAACAAACAGCAAGAAACACTATTTGACTTTTATAAATTTTAATAGACTAAAACACAGGATTGAAAGCTTGAGATCTTTTTTATTTACTATTACCCTGCAGTGAAAATAAGGGGAAAAAGGAGGGGGGGTGTTTTTTGCATATACTTTAAATATATAAATGTACCATTTTTGTCATTCAATACCCTTTCTATATACCCATTCTTTTTCATTTACTTTGTTTTTTAAACAGCCTGACATTAGGCAAAAACCTAGTTTTCTCTCTCCCTCTCTCTCTCTCTTTTTTTTTAAATCTACAAGAGGAATATATCCACAGTAGAGTTCATAATCCTAGCAAGATATTTTTCATATGGTCATTCTTTTATTTGTGAATCAGGCATTTAGAAGTCAGTCGTGTCACTGCCATAGCCATTTTGATCACCACATTGAGAACTGTTCTACTTTGAAAACTTGTTCTGGAGTCTGCTCTCAGCAGTGCACATTGCTTTTTACTACTTCCCTTCTACCATTTTTTCTAATATTATAAACATTATTCTCTATACTTATACATGTCTGCTAAGTAAGCATTTTTTTACATTCCCAAATACTTAAGTTTACAAAGGATATTTGTAATTAAAAGGGCCATTTTAGCCCATTTTGTCATTGTATCACTAGTACTTCTTTCTAATGTATTGTTGTGTTACACAAATGTGTATGTCACTTACGTATTGCTGGATGGGAGAGGACAAAGGGGAATATGGGGGTACCTTAAATAAATATCTTGGAGACAGTAAAAGACAATAGGTAACAAAAAAATTAAGTATATATTGATGAGAATGGGTTTGTATCAGTTTTTGAAATCCAGGAATTGCTCTGCTCTGTCATATATATGGGAAAACAGGGGGCTGCAGATTACAATCGCTCCTCTGACCTTCACCTTCCTGGGTTAAACAATCAGAAAGGAAAACTGTGTAAATATAAATACCATTAGTAAGAATGCAACAAATCTCAAAGAATGTTCCAAACTATTCCAGTGTAGGCTGGGCTTCCAGTGACCCATACTGGAATTTGTTTTTTCCTGAAATGGGCCATCTCCAGCCATCCTTCACAGGCTCAAAAACCCAGGGAAGAGTAAAGAAGAGAAAGCTGCCATTCCCATATCAATACCTGAGCTGTGTTTTTCTCTCTTCATTCCCCCACCTATCACTCCGCATTCACTCCACATGGTAGAAGAGATTCTCAATCTCTTTGAACTTGTCTCCACTATTTTCAAAAGCAATGAGGGGCAGCGAAGAAAGAAGAGAGAGAGGGAAGAAAAGAGAGAAAGAAAGAGACAGAGAGGACACATCAAGGCGAGTTACATTTCCACATCATTTATCCTACAAGAAAGCACATGCTTTAATCTACCCCGAGCCATACACAGGCATTGTCAGGGTTGCATTTTGCCTACAAAGCTAAAGAAGTAGCGAGTGTAAGATTATGCTGCTGTGTCAGTCTAGTTTGACCAGTTTCACAAGTTCGCTAGAAAAGGAAGTGTGACATTTTCATTTAGAAGAACATGAGTGAAGCTTAGAAACATGGCTAGGCATGTTGGAGTAAATGGGATGGTGTGTTTCTGAGCAGGAGAGAGCCTTGTTTTAAAATCAACCAAACATTTTAACAACCGATGACAGATTTGCCTATATTTAAAATCTGGATGCAGAGAAACTTCACTTAACATAGTGGGAGACAAAGAAGAGATTTCAAGAAGAAAAGCAAAGCTGTATCTGCCACTCCATTTCCCTGATACCCCCAGCCCACAGGTACACTTCCCCAGCAGGTATGGATACCCCCCAGCACTTGGGAGCAGATGCCCTGTACCTGCACCTGCCTGGCACATGGCTGTTGGTCTCCCACACGCTTTCTCCCTGTGGGTGTAAGCCAGAGCATGTCCCTACCGTGCCAGTTTTTAATCTGACTGCAGTATCCCAAAGACAGGAGTTTCAAAATGACTTTCAGGGGAGAGAGTGAAGGAAGGGGAGGAGGAATGCACACCCATGAATGTTCATGTGTGCTGCTGTTGTAAAGAACATGAGTTACCAGTAGTAACATCTGTTTTCAAACCCCATTATTACATTAATGAAGGGCAAATGCAGAGAGGTCCAGGAACAAGCCCCATTCACACTCAGAAACCCAGTAGGGGTCCAGGAACAAACCTGCTGACATTGAAGATGCAAAGAGGGGCCTTGGCACTGGAAGCAGGTTAAAACCATAGCTGTTGACAGCTGGGTTTAAAAGGAATTAAAAAGCCACCTTGCAGAGAAACACCATGGGCTACAGGAGCACCGTGTCCAGCTTGCCCAGGAAACATCAGCAGTAAGAGCCTGGATTTCTTTCAACTTCCAGAAAAGGTGATTGCAAGAGGAACACCACCTTCACAGTAAGATGAAATGAGAACAAATTCTTGTGGATTGAAGATCAGGCCAAAGAGCGTGGAGCTGAGTTTATCCATCAGCACGCGATATAACAATATATTTTTTAAAATAAGCTAGAAATGCCTGTCTCTTTCACACGATCTTGTCCTCAGTCCTGTGTGCTCACAGCCAAAATGTGATCCCTTGCTCAAAATCAAGTATCTGTCACAAAAAATCAGAGGAAGGGTTTCCAATGTTGGGGCTGTCCAGCCCTGAAGAACAGACTTCCTTGCTGGGGTGTGTCCATAAACTGAGATACCTCTGCAGATTAAAAGAACCAACTGCTCCTCACAAATCAGGGAATAGTCTAAATGCAGGATTTTAGGTTTCAGGTCTATTTATGAAGCTACATGGTTTAGAAGGGTTGCAAAGAACCATATTGATTGAAAATTAAGTCAGGACAAGACAACACATGGTCTAAAACCTATGCTGCTGCACAACCTTTGAGCTACTGAATCCACGTTCTCGACAATGCTTTTTAAAGCCTGGATGAAGGTAACCTGTTGCTTTTTGTCATTTATTGTTACACCTCCAGCTCTTAAGGCATAAAATGCTGCTACAAAAAGGCTGTAAGATTCTTTGATCAAACAGCTGTTCAGATTAAGTGAAGAAGATAGCAAATTCCCCTGAGGTGGGAACAGCTTTGTTAAGGTGCTCACTTGTAGTAGAAAAGGAGATGATTTGGAATTAGAAATGGTTTTGCCCTTCCCAAGACAAAGAAAGCATCTGCAGGATGTTCTCAGAACTGTATGAAACCAGAAACCTCAAGATCAAAAGGCATCACCAGTCTTTTACCTCAAAAGCCAACAATCAGAGCAACCAGGGTCACTGTCCTGGACCTGAACTTGCGAATTCTGGTGCTTCATTTTTTCTAAATGCAGAACACATCTGCTGTTTCTTTTCATGAAATACCTGGTTTAGGTATCTCACACACTTTGTAGTGTATGATAACTATCTGTAGGGCAATCTAGCATCAACAAGGTCTTTTTCATTTATGTGGAGCAGCTCTAATGAAATTCTCAAATGGGTAAAAAAAAAAGGTTTTGGGGAGACAACACATAGAGAATGACTTTTGATAACAGTGTGTTGGACCCTGAGCCTGACACTGCATGAGTTCCTCGAAAAACTTGGTCTCCAGTGATAAAATCAGTGTGCATTTACTACGCAGAATCACTGCAGGGGAAGAGAGAAAATTATATATAAAAATGTATTTATTCATATTTAATCCACATCACTTCCCAAGATACAATAAATTTTAACAGTTTGGGAATCAGATGCTATAGATAACATAATAATCAAGGACAGCAGAAAGGATGTCAGAAGTTGACCGGTTCTGAAATACTGAATGTTGCATTATGAATGGTTTCCAGAACTATTTCTGTACAGATAACTACACCTAATCTGCAGAAAAATTAGGACTGCTATGTTTTATGAACATTATTAGTTACAGATGAAGCATACCTATGAAAAAAGTGTCAGTAAAATAAACTGTGTAAATTAAAATGATCAGAAGATAAACATGATGCGAAAGACAGCTAAATAAGAGAAAGGTCAATCTGGCATAAGCAGAAATGGGTAAAAACTCCCAGTAATAGCTGTGCTCAAGACGGAAGTGAGAAAAAGTTCCTAAGTAATGGCATGACCTTCCAGTCAGGGAACTGAATGCAAGAAGGTCCCTGTTTGGAGAAAGAGCACTCAATGTGCTGTGCGTAGAACTAAATACCAGATCTTGTGGTGATCTGTGCTTAAGCATAAAGGTTCCTCATCAGTCCCAGCTGCAGAGCTATTCCATCACCAAGAAGTGTGCCTCTATGTGTTGCTGACCTTGTCATGTTTATTTCAGTGCGCATATACAAGCAATAGCAAATTAACTGAGTTTCCTTGGTTTCTATCTCTTCTCTCTTCTTTTTCCCTTTTTTTGTTAGGAGTGGGAAGGGAGGTAGAAGGGTAAGAAGGCATCAGAGAAAAAGGCATGAGGAAAGACAAGCTAGAAGATATTTTAAGCAAACATCGAAACATAAACCCTGAATTACACCTATTAGTTCCAGTACAGAATATGGTTCCCTATATGTCTACAGACCAAATTTTTTTCAAGGAATATTGAAGAGATACATACAACTGTCTGTCCTTCCTGCAGCCACAAATGGATCCTCTTCAGAAGTTGTGAATGGTGAAAAGATCTGTGTTTCAGCCTTAGGCTAAAAACCAAAATCTATTTCTACTGTATCGGTTTCCTTTTAAATATCAATAAACACCACAAGTCCTGGGTGACTTTCTTGCGAGACTTGATGTTTCTGCTTCTGTTCATCCATTTATGCTATTATATTTCAGGGTAAACACATTTTGTTAATTATGCAGCAGGATAGGATATGTCTTCCATTCACAAGCTTTTAATTAAAAAACAAACACAGCAATAGGTAGGTTTTTGCAGTCATTTAAGCCTTTAAGCTCGGTCAAAGCCTGCCCACCAAATGATGCAATTAGGTTTTATTTCCCTGCACGTGCTTCTTCACTGCAATAGAAAAGCTGATGATAGAGATTCTTTTTTCATACACTGCTGAGGAAGGACCAACTGTAAGGCCACAAAGAGAGAGTGCTGTCATGGCTCAGAAGTGCATTAAACATGAATGCTCACCTGTAGCACATCCCAGAGTTTAACTGTAAGAATGACCCATACAAACACGGGAATATAAAAACGCTGCTATAAAATATGTGACAAACACTATCTTCTGCCTTGATGCAAACTGCAAACACATGGTCATTTCCTTACTGAAACCAGTATGCATCACACTACATTTGGTGGGAATCCTGAGGCAGGCAGCACTCAGATATGACCATATCCAGACCATATGGCCAGCTTATGGCAGGTCACACAAAATTCCATAAAAGCTCTGGGATGCACGCGCTGGTGTTAGCACAATGGGGAGAAGTTTCACAGAAACATTTGCAAGGCCAGGGATGGTGATGAAGAATATTTTAAAGCTATTGTACCTAAGTCCTCAACAACAGACACAATTTATTCCCCCACCACATGGGAAACAAAATTACCTGACAACTTCATCAACTAATACCTCATCTTCCATCTCTCCATCAGCAAGATCCGTGGACGTATTTCACTGTACCTTTCCATGTCCACATCTTCATTTTCACCCTCCACTTTTCTAAACAAACTTCTGCTGCTAGATCTCAACTCAGACTTTTCTCCTCAGAAAGCCCTTTGGGCTTCATTGGAGCTCAAACTTCCCATCCTCCCTCATCCACCTCATCAGCCTTCTTCCTCAACCCTTCTCCTCCTGTAACTTCCCACTGTCCTTCCACTGATAAGCCCAGCTCCAGTAGCTGCTTCTGTGTGCTCCTGGGAGAGCTTCTTCTCATCTTCTGTCATCTCTCCAAGATAGATCTGTGAGTCTTGGACACAGCGTTTCACACTGAAGACTGATGCCTTGGGGAAAGGAATACCACTGAGCCAGGAAGACAACTGAGGTAAGGAGAAGGCAGCCAGTATTTTTAGAGGAACACGTCACTGTCAAGCTGTATTTGTATAAATCCTCCACTTTTTGTAACAGACTCTCTGCAGAGCATGGCATTTCACAGAGCACTTGAAATTTAATCCTTGGCATTGATAGCCAAGTAAAAGCCACTGCCAGAGCTGCTACTCCCATTCCAGTCTCACCTTAAGGACAGAAGATAATGACAAATAAGGCACATGGACAAGCCCTTAGTGGGAAAAACCTCTTGCACACATATGAAAAGATGTACTGGGAGCCATCTAGTCACTAAAAGAGAACAAAATAATACATTATTTTAGGAAGCTATTTTCAGTGGTTTTTAAACTTCTTTATTGGTTAAATAGAATATTTCAACATCTGCAGCACATATTAATATAAAATCTATTTCAGTGGTAGGAAATTCTGAATTATTTGATTAATCCAGAAAAAAATCCTTATCAACAGATTGTACCATGCCTTCCTCTTGCATCCATTTACATACTTCTAAAATATTGCTGTTTTAAACTCCTAAGTCCTGATATTGAAATGTTGAACAAAAAACACTTCTATTGAATAAACATAAGAACTTGTATCTCAGTATGAACTATGGCACTGCTTCCACAGTGCTATAATAATTAGAGTTAACATAATGAAAACCTAGTAAAAAGACTATAAATTCACCATATGAGCACATATGGATGTGAAAAAGGAAATCAAACAAGTTCTCTGAACTAAAATTAGAGTCAAAACAGAGCAGTGTCCCACAGAAATAGCACAAGCCTAAAAAGTCTATATAAATTTACTATGCCAAATCCAATTTTATCCAACGTTCCGTTTCATCTATCCATATTTCCACAGTGTATTTAAGGTACTGAGAGCTTAACTGTTCATGTGAGTCTGAACTGCAGTTTAGCTACTTGAGATAGATTTTCATGTTTGAAGCAAACCAGAGCTGGGCTCATCACAGGAGTACAAAACCAGAGAGCCCAGTCCACCAAGCTGTGAATGTGATTTTCCTATCCAAGCTTCTGCTTCCAATATTTTGCATTGCATATTCTATTTATGCTTGCTCTACAACTGAGTCTTCCTGAGGATTTCAACACTATTCATTTAAAGTATACCTCTGAAGAGGGGTCTTATCATAAAAAAGAAGAACAAAATCCATTTATGCTCTGTTAGTGTATATGCATTCATATAAATATCCTTTTAAAGAAATTAATCTGTGAATTTGAGCCACCTCTAAGCTCAAATAAAGACATTTGTGCATACTGTATTGGTTTTCTTGTAGCCTCTGCAACTCTGGTTGTAACAAAACTTTGGTGTAAAAGGCTTGTGACAGAGCTCTGAGCAGTTTTTGGTTTTGTTCTCTTTATGCTTCATCCCGCCCATCAGTTCGACTTGCTGTGTCCTGCATATTCTAATACGTCACATACATGGGAGGTCATGTCAACCATAGATTGGGGAATTAAATCAAGCAGTAGCAGTGTGTCCCTTTTGCTTCTGGACTGCCTCAGAGGTGTTTGCTGCAACTGATGCCAATCATTAGACCAGGATTCTGTTAAATTCTCAGGCACCTCTTTTGTGGGATGGAACCAATTCCTTCTGAACTGTTTAATTACTTTGTGACTTCTGAGATTTAGCTGCTTTTTTTTTTTTTTCCTTTTTTAGGGAAGTCATCAAATAAACAGAAATGCTACACAACTACTGATGCTGTTGGAAGAGATGTGGTAGCTGAGCATGTGCTGGTTCCACTGACTGGGGAACCATGACAGGGGACAAGCCAGTTAATCACTCCTGCCTACATCTTTCCTTTTTATTGTCCAGGTGCATGGCCATCCTGTATTTCACGAAATATTCAGGTCCTCTTTAATGTAAGAAAGAGCTGCCATTCCTAACAGATGATCGAAGATTCCATCCCTCACCTAAAAGGTCTTACTTGCTGGACGATTTTACAGCGTTTCAGCTCTTACACTGCTCTGCCGTGCGTATGCTTCCCCGTCATCTTTCTATTCCTGCTCTCCCTCTGAACTTCTCTTCTGCTGTGTCTCCTCAGCAATCCTCCTCTCAGACCTTCCAGGCTCAACAACAGATTTTGTGCACAAAAGGCTGTAAATTTTTAGGGCAGGAATTATCTCACTACTTTTGTTAGTTAACAAGCTATGCACCCTTGATAGGGGAGGAAAGTGCAACCTACTACATGGTTTTAAATAACCACTATACTCATAAATTATTTGTAACGCCAATAATACGCCTACACCAAAAAGCAGTAGGAAAGATCACATACAGTCGTGGTCTCTCACAGTCGTCGGTGCCATCTGGAGCTCCAAGCGGCTAACTCTGTTCTGCAGTCTGTGCGCAACGAGTTGCACGACACGCAGAAAAATATTCCAGGACTTCACAGCTCCTCCCCAAGTAACACATTAATAATGATCTTCCACCCATAGCTAGCACTTCAACTGCGAACACACTGCTGTTGACGAAGGCACAACAGGTCAGCTGGGAGGAGAGCGAGCGGCTTTGTCCCCGGCACAATGCCCTACAGCCGCCACACATGCCCCTCGCTCAAGTTGCGTGTGCTCTGTCATTATCCTTGCTGCCAGCTCCAGTGGGACTGCTCAGAGGCTACGGCAACTCTCCAAGGTCCACAGGCCTCCGGGAAGGGACAGGCCACCTTCTGATCCACAGCCGGGATGAATGGATTAGCGGCGAGCCGAGCCAGCTGCCGCAAGCTTTATCAGCACGCAGCCCCGACAGATGGGAGCCCACTGGAGAAGCCTCCTGCTGCAGCCCGCGTGGCCCTCGCGCCGGCCTTCTGCTCACCCCACACTCGCTGACACCAAAGCAACAGAATTTGCACAAGGGGCAAAATCACTTTTAAAAATACACGCACCCCGTTTGGGACATTGTGCAGGTTAAGCAACACTAAGCAAGCTGCTCAGGGAGCACGAGCTGGTTCACTGCAGTGAAGCTACTTGTGGTAAAATGCTTCGTTTTGGTTTGGATTTGCAGTTGGTAGCATTTCTGACAGATGACGCTCGTTTCCACCAGAACTGAATTACCTGCTGACATTAAAACTGCGTGCGTCAGTACTGTAGTAAGAGATACACAAAAGATAGAAGAGACTATAAACTGTAGAGATTAATTCAAACTAATTGACTTTCTCCTGGGCTATCTATCCATATAAAAGTCACAGACATCAGAAAAAGGGCATACCCGAACTCAATCCAGTGGAAACTGGGGCTTCCATGTTTCAGACAAGGCAGGTAATATCCATTTGACTTTTACGTCATTAACCTTGCACCTACTCCACAGATATTCTATATATTATCTGAGGCAAAGGGTTGCAACAACATCAAAAACATTGACAGTTTTTATTGTAGCAATCTAAAATCTTTTAAAATCACAGAAACAGAAAATTGTTGAAAAAGGGAAAACACCTACCTAATTACTGCCAGAAAAGAGATACTTTACTGTTGACCAAGCCACACTGAAGTATGAAGTGCTACACTTATGAACAGCAGTATAAAAAAGAAGGAAACCCTATTGCTTGTATTTAAGAAAGAGCCTCTCTTAACAGATCGTTACACAGCCAGAGAAAAGCTCAGTGGAGTCAATGGCAGCCTTTGCATTCATTGCAAGGGACTTTGTACCAGACATTACATGTCAATACAGTTTCTCCCATATTACATCTCACAAGTCTGCAATTCACTTAATTTTCTGTGAGAACAAATGTGAACGATATTTAGAAAGAAATGCTACAATTTGCCAGCCTAGTGTGTAAACGTCTCAATTTTTCCTGTCTCTTGCTTCTTGAAAGGGGTGGCACATAAAACTCTAAGTCTGAAGCTGTTTTGCAGTAAGAGAAAATTCTGCAACTCCAAAAAGCTGCCTATCTGAGCAAAAGAAGTATCTAGAATTTTACTTGCACAAGTTACACTTGCGCACTGTGGAGAGTGTAAACCTTAATTTATGTTCTTGTAGGTAATTTCCTATTAGAACTCAAAATCAACTTTATGAAACATTTATATCAACATTCTTGATTTATGCTACTAATCCCAAAAATGTAGTCCCAAACCAGTTAATGCTGTTTCAAACTAATTTCACAACCTCCTTAATTTAAAAACACAGTGCACAAAAGTGAAAATATAACATTAAAAAAAAAAAGAAAGCTAGTAACAAGTACTGCAATGAAACTTGCTTGAACTTTCATTGAGTAAAGATGTCTACAAGAACTCATAAATCATACATCCAGGTCAAAACTAGCTATTTTATTTACATTTAAACACAGTGATTTTGGTACTTTAATATAAGTACACGTTGAGGACAACTTTTTTATGATGCATTTTCCAAAAACTAAATTAAGTAACTGTCTTCAATATACGAAAAACATGACTACAAATGTATTCAGGCAGTGTCCAACAACATAAGCAAAAGTGGCCAATACCTAATTCTAAAGACAAATTGACATTGCTTCAGCAAATTACATCAAAATGTATACAGAAAACTTACCAAGTACCTCCTGAAAAATAAAATCTATTTCTTATTAAGGATTTCTAGTAGGCATACTTCTTTATCTTCTCCAGAAGCCAAGATAAAGAAGAACTATCTCCAAGAAGTAAAGAATTGACTGTCTCCAAATCTTTGACCAGAAACAGCAAAATTCTTTACAGTATGCTCAAAATCAAAAGCAACACTTTAACAAATAAAGACACAGGCATCTAAAGCATAAATAAACAGCATTTGAAAATAGTGTATTTGTAAGAAGAAACAGTCTTCCAAAAACTGTTTTCAACAAAAAAAAAAAAGTGATAATCACAAAACCAACCAACCAACCAATCAACCAACAAAAGCTGAATGATGGAATTCTCCCTAAACTGCATTGTTTGATTGCTGAAATATGGTCACTCTATATCAGCAAACACAGAGGTGCTCTCAAGATACTCTTGTTCTTTGCTATCAGTAAGGGAACTTGTTTAAAAAACTTAATTACTTAACCCCCTCCCCCCACAAAGAACTGATAAAGACCAGCCAGAGAAGGTAAATAGTGATTAGAAAGTCCCACACTTACACTCGTGGGACTTCATCAGTTAAGCCCGAACCCTATGTTTCATAAACATATTTAGAAATTCTGTGTGTCATTTACAAATGTAGTTTCTGGTATGTGACTGAACACCCATGACTAAGTGATTTCTGAAGAAATGTGTCATCTGTAGATTTCAGTAATTTGCTTTTTAAATTCTACAACATAAAAGAATACTGAAGGAACTTATGAATACTGCCAAGGAAATAAAATTGAAGAGTTTAAGGTTGGTGGGTTTCTTGAATGATTTGGGAGGGGACAGGGGGCATTAAGTGCAGGGGACATCTGTACCTCCACATTTCATGCCATGTAATGTTTGTTTGTAGTACACTGACCTATTTAAGTCTGATGGCAGCACCAACACATATGGCCAACAAATTCAACAGAGGAGGAACACACACCTTTCATGAGGAAACAAGAACAGAGGAACAACAAAAAAATACAGTAGCTCTCATCCACTGAAACATCAAACATCCAGGGTTGACCAACACAGTTGCTCCACCTGAAATGCTCAAAGTCCAGATGCGCTCCAATTCCCACTTGTTGCAGAAGCCTAATTAGTGTTGACAGACAACACCTCACCGTGAAGGCTGCAGATAATCTACTTCAAAGACAAATGTATAGAAATAAAAACAAAAACACAGAAGAGATGAGTTTGGGCAAATACTGAAGCAGCTATCCAAACAGAGCAGAGCAGGTGCAGTTAGGGCAACCAGTTTAAAGACCAAGCTCAATCAATCTATGAAAAGACCTATATGATCTAGCTGCCTACAGAGGTCCTTGGTTTCCATCACTCTTCTGCTACAACAGCTACTTCAACATGTCCAAACATGACATCCTCATGCTTGAGCGTCTAAATGGATAAAAACAGGCTTTTGGTGTCATTTTAGCAGACAAAGCTTGTGGAAGATCACAAGGAAGAAAGGAAAAGAAATGACAGAGAATGAAATTTCTTCAGGCAGCTCTAAAGCTGCTCTGTTGTGTGGCAACTTCATCAGACGTTCCATCACAACCAAAACTGTAAAACAAATGAGCAGCAGCAGCACACATGCTCTCTCTCTCACTGTAAGTTCACTGTGCCTTGTAACCACGGCTGTATACACGAATTCGTATACATGATCACAAAAAAATCAACAACAACAAAAAAAAACCAAAAAACAAAAAACAAAAAACCAAACCACCTCAACCCCAACCACCTCAAAACCTTGGGTTAAGAACAGTTGGTAAAAGACTGAATGAAAATGCAAATACGTAAGCAGAAATTCAGTCACAGTTGAGATTACTGATGGATAAAATACAATGAATGGATAGAGAGAAAAGAAATGAAGCTGTGTCTAATTGTTCTGCTTGGCAAATTTTGGAATATTTCTTCCCATCAGCACCATATCCAGGTGTCCTGAGGCAGCAGAATGTTGCTGCTGATGTGAAGAAGCTTTATGTACAGCCATTTCCCTTGCAGTGAACAATTTCCCAGCTGATTAAAATACTGTGACGATCTCAAAGCTTGCTAAAACCAGGAAAAGTAAACATTTGGATTGCTTTACAGAAAAACTAGAATACTGACTGGGGGGGACATGCTCCTTTTGCCAAGGGTACTTTAATGCATCTAAACTACAGCTGCCACTATCATTAACAGCTGATGGGCATTAATGTAACCCAGGTGGTACAAGACATTCAGGGCAGAAAGCACATCTCTCTGCCTATTTCAAAGACAGTGAGAAGCCACCTAACCACATTCAAATGCCCAGCCCTGGAAAGCAAAGCACAGACACATGGACAAGTTGCTGTGCACCAGGAGTCATTCGCCCTCCTCTGTTGAGGGCTACAGCAACCAGGCAGGGTACTGATGGCGATGTATGTCAATGGACAGTAACTGCAGGTTTGGAAACCCACCACAAGCTCATCTGTTTCAGTACAGTGGTGGCACGTGCCGGCATGTGGGAGCAGGGAGGACATGGATGCTGCAGAGGCCACTGCTCCAGCAGAGCCCCTCAGGTGCCGCACACTGCTCGCTGCACCTACCTGACTGTAGAAGCAACAGATTTGTGGTCAAAAAGCCTGTCTTAAGGTTTGTTTATTCCAAACAAGTTACCAATGCAGAGAACAGATGGGGAGAAAAGAAAAACTGTTTAAAGGAATAAAATAAAAATTTTTAAAAAGGTGTGGGCTAAGCCAAAAGCAATGCCAGCAATTACTTATTAAAAAGAAATATTCAAAGTACAATGAGAAGAGAAACTTAGAAAAAGCAAGGTGCACAAAAAAATGTATGGTTTTGGTTTGCAGTGCAGATGTTTAGGATTTACAATCAATATGGTTTGCTTTTTCATGCTATAAAATGCATATATAATTATGCCCAAGATGTGTGTAAATGTTTAAATATTAAAACAAAACAGATATTCTGGATGTTTGATGTTTGTTTTTAAAAAGAAAAAAATCTATTTTACAAGGACACAAGCACTAAAGTGAAATTAACATAAAACAAACAAACCACTGTAATAAAATAAAAAGCTCAAAACCAAGTTAACCAAGGTCGTTACTGTCAGTTCAATGGCAAGAATCCATGTTAGCCAATGTTTAAATATCAATTAAATAGGAAAAGACTGCCTTGCAATTACACTTCACAGATTTATTTCTGCTTCTTCTAGGGTATATATTGTTTCTAGCAAGCATGCATGTTTCCTTACATTTCCGAAGTTTAAATTTCCTTATCTAAGTTGTCACAACTACTCAGAAATTTCAGATTTCTTCCTTTTTGCTATTCATTTTTCTAAATATTTTGGAGAATGATAGCATTGATCTGCTACATCCTATATACCTCTTCCAATGGTAAATCTGTAACTGGTGAAACTATACACTGAACTTTTCTATTTGAACAGGAGACAAAGCACTTGTCCACCTCTTCATTCTAAAAATACCCCACAGCTTAAAATGTTGAAACACAAAAGGCACAACAGGCATTAGCACAAATTCACAGTGTTTTGCTGACCACAAAAAAGTGTCCTTGTATGGATGGAATTGGAAGTCTGGAGGAAAAAAAATATTTGGTAAGGAGGTTTTTTTCATGCCCAGCCTCCACGTAATACTGCTTGAATGGAATTTACAGAGAGCCACAGTCTAAAAATACATAGGCTGAGAACAGCAAAGCAGCTACATGGATTACACTCAGCTCTTACAACCCTTTGTAGTTTCACAGGAAGGCCAACTGCTGGAGCACCCATCAACAGTACAGTTCTTTCTTATATAGTGGAACAAAATAATTTGAGGAGAACAGGTAAAATGTCCCAATGACAGGAAAGCAAAGTCAAGTGTTGGCCACTGTACAGTGCCCACATAAAATATTCAGAGAGGGAAATGTCAGCACTAAGAAGTGCTCCTAGAGTATACTAATATTTATTTCTATTTAATACAAATCCTTTGGGTTTTCAGCCTACAGGACATAAAGCAGATGCAGCTGGTAGGTATTTTATACTAACAATAGTAGGGAAAGCCCAGCAGCCTGTGTGCCACTGACACAGAACTATCTATTTAAATAAACATAAATTCTGATTTTTCCTAACACTCAAAAGATCATGAAAAAGGAGGGTTTGGGGTGCTTGGTTTTTTTTGCTTAGTTTGTGTTGTCCCCCTCTTACTTCAGTGAGTCCTAGGTAAGTTTGCCTTATGGGCCCCATGTGCATAGGATGGTGTCACAGTTCTTTACAAGGATTAAGGCACAGCATGGAGGGACTGCCTTTTAATTGAAACAAAACAGTGCCTACTATAACTTTTTTTCAAGAGGTCAAGAGAGAGAAAAGGACTTTACTAGCAATCCTGGCCTTTTCACCTTTCTATTTTCATAAACAAGTTCAACAGCCAAGTTACTTAAACCGCCAGTGGAAATACAGACTTTTCTTTTAACTGTGTGAGCAATCCCATTTCCCCTTCCTGTTGATCACTGGTGTGTGAGGTTCTGGGAGGAGTTGGCTTTTCCATTTAAACATGCTATCATCTAAACAGGTAGGTTTTAGAAGAGGTGAGTACCTAGTTTGATGTTTTTGATTCTTTTCCTGGAACAGGAAGGTACAAATTTATTCAATACAGAGATGTAACCCAATCTAGGAAAGTTGTTCTTGGACCCTTTCTTGGTTTACTTGCATAGAGACACTCCTACCCCACTGACCAAGAAAGAGTGTTCACACAATCCTTGCTTCAAGGTGAGGAAGATCCTTAGAGCAGCACCAAGCTTGCAAACGTCAAGGCAAAGATTCCTGATACCCTTAAAAGACGAATCAGCTCGAATTGGCTCTTCATCCACTCAAACTGAAATCTGTGGTCAGATAAATGTAAACCATATGCACCAGAAATGTCTCTTTTAAGGTATGATTCCTGTCACTCTAATGGCAAGAAGAGCCTTTTGCATAAAAGCATATTCCTCTCTCAAGAACTGCATCACTACCATTACAAAGTAATCAGTTACTCCTGTCAGTCAGTCATTTCTTTGCCTTCCTCTATGAAGACACTGAGACCACCAGCTGAGAATACTCACAAGGAGAGCAGAAAAACATACCCATGTTTCAGAGCACAGTCATAAGGTCTGTCCAAAATGGAATTACTAATATGGGTGAAAAACGAGCTCTCTACAAACAGACATGCAAGAACTTTCATGTGAAATCCACCACCAGGCCCAGGCAATCAGACTCCTAATTCTCTTTACCATCAAAGCAATCTGCTCAAGATCCCACCCTCTAGGTAACATGTACTAGCAATCATCTGATGGGGCTCTGGCACCACAACTGCCCAGTATACGTGTGAACACCTTGAAGGTAAGTACCACACAGTAGGGTATGGTAGAAATCAGGCAGACCCACCAACCATGCAGGATTGCAGGAGACAATCAGAAGCTGTGCTTTTCCAGGATGGATGTGCCCTGAAAACATACCATAGTGCAGATTAACTGCTTATACAAGACACTTTAGGAATGACCTTAGTAATTTCAAGCTTTCCTGGAAAACACCAGTTTTTCTAGGTTTTTGAAACAATATTACCGGCCTTAGAGGATGTCAAAGAGATTAAGTATCTACAGTACAGAGATTCTAATAACTTTCTTGCAGCTCCCACTAGGAATGAGGGAGAATACTGGCAGTAGAACTCAAGAGTCCAAACAGTCCCCAGCCCTCTCCAGGAAGAAATGGCAGTGTCTCTTCAAAAACGAGACAATTAATTTTGTTCAATGCTAACTGTATCTAGACATTCAGAAATGTGGGAGTGTGTAAGTCAAGCACACACACAAAAAAGTCTTTATTAGGTGTGTCCTCGCTGGAAATAGGAACACACAAATGAAAAGCTCTGACAATTACCAGCCTGCTCACAAGGTGAGAAAAAGGAAGGAGTTACGAGTCACCCAAGTGTTTGCAATATCCAATACATACCTACAAACATCAAGTACTCTGTGAATACAAGATAGCACCAGTACTGGATATTAAGTAAGCTAATGAAACTTTTAAATGACTGGAAATTAAAACATACAGGTTTTCAATGCAGATATTAAATCAGAATGCATAAATTCTTCCATCTCATTCTGCAATTCAAGTAGAAAACCTTGCTCTTTTCCCTCCACCATCTGTCTACAATTTAAATAAAACACTCAAGTCTAGAGATGTTCTTAAGTTCCAATGAGGCAGGTTTCAGCAGTAAATGAAATCAAATTAAGGGAAAGAATACATAAAAACTCAGTAATATTTTTTAAGTCATTTTTTGTGTGCCTTTTATACAAATAATTTCCTTTCCATGGATTTGGTCAGTAATATCTTTGAACGGTTGCAAGTGCAGTGCTTTTTTGAAAGCAACCTGAAAAATTAGGTTAACCTAGAAAGTGAATTCCATCTGTCCTGGCTGTCATCAGTAAAAGATACCTATTCAGCTCCTTTCAAGCATATAATCTAGTACTCAGTCTAAAACAGGATTTTAAAGACTTCTCTTACCAGCTTTTAGCTTTACTTCAGTAAAGAGAAAATACAGAACATCAAGCTGGTGCTATACTGAAATTAGAGAACTGATACTCTCACCCCCCATCCCCCAAAAGAAGAATGGGTACACATAGAACAGGAGCTCAATGTAACAACAGATGTGGAAAGAACATAAATACTTTGCAGTCACAGTAATATTTACCACAAATGCTGGAGAGATCCACAGTGTGTAACTTGGGGATGGGAAAAAGGTGTTGAATGATTATTGCCGCCCAGGTTTGATACTTCAGTGTATACAAGATTCTGCTCATTAGAGTAAGTAACATTTCTCTGAATAGAATAATTTTAAAAAATCTACTTTGCACATGATGGTGTTATTTCAGAAATATGCTCATTTCTTTGCAAACACAGCATATGAAACTTGGGAAAAAGAAGGCTGGTCCAAACCCATAATATTTTTTCAATTAGATACGTTTCTTCACAACATTTCCAGGATGGTGCAGTTATTTACACAAGACTATGAGAATGACAATTACTCAAGCTTGCACTGAAACAGGTGTTATTCCCTACAATACCTACAAATTTCTGATTTCTGTATGAATCTTTAGAAATGGAATTATCTTCAAACTCAGTTAATTCTAGGATTTGACAAGTACCACACAAGGAGTGAAAAAAATGGTTTTCTAGCTCAAAAACCAAGCCAATATGAATAGCATGCTATATTCTGCCCCTCAATAGGTGATATAAATTGTTTAACTTTTCAACATTACTTGCACATCTGGACAAATTCTGAAAAATTTAAGAGAGTGTACTCTACAGTTTTTACACATTCCAAGACTTTGGGAGGAGTCAGCATTGCTATATTTGCAACTGAACCCAAGGGTTTCACTTGCCAGTATGCCTGGTTATAAAAATCAAGACTGGATGCCCTGGAAATTAAATTGCACACAAGCAAAACAAAGCAGCATATAAATTCTTCAATAAACTGCTACTCAAAGCAAAGATCACTTGAAAGACTTGGTCATGCCTGTGACAGGAAGAAACATGTCACAATCTATCTCACAGCTTCATAAAGGTTACTGCAAGGACGAGGCAGAGGTGCACCTCAGCACGGGTGCTGGAGAGGCAGTGGCTCAGACCCACAGGAGGAAGCTTCCTGCACTGTGGCCAGCAGACAACCAGCCAGGAAGAGAAAAACCACTGAGATTAGCTGGAGGAAAGCATATTGCAATCCTGAATCTCTCAGATCTGGGCAGCCCTCCTGAAAGAACTTCATTGCCTTCCTCACTTGAAATCTCAGCTCGCTTCTGAATACCCCAATCCACCTGCAGTCCTTCAGTGACTACACTGATTCTGCCACTCGCTGAAGCATAATTTTCTTTAGACAATGACCAATGTTCACCTTGCCAGCTCACCCAATTTACAGTTGTACAGTAAGAAGATAAAATAGAGTAACAGAAGTTATTTAAAAAAACACAAGCAAAGCAGGTAGGACAAGTGATAGTGTTTGAGCAGCGCAACACTGCAGGACAGCTACAACTAATGCACTTCAGCTAATGAATTTATCAAACAACATGGTTGAGTTTACTCAAATTTCATGGTAATTACAGTATATGTTATAGAATTGTCAAATTAACAAAATGGCTGGGTTTGTCCCCAAAATGTTTTCTCTGTTTTGTAACACATCATTTAGGGTTTGATATTTACTTTTTGTTTCTTTCAAAGCATAGAATGCGTAGTTCACTTTCCACTATTCTCATTTAAAGTCGACTGAAACACAACTAGCATTCTTTACTGCTGTAGGTTCCCAAGAAAAGCTCCAGTATGAGAAAATTAATCAAATTCCCAGCTATTATAAACTGACTTTTACTCATGTGAACTAAGCAACTACTGACATACGAGTTAATATGAGCATACCAAACTTTATTTAGGGAAGAGAAATGGGCTATTATAATTGTATTTGATTCCCATTCACTTACCAGATCCACTCTGGAAAATGAAACAAACCATGCCAAAAGACATTAATTCCCTGCAATGTATCAGAAGTACTTTACAGAAGCAGCGTGAAGAGAAATAGCTATTGTTCTTATTTTATTTCCAATCCCCTCATGCTCCTTACTGTTATGAGGATCAAATTCAAATACACCAAGCAGCTATTTTGAATGTTTGCAGCCCTAGTGAAACAGAATATGAGCACACTGCAGCTACATTCTAACTTGCCTGCCTGCCATCCACCCGTCATTTGGATGGGTAATTTCTCCCCTCGGGACCATATGCGGTGCTTAAAGCTGAGTCAGTTTGCCGTATGGCATTATTCTACAAAAGCAAGACGGCTTTGCTGGAATCTGACCTAGGAGGGTAAAGGCTTCTACATACTTGGCTCAGTAGTTGCTAGACATGTTAAAGAAACAAAAAGATTTCAAATGCTAGTGTAATCCACTTGTTTTACACAGCATTTTTCCTATCAACAAGTACAGGCTTTACACCATGATGAAGCAGAGCTGTGAACATTACTCTTGTTATTACCTACATCAAACTGCACACAAGAAATTAAAAAATACAGAATGCACAAAATAATTACATTGCACTGAATTATTGATCTACAGACGAATTATATATCCACTGAATATTCTATCTACTGAATTATACAGATCTGTTTTATACTTTTGTTTCCCAATCTGCACTTTCCTTCTCTGTTCTACTGTGCTTCTTTTCTTTTCAAACATTTTATATTGATAATTTGGAGAATACTGGACATCAAAGGCTTCTAATAAATGGCTAGTGGATGCAGGACTAGCATATTAAAAATGTTTACTAATATTCTACACACACTTTTGTTTTACTGCTGCTACCTATTTCAGCTTTTTACTGAGTAGTGGGAAAGTAATTAGTTCAGAAGGCTGTAGACAGAATCACCCTTTCTTCAACTGTCTCTTGCTTGAGCATGATACAACAAAAGCAAGCCAAGAAAAAAGTAACCCACCACATAAGCAGGAGGGTTCCTTTTCATGCTCACTCTTGATTTGTTTTCTGTTGCAAATGCTGCTAATGCTGTTCAAGATCAACAGAAACAAGAATACATTAGAAAAAACCTTCTTTAGAGTTGCTGGTAATTCTGCTGATGTGCATTTTTCTATCTGCACAGAAAATACAGTAATAGTTTACAATCACATCAGACATCACAGGCAACACTTGTTAAGACAATAACGATAAGAGGCCACATATCATTACCCAATTCCTTCTGGCCCCTTATTTTATATAAGTGTTATTACGTACATGAGAAAAGGAAGAGATTACCATTATAATGTATTTGCTGATGTAGACCTCTGCTATATTTCCACAGTTCAGACAAATGGCGCTCAGAAAGGGTCCAGCCAAAATAGAACATGTGTGTGTAGTATGACCCACTGGCCTTGACCATGGGTTTTAAAATATTCATATCTCCTTTCAATGCCACTTGCATACAAACAGCTTTTCCTCCTCCTTTAAAACATTAACCTCTGCTCTCCCAGGTGATACCAACTGGTCACAGAATTAGTACTGCCTTTCCATACAAAACCACCACCAAGCTAAGTAGGGAAGTGTCTGTCAGGCACTTGCTTCTGTCTCCTCTGAGCTCAGGTATCTATGAATTGCAGGCTACCCAGTCCACCAAAACTCGTGTCCAAACAAAAAGGTGGGGATGAAAGTGTAAAGACCTGCCCAGAAACAAAAGGAGAGCAGCATTACCCTCTCTAACTTCATTCCTGGGGTAGCCACTCCCTCCCTTCCTCCCTCTCCCCGCTTTCCTCCTGCCATGGGATTCACCACCAAGGCTCTTTGCTAAAGAAGCTTCAGCTTCTTCATAGAACCTTTTATTTTAAAATGCAAGGCTCCGTAATTCCTCCTTTGTGGCACACAGAGGAATATGAATAATAAGCTGAGCATTCATATGGCTTTATTATTACAGGGCATTATAAGATAAAACACCCAGAAGAGTCAAAACAAAACAAGAAAGCTCCTACTGTAGTCAATCTCAAGTGTTTTGATGAGGAAGTTATCCAGATTAGGTATTTACCTTTTGAACATGGAACAGACAGAACTATACTCACATAGGAGTTTAAAGGCCAGAATGATGCTCACTTATGATGCTCACTACTTGGGGTGTGGGGTGGAGGGGACACTAAACCAAACCAATGAACACACCCTCACTCCACAAACAACCAACAAATAATCAACCCACCCCCCAAAACAAGACAGACACTATCAGCCCCTAAATGAAAAGGAGTGTTTTGGCAGATGGGTATCCACTGGGAAATCACATCTGTCTAAGTCCCGAAAAATATGGCTGGAAAGTATTTACCAGGAAAATTCTGTCCAAAAGCCAGCTGAAGTTTAACTCTGGCTGTGACACAGCTACCCTATAGAGGCAGACAGTGGAAGGAAATTGCCTCTTTAATGCTTTCACCACCACAACCCATGGAAAGAGATACAAGGAGCATCACTTCTGCATTTTGCTTTTTCTCAAGCATAATTGTCACAGTGATGGATGCATCAGAAATGTACATAAACCAATTTCAGCATCGAGAGCGTAATGCTCTCCCACAGCCATGCAGGAGGCCAGTTGCTACGATGGAAGCAGCACTCAGGTTGGTAGGACCATTAGACAGAGCTCTCTTACTATAAAAGCCTGCAAATAAATGTAGGCTAAAATAAACAGCAAGTCAGATGTTTTATCTGGGGATGTTACCTCATTAAAGGCTATATATGCCAACTCCAATTCAATTTGAAGTAACCTTACAGGGGAAGACATCTCTCCCCCAACCGGAATTAGATCCACTTGATCATTTTAATTATATTGCATTGCTCTTTTCAAAAGAGTCCTGCGAGCCTTCATAGGCTGCTGTGCTCCCCTTTGAAATTAACAAATTAGGCTTGGTAATTAGAGAGTCAAAATGGTGTGTTATATTGTTTGGGGTGACAAGGGATTTAAGAGTGTTTCATTTTAAGCTGTTTTCAAGGTTTGAAGGTAAAATACTATCACTAATCATGTATGTTCCCATTTTCCACCTACGCTGATTAATATCTACACAGTGCACTGAGATAAATTTCTTTGCATCTTAATTAAGAACATTTCAAGGCAGATTCCTCTAAGTTCTGTTCTTTTGAATGAAGCTGTAAATATCTTTTAAGTGTTATTTACCACAAAAAAAAATACCCCAAAAAAACAAACTGAGAAAATGAACCCACAAAGAAAAAGCTTCTAGGGTAGAATAGTACATGCTAATTTATTCCAGAAATTATAAATTACTATTTTGCTCTTCTTAATGGACATGTCATCAAATCTTAGGATGTCACCGAAGCCTGATACATCAATTCAAGGATACAGCTGAGTCACCCTTCCTTCTCAGAACAGGCCTGTGCACTTGCTCATTGTCAAACAAAAACTTTAATAATTTACGTCGCAGTTTGCATTGCTTAACATTCTGCTTCAAGCCCTGAATTGATTATTCTTAACCTCACTGCCTCGGCAGAAGGCCTGCTGTGATGCATCACTTCAGGGATTAATGTCCATCCAGATTCACTGGACATCGCCAACATCAGATCTGACCAAAGTGTGCCAAAACTTGTGGAAGGTTGCCCTGAGAGGCCATGAGAGGACATTTATAGCATTCTATCTCAGGCTCTCAAGACTTTTTACATGCAGAACAACCCAGGGCTAGTTAATTACTTTCGTATGATATACAGGGATAAACATTTGGCAGCCTTGGTCACTGATCAGGGCACAAAAGAAACAGAATTGAAGAAACCCTGATGCTTCCCCTACCACTGTTCTTCTGTAGCAAGTAATGTACAGGTTATGTTTTGATATTACAGAATTTGCACTTGCATCAAACCTAGAGGTGACGTTTTATTCCCATTTTCAATGTTTGTTTTTCAGCAAAGCCACTGACTTTCGGACAGTGCTCAGAATAGATGCAATATAGCAGGATTCCTCACAAAATTTACAGAACTTGAAGCATAAGGTATTTTAATTCTATTCAAAGTTTTAAAGCACAGAGTATATAGACTTTCTTCCCCTGAAGTACTCTTCTAAGCTGGCATTGTACAACAGTAGGTGAAAATGTCAGACAGAAGGAGGGAACTTCGTTCCCATATATAGGATCAAAGAATATGAAACATAGAAGACAATAAAAAGAAAGCAAGCAAGAAAAAGGGGTATTAAAAGGGTATGATGAATGGCATATACATCCTTGTGATAATTCCTTTCCTGCTTTATTGCTTGGTAATGATCATACAATACTATACTTCATTGATCACTGCTTGAAATCCAAGCTTCATTTCCTTCACATACGTTAAACACCTTTGACTTGAATTCACTTCATGTAACTTTTCAGTACTTTCTTTTTAGTGTAAAGAGAAACCGAATATAAATACTGAATGAAGGGGGAAAAATCATTCTACATTATTGTTCTCTATCATCTATAGAGCTAGGAGATGTCTTTGAGGTTCAAACGTGTCTGTGGCAAAGCAGGGCACCACATCAAGGCACTCTATATATTAAGTGTGTGCCTCGGGCTAGTGATTGAAAACCCACTTTGACCACAAGCTGCAAAGACTGAGCGCAGATTTCCCCGTAGCCAAATCATTCACTGTGTGGACAGGAAGAAGGGAAGCTCCCACATGGTCATTTCTACGAGCAGTTAGACCTCAGGGGCAGGCCAGAGCCCGGGCCAATGCCACCAGCTGCTTCACATCCTCTTCTCTCAGAGGGCTCACTGCTGGATGAAGTCCCCCTCAAGTAGTCCACGTACTCCATGTACCTGCAGTATGTACAAGGCAACCGTGTTCAGACACTTATCACAGACCACTACCTAATGCTTTTTGACTACATGCGTGTTTTCAGATACCGAATGAACAAATAAAGATGCTGGAGGCTCCTTTTACGCAGATAAACTCCAGCTGGAAGGACATAATTTATGAGCAGTTCCTCACTGCATACACTTCCCTTTTAATCAACCACTAATGGTCACTGCGGTGCTCCCCTTGGACAGCCCCATCTCCTGCTCGCTGTGGAGCACAATGGCTCCAAACACAGGAAGGCACATAATGAATCAATGCACCACTAACAGCTAATATTCTTTTGGCAGTTTAATCCTTTATTGTGATGAATTCTCTGCCACAAAAACATTGGGGGAAAACTATATTAATTAAATAAAATAACCAAATGCATTTTGCTTATATTGCATTTTCAACATTCAGATTTGCTCAACCCAACAAAGTGCAACTATCTATAATCTTAGAATTTTTTAATATATATATATAAATATATGAAAGAACACATGGCACTTAAACCTGAGGTCCCTAAAAATCCTTTTCACTAAGTTTCTATCCAGGACAAAAGTCATCAGGGATGAAGATTGACAAGAGGCAAAATAAGGCTTTTAAGACACAGCACAAAGACCACCTAGTTAAGCAAACAAAATAACAAATATTAAGGGGTTAGGGTCCTGTGATTAAGGCATTTGACCAGGAGGCAGAATATCTGGATACAATCCCACCTCTGCCTCTCACTTCCTCCATGACCTTGGGCAAATCAATTCATTTTTCTGTGCCACAGATACTCAGCAGGGATAGCAATAATACAACTTCCTACCTCCCAGAACTGTTGTGAGAAGAAATTTGCTGATGTTTGTGAGGTCAGCACACTCTCTCTTAGGTCATATAGATTGACTCTGTTTTCTTTATATCATCAGAGTACTAACAGCAGCAACCCAACACTATATAATTCCAAACAGCAAGGCAACTACTTCTGCAGATTGTTTTATGCACTAAAAACCATTAAATTCTTAAGACACCAGAACTCTTCATGTGACAGTGTACACTAAGTGCATATTACGGACTTTGCAGCTCATGATCACCAACTACTTAATAAGAGTTAAAAGAGTCGGGAAGTTTTTAGCCCTTATCACATACCTATGTGTGAAAGATTCCAGTGTCCTTCAATTTTGAATATTACTGTGCAATGTAGAGGCATATATGTCTGAAAAATCCCATAAAATAATTCCTTCTAGGAGGAGCACCAATTACATTTAGCTTTTACATTCAAAGCACTAGTTCAGTACAAGTGGATCCAGGCAAAATGCATTGTACTGCTCCTAATTCCAGACTATCTTGTGCTTTACATACGTGATTAAATGAGTTTTAGAGATTTATTGTTTTGAAGGGAAAAAAGGCAAATACTATATTCTGTGTAAAGTATGACAACAAAATAGCCAGACAAGAAAAAGTCTGTCTAGTCAAAACAAAACTTCATATTTTTAAATTATTTTATTGCATACTTCAAAGAAAAAAAATTAATTTTGAGCAGACTGGACAGGTGAGTATTAATGGAATTCTTGAATAAAAGAACAGAAATAAAGCAGTGAGGGTGCCTTAAGGTCAGCTTTGCACATCTCATATTTTCAAGCCAGTTTGGCCTGTTAATATTATTCAAAATCTCCAAGTTTGTTTAATTTTCCTCCATCTGCCAAAGTGCTCAAAGAGATCCAGAAGGCAGTCATGAGCCAAGTTAGCATGCTGAAGAATCTCCCGCAATTCAAGGTCTGAAGGCTTTGTAACGGGGCAATTGCACCACCTTGTTGCTCTCCAACCTTTGCCCTAAGCCATGGCAATTTTCAAATGTCTGTACAAGTTGCCATAGAAATGCCAGGGTAGCAATATAGCCCTCCCTCTTGCTCAACTCTTCCAGCAAAAAGAAGCTGTACTAAAGCGTAATCAACCACTTGCGCTTTTTTATGACAACTTTCATCATCCAGTAACAAAAAGTAGTACAAGAGCTCTACAGCTGTGTTGTATCACTAAACAGAGTTTCCTAGTAGTAGCAGAGGTCTCTAACAGTTGTGTTTTCATTTTAAATTAAGTTTAAAATATTTTAAATCAGTCACAAAAGCTGCACTCAGCACGAAATAAATTAGAATGTTTTAAGAATTTGGGACAAATTTTACTAAAACTTCTGGGTTCTTCCTAGCTCTCAGCCACAAGATTAGCCACTCATCAGGAAACATTTCCAAGTATTTTCTTGCCCTTCCATGGCTGAAAACAAGAATAGGAGATGAGGAGAAATAAAAGGAATTTAAAGCTGCTGAAAACTAATGTCTACCACATGAGGCACAAAATAAGCATGCCATTGTATATTTGATGAAAAAATAACTGTTATGAAATATTCATTTGAAAAGTGATTAAGCTTTGCAATTGAAAAGCTAACCCTTCACAACACGAAATAATCATGCAGCTTGGGAATGAACACATCCTGTGTCCTCTGGTGCTCATTATAATATATGCAACATCTCTACCCCACTACTTCGGTTGCTTAGATATTTTCTTTTTTTCCTTTTTTTCTTTTTTTTTTAAATTTGAAATAAAAAGATCATAGACTTGTGTCTTATAAGCCTGCTTCAAACCCAGATAACCAGATTTACCATTCCCATACATTTCCAGGCAAGGAATGGTAGGTAACACTTTCTCTGAATTACCTGCGGGGGGGAGAAGGAGGCTCTCCAGGCCCCAGCACAGGGACCCCCAAGACCCAGTGCAGAATCCCACCTCCCTCTCTGCAGCAGGAAGAAGCTTCTTTCTTCAAAGCTATTAACAAATTTACTCACCAGCACAACGTATGATGTCTCTCCTAAGGGTTAAAATGAACAACCTTTCATACAGAATACGCAAGCTATTCCCTAAACTATGAGGGATTAATCCACCGAGCAAAAGAAATGTTTTACAATCCCATTTATTTTAACTGTATTTCTTCAGGGATATTTAACTTTACATATGAAAGCTATACTTTATACATGGTATACATGCAGGCGCATTATTTATTTACAAATCCCAGGCACAGAAATCATGAGTCCGAAATTTTCCTTACAATGAGTTTCATAATTAGCCCTTCCACAGTCAAGGCACATACAGAGATCAGGGATTATTCATTAGAGGAAGGAATTAGTAGGATTTTAGGCTTCAATGGCCTGTACAGACTATTAGCTTGCATTTGGCTATTAGGCGGGTAAGCAGAGTGGTCTCTAAAGCGTCAGCAACAGATAACAATAAATTCTCGAAATGAGACTTAACACCTGCTTTCCTAATCTTGAAGGGAAGGGAGCAAACAAGACGATTCGGTGGTGGCACAGTAGCCTCCCAGCCGCACAGACTCCCAGTGACAGGCCGGCAGCACCCTGACAACTGCCAGCCTTGGGAGCCAGAGGTCCCGGGATGAGTGAATAAACCAGGCAGCTGAGACCATGGCAACACCAGGCCCCGGCATCAAAAAATGCCCTCCAGATCTGCATGACAGCATGCAGGCTCTGACTGCTTCCCTCCGATAGAGGAGGTTTTGAAAATGAAACAAAAGGATAGTACACGGGGCTGGCTTATTCGAGGACTATCAGCTGGTCTACTTCCATCCCTTCCAAGGTCTGGATCAGAGATGAGAGGAACACGGGGATTGTGAATGGCTGATGGATACATAAGCACAGGCGTGTCCTGTCTGTGCATTTTATTTATTCTGAATGCCATCAGCACCCTCCATGTCCTGATAATACAAACCACCAGCCTGGTAACACCAGCCTATCCTTTCCTTTTAACACGCTAATCTAGTGCTTCAAAGCAGATGGGAAAAATGAAAAGAGTCTAAAGATGTTCTCTTCTTTATTTTCTTTTATAAAAGTGAATGCCCTCAAAGATGAAGGACAGAATAATGCCTTCACCAAAAATACAGTGCAAGACCCTCAGGACTACTTTGTTCAGCTACAGCCAGCAAGTAAATACTAGAAAACCAAGGAATTTTGATTTTAACTTTTCTCCCCACTCCTTTGCATTTGCAAGGCACACAGAAATAACTGCATTAAATAGAGCTCCAAGGAACGGAAGTGCTGACAGGTAAGCAGCATGAACCCAATCAGTGAAACGTCTCACAGCTTAGTACAACATTTCATCCTCACCTGGATCGGTAGAGTATTTCAACTGGAATAAAAAGCACCATCAAAAGTGCGACCCTAATTCACCACTACTGCAATTTTCTATCAGTGTAAGTTCAGTGATTTCAAACTAATTACACAGATGTAAAACAAGGATAACTGTGATAAATCAGTCCCAGTGCAAATTCAGAGGAACTCTTCCATGCACATGTACAAATAAAAATATTAAGACAAACCATTACACGAAGACACACACAATTACATATAATTATAAATGCACATTCTGCTAGATCCCTGCGTCCAAATGATGAAATGGAGCTACATTTTGTTCCCAGATTGCTTAAACATCATTATTTTACCACACACCTGTTTTAGGAAGAAAAAAAGAGTACAGATTTTTGCAATTTAATAAAGACGAAGACTAAGTAAACAAAATAATACAGTAAATAAAGAAGCAGAAGTTCAACAGATCCAACCTGTCCATGCTAATTTGTTAAAGCAGTAAGTTGATTTCCTATCTCACATGAAAGGATTCAGAGGAAGTAAGAAAATGAAAGCTTTTCTGAATACTGATCAAACACCACCTTATGTGATAAAAAAAAAGTAATTACACACAAAAAAATAATTTGTGAAAATTGTGGATGAGAGAGAAAATTTCAAGGGGAACATGTGAGGTACACAGAAATGTAAACAATTGGTAGTTTTGTTATTCCAGTTAGGGGGACAGTGAAATTCCTTCTTTTCTGTCCTTGCTTTAAAAACAAAACTTGAGTTTTTTTCATTAGCACTGTTTTTAGACCTAGAGCATCACTCATCTCAGAACACTATTATAATACAATTGAAACATTGAGCTTTTCCTTTCTCTCTCCTGGATTTTTCCTTTAAAACTGTGAAGAGGTTGGTAAGAACAAGGGGCTTACCGCACGATTTTGAGAGGGGCAGACACCTGCACTGTGCAAATCTCTCCACTGCTTGTCAGTGCAGTTCAATCCATGACCCAAAACTCCTCTGCTAATTTCAACCTTGGACCTTACTTGAGCAACGAGTAATAATTTTCTGACTTTTTTTTGACAGGGACAAAAGGATTCCAGGAGATAGCAAGAAGCTCACTTCCACTTGAGAACTGATCAGACTATTTGAACTCAGCTCTTTAAAAGGTAACATTTTCTCATTATAGAAAAATCTCTGAACATCCCTTTTCAGATCACAACCAAATCATTAGGGCCTGCCACAAAGCCTATTAAAGTCAATGGAAGTCATTCAAAGACTTCAAAGGGCTTTGGATGCAGACCTTATGTAAAACACCCAGATGCAGCCCAGCAGCACCCTGCACTGAAGGGAAGGCAGTGCCTGCCAGTGCCAGAGCCAGTGGTGCAGCTCCGCAGGACGTGGCGCAGGCAGGAGAGCCCAGGGCTGAGCACCTGACTGACACCAGGCTGCACCCCGCTGGAGAGCTCTCTGTCGGGCTGGCCCACGGACTGAGTACCCAGAGGCAGCTGGAGTGCATTAGGCAAGCTCCTGGGGCACATTTTCCAGTTTTGTTTCATCCAAAAGGAATCCAGCTCGCTCCTTGCTGGCTGGGTAACGTGAATCAAATGGTAACAGGGCTCAACCCAGAGCGTCACTTCAAAAGCCTTTGCCTGATATGAACCGAAATGCTCATCCAGTCTCACTCCAGCATGGGACAGCTTGAGCAGCCACTGAAGGAGCAAGGCCAAGTCTTCATAAAATAAGGTCCCTAAGAGGAATCAAAGAGGTCTCCAGAAAAACTGTGGACTTTGGGTCTGTAGCACAGCAAGTGCCCTCAGGAAGAGTACAGATTAGAGGCAGAAATACAGCTTTTATTCAGTGCTGACTTCTGAAAACTATCTTACTGTAGTTCATTGTTCTGTTAACCGTTCATTGTTAACATTCGAATTTGAAAATAAAAAAACCAAATAAAACAAAATATTCCCCCTCCAAGAGTTCAGCAAGAATACAAACAAAATATTTCAGCGTTGCCTTTCTCCAAACTGGCTCCAAACCCATTTTGCTTTTCCAAAAAGCAGAAATCTGAAATTCTAGCTGAGTTATTTTCAATGTGTAAACAGGCAAACACCTGAAAATTTTAACATGCTTTATACAAACTTAATTTTAGACTGCAAATAAGAGAATCTATAAAAGTCTTCCCTGCTGTAAGGAATTATTCATATTCCACTGATCAGCCCTTCTCCAAGCTGAAACCATGCTTGGTAAAATTTACCAAAAGGAAATTTGTGATGAACTGGAGTGTTTACTGATGTTCAACACTGGTTTAAGTAAATTAACCCTTGAGTAATAACTAATAATTATTTTCATAAAATATTATGTTCTTTATGTTGAGCAACCATATTCTAATTTGGGATACAGCTCCTTTTTTGAGGTATAAAAGCAAACCTAACATAAAAAAGGACATATTAGTGCTGTCTTTTCATTTGATAAGTGAATGAAATTAAAACACAATTTCATTATGGCAGTGCTACAGGAAACAAACACACAAAAAAACCACCAGAGCAAAACCAACCAAGACACTTAACCTGGTTCTGAAAGGATATATCAAACCAAAAATGACACTGTTATATCATTATTATTAGCTTTAAAAACAAAGCTTTTAGGAGTAACTTCAGTTTTTAGTCTATTACCCTAAATGATGGCATATGTGAAAAGAGCACATGCAGAAATGTAGTTTGAAAAAGATTAGGAGATTATTTTAGAAGCAAATAACTCCATAAATAAAGCATAAAGGGAACACAGAATCATTCAGTAATGGACATCTGTCACCCAAGCAGATACCACATCACACATTTGCAGCTTAATTCTGCAAAGTGGAAAAACAAGACTTAAAAAAACACATAGTCTTACATGCATTACATTTATTTTTAAATTTCTAGTTACCATAAATATACAGATATCATCAAGAAGCATAAACATTACACAGAGAGGAAATGGTGAGAAATAAAACTAACAAAGAACAGAAGAGAAAGTCACATGGAGTTGGAAAAATCCAGCCCTATCCTGAGTAGTTCCAGTGCTGCTTTTCTTCTAGTGGGGGAGGGAATGAAGAGGGAAGAAAAGTCACATTCAATGTCATTTTGACAGCGACCTCTTATTCAAAAACCATTATTTTTCCATCTTGAATAAGAGAGAACCAAGTGCTCTTCATAATCACATAAATGACCTACCACTCTCTAAGTGCTCTCTCTTAGATCAACAAAGAGCTATCGGAAGCAGAAAGTATTGCACACTACTCCCCTGTCGTCTCAATCCAAGTCATCCGCACAGCTCAACCTACCGTAAGAGAAACCTTGAAAGGCCAAAAGCTTTAGGAAATAGACTTATCAGACTACCTCTCCTCCTTGAAGCAATCCTTTTAGAACTTCGCAATGTTAAAATTATAAAGACACACAGAAAAATAGCAGTTAAGAGCAGGAGAGGAGAAGCATGATGGGAGTTTTATTTTTCTAGGGGAAGGGAATCAATAGCTTTAAAATGGTGTTTTACAAGGGTGGGAGCAAATATTTCAGTTGTCCTTAGAAGCAGACCATTCCCTAATGCTGCATTTTCAGTCAACTTGTGCCATTAACTAACTTTACATAAAGGTTCTTATTGCAAAGCATGCCACACCAGAATGTAAACTGACCGACTTACACTGCTCCCCTCTCTGGGAGAAACAGAAGAGCTGTCTACATCAAGTCAATGGCGAGGATAAGGGTCTTTATTCCAAAACAGCTATTCTAGGGGGCTGGAGGGTTTTTACTGTGTTGTGTTTTGTTTTGTTTTCAAGGATGAGGGGAGAAATCCCATTCATTTATTTGTCTTTAGTTTTTTCCCTGTGACTGAACCAGGAAAGTACCCAAAGGTAAAAAAAAGCCAAAAAAAACCCAAAAAAACCCCAAAAAGCCCAAAAAAACCTGTATCATGTAAAAGAAAAAAAGGGGAAGCCACCCCCTAAACACCTCTTTCACACTACAGTAATGCCAAACACTCAAACATCTCCCAGAAATGCTCTGCTGCTATTTTGAAATCCAACTGCAAATTACGTAAATTCAATTAAAAAAGAAGGATCTGGTGTACGGAGTGACTTAGCAAGTCAAACCTCAGGTAACTCACAGGGTGGAAGTAAGGGAGCAGCCCACAACCCAGATATCTTACCCTTGTTAGTGCATCTGTCCCAAAACAGTCCATGAACTCCTGTTTCACCTATGAAGAACATGATGATCATATACGGCAGGGTATTTTTTCCCATTGATACCCCAAAGGCTTAAGTCAGGACTGATGAAAGCTCACCTTTACCAGTCAAGTCAGCCTGAAATCCTGACTGTGCAAGAACTTCTATTCATCCATCTAAACCATTTGAAAAGGTGCAAACCAAACTATTTCTAGTAGATGGATTTGCTGGAAATTCAAATCCTTTCAAAGAGAATGGATGAACCACTTGGGACAATTGGTATTTGTTGAAACGTGAGCGTTCACAGGCTGCAATTAACTGTGCAGTAACTAAGAGCTGGGGAACAAGGACCATGGCAAGTGCTGGGATGACTCAGAACTCCTTCAAAAACTAAATCCATATATTCACCTCTATCACGACCACAATGCAAAAGGATTAAGTTTACATTATCAGTAGGAGGAACCAATCGGGCATAATGCTTTCTTCTGCTTCTACCAGAAGAGAGAGTACAATAAGTCACAAAGGAAAAGCAAACACAAAAAAACCCTAAGAGAATCCTTGGATCTGACCTTCTCTCCATATTCTCCCTCTGTCATCTTTTTTTTTTCTTTCCCTGCTTCCTGCACAGCTAGCTGTATTGCTGACTGCAGAACACTTACTGAAGAATGCATAATTACATCTCTTTAACCCCTTGCTGTCTCAATGTACATACTGTGCTTCAATCTAGGGTTTTTAACATCCCCCTTCCCCCACCAAAAAGAATGAAGAGAATTTGCATTGGCTAGAAACCCCCCAAAAATATAAAAATACCATTGATGGGGTACTATTGCCAAAGATTCTAACCCATACAAATCAGACTCTCACGTTACTTCACCACCAGCTGCTCTCATGTATTCCTCCCTGCTACGTTTTGTTTCAGACTGCTCAAGTCCACACACAGTAGAGTCAGTGAAATGCAAGAACATCACCAACAAAGGAACATCGGGCCCAGCAGCTTCTGTTCTCATGCTTGTCTACACGAGCCTTGCAGTGTGCAAGTGCAACAAACTCTTTCACTTCCATCATATTGATCCCTACTCCGGAAGAGCTTGAGAACCTACTCTTGTATCAGTGACAGTAAGAACTGAATTTTGCTCTTCATCCAATGCCTACAGCAATAAGCAACTCTTCAAATTAACAAATAATACTGAATTTTTATGGAATTGGTATGCAGTCACAGGCTATAGTGCCTGTGCTTTGCAAAATTCAGTAACTAGCATACTCTGAAATAATGCTTTCTCATACAAGCAGTAAATATTTTGTAGGCCCTAGTTGCTGCTGATAACAAGGACAAGAATTTTTTTCAAAAATAATTTTCGAAGTACCAGCTGTGATGTTTCAATGGACAGGAGACCTTAACTAATAGGCATATATGAGCATAGCAGCAGTCATATGGAAACGATGGAAAAACAGAGATCCTGACCTAAAAAAGACTTAAACAGAAAACATTCCATAGGTCATAAGCTAATGAGAAGTTGGGTTTTTTTCACTTCAGAAAAGTTTGAACTGAGTCCTCAAAGAATAAGGACAATTAGAAAAGTAGAGCGAAATTTACATTCATTTGGGACTACTATAGCTGTTATTCATTGACTGACTTGGAAACAACCACCTGTATGGAAGAGATGCTACTGGTGTTTGAGTTTGAATTTTGCTTCCTCGTGGTTGTTGTTTTTTAAATAGGCTCTCTAGTCTTTTCTTCTCATTCCAAATCAAAGACTGATATCAGCTACAAAAAGCCAATATACTCTTTGACTCCCATGGCAAAAAACTAATAAAATATACAGAGCTTTCTGATCTTCTGTATGTTCTTTTGTATCATGCATCATTATAGTTAAAACTGAACTGGTTTTAGTTGAATTATTTTATGTAAATTGTCATAGTTTGATGAAGTCAACAGAGGTATGACAACTACACCAACAAAAGGCCTACACAAAAGATTTTAAAAAGAACTGAGAAACTGAAAATACTAGGAACTCTGGAAAAACCTGCAGAAGGAATAATTTTAAGTTGTTCTGAATTCTGCAAATACAGCACTGAGGAGAACATTGAGTACCTAAATAAAGTTTATCCTCTTTATTGAAACAGTCCATGTTTGAGAATTCATGGGAGTTTTAATGTTTAATTAAGGGATTTAAACCTCGTTTTAAGTGAAAACGCAGTGCAACCTTAACTATGAACCCACGAGGTCACCTCCATAATATATTCATGTTGGGAGATCCAGGACCTGGCTTTTACATAAGTCAGTTACTACAAACACACAGTTCAAATATCAGTCACAAGCACGTGAAAAATCAATTTACAAGGAGATGAAAAAATAAATGTTCTAGGAGATAGGATATGCTAATGAAAATTAGTGTAGTGTGTTTGCTTTCTGTCCACATTCAGGTTTTGGTTTCACATCCAGTGACTGCTGAGACATGTTTATTTAGTGATTAAAAAAGAAAAAAGATTAAGCAGCAACTTTAAAAAGCCTTGTGTAGATAAAGATACGCCTGTTTTATAAGCAATTAGTAATTTCTTATTCATGGAATGTAAACTGTTTTGTCTAATTTTCCCAGAATTTGCAGATTCAAGGGGAATGCAACTCAAAGGATGAAATTCATACCCATAAAGCCTGAAGATGAGAGTAAGCCTCTAGTCCAGTCTATTTAATATATGCAGTTGTACAATACTATATCCACACTTGGGGCAGATTTACCCATCGTTGCCCTTTTTTTTTTTTAATTTTTTAATATTTAAACAAGATTTTAAAAACACATTCAAGAAAAACTTTTAAAAATGCGGGTTACTGCCACATTCATCAACAGTATAACACATCGACTCCAGGCTGGGCTGCAACACAGCCCACAGTTGCTGCTGGCCAGGGGCAGATATGGGCCTTGTGCAGGTGGCCAGGGAGCTGGAATGCCTATCCATCTTCCATGTACCCCAGGGCCTCCCCAAGGTACCAAGTACATGTCACCTGTGTTTTAGATGCAGTGCTATTTATCGAAGGTGTCCATGATGCTGAAGATGGACGTGGAGGGTGAGAGCAGGAACCCTGCACACAGAGCCTTCCCACTCGGATACCCAAGCACAGTCTGCAGTACAGCTGGATATGTGAAAGAAATCTCAGCGTTTCAGTCCACTGTCCAGAAGCTGCAAGTCCATCCCACAAGTGGTACCATTTACATCACCATTGTCACATGGCATCAGTAAAAAAGGACAAAAAATGAGGAATATTTGCCTTTTCCTGAGATGTCCTTGGAAGTTTTTAGGACAGAAGGATCTGTGATAGATACAGATGGACAAAGCGAGGTGCCAGTAAGCACCCCATAACAACAAATGCACAGTTTTAAAAAAGGGTGGGAAGGAGTTGGGAGAAAATATGAATTCCAGGTTTGCTTGTTACTCTCCAAGTTTTTAACAGAGAGACCATTTGTGTCGGCAGGAATGACTGAATCCCTGTATCCACAGCATTTGACTGCACTTGGATATATGCCTCCTACTAGAGACTAAAATGAAAGCTATATTTTAGAGCACTGGAAAAGTGAAACAAAGCCTGCAGCTTGTGTTTATAGCAATACTTCTACTTGTCTAGATGTATTTCACCAGCTCCATATTAACAAGAAAGGTGGTAGACATAAATGCTGTGTCCCCAGGAGTGTTCTGGATTTTTTGTTCCCCAGTCCTTCAACCATGAGGTAACATCTCTTTTAAAGGCTGCCCACAAAAATGCTACGTATAAGAGCGTGGGGTAAAAACACTATGGGCAGAAGAGAACATGGGCATACAAATTATAAGGCAACACCAAAATATTTTCTCAACCCAAACCCTCCACAATCACATCAAGGCTCACGTGTACTGACTTCAGCATCTGCTTCAATTAAATGACAAGAACACACCAATCTGCATTGCTTTTTTAGTGTGCTCCAAAAAAGTAAAATTGTTGGAAAAAACCCCCAAAAATTAAGAATAGAAAGAAATCTTTTATTTTTTCTGGTTTTGGACACATTAAATGGGAGCAACCAGATCTGCTAGAGGCTTAGCTCCAAGTTTTTGCAGACAAGATCAAGGAGAGAAAGGGTTAAGTCCTGAAAAATAAAAGAGCAGCAGAGCAAATCTGACTACATGTTTGAAAGGGCCTATAAAATGTTACAAGCAAAACAGGAAAGCTTGTGTTAATAATGCATAAACCAAAGAGGGGGGGGGGGGGAAGCTACCCATTTAATGGAATAATGCTTTTATCCCCGCAGTTAAAACGAAATAAAGCATGACTATTAATCTGGTAGGGCCATGTAAAAGCGCAGTTTTTAAACATTTTCTGCGAGGGGCCAGCTCGGTGAGCGCTCCGGCGAGCGGGGCCTTCGCAGGGCCGCTCGGCGCTGAGCACCAGGCTGGGCTCGGCGGAGGCCATTACCCGCCCGTCGCCATGGCGACGCTAACAGAGCGCCCGGCTTCAAAGACAAAGCTGTAATTTCAGACGCGCAGCAGCCAGAGGGAGCGGGGAGAGCTCTCTGCCACCTCACCAGCCATTACACAAATGCCCAGCACGGGCCGAGGCGGCCTCAGCGCCGCCCGCCCGGCCCGGCCAAAGCAGACACAACCCCGGCTTGCTACACCGACACGCTGCCGGGTTTATGGTGTCATTCCAACCACCGCGGCAACAAAAGTCGTTTTCACTCTTTCATCCTACGTGAAAAGAGTGGGGGTACTTGTGAGATCATGAGTTCTGGGGAGAAAACCCTCAGCGGGAAGGAGAAAGCTCACTTTTAAGTTTTGCCACTGTGTGGATAATGGCAATAACGAGTAACGGTAGTGCAGAAATAACAGCCATTAACTCAGCTTATACACAGTTGCCTCATCAATGTGCTCTTATTAAACGTGACAAAAATATCCACTTGGAAATCAATCTGTAGAGCTGGCCTTGTAGCCTAGCAATAGTTCTGTGTGCTGCCTGGGAAGCCACGGATCCAAGCTCGGATACACTTTTAAAAATCTTTTGTACCGAGTCTCCGGGAGAGAATGCAGCAGTTCTTCTCTGAGGTGCCATGTTCCCCACTGCATCACAGCCATGTGCTGAAACCACGATAAAAGTAATGTACTCCCTTTCGGTTTACTAAAATTGGGTTACCTTGCAAACCGCTCGGAGAGGACACAGAAGAGATGGAGAAAAGCCAGATCCTTGAATAACCCAAAACGTTGAAGTATATTTTTTTATATTGACACATAGAGAGAGACGTGTATAATCAAAATGGTATTACAAGCATAACTTGGTTATTATCTAGTCTGAAGGAAACCTAACCCTGTTCTGCAGAAACAGGGACACTTTGCTTCCCTCTCAGTACAGAAGTACTGTGAGGTTTTGTACCCTTACCTTCCCACCTGAGAGAGCCCAAAAGTGTCCAGAGACACTTCTACCACTAAACCCCAAACAGAGGAGCACAAAAAATACCCTGGTTAGGCAGCAAACACACCACACCACCTGTGCACACACTTCAGTCTAGGATGACATGTCAGCCCGTGAGCTGACTGGTGAGCTGCAGCACTCACCACCACTCCCTGTCCCTGAACCACGTTCTCCCAGTCCAAGGTACAGCGTGGGCCAGCACTTGCTGTTAGGTTTTGTCACTCACTCTGCTAAGGCTGGGAGGTACATGTTGCTCACAAGCTTGAGCTGGGTCCTGTGTGTGACCCTGAACCAGTAACCCCAGGCTGAACTTGGAGAAACATAAGCTGCCTGATCTGCACTTGTTTAATCATGAATGTCTGAGTTCTGCGGGATACAAAATTCAGCTTTTGACAAATCTGAGCCCATGTTATTCAAAATAAGCACACAGGAGTTGAGAGTCTGTGAGAAATTCAAATATACATAGACAGGTATACAGAATGTTTAATATTGAGGGGAAAACCAATAATTTTAGAAAGAAAGAATAAAGGAGGAGGTTGGTTTTTTTGCTTGTATTTTCTTTTTAAAGACCCCATTAAGAAAAAAACAACAACCCTTTGCATCATAGCTGATCACATATTTTGTTTCCAAGTTTCATCTTTAATGGGAGCGGGTGGTGGAGAAAAAATGTGTCAGACTGCAAGTCCTTTAATTACTTTTAAACTCTGGAGTTTCACTGCAATGCTGAAAATGAAGGTAGTCCTTAGTCCGTGTGGCTAGCTGACTACTGCCCTCTGACCGCATCTCCATGGAAATGGAGGTCAAGTGATCAAAATTCACACAGGAAGGAAAGTTTGTTTTTCTGGAAAAAATAAGTTTAAGAATTTACAGGATTGACTTCAGTCTGACCCGTATAACTGTGAATATAGGCATTAAAAAGCAAGCACTAGAAATCACTTGTTCTAACCAGCAAAAATTAAAGAGCTAATGTGTTTGTAAGTGTTTGCAAGTATATGCACGGGTGCATTTTTCAGCATTTGATAGGATTTGAAATGTAACCTCTGGTTCTTCGCAGAGGAGAAAGACAACTTGGTAGGTAGCCCAAATGGCCCCTCTCATACCAAGCTGTGGTCTCAGCGCTCAGCACCCAAGGCTACTAGAGCAAAAAAAAATCCTTGTATGTTGTCATACCTCAGAAGAGGAACAAAAATGCTGTTACTGTGATTTCCAATAGGGCAGTATGTCTAACAAGCCATGCAGGAAGAATCAGCAGTCATTTAAAAACACTTATGTGTATATGCAGTCTTCCTAAGTCTTCTTTAAAGGTACAGGCTAAAGAAAGGAAAGTAATGAAGACTGAGAGAAAACTATGACAGAATCCAAATGAAGCTATGAGATATTACTTACTAAAAAAAAGCCAAGGCTCCCCCCAACAACAAAACCCACAGATTTAATGATTTTACAGACTTGTTTCAATAAATTCTGAAGAATTGTGCTTTAAATTGCATGGAACTCTACTTTTTTTCCCACTTTCATGTAAACATGATAATAACAATACAACAAACAAGATGGGAAAGAACAGGTTTCTATGATTTTTTCATTAAGCCATAAAATCTTGACATGTATTGTAAGTTGAAATAAAAGAAAGTGATAATCTGGAGATCTTCTTCCATCTCCACTCTCCAGTGGAGTATCATATGAAAAACTGCTACTGCTTTCAGTTTCAAGTCTAAACTCAAAAGATAACAATTTGCATTAAATTTTATCCCACACCATAATGAATTAGCTCACGAGGGTCAATGTCTGTACTTAATCCACACACCATTTTATGTACCTTTTTAATCTCATTTGATTGTAACAACTGAGTTAAAAAATCTCAGACCACTTCCAGTTCCTTTATTTCCGTAATTTTCAAAAGCAAGAACTGGCTATTGTATAGTTTTCAGTTAAAGGAAAAAAAAGTAATATTTTAGATCTCTTCCATTACCTTTTCCGCAAAATGCATTGGGAAATTTAATCAGCTATGATACTGTAAATGTATATGTGAATCTACACCTTATTCTATGGCATGAAACAAGCTCTGTCCTCTCCACTAAGTCCACTACTGTGTATTCAGCAAACCTTACTAAAGCTTACTGATGCATAATGTATTACTACATGCAAATATAAATACAAATACTCATGTATGCTTATCTTTCTATTAGTTCCCAAAATGATAACTTCAATCATAAGGTGGAAGATAAACTATTAAGTGAATCTCTGCCTTGAAGGGAAAAAAACAAAACAGAAACACCAAACCCAACACCACACATTGATATAAACTCATGCAATTCAATTATACTGTAAAACAAATTATCCAGGATGGCATATTTCCCTACACCCTATCCTAATGCAATTACTCAAATGTGCCTAAAAATTCAGGTCCTAATTCTTATTTAACACAGTAAGTCTCACAATAAGGTTAAGATGATTAAAAGGGTCATCTGCAATTGTATGCATGGAAGAAAAGAGATCAAAAGCCTAAAGACTGGGAACTAAAAGTAGCCTTTTCCTGGCATTATCAGCTTTTCTATCTTAATTTCAACACTCTACGATGCTTCACCCTCTAAAATTACACTGCCGATTCAAACAGGACCATCATTACAAAGTCCTGTTGAAGCAGAACTGTGCCTGGAATTGAGTGGGAAATGGCACAGAATAATCTGCATGGCCTTAAAGAAAACTGATGCAGCGGGTTAAAATGTAAATGCCTTCCAAAGACAAATGCGGATGCCCCCTCTGCTTGTGTCTGTGTATATAAATTTTAAAGGTAAATTGATAGTGTAAACTTATGTAGATGAAACACACTTCAGAAGCACTTTTCACATACAGCACAATATAGCACAGGTTCTATAAAAAGGCATGGAATATCACTTCAAGAGAAGATTCATAGTGAATCTGAAATGTATGGCTCTAGCAAAGGAAGGAAGGTTTCAGAGGCTTAAGTAGTACAAGACATTTGGTTTAATGAAAACACATTTAAGGAACATATAAAAACCTGTTTCAAATGTAAAAAAAAATCGCAACAAACAAACAACAACAAAAGAACATTGCTAAAACATGTGAATGGCCTCACGGTACAGGACTGACTTTATCACGATTCCAACACAGTTCTATAAAACAAACAGTACATTACAAACACTTCCCATTTTGCACTGTGATGGCACCTAGAATCCCCAGCAATTATGGACACACCATAAACAATCAGACAAAGCACTGTGAAACCTGGCCTAATCTTAACACTATTGACCGTGACTGCACAAACATCTGCTCACACAGAAACAGCAGCTGACCAGGACCACTCAGGAGTCAGCCTTACATCAAAGACTGATAACTTTTGGGGTTTTTTTAACATGAAAGCTTCAACAATAGCAGCAGAAACCAACACGCAAACAGGAATGGAAGGAGGAAGAAAAAGAAAAGGCATCTACTGCTAGGCTTCAGATGTTGCTTGTCAGAGTGAGTTACTGTGTTTAGCCAAGGTTAGGAAGCTGAGGTCGTATCTTACAATGGTTGGTGAGCACAAGTGAAGGAGTTATTTGAAAAAAAAATCCTATCTTACAGGAAGACTTGTGGTAAAAATAAAGAAAAAACATTTACAGTGTCTCAGGTACTTCCTGAAATGGTATTCAAGTGAGTAATACTCCTTTGTCTTACTTTCTGCGCTGTAATCCCAATGTTCACACAGGCATGAACAAAGACATGCACCAGTGAATACATTAAGCTTTGGAATTTATAGTATGCTTTACAAATTTACAAATAACTAAGCAGATAAGACATGTGTGTTTTTATACACTATACATGTATGTACAGACATTATGTAAAATGTTCAAACAATAAAAATTGATCCCCAAATTAAAAAAAAAAAAAATCCTTAGCAGTTTAGAGATAGATTCCCAAAAGCAGAACCTAAAGGTGCTGACTTAGAAATTTAGGCAGATTAAAACAACTAGTGCAGTTCCTGCCCCCGCAGCAGGTACATCTGAGCCATGCATGCAGAGGCACCCGTGTTACTACAATTCACAGCCTAGCATACTAAAGTAACCTTGGGAGCTTTCAGCTTGCCTCTCATTTCAAGCTGCAACACTTGGTGGTTCAGGGGCTACCACAACTGCAGTTCAGTCACCCTAGCTAGGAAGGCAGCAGCCTCTGCGGAAGGGATCAACCTGAGGCAGGGGGTGGTAAGGAAATCGAAAATAAAATGCTTCAACCACCCAAACTAAATCTAGTTTCTTTCATTTCTGAATCAACACCAACACTGTTTTTGTATTTGCAGATATATGATGCAACTCCTCATTGCTTAAAAAAACATTGCAGGAAAAAAGCTACTAATACTTTACTATTCTGCTTACGACAACATTGGCCTCTTTAAATACAAGTTTTTGCAACCTTAACCACTACTGGGACCTGTAATCCCTTAGTAGGTTTCCCACATAAGTTTCATGTAGAGGTCAGATGATGTATTTCTTTTTGCATTTGTAAATGTTCTTGGATCATGAATTAGCCATTTTGTTGTTACAGGGATGTTGTAAACATTATAAATGTAAAGTATTTTGAATCTGGAAAAGGTGATGAATAGTCAAGTATCTTTTTTACAATACTTAGTGAAATTACTTTTTATACTGCAATAACAACCTAAAACTGTTCTTTAGAATAAATATGATCAATCTGTCAGGCAAAACCAAATAATTCTGTAAAGCACAAAATACAAATTAGTAACAACAGGACCTTCTCTTCACACTACAAATATTAATAGTAAGAACACCTAATTCAAGCATTTGTAATTTTGGTTTCAATGTTTCAGCTTAACCTTACAAGGACAATAGACCCCAGGGCTGCTCTGCACTACTTTTATTGTACTTTTCCCCCAAAATGGGACTTAAAATTAATGTACTAGTTGACTCTAGGACAATGAATCACTTTGACCACCCTCCATGAAGTCCTGGTTTAACTGAAGTCAGATGTAAAATATGGGCTAGGATGTGGGCATATGAAGTTCCCTCCCGATAACATCACCAATGTCAGTGGTGCTGCAGTGGCTCACACTGGTTTTGACCCTCTATTCTGACTGACATTAGGACACAAATGGGAGGCCACACACAGAACCTGGATTTGCACCTGCAGTAACTACAGAGCATGTTTTGCACCTCAGAAACACACAAAAATACATATAATTGATCTATCTATACATATGTGTTGTATGAGTGTGGTTTATTAAAAAGAATGCTAACAAGGAAAAAAACAACCTAGCAACTGCACTTGATCCAGAATTAAAATAACTTAGGAAAAATAGCAACTTCTTCCAACCCTGGATGTAATGGCTAAGAAAAGCCTTTGAGATAGCTTAGTCACTTCTTTGCAACTTGAAGCTTTTTTCCTTTTATTCCAGGCTTAAACAAAGTTCAGTGGGGCATCAAACTGCCTCAGTTTTAAATTACAGTCTGTACTTTAAAATAGAATGCATGCACCACATGTTCCTGAAGCTAGAGGGTGGGAGTGTTATTCACTGAAAATTGAAGGCTTGTTGAGTCAATAATCTTCTTTCACAGACTAACAATTTTCAGCTAAAATTTCTTGACCCAAACAAAGGAAAACAAGATCATTCAGTTATTTTACAACGTTGCAGAAAAAAGAAAGGAAAAGTGGGAAAGAGGCACACCAGTTTTATCCTACGTGATGTAAAAACAGTGGAGAATTTAATTCACAAGTATTACATACTTGCATTTCTTTCTTGTTCACTGTTTAACATACTCCCAAACAGATATTTTCAGGCAGAGACATGAACAACTACAGGACAGATTTGCTATCATGTACTACACACATCTATCAACTGGCAACAGCATTTGCCTCCCAAGAATTACAAAAAAACCATTTACAGAAGATTTTTCTTTTTCTTTCTCAAATCACAAGCAATACTCTGTATTTTTAAAATAGCACTTAAATTAGATCAAACTTAGTAATTTACTTACCTGCAAAAAATTCCATGAAGATTACAATAAAATAGGGTTGCTGCATTATATTCTCCTTTAATACTGGTTTGTCCTTACATGAAGGGCTACAGTGGTAATTAATATTTACATTATGGTAGTGCCCACAACTCTGGTCATCATTAGGGCTTACTGAACTAAGCTGTGTATAAATGTCTCCAGAATCCCTCGTCCCAGAAGTTCAATCTCTGAGAAGAGTTACCTCCTGCTCTCAATCACAGTTGCTCAAGTAATGCTGGGAAGTGTTCTCCTGGTCTATTAAGACTTCAGCCATTAAAGGCATTTGTTCAGGATGTGCTGTTGCTTGAGATGACTTCCCAACCGACTTTATATTCTAGAAGTGGGACAGAAAATGTGGATTCCAAAACCATCCCATGTATTCTTCTCATAGCCTACACCTATCAAGATCCATCTGAAATGATGTTGTTCTATGAGCCAAGTGTATCTAGTCTTGGATTTAGTTCACTACTAGTGCTCAACAAAGGTCCTCTGAAATTTAATTTAGTACCTGTCTTCTACAACAAAAAAGGTGTGTCAACCAGAGGAAAAACTGTCCATCACTCTAAACATGTTTCAGAGGCTCATTAAAATGGGGTAAAACAGAACTGTGAAGCAGTTAGCAAGATCAGGGAGGGATTGCTGATGTGCTGTTTTCCACGGTACCAAGCATAATGAAACAAGACAACTGACATCTTAGAAAAGTTCATCTGTCCAAGCAACAGTATGTATTATTTTGAGTTCTGAAGCTCATACACTATAGACGCATAGAATCACAGCCAACCTTCTCAGGTCACAGCACTGCACAAGATACAAGTGGCATTCTATCTCCACTGTTGACTGCTGTTTTGTTTTGCATAGGAATTGCTCTGCCTCAGTGAAGAGATCCAGTGAATAACTGATGTCACAGAATGAATCCATAAACTCTGAATTCTGCACGATCTAGCGGAGTAGTGATTCGCTCAATTCCAGATACATTCCCTCAACTCCAGACACAGTCTTCCCCTTTCAACACTGCATGACCTCCAGAAAGCACAAGCTAAACCTATTAAAGCACAAGCTAAACCTACTTTAGTTATAATACTAAAGCCACAATTTCCCTGCAGTTTACACAGATGCAGGTGAGGACCACCACAAACCCACCTAGTCCACAGCCTCCATCCATGCATGCTCATGCCTCCACACTTGCACTCACGGGCTTACATTAAATAGCTGAGGGATAGGAACTGGCAGAAAACTCACCTTACAAAAATAAGTGAACTGTCTTCTGTCTGTTTGTGGTGCTGTGACTGCTGCAGAGCCTGACTGTGAACACTGGAATCTGCTGTGCCACCATGTCTCAGCTGACAGGATGACAGCATCTTAAACCCTTCCAGCAAGATCATACAGTCCTTTAGGATGTGGCTAAAATCAAAGCTGCCGTGGTCCCCACTGTCTGTCCCCTTTCCCATCACAGCTACTGATTCCCATCTCCTCTTCTGAGGTGCCACTGATGCCAACACAGTTACTCAGTGATTCTGTCAAAAACTAACCCAGAAACAGAGAGAGAATATTCTTCATCTGGTTCAGCTCCCCAAGTCAAAGCCACTGGCCAGTCCCAGAAGCAACAGTGGAAGAGACAGGATGGCACAGACAACATGCTATGGGGCACAGAGCAGGACTGCAGCTGCCTGGCTTACAATGGCTCAAGATGCCACAGAGCTTTACCTGTAGGTTGCAACATAAAAAGCCTTAGCAGAAACCTGTCTTTCAAAAGCTTGGCAACCTTGGCCCATTCGACCTCATAGCTCAAACAAGCACACCTAACACTGGGCAAAAAAGGGCTTTATTAAAACAAAACAAAGTAACAGCAAAAACCTATCTGAAATTACTTTAATACTCATGCCAATTTTAAAAAATTAAATTAATTCATGTTTTCTGCTCCTCATTCTATTGACACAATCCAACATGAACATTTACAAATGCACTTATTAAACACAAAATAAAGGATTAGTCTTCATACATATACACAGCCTACTGCTGACACCAGCTCCTTTACTACAAAAACAAATCTGCAGATATATCCTTTCAAAGCTTTTTCCTGTAAGTCTGCTCCAACTTTCTCACAATAGCAAAAATGTGTATTTTGCTATTATCCCTTAAGTCTTGATAAATATGTTCTGTAGTAGCTGCTCTCCAGACAATTTCATTCAGGCCTCTCCCCCTTTATTCCTCCACTCTAACAGGGAACAGTTTCTGTTTATGACTTCCTTTCCTTCACAGAGTATCTAACTCCCATGTTTTCTCAAAGGCTTGAGATTTCCTTCTAATTGTGACCCCAACAAAAGTGCTTGGAGCACTATTCCGTGCAACTTTTCATTTGGGCTCTCAGTGACTCCACATGGTCAGAGACCCACAGGTCAAACCCTCCAGATATCAGAGCAGTTAGGAGAAGGAAAGCAAGCATTGTATAGAATCTGACAGGCCATTAGAAGTAGCTAATAAAGCCATATTTTGTTTGTAGCCATTTGTTACAAACCCACATTACAAATTTGTCTGCTTTGAACTTTATGGGAACATTCATGCCAGGACTTTTATATACAATGTGTGAAGGAAACGGAACAACTATTGAGCTGTTTAGCTGTGCTTACTGTGACACAAACCTGCTGAAAAAACTCCCCCAAAGGGTGACACAAGCCAGCATTCAGTGCTGTAGAAAGTGGCCAGCTCCTCTTCGAATCCATCAAAGGGAAATTCTTTTTTCAAAGCCACATCAGAGAAAACCATTCACCATTTAATATTACATCTCTTTTGTTGTTTTGCAGCACTTGTATAAGCTTGCTATATAGCTGCTGTGATTTTACACAATGCCCTTAAGAAATAAAAAGATAACGGGCAAATTGTATAAATACCAGAATACCATGAAACAAGACATAACTAAATTTTATTAAAAGCCTAACACCACTGCTATAATTTCAAGCTTCACTGTACAGGGGTAACTTACTGACTACTATCCTGAAGAACCACATTATGGTGAAAACAAGCTTAAGAAGCCATATTTAGTATACCAAAATGAAGCTAACTAGGAATACTGAACAAGGAATAACGATCAAGGGTTTTCATAAGCAGTCCAAAACAGAACATGGAACTCTCCTGCTTCAGAGAAAAATCGTGTTCAAACCAGCACCCCAAACAGACTTATATTAAAGCTTTTATTGTGTTCACCATATTTTGAATGTATGGATCACCATCAAAAAAACCCTTGTTGTAGTTGTTTTTAAATTTGAAAACCAAAACAAACAAAAACCCCACACTAACACCAAAACAAAATACTGAATTACAGTATCCTTCATTCCCCTCCACATGAAAATGGCAGTGTTTTTGAGTATATGAAGTGCTCTCACGTTATGCATCAAAGCTTTTCAGCAATTAGGTGTCTCAGTAACAGCATTAGGGACCAACTTAGAGTTTAAGCTATGTGGCCAAAATGGTTAACATTCATTGTTAATACGACCAGCTTACTCATACCTAGAATAATTATGAGCTACTAAATATACCAAACACTCAGGGACACAGATAATACCCAATACTCTGCTTAAATATCATGATGCTGGAGATAGGACAGAGCATGGATTAAAAGTAGGACAATTGTTTAACAAAAAACATAGGCAAATTAGCAGAACCTTAGCTGATAAGTAACTTTACTTCTACCCTAACAAACACTGTTCATGAAAAACTGGGAGACAGAAAGTCCCTTTTAGTATTTCTGGTTTTTAAACTAGGTAGCTGTTGCCAAAACAGTTCAATGTCCACAGTAGCTACTATTTTTAAGGTAACTGCCAGCATCCATTTTTGAGAACTGTTCAGACAAATTGGTCAGTTTAAAGAAGGGTTCCTGAAAACCTGTCAAATTAATACTACGTTCAAAGCAAATGGGTATCTTTTCTCATACCAGTTTCCATAGCTTCTCCTGAGACATGCATGTCTCAAACGTCATGTAAAGAATTTGTAGCACATATACTCTCCTAGGTGCCAAAGATGTAACTTTCAAATGCTATGAAGATGTTTACTGCCCTATTTTTAGGGATTTACAATTGTGCCATGTGCCAGAGGTAATATATACAAGATACTACCAGATTTCACAAATACATTTGATATCTTGATACAGTAAACTTTTCAAAGAGATCCCTCTACCAACTGCAAATGAATACATACCCAGTGAACTGCAAGAAATATCCTACATGTTTATGATACATTATTCCAAGCCAGAGGTCACACAGTTTATAAAATGTTCATCATTTAAGCTGAACATATTCTAGCTGGTTTAAATTCATGCTGTTTTATACCAACAAACAAGAAAATCCCGAAACCACAAGGTACACACAGAGACAAGGCTTAGTATTTTGTCCATTTTAAGAGCTTCAAAAACGCAAGTAGCTGCAATGTCTTCACAAAGTATATTCATTTGTGCTGTTTCCCCCACAGCAAAATGCGTAGAGCTCAGAAAAGCTAAGAAATATTAGTCCAGAATAATGTCCTAATCAAAAATCAACCTAACCCAAGTATCGCTGTCATTCCTGCTTCTACACTTGTGTAGTAATAAATAGTAGCAGAATTAACATGTCAAACTCATTACTGATGATCAGGGTTTGGAACAGACAACTCCTGGTATCAGTATTCTAAACCAGAATCTACTGAAAACGTTTGAAAAAGGACACAGAAAAAAGCCTCCTCCTCAGCAGATTGGTTTATGCAAGTATGGAATTTCTAAAGTTAAAAAATCAATCCATTTCCTCTATGCAAATACACATGTGCAGAAGCACAAAACATGCATGTGCATAAATAGGGCTGTTCTGAACCAGAACAAGCGTAAGCAAAGTCCACTCATGTAGAAGCATATCTGTTCCCATATTTTTAAAAACAATTTTTCATCAATCTTGTTTAATATCTCTTCTTTCACTGTTTCTCATCTGCTCATCACAGATGCAATGAAGTGGTATATAACGCACTTTAATTTTAAAATACTGAAACAAACATTATTTTCTTACTGGTAAGCTCGATGGTCTTTCTTGCTGGATTAGATTCAAGTCTTCATGGTTAGGCTTTCCTGGGGCCATAGGGGGTTGAGATCTGGTTCCATAGCCTTCCTGAGACATGTCCTGCAACAACAGTTGTAAAAGAATTATTAATCTGATTCAGTAATTATAATTAAACCTGCATCACAAAAGGGTGAAAATACAATAGCTGAGTGGTGGTGTTTTTTTTGATCAGAAGTTTTCACTAGATAAACCTTTCTGATGGAAGTATCAAGCCCACACAGGTACCACTATGACATATGCTGCTGTTTGTGAAGAAAACCAGGGAGCTGAGAGGCATGCCAACAACCAACCAGCAGGGAATCATACCACTGGAACATGGGAAAACACACAAAACCAAACCTCTTAAATAAACAACCACATTTTACTGTAAAACAGTAAGTAGCAAGCACAACCATTGATCCTACTCTGAGATGTATTTTCAAGCATTTTGATAAAGTACTGAGCCAGGTGGAAGACCGGACGCAAAAATAAGATCACCATCACACTGTGTAATCAGACTCCTGTAACAACCATGGATTTACCATCAGAACTACTGGCGCAACTTTCAAACCCTGGCCATCAGGTCATAGCACACAGCACAGTCACTGCATCTGCTCCAGGCACGTTCTGTCTGAAGGGTTGGAAGGCACGTGTATTTGCTTGAGAGTAGCTCCAAAGCTTGTACCGGTAACCCTGGGGATTTTCCTCCCTACACAAGCCCAAGCAGTCGTAGTTAATAGCCCAGTGCAACACCCACCATACATGGGTGGGGGGAGCAATGAAACAACCTCCTGTCCTGCACACCATCCCCCATCCCCCAGCACAAGCTTATTTCACACCCCGCGACACTTGCCCGTTGCAGAGCCTTAAATTCAGGCTTCATTTTAGCTACGATAGCAGCTTCTACACCAACTTCTTTGTGGAAAACAGCAGAAAGCTCAGTACTGACTTCAGCATGTGTAACTGGCAGGGAAAGTTGAAGAACCAGTTCGTGACTGCTAGAAAAGGTATCTCACCTTTTTCTTTGTTTTTAAATGGTTTCACTTTTCTCTCCCCTTCCCCAGTTTACTACCAGTTCAGTTTGCTTCAGCCACTCTCAGGCCTTCGATTTTGTGGCATACCTGAAGCAGGCGGGAGCTGCAGGCACAGAGAGACAGGGCAAGCTGCCCTCTGCCCCACCCCACCATCACCTTGCCGCTGCTTGTGCAGGGCTGCTCAGGCAGGCAGCCCAGTGCCCACAGCCACAGCTGCAGCTCATGCACAGGCTACAGAAGGCAGCGGCTGGCAGAGCAGGAAAGCTTTCTGTCTCCGGTTTTAGCCCAGCTTCTGACAAGAGAGAAATTTGTTAACAACTGTACCGTTTCCATTCAGCCCCTTCCACCCATTTGGACTCTCACGAGTTATTTTAAGGGTTGCAGAAAATTCAATGGGGCTAATTAAACAAACCCCAGCAAACCTGATACGATATAAACCCAGCAATAAATGATCCTATCCCTAAGCCTGTGCCAAATAAAATCAAGAAACACTTAAAAGGCCAGCACTTCAATGTGGTTACCAGCAGAGGGTAACAATTAGGCTTAAGGGTGACAAAGGCTGATGGCTGAATGATTATTATCCCCTGTGACCCCCCGCACTCCCTCCCGCCCAGATTTCCACTTGTCACACAGCTCTCCTGCTGCGCACACCAGCAGGTTCCTGTGGATTAACAGTGAGGTTTAAAATCAACAAATGGCACAAGGCCTCCATTCAGCAGCCTTCACCCCAGTACAAAGGAGTAGAAAGGTGCAGGACAGCTTCACAATAGGCAAACAAATGAGCAAACCTCTGCTTTCCTTTTTATTAAAAAACGCGCATGCACACACACACACGCACCACGCTCACGCACGCTGGGGCTGTCACTACACAGGCATTCGCAATAAACCCGGCAACCCCAGATTTCAACTTCCAATTCAGCGTTCAATGCTGTTCTTCCTAATTATTAAAAAATTACACCAAATAAAAAACACTTGTCGAAACAACAACAAAAAAACCACACAGTTATACCAAGAGTGGTGAAAAAGGGTAAATGGAATTTTCAGTTTAGGAGATGTCATTGTAGAAACGCAATTGTTCCTTTTCCAAACAGACACTACAGGATTTTGGGAAGCAAAACATGTTTTATATTTGAAAAGTCAAGAGCCATTACTTCCTTACAAAGTACCAAGCATGGGTTTTCCCACATTTGCAAGATTTTAACCTTGCTTCCTTCTGGAATTTCCAGGGAGACCAGAGCAGGAGAGAGAAGAGACAGCATGCTTTCTTATGAGAAATACTGCAGGTTGAAAGAAATTTACTTTTACCTGGATATTTGAAAACTATGTGTGAAATGTCTTTCCACACACTGAAGAGCACATTAAAAACCCCAGACACAACACCCTTTGTCTTTTTAAATGCACCATTTTCATACAGCTTTTCTTTCTGTCTGTAGAAAAATCAAATCAATTTGTTCAGTTCTAGATGAGTTTTGGGAACACACGGACATTTGTGTTTGTCAATGATGCAGGCACCTGTGCACTCCAAATGGGACTGAGATTACAAACTCTTCCTTACATTCTCTGTAAGGCTATGTAAATACTTGGATCACTAGAAACTTGGAAAGCAGCTCTTGAGAAGTAAAGAATCAGTTTGCTCTCAGTAAGCTGCAGGCATGGGAATCTCCCAGATGAAATATGCATAGGACTGTGTGTATAATTTTATCTGTTTATACATATGTATTGTCCAATAAAAACAGTCCATTTATATCCTAAACATAATGATTAAATAATAGCATATTTCACTAAGAGGTTGGCTTCATAACCAAAGTAGTGCTGAGTATCATTTTCACTGAAAAACTAAGGCGAGAAAATCCCTACTGCCTTTCTCCAGTTCTGCATTTGGAAATTTTGTTAACATACAGCATATTACAGAATAGCTACAACAGATTTTGAGAGATAAATAAGAAATAAGGACAGAAGTATTAGGGTAAATTGTCTGTCACGGAGGAAATGCGTGGAATTGGCAATTCTCACAGCTTTGAAAGGTCATTTTTCTTCCAAGCATCTAGGAATGGATTTATCGGGGACTGAACAGAGGGAACATAAGGGGAAGAGGAATATGTTACCACGTGTTGTGCTACAGTCATGGCTGAGGAGTTCCCTGTTGATACTTGGGCTTAATCTTCTCCTGGGACTCCTGACTGGTTTTTTTTTGTTTGTTTGTTTGACTCCCAGTATTTCATCCATCATTGACATCAGCTTTCAAAGCAAAGCTTATGATTTTTTATGAATCACAGAAAATCCTTCCTTCCATAGATGAGCATGTGTGTAAGACAGAAATCCAGGCTTTTATAAACAGAAGGCTACAAGTTTCCACTCAGAACTTCCCAACTTGGCACAAACCCAATCATATCATAGCTGTTACAGCACAAACTGTCAACAAAGTTGTAAAATAACTAAAGTCAGGGTTTCCCCCATCAGATTTTAGAAAAGCACATGGACAAATAATCAGCAAGTCATAAACATATACTCAAAATAGCTGAGCTTTAGACTTTTTTTGACTTTTCAAAACATATTTATGATTAAAATAGGTAGACCAAAAAAAAGGGGACTAGACAGAGCCTAAAGCCTGTGTATTGGGTAAGCTGTTCAGAAACTGATCCATAAACAATTATTACATTTGGGAAGTAATAATGGTAGCAAAACCAACTGCTAATCATCCACAGAGACTGAACTAGTTATTCGCCTCCTATTTATGTACACTTTTAGCTTTTTCTGCAAATAGTGGTACATGGAGCTCAAGATTTGTGTAGTCTAAGGAGCAATGGAGGAAATGGGATATTTTCATCCCTCTTGTTCTCTGTTACTGTATTCATCTTATAGTCTTTCAAAGTCTCTAATTCTGGTGTAGGATTTCACTACCAGTGAGGTTTAAAATGACAGAGTGAGCCTACGTAGTGGCCTGCAATAAAGTCAAAGGCTGCTTGTTCCTGCCTCCCACAATTCTTGCCACTGGACACACATCCCGTAGTTTGTGTTAGTGGTCTTTATTAGACCACTTTGTTAGATGGTGCAACTTAAAACTTGCCAGGTAAGTAACCCCTTGCTCCTCAGCTTCATCATGGCTTGCTGAGTAGCGCTGGCCTTGGGAAGGGCTGGGTGAGCAAGACAGGAAGGAAACTTCCCTTCTCTGGCAGCAGCTAGCCATGAGCCTGGCTCTACACTTGCAGGAGTGGAGTAGAGAATTACACTGCAACCACTTTGGAGCAGGCCACTGCCAGACAGCTATTTTTTTGTCATGTGCAATGGTAATTAGTGTCATGCTTTCATTTTCTAGCAGGACCTAGCCTAAGACAAGCAACCCTGTCCACATGGATTTGTTCTCCACAAATCTGAATGAATACAGCGCTGAAAATGATTGAAACAATGTAGATGAAACGCACATTTGTTTTTAGTTTTGCTGAAGAAGATTAGATCTAACTATTAAATAGTTTAAATTATTTTTAATGAAAAATGAAAGCATAGTGAAAATATTAATGTTTGAGGGAAAGCCACATTTAAAGGAGGGCTGGGTGAGAAATATCATACAGGCTTCATCCACTTCTACTGCAGTGAGTTTCAGGGGGTAACATGACCACCCAGGATGATAAGTAGCATGATGGTTAAATAGAAAAAAAATAATTTATTGAAAATAATATCCAAGAATTCAATCTGAAAAAACCTCATTAAAAACTATTTTAGCCCACGTTCTTGATTCAGTGGGTTAATCTTTAGAAGACTTCAAGTGTGAGACTAGCCAATTCTACAGCAATGTGTCAACAGCAAAACCGAAAGCAAATGTTAATTTGTATTTTTTTTTGCCTCAGACCACACGAGAATGGAAATCAGGACCCAGTAGAGCAGCCAAGAGAAGTGCACAGCCGTACAATACAAGATTATTTTACTCATCTCTGAAGGAATACTACTGAACAGAAAGAGGCCAAGTGGTATGTTAGGGGCTATAGAACAACATGCCTTGTTACCACTCAACCAAGCATCTGTTTGTTCTGTGTAGATAAGTATGTATCAACACATCTCCCCTATTTCCATCTTCTGCACTAACAGGCTACAATAAAGAAGAAATTACTTACCAGAATGGTGACATATCCATAAACAGCCAACTTCTAGCCCAGCTCTAATATCTAACATGTCACCTTCCAAATATATGCTCTGGCAGCCCAAAACTGACAACAAAGGACAGCCAACCTGTTAGAGGAATACTGTAGGTAAGGCTGCACTAAGAAGAAATTTTATGCCCATGGGCACAGGCGACACAGAGTCTCATGCAAGCAGCCATGCAAGCAGCCCTGTGGGGAACTATCCACTAAGGACAAAAGAGCAGAGACATTTGCTTGAATCCTGGACAGATGGTCTGCAGAAGAGCTGCAGGATGTAGAGGGTATCTTGCAGAAGTTCTTGGGTCAAGAAGAAATACATACATATATGTGTGTCTTGAATTTTATGAATCAGAAATGGGGAAAAAAAAAATCAAACAAAAGCCTGGAAAACTTTGAAGAAAATTGGTGACTTGCAACTAGAAAGCACTATGCACAAACCAGTAAGCAAGACTCTTGCTGCACAGAAGGAACAGGTGATTTCAGGAAAAAAGCTTGTTTTGTAGGTCCCAGCACCTATTACACCAACAACAAAGAAGAGCATGCTAACCACCGGAGGTGGATTACCAGTGCAGTCTGTTAATCCTCTTAAACACGCAAGTCTGTGTTTACGTGATGAACTGAATAAACCCTGTTCACAACCAGAATACGTAAATCATTTCAAGCCAACCCTCTACCACCACCACAGAAAACTGAATGGAGACAAGGAAAGCAGCTGTCCTGAAGTATGGCAACCAGCAGGCTGGCATCTCCCTCCACATGCTGACGCTCTTTGCTCTCTGCTGCTTCAGTGGGACTGGCAAGCAGCGACTGCTCCTCATTCAGGTCGTTATCATTTGCCCACTGTCAAGCCAGGGGAGGAACGTGCCCTCAGAAACAAAGGGGATACTCTACCTCACCAAGTTAACATTGGTCTTCATCTTCTTTACAGGTACTAAAGGGAGTAAACAACTTCAGAAAATTGCCCAAGTAAAATAGCCCCTTCCTTTTCGAAGAGGAGAAATTCATCTGGAAATCATACCTAATTTGTCACAGGAAAAACCAACCATGTATGAGGAAACATCTGGAAAACCTGCCAGTTTCCACGCCTCAAGTGCAGGCAAGTCACTGTCAGTAAGACACCTCATGGTCTTCAATGGTATTAACACTGCTCCTTCCAAGATATCTGTAGATTCTTTCTAAAACTTACTATTTCCTAGATGTCCTTTGTTAAGCTAATTAAAAAAAATAGAATAATAACATAATTTTCTCCCTTCAAGACCCCAGTTATCATGAAATGATATCTAACTTAAGTCATAAAACACTGGAGAGGGAAGAAAAAAGCCCACACTTTATGCAGCAGTTGATGTAAAAGATAGTTACCTTAGTGAAGTGAATATGTTACTGAGGGTCAGTTAATCAGAATTCTCTGGAATTTATTAGCAAGTCAGACTACCAACTATCAAAGTTTTTTTTCCTGCAAAATACACTGAAAATATTTTGAGCACAGACAGGGTCAAAATAAACCTCCCCACACCTTACAGGAAATTTTTTTTGTTTGGACAACACAGCTTCTAGTCTTATATTAGGTAACCTGAGCCAACTAACAAGACAGAAGGGTCTCACTTCCTAAACGCTCTAGTCCATTGTCACATGTGTCTTGTCTACATGGCCTCCAGGAGCCACATCAAGCAAGTGATGCAGGAAGAGCTCCAAGATGAAATCATTCTCAAAAACCCTTATCTTGCTTTTTTCTCTTCCGCCACTATTGCATTCCATGGATCACAGAGCATATCAATAGTGGATTTAATCAGAAACAAGACATTTCTTCTCGTTTTCCTCTCTCATACTTGTAACATGCCACAAGAAAAATAGGCCAGTTTGATGTTTGTATTAAAATGTGACTGTTGCACACTGCACAACCTGATAAACAGCTGTCAGCTCTTCATTTACAGGCAAAAAAGGTAGGATTTTGTTCTACAGATCTAAAGTTCCAGTGTAAAGAAAGAGATGAGAGAGTCCAAAGAAGTAATCTGACAAATATAACTTGGAAATGAGGGGTAAAATAAGCATTTTATTTCCATGCATTCTCCCATGTTTACAGAGCTTTTTGGACTTCTGCTAAGAAACCCCACAAGGCTTGACAATCCAACCACGCTTTCATTTTCTACACCCCCTCCTTCCTCTCCCTGCCATCTTTTCACTGACAAAGCTATATTTAATACAAAACAGAACAAACAAACAAAAAAAAAGTTTTTTTAAAAAGAGGCCTGGCTAGTTCTGCATGTCCTATTCTTTACAGTCACTTGGGACAGACTACTACGTTAATGTGATGACTTACAGACTTTGTGCCATCCAGCACCCTGCCCTGCCACACTAGTCCTTCCTAAAACTCCAGGAGGAATGCATGGCTTCAGCAGACCCGAGATGCAAAGCTGGTCTGAGAAACAGCTCTGCACCCCAAAGAAACAGCTAAACTCGGCAAAAGGTGGGAGAGGGGCAGGATTTAAAACCTGCCATTTCTTTCAACTCAGCTGCTGCAGAGGCAGGGAGCTGGGGGGCTCTGTGCCCCAGAGGGCAGCAGCCTGCCCCAGACTGCCTGCTGCTGCCGAGGAAGCTCCCAAGCATACGGCTCGCTGGCAGAAATGAGGTCAGAGCACTGCCCGCAGCTTACAGCAGAGCTGAAAGCCTGAAGCCAGCTTACAGAATAAAGAGAAAAGCTGCACCGAGAGCAGCTGCTACCTCTAGGCTAATCGAGCTAGGTACCCAAGGATGAGACTTCCTCACTCGAGACTGGGAAACATTACTTCAGTGTTTTCTTAGGGGCACGTCTGTATCTGTGCTTTGAGGTAAAAGCTAGGACTTCATCTAAAGGCTCATGAAAATCTGCAAATCGGTGAGGAAGGACTGCAAAACACCCCCGAGGTTATATTAAAAAAAAAAAAACAAAACAAAACAAACCAAACGGAGAGGTTTGTTTCCTAACCCCTGTCCCTCAGATATAAAGCTATATTATATTACAAACATTTCTATCACAGTCCAGTGACACCTACTAACTTACTCCCTTCATACTCCATCACAAAGGTCCCTTAAATAAAAAAACTGAAAGGAGATTGACACACTATTTTATCAACAGTACAATCACAGGTGAAGAAATTGAGGCTCAAATGCAAAAAAAGCCTTTAATAAACTTGGTATTCTCGACTGGTCTCTACTGTTTTGGTTAACTTTGTTTTTCAGTATGTGAAAGGGTTAGTGCGTTACATTTGGGACCACTGGAAGTGGAAAACTAGCTGCATTACCATCCTCCCTTTGTCTGCAGTCTGTGAAGACACACAGTATCTGTTCAAGAATCTTTAAATCCAGCCCACCACATGGAACGATATCTTAGTCCAAGGAATGGGAAAAGAAGAGCAATTTCCAAAAGGAAGCACCCACCAGTAGAAGCAATTCAATGGACTGCACAATACAACAGTTTAAACCAACAGCAGTAAACTATTTCTTTATTCTTTTGAGACAGAAAAGTCTTCACCACCATCACCACAACCACAATTTCTCAAAAGAAAATATTACCAACTGGGCTGGTGCTGGGAGTAGCAGGAGGAGGGAATAAGAAGGTGGTGGACAAATGAAAGAAGTGCTGAAAACTAGTAATTCTGAGACCAGACCACTGACTACTCTTTAATACAGCAATGAAAAAACAGTGACTTTCTTTAAGAGCTGGTAAAGGATTACTAGGTAATAGAGCAACAATAATCCTCTCTTTTTCTGTGAGGGTGAAGGAGAACAATCTTCATGAGTTTTGTAGGCAGAGACCCAAACCCCAAACTGGTTATAGCTGGTTATTTAGCCTTCTACCTAAAAACATGCATGTTTTTAGGACATAGCTTCTTGGCAGTCAGGGATAAGCACGAGGAAGACACGAAGAGAAAGGCTGTGTTCTTCCAGAGCTTGATTTATTGAGGGATGGCTCACCAAGACCAACAGTTGTTCTCCCATCTCCCGCAACATAAACATCAACTAGTTTTGTCAACATGTAAAGGTAAACTTGTTTTTTAAGTGGTATCTTATTTATTTTGATTTGCTATTTCATTCTTTATTGTACATATCTGATTGCAACAACCAGAACACCCTGTAACAATTCAGCTGCATGGTCCAAAATCTATTCGAAATCCTACTACAGTAAGAAAAGGCGTCAGCAAAAAGGAAATACTGGAAAGGATAATGAATGTATATAAAATATACGCTGGTCAATATTCAGATAATACATTGTCTCAACAACAAATCCCAATGTAAAATACAGAAAATAAAACTAAATATATGTATACCGAACAGCTTCAATTATTAAAGAAAATGCATGCAGCCAAAAAAATGCAGCGGTAAATTTTACACCAGGAATATTAACAAACTTATTTTCCCTACCTCTGAGGAAAATAATGTGTGTTAATTTAAAGGCCATAAGAGAATACTGCTATATTGCAACTGGCCATGAGGTACAATTTACAAGACCACTGAAATTTGGAATATATACTGCTCATACAGGACTAAAAAACCAAACCAACAAAACAAAACAAACAGTAAATACCCCCACCATCACCACTTAGATTTATTAATAGTTTTTAGACTTTACAACATGATCACTTAATTCAGAATGCTATTCTATTTGAATTTTAAATTTTTTCTTAGAACAGCCTTTGTGCCTTTATATTCTAAAACATTTGTGTAGACAACTTTTGTCAAAGAATAGCCATCAGATTAGTGGATCATAAAATAAATGACAATTACATGATCAGGTATCTTTTGATAAACTCATTATTTTAACTTACTGCTAAATTTCAATGGTATGGATAAAATTATTTCTGGGATATTAATTTAGCTCTCTGAATAACATTAAAAGAAAACCCTCATTGAGTAGTAAGGAGAGTGGTACAGGGAGCAACAATAGTTATGATCACTAATCTCCCTACAACAAAATAGTTTTTATCAGTCTGCATTCCAGCAGTTTTACTATCAAGTTAATTAATTGACTCCTATGCTAATATCTAAATGCCAAGCAATTAATGGCACTGAACTATAAATGGCTTTTCTTTGCTCTTGTAGAGTTATTTCATAAAGTAAATGCAATTCTGTCACTTCACTGATTTAAAATGCAGGCTTTGTGAGGTTAATATTCCCAAGCAATTGCAAAATAAAGAACTGCTTTAATTAACCTTCTGTGATTTAAATACTGGGAGAAATCAGAACTTAGAAACTTTAAATAATACCACCATCATAACAACAATAATAATACTTTGTGGATCAAAGCCAAACCACTGATTTGAGAACTTAAAGAAATACATTTGGACACGTGTATCATACTGCATTTCTAAACTCATTAAAAAGACTTTTCTCTAAGCATAGCATAGTAAATCCATGATAGATTTTAAATAGTTTTTGTAGTTGAGCTGAAAAATGTTTCCTTTTAGGATTATTTACTTATAAATACTGAAGTATTTAGTTTCAACAAATGATTCAGCACCCCTGCTTTTTGCACTAGAAAGCAAAAAGATTTGTGAAGATTTTTGTTATGGACATAGGATATTGCCCACTAAATCTACAAACTGATTGCACTTAAGTAACATTAAAAATAAAGGAGCAAAACAACACCTCCCTTTTCCTAGGAGATTAAGTTTTCTCTCTTTCCAATTTAGCTGAAAGGAGGCTTTTATTGCCAGAGTTTCTTTATGCTATGGTATGCTAACTTCATTTTAGTACATGAAAAAAATCAAGACTAAGGCCTTTCAGCATTGCCTATCTTTCAAGCACAAAAGCTGCAATATGTCTGCCAGGTTCAGAATGATACAAAAACACAGGAATAAAAATTAAAAAACAGCAGGATACAGGTGGTCATGAACACTCCTGCCAAACAGGTTTGCAGTGTGCACTGACCTATGTCTTCTGACTATCCAGCCAGGTATCATCAAACCCCCATCAGCAGCAAATGCCTGAAAAGGTGCACTTGCTGGTTTCTCAGGAGAAGAAAGCTGACCTTCAGAATTCCTCCTTCAAATAGAAAAGCCTGCTTTCAGCAGAAAACCATTAAGAGATGAACACAGCAAAAGAACATATATACTGAGAAAATGTTTAACTACAATGAGGGAACTTTAAACTGAAGGTACTATTCAGTTGTTGAGACAACTCAGAGGCAAACAAATACTTTCACTGACAGTCCTTTGGAAGATTATAAATCAGAAGTATAAACAAGCTTGCTACATTTTATCCATGAACAGGAGCACCACTTTGCAAGATAAAGTACTTCTCCTTTCCCAGTAGTATCACTTAACAAATCCAAGTTGCTACAAGGACAGCTATGTGTAAGGGGTAGTTATACATGCTAACTGTAACAGCTTCAGGCTTACAGACTGGAGTTGGATTTTTATTTGCATAGATTGATCACAAAGCCTATAAACACTCTCTTTAAAGTAACAGGGCCAAGAAAGTCTTCTCTAAATCTGAATGCAGATTTTTGGGTTTGGTCAACAAGCCTTCAGCAAAACCAAGGCTATGCTGCTGTGAGTGCTGCTCTGTGCTACGCCCTCAATTTTGTGTTTGTGCTCAGGTGTGAGTTTACAGACAACTATATTTGCTTTTTCTGCCTGACTCTATTCCTGCTAGTACTTGGCTCTGGAAGATATTCTCCAAGTCTGACAAGGTAGCCCCTATTATAATCTTATAAATACAGAGAGAAATCGCTGAGGAGAAAAAGAGACAGGTTTGACACATTTCCTGGAATGTTGCAAGCAATGATGAGCAAACAGAGCAGTCCCCAAATGGACAGTAATCAGCCATTCCTACTGGGAAAAGATGTAGCACAGGAATCACAGTTTCACTGAACTCCTGAGCTAAGTAACCTCCACCACACAGATAAATAGCCTTATGCTTAACACTTACTTGCTATCACAGAGGCATCATGATTATGAAATAAGATTTTACAAAAGCAGAGATCTAACAGGCAAAGATTTCAATCAGTTAAGTACTCATTGAACCTACAAAGGTTCAAACCTCTCTTGCCCTTCTTGAAAATATCATGTGCTTAAGAGAGGCTCAAAAATGATAAATCAATTTTATACACAAGTTCCATACGGTTCCTAAGTATTTAAACAATTTAAAAATCATCTCAGTGTTCAGCAGGTGCTGGTCACCAGTGAATTGTCTAGAGGCTAGGATTTGAGTTGTGATGTGTGAGTTTGGAAGACTTGCTGAAAGCCTGCTGCCTCCAAGTCCAGTCAAGCTTCACTGCAGATTCAAGAAATCAATATTGTGCTCTGCCTTTTGGTATCTCTCTGACCTCTCTGAAGCAGGCTGGCAACAGAAGGTTCAGTGTACCAAAACCAATGCCTTCATACAAAGTAAAACTGTTGGTGTTCCTCGTCTCTAATTTCAGCTCCCCCCAGAAGGGAGGCTGAGAAAGCTGGTAAAGTATGTATCTCTATGAGTTTTTAGTCTCAGGAATCTGGGACTGAATGTTTTAAAGGAATCACTTCTCCCTTGTACCTCTTCACTCCAGAATTAATATAATTGCTACTAAGCTAAAAACAAGTCCAGCATTTCAGAATGGCCTGAGTGTACACTGAGAACTAGGCATCTCTGTTGCTGAGACGATGAAAGCCATGAAGGATTTATGGTACACAACAAGTAGTGGTGTCAGCCACTGCTGATGACAGCAGGCAACAATCTCTTTGAATATTAAATTTGATTATGAGTTTCCATATAACTGTAATAGCCAACTTTCACAAAGAACACCTTCCTATATGCCTGGCAGCAAATATCAGATTAACATACAAGCTTGTTTCTCCCTGATTTCCTGTGGTTCATAACCCAACAAATATTAAGTGCAACCACTCATCTAGTGGTAGAAGATTACGGACACAAAAATTAAAAAGGAGAGGACAAATTATTTTTATTACAACTTTAAGACATGCGCAGCTGTATATGACTCCTTAAAACAAATTTAAATTAAATTCGGAAGGATTTGAGACTAAACTACAGTACAGTCAACTGCTAATTCTCTGCCAATTTCTAGTAGCTTACGAGTGAAGATTTTATTATAAAGAGTTATTGCATTGAGATATACAACTTTAATTTGGACTCACTGAGGACTGTCTGTATTACTTACTAGTGAATTTGGTATTTGCATGTACAACAGTTATTCCTAACTTACAACACTATTTTTGTACAGTGTTACACCCCAAAACAGCTTGACGATGTTAATTAACATGTTGCTTATTATACTGTTTAAAGAACTTTAGCAGCTCACATTGAATTTAAAAACAATACTGCATCTTCATTGTACCAAAATCACTTTAATAATTTGGTGCATTTTGCCACAATACAATTTGTTCTGTTTTCATGACAGTCATACAGATTGGACATGAAAATAGATTAATTAGTTTCACATTTTGTTCACATTTTCCAAGACTGTTTCAAATCAGGAAATGTTTTATCTGTCCTACCTTGCACTGACTCAACACTAGAAACAGATGTCTGCAAAAGAACGTTCTCATAATCATCTCAGGCTTGCAACTGAGACTAATTCCAACCACTGATCCAAGTTTGGGGAAACGGACAGAAGTTGCAGCCTCTTATGGAAACATCAGAGGTCCCCAACCCTCTGCTCAGAGAGACTGACTGAGGTGTCACCAGAGATGCTTCCCACCTTCTCACGCACACTGCCTTCCTGCATCAGATGCCTCTCTACCTGGCACTACCAAAACAATTCACAAACTCCTACTGGCCCAACCTGCATTCATCCCCCTGGCTCAATCTCAGAAAAAAAAAACCTACCAGTTAGTCTGCTCTTTATTTGTCCTATACAGTTTGCACTGGAAAAAAATCTTGCCAAGATCAGTAGGTAAAGTATGTTATTCTGTGGGGCAAACAAGATTCTGGCCAGCTTTTAGAACATTTAAATAAAACCTGACAATGAGGGAATGATGTTTGTTTGCTTGTTTATAAAACATTCTCTCCTTTTAAGTAAAAGCAGACTAAAGACTGAGCCTGATTTACTCTAAAACCCCCACATTAACCACAAGAAAATGATGTACAAACACACACAAACTCTCTATGCACACAGTTAACCCAAAGGACCAATGCCCCAGAAAAGGGCACATGAATGCCCCACCTCAAGGACCTGCCACACTTTTTTTCCCATTTAATCTCATGCCTGTATGTGAGAAAAGGGATCAGCATTCTATTCCAGAAACTTTCAAGCAGAAAGCTTCCAGAAAGGTGTAAAACAAAGGATGACTTCGTTCAGTGTAACAGCAGTAGCTGTAGAATAAAATCACTATTTTTGTTTAACTAAGAGTGAGACCATAACTATTTTGCAGATCCATTTTGTCTGTCAAAAATTGATATGGTCCCAATTCATAAAATAACACAATAAAGCTTAAAGGCAAGATTCTATTTCGATACATATGAACACATGCTACATAAAGCAAGAAAATATATAAACATGGCTGTTTACACGCCAGTTGGAAAGCATAATAACCAAAAATATACATCACACTATCTTAACAAAATAATGTTTAATGATGACAGTTTAAGTTTGCAATTACATGACATTCTTGAGCAAAATATCACTTCTACTTATGGCAAAAGATTTAAAACTGCAAAAACAACTGAAGCATTTATTCATTTATATGCCATTTCAAGATGAAAAACCCTGCCAAGGGCAACACTATAGCAGTGTAGCACATCTTTCTTTCTCTTTTTTCTTTTAAAGAGCAGTAAAGGTAAAAAGAAGTTAAAGAAAAAAAAAACCCACGGCAGTATCTACATCTACTGGCAATATCTAATGATCAATGAATCTGCTACTGCAATAAATTTGCTTAAAACAAAGCTCTTCCTTTAATGGTTTTTACACAGCAGGCTCCTCATATGAAGAGGGGATGACTGATGCTGGCTTACAATATGGTTCTGTAGTATACTGTGCCAGTATTACTATCAAATCACCTCTTATGAAACTCCCTTTCTGCCTACCATGCAATCAATTTAACAAAGATCTAAACAACTTAACAGTTCAAACATTCAAATAAATCACATTCGCCTCCTTCCCCTCTATGCTTATTAGAAGAATGAAAGTCACAAGTCACTGGAACAGTCCCAGAAATTGTTTTATCTGTTTACTTTTATTAGACAAGATTGCATATTGAATTCAAGTGAGTCAAGGAAAAGCAGCAATGGCTTCACACTTCCACAGTATGTGAGAAATGAAGATGAGCAGCATTTCTAAGGCACAATACAGAGTTACACCTGACCTCAGGAGCTCACTCCCGTTCTGTCTAAAAGAGCAAAAATAAAATATCATCTGCAAGAAATTTCACGTCAGTTTTGTCCCCATAACAGAATACCCAGATCATCACACTATGAGGTTTTATATAAAAGGAAACTGGTGGCAAGAAGTCTGTCATCCAGCCAGAATAAACACTATTTTCAGCTTTATAATCTCCCAAACAAGTTGACTGACATAAATATACAAGGGAAATGAAGAAAATACAGTTGGAAAAAGAAGGCAAATTAGAGAAGCCTTCTTTCCTCAATCTGGCATTTTTCTTCTCCATCCTGAAGTAAAACCAATTCAATCACACATCACAAAATCAATACAGAAAGACAAAAAAATTGGTTAATGATGAATATAGAAAACATGAAGGAAATTCATTTGCAAGCTGAAAAGAAAGAGCAAAACTAAGGATGACAGACAGAAAGGATGACAGACAGAAAGGATGACAGATTGTATGACTGAAACTACCTCAGCTTTCTAATTGACAGGATTATATTAACAGGATGCACTGATATTTTTAGGAGTAGAAATAAGAAAGATACACCAACTGGTGCAACAGGTAATACATTATTCTGTAGGTTTTTTTTAAACTGTATTTAGACTATGTAAAGCCAGTATTAAGTCACAGCAACACAATCACGTATGTTCAAAAAGACTTTCAGAGAGAGGTCATATGGCCAAACCTCCAGTCCAAAGCAAGTCTAGCAAGAACAGGGTGCTTTGGGGCTTTGCCTAGTTGAATCTCTCCAGAGATGGAGATTCCAGTCTCTCTGGAATTCTGTGGGTTTCGCTGTTTTTGAGTTGGTTTCTTTTTTTTCTTTTACAGAGTTGCAACTTCCCTCTTCCCAGTATGTCCCTACTGCTTCTCATCCTTCAATTGTGCCCCTGAGATGAGTTCAGCTCTGTTCTCACCCACATTCCCTCATTTGGTCCCTCTCCTAAAACCATAAAAGTACCTACTCCTGTTTCTCTTGCTAAAATTTTAATCAAATAAATTATAGTTCTTTATTTTTCAAAAGTAATCAGTCTCATATAAGCAGAAATATGTATGGTTAAGTAAGCACAGTTTTTTTTTCTCAGCAGCAGAATTCGACATACATTCCCAACTTTTTTGTTTCCTTAGTATCAATTTTTGTATTCCACATCAGTTACCACTTGACAATAATTCTACTATGCATTATCAGCACAGACAGAACACTTCTGCTGAAGCATCAGATACATAGACCTCAATTTCTTGTGTTAGGAATTGTTTTCTAGATTAGCAGTTCTCAAAGAATGGCAAAGCACCCAGTGGTGAGGTTTTACAGAGAAACATTAGACAGGAAGCATTCACTTGGTGATTCTTCTTGAGACAGGGGAAAGAGCAGCCATGGAACCGATCTGGAGATCGGGAAAGAAACAAGCTACAAGGTGTTTTAGGACTACTTATTATTTATACAAAATAGTCCCATCTACACAAATACTCCAGGAAAATCCTGTATAATTCAGAATCTGGCATCAGAGTTCAAAACTTAAGAGGCTGACTACTACTGAAGAACACCCATTCACAAACCATCAAGAATTCGGGTGAAATTCTCACAATAAGGATTACCAACTGCAAGGCCATATTGATGAGGACCTAATGCATCATCTCAATTTGCAGATTGAGGCAAAAATGCCTACTGACCTTCAGACGTCTTGGAGCCTGGATTTAGACAATCCTTCAATGTCCCCTCAAATCCTCAAAAAAGAAATTTGGCTACATCAAGGCTGGTGTCTTTTATCTGTGAATCTGCCCCTGCCTTTCTCTTCATCCCAGTTCTCTGAAGTTCAAAATATACGGAAAGCTTTACTCTAATTTTGCCTTCATCCTTCTATGATACCTCTCACTTCACTGCGAAAACCTTCACTTTCCCAGCTATGATAGCAAATGATGTAATTGGAACACCTATCAACAGATAAATCAGCACCTTGTTACTCTTAAGGCCTATAAAGTTGGTATGTTTTGTATACTTTTTAAACCAAAAAATTCAATCAGTTCAACTGACAGTGTATTTTAAACATGACAAGGTGTCCAAGGCAGCAAAAAACCCCATTTCAATTTCACAAACTGGGATATGTAGACATCAGAGCAGCTGTGTTTCTTCTATCTTTTAGGCTGTAATACTAGGACTTTATCTGCTGAGACTTTAGCAAGATGCTTATGAACAGTATTTTCAAGTCATAGAGAAATCAAGCATTTAATGGCAAAGTAAAAAGGAAGAAAATTAAATTTAAAAACACAACTGCAATCTTTAAAGATGCAGTTACATATAATCCAAAAGATGGAATGTGGTGACATTTACAAGAATATCATAGATACAATTAAGAATTCTATTTCATAAACCATCCAGCATTTTAATGAAAAAAGTTAATTCTCAATGGAATTTTAAAATGTAGATGAAGAAAAATTAACATGTAATTACACAGTGAAATTATCATAGCTTTATTTTAAAGTCAAAGGAGGGGAGTCTCCAGTATCATTGCCACTTACAGCATCTTTTGTTAGTTTATTTTACACACAGTTTTTATTTCAAGCTAAGATTTCTACATTGCACCAGCATAATCCCAAAATGTTAATCAACCATGCCTGACAGAATTCCCCAGTGACTTGCAGGAAGTGCTGATGCTTCCACTAATATCCAGTCTTGAGCAACTCACTTTTGTTAGATTTCCCAGGATGATGAGTATGCTTTAGTTTCATCCTTCCATTTCCAGATCACCTCTCCATGATTAACAGAGCTGAGACTGCAGATAGAACTGAGCCTACACGTTCAGCTGCATCAGCTGTGCACATCCATTTTGTTCAGTATCTAAAATCCGAGTGTTTCTCCAGCTCTGGGAACCAGACCCATATTATCACTCCTGATCTTAGTTAAAAACGGCATCACTTAAAATTAATTTTAATGCTTAATATATAGAGCACAATTCAAAACCAGCAATGGATAATGAATTGTGTGGTTTCACTGGATGTGCAAACTGACAATATTCAAATTAATAGCTGCAATATCCATTTAAAATATCTTTTAAGAAGCTCCCTTGACAAAGCAACTCCGAAGTGTCTTGAACTCCTCTACCCTAAAATGAAGTAACAAAAACCCCAAAACAATAATGACCACATTAGATACAGGAGTTCTCAACAGTGTCTTCTTGTGAGGAGAGAACAAAACAAAAGCAAGAAAAACATCTAGTCTCTACTGACATCTCGTCAAGAAATTGTTACCTCTTTTCAAAAACAGAATTAATAGTTGCTGGGGCATATATACTGGCTTTTTTCTAAAAAGGTGGTTTGAAATAAAGTCTGAAAGTGTTCGCAGATGTATTTGCGTATATACCCCTAAAGACTGCTCCGAAGGACGTGGTCTGATTCCACATTTATTTAATTTTGCCCAATTAATTATTTAATTATTGTTATTTAATTAACACTGTTCCCTCTAACAGGTAAGGGGTAGGTTTTGTTCACTGCACACAGGTTACTTTTCCCCTCCCAGCCGCAGGGTGACTCCGTAGCATGGATGGTTCTTACCTGCTGAGCCTGGTACCTCTGCTGGGCCTGCGACAGGTACTGTGCCTGGGGCGGCAGGTGCTGCGGCTGCGGCTGCTGGTTGTAGTACGGCTGCTGGCCCTGCTGGCAGTAGCCACTCACACCTTGCTGACCATACTGAGGTGGGATCTGTTGGAAGAGACAGCGAAGCAAATGCATGAGTTGAAGCAGAAGGACATGAAATCAAGCTGTGTCCCATCCATGTGGCAACCTCAGCAGAAGTGATATCCTCAGCTACCCACCTGACCCAGAGGTCTGACTTCTTTACTCAGCAGTTAACGTGAGCCCTTAGATCCTCTTGCCTTAGCAGGAGGAGTAAACCCAAGTGCTCTGCAGAGTTACTCTTTCCAGGAATGGCTTCTAAGGAAAATGCTACACTTCTGTAGCATCATCACAATTCTGTAATGCCCAGCCTTAAAGTACGGAAGCAGTTATTTGAAATATTTGCTCTCCACTGAAGCAAATCAACAGAGGAATCATTCTGATGCGCTAACCCAAAAGTTGAATTGTAGTAAAAAAGCACAACTCTTAAACAGACATTCAAAGATAAATGTTTTTTTTTTTCTTTTGAGCAACCATGTACTAATTTTTATTTAATGTTTTGCTTGCAATCCTCAGGTTTTTAGTGTCTATGTTTAAGCCTTACACAAAAGTCATGGGGTTTGTCAGGATTTTGGTTTTGTCAAGTTCAATGTCTCTTAGTCTTCTTCCCCCTACTAGGATATATTTTTTTTTTAAATAACAGCAAAAAAAATAATATGTTACACACTAACTGGAACATGCATCACATACTGAGAACCCACATACACACAGAATTTAAGTTAGAACCAAAACCAAGTCAATTACAGCATCAGAGAAATCTTCTGCATCAGTTTAGTCCATAAGCCTTGTATCAATAGACACTGACATTTTCTCAAGGTGTTTAAAACAGCACATTTTCAACAGACTCCTGATATTGTGTCCAGATTTCCCTGATTTTAGGTACCTGCGCTTTTCCCCAAACTCTGAAATTTAATATAATTTCAGACCAATAACAGATGCAGCATATGACTTCTCCCTTCTAGAATGGACCTCCTGTTGGTAGTGCACATCCCTGCCCTAACCAAGCGTCTCAGACACCTGAGCACATCTGAAATGCTTTGATCTCTGAACTGTTCCCACTAAGTTTCTGATACACCGATAAATCTGTTTATTCAACAAGCAAACACATACCTGTTCTACCGAAAGTTAATTTACCACATTCATTCAACAGTACTTGCTAGGTGATAATAATAATAAATACTACTACTACTAATAATAATAATACAAAGTCAAATTTAAATGCCTGCTTAGGCTATTTCTATTATCACAACTTGAACTGCTCCTGTTACTTCTGCCAGAAGTTGGCAGTCCTACCTCTTAGTTACTCTTAAGATCAGCATTGTAACCCCACTTCTTGCTCTCTTTGCCTTCACTTCCATTACCTTCCCCTCATTTCACAGGCAGTTAAATGTGTCTACAACCAAAGCAACCCTTTCTGACAAATACTCTCTCACCAGTGATGCATAAATAAGGCCTCTATAATGCAAACTAAAAAGGGTGTGCTGGAATATCATCAGGCAAACAGACAGCTGGAGTCTGGGATCTGACAGAAGACCACATGGTGATTTGCCCATCATCTGCAAAGGTCACAGAGCCTGGACTGGTTCCTAGTAAATGCTGAGGAGAAACCTATGTTGTGGTCCATCTGGGTTCCAGTAACACTAGAAAGAAAAGGAAAGATATCCTGACAGCAAAATATGGGCTGCTGGAAAAAAGAAAAAAAAGAGAACTTGAATGCCCAATTGACAGGATGGTGACAAAGCAAAAGATCAGATGCATTCTAGAATAAAGATACTTGTACAGAAGGGCTGGCGTTCACCTACACATAGGAGCCAGGTCACTGGTACATTAGGATAAAGAAATTTTAAAATGAAGAGGGGATTGGAAGACTACATGGTTCAAAAGCATGGTATTGCTATGTCAAATGAAGACATGGAGATTCTGGGTCATCAAGTAAAGATACTGAGAAGAGTCAAAGAAAGAAAAATAGGCATGCAGTGACTGCTGAGTAAATAGAGTGGCAAGAAGAAATTCCAACAATACACGGAGTTCTACACAAAGAGGGAGGGACTGGATCACTGGAACATCAAACTGCAAACAAAAGCACTAGCAGCAGTCATATGAGAAATCTGGTTAGAAAGGAAACAATTAGTGGGGACACTAGTATGCATCATCCTCACAAATTCAGGGGGAAGACAGCTAATGACAAAGTAACATTATATGCTACATAGCATTTAGAAACAAATGAAAATAAAACTCCACCTCACCAAACAGCAGAGGTCTGGAGCTTGGTCAGATCAAGAAGAGTTGGAGCCACCATGCATGCCACACTACAACAATGCTGACAGCAGCACACTAAGCAAGACTGGCAAAGGTGTGCTGCAAGATTGATTAGGGGGAGGTTCAACGCCTCCCAGAGAGGGAGTAAGCAGACTACAAAGCTGAGACCAAAGTACCAGATAACTGTCAAAGGCTATTCCATGGAACCTGCATGAGGAGCTGCTGCCTTTCGCTCAGTCCAGAGCAGCAAGAATCACCTAGTAGTACATCCTGCAGCTACAGAACCACTGTGCATCAGTGACCATTAACAGAGTTAAACTGAGCATCCCTACAGGAACAATGAAACCCAACGAATCTACTACTGTTTGTGCTTAACTTCAAAAAGTGTAACGACACAAAAATGAGACAGCTTGTTAAAAGGAATCTCTAACAGACAGCTATGAGAAATAAAATCTGACTGGCAGCATCAAAGCTGTTTAACTACAACCGCACGGAAAGCACAGAAACAAGATTCACCACCCATTCAGAAAGACTTGGTAAGAGCAAAGGGACACCAGCATGGTTCACTGCAGCTTTCTAGAGGCAAAAAGGCATCCCCTTCAATAAGCCAGCACCAGGTCCAAATGAGGAAAACAGAAAAGACTGTAAACTCTGGCACTTCAAATGTAGTAAGACAGGCCAGAAAGAATTGTTGGAACAGCTAGAAAAGGGAATCAAATGAGTAATGATTCATTTCTTCAAACACATCAGAAGTAGGAGGTCTGCCAGAGTCTGAAGTGACGAATGATGATGAAGGTATAAAAGGAGATAGAGAACACAATGCCATCACAGAGAAGCTTAACAAAATCTTTGGCTCTAGTGTGCACTGTGGAAAAATCTTGGGGTGTTCCCATGCTGGAGTCCTTTGTGAGTGACTTGATAAATGTCTCTGAATCTGATAGAACTTTTCATAGAATAAAGTGACAAATGAACAGCCAGAAGTGACTCACGACCATAAAGTATCACTCCAGAGGCCTAATCAAATTCAAAAAGCTGAATTACTAATGACCATACAGCCTCTAAATTGGAACTGCCTTGGTAGGTGAGAACTGGAGTACGGCTTAAAAAGAAAAGTCAGAGGTTTGAGTAATTTAAGACTACATAACACTGATGACTGTTCTGGATCAATCCGGACAGATGAGAATGAAGATGAGATGTAGGAAACATCAACACAGCAAAAGAAAATATCTCTCCACTGACTTCTTGGCCTTAGCAGGAAAGGTCAGACAAAAAGGTTCAGGGAAATGCAACAAGAATCATCATAGGTTTGGAACAGTTTCCACACAACCTATAACCCTTTGAGGATGGAAAAGACACCAGGAAGTAGGAATATGATAGAAAGTTACAAAAGTTATGTCCAACAACAATTAGAATGCATTTAATGGCAGAAACAAACTTCAAAGCAAGAGAGAAACAGGTTCTCTAGTCACAGGCAAATGTTTAAACCTCCTTGCCAAATTGATGTTTTAAAAGCTGGAAGTTTATGTGGGCTCAAGCAAAGACTGGACAATGCACAAAAGAGACACCCTCTGAGGGTTACCAAATATATAGAGCCACATCTGGCTCAGGAAGTCCCTGAACTGAAAATAGCTAGAGGCTTGAAGAGTACTGGGGGAAGTATCACACGCTTGCTTTCTGCCGACTCTCCTCTAGGCATCCAATTACACCCTCCACTGGAGGCAGGATAGGGGGATACATGAACCCTTGATCTGACCTGATAGAGCCACGCCTATGCTCTAGCCTCTTTGCAAAACATATTCCAGTCCCCAGAGAAAGAAATGAAAATTTGGTATGCAGGATACTAACAAACAAAAGCAACCTGAAGAGGCAGTAACACCTTGATTACCAAAGCTCTGAGACCGCTCCATTTTCTTAAATATTTTCCTAAACTGTCAGACACTGCCTTAAAAAGGAGTACCAGGCTCTTCTTCTGATCTTATATATTAGTTACTTACGCTAGAATTTCCCTCCATATCCTCCCAATCCAAACTGTTTTAAAAAAACAACCAAACACCACCCTCTAAAATACAGCAATAATCATAATGCTACATGTACATTTGAATGCTGTTCTCTTCAGTGCAGAGACCCATCACTGCTGCCTTAGCAGAACACTCCATATAATTGCTGTGGCTATTTAAATAAATAACAAACAGCAACATGCAAATTAATCCTGCTTTACGGATGGGGATCACAAGATACCGCTTATGGACAAATGTTTATTAAACAGCATATAAAAAAAAAGCTTAATTAAAATATCCCCAGAACAAAACAAATCTAAAGCCAATTACTTGGAGTGAATGACCCAAGCATCCTCTTTCTTCATGAAGTATATCCTCCCTCCCCTTCTCCCTTACCTCCACATTTTTTGTGGCCACACAACACAGGAGATGGGAATTTGGGAAACTTAATCATGCCTGTGATAGTGCAGACATTCTGGGGACAGTTGAAGAGAGAACAGACCTACCTGAGTTTGAATCTATTTCTAGGCAAGCACAGAACTGTAGTAATTACTTCTGGCTTCTATCTGACTTGCACAGTATAAATAGTATTATTTTGGGAGAAGTGTGACTGACCATCAGTGATTAAACCACTCTGAACACAAACAAAGAAAGGGTAAGAATAAAAGAGGAACGAAATTGGCAGCCAAAATGAAGAGATGGGGCAAATCCAATTAAACCTATAACTTAGCCCATTATCTTTAATTCTTGTTTGAATAAGGGATCTGGTGGCAGGCATTCTTTGTCTAGGTAATACCTTGCTAGTAATGGAAGTTTTAAGCAATTTTTGCATGCGCAATCCATGACTGATGTCAAAGGAGAAGGATCATTAGACAACATTACAGTCATTACAATAATTTTTAAAATTAAAATGTAACAGAATTAGTGAGTTAGCATAGGTACACTAATAATACCAGCAATATGCAGTAACTGTCCTTTTAAACTATTCCTGACGGCTAGATCCAATCAACAATGGAAGAAGCTTTACATGTCCCCTATCAAAAAAAGCTCTGCCAAGTTGCTCTGGGACCCACCTGAACACATCAGATACACCATGACATGCTCACTGCATGGAAAGAGTCGTGGCCACATCATTGCTTCTCCCTGAAATCTATTTGGTGCCCAAAAAAGAGAGGCATGATATTGTATATCCATTACCCTAGATGATATTGGTAGACGGCAACAGCGCAATCTGGAAGCTGTGGACCACAGTATCATGATATAAAAATCTGGGGGAAAACAGGTCTGTCTGGCCTGATCAGCATAAAGTCCTGCTTACAGAGGGAAGGAAAACTGAACTCCAGAGCCAGAGGCAGCTCTCAGAAGAAAGGGTGGCAGTACCTGGTTCAGTGGCCAACTTTGCTGAGGAACAGTGAGACAGAATACTGTGAAACAAGTACCACCCTCAGTAATATAATCATCAGTAACATTCCACCTTCTTGGCACCTGTAACGCTGGTTACATTTCCACAACATAGAAATTAGAATGAAAAAATGTATAGTAAGGGGCATTCTCAGAAAAAAACAAACCCTACCACCTGGTAGTTTACACTAAAACAGCACATTCCTTCAGTTAACAAAAGGTTATACTAGAATTTATTTCTAATTATTTTAATTTTACAGTGGTCAATTCAGTTGTAACTATTAAGAAACATGTCACACAGTTCCCATCAAACCTTCAAATAAAACACTTGTGATCTTCTGAAACAACTTTTGCTTCAGTCTTAGATTTCCAAAGCCAAGCCTCTGCCAAAACCTAAGTATCTTCCCCCAAACATTCAAACAATGCACTTCTCCATACTTTCAAAAGGAAAGCTGTAATGGAACACTAACCCCCTGACTTTCACACACAACAAAAAGATCTGGTTCATATCTCAAACTTTCAAATTCACATAAGCCCAGGTCTTCATCTGCATGTTCAGCTGAATTACAGAAAGAAGAAAAATATAATATGCTTATACAGCATAAGGAAATCCTCTGGCACATGTTCAGTGCAATATTCTGTCACAGTTAGGGCAGCATGGTCTCCCATCTCACATCAACATGTTCAACCCCAGTGTGCTTTTGCACACACAGTCTTAATGAAGGCTACAAATCCTTCTCACTGAATGAAAAAATGAAAAAAATCTAAAAGGAAACCAAGTGAAAAGCTGGGTGTTAATGTCAAGGCTATTAATCAGAGGTAAATCAGAAATCCTGATGCTAAGGCATTTTATTCATATATTCTATAAATTCTATTACTTTTTATCACTTAGCTTTGACCTTTTGACAATACATTGGTCACAACATTCACCTATGTTACTGTGTTTCCTACATTGCTTGCCTTTACACTGAAGAATGAACTTTAAAATCTTATTAAGAGCCTTTAAAATATTAACACTGGGCCAGATACTGGTCTACTCTGTGACCCAGAGCAAGGAAGCAAAAGGATAAAAACCATGTTTCTGTGTCAGAGAACAATAATCCCCATTCCAGAACTTGCAAGGTAGTGGATTTTGCAGAGTCATTAAATGCATGTCTATGTTGAAGACTGCAGTGCAGTACACAGATCTGCAAACTAGCTCAGATACTGGCAGGAGCCTACACCAAAAGCTGTGCTCAGCTAATTTGCTGTGCTCCACAGAAGGGTGAATTAGGTCAAAGGGAGATCCACACTCCTGTAGCCAGACTGCTTCTTGTACACAAGCCAGTTCATTAAAAAAGGTAGCTCAAGCATCTTCCCAAGCCGCTGCAGTCTGCAATGCAGGCATACCCAGCACTGCTGTTAACATGCAGGACAGAAAGGACAGGACTTACAAACATGCCTGTAATCCCATTTTCCCCAAGAAGTACACAGCAGCACAACTACACCACTTGCCAGTGCAATGTATATGGCACCACATATGTACCTGTCATGAGGTGCTCCCCATACACTGCCTTTTACTGCAGCTTAAATCAAAGCAACATGAGCTAACCAATTATTAATACAGGCAATCTTCCTCGCCTAAAAAAAACCCAAACCAACCTACCAAAAAAGAAAGGATAAAAAATCTGCTAAGATTACATGATTAAGAAACTCTCCAGTGAGAAAATACAGATGTTAAAGTTCCAAAAGCAACATTAACTGAGCCATGTTGCACATATATAGCACCTTCTCTTTCTGATTTATGTTGTCAAAGGCATTTCATAAAATATAGAGGATATGAAATGTGGCTCAGTTAATGTGGCTGCAAGAATCTTATCATTTATGTTTTCTGACTTCTTAGCTGTGCAACCTTCACATCTTATTAACATACTTTTTTGCATAGACTGTAGTATGGAATGGTACTTATGTTTTATGTATTGACATATTTTTGATGTACTGAGATTTTGAATAAGTTTGCTATTCTTCATGATGAGAGCCAAATAAATAAAGACTACTACCACAAAATAGTCAATCATTTATACGGAAAAGCAATATCTCTCCTTCCCAAAAAGAACACTTTGATTCCCCTGTCAGAAATTGATGAAAACTACCTCTGCTGTAAATGCTAAATCTATGCCAATATCACAATCACCTCCCCACTCCCACCTTCCCCTAAAAACAACAAACAAACAAAAATACAAAATTTGCATGTTTTAGATGAGCTAAAATTAGTTTCAAGGGAGAGGTAAACAGCTGAGTCTAGAAACAAAAGGAAGACATTTTTCCTACAATAGCGTTGATTCACACAGTGCATTACAGCTCGAACTAATGCAACATTTGGTCCATTCTGCAAGTTAAGGGATGAAAATATGGTAATCTCCAGTAAGAGATTTCTACTTTGCTGTATCTATCCCCTCAGACCAACACTACAGAGAAGACTAAAAATTTGCAACAGAATTGTTTTCAGAAGAGCTGTATTGATATTGTATTACAAATAGAGAGAAATCATAGTGCCTATACACATACACACACACACACACACACACACAAGTGATGAGTCAGGTAAGATCTATTCTTATACTCTGGCTTCCTTTTTTTTTAAGTAATCAAAACAATTAAAAATAATCATGTAATCTGCTAAAGTAATACGTCTCCACTTTATAAACCAACATAAGGAAAAGCACAGCACAACTGTTACAACCTGAACTCTGTAATGATTCTAATGGTTGGTACTTCAGTAAAAACATGTAGTAAACCACACCTGTGCGGCATGAGTAGCATGAAACTCACCTATGAAATGCCAGCCATTACAGGAAAATTAAAAAGCCTCTATTTAGGCTGTATTTATAAACTGATTTTTAATCATATAAAAATAAATTATTACAGGGCACTTCTTGTGCATTCATGAATGGAATACACAATGATCTTTGATACCCAAATCCTCCATTCACCACTTATTTTCCAGGAAATTTGTAACAATTTTGACCACTATTTCTTAAATGGTGATTAAAATAAAATATGGTTAAAAAAATACAGAGAAACATGTTTCTTTAGACAAATTCTGCAGTGCCACTCAAACCTTTTAAAGCAGGGAAAACAAATGAGAGGTATGGGTTGAGTTTGAATAGCAGGTAATCTAGCTGCATGAGTAATCCTCCATTTTTACACATCTATACACAGAGAGACAACTAACACTTAACTACTGGAGACTGAAAAATCCCTCAGTAAAACAGCTTTCACTCTCCATTTCTTCTGGCACATAGCCTTGGAAGGTGAAAAAATTGCAAACATTCTTTAATCTCAGTAGCGAGAAAAGGCAGAATGTGCACACACCCTGTTTATCATTGCTTCCCCAACATCTTGCACACACTTGAGTTTTCCTTCTTTTTTCCAGTTCCTCAAGAGGGAAGGATGCTTTTTAATTAATTCATGTTCTCCTCCAAAGATATCAATCTTGATGAATACTGTCTTTACCATTCCTAAACTCAATGGCTTTCAGAGCTAAATCATTTGAGATCATTCAGAGCCCTTCACTGTATCTCTTAAAATAGCAAGAGAAGAATATTAAAGATCTTTCACAGGGAGCAATGTCATGCACTCTTAAGCAAGCTAAGCCTTTCTCTTCTTTCCACCTAAACTTGTCCAGTTCCACCACAGGGCTTCGCAGACCCTTACAGTGCACACTCTCTTTCCCTGACAGCTGCTTTTCTTCTTTCTTTATTGCTATCCTGAAGCTGTGGAGGACAAACCCCAGGCACCAATATATGGTGGAGACCACCCAGCTGGAAAACAACTTGGCAGAAAAGGACCTGGAGGTCCTGGTGGACACCAAGTTGAAGATGAGCCAGCAATGCTCCCTTCCCACAAAAAGAACTAATGGTATCCTGGGCTGCATGAGACAAAGTATTGACAGCAGGTCAAGGGAGGTGATTCTGCTCCACTCTGGTGAGGCTACACATGGACTGTGTCCAGTTCTGGGCTCCCCAGCACAAGAGAGACATGGATGTACTGAAGAGAGCTCAACAAAGGGCCACAAAGATGATTAAGGGCTCATGTATCTCTTAGCTGTTCCTATGAGGAACAGCTAAAAGAGCCGGGACCGTTTGGCTTGGAGAAGAGAGAGCTCCAGGGAGACCTAACAGCAGCCTTCCAGTATGTAAACAGACTCTAAAAGAGCTGCAGAGGGGTTTTGTACAGGGGCATGTAGTGACAGGACAAAGGGGAATGGATTTAAACTGAAAGAGGGCAGGTTTGGATTAGGAATAGGAAGGAATTCTTTCCTATGAGGATGGTGAAGCACTGGAACAGGTTGCCCAGAGAGGCTGTGCATGCTCCATTCCCGGAAGTGTTCAAGACCAGGTTGGACAGGGCTTTGAGCAAGCTGGTCTAGTGGAAGGTGTCTCTGCCCATGGCAGGAGGTTTGGAATTTAAGGTCCCTTCTGACCCAGACTGTTCTGTGATTCTGTACTTCAGTTCAGTAGTGTCTGAGTACAAAGTTATCAGCCAAGGGATGCACCAGGGGGTCTTTAACAGAGAACCCCTCTGGTTTTGCTCCAGACACCTTTGACAAGCTCTAGACACCCACAGCTCTGCCTCCCGAGCCTGACTCTGAAACAGCAGACCAGCAAGTCATCTTCTGTTCCTGTCCCTCACTGTTTTAAGGGATATCACACCTTTAATCAAGAAAAACTTGCAATGAACATGCAACGAGAGAACAGATTTACAGCTCTTTGTGTTCCCATTATGGATTTGAATCCCCAAATAGTGTCCACAGCATAGGAGGTGAACACGCAAAGAAAAAGGCATGACCTCCCATATCTATCACTTAGGTTCAGCAATATCTGTGACAAATCTAGTCATTTGTATAGTCCAAATTCTGCTAGTTTCTTCCACTATAGCAGGCGCAAAATCATACTTTTCATCTGGACACTAAAAATTCCCCACAGCAAAGAATCCTCAGGCAGAGAGACTGACTGGCTGAACCAACAGTAAGAAAATTTGATTACATCTCTGCCCACCCAGCATAATTTATTATCCTGCAGCACAACATTAACTGCCTAAGACCAGGATCTCACTCCTGTGGCACAGTTCCTCAACATTCCTTTGGAAGTACTTATGCTGGCTTAGAAAAACAAGAAATACAGAGCAACTCCTATCAGAAACCCTTCCTCTTTAGAAGAATTTGACCAAAGTGCACCACCAATAAAACCAAAACTAACCAACCAAAATAATAAAAAAAAAAAAAAAAAAAAAAAGTGAAGATGTAAATCTTTTCTGTGCTGGCTTTTCTTTCCCTTTCCCTACTGGGAACTGATAAAAAACCAAGTCAGCCTCTTAAATAAGAGTACTTACATAACAGCTGTGATTTCAAATATTCCTGCAAGTATTTTTAAAAGAAAACTTTCAAACTACTTCTTGTAGTCACAGAGTTTAGATATTTGATTTATTCCGTTTCTATTATTTAATTTGACCTATTACTTAGCACTGGAAAACATCAAAAGAACCCTGACAGAAACATCAAAGACATCTATCTTATAAATTCATAGCTGAAACCATATAGCACATCTTAATTTTAAAAATAATTACAGTTTTATTATACTCAAAATAAGATGATTATTGTAAATTATTCCTCAGATCAGTTACCACAAGTAAGTTTTAGAAACATCTGCTAAATGTAAGTATCTGGATACAGTTAATCCAATTCATGTAACATTATACTCAAAACAGAACAGAAAAACAAACGAGAACCTTTAAAGTCATAACATCACTCATCAAAAATTACCTGTTTTGCTTAGTTGAAAACAGCTCCCTTAAAAACCAATTTAGAATCAACCATCAAACTCATACACTCATTCTACCAAGCTACTAGAATTCTTTTTTAATTAATATTGCAACTAATCTTATCTCAAATATTGTGCTCAATCTGTTAATCTTCATAATACCTACTATTCTTTCAAAGCATCCAAGCATCTCCAGAATATCCACGCATGCTCCTTCCTTTCTTGAAAGCTCAAGCCCCCCCCCCGCCCCCTTCCCCCAAGTCTGGTTGTTTTGGGCTATTATCTGAACACCTATTTTGTTTAAACATTCACAAAACAAATTCTTACACTCCCAATAAAATGCTTCCTTCTCATTTATGTCCAGACTGAAGTAACATCTATCTGTACACAAAATTAACACACAAGTGTATAATTGTAGTTTTATGCTCAAGTGCCCCAATTATGTACTTTGAAACACTTTAAAGGATCCATCAGGAACATTCAATACCTCCAAACTGTAATGTCTTGAAGAGTGTCTTTTGACAAGACAGCTGCATTATGGGGAAATCTTTCAGCTAAAAACAAAGCAAGCAATCAACTTTGGGGTTTTTTTACTCCAAGATACTCAGGCTATAAAGAATGGTGGGACCTATCTGGTGCAATGCATTTTGCCACAACTAAGAGACAAGCAGGAAACAGAACAGTTTGTTTTGCTTTTGTGTAATATGTCCCAGGTAAGCACAAGAGGCTGAGCCTGCAGATTGTTTGGAAAGGTGATTAAGAAAAGGTGATTAAGTATGTTTGCAATGGACCTTGCTTCAGCCCCAAGTCAACTGCAACTCCCCACGCATGCTTGGTGAACATTCATCCTCTGCATTTTCACTTCTCCTTACAAAATATTTTTAAGAAGCAGTTTGTTCAAAAAGGGAGCGCAGGAGGTGACTGTCAACAGGTTTTTGTTACATAAATAAATTTCTCTGCACATGTGGTGGAGAAGGGAAATCTATGTTAGTCCATCTGACTTTGCACTGAAATGGGTTACAGGTGCTCACACAATGCATTACACTCTTTCACACAGTCTGGTGATAAACTTGCCATATCCTTCATGCTATAGTTTATTAGAACAATTGGTGTTGTTTGGGGCAGGGGGTGGGGGTTGGGGGGGTTGTGTGTCCCAGCAAACACAGGAGAAGATAAGGAGACAAACTTGTTTCACATGACAAACACATACCAAGTTCTTAATAAATAACAGGTGAGGAAATCAGGAGTGCTAAAAACAGAAAGTGTAACAAGGAGGCAAGACAATTCATTACATTAAAAACATACAAAGAAAAGGGCTTCAGGCTGACCCAAAGATGGCTAAATAGTGAGGCCATGTCAGTAAAGATTTTCCTGAATAAAACCAAGATATGGTAACTTACACTGAGAAAATGCTCTGTGCAATTCATACAGGATTTAGCATCAAGTGTCAGGGGCATGTAGTCACTGTTTGTTGACCATCAAGAAAGATGACCCCTAGATGGGTCACAGTCCTCAAAGAGTGATCACAAGCACCAGGCAGAGTGAGACAAAATACCAGCTGTTGTTACAGTTCTTCAGTGGGCCAACAGCGTGCTAAGTGGTTGCAAGGGTGATGGAGAAACTACATGTTCTCAGGAAGGAGCCATTCAAAGTTATTCTAGAAAAAACATTCCATGCAGAAATGCTGCCGAGCTCCTCATCCAATGCACAACGTGTGCTTCTGTTTCACAGCTGCCCAGTGCCCACCTCTGCATGCTGAGGAGCTGCAGAAAGGTCTCCTTACAGCAGGCACCACAAAAGACAGACACACTGGGGGTTATCACCTTTTGTTTGATGCTCCAAAGATGAGAGCACCAAGACAACTGGTCTACAGCTGCAAGCTAATCTGTCTGCTGCCACAGAAGCCACACTACTGGCTTTACCCAACCCATCAGTTCTCCCTGACCCTCTACCAAGGGTTCTGCCACTCAAATAGCAGGAGGACAATGGGCAGCCTTCTGCTGGCTTAGCACACCAAAACAACTCAGCACGGTCAGATGAACCCAGCAGTGACAAGAGGGAAGTGGCACTGCAGGTACCAGCTGGGTTGACTTTGGCTGCTCTTGAACTGCAGTCTGGTTTTGGTTCTTCACTCTCCTCATCCCATGAATCCAAATGCAAAATTCCCACTTTCCAAAAAACCACCCCGTATGCAAAGTAACAACTTCGAGCTCTCCATGTAGAGTCCTTCTAAGAGAGAGGTGCCATGAGGAAGAGCTGCTGCACAACCAAGTGAAGCTACAAGAGAAGCCTCTCGACTTTCAGGGAGGACACTGGCTTTTCAGGTCCCCTCAAAATCAAGACACTCAAATTCTGCCATAAAATTTAACCCACTTTAAGCAGAAAATAATTCACTGCTGTTCTCACCTACAGTGATATCCAAGGGAAAGTACTGATACAGGAAGGAGAACATACGCACAATTCTCTCTTTCTTCCTTCCTTCCTTGCAGGAAGCAGAAACAAGTATTTAATGCATTTCAGGGACATTCTTAGCGTGAAAGTAAAATGCAAGTGGGTAATGCCCATTTAGATTAGTTTTTGAGTATTATTAGGGAAGCTATCACTTATCTATGTTGGTGGTTAGGTATTTAAATCTCCTTTTTTGTTTGGCAAATCTTCCTCTGAGTAACAGCTGTACTTTAGTGGCTACAGCGCTGTTCAGGCATGAGCTTCTAAGATTAAACTAAGCTTCTGATTTTTTAGTTGCATAACTATTTAAAATGTTTTAAACAACATATCAATATTTATCAGAAGCTGTATATACCCTCCAGAGCAAAGAGTTCACATGTCCTGAAGAACAGGAATTTTAATTTTAAAACCAGGTATTTTCATTACTTAATTGGCTCTGTAGTATATAATTTTTTTTCTTTTTTTTTTTTCTTTTTTTTTTTGAAAGTATAAAACTAGGGAGAAAAGCTTAGGAAGCAGCACTGTCTGCTTTGGAGGGAGTACTTACCCATCTGCCCTTCTGGCCAGAGGTTTAATAGATTTCTATTTTTATAAAGGACATAAGGGGAGGGGGTGGCTCCATCAGTTTCCTACAGAAACCCAGCTGCCAAACTAGATGTGCCAAAGGGGAATTTTAGGGAATTTTAAAGAGATAACCTCTGCTGAGACTGCAATGTCAGCTTTGTAACCTCATGACTGGAACATGTGCAGTGAATGCTGGATTGAAAAAGCTGTGCTATGGGAGTTAGAAGAAAGAGAAGGAGAAAACAGGAACAGCACGAACTGGGATTATTACTCTGTGATGAGAAGAGGACTGGAGCTAAAAAACAATGTTAGTTCACTATGAAAAAATACATCTATAGAGTAAGCTCACTTTGATTTGAGTATTTATTGATAACCTCTGTGCACTTCCCTTCTCCCAGCCCTAATATGATCTCTGCATTTTATGCTGATGCTGTTGTTCCATTTAGCAGGTCAGGTGGAGCGTATTTTAAACAGCACATGAAGCTAAACTGACCTCTGGTTTAACTGTTAAGCACAGGAATTGCGGGGTAGGGGTTGAGCAGGGAAGAGGAAAGGGAGAAGAATAGGAACGCTGCCAATTAAAACAATAAATAAATAAAACATTAAATAATTGGTATTTTTTGATCTAGTCCTTCAGCTTCTAGTCAGCTTTTCTTGCATGTCGAAACAAAACTAAACTGAATCCCCTTACTTGAAATTATCAAAATATTTTTAAATTTATTTTACAGAAAACAGATAAAGAACTATGGCATGTACTACTATTTACTCACCAAGATCAGACTGTTTGAAGAAATTTAGCATGCTAAGGAAGCTGCAAAGCATTTGTGATTCTAAACTAAGATCAACATTCAAAACAGTAAGGACAGCCAAAAAACCCACACAAATAGAATAGCCACAAATAGTTTCAGAGGTCTATAAAAATCTATTATCAAGGAAGAGAAAAGCATTAAAAGTCTTACTTGGGGATTAAAAAGGTGGAATCAGTGATTTGCACTCAGACAAGTAAATTTCTGTACTAAATTACAGAAGGAGAAGTCTCTTATGGGTAGGAGCCCATTACAAAACACTTCTGATGTCCACCTGTTTTCTTCTGCTCCTCATATATAGCAGCGTGCTTGCAGAACCATCCCTTTTACTACATTTAAAATAGATGGGGATAGATGACGTCATCACATTTCATCTAGAAGGGAAGCAGTAATAAATACCCTTCTGCAGTGAAAGAAGGAATGTTTTATGATAAAATATAACAGCTCTTTAAAAAGAAACATTTCAAAGTAACTGGAATGTTAGAAAGGTAAAATAAATTAATAGCCTATGTTGTTAAAAACTATCTACAAATCTTTATAATTCAATTCTCTCAACAGCTCCTATATGTGGTGAATGTCATTAAATTATCAATCTAAGAGAAGAATCTGTCTTGAAATTTGAAAATATATATCCTGTTTAGCCTAATATTTGGGGGTTTTAGAAGGAATTTTTTTCATATTTTGGGTTAGTGATGGGTTTTGGGGAGTGTTGCTTTTTTTCTTTTAAGGGAAACTGTCAACTGAGGACCATTAAGAAAATAGCTATAACCTCACACCATAAGGCATATTCTAATATACACTATCTTTAACCAAATGTTAGTTTGTTTCACTAGTGTTTGTTCTTCTTTCTGGGCAGCACTTCATTGGGGACCTGCTCCCTTGAGGAAACACAAGCTGCTTCAGTGCAGCGTATCTCAACATCTCCGCAGAAGAAAAGGCATGTAATCAAATAATTAGCAACCAATGTAACCATTCTGTGCATCAGAAACAAAAACCTAGACAAGCACCTCTTTTTAAAAGCATTGCCTCTTCTACTTTATTGCCTCTAACTGATCTGAAAATAAAATTATTTCATCTTCAAGTCAAAAAGAAAACAACTTCTTACACTCCAAGTGGCTTTGCCACTGCCTTTCAGCAAGAAAAGCTTTGCCAAGTTGGAAGATTTTTGCTCTCTCAGAAAAAAAGTATTTCTATGATGTATTGTAAATCTTTACCTCCCTCAATTGGGAGGTAGGTTTTTATGCCTTTCAAAATTTATTATGTCTGCTTGACTGTGCTTTCCTAAAGATCCCTTTCAGCTTCTGTTCCGACTAGCAAGTGCAAATTCTCTCAAGTGCAGTAATGTAAAAGGAGTAGGAAAGAAATTCAGCACATGAACAGGGCAGACACAGAATGTACTGCAGTGCTTTGCAGAGCTCTACAAAGCACATTACGGCTTGTTTCATGAAATACACGAATTCAAAGTGCTTGCTCTATGGGTCTTATAATTTATTAAATTTGATATTATAAATAAAGCCATGAAGTCAGTCCTGGTTGAAATGCTTACACATTTCCAAAGAAACCCTACAAACTCAGCAAAATCTTGAGCCTTTTCTACACATTTTTCCTACCCACATCCTATTTATTTCCATTATGTGTGAGTCAGGTTCCAACTCTACAAACTACTATGCACTTTTAACTTTTAATTGTAAGAGTAGTGCTACTGAACTTAACAGGGCCAATGCCACTAACGTAACCAGTGATGCAGGCACCAAGCTATGAGCTGAGGGATTTATACTGCAATACCCTTGGGACAAGGAATATGGCTTTTCCTACATTTCACAGCACATAATTTTGCTGGAAAACAGGAAATAAGTATTTCAGGATTAAAACTTTCCTATAACCAGCAAGCTCGAAGAGGAGAGCAGAAAGCCCAGAAAAAGCTCCACAATATGTCAGGATAAAAGGATCTCCAGAGTCTTCTGTCTCATGATTGTAGTCAGGAAAGGTTCCACACACAATATGATAAAAGAAGCTCGTGATTAACTGGAAAACTAATCAGGAACTAACTTCTTCTGCCTCCATTCTTAGCTGTCTTTTTCTACTTTTATCAAAAGCAAAAGACTATACTACTTCTGTTAAAAAAACCAAACACAAAACCAGAACCAGTTTCAACCAGACTAACTACATCTCCCTTATATTTTTAGGGCTGCTAAGCTTATTCAGTAAGTAAAAAAGGGGGAAAAAAAATCACACACAGACACACTATCAAATACACTATCAGAGAAACAAGCAATAATTAGCCTAGCAATGACTCTTTCTCCGATATTTCAGTATATATACACTGCAATAGATATTCAACACTCTTTCTTGAATAGCAAATTCATCCTTCATGTGCACAAAGTGCAGTAAAGTCTCTCATAATTACAAGAGTGCAGGACAACCTTGATAATTACTGAGAAGTTTGTCTTGGATTTCTAAACACCACCAGTGACAAGGTAGACAAAGCAAGTAAGACACACAGAAACAGAAGCCAAGGCTGTTTTAGCAAAATTATACCTTACTAATACATTAGGATTGCAGGGTTTGGTCTCGCTACCAAGTATGAGCAAGTGTATTTCACTGACTTTTGTAAGATTAATTGATTATTACCATGACATTTCAACCACACACAAAAAAGAAAGGTGACACTACAGCAGAAATGTGCTATCAGTTCAACAGCGATGATTTAGAGAAAGAGCTTTTCAAGTTTATACTAACAGGGTTATTTCATGAGCTGAAAATAGGTTTTTTATTCCCTTATGTCAAATAACATTTATGTATCTGTAATGTGCACCACACCATAAAAAGGGAGACATGGAGAAAAACATGACTTTACAGACATGACTACCATCACACAGTATTGCTTTATAAATAATGCTTGAAGTAAACAAGATCTGCATATAAATACCATTTCTTATATTGACTGTTAAATACATTGACAGAACCAAACAGCAGCAAAATGTTGCTTATGGTAAAAATCTCTGCTTTTATTTTAAAGATATAAACAAAGTATTTATTTTTGTAACCATCAAAGCAAGCAGCGAACTTTTGATTTTGTCTGTGAGGAGCACACATCTACAAATAAAGGAAGAGAGAAAAAAAATCCCAGCGTGGTAGGGGAGAAAAAGACACAAGTGAGGTTTCACGCTATTGACAAGGCTTATAATCCAGAAAAATCTGCCGTGTGCGCCAAGGCACAGCAACACAGCTTTTAGGCACACAGAGGAGAAATGCTTGTAAATTCCACTGGTCCAATGAGCAGAGACACAGTTTTCATAATTTTATCATTGTGCTCCACGGCTGAGCGGCTGTCAGGCCAATGGCAAGGCACAGGTTCCCATTTGAATGACATATGGGTTCACCCAACCAGAGAGATGTTAGAGCATTAAATACCACAAACAGACAGGACAAGAATACAAAAAGCCAAATTAGCGCTCGTGCAATGGCGTGCTCCGGCAGGGACTGCCTGCTCCAAGCCAGCACCTCTGCCAGGTCCCCAGCATCAGGAAAACCCTGTCCTCCAGGTAACAGCCTCTCACCTCATAAAACTCAAAGACACGCTGAAAAATTACACTTCAAAGTGTGGCGGGAAAATAAGAAAATGTGTCTTTTTAAAACATTGGGAAATGTAGACTTAGACGTGGGGAGTGAGAAGCGAACAGGAATTACTCTTTCCCACAGTATTTCTAAAAAGTACCATGGAAAATACATTTTACCTTTGTGGAAAGCTGTTCTTCAGACAGAAGTGTTTAACATGTTATATAAACATGTTATGCAGTGAAATGTAAAACACAGGGGGATTTTCATCACATTTATTGCATTTGTTAGCCAAAATGTAGTAGTCTTGTAATCACTGCCACTGCTGTAGTAAAACACTTCAGTAATATTAACAAAAAAGTGCTTTCAGAGAGGCTTGTCGAAGGGGGAAAAGATTATATTGAACAACTTGGACCCAAAGTAAACCAACAAAACTGAACAAAACCCCCAAAGAACTGCAGATGAGCATGCAAAAGGAGATCATGGGGCTGTTTTCAACTAGCAAGTCACCACGTCTTGAAATTGCTTTCTGGGATAAAACCAAACCCAAGTCACATAAATTACCGAACACTGCCCAAGACACAAGCTGTTCCCTCCCTGTGCAATGTGATGGAACAGCACATGAACCACACACCATCACCAGACCACTGGAGAGGTTCAGACTTCAGGGACCTGATGGAGGAAGTGCAATTAGCAATTTTCAGGCTTTGGTCCATAAATACAAGTCAAGAAGTTCACCAGGATGGCATATAATGAGCACCACCTTTGCACAGCTGGGTTTGCAAAAGCACAGGCAGAGAACAAGCTGCACTCAGGCTCCTAAGAGACCCTGCCTGTATATAGGCAACTTCTCAGGTGAGCAGGAGTGGGCACCCTCACCTCTGGCCCTCACCCTGCACCCAGTCAGCTGCAGCCTCCCCACAGCTCAAAACAGCTCAAGGAATTGCTAGAGATGGTGCCCTCCACCAACTTTAAGGGAGTTTTTCTTCTCAGTCTTTCCATGCTCTCTTTTCACTCTGCAGATCTCTCTAGACGTGGTCTCTTTACATTTATTTTATAATACCAGGATCCTCTTCTGTTTGTACTGTGTTTTTCCTGCTCTCATTCGTTTTACCCATTCAGTGCTAATCCTATCATCTATGAAGAAGACTTGAGAGACTTCACTAGGTTCTGCAACATTCTCCATCAATAAACTGAAAGGACCAGGAGGGAGGATTATCTTTAAGCATACATTCAAAATAGCTGTTTAGATCAAAGGTACTGATTTATTACTGCAGCTCAAAAGTCACTGACAATCTCTTCCTCACCAAGAGGAAGACCATTGCTGCAGGAGCAGCAATCCATAGTAATCTTTATTAAAAGTTATTTAATTACACACAGTTAATTTTTAAGTAGTTGAATTTGTACTTTACTGGCAAAAATAAATACTTTTTAGGACAACAGTGAATTGTGAGGAAAAATAACAACAAAGGTATTTCTTTCCCTAAAAATTCCAGTACATCACAATCTCCTACAGTATCTCCACACACATCACCTGGTAGATCCCAGAAAACTGTTTACAGGTTAAACTTTGTCCCAAAGTGTATCCTAGCATTATCTTTTCACTTCTGAATTTGTTTTGCCTGAAAACTTCCTATTCCATCGTAACTTTCAACCTAACATATCCAACTAGTATCCTCTCATCTTCTTCTTTTTTTAATTTTGTAGTTAATAAGTAAGAACCTATTTCAGGATTATATACACCAAAATACTAAAAGAAAGCCCCTCTGACTCAGGAAAAACCCCAAATTCAGTTAAATATCTCCCTAACTGTTCTTGATATAAGCAAGCTGTATGCCACCTGAAAGCACAAGATGAAGAGCAAATTAATCAAAGACTTGGAAATGGACTCCTTAGTTATTTTAACATCTAACAGTAGAAAATTATTTCAAAGATCCCCATACATACACAGAAACAGCGCTGGCAAAACACAAGAAAAGTAGTTATGAAGCCGAATTGTCAGTGACGTCCTCCTTAAAATACTATCTTAGAGAACGACTCTCATACCCTCTAGGCTAATCCATTCCCATGCTCTGTGTTGGAAGACGATACTCATATTAAAAGATCCATCAAAGCCTGCCCTACCTTAGACAAGGAAAAAGAAGTCAGCACAGCTAATGGGAGAGAAACCTTCTGAGCCGTAGGCAGTGCATCTCCCCCCTTGCCATTATCTCTCCCCACTATACCATGCTGAGGAAAGTTGGCAAACCGAGACAGAATTCCCAATTCAAAAAAGCAGGAGCTTTCAAAACAGCTTAGGAAAGGGGGAGAATAAGGCTGAAGATTAATAGGATCTTCAGAGCTCAACAAAGTGCAGGACAGAAGGAGAAAAAAGAAAATCGATGTCTATGACATTTCAAAACAAAAGAAAAGTGAAAACCACTTTTTCTTTAGAAGTTGAAGTTTTTTGTTATATGGGTGAATCTTTCAATGTCTGATATGGAGATATGAAAGCTCCTGAGGGTTAATTTAGGGTGTTTTGTTTTGTTTTAAATAAAGTGCAGTACTAAAGCATGGCAGAAATTATTAAAAGTGGTTTTCAACCAGGAAGTTTTCAATTCAGAATGAAAGCATTATTACACATACACACATAAAAAGAAAAACAGCAGAGTCTGTCCAAACAGAAAACTAAAGTAAGTTATGAAATCTGAATATTTAGAATTGACTATAACTGCCAAGAACATACCAGTTATAACTCGCAACTGGAAAAAGAAAAATCACTGAAAAGAAAAACAGTATTCCGGGGTGGGGAGGAGGGGGGGAGGAAGAAACAAAACTTTTCAAATTCCCCCCAAGTATTTATTTTGAAACCAATTTTCTATGGAGGACACTTTGATAAAAATTCATTACCCAGTAGAAAACTACACTCGCCACATTTCCCAACTGTTTACAGGTAACCAAACAGACGCACTGCAGTACGCCATCCCACTTTGGTAACGTGGAAATAATTAAGCACTATAGATAAAATTTATATGGATTTACACAAAACAAAAACAAGCATACTGAGTTAAATTTATACATCACGTTATAGTTTGCTGAATGCACCGTTCATGTAAACCTGTAGGCAGACACACACACTAAACTGAGTCGCAGTAGAACATGACTTTCTTGGAGGTTAAGGTAATTTTAACATGAAAAAATGCTGTACCCATCTACACAGCTCCAGAACACTGACAGGCCTTTTCTAACTCCTTTTCTCTGGAACATAAGCAACTTGACATCAATAAAATGAAGAAATCGTTCTCGCAAAGTTAATGAACATGGAGTTATGATTTCACTAAATCTACTGGTATCCTCTCTTTTAAAATTACTTTGAAACCAAAGGCACCAAAGACTTGAACAACACTGATGAAAACATTTTCAGCTCAGAAAGTAACGTAGCTTGCTGTTGGTGTTTGGGCTGCACAGCTCAGGGTTTTTTCAAAGATGAGATTTCAATCGAACCCCAAGATCCAAGGGGAATGAAACCTCACAAGCTATTGCTTCTCCTACACAGGTGCAGCAAAACCCTGGCTCAAATATTATCTGAGCTCCCAACCAAACAACATTACAGTAAATAAATAAGGCTCATCTAACATTTACCAATGCAAACTTAAACCAGAAGACTTTCTTTTATGAGTTTAAAGGACAATATCCAACTGTTCACACCCCCTTTGCCCCTGACCCATGTATAATGGATGGAAATGGTAAGAGCTCCACCACTGTGAGCAGCTGCAAAAATGAACAGCTGTCTTCATCTTTCATCTATCTGAAAGAAGACACAAAAAGTCAGGACTAAATTCACTCCATCGTCAGTGCTTTTTCAACTGATGACCAAGCAGTACTTAACGGAGTGACAGAAAGACAACAATGGGAGAGAGGGAAGCACACTAACAAGGCAATGATGCCCATCTTTAAACGTATTTTCTTCCTTTCAGTTACAGAGTTGTTTCTAGATTTCTGGTATACTCAGAAAAATACTCTGTATTTCTGCTTTCAGAGCCAACGAGATAAACACTGAAGTCCTGCAGGAAGATAGGTAAGTCTATGGCAATCAGGAAGAAGGAGGAAGGTTTCAGGTATTAAGATGTAAAATTGCACTGAAAATATAGGTTAGGCAGAAAGCTAACGATGGTTTGATAAACCTGATTAAAAACCCCACATGGATAGATGGCAGTCAGTGCCTATTACTACAAGGATTGGATGGGATTACTTTAATTAATGTTCTACCTAAACTCTTACTTCAATAGCTACTAATTACAAGTAAGAACTACCAGCTATATCCGCAGATTAAACGTTTTTCCCCACCCCAAAGACCCAATTTTAGAAGCTGCTTTTACAACAAATTATTTGTTATATTGCTTATGGTGCCACAGAAACCTCTACATCCTTTTAAATTTGTGGTAAGATCTTTTGATGTAGGTCCTTAAAAAAACTTGTTGAACAGATACTCACAAGACAAATGCCTCTTTACTCTATGCTCAAAGAGTGTGAAAAAAATGTCAATATACTACATAACTTTAAAGCAAAATTAGAGGACTCCTAGTATTTGATGCAATCTTCAGATTGACTTAAATCCTGTAGCTTTCTCTTTCTTTTTGAATGTACTTACGAATAGAGAAATAAGAAAGACCTTGTCTTGAAGATGCAATTTTTTATAGACTGATGTATTCTCTTTTAAAGGGATATAATTTTACAATCCCTCACAGGTGAGATAGTGGGTTTAATATCTAAAGGAAAGTACATATTTGTCTTTATGTCAATCCACATGAAAGAAAAATCACTGGTAAAGTAGCAATAAAATACATGCACTGCAAGGATCCATCTACATTCCTATTTTGTGGCTCAGATTTGACGTATTATTTGCCATGCTCAGAAATGTAGTATTTCTGTATGCACACACATTAATCTTGACAAAAAGATCTTATTTCAGTCATGCTGATCCTATTTTAAAATTTATTTAATACTCAGCTATCAAAGGCAAATACTATTTTATAATTGAAAAGGACATCACAGTTGAGAAATATTCCTGATTGAAAACACTATCTGAACGGTTAAAAGAAAAATCATACTGTCTTTCCTTTAAAAATCAATAGAAGAAGACAGATATGTAGAGAGTATGGAGAAACTAATAAACAAATTACAAGAAGAACAAAAGCATTACCAGTTTCATACACACACAAATGAAAACTCAATCATATTTTTCCCCACAGTATTGTGAATTTAATAGAAACTATGCTCTGTACATCTATGACATGCTGTAGTTAAGAATTTTTGTAATCTCTTTATAGATATCCACAAATTTCAGGAAACAATTATATAGGCTTGCAGTTTGAAAAAAAGAGAATAAAAATCCAAAGAATTCTAGTACAGAGTATCTTTGAAAAATAAATTTAATCTATTCTCCCGCAAGACAGAATCTCACTTTATATTGCTCAACTGTGAAACTTCATGAGAGCATAACGGTTTTAGTACAGCCAAAACAATAGCCTTGTACCAGTAAGAAACCATGAGGAACAAAAAATAAATATAAAACCAATCAAGCTCTGTACAGCAATTATGATTAAAAAGTGACTATTAGCACAGCTACAATACTTCAGACAAAATTTTTAACAACATTTGCTTTCTCCATCTGTCTTTTCTGAAGACTTATTTCAGCAGTGAGTCAGATTTTGGACAACATTTGATGTGGTGCCATTTAAAAAGTAAGAGAAATAAGAAGGAGGAGATTTTATGAAATAAATTCTGCCAAAATCTGAGGCAGATCTGAAATATGACAACAAATTTCTGTCAAATAACAGTCTGCCTGATGTTTAGATTGTTAAGATTATTTAGGAAATGTGAAGAAAAAAAGTAAGCTTTCCAAACAGTCTTAAGGAACTTAGATCCTAAGTGCATGTAATATATTATAAGAAAATTAATAGATACGTGAATTTAATTAAAAGATTCTGTGTTTGCCTATTGCTGTTATACACAGAGGAGCAATCATATGCTGGTAGCAGATCTGTGTCATTAGAGTGACTTTGGCAATTTTTCTTCTCCATGTACAAAAGCAACTACATGTCTACGAAGACAGCAACAAGAGGGCCAACTGCAACAGCCTTTTTTTATTTACCTTTGCTACCAGTGTTGTAGAGATCCTTCTCTACCAGAACTAAGGAGAACAAAAAACATTCCAAACAGCTGGATGGAGCAGACAGCATTTTGGTGAGTAGCTCTCTGGCACAGAGAACAAGTTCACAAGGTAAGAGTGCACCGACAGCATATTTTCTTTATTTAAAAAAAAAATAGTACTAGCCCATTAGGAGTGCCTACCTAAACAATGCTTTTTTATTGTGTTTCTGAATAAATCTGGTTTGTGAAGTCCGACCAAGCATCTTGACAAAACTCTGTTCTGTAAAACTGGAAGAAAATAATGGAAACTTATCAACTCCTCAATTCCTTTTAAACATTTATTAGGTCCAGAATGGGTCTGTTGGACAGACGAGCACAAAGCATTGCCACACAGCTCTGGCAGACCCTGTTGCACCCATCAAGGTGCCTTGTTCAAGGACATGAGCCTTAATTAGCCAATTATGTCTTATTTTTAAATTCTTCTGACTGTGGCAATGCAACAAAGCAAGTTGATCTGCCAAGTGCCAGAGATTCACCTCCTCTCCATCCTCCTGGCACATACTCCCTACTTTCTTTTTTTTTTTTTTGCATGGCTTTGGCACCACCTTGGCCCTGACCTGAGCCATTTTAGGGCACTGAACATGCAGAAAACTAATTCTTTTCCCTTCTTTTGCAACAAAATAAGACCCCAAAGGTCTTCTGCCCATTCAGCAAAACACTGCTAAGCTTCACGAAAATTAGGAAGATACTGGATCAGGAGATCTCCAGCAGGACATCCAGCTGGAATCAATGTGCTGCTAGGAATAGAAAGCCATCCAAAATTAAATAAACTGTTTCCCATAGACGCCCAAGCCTGACTCAGATTTGTAACACCAGCTAAGTGCCATATAACAGCAACGTGATTGATGTACACTGTATTTTGCATTACGCAAAGCATAAAAAGCACAAGAAAATCTCAGAAACGTAAAAAAATCATTCCAACATCCAAGACATTAAATACATATATATGCACCTATACTTAACACAGATATCCTCACTGAATTTTGTTAGTAATTAGTCCTTCATCTGAAAATGTTTAAGTAATTCACAATGATATATAAAATACATCAGTGAAGCTGACAGATATTATTACCTCAGTAGAGACTGCATATTAAACCTTTCCTTCCAATCTGTGGCAGAGCTATGAAGCCCACCACCTACTCTCAACTCTTTGGAACAAACTCTCCCTATATGGAATTACATTTTGCCTCTTTACCATCTCCTACCAATTTAGTCTGCTAAGTATTTTTTCTGAATTCCTTTCTTCCAAATACATTGCAACATGTTTAGCATACTGTAGTTTTTTAAGTACTTGGGTAGTCAATGCACATATATAATCTGGTTTTCAAAGTCATAACATGCCTTGAGGGATGTGAAAGGTGTTAGGAAAAATAAATAAGGCAGCAAGAGTTTTCGGTTCAACCAACCAGCCTAAAGTTACATTTTTCTAAGTACTTGTATGTATTCTTAACCACTTTTAAGTATGTGTTAAAATCACAGAAACAATAAAGAATTTGTAGTTTTCCAGTGAGCCACGAAAACCTCTGCAGCTCCCTGGTGTAAATGCAGAGAAGTAACGGGTGAGGAAGAAAGACGGTCACCTTCTTACTACTAACTGGATTTGGGTGTTCAGCCTACTTAAGCTCTTGAGTAATAACTTACTTCACTGGCTAAACCAAAACCAATATTTAACAAACTCAAGAAATTTATAACAAAAGCTGCTGAAACCACTGGTAGAGAAAAGTCAAAAATTATCAGAAAGTTAGAGACTATATAAATTATTCTTTAGAACACTTTTATTAGGATATTTTCAGCACTCTTCAAACATAGAACACTGACAGCTTATTTGTTCAATTTGCACCCTGCATGTCTACATGATTACAAAACCAACAACATTCTTAGTATTTTTTCTTAAAGCTTTGTATTTCAAGAATAGTTTTCTGAAAAATGCAACTGCCTTATGAAGTAAACATCTCCAAAACAAACCCAAAATGTTGCAGAAAAACAAGGAGGGATGAAGGAGAAAGACAAGCCCAGGTGTTTAAAATATTGCCATTACTAAGGGTATCAAGGTAAAAACTGAAGGGATGAATTGAAGATATGCTCAGTGCTCAAAGCACATTTCTGAAATACAAGATAACAATTTGTCTGAGAACATCTTCTCTTTATCTCCCTCTGAGGGTTGTAAGATTATTAATCTTCAGAGCACAAATCACTGCAAAACTACAGTTCCCAATGTACCCTGCAGCTCATTCAATTACCCGAAGTACATGAGTCCTTGCTAAGAGGAGACAGGTAAGTTCTAAGAAAACATAAACCTAGCTCTGCTGCGCAGTTTCCAGCTTTTAGTGGCTGGACATGTAGTTTTCCCGTGCTCTATTCTTCTTGCAGAAAAAGAGGTAAGGAATTAATCAACTGAGTGAGGCTGAATATTTTTGGTTTCCTGCGAAAGAATAAACTCAAGGTGATACTGCAAATACATAACTGCTTCTGGGGTGAATTTTGGCAATGCCCTCCACACAACTCTATATGGTACCAAAACACTGACCTCAGAGCAAGAGGGTATGTTACTAGGTTTCCAGTATCCCCACAAATGCTTCAGCTGACGACCAAAAGAAACGAAACACAAGCCCAAATAATGAAGTGGCACCAGAAAACAGGAACAAAACTGTCTTGCATAGCTCAGACAAGAGGATCAATCCAGGACAAATGTTTGTTTCTCCTCTCTGAGTCTGTAAGTGCAACTGTGGTCCTGCACTCGGGAGCAGCTTTTTACAGAAAGGGAGAATGTCCCATCTACTGCTGTAAGAGAAAGCATGCATATGGCACTCATATGCATACCCATAGTAAGAATGATGCCATCTAAGACAGGTACATCCTTTCCAGGCTGGAGGTCACAGCTACCACACCAGGGGTTGATACCACACACTGAGGTTATGACTAACTGAGTCCAATTTCAGCTGAAGCATCTCTCCTGCACAGTTTTCTGGGTTAAATGAGGGAAAAAAAGGAGGTTAGTTAGGGGGAAATGTTTTATCCTCATGGTGTCGTTTGGTGGAGCTTCATGACCTCAGCCATGGTCCACTGCCTGGCTCCTCCATCCCACTACCCAAGCTCAGGTAACTCAAGTGCTGCTTTAAGGATGGAGCAGAGAGATGCCCACACCACATAAGCACAAGAGGCTCTGGCAGTACCAAACTGCTACCAAGGTTTCCACAGTATCCATTGGTGCTAGAAAAGATCCACCCAGATGTCAGTGAAAGACCCGTTCCATGTATGCCACAAGAACACAAAAACCACCACGTAAAAGAAACTAATTACATTTACTGCATCTGCTGCTTCAGCAGCAGAAGCAAAAAACCCCCAAACGCATTGTACAGAAGACCACTGTTACTCTCTAGAAAAGTGAAGAAGATGGATTGGGAAGCTTGCAGAGGAACTACCTGCCACCCCACAAAAAGGACAAGGGGGTCTCACCCAGGAGGTGGCCAACATCACTAGGGCTCTAGTGGGTCAAAACAAGCTGGGTAATAAACTCTTACCTCACAGCAGATACAGACACCTGGGATTTGGTGTCTGTTCCAGTACCCACCCCATTACCATATTAACCACTGGGGAGGAGGCAGATGACATACACCAAATTTACTGCCTGGTACTGCAAAACCATCAATTTATCTTACAGCTATTTTACTGGCACAACCCCTGCTCTATAACAGTGCTCTTTTCCTGACTATGAGAAATTATTGGGCAGTTTGTGCTAACTGCTTTCCCGTCATGTTTCATTTCCAAACACCATCTTCTGTCAGTTTATTCCCATTCAACCCAAAGTGACTGTCAGCATGAATACAGATGATCTGTTCATTTTTATAATGGTCTAATTTTGAGAGCAGTTTCCACCTCCCCTACTCCTTGAACTTAAAAGGCCAACCAAACCCAACAAAACAAAAAAAAACCCCTAAAGAAAAATAAAACCAAACAAAAAACCCACCAAAGCACTAGTAGATTAAACCTCAACATTACAGGAAATATATTCTATATACATCATTGAACCATTAGTATTTTACTTTGTTTGAGAAAAGACAAGAGATGTGAAAAGTGGAAAAGAAACAACCAAATGAAAGGGGAAAAAAACAACCAAACCCACAATCACCCTACTCCTAGCTGTTTTACCTGCATGTACTCATTCTGCATCATAAATAGCCAAATTCTGCTTTTATATTCCTGCTTATTCTACTATTCTACTCTAATTTTAACATTTTGCTAAAAGCAGAAGCCCTTCTACAGGGGCTAAACCCTCCCCTCCTAGCACCCACAAACGTGCATCTGCACTGGAAACACCCTCAAAAAGCAGATAAATCCAGTAAAGACTGAGAGGAGGAATGGTAGGGTTAAAAAGAAAGTAAGGAGTCCCTGGAAATGGTCCTGCACTGCAATTATGTAACTCGATATCAAAGGTGCGAAAGCTAGAATGAAAATATTTGATGTGACAGCTCTTCACCTCAGTTGTAGCATGCCCTATCTAAATAGCAGGAGAGCAGATGGTAATTTTCAAGCACGTTTAGACCAGAATGCAAACGATACTTAAAAATAAATACATAAATAAACAAATAACACTATACATGGAATAAATGAAGTGAAGCCGGTGTAGCGGGAGAGCATGTCTTACCAGGCTAACCAATGTAGCTGGGGGAAAAAAACCCCACCATTGCAAACACAAATTTACAGTCACACAAGCCCTTCTTCACATCTGACATTTACAATTTATATTTCAGCTAAACCATCAACTTGTGGAGCAATACAAAGATGCATGCACTTGTCCAAGCAAAAGCTTTCAAAGTTCATTGGTATTAAATCTGCAACCCAGTAAGCTGTGAAAACTCTGTCCTTTCAAATGAAGCAGCTTTTGAATACTTGTTTTGAAAATTTTAAGTGAATAAGCAGACTGCATAAAATTTGTTCAAACACCCACCACTACCCAGAGATTTATGCAACGTCAGACTTAAACTCCAAGTTATTTTAATGATAAGGAGCAATAAATCATTTTAATATTAATAAAGACTGGCTTCAAAATGCTGCTTGCTCCACAAATAATTCTGAATAGTCTTCCAACTGTCCAATCAAATAAATCAATATCTAGGGTCATGGCACAGGAGGATTTGTGAGCTATACATGCTCTGTATTTAATTGTCATAGCAAATCCCAGATATAAAGCATCACTATGGCTGACAGAGCCAAGAACAGCCAGTGCCGTGACTAAGAGTAGTGCCTACTACTGCCCAGGAATCCATGCTGTCAGGATGTTTCTGGCTATGGAGATACACCAGATATATCAATGTTTATATATAATATTTTTACATATACGTGCATGTGTATAGCACATCCAAGATACAATTTAACAAAACTGGGACCAGATGGAAGAGAAAGGACAGAAACACACAGTGAATTGTTTTCAAGCATCTACTGTTCACCAGTATGGCTGGTGGAAGGGAATGCCCATACACACACCTTGCCCAGCTCTCTTCAGCAATACAGTAGGCCAAGATGTTTTTCTGCTGGTCACCTTTTCTTTTTTATTCTATTCTAAAAAGTGACAACCAACAACTGACAACTAAATGGAAACTGTTACAAATTTTGTGCTTAAGTTGTTGTTTTAAGGAAAAAACACACCGGTTTGCCCACTTAAATAAAACTTCTGAAACTGCTTTTACACGTACTATTTTAACAAGCTACATGTATACACAGCCCACTGCAGTATACTGATCTTTCAGGGATCCAGTAACATCCTACATCAGCAAATCATGGAAGAAAACACAAAACTAATTGTGCCTGAATAAACCATTGAGCACTCTGACCTCAACAATCCTGATGTTAATTATTCCAAATCCCTGATGCTTCATCCAGAGCAACAGTAACTTAAGTTTAGAGTTTCCCCTGCCTGCAGAGCTACACATCCTGTGTGTGCTCTCATCAGTTCAAGTCAGTCACTGCAACATTCCTCTCGGTGCAGTCATACCAGCTTTGTACCCCCTGTCCTATACTCCTGCAGATGCCTACTTTACTCTTTGCATTGGCCATGCTGTCCCTTGAGTACGTCTCTGTTGGTTTCTGCTTCCCTCATTCATACTCATTTCTAAAGGTCTCCCCCACCTCACCTCCAGACCTTCTCCTATGATGTAACCCAATTAAGCCTGAGCTGGCACACAAGACAGCAAAGCCCACTACTCTTGAGAACAAATCCAGAGCCCCAGTGCCCAAGGGCAGCAGTTTCTCATGATGGAAATATGGCACATTTGACATCAACTGAGACCTAAATGATTTCAAACTTCTATTAAGGGAGGGAGGAAGTGAGATCAGATTAAGTGCCGAGATGAAAGAAATTAATTGCTGCATCTACAGTACGAGTGTTTCCACCTGACGTGTAAGAGTAGATTTGTTCAAGGCAAGCTAGAACTCCAGCACACTGAAAACTCAGATTTCACTCCCATATTTTGCAAGAACACCATTTCTGCTCGATAAACATTATTTGGATAAAACACTACTAATATGCAGCACTGGGTAGATATTTTATCATTTATTTGCAAGTATCATGTGTTTTATAATAAATTAGCATAGCAGTTCAGCAGCAGAGTCAAAATTTGCACCCAAGCATCCTAATTACCGGGATTCTTTCTATATTCCAATTCTAAAGTGTTATCTCATTTGCTCATTAGTATGTAGTATACATGCAATACTAAAAGCACATACAACTGAAAATACCATAAATATATAACTACACTTACATTTTCATTTGGTTTACCAAAATTTGAAAGAAAACTGAACTATTAAATGCAAAACTTACATGTAAAATTGTAATAAATAGTGTCTTAAGTTTAATTTATTCTCCAAAATACCCCAAAAATTTCCAAAGTGAAGATTTATATTTTATATAAAAACTAGTAATAACTGTCTATTCATTGTCTAGAAGAATGACAGGTTATTATCTGAAGTAACGTGAGTGTATTTTAACATGGCTTCCAGGTATTAAATAGATATAAAGCCATTTCTTAGCTATTAATAGAGCCAGACTAAATTGATATGATTAAGCCGCAGTTTAATCCACTGTGTAGTTTTATGAATTTGTTAAACATGCTTCCTTGTGGTCAGTTTTGGAAAGTAAACTGTTAATCAATCAGCATTAAGACCCTCACTCCCAAAGCATACCAAGGCAGAGAACAGATACATGGGACTGTTTAATATGGGTACACTTGCACACATTCTCACATGGAAACTAAGGTAAGCTTTGCTTTATTTGCATGTTTTTGATGTCACAACAAGATTGAGAATCAAGATGATGGCTAACCAACATTAAAAATGCAGAAATGCATTCTCCAGAAGTGTTTCATGCAAAGTCCACACCTGACCCCCTTCCTTGGAGATACTCTCAGTAAACTTCAGTGGGATATAAACAGGGGAGGAAAATAAATAAATAAATAAATAAAGGGATATAAACTTGCATGTGCCCCATTCACTGAGTGTCCTGCTCAGAAGTCCTCCCTATCAGCTATGGTGGGCCAGTGCTTCTCACAGCCATGCTTGCCCCTGCTGTGGAGACCACTGCAGCCCACAGGCTGGCCTGCCAGCTGGCTGCCCGCCCAAAAAAAGGTTTCTTTTCCATAGGATGCAGGTGCAAATCTGCCCATGATTCCAAGTGAGACACAAAATACCATTTCTGTGTCTTCTGAACTCTTACAGTTTACCTGTGGTATTTCAGAAGAAGTAAGAATACCTTCCATCTCCAGAAGCTGTTTTCACACCTTCTACATGCATTTTAAATTACTTGCCTGATGGCAAACGTCTTGGGCCTGGAGAACTCACCTCCACAGAAAGCACTCCGTTTTACAAAACTAACCTGAGTACATGGTTTTTTTCAGTAATTAAAGCTTCTGCTTTCTGAAGGCATAACAACGCTGTGGTGCAGGTTTAATAAACTGACTACACTGTTGGAACATGTGATTCACTACAGAAAGAAAAACAAATACTCTGATTGCAATATGGCAGAAGGAAAGTGATTTCCCATTCATGTTACTCAGTACTTTAAAGACCATGTTAATTTTCAGATCTTTTGGGGTTATTTTAATTGTTTGAGTTACCTGAAGGGCACAGCAAGCCTTACATGGCATTTGCACATGGCCACAGCTCTCCAACCAATAGGCCTTCCTTGCCTATTCCTTGTCTGTGAAAGTATAGCCCATGTATATCTTTGTGCTGGACTGAAAAATTCTTTAGAACTTCTGTTTCATGTATTCAGTTATACACAGGTTCAGGCCAAGAGACCTGAATCACCTCCTTTTAACCTAAAAGGTTATTCAGTTCTTTGGAATTTTTACTATCAACCACACTCTCCAGCTCACTATAGCCATCCTAACCCTGTATCTGAGCACCATCTCTATTAGCCATTTCGAGGGACCAAAACTCAGATCCAGTTTGCCAGTATCACTTTCTTTTACTCAGCCAAATATCATATTAATGCTTTTAAACTGCAGGACTGCACAAGGAACGTGCACTCATCTGATTATCTACCATGACCTTCAAAGCTTTCTCTGTCACTGCTTTTCCAGAAGAAAGTGATATCCCGTAAGTGAGAACTGCATTTTAGTTCGTAGATCACAATGGATTTATTCAAATCAAAGTATTCTATATAAGTCTGGTCTTATCTTCATTTAAATTGGCAACAGGACAATGTGGTATGAGTAATGCATTCTAATATTGTGTTGCACTATTTTTTTTTTTTGTTATTATTTTACAGAAAAGTTTAGTTTCACTGATTGGTAACTATTCTGTTTCAGTTTATTATTTGCTCTAGCTTTCACACTGTGCTTGGCAAGTCTTTTTGCTAACCAGAAAAATGTATTTAAATGTCCTCACACACTTATTTAAGCAATTAGGTGCTTAAACAAATATTTATTCAGTCCTTAAGTTTAACATGCTTATTACATTATAAAAATGGCAAACAGAACATTTCTTTCTTACCAGATCATTTTTTTAATTCACAATTAGTGCTCATTTATAGCTGAAAGAATTTTACTCCTTTTAAAACAGGTCTTCATTAGTTAAAGAAACCACTTAAAAATAAACTTGATCCACATTCAAAATATTCTTTATAAACAAAACAAGAAATTGCTTCAAGAAGTGAAGCTTCTAGTTCTAAAATTCTGACACATGCTGGAAAGAAGAACAGCAGGACAGCATTAACTTTTTCCTCAATTATTTTTTTAGTAAAAAAACCTTTAAGCCATTCCAAGCATCATTTACAGGGAAAAAAAAAATCCTTCCCAACTGATTCAGCTCATGACCATTCCCATCGTTTGTGCCGCTGTCCCTCTGAAAGCAGCAGACATGTTTGTGTATGTACACAACGTATCTATCAATCTGTACGCAACCATGCTCATAGAGTTTATGATGCTGCTTATTTGAGTTCAATTCTTTCTGCATACAACTTAGTTAAATTAAGCTATGGTCCTCACAACTAAAAAAACACTAATTTACTTCTGTGACTAGTTCTTCTTCATCTGCTTTTGAATTCCTCAGTGCCAGATAAAATGTTTCTCCAGAAAAATCCCCACCTGCATTTACACACACCATTTTCAACAGAAATTCCTAAGGGTTTCAATACTTGCTGCAAGTGGTGTTTAGTCCCTGTATCCCCCTTCTCTCCCCAGGGCAAGGAACACTCTTGAGGGACTTGTCATGATGCTTTTACTTTATTTCAGCGGTGCCTAGCAGGTTCTGGTTAGTACCCTCACCTCTTCCTTCTCTGCCAAGACAATAACTCAGAAGCATTTAGTACCATTTGCTTTTGAGTACTCAGTTATTCAGAAATACATAATATCACTCTTGATATAGAGTACCACTTTCCTTCCCCTTCTATCCATTCAATTATCTCTAAATCGGTTATAACCATTTATTTTAACATTCCAATCCTGTGAACCTTTCCACTAGATTTCAAGTAATATCAAGCAGACAAAATTTATAATTGTAAATGACAAATTTCACCTCCTCTTGTATATTATCCTGGCTGTCAGAATTAGAGTATAGGCAATCAAATGGGGGGGTGTGGTATGGGAAGGGTGTCCTCCTGTCATGTTTAGTGCCTTGATCACTGCTGTCCACAAAACCATGATTTCAATCTCAATGTGTGCTTACATGTTCCTGTAATTTTACCCTCCACCCCACTGCCCCAGCTCTGAGCTCTTCTACTCACCCAAGCCAAAGTGACCCCAAAAAATAGCTCCTCTGCTTACTAGAGGGAGCTCAGCCAAAGAACATTCTCCCTTCCCTTTGCAGACAACAACCACCTTCTCCAAAACACCAACAACTTTCTACACCAAATTATTCACCCTACCAGCAGGACACTTTCAGGATCTTTGTTTCTGTACTGCTTATCAGGAAAGAAGGCCTTTTGAGCAAAACAACTGGACACAGAGGCTTTTAAAAAGCTTCTGCCTCCTGGCAACTAGCATCAAAACCCTACCTTACCAGTGTGAATTCTTCCACTGAAGCTGACTGACAGGACAGCCAAATGCAGCTCGGGAAAAGGGGAAAGGGAAAAGGAGAGGTGCTAGGTTTTTTGCACTAAATGGAAAAAGTGGGTTTTCTCCTACCTCATTTGATGTTCTGAGACTTCAGAACATTCCTTGGTAATCACCTTCTGGGAGTCTCTACAGCCTCAAGATTGTGAGCCATACTTTCCTTTCTTTAGGGCAGAAAAGGCCTGTCTAGGTGTATTTTCTGGTCAGTGGAACAATTCAAGCTTCACAGCTTCAGAGTTCTCTTATTCCATAGTATGCATTTAGTCCACTTATTTCTGCTGCCTTGAAATTTCTGAAACAGTAATTTTGTTCACTACTGGGAAAAAAAGTAAACTACTGCTTCAATATGCAGTACGGTTTAAATTCTAAATCAGTGATACTGTAGGCTGTCCAAAGGTATGACAAGTCTAGGCATAGACACCAAAATGCAGTATATCAGCCACACAACACCACCAGCTTTGCTCAGGAGAAAGATTATCAACTCTTTCAGATTTACATCTGCACACTTATTTTCACATGGCAAGTCTTTTCTCAATAGATATCAAAACATACCTCTATCCAAATGACTGCTGTGTCAAGATGCATTTTTGGTAGTACAAGCCTAGATATTTCCACAGTGCTACTGTCACTACATTTACCTCCACTGTCTCACAAGCAGAAGGGGAGACCTTTGAGACAGACCAGCTCACAGCCACTGCAGTTTCCTACTAAACAACTCCGTGAAGGGACAGGCTGCTGCAGGAAGGGCTGGTAGCTTTGCTTCCCCAACCCAAATGGGAAGCTTTCTGTGCCTCCAGCTGGAAACTGCAGTGGTAAGTGTAAAACTGACATGAATAGCACAACCTTAGGCAAATTTCACTAAAAATCATGTAAACCAACGGGAGAGCTAATGGCTAGTGGTGGCTTTCCTGAACACAAACAGGGCTTCAAAGGGAGCCTCCCCAGCAATATGGTTTCCTCACCCGGGAGAGCAAGAAGACTGACCAAGCATCCATAACACCTCTCTCCAGAACAAGGTTTCAGGCTTTCATTGTTCACCTAATTTTCCACAAGTAAATATAGTGCAACAAACAGCATTAACGTAGCAATATGGACAAATGTGTACACCTCTGCCTTAGCTGACAAATATGTTTGCAAGGCTCATTTCACCTTCAACTAAACAGAGAAAGTTGCCCCAGGACAGGGAATCTTAAGGGGAAAAAAAAAAACAAAAGACAAGAAAAATCCCTCAAGGCAACTGCACACAAATACACTGCTGTATGTTGCTTGCTCCAATAAGCACTTACACTGACTTACTTACACTGACTTCAACTGTAGGAAAAATTAAGGGGCAAGAGTGAATTCCCTTCCTTTCAAGGAGTCCTACTGCCCAATTTATTCTACCTTTCTTGAATACAACTGGGATTTTCACAGTATTTCACATTCTAGTATCTGACTATCTCAATTTCCAAACCAAGAAGTTAACAGCATAGATTAAGAACTCCAGCAAGTGTGCAAAAACAAGACTATGCTGTTTTTAACCACTGTTCAAATATCACCTGCAATATCTCGTCAAGTATATTAAAATGACAAAAGAAACGGCATCTTTTTTTCAGGAAAATATTAAGTCTTAGTATTCTTATTGCATCTTTTAGGCAAACCATTCACAATATTTATTTTCCATTGTAATTTTACATACCCCACACCAGGTGGTTATTAGACGAACAGTACTACTGAAAGCAACAAAAGGACAGCAAATACTGCATTTCAAAAATGAACACAGTGTAGCAATAAAGATGAGCAGATTTATGTTATATTCATTGTAAAAATATCTCCAGGCTAATCACAAACTGTCAATGCATTCTCAGTATTTCCCACTGCTGCAGCTTTACTTTAGAGGGGGAGGAAAAAGGGGGGGGGAAATCTGTGATTCAAAATGCAAGTTCAGTAATTATTCACAGCCCAGTATGTAATCGGCAGAATGACTGGCAAAGTTCTCAGCACATCAGCTCAGACGTATGTAAGCAAGGCATTCCTTCCCCGCGGTAGGCGGCCCCATGTCAAGCAGCTATGTGCTAGAACTTGTCCTGTGCTACCTGTTCAAAGGAAACTGTGCAAGAATATTTCAAGCTCTGACAGATACCACTTCGTGCAAAAACATCCACAGGAGTATTACAAAAAAAGACTGCACTGATGTTTCAGCAACCCCTGTGTCAAGAAAGGTGCTCTCCTGCATTTTTATTGACACGCAGGAAGTGGATGATCATTCCTTGTACAATCAGTGCTAGCACTGCCAATACTGCTTCTCTACTAGTCCCAAGCTCCTTTTCATGCCTTTTACCAAACTCTTATATAAGAATTTGCACCCACCTTTTTCAGCGAAATGATTATTTGGTATTGCAAATGTCAAATCTGTGAAATGCTGCATCTCTAAGACAGTAAAAAGTAACCAACAAAACCACAATGTAATAAAAAAACCCTATCATTTGCAGTATTTCATTACCAAAAGATTAACACCAAATGCCAAAGTGTGTTCTCCTTTCTTTCAGCAAATATTTATTCAATACTGAGATCACTTAAGTTTATTACCTGAAAGGATTCAGGACACAGCCATCCACAGCCATGCCTGTGTCTGAATGTAGAATACACAGCATCAGGTCCATATATGAAAAATATTTTTCAAGTAAAAACATGTCTTCTCCACTAAGAACAACATTGCACATAATACAGATCTTTCCACATTCTGATAAGCAACAGTCTTACAACCAGGTTAAGTCTTTTTTTCTTTTTTTTTTACCAGATTTGCAGAAAGCTGAAGTTTCTAAGTTCCTGCAAGCAAGTCTAAAACAACTCCAGTAAAAACACAGCAACTCACACGTACACAGGGTTCTGATATTTTGTCAAGTTTTTATTCTGCTATACTAGATATTAATGCATGCCAAGAATAGGAGTGTATTTTTAGTCAGTTCTACATGTGAAAGACAAAAATGGGATGACAGAACACAAGAGAGAAAGAAGAAAAAAAAGCCTACACCTAATGCACCCAAAGTGTATCTGATCTTTTCCTGGATATTCTTCAATTACTTTTTGTGCTTATGTTCATCTTGTAACCCTGGTTTTAGAGGCCTAAAGGAATATCAGAAAACTTTATTTTTCTTGTAATGTGTAAAATCAAAGAAGAAAAGGCCAAATACCCCACACAATCTTGGCATTTACTGAATCTACTCTTCACCACTTGCTGCCAGACTGCAAATTTACTCAGGTCATAAAACAATCTTCAGTCTAAGAAGGATGCATGGAATTTCTCACAGCATCACCTCAGAGGACTAAAAACCCACCTGCCTGCTCTCAAACATCAGGCAGGATTTTTTTCTTTGGTGAACATGAGGTCTAAAATATAATTTTCTGCAGAACTTAAGGTTCATTTTAGAAATAATAGTTTCCTCCCTAGAATAACTTTCCAAACATAAAAGGGCCATAAATCTATTAAGTACACACTTCCCAAACCTGCAGGGGGATATCTTGGCCCCTGATTTTCCTCAGTTTTGCCAACGAGCAATAAAATGAAACCAATGAAAAATACAAACCAGTCAATTTGCATCTGTCCTTTAAAACACTCTCCTGTACGGTAGAAGAGTCAAAACACATGCCAATTTTCAGTGCTGCCAGCTGGGAAAGTTAGAAGAGATAGCAGAGGCAAGCAGTGGAGTTTCTGAGGAGGGAGAGGAGCAGCTAAAAGCTAAAAGCAGAGATCCTTGCTGAGGCAGCCCTGCTTGCTTCATCCATGCACAGACTCAGTCTCTTCTTGGCCCAGACTCTTATGTATTTGTTTCTATTAAGCACCACTTGCTAAGCATGAAACAGTTTGGAGAGAGAGACAATCCTATGGGAAGAACAAGGCAGTTTTACTAACCTGTCCTGTAAAGTATGTCTTTGCCAAGATGGCCTGTGAAACACACATGTACACAGACTCCAGATAACTAATGCTACTGCTATAATTAAAACAACATCTTCCCTAAGTGGCTATATAAACCTTGTTTATTTTGATTGGACTCTTGTCTCAAAGACAAGTTATATTACAGTTTGCCAAGAAATATGCATAAATCTCTTCATCACGGTTCTGTGAGAAAAACTAACTGCAAGTGTAATTTGTCCCTTTGATGTACATATGAAAACTAAATCCACTCACTTTCCTAAAGGTGTATTTGGTTACAAGATTCAAATATGATTTCTAATAATGTCCAGTCACTGAATAGTTTATTACATGGTATGTGTTTTCCTCTTACACTCAAATGCAAAAAGCATTACTAAGAAACAATATTCAGAAAAGGAAGGAAAAAATGAGGTGTACAAAGAAATAAAACAGACAGTGATTTTTTTCCTTGTTACTCTTCACACCCCGAAAAGATTCAGAGATTAAATACATTATCAGCAAGGATGGAAGCATTTAACACATTTTTTCTATTTTAGGCAAAGCAATGAACAAGTACCAGAGAAGTACCCAAAAATGGGGTCACCCAAGGTAGCAGAAGAATGGAAGCCTACAGAGATTGCATGAGATGTAGATTTGAGTTATTCCTTAAGTTCTTAAATCTTTCTTTCATTGGTCTTGAAAAACAAAACATCAAAAGCTTCAAGTATTTACATTAGGATTTTTAGATGTGTCCAGTTAGAATAGTTATAAGGAGCAATGCAATATATAAGCACACATGAGTATTGGAAAAAATTACCTACAGAGAACTAAAATAGTCTCAAACATACTTAAGATCTTTTTTGAAGATTTTGTAACTCATCTACTCCCACAAAAAGTCTTAATGTTCTAGGTGATAAAACATGCCAAACTAAAGCAAGGTTACTGTGCAAGCTTGAATTACGCTGCATGGGACCCATGTCATTTAAGACTGCCTTTATAAAAAAGGTATGGAAAATGCTTTTGGTTTTTTGCAGTACTTACTCTCCTGCTGTAATTTTTGCACAAGTTTTGCTGAAACTAAATCTAACATAAATCCTAGTTAACTAAAAAAAAAAAAAAAAGTTGCTGCTAGCAATAAGAGTCTCATCTTGAACTACTGAAACATCAGATATTGTTTGAAAGGCCTGTTGTTCCAAGAACAAAACTACCTGACTTTGTCCCAGGGTGACCAAAGTAAAGGGTACTGACCTGTCTCATTCTGAAATTCTCTTTAACTGACTTAGAGGATTAATTCTGCCTACTCTGCTATCAACTAAAGGCAAGTCACCCAACCCCAGTAACGTGGCCCCGAAGTCACAGCAAATTTCCCATTGTTTTCACCTTTTTATCTTCAGCCCTATTTTCAGCTGTGGGAAACACACTCCCTATTTTTATAAAAGCATATTCTATTGCCTCCCTTGCTTCATTTGAGCAAGTTCAAATTTACACACAAATTATAGCATCTTCTGAGAAACTCATACCATGATTTAAAAAAAAATGAAGAAAAATAGCTGAGTTCCCTCAGGAATATTGGGAAATACAGTTACAATATGGTTGTAAAGATCTTATAGTATGTGTGTATGATGGGTCAGGACATCAGTTCACTAGTTTTGAGTGTCAATTATTCTGCGATTAATATTATTAACAAAAAACTACTATGACTATAATGTTAAGAGTAACAGTCAATTATTCCTTACCTACACTTTAAAATCCTCCTGGAACAGTCATTATATGGCAGCTGTTGAACAGAGTAATGCAGCAGCCTTTTCTTAAAGCAAGATGCTTATTTTACTTCAAATGTAAATAAACTCATGTCTCCTGCTGCCACGTAAAATGAGCTGCTCATAAGTAAATGATTTTGTACCTTCCTAGTGAAGCAGCAAACGGCCCTCTGTTCTCCACTCCTGATCACCAAAATCTATTTCCTGCCTAACTCCAGTGCAGACTGACAGCTAATTCTGCTAGCAAACCAAGTTCCCAATATCAAAATAACTGCTGCTTCCTTTAACAGCAACCTTCTTCAGAACACCAATACAGAGGACTTGCATGTTTTCCTCCCTCATGCCCCCACTTCCAAGCACAACAACAAATGTGATTACAGCTATTAAATATTCCAGCTAAACGACAATCGTTTAGCAGTAACAAAAATACATTTCATTTGTCATAATATGTTGATGATTCTTACACACTTTCTGTACAAATGCTGTCTGCCTCTTACTCCACTATGGATGGAAAAATTAGCATTTACTGAACATCATTACACAGTAATTCAACAAATAAAAACGTTGACCCAGTCTCATTTCCAAGCTATCTCTCACCAGCTGAAAGACCAGTTCTTTTCCCTTTTCAACCTACATTTTTTTCCACACTGTTTCAAAGAATGATGGAAGCCACTGAAATGTTTCTATTTACCATAATAATGCAATTCTGTTACTTTAGGGATTTACTTCGGTAAACAATCTCAGATGACCAGCATTAAAATGAAGAGCTAAACTATCATAAAGACCACAAACTTATGTCGAATTTGATTCTGTGATTATCTGTAATCTGTGCTCACCTCCCTCTATAGAGTGAATTACACTCAATAGAAGGGATAATTCTAAAGGAAACAATACAACATAAAGCCTTATCCTGCCATGAACTAAAGTAGCAGCCTTTTTTTTCAATTTAGTCAATGAGGCTTAGTACACCCAAAAGAAAGAACCATGCTAAACATTTTCCTACAGTCTGCACAAGCACAGTACTTAGCATTTTTCTAAATCTGAAATTTCAAAATCCCATTTCTTTACATGGCAAAGAGCAGTAACTTTTCTTTGCAATTATTAACACTTGGTTGCCAAAAGATCTATTCTTAAAGGTGACCTTAAAAGGAAGACAACTAGCTGTGACTTTTTGTCCCTTTTTTTCTAGTTCAAACCTTACATTTTCAGGAAGTAGCAGTTCTACTTACTTTACTGATTTTTTTTTTCCAAGAAATTTACAGAAGTTCAACAGGATGGCAGATATATCCTTCAAATAAAATGTTACAGAGGAATTCTTTAAATTCAAAGTATTTGTGTTTTTAACAGAACAGGAAGCAGGGAAAAGTAATCCTTTAGAGTTTCAACATTTCTGCTTTCCAGGAATTAACAAAGTAGGTCCATTATCTGCTAGTGACAGCTCCAAATAAATGCCCAGTGAAAGGAGCAAACCAAAATAAACAAGACGAGCAAACAAAAACCCAAATAAAACACACACACCCCACAAAAACCAATATTGAAACAAAAATAAATGCCTCCAAAACTCCTGAGGTAAATCAATCAAAAATCTGGAAAAATGTACTTCTGAAGTACATGCTGATCAAAGCTTCACACTCCCTTCTCATGTGTGTGCATCAAATGCATCTACCAATCTTTAAGAAAAAGCAACACATCTCACTGTTTTGTCCTCCGCTGGTTGTTTTCGAGATTCAATCACATCGATTCATTCTCTTTTCTTGCAAAACAAATAGACTAAGAACTGAAAATGGTGCTTATTTTCTGTGTCTGCTCTCTTAATCAAGACTAGCATCAATTGTGCTAACACCTACTTAGGGGCAAAAAACTGTAACGTATTTAGCATCGTCTGGGTGGTGAGGGCAATTATACCCACAGAGGACAAAAAAGGTGATCACTTGACCAGTACTTGCTCTACGTATGGACCACATATTGAGTTAACGGTTCGGAGCAAAGCCTGACAGTAAGCCTCACTTTCTTGGCATACTTCAATCTTTTAGAATTAAAATGACTTCAAAAAGAAACACACACAACCAGCCAACCAGTAGTAAACACGTGTGTTTGCTAGCTTTAAAACTCTACCTGCCAAGCCAACAGCCAACTGATTTCCTTGGCGTAAACTCGACATTTCCAACCCGGGACATTACCCAATGTGGGCATGTAAACCCTTTCCTAAATGATGTAATCACTGTGCTGCTGCTATAGTTCTGGTTGACTTGCAGTTTCCATTACAATGAATCCTTACTACATATTCCTAGAGGTTTTACAACTTTTTTTGCCCCTTTATAAAAAGAAGTTTCTCCAAGTTGAAACTTGACATGTAAGACAAAAACAAAATAATTTGTGTATCAAAAAAGGGGGGAAATGGAATTAATGCTTCTCTGAATATCTACAGTTCCATTCTTAAAGCAGTGAGGACACTGATAACATTCAGTTTTGAATCCTGCAAATCAAGAATATTAAAAAAAAATTAAAGGGGCAAGTGATTAGCACCCTTTCATTTCTATAGCAAAAAAAAAAAGAATAGACTGAGACTCAGGCTTCATAAATTGTCTTGCAGCAAGCAGGCTCAAGGCACAAAGGCAACTGCATGATCAGTACAGAAACGTCCCATTTTAAATAGCTATTAGGAATGGCTGTTGTACATATCCATGCGAATATCTTTCATAAAGAATTTACTGTGCATTATAGCAACACAATCCTATTTACACAATAAGTTGTTGTTCCAGTCCATCAAGTACACAAGGAATTTTAATACAAGCTTAAAATAAAAAAATCAATTAGGCAATGATCATCTGATTAAACAGGCACATCACACCATTCAATTCTTTCAAACATATTCATAAATCCAAGCCTTCAAACTTTGCTGAAAACTTTCAAAACCTACATGAGAATATTTCAAGTATATTAATTTTATGCTTAGTGAAATTCATTACAGAATAAAGTATTCTATGCTATTATTATGAAAAAGCAACACCACTGGCAGAAAAAAAAGCCCCTTATTCTGATGGGCATTTGAAGGTCTTTATGAAAGCAAAAATGTCCTTAGAAAGCAGCAGAAGGCTATCCTACAGCACACAGCACTAAAACACGAAAACATTTTGAGAGGGCAATCAAGCCACAGCCAGAAGAAATTGATCATGGCATCATCACTTGTTTGACTGGGGTCCAAAAAGGGTGGGAGGCAAAAAAGAAGTTAAATGAAAATCAAATTATTGTCTTTATAATCAGATCTTATTACTCAGATAGTATTTCACTCATAGTGAAATGTATTGCAAAATCAAGCCTGAACTTTTCAGATGCTAGGTATCCCTGCATATTAGGATTTTCAATTTTGACATCATCTCTTTCTAATTCCAAGTGATATCTATTATTAGAAACTGAAAGTTAAATATTAGATATTAACATAAGATATTAGAAACTGAAAATTAAATATGAAAGAATGTTTTTCTGCTTTCTGTTTTTACATACATTCCCTGAAGTCCTGCGTAAGGAGTACTAATAATCCTGAAATTACATTCACCCCGTGCAGACGACGAGAGAAAGTACATGAGATTATGAGATAGCTGTATTAAGATTTACATGCAAGAACAGCATTTTAAAGCCTTGTTGCAACTTGTGTTTCAATCATGTTGAAGACTGACAACAAAGGCACAGGTCATCTTGCTCCCAGCTTTCCCTTGCCTTCTTCCCCCCTCTCCCACTGAAGATGAATGGGAAAGAAGCAAAATCCCAAATTTCCTAACAGTACAAAAATCTCTAAGTAATTAATTCGCCATATTAATGCATACTGACAAGAGATAAGTCAAGTCTGCAAGCTTATCAATTAAGCATATAACTATTTTAGTATCACCTTCCTTTCTCATGCCTTCTCTTTCATATAGGTCTCAAATCAATCCAAATCCTTTATATATTTATTTGACTCACACTGAGTTGACTGGACATGCCCTTAAAATCTTACAAAATGCTGCAGCACTCTTCAAACTGCTTAGCACCTTGTCCCAAGAGGCTATCACCCATCTTCACATGACAAATCTTTATCTCTGTTGCCAAGTGTCAAAGAAGAAAGTGAAAATCTCAGGTTACCATTACCTTTATCACAATTTGCCTGCCTTTCCTATATGCCTATTTATACATCTCGACCCCTTTAGCTATATTAGCGCAAAGAGATTTCCTGGATTTCAAATAGTGCCCCTTACATAAGGCTCAGTTTCTTGTGCTGGGGCTCATCACTGCTAACTCATCAGAGGTGAGTTCCAAACTCTAGTATTTAGGAGATCCGCTTCCTCTCTTCACAGCATCCTTTGCAGTCATGTCATAGAACATATCCCATCCCTTCCATGATCATTTCAACATCCTGTGATTTCCACACAGAATTTTAAGAAAATCTGGGGGTTTATTTGCACCTTCACATTTGGTATCAAGCATGCCTCGACCAATCAGGAGTTGTAAGAGAACATCTGCAGCATTTCATAGATATCCCTTTTACAACTGGTCAGCAGGCTATACTTGACACCTGTGCTGCAGCTATGTAGGCTGACTGCACCTGATAACATTTCATCTTTTTCACCTGCTTTAATCTTTTGCTGCTTATGCCAGAGGCCTCCCTTCCTGCAAGAGAGCTCTTCCACCTCTGGGCTGCTGGCTGGAACACACTATTCTCTGCTGCAGTATGACATAGACCAGCTAACTACATCCAAGCAATTATCTTCAATTCTACCATTTCTATTAATTTTAGCTCGATCTTTAGGGTGTTGTTTTACATCTTTATTTCTTCATTTGCAGCATCCTGCAGCAGAGCCTGCAAGTTAAAATATGTCAAGTCCCATAGTTCTAACCTCAAGCCACAACACTTGCTGACAAAGAGCCAGACTTAACATTTCAAGGTCTTCTTCAAAATTCAAAAATCTTCACAGTTTAACAAAAAGCCTTCTTGTTTCATCCAAGGAAACAGAGCTGACACCCTCAGCTATCTTTGGGCAACGGCAAACTATAACTTAAAATAAGAAAAACCTCTCCCATTGATGCTTCCCACCCTTCCTACAGTGTGGCACTTCCACCCTCATAATCCATCTACTCAATGCTCTCTCTGCACAATACTTAAATCTGAGCACGGTATGTGTTTAAGGCCCAGTATTTTTTAACCAATCGAGTTTTTGGAAGTGCCTTGCGCTTTTGATAAATTCAATGTGACACTGTAAAGCAGTCCAATTTCCAGAAAGTGCTGAGATTCATCTTCTGAAACTTTTGGCAATATTATATATTTTATATATATGATATCTAAAGTAGGTACATGCTACACAATTTTAACAAGCGTAGCTAGGCTCTCCTTATTTAATATTCATGTCACAGGAGTAAAAATCCAGCCAGGAATCAAACTGTGGCATCCTGTGCCAAAGACAACTTACCACTCAGCTGGTAAGTTGGCAATTCAATTTACAAACCTGCATTCCTGCATTTTAATCCTTTGTAGAAAGGTGGTAATATATGAGCAATATGAAAAGAACTGGATTCAGATCATTAGAGGTTCACAAACCAAACACACGAAGCTTTGGAGGCTGTCCAAAACAAAATCATGCCTAGGTGGTGATGTCCATTCAATAAAAATTCAATGTCATAATTATGCTGTCCCTTTTTCCCCGAAGAGCACTGCTGCTCGGGCCGGCGCTGCCGCTCAGCCACTTAGGGCAACACTGCGAGGAGACGGATGGGGCCAGCAGCCAATGGCAGTGCCAGGTCACTGCCTGCTGACGGGTAATTTACAATTACTAAGCAATTAGCAAATGCACTGAAAATTCAACACTCATCTCCGCGTAACACAGAATAACTCATTTTTAAATTAAAAATGTGTTTTAATAACTTCACTTTGGCTACAGCTACACAGAGAAAAATAAAGCCTCCTTTATTCAATTTCTCCTCCCTTCTGCAACTGACAAAATGTTTGCTGTCTGAATCTAGCAACCAGATATATCGTTTGGCATTTCTAAACCAAAGAATCTCTTCCTTACCACTAAATATCTATTTAACAACAGAAAAGAATAAAAATTAAGACTGCTGGTAATGATACTATAATGTATTTGCAACTGTTATTTAATCAACTGCCTGATTAACATCTTGTCCTGCTGGATGGGTGATAACAAGAATTGGCCAGGCACCTGTCTGCCAGGAGTCCAAACTTTTATTTTCTTTTCTGTATTTAACAATAAATGACATAAAAAAAGCTAATCTGTGACTGGTCAGTTGCACAAAATAAATGTTCTTTCCCATTAATGATCAAGCTACTGATTTGTTGTGCTTATAATCCTGTGTAGAGCTCTCACTGCCTATACTCACATACCTAATTAAAAAAAAAAATTAGCAAAACATTAACTTCTTGATAACCTTGGTTTATCTCTCTCTCTAGAAAACTGCTGTATTTTCCTTAGTATATGGTATGCACACTGAGACTGACCTTCTTAAAAAGGGTAGGAAAAAAGCACAAGAGGTCTCCATCAACAGTGAAATCCAAGTAGATGAAAAGGAGATTCTTACCTTTCTATATACTCTGATATATTAAAAAAAAATCCTGACTTTAAAGAGCTGGTAAAAGAAAGAAAAATAGGAGAAGCTACAGACTCCTACCAAAATGAGAAGAAAAAATAAAACCAACCACCACAACAACAAACAGCCGATATAAATATGTAACACTTTCTATGCACTGGACTACACCAGTCTTGATGTACTGATGTCAGCTCTAGGTTTTCATCTTACATTTAAATGCATCAAACAGAGAGAAAAAGAACATAAAACCCCCAAAATACCAAAATCAAAACAACAACAACAGCAAAGAACCAAAAAATATGCAAGGCTAAGTGGTGTCAACTGGAAAAAAAAAGAAAACTCATGGCATTTGACATACTTCTCTCTCTCCAGAAAGATACCAGCAACAAACTAAATCCTTTTCGAACTGTAAGGGATTTCATAAAACATTCACACTGTGAATATAATTTATTTAGTTTTAAAACAGTCCTTCATCCTCCTTCTGCACAAGAAATACTTATTTCTGTGGTTTTTCGCCCGCACCCTCTGTATTACCGCAGTGTGAGAAGGGAGGAGAAAGAGAGGAGGGAAACCAAAGCAACCCAGAAAAATCCTGCACAAACCTGTTGCTGTGGATACTGCATTCCTGCCATGGCTGCCGGGGCTCGGCCCTGCATTCCCACGGGATAGCGCTGGGGGCCGGGAGGGCCGTAGGACTGCCCGGGGTAGGGGCTGCTCTGCTGTGCCTGAGAGTGAGGGTTATTGCCCATGCCGTACAGCTGCGGCCTCTTGATCACCATCGGATCCATCGGGCTGCCCTGGTGGGAAACAAGCAAAGGAGTCTTTAAGACACGCAAAGAAAAAGGTCAGAATCGTCACGCTTGCCGCGGGCAAACTATACACGTGTTTTCTCAGTGCTTTATACATCAAATATTGACTTGACATACAAGCTGGCAAAGTAGCATACCCGGGTTCTCTGATTAATTAGATGAGGTTTTGAATGGCGAGTCTGGGACTTCCATTCCATTCAAAACAATAAATAAGTAAGTTTTGCACTAAAACTTGAGGCTGTCTGTTACCTACAGAAAAAGCAGAAAAACTGCCCAAAATTTTTCAGCTTAAGAAATAATTAATTATACTGCAGCAAACTGATTAGCATCACTACCTTAATGTTAAAACAAAAATAAAATAAAAACATAATTATATATCAAGAGAGACACAAACAGTGGACAAGCCATTTAACCTTGAAAAAATGTGTGTTGTCTTAGATCAAAAAAAAGAGAAAGTGGAAAGAAAAGGAAGTTTCCAAGAAGTGCAGTGCATACAGAACACTGTATTTCAGCATTTTCCTATTGCTATCGTGCGCCCTAATAAGTTTCCAGATCAAAAAGCAAGTCATAACCCACATTTTACATGAAAGTTTATTTGCCTCTTTAACAGACCTCAGAAAATCCAAACTGCAACCAATGATGGAGGGGGAAGGGAGGTAAGGGAGGCAAGTTTTATTTTCAGACTTTTTGGCAGCACTTACCAAGCCCTGCAACAGTTTCAGGACAGGTGTCAACCACTGTGTAGTAATACTCTCATGTTTTATTACTGAGGACTAACTGAACCAGAAAAAATATCATACTTCGTCAAATGCAGCCCTGTATTGTTGATACGACATCCATTTTTTAATTCCTGACTGCTGGTTAGATTCATGGAAGAACTGGGGGGGTGGGGGGGAGGAAGCTTTCAAAAAGTCTATCACAATCTTGTCCTAAAAGTGGCACATACCTCTCTCCTCCTCCCTTCCAAGAAAAAAGACCTATTAATTCACCCAGCCAGCCCACGCCCCCACCAGGAGCAGGATTCCCTCCTGTAGCACATTTTGTACATGTTTTGCTGCAGCGTAATGCTGACCAGTTTCATTTTAAAACCTCCTATGTAACACAGCTTTTACAAGTCCTTTCTGGCTATTATATTCTGATTTAATAGTTATTATGACAATAACTAACATTGCCCACTCCCATCCCTGTTTCTTCTCATTACTGCTGTTTGTACTACTAACACACAATGTCTTTTTTCCCCCTATCCAAAACATGTCCCTTCCAAAGTAGTCACTGCTTAATGAACAATTATTCTTTCCTTACTGCAAATAAAACTAATCAAACCTCTTTTTTTTTCACTGTCTCTCTCGACCATTACCAATACCAATTTGCCAGGAATGTCACCCAAAACTAATGAAGTATTCTGAATACGGGCACACTACACCTGAGAAGATGGAAATTATAACCTCCTCCTCACAGGACACCTCCATTCACTTCAGAAGAGGAACGCCCTTTTTTGCTACCATTGCAAATTGCACATTCACTTCTAATTTTGGGTGAGTATTACTCAGCAATTTTCCCTTTATTATTTCCCTGCTCTGTAGCCAGATTAGAAGTTTCTATTTTTTGCCACTAAATGTCCCTGGGTAATTTACTATTTATATTTCATACTTTTCAAAATCAATGGTTCCTCAACCACTGCAGGTCACCTGACCCACAACAACATTCTCAATTTTTTTTTTTAGGCCATCATGCACTCTCACCACAGTTTCAACTAAAAACACAAAGGCTAAGCAGATGAACTATAGATTCCTTCTTAGTGTCCCGGGGGACAACTTACATTTCCTCCTACAGACCACAATACTTTATCTATGTTTATTTCTACGTTTTAATGTTCATTCTGTGCATCACCTGTCATATTCATCTTCTCAATATAAATCTTGGTTCAAAGCGAGTCTTGAGCTTCCTCAAGAGAAATTCCTATGAAGCCAAACAGCACTGTTCATTGCCACCATCTTCTGTTTCAGGGTAAAATTCCCAGGTCTCATCTCCAATAAGAACATTTATTCAAATTCAAGTTTAATTAATTTTGAGTGTAGTATTTTCTTTTCTGCATCCAATTCTTAAATATAAACAATGTGGATAGCTACACAGCTAAAACAGTCTGACATTTTCCATTATTAAGACTACTTTCAGGTGCATATAAACTTTGCCAAACTTCAAGTATTTAGGCTGAAATTTTCCAGGGCATATGTATGCCTGAGGCTGAAATTCTCTGGAAAATTCAGCAGAAACAGTTCAGCTATGTCTTAGAATGAGGTCACAGAAAAATACATGGTTTATGTTCTCACATAAAACACTTGAAAATACCTCTTGAATACTATGCTTTGAGGGAGAGAATTTTAATTTCCCAGGGTGACACTGGACATTCGTGAAAGGCAAGGCATGTGCCCCTGTCAGAGAGAGCACCTGAATGTCACCAGACTGAGAGCACAGGAGGAATAAACAGGAGCACATGAGGGGCAGGGCAAGGCTTCTTCGAAGGAGTTATAACGTGTATGGAGGCTGCCTTGAATTTGCCAGACAAAGAAAGAAGGACCACGAGTTAAAAAAGCAGTGGAGATAGAAGTGAGGCAGAAAGAGTTGAAGGGGAGAGGAGGAAACAAGGTCAGGAGGTGACATGGATACTGGCCAAAGAGTGTCTGTCCTCTGGACTAGTGACGTCCAAGCAGTGGAGCTTCTGTGTGTGTGCTGGGAGACTGAGACTCACTGCCAACGCATCTCTTCCTTCCCTTCTTCTCACCAGCCTGCTATCACTCCACTTCTCCGTGTTCTCTCCAGGTGAGCTGCTTCTCTTTCCCTCAGGTGATATCCCTTCAATTCAGAAGGGTGGAGGGATGAAGAGCCTGAGATACCTGCTGTAAATCTAGTCACCAGGGGCTGCAGTGTCTCACATGACACTGGAATTGAGGGGGCTGTGGTCACTGCATAACAAGGGACCTGGAGATACTCAGAACTTAGTGTAAACACTACAAGTCAATAATTTGGACCAATGACTGGAGATACTTTACTAAAATGAGAGGGTTAGACTGAGAGATCAGTAACTGTGCCTGGGCAAATTACTGCGACAATCCACAGGGATCCACCCTAGCTGTCAGCGTTGCCTGTCCCCTCCTTGCTCTAAAGATCTCAGGCAAAGAACAAACAGTAGAGTGCTCTGTCATCTCTAGAGTTGGAGAAGAGACTCAGTAAGGAAACATTTCTCATCCTACGCACTGGTCGGTCTTTATGGGGGGTGGCAAGTCACCACTGCTATTCCTGACTCCCTTCAGATTAGATCACAACCCTCTGTGTAGTACAGCTAAAGGTGAAGACATCTAGCAGTGATTCAGTGGCTGTCAACATATTTCTGCAAGGCAAAACAAAACCAAAGAGCCAGCTCTTCCCCAGGCTTAAGAAACATTATCATTGCAGAAGTTGAGAGCTCTTGGAATTAAGTTTGCCCTTGCAACATTAAGCGTGTCTCCTTCACAGATACAGCTGTCTTTAAACACTCAGTCACACTTCAATCCTCACAAGCAGCAGATGTGCCTGCTCCAGGGCACCCAACGCAGGGCAGTGAAGGGGCTATTGTGAGCTACAGGACCAAAGGCTTCACTTACCATACGGGTAGTGAATGAAGCAGATGACTGTCTTACCATTTAAAGATGCTGTGTGCTGCTCAGGCAGAAATGGACTCTGCATCTGCCACAGTTTTTCACTAAACCAAAAACATGTCAAAATTTACCATATAAATGCATCCTGACTCGACATCATTGGGCTTAAATTGCAGGAAATGCTGTTTACCTACAACTGCAACTACTTTTGAATTTGACAATGGATGTGCTCTGCAAGTGTTTGCAGAAGCTGTGTGTTTCAAAATATTTAACCTACAACCATCAAAACCAAGCAAAACTTCCTACAACAATGCCTCAGTTTCCCTTGTGTAAAAATGAAAAAAAATGGAAAATAATTTCCAACCCCCAAAATTAGCAAAAAAGCCCCATAACTTCTTCACCACAGAAGTTATTTTAGAATTTAATATGTCCATGATCAATACCACTGAGAACTCCCTAACAAATGGACAAGTTTTGTCTTCAGAACAGGGTATGGTGAGAAAGACCTGGAGCTATACACTTAACTGGAAGAGAAAATCACTGTTCATCAAGAACCTCTGCTCCCTTTACAGTGAAGGTAAAAATTTCAATGTAACTTTTTCCAACTTTAATGCATGCACAGTTTTTAGCTTTATCACGCTTGTAAACATTCTTGTAAATTTCCATGTTTCATCCTTACAGCAAGACTTCCCCTCATCCGTGACATTTTAAAAACTTACTAGGAGTTGTTAATTGAGATATACATATTATAATCTTATCTGAAGGCTCCTTTAACATTTTTTAGGTTCCAGTATTTTCTTTAACATTGGTTCCAACAGTTTGCAAAGACAAGTTTTAAGTGACAGGATGATTATGAGAAATATCAACCTCTTTATGCTGTAGGGACCATAACCCAACCCCTGCACACCTGCACTGTAACATTTACCAACAATGACAGCACTGCTCTAACTGTCCCATGCTTCTAAAACCCAGAGTGCATGTTTGCCTATGAATGCATGATGTGTGTATTTTCACATCTTCCATGCCTTTACTAACTCTACTACGTGCTGTAGTGCAAAGTTTTAAGTACTTATTAAATTTTATTTTAGTGTCATTGTAGTAATCGATATCCATTTCTTCTCCTTCCTTTACAGAACAGTCCAATTTTCTCTAGTGTTATTTTGCTCCTAATACATACGTTACCATTTTTTCAGTTTATCTAGTGTTTGCTTGTACTATTTTTTTACTGCCATATTCTTCCAGGCAAGCCTAGATGGATTCTGCCTCTTGCTTCTGATCCCACACCTCCTCTTCAACTTGCTCCATTTCATTTAAACTTTGCATAGATCTGCAGTTCCTCAAAATACCTCAGTCTTGTTCTTTGCTTCAGTCCACAGTAATATTATAATTTATAACCCCTTTATTATAGTGCCTATCTTGTGTCAGTATCAGATTCATTTGCACATGTACTATCAGGCTTTGTGAGAACAGAGCATTTCATAAGAGTTCTTGCCTATTATGTGCCTCATGAGCACATTAAAACACCCAACGGAAGGTTTGCTAATGATTTCAACAGGGCCAAGGTTTCATTCCCAGTGTTTAGGCTGACAGTACAAACATTAAGGTAGGACACTGAAAAGCCTACACTACTTACAAATAGTAACTGACAACCTTTTTCTCTCATCTGCTCCTTTTTTCAACGTTTTGTGTAAAAGAATACATAAACTTGAAATTCCTCCCATATGCAGAAGTGAAAAATTTAATAGTCTACACCCACTTGTAAACTCAGCATCACCACCACTTCTGCCCTTCTCCTATCCAAAATAATCATATAAATCACCACACCCGGAAGTACGTGGAGATTCAATTTTACCTGTTCTAAAGTGAGAGAAAAATACATTGCCCTTTTTTTTTGTCATTTAAGCAGTGTTTTCCCTGTTAACCTCATCTACGCTCAGATCTGAGGCAGCTTGCACAAGAAAATAATTAGATAAGCAGTCTGACCAAGATCAGCTCTTACTACTGATGTTATGCACACATTCTGTACATCCACTATTAAGTTACCAACTAGTGGTTCACTTCTAACAACAAAATGTTTATTTGAATGATGTTTATGAATATGAACACCACCAGTCACTGTCCCAAAATAACACAAACATTTCCATTTGAAGATGCCACAAAGACCCCCCCACTGAAATCTCAAGACAGGGAGGAGTGGGAAACACTTTAATAAGGTCACAATGGGATTCAGATGTGAATCCCATTCAGGTAGTGCTCTTCTACAAGGCAGACAGCAATTCACTAGAAGACAAGAGTACTTACATGAGAGATGTAACTACTTTTCAAGTGAAAGTGTGCTTTTTTGTTTGTTTAAACAAAAAAAAAAAAAATTGAAAAAGAGATTGGTTTGGCTGACAACAGCAAATGCTGGGATTTAAAGCGACTATAAGCCACAGAGCATCCCAACTAATGTTCCATCATTTGTGCCTGTAACAAAACAACATGAACTCAACACGCTCAAGAAGGCTTCCCCTCAAACTCCTAGAGCTATGAATACAATAACTCTTTGTTTATTCATTGATCTGCAGCCAAAGTGTCTGTCTCCATATTAAAAAAAAAAAAAAAAAAAAAAAAAAAGAAAACCAATCTCTGTATAAAAACCAAAGCCTTGAAACCTCATAATAAATAAAGACAGCTGACAATCAGTTACTGACATTCCAAGAAAGATGGGCATGGAGCTCTCAACTCTAGGTCAGGCACCAAGACACAAATTTATCACTAAAGATAATCACAAGTATTCACTATAATACAATGACACAGCTGGCATGAAGACGGAACTGCAGAAAAGATAATCCATTCCTAGATAATGTCATCATTTGTATGAACATGTACAAGGACGCCTCAGCCAATGTTTTTACGTGACAAAAGTGGGAGTATCAAAACACAACACTTGTTATATGTGTTTAAATAACCATTTAAGAAAGCTGCAAGCAACTATTAAAAAAGTATAAATGTACGACATTAAATTCTGACTTACATTAATAATAAGGTCTGAAAAGTGACTGGCAAACAAGCTTCCTTTTTTTTTGAAAAAAGAAATCTACTGTCTTACTAAAATTTTAATTAAAAAAGGCAGTTGCATAAACACAATAAGCAATAAGCAAAAACAAAAAGCTGAGTTCAACATAAGCCTATGATGAAAGAAAACCCAGTAAATGAAGAAGCATACACTAGTAGAGATTTAACATAAATAGCCATTTTCCTTGTCTTAAAAGCTCTGCATACTGCCTGATTTCAGCTGCAGGGAGACATCAGAAAGATTATTTCCCACTCAAAACAGAAAGTAGTAATTAACAAGAGGAAAGGATGGAAAAAAAAAATCAAAAAGCTATGCCCCATAAAATATCAACTACTACCTCCCTAGAACATTTACAGATAATTTATACAAGCAACTGTTTCTGCAGGGTGGGGGAGAAGGATATACTGGTTTTCAGTCTTCTTCTGGGTCCTCTTTAACACACACAACCCAAAAACTGTCAGGTCCATGAATCAGCCATTCTCTATTTACTATTTTGCATATAGATAAAACTAAACAACTACTGAAAGAATAAATCACAACAAACATCACAAGGAAACCTTATTATAATGAAGTAAACATAACTAACCTTTTCAGTTGCCGCTACAAGTGCATGCAAAGGTTAAGACAACATCAAAAAGCAATTATACACTTTAACACAGTTTATGACCAAAACAATCCTAAATTTCTGACAAGTTCACATAGATACACAAGTCAGAACTTCTGCCCTTCAAGTTGCCAACTAGTGACATACAGCTAATATGTTACTCTGAAGTCAACTTACTGTGTGTCATCTGTCCTCATCATACTTGAACATTCAGTCTTCTCCTGTAAACCACTTTCCCAATACCAAACTTCTTCAAGGAAGTACTCAGGAATTATACTCCTGTCTTTAGATTTGTTTTCTCCAACTTGGATTCTCCATACAAAGAAGACAACTTTTCTTTATGCATGCAGAAGTTTTACTCTCCTCCTCAACAAGTTTGCGGCAACTTCTAGTGCAGCAGAATTCAGAGGTTCTTTAAAAGTCTTCTAGCAAACATATCTGAAGCTGTACAACATAGCAGCATTCCAGCTGCCTTTCCTGCGTGCTGCCAGATCATGACCACATTTTAGCTACTTCCATCCACACTTCAGCATCTGAACTTAAAACTGTCTGTGTTGGATGGTCTTGCACCAATACCATAGCTTTGGCATTGGAGCATGGGCAGACACAGGCAGAGCTCTCAGTCTGTCATTTCTACTATCAAAATAGCAACCCCCAGCAGGAGAGCAAGGCAGATAGAAGTGAAAATAGTAACTTAAAGTTCTCAGGCAAGGTTTACCAGTGGATGCCTCAAAGCTTTAAGGCCTCTTCAGTAGCCCACACTATGGCTCAACAAGGAAAAGAAAATCCATTCATAAACCCAGAAAACCAAGTTAAAAAAAGAAAAGCCCCACCCAGAATACCAGTTACTTCTATTTTGTCTGGCAATGAGGTTCTCAGCTTCCTAGACAAGTAAACACCTTCACTCACTGTGCATGGCTGCCATCTGGAACTCAGAAAAAAATTTCCCTTACCTACTTTGTACAGCTCTTACACAAACACAGCGTTAGATGGACAGAAAAGGATGTACTAAAAATAGTGTCTGTCAGCCAAGGAATAGAGCACTGCCCTGAGTGGAATGAGGGGAGCTCTGCAGGAAGGCTCCCTGCAGAGAAGTACTGCAGTAAGAGGGGGAAAATGCACAACATCCTAAATATAGGTGATGGTGGGGAGAGATGTAAATGGAAAAAATCCCACATCCCCTTTAAATTTTAAAGAACAATCTTCCTAAACCTAATAGCCAAGTGGATCTGAATACACTTTTTCAACTACTTGGCTTTACTCACAGAAATAAAATTAAAAGTTAGATGTATTTAATTGTTGGAGAGAATGCTAGCTGAGAAAGTGACACTGCGGACACTGGGGATGACAGCGTTCCCACAAAAAGGTATAACCAATTCACATCTAGGTCACAAGTCAAAAGTACATACAGTTAGCTGCAGATTTTTTCCACTCCAAGTGATATATATAGTTCTGTATTAACACACACACACACACAAAAAAAGGTATGCTGGTCATATATCCTCAGCATTTATGGCAAATTATTAATCAAGTCCCACCTGAAACAATTTGTTAAATTGATTTTAATCACTGGGCCTCTCATGTGAAGCTTTGTATAATCAGCATTTCATTTACAAAATTAATTGCCTGATTGATTCTCAAGAGGCAGTAGCTGTCATTACACTGCTGTCATAACTTTTGAGTAGGGGTGTCACAACACTGAATTCTGACAGTATGAAGAGCACTGCTATTTAAAAAATGAGGGCGGGGAGGTAGGGGGGAAACAAATACAGTGATTTCACAGAATTGCTCTTTCGCCCGATAGAATGTTAAAACCATTTCCCAGCAGTTTCAGCCAGCCTCCCCGTTTTCCATTCATTGAATAATGCGCTACTCAGCTATTCAGTATCTTTTCTTAGAGGCAGGTTCATTTAATTCAATTTTATCATAGTTGCGGTTGCATAAAATGAGTTTGTTGTTGAATATACAAAAGATTTAATCACAGGCCGCTCTTAAGGTTATTTGTAGAGTGGAGTTTGACTTTCAAACACATGGAACTTTTTTCCACATCCAAAATCTTCTGGAAAGCTATTTTCTTCTTTTTTTTTTTTTTCCTGTTGTTTTTGCAAAAAGCAAAGCAAACCACAACTTTACAGAACTTATCTAGGAGCTCCTTTAGGAAGCTTTTTTTTCTCCCCCTGTATTTTAAGCTGTGTATAAGCCTCGGAGCCCTGCCAGAGTTGGAAGCAAAGCTCCTATATTTGCTGTAGTTACTCCTATACCCCATTGCTACTATATTCTTGGAAGAGAGCAGTGCTCCGGAGAGGCGGTGCTGGCCAGCGGTTAGGGCACTGAGTCATAAGACAGGACTTCTATTCCTGGCTCAGCAGCTGACCTGATATGCAAACACAAGCACAACTCTTCACCTTTCTGTGACTGGGTTTTCACTCTCATAACAAGTATTATATGCTCTTTTAACAAGGAAACTGACATGAAGATTTTGGGGAGACTGATGTCAGTTATCAGCAACAAGAAACAGGACTAGGAGTCAGAAAGAGTAGGCTGAGGGAGGAAAAGACCCCAAACCTCTACAAGGTTTTAAAAAGAAAATTCCATCAATAGGCTGCAACACGGTACTCTAAACTTTCATAAACCTACTTTCCAAAGGAAAAAGGCCCCTGGAAACATCTTTAAAAGGGAAACAAAACAAACCAAACCAAAACCAAAAAACCCAAAGCAAAAAACAACAAACAAAAAAACCCCAACTCCCACCAACATTAATGCCTTTGAAAAAAATTACCTATTTCTACAGTAAATTCAAAAAAAGCCACTCAACTGCTCCAATTCAACCTTATACACTAGATTTCATCAAGTGCTCAGGAATAAAGCGAATTTAAAATTTCTAGGCCATGCTCTGAGATTGCACTATTACCAAAAAAAAGCAAATGACAACTCTTCAAAAACCGAATTACATTTACTGCTGGTATTTGTAATTGACCTCACCAGAATGCAATTCCAGAATAAATTAGAGTCCAGGGAATGCTAGACTCTAGACAACACAGCCCCTTTTCTCTTCCTATCCCCCAGCTCTTATTTTCATCCCCAACTGCTGTCAAATATTATCTCCCGCTCCTCTCTACAAGGTGCTCTGCCACTTGAATGGCTTTATGCAATTTTCTTCCATTTCTGCAGATATCCAAGTTCATGATGAACAAAACTGGGGAGGAGGGGAGACATGGACAAAGGGACACCAAAACAAACATCATTTACAAAATTGATAGGCTACTGAAATAAAGATGCATAAAAAGATAAAAGAATGGAAAACTCCACCAGGCAAATGGAAACAATTACTTGTTTTCCTTTTCCATAGCCATAACATGAAATTACAACTAAGGTAGGTTCAGAAAGTTCTGTCCAAACTGAGAAATGGTTGCCAGAGTTTTAAGCTATATCCTTCTGCTACAGATGCAAGAGAAGTTCAGAAAAAGGAAAGAATCAGTCATCCTACTCATAACAAGGGATAGCAGACTGGGACACTAAAAAGCAGTGTAAAGCACTGATTTTCTGTATTTGTGGGTTTCTAGCCTCATAGCAGGTAGCTTACTCATTAATCTAGCATCTTCTCTTTTCAAGCCTAACTTTTTTTTTTTTAATAGGTAAAAACTGATCTTAGTTAAAAATAAGAAAATATGGGAAAGCCCTTAGCTAGAGCAAATATATGCAGAATTCCTAAACAGATATATTTAGCATCAGGATAATTGGAAAGCAAACTTAGCTCTATAACAGAAGCCCTGTCACTTCTTCAACTGCCAAGAAACTTCTCTTGTAACATATTTTCTATATTAAAACCCCTTCCTGTAGAGGTTGAAAAACTTGGTTGCAAATAGTGCAAAGAAGAAGTCACCTCAAAACTAACCAGTTCAGGTTTTTCTAACCATCACTCCATAACAACCTCTGTATCGCACTGGTTGAACATCACAAAAATCCAGTGTCCCAGTTAGAGACATACCAGCAGCGTCAGCTCAGTCCAAGGGTCAGCTACAAACAAATAATGAATCTGGAGCTACACACCCATATTGTGGAGCTGGAGCAGTAGAATTTTGGTGAGTGCCCGCCTGTGCTTATTTTGCATTTATAATGACCTTTCTCATCAACACAGACACAGTCAGCAGCACGGAACTAACTTCCTGGGCAGAAGCCAAACAAAAATTCACCAGCAACAGGTGATTTAAAGCATTAGAAAATAGGGGGGAGATCAGTAGTTAAAATAAAAATTAAAATCTGTCACCAAAACAAACTACAGTTATGAGGGGGAATTTTCATTATTGATTGAACACATTTAATAGTCAAGTTATAAATCAGAAGAAACAGTAAACTGAAGGTCAAAGCCCTTGTATTACTTGAGAGAACAATGTGACTGGAAACCATGAATTCACACACATGCATACATTCACACCCGCTCTATTGTATAATGTAACTGATTCCCAAGTATCATTTTACAATTCTGATTAGGTCTTACAAAAGTCTTGTTTATTAAATTGCTTTCTTTAGGCATTCATAGTTGCTAATTTGTTTCCAACTAAATCATGTATCATCTGAAAAAGATTACACTGCAACAGCAAAACAACACTCCTGGGATTACACTTCATCTGGATTTTAGAATTAAAAGGACAAATACTAGAGGAGTTGTAAATTTCACTTTAAAGGTGGTGGTGAGAACGCCCTGCAAGTAATTCTAGAAGTAATTCCAAAACTACTAGTGCACTTAGCATGTAGCAGCTGCACTGAAACAGACAGCAAGTCAAAAACTCGAAGTATTAAGGGATCTGTACATCTTTAAATTTTAATTTCTACAATAAAAAATAATGATCAACATATATGTATTTATACAAACATATTTTGTAAGCAAAGTAACTTTGTGTTATCATAATATTAAAGCTATGCTGATTTTAAAATATTATCCGCTCTAATTCCCACACATTTTACACAAACTTAAATTTTTGCAGAGATTTGGGAATTACTTCCAAAAAACTCCAGAGAAATGACCTCCAAAAAATGTATCTCAATGTTAATACAAAGTTCACTGCGGCTTACTGAGGGATAAAAAAGTCAGACCCGAGTTTAAACCAGGTCAAATTCTGGTTTACCCTAGAGCCTTCACCTATTTCTCCACTCAAAACTGGCAGAAGTCACTAAGTCTTCATTGCTGTTCTTGCAATCACAACAAACGGGAGAAATTCTTCCACAAATCCTGGCAGACTATGAAACCAGAGCATCTCAGCACAAACACATACATATAATGCATACACACAGGTAAGTGCAGAAATAAACTAGGATTAATCAGAAATAAAGAAGTAGGATATGAACACCTCTGCAACAAATCATGTACGATGTTCAGAACTAAATGCATAGTTTTAGTAAACTACTATTCAGAACTTTCAGTTCTTATACAAAGAAGGCATGTATTTTCAATATATGATCATAATTTTCTTTTAATATCACACAATTTAAAATTAAATTAAAAATCAACATGTGAGACATATCTGGTCTGAGAAATATGAAAGCAGGAAAGCTGATCCACTTCTTCAGTATTTCTCATCCAACACGAATTATTTAACAGGAAACCTGATTATGCCATATTCATAGAATTGCCTTCCCTCTCCCACAGCAGAAACCATTATATTTTCAAATTCTCTCTGCCTGAAACATCTTGGCTTCTTTCCACTTCTATGCCCACCTCTTATTTCCTAGCCCTTAAGAGAGCCCACATCAGCCACCATGCAAAAACACCAACACAGCTTTCTAAACGCACTTCAAAGAAACTTCTTCATTTGTTAGAGAGGATCTTCAGGATTAATGAGCCCCCTTTGGGCACAACCCAAAATAGAGTATTCCCAACTTTCTAAAACTACTAAATCTAGAACAGAAGTAAAATTAACAATCAGATTAAATGGGAAGAAAAGAGAAAGGAACCACTATCTTCATAAACACTGAAGCAGTACAGGTACAGTGAATGCTTTCTGTAAGTCTGAGTAAGCTATTTCTAGGGGCAACAGCTATTTGAGTATATTTACATCTAAACCTTCTCCAAGGCGGCAACTTACATCAGCACCTTCCTGCAGCTGCTGAGGGCTCAAGACAGTTTCACTCTGTCAAAGTCACTTGGCCTAGTCAGAAGAGGTCATTTAGCAGCAAAGACAGATGTTTCTCAGCTGACATAACCAAAAGGCAAAATGGAGCAAACAAACCCAAAGACTCATTTTAGCAACAAGGTATCTGCAATTCCAATTTCAGGTATTATTCAATTTAGAAAGATGCTATTCATCTGACACTCCTTTGCCACCTTCACTTCAGATTAAAGAGCTGCAGATACCACATGTAAAATTCTGAAACATATGTTCCCTTTATTCTTCAAAGAATATAAATCTTTACTTAAGGCCACACTATTCACTTCATATCTAACCTGACATTTCAGCTGAGTACTATCATTTCTTGAACACATTCTTCCCCTTCTCACTTCTACACTCCTACCCACAGTTGTTTTTCTTTTTTCTGCTCATCTCTTTCACACAAAAAGAAATTGCATAAAAAAAGGAAAACTGAAACTGATTACACACTAGCAATACTGTCAAGTACGAAAATGAAATGCTACACATTTTTAAACTAAACTGCTCAATGCCAAAAAAGAGAAGACACTGGTTACAAAGCCAACACAGAAGAAAAAATCATTTCAGGAAGAAATACACCTGAACAACAGACAACCAGATAAAATTAAAATTGGGAACTACACTCAAAAATACACAAACATTAGACTATTTTGACAGAAAACAGCATTTCCAAAACACAGAAATAACTCAGAAACTTGAAATAATCCTGAAGAAATCCATATATCCTCGCACATCAATTCCATGTAAAGTTCAGCTTGCACAAAGCTTTGGAAGGACAAGGGGAAAGAGTAAGTATGAATAATTCCTTTTTGCTCAGTCTGTTACAACTACAGGACAGATCAATCTCTGCCATGAATGTTAGGTCTGTTTTATCCTGTCTCAGAGCTGATGGATAGATTAAATGACCTCTCGATGTCTCTTCAAGCCTTGCTCTTCTATGATTTGGAGGTTATTACATCACCTCTATTTTATTGTACGACTTCTTCCATTTCTGAAATTCTTCATTTCAAGTCATAATCCTCAATTCCTAGCACCATGAGACTACATGGACATTACAACACTAGAAACATACTAGATATACTGATAAAAGAAAATTAAGGGAACAAATAGAGGTATGTTTTTCAAACCAGTAATTTCATCAGGAATAAAAGAGATACATAAGAAAAACTGTTTTTAAGTAATTTATGTTGATATTTGCAACATAAATACAAATTTATGCAAAATTTGTATTTACGAGAAAATACTGTAAAAATGTTTACATATTCCTGCTTTTGGGAAGGTGTGAATGTAAGGATGAGATGAGCTGCGTGCTAGGCAGAAAGGAGATATGGGCAGAAGAGAACAAGAGAAGATGGCCAACTTCAAAGCACCATCCATGTGAATAAGTCTCTCTAGGTACCCACCTTTGACTGAACCAGGCCAAGAGACATCACCCCTGCCAAACACACCTTCTACACATCAACAGCCTTCTCCTGAATACACTGCATACCGGAAGGGTTCCTGCACTTTCCCCTTCCTCTGAATCCAATCTGAGTTGCTCCTTGCACAAGCTGTGCCTAGCAAGTCAATTATGGTCCTGTCTTGTGTGAAGATCAATAAATTTCAGCAATTCTCTGAACAATTAACATTTTTGGAAGCAGTTTTCTCAACTTCATCAAGGAAGCTTCTTTCTGTGATCCATGGAGATACACACAATTAGAGCCACAGCACAACAAAACTCAAGGAATAATGAGTAACAGGAGACAAAAAGTGTCCAACGCAGAACTCATTACACAGCCATACACTACTCCACCTGTTGCGCTGTAGACTGAGTACTGGTAAAATCACAGAGGGGAAGAAATGCAGATATATGCAAGCAACTAGGAACATGAATTCTGATCCTTTTTATATCCTATTGTTATCCACAACCCAGGAAGCTGTTAATTGGCCTAAGTAATTGGTTTAAATACCCAAGTCCCATTATAAAAATACACTACAAAAGTGCTTAGACACTTATCACAACCAAGAAATTCTTAACTAAAGTTCAAAGCTGAAAAGACACAAGGGACTTGTCTACACTGAAGGGAAAAAAATGCATAATTACACCAATGTAACTATCTCAGTGTGGAAACTTTTTCCAGTGTAAGAGTACCCCTTTCCCCCTTAAGCTTACGTGGTTTGGAAGCAGAGTAACACAAACCATAAAAACTCTTATTCTGGTATAAGAGTGTCTCCATAGGGAGTTATATTGGTATAATTACAGCATATAATTATAGCACATAGTTGTACTGTGTAGACAAGCACTGGATGCCCAGTCCACATATATTTTCTAGCAAAACAAATGGTTATCAAATTCCAATAGAGGCGCATAAAATACTTCACTTTTATTTTTGTTTGATGCACCTTCTTCATTTTAAAGTGATAAATTACTTCAATTAATCTTCCTTGAAAATGCTTTTCTCTCTGCTATACTACATGGTAATAGATTGTTCTTCTGGTGGAGGCATCATAAACTAACACTTTCAGAATGGCTGCGATATCTCCCACACTGATTTAGGTTCTCATCATATAAAGCAAGTGGTGAGAAATCAGGTACAAGGAAGGAATAAAGTGCTGTTTACATATTTGACTGTTAGACTCGCACCTTTTATAGTACATCCCCAGCCACTTTAAACAGTCAACTGCCTCAATAATTTAGTCTCTGTCCTTCTGACAATTTCATTCTCACCTCATTTGCTATAGAAGTTAAAACATTTCAGTCAACCTTGAGGAAGCCATGCTTCCTCCTCCTCCTCCCCTCGTACATACTAGGGGGAAACAGTACTTTTGAAAATCATGCCACTAGTTGAACTTCAAACTGTAAGAGAGAACTCAAAAATATTTACAAACTTTAAAACTACAAAAGATTCCTCAGAATCTTTTGAAAATAAGCAACTTTCCAGAGGAAACCTAACTCAGAAACCCAACCTTAAACCAAACAGATTGCCACTGTTTGTGAGAAAGATCCCTGAAAAAGGATACAAACAAAAATACAGTTGTGCCAGCCTCCAAAAAGTGGAAAGTACTGGCATCCTGCTACTAAGATGTCAGTGAAATTATTAGTCACAATAATACTTCAGTTTGGGCATTTTAAAAACTATACTATAGAAAGATTAAGTGAGCCTAGAGATAATTAAGGGTTATGGTACCCATTTTTCAGGACACACAGGTAAATCTCTTTTGCAAATTGTGGTTTCTCCTCTTTAACCATTTTGAAAACACGATACTGCCAATAAGAGCTCTCTGCAGGACAGGCATCCCTGTGTTTTCTTTTGTCCTAAACAATTTCATCCCTCAGCCTAACATCAGGTTTCATCACCTTGGAATACATCCGTAGCACTCGGGAACACACTTTGCTCATTTCCATAGGCACCGGCTCTCTCGGTGGCAGAGGTCTTTTGAAAGAGCTGCCTCTTCCTTCCTCGCCATGCCCAGCACAGCCCCTCGGCCCTCCAAAGTGCTCACTGGGTTTGCTGCCCTGCATGATGCCCCACAGAGAGACCCCCTGGAGCAACCAGAGCGGGGAACATGGAGTCACAGGGAGCGCCAGTGCTGGGTGAGGAGGATCACCACACCACGGAAGCTCCTACCCAGAGATGCCCACTTCTCTGCAGCTGAAGTGCCAGCAATGGGTAAAGAGCTTTCAACGGACTGTGAAGCAGCATCTACACAACAAAACTGCTGCCCTATTTCCAAATCAAAAGCTTGCCTCTCTGTACAGGGGGGAACTGCATACCTAAGCGTGAAGGTCAACTGACCTGGAAATTCATCCTGGTATTTTCAAATTTGCCAGTAAGCCAGTACGTCTGCAAATATACTGGACAAAAAACAAATAACACTAACAGGTCTACATGCAAAAATTTGACATACCAAAAGAAAGGCAGCGGCAAAACCCCCCCTATGAATAGGTGTTATAAAAAGGACAACAAAATAGAAATGTATCAAACTTAACAGGAAATGAGTATAAAAACCAGTAATTCCAACAGGTTAGCAAGACAAGGAGAGGAAGCTAAGTTAGTCCAGAACTCCAACACAAGTCTGGAGTCATTTGCCTGTATGAAAACACTATAAATAGTGGAAGGAATTAATTTCACCTGCCCTTTGACATCAACACCTGAGCTTATCGGCTTAGACCTTCTTTAGAGAGAGGGGAAAAACATGTAACTTTAGGAGCATGATTCATTAGACCTGCATTACACATCTACTTTAGGATGAGATGATTCACATGAAGATCTGACTATTTTTTTGCACCAGAGACACACAAAAAGATCAGGTACAAATGCCTACAGCACATATGGTTAGACAAGTTTCACCCTTGAAATCTTATTTTTCAAAGATACAGCTTATTTGGCCAATGCAATCAATGCATTCTGTATAATTATCATCCTTGGGGGGGAAAAGAAATTACTCTCTGCCTCTTTCAAGAGAGCGGTAACAAGGATTCCCCGCTCCAGAGAAAAGTTAAGAAATTGTCTGTCATTATTTATAGACTAATTTTACACTCAAGAGGCAATGTAGTGAGGAGTTTAGGCTAATAGACACCTGTACCACCACCAAAGGGGCTGTCATGCCCTGATGCACACTGTCAGTTGAACTGGCCATATTCTCCCTCACTTTACCTCAGTGCTGCAAGTCAGATCTGCTCAATGATCTGGCTGAAAGCTAAACATTCACAGGTCTTGTTTGGCAGGATTAGTTTTCAGACAAATCTTCGAGCTGATGCGACTCACCTTATGACACAAGGGACACAGCAGGGAACTGATAAAAAGATGGGGACTGGTCTTTACAGCAGAAGTCTTAGATCAGCTTCAGATGGCCATCAAACTCACCCGGTGGTGCAAGATATTTTAGCAACACAAAACTGGGTGAAAGAGTGCTCAAGGAGCGTAACAAAAGGCTACTGAAAAATGCAGAAATAAACAAATTAGATTTTCAAGTTTTCTTCAGTTCTCCCAAGATAAATTCTGGCTTGGTATCTACACAAAAAGCAGATGTCCATTTGGTTCAACTCCTATTTTCCTATGCAATTATGTGTTACAACGTTTCTCATGCTAATTTGCTCTTTGTTTTAGCCTGTGATCCTCAAAATCCAAGAAGGACAAAAAACTGTCTTTCTGAGGAATACCCACGTGGACCTTCAGATCAGTGTATATAGACTGGACTCAACTTTAAAAAAGTATTTGCTCTTTATTCCCAAGTATTACTCTAAAAATGACAAACAAAACATGTTACATGTTACTGAATGCTCAGTATCAAACATTTGGAGGAAAAAAATTGGAAGAAAAAACCCTCACGTTCATTGTCTCTTTGGATATATATATAAACCCACTTCTGGAGAGGAAAACTACATTTCTTCCTACTTCTGGCACACTAGCTGAGACAACTTGCTCAAGTAAGACAGACAACCATATGCGAGATCAAGAATTTCAAGAAAGTAAAAATGTCATCAGAAATCATCATTATTTGAACTTTCTATTATGAACCATGACTAGCTGCAGCTTTTAAGAAAAGAATCTACTTTTTTCCTCCATCTCTTCAAGGAAGACATCATCCCCCAAGAAAAGAAAGAATTGAAACAGAAGGTTGAAAAGCAGGAGTAGAGAAAAGAAACACAGAGGGTAAATCAGACACTGTGGGGTTTTTTTCAGGGAACAAGACTGTTGCAAATAAACATCTAGGTCTCTCAGAGGCAAAGCTACATCTAGGTCTCTCAGAGGCAAAGCTACAGAATTTGGAAACTATCACACAGGAAGAAATTGGCCTCAGTTCTTCCTTGAATTACTGAAGTATTCTCCTAGAACAATGGAACCTTAACTCACTTTTTAAACAGGCTCATTCACCATCTTTGTAAGATACATTCCCTCAAATAAAATATGACACTGTGGAATAACAAGCAACCATCACTGGCAGTTCTCTACACCCCCAACCTTCTGAGGAGAATTAAAAGGAAAAGAAATCTGTGAAATGAAATATCAAGTACTATAAAATTGCACGGAATGTATCTAGCACACCACATCACTACTTAATATAGACAATTACATGCAAAGTGTTCCCTCTCCTCAGTTCCAGTCTTTTCTACACTTTACACATGTACAGGAACACCACACTTGAATTTTCATGCAGACATATTTTCAAATATCTTTTGGAAAATATGTGTTTTTGTTAATTACACCTGCCACACCAGGTAAAAAGTAAAGAAGCTATGCATGTTAACATTTACATTCCAGCTTGGTTTTGTCTCCTTTATTTGTTTCCTTCCTTTCTCTTAAGTTTGCTATTACTTAGAAGATCAGCAATAGAGGAACCTGAAACAGAAATACCGCCACTATCACCCATTGATAACTACTTGCAAAATTTTTATTATTACACTGTCGAGTCTTGCCAGGATTTGGGGGCTTGGTTGGTTGGTTTTTCAGTGGCATTTTTTTTTTCCCTTAAATGCAACTTGACCTCTGGTCACTAGGAGAGCCTACTCAGGAAGCTGGCTAGTGAAGACACTTTCCCCACTGCCACTCTTTGCCCAACAACTTTTGTCAACTTGGCGGCCAGACGAGCAAATACAAGTTAGAGGGATGGAGGAAACACAAGTCAGAGAGATGGATGAGTACCAGGATCACTAAAAAGCTATTTTCTTGGTGGCCATACAGTCACACTAATCACTCTTGCAAACTGTTAAAATGTCAGAAGACAGTAAGGATGACTTTTCCATCATGCCAATGATTTGGAAAGTGAGAAAGACAGGAATTTGAGGGTAACATTTAAAGAAGGAAAAAGTATCACAAGACAAAGAAGCAAAAAGAGATTATGACATTTGGATAAAATGAAGTACTATGACTTTGTGAAGAAAACGAAACAGATGCAAATAACCCACAAATAAATCTCTCATTGAAGGAGAAAATACAGAGGAAGAGTGTTGAGCAACCACATCACACAAAAGAGCTGACACATAACAACACTCGCATCTGCAGAAAAAGTAGATTGCATCCACCATTCTGACAACCACACTCCAGCAAAGTAACATCTCACTCAGGCCCTTCTCAACCTTCCTCATAGTAAGAAAGTGCATTGTTATTGTTACTATTATTATTGAAATGAGCTGAAGGACTAAAAGAGGAATGTGCTGCTATGCAAAGGCTTCCTGGGACAGAGAATCCCTCTCCACTGCTTCTTCAAAGAGCTGCATCTAGCAAGTTTCTTGTGAACAACCAAATCCCTAAATGTCCCAATGTACGAAACAACCAGTCCATGAATCTAAAATCTAAAACTTTTCAAGGGTCTCAATTAATCCAGAAAATTCTTCTGATTGCTATCAGCAATCACACACAAAGCTCTAGACAGCTTAGGCTGAAGTAGCCTTTAGATTCCTAGCTAACTTTTGGAAAAATATTTATCTTTAAATGTTGGCCACTACACCAACACCTTGAGCACTTCAAGAACACTGCCCTAAAATGCGAGACACTTCGTTTCAGATGCTGCTGCCCAATCAGCCCCTCCTCTTTAAAGGAAGAGCTCAATTAAGCTGGGAGCTTTTCTTCTGAATGATTTTAAATGTTTTTTTTCAGTTGTGGTTGGGTCTCAGTTAGTGTAATTGCTATTTATATCAAAACATTAAAAGGTCTGGTTATGGGGTTTATTAGAAAAGCAAAATGTGTTTTTAATTCTTTAAAAAAACCCACAACAAAATACTCCATAGCACTATTTCCCCCTGTATTTGCATACCACATGTTCAACAACAAAAAGAGCATTCTGCAGAAAGTTAAAAATCTCAGAAATGTTGCTGAATTAGTAGCTCCTACAGTTTGTTAGTAGGAAAACCGGCTCTGTGCCAGGCTGGGAGGAGGGGGGGGTATCGAAAGGGATGTGTGTTAGCTTTGGGATTTAAAAGAAAAATATACATATATATTGTTAACCAACATGCAACATACAAGACAAACAAATGCAGTATCTCTTTATTGGCAAAAATTGTAAATGTAAAGTAAGCGTCACTTAAAAGGCTAGAAATACTCCGCACAGCCTTGTTCCTTAGGTATGAAGGCAGAGAAAACCTTCATGCAAATGCAGCTAAGGCACGCAGCCTTAGGCAAGGGCCATCGCTGGACACAAAGGCGCTGCCCACACCTGCCGGTCCCACCGGGGAGGGCCAGGGCATCCCGCCGGCCGGGAGCAGCGCCTGGCCCGCTGCCCGAGCGGCGAGCTTGTTGAAAAGCAAGAGATAGCTTCTGGCAGCGGCAAAGGGGAAAATATTTTGATCATGTGACGCCACAAAAGCGAACCAGTTCGCTTCGTGTGTGCAACTTGCACAGACGCTGTCACCGGCTGCGGGACCCCCGGCTCCCTCCCTCCCTCCCTGCCTCCTTTCCCGTGCCCGTGTCCCGCCAGGGAAATGCCTCAATCCCGCACAGCTTCGGCAACACAGCCAACAGCATCTCCATATCCCCGGCACGTCCCACGGCCACGGAATGCTGGGCACCGGGAACGCACCTGCCGCACAGACCTCCACCTTCCTGGCCGTAGGACTTTCAAATATAAGTAAAACTGCCAAGTAAAATTATTTTGCTACTGCTGGTACGCAGCTAAAACAGCCCCAAATGTACCTACCTCTGTTTTTCCAGAATTATGCCTTTAAATAGCCTTTACAGCCAACTACAAACATCTTAAAACGGCAACACCTCTAAAGAATATGTTCACTTTTCTTGACTTGGGAATTTCAATCAACTAAGAAACACTGAATTAAAAAAAAAACACAAAAGCACAATTATTTTCCATAAATCATGTCTGAAAGTAAGACATCAATACTACCATTTCATAAAAAGAGAAAATCCAAAATATTCACAACATAAATTGCTGCACCAAAAAAACCCACAGAACTCCATACATTCCATCCAAATCAAAGGCTGCAAACAAACCAGCATATTCCTTTGATGCTGTCAAAACAAACCTCCTTATCTTTATTTTTAACTTTAAAAGAATAAAATTTAAGAACTACAAATCCTGTCCTTGTGCTTTCAAAAGAAATTTTCAGAGCTGATGTTTCAGTATCTTGCTTACAAACAAGTAAGTCTGACAAGCTAACCAAATAACATGATCAATGCTGGGAACACCAAGTCTCAGATCCCATCCAAACAGAGAAAGGCACAGTGCAGACTGGATACCTCCACATGTAACAAGTATTTAGACTGCCTATTTATTTCGCATTAAACTGTAATTAAAATTGCATATCAAATTCAAATTATTAAATAACACAAATATTATCCTAATTTTAACACAGGGAAACTGAGGTATTAGTCAGTGAAACCAACCACCTTTAGCTCATGTAGCCAGCTGACAGATATCAAGAATTCCTGCACCATTCCTCTACTAATACCATTTTCCTGAAGTCCCATCATTTACTTACTATGGCTGAATTCACTGCTTGTGTAAAGAAGGCACTATTCCACTTCAATCAATCTGTGAATTAAGCCATGTCCACACTGGGAACAGCACACATGACTACAATTATGTTTTAAAACAGGATCCCTCCTTTTGGGATTTTCTGAACCGATTTCCTTTCTTTACTCGAACAAAGAAAGAACAACCATGCTCCAACTTCAGGTCCTTCTGCGAAAGACAGCTGTACCATGGACTGCTACAGCCAAGACAACCCTCTCTTTGCCACGCAACACAGACCTCTTTGCCCTTTTAAACCATGACCAAAACCTGTTGAGAACTATCTACCTTCTGAAAATCTCAGCAAGATACCTCAATAGCCATACCTGCAAACCCTCAGGAGAGGCTTCTCATAAAGGCTGTTATTTTGGCAGTGAAGATACACTACCACGCCAATGGTAAGGTTAATGCAAAAGGGTATGCCACAACAGCTATTAGTCAAGGATGCAGTTAATTCCCTGAATCTAACTATGTAGCTACAACAACAGAACTTCACAGTGAACCTAGCCACATTGTCTTTAAAGTGCAAATAAATTGATTCAGTAATTTGGCAGAATCACATCCTACAGAAAGCCCTGCTACTGAAGATTTTTTTGAGTAAGAAGACACCTAAAATAAATACCAAACAAAAACAAAACCAAAAAACAAACAAAAAACAAACAAAAAAAACCCCATGAGTAAAAAAATCTGACAGTAACATAACTAACACTATCCCCTTAAAAAAAAAAAAAAGGAGTTTATACATCAAGGGTTTTTCCCATTTTCATGTTTATTCTTTTTTTACCAACAAACAAAAAACCCATGCACATCTACTTTCTTAATTTAAAAAAACAGGTAAATGAGATTAGGAAAATATTCCTTCCCCACCCTCCTATGGTCAGGAAGAGACTGATGTGGGTGGCAGGGGAGATCAGCGACACAGCCTTACAGATGGAAGTGTCAGAGGGCCTATCACTCAGATGGATGTCTTCATAAACAATTACCACATCGCAAACCTAAATTCAGTATCTTTTCAAATCTGAGAAGCCGACAATGTAGGGGGAAGACAGAACACAGCAGTGAATTCTTAAAGGCAGAACATCATCTAGCAATTGCGCATGTTCAGGTGCAAAAGATTAACTAATAGTTCTTAAAACTGGAGAAAGTAAAGTAATAAATAGATTATACTGTTCTACACTTGCTCAGTCCTTCTGATGTAGTTACTAACCCACAATGACTCAAATGCAAAAAGCAGCATGAAAGTAGATCACATACTGATAGGTCTGTACTAAAAGCAATTCCTTATACATGCTGCAGAACCATCAAACTCTGGTTTATACCCACAGATTGGCCACTACACATTCAGAAATTCAGCCACTTCATAAACCTGTTAAGTTTATAAGGAAACTAACATTTCCGGTATACACAGAATATAAATGCACAATATATCAACAACCTTTCTAATCATGCCTGCCAAAAACTTTTACACAGATTCCACATTAGTTTTAATAAACATAAATAAAAAATTTTAATAAAAGCATCAGGACAGTGATCTTAGGTTTCACAATTTCCAAAACAACTGCAAACACCCTCAGATAACATAAGCATCCTACATTGGGAATACAAAGTTTGCTAAAAGGTATTTCATATTTGCAATAAGAACAATTCCCATATGAAAAGCAATCTTTAAACAAGACACAACAATTGTGATCTCTGAATCAAATCTGTTCACTTCACAACTGAAGACAATGTGTCTGCCAGATAAAACAACCGGACTTGGTGGTAAGGAAGTCTGTGCATGCACCCCCGCACGCACCCCACCCCAGCACACACTGGTGCTCTGTGCAGAATACTCATCAAAAGACAAGTTCCACGACACTAGCTAAGCTCCTGGGCACATAATTCAACTCAATTTTCCTCAGAGTTTAATTTCTGTGAGAAATCCAGCGCCTTTATATAGATGACATTGCATAAATAATGATAAAACAGTGCACGGAATACTGAAATTTTAGCTTATGCTGCCTTTAGTTTAAGGTGACTGTACTGATACAGGAGACAAATCCCACATTTCACTTATTTGTCGTCTCACTCGCTGAATAGATGTCACTAAAGCTTACGTTCTCCCACAACAGAATGTGCTCACAATAAGACTGGATTTATTCAAAAGCTAGAGTTTATGGCCCCAAGACCCTGGCTACTTCCAAAAGACCTCTGTCCTCAGGTGTGCCTGCCTGAAGCAAAGTGGATGCTATGTGCCTCAGTTACCCCACCCTGTACAACAGGAAGAGTATTTTTTACTCCAGTCAAAGGCACTCTAGAAAAATAGTGTAAAGATCAAATGTACTTCGAATATTGTTACTAAGAAGATAAAGGTAGTTAAAACCAATCCTGTACAAATTAGCCATCTACTGTCCCCACTGTTCACAGATTCACTTAGGTATCTTAAGATACATTCATCCCTGAGGATTCCTTGACTGCAGTGGAACACCACCCTGGATGGGTTTGGCTTTTTTGGAGCTGACATGTTCCTGGTGGATCACTGGATCACAGAACTGGAAGTACAACAATGGAAATCCTCCAGCCCACCTGCAACACAAACACTGCAGCACTCTGCCACCACATCACCATTTGTGTGTGATACTCAGCAAGAACAGGTACGACTGGGGAACAGAACAAGTTAATAGGGTAACATTATGATCTGAATGGCAAAGCATGCATCAGATGTACAGAAACCCTTGAGGCCTACAAAAAATTAATTTTAAATTTATTAACAGGTGGGACTTCCTTAAAATAAATTTTACTCAAACATGATGGGCTTCACAAGATTTTTGTGCATTACATTTATTTGCTTCGCTCAGCGCCAAGCAATACAGAAACAACATCGCTTAGCAGCACTTTTCTCTTACTAGTTTTCAAAACAAATTCGAAAACCACTAAGGTATACTTTTAATTTAAGTTTAATTAAAGTCCTCATTCAATCGTACCAAACCATATATTTAACACTATGTAAATAGCCCCAAAATTGAAAGAAAAAAGTTTTTTTTCCCAAGTACCTTAATAATCACAATTCTAAAATATATTCTAGCAAGTTAGCCTACCACAAACACATGCTACTGAAATTCTGCAGCCTTAAGCATGCATGCACAGTGAGTGTGGCAACACTGCTTTACATATCCACAGAGAATCTTCAAAGCCTCCTGATAAATGGCACATTTTGAAAAAGTACTGAAAGATATAACTAGTTAGGGCACAGGTACAATCTCAGGGACATAAGAGTAAATAAACTACTGCCATTCTCACGTTAACAATGAGAACGTCAAAATACCTATAACAAAGTATTTGAGGCACAAAAGTAAGAAATATCTATCAGCAGCTAAGCAAATTTGTTTTCATGGCATGAATTCACCTAGTTTTAACTAAGATACTATTTCAGAATGAACCAGCATCACCTAACAGACCCTGCTTAGTAATTTCAAAAATGTTATTTTACATATGTCATTAGAAAATTTAGCAATGGCTTAAATGCCTTAATTTTCATCCCCCGAGATTCAGATCAGAATGCCAAAAAAGGCAGTAATCGACTGCTTAGTTGAAGAATCCGTACATGATGGAAGCAGTAATAGAGTAGGCAGGTTTGCATCTCTCTTTCTTTATTGTATCTCGTACACAGGGTTCTGCTGTTCCATGTGTAGGCATAAGCGCTACTACAGAAACCAATAACTGAACACCAAACCACAAAGTGTCAAATATATGGTCGTAATATATATATAGATGCTCCTAACTGTGAATATTGCTATTTGCTACTTCTAAATAGAAGCTATGTGAATACTAAACTGTTTATTTGAAAATGCACAGGGAAAAATATATTTTATTCTCCCATTGAGACATCAAGAATCTATTCACCACACTAACAGCTGTTTAATGGCCTTCAGGCACAGGACATGATTCTGCAGCCTTGGCTTAGCCAGAACTCCCAATACGGGCAATCTATCTGGCATAAAAAGAGCTGCAGAATCAGGGATATTCAGAGTTTCTGCGCTGCAAAACAAACGATACATACACAAACTCAGAGCAGCTTGACAGAATTTTTTTTTAAACTTGCTCTGTACCTTATGCTATACAGGTATTTCTGAAAAGACCCAGGTTCTCTCCTTCTGTGTAGTTGTATGTAAATCCCACACACGTGCACAAAGGAGAAAGATGTATATAAAACACACATTGAGAGGCCAGCTAATGTGTTAAACTACTGCAGTGCAAATCAGCAGCGAAGAATAAAAGGAGCCTCAGGACTCTAAATATCTGTACACTGTCAAGGATTAATCAATAATCAAAAGACCTGAATGACAAGGTACTGCACGAGCCTCACACAACTTCCCCACCACCAAATCAATGTATCTGTGTGAGCAACATCCATCTGCTTTGAAAACATGCATTTCTTCAGAAACAGGAGGCCTCTTTTGCAAGCTTCCATCACATTTCACAATTGGGTAAGGTGATTAAATTAAATGGAAGCAGAATTTTCTTAAATAATTTAATAGGCTGGACAAATACAGAACTCAGTTCAGAGTGGGATGTCACAGTTCTGCATATTACAAAAATTACCCATGCTGAGGCAAGAATTTCCTGAACAAGCATCTCAGATGTTGTAGCCTACTGTCAGTCCTTTTTCTCTGTTCACAGGACAATAGTTCCTTATAGGCTTAGGGGCCAATCAACATCTGCTTTGCAAGGACACATGACAAGTGAGCATATTCTAATGTGTGTATACACATACAGAGTACACACGGAGATGATTATTAAAAAAATAAAGAGAAGCCTTCTGTTCAGATGCTGGACAAAATATTCCCATTTTCTCTTTCAAAAAGCACTCAATTTCTCTACTTAATGATACAACATACATTGAGATTGACGTGTGGGAATTAAAAATAAATAACAATGTACAAAATCAATTGTGTTCTGCAAGCTAATGGTAACTATTTTTTGACACAACCCATTTTATACATTAAAAATATTAATTTAAAAACGAAAAAAAATATATCTCAATCACTTACTGGTTAGCTGGAAAAATCCTATTTAAAAAACAATAATGTCTTGCCTTTATGACAATTATTTTGAGGAAAAAATTATTTTAAAAATAATCAAAGAAATTGTGCTCTTGCCAGACTATTCTTTCTGGGCTGCATGTCAATCCTTACGGTGAAAAAAAAATAAAAAAAGAGGAAAAAGAAAAAAGAAATCTGTAAGAGAAGATATAAACCCATAAATATAAGGAAGTATTTCCAAGGGTCATACTGAGGACATAAATGAATTTACTCTCACTCTTCCAATAAAAATAAAATACTTTAAACAATTTCTGCCATGAAGGAACAGCACCCTGAACTAGCATGTACGATGTCTGACAATGGTTTTCCTAGCTTTTAAAGACATAAATTCTGAACTACCTGTGTTTAAAAGGAGAGGATGCAAATATTTTACAGTAATTACACAAGGTTATGCATACAAGGCCTCATTACATTATGGCTTCCAGTGACTCTTTTACCATCGCAAATTAAAAAAGGTAAAAATTAACACACACACACACACACAAAAATCTTATTTCCCTGGGAAAAATATAAAGGAAACGGAATAAAAACTAAAACCATGACAGGAGTGGTCTGTTGGAAGTAGACAAACACACACACAATCAGTCCATCTAGGGTTTCTATTATTATTTTTTCAGGATTAAAACATCATTTGCAATATTAAGCGGTGAATTCTCCAGAATCTGTTCGTTACTTTACGGACAGATGCAGCCATTGGAGGACCCCAAAAGCATACACCTGCATTTGTTCCTGTCAGACCTTGCTGTTAAAAGCTGTTAAAAGATTTAACAGTTCTTAATAGAAAGATCTTGTTGAAGGGAAAAGAAACCCATAAAATTCTAATGCACTACTCCATTTAACACAATTCACTTTCCTACTGAGAATTCAAGCCCAATCTCACACTTGTGTAGAAAAATAATGTGATCAACAACTCCCGATGCTTCTTGAAGTATTCTAACCACAAATCAAATTCAAAAGCTTGTTTTCTCCCGAATATCTGGATTTGTTGCAGAGCTGAAACAAACACAACCTCTGACAGAGCGGCTCCTTCTTCCCTTCTTTGTACAAGACACAGCATTTTCTCACCTACAGCAGCTCACACGCAAACACGGTATTTTTAAGAGGCATGCACAGGTTAGGAATCGAACTAATAGAAATGCACTGAAACTAGTATTTGGATTATTTTTTTAATAAAAATCCAATCCCTTGCATAACATCCATAAGCTGCAACATTACAAAACGTCTGTGTTTGTTAGGGTTCTTTTGTAAGAAGGCACGAGCGCGACCAGCAAACCCGAACCCTCGTCCAGAAGCGCTGTTATTACAAGGTACTTTCCCCATCACCTCTAATTAGCGCGGAATTAAAAACCTAAAACAAATAAGTAAATCTAGATAAGCAGATAGATCAATCAATCAATCAATCGGTGCCCAGGAGAAGCTCGCGGAGCCAGCAGCTCGGGGCAGGGGTGGCGCTGGGGGAAGGTGCCCGCCCGGCGTGGCGGTGCCCGGTGCCCCCTGCCCCCGGAGCCGGCGGAGCTTGCGGCGGGGGCTCCTTGTGCTGCGCCGCTCCAGCGCCTCTATTTACATCAGCGGCGCGAGGTGCCCAATGGCGCGCGCGGAGCCAATCAGATGGCAGATTAGATGTCAACTCGGAGGCAGCTGTCGGGAGACGGTTGCAGCCAGTTTACCTCCACAATTCAAATTCCCAACCTGGCGGGCGGACCAGACCCGGACGCTCCTCCGAGGGTCTCGCCCGGCAGCCGGCATTCCACCCGCGCCGCGCCGCGCCGCCCCGGAAAGGCGCTGCGCCGCACCCGCCGCCCCGCGATCATCGCGCCTGTCTATCGATCGGATACATCCACCGATCGATCGCCGGAGTTACCGGGGCTGGGGCACAGGAGTGCGGGAGGGAGCGGGGGCGGCGGCCCGCCCCGGTGCCCGCGCCCCTTCGCTGACGCCAAGGACTTTTCCCTCTTTTTTTTTTTTTTTTCCTTTTCTTTTTTTTTTTTTTTTAATTTTTTTTTATTTCCGCGTGTGTTTGAGGAGAAGTGAAAGGCAGTTCCGCGCCCGCGCAGCCGGGCGCGCTCCTGCCGGCGGGCGAGTCCCCCGCAGGTCACCGGGCCGGGACGACCCGCGCGGACCGGGCGCACACGCGCGCACACACACAGGCGCGCGCGCTCTCCCCACAGGGAAAGCAGCGCGGCCGCGTTACGTGGATCTCACTGCGGTAACTCCAATCAGTGGCAAACTAATTTGCTGAGAGCGCGCAACGGCGCAACTCGCTCTGCTCGAAGATTAAAAAAAAAAAAAAAAAAAAAAAAAAAGCAACGGGTTAAAGAGAGAAGAAAAAAAGGAGGAGGGAGGGAAAAAAAAAAAAAAGGCCCCGTGAAAGATAATGGACGTTATCCCCCGGGAGCCCCCCGGGTCCGGCACTCCGGTTACAAAATCCAACCCCCCGCCCCCGTCCGTCCCGAGCTGCTTGTCCTCCGGGCCTTGCGTCCCTCCGACGCTGTTTCAAAGTGGTGGGGGAAAATATTAATTGGGTCTGTGAACAACCTAATTTCGGCAGCGAAAGCCACACTCCGGTGCCTCCAGCCTCAACGGGGCCGCGCATTGTGCGCGGCTCACCCTCGCTACGGAGGCGGCGAGGGGCAAAACTGGCCCAAAGGAGAAGGGGGGCGGGGGGGAAGGGGGGAGAAGAGAAAAAAATAAAAGAAAAAAAGGGGGGTGAGAGGAAAAAAAGTGAATTATAAAGAAACTAAGAGCCCAAGACGAGCTACGCGGAGGCATGAGCCGTCATGAACCGAGCGCGGGGAGTTACCTGGGTCCTGCTGATGGCCTGCCCGGTGTTCCCGGGGCTCATCGCCGGGTGGTTCCTTTGTTGTGCCGCTGCCCAGGCCGGGTTCGCCGCTCCGTACTGGGCGCCCATGTCCTTGCCCATGCCCATGCCCGCCGCTGCCTGCTGGCTTCCCGGGGCGGCCGCCGCTGCCTGGGGCTGCGGCTGCGGCGGGGCGCTGGGGCTGCTGTAGTCGGGGTAGCTGCTGCCGTAGCTCCGCATCATGGGGCTGGGGGACGTGAGTAGCTGGTTCAAGGTAGGGGTGGCCCCGGACGGGTGCTGGTTCTGCCCGGAGAACCGCGCAAAGCCGCCGGCCGCCGCGCCGGCACCAGCCTTGCCGAGGCCGGCTCCGCCGCCGGGGCCCATCATCATGCCGCCGCCGGGCTGCCGCGGGGAGCTCAGCACCCCGTAGCCCGCCGCGGAGCCCCCGTAGCCGCCGCCGCCGCCGCCTGCCCCAGCGGCCGCCGCCGCCGCCGCCACGGCTCCCGCGCCGCCGCCGCCGCCCGCGCCGCCGCCGCCGGGGCCGCGGCCGTAGCCCGGGTAGTGGTTGTACTGGCTGTTGGGGTACCCTTCGTGGGAGTTCTGCAGGGGGTCCATGCTGTTGGGGGCCGCCGTGGGGTGCATTATCCCCATCCCGGGGCTTTGTTGTCCGCCATGTTGATCAAAGCAAGGCCCGGCGCGGCTCGCCGTAGCGCTGCTGGCAGGGGCAGGGGCAGGGTTGCCATAATAGCTATTGAACTCCGAGACACCCACCGCGGAGGGGCCGCCGCCGCCTCCCCCGCTCCCGCCGCCGCCGCCGAGGCCGCCGCCGCCGCTCCCAGCGCTCGGGGGCGGCTGCTGGGGCTGCTGCTGTCCGCCCAGGGGTCCCAAGCCGGGGTGGTCGTAGCGGCCGCCGATGGGCTCGCCCATCTTGCCGGGCATCTCCTCCTCGTCGGCGCCTTTATTCAGCATTTGCTGCGGCTGCTGGGGGGGCTCGGCCTGAGCGCCCAAAACACTGTCTTTTCCTCCATGTTGCTGCTGCTCCATGTCTGCACTGGGCTGAGCAGCGCCGCCACCGCCACCGCCGTTGTTGTTGCTGCCGCTGCCGCCGCCGCCGCCGCCGAGGCTGCTGTTGTTATTCTGCACGGGATGGTGCTGAGGCGGCGGCTGCTGCGGCGGCGGCGGCGGGAATTGATTTAGCTGCTGCTGTAGTGCATGGTGGTGGTGGTGCGGGTGGTGGGCATGGTGGTGGTGGGCATGGTGATGCGGGTGGTGGGCATGGTGGTGGTGGGGCGGCGCGGCGGGGTGATCGCCTCCGACGCTCTTCAGCTTGTGGTTGGGGAGCAGCCCCGTCTCCATAGCCAAGCCCGGGTTGGAGGAGGAGGAGGAGGAGGAGGAAGAAGACGAAGAAGATGAAGATAACGCCGAGGAGCTTCCACCTTCCTTCAGAGCCGGCTCCGAGGAGGAGCCGCCACCGCCGCCGCTGGCGTTGTTGTTGTTGTTACCGGCGGCGGCGGGAGCCGCGTTATTGGCCATGTTCGGCGGCTCGCTGCGGTGGTGGTGGTGGAGATGGTGATCTAAATTATTCACGCTGCCGCCGCCGGCCGGACTCCCCTCGCCGACCCCCAGCGCGGGGCCCGGCCCGGGAGCCCCGGCCCCCCCCGGGCCTCGCTCTGGGCCCAGGCCGCCCGGCAGGCTCGGGGCTTTGCCCTTGCTGTTGTTCGCACCCGCCGGAGCCGCTGCGACTTGCGCGGCCATGATCATCGCAACATTGCGAGTCCGGAGAAATTGGTGCTGATAATAGTAACTACCAAAAAAAAAATTAAAAATCCCCCAAAACTGAAAAACTAAACAAAACAAACAAAAAAAAAATCTATTCCCACCCTCAAAAATGGGGGGCGAGCAGAGGGGTGGGGGGAAGGACAGGAGAGGGGCAGAAGGAGAAGCGGCCGGGGCAGGGACTTGAGTGAGCCCAGACTATCCCCTGCGGACCGCTCCGCACGCACCGAGTTACAGCGATTTCCCTCCCCGAGTCCGTGGTTGAGGTTAGAAATGGTAAGAACGCCTTACGGTCCGTGCCCGTTCCCGCTGTGTGATTTCATGTTGAAAGTTTTTTTGTTCAGGTTTAAATGAAACTTTTTTTTTTTTCTCCTCCTTTCCTCCCTAACCCGGATATGGGTAAACACACGTCTGCCGGAGCCGCGCTGGCCCAGCATGGCATGAGCGAGCGAGCGAGCCAGCGCCGGCAGCCATCGCCCCCTCCGCCCCGATCGCTCCCGCGCACCCGCAAAACGCGGACTGGACTCCACGCTGGACTTGCTCGGGCTCCCGCTCCCTCTCCGCGCTCCCGGCAGCGCGGTGGATGGGGGACGCGGCCCCCGCGGGTCCCCCCGCTCCCAGCGGGGTCGCGCCCGTGTGCGCGCCGGGGTCGCGGCCTGCCCGGAACACCGAGCCCGCGGGGGCTGCTCCGAGCGAGGGGTCGAGCCGGGCCCCGACGGGCGCCCCGGGCCGCCGACCGCCGCTGGGGCGGGGCGGGGAGCGGGACTGTCCCCGGTGCTGCGGGGCCGAGGGTGCCGCCGCCGGCGCTGCCCCGCGCGGGCCGGTTCGGCGGGAGGGAGGCGAGGGGCCGCCATGCGCTCCGGCTGTGCCCGAGCAGATGGATCGGGCAAACTTTCGGGGGCCGCACGCTGCTCCCCCAGCCCCCTGTGCCGTGCTCAGCAGCAGCCTCGTGTTCCGAAGGCAGGGACACGTTTGCTGGTGTGACGGAGAAATTGGACTTGTTTTGGATTTTTTTTCCCCCCCAGCCACCCGCCCCCTGAAGATTTATACTGTATGTGCAGACGGTTGTAAAATTTAACCTAAAATTCTGCAGCGGTAGCATCTTTGCAGTTGTCCACATTGTCCAGCTGTCTCCAAATTCTAACGATCATTTGCACTGATGATGCTTTTATATATAGGGCCGTTTTCAATATGTTCTGTGTACTTATTTGCAGTTCAACAGGAGTTGATCAAAAAGAAAGAGACATTTTCGGTCTCATAATTGTTTCCCCAAACAATATAATTTCCAGTATGCACAAGACACTCATGAAAACGTAGTAACACAAAACCCAAAATACGTAATCGGAGTAACTCTTGCTCCAAATAGAAAGCTGTTGCTGACCTATATTTTTGAACCAGAACGGTTTGAAGTTTTGGGTTTTTTTATAACCATCTTAATACAAGTGATACCTTAGTATAACAAAAGGTAATAATCACACATTAGGTTCAACTAATGAAAGCATTTGGGAGATCAAATACTTGGCTATGGATACAGCAAACTGGGATATTAGCGAATGTTTTCAATACAGCAAAGGTCTAAACCACGATGTTTTAAATTAATATATTTATACGCTCTGATAAAAGGTAAGCTCATTTTCAAATTTCAAAATAGATAAATAGGAGATTCAATCATAATGGTAGAGAAAAACAGCATATCAAGAAAGATGCTGTCATGAGTAGGTAGGCTTTTTTGAATTTACTGTGAAAACATTAAAAAGCAGAGGCTTCATGCTATAATGTTGAGTTACATGCAAAGATTATTGATAAATGTATGAGCAGTGTGATTCCAGTGTCTATTAATTTTAGTTCCGTCTGAAAAGGCAGAAGTATTATGATTTGCATTATGGAGTTAGTTTTGAAAAGTCTCTGTGCTCGAGAAGTACATCTTGCTAATACTTCTGTTTTACAATTGGTTTTTTTGGGGGGATCTGGCTTTATTATTTGGTGGGTTGGGGGGGGCGTTTGGTACCCTTTGTAAGTGCAAAACTGTTATATGACTACACATATATAAACACAGAGTGGGAAAAAATGGTGAGTAATTCTAGTGGGGGGAATCAGGTGCATACCCAAGGGTCATTACAGTCTGTAACAACAACAAATTGCAATTCTATGCAAACTGCTAGAAAGGGATATATCATCCTTGCAGGAGAGAGAATAACAGAAACGTAAGATGAATTCATGCCAAATCATTCATCAGCTTTTGCCAAGAGAATACTACATCTTTGTTAGTGAGCCTTTTTGACATTATCTCCCGGATTTTCTTCTTTTCTATATTCAAATGCACGCTAATTATACACATTAAACCACCTAAGTTGATTTTTGAAGTCTTTCATATGCAAATAAAAATATAGATGTCTCCTTGTGTGTATTTATTTACATGTGTACTATAAAATAAAATAGAAAATCAGTTACGCACTTATACATTGAGATATTTATATTTGAGCAAAAATACATATATTGAAGATCTGCTAAGATGTACTCATAGCGCCTGGGCTGCAGATCGCGGTACTTCCTGACGCACTCCACGACTTCTTCCTATCGGGAAAATAACCCAGAAAAGTTTAACGCAGGTTTAATTTGAAATGTTTTCCCTGGGAAAGGGGGAAAAAAAAGGATGAGACTTTAAACTGAAGAGTTCATACCACTAACTCCTTTTCCTCCCATTTGTTTCAGCAACTCAGTTACAAGATTGGAACTAAGAGGCTATAAAATTGAGGCCCTCAGCACAATGAAATCAGTCTGCTATAAAAGGCAACACATGCCAGTTTTTCCTCCCCAATGGCAGATGCCACACCCTAAAGCAGACAGAAGGCACTGCAGTCTGTGCAAGGGAAGCACAACACAAAGCAACAACGATGGTTCAATTTTCTAGATCGCAAATAACGTTGAAATTCCTTTTGCCATCTTTGCTCAGATGATGAGTGGTAGTGTTTGTTAAATTCAAATGCTCCTTTCCAAAAGCTCTCATTGTATGCATGAATTATGAATTTATTATAATATAATGTAAAAAAGCTCTTAATTGCCACGCATATTATCTGCTGCAAAGTGATTGCATTGATATTTGATATCGCAAGTGCGCAGTTTCAACTTTAGTTCTATTTTCATTGTTGCTTCAATTTAATTATTTTCTATAAACCAATGTTGTCCATGTGTGGTTTCTTTCTCTTGATTTTTTCCTGATAAATTATAAACTCTGGTGCTGTAGGATCCCTCTTCAAAATAAACAACGTGATTTTCTAAACTTACTCTTGGTAATTTGTTTACTCCATTGGCTACAACATTCAGACACCCTAGGCCACCTGTCTGTAGCTCGACCCTATGAAAGTTAGGTGGCTTTCCCAGCAGTACAGCAGCCATCCTTCCATTTGGCCTTCCAAGTCATACAAAGAAGAACACTGAAGAGAGAGCTGGAAAACAAACCAATATTGTAATAGCTCCGAGATGTTATGTTAGAGGTACTGGGAGAAATATGTAAATTTTTTTTGTGAGGTAAAAATCCAGTCAGAGGTTCCAGAGTGTGTTGGATTAGACACAGGTACCCACAAAAGTCTGAAAAATCTCTGTGTACAAAAAAAAAAAAGCTTTTCATTGGGATCTTGTTGTGCTCTATGGTTAAATCCACTGTGCAGTTTCATGAAACTGTTGTCAAATTCACTGTAATTCGCAATTTCCGTCTTTCAGATTTGCATTAGATTTAATGAGAAAAAAAGAGAGAAGTATGTGGGCTTTTATTAAATTATCACTTCTATTACTAGTTAAACATCCAATCGAAATAATTCTGAAGTCAGTGCAAATCTTTTAATTTATTTCAATAAGGCATAAATCAGATCATAGAAAAGTAGGCAGCCAGCTCAGGGCTGCTTTAGCTTGGTATTTGGAACTATAGTAATGGGATTTTGCTTTAAAAGATCCCTTATGTGGTCAACATATAACATAGTGGAGTTTTCTTTATTATGTAATATTTACATTTCAGTCACAAATGTAAAAAGTAAACTATTGCTGTAGATGTCCAGCTGATAAGCCAGATTCTGTTAGGTGTAAAGCCTGTAGGCAAGTGTAAAAAATTTATTTTAGATGGTCATAGTAAACTTTGAAAAAATGTGGTTTATGCCAACAGATCGTGGCCTAAAACATGTAGAGAGTGACACATTGTCCCATTAAAACCCAATCTTTAGCAGCCACTAATCCTGGGCAATTTAATCAATTTCTTCTGGCAATGTGTAAACAAAAGGACTTGAAAACATCACCATCTCCATCTCGAGAATGTCATACACAATTTTATTATGGAAATGCAACATGCTAGATTTAGACCACTTGAACGACTATTTAAATACCTCCATTTTACAAATGCGAATCATCCATTTAAGTCAATAAGATCACTCGCTTCCCTGAAGTTAAGCCCTGATTAAGTGCTTCTGTGGACGGAGGCCTCTATGAAAAAACAGCTCTTGTATCTGTACTTTGGTGAGACGGTGGCCCAACCAATTCTCTAAATCGAAACAAAATCTTGCATTTGGCAGTAACAGGAGGGACTGTTGATTTCGGGGTTTACCTACCAGTGGAATCTAAGCCTTTAAATTGAATTACACTAATATTTCTGGATCCTGTGTCATTGTTTGAGAACATCATTGCATTTTGGAGAAATTCAGGAAAAGGCAGGCCTTTGAATTAATAATTTACGGTCACATTCTTTTATAAATTAGAAAAATTAAATGAGAGTCAGTATAACAGTAATCATAGAGTTCTCTGCCAAGTTTCTTTCCCATTCTCCTGCCTTTTACAAATCTTTTCTTTTCTGATGTACAAGAGACATGTGGGAAACCAAAAGAAATATTTGCTGCTGGCTACACATTGGTTGGAGATCCTTCCTATTGTCAGTTGTAGCATGCCATGTTAACTGATGCATAGAAGAAACAGCCAAAGTGACAGTACACAGCTTTCACTCTCATAAAATAAATGAGATTGGTACCTTAGCTGTAAACGCACTGGATGTTCCAAGAAAAATAAAAAGCCTTACATTTTCTTTCCTAAACTTTTTCTATAGTCTTATATTTTCTTTATCGCAGTATTTATCGATTGCTTTTTCTAGAAACAGATTACTGTGGCCTCCATGTTTTAATTAAGTAAAATATTGCTCTGTAGGATATTTTTATGTACAGCCAGAAATGCGTGGATTTTAATACAAGATGGCACAGTATTCTTTCTTTGCAAACTGAATTTTCTATGACTGTAGTGTATATGTAATTCTGAATTTTTACAAGTGTGACAAAATTATTATTTTGCGTGATGCACTCTACTTCTGACCCATTTCTGTAGTATTTTACCATTTACAATCTCAAATACAGCATCTCTGAGCCTTTTAGCAGGAGATCCACCTTTCTCCTTTGCTGTAATACTCTGTAATTCCCTCTTTCCCCCACGTTATCTTCATTCCCCACCCTTTTACACGTGCATACACATCTACTCCCTGGGTAATCCCAAATTCCTGCAGCCCAACTTGCAGCTGGCTTAGCCTCCTGAAGTATAGTCATGCTGTAACACTCGTAAATATCACTCACACTGTAATCCTGCCCTCCAAGTTCCAACAAAGTTCAGCCCAGTGCCAATTTTCTTCAGGTCCTCTGCACAATGGAACACAAAGTGAATGCTCTTGGAGATGAAAAGGAGGAGCTGCAAAGCCTCAAAGAGGGTGAGGGAGGTAAGAGGTGGGAGAGGTCAGATGAAATTATCCTGAGCCTTCTCCATCCCAACTTGGTACATCTTGTGCTTTCTCAAGGGGGCAGCTTCCTGGTTTGAGAGCTGTTGCTTTGATACATTTACCCTTAAAGCACTCCTGAGAAGTCCAGCTACTCCCACTTCACTATCAAGGAAAAGAGAAACAAGGGAGGAATGCCATGACTGCATGAACACTTCTTTCAGCTGCAGCACTGGCTCCAGGAGCTCCAGGTGACTGCCACAATCACCTGGTATGGGCCTCGGGGCTGCTGATGCAAGGGTCTGTGCAGATGCATGAAGTGCCAGCAACCCAAGAGGGGAGAAAGAAAACTTATTTTTATCCAGATCCTTGCACTGACTCACCCAACGGCCAAACAGTAGTGCTGGCATAACAGGAAGGGGGAAGAGAAGGGGCAGAGCACACGAGGCCGTTAGCTGCTTCTTACTGTTTGACCAAAGAGGAGGTTTGGTGGCAGAGGGAGATAATAGAGTCTGTTTAGCCAACACTAGTGCCAAAAGAAATGTATGTCATAAGATTATAAGCAGGTGCTCTTCTCCAAGACCCAGCTCAGCCAGTGAAAAGAGTTACTGTCCCCATTTTTCGTCAGCATCATCCCATCAGATATTAATGCTCCTCGCATCTGCTGGTACAGTTGCTCCTATAAGTGTTCCCCAATCCTTTTTAGATTAAACAACCCAAGATACCAGACTTACTATTTAAACTATCTGCCTTAGTCAGACCCATTTGCTTAAATAAGACTACGATAAAGTGAGCCAACAGATCTGAGGAGACAGTGGACTCCAGCTGAGGGTCAATAAACAGCTGGCAGGTAGTAGTAACCTCTTCAGTGAACATGGCTTTTGATGTACTGAGGGACTCCATCTATTTAGGCCCTAAATGTTGGTCATGATCATATAGAGACAGTCACATGTCAGTAAAGAGAGTTTATCCAGTCTTTACATGTCAGGCCTGGAATAGTAGAAACCTCAGGGTGTGTGCCATCTTTTTTATCTTTATTAATTTCTTATTACATTCTTTCTATTACTGCATCGATGAGATGTACACTTATGAAGCATATGCTGAACTATATGTACATCTCCAGAGTCCCAGATTTTCCAGATGTATTGCAGCTGCTGGTCCATCATCCTTGCTTACACAGTGACTCAAGAAGCCTGTAAGCTGTGAAAGTGAGCTTGCCATTCGCCTGAGTTTCAGGTGGGAATGCTCCTTGCACAGGATGCAGCTGAAATGCCTGCAATCTCTAGATTCACACTGAGAGGCTGGCTTGGATGAAGTTGCTCCACACAGCAGCTGGAAAAGGCGCAGCCGTGGCTTTGTTGCCAGGTAGCCAGCAGAGAAGGCTGCACTCCTGAGGGGTGCAGGAGCTGTCGGTTAGGCACGCAGTCCCCATGGATGCGCTGAGCTTGCTCCTGTCCTCAGCAAACAGGACGTCACCACCAACTGCCGCATGGGTACCTCACTTTCACATCCTCTCTGCCACAACACGTCTGATTGCCAAAGCCACAATCAAATCTGCATTACGAGAGTGAAATATTTCTTAAGAAGAGCATCCCCCACAGATGACCCCCTGCTTCAAATAAGTGAAGAGCTAATCTAACCTAAGATAAAGGCTTTTTTAATGTCCTGGATGTAAACTACTTCAAGATATGCAGCTCTAAAAGGTCTCAATATGCTACTAGCCTATGGTGTGATCCTGGAAATGCTTACAAATTCATGTAGTCCTTGCTCCTCTTAAGCCATGAAACTTACTGACAGACTTGAGCATCTACCATGTGATGAGGACTGGATTGTTTAAAACATCTGTTTCTTCTTGCTTAAATATAAAAAGAAATGTTATTAAAATTAGAAGACCATTTTATTAATCCAAAATATCATCTAGTTATTTAACAAAGACTTAACAATATGAGTCATCTGCATTAACAAATCCAGATGCTATAGTCAGAGGGAAGAAAGACTCAGGGACTGACAATAGGCTTGCTTTTTATGCTAATTAATTTTTTTCTGTTTGTTTTTCATTCCAAACAGACCATCCCTAATATTTTATCTCACTTGGTGCATTTTAGGAAAATTGTAGGTGAAGAGAAAAATTCAGGGTTCTCATATTATTAAGATTTTTCTCAATTATTCAGCAGACTTCGTAACAAAATTAAATGTGTGTATATCTTTTTACCGTGTTACAGCTGTTTTCTTCTCATCCAGAGGACTGGACAAATGTGGTTTTCATTTGACCACATTTAAATTTAAGTTACCACACCGTTCTGTGCTGGTTGTAAACTTATTATGCATATGTCCAAGAAGAAAGGAGCGTAATTCGGGAACCACTAGCCATGGTGATTCTCACCAGCTAGAAATCAGGGACTGCACTCATTCTGGGAGAGGCCACATAATGTAAAATCATCACACTCACCTTTTGTCTTTTTTTGCTCTTCATTGAAGGGCTGGTACCACAGAGTGGGAATTTTCAAAGTGCCTTGTGACAGAAGAATCAAAGTTCAGCAAGAGCAAAGTGAGGCCAGTACTAAACACTTTGCTGATTTAATTTTAATACATATAATTTTTATACAGGAATCTTATTTGCACAGCTCAGTGGAGGCATGTATTTGAAGAGCACTGCTGATTAATTAGCTTGGTTCAGTATGAATGAGTTAGGTGATCTCTATTTATGTCTGTTTCGAAGTTCACTATTGCAAACTTCACCCCATTCAGTGCTTCATCCTGTTCAAAAGACCTATTGCTAACTTTACTTGGGCAGGCAAGGGAATCATTAAAAGTACTATGCAAGCCTCTTGTTACAGTTGTATAAATCCAGCTCATTACTCAGCTAAGGCGAACTTGTGGCTAGCACAAGTCTTTCTCGTGAGAACATTCCGTTGTGTTTTATAAACAAAGATAAAGTTTGGATGTTTTTTAAACAGTGTCTCGAGATTTGGACAGTTCAGGCCTGGCCAATCAGGCCTAGGGGGAGGTTTCTGGCTGACCAATCTGGGCGACCTCTGAAAAATATATATATATTGAAATCAAAATAATAAACTCCCTCTTTCTTGCCACACTGAGAACTTGGGTCCTTTCCTCTGCTAGCGGCTCAACAGCGACAGCGAACTGACTTTCTAGGTAGGTTTTGAAAACAGAGGGATCATGAGTTGGAAGGTGTGGGAACGGCAGGTTTTATGACCAGACCTAAACCCAAGTTCTCTGTTCCTGGGATGGAGTCTATACCAACTTTAAAAGTAATCTGCCTCTTTTTCTAACTCTATTGTGCTTTTTGCTCCTATTTTCTCTAAAGACGGCAGAAACAACTGATTCCATTTATTTGAAATATTTATCTCAACCCGACAGTAAAAACAAATTCACATTTCCCTTAGAAATCCAACAAAGGTGGAACATGCGAGACTTTCCTTTTTGCTTCTTTACTTCCAGTTCAGGAGTTCTTTTATTCAGTCTGCTGTTAAATCTACTTGTATTAGAGAATCCTTTTTATCTGAGCAAATCTTATTCCTTAGCAATGAATCTCAGAACATTGTGGGGTGATTGTATAAAGCCATTGCTTTTTCTTTATTGCCCACTAAAGAAACATTTATGATTAAATGGGAAAGGGAACTATCTCTTTCTCCTGAGCTGGAGATATTGGACTCAATAATGTCCTTCATACGTGTATGCTCTATTTCAGCTAACCTGTTAGAATTGCAATATAAAATTGTAAATCAATGGCATCAAGCACCTGTGAAGATGAGTAAGATTGCAAGTCATTTCTCAGATAGATTTGGAGAAACAGCTCCCAGCTAAGAACTCTTTTACGTGTTCTACAGGGTCTGTCCTAAATTACCCCAATAAAGTCACTTGTTATACATCATATTGAGAAAATTTCCAGCTGTCTGATATCAAGTACTCAGAAACACTATACATAGGGACACTTGGACTTTGAGGTATGTGACGTACAACTGGATGTTAATAAAAATTGAGTTACAGGCTATTCAGCTGGTTATTTGCAGAGCTAAAAATTCAGGATCTTCTTCAATAATGAAAGTGGATCCTTAGGAATTTGTTCCAATTGGTTCTGTTCAGCTATAACGGCAGAAAGTGCATTATTTCTATACAAGGTGTTCCTTTATTGATTATTTCTGTGCAGGTAGGAATAGTTAAACCCAGCTATTCATAGACACTTTATGGGCTAGAAAGAATAAAAGTGAGGAGTAATTTTGTTTGTTTTTCTTGTCTTTCTGTAATCACAATGGCATCTCTTTTTAAGCTTGTCATTTTCTGCTCATCTGATTCTCTTGCAAGGGCTTTAATAATATGAATTTAATATGAAGTATACCTTTGTACCTACAAATATTTATCAGTCAAAACCCTTACTTTCTGCATTTTGAAATAAATTTACTAAGACTTATATATGTGAAATATCTCCAGACCTAACAAAAGCAGAGTTGTTAGAGCCCAGGCATGCTTTTTACCTCCACAGAGCTTGGAGATCAGTGCAGTGTAAAACTTGGCATGGCAGGCAGCAAATATAAAATAAAACCACACACCACCCAGCTGATGGTATTTCAGGCCCACTCACAGAGCTGCAAGTAGCCACTGAGCACACACTGTCACAAGGGTGTTCTCCCTCTCCCTACAGAGGACACCAGAAGGTTGGGGGGATATGTCTCCATGTGTCAGCCTGGTGGTTTATGCTGCTCTGGAAGAGTGATGGCAGGTCTGCTGCTGGAAAAGGGAGTAGAATGTTACCTAGAAAAATGCAGATAAAAGGAGTCAAAAAATGATCAAAGAAAAGATCAGGGAGAGGAGAAACTCCAAGGAGAGGCACCTGCACAGAAGATGGCATCACAGAGGTCAAAACATCTTCTTGGGGCTCTGGATTCAGAAATGTGAGGCAAAAGCTGTAAGCTAGAAAGGAAAACGGTGACTTCTTCACTTGGTGTCTTTGACTCAAAAATGGTTTCTAGAAGATGCTTGCTCATTTATGAATCATGAGGCTTAATTACACAAAATTGCTTGACCTGTGTTTTACCTCAGGTTATGTTACCTAAAGGTATCTTCTGACCTTAAATTTTATGAATCTGCATAAAGGAGCTGTAAGGAAAGAACGGCAGAATATGATGTTGTTTCACTGATTTGAATTACAACATGCATTTGCATCTTCATTTGCATTTACTGTCTTAAGAGTAACTGTAGTGAATACAGTTGTGTGATGGAGTTGTCACTGTGAGTCACAAAGAAGTGAACGTGTGCTCTGAATGACCAAGATCGTATTTACAGAACTGACGTCTGCCAGCATAGCTCTAAAGAGATGCCAGCCCTGACAGGCATAGCTGTGTCAACAGAAGCCTCTGGTAGAGACACAGTTGTACCAGAAAAATGGTATTTTTACTAATAATATTTTACACCAGTCATAGGAGATGGTTTTATTCTACTAGCAGACAGTTCAGATGTATCCATGCTAAACTGCTTAGGATTTTAGTATTCACAGCAAGATACTCCCCTCAGTGATTCCTAAACCAATCAATTTTGTTGGTGCTGCTCGAGAGAGGGCATGCAACTGGCCCTGGCAACTGTCAGCTTTGTGGTATCACACATGACAGCATTTAATAAAGGGAGAGTGCAGAGAGAGTTTCAGGAGAAGTCCAGGCTAAATCTGTTGGCCAAATAGTTATGTCAGGGAGGGGTGTGAAAAGATCAGGCTGAACGAAGTCAGAATAAACAATGACTAACAAAAAAGTTCTTTCTCAAAAACAGTTTCTGTCATTTGAAGCAAAGGTTTAACAATAGTGGCAGAAGTGATACTGGAATAAATTGCACTGACCCCATGGTTTTTGTAATTACAACTACACTGGAAAATTCTTTGTGGTGTAAACTAGCTCTCAGAAAAGACTCTAGGGGAAAGGGTGAAGGGTGATAACAGTTAGCACTTCATTCAGGAGCAGGCAACAAGGAGGGAACATCACTATTTGGTCTGTAAGTGTAGGCCAGATGCACCAGCCTGATCAGACTGAGCAACTCTCAAGCCTTGCCCGTGAAAGGTGTGGGTGTTACTCTGTGTTATTCTTTATTTAGCTGTGCTCATGGCCTCCATTTCCAGGGAGTTCCTAGGAGGGAGGCATGCCAGGCTTTAGGACCAGCCTGGCATATTCAGTCTCTACTGAGCTGGTGCTCAAAAGTGCAATTGTTCTTTTTCACTGTTCATACATAGGCACTCTATAATTTTGAAGGGCATGACCACTAATCAACCTTTACTCCACCTTAATAAAGTTGTGCAATATTCCATGCCCTTAGTTCTTTTTTTTTCTTTTTACCCCCAATAAACTTCTTTAAGCCAGTTTTTTCTCTGTCACTGGTTCTGCAGTTTCAGCTATGGCAGTGATTTTCCTGCTCAGAGGAGGTTTATACAACTCACCGGTTGCATGTTAGAGCTTTCACTGATTCTGCACCACTCACTCCTGAGCCGTTCTCCTCACCGAGGAGCAGGACTCAAAGGCTGAACTTCAGGGCATTCAGAACAAATTTGAAGGTGATTGTAGAAATGATTGTTGGGAATGTGTTTTTAAGCAAGGTGAACTAGGGGTGAGGGTTTGGGGGAAGGAAACTTCCCTGGCTGCTCGACTGCTTCCTTCTCTCCCTCTTGAGCTGTTGTGCCATTTATGCCTCATGGTGCCGTTCACAGTGCTCACCCACAACAGGGATTTTCTCCTTATTTCCAGCACCGAGAAGCTGACTCTTCCTTCACTCATCCCACCATCACCCCCGTTGTCTGTCCCCCATTGCAGCAGCTGCCAGTCTCTCGTGTGTGCAGACATCCCATGCAGGGCTGTGTGGTGCTTTGTTTCACTCCTCCTCTCGGGAAAAGCTTGAAGGACTGGCAGTGAGGCAGGAAGGTGAGGGATCTGGGAGCGATGTAGGCACATTTCAGGGCAGGCACAGCTAGAGGCTGAGAAGCAAAGGAATAGAGAAAAGATTGCAACCCCTGCTCCAAGGTTGTTCCTTGCGCCTCAGAAAGGATGGCGCTGGCACACAGGAGGTCTGGAGAACACTCAAGTGGCCCATTCTTCTCCATGAGGTGTGCAAACACACACACAGGCAGCCCAAGGAGATGAACACAGCTGGCAACAGAAGCCTGTGGATTAGTGAACTGCTCTCTTCACTGCAGTTACTGCGCGTTCTTGCTTGCCCTTTCCGAGGAATTTGGGCTCACACAGGCGAGGGAGAAGGGCTCAGCTGCCAGTGGAGGTGGGAGCAGCGCAGATCCCAATTTGTTGCCGTGAGGGGCTGGTGCGGAGCCAGCCGTGCCGGGCTGAGGGGCCTGCAGCTGGGTGTGCCCACTCTGCTGGCCACTGACCTGCTGCAGCCAGCCCGGGGCTGGGAGACGCTGCCCAGCTTGGTTTGCTTCTGCTGCTGGAGACAGAAGCAGGGCGAGGCGTGCCGACCGCTGCCCTGAGCCGCAGAGGGGTCAAATACCCAGCGGGAAGCCCGGTGGGGCTCAGGCAGGACCAGAACTCTGGCATCGATGTGGGAGATGCCTGGCAGGGCTGTGCTGGGTGACTCCTTGGGCAAGCGGCCTCGGGCTTGGAGGAGGAGCACTGTGCAGCCCTTGCTGAGCGCTGGGGCAGGTGGCTCGTCTGGGGACATCCACAAAGGTACTGGAGATGGAAGTGCGGCTTGGCCAGAGCTGTGTTTGCTTTTGCTGGCACGGAGAGGGAGATTTAAAAAGCAAGCAAACAAACAAAAAGCCACAATGGCTGAAACAGTGAATTCACATATCACTTACACTCACGTGTTGCAAATCTGCTCCACAAAAAAGTTATTTTAGCACAAAAATTTTGGGACTGTGAGCAACACAGATCCCAAGCTGTCGCAATAACTCTTAATACGTGAAGAAGTATTTATATGGGACCCCAAACTGAGCGGGTACATAAAGCGTGTATCTTTAAATCACTTCAGTCCGGCTCGGTGCAGCTAAGTGCCCCGGCGCTGATGCCGCTCGGGATGATCCCGGAGCAGCTGGCGACCACCGGCAGCTCCCGGAGCGGCCCTCATGGACCCGCGGGCTCGGGCCTGCCCGGGCTGCCGCTCCGCCCGGCGCCACCTCGCGGCCGCCCGCCCGCCGCGCCCGGTGCCTGCCGGGAGCTGCCGCCATGTCGCGCAGCGCGGGCTGTGGGCAGGGAGGACCGTGGGCAGGGCGGGCAGGGCAGGGCCGTGAGGGCAGGGCAGGGCCGTGAGGGCAGGGAGGGCCGTGGGCAGGGCGGGGACGGCTCTTCGCTTCACACTGAGCCGCCCGTCTGTCATAGGACAACATCAGAGCTTAGGTGCCTACTTTATTCTGGTGTTCCGAGTGTGTTGTGCCAGGTCATCCGCGCAGTGGTGCCCCTGGAGCTGCGGTGCCCTGAGCCGCTAACTGCCTGCCGGGGTTGTTTTTTGGGGGCAACATTTCCCCTCGTGCCTGTGCATCCTTTCCTCGTTCTGCACAGATGTGTTTTTCTAAAAGATAACGCCATTTAAGTTCCACGTGTTGGGACTTGGCAAACCCATTGTCTGCAGAGAAAATGCTTGTGGTAGTAGGAGTTACTGTAAATCACAGTTACCTTGAAGGAGCATAAATGGAAAAAAAAAAAAAACCTGGAAAATACTTAAACATTTTATTTGGGGTACAAAGAGCACAGAAGTTAAATTGTTAAAGGGTTACAAATACCAGTGGAAAATCACTAGAGGGATTAAACAGGACTATGGGTTTTACCACACCCTGAATTCTTGTTCTATAGATATACAGCAAGACCCTTACTGATCTGTAATAAAAGTTCTCAGGGCTGTGGTGTATCTTTGCTCCATTCCCATTTGGCGGGCATTAAGTTTGTTTTGTGATGGAGGTTTTGGGAGCAGGTGAGGAAGAAGCTGCAATGCCACTGCTCCACTGGGCAGTGTTGTGTGCTGCCAATGTTGTATGAAGTTGTACAGTTACCACAGCCTTGACAGGTGATGCTTTCATAGCAACCCAGTGTTTTGCATTCTTTTGAGAATTTAATTATGTTGATTTTTTAAAAATTAAAGCAAGTTTCCATAAGTGTATTGACAAGGTTAGAAATGTTACTGAAGTATACCTCTCAGTGGGTGGAATGCTAGAAGATCCAGACAGCCACTGTTTGTTTTTCAGTCCCATTACTAGGATAATATTTTACTGGGGAAAGGGTCTGACATCTGGTTTTGTAATTCCTTGGGTTTGCAATACTACCTTATAGTGTACCTGAGCTGTGTCCTAGTGTAGTTGCTCTGGGTGTGGACAGGAGTGTCATGCACACTCAGAGTGGCACAAGGCTCCTGGACACCTGATGTATAGCATCTTCCCTCACAGGATGCAACAGCCACCCCAGTGTCCAGACTTCTGAAGCCTGGAGCCATTGCCTGTAGTGGACACTTCTCTCAAACCACCAGGACTCACATTTCTGCTTCTGTGTTGTTCCATTTACAAACTGCCCATGTGCTGTCCCTTCCCTCCAGTAAGATGCGGACCCCTGAAATAACAGATTCACTCGGGTGTTTTTTCTCTTCTACATTGGACCTCTCAGGTAAAATGTAATTGAGAAAAGAAAGTGGGCTTAGTGGCCTTGCATGGTCCAATGTATGAACATCTACATGTATGGATGAACCAAGACTTCTGAGTATTTCACTCTCCAACAGAGAAGAAATGTTGTATTTAGCATTTTAGAAGGACATTTCCTACATCTATAGAATGGGTCTATACTACTCTGACCACAGAACAGGTCTTTCTCTCTTGGGTTTTATAAAACATGCTCCAAATGGGGGCAGAGGAAAGTCACTGATGAGAGACACTGTATACTAATTTACAGATAGATTAGGGATATCAATATTAGAACCAATATGGATATTTAAGCACTGTGTTTGTACTGTCTGTGTACCTTCATTTTACCCATAAGCCTACATCACATCAGAAATTCCTGAACATTCAAAATAGGAAATGTTGCATAAATTATAAAGAATAGAAAAGATTCTGGTGAATATAACTACCTTCTTGAACTTGTATCAAACCGTTGTTGTAGAGAATGGAAGAAAGATTTTGTTGAGTTCAAGCTTTTTCCCCTTTGTAAAAGCAAGAGCAATTTGAAAGATGGTGTAAGTTTTATAATTCAAATGGCTCAAGTGCTCAACTACTCTAGGAGTTGGAGGAAAGAACAGCTTAGCTGTACTGCTACCACTTAACGTGTATTTAAAAATAGACAACACAAAGACTTTGTTTATACTTCATGTATCTTGCACTGTGAATGCAATTTTGATGGTTTATGCCATGTCCAAAACAAAAAGAGATCCTGTACCTTCTTCTCTAACAAAAGGTTTACTTGAGAGAGGCAAAAGCTTAGCTGAAATCAAGATGTTGTTTCTCCTGCTCTAATTTAGCTCAAAGTATATTGATTCCCAGCTAAAATTTTTGAGACAATTGAAAAGGGATCTTTTAGTAAAACTGTTTTTTTTACAGATACAGTATGTGAGGAGGAATATTTCCCCCAACATTTTCTTTCTCCAGTGTCATTTTTATGTGGCTATCATGTAGATAACAGCAGGGAATTCCACTTAAGTAGATCCTTAATGGATTTAACTAATGGTTTCTTTGTGATGCTCTCAGACAGTTCTCCTGTAATGTGGATCCTCTAAATATTTAAATCCACCATTGAAGCATTTAATAGGAAGAAAGTCTCCTACCATTAGAATAAAGAGAAGGCTTTCAGCTGGAAACAATACCAAAACCAAATCTGATTTGTACAACTGCATCAAGAATCCAAGCCCACTTACTCTGAGGCAGCTGATACAACAAGGACCTGGGGTGCCAGGTAAACAACAAGCAGTCATTTGTATCTTCAGACAATCTCTGTCCTTTGCTGTTTCTCTACCTCCTCCATATTTTGAGGGCTGTTTGTAGTGATTATTGGTTTGAGTGAGCAATAAAGCTGGTAAGTTAATATTGCTACTTACTGTTGGTACAGGGAAACTGCCTAATCCATGGCCTTGTGGAATCTTGAAAATAGTGGATAGGTTAACCTGGGGTGCTTCTCCTTGTTTTCAATCTTTTGACACTGTTTCAAAGTGATTTTTCTTACTGTTCTATCCATTATCCTCCTTTTTTATTCTTCTTACAAGTAGAGCCTAATGTTTGTCGAGTCACATAAAATATTTGAGGTGGAAGGGAAAACCTTTTAGAAATCTACTTACTCTATTGTCAAGACCCAATTTTTTCTCTCCTGTCACTTGCTTGGGAAGAAGAGTCACTTCAGAAACTAAAACTGGTCTTTAAGCTGTGTGCTTAGCCTTGGATTTTACCATCTTTTCCTTGCACAAGGTACAAAATCTACTGTTTTAAATCTAGATTGTTTATGAAAATGATAAATAATAGAAAAATAAAGGCTCCCTGTAGCTTGCATTCAACAGAACAAAACCATACAGCTGCAATTGCCCCACAACTGCTTTTGTGGTGTATAAAATACATCCCCTACCTTTTGAATACATAGGACTCCTCAAAAAGAAGAAATATCACTTTCAGCTAAATGTCTGTTTATTTTGTTCTGCACAGTTTGTGCAGGGTCATTTATTTCTGCAGATCATATTAATAAATTTATAGGAATTTTCTGCAATCACTTCACAATCTGTATTGTCTAAATCCACCTGTAACCTGCTCCTTAAATAAAAACACTTTTAAAATTTTATTCTCTGATATTTCTGTTATACAATTAATTCCTGCATTTCCATCACTTGGTATTGTTATACATGAAGCACATAAAGCCATTCTGAATTCTTGTATGAACAACCATGGTATAAATAATACACAATATAAGCAGCAAAGTTTCTTACTTGCTATGGAAACTTGCCATCCAGAAAAGGGCATGCTGGACCAAGTTGCCCAAAATGGCACCTTCATTTGGCTCTAAGGGTAAGGTTCTCTAATAAAATGAGCAGGCACACTAAGATTTTCCTTCTTGTTGCGTCTCAACGCTGTTAGCGATAACGCAGAACTATCAGCATGTTCCTCTCACGCTTGTACTTTATGTTGCATGGATACACTCAAAGGCTCGAATTAAAGGCTTTCTTGCTATCCTGCCTGCTGCCAGAAATGGATTGCCTGTTTTTAAACCAAGTGCCGGATTCTTTGTTACTCTATCTCCTGCAGTTATATAAACCAAGAGGCAATGGAAAATGGCTATTGGATATTAACATCTATGTAAATCAGTGCAGATGATGAACTGGTAGCATTTTGTATCCCCTTGCAGAACAGAATGTGACTACCCCAAATTAAAAATGGAGTGAAATTTATTTTGGGGGGAGGAAGCAGTAATGAGTTAATACATGGAAACTGCTGTTACTTAGAGCCACTCAAAACTTCTCTAATCCAGGTGCCTGCATAGGTCATTATGTATGTAAAGTATGTTATGTATATGTGCTCTTACAGCCCCAAAAGCCCACCAAATCCAAAGCAGTGGGGCCGGCATGTCGGGGGAAGTAATTCTGCCTCTCTTCTCTGCTCCTGTGAGACCCCACTCAGAGTGGTGCATCCAGCTCTAGGGTCCCCAGCACAGGAATGACATTGGCCTGTTGGAGTGAGTCCAAAGGATGGCTCCAGGTGGCTGGAGCACCTCTCCTATGAAGACAAGGGTGAGAGAGTTGGAGTTTTTTAGCCTGGAGAAGAGAAGGCTGTGGGTGACCTTATAGCAACCTTCCAGTGCTTAAAGGGAGCCTAAAAAAGATCTGGAGAGGGAGTTTTTACAAAGGCATGTAGTGATAGGACAATGGGAAATTGAATTCAAACTGAAAGAGAATAGGGTTAGATTAGATATAAAGAAAAAGGTCTTTATTGTGAAGGTGGTAGGCTCTGGAACAGGTTGCCTGGAGAAGCTGTGGATTCTTATCCTTGGAAGTGTTCCAGGCCAGGCTGTATGGGACTCTGAGCAGCCTGGTCTAGTGAAAGGTGTCTCTGCCCATGGCAGGAGGTTGGAACGAAATGATCTTTAAGGCCCCTTCCAACCCAAACCATTCTATATTCCATGATTTGCATAGTAGTTAAAAAGCAGAGAATGCAAGCATTGAATTAATGATAAAGGGCTCTTCACGAAATCACAGTATGGGTCAGGTTAGAAGGGACCACAGTGGGTCACGTGGTCCAATCTCCCTGCTCAAGCAGGGTCATCCTAGAGCACATGGCACAGCATTGTGTCCAGACAGTTCTTGAATACCTCCAGTGTGGGAGACTCCACAACCTCTCTGGGCAACCTGTTCCAGTGCATGGTCACCCACAGAGTAAAGACATTCTTCCTCACATTCAGGTGGAACTTCCTGTGCATAATTTTCTGCCCATTGCCTCTTGTCCTATTGCTTGGTACCAAGAAGATCCTGGCACCTTCCTTTCAGATACTTATGGACACCCATGAGGTCACTTCAGTCAACTCTTAGGCACCCAACTCCTGTTTTTCTGCCTTTATGCCTTTGAAAACTTCCCATTCTTACCTAATTTATTTATGTATTTACTTTTGAAATTGTTGCCTATTCAGTCCATGAGAGCAAAGAAGGGATATAGTAGTAGTCTGAATTGGTACAGGAGCAAATGCCTCCAAAAATAGTGTGATTTTTTTAGAGAGGCCCATCTGTGAATTGCAGCTCTGTGCTGACCCACAATTTATGCAGCTTTTGCCCAAATCTATCAGACAAAGCTCTTTAAATGGCTTAAAAATAGTTTGTAAGTGTTAGAGGCATTCAGTCAAATTAGTCACTTAGTCAAATCATCCTTTCAACTGGTGCTTTCAGCAAATGGTTAAAATAGCATTTGAGGAATGACCAGGTGTATGATCTCATGCCTGAAAGCACCTCATGCTCAATGACATAATCCTAAGAATAAATGTATTGTAAGTGTATGGCCAAACACAAGAGAATATCTGTCATCAAAAAGCTAGAAGTGCCACATGGTTTTTGTATCACTGTGCTGGAACCACTGAGTGGTATGCAGCACTTCCAGAAAAATACCATATACTGCTTCAGCACTCCATGGATCCAGTGCAGATGCTTTTAAGAAGTCCACAACTAGCAGAAGTAAAATCCTGCTGGGTGTCTCTTCTTCTAGATGGAAGAAACAAAAAGCTCACAGGATTTTAAATATACAGCTTCTAGCAGTATATGTTGAATGGGCTGTGGGACAGTGCCTCTCGCCATGTTGTGGTCTGCAGCTAAACAGAAAGAGGACACCAGGAGTCCTGTGTGCAGGGATCAAAGTCTGGCTCCATCAGTGGTGCACATGATACCAGGCTAATCGCTTGGCCTCTTTATGGCCTGTTTCTACTAGAATATCAGGATAATGCACAATATGGGCATTTGGAAGAAAAAACTTGGAAGAAAGGAGCAATACCACTACTACTACTACTACATTGACTAGTACAGTTGCAGCTGTGCTTTCAGAACCACAATCAACAACACATTGCTCATTTAAAGATTATTCCAGATTTCTCCAAGAATACCTCTTGAGCTAGCCCTCATTCTTCATCTCTCGATTTGTCTTCACTGTAAACATGCATAGCTCTGTCATTACTGTCTTTACAGGTAATTTTTAACTGGACTCATTGTCCCTGTCTTCATGCTTTTTCTTGCTAATCAGAGGTTGTGCTAGAACTCCTTATTTGTTGATTTTTTTTTCCTGGAGAATGGTGTTTCCATTTACTGTTTAAAAACTAGCACTTAAATGGAGTGTTAAATCACTTCTGGAAACCGGGCCTAAAATAAACGGTTATACTCTATGAAAAACCACATCAACCTTTTGACCCTGCTCTTGCCTCTTTCCAGAGGCATGTTAGGAACAGCTGTGTATACAAATTGAATGTACACTTTATCTTCAAACCCTTTACTAGGACCTATCCTGGTATTTGAGTGCACATTGCAACTCTATTGTAGTTCAAATCCATCTTCTCCTGCTAAATCTGCAACTACCTTCTCAGCTTTCCTCTCTGTTTCCTGCCTCTCCTGCAGCCGTTACCATTAGAATCTGCAGGTGCTCCCCCCTTCAATCCCCACCTCCCCTGCATGTCACTTCCAAAGCACTCTGTATTGTTCCTTCTACTGGTGAGCCCTCTGAGTTCAACTGAATTGCTGTTAACCTGTTAGCTTTCCAAAGAGTTTAAAAAAAAAAAATCAAGGTAATTACACTGTTGTATTAACATCAGGAAATTAAACACTGGACAGTGATGAACCAGAGTCAGCATGAATTTTGCCATTGCTAGTGAGGAAGGGATTTATGGGCTTCATTTCTCACAAGTGTCGGGCAAAAGTGTTTATAAAAAAGCAAGCAGCCCTAATTTTTCAATACAGAAAAGAAAAAAGGAAAAAACTATCTGTAACAAATTGAAAATAAGAGTACAGAATAGAACTTCTTTTGTGGCCACAGTAGCAATAGTGAATATGTATATATAAGAGGCTCATTCAGCAATCACCTCTTCTGGCAGCAGATGATGACTGAGATTTTTGTTGCTCCTGGGTTATTGGTGCTAGTGGAGCAACAGAGGACTGGAAGGCCTGATCTTACACCAGCCAGACCCAAAGTCTTAACCTAGTTTCTGAATAAATGAGAGACCAAAAAGAAGGGGGAGGAATTTTTCTGTACTCTTTCTGGAAGGAAAATGTGAACAAGTGAATTCTCACAGCAGCAGGCAGAGACAAGTTTTTCCTCTTCTGTCCTAATTCAGGGGTTGCATCCATGCCTGGGATGTTCACCAGGGAACCTTTCTCCTAGTCTCCTGCTCTGGGGGGTGGCAGACAGTCCCACGGCCTGTTTTGACATTCAGGAGTAAAGGCACTGATGAAGCAAAGCTCTCCATGGCTTAGACAGGGAGGCAGGGGTAAGAAAAGAGATCATTCACAGTCTTTATTTCTCTTGATGTGGAGTTTGTATCCTGGTGCATTTCTATGTGTATGTCCCCTGAAATCAGTGGAATTAGTGTCAAGGGAGGAACAGCAGCATGTCCCACAGGCATGGTCGCAAGGCAAGGAAGAGATCTCCCAGGGGCCTCCTGAATTTATGAAGGCAATGGAATAGTAGATCTGAAAATGAATAGCAAGTGTGAAGTAGGGGGCTGGGATATTTCAGCTCATTAGTGATTGTTAAAAATAACTGTTACTCTGAGTGTAAACAATATTGAGTATGCTGTGCCTAGAATGAGGTTGAGCAAGATGCTTCTTCACAGCCCAGTTATTATATGTGGTCATCTACAATCATTGCTTTTTGCACTGTAGCTTTCAAAATGTGTAAAAATATGCTTTATACTCCTGTGTGTGTCTAAGTTGATTTCACAGAGTCCAGCCTAAGCCGCCATGTGCAATTATTTAGTGATTATTTTGTGTGTCGTTCTAATGTAAGACTCTTAGAGCAATGGCAGATATCTAATTGATTGCTCTTTTTGTAAAGTATCAGCATTCAGCCAGTAATCAATTTATTACCAAATGTTGCTTGGAATGAGCAGCTTTCTCCCTGACAGTAATCTCATTGGTTGTGACAAGATATGATCAGGTGACGATGAGACCTTCTCAATAACACTACAGTAAATCACACTCAATAAGAATAAAGAGTCCTGAGTAAAAATAATTCCATTTTCTATTAACAAAGCCCTTGGCAATTGGCAGCCAGTGCCACAATGGCAAAACTGTAGACACTGCTGGAGAAGTGAGAGATCATTGTCCAAAACAGAAAAAGTTAGTAGGAAGCTCATTTTAACTGAGCTTTCTTCATATACCCATTTTTCACTGCTAGCTCTGACAACCTTTTTGGGGGGGTGTGTGTCCTGTTTTAAAGCTTCTCTCCCTTTGTTGTTCTGCAGCCATTGGGTAAAACTTAATCCCTGGTATCTGTTAAGGCAGCTATATCCAACTTACCGTGCTAATATACTCCAAGGTAATACACTTCAGCAATTATGCCCAGAGGTACATTTTTTTTATCTTGACATTTGTATCTTGCAGTTAGCATTGCATTTATTTATCGTATTGTATTGCTATTGTGTCTATTGGACAAAAAGTAATCTCATGGCAGGATGATCTGTGGCTGTTTCAGTGTTTTCAAAAAGGAGATAATTCCATATTCAGTTTTCTGCTTTCTGCACTGACACCTCTCATTCTTGTTGCAGACAATTGTTTTAAAGAGGGGCTTTAAGAAGTCGTGTTAGTATAAGCTGAAGAGATTTCTAACTGTCTCTGAACTATCCCATAAAAGGCTCTGAAAACAGCTGAGAATCTTAAAAATCATTAAGCACAGAGGCTTAAGAAGATATATGATCTCTAGTCTATAGTATAAGAACTGTATTTTGGATGACTGCAGCTTTTAAAGTCTCTTTCCCTGATGAATATGATTCTTGGAAGCTGCAAACACATGGCTGTACTGTGTCCAAGACATGATGTCATTGTGCTCAAGACTGGGTGCTTCTCAACTGTGTTTGGTCAAGTGCAGTGCTGTTCAATTGGCTTCAGTCTTCATGTGTTGATTTGAAATAAATTAATTTGTCACAAGTGCTGGTGAACTCTAAGATAAACTCCATCCTGCTGGTATGCTGGCCTCTGCCTGAGTGGGCAGATGAGCTGAAATAAATTCGAGTATTGAGAACTTCCATATTTTTTTCAGTTGTGGTAATCATGCCCAATTAAGTGTTCATTCTGATATTTTAAGTCTCTCAATCATTAAGTATAATTTCTTCTGGTAAAACCACTGAAGAACAAAGAACAAGCTGTGAATATCTGCACTGCCTACTGTGAGTAGACTATATTTTGCCATGGATAGTCATGAATGGCTCTTTAGGATACAAGAGGAGCCTGAGACAGAACCATACTATATTTTCCTCCTCTATCTCTTAGCTAACAAATAACTTCAGGAAAGAAAATATCCTTGATGTATCAGTTCTTTAAATGAACCACCCTCTTCAGGTCAGCTACTTTCTCAAAACTTAGACACTCCCATGAAATAAAATGTGCAATATTATTTTTAAATGAAGAAAAATTATTTTTATTTGCATTTCTGCAGTCTTAAGATGAATAAAGATTTTTTTCTGAGATTTGAAAGAAGTTGCTTTTGGCCACAAAGTATGAATGGAGAGTTGTAACCCAAAGGTGGTATTTTCAGCAAGATCTTATCAAACACGGGGCTGAAATGAATATTTTTTTCCTCATTTTATCTGTTACCAATGGATGATAGGTTTTCCTTTCATCCTCTGTATGATACTCCCACAATTGCATCTGAATTCATTATTAAATTTCTGATTGCTAATTAATGCAAGTTATTATTTACTGTTATTATTAAGTAAGGGCAGGGTTGCCTTCATCTGTCTGGAGGGTCTGCCATTATATCCTCTCTGTGTATTGTCAGTGTGGCAGTGGAACTGAATATGCCTCAGCTTCATGCAGATGCACTGTGTCAGAAAACATCTGCTAGCCGCTGATTTTATGCATATTACAGAGACTTTATGTACTGTTAAATGTACCACTTTTTCATTCCAAACCATAATTTTCCATGTGGCATCATTTGATCTGTCCTCACTCCAACATTTGGTTTGATCAACTCATTTCTTCATACCCAATATGTTTGTTGTAACCTCCTCCATGGCTGTGTGTGTCCTCCCTGTGAATGGAAATTACTACGATGCTCCTGTCACGATAATACGGTGGTAGGGCAAAACATACCGTTTTAATCAATATCTTTTATTTCCATTAGCTTCTTTCATCACTGAGCTTCAGTCTAGGCAGCTTAGGTTTGATAATGCCAGCTGCTAGCTGGCCACATAGTAGCATTCTGTGATCAAATACAATGCAGTTTTTCAGAAGTACCAAGCGTACCTCACTGGGTGCTAGGTTTAGAGCTTAAACACAGCTGATGAGGAAGAGCATGTCCTCCACATAGAACTTCCAAATCGAAGAGTCAGAGGGGAAGCTTATTCAGGTCATTGCCCTTTGGGGACACATCTATTTCAGCCCTGCTGTTACCCTACTGGCAGTCAAGCTACAGGGCCATGGCAGCAAAGGGTGCAGGAGACAGAAGTGGGAAAGGGCTAAAACGGGAGCTGTTCCCTTTGGAGATGCAGCATGCTTTGTTATGAATTGTTTTGCTTCGGTTTTCTTGTGATGTTTAACTTTATATCACCTACCCCTGATATATCCCCATGGTTAAACTTGAAATTACTGCAGAGAAAGTTATGTTGTAGATCCAGGCTGCTCATGACTGCTCTGCATGGGCTGTGGGTTGACAAGTCTTTGCCTGTCTATTCCTAAGAGTTCTTGAAACAACAGATCTCTTCTGTACCTGTTGAGTCACAATTTGGGATTAGTACAGCTCTAATTACAACTGAGAAGGCAGTACTTTGGTAACCTTTGGTTGTGGTGACATTTCTGGAGGCTACAAGGAAAAAGATGTAAAGTTTGAATAGCACTTATCAATCATTTCTGATATATGTTAGTAGCAGGAGGAGGGGCACATACTGCAGGGGAAACATTTTTGCCAATCAAACATCACACAGTCTTTCTTGGCATGCCTAGAACTTCATTGCTACATTGCAAAATAATAACACACACATACACCCACACACACCCACCCCCAACATAGATTTTTACTATTTACTGATTCTGACAAATTTGAGTAAATATGGTTTATTATTAATAATAATAATAATAATAGTAACCATAATAACAACAACAATAATAACAACAACAACAACAACAATGCACACTTAGGTAGCTCTTTTAATGTTCAAAGCACTTTTTATATGCTAGCTGGTTAACTAATCCTTGCAATATCCTTGTGAGGTGCAGAATTATTATCCAAATATTAGAGGTATGTAATGCTGTGCAGTGTACCAATTTCCAGTAACTTTTTAACAGTGCACTGAAGTCTGATATATGATGTGCATCCCTATATTTCTGGAATATCACAAAATGACATAAATATATCTGAAATAAGTGATTTCTTCCATGAAAGCAAAGTAGAGTAGATATATTACTCATGTGTCTATAACTCTCTTCCAATTAATTTTCTCAAAAAAAACCCCAAAAACTGTAATTTAGTTGTGCTTGAGGTAACAATCAGAGAATCCAGAAGTGGTGATTGTGGGGGTACTGGGGTGCAAGGTACTGATTTTTATGGGTGAGTGAAAAAGGCTGTTTTCTATTTTGGATATTTTGCAGTCCAAGAATATGTTAAGAGACAACAGATGGATACAACAAAGAGACAGAGACATCTTGAGGTTACAGTGAGAGGATTACAATTACTGTAAGAAGTGGTGGTCACAGCAAACCAGCTGTTTAACCATTCTCAGATAATTTTTTAGTCATTGCAACAGTTGGAGTAAGAGTTCTTTGAAGGAGGATGACAAAATGAGTAGGCAGACTTTTGTAATGTCTCCCTCACATGCTGATATAAAGACATGGGGAAAATACCTTCATAAGAATATGGGAAGAAAAGCATTTCACCTTTGGTAAAAATGAGGTGAGAGCTAAGGATTGTAATTCACTATATGAAATCATGAAGGATGAGAAGGGATAAGCCCTCAAGATAAAAACTGAAGTAAATTTGGGTCTGAAGTGAAATGCAAGGTATAGGCATGCAGTGACTGTGAAGTGAGGTGACAGGAGTGAAGTGACAAGACAGAAGATGACAGGTGTGTTTTGATAGAGCTGTTTGGTAGAAGCTGTTGCAGCTCTAAGGCTGTAAGAGCATCTGTTTTTCAAACTCTTCAACGAGAGCCCCGTGTTTCTTGGCTGTTCTACAGGAGGCTGTGGGACGTCTTCTAACAATTACTTTGTGTGGCCTCCATGACACAGACACCAGTTCTGTGCTTTGCAGCCATTTTAGTCCTGTGCAAGAGTGGCTTGTGCCCTTGCTTGGTGTTCAGCTAAAACACTCCCTGTGTTTGATATGTGCCTAAAGACTCAGCTGAGACACAGGGAAGTGAAGATTTACATACCACATTTGTCTCTGATCGATGTGGTCTCCTTTCTTCACTGCTCATGGTAAAGCCCGCTCCACACATCACTCCCGAGGCTACGGATCCTTTGCCATATTGCCATTCCAGCCCTTTCAGACAGCCTGGCATGGTAGTTGCACATATCCCCACTGCATACCAAGGTGTAATGTAAACATATACAAACCCATTTTAAACAGGAAACAGCCTTGTTGTGGTAGCACTGAAGTCTGTGTAGATTAATCTATCCTTTGAAAAAGGCAGTAACCCTGATTTGTATATTATTTCCAGTATAAGCACTTGGGTTTTGATCGAGCATTTAATGTACTTGATGTGAGTCTTTCCATTGCCTGCAATGGGCTTTGGATTGGAACCATAATCCGGATGTCTCACATGCATATACATCCTTAATTAAAAATTTCTAAATTGCTGTTACATAATGAGGATCCCAAGCCTCCTGTGAAGCATTTCCAGCTAAGCCAGTGAAAAAAAAATGCACTCTGTATCTTGCCATCACAGTTAACATGAAGTAGAGCAATTCTCTGTACTGAGTATTGAGACAGGGGAATTATTGGTTCACTAAGAACACTAAGTGAATATCCTGACTTTTGCATGCTTGTGATTTATAAACAAAGCTGCTTTACTGTAATTTAGCTACATTACACAGATACATACATACATACATACATACATATATACACACACACTCTCAGAAAGTTATGATCAGCTTTAAAAGCAGGCTTAGAATGAATATAATAAAATAAACTTTAAATATACCAACTGCTTCTGTTGTTTCAGTTTCTGTTTTCTGTATTTATTCAGTTTGCCAGGCATATTTTAAAAAATATAACAGACTGCTATACCTTTTTACCAAGAAGAGGTATATCCTGTAGCAGCTGTCCATCATTAGCCACAGAATCATTTTACACTGACCTATATGAAAAAACTGAAGCAGGCCTCAATCATATTGCCTCTCTTGTGCAGTAAAAGCAGTCATTCAAGATTTTAACTCATTTAATTTTTTTCAGCAGGAAATACCAGTCTGGTCTCATAGCAAGTGCTCTGACTTAGATTCATATGACCTGCTTTCTATTCCTGGCTCTGGCTCTGAGTGACCTTATGAAAGTCATTTTTATCTACTATTGTTTTTAAATGGATGGAAAGAGGTTTCCTAGCAGAATGGGTCAAGCATAGGCACTTTTTTCCCCATTATCCCAAAAACCTCAAAAACCTATCCCTGAAGAAGCTACACACCTACATATAAAAATGCCAGTCAAGTGTTTGCCTCAAATAAGATGCTCTGCCTCTCTTCCTCCTGCTTTCTCTCTCTTTTGTTCTTTATAGCATAAGGAAGTAAGAGTAGAGAGCCTAAATAATGTTCTTTAAATATACATAACTTGAGAAGACTAATTACATGTACATATTTCTGCTCCAGTAGGCTGAAGTGATCTCTGGAAGCAAATACAGCATGGACAAAAGTGAGCTTCCCAAAATACTTATGGGCTTACTGTACTGCTACATGATAAGTGTTTATTGGAAAACTGCCTTCCCCTTTAGCAGTATAACTGTCAGACAACAGTTCATACACAGCAACACAAAGTCATAACTTGGGAGATAATCTTTTATATGTTCCTAACAATATGCTTTGAAATCCTACATTTAAAAGGGCTTAAAAACACACAATACCCCAAACCATCAAATAAGCTGTAAAAGTAACATGCAGAGCCAGACACAAAACCAGAATGAAGAAGATTTTTTATTATTCTCCTCTGTATTACCATAAATGACATGCTATATTTAATTTTACAGTGCCCCTGGACAAATCATCAAATACTTTAATAACTACACAAACATTAATATTTAAATACAAGAGATCCCCTCAGTTACTGAATAATCATAACTCTGGATTGATAGGGTACTAAATGGAAAAATCTTGTTTAGACAGTTGTAAGGGGGGGAGGGTGTTTAATGAAACAAGTTTGATGGTCTTGTCATCATAAAACTGATAGATATTTGGCACAATTTATATCTTTGCTAAAAAGAAGTTTGAGAAATGGAACAATTGTGGTGAAGATTAATTTTCCCTTCTTCTGCTGTGAGAGCATAGTCCTTTAGGTCATTAGCAGGAATGTGTGACATAGATTGCACTTTACCCATGCAAGCTCTATGCTGACTCTCAGGAAATGCTCTTGCTAAATAGCTGTGACTTCTATACTTGTGGAATGGGCTGCCCAGCTATCATTACAGCTATCTAGACTCATTTTATGAGTGATGAATATAGATGGTAAAAGAGACAGCATATAGAGTTCTGGCTGTCAGTGTTTGTTAGACCTGACCACCCATTCTACCCACTGTCCTTAGATGGATTTTTTAAATCCAGATTTTGTCTTGTTATTTCAGCCACTCTTCCAATTAAATGTTCTACCTAATAACGGAAGTTTGACTACTAAACCACAATAAGAACAGTGAATTGGAAGATATTTCTAATCCCTCCAGCACCACAAAAAACCCAAGAGACAAACAAAACAAATAAATGAAACCAAAACAAAAAAACTGTAAGACTTCTCAGTCAAAGTCACTCACACAAATGCCTGAACCAAAAGTCTGAGACTTGACTAGATTTTCAGGTCTCCAGATCTGGGACTACTTTCATGCATGTGTACCATGTGTCACTGAGCACAGATGACACTAAGCTAATGATACTATCTGATCATTACTGGACAAAGGCTTGGCTTTTATTTGTATCAGTTCATACTCTGCTTGGGTGCCATAGCTTTAGTAGCCAAATGAAATGCTTATGGACTGGGAGGTGGGCTGTTTCCACAGTCCCTTATATTTGGCTTCATACACCTTTCCAGGAGAGTCTGTCTCTGTGATGCACCTTAACATTTTCTTTTCTATTTTGGGGTGCTGCCTCAGACTCTGCACTTTCAGAGTTTCTTCTTCTTCTATGCACTTCAGCTCCATGGAGATAATACAGTTCAAGCTATAGTTCTGTATTGTGTTTCTTGGCCTCTTCTCAACTGGGAAATACCCCTTTGAGGGAAATTCAAGTGAGAACATGCATGTGTTCACATCCTAGCTTTGCAGGAACAGAGGGGAGGAAATGGCTCTGAAACATAAGGCCCCTGAATAATAGGGCAAGGGCTGGCAGACCCTGGAAGCAATACCATTAGAGTACTCCTCCAGATGTGGACAGCTGACAAACTTTAATGATGAAGGCTGCATTCCAGGCCAGTTATGATGAACTAATTAAATATCTTGCTCCATTTAATAAAGGAAGTACAGAAGAATCCAAAGCTGTCTATAAATCACCTACCCACCGCCCTGCCAAGCTTCTACAATGGCAGGAAAGGTGAGCAAAAGAAAAGACAACAGGGCAAAATTAAAGCACTAAGACCAATGGAAGCTTTTGTGCTAGGGAAGAATGGCTCTTGTCACCACATCTTAGTGAAAACAAAAATACTATGGAAACTCCAAAGGTACAGGCCTGGAATCAGTGCAGAGAAGGTTAAAACAGCATGCTAGCATAAACACTGCTGCTTAGACCTGAGCAAATCTTTAAATAAGTAATTAATTCTCTCTGTCTTGACTTTATATGCTTAATTTATCATTCAGTTCTTGTAACTTCATTTATTTTTCCTGTTCCTTGATATAAGGTAGCAGTAAAACAAGAAGTTGGAACTGAGTTCTTGATATTAAGAGCAGGGCTGATTACTGTCTAAGTCTGGGCTTGGGTTGCCTCCACCTCTGCTGTTGCAGTAGTAATGCATGCTCCCTTGAGAGGACAGATTTAGTCACTGATCACAACCTCTTTTTCAGGAGAAGAAAATGTAAAGAGACAGCAGTTTCTAGCAATAAAATGAAAACCAAAAGAACAGAAACCATTTCTCCCCATGTCATTTCTTCCTCCTTCATTTCAGCTTTTCTTGAAATGGACAACTCATGCCCATTGATGAGATTTTGAGCTGTTCATGATTATTTGTAGTGCTTGAGAGAAAAGCTGATTTTGCACTTATATGTGAACAACAGAAAACACATTTTCACCTTTTTATTTCATTCCAAAAATCCACCTGAAACATGCTGAGAAACTAGAAATACATTCTTACAGATTAATCTCATTTGAAGATGCCGAAACACTGGTGAGGGGTGAAATTGTACAAAACCATGTTTCTTTATGATAAAATTGTGAATGCAATTGGAATGACTAATTGAACTCCCCAAGTTGCACTGTGATTTCTCCCTTCCCCTGTATGTGCATGGGTGTTCATATTTTTGTACAGCCATGGAAAAGCTACTGTTAAAGGAAGTTTTATTGAAGTCATTCAGTTTACTGTTAGCAAGTTTTTTGAGATGCATATCCATTTTCCTCCTTGCCAAGCATCCTCTTTCAAAGATATCTTTGAAGTCCTGCAATTCGAAGGTTAGAGTGCCTTTTGCATATCACTTAACCATTCTGATTACTTCCTCTTCCTTGACAGAAACACAGATAAGCATCTATTTTGTGAAAGTATATTTTGAATATCTGAAGTAATTTCTGGGGGTGGACAAAGCCCCAAGGTATACTGGAAGCCTGGATTAATCCTATGTGGTCTAGAAATCATAAATGGAAATGCTGGAGAAGTATTCTGTTCACCAATAACACAGCTCACAACAGAAAGACGGTATTTTTTCAGCCTTCTGTGAAATAAAACTGCAGATGGTTGTCTATGTGCATAACATCAGCAATGCCCAAAGCAAAGAGATAACAAATACTTTACAGAGTTGTTATCACCAAATCAGTACTCAGGAGGATACAGAAAGGCAGAAGTTCACCTTAGAGGTGCAGAAGATGGTCATGGCACTCTATTTACCACTGTTGTCTGTTGGCATAACCTCTCAGAAAACACAGATTATTGTTCTAGAGCAGGCTTCCTTTACTTTTTTTTCTAGAGCAGGCTGGATTTTGCTTACAATGTCACTTTACACTGATGATATTTAACTTTGCAAATGAAATCAATTGTTGGAAACTATCTTACACAAACTGCATGAATGGTCAAAGAGTTTGCAAAAAAGTTCCTGTGGAGATCAAAATGATTTGGCTTAGAGTCACATCAGTACTCCTCCAGATATGGACTGTTTAGAAGTATAGAAACCTTGTCTCTATAATGGTTCTACAAAGGTCCTCATGGATTTACCATCTTCCAGGTGGAATTCAGGGACACGCTATGTATACTGGTTGTGCTTAGCCAGGAAACCTTCCAAACTCAGTTTTTAAATGATGGCTCTTTCCTGTGAAAGTCTGATATTGCAGAAGACAGTAAGCAAAGTTACCATTTTTGTTTCACAGGAGAAACAAACTTCATGAAGATAATTGGCCGCTGAAGTCTGAAGAAATCAATCAGTGCACACATTTGTTTCACTGTAAGACCAGGGCCCAACACTCTTCAGGCTAAATGAACATCTTTGGACAAGCCTGTGGGTGCCTATATCAGTTTGAACAGCTCCAACACGTCATTCTTGCAGGAGTCTCTCTTTAAACTGCTGCAGTCCTTCAATTCTTTTACTGCTGCTGTTTGTTTCCCTGTCAGGCATAGGCTTTTAATAACACTTAAGTATTTTGCTGAGATGTAGTTTATTTTGGGTCGTTTTCCTTCAAATTGATTTTAGCATGATCCTTTACTAAGCTAGATCTATATGTTTTCATATTAATACAGAATGCAAATTCCTTTACTGTGTAACTGTATTTTAGCATACCATGTCAGGACGGTGCATGGAAGTAAATCCCAGAGCTGCAAACTCTCAAATATTGTCTCTAGGAGAAAATAAAAAATATTTTTTTAGAAACATAGAAATATTTTCTGGATTTTAGTGCCAGTTGAACTGATATTGGTGCTGTCAGTTTCATCAGGTAGCTCTCGTTCAAATGTGACAAGAAGTCATCATGTTGGTCACACAGAATGCCATCAGGCTCCAAGAGTCCCTTTACTCCAGGTAATGCAACTGTATCCAATAGTTTTCATTCTTGATGTTTTCTTTCTTGCATCTCTTGCTGGAATAGGCTGAAAATTAATGTGTTTCACTGGTGGATGTGATTACCCTGATCCGTTTGAAGCACGTGATGACTTTCATCTGTTTTAACAGCTGCTGTAAACATTCAGGCAAAGCAGTGGTGTAGATGAACATACAAAATAATAAAATCATCTGGTTTTGATGAAAGTGTGTAAAACTCTAAAGTACACTTTAAAAACATGAAGAAAAAGTTTATTGAAAATATAAAGCAGCTTGTCCTCAGCAAATTTATGATTTACACCAGATTTAAATGCATCATAACACAGTTGGGTCAGCTTGAGAGAGTTGGTTTTCAGTGTCTGGAATAATATGTAAGGTGCAGAAAAAATGCGCATTTGCAGCAAATCTATTGTGATGGAAAGCAGCAACAATGAGCCCTCAGATCTTTGAGCTCCTGGTGGCATGCAAAGCATCCCAGGGACTTAGAGATCAGCAGAATGATGGCCTATTTTCCAAGACAGGTAACATGGATGCCTCTGAAAATCTCACTAAGAATGCTGATATTTGTTGCAGGGGGCAAGTCCTCCTCAAGCTAGATATCTCCTAGACTGTAGAGAAACTACATTCATTGCTATGTCCATTTGTAGGGGGCTTTAGCTCTTAGAGGCATGACTAGCCTGTAAGTATCCCTGGGATGGGACTTTGTGTCCTGCACTCTGAACCAGTTTTAAAGGCGACTTTTATATGGATATAAGAGTACAAGAATCACCCGGCTGACTCAGATCTTGCTTGCCCCATTGACCTATGTTAGATGGTGGCCGTTACCAGATAGGTCAAAGGAAGGTGTCAAAGCTTAAGGATTTCATATTTAAGACTGGATTAAAACAAGAAGGGAGGTTTAATTCACTTTGTAAAGCTATTATTGTCTCTATGGTAATTCTGGATAGTTTAGTCTCAATGCTAAACTTGATAAATTCTTGGCATCAGGGACTTCCAGAAGTGAAAGGCTTCCCCTAGATAATTACTGGTTGCATGACACCATTCCTTCATTGGCTTTGAATTTCTCACCTTTGAACTTCATTGCATGTCATTTTTTCTTGCATCATGATATAGGGAGAACAGAAATGCCTGACCTACTTTTTCCTATTCTATTCTATTCTATTCTATTCTATTCTATCCTATCCTATCCTATCCTATTCTATTCTATTCTATTCATCATTTTGTATCATATTATCCTCTCCCCTTTTATTTGTCTAATTACTTAATTAAGAACTCCTCCATCTACTCAGTTTCTCATCAGCTACTACTTAAAACCACAGCACTTTTTTCTTCTGGTGACTAAATTGTATGCTACGGACAGGAACAGGAGCTGAGGTGCCCACAGCTCTTTGTGGGGGTTGGGAACTGTGTGACACAATTTTTTGTCTGGTGTACTCTTCTAATAATGGTATGTTGAGTCAAAGTCCTTGCCAGTCCTAGGTCTACAAGGGGTGCACGTTCTGTTCTGAGCTGCTACTTCTTCACAAAAGCACAAAGTCTGCAATTATATCCTGACACAGGGCAGACCAAGAAGGAGAGAATTCTGTGCCTTCTTGTATGACTTCATACAGAAGCACCAGATGCAACCAATTCATGACAAAATAATGAAGCGTCATTGACCATTTAATACAAGATAAGATCTCTCAAAATGCCTTTTTCATGATGTTGTTGTTTTTCATTTTGTTGGGTTTTGGTGTTTTTTGTTCTTTGTGGTTCTTTATTTTGTGTGGGGGTTTTTTTGTTTGTTTTTTGGTTTTGTTTTGTTGTTGTGTTGTGGGTTTTTTGTTTTGTTTTTGTTAGGTTTTTTGGTTGGTGGTTTTTTTTTTTTTTTGGTTAAAACAAAGGAAAGAGGTCATTTGGAGGAAAAATGTTCTCTATAAGCCAAATATCTTTTCTGGGTCCACAACACTTATCTAACAGGAATGAAGTAATGACACTAAACTTTTGTCTGTTCAAGATAAAAATCACAAATTGCACGACTAGAACAGCGGTTTTCAGATGGTTCATTCAGTGGAGCTTGGCTACTCAGAGCCTTACTATATTCCCAGTTATGTGTCGCTGAAGCAGAAGTGCTGTGCACTGAAGATTCAGGGCAGTGCAACAGAGAACAGAATTAGGCCCTCATGAAATCTTAATGCATTGTGAAGCTTTCCAGCTCACATACATACCCCAGTGAGACTGGGAAAAGCCTAGTTCAAAAACTGTCTAGCAATGAGAGGATATGGTTCAGTTCTGCTGTGATCTAATGAAAGATGAACCAAGCTTCTTGAAAGTCTCATAGGATTTTTACCTCAGTTGTTATAGACAGGTATGTAGATGGTATACCTAAGCTGAACAAAAGAGGAGGGAGGAGAAAGGTCTGGAATTAATGAAATATCTTCTCTTGGACTAACCTCATAAAACTCTTGCCTGATTAAAGCCCCTAAAAACAAGAAAAAAAAAAGCACTTGCCTACTAAAAAACTAAAAATAAAGTTAAACAAAAGATGTTTCAAAAATGGCACAGTAAAAGTGAGAGAATTCCATGAGCATTTGGCTGATTGGGCTGACAGCCTTTTCTAAATGGCAAATGCTTGAAGGTTCAGTTTTAGGACAGGTTGTTAGTTGCCCAAATAGACTGAGTGCTCCCAGAGGCTGTTAGAGTGTGTGGTTAAGGGCTTGCTGCTCAGACAGGCTATACAGAAACACTCAAAAGACCCTGCATGCTCTGCCAGATCTTTCTGATTTATTTATATGAATAAGCCACCAGGCCCAGACTAAGCTCTTTAGACACTACTCATTTGTAGGTGGTTCTGCACATTACTCTTTTCTTACAACCACCAAACAAACTAATATTAGCATAGATATGCAAAGCTGTTGCTTTTCTTAAAAGCTGAGCATTCAGTGTTGAGAGGGTTTTGGAATATAAGCTTAGAAAACTAGGGGCCAGTTTGAAGGCTTTTGAGGAAGTGACAGTCATGAGTCTGGATAATATTGTTGGCTGTGAAATACAATACTAACTGTGTGAATACAATAAGATTGAATCTCTTGATTTAATCTCTTCATGGTGGACATGACGGGGAGGGGAGTACACTATAGTTTCTCCGTGTAATGACCGCATTGTAAAGGGTGGAGCACAGACGAGTTTGGCTTGGGCCAGTAGCTCCTCCAGGAACTGCCTACTGATGTGCAGAAAGGATGGGGCATGGTTAACAATCAGTTTTCAGTGCTTTGAAGTTAACCATTCCTTTTAGTCACACTGCATATATTTCTGTCAGCAGTGGACAGGTAATGAAATACAAGCGTGTTGGGTTTCTCTGTCTCCCATATGCATTATCTCCCCTTTGGTGTCAGTGGGAGTGAACCAAAAGTAGTAATGAGATGAACTAATTTCATTGATAGGCTTGAATTCAACTTCCTATATTAATCCAACAGCTAAGTTGCTTTGCCTTCACTGTTACTTTAACTTAATTTGGCTAACTCTGGCTTGCTCACGAAGATAGGTACACAACTTCCTTTTAATTGACTGTGATATGCACTGCTACTCTATTTTTTTTAACCTCAGTTTGGTTGCTTACCAGCCATGAATAGGGGTGGTTATGGATATTTGGTTGTGGCTACTATTATTTTTCCAGTGACAAAAAGCGATCAACCACATCTGACTTCCCAAGTACCAATACAAACTGGCAGTCAACTGACTAGACAATGGAAAGTTTTTTCACAGGCAAATTTTGAGTTAGCCCACTTTTTTTTTCATTGGCAATGGCAGATATTGTCTGCCAGCCACACTGGCTCCCAGCTGGCCTTCAGAAGACCTGGCCTCCAGAGCCATTTCCTTCTTTGAAAGGATGAATGTATTCCTACCTGAGAGAACTATGTGAGTCTTGAGTGGAACTGATCACTCCTTTTTTTTCTGAGCTGAACAAGGATGGTGCTTGATCAGGTAGGTTGTGGAGAGCTCTGAGTCAGCAAATCTTCAGCAGCTGAGTGCTCTGTAGCAGGACCAGGAACCAAGAATTAAACACAGGAAGTAGGAAGACAGATATCTCAGGAGATGAGTCGTCATTTCTTCTCTAAAAGTGGCACAGTATCCAAGGAGGGTAACCTAGGAGGGATTTTGTCATGCCTCCACATACACTGAGCAAGGCATAGGTATCAAATATCCCTGATGAGACGCTAAGCAGCATATGTGCAGTGGTAAGAAATGTCACCTCTGGATGAGTGTGACGGAGGCTCTCTATTCTTTGTGATGGTGCTCACAAGAGTAACTGGAAGAAGTTGCTTTAAACTAGCCAGTGAATGCTAGGCCATGCACTTGCTGTTCCAGGAGAGCCAGACATCCCCTATTTTCTGGGTAGCTCCATGCCACAGGTCACTTCCCAATTGTCAGTGTTCTCCAGCTGCTCTCATTTCACAGGCTCCTCTACAAAATTGCTCCAGTAAGGCATTAGGACTGCAGATGCCCTTGGCATTTAGAAGAGGCATCTACAATATTTGATTTTCTTCTGCTTCTGCTTCCTTGCCCTGTTATCCCTGGATTCTGTGTCTACCTCTTTCTTGGTCCTGTTTCTGTACCAATTGCTTTGGCCAAAATGCTCCGATTGTCACTGAAAACCCTCTGCTTATATGCTGAACATCTCTGCATGAGCAGACCTCATTATCATGTGGCAAGAGGTCATTTACATATGCAAATCAGGTTAATGAGAGCAGAACTGTAAAAGGCTTCATTCCAGAGGCATTTGCATATCTAGCTTTAGAAATATTTGAGTGCTCTGCCCCTAGCTGTGCAACCAGGACACAGAAGCCCTGGCAGTATGTCTTCAGTGGCGATTATATCCGCAGACAGCTGCCATCCTGGTTTGCAACAGCCTCTATCCGAGGTACTGGCTCGTTTGAACACAGAGGGTAGTTGTGTAATGTGCGCTTCTGCACCAGACTACTAAGAAGCAGTTAAGCCTTGGCCCTTGTTGGAACAACATGTGGGCTTCTGACAGGTAGATATATGCATTTCAGTATGAAGAATACAATTTCCTATGGTGCTGTCACTAATGCACGCCCAGTGTATGATGAATGAGGAAAACAATGCAGGTGCCAGGTACAGCTCTCTAAGAAGAATATACTGTGTGTGACACAGCACCATGCAAAATACTGATCGCTTTTCTTCCATAACTAACCGGGCCTTTAGCCCCCAGAGTACAAGGAGGGATCTCTTTTGGATGTTTGTAAATTACCCACGAGAGAGCTCAAATTCCCTCCTCTGCCATAGACAGAACAGGCCGCCCCCGGTCCCTCTCTTAGACAGGTTCTGGGCAAGCATGTTAGGTGTCTTTTCACTGTCTAATTGTGAAGCAAATCTGCACAAAGAGTTCCTTAGAAGTATCTTTTGCTGATCCTTTTTTTTTTTTTCAGTGGTTTTGTTTTCTGGAAGGAATATGAATGCTTTTTCACTGTAAAGCTTTCTCAGGTATTGCTCTCTGCCAGGGACTTCTGTGCCTGATTCCAGGGAGAAACGGCAATTACGTAATGATTTCTGAGAAAAGTTACTGATTTTCCCTTTGCTCCTGCCCAGTCCTGAGTAAGCTAAGCATGTTTCTGGCACATCCCAATGACTAATATAAGAAAAGACACTCCTTCTTGAAAGAGGTATTTCTCTGCCTTGATACACAGTACTACAACTTATAGAGCTGCCAGGCAAATGCCAGGTGGGCAGCCTCAGAGTGAGCTTGGTGCATGGTTTTGGTGATGACCCTGTATGTATTAGGCTGGAATGAGCTGGGATCTTTGCCACCTCCAAAGAAGAGGATCTAAACCAAAATGCCCCATTTATGCCCTCATTTTATCTCTACCTCCACTTATTCTTAGGGACATGCACAGAGTCCCTAAGAATAGAGATCACAGAGAATAATTTACCATAATTCAAATAATAGCATCCAGCTGTTCAACAGAACATCCAGTCCCCTATGCCACTGTCCACAGATACTCTCTCATCTGGCCTTGCACTTCTAACTCTACTGACTCGGTGTGGGTCAAACTCCACTGCAGTAACTCTCTGGAGTGATTCCTGTATTGCAACACTTTGCCTGTAGCTATTCTCAGCAGCTCTAACATGACAGACAAGATTAATTATCTGTGCCTATAGGAGCAAGAATAGCTCTTACACCTTTGTGGAGGAGGAACCTGAGACTGAGCTGGTTTCTCCCTCTCAGCTGATGGCTATCACAGAAAACTCTCTGTCCCTATACAGTACCCAAACACTTTGGCATTTGCCTACTTTATGACACATCAGTGGATGGACACCACCATCTAATAAACCAGCTGCTTTTTGCATGGAGTTGGTCTGCAGACTGAAGACAAGATTCTCACACTTGTAATGAAACACAAATTTACCAGTGTGCCTGAAAGTCTGGAAACCCTTCGAGGCCTATGCCATGCACCCTGTGTGCTCACGTCACAGGTACAGCCTGCAGCTGAGCAACCTACCTTACTGATTGCACAGCTGGATGTGGTCATGACTTCATCACTGACAGCTCATAGCTATGAGAATCCCCCCTTGTTTAAGAGCACTCTGGGCTGAGCAGTCAGCATCCCTGCTGTGACCCGACATTGTCACCTTTGGAAGCTGATCTCTCAGAAAAGCATTCCATTGTTTCAGAGCAGAGTTGTCCTCCTCTGTTCAACAAACTGCCACACAGGTTTGCTAAGAGAAGAGAAAAGCAAAATACAAATTGGTAAAATCAATACCTGTGGGGCTAATGAAAGTTGATGCCTTTTTTCCATGTTTGAATTCTACCTTTCAACTATGAAAATTCAAATTTAAGTAGCTCAAACTTTCTGTCTTTGTTGTTTCTCGAGGTGTGTCTTTGTTTCACTGAATATCCCCTTTCCATTACACTCACGTTTAAAGCTTCTCACACAGAATACAATTTACCTCCTTGTGTAGCGTGAGATCAGAAGCCAGAGATTCTGTTTAGTAAACGATGGCTTAAGAGGTGTTCTGTTTTACATAAGCAATAGCCTAAAAGCAGCCAAACCAGAAGGGCAAAGAAAATGTAATCATTTCTAGGAAAAGGGAGCAGCCCTCTCATTATCATTCATTTGTTGGAAACACATATATGGATTTTTTTTTAGGTATTAATAATAAACAGTTTTTCAATGAATCACTTTTCAGGCTGATAATATATCTTCCATATTTTGCTTAAAATCCAGCCCTCCTTACCTTAAGAGCACTGAACTGATTTTATTGCCAATTCTGAAAAGTGTTAACAGGAGTAAATCTCCCCTCAAATTACTGCTGTTGTTCCCTTGCCCTGAGCCAAATTCACTGCTAAGCACCTCTGACCACACAGCCCATATAAATGTACATAATAGAGGAAGTGCTTCACATCTGCTTATTCTCACAGAATTAGGAAAAAAGCTTACAAAAACCCATGTTACTGTAGTTTTTGATATATAAACATATATATTTGGTTATAGCTTACTTCTTCATACCACATGCTCAATGTTCAGCAGAAAAACTAAAGTCAGATATGCAGATGCCAAAAAAAGTGCGTAACATCCAGAGGAAAAAAAGAGGGAAACTAAAGCCATTTGGCGGTGTCAATTTTCATTGTGCATTACATTGTGGGAGAGCTTTTGAACTCTGGTATGGAGGAGCTTTATTAGAAACCAATTCTCCTCAGACCTCTGGAGGCCTAGTCCTACACATGAACAAGCCAGGTGCCAAAAAGCAATGGGGAAACTCATATAGAAGTGTATTTCTAAGGTTTGAGCCAAACACTGTGCACTGCAGCAAGCAGGATTGCTACCAATGAGTTCAAGTCTTCCTGCAAGGAATTAAAGATGTTTCTTACTTTTTTTCTATCTCCTATATTAACTTCCCCTATTTTATTTTTCACTTGTAACATCTCCCTTGTTTTTGCAACTCCTGTGGTATACTGATCCTTTTTCTCCTTCATCTTTTGGTCTTCTGATGTCACCTATTTCTCCTTCCTAATTCTTGTCTCATTATTGACTTTCTCTGTGTCCTGTTTTCCTCTTCCCCTTATTCACCTCCTTTCCTTGCTCCCTCTGACTTACTTCATGTAAAAATTGAATCATATAACTATGATTAACTTCAGACAAAAAAGTGAAGCAGCAAATGACTTTGTATTATATTAGCTGGAATTAGTAAGCATTCTTACAGAATTTCAGCTTAACAAAAGTGCCATCACTTATGTATCTGGAGAGCTGGGAGTTTAATTTCATTTTCAGTGCTGCACTTTGCTCAGTTTTTGCTGATAGACTGACAAAGCAACCTGGTTGAAAATGAAATGATTTCAACAACTGTGAAATACTGCATGACATAACGGCCAACATAAAGCCATCATTCTCTGTGTTTACATCGGTACTGATTCTTAACAGCATGCTGTTAACTCAGCATAAAGCTCTGCTGCTCTGAAACAATTCAGGTACAAGGACAACTCTTTTACAGCCAATCATGTTCTGTCCCTATAAAGAATTATTATATCAATCTGAACTGGCATGTAAGTTAATGCTCACCCCTCAGCAGCTTAAATTTACATTGCGACCCACAGTCTTATTCATCTCCCACCGCTGAGAATCATAACCCCATGATCACTACATGCACATCCACACTTTCCCAAGAATCAATGTCTGCTACAGCATTATATGTATTACCAAAGCCAGTTGCTTGTCAATTAACCCAGTACGACATCTGCATGAAGGATTTAAATAAGGAGCGTAATATTACGCTGTGTGATCGATAAAGTGAAAATGCAGGCACTGACAAGGCTTACCATTTGGCCTGATACCACAGCATCCATCTCTCTGAGTAGAAGTTATTTATGCTCCCACTGAATTATGGCTTGTATTCAAATATTGGCAAAGATGCAATGTACAAAAAGTGTAACATCTACAGTATGCTGTGGTTGGCTACAGCTCTTGGGAATCTCTTGAAAGGTTAATTTCTCCTTCAGGAGCACAGCTCTCAGCCCAGGACTTAGGAGTGGATCCTCTTCATCTCAGACAAAAAAGTGCTACTAAAAAAATTACCAGATGAGCAGATGTGTTCTTCAGCACACACATGTATAGTGGAAAGAACACCCTTCATAGTGCTGGCTAAACAGAAGTTAGAATTTATTAATTAGAAAGAATCCTGACTACCATGAAGTAAAACAAGGTTCAGCCTTTTTCTCCATCAGGAAAAGCAAATGAGCTGATGAGGATAATTAAAGGCATCACACTGAGAAATGAGTTCGCTCTGGATACTGGAAGAGAATTAAGCTCCTTTATAATTTAAAATAACAAAACTGCCCCCAATACAGTGAGATGTCCCACATACAATCAGTATGAGCACATGGAGCAACTGTCCTCCCAGTTAATTTGACACCAATGGCAGTGGTTTCTCAAGCTGGAAAGACATCTTCTGCTCTTGAGCAAACTGGTGATCTGCAAGTTGTGAGTGAGGGTTAAAGACATCTCTCCCATTGAAGGGCTGCAAGCAAGGGTTATAAAGTACGTTTAAATGGTTCCTGGTATGTTTAGCTCAAAATTTAGGCTCTGTGTCAAATAACTTCTTACCAACATAATTGTGATAGAAGTATTTCTATTAAGAAATATTCCAGTGGAAACAATTTGGTTACAGACAGATAAACCTCAGGAGTACTTGTGGAACAAACCTGTGGCATGGTGCTGCTACACAAGCCAGGCACACGGCATATTAAAGGAAAGAGAGGCTGTCTAGTGTCCCTTGCTCAGCTCAAAAGAAACTCAGAAAAGAAACATGGGTGGAGACCTAACATTTGGGAAATGAGCATCTACACAGGCATTGTAAAAGACACACTACCTTTGAACCTAATATTATTTCAATCAACAGGCTGACTGAACATCAGTGCTGACATCCACTGCCATTGCAGGCAGTAGAAGCTCTTCCATTAATTTTAATACCACAGGCTATAAAGTTCCATAAAAATTTTTCCTTCTACCTCACTCTCTCCCACAAAATAATTTTTGGCTCATGATGTTTTTACGCCCACTCTTCTGAGCGCATTATTTCAAACTCTTGATACTTCACATGTGAATGTGTAATGTAAGCCCTATTAAAACATACAGAGACAACTTTCAATTCATTCCTGAACATTACGAAAATTCATGATCTCCCTAAATTTGAGAATTTGGCTTGGTACAGGAGGACAGCAAACCAAAATGCTTGCCTCTAAACTCCCTAGGTCCACAGGTGTCCAAGTATGAGGCCTCTTAGGAATCTCGTATCTTCAGGAAACAGGCAACAAAAAGACCAAAGAGCGTTTTTTTTTGGTGCTGCTTTAACAAGCAAGAATACAATTGAGATTTTGAATTTATAAAAATTTGGATGATTTCATGGGACAGAAGCTAAAATGAACTCTCTCCCTTTTGTTCAATTCTTATATTAAGTTCACAGCACTACATGTAGTCCTCCACTCTTGTTTAGAGCTCTGATGGTTTTGAACACACTAAGGATGAATTTTATCAAATATTGACTTATGTGTTTTGCAATGTACTTATTCCTGGAGTAGATGTAGCCTCTGAGAAACAAGGCTGCCATGGAAAACTGGAAGACTCACAAGGACTGTAGGCTGCATCTTTGAAAAGTGTTGCCATGGTTGCAATGGAGTGAACCTACTCTTTCCTCTGGTTCTGCCACAGAACCTGGAGCCTGGGATGATGTAGATGTTGCAACCAGCCAAACAAGGGGACATGACAGTGTGGGAAACAGGAATGTAACTGCAGAGAGGCTCAGGAGTCAATGGATGGTGCCCTGAACTGTGATGCTGGCAATGCAGCCTCTTGAGAAAAGATGACCTCTCCTCTCAAACCATGTGGCGAATATCTTCTGATAGGTGATGAATACTTGTATGAATGTGTGTATAGGTGGGGAGTGTGAGCTTGACCTTGACAAGGTCAGGAGTCAAAACTGTTAAGAGATAGATAAACGTCCTCATGCTAAAAAGTAGTAAGGGAAAATTTGCATAATAGCTATGGGAAGATATAAGAGGCTGTTTGTCAATGATGAGAAATAAGATAAGACAAAGTTAATCTCTGTAAACAGTCATCTCTTCTTCATGGTAGATTCCATAAGAATATGTCTGAGAAAAAAAGGGACTGAAAAACTCCTGAAGATCTCTCCCATGGCAAACTGTGAAAAGCTATGGCATGCTATAAACAGCTAGAGAAAATGGCATCTCTCTCATAGTACAACACAGCCTTCTACTGAGATACTAGCCTGTAAAAATCATAAATGACTTATTTTTACAGAAATCATCCAGACAAAAACATATACTCAGCTGCCAAAACTACAGTCCCTCAAAGCAACAGAAGAATAAATACACACCTCGATTTTGCAGAGAGAACAACCATGACTCTGTGTAAGTGTAAATAGCGTAAGCAGTAGGCAATAATGCTTGTTTGTCTCACCTTAAAATATAGTGGAGAGATCCAAGCAGAGAAACAAGTGGTTGTGTAAGCTGCACAAGTCTTTTTATCCGTGTCTTATATTAAGTATTGCCAGGCTATAAAGAATCAGGGACACAAGTATCAAGAGAGCTAAAATAAAACCATACCAATGATGGTCATAATAATACATTTATGTTTCCTTTCTTCTGTTGTTAAGTTTCTGCTGCAAATAAGAGGACCAGAAACAGACTCTTTTCCTTTTAGATGAAAGCCAGAATTCTTACTTGATTTGTGAACTGGAACTTTACAGAATTTCCACCACAGAACATCAGTTCACAAAACAATCACGAGAGCTGACAACACTGTAATACAAAAACTACATTTAGGAAACAAGCAAAAATTGTGCACTGGTGTAAATCACAGCTACACCTTGTTCAAAAAGAGCCACATGCTCAATGTCAAAAATGGGCAGAACTCCAAGTAAGATGTGTACTTGTCAATTAGTGGATGAAATTTAATCTGTAAGGGAAGAAACATATTGCACACAGGAGAAGATAGCTCAGGGAGGGGTAATATCCACTCACAAAAAAATATCTCCAATTTCATTGAAATCCCAGAAGAGGTAATGACTAGTGATAGTAGTGACTATCGATGCTGGCTCACCTGAAATGTTGGTAGAACATATCCAGGTCTTACCTCTGCTGAACTGACAGGCTGGTTTGTGCAGGATCCCAGCCTGAGCAGGCTCAGGCGAGTTTCATGGCATTTAGGGGAACATTTGTGTGCACTTTAGGAAAGGAGCTCAAGGCTTCAAAGAGCAGGCACTGCCTCAGCCCCCACTCCCAAGCGAAGGTCTGTGGGATGTCTAAAGTGGGGAGCCATGGGGTACCATGGCTCTTGTACTCAGCACTCCTGAGGCAGCACAGCCTCTGCTCAGGGCCGGCCAGTTCATGTGGAGGAGAGACAGCTGAGAGGGGACCTCATGAATGTGTACAAATATCGAAAGGGAGTGCTCCAAGAGACTGGAGCCAGCCATTAGGACACAAGGGGCAGAAACTGATGGACAAGAAGTTCCACCCGAATGTGAGGAAGAACTCTGCTGTGTGGGTGACGAAGCGCTGGAACAGATTGCCCTGAGAGGCTGTGGAGTGTCCTTCACTGGAGATATTCAAGAATCATCTGGACATAATCCTGTGTCCAGCTCAGGCACGGAGGCTGGAGCAGGTGACCCACTGGGGTCCCTTCCAACCTTAGCTATTATGTGATTCAGTGATCCTTTACGCAGCACAAAAATTGATTTCTCTGTTCCTTTTTACACTCCTCGGCAATTCGTACCAAACCGACACAGATTTTTTACTGTAGAGATGTCGCAGGCAGGTGAAGCGAGCGGACAGGGCCTACCGGGGAGCGGGCAGGACACGAGTCCCCTCACGGCGGGAGAGGCTTCAGCCCCTGCCGTGCCCTTCGAAACTCGGGCCCTGCGACGGGACGCTACGAGCGGCCTCAGTCCCGCGGAGGAGCGCTCTCGGCCGAGCCCACGCCTCCTCCAGGCAACGGGGAGCAGCCGGAGGTGAGCCGTCCCGCCTCGCCGCTCCGCGGCTCCAGGCCGGGTTTTGCGGGGGGCCGCGCTGCCCGCGGCAGAAGGAGCGCGGCGGTGCTGCGCCGGGCCGGGCCGGGCAGGGCGCGGGAGGGGGCGGGGAGCGCCCGGCGGGATCCAGGGCACGGGGACGGTGTCCTCGGCCCGCGTCCCCCGGGAGCCAGCGCATTCCGGGTTGGAGCCGGCTCCCCGCGCCGAGCCCGGGGCTGTGCCGCGCCTCCCGCCGCTGCTGACGGCCGCGGGAGCTCAGGCTCCTGGCGGAGCGACCCGGAGCAGGTCCCGGGTTCCGCGGGCTGTGCCCGCATATTGTTTCCCTGAGAAGTGCCGGGAGGCGGGGGGTGGGAAGGAGGAATTGCCCGCAGTTGCTCCACGTGCATCAGTAGTTGTCAGTAACATCCAACTGACGTCATCCTCGGGTAAAAAGATCTCTCTTTTGTTCTCGTTCCCTCCCACTTCTTCCCCCCCAACCCCCCCCCCCCGCTTAAAAATTAAAAGCTAGAACATTTGCAAAAAAAAAAAATAATAAGAGCTGCTCTCCCCCACGTTAATTGCAATGCAAAGGGAGACGTTGCATTACGGATCCTGCCTGGGCTGTGCTGGGCTCTAATGAATGCGCAGAGCCTTTGATCTGGGTGAGTCAGTTGGGTTCAGTTGTGCCGGAAGGTTAGTTGCACATCCTGGCTGATGTGAAATTCGATCAGCAGAGGGGGCAAAGAAAAAGAAAAGCATTTTAATGGGAATCAATAGAGGATCATAGGGTCCTGGAAGGAAATAGGTGTTGATTAAAGATGTGTGGGTTTTGCTGGCTTTTTTCTTTCCTTTTTTTTTTTTTTTTTTTTTTTTTTTTTTCCCCCGTGTACACGACTTGTTTAAAAATAAATAAACACCAAAAGCAGCCCGGCAGAAACGAGGGAGGGCAGGCTGGAAAACAGCTTTCCCAATCACCCGTGTGTTTGTGTTCCAGGGAGGCAGTCAGCAGACCGAGAGTTTGTGCAATGCTTCAAGCTACAGCGCGCAAATTTAAAGCAGTAGGCTCCAAAGAATAGCTCCGGTTCTCACTGCACTGCATTTCTGTGCCTGACCTGTTTACTAGTGCATTATTAAATAAGCCCAAAACACTCGCCCCTCTCCCCCTAAGCCAACTTCTTTTTTCTCCCTCCCCTTTCACCCCCCCTTTCCTGCCTGCTGCCGAGCCGCAGGGATTCGAGATACCCGACATGAAGGTGCAGACCTGTTTTGTTGCAGTCACAGGTTTCAAAGCTAAACTTTCTAGGCACGTTTTCACTGTTTAGGAAATACCGAGCTGGAAGGTCTGTGTATATTGCCTGACTTTACGTGAAAAAGAGGGAATTACAATTGTGTTGAACATTTTTTCACTCAGAAGGAGGTGAGTCAACTTCCTACACAAAGACTTGAATCACCCGCCCTTCACATTGCAATAAAATCCGGCCTCTCTTCCATTCATGTGAGTGTGTACACACGCACACAAAAAAATGGGGATTGCAATTGAAGAGCTGGGAGAAGCTGCTGGCAGAAAGCTGAACATTCCTGGCATGAGTATATGCTGGTTGTCATCATAGAAACAGGGCATTGCTGTGCCATGGCGGTCATGTTTTTATCCAAATGGGAAACCTGATCAGTTCAAGTTTCTTGTCGAGTTGCCATTTCTTCTGGTTTTGTGTTCTGGTGTGTCTCTCCCTACCTGCTGCTAAAGATTAACGCATAAGTCAGAACTGTTGCTGTTAATGGCATTGCAGTGGTGTGTCCAAGTCCCACGTAGAGCATGAATTTATGCAGATGCTCATTAACAGGCAGCTTTTCAAATTGGGACATGCATTGGGAGGAGGGACCTCCCGATGTAAGGCCAAAGAGGTTTCCTGCCTCCCAGGTAAACACAGGCCATGCTGTCTCACCATGCGGTGTTTGAACATCCTTATCAACAGCTGAATTGCAGTTGCAGTGATGATTTTCGTTCTGAATAAGAAATAGGAAATACTTTCTCTGTCTTTATAGTTTTTACCCAGTGTTTGTTTATACCAAAAATCTTTGGGGGCATGTTTTTGGATGTTCTGGCAAATACTCATAATAATTTGCCTCCAATTGAATTAAGCATTTATTTACTCCACTGTGAGATCTGGTCATTTTAAGATCATTTTCTTCTTTAAAAAAATGATGGTGAGGCTTAGGTGCCAGGGCCAGGTTTGGCATTGACAGATATGCAGGTAGTATCAATGAGTTTTTATAATGTCCTTTCTTCTGCATCTGGCATAAGAAACCAAAATGGTGTACCAGCCCTGCTTTAGTGGAAGAAATTTGATTTTTATGTAAGTGTTTGGCCATATATATGTATATTTATAAATGTTTATTTCAGTGGTCTTTGAAGGAAACTGGTGGAAAGGCAGTGTTAGATTACATGACCACTTGAGGATGACCATTTTATAATAGTATGAGGATTTCTTCTCCTATGAGATGTAATTAATTTATTTAAAAATTATGATGCCAAGGATAATAAATGCTCCGTTTACTGGAGGACAAAATGCAATAGAATATGAGATATAATAAGTGCAATTGTCACGCACTGTCCTGTGAACACATGGAAGACAATGGAAGGTCAAGTATCTAAATTAGCTCTTCTAGGTTTGTGCTCATGGAAGGTACCAGATTAACAGCCTAGGAGAATGAAGGGCTTCTTTTATTGTCAGAACTGGTACAATCATGGGATCTTTCCCACACCTTACCTTACTCGTCAGTGCCTCAAACCATTTTTTGGAATAGACCACAATTACACCCGGAACCTGCAGAGACTTGTGTTCTTAAATTTATTTGTAGAGTTAAGTCATTAGTACTAAGAGGCTGTGGAGATCTGAGAGGCTGTGGAAGCTGAGCTATCTGCTGAGAATGCTAAGAAAGTTGTGAATTATTCAATTTTTATGTGGATACTTGTGAAATAACACTGGAACATTTCATATAAGCCAACATTCAGCAGATTACCTGCATCCATCCTGGCCTAGATTTGATCTATGAATGAATGGCTCTCAAGCCCTTAAAAATGCCCTGGGCAATCCTGTTCTATTATCTCCACCATTGTTTTTCCATCCAGATACCACAGGGATGAGCACAATCAGCAGAGAAAATGAAAATCAAATTGCCTACCAAGAGCTGACCATATGGGGCAGCTGGTTGCTGCTTCCCAACCCCCTGCCTGATGTCTCTTCCCTGCCTCCGATGATGTGCTACTGAGTGCTAGTCAGTCCCCGTCACCCCTTCCAAATCTGTTTTTATGCTGCAGAGAAGCAAATTTCCTTAGGTTTTATATTTTCTGAGAATGTATCCTCTTTCCCCTCCAGTTTTCTTGTTTCTCTGCAGACTAAAACTGTTTGGTGTGCCCCCCCTCTGCTCCCCCCCCCTCCCCCCCGCCTACTTCTGCTCCTTTGAATGTGAACACTGGGCCTAGAAATAAGGAAAGGAGGCCAAGAGGAAAATGTGTCTCACTGAGACTTGCCAGATATCCAAGTTGCATGTGGAGAGACAGAGTTTCAGCTCATGTGTCTGGCTTGGACAGCAGTGTAGAGCATTAAACATCCTGTTGTCTGTCTTGTGCTGGCCAGACAGCACAGCTCCTCACTGACACCTGGAGGGGCTGGAGTAGTGGGAATTACTGCCGTGTTGGACTGAGGTAGATCTGGTGGTTGTTGGTGATTTCTGTGCCCAGGGATGCATTTTATGCCACACTTTAAGAATGAGGACACTGGGAGGAGGAGAGGTGTCTACAATCAAATGCTATCCCCTGTCACATAGAGGAGCGCAGTGCAGGTTTCCTCCTGCCAGCTTGTCCCCTTAGAGTCTCTGGCCCTTGGTTTCTGCCGGGTTCTACAACAGCGATGGGTGGTAAGTTATTATTATTATTGTTTGCTTGTTGCTTCATGGCAGTTCACATGGCCAAGTAAAAACTGGATCACTGTGGGCTTGGCACTATATAAACTGTGGCACTGTGTCCTGCCACCCGTGGAATTTGCAGTCTAAATAGGCAAGGCCAACAAGGTGAGACAGAGGCGTACAGGAAAAAACCCCTAGCAGCTACCGAACAAAAATCCCCACGTGTTGACTTACAGGCTGTCTGTTTCTCGTCAGTTCCAAAAGAGGGTACAGTTTAAAATACCTGTGTTGCTAGATAAAAACACTCTCCTCCCCCAGGCAGATTAACAGAAATTAACAGAAAAAGTGCCGAGGTGTGTCTGCCACAGTACCTTAACACATTTCGCTGTGCTTCATTGTTCTCAGTCATTGTTCTCAGATCGTGGAGCATGCAGATTGTGTAATACCTCTATTCTGGGACACCTAGGTTAGCACAGTTACTCTCAGCGGGGTGAAGGAGGAGCTCTGCGGTAGCTTCAGCTGAGAGTTTTACTTCTTGTGGTTCATGTCCTGACTTTCAGTAATCTTGACAATTTGAGGACATGTGTACATTCATCAGTCAGTTTTGAAAATGCAAATATTCTAAATATTAATAAACTTTTTACATATATGTCTGATCTGTAATTTATTTTGTACAATAGACCTATTTTTACAGCACTTTCTATACAAGCATCACCTCATTCTACTGATTTTGTTGATAGAAGATAGATAGCAGCATGTGCTTCCTTAAAAAAAACCCCAAAAAACCAAACCAAACCAAAACATAAAAACCCAACCAAAAAACCAAAACAAAACAAAAAAAAAGCCCCAAAAAACCCAAACAAAAAAACCCCTGTAAACCTGCTATTATATGAATAGCATTCTGTGACACAGTCATACAATTCATGTGTTGGCTCAGCACCACTCTGCCCGGAGAACCAAGGCTCCTGGTTTCTCCTGTGCTGTGGTGGGGAAGCCGTGGAGACACAGAAGAGCAATTCCAGATTCTGAATGCTTTCCTTTCCCACCGGCTGGCTACATCCATGCGTGCAGAGCTTTTGATTAGATCTGCTGTTTTGCCTATGGCAATTTTCACTGCAAACGTCCTTTGTCTATACATCATTTGAGCATCTATACATGATAAGATTGCCACCTTTTATTACAGTAAAAACAGGAACTTTCTTCTCAATAAGCTTTGCTCCTTCCTCAGCTCTCCAACCACCCCTAGGGGAAGTGAGAAGGACAGGAAAACTTTGAAAAACCTTTCACCTCTTTGTTCTCCTTGGAAGAATGTGGGAAGAATTTTTGTAAAAACCAAGGTAGACATTCATAAAAGGGGACTTGCCTGGGTGGCATAAAAATTTGAAACCTGGTAAAGTAAGTACATGTAAATACACACAGATTACTGAATTGATAAACTCACTTTTTTTTCTCTTAAAGGAAAATTATATCCATGTATTTCTTAGCTTACATACTACTTTCAGTCTTTGTTTCCACTGTTACTTTTAACACCAGGGTCTTGGAGCTTTACAATGCCATTCAGCATTAAAAGCTTCCTTTTTCACTATGAATAGGCTTGTACTGCAACTAGGCAAGTTCTAGTGTATTACAAGAGAATGAATAAAGATATTAGCGTACAGAAAATGTGAAAAGAGAAAGGCAGTAGGCATGAATAAGCAAATAAGTAACTTAATCACATTTTCCCTTGAATATACAAAATACACTGAGGATCACTTCACTAAAAAACCACGTCTGCTGAAAAAGAAGTGGGTTTTGTGTAAAAACAGCTCACACATTTGCTTGTCTCTGAATCCTTTAAATAGTCACTGTATGCAGTCACTTTGCTTTTACTCTACAATTAGACTTTGGACTAGGACAGAAGTATATGGGATATGCATTTCCTTAAGAAATACTCCTATATTTAGGAATCAAACTCTTAAGCCAGGTAGTTCAGCTTCCTATGAGTGCACAGTTGTTCACTACGGTGTGCCATTGGCTGCTTTACCTGCTTAAATTTCAAATGCTTTGTTTGGTGGGCCTTTATCATTCATTCTTCATTTGAAAATTACCTGTTAGACTGAATCATGTGGTTTCTGAGAAACTCTCTGACACTTTGTCCAAATTTTGTTCTTCTTTAGTTTTATCCCATTACATTTAGCTGTACCACTGAATGTTAGCATCCTAGAAATTCCTTTCCATTCTCTCTGTTCGTCACTCATATATTTCTAGACAGTGGTCATTTTGCCCCTGTGTCATGGTTTAACTTGCAGGCAGCTAAACACCACACAGCCATTCACTCACTCCCCTTCTCCCAGTGGAATGGGAGAGAGAATTTGAAAAAAAAGTAAAATTCTCGGGTTTAGAAAAAGACAGTTTAGTAGGACAGAAAAGGATGGGAAAATAATATTAATAATAGAGTTAGAATATACATGATGCAGTTGCTGCCACTCACCGCACCCATGCCCAGCCAGTTTCCGAGCAGTGCCCCCCAGCCATCTTTCCCCCTAGTTTATGTGCTGAGCAAGACACCATGTGGTATGGAATATCCCTTTGGCCAGTAGGGGTCAGCTGTCCTGGCTGCATCTCTTCTCAACGTCTTGTGCAGCCCGTCCTACTTACTTGCTGGCAGGGCAGCATGAGAAGGAAGAGTCCTTGACCACTGGTTAGTAACAACTAAAACACCAGTGTGTTACCAACATGATTGTCCTAAATCCAAAACACAGTGCTACACCAGGTGCTGGTAAGAAAATCAACTCGATCCCAGCTAATACCAGGATAACTTTTTACCAGGATTGATAAATCAGCCCCCCTTCTTCTCTAATCAGTTTTGTTGCTCTTCTCTGAAGTCCTTTCCAGCATACCAGCATCCTTTTGGTATGAAGATGTCTAGAAGTGGATGCAATGTTGCACAGAAGTCTTCCCAGATGCATAGACAATAATTTTCCTCTTCTGATGTTATTCTACTGCATATGTAGCCCAAAATTGCATCGGTCTTTTAAAATGATATATCTCCTGGAGAACTCATATTCAATTTGTTCTTCACTGTCACACAGAGATATCTTGCCGTGCAGATGCTTTCCAGGTTTTGCTTTCTCATGGACTCTCCATGTTTCTGATTATTTTTCCTCAGTATATTAGTTTGCATTTTTCCACATTGAATCTCATTTTATTGCCTGCCTACATATCTAACCTTGTTAGTTTCCATTTATACTATTGCTATCCTCTCTGACATTTGCAAGCCTCCTGGTTTATTGTCATTTGTGAATTTCATTAATGTGCTATTTACCTCCTTTTCCAGATCATTAATTGAGATATTAAATAAGAACATACCAAAAACACCCCTGCAGCAAACCAGCTCAATACCTCACCTCCCATTGCTACCTGCTGCTTACACTCCTTTGACCACCTTTTCCATCCAGGTCACAGGACTCAGATTCAAGTCAATTTCAATTAGATTTTTCTAAGAGACTCATTTCAGTTTTTAAAGTGTTTTATAGGATTTAGCTCCATGACCTTTTCTCCTTTTCCTTCATTGCACAGGTGGGACTTATTCTCCTTCTCCATGTTTCCACAGATAGCAATAATGAATGAGACAGTGATATGGGGGGGAGGGGTGGGAGCAAATCGGGACTTTTGATTGATTAAAGTGGAATGCAAAATTGTCTCTCTAGTCTTTTTATTTTGGTTTTTATTTATGCACTTTAAAGTTGTCATAATGTTCCTTTTGTTGTATCCTGATGGGTGAAGTTCTGTTGCTTTTCTCGGGCTTACATTTGAAAAAAAAACCCACTTTTATTTCCCTTATTTACTTTGGTCATCTGTTAAGCACTTTATTTTATGATGATGTGCTCCTCTTTTCTCTGCAGACTTCATGTAGGTTTGAACATCAGAAACTGGCTGCGTCTCTATTATGTAGATAAAATAAACTCTGTGAATCAGTTAATTTTTATTGTAATGATTTTTATGATGAAAGATCACATGGTACAGAGTGTTCTTAAAACTGCTTCTAAAGTAATTTTTTCCTCACCGCTCCTTCAAGCAGCATGACTGAAAACCCACTGGAGTGGGAACAGATTCACTCACTTCAGTGAGCTTGGGGTCAGTTCCTTAAGCTCCCTGCACTCTCCTGGTGCAATGTAAAACCCAGAGAGAAAGGAGGCCTTCACGGTTACTTCTGAGATGTTTTCCATGTGTACTGCATCCGGTGCAATATCCTGTGGCAGCCATGTTCGCAGGTGCTGCTCTGTATTTCATTGTAGCAGCTGGACAAAACAGATGTGTGTTACCAACAAGTGTTTTGGAGAAGCAGCTTTTTGCTGTTATTTAAGAATTGGTGTCAAAACTGTGCTGTAGTAGTAATGTTCTAAGAGCTGTGTGGTTCAGTAATGCTGTTGTGAATTTATCACTTACTGATTGCCTGTAAACAACATTTAATGGTCAGACAGGTTTTGGCAGCTAGGGTTGTGGAGGGGAGGGAAGTGCAAGAGGCAGGAATAATGAGAAATGCTGTGAAAAATGTTTTCCCTCTTGTTTCTTTCCCTAGATCTATATTTTGTCTGATGAGTAATGGAGAAGTTAGCCACAGGAAAAAATGCCTCACATAAAGACAAGGCACCCTAAAAATCCCAGCATCTCCAAAGGTTTCTCTAGATTTTTTCCACTTTCTTCCCAGGTTTCTCACTGCTGCTGCTTTTCCTCCCTTTTCTCTTCTTAGCCACTCTTTCTCATCCCTTTGCATTTATTGCCATGGTCCTGCAGTGTCCTTATATCAGAAGAAACCCTTCTGCAAATGGCTTTTAGTGAAGGTAGACTGTGATTCTGCAATTGTATTTTAAATTAACAGAAGAGTAAATATGAGTCCACAGTTAGGGCTATAACTTGATAGAATAATGAATTATACTTGGAAAAATGATTCTGGGGCTGTTTGTGGAGTTGGGCATATCTAAATGTTTTTGAGAAGAGATTTTTTTGGCTTGGAAGAGGCGAGATTCAGTAACTCCTGTTTGCTTTGGAGATGTTGAATTTTCTGAAATCAATCTTAGTCATTTTCATTAATAGAAGAGGAAAATCTGTGACTTACCTTTTATCCACTGGTATGAAAAGATCCATAATGACACTGGACAATTATAGTTTTGAGGGAAGGAAGCTATGAGGTCTGGTAACATATCTGTGATGTGTGCTGATTTCTGGTTTTGTCTGTATGTATAAAATCCTGGTCTGATCTTAAAGAATGTACTTGTCACTGTTTCCCCATCTGGAAACTAAAATAACCATATTCTCTGTCTCTCTCTAGGACTATGGGAGACCTAGTGCTAGGCAGATCTTCTGACATGAGCTTGGGAAATAAATAATATTGCCATTATTCTTGTTGAATGCCTTTGAACACTGTCTATCTTTCATAATTCTGTCAGTGACATCTGATTTAACAGCTGCTGAGTGTCCATTGCTTGTGTTGAGTTCAGCTGGAGCTGAGGGGCTGAGCACTGATCTAATTCACAACGAGGCAATGGAAAGGCATCCAAAATGCTTTTTCTGCTGTGCTGCTCCACAGGCATACATTTTGCAATCCAATAATTTTTTCTCCTCAGCTTTTTGAAAGCTAATAACTGTACAAGCTCTAAACAAAAATGTGGTCCTTTAAAATATTTGTTACAAAGCATTTTGCTTTTTTCATTAAAATAGAGTACTCTATTTTGTGTGAGATGTGGAATTATGTTAGAGGTGAATGGGAGGATAGCTTGAGGTAAGAAGGGGTGAAAGTGATAGCTTGGTCACTGAGTGGTAAATCTCGACTAATCTTCAAAGCAAAATATAACCCAGGATTTTTCTTCTGTTTCTTTCCAAGTGAAGGCCATTGTGTTTCCATCCTTGGCTGTGTCAGCAGTGATAGCCCTTTATTCCAGCATTGATTGTTGACTTCCCCTGACACCATATCACAACCCATTAGTGCTGAAAACTGACAAGCCCAGCTGCAACAGCAAAATGGCAAGTTTAAAAGAAAATATACAAGGGACAGGCACAGAATGCTATTAGTATGAAAAAGTAGTTGTTTTTTGTCTTACCTCTGTAAAGGTCAAGAATGCAAACATTTTTTCTCTTGCTAACAACAACTTGTGTATATTTTGAACTAACAAAGCCATTCTCTCTCTCTTTTTGGTTTTTTTTTTTGGTGGTTTTTGTTTTTTGGTTTTTTTTTTTTTTTAAGTTCAAGCTGTAATGTGGATTTTACAAAAAGCAACCATGTTGAGGTGAGTGAAAAAGATTCCTTCCTTTAGGAAGCTTGCAGGGAGTATTCTGCTTATACATATGTATGGAATATGAGGTTTTTTGTAAGGCAGAGACATTTCAGAGAAATTAATGGCTCAGCAGTTTCTGGGTACTGAGATCCCATCATCAGGCTTTTGTGTTGTCTGTAAAATGGGCTTTCTTTCTTTCTTTCTTTCTTTCTTTCTTTCTTTCTTTCTTTCTTTCTTTCTCTCTTTCTTTCTCTCTCTCTCTCTCTCTTTCTCTTTCTTTCTCACTCTTTTTCTCTCTCTTTCTTTCTCTCTCCTTGTCTCTCCTTGTCTCTCCTTGTCTCTCTTTTTCTCTTTCTCTTTCTTTCTTTCTTTCTCTTTCTCTCTTTCTCTCTTTCTCTCTTTCTCTCTTTCTCTCTTTCTCTCTTTCTCTCTTTCTCTCTTTCTTTCTCTCTTTCTCTCTCTTTCTCTGTCTCTCTCTCTCTTTCTTTCTCTCTCTTTCTCTCTCTGTTTCTCTCTTTCTCTCTCTCTCTCTCTCTCTTTCTCTCTTTCTTTCTCTCTTTCTCTGACTCTCTTTCTTTCTCTCTCTTTCTCTCTCTGTTTCTTTCTCTCTCTGTTTCTCTCTTTCTCTCTCTCTTTCTTTCTCTCACTCTCTCTCTCTTTGTCTCTCTCTCTCTCTTTCTATTCTGGAGTTGTATGGTGGTGTCAACACTCTGGACAGTAGAGTAACAGCAATAGCAAATGTTCCTTCTGACTGTAAGGTGATTTCCCAGGGGAAGAAAGCAACAGCAGTCATTGTCCCAGTGCTGTGTACTTGGAGAGAGAATGGAGCTTGAGCAAGGACAGCTAACACTTCAAAACCTTAGTGCTAAGGTCCCCTTTTGATATCAGTTGGAAGGTAGAGTGTACACTGCGCTCCGTCAAAGCCCAGGGGAGATTGGAACACAAGTAGAGCCCAGCAGCTCTCTTGACATCCAAGTTTGTTGCAAATGGTTATGTAGCAGCAGCAGCAAAGGAGCAACAGCAATGGAACACTGGTGAAATACATTAAATTTTTCATCTTATGAAGAACAGCCTAGAGAGCTGGATTTGTTTAATCTCCAGAAGAGGAGGCTCAGGGGGGACCACATCATTCTCTACAACTCCCTGGAAGGAGGTTGTAGCCAGTGGGGGCTGGTCTCCCCTGTGCCTGCAGCGAGAGGATTGGAGGAAATGGTCTTAAACTGAGACAGGGGACATTCAGATGAGATAAAAGAAATTTTTCACCATTAGGGTGGTCAGGGATTGGAATAGGTTGCCCAGGGAGGTGGTGTAGTCACAATCCCTGGAAATGTTCAAGAGGTGTCTGGATATGGTGCTGGCTGATGTGGTTTAGGGGTTGCAGTGAAAGTGCTGGGTGGATGGTTGGACTGGGAGATTGTGAAGGTCTCTTCCAACCTTGATCATTCTATGATTCTATGAAAATAAAAAAAAAGAAAACATGAAGACTGAAAGTCAAATCAAGTAAAAAAAGATCCAAAATTTATTCGGAGCCCTTTAGGGCATTGAGGATACAACAGAACTTAGGTTAAGAAGGTAATTAGTTAGATTTGAACAGGTGGAATCATTTAGACTTGGTTTTGCAAATTGATAGCTATGGACACACAAAGACCATTCATTTCAAGTAATCTATTTAGACAATTCTGTCATCACCAACATGAATTCTTTCAAACTTTTATCTGTGGACATTTGTGTAGTAGTAGCTGGTGGATCCCCCATTTTGCTAGAGTGTTGCAAAGCTATGGTTTCTGTCCCGAAGTGCTTGCAGCTAAAATAACCTGCTCATCAAATAAAGGAAATTATACTCTCAACACAATTTTATTGGTGGAAAGCTAAGTCTTACAAACCAAGTCACCAGTGCAAGGTTATACTCTGCACCCCTCTTGAAGACTGATTGCTGTGTGCTAAAATATGGATTTACAAGGTCCAACCTACTCTTAGGTTTCTGGGTGATTCTCTAAGCATCTATTAGAATGTTTTTGTATGATGTAGCTCAAAGTGAAGTGTGTGGGTAGAGAGTGACCACGTGAGAACACACGATTAGGGCAGAGTAGCTGAAACTGAGTTAGTTGATATCCTACTTTGTCATATTCTTTCTCATTTATTCAAGCCATGGGTTAGTGACTGAGGATGAGCTGAGCTTTGTTCTCTCTTTTTTTGTTGCTACAGAACAAGTCTGCATTTGAGGCTTCCTTGTTTTTCCTTTCTCTTCTTCTTGCTTGACCAACCCAAGAACTTCCTGAAGATCTCAGACACATTTAGGAAATTTCTTTTTAATGCAGTGGTATTTAGGTCTAGTTTGTCTTCACATGTTAGCTACTGTTTCAATAGTGGATCACATTCCAGGGGGCTGCCTCCCAAAGTTTATTTTTATGGGTTGGGTCAGGTATAAAGTAATACAGAATGGTCTTATACTGAAGTTATAGTCATGAGGAAGGTTTATTGTGGCAATGCTACTCTAGTCATTCATGGACAGCCTTCTCCAAACAGCCAAAATTTTTGTAAACACTCAAGTATCCAAAAATCTGACTTCCTTCCTATTTACTTGAGTTTTAAACTGAAGCCAGGACAGGAGTAATGAATCAGGCTTCAAAACTCCTTGGACTAGTTACCTCTCACAAAGAAAAAAAAAACAAACCAAAACATAACTTCAAGTAGTTAAAACAGGGAAAACCAAATGAAGACATGATTTCACTGAGTTACTACTTGTCTGCTTAATGCACCTAGCTAATCCAGTTGTCTGGGTCTGAATACAGAGCCTGCTGCTAGTTTTTCCTATATGAAGAGCAAAGTTTACTTGATGGCTTTGGACACAGATAACCTGAGATTTTCTATTGACACTCAGTCATACCTTGTCAACTTTACAAAGCAAATACAGGTCTAGTGGCAGAAAAGCATGGAAGGAAGGCTTCCTGTCATCAGGTTTAGGCAGAAAAGCATTTCTCTGTGTTCTTCAAGGCTCTGTACTTCCACTGAAGTTGTTCATGTCTCAGTGAGTCAGACCAAAAACAACATTTAGTGAGATTTCATCTGTCTGGTTAACCATTAGTTTAAACTGTTGTAAAACTACCACGATTAACTTTAATAAAAATAAAAGACAAAGCTAGACAAAATGCAGAATAAATTAATGCTTATGTGTAAACCAATGCCTATAGAAGAGTATCTGTCTGTGTTATACATGATGGTTGATTATGAGTTGATTTTTGGTCTTGACTATAACTGTGGATGGCATTGAGACCTGGCTGTAGAGGAAGAGTTTATGCATTTACAGGCAAATACATAAATGCAGGTGGAACTTGACTTGTGTGGTGCTGGCTCTCTCGTCTTCTGGGCATCTCTGTGAAAAGCCTGCCATGCAGTTTGCCAGCTGTCGATAACCCTGAGCAGTCTCAGTCAGCCGTACTCCACTTTGACAAGTATCTAAAATCTCAGTTATCTGAGCTGCTCTGTTCTGTGCACTCCTTTTGTGCCTTCTGAGATACCATGGGAGACAGTAACAGTGCAGACTAAGTGATCCACACTGTTTCAGATATTGAAAGGAAACTGGATATCATGGAAGTTGTTTCTGGAAGTATACTGTTTCTCTTCAATCAGTCCTCCCAGTGCTAAAGTAGACATTAAATGAGGAAACAAAATATCTATGTCTGTGAAAAGCATCTGGAACTCTGCTGCACTTAGTTTTCCTTAAGACCGTTAACGAGGGCTATCATTTTAAAGGGTGTTTTAAAACTCACTCTTTAGCTTTAACAAGAATTTTCAGAACTTCCTTAGGTAGCAGACACTTTAGGTGTAAGGTAAAGCAATATAAGGTGGTCATTTATTTAATTCAGTTTCAACTCTCCCTGCCTCCTTTTCCCCAAATGCAGAGTGGGTATGCCTTACCCACTGAACATGCCTTGGATTTTTTTCAGCACTGTCTGGGCAGACAGGCCATGTGGGACGCAACTACCATTATGACTGGGACTACATATGGATGGAAAGAAAGTCTTTTTGTTCTTGTAAGGAATTTCCCTCCACCAGAAATTACCTGGAGTAATAGTAGCAGGCAGGAATAATGGTACCATAAGGGAGGGAAACTACATTCCTGGAAAATCTTACAAAGCAGTTGCTTTGCTGAATTCTTTGGATGATAGGTATCATCTCTCAGAAAGAGCTGGACTCTGATTCAGGTACTGAATTTAATGAATTGTTTTTTAAAATCAGCTCAGCATACTAAGCTGTGTTGGAAACCTGTCTCTTATTTTAGTGTGAGAGATTTGAGCTCTTTTGAAACGCTGTCTCAGAGTGACCCGAAGGACTCTAAGACTTGGCTTCTTCAGTCTTTCATGGTTTTCAAGAATTTTGCTGTGAAAAGTCTCCCTTGGAAATGCCTTCTTTTCTGCTTAGGATACATATTCTTCCTCTTAACATCAGTGGCATACAAATGCATAGCAGAGGTTATATATGAAGGTATTTTGTCTGTGAAGGAGAAAGGCAGCTTACAGGTGTGATGGGTGAACAGCACCAGCTGATGTGGGAGGGAGTGAAGTCATGTCCCATTTCTGTTCCCTTTGAGAAGAGCAGCCCTTCAGGGTGCTTGCACTCCCTCAATGAGTGTGCCGAGTTGGCAGGCAATGACAGAATGGAGACACCTCAAGTGCCTTTCAAACAAACAGTTATTTTGGTTGCAAGGAGTAGTCTGGTTGTGACAATGCAGAGCTCAATAAAAACAGCTGATTTATTTGCCAACCCAGCTCCTGTGGGTTGGTGATACCCTAGAACACACTCATTGCCTGTGGAGAGCTAGGATTCTTGTTTCCCTTCCCCTGTGAAGAACTAGGATTTGGCCACTTTTGTGCAAGACAGTTATTTTTGTAGTAGTGAGCTGTGAGTTAGTTTTTTTATATCATGTTTGGGCAACTAAATAATTAGCCTGCTTTGGAAAATGCTGAGTCTACAACGGCTCCCAGTGAAGTGAAGAGAATTACAGACTACTCAGCAATCTGGAAAACGAGACCTATTACTTATTAAATATGGAGCTGGGAAGAGAATTTATGATGTTCATTTTTTAAAATTTGAAGCTGCATAAAATACGGTTTATATTAGGACTCTACTCATAAAAAGTTGCTAAAGGTCTAGTAAACTAGTAACTCTTTCTATAAGTGACTGATGAGTTGTTACAATGTCCAACAAGTTTGGGGTTTATTTTAAGATCTCTTAAAATTGCTTATAATATACCTGTTTGTGTACTTTTAATGTACCTTTGACCTCTGTAACCTGAAAGTATTGTTCTTTTGTCAATTTAATATTTCTAGAACATCATGTGTGGTCATGATATATTTGTGGAAGAGTTTATTTGGTTTAAATGTCTGCTGGCTTAAGTTAGCTGGGGCTGACTAAAATCCAGCACAAGAATCTCAGTTTGGGGACCCAAATAATGGGGTACTGTAGTCTTGTGGACAGGCAGGGAGCGGAAGCAGGTTCTTTGAATAGCCTTCCTTTGTCCACCATCATGAAATCAAAAAGCAAATCTTTTAAAAAACATTAGGCAGTAATTCCCCTGGGGCTTTCCTAAACTCATCCATCATGGAGAAAATCTAATTTTCCTTCTTTCTGTATTGTACTCCAAGAAGCCTTGTGACCAGTTAGGTCATTTTAGCTTTAAACATTAACTTTGATAAGATATTTTAAATTAGTAGAGGCTTTTCAAAAATTGGACCATAATCTTACATTCTACCATAGGAATAATGATGCATTCTTTTTGTTAAATGTTAATGATTTTTGAGTGAAAAGTATTTTGTTTATGATGCTAGTGTTTAATAATAATAATAACAACAACAACAATAAGTAGAAACATTGTAGCAGGTTTTTTTTAAAGGTCTAGAAGACCTTCCACCAGAGAGTTGATTTGAAACTCTTTCACTCTGTTAAAATTCACTTCTACCTGTATTTATATATTAATAAATTGTCAGGCTTAGTGTTTTGGTTAGGCTATATCCCAGTTACACCGAACTATTAAAATGTCCATTTATTAATTCATTAATTTTACGACTCCTTCCAAAATGTTCTACAAAGATATTTTGCCAACCCTGTTTACATAAATTCCCCATTGTACTTTGCATTTTTATTAAATAGAAGTGGTGTTTCAAATAGCTTGTAAATTGACAGGATACAAATTAGTGGAAAAGCAGACGTTAAAGAGTCAGTGATGTCTCTGGGTGAGCTTTGAAAAACATTCTATTTAGAACCAATTGTGCGGATGTATCATTTATTTTTCTGCTTTCCCCTTTCTACATTTGTTGTAACTAGGAAAATTTGCATGAAAATTGGTTATTTCAATGTTTACCTGTTTTGACTGTTTATTTTATATGTATCTGCTGTTTTAATGCTTGTCTTATGACGTCACTGTTCATTGCCAGAGGAATGACACTGATGTCACAGAAGTGATGATTTGTAAAACTGAATGCTTCTTGAGACTGTGAGTGACTATAAAACCTTTATTTCTCTTGGGCCACCAGTTGTTCCTAGTGCATTTGCATATGTGCCACAAAATGGCCACTCTCCTGAAAACTTCACTGCACAAAACCAAGCGTTCCTGATCACAGGAGACTATGTTTCCCTGTAATTCTTACTCAGGATACAGATTTATTTGGGGATGAGGACTCCACTGATGTTTGTCTTGTGTTTTCTATATCATATCTATACTTTGTCTAGATAGTCACCTCTTCATCTCTCAAATCCAAATTCAAATCCAAAACCTTTCAGAAAAATGAAATTTCTCTAGTCCAGTTTGGGCAGGGTGGGAAACTATGGATCCATGTCAAGGAATAGGCAGAAATGAGATTAACCATAAATATCTTTCTTGTGTATATAGGTTTATATGAATGGGAAGTGACAGAAACAGGACAGTGTAAAAAGAAAAGATCAATCTAAATATAGTGCATTTTCCAAAATGTTCCTGGAGTTATTGGAAGCTCCTTGAAAACACCCCCTGTCTTTTCCTGCAGAAGATGTACCACAGGAGAAGCAGCCCCTGTGAAACCAACTTCCCCTAACATATTCAGACAGTGGATCTGTTGTATCTGTTGTATTGCTGGGCAGAAATGGAAAGACAGTGAGCCCTCCTTTCACTTTTTTTCCCCTTCATGCTCAAAATCGTCTCCCACACCTCAAATCTCCTTCTGAACATGACCTACCGGTCAAGCTGCAATCCCTCCCCTCCAGCAAGCAGGAGGTGGCTGGGTTGCTCCTTTAGCAGCCCATGCTGGTAGCAGCACACCACTGCTCGCCCCGCGGGGCTTCTTACAGAGCAACTCGAGCTGCTCTGGCCTCTCTCCGATGACTCGGTTTGTCATTTCTGTCAGTCTGTGGCACATACACGCACACCACAGCAGCTGCCAGTGGCCTCGGGGGCCTGGGATCCTCTTTTTTCGAGCTCAGTTCTCCTGCACACCGGCTCACTACATTGCAGTCTATTACCTGCAATAGGCTCTGACCTCTTTCTGAGCATCTTAACACCCTGCTGTGGAGCTCCAATGGCATGCAGGCATTTACCCTGTTTGCTGGTGTCTCTCCCCGTGCTTTCAAATTACCTCTTCAAAGTCCATTTGGTGTCAGTGGCTTGGGGTTTTGTTCTTTTTTGAATGGTGGTGGTTGTCTTTGATAGCAGGATTTTAATTTTTTTTACTCTGAAGGAAGTAAAAATGCTCTTGTCCGTTTTAGGTACATTTGAATAATCGCTAAAAATAAAACGAAAAAATCAGGGCTCTGCTCTGCAAAGTAGTTTTCAATCCCCTGAAGAGTAGCATGGCTCTTTCTGACTCCACACAGGCAGACAGGCCTAATTCAGCTGTCTGTTGCATGGTATGTTTAAGTGGTTTTGTAAAACAGTGTTCCCTAAATGTTGACAGTTTAATGGATTTCATTAGTGGCTGCCTACGGGCTGAGGGCTCAAACCTGCCCCCACCAGGGTTAGCTCAGATGAGTTCAGAAGTTGCTGTGTTGAGGACCACCCTCATCCTGTCGGAGCTGCTCCAAGAGCTGCATCTGGAGCTCTGAAACAAGAGCAGGCATCTTCTGTGCCTCCACATCCACAGCAGCGTGTGGGCCATGGCTGGTGGGTGCCTGTAGTCATGTGTCCTTCTCACTGGGCAGAAATGTCTCCAGGGCTCCATCCACACCCAAAGATATGTGGGTCTTCTCAGGGTCTCCCTCCAGACTGCCTCAGTTCACTGTCTTGGGGAATGAAGGAGTGTCTCTACTATGCCAAAACATGCTTATGCTTCATTCTCTGTGCCTTTGAGACCTGTAGCTGTATAGAACATCTGGGGGCCCTCCAAGTCCAATTTCCATTAGCAAATAATGTTCATGATTTTGTTCCAGTCACTGCCTGTTAAGTTGAATAACTTATGAAAGATAGCTTCATCAAGGTAAGTAATAGCTGAATCGAGTCTCTTGCTACACTCAGTGAGGTCAGAGGAAGCTTGACTGCTTTATCTGGAGTGTGTGTTGGATAAACATTTCAAAGGGAAAAGCATTAAAACTAATAATATGAAATCTTGGAATAGACAATAATTTTATTCCTTTTTCTGAACAAAGCAAAGCAAAGCAAAGCAAAGCAAAGCAAAGCAAACTGCAGTCCTAAGAAGCCATGAGTGTAACTGAGAGCCCATTTTAATCATATCATTGCATGTTAGGCTGTTGCCAAACTGAAGTGGGGGAGACGCTCCAAAACTTGCAGAAATAACTTATTATTTTTCTGACACGTTGAAAATCTAGAGAATGACAATTAGCTGTAGCAATTGCAAATTGAAGGCAAGTCGTATAGTTAGAAATTAATTCCAGCATCTATTCCACAATGTCTAATGATTTCCTCAAATGTCTTTATTTGGGGGGGGTGACTGAAAATCCCTATGTTTTGTGCCTGTCCAAGATGGTTTCTCCCCTGCCCATCCTGGTTTAGGCACTAGGGGACAATGGTGCAGACTACCCATTGCTTCGGCATTGTGAGCATCAGGACTGCAGCTTAGCTGTGCCTCATGACATACTAGCAATTTCCTTCTTGGGTTTCAGGTCCAGGTCTGTTCCCATGCCCAGCCCAGTTTGATGGTCCTCACACTCCTCAGATGATTCAGGTCAAGTTCCTTCTTGTGTCTCTGCTCCCATGTGAATGCTGTGGTCTGGAGTAGGGGAGGGAAGGCACCTGAGGGAGAGGCAGCCTCTCCATATGCAACATACTCTTTGTCAGGCAGCTCAATCTTTCCTGCAGCCCTCCTGGGCCTGTCGGTGGTGCAGGTGAGGCAGTCAAAGAGGTGCTCATTCATTCTGAAGCCAAGCTGACTATAGAGCTTTTTAGGACCCTTTTTACTATTACCTCCATACCTAATGCACTGCTTTCCTATTCTTGTTCTCCAGTAGCAGCTTTTTGAGGCATGGTTTTCTGTTGAAAGTAGGCAAGAGCAGTGAGACATATAAGCAGGTCTTTCATACTCCAGTAGAGGTCAGATACCTACCTACAGTAAAGGAGCTAATTCATTACAGCATGATAGATTATAACAGCTTATTTGGAGCCCTATTATATAAATCACTTAAATGTGTATTTACATAACATTCCTATTAATTACCACAAAGACTGTAATGACTGTGAGCTGTTCTAGTTTATCTTGTAAATATGTATTTAAGCAATTCTGTTGCAGGTAATATTTAATCAATAGACTGTAACAGATCATTAATCATGCCAAACCTTTGTGTAAAAAGTGAATTTGTACTGGTGGAATGTAATGGATCCTTTGGAGCACCATATAACATATTACAGTAGTCATGTGGAAGCTCTACAGTGCCCCTAATGATACATGTTAAAAGCCTTAACGTGACCTCCTGTATGGCATGTCTCTGTATTGACACATGGGCACAAACTTTTCTTGAGGTGAAGAAGTCAAGAAATTACTCAGCAGTGATTCTTTTGGACACTTGCAAGGAGCTGAATGGACAAGCTCCAAGGGGTTGTGTCTACCATATGTTTTCTTGGCTAAAAAGGTACTGGTTAAAAACATGTATGTAAAGTGCTTATATGTGTATCTGGTATTTGTTGTGTCTGAGCACCACACAACAGTGTTCTGCAGCATCAGAGAGACACCATGCAGAACGCTCAGGACACAGACATGCAACAGATGGGTCCCTGCACTATTGCCATCAAGCAGATGACCATCAATTTACTTGAATGAAGGCAAGTAATGCTGCCATTTTTATGGAAACTTAAGACGTATCTCAGTGAAAGCATGAGTATGTTCAAGAGCCAGTGTTTAAGTGGTAGTATTTTGGTGGTCTTCTCTAAACTCTTCAAAACATAGGTGCAAAAAATTGAGATCATCATTAGGGACCCATTTTTAAAAATACTTGATGCACAGAGCAAATAGAAAAGAGAAAGTAAAAACCTCAAGCGCTTTAAAGAACTCCAGTTAAAGTCCTATGGGTTTTGTTTCCTTCACACAGTACAGAAGACAAGTCATGTCATCAGAAAGTAAAGAATTTGAGAATGAAATTTTGCTTACTTTACCTGTGCCAGCAGCCCTACTTGATTTTAAACAGACTGCCTGGGATAGGGAGGTGAGCAGGATTTTCTGCAGAACTGAATTATCAAGTATTGTAACTGCGCCACTGCAAATCCACATGATGTAGTGCATGCCTGCTCGCCAAGATGTCCTGGGAAGCTGGCCTCGAGCTCTAGCTGAAGTCATAGCTAACAGCTAAGAGCCAAATTGTGGTCACGTGAGTCAGTCCACTGGCATCATGCAGGACTATTCACCATTGAGGTGCACCATGTTGGTGCCCAGACTGGGAATGCAATTCTAGAAATGCTTTATCCTATGTCGTGAGCGTGCCATGCAGTTTGTACTGAACAACAGAGAGAAATCATGGCTGAAATAGTAAGGAAGTCTTAGTCCAGGGCCATAATGTATTGGCAAAGCTTTATAGGAAGTCTGTGCATCACTGACTCTGGCCAACTCCACCAATCTCTTGTTTTTATAAGCATTAAATTCACTTAATTTTTTTAAAAGGCTTTTATTAATGGTTCCTTTGGAGGTTTTGCAATCTGTTGTCTAATGCAAGCTTTGATTAAGTTAAAAAAAATTCTCTGCAATAACAGCTCTCCTGTGTAATAACAATCAATATATGCTAATCGTCTGCCAAATATATTTCTTACAGAGAAATGGTTATGAAGTTAGATATTTGCCAAAAAAGAAAAAACCCAACAAACAAACAAAAATTTCCCCACCTTCAAACCCCTTCTTTAATTGCTTAGCCAGTGGGTATGTGTATCTGTAAAAGATTAACCAGTTTTTTACTTTTGAAAATTAGTATAGAAATTTTATTAGCTGGCATGAATATTCAATTCAAATTATTTTTTTACAGCTAAGTTTTAAACCTCTAGAAAACATGAGAGGCCAACTCAACCCTGAATATAGCGGTGAAGCTGAGTGCTGCTGTAATATTGTAATCTATTAAAAGGTTATCTTTCATATAAGATTGCTTTCCCTAAGCACCTAAGCATATTAACAACATCTGAAATGCACTTGTAATTATACACACCTCAGAAAAGATTTAAAATTGCTTCCTTTGTCCACATTTATAAAAACATCTTAGTCACTCTGTGATCTTATTTTACCTATGCACCTTAAACCTTGTAAAAGCAAAATGGAAGAAGCAATCACCCATCAGAGAATTGCTCATAGGTGAACTTTGGCTGTCTCTAGTGGCATTAATTTTGCTCTCTGTGAACTGCACTTGACACCCTTGTAAGGTCTGGAGAATTCTTTCCATCTCTAACTGGCCTACATGACTATTTGCTACTAATTTTCACACTGAAAATGATGCAATGGGAAAAAAAAAAAGTTAATTTAGTCTCCAAAGAACAGCTTTCTGGCTAAATCCTGTAACTTTCTGGGAAAGACTGTTCTTTATCTGTTCAGCCAGTGCCAATGAAATCAGCAGTGTGCCTGCATGACTGGGAATGGAAGAAGCGGCTAAAGCAGAAAGGCAGGAAACGTGCTGCTTTAACCACATCAACTTCATTCCTGTTTGATCTCCAGCTGCCTTTTTTGTGATAGCTGACCATACTAATGAACCTAAATGTCTTGCAACACTGTTGCTGTCATCTTTCCATATACTGCAGAAATATATTTTGTATAACACAGTAAGAAACCTATATAACCTAGTCTATAACCTATTTGTTTCTGGTGTGGTATTTGGTTTTTGGACCAGACACCAAGACTAGCAAAACAGTTTCTGTCAGTCCCATACGGCAGAAGCACAAGCTTAAACAATACTGAGATTTTTAGACAAAGATAGTAAGAATACTGTTAAAGTTGCTATGCCTCTTTGCCTTGTTAGAGATCTGATTTTTTTTCCTACTCAGACAAAAATACCTTTGATTTTAAGCCCTTCTAGAAATTCTGTTTGAAAATTTTCAATTGACTCCATTTGGCAGCTAGATTTAGGAAGGAACTTTTTATCTGTCTCCAGTCTTCTGGGGCTACTGGTTATTTGGTGAAGAGCATTTGAGCTAATGGAGCTCACTTGAATTCCCCTTAGGAATAAGATTCTTTCCTGAATAAGGACTGTGGGATCAGTTATTAGCTGTTCTGCTGAATAAACTGAATACCCGTGGAGCTTTTTAGCTACTCCTTTGTGAAACCTATGGCTTTTAGAAAGGTCTGTGATGGTGCTGGTGATTTTTATTGTGATAATACTCCTAAATGCTCAGACACAGCTGAGAGCAGTACTAATATTCACCACATGCTACCTACAAAATTGCTATGGTGGAAGCATGGGGTCCTTGCCCTGAGCATTTCATGGTGTCAGGGTTTTCAAGATGATTCGTTGCAGAGTTCTACTTGCTGGATTTTATTTCTAAAATCATCTTATTTCCAAATGTTAATTCTCACAATGGAATATCAGTTATAAATGCATATGTTACTAGGGTATTTTATCATACTTAAGAAGACTTCATAGCATCTCCCTCAGCAATTCTATTAAATGAGAATATTAGTTTCCTCCTATGGAAGGGAGAAAACTGCGCAGTTTGGTTCTAGCTATAGCAAACTGATGAAAAACTTATATAGAACTTAATGGAAAAATCCTGCAGATTTAAAAGGAAAATGTCATCTCCGTCACACAACCCTCTGGGATGATTCAAAACCAGATGAGAAGAGACTAGCATAATTTCACACCTCTGTATTTTAGGAGCAATTTCTTAAAAGCTGAATATTGTCTTTTCTGTGAAATTTTTATCAGTATTGAGTAAAAAAGACCTATTATAATACTTTTGGATTTAACACTTCCCAGGTCAAGTTTGGAGGCTAGAGTGTTGAAAGGTGAAAGGATATGGGGAATCTGTTGCAATGGTGTATTCCTCTGTTGTATCACAGACAAGAAGGATGACCATGCACAAAGCATTTCCATGGTGGAAAATGTGTCTCCTGAACTCTCCCCACTCCCAGAGGCTGGGTGGAAGAAATGCCTTTTCAATGTTAAGGGAGGTGGATGCGGTGCATTCTCTGTCATTAGAGTTGTTTAGGTCAAGACTTGCTCTACTCAAGCCACGCCTGTATGGTAGGTAAGCCTGGATAAGATGGTCACAGTGGTCCTTTTTTGGCCTTTGTGGTATAGGAAAATCCAGTGAACCATTTGCATAGAACACTGTCAGCAGGTATGCTTTCATTTCTAAAGGCATTGTGTAAATTGTATAAAATCATATGCTGACTTACAAATGATGAAAGTATTAGGCCCATCTTCTACTGTGGTGATACAATGAGGGAATTAATTTAAAAAAAAATTCTGGTAAGTAAGCTGAAAGAGCACTAGAAAGTGCCTGCTCTTTCAGACAGTGCAGGAAAGTCACTAATTGCTCTAAACTAACTTCACTGAAGTGCAGAGCAAGGGTACAGATAACACAAAAATGTATTAGGTGCTTTTGTTGCAATATAAAAGACTGCGGCAAGGGATTAGGTTTTTTCTGTTCAGCGAAGGAGGGGGCTGTGTTTCTCACACACTCCACGTCTCTTCTTTTGCTATAGTTCAAAAATCTCAAGATACAACAATTTGGCAGTGTCAGCAGTGTAGTTTGTCAACACATGGGGTGGCACAGCACTGCCCCACAGAATGGTGTCCCAACGCCCTTTCAAGGCTGCCGCTTGCAAGCATGATGTACACTGAGAACATTTTTATGGGAACGTTCAGGCAAACAAACACAGATGGCTGCAACTGCCCTCCCCCCTCCCCTTCCCTGGTGGGTAATCGGCACTAGTATTGAATTACATAATTATTGGGGGTAATACTGTATTATCAGGTCAAGCAAGTTCTCTTCGTGAGGGTTCACCTGGTAAGTACTGAATGGTGATAGATGAGTTTTGTGTTACTTCACATTGCTTGGGACTGGCGCCAACCAAATCACCTCCTGACTTGTGTACCAGGTAGTCAGTCACACCCAGGCTATCTAAAGCTGTGCTTGCCCGGGCCAGTCTTCTCTGAAAACAGCTGGGAATCATGCCATATCAGACGTGTTCCCGCGAAACGGCAGATGAAAGGGGCTAGTAAAGTTCAGCTGCGCTTTGAGTACGGGATGGTGCTTCTGGCACTAGCAGGGAATAAAGACTGAGGGCCAGGAGGAGGCTGGGAGACGAGCGGGTGAGCCTGCAGAGCAGCCGCGGTCACAGCACAGCGGTTGGCTTTCAGCTGGGAAAGGGGAGGAATGTGCGATGGTTCCCACAGCATCTTCCAGTGTCGGAAACCTCTTCCCTTCCAGCACCGCGTGCGCCGCGCTGGCTCCGAGGGCACGGTCGGATGTTTGCTTGAGAAACAGCTGTGGTGGTTTAACAAGTTACTGCTTGATCAGCTATTTGTTCCCGCTCCCCTCTGCTGAGGTGCAGTAACTGAATCCGTGGGCTCTTTCGGGCTGTTGCAGGGTGGAGGGAAACTTGCTTCAAGTGTTTGCAGGTACGGGCAGCTGCCGTGTGTGAGTCGTGGGGGCAGAGATAAAGAGTTAAGGGGCAGCGACTTTTTAAGCAGAGACAGCTGTCTCCTAAACGAATGTCTGACTGTGCCATAAAAGACATTCAACACCATTAAACATTAGGCTGTCAGCAATAATTACAGAATGTGTTCACACTGTTTAAAAAAGCAAAAACTACAGAGAGGAAGAGAAGTGACATGAAAATTCAAATGTGAAGAAACTAAATAACTACACTTGGAAAAATAAAGTGTTGCTTATGTGACTAGAGAGTGTTGTTCCAAAAAACCACAACTTAGGAGCAAATCTTGCCAGTGAATCTTTCATGTAGGAAGTGGGAGTGATGAAGAGGAAAAATGCTTGGCCCTTTTGCAGTTTGCTCCGTTCTTTCTCTCTCTTGGTTTTGAAAGGTGGACCAGTTTAATGTACATGAAGTACCATATATATAACCTCACCTGTCTACTTCACTGCACATACTAGAAATTGCAAGGTACATCTGAACAGTGGAAGCTTAAGAGTCTGAAGTCCATCAGCGTACCTTATAGTCAATGAAGGAACACCTGCCGTAGAAGAGTCACACTTTAGATGTGTTTTTTATACCTATGGTCACCCCAAATAATGTCTCCAAGGGCTCCCAGTCAAAATAAATGTGCGTTCTCGAGTGGTTTACACTAGGTGTTTGCTTTCATTGCAAAGTCAGCTCTGAGTTTCTTCATCCTTGTCATTTTGCCCTGACTGGGTAACTCTGCATCAATGGGAATGTGTGATTGTAAAACTGTAGGCGCTTGCAGTGGACACAGGATGGGATGTAGTGCTGCAAATGTATACTGTTTAAATAATTAGGTTTAGAACTACTTCTGTCTCTCAAAAGAGAGCTCTGATGCTCCACAGCATTCTAGTTCAGATAATAGTAAAAAAATCCCCCACATTCCCAAACATGTGTGTAAGATATTATGCTATTCATATCCCTTGGTTTGGTTGCTGAAGTAAAAGCACTTAGAAATACTTTCTGAGCATTGAATTCTCGTGTTTCTGTCAAGCTTTTGTGGAGCCATTTGGAATTGTCTGTGGCTGTGAGTCTTGCCCAGCACCCTGGTTTTGGCACCTCTGTCACTGGCTGACACGTTCCAGCTGGTTTTTAACACATTCACATGCACTTCAAGCAGACAACAGATACTCACTTCGGCTGCACTGTGCCAGGTGCCAGCACCAGGTATCCACTCTCTCTGTACCAAACACACCTGGAGCAGAGCAGCCATGCATTGGCAGGACTGACAGTGCAAGCTGTTACAAATGCTTCTGGCATTAAACCCTACGTGGGTACCGCCTATGCTTGCCAGTGCCCTGCAGCCTCCCATCATATCTTGCAAATAGTGTGCAGACTCTCTGAAGACTCTCTCAGAAGGACTCTTGGCTTCCCATATGCACAGCAGCAAGGATATGGGAAAAATTTCTTACTGCTTTTGGAGCAGGATGTCTTCACTGGGAGATACCACTGACAGCTTCATGCAAATATTCTAGAAAGTGGTAAATCAGTTCACTAATACATTTACAAAGTTAATAGGTTACACAGGGAGCTGAACAAAACTTGGCAGCTCTGCCTATATCTCCTTTACATCTGAGGAACTGCTGAGTGACAAAGTAAGACAACCTTCACTCTTCCCTTAGTGGGATACAGTAACCATGGCCCTCATCAGAAGCTGCAGCACAAGCCTGGCTTAGTAAGCTAGCACTTGTGAATTTCTGTGCACAGGATGTCCAGCTGCAGGAAGATTTTTCTTTATGGAACTGGAGCATCATGTAGAAGTAGGTTGATCTTCCTGATGCCCTAATAGCAGAGGTCCTGGAACCCAGGGCTGTGGGCTCCCCCTGGGACCTCCTGGGAGTTCCAGCCAGAACACAGAGGTGCAAGAGGTAAAATCTGTTATAAATTCTTAAGTATTTAATCTGCTTTCTTCCATGTTAATGCATCACAGGAAAACCTGTGTTTCGCAAACACCATCATCGTTTTCTTGTGCAGAGTGGCTGGTTAAAATGTGGACCTGGAAAAGCACAACACTCCTTTTAGTGCTTGGTAGGCTCCTCTGCTAGCACTGACGTTAAAGGATATGGCTTTCCTGCTGACTTCAGCGAGAGGTAGGGCTGTTTGAACAATTTTCCCTGGCTGTGCTTTAGTCATATGCATTTCCACATGCGGCAGGGTTAAAAGATTCATCGCCCTTCCTGACTCTGCTTCACCCTGGTGTTTGAAAGCAGTGGTGGGGGGCAGCGAGGGGAAAAGGAAGGCATTAATATACAATGAGAAGCCGAAACCAAAAGGCCAGCCCGTGCTGCATGTTCCCACTTCTCGGCAACTGTGAGTCACACGCGTTAAACACATTTGTGCGCCGGTTGTGTGAGTTGTCCCTAGAATGCTTCAAACTTTTTATAGCTGCTCCCACTTGCTGCAGTGTCACCTGCTGGTGAGATCAAAGCACTCAATAGCACGCTCCCCCGCTCCACGCTCAACAAAGTCACCGGAGCTCTTGAAAACTCCTACAGATGTTTCCTCTCTGAAGACAAAAGGATATTTTTCTCCCCTCCCTTCCTCCTTCACACCAAAGAACAAATCCTATGCCTGGCTGAGTTTGTACCACCTCAGATTAATTGGCACTAATGCAAATGTTCGTGGCTGTGTGTGGGATGTTGCTGAGAGCATAATGGTTGTCGTATTTGCTTGCATGTGGTTACTCCACTTCAGCTGTGTAATTCATTGCTTTATAAAATGCCTTACAATGCGTTACAGCACAGGAAGCTAATCATATGCTGTGGCAGACAATACAGTAGAGATTCAGAGTTACTGTAGGTCTCCTAAGGCCTGTGCCCTGAAGTCCCCAGTCCTTTTTCATCAAAAGTCCTCCTTGAGTGAGTGTCTATTTTGCCACCTGGAACAAACTCTTAGAAATGCCAGGATGTCTGGAGCTTTTCTGCTGGCTCCTCGTGGGATTCCCTTTCATTCCTTTTCAGTCTAATTTGTCTTTCCTTCACTCCCACCCCGAGTTTCTCTCCCTCTTTTTAGGCATCTTATTGGCAGTGTATTCCAGGCATAGCAGTATGAAGGTTGTACAAGAATTTCCATTCTAAGGAGGTTATTTTGAGTTGCTTATGTTTTTGGCTGCAATTTTAAGCATTTGATATCAAGCCCAGAAGCAATTTTTTAATTGGAAAGTGTAAGCTGAGATAGGTACAAGAACAAAGATCTTTTAAAAAACAATACTTCCAACTGTGTAATTTTAACCGTTCTTATAGATGTGGGGATGGATTGGTGTTTGTTTGGTTCTGAAGTATCTTTTGCCTCTTCTTGTGCCCTTGAGTGTTACTGGTTAGTAGTCACAGGATGTTTTTTTGTGAATGCAGACTCTGTTCCCTTAGTACCAAGCTATGCTGGTACCATGCTCTCATTTCTAGTTTAGGAAATCTCTCTCTCTCTCTCTCTTTTTGACCAATAAGGCATTAATGAAGAAAGGTGAGCTCCTATGCTAGACAGTGACAGTAGAAAAACAGTGTGGAAGGAAGCAGTGAATATGCCCAGTTGGTTGCACAAGTTTTTGTCTTGGTCTAGTTTGCTGGCCTAGCAGAAGCTGAACCATGTAGTTCATAATTTAATTTATTTTCTAAAAATGCACAAAATTCTATTAGAAACCCTACATGACAAGACTATCAAATTGCAAACACTCAAAGGCTAAGGAAATGACAAAATTGAGCTTGCCTACCCAGCCTTAATTCTGTTTCCTCGCTTGTATAGTTACAATAAAGTTTAATTAGATTGTCGCATATTATTTTGGGGAGCTGCTGGAGCTGGTCTCCCGCCTCATTCATTTTGCATGCTAATGCAGTGCAAGGCAGTTTTTCTTGAAACACTGAGGGCCAGAGTTTCTCACTTACTGCAGGGGCTGTATGATGTGTCATAAATAAGATTGGTGTTCATAGAAGGCAGGAGCTGTGAATGTAGAATGATAATGAAGAGTTTGGATAGTGACGGAGTAACCACTTACTCCTTCACCCTGCCAGCCACCCACTGCTATTCCAGTTCCTCCAGTCCACAGCTGAGGACACCAAGCTGATACTCCCATACTGGCTGCCTCCCCAGCAAACTTACATATTCCCATGCTCCAGTTTCCTGGGAACCATTCAGGAGAAGATGTCAGGATGCTATGTGTCCTAATTCAGTGACCAATCCTGAGGGACATGCTGACCCTCTTACATGTCCCGTGGTAAATTACTGCTGTGGGAATGACAGCTGCTCCACATCTCACTGGGTCTCTTGCCTTAAAAATTATAATCTTGCTGTGTGGTTCTTCACAGAGAAGTTTCTTCATACAAAAACACCCTAAGGACAAGTTCTCTTTTCATTCTCAGGCAGTGGTAAATGTGAAAATCGGTTACATGAAGTAGAGTTAATCCATATTCAGGCAGTCATTACTGTTCCCAACAGATGAAAGGTTTGTGGCCATTTATTTGAGGGGTCAGCTCTCAGTCTTCCCTGCTTGTATTTAAGGGTCACCATTCCACCTCTGATAAAGATTGTGTATTTTCCCCTAGATGTTTTTTTCTGTTTATTTCTGATTGGTTGTAAGTGTTGGAGTGAGTTTTTCTTTTAGCTGCAAATGCTGCTCTTTGAAATTGAAGTGCATGACAGTAAAACTTAAGTGTAATAACAAAAGGCAGTCTCTGCTCCTGTAATTTCACTTGCCTCTTTACCATGTTCTTCTGCAACTGTAGCAAAATGCTGAATAGATTTAGTATTTCATCTTCAGAGAGCTAGGAAATGTAGCCAAGGACACTGAGCCACACTGAAATGAGAAAGGGCTTCCAGAGCACTGAGAAATGTTCCAGTTCTTTTACATTCAACCAGCCCTTTTCTGTTTGTTGCTTCAACTTATGTAAATTATTAGAGTTCAAGTAGATTTAATATTTATCATCCAAGACAGGAAGGGTCAGCCCTCCTTTCTTCTACATTCCCTCTACTGGAAAAGTGTAATTTCAGTGAAATATCAGCATTTGTGATTTAAATACATTTCAGCAAGAAGACTTGCAAATTGTTATTTCTGCTGTCCCTTCCCCAAAAGTGTCTCTAATTTTTTGTCTCTAAAATAGTAGGATCTAAGGAGTAAAGCAAGATAACTACAGTTGCTACATAACAAGGCTAAAAATCTGTTTCCTTTTTTAAAGCTCTTAGGGTTCTTCAGTGTCTTTGGACAAATTGCTGAATAAGGTACCACACATTAGTGATGGTGACAGGATCCCTCTATGAGATCTCTTTTTTAAGATGAGATAGACAAAATAATTTACTTGTTCGTTATTATTTGTAGATGTCACCATTTGCACTGAAAGGGTGTGTACACCCCATTGTGTCACACATTGAGCATCATGAATTCGGATGATCTCTCCTTAATTCAGCAACAAATAAGAACTATTAGGAGCTTGCAAAGCTAGGTGTGTTGCCAATATAAGAGCTAGTCTTTACCCATGACCTTGATTTGCTTCCACAAACCCAATTCTTGGACTGTTCTGGGACATGATGGATTGTCATACCAACATTTTCTGGTAGCAATATCAGTTCCTACAAAATACAGGCTTTCATTAGAGAACTACCCGATGCAGTTACAGATCCTGCAATCTTCACAGAGCAGTTGCAGCTCTACTCTACTAGTTGTCAATTAATGTTTTGAAAAGCAAGTTCTATGCTGTTCCACCCATTTTTCAGGCCTCATTTTTTCAAAATCGTCAGGCACTTGATTTCCTTTAGCTCCATGCATCATGTTTTAGAATATGTAAGGTCTTCTGGATATCCACACATCCATCCACAGCTTTTTGATGGCATCCTTTGGATGCCCTCACACGCTTTTGTTGTGCAGGCTTTGTCCTGCTGTTTATTCCCCTTAGTCCTGGCATCACAGGGGACTAAAGGACCTTTCCTGACCACCTTTCCTCATTCTTGCTTTCTCATGAGTTAGTCCTGGATGGACAGGTCCTCTAGGGCTCTTCATTTACACCCACTCTGGGACAGGGCAGAAGTTCATCTTTCAGTACCTTAAGGGGGCTACAGGAGAGCTGGAGAGATTCTTTATGCAAGATCTTGCAGTGATATGACAAGGGGGTATGGCTCTAAACTGAAAGAGAGCAGGTTTAGGTTAGATGTTAGGGAGAAATTCTTTACTGGATTAGGTGAGGCACTGGAACAAGTTGTTCAGGAAAGCTGTGGGTGCCTCATCCCTTGAAGTGTTTAAGACCAGGCTGGATGGGTCTTTGAGCAACCTGATCTAGTGGGTGGCACATTTTTTTCATGTTCACTATTATCACTCCTTTGGGATGTGGCACATAACTTGTAGTCTGTCCCCTCATGCTGAGCCTTGCAGGCAGCTACTGGAGAGTGAAAGAAGGGGTCTTCAAGAACATTTGGCATGAGGAAAGGAGTTGTCACAGAATAAGGGGCTCCAATTGTAAACAGAGTGACAGGCTAATCTTGCAGATGATCATGCTAGATGTTCTACCAATTACAGTCTAACACTATGGCCTTCTCACCCATCGGATGATTTGATAAGCAAGGGGATTTGTGGAATGTCATGCATGGGGACAGAATAAATCTGAGATGGCTGTCTAAGCCAAAGTCATCTGCATAATTTTGACTCTTCTAGAAAGATGGTGGTAGGCAGGAAAATTTCACTTTTCTTCCTCGCATTCACTTCCTTAAAACAACACATTAGGGCCTTATTAAAAAAATAAAAGTATTAAAAAATCCATTAGCTCCCTCACTGTTTTTTGTTTTCTGAACACTTCTGTATTTTAATTTTGCTTGAACACTTTAGCTACTCTCAGCCATTTCACTTTCAGTTTGGAGCCCCTCTGTGCTTCTCCCTCAGAAGGTCCATTGCTGTCGTGTTTGTGTTTCCAGGTCTGGGGAGGAAACCATTACCTTAAAATACAAACAAAGCAGATGTTTTCTTCTGCAAGACCTCATACTGTAAGAAAACTCCAGAGAATGCAAAGCAATAAATATGACTGTACATGTGCATTTGTCCATCTGCGATCAGTCGCAGCTTGCTGAGGGAAGGCTGTGCGTGAGGGAGGACTGGCTGCACTCAGTGCCACAGATGGGCTAGCCAACTCGTGCCTGCAGGGGCAGCACAAGGGAAAGAATTAAAATCAATTGCAGGCAACATCTTATACTTCCTTTTCAACCCACTGCAGATGGGGAAGCTGGGGAAGGGAGCCAGTGAGCTGAATGAGGAGATGCACACAGACAACTGCAGGGTGCAGGAGGGAACAGTATTTGAAAAGGGGAGGCTTTAGTTTAGTGCTGAGGAAAGCAGCAAAGTATTATAGGTTTGTTCCTGGGTGGAGTCAGAGATTGAGAACAGTGCTGTCATGATCAATGGAGAAGAGCAGTCTTCTGTCTCTTGCTAAGGCTTGTTTGGAGAAAGTGAAGGGGATGCAGAGAGGCAGAGCATGATGGGGAGGAGGCACTGGTAATAGGAGAGGAGCTGGAAAAGACAAGATGCTTTGAGGCAGTCAGAGATGAGCTGCCTTGCAAGCTGACTGCTGTAGTACAGTGAGACAGAGGGAAGACTTGTCAGCAGTTGATGTACGTGGCTCATTGAAAAGCTTGATTGTGCTCTTCATTTTGTTTATTAGTTCAAGTGGTCCAAAGCACTGCTTTCTTAAGACTGCACTCATTTGAGTTGTAAGAAAAGAAAGAATAAAACCAGTCATGTGAAGACTTTGAATTCCAATGCATCTATCCAATGGCTAAAAAAATGTACTGCATATTATAGCAACGTATTTATGAAGAGTATGCTGGTTTTGGTTGCAAAAGGGCAGTTCCCCTTTCTTCCCTTTCCTTCACATTTCCCCTTAAAATCATGTATGTGACTGTTATGGATATCTGTCAAATAACCAGTCACCCTTTGCTTATTACTGGCTGGGGAATCCAACTGTTACACCTGAGGAGCCATTAGGTGTGTGCTGTTCTTGTAAGAGCAAATGCAAAATGTTACTGTGGCTGCAAATTAACTGGTATCACTGAACACTTTACAAGTTTCTGTGTTGGGCATCAGTGTTCTCCAGGGCCAGGTAATTTTTCCACTAAACTATGTATGCAGGGCTGGGTAGACAGTGGAAGTTTGCACAGCTTGTGTAGTGGTTACAAAAAAACCCCCACACCCAAAATACAATCTGAGTTTAATTCACTCATTAGATGATGTGTGTGAGCGCAGACACTGAAAGTCCTTTAGGTTAGGTGTTACACATATCTGACCTGAGAAGTTAGCCAAAGTTCAGGGTACTGCTGCTCTTTTGTTAGAAGAGATGGATGAGGCAATCAGGTGGTCTGAATGAAATCTTGTATTATGACAAAGAATGCATGAGGAACTGCTCTCTTGAACCCCTGGGGAATCTGGCAGAAGATAATCTCTTTACACACAGGGTCAGGTCTCTCTGCCCCAGCCCCTGCTCATCCAGATGCTTATCCTTCCCTATTTTGTCACAACAGTGACAAAGTCTTTTTTTTTTGTCTTCCTCCTCAGCTTTTCTGGTCTTGCTGTTTCTGTCACGCACAAACCCTCACAACATAATTGCCTGTGAAACCTCTCTGTCCACATGTGTCTTTGTTTTGGGAGATGGCACGTAGTTATGTTTGGGGTGGAGATCATTATTGTTTCAAACATCTGGCTTCATAAAGAACCTTAATGGCTTCTCTGAATTTATTCTGAATGAAAGGATGAAGTGTTACGCCCACCATCTTCCACTAGCTTTTACCCAGCTTGTAGCACAAAAATGACTGGAAGCTGCATAACCTGTCAGGCTGCTTATTAAAGATGTCAGGAGAGGACTATTAAACCTCTCTACTCGGAGGGAGACGTGTGTTGATTGACCTATACAGCAACTTGTGTTGCAGCTTTGGAAAGGCAAAGTGCAAGAAATTTCTTGACTTTCAAAAAGGAGTTGACTGCTTAGATGGAGGAGCAGAGAGACATTTCCCTCAAGGTGATGGCAAGCATAGCCCTGACGGGGATGTGTTGCTGTGACCCTGACTGCACCCCTCCCTCAGCCAGATGTGGGTGCGGGGCTCTTAGGAAGTGGTCAGTGCCATTCCTCCAGATCTGCTGAGGTTTCAGGCAGGATCATAGCTCATGGCAGCTTGACCTGTCCCTGTGCACCATGGGGTCATGAGTAAATCAAATCCTTTGCCCTGACCAGTGATGACTTTGTGTGGTGTGAATCAATATATGTCCTGGAAGAGGAACTTTGAAATACATATCTCTTTAATGTGTGTGCAGATGGGGAATTATATCATGTAAATGCTAATTTACACATGTTTGAGACACGAGTGAGTAGTTAGTTCATCCTCCGACACCAGAGGAGAGTCCTGGATGGAAAGTGCATGAGCCATTAAAAAGATATAACACTTAACTTTAGCTGGTGATGCATGTGAGAATGACACCATTGCTGTTTTGGTGGAGATGGAAGAACAAGATGTTCAGTGGTGTTTCTGAAGGTTTGTGATACAGTGCTATCAGGGTGTGAGTATCAAGGACCCTCCCTCAGCCATGAGAGCCTTTTACTGGTTGGAAGTTAAAGAATTAGAAACATAAGAAAGCTGCTGTGAGGATAGCTGACTAAAACTGCGGTAAGAGATTATGTTTGTGGGCTGCTATAGCCCTGCTTCTTATTTGCTTGCTGTGAGGCAGTGACATACTCCCCTGCAGAGCCTTAATTTCTGGTTGTTTGTATGGAGGGTCTTAGTGGTTTCTGGCAAGTTGCTCCTTCCGAAGCGAGACTGAGCCAGTGGAAGAGATCTGCTCAGCTACATGCCATAGAAATGCATTATATATGACATTGTACAGCAGGGTTCCTGACGGAAAACAAACAGAAGAAGTGGTGCTCCATTAATAGAAAAAATGGGTAACAATATAGTTTTATAGCACCCATCATCCCTGAGTCTTACAGAATATTGTAGAGAGAGGCATTAGGTAAAATTAGATAATATGATGATATGGTTATGGCCATTTCACAAACGAAAGGTTCTCTGAAGAGTTAAGGCACTGCTTTCAAAAGCCTTTCTCTGTACTCAACTTAGCATGTTCTTTAATATTAATGGTTTGTTATTTGAAGAAGACTGGAAAATAAGTATGTGTGAAAATAGAATGTTATCCAGACTATCAACCAAGCACATCAGCAACAGGGGTGGTATGATGTTTGCCATTGGCATTGTGTACCCAACCCTCTTTTCATATAAAAGCTAATATTTGCTCCTCTACAGCTACTGTTGAAGGCATGGAAGTTGAACCAACCAGTGTTGAAAAATCAGGCTGAAGTCACAATAAATTTAGTCCCTAAATGTGGCAACTGGATCTGAGGTAAAAGAAATTGTAGCATAAATGATGCCTTTTTCACTTCAAAGTGAAGGATGAGTACACCACATTCGAAGAGAACACAGCAGTTTTAACCTCTTCTCACTTCTACCCTAAATGTAAATAGGGCACCACCAAGATAGACACCACTTTTGATTTTACCAAATCACTTGATATAAACATTGATCCAGCCATGGCTGAACATACAGAACCCTCCCTCAGACATTTTCCTGGGATGTGGTGTTACTGGCTGTGTTGTAATTCAGAAGCAAGTCATTCATTTACGAATATGCGAGTGTTCATATGTGCTCCTGTGTTAAGCTCCTGTGTTAAGCTCTCTGTGCATCACGTTTATGAATCCTGTGGTCTTCTCAGAAGAATCACCTCATCAGATGGAACAAATTGAAAAAGCACCCTCAGCTTTGGAATAATTGCTGTGAACATTAGTTATCCTATTTAAATTATTCTTCTATTGTGTTTTATTTTGTCCATAGTACAATAGAGACAAATTCTGCAATTAAACCAGAATAGTTCATTACAGATGACACTAACAATTGAACAGAGACATAGGAAAATATCTCTTCTCCTTTACAGCAAGTGTACATGATTGTAAGAAGGTTATACAGGATATAAAATGTCACATTACAGTAAAGGAAGTGCATGAATCCATAAACTGGACGATGGGAAAATGTTGCTGGCAGGAACAAAGAACATTTTACAGTCCCCAAGTCTAATGGGTGGTGAAAAAGAATGGAAACTAAAAAAGAAGCTTGTAAACCCATTACAGTGCTATAGGTTTGGCTGAGATATTAGGCCAAGAGTTACAGGTACATTTAATCTTATGTCTAAGTCCCAAAAAAGCTGAGGACTATTTATTGTTAGTGCTCTTACATCTAGACTTCACCTCAATATTTCTTTCTGAACCCATTCCTGGCAATTAATATCAGAGAGAGGGACCACATTAATTTTTCAATCCAGAAGTATGTGGTACCTTTGTTCTAATACACATAACTTCCATGCAGTTGGAAAGACATGAGGAACAAAGAGACTACCATAGGAAAAGGATACAGAGTATTTTTGTGGTCAAGTGTGAAAATACCTTTTTCACAAAAGCTAAGAATCATTGTTTAGGCCACATTTACATTAAGAAATAAAGCATAGAGTTCTTTCTGCAATTTAAAGTTACCATTCCTCTTGCTCTGTCCTCAGTCCTGCTGTGAACTTCCAAAAATTGCCCCACTAGTACCCCAGTAAGAAGAAGGGAAAGTAACCTGAGTATTTTGCTCAAAGTTTGAAGTGCCCACATTACAAAAAAACACCAAAACCCAAAAGCCCAAAAGCAAAAGGAAACAAAAAACCCATCCACCCAGCCAAACAACCAAAAAAAGGCAGGAAGGGATTGCATCAGCAAAAATGCTTTTATGGGTAACATTTTCACAAGTGCCCAGCTGGGATGCCAGAAGCCCAGTAACAGCTCCCCTGCTTTTGAAGGTGTGATGTTTTGCATCAGTCTGTCCTCAAGGTATTCCACTGATGGGAGCTGCAGCTGCACAGTGCAAATGAAGGCCTGCGTAATTTATTCCTTTCCTCCTAATAACAGCTGCAACCCCAAATATACCCACAATTACTTTTTCCCCCTAAGACACAGAGCTTTTTAATGCACTGCTTTGCAAATACTGGAAATGTCAGTCATTTGGAAGCAATTTTTACCTTGGCCACCATTTTGGGGGATATGGGCAAGCTACTTCCCTTGCATTTGTGCAGCCCTCTTTAAGGGGCATTGTGGTTATTTGCCTCTCAAAGATGTAATGAGGTACAACTTGTGTATGCCTGAGTAAGTATTTGGAGAGAAAAGACTTCATGTAAATGTAATTTAAAAAATATTATTATGTTGACCTCCAGAACAACTGAAATATGATGAATTTGGTATAAACTAAAATGAAAAATTAGAGCATTAATTCACCACTTTGGCTTTCTGCTGGCTCAGGCTTTAGTGGAGAGAAGACTCAGGCATCTTACTATTGTGGACTTGAATTTTAAACAGATTTCAAAAGAAAGTCGGATGGTAGAAGCTTCTGATCTGCTTTATACATTTACCCTTGTGTACAGCTAATTGCAGATTTTGGAATTCCTTTTCCTGACCCAGAGTTTTGCAATGCCAGATCTCAAAGTGCTACACAAGTTCATGGCTCTTGTTCTGCAGATCAAGCAACATCTTGGTTTTAAATGCAAAGAGTCACTTGGGAGTTCAGGGAGTGATGGCTGGGGAGAGAGCTCCTGATTCCTGAATCCCAGAGGAACTCTACCCAGGAGACTGTCTTGCCCCTCTGAACAGGAATTTGAAAACCTCCCCAATTAGCACTTGCCTGAGCCCTGCTTCTTGCTCCTTTTCTGCTTTCTTACAAGTGTTAATTTTGCTAACATTGTTCAATATCTTAAAAATATCTTCAGCACTGGAGGCATTTTTCCTTTCACGGTTTTGTTGTCTTTTTCAAGCACTTGCAATGAATCCTTCTCTTCCTGAGATAACAGCCTTACTAAGGTCTAATAGTTCAATTCCTAAATATTATATCCCTTTTAAAAAACACACCAAAAAGAATATGAAATGCCACATATAAAACAATATTTTGGAATATAAAGAAGCTTGCTTGGATTAGTATTCCATAACATGATTATTTCTCTCAAAACCAGTGCTACTTATGTTGTTTCCTGTTTGAAATATCCTGCTTTGCAATTTTTTAAATTTATGAAATAATTGGTTTTGCACAGCAATCCACAGCAAAAATATTCAGAGACCCTTGTGCATTTCTGCCTGATCTGCTACATTTCCTCTATGCAAAAGAAAAAGACCTTGGATGTTTTAGATATGGCACTCAGCATCCTTCAAAGACAAACTTAAAAATTAGCTCTGATGTGATGTAACTAAAATGCTGATGATTCAGTTTTTAGCTGTTCAGGGTTGATGATAACTGAAAGAAACCATTTACACAACTGGAGCTTCTTTCAGGAACATATTTAAGCACATGCTTAAATTTGGGTATATATGTAAGGTCCGAGATTTTTAATATTTTCCTAAATTAGGTCTTTCTTTTCCTGGGGGTGTATATACAAAAGATGTCCCTCAGCAGTATGGGTGTTTCTCTGGGCACTGTCAGGGCAAAGGGAATGCAAGTTTTAAGTTTAGAGGGAGGGCCTCTCATTTCCAATTTCTTGAGGTTTTGCCTTAAGTGTAACTTTGCTTCAGAAGGTTGAATCCTCTTCACTCTGGCTTTCTCTTGTTTGATTTGGAAGATGTAGCTATGTATTTCCTTAAGTCCTGATTAATGTGGAGAAACATTCTTTTCATGCTCATAAAAAACAGACGCATCCCAGCCAGGCCCAGAACATATGTGACTGGTTCCATCCTCTTTACAACATATTGCTGCGTGAAATAAGGAACATGCGACAATCATCACTTTCCAGTCTCCGGACTGTGATGCCAGAGAGAAGGCACCCATCCATTTTTTTTTTCTCTCATCCTTTTTTTAGTCCTTACTCTCCCATACTGATTAAATTTGAATAGCCATTTTATTGCCAATTCTGTCAGCTACAATCATGCCCTATTATTCTATTAAATGAAGTTAAATGAAAGTAGGAGAATCAGGCCCTTTGCTTGCCAGTTGCTGGCTTGCAGGTTGAAATGGTTCACCATTTCCTTTCTTCTATTGTTGTTAATAAATAGGATGTGCAAATCTTACGTTTAATTCATTTCTGTTCTTGAGGTTTGATGGTGTTGTCATTCTAAGAATCCAGAATGAATTTGTCATTTTGTGGTGCCAAAGCTCACTGTGCATAGGAGAGTGCTACTAGTGATGTGAAAATACAAAAACCACAACAAACCAGGCAGCAAAAGTTTTACACCTTTTTTTTAATGCTTTTTTTTATTGTTGTTGTTTTAGTATAAAGTGGTATATTGACTGTAAGTGATCATATCCCTGGCTGCACAAAAGAATGGGCTCAGGTGTTCTCACATGAAAGAATCTCTCTGGAAAAATTAATACTTTTTCTGTTTTGTTTTGCTTTTCCTGTTTATCTTTGTTCAGACAGAACCACACTTTAAAAAGCTTTGGACACGCAGCTGGACATACATAAAAACCATACCTGACTTGCATCTGTAATTTAACTTTGTAAATCATATTCTTATTTGAACATATAGTTGTTCAATTTATATATACACATGTAGAGCTTTGGGTTTGTACCTTTAAAATAAACAGGAGCTTTGCCATTACATTTGGGGAGTATCAGATAAAATTCTGTATGTACAGATTAGATATCCAGATTCTCATGCCTTTCGTGTCCAGTGATCTTGAAAATACATGGACTTTTGAGAGAATCTAGGTTTGCATCACAGGAATAGGATGCAACTTTGAAGAGTCTGTTCTTTATTTCCCTCTCTTTCTTCCTGATTTATTTACTGACTCCCGGGCAAACTTGTTTGCCATGTGGTGTAAATTGAATTGAAACCGCTGAATTTCCCTGACTGCTTAGGGTACCTACTGTCAGAAAATCTGCACAAATTTTAGAATTAGCAGGCACACAAAATGTTTATCTCACTTGTTAGCTTGGTAAAAGCCCACTGACTTTCTGAAATCACAGCAGCGAGCTGTAAATGATGTGTGAAATGAAAAGGCTTTGCTCACCCAGCGAAGACAGGGAAAACATTGAGGAAGCTGTGCCATTGGACAGGGCTTGGTGGAAAGGAGGGAAACAGCTGTGATACAAGAAGAATTAAGCCCAGAATATACCAGCAAAGACAGAAAATAAATCAAGTTTGATGTAATTTTCCTATGCAGGTTTTTCTTTTTTTCTTTTCTGTCTTGCTCTGTTTCTTTTCTGTACAGAGACTGCAAATCTGAGTGGTTCTGGTTTGTGTGACTTGCATGAAGTTTTAAATTTGAAGTGATCATTGATTTGTGCATTATGTTCCAGTATGTTCTACTGCATCAGGCACTCTGTTTTGTTTCTGTCCACGTCTACATGTTTTACTGGGAAACAGCTTTAGCAGGGAGTCTGTGATAGAAAACTGACTTGGAAAATGAGTGCCAGTTCAAGGGCAGGATCATCCGTCTTTACTGCCTTCACCCTTCTGATGGTCTGGGAAGGACAGGGAAGCACATGGGGGTTAGAAAATTGAACAACACACTTAGAGGTTAGACAGAGTCATAGATTTTAAAGAGTTTACCCTTGCAGAGGAATCAGATGCTGAATCTGTTGTGGCTATCACCACTCTAATGGGAAAAGAAGGGGAAAGGGATAAGTTGAGAACCATAGGATCTCCTCACCAGTGGGTGCAAGTGAGTGCCAGCAGGGATCACACATCCCTGGCTCTCCCCAAGTTTACTGTGTTTCCATACCATCTGCCATCCCTACCCCCCATACTTGTTTGCTTAACCTCATTAAACACATGGCCCTGTGCATACTGGAATGAGTAGACACAGACCATTATGTGACTGCTCTGTTTGAACATTGAATCAGGGGAATATGAATATATAACTTGAGTAGTAGCTGGGGATTGATGCTGGGCAAGCATGCTAGCATGGCTTCTGGGTGGGATCTAGCTTGCACTGTCCAGATCCAAGTGTGAGGAGAGCAGGTGTGTGTGGTTGTCTGCCCACGTACATCTACTTTATATACTGCCTTGCCAGGCAGTTTTAGATTTTAACCCCATTGTGCAAAGATACTAAATATCTATGCCTGTCCCAGGATCCAGTCTTTGAATTAGAGCATTTTGTTATAACAACTTGTATTTCCAAAAAGCCAAGATGCTCTGTTGCGACAGTTCCTAACAGTACAGTTTACAATTTTTTTTGCTGTATTTTGGCTTGTTACTGTAAAATACTGTGACAGATGGAGCATCATCTGTCAACAATTCCTATCTGACACAGAGTAGAAATTATTGCTGTGATGAAATTATTGATCTTGTATCTTTACATTTAGAATCAAGAAGGATCTTATACTCGGCTGAATAAAATCAAAAGCAGTTTAGTTTAGAATCCAAAAGGGATTTTACTCTAGGAAGACCCTTAGTGACTGGAGGTGGAAAAGATTTTAGTCTTGGCAGACACAGCTACATAAAAGCTAATTTCTCATAGCTGTCTTATTGCTTTCTATGATATGTCAACACTAGTATGGAACACTAGTATGGATTTATCCATGAATCTTTCCCATGTGTTTTTCATGCAAATAAGAACTAAGAAAAATACAGAATTTTTTTTTTTGGTTTTTTTTTTTTGGGTTTTTTTTGTGTGTGTGTGTGTGTGTGTATTTAGTGTGTTCTCTTTGCTGGGAGCCAACACACTTCTCTGTGTAAGATCTGAAAACAAGCGGAGAGCTTGACTAGCCAGGCTTGCAGTCAGGAGAATCATGGGAGACAAAAGCATCGTGAAAAACAATTAACAAAAAAGATTTGGTTTTCCAAGAGTTTGCTGGCACAGATACAGATGTGGCACTAATGTGGCCTAATGTGGCAGTAATTATAGTGTTAATACCATCTTTTTAGTTCTTAAACTCAGGATGCCTTTTTGTTTTAATGACCACTGGCTTTTATCATTGATTTGCTACATCATTTGTTAATACTCTTGCTGTAAAGTAGTTATGCTGGAGAAACAAGGAAGGGCTAAGCTGATATGATAAGAAGGAAACAAATGTGAGGATGTGGCTCATACCAGTGATGGTTCTTGTGCCTAAATGTACCTCCTTAGAGTGACCCTAATACTGGAGAGGAGAGCTTGTCTGAGCACAGGTGAATGCAGCCAACATCAGGCAGTAGGTAAAATGTCTTGGTACCATCCTGAAACTGTCAGGAAGGTGAGTGGGAAGTCTGTTCTCTATGATTTTTTGCTCCATTAAAGCTACTCTGCCTAGTACTTGAAAGAAGTGACAATTCTTATCCCTTCAGCAAATAGTGATGGGTTTGGTGCTTCATGGGATTATCCCCAAAGAAAATACACCACCTGAATATCTTCGACCTTGAGCTAAAGTACCTGTAAACCTTGATCTGAAAATCTTGACATCATGGATTTCTTAGATGCATTTCTTAATATGGCTTTTTGTTGTGTCAGAAATACAAATAAATAGTTCATTTTTCTTTGCTTCTTGTTTAAACTAGAAGGACACAGGCTTTTTACTTTGTCCTGAGAAACAGCGCAACCACATTTGAGGACAGTGGTTTGGATTGGTCCTTATTTTCTTCTAAACCTGCCTGTCCATTCTCAACAGTGAAAGGGAATCACTGTTCATTAGGTGATTAAAAAAAGGTTAGAGTGGCTTGGAACTGCATAGAGGTGGATTTTCCTGCCAGAGAGTCTATTAGTAAATGCTTTTATGGGACTCTTCACTCTTCCAGAGTGAGTAAGTCGTGCATTCACAGACTTGCAAAGCAATCATCTGTGAATTGTACGTGAAAAAATGTAGGGGAGGCATGTGTGGTGTGTGTTCCAATGGGACTATTCCCTAGCCACCACTTGCTTCGGAAATTGTATTAAAAAGTACAATTGTTGGTCATTAGGGTTAGCCTTGCAAAGCAGGCATGACAGCATTAGCAGGAAATGCTTCCTTGATTTCAATTATAATGCATAAATTATACTCTTCTTCTGTCTTATCCGTGCAACATTCAACAACAGCATTTTCATCTCGGTCTGGGGAATAGAATTTTGCACATGGTATAACTTCCATTGCCTTAAATACAGCCTCCCCAATTTTATCACTGAGCACTCAAAATCTTCATTATTACAGTTCAGCCAGCAGAAATTAGTTGTATTTAGATCCCAGTAGGCCATAGGATGCATGCAGCTCTGAGATTTGGCTTCCATTTAGCCTTGGGAAGCAGTCTTAAAGCTTGACGATTGAGTTACAAGAACTACTCATACCCCTCTGCCAACAGTAGAGTAAAAACCAGAAAACCAGAGCTGTCCTGGGGTGTGAGAAGCAGGGAAGGGGAAAGATGGGACTAATCATTCCTTCTTGTAAGACTGAAGCATCTATGGGAAAATCCAGTTCCTCTGATTTGCTTTCATCTGGCAAAACCATTACATGAAAAAGTGGTTGAGATAATTACACAGTGGCGGTCACTTTATTATTTACAGTGGTTTATTCATGAAGCACAAGTATGTAGCTTGCTGATCTTGTCCACACATGTGAGAATTTATCTGCCTTTATCTGAAACATTTGTCGTATTTCTCTGACTGGTTTGGGTAGCAGGAGCTGTGAAGCCTCCTGGAGCATGGTCTTCAGGCATGAAAATCTGCATATACGGGCTGTGATGGACTTGTATGACCCTCTTGTTCTGTTGAAAAGTCACTTCTCTTAATAAAGTAGTTACTTCATTTACTATCATCCTACCTCCTGTTATGGTCCAAAACTAGCTCACCAATATTAATGAACATGAACTGTTCAGCCTATCAACTTACTGTGTAAAATCACTATTTCTTCTACCTTTTGTATTGAAACAATTCTCTGTGTATGTGTGTATGTGTGAATGTGTTTGCATTAGAGGATTGTGCTGCCTTGCCTATGTTTAGCACATATCTGCTTGTTAAATATATCTCAGTTGAAATGCCTGTGTGCACGAAAAGAGGAGTTTCTTGATGTTGTCTCACAGAAGGCTAAAATTATAACTCCAGAAAAGGAATGTGAAGTGTTCAAAATGACAAGAAAAATGTATCTGATGTTGAAAAAATACAGGGCTCTGAGTTTTCTTCCAAAGAAGAAAACTACTTACAAATCTGCTATTCACATATTTTATCTACATCATTAATTGGAATCCTTCTTAGTTTTTCCTTCTCCTCAGTGGAAGAAGAAAATTTTTCCAGTTTTCCAAATTTGGTCCTGAACTTTTTAAGACCTTCACATGCATTACAGGAATGGCTAATCCGGAGAAAATAATTGTTTGCTTTTCTGTTCTCATGTATTCATAACTTCAACGTAAGAGGAAATACACCTAGAACTAGTGAAGTGGAACACTGACCTCAAATAATTTTACACTCTGGTCTGAATAAAAGTTGTTTTCAAGTATAAATACTTGGGTGTTCATATTATGAGTTTACCTATTTGTTAATTAGGATATTAGAGGCAAATATTCCTTGTGATTGTAGCCTAGTAGAAAGACAGAAAACTTAATTATGCTGTACCATCTAACAGGTGCTGCCCAATGACCAGTAACTCAAGGACTGTTATGACTGAAACATTTTAATGCTAAAATAACCAAAATTGGTTTTTATCACCATTCTTCATGGGCGGGCAACCTTATTTGAATTGATTTTGTCTCCAAATCTCTTTCTGAATATCCTCTTGCTACCGGAAAGAAGGAAGTTTATGCTGTGTTCAAGGAAAATGTTCACCACTGTATTGAGTTCTAGATCTTGTGCAAACTGGGAGAACAAAAAATATCAATTTTTGCATTTGTAAGGCACCTTCAGTTTTTCTCAGCTCACTGTGAAAATGTGAACTCTGAAGGAGTTTAAGAAGTTTAAGAAACGGCACTATCATTATACCTAGCCTACTGATGAATAAAATAAGGCAGAAAATGCTGTGAAATTATGAACTTGGCTAGGAACAAAATCCAGGAAAAAGAAAAAATCTTCAGTGCTTAAAAGACCAGGAATGTTCCCCATTGCCCATTCTACTGTATCAATTGAATATATAAGAATGTGGCATTTTCCTTCCCTTAACAATTTCTGATGTGGTAGACAAATGAGTAATGTGTGTCAGAAAACAAGTTCAGATTTTTTTTTTTAATGTAAAAAATGTCGTTTACCACTAACTCTTCGTGTCAGGATTTGAGGACATGGGTGACTGGGAGTCTATTTTGTATCCTCAGTCTGCACAAATCCTTCCTCATATGTGCAAAACAATTGGGGGTTTCTCCTTATTACTCTCACAGCTGTTCCATCAAGGTCACACTTGATGGCTACAATTGGTGTGACAAAGAGTGAAGTAATTCTGCATTACGTGATACTATTTGCAGGTGACTGGGGATATTTGCACTTGAATGTTGTGTGTGTGCCTTCAGCTAATAAGCAAGTGTTTGGCTCTGAGAGGTCTTACTGGTTTTCACTACCAGTGACCATAAATAATGGTCACTGATGCACAGCATCCAACAGTTTGCTCGGCTGTTTCCTTTCATTGTGAACATTGTATTTTCCCTTCCGACTATGCAGAAAACTTCGAGATTTTCAACACTCCTTGTTAATCTGGAAGCAGAAGCATTACAGAGCAAACACACGTTGGAGAACCCAGGGCAGAGGTACCACCACACCCACCACTGACCCTTTGGAAACACAGAGAGTAAGCCCAGCAATGCTATGGTTGCATTTTGCCTGGAATCGAGGTGACCTGCTCTTTTGCTGTTTTGGGACATTTTCTCCTCTAGCATTGGTTTAGCTCAAACCTGTGAACAAGCTAGTGTATCTTACAAAAAAAGGCTGTGGCTATCTTAAAAATTATATGGGCAGCTGAAATGTTGCTCTGTATCTGTCAGAAATGAGACTGTATTGCTTATTCACTTCATCCATCCTCCTGAATCCTGATTCCTAAACCAGCAATACTTCCCTCCATATTTCCTAACATTGCTGCATTATTCTGAGTTTTATAATCTCTCCTACCATCACAGTCATACAGAATTCATGTGCTTTTACCCACCACACACAGAATGGAAGACCTGGAATGAAAATGTAATTAAATCATATGCAAATAAAAAATACTGCAGCTGACTTCATAAGAAGGAGACTGTCATATCAAATACCATATTGTATTTGATTTCAATATTAACTGATAGGATTAGCAGAGATGAAATTTACCTTAGAAAGGTGAGCCTGCCTAGAGTTACTGGTGAAAGGATTTCAGTACTTTCACAGCTTTTGCACCCAGGAGCTTTTTTGTTCCTAACTGTGGTGCAAAGAAAGCTGTTCTGTGGCAACTGAAGGCTGTGCTGCCTGGCTGGGGCTGTATTTTCATCCAGCCTGGTCCAGGGGGTGGCCAGATGTCTGAGGGTGGCTGAGGGGACAGGTCAGCCTGCTGTCCTTGCTGCAGCAGTGCCAGGGGAAGGCTGGGCTGTTTTCTGCTGCTCCTAAGTGGGCTGTAGGGGTGGGCAGCCTGCGGAGACTGTGTGCCCCAGAACCTGGCTGCTGCCCAGGAGCCCTGGCTGCAGTCACTGCACTGTGTACACTGGTGGAATTTTAGGGCATCCTTTTCTTGCACTGATGCTGAACTCTGGATAAAGAACGGAGGAGTAATGGAATGCCTTTCCTCTCTCTGTTGGTCCTTGTGGAGCAGTTGGGCCGTTCTTGCGTTGTTTTTTCCTTTCACAAGGCCCTGAGAGCTCTCACATGGCTTACCAGTGCCTTGCACCTCATGTATGGGACTGTGCACTGTGACGTTTCCTGGCTTTCCTCTTCCCATGGGAATGCTGGGCCTGGCCCTGTGGTGCAGGGACCTCTCAGCCAGTGCCATCTCCTGGTGCTGCTGCCTCCCAGCCCCTACAGCTCAGGGCTCTTCTGACCTGCTGCCTTCATAAACACCTCAGTGGCTTTGCCTGTGATGTGAAGTGCCTTGGGAGCCCAGTATGAAAAGTGCTATAGAAATGTAGTTTTGATGTAATTTGGTTTGATTTACAGTTTGAAAAATGAAAATCTTTCTGCAAAGCTAAGACCCCTGTACAATTTTTCCAGCTTGCTTCAGCTGCTTGCAAAGCTACTTGCATTCCCTTTTGGATCACTGGGGATTTCCTTGACACATTTACACTCCTGTTCTCAATAACTTCATACCCAGTCTCATGCTGACACTTTCTCCCTTTCTCTTTCTTTTTATTTATTAAAATTACCTGCTCCACAGGTATTAAACATAACCAAGCCAAGCGGAATAGAGGCCAGTCATAAAAACATAGATGACTACATTTTTCCCTGTTATGATCTGCGACAGGCACTTAGTTCTTTAAAAAATTGCTTCACCTTCAGAGCCTGGAGATCTGGAGACTCCAATAGCATCACAGGTTTTAAAAAAACCATTTGCGGACATTTCCTTTCAAATCTCTGTACTTCCTGAATTTCTGTCCTTATTTTTGTACTACAGTGTCATTCTGTTTGATGCTGGGATTCTATACTGGCAGGCACTCTACAAACCTGCGGAAGTTGCCCCAGAAACCACACACTTAAGCAGACAAAAATATTGACAAGAAAGCTGTAGTACAAGAGAGGTGAAGTGATTTGTTCAAGGCCACAGAGCAGCTCACTGGCAGGACTCACTATGGAAGACAGGCTTTCTGATGCTGTACCCACAACAGTTACCTGCCTCTAAATCTCTGAATTCATCCTTTAATCCTTAGGCACTTGCAAAGATTTAAAAAATTTACTTTACTGGACCTGGGGAAACCCGATGGTCCCTGAAGTGGAAAATATCAAAGAAAACGACCAGCACTTGTAAAATTAAGTTGGGTTATTTAATGTATTCCTAGCAGGTCGTACTTCTGTGAAGAAATCCAGTAATCCAGGTTCCCTTGCCAGTGTTTCCTAATGTGTGACAGACTTAACGGTGAAGGACAGGAGGAAAATGGGAATGGTTTTACCTCTTACCAGGAAGATTTTCTTGTGCTTGATATATAGTAATAAATGGTGAAACTACACTCAAAGCACAGCAGGTTGGGAACAACTTTGGAGTTAAAACAAGGAAGTTGTCTGTAGGTTTAAACAGTGGAGAAGTGTTTTGGGGCAGAATATGACTTCTTGGTGATACAGTAATCAGAACAAAAATCTCAATAATTAAAAATGGAGGGCAGTTTTGGCACAAGCATAGCTTTTCACCAGAGGAAGTGCACTTCCCAGTGATGTTAATTAACCCATTCTTTGCCAGATGACATAAACTAACGAGGCAGAAAGACACAGCACATGGTGAAATAGAGGACTGAGTTGGGTCATCCTTAGCACTGACACTGCTTTGAAAGCGTTGTTTCAGCAGAGATTCTTCTCATCTGGCTTGTAACAGGCATCAAATCTATGGTGGTGGTCTGAGGCCCCTCTGCAGTGGTGGGAGAACTCTGAAGAGAGAGAGCCTCTTCAGAGTGTGATTCATCCCATCTGCCTCGGGTATCCTTCTAGGAAGGGATAAATCCCTCTCTGAAGGGATTGCTCACTTTCCACTGAGTACAAAGGGAGCCTGGATGACTAGTGCCTGGACTTCCAGGGAGCCACAAGTAGGGGAGATCAGTCGCACACCTTTATGTCCTCCTTCATGTTGCCATCAGAATGGTAAAACCTGCCAGGGGCAGGCTGGCAGTTTGAGCTTGTGAGCACTGCACACTCCAAGTTTTAGTAGTATGCCCAACATCCCTCTCCCAAATGTCTCTGGAACACTGCTGGCTTCATTCCTGTTGTGTCCATAGCTTTCTTTACAGCCTCGAGGCAGGCTGCTGGAAGAGGAATATTCTTTTGTGTGTCAAAACATGATTTCTTGGGGAAACATAAAGAGGACACAGCTGCAACAAAATGGAGAGACAGGTGCAGATGTCTATTTATGTTTTTAAAAACTGCAGATGTGTGTATGTGTGTACATAGAGCTGCTCAGGCAAGCTAGGATGCATGGATTAATTGAAACCTATACTCTTCAGAAAGAAATTTGAGATGTGCTTGGTTTGATATTATATTTGTAACCAACACTATACTGGTTGTTGGTTTTTTTTCTGCTTGGGAAATTTCAGATGTGGTATTTAGCTTTGTTTGGCATGAAGACAAGTTTTTTGGCACAGAATAATTTCCTGCAAAAGAAAATTGGGACTCTCTATGGCTTCAAAAGTCACGTGGATAGTTTTATCCTGCTGCTCTATTCTTGGTGCACTATTTATCTTCCTTCTCTGTGCGCTGTGCGTGGCAGGGCCCCATCCTCTTGTGATGCATGTGTCAGGGGAGCCTTAGTTCTGACTAGGAACTGCAGATACCATATCATTAAAATTAATAAGCAGGAACAGTGGAGGTTCCTGGAGAGACTATGATAAACATTTGACCAAACTTATTCTGTTTTAAATTGTGTCATCCTTCAAAAAAGAGTGTCTTCACTCTCTTATCCCTCGTGCCTTTCTATTATGTCTCTGTCATGTGCTGAAGTCACCTATTCACCTCTCAGCCCACTTTCCTCCCCTTGTCACACTTACAAGGTGGCTGACACCTTTTCTTGTCCTTCACTGACTGATGGCTCCTAAACCAGGCCTGGATTTCTGTGCCTCTCCCTAGGAGGAACCTTTGGGTGTTCTCAGATTATGCATAGGCATCTTTGCTCTGCAAGTGTCAAGTCGTGTCAGGTGGGTGTAGTGACTCAGAAATAGCTTCTCCAAAAAGAAAATAGCATTGCTCTTTTTATTTCATTTAAAAAGGAAAAGCCACTTTTTTTTTTGACACAGTATATTAAAGCATGTTGTTTGTAAAAACAGTTGAGGTCTGTGTGTATAATTCAGCTCCTTGATCTTTAATCTCCCCTTGCAGGTTTTTGGAAGTTCTTCTCCACCCCAGCTTGGGCTAGAATTCTCTCCCTGCTTCCACATATTCCCTCACCTGCTGGGAAGCTGCATGTGACAGTATATGAGCAATCCTCCTGATGACATCCAGGCTCCCCTGCTGTACTCCAGACTTGGGATCCTGCAGTGATTTAACATCTTTGTTTCTAAGCTTAGTTTAGGAAAGATTAAACTGTTCTTTGCATAATGTGTGCTTACTGCATCCATGAGGCTTATTAAAAACATGCGGGAAATCTCCACCTCCATGTCCTCTCCTGGGGCTAGTGGTTGAGCAGTGTGATAGGTTTAGAACAGATGTTCTCCTGCCACAAACCCTAGTCACTCCCTCTTTGAATCTTCCCTTGGAGCTTTCACCTTTAAGGTTTGTTCCCTGTTTTTGTGGGTAGTTGCCATACTGACTCTGCCTGTTGGAAATGCTATGTACAGGGAAGGGAATCTCGTGCTGTAGCCACTTTCCCATACATTCACCCATTTTCTCCTCCTCATTATCTCCCTTTCAGACCAACACTTTCTGCCTCTGAAACCTTCTGACCTGAAAGAAGGAGAGCTAAAACAGGATAGCCACACTGGGAAATTTATAATAGGTTATATCTGTCATGGTTTTGATGTCAAGGCAGCAAAGCCATTGCTGTGGTGGAGGAGTTTGTAAAAGTTAACATTATCCACATTTGTGGAGGTCTTCTTTCCTTGGGAAGACCTTGGATTTTCAAACTGCCTGATATAAGTCTCAGGAAAACCCAGTGGTAGGTGAGAGAGGGTCTGATGTGAGGCAGAAAGAGGAGGGAGTATAAATCATTCACCTCTGACTGAGGTACCAAACAAACCTGAAGCTGCAGCTGAGACCTTGGAGAAACCAGTCAAATGTATTGTTCCTTCTCCTAAGGGGAAAAAAAAGAGGTGAAAAAAATCAAGGGGAGCAAAACATTTCCTTTGCTTTGCATATTACAAAGGGCACCAAATGTAGAAAAGAAGAGGAGCAAGTAGGCTGATAAGAGATTTCATTTCATTCCCCTCAGGGTGCCAACTTACCAGTGGTAACCTCGTGGTCTGCTGATGTCATTCACACAAAGCAGTTACTTCTGAAGAGACAGGTTTCCTCAGATTTTACCATCTGAGGGAAAAATAGAGGAAAAAATTGTTTGAAAGGGAAAAAAATGTTAAGGTGTCTGTGTTTTACCAAAAGCCTTTGTAGGAGGTTATTAACTTCAAAAGAAAACTAAATTTATTGTAACTTCTCTCCTCCCTCCCTGTGTTTCTGAAAAGAGCACTTGCTGTGATTGTCTGAGCCATTAAGGGCTCCTGGAAGGGCAACGAAGTCCCGTGCTCCCACATCTGTGTGCTTACTGATTTATAAACCTCTCTGTAGGTAGAAAGAAAAAGGTGAAATTTTCCCTTTTGTGGCAGATGGGCTCCAAAGACTAAAATACAATTATTATGCAGACTCTCAACATGTAGAAAATGGGAATAAAAATCTATCTTTAAGATCCATGTGAGGGAAACTTTCTTCTCAGGCTCTCAAGGGAGCAGACTTCATCACCCCAAACTTTTTTCTTCTTTTTGAACAGTGGTTCCCCGAAAGAAAGACGAGGTTTTAAAACAGTTTCCAGAGGTGAACCATGGATGCCACCTGTTCCTTTTGAATGTTAGCCTGAGATCCACGCAAACAGGCTTTGCTATTCATGTAGCTGTGTGACATTTTGAAGAAAAACTTTTTAAAAAGTCTGTGCAGTGGGAATGGCAAATAGGAGAATTGTGTTTTCTCTTGCGTTGCCGTAAAACCTGTAATCTGAAGGAGACAGGAAGGTAGCTGAACTGCTCATGCCATTGCTAATACAAGAGAGTTAATCTGGCATGACGCAGAAGGTGGAAGATTTCATAAAAAGCTCCTGCCATGTGGTAGTGGTTTCCAGTGCCCAAATACATGTTTCATATAAGTGTGACATGCTGGCTTTGTCTTCACGGGAACCATCTCCTCTCTGAGCAGGCCCACTTGTTTCTCCCATCTGTATGAACCTGATCCTTATGTTCCCTGGCAATGCCACACTTTTGGCAGAGCTCTTCATGTCCCAGCCCTTCTCTCCTTGCAGCAGGTAGCCTTGCTTTCAGTGGCCTTTTCAGGAGGTTACCCAGTCAGTTCTAACCAGCTCTGATGGAAACAGTGCCACCAGGTCTCTGCTGGCAGGGAGGGAGGTTGTCCTGCATGCTCTGTTCAGGCAGACCTGTGTGGGTGCTGTCAGGGAGGCTGTGTTTGGTGCTGGAGAGCCCTGCATTACGAGGTGAAACTTCAGGCAGTTTTAGGATAGACAAACCCTCAATTGTGCCTAACCTGGTAAATATGGGGTGAGATAATTGGAAGCCTTTCCTAGGGTACATGGACATTTCAGCCTGGACATACAGCTGCCAGCCAGCACCGTGAGCACTGCCAGCTACTTGGGAGAGGATGTGCAAAGGTGGGACACCGAAGTGGCTGGTGCTGGTGGGACTGGGTCCTGTGGCAGCCAGGGGAAATGCTGTGGTACTCACTGCCCATGCGCACCCTGCAGCAGGCAGGGGAACCACAGCAGGAGTGTGGAAAACAAATTCAGTGCATTGTTCTGTGCTCTCCCCTGCTCCATTGTGTGCCCCAAGTAATTCCAGTGGTGTTACTGGATGGGTACTGATGCAAGTGACAGCCCTGCTGAACTCTGTGTTTTCTCTGCCTCTGAAGTAAGCACTGCTTAGGTAATGGATAGTTAAAATGGCCAAATATCCCTGAAGTAAGCTTAGCCGCAAAATAAGTGACTTAATTAGCATATAGTAGATACTTATTGTTAAGTGAGAATGCCATCCCCTCCTGCAGGGATTTCAGTTAAACATGATGATTGATAAATTGTTATATTCACACCGTGTCACTCAGTGATATAATCATGGCTTTTGTAAATATTTAGTCAAGAGAGCAATCCAGCTGTTCCCAGCCAGGTTTCATCCAGTGTCAGCCAATGTTCAGTGCTGCTGATTTATTTCATGTGTTGCTTAAGCCTTGAGTAAGATCACATTTTTATGAGTCTCGAAATACCTATGGTAATAAATAGTGAGAGTGCCGGAGCTAATGACAACAGCAGAAATAATTATACGGAAAAATATTGCCCAGGGTCCAGAATATGGCCAGGTACTTAACTATTCGTAGTTTTTCAGGACAACTGCTTAGCATCTTTTGGTCTAGATTTACGTCAAGGGAGCCCTCACCAGATGCCATTGGAAAGGGAATCCAAGCAGGAACTATTTTTCAGAAGGACACTAGCATCTTGTCCCAAAGCTTGACTTTTTAATATAGTGTTGGTCAATGAATGAAAATTCCATTTTCCAAAGGATTTCAAGATTTTGAAATTTACCTTGGGTTCAATTTAGAACAAAAGTCTGAAATTCCTCCTGACAGAAGAAGGTTCTGGGAAGGATTCACTCTGAATCAACAGGGCTGGTTTTGGTATTCAATACAGTACAGGAATGTAAAATATACAAATATATTAAAAATGGAAAATAATTCTCAGATGAAACACTGACTTTCAGAGATCACACAGATCTCTGAAAGTATCCAAACCTGATATATTCACAGTGTTGGAGCCTTCTTATATTTTTTCTGTAAAACATATTTCTGCAGAACTGACAATTTTGTGAGGCAGCTCGTCTTTAATGAATTTATATTTTCTGATACTTCTTTCCTGACCATGTTCTTGTTTGATGAAACACTCATGCAACTTTTCCTCACTCATCTGTCTCACTTTTATTTTGAGAGCTCTTCAGGAATAGCTTTTGTTCTCATGTCAGTTCTTTGTTGAGGAACTGGCTGTCGTGCTGTCCTACCCCCAAGACTTGGAAGTGATTCACAAAAAAAGAAAGTTTAAAAAAGATGACACCCAGTTTGGGCTGTATTGCGTATTTGAGATAGCATGCTTCACCCACAGGACAAGATGGTAGATGCTGAATTTAACTTATTCCCAGTAAAGAACCTCTTCAGTGACCCATATAGACACCTCTTACTGACAGCAGAGGAACAAATTATCTTTACTGCCAAAATTTTATTTGCAGAAAATTCAGCTTTTTGTTCTCTCTTTGCAAGTTGTGTTCTTTCATGTTCCGAAGCAGCTCATAATTACAGCGTGTTTCTAAATTTCCAGAGAATGTGGACATTTTGAAAAGAAATACAGTATTAAGAGCAGTGGGGTGAAAACTTTCAAGAAGGTTAGCTTAGATCAATGCACCCAGAGCCTTTTGCTAACTTGGATCTTAAAGTAGGGGGGACACACAACACACTCCAGGAAGGAAAGCAGAGTCTAGAAGGTGCCTGAAAGCAACTGTAGCTCACTGACAGAATGAGGTGAGGTCGTCCTGCAGCACTGCAGATGGAGTGAAGCAGAGACTTTTTATTTGTTGAGTGCATGAAAACATCTGAGGCAAAGGAAAAGCTATTTCAAATGGGCATTAGCATGCCTGTTGGCACTCTCAGACTGATATCAAGGGCGCCCTTGAGCTCAGAGCCAAGTGGAGGTACACCCCTTGAGAACCCGAGGTGACAAAGTGCAGGTGGAAATGCTGTTCAAATGTATATTTAATGGACATGGGGATAAGCTGTGTTCCAGCCAGTGAAGGTAGAAAAAAAAAGCACAAAACCCCCTCTAATAGTATCTCATGGTCGATGGCACTAATGGGAAGTAGAACTTCGAAACCAATAGAATTACTATAAAGCCAAGAAATGGAACTACTATAAAGCCAAGAAATGGAACTGCAGGAATGAGTGGACAACTAGCAATTTTTAAACCCACTGCCCAGTGGATTGTGTGTGTTACCCTTTCTGCCTGAAATATGGGGAAGGTAGAGCAATTAGAGCCTGCTGCTGCAGAGTCCAGCTCAGGCTGTGTGGATTTGTTTGGGTTTTTTCACTCTAGATCTTCATTCTGATTTTTGTGGTGACTAAAGGGAAATTATCCAAATCAGAACCAAAGCAGAAATTTCCCCTCTGCCATTTGCTGGCAATAATCACCATATTTCAGTGCCTATAGGGAGAATAATTAAAAGTTTCATTGGCAATAAATATATTCAAAATGCTAATGTTAGTTGCCTTAGCAATATTTGTTTGTTTCTTATGAAAGACCTCTTCACGCAGGTGCAGAAGTTTCCAGGTATTATAAACCAGTTCTTGCTTCCGTGTAGACCCTGAGAATTCAGGGTTTATGGTTTGCTCTTTCTTATTCTCATCCAGCTGTGATGTGGAATCTTCCCACTCACTTGGTTTTTGCAGGCTAATATTCCCCAAGTTTGGCATTCATCTCACCTAACTGTAGTTATTCAAAAATTACATGGTTTATCTGAGTGAGTAGTCTGGGCCGCCCCTGCAGTCAGTGGTGAGACTCAGGCAGGTTGATTCATTCCATCCTCCCAGGTATCACCCTCTGGAGGTGCCTGAGTCTCTATAGGGAGACAGATGGCTGAGGTTAGGCGAGGTGAACCTCAACCCCAGTGCTCAGCAATAACTGCTTGGCGTGTGCCCAGAACACCTGGGGTTCCCTGGGGAAATCACCCTTCCAAACGCTAGTTAGAACTTGCACCTTTTAGCATCCAGAATTAAAGGAGTTTTTATGTGCTTTCTTTCAGTCCAGTATACATGTAGGTTTTGTGTGTAATAGAAAAAACTTTGCCCTGTGTTTGACCTACATACTTAAACACAAATATGGCCTTAAATTACATATTCAGTATTTTTATATATCTGCTGTCTGTGTGAACATGCACATATTTTCTGCATAATAATATTCAGATATATGGTTCTCTATGATATTTTACTATTAAAGTGCTGGCAATATGCTCAAAGCTTCACAAAATACAGATAAAGGCAATTCCTGTCAGAAGAAGGTTATAACAAAGATGAACGTTAGATTCACAGGGAGTGAGAGACCAGAAGGTTCTGGGTTCACTGTTTGTTTTTTAGCCTCATTTCCTTAGAAAATTAGGATTCTATGTTACACAGTGGGTGAGGTGAGGTGTGTAGCTGTCCTCTCAGTGACTTTTGAGCTGGTTGGCCAGCTTTAGCCAAACATAACCAAAGAACGTTTTCTCAAGAGACAAAGCTCTCTGAAAAGACAGGTATTTAGAAGAGAGAGTGACCTTACTGAGGAAAAGGTACAGGCTAAGCCATTTTAGGGGCTAGAGTATCTGCTAAGGAATCCTTTGTGGAAATCCAAGTAGGGGTAGAGCATCACCTGTCACTGGTGTTTTGCTAATCCCTAGGGAATTGGGCAAGGAGACCCATACGAATCAATGCATTAATTATTTTATGATGCAAGAAACAGATTCTATACTAGTAGTGGCCTTTATGTTTGAATCTTCCTTAAGAATAGAATATATTAAGAGCTCTTCCAACCACAGGAACAAAGCTCACTAACTGGAGAAAGCAGAAGTAGAAGGGATGAATCTGAGGATTGGTAGAAAAGTGTGAAAGCAAAGAAGAATTTACTATTCCTATGGATTCCTTTACTACTCTGCCACTTCTTATATGCAGATACATCTATCTATTCAATATTACATTAAAATTAAAGATGTTTTTCTAAAGTATCATATTCTTGGCTAGTTTTATCAGGTAAGGGCATCTCTGATCAGCTGTGTTGTGAATTTCTAGCCTGTGCTGTGTGATCACTCACACAGGGGTTAACCTCCCTCATCTGCTCTGACATTGTTTTCAAGATACAGCTTTACCAGCTCATGAAAAGAGCTGCCAAATATTATTGTCAGTAAGAGCAGAGGAAAGAGTATATTGGCCAAATAAGTCAGTTCCTGGCCTGGGCGTTCCTATGAATACAGCTTTATCAACACACTTTATCAAAACCAGGCAGTTCCAGAATGCGAACAGTTTCCATCCCTGTCTGCTGATGGCCAGAATAAGGAGCATTTTATCAGATATGGTGCGTGCCTCTGATGCACACAATGTCTGTTTTGATTTTGATGCTGATGCAGGCTTCTGTGCTAGCTCTTGTCTATTCTAAAAATGAGAAGAGAGGGGTCGGGTTTCTAAAGTGAGATTTTCTTATTACATGCCCTTGGTTTTAGCACAGGAACAGGTAGACTTGGGTTGTTGAACTGGGTGGGATGAAACAGGTGCTGTGTTTCTACCCCATGAATAGTTTCAGTTGTCCCCAGTGCTCTGGGTCATCCTGTGCAATGCAGTTTGCCTAGAACTGTGTGTGCAAGATGCTTTGTAAATCTCTTTCCAGCCCAGCTTGTGGCCTCTTAGACAAGCTGTTTATTCTGTCTTGCTGCTATTTTGGACTTTCATCTTCCAAAGAAGCTTTTCCAGAGAAAGCTGAGGGAGAAAGAAACTGCCATGGCTGTGATGGCAAGTGTTTTAAGTGTGCCTGCCTAACTGCCCTGCAGCAGCCCTTGGACTTGTGGAAGCTTCCTGATCAGTGGAAGAACTGATTCAGTTACAGACTGTAGGGAGCAGAAATGTCTGCCACTTTATTCTGCATTTCTGCTTCCCCCCAGGCATGTACTGGGGGATGACCCAAGATGGTATCATCCAAGACACGCTGTATTTGAAATTGGTGAGGTGTATCAATACTTTTCATCTTTCTCTAAAACACGAGGTACTGGCCACTAGATTTGATTTGCAATCAAATGGCAAATCCCACAGCATATTCCCAGGACCTCAGGAGTGATAAGTCATTTGAGTTGTATTTTTAATAGATTGTTATAAATCATTTTTATATTGCTGTAATTGAACAAGGTGCTTTAGAGAAACAGAAGACTGCACATTCCCTGCCCCTAGGAGTTTGCTTGCTAAGTACATCTTGAGGTACAAAAGGTACTTTGTGTAATTTTATGCAGTGTGAGCCCTTGCTTCTAATGACAGTGCTATAAATGTGGCCCATATCCTGAAACAACTTAATGTGTGCTTAACGTGGGGGGTTTAGAGTTCCTCCTGGTGAGTGTGGTGATTCTGGAGGACACAAAATACTGCCTCGGGCACTGCACCACCTGCCCTCCCACCAGAGGTGACTGCTCTGCTGCTGAGGGCCATCAGCCCAGTGCTATCGGCTTTCTGACAGTGACCAGGCAAACAGCAGAAGGAATAGGCCATACACAGAATGACCCATCCTCTGGCACATTATCCCAGAGCGTTTTAGGGATTTTGTGAGCCAAAGTTTGTTTAATGGGCTGATGGGCCCATCTTCCGTGAGTTTAAGTTTAAACTGAAATCGATATAGTTGCAGTGTGGTCATCTTCCAGCCTGGATAATTTCATTCTGCATTTTCAACTTCCCTTGATGCATCTTCAGATAAAGCATTTGTGCCCTAAAGCTGTGGTGTTGTGTTTGCTATTGCAATTTTGTAGCAGCTGCATTCCGCTCCAGAGACAGATGCATTTTGGTGGTAAGTGGTCCTTAGGTTTAAATAATCTATAATTCTTTGGAGCACTTTTTGGGCTTGTAAAAGGTGTTATACAAATCAATGAATAATTTTCACTCACCATTGTTTCTAATGTATTCTTAGTTTTCAACTGAAAATAAAATTTCTTTTCCTATTGATTTTCTTCTTTTATGTTTTGCCAAATTGATTTTTCCTTTTCCTAATGGAGCAGAAACTAACATATCTGGATTTCAGTTACTTCACCCTTTCTGATTCAGCATCATTTAGGATATCAGAAGGAATAAAAACAGCTCTAAGGAATAGTATTCATTCATTAACTTCAAGGGAGCTGACACTGTTTTAATCCATTTTAAGGGAAAGTGTGTCTTTTGGGTTTTCAGATTTCATCAGTGGATTTGTAAGTGTTCTCTAAACAAGTATTAAAGAGACAAGTATAAATATGATGTTATGACTTGGGAGGGTGAGGTGTGAGAATTAAGCAGAGTTTAAGGTAGGCCAAACTGTTGGGTTACAGAAGAAAGATTTGGAGCTCTCACTGAAAATGTGGACAGGATTTTGCAGAGGTTTGATGATGTACTTCCATTTCTGCACACCACAACACTTCTACGTTCAGCTGGAACAGTGAAAAGGTAAGTATTCTGATGGTGTTTTCAGATCAGCTTTGATCAGGAAGAGTCACAGTTGTTTTCAGAAACAGAGCATGAACCTCAACTGGGGGCTTGTTTTTTTAAGACACCAAGCACTCCTTTCCATTTAGGAGATTAAGTGGGCCTTTGAGCATCAGGTAGCGAAGAAAAAACTTGAGAACTTCTGAAATGTTTGGCCTAAAAATGTTGTGAAAGACTAGCTCATTCCCCCAAAATGAATAATGTTACCTGAAGTAACTTGTGTTATCAGCTTCTGAATCAGTGTTTCTTAACAAGCTCAGCTATGATTGGAGTGTTAATATTGCCAGTGACTACAGGATAATAGTTCAGCTACAGTGGAGAAAAGTGACATTAGAAAATACTGAGATAAAATGGTTTTTTAATATATCAGGTCTTATGAAATTCAGCTTGGGGTAGAGAGAACCAGAGAACTGGCTGAAACAGTACCATAAAGTTTAGTATTTATCCCCAGAAATCATGAAGGACAGGAAAGGTCCTGGATAATGGAAAAAAAAGCAGAGATAGTGTCTATCCATAACAAGGAGAAAAAGCTGAACCTGGGGATTTGTAGTCAGGTTGTATACCTGCCAATACATGAAACAAACAATCAAACAACAGATCATAAACCCCTTGAAGGGAACAAGGATGTGAGCAGGACATCTAGCATGTATTTGTCAGTAGTAAATCACCTGAAACCAATCTCTTTTCCTTCTGAGACACAGCAACAGACCTTGTTGGTAGGAAAAAAGCAGTGGTTGTCAGATGTCTTGATTTTAATAAGATTTTTCATACTGTTTTACAAGAAATAGTCAGAAGCAACATGGAGAAACCGGGATGAGAAGAAAGTGTCCTCTCAGGTGTCTGGCAAGCTGTAGTCAGAGACCAGTTACCCATGGTTACCTGTGAAACTGCAAGGGGATTTTGAGTGGGGTGCTTTGGGATCTGTGCAGGGACACACTGTGATGCAGTGGGTAGGTAGAAAGCAGAGGTTCTTGTTTGCTTTGCAGACTGGGATGGGCTGTGGGCTGGGTGGAGAAGGGATTCAGATTGTAAAGTATCCTGGGGAAGTTGGATGGGTATCTTGTAGAAACTGGGCATGGAAAGATGCAAGACTCTCCTCTGTTGAGCTAGGAACACTGAACAGCATAAATGCAATGAGGTAGGTGACTTCTTAAAGACAATGCTCTGGGTTTTGGAGAGTGGATCATCCTAGAGGAGGTAACAGGTGAGATGTGAGTCAATAGGTTGACGAAATTTTGATCAACAGGGAACATGATCCGTGAGAGATGACTGCACAAACTGGGGCTGCCAAATCTAAAGAAGAAAGAAGGAATATGATAAATTTTGAAAGGTTACTAAAAAGCAGAAAGAAATAATCTGTACTCTTGGTCCACTGGGACAAGGAGTAATGGCTGTAACTTCAGTGAGTGACATGGCTTAGATGCCAGCAAGACCCTTCTACTAGAGGTAATTGCAAAAAGGGGAAATAGCCTGCTTGGAAGCTTACCAAATGTCCATCCTTGGGGGTTAGACAGATTACAGTCCAGAATAACGTGGGTCTCATTCATCTTCCCTTTGGGAGATGAAATAAATATCCTCCTGAAGTGCCTTTCAACTTCAATTCCTTGAATTTAAGAATCTTTTAACTTCATTTTAATCTCCTTTCATTTTGGTCCAGATAAACCTACCTAGTCTATAAAGAGTTAAGAATTTCCATGTTTCTTATTATCTTACAGAATAGTTAGCATTTAGCATCAATTAAAATGGCAAAGTCTTATGATTCACTCTCCACCTTTGCTCAGCCTTATCCATTACTCTTGATCCAGTTAAATAAATACGGTTTAACTGCAGCCTACTGAATGAATGCTCTCTCTTTATTTCTCTGTATGTATATCTGTACATATATAATATATATATTTGAAATTATGATTCCATTTATACCAAGTTTCTGGAATTTATTGATTTTTTTAACAGTGTTTAAATTACATCTACTTTTATGGAGACAAATCTGTTGAAGAATTAAACAGCAAAGTTTGCTCCAATCTATAAACATGACAGGGGGATGATTTCCTCTCATTTGCTAAATATACTGCTCCTTAGTTGGAGACATAAATAAGAATGTTGCCTAAGTAGGTCATATTTGAGCTAGGGCTTTTCAAAAGACATGAAAGCACCCACCGTGAATATACACTTCAAAGCCAGAACCCATTTTTTTGTGCACATTTTGTTCCCGAGAAGTTTTCCATCTGTTCTAATGTCATGGCTTTGCCACAGTGGCTTGTCCTCAGACTCTGTATCTCTGGCAACTCATATGTTTTACTTTTTAATGCGGCAGGTAAAGGAGATAATTGGAAGACCTTTAGAGTAGGGGGGGTGGGGGGTGGGCAGGAGGGAATCTTTCACTTCTAAATGGAGGCGAAGGACAGACTTCCTCTGCTCCTTGTTGTTAGATAGCTAGTTTGATTGGATGCCAGGAGCTGAAAGGAGGCAGCGTGCATTTTGAAAGGCTTTTCGAGGAGCAAATCTGAAATTAAACGACAGATAATATTTATAGAGGTTAGTGAAGTTCACTTCACCCTGCTCTCTGTAGCAGTGCAGTTCCAAATTCGAGATTCTTGATGGATTGAAACCCTTTTTCATCAGCAATAGTCCGACATGATCTGCCTGTCACTTTCTAAAACGATGCCTTTCTGACTTCTCCATGTAGCTCTGAAAGGGGAGGAAGCTTCCTCACTAATATGTCACTCAACCCACCCACCTAGACACCCACAGCTTGTTTGAAGCCAGCATAGGATAAAAAAGACCACCACACACCCTGGATTGTAGCCATGCTGAAGAAAGCACTTCTTTAAATATCAGTGTCAGTGAGCACTGGTCCTAGGGGTGAAGCCAGAAATAAAACCCTACTTAACTTGTATCTCAAGCCACCTCTCAATCTTACAAAACAAGCTGAGCTGTGCGTTTGCTATTTTACGTGCAAATCAGTGACAGCATCACTGTGTGTTATATTTACACAAGAAATTTTATTTATTTGGATTGCAGAGTGCCCATCACTTACACAGGAACTTCTGGATCACTGCTGGGTGCCATGTGATCCATGAGTTGCTCTACTCAGTGTCCAGTTGGTGACACTCCTGTAATGGCCTGAGGAACAGAAGGAACATCCAGGGTCTGGGGTTGGCTCTGCAAGGAACTAGCTGCTGTGCCATTGCTGATGCATTAGTGTGGAAAATGACACAGAAATCAGGGAATGGGTTTTGTAGGAACCAGATGCCAGCAGGAGCGCTGATTGCCGGGGAAAGAGGAGTGCTTCAGACCTAAAGGCCATGTGTGTGAGCCTGAGTAATTCCACTGTGATGGACTGCAGAGCTGAGCTCAGCCATGGGGGTCTGCAGGTCCCAGGACTGTGCCTGGATAAAGGCTTTTATGTGGTATAAAGAGCTCCTCTATTGTCTTTGTCATATTGGTCAGGCATACTGTCCAGGGAGCAAAAGCTCTTTCTAAATATCTGAGAAAGGTCTTCTGGGGCAATCTACATCTTCCCACCCTGAGGCTGGTAACATCCACCATTACCACCACCCTCATTGCAGACAGCCCCGAGACAAGTGAATATGTTCAGGGCATCACCATTCACGTATACATGGAAATTAATATTTTACCCATCACAGAAAGATAGAACAGCATAAGAATAAGTCTTCAAAAGTCTCAGCAATTAAGATCAGAATGAATGTGAGTCATCTGTCCAGCAAAAAGCTGTGCCAGATGCAGACACAAAGTGGTTCTGCATGTTAATCCCACTTATGCAATGCTTGTCCTATGACAGGGGACATTTTCTGTTGTGAGGAGGTACATGCACATGCATGCATACACACAAACTTCAGTGTAATTTGGGGTTGTTCAGTTTGCTGATCTGCCGGCTATTCATCTTAGGGCATTTTTAATATGTCTCAAAGTAATTTGGAAGTGTACAAATTTTGCCTTTTGGTCCAGATATTGTCAATACAGACACAAACTGCAGAGCTGTTTAAAAATTTGGATTTCAGTTTGAAAGAAATGCTGTTGTTTTGAAATGTGATGTATATAAAAGCAAGCAAAGCAAAGAAAGACTGAATAAATTTCCAGCAGCTCTGGAAGCAGCTGTACACCTGCTCAGTGGAACAGAGGGGACAGTGGAATGCAGCCTTCATAGTAAGCCTTTGCTGGCACCTCCTGAGGCTCCTGGCTCCAGGGCAGCTCTGCAGGGAAGGAGACCCTGAGTGCTGAACAGGTGTCCCAAATCCCAAGGCTCACCTCCAAAGCCTTGAGTGAGGTTTCCTGACAGTTGAGACGTCAGCTGTGTTTGGGAAAACAGCAATAGTTTGAGAAAGCAGCAACAGTTTGGGAAGGAATTAATTTCTAGTTTTTGATCAGAAAATTTCTGACCAGCTTCTCTTCCAAAAGCTTTGGTGTTATTCTATTTATGGAATGGGAAAGCTGCTGAATTCCTTCTTTCTAGATTCATCCTTAAACCCTTAGACATCCTGGTCTGTCTGACCATCAGAGCTTTTGGAGGTAGAGCATGACAGGTGATATGGCTGATGAGAAAAAGTGGCCAAAGTGCTCTTTTCTCTGGTAGCTCTAGACTTGCATATATCTAGAGGTGATGATTTCAGCCAGTCAGAGAGACCTTATCTTGCAGAGAAGCCCAAGGCTTAAAACTGGGGAGTGTTCATACCTTCACTTCATTCTGCCTTGTGGAAGACCAGCTTGCTGGACCTTTTGAGAGAGACTTTGAGGTCCTGGAAGATAAAATCAGACTGTTTTGGTGAAGGTTAGACATGACTGCTGTCCAAAGAGCTGCTAAATATATGAGTGTGGAGGTAGTAAATGTATAAGTTTCCTCAGACTGCTTGTAAGAAGGGTTGTAGTAGTGGCAGACATTGTGATGCTGTAATGTGATTTACTCAGCTGTTTCCCATATTTGTCATGACTTTAGTGACCTGTTCCTTGTATTGTTCTGGTTGTCTGGATGGGAAAATGTGTACAATTGGGAGTAGATATGACTGTTGAAACACAGACCCATGGTCACGCAGAAAATTCATGTTGCTCTTTCGATTGCAATCAGTTGTGAAAATGCAAGAGGATGGAAGGCTTTCCTTGCACTGCCTTGCTAATAGGTGCATGTGTATTCTTTTTCATGCTATTTCAGTGAAAACACCTGGAAATGAACTGAGGGCTTGAGGATTCAGGGAAGGAAAGTAAGCTGCCAGTGCTGAAGGCAGCCAGGTTGAGTAGCAGACAGCAATATGCTGCTGCCTGTGAGGCGCTGCTGGGAGATAGGGAAACAGAGGAGCACAGAGGTCAGTGCTATTAACTCTGTGTAGTTGCATGTGTGAGTGAGAGTAGGGCTATTTCAAACTGGGCTATTAATTTTTTACCACATTTTGCTGACTTTTTTCATCTTCACTTTTTGTAAAGAAAATACAACTTTTGGTGAGGGCTTGTAAGCTGCCCTAAGAGGAACTGAGTGGCATCACATTGCTGGATCTAGCACTGATGTCTCTGAATTCAAGTGGTTGGTCCCAGTGACAGACTCAGGGGAACAGGATCAGCCTCTTGGGGGTCCAGATCTTCCTGGCTTCTCCACTTGGCTGCTCAGCTTACCTGTGAAATGCATGAGCTGTAAACACATGAAACATGAAGGTGTAAAATAAATTCAAATGCCTAAGATGCCCTGCTCTAAAAACTGCCAGCAGCAAAGTGTGGTGCAAAGGTAATTAAACTCCCTGATGGCAGCTCTGTGAGAGGTACACATTGGGCACTATGGGAGATTTGGTGCAATGGACAGGTGACAGGTAGCTCTGCTGAGGGGGTCACGGGCTGGTGGCACACCCCCAGGACCAGGGATTACAGCAGGGTGCTGGAGAAGAGCAGCCCTGAGGGGAGGAGATAAAGAAAAGGGCAGTTCCATGCTTTCTGTGTTCCTCCTGCCCCCTCCAAACGTGGCAGCTGCTCAGAGAGGCCATGAAGTAAGTGTGTTTCTCCTGAGTGCTTGCTGTAAACAGTGCGTACAGTAGCGCTGATTATGCATCAGCTCTCTGGGCTAACTATAGCAGAGTAATTAGAGGGGTGAGAACATTTTGGAGTACTTTCCGCCACTTGTTGTCTGTGTAATCCCCCTGTGTTTGGCAATAAATAGAACTTTTAAGTTTAATTAATATACACTTGGCTGGCTATCCATTTAAAAGCATGCTTCAGTGGCCCGAGACATTATCCACTTATGCAGAGTGTTGCTGGAAAAGCTGGTGCAACGCTGGAGAGGGAGCGCAGGGCCAGGGCAAGGGGTGCTGCCGAGCCCTGGAGCAGGGAGGCTTCATGTCCCAGGGAATGTAGGTCAGTGGGCAATTCAGAGCATGCTCTGACACAAGCATAAAGGCACTGCAAGAGAAGGCAGAGTAAATAAACAGCTTTTCTCCTGAATGTGGGGCAGCTTGGGCTGGTTTTGAAATTTATTTCTGAGCACTGGGTTTCGTAAGTGAGTTCCTCCCAGGCTGAGGTGTCTGAGGGTCAAATGAGTCTTGAGAGAAAAGTGGAGTCTAGAATCTCTCTTTTTCCCTCAAACGTCCTTTGTGTGGGGCAGTTCAAACCATTGATTTTTTTTTAAGAGTTCAGCAGAAACAACAGCAACAAAAAAAATTGGTTTGGATTAGATCAAATATACATTCCTTCCCTCCTCCTCCCCTCCTGGGATGAAACAAACAAACAAATCATGCCGTTTAGCACCATTGTGTCATTTGCCCCGGAACAAGCCATTTCGTTTCATGTGCTTTTTGAAAAGCAGAGGCGAGGAACAGCTAGAGTTTCATAAAACTGCCAGAGGACTTGGACTCCAGTCCCAGCTCCAGTGAGTGCCGAGTTATTTATCTGCAACAGCAGGGTGTCAGTGGGAGCTATTTCAGGCCCTCCTTTGCTCCAGAATGCACCCCAGGTTGATGTTTGGAGGAATTTTCTGTGGGTGGCAATGAGTCTGTGCAGGTGAAGGAGTGAGTTGAGCTGCAATGGATACACAAAGTGAGCCACAGACGAGAAATGAGGGTCAGGATGGATGAGGGGAAAGACTTAACTTGGAGCAGAAAGAGAAGGGTTCAGGAATGAACCAGGTCTATAATGTTGTAGCTTCTGCCTCTTTCTTTCAGTCTCTGATACTGTTTTTCCTCTGCTCTCCCTGCCTCTCCTGGTTCTTTACCCCATGCCTGCTCACCTCCTATTCTCATGTCTTTTTTTTCCCCTTCTCAGTCTTTCCCTCTGCATCAGGTGCTTTGATCCGGGAAGTCAATGCTGTGGTGTAAACTGATAATTTATGCTTCCTCGTGATGAGCTTTTGTATGTATGGCTGTGTGTCTTGAAGACCCAGTTATAGGTAACCAGCTTTAATTTTCACAGGTTTTTTGTTGTTTTAATTTTAATTTTAATTTTTAGTTTTAGCTGGTTTTTCAAATTTTTTTTTATATTTTTATTTGTATGTCTTGTGGTATTTTTTTGTATTTTGTTTGTTTTTTCAAATTGCTCTGCAAGTACAGATCCACTGGCCAATTCAGCAGGGTGAAGGGTGTGACAAATGTCCTTTCTCCTGACTTCAGAGTGGAATGAAGCAAACACTTGTTGGGTACAAATGACTTGTCCTATTTTCTCCATCAGTCCCAGGAAGAGAGGAAGTGTTTCCCTAAGGGAAACCTTTCTCTGCATTATCAGTAAAGGAGCCCGAGGTGTCTGGCTCAGGTGCAAGTGTTGGCTGTGGGTGTCCACCTGTGCCCGGAGGAGCAGCGTGTTCTTTCTGATTCGCCTGGAAGTGGCAGTTGAATTAGCAACAGAGGGTCCAGAAATAAGCAGATTTAATAAAAAAGGCTTCATGGCATGGTGGTTGGGCCCATGCTGTGCAACTAATTAACTTGCTAACCCTGTGGAAGCACCTCCAAAAACAAGCTCCTGTTCTCTGCTCCCGCGCTTCCTGCATTCAGCTTCTTGTGCTGCTTCGGCTTCTGTCCCCTTCCCCAGGTGGTCAGCATAGCAATGTCACTCATGCCTGCTGTGTGTACAGGAGGGACATGTGTCTTGTGTCTTCCCTGGCCTGCCACTGTGACCTTCTGCGATAGGTGAGAACATCAGCTGCCCCTCGCTGAAATGGGGCAGCTCTTTTGCTGGAAGAAGGCTTCTCCATTCTTTGGGCTTCCCTGTTACACGCAGTAGTCATCCACCAATAATTGTAAATAAAGACAAGGAGGTAAGTGCATTTTTGAGCTATGCTTCCTTTCTTCATGGCACATGTAGCGTTTTCCCTCTGCACAATTATCAAAGTCATAGATGTGCTTCTCTCTTACATTGTTAAATTTATCAGCAATGCATGCGAAACACAGCTTCTTTTTTTCTAAGTCTCTGTTTTCTCCATTCTCAGAAATATCCTGATTTTCATACTCTGGCTTGAAATGCCTGGCTCTGGCTATTTGTACCTGCTTTGTAATAGCCTCACTTGAGAGGTGAAAAAGGAGGCTCTAAAGCCCAATTCCAAGATTACGACCTGCACATTATTTTAATTTAAACTCACCTCCTGTTACAACAGAGAATCAAGGTGTAAGTGTGTGAAGTGCTTTGGGAGCCCTGTGATAAAAGGCCCTATAAAAACATAAATGTAAGCAGATGGCAGTCACAACCTGCCTGGTAGGAGCAACACACAAGCTCACAGAGAAGGGTGCAAACTCAAGCCCTTCCCAAAATTATCCCAGGCAACAATAAATATAACCTTTTCCAGTGCCTGGGCACTTGTCATGTGGACCCCTCTATTTCTCACCACATTGCCTCAGCATTAGAGAAAAGCTAAATCATCAGGGTTGCACCTCCAAGCAAGTTCAGGCTTTGTGTGCTTGCTTGAAAAGAGGTCCATGACTGTTGCATGACACCAATGGCAAAGCCATGGCCATGGCTCTATCTGAACCGCTTCAATGTTGATATCCTCAAGAAAAGGCATAAAATAAGGAGTCCTTGGACCAGGGCTTTATAGTCAAGTTCAGTCTGGGGCATGATGAGCAAAAATGGAAAGGAGTGAAATGTAATGAGCAAGACATGCAGCGACATGTGTTTGCTGAAGAAAAGGGAGAGCTGATCTTTTTTGTACCCTTGCCTGTTCTTCTAAACACCATTTTTTCCCCAAAGGATGGATTTTCTCTTTATCTGAATTGTCTTTTTTTCCTGCTGTGAAATGTTTTGGGTCAGATGATATTTTGCTGAGCTTTAGAAAACTGCTAAGAATTAATTAATCTGTAATTAAATTGATGGGGAAAAGACATACAGAACTGTTAATAGAATTACATCCTCAAAAGGAACAAAAATAAGACAGTTTCCTTTCATTTTTATTTTTTACAGTTTGCAGTGTGACAGATTTCTGACCAAGTTCGAGTTTAGACAAAGTGCATGTGGCAAAAGTTGGAAGTGTTGTAATGCTGCCTACTGTGATTTGTATAAACATTTAGGATCCCCTGGAGAGGAATGTAATCCAGGGTCCCTTGCTTACACAGAAAAGCTCAGAACAATATAATATTTGAAAGAAAAGAAACATTTTTAATTGGATTTGTGCTGACTATTTTCAAAATACAAAGAAGACACTTTATCCAGTAAGCTGCAGATTGTTTGCAGTCACAGGCAATCAGCAGGCTTCAAATTAGCTGCAGGACAGCCCTCGCTGTTGTTCTGTGAGCCCAACAAAATGCGAGATTTGAAGGAAAAATACTAATGATAAGAAAAGGCTGTAAAATTCAAGCCACATGCTTCTCTAAATTTATGAGAGTTAGGCTGAACAGATCATGTGATTTCCTCATGCATTCCTCAAATGATAAAAAAATCAAAGGAGAAGATTGTCAAGTTTGTCTTTCTTCTGACCAGATACTTGCTACAGAATGGGGCAGATCTTGGCATGTGCTCTGCTTTGCTCACACTGGACTGTGCTGCCAAAGGGTGACCTTGGCTTGCTCCCCAAGACCTGCCACCTCACTCTGAACCCTGTGGACCTCTGGGGATGACTTTCCCTGCTTTTAGCACCCATCCCCCTGTAGTTAGCAGGAGAGGGGCAGCTCAGGCACTGCTCCCAGTTTCATGCTGTGTTGAGTCCCTTTCCTGTTTGTATTGAACGCGAAGAGAGGAGAGACCTGTTGTTTCATCAGCTACATCAAAGAGAAGAAAATTGCACTCCAGTGTGTCCAAATTTGCAACATCCCTTGGCTTTTGTAGTGATAGAGAGAGGATATTAGAGGTTTTTAGTAAAGGTATAAAGTCTGGTTTTATTTCCCTTTTCCTTCCATTGTTGTGTTTGTTTTCGTTTTTTTGCATTGTTGATCAGTGATGTCAACAGGCCTTATTTTGCCAGATGCAGCATTCCTCTTGACATCAATAGCAGCTGAAGAATCACTAAACTTCAGGTGAGAATAGGCTTCAGAGCAGATAGAGTGCCCTGAGGCAACTAAAAGTTCTGTGCCTCTGTAGTTGTTTGTATTTATTATTTGCAAGCATTGAAAGAAATTTTAAGATGTATTCCTATAAAAAGAAAAGATATAAAAAGTAAAGATACAACCTCAGGTTCAACCTAATGATCTTTTGGCACTTCATGGGTAACCTAAAATAAGGAATATTGCCACTCAGGACTCCTTCTATGTAACCAATGAAAAGGGTATCTCCATGGGGCATTTAAAACTGCACACAATCTGAGAGCTCCTCTGGAAAGGACTTTTGCTTCATTGACTCGAGTGACTACACACCTACTCTAGGTGTTTCATCCAGGTATTCATGGTTAGCCCATAAGTGAAATTCTGGACAGAACAATTTGTACTGGATGAGATCCCACAACTGCTGTTTAAGGAAGGTGCACATTAGGTTGGTTCCAGTAACTATTTGAGTTACTGGAACTACTTGAGAGCTATGAGTACATTAGGTCAGGATTAATATAGCCAAGTGGGTAGGAATGATTTTTTGGAGGGACTTGAATAAGGAGGGCTCCTAGAGAAAGACATTTAAGGTGAGACTAAAATAAACAGGATGGGAAGGAGGACTAAGAGTAAGAGCATGGAAGTAGGGACAAGAAAGTTAGGCTGAATATACCTAAGTAACAGATAAATGTTATTTATGTGCTTGTATCACCTCTTCGTTAAGGACCTCTAAGAGAAGTTCTTGAGAAAGAAGACAAAAGCCTCTCTTAAGAGTCTATGGATGATGGTCCCTGCCTTTTCAGGAGGCTGCAAGTTACAGGAAGGAGAAGCTAAGATAAGGATGAATGCAAGGGGGGATGATTCTGCAAGACAGTTTTGGGAAGTGACCCTCTCATTTCCTAACATCAGACATCTGCAGGTGTAAATGTCATGGATGGGCTAGTTGTCCTGCACTGCCCTTTCCATCAAAAGAGAGTAATTGCTGCTTTTATTGCTGCTGAGTTGTTTTAGATGTCTGCTTAAAAGTGTGATGAATCCTACCTTGCCTATTTGTGTTGATGAAAACGGAGTTGAGGGAAATTAACTCAGATGCAAAGTCTACAGTTCATAAGGTGCTATCAAATGATCTCTAAACTTGCATTCACCTCCAAACAGCATACAAAACTGCCAAACATTTGTTCTTTCTGGATAAATCTTACTGTTTCATAATCCAAGTAGGGCTTTTAGGTGGTCAAGGAGACTTACAAGACTGATATATTTAAGAAAAGGCAAAATGAGATATTTTTGGTAAATTGCATTTCCTTATTAGTCATCACTTCCCTTTTTATTCTGAGAAACAGCCCTCTTCAGACGTATTCGCTTTATTTGGCAAAAGTGTAGATAACTCCAGATGTTGCTGATTCTTTTTCAGTTCCTTGCCTTAGGAAACTTCAGTTGCACCTGAAGAAAATAGGAGCCAACCTGGAAGAAAAAGAAAAGAGATATATAATAGCCTTGCTAGAGGAAAAGTAAAATCAGATTAATTTATATGCTCTGGATGATGTCTAATTGTTTCCTTAAAGATGAATTAAAAGCCTTTTTATTCACAAAGAGCTGAGTTCAGGGCCTTGTACATCTCCTATTAAAGTTGAAAACATCACTGATAAAGAGCTGGATTTCCTAGCTTTCCTTAAGGGTCTACTATTGCAATGGAAAACAGAGCACTAAATGTAGCAATTGGCAAGTATGTAGAAATGATAATAGGCTTTGATATTAAGGAGCAATATCCTTGGCTCACATAAGTAGGTGCCATCTTCTTATTTCAGCAGAGCTGTGCTTTTTTACCCCAGATGAAGATGAGGCACCTAGATTTTTAGCTTTGGACTCTTGTAATTTTAAATCTGCAAATACAATGTGTTATCTACCATGGCTTTCACACTTTTGAAGTTTGTTGGAGGATATTCTTGCTGTTCTAATCTACTAAGGGTAAAGCCTGAGAAAACACTGATTTTTTTTCCATTCTTTAGGATACATTTCTTTGCTTACATTCTCTGTTAAATCAGCAGAGGTTGATGAGGTTAATGACATACAGACCTTTCCCTGCCAGAACAGCAGTTCACCTCTAGTTCACACTGCTAGATACTGAAAGTCATTCCACCTAAAATAAAATTAAAAAAAAAAAAGAGAGAAAAAAGATGTCATCCACTTGGTGACAAGCAAGAATTCACAAGCCTGCCACCTATGAGATAGAGCTTTCCATGTCACTAAGCAGAATGAGCAGGCACGGAGACTGAATATCGTGCCAAAGTGTTCCTCTGTGATACCCCTGGAAAGCTCAACAGACTTTTCTGCCCAGGGCTGGAAGACACCAAGATTTCCAGGCTATTATCTTCCACTGCAATAACATTCAGTCAAAGATAACCTGCTCCTTCCAGTGAAAGTACTTCCATACAAATAAGGGAAGGGGTGGTGTTCTTTGGAAACCAGTCTGGTATCACTTCTGACAGATAACAGCGATTGTGATGAGCAGGAAACACCTCAGTCACCGGGTGATGCAGAGCACGCTGATGCACACTGGAAGCAGCACCACAGACCCGCAGCTGAAGACTGAATCACTGCTGTATCTAATTAGGCACATCAGTTAAGATATGCAAGCCTCCAACTGTCTGAGAAGGGCTGAGATTGCTAATGCCAATCTGTTATTGTCCTCACGGATCAGAAGAGGTGATGGTTGATAAGATTAAAGAAATAGCATTTTGTGTTAGAGTGGTCAGTAGCTTTCTGGTTGCTTGTTGGGGGAAAGGTGGGGCAGGCAGCCAGGTGATGTTGTATCATTTTCTGATTTGGCCCTCTGACTAATTTCAAGGTAAAGAAATAAATTGCTTGTATTTAATGTGTTGGTGAATAACAGCAGCCCCTTGATTTTCTAATGCAGTGTCATTTGAATTGTATATGCTATTGAATCAGACAAAATATGTATTTATGCATTAGGTTTCTTCAAAATTCCTAGTAGGTTTTTTAACAAGATGCAAGAAAAATAAACTGAAATGCCGATTTTTTTATTCCTAGGTTGTTTGTGACAAAGCATCAGCAATGTCCTGTGCTGAACATGATTCATGTAAGGCACAGACAGCGGATACTGAGTTTGAAAGGGAGCTAATCAACAATCTTTGGAATAAAGAAGTATCTTAACTCAAAAATGTTGATGCACGAATGAACGTAATTTTCTGTGCAGTGAGTTACTGTTTAGGGGACACATCTACTGTAGCAACCACACTGAATCAGTTCAGTGCCATTCACAAGCAAATTAAGTTGTAAAATCTCACTGCATGTGTATGTTTGTGTCTAAATATCTGTAGAGGAATTATTTATTTATTTTCTACTTTGCTCAAATTTTTCCTCTTCCAGTGTACTCGGTTCATTCCTGGAGTCACTCTATTGACATTAACAGTGGGGTATCAAGGAGGCATTTTGCTCTTCTACTAAATTTTTAGGATAACACTTTCTGGGACAAGGCCACACGCAGCCACAGGGGAGCTGTGTGATCCAGGCAGGGGACTGGTGTGGGGGTAGAGGAAGGTCTGCTTCTCTGGCCTGGGAGACAGCACAAATCCAAGCTGGGTTCTGTGTGTATCAAGGCAGCAACGCAGAAAGGCTAAAGAAGGTGGGTGCCCTGGTCCTTAGACTCCAATTTGATGAGGGATTGTGGGAGGGGCCCAGGCAAGGTGTGCCTTGTGAAAGAACCTGGCAAAGAGCAGGTGTAAAAGAGGAATGGTGCAGGGGATGTCAGAGTACTGTGGCAGCTCATCCCATTGATGGCCAGTTGGACAAGGTGTCTTTGTGCTCTGCCTCTCAGGTGTACAGCACTTGAAGATGAGGGATAAGGGAACACTGAAGAAGGGAGGATGAACAGATTTCTCTCACTGTGCAGACAACGCTGTGGGTCTCTAAGCTAGGCAGTGTTGAGTATTGCATATTGCCTCTGAGCTGTCTAAATGAACACAAAAATGCAGTGTCCTCCTGAAAATTAGGGTGCAGTTCCATGTTATGGACTCTTCATCAATGGATCCAATATACCTTCTCCTTGTACTTTCTCTGCCCCCACACAAAGATCTGCTGCCTCCACTGCTGTGTCTGTTTTACTGCTGGTGTGTCCAGGACTGGTGAAAATGAGATTGCTAAGGGAAAAAAATTATGACAGGAAGACAATAGAAAAACAGGTGGGTAATAGGAAAAAAGAGCTTCTTTAGTGCAAATCATTTTATATCTCTGTGATAGCTGAGGTGGTGCAAAGGAGAGGGATAATCAACTCTTCTTAGGGATTGGAGGGTACAGAGATGAGTAGGGTGGTGGAGGTGGAAATTTTTTAGCCAACACTACTGCCAAGGGTTTGGAAACATCATAATCTGCTTTTGATAGGGATGGAATTTATCTAAATGTTGCTAAAAAACCAGGTGTGCATATGGACACTGGTCATGTCGGCAGAGCAAGAGCTCTACACAGTCCAATAAATCAGCTCCCTACTGCTGAGCTGCTTTTTCTGTCCTCCATGATGAAGTCCAGATACCCAGCTAACCTAAGTACCTGAGTCTTACACCACTAAAGTCAGCTCAGATGAGTGCTGCCCATACCCTATAAATAGTTCATGTATTGTCCAAGTTTACAAGTAAATCAATTAACTAGCTTGATTATAAACAGATTCTGTAAGCACCTAAGGTTGGACTTATTTTAATGATGGAAAAAACCTCTTGTCTGTAGGTTACATTGTTAAAGAAATATGATCATCTTCCACTTAGTGTCATTATTTGCCAAATATAGTTTCTTGCCAACACTGGAAAATCATGTTCTGCTGGAGGAAATTCCTTAAACACTTGCCATCTCTCAACATCACTTCCCTCCTCTATTGTTTCTAGAAGGAATAAAACTCCAGAGTGCTTTAAGCAAAAAAATGACCTCTGTTTTTCTTTGTCATTTGAATGTGACTTAACCTCTTCTCTAAGGACAGCTTGCCTTCAGTCTCCAGTGGGGTATACAATGAAGACATGATACAGAAAACTGGAAGACCTTACCTAAAGAGTAATTTTACCTAATGTGGCACCATAGTTGCTACAGTGACTCTGTAATCATTTTATGTTTACTGGCTATAATAACCATATGAAATGAATGTGCTACATGGTATACTGCATACAGTAAACCTGAGGCAGAACTAAGGTTATTTAGGTACCCATTTGAATATAATTAGAAACTATTTCTTCAGTTTAGAATACATGGTTTGGAGATAATTAAATAACCGTGTAAAAGACACTGTAAAAGATAAATATGTATTTAGTCATCCGGCTATCTTGCTGGAGTTTTGGTCTGGCAATTGTTACAGTGCTGTCTAGCTATAACTCAGCAATATGGTATGTAATACATTATTATTACCTGGCCATTGATCAGATGAACTGCTTCTTCTGGCTGCTTCTCCAAGCCAGCTGAAGCTGGTCTTGTTTCCCAAGCTAGATCAGTGCACTAAGTCCCCCACTGACCAGAAGAGCTGTGTTTTATCTATCATAGTTATAATAACATTGTCTGTTCCTAACTAAGGCATTCTACTTTTGTTTATATCCTGTTTATAAACTAGATTAATTTCATTTGCCATTTTCTTACCTCTTACAACTACAGCTGCCTTTATTGAACCCTTAGTTGCCTAACACTTTTAGTAACCCACCTGGATAGTTTGTGATCTCCTGCAGATAGGGAACAGAGATATGTTTTTAAAATAAGTCTGTACCTTTTGTGTGCCACAGTGTGAGACATTTTGGAAGGATTTGGTGTCCAGAAAGTTCAGATCATTTGCCTTTTGGTGAGCAGACTTGTCAAAATGTCCCAAAATAAATGTTTAAATTTTGTGTGTTACCTTAGAAAAGAAAAGATAAACCAATCTGTCTGAGATTGCTGACTAGTAATTAATTTCTGTGATTCTTTTTTTTTTTTCTTACATTATGCAGAATAAAAGGGAGAAATTGACTAGTCTCCATGTGTGCTTTTTGTAGTTTGAAACTTCTGGGTTTTGTTCCTCTCCCACTCTGTCATCAGCGTTTGCAGTTTGCAGGTTTCCCCCCTTTTTCTTTCCCATTAGTCGCTCTATTAAATATGTTAATTGTACTGTCCCAGATTACTGGGAGCTCCTTAAATCAAAGCCATGAGACTTGGTAGCAAGGCGCTTAGCTATGGGCTTTGCTGATGATAACTGCATCATATGAGTATTCATACAGAACTGATTGAGCCCCTGAGGCCAGATGCTAGAGCTGTTTTGTGCTGCTCTGGCATCATAATGCAAACTTTACCAGAGTTTTCAGGTCTGCTTGAAGCCTTTTTCCAAGTGAGGAAGTCCTGCCATATTGGCTTTGGTGCTGGTGCATCTCTTGCAAAGCACAGCCCTCACTGAAAGGAGGGAAATGGGGCTGAAAGATGTAGCCCAAATGGTCTGGCCAGGAGGGTCAATCTCATTCATTGCCTACCTAACTGAGAGGAGTTGGATGGTTTTTGTGGCCAATGTTGTTTTTACAGTTAAAGACTTGGAGAGGCCTAAAATAATACCAACAATAATTAAGAATTAAGAAATTTATGATTATTACTACTACTAAACAGTTAAAATTGGCAGTGCTCAGTACTGTAGAAACATATTGTGTCTGAAGAAACTTGCACTGGGAGCTTTAAAATTTCCCTTGCTGTGCATCTCTGATCCTGCTTTTGGCTTTTCCCAAGGTATATTTGTTGAGATGGGCTGGTACATGCTACGTCTTAAAACAGCTACAAAGGAGCTTTATTTGTACTGCCTGTCATTTCAAGCTGGAAGAATTCAGTATCTATCTCACTGCCTTTGCCATATGCAGTTGGGTTTTCTCCTTCCCCTCTGTAATTCTTCTGGGGACACTGCATAATAAAAGTCTCAACTTAATCAAGAAAAATTCAACATGTGGCACGGCAAGAGAGAGCATCGGGATTTAAAAGCGTAAAGCAAACAAACAAGCAGGCCCTTGTGATGTCAGACTAATAACACATTTGCTGCTGTGCTCTCTGGCTTGCTGGTGTGTGTACTGTTTCCCTGTACAACATTGTTCTGGGCTTTGTTTCCTTCAGCTGCTCAGCCCGAGAGGGTTCCCTGCTGCCAGGGGGCTGCTGGGACACCAGCAGGTGTCTGAATAATTGGAATAAAAATTCTTTTAGAAAGAAGCAACTCATGGAAAAGAAAACCCTGTCCTTAGATTGAAAAAGTAAAAATAAGGTAATAAAAAGATCGTCATTTTCCAGGGCCATTAGCAGTTTCAAATCTTCCTTTCTCTTACTTAGAGATAAAATTAAGTCACACACATGAAGGAGCAATTGTTCCAGAGTGGAGCAGGCTCAGCATAGCATGTGATGAGGGGAGCCACGTGCTGTGAGCCTATGGGAAGTGGAGGCTGTTTGTGGCATAGAGTCCAGTGCTTGACTCCTGGGTCAACACCACAGAACAAGGCTGTGCTTTGTCACATGTGGCAGTGCTGCCACGTGGAAAGCCAGTGAAGGACTAGCCACCATTCCACACACAGTCACAGTGGTTTTTAACCCCCATTTCCTATATCCTTTTTGAAAGTAAAGACTGACTGCTATAGCAGAAGCTGGCTGCCCAGGCACAGATGGGTGTGGGTGTCTTTTGCTTCTTGGGCACCCAGTAGCACCTAGCAGTCCAAAAGGACATCAGTGCTGCCGGCCAGCCTAGCCACAGTGGGCAGCTGGTGGGGGTCCCTCCTCACAGAGGCAGAGAGCATCCCCCATAGCTTCTCCCTTCAGGCTTTGGGGCACTGCTGTGCTTGCCTTTGCTGCTGGATGCTCCTGGGGCACTGCTGTGCTTGCCTGGGGCTTTGCCTTGCTTTGGGGCACTGCTGTGCTTGCCTTTGCTGCTGGATGCTCCTGGACAAACAGAGGGAGGGGGATTCCTTCCACTTGGCATGTAAAGGGTGTGGAGCTAGATGTGGTGGGGTGGATGTGGGGAATGTCTGTGCTCCAAGGTGTCTTAGCTGCTCCCTTGAAGGCTTTGGGAAGGGTGAGAGAGAAGAGGGCTGAGCTTGCAGGTGGGGATGTGGGCTGGAGCAGCTGAGAAGAAGCTACTTGTAGGGACTTTTGGTGCAGGGCCTGGAGGAGAGCCCTGGGCCATTTTAAGGCATCCTTATGCCTTATGTGGCAGGTTAGGCAGGAGCATGCAGCTGTTGGAAGAGAGACACTGTGCTGGAAATGGCTGCTTGTGCCTTAGCCCTGAGAATGTACAGCCTGTCCCCTGCAGTGCTGAGCAAGGCAGAAGTGTGGTGAGAGAGCCCAGGCCAGGTCTGGGAGGCATCCTGGGACTGGTGTTGGGAGTGGGCTTTACTGTTAGCACCCCAAGTGCTTCACAGAGGAGTAAGAACTGCACCCAGCCCGTATGCAAGGCTCCCTGGGTGCTGGCTCTCTGCACTTCAACCCCAGGGACAAATTCATTCTCTCCTGCATGCAATTTCTCCTTCAAGGCCATCTCAGAGTCCTGCATAGTGTGTAAAATACCAGGAATCCCACCCACATAACAAGAAATGCAGCAGAATGAGCAGTTAAAAGAAAATCCCTGTGGAAGGACACTGAGAGGGTTGGGTCCTTGCATTTACAGTGGGATGGGGAGAAAAGGGCTTAGTGGCTGAGCGTGTAAGAGCCCCATAGCTTCTGCGATCATTTTGGCATTCAGCATGTTTATGAATAATGAAATAAACTGGTGTGACATGAGGGAATAAGCTGTAAAGTGTCACAAAGCACCAGAAACAAAATCCATCCAAAATGCTTCTTTTCTTCTCGAGGAAAACCTAAAACAACTTTTCTGATTACCTGACAGTCCATTTAATCCCCAGGAAACATTCCTTTGTTACAGTTTCAAGGAGAATTACTTGAAATAATCCTTTGTACAATGCACTTCATTCTATTTTAGTTTTAAATCATGTCCCTTTTCTTTTTTGATTTTTTTTAAGGGAAAAAGAAAAAAGACACCTAATCAATGCCTATGGAAGAGCTGAGGGCAAATCTGAGGCTTTCTGGTACAAGGATTGCCTTTGTGAGGAGATCTGTGCTAAAGAGACCAAGACTGCAAGGGCTGCACAAGAAATAATAACAGAAAACCCCCAACAAACCCTGAAGCCCAAATCACTGCAATTGCACAGTGCAGATTTGGCCATCACAGTGTCCCTGAGATGAGGAGTGGTCCTTGACTGGTCTGTGTCACACATGGGTGCCTTCAGCAGGGCTTTGTGCTGCCAGTGACCCAGATTCAGGAGGAGACCTGTGGTCTCCAGCACAGACATCTTCAAGGCTTTTGAGTGACACATGGTCGAGGAGGAGAACTGGGCTTGTCTGTGGTTGCTGCCATCTGCCTGCCCTCCAGCAAAGGTCACTTTCCAGGAAAGAGCCAGCTCGCCTCTTGGAAAATCCTAGTGGTGTGGTGAAGAAAAGTAAAAGACAAAAAATCTTGTAAATTACACATATTTTGTTCCTCATATTCTGGATGTGCAAATTAGTAATTCTAACAACACGAAAATGGTATAATCTGGAGGATATTTGGGTCTGCGAGTCTGACATTTGAATGCTCTCAGCTTGTCTTCTCTTTCCCATTGACTGTTTTATAATGTCATAAATCTTATTCACCTCACAGAAATGTGTAAAAATTTACTCTGTCCATATTCCCAGACATCTGAGGACATTTCATATGTACAACCTGAAGGATGCTTTCAGGTGGGATGTCTTAGTTTAGGCCAGGGTATTTGCTTAGGTGAAGGCACAGGCATCAGAGATTTCCTCCAGAGTAAGCTTGGAAGGTGATGGCATTTTCCCCATTACCAGATCTCCTCCTTGGGTGGTCATGCTGTTGGATGTGGAGAGAAACTGTGTCCTACTGTCTGTGGTCAAGGTCTGTGTTTCCTCACATCATCTATGACTCTGCTCTTGACTGAGCCATGAAACTCACTGCCACAAGGTAGCATGGAAACTAAATGTTTAGCAATACTTCAGGAAAAGCAAGGCCTGTTTCCCAGATGAGAGCTTTCTTAATGATATTGGATGGGACAAAAAAAAAATAAATCTCCCCTGAATTGATTGAACACCTTCAACCCCCCAGAAAGGGACTCAGGAACTTGAGGTTAGCCTGAAGTGTTTTTGCAGTGATTCCAATGGGGTTTCTCCCACCAGGTTCTGCAGCACTAGGTCCTAGGCACATCTAGGAGAAGATACTGAAGTACTTGTGAGAGGCTGGGGAAGGCTGCTGAAAAATATCAACTCCACTATGGTTCAGCACAGATTGCACTAGAGGGAAGAATTAATAACTACTGCCTAGGCCACAGGTTATTCCCTCTATATTCATTCTCATTTCTTTTTCACCTTTGCTTTCGGAAAATTCATTGCTTTTTTTTCCTCCTAGAGAAAGAAACTCCCTTTGATCTATAAATAGCTCCACAAGTAAAAGCGATGGGGCAACCTTAAAAATATATTATGGATACATCAGTAGTGACTCTGTTGCTAAGGTTGTATTGAGGTTTGAACTTTAGCAGGACTAATGTTCGTTTTTCACACTCCACTGAGTAGATGCAGTGGTTGGACTTGGCACAGGAACACTTCAGAGGACGATTGCCTTTGCTGTGTATTTGCTTTAGGGAAACCTTGAACCTGCACCCTCCCTCTGAGGTCTGCCTGTGCACTGACATGTCTATGCTGGGGACCATGAGCTCGCTTTTGGATGGGCAGAGAGGTCTGTATGAGAGATTCCTCTTCCCCAGAATGACAACTATTTGCTATTGAGAAACTGCTTGGCCATGTTGTTTGCTTCCCTGGCAGCATTCCTTTTCACTAGCGGTGCTGGCTGGGACCAGATCCCAGTGGAGTAGAGAGGGAGGGTGGCAGTGTGCTGGGGCAGATCAGGGCAATGTTGGGGGCTGCAGGGTGGTGTGTGGGACTCAGGATGACTCTCTGGCTTTAAAGGAAAGAAGGATGGAGAAGAAGACAGCAGGAACCTTTGTGTGGGGTTGGTGCCTTCCCTCCTGGTACAGGGCAATGGAGGGTGCACAGAGACAGGAGGATGCAGAGGGATGCAGGATTCTGCAAAAATCCAGAGTGATCTTGTGAGCTGCAAACTTTCTGAAATGCCTTCTTAAAAAAAAAAGAAAAGAAAAGAAAAAAGAGCTCTTGAGAGAGGGGAACAGCAGTAAGCACAATGTTATTCTTTAAACAAATATCTTTAGAAATAATATCCTATTTGGTTCAAACAGAGCAGGAAAAGAACAACTGAAAATGCAGTTAGTGTGGAATGCACTAAATGCTCATGTGAAGCTGCCAACACATTATCCTTGTATCTTTAACCAGGGAGGACTTCACTTGCAGAAATGGCTCTTGACAAAGTTAAGTGGACCTATATATTGTTTGGGAAATTGCCCTTATTTTGTGTGCTTCTTGTTCCAGTAATGGAACCCATGAGCAGAGGATAATTGCAGCAGTCTCATCTGTCAAATAATATTAGAAGTCAACAGCTATAATCTCAGCCACTTGCTTTACACAGCTTTTCTCTGTATTTTCTGTTCAAATTGTCAGTTGTTACATGTAAGTGTCCCCATTCCCTGTGGCTGATAAAAGTAAAAAGATTTAAGTAAATCAGGAGGAGTGCAGAGACAGGGCTTGGGCAATGGCTCTCAGTGCTAGTGCAGTAAATCATATGACAACAGCACACTGGATATGAAAAATTACAGCCCGAGTGTAGTGTTACTTGTTACTATTATTGGCAGAGCAGCGTGGCACTGAATAGTTTGGCTTTGCAGGGATTCGGAGAAGCTACTGATTGGGTTTAGCTTGTGTGGGTTTGTGCTTTATGAGCTTGGCTTTTAGTTTCAGGAGATGAATGGGTCCCTGAAAACAGAACTCAGCTGAAACCATCTTCTCATCTGTGGGTCGAATCAAAAGCACGATAAAATTAATTTGTTGGGATAGTCATTCAGCTGTGACACTGCAACTCGGCACAGTTTCCCCAAAGCTCCCTTATCATCACCTCATCATCCTTATTCTCTTTTTTTCCCCCCAGTGTTAGGGAAGAAATATAGTTATGGTTACATTGATACAGACTCCCCACACCACCACCTCCTGGTGAGGCCCTACCTTTGCTCCTGCCTTGTAGGAAGCAGGGGGAACCCATCTCCTTCTCTGTGCCTCTGCTGCTCCCAAAAGGGCACAATCACTGTTTGTTGTGGTTTTGTGAGCATTCTACAGCTCTGTGAGGAGCTGGATTGAGACTACCAATGTATTTTTTATTGCCATTGAATAATTACCAATTGATCGAAGCTGTATGGTGAATGCATGAAGCCAAATTCATGCTCTGGGCTGGAGGGAAGTGACTCTGTTTGTCATCACCAGCCCTCTGTGCAGCAGACAGGGTGATTGTTTCCACAAATAGCTCAAGCCATGTTTGGCACCCTCCGTTGCGTGCTGACGGCAGCTCCTCCTGGTTTCACTTAGTGGCATAGGTTGTACACACTGAAATACTGTGAGAAATGTTTTCAAAGGGAGATTTGAGGGCTGTTGTGATATAGATGTTAAACTCCAGCTCTCCATGTAGAAACGTGTTCCACCCTTAGAGCCTTGTGTGAGTTTACTTTACTGCATGTCAGACTATCAGCTTCCAAAACGGCCAGAGCCATTGTATTCCGCATTCACACCTTCCCGTATTTCACAATAGCTTCCTGTGTTGACAAGCCCTCAGTGGTCAGAGCTTTCTTTCTTTTGTTGCTTTCATATTGATTGCATCCTGAGGCTATCAGAAATCCTTGATACAAAGCCATATAAGTCACATGTAAAGCTGTGGATTAAAAGCTGAGGTGTATTGTTGCCTGTGCTGATTGAGTCATTGCTGCTCAGGTGTTCAGATAATGTCATCTGCCTCTTTTTGCTGAATTTTACCCCTCAGAGAGATAGGCTGATCCCATCCACCATCTCATCTTCCTCCAGTTCCTATTCCACAAGACCTGTAGCAAGCTTTTTTACTTTCTTCATTGGAATATTTGTATGTACATGGCAATACAGGTCATGATTAATGGGCTCTGCAGTCTGCTTTCTTTTTTTTTTAATGTCAGAATAATAAAATATCTGGCTCATCAGATTGTTTGCCCTGATTGTTCAGCTAAATGCATTTAGCACCAGAGGTAGAACCAGCAGATACGTATATGAATACCATTTTGGCAATTATTGTCAGAAGTGACAGCTGATTGCAGGTATTAGAATGATGTAACTTGTTCAAACTTAATGTTATCTATTATGAACTCTACTTCATGATGATAATAGCTGGAAGGCATTGATTTTGTTTTCTGTTACTTATCTCAAGCCCATACATTTTGCTTGCATTATTGACTTTTCTGATCATTTCATGCATCATCTCTTCAGAAGATGTGTAAATCAATGTTGACTGTGCAATGTATGTTGTTTATTAAGCTGCCGCGTCGGTTTACACCTTGAAGAAAATCATCAAACGCATGTCTTGAATAATTGTTGAGCAGGCCTGGCAAGAGAGGGCAGCCTTGGAGCATGCTGGCGCTGGTGTGGAAGAGTTCAGTTAATTATTTATCTGGGCCACAGTATTTGCATGCCTATATGAATTTTTTATGAAGTTAATTAGCTTTTCAAGATGTTGAATCGGTTCAGCGCTGCAATGATTGCAGCCTGACACACTGGGCGAGTGGCTCGGAGAGAGACGCTTGAGTCACAGGCAGGAAAACAGGCGGTGGGGAATGCAAATGGATGGGGGAGCCTTTGAACACTTTCAACAGGTGGCCCTTAGCACCATGAAACCTATTGTGTTCGTGGTCAGCGATTTGAACATGCAATACAGGAAGGTGCTCAGATTGAACCTATTTCTCAGGCAACAGATTGAGACATTTAGGCTGAGCTAAAGCTCCACCCACAGAAAACCTGAGAGGGTGGAATGAAGAGGGACTGGGGAAATTAAAACCCATCCCATGAGATGGCCCAGGCTGCACAGCTGCTGCACAGGCTTTTCACTCAGAGCTGCTCATCCAGACCATGAATGGAAAAAACCAGTCATCGCCTCTCTGCACTGGCTGGGGCCACTGCAAAGTCCTACAAACAAGCTGTGTGTGTCAGGACTTGAGGCTGGCAATTCAGCTCTGCAGTTGCACTGGGAAGTAGATCCCAGTCAAATGTTGGGAGACAAACCCGGAGCCAGGAACCAGCAAGGACTGAGGCTGCAGAGACTGGTGCTGTTGCGTGGCATTTGATGTTAATTTATGTTACTTCTCAAAACAAGGCGGGGGGGAGTGGTGGGTTACTGAGACCTGCCCCGGGTTTGTTAGGGCTGCAGGCCTTTTGGTCCTTCTGTTGGGGCCAGAGACTGCACCAGGGTAGAGTGTAATCCTTGTGCTGCAGGTCTTCTTGTCTACCACCATCGTCAGGCTTGGTGCCAGCCTTTAAGCAGGAATACAGGCACCCAAAGCATCCTTTTCCTCCATACACCTTGAAATTGGAGCCTGGGTGATAAGAAGTTTCCTATGGAGCACCTCCTCCAAGAGGTAAGCTCCCTCTTGAAGACATTAGTCTGCTCACTGTTCTCCACTGTTCCCATTCCCAAGTGTTTGGTAGTGAATCTGCAAAATTTGGAAATGTTTGCATTCTTTTCCTAGGGGGTCTCTTTGCGTTGAAACATTGCAGTGTCATCCACAACAATGAAATGCACACCGTGAAAAAAATAACAATAGTATCATGCAAGACTTCTAGCATTTTAAACAAACAGTCCCTACATAAAAGGTGTAACCGTGTCTGATCTTTTCACACATATGGTCATTATTCAGAGAACAAATATTTTAGCATTTGGAAAGAGCCCCAGCTTTGAATATCATCTCAAATCCAACTAAAGAGAAAAGAATGTCAAATAGGGCATATAAATTCCGTTGAACTAATGTTTTCATAATCCATCTTGAAAAAATCTGAGAACATTTTTTTAAAGTGGCTGAGGGTTAGTTACTGAGTTCATTTGGAGAAATGAAATTTTCACAGGTCTAGAAACGACAAAATATAATTGATATCCATGAAGATTAAATGAGGTTTGGAGCCAAGTATTGTTCATATTTAAAAATTAAATAATAATTTGGCCTCCACATCATTAACAATAAGTTTCATCTCCATCTGACTTTATTGTTGGCTATATAGGTCATTCTCTATTGAACAAAATGGGAAAGAAAGATCGTCTTAGGAACCCGGGGGTATAGACTAGAAGGAGATGAACAGAAGAATGAGAAAGATTGTGTTGTTTGGGAGGTGTTTATGAGCATAATTTTCCCCTAAAATCCTTATGGAAGTGGGGAACAACTGAATTGGGATACTGCAGTCCCTTAAAGCTGCACAACCTCTTCTACATGCTTTCATTCATTGCTTCATCTGTGCTTTTGAAAATACCTTTGTGTTCTTTATGTACTTAATTCTGAGCATCATTGTTCCTCATTTTTCCCTTTGAAGGAGCTCCTTAGAAATCGTAATGAAAACTGAAAAAAGCCCCCACCAGGTGACTCATGGAGTAGCTTTGTTCCTGCCACCTGATGAGAGCCTCTATGCAGTATCTGCTTCTAACACGTAGTTTCCTGCCTCTCTCACTTCCACATCCAGAAATGAAGTTTTATTTATCCACAGAGGTTCTTAGATAGAGAAAAGTATTTGATAAAAAGTTTCTCTTACTGATTGTCCAGTCTTTCTTATGTTGCAGGCTTAAAGCATTTTGGAATCCCTGCTTAACAAAACATCCTGCTCAAAATGCTTGCTGGACTGTATATAATTTAAACCACTGTGTGAGTTTACATACATGCATGCACAGAGTGTTTTGGCAGGTCTTGGGAAGTGCTGGACAGGCAAGAACCTTCGTCTCATGTAACCTTCTCTCCCCTGCAAAGTTTCCAGGGAATCAGTGGATAGTGATGGGAATGTTTGTTCTTTTGACTGTGATTTCTGTCTATAGGTTCTTGGAATCTTTGCTGAAGGACTCAGGAAAAATCAGGCAAAATATCTTTAATTTCACTCTGAAAGGGAAAAAGGATGACAGAAATTACTACTATTCAAGTAAATGAGAGATCTCCTTAACTATGCTAATTGTGTTCATTTAAATCTCTTTTAGTGAAACTCTAACCAGCAGTCAGTGAGAATTGCCACTGAAATTAGTACAACCAGGATTTAACCATCAATGTAGTTTTCATTTCCCGGCCTTTCATAGTCTGTGTGTCATATCTGCCAGGTCTGTGTGGATGTCTCAGACATCCAAGGCTTTGAGCAGCAAAGAAATCCTAGTGAGCGTCTGTGTCTCTTTTCTATCCTGAAACGATGTAAAAATCTCTAAGCAAAAGAAATTATTGATTATATCTGGTTACTAGAGACAAAGGATGGTGTCCTTAATATCCTTAAAATAAGTAGGACATGAATTGAATTAGGTTTTTTTTCTGCAAGTTCATCTATTCATATTCTCTCTGTTAAGTAGATATATTTTAAGAAATGGTATCCTGGTTACAAACCCCTATCTCCCAAAAGGTAGAAGACCTCGAACTTTATTCCACCTTCTCTATTTCTTTCTCAAATGCAATCCCAAGTGGGAAGGAGGACACTCAGCTCACTAGTTCTCATAACTGGATAATATTTTTGGCAAACACATACAACTTAAAGCAATAGGGCTTTCATTCTTCATTAGTCCTACTGCGAATGGTTAAGTATTCCTCTTGCCAAAGGCAGTGTAGGCAGTAGGACAGTACTCCTGGTCTTCAGGCATGCAGACAGGCAGGTGTATGGAGGATTCAGGCTGAGAAGTAACCACTCTTACAGTCTGGAGTTCAAAGCGGCCTGGGATGCTCTGGATACTTGGGCCCTCCACAGAGAGTATTCACAGTATCACCTCTAGGAGATCTCTGCCCTTCTGGACTCCTAGCTGGAATCCTCATACAGCAAGTCATCCCAAATGGCACCAAATAGCTATACCTGGTTGACTCAGCTAAGCCCACAGCATGCTGGTAGCACCATTCGTGTAAACACTGGACTATAGGTGTCTTAATCTTGAGGCCTCAGGTAAAAAGCAACAAAGGAAAGACATCCAGATTTCTGTGTGGTTGCAGACTCCATACTCTTTCCCCCTGCCCCCACCCACATTCATGGTCTCTGACCTGGGTATCCTGTTATTTTTATTCCTCCCTTGTTTTCCAGGCAGTTTGTGAGCACAGTACTCAGGTGGTGTGAATTAGATTAGCTCCAGTATTTTAAGCCATCATTTAATTTTCAAATGAATATTTAATTGGCTACTGAATGTTCAGACAGACATCTGTGGGAAGCTTGGAATGGATGGTACTTAGGGCTAGGTCCATGAAGGCAGAGATGAGGATGGCACACTGGGACCAGCCTGAACTGTGAGCTATCAGGTTATTTGCCAGGATTCATTAATTTATATTAATATGTATGTTTATTTGCATTTTAGAACCTTGTTACTGGGAAGAGAAGTTGATGATACTTTGCCTTTTACTAGCTTGTATGAAGTCTGCTCTGAAAACTGCAGAAGTCCTGAGCTACCCATACAATATCCATGTCCAAATTGGGCTGGGTAGTTGTGAAGCACCATGTTTCCATTTTCACATTGGAGCAAATCTTCTGGTCTGGGAGGCAAAGTCATATTATATACAGATTACTGCAAAGTGATAGAGATTTTAACATCACTTCCTTTCAGGGCGCGTGCTCCCTACTTATCAGAGAACAGCAGGTATTTGATATTTGACAGGTTAGAAAAATCTGTGACAATCCACAAGAAAAATAATTTCCCTTGATTATATCTTTTCTGGCTGCTGAAACTGTGAGTTTATACTGCTTATCTATATTCAGATAAAAATTTCACAAATTTTGTATTTTCACTTTTTTTTTGTCATGTGGTCTATATTGGTATTGCGTAGAGTTGCTCTGGCTCATTTATTTGTTAGATGACCTGTCATGAATAAGTAATACTTTTATATAAGCTGCAGAACATTTTGACCCTCTATACATCTTTAATAACATACCTGCAGAAGTGACCAATGTTATGGCTAAATGAAGAGCATTGGGTGAGCACACACATCAGAGCAATCTCCCCTGCTCCAGAGCAGAAGACCTGCTGGACTTGTCCTGCCCTGGGAGGAGGAGACAGACCAAGCCAAAGCAGACAGGACTGAGAACAGGAGAGAAATAAGCCAGACAAAGCAGAGCAGCAACACAAAAAGGAACTTTGTTTTCTATTGTTTACTTTCTAACTGGAACCAAACCTATTTTGACTTCCTGTCATATGTAGTTGGATCTTTTGAGGGGCAAAGTTGTTGACATTTCTACTGGGTGATCACATCCATCTGAAGTGGAAATAGCCAAGGACACTGGCATTGTTGTTTTACCAGGCAATGTGTGTGGGTGATGGTGGGAGGAATTATGTTCCAGTCCACTTGCCATCTGCCCAGCACAGCTTTCTGCAATGCATCTTGACACAGAGATGTTTATTCCACAGGATGCAATACATATGAACTCTTCTGGTGTATGTGTACAATAATTTCAGATTCTTTTTAGCTTCTTTTTTTAACTCGGACTTTGTTCCCCGTTCCATAAACGCTTCAGTGTGTGCATGGGTCTACTCATATAAATTGCATTACTACAGAAGCAAGTGATGTTTTTCTGACTCTAAGTATATTTTCATTTGGAGGATCAGGGTTTCTCAAACTGTTATTTTATAAAAAGATTTAAAATCTAGAGGTATTTTGTTAGATAAATTACTGTGTGATTTTTTTGTTCAATCATTTAGATTCACATATTTTAATGGTTCTTATTCCAAGATATCTATTAAAAGTTATTACCACTTAAAAATGTGATGGGAGAGAAACCTAGATGCAAGGTATTTAATCTATTTCTGTGCTAAAAGCTGGAGAATGAGAGCAAGCATTACATACACTTCTCAGTGTTCCGAGAGACAGTGTTCCTTATTGTTATCTGATTTTCTGTTTCTGGACAAGGTCCTTTGCAAAAGCACTGCTCACTTATTAGCATAGCTCCAGAGGCAACACCAGTCATGGTTTGGGGTTATGTGGCAGCACCCTTGGAGCTGCGTGTTGCTCTGCTGACATCACTCTGCCTCCATGTGCAGCCCAGCCAGTGCTGTACCCAGCATGGCTTGTATCACAGGGTGTGGGGCTGATTGCACCTTGCCCTGACCATCAGCATCAGAGGCATTTTTGTAATGTGAGCAGCCTGGTCAAAACCATGACCTCGACAAATGAGAGGGCTGGGCAATCACCAACCATGTGAAATTCAACAAGAGCAAGTGCCAGATTCTGCACCTCAGAGAGGACAACCCTGGATGTACAGACAGACTGGAGAGTGAGAGACTGGAGAGCAGTGCCATGGAAAGGGACCTGGGGGTTCTGGTGGATGGCAAGTTGCTCCTGAGTCAGCAGTGCCCTGGCAGCCAGGAGGGCCAAGCATGTCCTGGGGGGCATCAGGCACAGCATTGCCAGCTGGGCAAGGGAGGGCATTGTCCTGCTCTGCTCTGGGGCAGCCTCACCTCGAGTGCTGGGGGCAGTTTGGGGTGACACAATATAAGAAAGACATTAGGCTCTTAGAGAGAACCCAAAGGAGGGCCATGAAGATGGTGCAGAGCCTTGAGGGGAAGTTGTAAAAGGAGCAGCTGAGGTCCCTTGGTCTGCTCAGCCTGGAGGAGCAGAGACTGAGGGGAGACCTCATTGCAGCCTACAACTTCCTTGTGAGGGGAAGCTGAGGGGCAGTTTACTGATCTTTTCACTCTCATGACCAGTGACAGGACTCAAGGGAATGCTCTGAAGTGAGGGTAGGTCTTGGATGGATGTTAGGAAAAGGTTCTTCACCTACAGGGAGGTTGGGCACTGGAACAGGCTCCCCAGGGAGCTGGTCACAGCACCAAGCCTGTCTGAGTTCAAGGGGTGTTTGTACAATGCTCTCGACACATGGGGTGATACTTGGGGTGTCACATGCAGGGCCAGGATTTGGACTTAGTGATCCTTGTGGGTCCCTTCAGTATGTTCTATGATTCTATGATATTGCTTTTGTTTGAATCTTCCAAAGGAGAATTTTAATAATTTAGTGAAAGATGGGAAAATGTCTTTTTCTATCAGTCATCTTGACAGCCCTTTCCCCTGAGACCATCCTGATGAAGGCACATTTGCCATCCCCTCACAGTGTCTTTCAGTGCATCCAACAAGCACAATAACCCCATGTGTGCTCCTGCTGATGTTACCAGCAATGGTTTACCTAACAGTGAAGACACAAGTTGTCACTGATGGGTTTAATTACTTAAATAGATCACACTTTCATTATTAGCATTTTCTGTGGACTTAGAGTGCACAACACTGGCAATACTGAATTCACACTTTGAAATCCTGAGAGGTTTATCTCCTCAAAGATGTCCCAGATCTGGATTCACAAAGTAGATAATAGTCTTTTCACCTGCCTCAGATTTGCAGGTTGTTTTTATCTTGAGAGGATACATCCTTAAAAGGAAAATTTCCTCGCAAAGAAGTGAAAAGTCTTGTTTCTACATTCAGACTTCCAGGAGCTTTTGGTCATCTGCATATTTCCTAGCAAAATATTCTGATCAGCAGGAAGGGCTGCCCATAGAATTTACCCCTTGTTAGGAGCTATTGACCAGGAAAATGACCTTTCTTTCCTGGAATCTATAAATTGCCTTTTAATGTCATTTGCAATAACCATTAAAGTAGAGAAGCAGTTATGGGAGAGATGTATATGAAGGAAGGTGGCTCAGAAGATGAACCATCAGTAGACGTTGGCCACAATACATTCTAAATCCTTTTTGTGTCAGTAGGAAATGAAATCTTTCTGCATAGGAAATAAAAGTAAAGGTAGGTTATGATTAAAAAATTAAAGATATGTTTAATTAGCTTTACTCATCTTTAGCCATCACCAGAAGTGGAAAGGTGGTGAGAGCAGGGGAGATGAAAACTGCTAATTCTTCAAATGCAAGTAAGGAGCTCTGGTAAAACCCAACTTTTTGTGGTAAGCATTTAAAGTACCCCTTAATTAGCTTTTCTGGAAAGTTCACTGATGATATGCTGGAATAATGATCCCATATGTTCAAAAATGTCTAGTCATTAGCCAGCATGGTGGCTGAACATACTAATGCATTTGCCTTTTAGATATTTCAAAGCGGCTGGTGCCGCTGCTGCTGATGCTGCTGGGGAGGTCAGCCCTTTGTTTTGCTAAATGACATAGTGGCTTTCAGGACTGAATAATTTTCTTAGTCACACTGTGAACATCAGTTCCCAGCAAAGCGAGAAGAATGGTTGTGTTTGGAGTGGAAAGGGCAGAGGGTTCAAGAGGGATGGGGTTTGTTTTGTTCTTTTTTGTTTTTTGTTCTGGCCCTAGTCCACCAATACGTGCAAGAATCTGGACTGAATTAGCAGAACAAGTGTGGGACTGGCAGCCCCACACTGTCAATAAATTATTGATAGGATGAAAAACGTTTTTATTAACACTCAGTCACTAAAGCATCTTAGGATTTAGATAGGAAGACAGCTGCTCAGGTGTATTCTAAAACAAATGTCATCACCTCATCATTTTGTAGCTGTGATAAACAAATAGCCTGTCTAAAGACTGGTACCCTGAGACAGTGACTTGCTGAGGACAAGAAATGTCTTGGCTGACACCTCAGCTGTGAAGTTACTGACTTTCCCTCATTAGGCCCATATGCTAGAAGACTTGAATAATCTTCTCTAAACTTTTGCTGCAAGTTTACATGGTCCACCTCAAGTCAAATGAAATAAATCTCATTGATTTCATCAGGACTGCATTAGGTATAAGTTAAAAATAAGAAGCAGGGATAGAGCTAAGCTAAGAAAAATTAATAGGAGAGGCATTTCTGCAGATGGAATTTCAGAGAGGTAGGTATGAAGGCAGAGAAACTGACCAATGCTGTTCCAGTTGGTGTGACTAGGAAAAAGACCTTGTATCAGTAGTGATGAGACCACATGAAAAATACAAAGAAAAGTGAGTTTTGGACCAATAGAAGATGTGGAGGGAGGAGCAGCACAAATAATTCTCACATTTTCAAAACAACCAGGAGATCTTCAGCAGATCTTATTTTCAGGAGGCAAGAAAAAAATTTGAAAAGAAAATATATTGAAAAGACTCTTAAGTTTAATATCCCAGAAATAAACATCTCAAATCTCATATAAGCTTTGTCCAGTGGGATGTTTATTTTTTCCTTCTTACAATTTCCCTTTTAAAGTCTAGAGGACAGAGGAAAATGCAGGATCAATAAACATACAACAATGCCTTTTTATTGGTCTCTGTTTCAGTGTTTGATGGAATTACAGGAAAAAGAAAAGAAAAGGTGTTTCTTAGCATAAAGTCTAACACATTCTTCTTTTTAATAATATTTCAAAGCTAAGGCAGTGTGATTAGGTATTCTCTTTTTCCTTTATCCTGTGGCTCTCTGGAATGAGGAGTCTGGGCTCCAGGGTACATTTTCCTCCACTTACAGTAGAAGAACCCACATCAAGTTCATTTTTTATGACTTCCATAATCATGTGTGGATTGTCACAGTGTGGGAGCTGGAGTTAATTTTAACTGAATTGTGGCCTAGAAAATATAGTTGCTTAATAAGCCTGAAATATACATCAGATCAGAATTTCCATTTCCAAAATTTGGAATGAGTTACTCATCTGTGAAGCTGACAACAGCTTCCATGTTTAAGTGCTAAACAGCTTTTATTGAGCCAACTTTTAGAAGGTGCTAATATCTAGATCCACATGTCTTCTATGTTTGCAATGGCAAATACTCAAAAAGAAGCATAATTTGGCTCAAAATGAGTTGATATAACAAAAAAGTTCACATTCTTCCTATGTCACTGCTGCCTGAAACAGATATAGAGGCAATTTATTCAGAATAAATTATTGCCAGCCTTAACTAAAATAACTTGCTCCTTGAAGCTTCCTTATGTATGTAACCAAGGGGAGCTGTCTGGCTACATCTGTTTAGCACATCTTTCAGATGTATCACATACAAAATCCACCATTTGTGGATATTGTGTCATCAGTGACACAGTCTTGGGAACTCTGAGTTCATAAACCAAAGAACAATTTACTAGTTTATCCCCAGTTTATCCACCCGTATACGTAGTTTTTCCATCTGTGTCAGATGCAATATTGATAAAATTCTTCATTGTAATGTTTAATGACAATTTCATCTAATAATTGATGGCAGTATAATTTAATACATAAAGTTCCTTATGCATAGGAGGTTGGAAAATGTTCTTCATTTTGCCTATTTAAGGACACCTTGAGAAGGAAGACACAAGTGAAATTGCTTGGGGAAAAAATGAAGAATACGGACTGGTAGGTTAAATTGTAATATGGCATTGCACACATTTGGACATGTATTTGGGGGCAGATGCAGGAAATCCAGAGAATCTGGACTGAAGTTCCTTTGCTTGTCTCTCATTTATCAGTCCACTGGTTTTCTTTGTGGCAAAAGGCACTGACCTGCTCCACTCTCCTGTTCCTCAGAAGCATGTCCTCTCCTTAAGTAACACAGTCATGGTTTAACCCCAACCATCAACCAAGCACCACACAGCCAGAAGAGGGGACATTTGGAATGATGACATTTACCTTTCCAAGGAACTGTTATGTGTGATGGAGCCCTGCTGTCCTGAGGATGATTCAACATCTGCCTGCTCATGGGAAGCAGTGAAATAATTCCTTGTTTTGCCTTTCTTTGTGTGCATGGCTTTTGCTTTCCCCATTAAACTGTCTTTATCTCAACCCATGGGTTTTCCAGCTTTTATCCTTCTGATTTTCTCTCCAGTCCTGCTGGTGGGTGAGTGAGCAAGTGGCTGCATAGGGCTTGGTGGCTGGCTGGGGTTAAGCCAAGGCAACTGTCCAAGACTGTTCTTGCTCCTCTTGTGTCTCACAACCAGGCAACCCCTCTGCAAGACGTCCAAAGTGACCTTTCTTGTCTTGTCTGCTCTGTTTCTCCTCTGATGAACCAGGAGGGTGATGCACTCAGGTTTGCTTGTGTTGGAAGAGGACAAGAGGAAGATTGGAACATCCAAGCTCTCCATAGAGGGTAATAGTAAGCTTTGTGCCACTCTTTTTTTTATTTTCTTTTTTACAGAAGGTGGCTTGGCTAGAAAACTGTCTGAAGTGCACTAAAAGGCCAGGGATAGAAAGAGCCATGTTTTTTCTCTTTTTCAGGTAGCCAGCTGCATCTTTGCTCACATTCTGTCTAGTTTTTCAACAACACAAGCTGGGGTGTTTCCCTTTCTCGTGTGTGTTGCCCATGTTCTTGTGTAGCAGTTACACCAATGTCAAGCCAGCAGTCTGCTTCCAGGATCAGGCATCTTGCAGAGCGTGGGCTGCAAGGCTGTGTGGGTGTTTCGAGAAATAGGTTTCTGTCTTCTTTCTTTCCCAGAGTCTATCACATACCTCTGACAGAGGCAGAAAAATTTGTGTTAGTCATCAAATCTTTGCTCTTTTGGAAACATCAGGCTTTTCAGATGTGGCCTTCTGCTGAGCCCACATGTGTTGGAGTCGGGGAATGCAACCGAGACATTCCTGGTTCACGCTGATGTAAATACTTGGTGAATGGGGTCTGGAGATTTTCAAGGCTTGTTTGCAAGACAGACCACAGCAGAGTAGTTTCCACCAGGCAAGGTGTAGACTTTCAAAGTCTTAGGTCACAGAGTCCAAAAATGACACCTTGTGTTCCTGTACTGTGCTTTACCAGATGAAACATGATCTCAGATTCATCCTCAGCAAATGTACACTGCCAGTGCTGGGTTTTGTAAGGAGACTGTTACTCAATGAATTTTCTATGTTTTATCAGAGCAGAACTGTGGGAAACATCACATGAAAGTAATACATCATATAAAAGATATTAAGAAGGTGAAAAATATACCTGTGGGAACTGTCTCATAATTTTATTATCCAAACCTCAAGAATTTGCCAAATGGAGGTGGAAGTCTCAGAGGACTGGCTAGCTCACAAAATTTCTGCTGCTTTGCTAAGGAAAATAGGGCAAGTGCACATTTTAATTCTGAGCATTTTGTTGCTTCTGTTTCTACTCTGTAGCTGAGTGAAGTGTGAAGAGCAGAGGTATATGAAAATGAAACTGAAGAAGAAAAGGAACTGCTTTTCTAAGCATCTTGGCGTTTGGCCAGGTCTTTTTGGTGATGTAAATTGGGAAAGCTGTTTGCAAGCTAAGGAGCTGCTTTAGATTACACCCCATGAGAATCTGGCACATAGCATTTGACAGGTTTTTGGAATTTAGATTTTCAGGAGACACAATATAAGGCTTTTATTTAAATACTCAGGTGCAAATATAACCAGTGCTCTTCTTAGGTGTCTGAAAATATCTCCTCATAAGCAAGCTCAGAGAATTAACACAAAAGCTAGCCAGAGGTCCTCCCATATGAACATTATAGCCTCACTTTTGAATAGTCACACCTATCCTAGTTGTTCAATGACTGCCCCCATAACCCCCTTTTAAAGCTAAATTCAGCTATAACTGACTAATTAAGCAACTTTGAGATGTATCTCAGAACCTATTGACTAAAAAGTTATATTCTTTCAAAGCTGAAAGTGTTGCCTTAGGGGAATTAAGTCAGCCCTTTAAATTTTTTAGTAACATAGCTTTCTGCCTAATAGGTTTTGAAATACATCTCAAACTCACTTAATTAGTTATAGTGTATTTTAGCCCTGGAAAGTGGTTTGCTTTCTCCAGGCGTGGACAGCAGCTAGCAAGGCTTGCATGGCTTGCTGCAGACATGCCACTTTCACACCAGTATCTGCTGCAGGTGCAGCAAGGCAGAGGAAGGAGTGCTAGAAGCTGGGTGTCACTCATGGGGACAGGGAGCAGGAGAATGACCTGTTGCCTGAGGAACCTTGTGCAAGGCTCCACACGCAGGTGTCTCAGGGCCCCTTGGGTGTCCTGACTGGCTTGCCATCAGCAATGATGGGAGCCAAGGCAGTGCTGATGAGAGCCCCTTGCTTCAGAGGGTGTCAAAGGAATTTTAGATTCTATGGGAAATTCTGCTTGAGAAATGCTCAGGACTTCTGCATGTCCTGTATGACCTCTGATAGCTCTATACAGATGTCTCAAATACACTAGGACAGCTCTTGTACCCAGACACATATGTTTAGGCAACTTAATTTTGACTAATGTGCCTGTACACACCTAAATTCCTAAATTTCATTGTGGGGGGTTTTTTAAATTTGTTTTTTGTTTGTTTGTTTGGTTTGTTTGTTTGTTCATTTGTTGTTGTTGTTGTTTATTTGTTTTTTTTTTAAATTTAGCGCTGAATCATCTGCGGCATGTCTGCACTGTGGTGTGCCTAAGCACGCTGAGCTCCTTCAGCTATCCCAGACTCAGGAAAGTGCTCTGCCTGTGCCTGGTCTGCATGGTGGGGCAGCAGGGAGAGTCCTGCTGCTTCTGGGCTTGCAAATCTTCCCTCCTTCCTTGCAGGAGCAAAGGTGCTCTGCCAGGCTTCTGATCGCTTCTCTCTGTGCTCACTGGTCTGAACCCATGGTGGTTTCTCCTTCACCTTGCAGAGGAGAGCATTTGGACTCATATTAATGAGCTGTGTGCTTAATTACCTGTACATGCTTCTTGAAACTTTCTGCTTTTACACTAGAAAGGCGAATTCATGTGATTCAGCAGCATCCTCTGCCACAGAAACTACTTAGATCAAACGCCTATAGATGTCACATTGACCTTCAAAATCAGGTATCACTCTCTCTGCTTTTATCAGCACAGATAATTTGTTGATATTCACATTAGCCAGTTCTCTCACTGAAGTCTATTATTAGTCAATAACACTCTCATTTTCTAATATAGCATATACAAACTTAACCTGTCTACTAGATTTATGGGTGCTATTTCTTTTTTCTGAGTCTTGTCTACTGTCTACTGCTTTTTTTTCAGTGCTGTTTTTTCTTTCTAAAACCACACAGAGACTATATTTTGAGAAAGTCTTTGACTAACAGCTGTTTGACCTGCCAGGTTGGAAATCTTTTTTACTGGTTCTGTGCTGCCAGACTGAAGCTGTACAAAAATGCATATGGACTCAGATGATTTCTTCTGAGTATTGACACTAAGGTTTCTTGAAAAGAATTTTAAATTTACCTTCTGAACCTAGGGCTAAAGCAGGAGTATAATTGATCTGGGAACTTGCCAGAAATTATTGTCTCTTCTGTAATTGATTCCGTTCTTTTTTCTCTCCCAAAGTTCTTTATTATATTTTTTCAGTGTTTTTGAAGCAAATCTGTTTGAGATTGTTGAGGTCTTGTGTATCTACTATGATACAAGAAATACTTCAAGCAAAACAAAAATTATCCTAACCTTCCCTTCAAATTTTAGCAAAGCCTTCTGTAAGAAATTCCAGATAATTTCAGTGCTCAACAGTTTTTGAGCTCTTTAGAATCTATGCAAAGCCATAGCAAGAGAGGAAGGCAACTTCCCCCCACACCCATTAATAAGGGAAAATAAGCTTAAAGTAAGATAAATTTCACGAAGTTATTATTTCAGTTATCCAAAATTAAACAAATACCAGTCTAATATGTGTAACTGGAGCAAAGCCAACGTTAACAAAAATTATATAGTAGTATACAAACCTCACTCTAATTGGTCATGATGATGAAGTCAGATAAAAACCACATTCCTTCTGTTACGAAGACTTGATCGAGGAGTGGGTAGGAAGTTACTGATGAGTAAGGTGGTGACCCGATGACACTGAGTGGACTGGTGTGCCTGTGCTAGGATATATTTAAATATGAGCAGCCCTGGGCTATTCCCAGATCCACGCTGCCTCTGCTCTGGGATATCTATATGTGCTACAGCATCGTTCTCCACAAATCTGACCCCTGAGCAGAGCTGCCCGAATTACATCCCAGGACTGGTTTTGTTTAACTCTTGTCTGCTTACAGCTTATCCACAAATGGGTTTGAGATTTGTTTAGATTCGTTAATGTTTTTGTGGGCATAAAAACCTGCTAATGAAAAAATTAGCTGTTGTGATGCGGTGATGGAATGTATTTATGGCACAGCAATAGTCTCTGAACTCCAGTGATACTGACCCTGCTCCATCACTGGGCAGCCTGCAGTTCCCATGCAGTAGTCACTGCCTTGTTCAGGGCATTCAGAAATATGTGTTACTGCTTGGGAACAAAGCAGTTACAGCGCTAATAATGTTACAGATGCTTGTTCTAACCAATATTTGTGAGGTTTTTGTTTTCTGTCACTGATCCCACAGCTCTCAGTGTTGTGCCAGACTGTGGGGACACCAGTGAGACAAGATGCTGGGCTTGGATTGCATTTTAAAAAGCTTCTTTTCTTTTCTCTGCCTTTTGCAAAAGCAGCCCACTTATGAGAAGATACTAGTCATCACAGAAACAGAGACAATAAAGACAGGGTTGGGTGTTCCCTGTAGCTCTAGGAAGAAGCAGTATTTATGGGTGGAAACCTTTACTATTTTAAAACATCTGCAAATGCCTAGCAGGTTTTTGTCATCATTGGCCAGAGGCTGGCAGTTAAAGAGTATTAAGAGGAACTGAATTAACTATTCCAAATTAAAACATAATGAACACTGATCTTTTTCTAATGTTTTTTATAAATTTTTCCCCCCTTTTCTTTCAGGCTTGCTTAGGAAAACAATTTTTCCATAAATTTTAAATTATTTTCATAACTTGCTTGAACAAACAATACCCTTTTCTTACTTATGCTAATAAGTGGAACTCAGGTCTAATGAGGAAAAGCAGTATTTGTGCTGCAGCAGATCAAAATTATCTAGATATCTTAAACTGATCTAGAAAGTCCAGTAAAATCAAATTGACTCACTTTTATTAATAAGTGCTTTCAAATTAGCATATGCAATTAACATATGCAAATAGTTCTGCTGGAATATTTTGACTTATGATTTCTTCTTCCTGGTCTATGCAATATGTTAGCATACTTTATCTATTGGTTGCTGAAATAATGTTCCAAAACACGAGTTGCATTTTGTAAACATGACTGGGAGAGTTTTTGTAAAATTTTATCAAGTAGTGTTCAGGGCACAGAAATATGTTCAGACTAACTGGATCTTGTCTCACTTCTTTGGAAGCAGTACAGTGAGAAGCCAGGCTATCAATGCAATCATTCCCCTCTACCTCTTTCTTTACAGGAACTGTAGGGTGTGGAATTACAGCTACCCCACCACAAACAAACAGCTTGCCCTGAGTTGATGTGTATGTATCCAGCATTTGGCTTCAATATAACACAAGGGTATATCTTGCTATTGTTCAGCTTGTGGAGATAACAGTTGATTTTTTGGAGGTTGGTAGTAATAACTTCACCACCACAGCAAAACACAAATGTGGCAAAACTCATGTTGCCTTGTTGTGGGATGCCCTGTCTGTTCTTGCCAGTTTGCCAAATTCTCCTGCAGCCCACCAGTGCAGGGGTTTCTCTGGCTCCACCAGCTCTCCTCTGCTCTCAAGGCATTTTCTGTAGCAGATCTCCAGGTCTAGATCATAAACAGCATGAGTGTTCAACTACTTGTGCTTTTAACGACATTGTGATTATCCTACCGCAAGTCCAATATAAATAAACCTAATTAATTGTCTTTTACCTTTATATATCTCAGTGATGTTTCACATTTTCCTCTTCTTTTCCAGACAGTGGAAAAAAATGTGTACAACTTTCATGAGTTAGTACTAAATGGCTAAAGAAGACATAATTAGGAGCTGGGAACCTCTTTGGGCTAATTATAGCACCCAGTACTTCACTTCCATTTAACTTGCTCCAATCCAGCCCAGATTATTGGTAACAAAGAACCTGGATGGTGACCTGCCAGTGTTATGGAGTGTAAAATTAGTAGGCTGTTCCTTTTTCCTATTCTTCCTAATGGACAGATTAGTTGGTACAAACACCATCATCATCCTCTCTGGCATCCTAACTCTCCTGATCTCCCCTTCCTTTCTCCAGTCTGATGGCTCCCCTCTAACCTTATGGCTGAGTCCCAGGTTATGAGAAGCTTTTTGCAACATGGGCTTCAGCCCCAGAAGTAATTTTGCAGAGAGCCAAAATGTACCACACTGGGGTGTTGGGTGCACTGAATGCAGTCCCCCATCAGCATGATGCCCAAGGGTATGCCTGGTTTTCAGTAAAGTTGCTCAGCAGACATCAAACCACAAAAGGGCTCACTCTTTAATACTGTGCTGTTTTCAGGCTGGGAGGAGCAGTTTTAAGAAGCAGACAACTCAATTATGCAGGGAAAGAAATTTTTGTTTGTTCTTGTGGGGTTTTTTTCTTCCCTTTTGCAAAAGCAGTAAGTAAGTATCTTATTTGTTTGAAAGATAATACTCTGGTTAGGTAATCTGTTGTTTTGAAGGATCTTGCTTTTATTAAGGAAAACAGTATCTGTATCTCTCCAGCTTAGCTATTTGCAGGACACTTATCTCTGCAGTGTCTGAGAGCCAAGCACGATCATTAAGGGAAATGCTATCATGTTTAAATCCTAAATGGGAGCTGCATTATGGTATAAGTTCAATTTCATGTCATAGTGGGAAAACTAGAGCCTTGCTGAAGATGAGCCGAGTATCGAATCCAAGCTGTATTAACTCTCTATGCTGGGAATTTTTTTCTCCCCTTTTAACTTTCTGTTTATTAGAGACTTTAGACCTTGGTAGGTTATAAAGCTTGATGAGGGGGAGAAATGATATAACAAACCCAAGCAGCATCAGTAGATTGGAGAGCAAGAACCACTCTGTGAGCTGCAGCTGACGAAGGGCACAGAAAGAAATGATTGACACCAGCATACAAACACACGCCCCGACTAGACACAGCAATATAGCTCAATAGCAACGTTATGTCCTGTGATGAGATGAAAGAATACAGGCTTTAAAAGTAAAACACTTTGTGAACATAAACTCCCCATATATTGGAGCGAGTCCCCGAGGAGCAACAGCGTGCCCTGTGCCCCTCCTTCGCTCCTGCTCGCTACAGATCCTGCTCCACAAGCAGCAGGCAGGTTCAAACAAGGTCAGAGTGTCTGGCTTCTTGGCAGGAGCTGTCCTTTCTGCAAACTTAATAAATGGAGTCCAGGTGCAGGAGATATTCTTTGGAAATACGTCGTCCATTGCGCTTATAATGTTTTCCATTGCCGGGGCTGGAGCTCCCAGGTTGTATTAGTCCCCTGCTGATCAGAAAAGGGTTTGACAATGACCAGTTGCCAAGAGAAGGAACTTAATCAAATTAGAATGCATAAAATTTCTGAAAAACATACCAAGAATTCAGAGCTGCATGCAGCTGCCTAGAGCAGAGGTCTTGAACACCCTGCCCATAGGCTGGAGTTTTATTTCTTTGTGGGCCATATGGCACACGAAGCCTGGAAACATGCTTACTTTAGTAATAAAATGCTGCTCACCCACCTGGCTACAAAGCTAACCTTTAAAAGCAAGATAAGCATAACAGATAAAGAGTTCTCTTCCTTATGTGAAATGAGACCTCTGGGAAAAATGAATTCTTTCCGACTTTTTCCTCCTTTGCACTGCACTACATTGAGATATTCACTCTGTAGCCTAGTAATGGCTCTAATCTCTGCATACAGATCTCTGTCAAAATGACCAGTTTTTGTCAAATGAACTAGTAAACAAGAAAGAAATGTCAGGCTGGAAGAGACTTTCTAAATCAACAAATGCAGTTACATACTGCCACTGGTAATAACGTTACTATATAGGCTTGACTACAGTCAAGCCTAGTTTTAGTCGAGAAAATAATGAAACTGCTGAAGGAAAACATGGGGCTTGCTCATGGGCAGTAAATTCAGAAGCAAGAAAGCTAGGGCTGGAAGAAAGAAACAAGCAAGGGAGAGGGAAGGGGGAGAAAAAACGAAAAGAATTAGTGAAACAGTAGCAGAAAGTAAGGGGGTACCAAAAAAAAAAAAAGGAACGAGAGACCAAAATATTTCAGAGACATGTTTTCCTGCTGATGGTAATCAGTACAACTTGAATGGCTGCTGAGGGCTCTGAGCCTTGTTGTTGCATACAAGACACATGCCAATTCTGATTGTAGTCTAACTTCCTCTGTAATGTGACTGCTGTTGTGTAACAGGTGACAATTTTTCATTTGATGGTGTTTATTTCCTGGCAGCATGTGAGTTTTACTTGGGGAGTTACAAAAAAGCAGTGTTTTATCTTGAGTTTTACTGAAAACAATCTTTGCTTGTACATTTGGAGACACAAATAGTGTATTTGCACAGCTGGCACTACACATGCAGGCTGTGTCTAGTTATGGACCACAGGTCCATAAGAGGCATTATTTCTCTTCCTGACTGGATGAATTAGGCAGCTAGTTAGTGTGGGTCAAGTTCTGAATTGTAGCATGCTGTGTTACTTCTCCTCTGCATTGTTCAGTCAAAGACACAAAACCCCGCCATGGGAGATGTCTACCACCCTCTACATTCAATTGAGACGTTTGCAAGATACAATTTAATTGGATTTTCATACTGGTTGCAGCTTAAATCAAACTTCATTATTGGCTCACTCAAATGGCAAATACATGGAAAGCTGTGAGTGACTTTGGATGGGATAAATGAACCTAATAAATTAGTCATCCAGCTGTGTTATGAAAACAATTTTTTTCTGCAATGTTTGCTTTCATCTTGCCAAGAAATCCTTCAGCTTTCTATGGTTTTGCTGCAATTTTGAGCAGAGCCTGGCAACAATACCTAACTCACCGTTAGCTTTGTCCTATGCAGACTGTGTGGTAGGCTGGTCCCAGCAAGCTGACTTTCCTTTGTAAATTGGTCAGGACTTAAAACTGTCTCCTGTCACTGCCCCTCATTTCACATTAACCTTAAGTGATGCCCAGAAGGACCTAACTGCAGGGCACTGGAAACAAATGTACCAGAAATCCATCCTTCCACAGTTTTACCACCAGGCATTAGATATATCAGAGATCATTCTATTTAATTTATGAGGTGTGAGAATCAAATAACCTATATAAAAATTTATGTTGTGTCTCTAGATGTCCAATCGAGATTGAAATATGTCTGGTTAACTTCCAAATAAATTGACTCCTCTAGAGTTTTCACTGAATTTTTCTCCCAGGCTAGAGTATGATTGAGTTTTATAGGTTTAATGTTGTGAAGTAGCACCTTAGAGAGAGTAGAGTTGAGACATTTGCCCAACCATAGGCATATACTATTGTTTCAGTACCAGGGAGGGGGACTCACTTTAGAGGGAGTTTATGACTCTGCTTAGTCTGTAATTACTGATTAGAATGGTACCATAGCAATATTTAAAGAGAATCAAGCCCTACTGAGGGATAGAGCCAGTGTTGTGGGAAATATTTCTGGATGAACCCATGCTTCTCAGCCAGCAGAAATTCAGCCATCATCTTCAGGTTAACTGGGATTGGAAAAAAGGAAAGGTAATTACACTTGAGTAAAATTCTCCTGGGGAGGTGAATGTGGGGGGTTGATACTTGTGAATCCACCTGGCCCAGGACACTCTTCTCAAGAACATAAGCAAAACAACTGTGAAAGCAAATTCAGGCACCCTCGTCCAGTGTGCCCCTTGCAGAGAGCCCTGCAAGCTGCTGGAACACATGCCAAGGGATTTTGGTGGAATTTGTGGGTCTTTCCTCATGGCTGGGGTTGGTGCATCAGATCGTGCCAGGCTTTCATTGCCCTCACCTGCAGTGCAGGTGGTGTAGCTGAACATGAGACAACTTTGTCCATCCTGGAGACAGAGCCATACGAATAGTCCTTCTGGATACGGGCGCATGTTTCCCCTTTGGAGCCTCTTTTTTGTTGATGATGTGTCACCATGCCTTGAAATGTAGGTGGTAGCTTCAGTTAAGGGTGTGCCATGGTTTAACCCCAGCCAGCAGACAAAAGCCAGGTCCACACAGCCACTCGCTCAGTCCCCGCCAGAGGAACTGGTGAGAGAATGGAAAGACTAAAAGCCAGAAAACTTGTGACCCGAGATAAAGGCAGTTTAAGGTAAAGCAAAAGCTGTGTGTGCATGGAAGCAAAGCAAAACAAAATTTAGTCAGCTCCAGGAAAGCAGGGCTCCATCACAGGCAGTGGTTATTTGGAAGACAAGTGTCATAATTCCAAACATCCCCCACTTTCTCTTTTTCCTCTTGCTTTATGTGCTGAGCATGATGTCATGTGATATGGAATATCCCTTTGGTTGGTTGGTGACAGCTGTCCAGGTTGTGTCTTCTTGCAACCTCCCTTGCACCTCCAGCCCCCTTGCCAACATGTCTGTACGAAAAACAGAAAAGGCCTTGGCTCTGTGCAAGCCCTGCTTGGCAATAACAAAAACATCTCTGTATTATCAACTCTGTGCTCAGCACAAATGCAAAACACAGTCCCATACTAAGTACTGTGACGAAAACTAACTCTACCCCAGCCCAAACCAGCACAGGGTGGAAAGCTGTATTTTTGCCTTGATATATGTAGAATGAAATTGAGCTGAGGACAATATGTAGGAGACCAGATATAACACTGGCAATGTTTTGGTAGCTATGGGAAGAGGAGGTATGTTGGTGAGGGGACAGCTTCAACATAGGAATTGGTTATGTGTGCCCTGATTACGTGAGAGATTAAGCAGATATTAAGCAGAAGTCCATTACAAATTCTTCATTATCACTAACAAGCATTTTGGGTAGTGTCAATCCCACGTTATGAGTTGGCAAAGGAATTTGTGCAAAGACTGCACACAAGACTGTTTTTTCTTCTGGAAATTGAAGAAGCAGGATTGGAGAATTGACAGAAAAACTGTGGTCTCAAAAGCCATTATTTTTTACCCTGAAATTTTCCCTTTACTCTAGTGAATCTGTGGCAGGAGTTGTGTTTTATCCTGCAGGGAAGGGGAGCAGCTTTGCCTTACTTTTCATATTGTGTAACATTTCAGGCTTTGACTTGATAATTGTAATGAATTTTGTAGGGTAGGCAAAACGGCACAACAGAAACATCTAAATCTCTGTTCTTTTTGTGAAAACTTAGAGCTGGCACAATGATTACACTTCCTTGGGCTGCTAAATCCTGTGGGAACGCTTGAAAACTATAGCAGATTTCACTGAGTGTGTGTAGCAAATATGACCTATGATTCCACCTATGTTTTCCTTTAGTTGTTTCAATTCCTATCCCTCCACTTTGCTCCTTTCATCAGCTCTTTTTTAACTTCGTCCTGTCCTTGATTTTTTTCCTGGAATAATCTAGCTCTCTTGGGCATAGTCTTCATTAAAAAGGGAAAAAAAAAGTTATCTAACATGTCTTACCTAACAGCCCTGTTTTTTCCAGTAAAGGTGAGAAAGGTGGTTTTCTTTTCAGGCCTGCCAATTCTTGTCTTTTCTTCTGAGATTGCTTGCCAGCATCGAGATGGCTTTGTGTTGTGAATTCCTCTTTCACAGCTCTGCTCCGAACTGGGTTACGACCATCGTGTTGCACCAAGGTTGCCATGCAGCTATCCATTCAGAAAGGTTTCCAGTGAGAACCAGCAATATTTTTTCCTTTGAAGTGCTAATAACAGTTATTGTCAGGTTCTTCCTGTCCTGAGTGAGTTTACATAAGTGATTGTGGATGTGTGTGAGATAGCAAAGGGGGGAAAAAAGCAGATGGAAGAGTAGTAATAACTGGGGAGCGGATGAGTCCACAGCACATGGGCAAAGGAAATGCTGGGAGAAATAATTAGTGCTGTAATCTGATTTGCTAATAATCCATTTATAAAACAGTTATGATATATACTTGTAGGAATGTGACTGATCATAACGACAAATGGTATTACTTCCTCCCCTCCCACTCTGTATTAAAGAACCTTAATTACTTGATGGCTCAAGACTTTGTGGGTGACTCATGCTACAAAGAGTCAGATGCTCACAGCACATAATGGAGCTCTTGAAAAGCTTTCATAATGATGGCGAGCTTTGCATTACCTCCCTCCCATACATCCCTCTCTGCCAAAGAGTTATTAGGTAATTTAAAATAATTAAAAAGGAAATAATTAAAAGATTTTACACACACAGAAATAGCACTTGCAGCTAATTATGTAAGTCTATCACTTCTAACAGTGGAACACTGTTACCATTATCAGAGAATTGCGTTTGAATTGTGACGGATAATCCTCTGGTCCCATGTTGCACTGTTGCAAGTGGGAACTGGTTGTCTAGGTTTTTACAGGATGAAAGAGATGTATGGAGCCTGTGCTCTAGCCACAGCTCTGCTGTGAGAGGTTTCTGCTCAGCTTTGTTCCCTGCAGATTTTTACCTAATTAAAACATAGCAGGGAACAAAAACTCCTTCACCTACACTTCATGTGTTTGCACAGGATGTTCTACTAAACATACAGGAGCTCCTGCATGTTTGCAACTCCTTGTACGCTTGGGATATGAGAGTAACTTCCTGACAAGGGGACTATAGGCATGGGATATGTTAAATGAAGTAAATGACAAAATTATCCCATGTTTTTTCTATCAGAAGCATGGACACCATCTCTATAAATATGGTGATAGGAGTATGAGGTAATTATTTATTTCACTGATCAGCAACGTAGAGCTTTCATGTGGATAATGACAGCTGCTTAACAGTGCAAAAAATTGCATTGTAATTTTATCACAAGAAGCTAACATCCTACCCAAATAAAGCCTTTGACACTTTAGGCATTCAGAATCTAATTATTCAGAGAGAAATTTGGCCAAAGAAAGTGAGACAAACCTCTTTCCACCTTTGAAAAATATCTGTAATACATCATCATCAGAATGCCTCTGACACTGGACAGTCAATAATCCCACCACTGGACAGTAATAATCCAAAGGCTATGGCCAAACTATGAAATAGCAGCAGAAAGTAGTAGTGATTGTTGGGTTTTTGAATCTCATAAATTTTATTTTTAATTTTCTTTACTTTTTTTCTTTTTTTTCTTTATTTTTTTAAGGAAGCTGTTTGGAATGTAATCTTACTATTTGTTTAATCTTACATGTGGAGGTATTGGGGTCCCCTAAAGGTGTTCAAAGTAGAAAGTTCATTTAGCTACTCCAAAGAGGAGTTTGTATCTCTCTGTTCTTTGCTTGTAGATTAAACACAGAAAAAGGAAACCAGCTTTTGTGAGCACCTGCATCGTTTACATCTTTGGTTGTAATATGGGCTAAAAGCAATTTCCTGGCATATGAAATGCTTTTTGAGTTATAGATGGATTGTGCTTTTTAAAAGCTAAGCATTATAATCATCATGCAGTACTTTAGGAGTTGTGTAAGAGAGGTTGTATTAAATACCATCATTAATGATCTAAAAGAAAAAAGTGAGAAGAACATGATTACAAAATTCAGAGGATATTGAATTAGGAGGGCTAGAGAGAAAATGAGATTATAAAAAGAGACCTAAATAGATTATAAAGGTAGGCAGGCGTTTTTATAGAAACTAAGATTCATCCCAGAAAACTGCAGGATAATAAATCTGAGGGAAAATAATCTGAAACACATATCTCCAAGAGGAAGAAGAAGCCTGGGAAGCAGTAATTCTGAAAGAAGTAAGATGATAATGGTTAGCCAACCAAGCTTGAATTTGCAATATCATAAAGCTGCAAAATGTCCAATGTAATTTTAAGTTGCAAATGCCAAACTATCATGTCACAAGACTGATAATCTTTTTTGCAAACAATTTATTACAACAGAATATAGAACACCTCAAGCAGTTGTCAACTCTGAGCGGTGAGTTTTGATCTATTTAGTTACTGTGCATTTTCCTCACTAAAACTAATACTGGCTTTAAATGTTTCAAGATATTTGCTTAAAACTGGTGAGGTTTGTTCGTTTTTTGTTCATGCTGGTGTGCATGGCACACAGACCCACTGTGCTCTTCAGCTGCTGTCCACTCAGATGTGGGAAGCAATGTTGATATCAACTCTCACACACTTTTTGCACTTCCTCTTAAGTGTAAGGTTTGCATGTGTGGATTGAGGCTGAAGGGGAAAGAAGGGGAAAATGCTCAATCTTATTGTACTGAAATGCATGAAGAGCTGATACTGGCAGTGGGTGGGTTGAAAACTGACCCTTCGCAAGGAATGGGGCAGTGGGGAAAAAGTGGTATGACTCATGGTGATTTAAATTAAAAAGTTTCAGTTTGCAATTGAGATGTGCTCTGAGCACACAAGCAGGTCATTACTACACCTTGTCTGAGTAGTAAAAACTCATACATTTGTGTAGTTGATGACTTTTGCATTGCCCTCATCATGCCCTCAGTTCCTTGGCCCTGGACCAGCAGCTCTCTGTTCTATTTCCACAGCCGAGCAGAAGACAGTGAAACTTGTTCCTGAAAAGTGACATGATTCCTTACATACCCTGGGCTGAGATCACTGGGCATTTTGCAGAAGAATAATGACATACTGAAGCTGCTGCAGTAGGCTGTGAGAAGCCAGCATGGTAAGCAGAGGACACTTTAGGTATGTTCCCAGGAATGAATATTGCCAAAGAGGAGCTCAGTGGGTCAGCTGAGGAATTGTGCTGCTGCATTCGGTTCCTACTGTATTTTTTTAACTACTGAAGTTTTCAGACCAAAGTATATTATATTTAAAGTCTTGCTATTAAATCATCATAAACTTTTAATGTTGGGAATATAATCTGTTCAAAAAACCAAATGTAAATAGCAAAGGTTTGGAGTGGTTATTGAAGCACTGTCAGTGTGAATCGTACTGTCTTACCTAAGAAATGAGCTGCTGGGTTTAATAAGGCAGAAGTTGTGAAAATGAATATCTTCTCCAAATAAAGCAAAACTAACATTTTACTGTCTTCTGATGGTTGAAAATTTATGGTGGCAGCTAAGATATGAATGAAAGTTAAATAGTCCTATTAATTTGATTACTTGTTTCCAGAGCCATCAGACATGTGGAACGTAATATCATGTGGGAAGTGGAGTAAGATTTACACTCGCCTGAGAGAAATCACTGCTCTGTCTATCAGATTTGATAGGTGTCAGAGGGCCCTTTGAAAATGAATAATAAGAGAACTGAATAATAAGAAAGACACGTAGCTGTTTAAAAGTTTTAAACATTTGGATGAATTCTTGAACTAATTAAAACAAAAGTTTAAATGGAAGTTTTGACATATATTGGAGTAAGGTAGAACTGCTCAGCTGAATGTGTGAATTATTTCGTGCTCACTGGCATTTGTGAGGGACGTTTTTAAGGTGCAAAAAATTTTATGGCCTTTAAAATTAGAGAAAATTTGGGCTGAGTTTGAGCCTGTATCCTTTTATGTTTTCATGGTACCAGAGAACTCAACCATATCAGGACCCTGCTGTTCAATAATTCATACAGACCTGAGCCATATTGTGTAATGCAAAACCCCTCATAAACAATGTCTTCAATTTATTTTATGTTAAATTTTGCTAAGCTATCAAATGTAATAAAGTCCTCTTGTCCAGGGCAGTGCAATGGGCCCCAGCTGCTGTGGCAGTGGTCACAAACCCATGCTGATGGAGGACCTGTTTCTTGACTTTTGAATTCCAATGGCAGAACTCTTCAGTAACTTCAGTGGGAGTCATGTTAAACCCTAGAAGAGACTTACACAAAAAAAATTGTCCTCAAATGATGAAGAAACAGGTGTCATGTTTCATCTTTGTGCCTTCTTTTTGAGGGAATCCTTTTCCAGACCAGCTGGGGGAAGTTCTGTGATGGAAGTTAACAGAGCAATGTAAAACAAAGCGCTGTTCAGCACCCGAATTTCCCATGAAAGAGCAGCAGTTGCTGTACAGCCTGGCACAGAATAGGGCTGGATTAATCTCTTATTCTTCATTTGAAAGGCTCTGTATTAAAAGACTAAGGTTTAGGATTTTACATCCATTTAATACCTGGCTAAGTACTGGGGGTATGTGTTCAGATATTAATGTGACTAAGAAGATATATGCTTGGGTTAAGGTTATTTCAAAAAAAGAAGCTCTGTCATTAATAATTTTTGGTCAGGAGCTCTGCCCGTCATCAGGAGATAAATCATCTTCCAGTAGCTGTGACAGCTCTTTAAGTCTGAGGCCCGAACAGCTTAATTGGGGAAATGATCAATTCTAAGACACATAGTCAAGATGACATCCTTGGTGCAGTAAATTCTTTCAGGAATGAACATGAATAAAATGAATATATTTATGGAACAGTGATGTAATTCAGAATCTTGGCTGTTAGGGAGCCTATGCATCTTCATTCCTTCCCTGCCCTGTAGCAATTTTCCAAGACTCCAACCTCAGATAACTGTGAATGGTGTGAAAACTACTCTAGGTGAATGCGGATTTTGCAAGAATGAAGAATCTTTCCAAATACTGTGAATGAATAAAAAGACTGCATTTCTTAGTGAGCATTATGAGTTGACTGTACCTTATTTTTTCTATATATGGCATAAACATAAAACAAAGCAAAACCTAAACCAACCCCAAAAAAATCCAAAGTGCCAAAAACTCGTACCTGTGAGTTGCTAGAAAATATTGCCACTTTACAGTGATAATTACATGCACTGACCCCATCAGTAGTAACACAGATACTATGTGCAGACTCTTCCTGTACTTTAGGTGGCTGAGCAGTTCTTGAAAATCCCATAGTTTGTCTTTGCACCTTTCTTGAATTAATGATTTGTTCAGCTGAGGTCACCTAGAAAGAGAAAAAATGATTCACCTCCTAGGAATGCAAGGAGTTTCCAGGGGGTGTGATTTGTTACATGGAACAACTGGCAAGTTTTCCTCTGGACACTGTCATTACGTGATTCTCAGGTAGCACCGACTGCTGCCTGGAATTTACTTTGCAGTGGAGAATGGCTCCCATTTCCGTATGCATACTGCTGTAGTTTCCAATCCTGCCTGCTTTTTTCCCCACTGAGTTACCAGGTGTGAGACACACCAAAATTCCAGAAAGGTGCTGTGGCCGTGCTTCACTGGCTGGGCTCAGGCAAGGAGGGAACAAACTTCTGCTGGCCAGACGGGCTGTGGGTGGGCTGGACATGGTTGCCCACCGTTCAGTTCTGCTGTTGGTGTTGTAGCAGACCAGGTGATTTGCAAGCTGTCAGTGTTGCTTGTGGTAGGAGAAAGTGGTGGGTGAGCACTGCAGAAATGGGCTCCAGAGCCTGCTAGGTATGTACCAAGCAATTTTGGTTTCAAATTAGATTATTTTCATCCCTAAAATGTGCCATGTGCCTGCACATGTTCCCAAGGATGACAAAACACTACAGCAGCTATTCGTAAATTACAATCAGTGACTTAACACAGAAAAAATGGCTTCAGGTTATGTGAAGAGCATCCATTCATACACAGGTTCTTGATTAACCTTGCAGGTTCCCATTGAGCTGTTACAGAGAATAAAGTAAGAGGCCACATGAAAAGCACTTTCATATTGACATGAAGTAAAGCAGACCGAGAGCTCTTACTGTGTATTTTGTCAAAATAATTTTCATGCTGAAGTTTAAGCCACATAGCATAAATATTTCCCAGCTAGCAGGCAGCGATCATGAAGCACATACTGGAGTGCATGACTCAGGCCATCAAAAGAAAAGCTTTAACCATGAACTCTGTGAACTCTAAGGAAAACCTCCAGTTGAGCTAATATAATGTATTGGAAGTGACTTGGATACTTCCCGTCTGTGGTGCTTTTTAATGAAACCTGTCCTCCCCCACTCTGAATGTGTGTATGAGTGTGTATTTAATAGATACAGGGCAGCCAACTCCCCAGGATTAGCTAATGAAAATAGCACTGTAAAATGAATTGAGCAAATCGATACAGCCGGAATTTTGAGCACTGTGACAAATGCACCAACCTGAAATTCCCCTCTCCCCTCTCCCACTGCAGCCAATATTTTATGTGTAAGTATGTGTTACAAACTTCCAAAATGAGACTGCTACTTGTAAATTAAAATTGACTCCAGCCACAGGCTACTGCTTAGGGAAGCAAAGGAGAAGGAAGAGATCTTCAAGTAGTGGAAGATGGGACTGCCCTTGGAAATTTCAGGTCATGTTTGCTATTAAAAGGAAGACCTGAGAGAGCCTCCTGAGCTGTGCTGGTCTGAGGAACTATGTTCAAATGTGTGAAATAACTTGCCTATCTGAGCCCTCTGAATCTTCCAGCCCAGTTGTGAGGGCACTGGGTGAGGAGGGAAAGTTAACCACTGTGTCAGTTTGAAAACAAACCAGTGGAAAATCATAAATCAGGATTATAAATTTAATAGGAAAATTAAAAATAAGTGCACTAATACAGGAAAAAAAACCTGACAGAGTCAGACACAACCTGACACCCTGTTGGCCAGGGTGATGGTAGCAGTCCAAGTGAAGTAGTTAGGTTGAAGCAGTGATCCTGTGGAAGGTCTGGTCTCCAGCTGAAGGTCCAGTGGTAGCTCTTGCCCTCTGGGAACCCAGTAGACAGGGCAAACCTGGGCAGTTCCAAAGCCAGGTTATATCCAGGTGGGAATGCTTGGCTCCTCCCTCCTGGGTGGAGCACCTCACAATAGATGAGATAAGTCCATGAGTCATGGGGTGGGTTCTTGATTGCCCATTGTCTGTTATTGGGGTGAGTCATAGCAGGAGATAACAGCTAATGCCCCACAGCTGGTGGTAATAGAATAATAAATACATCTATCTTGTAACCTAGGGCACCCACAAAAGCAAAAGGCTGTGGATGGACCAAAGAAAAGGCCTGGGTGCCTTATGTAGTCTCAAATTTTGGGGCTTCATACACAAATCCCCCTGTTTCCTCCAATGCTGCAGGAATCTTGGCTTTGGGAAATGCAGAGGAAGCTTACATTTGCTCCATTTAAGAAGGAATTTTTCATCTTTCATGCAGGGTAAGTGACACATAATTTCAAATGTGAATGTCATAATTAAGTCTAATTATTTTACCATACTTTTGCCTTCATTAGACATTGTGTTTGCAATAATTGCTGTAATCAACCATATGGTTAGTATTAACTCATTAACTACACGAGGGCAGATAATCCCTGCAGGAGGAATAGATGACTTCCAGGTCTGGAGGTGTCATGCTGAGTCCTATTACCCCGGGGAATGGCAGGATTTTGGCTCTTTGTCATCTCTCACAGATGAGCAGGAGGGAAAGGGTTCAGATGCTTCACATAACCGAGTGGGTTCAGAGGACGTGAAGGCCCCAAATCTGTGCTTTGCACAAAAACCCTCAAATCTATCTGTTACCTGTGCAGTGCCACAAAATACATCCATGTAGGTGCTCCTTGTTCCCAGGGAGCAAGGCTGGGCAGATGGCTGAGTTGGGGCAGCCTCACTGGGCAGCTCCCTGTGGCCCAAAGCTGGGGGCTTTTGGCAGGCAGACTGTCATGGTTTAACAGAAGCATGAAGTGAGTCTGTAGGAAATCTTTGTGCATTAGTACCTACATTTATCCAGAGCACCAGCTTCAACTTTGTGCCATCAGCTGTAATTTCAAAAAGCCGCTGCTAGCATCTGAGTGTGTAATGATGGTATCTACCAACTAATTCTTTTTTTGCTAGCTTGCTAATAATTTTGTCTTCTTGTTGGTAATGATTCCATGCTCAAATTATTTTTTACAGTTATTAAAAAAAAATCTGGATAAAGCATATTGTAATTGCTGGGGTTTGTAGGATGTATGTTAATTTTTCTTTTGCAGTATGCCAGGTTGCCAGAATCAGTTAATCAAGTATTTCATCTTTCTGTGTAACACTTGCAGTGCACAATGCTTACCGAGTAACATCTCACCTGGCTTGCTATTAGGTGTCTTGTATTTTCCCTGATCCCACCCTAAGTGGACTTCGTTTAGCTATAGAGCAAAACCAGAGGGCAAAATTTAATCTTGATGCTATTTTACAGCCAAATGTTTAATCCATATGTTGGCTTCTTCATTTATTCCCCCTTTTTCTGTTTTCAGGAAAGCAAATAAAAAATGTATTCACTCATAGAGCCGACAGTGATGACATTCAGAGCTAGCCCATGACCTCTTAAAAATCTTCTTTAGTGGCGATGCAGCAGGTTTTTTCAGAAGCTTTCTCAGCTTCATAGTGAAATTGGTAGTCAAAGACAGAGAGACAGTACAAAATGATCCCAGTCCTGACTGACTGTAGCTGAAATTTGGTCGAGTCCAGACAAAGTACCCTTGCCTGGAACAGCCAATGCCTTCTGGGCACCCCTCTCAACAGTGGTGAGGGGACAAGGATGATGTCCTTGCGCTGATGAGCACCTAAGTGTCTCACTCCTTTAGCTGGTGACAACAAGGAATGCTTTTAAACTTTGCATGTTGAACCTGTACTTCAGACAGACCCAAAGGTGGGGTGATGGCCCACTTTTTACAAGGGAGGGACAAAATCTTTGTGTCTCTTGGATTTGTTTACTTCACTTACACAGTAGCATCCTTCTGGTACAGGCAGGGGAAGATTTCAAAATCCTGGGAAATGAAAAATGCATCCTGCTTTCCTCTTGCTCCTGTGGCACAATCTGAGTCTGCTCTGAGCTTCGGGAGGTGACAACACATGGTTCCATCAAGTGATGCTCCTTTAGTACCAATGGAAAGGACTTGCAGGGGGTGGATTCAGCTTATCATGAAGATCAGTTGGGATGGTAAATTTACAACAGGATAACAGTTTGCTCCCTCGGTGGCCCTGCTCCTTTCCAACCTTGGGGATGTAGGGAAGCAGCACAGAGAGGGGTACCTGTCTGCAGGGTGTCCACGTGGGACAGTGACACTGGTTTTTGGGGTGCTAGAATTAACCATTTAAATAAGATTTGACAGAACTTCTGCAGAATTGAAATTGGTGATTTCCAGGACTTTTTTCTTACCTGGACATATGCTGTTTTTTTCTTCTGGATAATACCTTGACAAAAAGGAAGGTGAAGAGGGTTTTTTGATGTCTGCTCGTGGTAGGCCACTTCCCAAATCCCATTTTTTGTGATTTACTGTGATTTGTAAGGAGAGTAAGTTGAGTCTGAATCAACTGTGTGTAGGAAAATGGAGGAATTTGTTTTGTACTGAATATATTACAGAGGACATATTTTTACTGCTAGTTGTAAATGTAGTGAGTGGAATGGAGACATCTTTTCGTGTGGACAAACAAATGGGGAAGGTGCTTTTTGAGGTGTGTAGAGATAAAACTTCAAACACAAGACATTATGAAAGATGGCAGAAAATCTGTAGCTGAATGCTCACAGGGCTTGTGCAGACTTTGGAAAGCAGGCTTGTGTCTTGCAAAACACAAAGTCCTACCAAGCATGGAATAACCACTTCATCATTTTAAATGAAGGCTATAAAAAATTACAGTCACCATATAATAGGTGTTTTGCACCCATGCTAAGTACTGCCAAGAAAATAGTTACCTAAGTAAATCAATAAAGTATCATTCCCTTCCAAGGTCTTCCTGTCCCAGTCCCTGAACCTCTCATTTCAGAGGAGTACTGAAACCTGTTCGAGATTTATTTTGATGAAAGTAAGCATCTCTGCATTATCAGGCAGTAAAGAAGTTGTTTACTGCTACTCCAGTAGTGTTGAAAAATCTCTCTGAATACATACTTGCATTGTAGCTATCATAAAAATGTCTACCAGCTATTGGACCCCCCAAATTGATTTTTTTCTTCCCAGAAAACAAAGCGTTCAGCTTGAGACCTAGAAATTGCTTCATAAGAAAAACCATCTGTGTGGAGAGAGATGGACTGAGGTATCCTGTCACATATGATGTTCAAGTTTGTTATAAAACATTTCTATTCATATTCTGTTAGCAAATAAGCCTGGACTGAGGCAGCAACACCTGTTCTGGGTTCGTTTCCTATAAATCAGTCTAGATGTTTAATATGTTCCTCATTACTGGAACATTTGAAAACCAGCAACACACCTGAAAACCAATTTGCTGGTATAAATGTTCCAACAAAGTAGTGAATTTTCAGTTCACACTGTCAATTATTGGCAGGAAGCAGATTCTGATTTGGCCCTTGTCAATGATAATACAATTCACAGTCATACTGCTCCAATCAAGCTAGGAAAATGCAGTGTGCAGGATATGCCATTGCAAGAGCTGGAGTTCCAAAATTTTAACACATGCAACAAAATCTTTCCACAGGCACTGCATATATAAAATGATTTTGTGAAAAATTTCAGATGGAAAAGACACTGAAGAAAATCTTCATCTGTTTGCAAAATGTGTGAATGATAGAAAAGCTGACTCAGCTCCTGGCTGTGAAAGGCTTGCCCTGCTCTGAGTGGTATCACGCCAAGTAGGTTGGCAGAGCAATCCTGCAAAGGGAAAAATGGCTCCTACTCTGAGCATTCGCCCCAGACTCAAACCAGAATGTTATCCCCTGCTGTGCTTTTGAGCTTGAAACATTTTGGGAGAATAAGAAAGCAGAGGAGGAGTGCTGACCTGCTTGGTGTATGGGAGAGGCAGACATGTTTCTCATCCATGAGAACAGTGAAGCCACGAGCTCCTGAGCGGAAATGACAAGTTACCAGGTTTTGAGGACCTCATAACACCTTAGTAGGTCTGCAGGGGCTGCATAAACTTACATGTCTATTTGAAGCTGCTTATTTATGCTTCCTGCAGACATCACTTTCTTAAGCCTTGGCTTGAAACCTTAACTTTATCTGGATGGGTTTTCTCAAGATTCCAATCAAGAAATACAAGAAGACCAAATATCTGCAAGTCTGAAATCATTAATATTTTAGCCAGAGTGGAAATCCTTGGGCAAGGGGGAAAACTTGTATTGCTAGTTGGAACTATGATGAATGAAGGAGTGGAAAAATCATGCTCATCACTGAAAGGACACGAGCACTGTTTCTGTGTGCATCAGGTTTTAGCAGACCTGGCACAACATTTACTCTTTGATATTATCCTCCTTCTTACAGATGGAAAATGTCATAATCAATATTTCTTCATTGCCTATGTTCTCTTTTATAGTAAACTGAAATACTGGGATCAGAGCAAATGTTAGTTGGGAATTTTATATTTCAGGTCCCTTGTTTAACTTGAAATTCATCCTTTTTTTGGTTAAACTTACAAATAAACCCAGTATTTTTGATTAAGTTTTTCATTTTTACATCTTGAATAGGCCTGTCTTACTGATGCCTGCCTTTCTGTTTCTATGTACAAATCTATCAAGACCATCAGGAAATGGTTTCACAAACAGAATTTATTGCAAAGCTGATTATGTATTAATATATACAAATGACAAATCTAAAACACAATGTCAAAAAAGCAAGAAAATGCAATCAAGAATTTATTATTCTCCCATTACTATTCAGCTGGGAAAATAACTGCTCTACTTCACCAAAATAACTTCCCCCTCCCAAACCTTACACCCAACCTGGGTTTTCTAAGTAAGCACCACAGAACTATTTGTAATAAAATACTTAAATATATAATAATATCAGAAGTTTACTGCAATTTGTCCACCTATTTTTATCACTTCTATATTCCATGTAGGCTTATAATAAAAATTCATTGTCACTCATATACGTTATGTATATGTGTGTTTGTCTCTAAACTTACTTGTCCATTTTAGAGATGGAATAAGCAACTTGTGCATTTCAGAACGTTGCATCTTGTTCTGCTTTGTACCTGTTTTTCTAACATAGGAGGTGAGGTTTCTTTGAGGAAATATTCACAAGTGCTTCTCTTCAAAAATTGCCTTATCCCAAGCCCTGATTTAACTTTTCCTAATTAATTTTTTTAATAAAAACCAGTAATTTGAATAAAATGCTTTTGAGAAAGAAAAAAAATTAATGCTTTGCTTTTCCCGTTGGAAGTGACTGCAATACCTCTTTTATACCTCAAGGAATAACTGATAATCAGGCCTTTTTCTACTGAAGGACTAATCGTGCTGACCATTTTGTTGCCTCTCATGTAATTTGATATTAGGAGGAATGGGAAATGAATTATGCCTTGCAATGACTTTGGTTAGCAACAGCCCTGCATGTTGTATTGACACCATTATATTTATTTGCCATGTATTGCTAAATACAGAAGAATTCTGTACCTGACAACTCCTACATGCCCACATAACAACTGATGAAATATCTCTCATTTGCACTGGAAAAGTCTTTACTTTTGGGAAGTCTGTGGTAGCTGTAGCCCTACGTTTGTCACCAGGAGCTGGTTCAATGCCATTTTGTATGAGGCAATATGGTGGTTCTGGACGAGAGCAGCAATGGGAACAAAATGGTTGATACACAGACGGACACAAACATGGACACAGATCGTATATCATACATCACATGCTAAACATATGTGTTTATAGTTATATATAAACATATATATATGTTTATAGTGCTATCTCTTGTAACTTAAATGTGCTTGTGTATTTGTGCACATACACACATATCCTTATGACTGAACTCTGAGGCATCCTGAGCACAATACAAAAATGATCTGCCTGTGTTTCACACAGAGGCAATCACTCTACAAGCTCATGTGAGAAGTCATTATAATAGTTATGCTATTTATGGAGAAATGTGTAGCTAAAATGTAGGAAAATTATTGTTCTCCATATTCTCACTTTTTTATTGAAGAAACAAATCACACAGTAAATTACATCTGATTTGCATGAAATGTTGCATGCACCTAGAGCTCAGCATGAACCTGGGAAAAGACATTGTTTTAATTCCATAGCCTTTATAGCAGTTTGTTTGTTTCCTTTTTTTTTTTAAAGATAAATTTTAAGCTACGTTTCTTATTTGGCTTTGCTTGTATTTTATAGGCCCTTCTGAGTATAATTTAATATCTGCAAATTGTCATGGTGAGTGAGAAAAAAGTAATGCCCACTGCCCAAGCAGATGAGGAGAAGCGGGAGGGAGTACATGCCTGCCCCATGGTGATGATGGATGCTGCCTGTGCTGGGATCTGCTGCCACTTGTGGAGGTGCCCTGAGGGAATCACAAAATATGCTGAGTTGGAAGGTACCCACAAGGAACATGGAGTCCAACTCCTGGCCCTGCACACGACCACCCCCAAGAGTCACACCATGTGCCTGAGAGCACTGTACAAGCATTTCTTGAACCCTACCAGGCTTGGTGATGTCACCACTTCCCTGGGCAGCCTGTTCCAGTGCCCAGCCAACCTCTGGGTGAAGAACCTTTTTCTAATATCCAACCTAAACCTCCCCTGGCACAGCTTCAGGACATTCCCTGGGGTCCTCTCACTGGTCACCAAAGAGAAGAGATCAGTGCCTGCCTCTCCTGTTCTGCTTGTGAGGAAGTTGTAGGTTGCAATGGGGTCTCCCCTCAGTTTTCTCCAGGCTGAACAGACCAAGTGACCTCAGTCGCTCCTGATACTGCTTCCCCTCAAGGCCCTTCATCATCTTCATGGCCCTCCTTTGGCCACTCTCTAATAGCCTAATGTCTTTCTTACATTGTAGCACCCCCAACTGCCCCCAGCACTTGAGGTGAGGCTGCACCAGAGCAGAACAATCCCCTCTCTTGCCCGGCTGGCGATGCTGTGCCTGATGCCCCCCAGGACATGCTTGTCCCTCCTGGCTGCCAGGGCACTGTTGGCTCATGATCAACTTGCCATCTACCAGGACCCCCAGGTCCCTTTCCATGGCACTGCTCTCCAGCCTCTCATTCTCCAGTCTGTCCACACATCCAGGGTTGCCCTGTCCCAGGTGCATAATCCGGCACTCTCCCTTGCTGAACTTCACATAGCTGGTGATTTCCCAGACCTCTCATTTACTGAGGTCTCTCTGCAGGGCCTCCCTGCCCCTGAGAGAGTCAACAGCTCTTCCCAGTTTTGTATAATCTGTGAACTTGCTCAGTGTCCTTTCCAGTCCTTTATCTAAGTCATTTATGAAGATGTTGAAGAGCACAGGGCTGAGGGTGGAGCCTTGTGGAATCCCACTGATGACAAGTCACCAGTCTGATGTCATCCCATTCACTACAACCCTCTGTGCCTGACTGGTGAGCCAGTTGCACAGCCATTGCATGATGTGTTTATCCATCTGTGTGCTGGACATTTTGTCCAGAAGGGAACTGTGGGAGATGGTATCAAAAGGGAGTCTCTGTTTGTCTTGGGCCAACACAATGTGCTGAAGGTTTTGGTGTCTCCTTTTCCTCCAATTTTTCCCCCTTCATCCCTTTGGATATCACCAGTAAGCTGAAGAGCACTTATTTCCCCATCACAGTTCTCCTGGGATGTCTGGAAGCTGCAGAGAAGCCTTACATGCACTTGACCAGAGCACACACCTGGGCCAGGTCCAGAGAAGAGCAATACAGTTGATGTGATGGTGCACTGACACTCTGACTCCACAGTGTAAACAGAGTCCTTGCAGATGCAGCCTGAAGGCATTAGTTGAAAGCCTAGTCTGAGACCTGTCAATAAGATCTGAGTAGGTCTGAGTGGAAATTTGCCATGTTATAGAAAAATGGATTTTGGCTAAAGTGCCCCTATTTGCAATGGGTACTTTCCATAGAAAATGGTGTTTCCTCAAAGAAGTGTATGCTTGAATGTAGAAACATTTTTGGTGGAGATACTCTGCCCTGTTCATGTAGTTGTAAGGCACCAGGATGGCTTAGCCTTGCTGGCTCCCCCGTGCAGGGACATGCCCTTTGCCTTGAGTCCTGCAGCAGGGATTGGCCTTGTGTTAGAGGCATCCAAGGTGGGAAGGTGTGTCAGACATACAGATGTGTGCACATGCACAGCTTGACACAAACTTCTGCAGAGCTGTTGCATTGGGTTCAACTTGCCTTTTGAGCCAGAGGAGCCAGCAAGGGGCTGCAGTGGTGTGCAGCAACAAGGGAGTGTGAGCTGTCAGCATAAGGGTGGAACACGAGGCACCAGGGCAAGGCCAGGAGAGGGGAAAAACAGAAGCCAGTAGGGCAGTAAAAACACTTGAGTCTCTGTTACTGTCTGTGCCTCTTTCTCCCTTGAGTCCACATCTGACAGTGCTTCCTGGGAGTTACAGGTCTGTTGAGTTTTATTTTCTCTCGTCAGCTAAGCTGTGTTCTGGCTCTGCCTAAAATTGTTGTGATTCATCATTCATTCTCTTGAAAAATGCCCAGTACCTCAGGACTTTCCCACCATGTGAGGCACAGTCTGATGTTATAGAATGCAAGGGGGTAATGTGGTACTAGGCCTGTGCTTCAAAACAATGTGCTTTGGGTTTCTGTCATGGTTTTCTCATAGTTAATTGTTGGTACAAGATGCCATTTTTCTAGACAATGGGTTCTCCAGAAGAGAGTTTGAAGGAGTGCAGAAAAAAACCAAAAGTGGGCAAAAATATTTCAGCTAAGCTGGCTTAATAAGCACTTGTCTGAGGGACAAATTGGGAGGGTGTAAACACAAGAGAAGGAAGATTTTGGTTTTTAGTTCTGAGAAGTACTTAAATGAAAACCTCAAATGATAACCCTGGTGAAAATCTTAGTAAGGTATATAAGGCTTGCAGTTGTAGGACAAAACAATAAATAAATAAATAGATTCTTAAGGAGTCTTTCTCCTGGAGTTTTCAAAAAAGGACTGCTTATTTCATAACCCCTACAAAAACACAAAAGCAGATTGTACAAGTTAAAAATTATGCTTCAGGTGTATGTGTTTTTTTAGGAGTGGTCCATGGAGAGTACAAGTGGCCCTGGCTTAGTGACTGAGCTCTTGCACTCTGATCTGAGCTCTTGCTGGCAGCAGGCTCTGGTCCTCGTACAACTGTCAGCAAAGTCTGTGTGTGGTGACTGAGCAGGGCAGCACCTGTGCTGTGGCTGTTTCTCTGTGCACCTTTGTGTCAGGAGGCCAATTCTGTCCCATGTCTGGTGATGACATGGAGGTACAGTGGGCAGTGCCATACAGTCAGCAACACTCTAAACAAATAACACCTTTTTCTTCATTAGGATTTTATCTGAGCAAGCTTCTATAGCTGGTATGTGGCAGTGTAAAACTCATTTTCATGTGGGTGTGTTTTTAAATAGGTATGGTATACTTCCTTCTTTTATGTTGCTGAAAGCATAGTGTATCTTGCTGGAAGAACTGTTTAGTATGCTTCAGGACTCAGAAACTAATCTTGAAGTCTAACCTTGAAGGGTATGATCTATTGCAATTAGAAATGTATTGCTTTGCAATTACTATTACCACTTGTTTTTACCTGCAGGCGTAGAAATAAATACCTGTTACCTGTGGATATTTATACCATCTAAATTCCTACAAAGAAGCCAGTCCTAATTTCTACAGCTCTGCTGGGCTAAAGCTGATGCCTCTAACTATCCCTTGCATCTGCTGAAAAGTACCGTAAGCAACCACATCTGGGTTGTAATCTATGAGCACGCAATTATCGTCACCCCTCTGCAGCAAAAAGTTAGAAAATAAGCATATTTAGAACACCAATCTGATCTGAAAAGTCTGAAGATTACTGCAGTATTCTAGTTTTGGACATATTATGTGATTTCTTCATCTGGAGAATACTGATGCCCAGGAATAATTTTCATAATTCACTCTTTGGCGATACTGGAGAATGATGTCAGAGTTACTATAGATGCCTGTATCACCTCTTGCTCTTGGGTATGATAACCAACTGTCATCAGTATTGTATTTTTGGATACACCAGAAAATAAAAATGATAAATTAATTCATAGATAAGTATAATCCCATCAGTGTTCATGGAGATGCTAGCGAATCACTCCTATCTCTGTGGACGCTGTTTGAATGGCATGTCCAGGGAGTGGTTTAACAAGGCTGCTATGGCAGCCACTTCACCATAGAGCATTCCTGATCCAGCAGAAGAAAAGGCTGCAGGAACAAGGTGTAGCTGGTCCCCAGCTCTGACCTATTTAGCAACGTGATAGGAAGGAGTCCAAGGAGTTGATTAAAGCTAGGTCTTCACAGGACTCTTGGAAAGTGAAGGAAAAATATTTACTGTGAAGCCCATAAAGAGTGTTTAGATGTCTTTGTTGTTTTGTCTCAGTTTCTCCATGGGCTGGATGGAGTTTTCAAGCTATAGGCTGATATGGGGAGACAAAGCTGATGTAGGTTAGAAATATTCCCTGCCCCACCTTGCTCTTTGCATTTTTTTTTCAGACTTGGGAAAGTGAAAATCCCAGGTCACCATGTGCTCCCTTTCAGTGTCAGTGGAATTTAGGGGATGAGGGTCTGTGCATGGGGCCAAGTGCAGAAGGACATTGGCCCTGACCCCTTCTGAAGGAAGCCACCATATATCAGACTTCTTCCCTTTCCCACTCGTGTAAGTCTAGAGCAAGTCTATCACAGTTGGCCAAGGCTGGTGTAGCAGAAAGCTGAAATTGTCCCATGTCAGAAGCTGCAGGATTTGATGGATATTTTCAGACCCAATGTAGAGGTTGTTTAACCACCTAAAAGCAGATGGTGGCATTCACTGAGAGCTGCATGTGAAGTGAAATGACTCTCAGATCCTGCCTGGGCTGACTACTGTCAGACAAGACTGGAGACAGTACAGTGGCACTTGTTGGGATTTGTTTATGGGAGCAAAATCTGGCATTATTCAGCATGTGTTGGGAGTACATGCTGGGGATCAAAGTGTCTTGTGAACAGTTAGTTTGATTGGAGTTGAAGGAGTTCGCCTTTAAAACAAGACATAAAGGGAGGAGAATTTGCTTTGCTACTTACAGTGAGTTAAGGGGGATGGCATCTCCTGGCTATTGCTTGCTAACCACACACCATAAGGAAATGAAATTGAGCAATAAGGGACTGCTGTGTGCACCATATACTTGTCAAGTTAGTGTGCAGTGCTGGATTGAGGAGCGGTGGGATGCAGCTTTTCACCACAGAAACATTTTGAATGAGTGATTCAATGAATTTCACCACCTCATCTAGTTATTCTTTCTTTAATTTCAAATTTAAAAAAAACCCCATTGACCTAGAGCTAAGAGTGGCAACAAATTTCTCTATAAAAAAGGAATTATTAAGATTTTTAAAGTAAAATTCGTAATTGTTGCAAACTTATTCCTTGAGTGGGCTGTAGGCCTTACTGGGATCCTGTTCAGCTTTTACTGTCTGTGTTTTAGGATGCTGACTGGTAACAACTGATAGAAACAGATCCTTCTCAAATTGTGCCTTACAAATCCTACAAATGTAAAAATATATATCTCTTCCTATCAGGTGTCACAGGCATACATATCCCTCCAACACAGTGTTCCTTGAATCCTACCCAGCAATATAGTTTAGGAGGGTTTTTGTCATTGTTTGAGGGAGGACCATCGTGCTATAAGTCATAAAAACCACAAAGCAGAATGAAATTTCTTTTGTACAGTAGCAAAAGAGATTTCCTGCTGATAGGTGAATATAGGAGATATAAATACAAGAGCAAGGCTAACGCAGGTGACACACACGCTTTCACTTTTCTTGCTCAGTTAATCAGATCCTGCTGGCCTTTCCAAGGGGGCTGAAATTTTCCATGGGCTATTCCTTGAAGTGGCCTGCTGTACTTTGGGTTCCCAGGGTCCCCCACACATGGGAAGAGAGGGAAAATCCCTGTCCAGCTTGAAAGGTAGAAACACCAGTGGAAGGTACAGTCTTGCTCTTCTTTTCACTGTGTCCCATTTTCCTCCTCTCTTCTAAATGACCCAAAATTGCCTCCTGCCCAGTGCAAGCAGGAGATGGCTATGCTTTCCTGAAACCACCCATCAGTCCTACCAGCACCGTTTACTTGACATACACATACACAATATAGGTGTAGGAACTGCAGCTTTGCTTGCAGCATTGCTCATCAGCAGAGAGAAATACTTTATATGTATCTTACAATGCTGAAATCTGCTCCGTGGTTTTGTATAAACAATTCTCACATTATTGCATCCTCTCACACATGATTGTTCTGAAGCACTTAAGTAATATGAAATTATCCTCCATATAGCTGTCACAGGTGAAAAAAGCCTACAGTGTGTTTACAATGTGGTTCAAGCTACTCATTGATTTCTAGACCTCCTGTAGTACTTCAGGGCATATCTCAAAGCTAAGCAATGTCCTTGAGAGCTGACTGTTGAATCTGGATTTCTGAATGAGTTTGAAGAAATGCTTCAAAACCTTTGTATGACCTGACCATCAAGTCAGACTTCTCCCTTTGAGGGTAATTTGTATGTCCCCTGCAAATAGGTGATTCTGTAATGCTGAGTTTCAGTGTCTGAAGACAATATAAATATGCTGGATATCAGGGACTGTCTTAGCTGCTAGGTGTGATGAATTGGGGCATGCTCCCCTGTTTGCCAGAACACTTATTTCTCCAAAGTTATTTCCCTCTAGGCAGGGGAGCTCACTAGAGTTGTACAGCCACACATTTTAGAAAAGTGGTAGTGTGTTGGCATCACTGCTTGTTCTTGGACTTGCAGGCACATGAAGTTAGCCTGCCAGGTGGTGCTAATAATACCTGGCTCTCCTGCTGGGCTCATTCTGGCGAAATAGCAAACTATTTCTCATTAACAGGAGAATGATTATTGTCCGCAGCTTTTTGGTATGGAGTTGGAGCTGCAAGGTATGAATTAGCATACCAAAGTCTCTCTGAAAAAGGATTCTGGATCATTGGACAGCCAGTTGTCTAGTAGTTGGCCAAAACTGTGTCTTTTCTTATTTGGGGCTCTGACTGCAGTACTAAGGTCTTGGTAGATGGACACTGGGATTTGTCCTGTGCTCCAAGGGCCAGCAAAGCCATTCCCAAGACTGGTACAATGTCAGATTTGCTGACTATTCCTGTTCTGGATGAAAATCCCAGTCATACTTCTGTTCTTTCCAGCTTGGAAAGGCTTTTTCCAATGGCAGCAGTTTCCCAGGAGACATAACTTGTTTTCATGTCTGCCTAGTAGGGAGAATGCCAAGGGATGCTTCTTCCACCCAGACCTGAACACCCTGTCTGTGGATGAGGTTTAATGGACAGCAATTAGTGGCAGGAATTAAGAGGTATGGCTAGTCACTGACTCCAGTGCACTGCTTTTCTTCTCTGTGCTTCAACAGCTTCATTTATAGAAGGGGATAAAAATTTTTCCCATTCAACTCTCTAAAATATTTTGTGATCCTTAGCTGCATTTTGTATTTTATTTCTTCTGTTGTTCCTAATCCTCTGATAATATATTATGTAAGGGAAATAAAATAAGCAAATATACATAGATTTATTTTCCTTAAGTGCATGAAAATATATACATTTTCAGTGGATATATGGATTCCATCCTTTTGATCAGAATGGAGAAAAACATTTCTTTCAATGGGTTTGCTAGGAAACTTTTCTCAGTTAGAGGTTTTGCAGTGAAATACTTGTTTAATGACTTTGGAGTCTGGAGAACGCATATGATCAGAGCTCCCAAAAAAGAGGCAATGTGTGTAACACAAATATTAAAAAAAATTAAAAAGTCAGCTTCTTGAAATTGTAAAGAAAATTTAAAGTGGTTTTGTTTAGCTTTTGGGTATTTGTTCATTATTTCCCTCACCACCTTTTAAGTATTTTCAAATGTTAGTTTTAGCTGCCTATTTTCCTTGCTCCTATGGATTGAAAGTCGAGAGGAAAAAGGAATAGAGAAGCCCAAAAACTGGAAAAGTGAAAAATTGTTTTACTTGACAACCCCAAAAAATTATAAAATGAAAAATGTATAAGAGGTAATTTATTTCTGGGGAGACAGTAATTTTTCATGTTATAAAGTTTCAGATAAAACTTTGACTTGCCCTAATGATGTCTAAAGCACTGAAACCCATGCCCCCAAGCCACAGCATGGGCATACCCAGAGCCTTGCGCTATCATTTCTGGAGGATAATTAGCATTCTGCATAACAGGAGCCAGAGCAGTGAGGTCAGGTTTCAAAGTGAGAAACAGGGGTAGGTTCCCCAAAGTTGTGTGTATGTATTGGCTGTAACCAGCCTAGAAAGCTCTATGGTTCAGTTATTCCTTTAACCCCTTATTGATTAATCTATTTAGCCCATTGCAGTGGTAAAATGACCATTTCTGAACAGAATGTAACACATACCCACCTCTGCTGTTTCCACTGGTTTCAAAACAGATTCTGTGTTGGCTCTGCCACTAGTGGTCAAGTTCATCATTGAACAGTATTCAGTGTGTATATATGTATCTGTAGATTTCTGTATTTATTTTAAGAGGCTGTGGGGTTCCCTCCTCTTTTGATCCTTCAGAAATATCTTTTTTAGATAGGGTGATTTTGCTGCAAAGCAAGGGCTTGTTCCCAATATCTCTCTGCTGCTGTAACACACTCCTGGGAGAAGGTTTGTGGAAGTTGGTATCACCATTAGATAGTTGGACATTTTAATGTTAGCCTGTTAATGTCCTCTTCTGGCAAGAGATGTTCCATTTCTTATTCCACCACGGATTTCATGTGTGAGCATGAGTAAACACTTAGGTCTATACTCACATGAGTCTACTGAAGCAGGTCTGTAAACACCTGTAAAGGTCTGACAATCTCTAAGCTCATCTTAGTCTAAGCAGTATGTAAGCATAAAAAGTTTTTTTTATTAAAATGTGTCATGGTCCTCAAATAATGATGTGTTGGAGAGTCAGAGAAGCTGAAATTTATCCTCCTGAGCATGGATGTCTGAGTGCAGGTTTGTACAAGCAGTTTTTGTCTTTCTCCGTGCTTCCAGAAAGTGAAACGGTGTGGAGCATGGTTGGGAAAAGGGGATAGTTTTCTGATGTCGTGTTTGTTATGCATTTTCCTGGCCATTTTCTAACGGGTCAGCAGTTATAGTTTGGATTGCAAAAGCTTAAAGTAAGTAGAGAAATTCCACTGATAATCAGGGTGCTTTCAAGAGACATATTCTTAGAAGAAGCAATGATGGGGGAGGGGCTGTATGGCAAGTTACAAATGAACATCAGTGACTCCTTTAGAGTTGCACAAAATTAACAGAAATGAGATCTCTAGTTACTGAAGAGAATCTTCTGTACTGAGATAGCTATTAAAATAAAACAATCAGAGATTATGGCACATGAGAGTCTTTTTAATTGTTAATTTGCCCACTTCAAAATGACCATACAGTGAAATCTCTGTCTTTTTAAATAACATTGTTTTCCTTAAAATTGGTTTCCCTTTTCAGCGTTATCTTTCTGAGAGCACTGTGGTGATATTGTTGGGAATTATCTATCCCACACTGAGGAGAGCCTATCTGAGGCTAACACAGTCCTTGCAAAGTGCAAGGTAATTAACCATTCTCCTCCCCCTATTTATCTTGATTTTTGCTTCCATCTAGTTGTTTTTCACGCTTGTAGCGTATAATTTGCATAAAGTTTTAGCACTTTCTTCCTACACAACTCCTCACTCTCTGGTCTTTCTCTCCATATCACTGCAATGAGCTGAGCGTGAATTATCTCAGAGTAAGGGTGGGTGAACTGTTCTGCTTGTGCACAGCAGCACTGAAGACAATGGAGCACAGCATCAGCGACTGACACAATTCTCACTTACAGAGACATTTTGTATGCTAATGAACCTCTGATGGCAAGACCAGACTTTTTTGAGGCTAATTCTGGCAATATGTACCTCTGATGGGAACCTAATTGCCACCCACAAGGATCTTCAGTGTAAAGGAGTGAGCAAGGAATGATGCTGAGCACTGATGTGACTTTTCTCTTGGCTTCCCTCCGATGTTTTGCTCGCAGCCAGGAAAATAGAGACTCTAGACCAAAGCACTTGGCACCTGGTATTTCCTTTCAAGTGCTTATATAAGCCAGGTTCCTCTCACCACTGAATTACTCAAAGGAACTTCTCTTTAAAGCAGTCACTGCTTCCTTTGTAATTAAGCCACAAGGCATATCAGCATAGCCAGGAAACATTGACCTGAAGGCTGTTAAGTGGTGATGGTTGAGACCAAGCAGGTGCCATGACATGGCAATGTTGGAGATGAGTAAGAAGTGGCTTTGTTGCATTTTTTTGTTGTTCTAGGCAAAGCAAAATGAAGCCAACACAGATGTACAGTGAGATTCAGGCATCTGTATTTACACACTCGGTATCACACGTAAATCATGACTCTGCTGAGTAGCTTTGTGGAAGGTCAATCACTCAGAGCAATTGTTTCTCGCCTGCTCTTATCTCAGAGACTATGGCTTCCATTTCGGACGCAAAGAAGGGCTGATGAGAGTCATAGTTTGTTTTTCCCAACTAGGTCAGCTGGTTTAATTAGACTTTGTGTCTCCCTCCACATCTTACTTCCCCGGGCTGCTCAACTGTTTGAATAGATAATCCCAATTCCTAATAATTACAGCTGCAATATTATATATTTTGCAGAGATAACTCTTTCAACTGAAAATTTAGAGCTGCCAGTTATATCCCCTTGTATTAGCCCTATATTACTAGGTATAGCCTGGCTTTTATTTTCATACATTCCTTGTTCCATGCACAGCTTTTCCTAGAACTGCCAAAGCACTGGTCTGCAGAGGTGTGATTCAACACCTAACCAGACAAGGTAGTGGGACCACTGTGGCGATTCGTGCATTTCTGTTTCAAAACAGGTTATGGCAGTTTGACTGGTGGCTCTACATCTGCAGGTGCAAGTTAATCTGACATTAGCCAGGTTCCAACTGATTTAATAATGTTCACACCCAAAGTTGGTTTAATTAACTTGGATTTAGACCAGGGCGTAAGAGGGGACATGTTGGTTTGGTTATTAATCAAAGGAGTAGGAGCCAGCAGATCTATCTCTCCTCCATTTCAAGCTCTCCCATAGATTAACGATGTGACCTTGGGCAGATCTCCAGGCATGTTTTTGCCTTGCTCTCCTTGGCCTGGATATAATCAATTTCTCAGAATAGATGCAATACTGAACTCACAGGCGTCTGTGAAACTTAATTCCCTGTATGCGGAAAGGGTCTTGGCAGCTGTCAGAGAGTGCAGCTCCGTGGGGAAGGGGCAGGGCTTGCTTGCTGCCTGATTCATCCTCTCACAGAGCAATCTCTGCCAGGAGTCAGAGGTGCTGCCATCCATCGCAGCAATGGTACCTGCCTTCAGTCCTGAACTGGAAGTGCATGGAAGGGCTTTGGAGATGGTTAGCATGGTTAGCAAACCAAGAGTTTGCTCTCTGTTTTCCAATATAGATGGGAAGCCCATCCAATGGCTTGGTTTTTTTTTTTTTTTTTTTTGTTTGTTTGTTTGTTTGTTTGTTTGTTTGTTTTTGGTTTTTTTGGGCTGAGGCAAAATGGCTCTCTTTGGAAAACCAACCTTTTCCCTGCTTTGCCTTTGTGTGTGGAACAGCTGTAACAATATGCCTGGCACTTGCAGGGAGCAAAGGGCAGTCAAATCACCGCTCTGCTAAATTACAGCAAGTGCTGCTCTCAGGTCAGCACAGGTAAGGCTGCTCCTATGCTCCTGCCATGGACACAGCTGTGCACAGCTGCCTGCCTCCCAAATACCAGAGTATTTCCTGCTGAAGGCCTGATCCCACACACCACTCTGTGTGGGAAATGTAGGCTTGTTGACTTCTTGGCCAACACCATTTGGCCATCTGCTGCTGTTGTTAACTGATCAAGTCTTTCTGTCTTTCCCAGTCAATGCAGCATGGAAAGTATAAAAGTCCTCTGTCATGATTTGTTAATTTTGTCCTGATGTGACTTTACTTGGTGTTTCCTCTTCACATTTCCATTTTTGCTTATGGTAATTCTGGTTTGTGCTTTTTGGTTTGTTTCTCTCAGTCAAACTGTGATTTCAAAACTAAGGGAAGGAACTCGCAGGCTCGCAGTTATTACCACGGTTTTGTTAGGGTCATATTTTGGTGTATGCAAGTATTGGGTCATGAATCTCTGTAACATCAGAAGGAATCTAGGGAGAAGAATTGCAGTGCCTTTAATTTTTTCCCCTTCAGAACTGATAGTGGTAAGGGATTCACATTTCTTAATTGTTCATACTGGTACAGCGTGAGCTTCTTGATCAGAACTCCTCAATAAATCAGATACTCCAGCCTCACGCAGAGGAGCTCCAAAAGAGTGGGAAGTGAGAAAACTAAATATGACTTTCTCCTCAGAGCCCACTTATGGGTTTATTTAATAGATGGAGTGTGCACACAATTAACTAATTATGAGCAAAAGTTAGTGCTTGCGGTGAAGAGCAGGCCTTCAAAAATAACTACTCGGCTTCATTTGAAGGGCAAACACTTGACACTCGATGTGAACTTAAGCAGGAACTGACTTTCAAAGGGAAAATTGTCTGTCAGATTTAAGTCTATACACATATTCTCTTCAATATTTGGGATTCTAAGCTCTTTGAAGGTAGTCTCTTCACTTCCCCACAAAGCACTTTTTTGTTCACCTTCACAGCAATTTTCTCTCTTCCCTCTCCCCCTCACCCCAAATCCCCTTAATGTTACAAAAGAATTCGCTTCTGGGATGAGATTCAGCTTGCTGAGTTTCAGCCCCAAATTATATTTTACAGATGACTTTGAAATTCCCTGTAAGTGTGCTCTCATTATTGGATATCTTTGATAGAACTTTAAATGCAACTGTGCAGACATCGCTGCCATTAGTGCCAGGGAAATCTAAAACCTACACAGAGAAAGCAGTAGTCAGAGCCAAAAAGCCCCTGTGATAGATAAAAGTAGGGGCATGTTTCAGATATGGGACCCTGGCTTCATAAACATTGTGAAGCTCTCTGAATTAGTCATTTCACACAATATTCTTGGGAGAGTTTTAATTAGACCATGTTGTGCAGGGGCTCATCCTGAATGGATTTAGTCTGGAGAAATCACCCTACCCAGAAGTGCTCTTTTCTTTTTTCTTTTCTTTTCTTTTCTTTTCTTTTCTTTTCTTTTCTTTTCTTTTCTTTTCTTTTCTTTTCTTTTCTTTTCTTTTCTTTTCTTTTTTCTTTTTTTCTTCTCTTCTCTTCTTCTCTTCTCTTCTCTTCTCTTCTCTTCTCTTCTCTTCTCTTCTCTTCTCTTCTCTTCTCTTCTCTTCTCTTCTCTTCTCTTCTCTCTTCTCTTCTCTTTTCTCTTCTCTTTTTTCTTTTCTTTCTTTTTTTCCTTTTTTATCTTTTTTTTTTTTTTCCTCTTCTCTCCTAGAGATCAGTACAGCAAAAGAAGATACCAAGCAAGAGCAGGCTAATCAAAGCAGTATTTTGCTCAATATGAAACACACTTGAAGCATGTTCGCTACAAGCTACTGCAAACCACATACTTTTTCACCAGACTGGAGAACCAGTTCCCAGATGGAGGGAAACCCTGGCCATGTAAAGAGAATGTGGACATCACAACTGAGAATAGAAACTCCCTGCCACTCATCTTTTCCAGCACCAAAGCCTTTTCGTACTTTTCAAACTGCTCAAACTCCTCTTCCCAGGGGTCAAAGAAAACAGGCTAAACTCAGAGGTGGAATTTATTGCCCCAAGAATTATATCAGGATGGACAGTGACTCATCATCCCTCACCTCTGCAGATGGCAGCCCTGTGTTTTTGGAAGTGTGCACAAATTTCCTGTGCAGCTGGGGCAGAAGGACACGGCAGAAACCACTCCTTTTTGCCCTTTTTTGCATACTATATAAATTTTCATGTACTGTATGGCAATGTGTACCATAGCCCTCACCCTTTCAAAGTATCCTCATGTAAGAGGTGCTTTGAGATCACCCTCTCAGCATGGAGAAGAAGAAAAGTAGCAAACTTTGAAAGGTTTCTTATAGGGTTTTATGAATAGGAAATTATGAGTGGCAAATTGTTCCAGTAGGCTGGAAGCTTCTGAGGTGTGCATGTGCAAAAAACCTGTCAAAAAATCAGAGTTCCTTTACACGAAGCTCTTCTTGGCTGATTTGCTCTATCAACAGGGTATGTTGTACTGATCCTCAAGGAGCAGGAGGAGCTAAGTGTTTCTGAAATCCTCCTGCTGTGCCATTTTGAAAAGTGGTATTCATGTAATGTGTACCCTGGATCTCTTATCGTCAAGCCATTATTCTGAATATTTCTGAAATCCTCATGCTGTGTTGTTTTGAGAATAGGTATTCAAGTACCACAGATTGCTTAGTTCTGAGCTGTTTCTTTCCTGTGTCAGAGATGACAGAAAGAAGCAGATGACAATATGGTTAGCACTGGTGGAGAAAATGCTATTAAAACTCATCAGAGGCAGGATCAAGGGTCCCTTACTGAGATATTATTTGATCAATTGGGATGCACATGGATTAACAGGGAGATGATCCTGTCTTAACCAGCTGATAAAATTTTTATTTTAAGGAAAAAGTGCAAAGAACTGGCAAGAGGAAGCTGCAGATACAAATTATACTGGCTTTGTGATGCTTTTGCAACAGCAACAAATGCAAAAAGGCTCATGTGTGAGGTCAGCAATATGGCACAGGGGGTGATGTGTTTGAATGGGTCAAGGGGTGGCCTCAGTATAGAATACAGAGAGATCATACTACTTTGATGTGACCTGAATGGAGGAGCAGAGAATTACATGGAGGAGAACAGGGCTAGATTTGTTACTCTTAGTCATACTATTCATCTGAAGCCTAAGGAAGATGAAAATACCATAAAGCAAAAATATTTGCAGATAATGCAGAAATAGGGAGCGCCACCAGTACAAAGAAGCTACATTTGTGTATGGGAAGAAGAATGACCTAGATAAAATTAAAGTAATGAGGAGCTGGACAAAACAGAGGACCATAGTATGAAATATCATACTATGCAGAAATGCAGTTCAGGAATATTTAGTTCATGGGTAGCAGAAGAAATTTGAAAGAGAAGGATTAAAACCAGTGCATAAGTGTGTAGAAATTTATAGAGATGTTTGCAAATATTACATAGTGGATTAAAGTTTCTAGAAATTACCCCCCTTTAGTACTTCACAGACTGTACCTGTACGATCAGCCTAATTTCTGATCAGACGAGATTAAAGAATTATTATAGTGATAGACAAAGATATAGCAAGAGCAAGCAGAATAATGCAGGGATTGGGAGAAACTAGTTGTCCCAAATATACCGAAGAAATTAGGGCTGTACTCTGTTGAAAGAGTAGTTTGAGATGTGAGATCATTTTGCTCCATGAAGATCTTGAGGGAATAGAAAGAATGGTTGATGCAAGACAGTTTGAATCTGTGTCAAATGCAAGAAGCAGAGGGCACAAATTAAAGTTTTGCATTATGTGGAGGGAGGTCCCGCAAGGAATTTAGTTTAGAATTCCTTTATGCAGGGAGCAGATAATATACAAGATGCTGAAAAGTGCACTCTGCTATACAAAAAGCCCAATGGGAACACGAATTTTTACTGCTATGTTCCCCAAAGTCACATCTTTGTCTGAAGAGTGCTTTAAAGACAGCACCATTCTTCTACAGAATACAGGAGAGGGCTATAAGAAAAAATAACCTACCTCATCCTCGTGAGAATACTCAAAGTGTTTCTCCTGGATTATTGGTAGCATTTTCGGAGAGACTGGATGTCTGAAACCTTTCAAAAATTTCAGCTGTGAAGGAATTGTTTCCTGGAAGAGTCAGTGAAGTAGCTTTGAAATTACACAGGACTGGAACTGAAATTATGAGACCCCTTTGGGACATAGGACTGAGAAGACTGAATTTCTGCTTTGACTTAGTTTTTGCAAGTTTGAAAGGATTAATAATACTGCAGCAGAAGAGATAAAAAACACATGACAGTCTGTAAGACACAAATGAAATGTGGCATTATTTGAATGACTCTAAAAAAAATTATTTGGACAATGCATAAGAAAATTATTTACAGGGGATAGAGGTGATTGTGCAATGGATGCAGATTAATTTACCTATTCCTCTGGCACTCAGGTGAAGGGTGGATGAAAATCTGAAGTTTTATAGCAGGAAAGTCCTGCATTCCCCCATGTGCCCTTTCCCTTCCCTCTCTCTCCTACTAGTTAAATGAAATAAATCTATAGAGTATTGGCTTATTGAAAATAAACATATTTGTAAGTTTTTACTCCCCTAAATTGTGTCAAGATTTTTCTAATGCAAAGCAAGCTCTTCTAAAATATTTGTAAAAAACCTCTGACTCAAAGAAACGTGTTTTGCTTCTCTTCTGCCCCTTTTCATTAGGGGATCTGTGGGCTTCCAGCATTTGAAGGACTCCTTGACCTGTCAGTGACATCTGCTAACATATTACATCTCAGCCTTGCACACAAACTGCTTGCAAGACAGTCTGAGTCCAAACCTCTGAAGCAGAGCAGCAGCTGTAAATGAGTCTTTCATACAAAATAGAGAAGAACTAACCCTATTACTGTACACATCCAAAAAATGTAGGCTGTAACCCTTTGATGCCTGCAACTTGATTTTTGCTTTCTTCCCTCAGTGCATGCACTGTCAAGCATCACTTACTGACACCAAGAGAATTGAATGCACAGAGAAAGACAAGCAGAAAGGCACCTGATCCAGTCATTTACAGCATAGAGTAAGTACTGCTGTACAGTGAATTATTTTTACATAGGTAATTAATAATGGAGAAACAATGAAGTGACAGTGTAAGTCCCAGAGGAGAAAATAGTCAGCCTATTTATTCATTTATTCTTTGCTAAGTAAATTGATGGGATAGCCTGATGTCTTTCTGGATTCCACACGGATGATGAAACTGCAAACAAGTTTCATTTAAATAACAGGCAAATCTTCCAATTAGTCAAAGCCTAATTCTTATGCCTTGAAATGATGAACTGCATGTACTGTGACCTCTGTCAGTTTGAAGGGGAAAAAGCTGTCGACCAAAAACCCAAGATGTTGATCTGAACATTTTAGGCACCAATTCAAATACATTAATCGAGTGTGATTTGCCAAAATTCTGTAACTGTCTTCTGGATTCCTAGGTTCATGTTAAATGGGATATCACTAATTCTTTCATATAAACTCATCTTTTGGCTATTGGAGACTTTAGTGGAACTAAAGCACAGTTCTCAAGAGCATGTGGAGGATAGCACTGGATTCTGCTCTCCAATGCATGGCTGTGCCCACTTTCTGTGTGGTTTATGCTTCCAGAAATTGCACCTTGCACAGCAGCTGAACCCCCCGTTTCAGTAGGGGAAGCATTTTTAAAGTAACAAAGCATTACTAATCTAAAAAGAAGTTAATGGGCAAAGAACAAAGCCAAAAAACAAATATCCCATGACAATTGTTGTCATGGGGCAGGTATTTCTGCAGGAAAAAAGTGAGCTCCCAAAATGAGTTTTTTACATAAAAAAGGTTGCAATTTTTTTTTCTGGCTTAACGTTTCTCTCAGATTTTATGTGTCTACTTTTGCACCTGTTTATTTTCCCATCTTTGTAAGTTAAGGATCACCTCTACTTCAATGTTCTTGCATTTCTTTAAATGCAAGCTGTTGGCTAGCATACACATACAGCAAGAACTCCCAGGGCACAGTGAGTAAAGAATGATTTTTGCTATAACTAGCTGCAGCTGAATCATGATAGATCATGCTATTTCATTGAATTTATCTTCTGAATATTAGATTTAAGAAGCTGTGTCATGTTGAAATATTGAAATATCTCCAATGTAATCCACTGTAATCCATTGTTGGAAATTCTGAGAGAGAGAGGGCAGTTGGAGAAAGGGTTGGCTGGTGTTAGATAACCAATAATCTGCACAAACTCTTGGAGCTGGCAGCAGAGCTGCAGTCTCAACACTAGTTTCAGCCTGGGAGCGATTGACACTCCCTGTACCAGCTATTTGGCTGGAACAAAAATATGTCACTTGGCACAGAGAGTCGATAAAAGCCCTGTTATTTTCCAGGCTGAGAGCTAAACAAGACTGTAGCCTTCCTAAACCATTACACAGTGTTTATAAGGAATTGTTGGTTTATTTGAAGTAATTTAATCAACCTGATCATTAGTTAAATTTGCTACTTCCACACTTTATTCTAATTGTGTTTGCTTATATGCATATTACACTTTTGCCCAGTTATTTAGTTCTAATTAATAAATTGCAAACAAGCATGCTGCGAATGCTTCCCAAAGAGGATCTCCCTGAAATGGAGTGGTCTGCAGGTAAAAAGATCAGGACTGCAGGACTGGAAGGTGTTCTTCAGAGCCATTCTTGCAGATTATTGAAATCTGGGGCTGGAAAATCCACCATCCATTGAAGGGCTGCCGGCATCTAAAGCTGATACATTTCCCCTCCTAAATCTGTGTGTGCTGCGTAACTTCTGTGTTATTTGTAGGAAACATTTGTTAATGTTTGGGACATAAGCACTGTTGAGAACAGTAAAACACTTATTGTCAAACCAAAGGAATATGTCAAGGAGACCTAACATGTGGCCCTTCACTGTACTTGTTATCAGGGTCTTTTTCTTTCCACGTTCCCCTATTACAGTGCTCTTTGTGGCTGCTCTGTCCATCACATCCCACTTCACTTACAAGTTGGTGGATAAAGCAAGCCCTTCCAGTAGAACAACATTAGAGCTCATGGTATAAAGCTTTTGCTGTGACAGCTGCAAACTCAATGCTTTTCTAAGAGAAAAAAGTGTTTTTTACAGACTAGGTCTTTTCAGGCTGAAGTAAATAATAATCTTACCTTTGTTCTATTCAAGTACCTTTTGTATGTGCTCGTCTTTTGTCATCTTCCTGAGTATGGAGATATCCTGTAACTGAGAGACGGAATGAGTGTTGTCATCTCTCTCTATTGCAAGCCAGTAGCATTTTATGTGCCATGTCTTGAAGTAAGACTGATGTTGGCACAGCTTTGCAGCGCAGTGATCTGGTGTAGCTGCTGTCAGGAGTAAGGTGCTGGCTTTGAAGGAAGCCAGGCTGGAGCTTGAATGCACCTTAGTATTTGTGCAGGGACACATTACTAAATATGACCAAGAAAATATGTCTTCAAAGTTTTAGAGAGTATGCACTTCTCCCCCACTTCTTTTGTATTGGGATGAAGTCAAAATCTTTTGAAACAAAAATCTGGATGCTCCACATAGACACAGTCTTTGGAAATAGCATCTGGTCTTTGAGATGCTCTCATACAAAGCACTTGAGGAAGATGTGCCCTTCCCCTTTGGGGTGAGTCACCATGCAGCCTATAAAGAGCAGGATGTCTGCATCAGACAAAGAGCCTCAGACACACTGGCTGATAGGACAGGCCAGGTAAGGGTAGGAGTGTGTTGTTGCTGTCCACATCGCTGGATTATGAGTGTGCTCCCAGCCTGTATCACCTAGTCCTCCGAAGTTGTGCCTGGGTGAGGTTTTGGGGATGGAAATGGTGAGCATGTGTACCCATTGGAATGCAGATGAGGCTGTGTGGAACCCAGGGAGGGGGAACAAGGGGAGAGAGATCAGTGGGAACCAATCTTACCGTGCTACTTCTGCCCACTCAGGGCTGGACAAGTGCCAGGGAGGCACCCAACAAGTCATGGCTGTGCCCCACTGCATCTCATACAGGGTCTCAGCCTCTTCTGCAGGAGCTTTTGCATTCTGGATAGGTCCTTAGTCACTGGAGCAGGGCTGGAGCTGCCTTGTCTGGTACAGACATGAATCCCCTTGTAGCAACGTGGGGTTTTAGGATTCCATGTGCTCCTTTGTCCCTCTGCTTTGTATCCCATTGGTTCATTTTGAAATATGCTCTGCTGTACCCCGAAATCTATTGGTGGGTTCCCTATGCCTGTCTTCCCTTCAGACTCCCCGGGACTGGCTCAAGGGGAGACAGTCCCTCCCCTTCCTTTCCCTTTATAAGGCGATGTCCAGATCTGCTCGAGGTCTTCCATCTCTGAGCTGCTAGCACCTGCTCCCTGCCCTGTCTCCCTTCCCCCTTCTCCTTCCCTGCAACCCCCTTTTCCCCGTTACCCCAAATAAACCTCTCTAGCAGAACAGAGATGGAGTCCAGTTCTTCCTTCGTATCACTATATTCCTGCTTGAATTGATATGGTTTGAAGACTGCCGCCATGCCGCAGAACCTCGGGGGCAGCCCGCCCCCAATCCGGTGGGATTTACAAGAACCAGGGACCCCGGACCAGGGGGGAGCCGGCTCGTGCTGCCCTCCCGGACTGTGTTACTTCATCCCCTGGTGTTGGGCTGGTGGCTCCTCTGAGGAGGAAGCTTTGGTCTCCTGTTACCTTGCTTTGACTGAACATCTTGTGCTGCTTGGAACATGGACATTTGTTCCCGTTAAACATTTTAACACTGAATTTGTGGAAAAACTACTAGAATATCTTCTGATCAAGTCAAGTTTATGTCATATTAATTCTATGAGCCTCCTCTGTTTTAGCAGATGTTGGGGTTTTAAAATGCCTCTGGGAACATTGTATTTTGAGCTTTTTTAATTTGGAAAAAGTATGACGGTGGCAGGGAATGGTGACTGTCAGAGAAGAAGAGGTTATATGGAAGCTGAAGTAGTAAAGTTCTCAGAGAAGAAAAAGAAAAGAAAGACAACGTAGTTCAAGAGGTCTGAAAATGAAAGGGAAGATAAGGTCATGAAAAACTTTCTGTGCATTCAAAATAGTTGAACTAAAATATACTCTGCACTACAGCATGAAATGTGCATCACCCTCTCTGGATTTTAGTAACTTGAGAGCTTAAGGAGTTAATTTTTTTTCTGCCTTGTTTACTGTTTTTCTGCCCCACTGTGAGTTATTTTTTTAATGTCAGATCTACATTGACACTTATATCAAAAACCCTGTGATTTAACTTGATAGATCAGCTGCTGTGAGGGGGTAGGGGTGGGTAACTGACCCTACTATTGAGATATATGATGCTTATTTAGAGAAATGACATATATTCTTGATGAGATATACAGACGCAAACTGCAAACTTCTGATTCAAGGTTACTTACAAAAAAAGGAGGAGAAAAAAGGGCTGTTTTATTTTTTTTTCTTCTGCCCTCCTTTCTTTTACTTAAGATAGAAAACAGAGAGTTTTCAACATTAGAAATACTATATACTGAGGATGACTCAGAGAACAGATGAACTGTGATACCACTTGACACTTACATGGGAACAATTCAGCAGGGGTAATGGTTTTAGTTAGGTGGTGGTGGAATTAGGAATTCTTGTTCACATCTACACAAGTTCAGCCTCAGTTCATACATAGAGAGGATGTCACTCCTGAGCTTAGGAGATTCCCCAATGCTTCGTGTAATATTTCAAAAAGGTGATTTGTGGGAAATAATGCTCTCCTAATGTTTGTCTGATTCTAACCATTTGAAAGAAGGTCAAGAAAGAGATCCACAAGCATCTATAATATCTTAGAGAGGTGAAAACTCAATGTTCCCTAAGCCACACCTGAAGATAGAGGAACATTCTTTGGTGTGGTTGGATGGGAATTCTACATTATCTCTTTCAAGGGAAAATGCTGATGTGCTGTAAGAATTTCAGAAAATGAGCTATTTCATTTATTATTAGAAATATCTTCTAATAAATCACAAGTGCAATAAAGAATATCTACTTTACTGTGAGCAAAATTATAAACATTGATTTTTTCAGTCAGAAACAATTTTTTTCTTTTGTGTGGTAATGATAAACTAAGTCAAATGAAACATTTCAATTGAACACAACCAATTTTTTGGCTGTTTCTCTTTGCAGAAAAATATCCTTTGCATCTTAGACTGTTTTCTGATTCCATGAGATTTTATTTTTGAGGCTGGAAAACCAATTTTGATATCAAATCTTTATGGATATGAAAATTATTTGCTGCCTAGCCCTTCTTTCTAACAATGTCTTGATATCTCCCTCAGAGTGTTCACAAATAGGCAAATTTCTGTGCATTTCTTTGTGACAGCGAGAAGTTTGGGGACTGGATTAAAGATTTATAATTTGTTGATTCTTTCCCCCCCCCACAGGCTCCTTTGTGAACAGTTGTGGCAAAATGCTTAATTTAAAGTTTTCAATAGCAAAAAAATCCCCCTAAAAATGAAACAAACAAATCCAAAACCAAAAATGCTGGAAATATGCATACCAACTCTCAATGGTAGCTAAAAGAGTCTGAAAACCTGTGGCCCAGTCTGTTTTCCATTTATGTTTATTTTGTTTATTATTTTCTCTTTGTGTTTATTTATGGCAGTTTTTAAATGGCTCACATAAAATATCTTCATTAAATCCCTTGCCTTTTACTAGACCAAAGCCCCCCAACCATCAGAAAATGGATTATTTTGGGAGGAGTTCTTAATGAACTGAAAATTGAAAACTAGGCCATTAATCCTTAACATGAGGTGAAAATTCTTCACATTACTCTATACAGTCTTAGTGCCATTGGAAATTAAGGTAGGAGAATCTTTCATGAAAAGCATCAAAAACAGCCACAGCAGAAGAAAACAAATTTAAGAAAAGATGCTTGGAATCCAGAAAATTGGAGTGATGAGTTATCTTCATCAGGGCCTGGGGTTTGGGTGAGACTACCTGTGCAAATCAGGTAATGAGAATTATTTTTTCTGAAAGAACAGACTGTAACAGTGATATGTTTTGGTCTCTGGTTAGTCCTTCACACTGATCCAAGCTCTGTGAAGACTTTTTGGCTATTTCTGGTAGAAGCTGAATGGACTTCTCCTGGTTGAGCACCATCTCAAAAACTCGAAGAAAGTTCCTCAGGGAGTAGAAACTTAAAGAAACTTCTAGGCATTATAGATGATCTGGGGAGGGGCGCTTTTTGTTTACGTGGTTTTGTTTTCTCCTTCTTGCTATTAAGATGCTACATCCAACCCCATAATTTAGCTAGAAACAGTTAATTTCCAGCAAGGAATCACAAGGTAATACTTTAGTAGTGAATTATGAAGCCATCACACCAGGCCATTGGAGGGAGTAACTCTGATTGCAATGTAGCTTTCCCATATGATTAAATGAAACAAGAGCACTTAGAACAGGTTGATGTGGCCTCCTCTAAAATTACTCAGGTTATTTGCAACACCTTTGCAGTTTCAGTTGCAGTCCTACAACTACCTTTGGTTATTCATTTATCAGATACTTATAAATATGCAAGGGATTGAGAGGGAGCTTCAATCTGTAAGCAACCTACCTGCAAGAACCTGCAATTAGGGCTGCCATACTGCTAAAGGTGCCACACCTGCTGAGCATGTGCCTCCCAGTGGATGTGTGTTAGAGTTACCAGATGACTGCAAATCCTAGGCAAATATAGTGTTATCTTGAAATATGTCCAGAACAAACAGAACATGCCTGGGAAAAGTAATTTATCTAGAGTGGCCCTAACAATGATGCTTCACATGAGGAATTACAGGCAAAACTAGTAGTATTGACGTGAACAGATATGTGGGATTTCAGTCTACATTCAAGACTGACCAAATAGCTGGGTCTAACCATGAGAAGCTGAGACTTTTGAATCCTGCCATTTCATGCAACGAGACAAAGAGGACATGTGAATCAGAGAAGTGAATCACTGTTGTTATGTGTGAATTCGAATTGGTCCTGTTAGCTGCTTGGTTAACAGGAAGGCAGGTGGCAATTTCCAGGAGAGGGACAGGTCCTACACCTAGACAGTGAGAACAAGGAAATGCCTTGGATTCTGTCTGAGTTTTGTATTTGTAAAAATTAAAATGGTCCTCCAAAACTTGACAGGAGCTTTTAGTGTTCATTTCATCCTGCTGTTAACTGTGCTTATTTAGCAGGTATGTATAGATATCAATTTAATGTTTCTGAACTTGCTTTGAATGTCCCTATTGTAGGCAGTGTTGAACAAGTTGTATCTCAGTTTTGATATTTAAGTCCCCTTTCTGATTCTTCAGCAGAATAGAAATTGGGCTTGTGATTTCTTCCACAGTGCTTCTGCAATACAGTTTTTATTACAAATGATGCCACTTTAGGCAGGATAGACACAAGCAAACTGTAAGCTCAGAATTGCCCATTGTAATCAAATTGGCTATTTTCCAAACAATTCACAGTCTCTCTCCCAGTGTGACCTTTCAGAGCCCTGCACTCAGCAAAATAGGGGTATATTACCTTTCATGCAGTAGTGTTCATTTTCAGGAGAAAGCCAGGATTATTGTTCAAATTCTGTACAATTACACCTGAGCACCTCATTGTTTTGGGGAGATGGGGGGAGCCACACAAAAGAGTTGGGTTGGCATTTGTTACAGAGATGTGTCTGGCCTTACACACAGCAGGGCAGACACAGAAAGTGCTAAAAGCACTCTCTGCAACAAATATGTGACAAACTGAATGCCTAGAAAGAGAATGGATTTTACTGCCCAGTTTGTCTGGTTATTCTTGCCAGGGTATGCTGATGCTTTCCAGAGGTGTAATTGGACATAACGCATGTGTTGAGCAGGAGATGGGGCAGAGGGGACAGGGAAGATAACTTATTTCAGGTGTTACGTAAACAGGTAAAAAAGCAAATGAGATCTGGAGTTAGGGATTCTCTAAGTTGGGGCATTTGGGCTCTAGGCTGTTCCCACTTTCCTATTTTTTTCCCCAGCATTATAACTGCTCCTAGAAGCCTTTTGGTTTATAAAAATACTTTAAGAAAAATCCAGACAACTATAGATTGCCCAGCAGAAAATTATTTACATGAAAACTCCTGCCTAAGCATAATTTTTCCTGATATGACATCTGCTTTGAAAATACAACACAATTTCATCTCAGATGTAAAAGTAACACCCTCGCCCTTTTTTTTTTTTGCTGACACCAAGAGATGCATAACTTGCTGACAGTATGTGGTTGATAGCTGTATCAGTCAATCCTAAATAGTCTATAAATCCATGTACAATGTAAAATATCATTGATTTATGTAATTGGGAATTTTTAACAATATAGTTTTTTGTAACTATGTTTGTTTTTCCCTATTCAGAAAATTTTTTTCCCTATTCCCATCTTCCCTGTGAATCTGGAAGCAGTCTGATTGTACAGAGCCACTATGTATTCCACCCTCGTGCTTCCCTGGAGTATAAGTTATGATATATCAGCATTGTCTTTGAGGTCTACCAAATCTGTGGATATGCAATACGCTGAGGTGTGGAGATGGAATGAAGTTGAAACGATTCATGAATAAAATGTAAGTGGATGATACTTCAAACTAAAGCACAAATACTGCATTGTCTAAATTGAAAGAAATAGCTCTTTTTGCTCAAGTAGGAGCAATTGCAGTAACAAAAATCTAGGATTATTGTGGCCTTTAGTCTGGGGCTCAGCTGTTATCTGAGAGTGGCACACAGAGCTACTGGAATATTTTCTTTCCACGTGATGGTCGCAGATGAACTTTGGTGAAGAAAATAAATACTGTACTGGGTAGGTAGAGAGTCTTACAGATCTGTGTGAGAAACTTTGCTAACTCTAAGCAATCTCCTACAATCTGTAGCACCTACAGAAATAAATAAGGTTTTCAATCCAAAATTAATGATAAATGGAAAGTGATATTCTGCCCCTGGCATTGTCAATTTTCTTCTCCTTTTCAGGGAACCTGATTATTCACACTTAGTATATAAACATACTGCATGAGGTAAATAGGTACCAAGGCTAGTGCTGGTTTTGAACATAGATCATCATTTTACTTACTCCCTTACATCATTTAACTCTGTTCTGGTGACCCTGGGACCTGGTAATACACACTGCAACCAATAACCATAACTCCATGATCCGTATAGAATACGTGAAGGATGGTGGCAAGTATGTAATTTATTACCTTCTGTAGTGCTGTGTTATTATTATTTGACTGTTATAGCATTCATAGTTTGACAGATTCCTATTAGCCAGTCAGTCAGAGTGTGTAGTCCAATACCTGATGCATATCAATAAAGGGGGGTGAACACTGCTATAAAAGAACAGCTGAATTGGCTTGGATGTTGTAATCTCCCATTCTGAGTTCTCACCTGAAACATCAGTTTAAGCTGGCTGATACTTTTGTAAGGCTTAGAAAAGTCTGGGTAGCTTTCTTCTTTGTCCTGAATCCTTGGAAAAAAGTGTCAAAAGAGTACAAGGAGTTTATTTTCACCATACTACCATTCCAACAGGAGACACAAAATTTACGAGAAATCTTGTACTGTGAGACAACCTGTTCTCACAAGATTTCCAGCCCATTAACTCAAGAATCAGATTGTTTGGATTAGGTTTGCACAAACAACGAACATTTTCAGGTGCTTATCCAAAAGGCATTGAACCAAATCTTTTGAGGTTTCCCCACATACTTAATGTATTATGCAAATATTTACCATACACGGAGAGGAGAGCAAGATGGGAAAAATCTCCGTGTCCAGGGCTAACAGAATTAATTATTGCTGGATGAGTAAAAATGCCATGATTTCCACTGGCTGGACAAAAACACCATGGAGAGGAGACATAGACAGAAAGTGCCACAGGACTGAGGGTGACTAAGAGGGAGCTTGGAGACGGAAAGCAGTGAGTTGCTGAAATGTGAGAAGAGGAGACGGAGCTTTATACAGCCATGAAACAGTCTGTAAAATTATGGGAAATACAGAGCTAATAAAAGAAAAGGAGATGAACAGGGATAGCTGTGATTCTGGGCAGAGGAGCTGGATTGTACAACCCCTATGCCTGCATGTGGCCAGAGCTCAGGTCACAGCTAGTGGCCTCAGCAGAGGGTCACAGCAGAGCTGAGCTTGAAGGTGTCAGCTCTCCAAGGGACAAACCCTGCTGCTGTTGTCCTGGGGCAGAACAGCTGCCTGGAGACTGTTGCATCTCTGCTTGCACACTTCATCCTCCTGCATTTCTAAAAGAGACAAAGCGTAGATCAGCCAGTAATGTTTATTTCAGGATTGTGAAGTATAATGTTCTGATTAGATGAAATACCTCTGAAGAATATAGATCAAAATTTAAGAAAATACATAGGAAAAATGCAAGTTATCCAGATTTTTTTTTCTGTTATTTCCATTGCACAGGCAACCTGACACAACATGTTGTATATAAGTCAACCATGCTGTCAGTTTTTACTAGGAATGCAATCAATATGATCTTACAAATTTTAATCAAGGTCTCTGAAACAAAGAACTTGTTATTATATAGATTCTTGCCTAATGTTTCTCAGCAGTAGTATGTTAACAAGCTGATAGGAAGTGTAAATCTTTAAGAAGAAACAGTCTGACTGTGAAAAGACTATGATTTCTGCCTCACCCAATGGATGACTGCCCGTAGCATGGACTGAAGGGACTTTGTATAAGGTAGTTCTACTGATCCTGCTCCTGAGGGCTAACATAATAATAAAATACCAGCACAGCTCTGTCCCTTCACAATTTCATGAATGGTCAAGCAAATAAAGTATGATATTTTGTGTTACCTCATGATAAACTGCTAAGAAAAGATGCAATCAACAAGGGCTGTAAAGAGGCTCCTTTTTGACTTGACTAAAGGAAGTTTCAGCAGACACAAACTGCAGGTGGAAAGAGAACAAAATTGTAGGAAGTCATGGGAGGGAGTGAAACTGCTGCTTCCAACTCTGGTTAGCTGACCTGAGTTAAACACAGGATGAGCTTCTCTCCACCTAACTTTATAAATTTATATGGTAATAATTTAGGGATTACAGTCACTGTAGAATTTCTTTGTACTCCATGGAGAGAAAAAGGCATTTTTAGGGAGAGATCCTTTTTATTGGTTTTAGGTGTCTTCTGTAGGATAAGCTGATTTGGAACCGCATATTTATTATTCTCATAAATGAATATAAGATTCAGCAAAAGTGACTACACTTATGTTGATGTTTAATCAGAAGAAAATTTCCTTCTCTCTCACCAAGGGTGTTAACATTTTATTCATTGTATCTTGCATCAGCTATGGCAAAACAATGTATTTTGTATGAATGAACTCAAATTTTTGAAATAAACTTACAAGAGATGTTTTGTTTTCTGATCAGCTTAACAAACTGCCCAAGGAAATGGTGGAATCACCATCCCCAGAAGTGTTCAAAAAAGTGCGTGGATATGACAGGGATGTGATTTAGTGGTGAACATGGCATGCTAGGTTACTGGTTGGACTCAATGATCTTGCAGGTTTTTTTCAACCTTAACTGTTTTATGAATCTATGACTCTGTTATTTTTTTATAAGCTCTATCAATCTCAGCTGACTGGCAGAAAATATGCAAGTTACCCTTTCTTCTTCCACAGTGTGTTTAAAAATGCCTTTGAGAAGAATGTGCATGGGACACTGCTCCGCATAATTTTCTTCCACACCTTTGATACCAATTAAAACATTGCTCCTCAGTGGCACACCATTGTTTTTGCCTTTTGATACCCCTCTAGACAAACTAAGGGGATATGTGGAAAAAAGAGTGGAAGATCATCATCACAGTGTCTCCAGTGATTCCACATGCAGGATGAGGCAATACTGGGTGGGACAGTGCTGTCAATGGGATGGGTGGTGCCACTCCAGAGTGGCTGCCCTGCCTCTTCCATAGACATGGTAGCTCACAGACATTACTTTCAGAAAGGATTTCAGCACAGACTATCTACTGGAGTAGATATTCAAAGTCCCTGTCAGTCCTGTACATTGGATAGCTTCAGTGACAGCTCTGCTGTTTGTATGGAGCTTGCTGTGTTCTAGCTGTGTTTTTGCAGCTGCCCCTCCACAGACAGCTGGGACAAAGCCTTCAACAGTGAAGCTGAGCTAGATACCTCACATGTGTGTGGGGCTCTAGACTAAGGAGGTGGATAGACTTTGAAGTACTAAATTTTTTCCCAGTGACGTGTCATTAACATTAAGCTAAGTGTGCCTTACAAAGCACACCCCCCCAGTAAATAGCAAAGGGTCTGCTGTATCACTGAATGAAGTCTTTCAAAATCTCAGAAAAGCACCTATTATAATCGCCATTATAGACAGAACAAGTTGCATCTCAAAAGTTTGCTCTTCTGCTGTCTCCCCCCCCTCTCCTTTTTTTTTTTTTTAGTTTGCACACAGGAGGTGCAGGTGCCTGTAAAGAGTCATCAGAAAGCGCAGTTACTCAGAAAATTTCCCACTTCTAGCTCATGATCCTTAAATGTCACTACTGCTGAGTGCTTAGAGGCGTTTTCAGGTCTGGGTAAACTCTAGCTGGAAGCACATAATTAAAGCAGCCTTAAATCATACATCAAATATCCTCAGCCAAACAGCAAATACTCCTCCTCTTGCTATTTTTTACTGACCATTTTGTTCAACTCCATCACTTATCCACACAGCACTAGGCTTTTGAGTCTCTCTTTGGAGAAGCTTGAATCTCTTCCCTGACTGCGTGGAGTTGCTAATTTAGGATTAGTTAATGCTGAGGCTAAGTATCTATTTGTAGCTGCTGTAATATTTAACACAGACATCTAGAGTAGGCACTCTGATTCTTGCTCTTTTTCATTTAGTACTCTTCATAAATGTTGAGGAAGCCAAGGATGGAGAAACTGAGTCTAGATTTTTCAGTCTTTATCATAAAGATTAATGTTTCAACCAAGCCAGAATGGGTGCACAGAGATAAGCTGGCACTTAATTATTTGTTCCAATTGCAAAATGTATGCCTTAGATTTAAGAAGAGCTTCTTCCTCTGTGTGGAAACATGCACCTCAAAAGTGAAAAATAAAAAATGTAGTTTTCTTCAAAATACTTCTTTATACTTTTCTTCCCCCAAGAAATTTTCTGAGCTGAACAGTTCAGCTAAAAGTGAAACTTTTTATTTGTTGAAGGAGCCAGCAATATTTATTCTGAATCAGTACAACAGCCCTCCTCTCATGGGAAGGATTCAGGGCCAAATGTCATGTCCATGATACGATGCTGAGTAGAAATTACAGAGCTGTGGCTCACATAACATACCCTTTCCACTAACCAAAATGAAACATGTCATTGTGGAAGGATAAATGGCAATCTTTGGCTGTCATGCACTAGGATCTTATTATAGACACAGAGATAATGAAACTAATGTATCCTGAGGCAGTGTTGCTTAAAAGAGTATCAGAACAGGAGAATGTGTGCTGAATTTCATTTACTGAGACTTTTTCTGATGTGTTTGGGACTAAATTTTGGCAAACTATACAGACCCTTAGTCCTTCAGAAGTGAAGTGTTGTTTGGACAGCTGGCAAAAGGATAACTCTGCACTGGGTTTGCCCACCTATTTGTGAAGCTTTTTTTTTTTTTTTTTGATCAGTAAATGTATGCATACTCATGTGACCCTTTTTATCATTGATCAGTCCTTCACTGAGATAAACAAAGTAGAAGGTAGTCTGGGAGGAATTGAACCCCATACAAATTTTCCACAAAATGATTATATCTGTTAAGCAAGTGGTAGCGAGGATGGCAACAGCTGATCCAGAAACCAACAAGGTCAACTGATGCAATTTTTGAAGATGATCAGATGTGACAGAAATGAAGCTCTTATCAAGAGTATATATGTTTGGTTTTAGATACATTCTTGGATATGAGATATTGCCTCGTGCCTGTTCTCTCCTGATAGACTGGTGTTTTCTCTGTGCCAGTTAGGACACCTGCATTTATTTCATGACTCCACGTGCAAGCAATCTGTAGGCTGAACATTAATGTCTGAGTGGGCACATCATCTGTCTCCAGCAGCTGAAATAACCTATTGTAATGTACAGGAAGCATGTTAATCCTCATAATTAGCACAATCCTGGAGTCAATACAGGTGAAGAGATTTCAAACACCTTTTAATTTTATCTGTGATATTTTCTTCATTTTCTGTCCACCTTTATTTCCTCTCACAGTAGCTAGTCAACATAACTTCCTCCTCACACTTCAAATGCTATGGTGTCACTGACAGTTGTGCAGGGAACAAAACAATCTGAAAGGAAAATTTGGATAGGGAAAAGCTGTCTTGGCAGGGTATTTCTTTTATTTGATTGATCCAGGAAAATAGCTTGAGACATTTAGAAGAGGACACACCTTATTCTGTTGAAACTTTGATGTTTTTATGATCCCAAGAGTTTAAAAAAACCTGTATAAAGCCCCATGTCCACTGGTCTACATGGCATTTATTATGTGTATTATGTGGCATTTATTATTATTTATTAGGCTGCTACTCAGAAACATCATCAAGGACTGAGTACTGTTATGCTGGGCACACTCAAATATATAAAAGGTGACTCCTGTCTCCAGAGCTTGAGCTTTCAATCTGACTGGTTTACTAGCATGTTATAACAGTCCTGTCTCTGGCATGCTGATTTGTGGCCTTGATCAAATCACTTAGCCTTTTACTTGCTTAAAGAAAACTACTCCTGCACTTGAATGCATGATAAGCCAATGGAGTCACTCACACTTGCAGAGGAGGTGTGTAGGACTGGAACCTTTGGCCATGCAAGCAACATCTCCTCCCTGAGGAGCCTCTTGTGCTTTACCTCCTGGCTGAGCTCCTCGGGTGAGAGCTTTTTCATCCATTTATATCAAAATGAGTCATCCTAAAAGTCTCCACCTCTGAACCCCAGTGTTTAAGCTCCTTGGTTTCTTTGGGTTGATTCAGATTTGGGAGAAAATGCAAGATGAATTCAAGTAGCATATCTGACTTGTTGACAAGTTTGATTAGATGGCACAGATTTCAGCAAGGTTGGAGCAGAGTGAGCTGCAAACCTTCGAAGACAGCTTATCTGTACCTAAAGAGACCTATTAAGACATACTGCCTTAATCCTTTTATTTCTGGAGTTTAAGCTACACTCTTGTCACTGGAAACTACAGTATATGGGTTCCTGTCTCTGCAGACTGATACCCTTAAAAATTTCAGAAAATAACATGTACTCTTCCAGGTGAAAGGTCAAAACTGGCCTATACTGTCATCTCTGTTGTTTTTAAAAGAGATTTCAAGCAAAGAGTGTATTTGGGTGGAGGTGAAGAGCAGAACAGTGGTGCAGAAGGAAGGATTGGAAACATAAGGAGTAAAAATTATTTGGTTTGAGTAGCAAATGATCACCTACAATGAGCAGCAGTGGAAATGAGGACTGTGGAAGACAATCTTTTATTTGATGAGGAAGGAACATATGTGATGGGAAGATGTGAGTCATGGAGCAGATCAGATGACTGCAGCAGCTGAGATGTGACTAAGGTGAAGTTGAGGAAGAGAGCTGCTGGGAATCCTAGGTGAAAGAAAATGTAGTGTCAGAGCTCTGGAGGAGTCTCTGGGTGAGAATGCATAAACATTTAGAAACGGGAGAAGAAAAGATGGAATAGGAGTCAGTGAGCAGTTGGATGTTGGAAAGAGCAAGAATACTGTAATAAAAAAAAAATATTGTTTCTTTAGGAAAGGCTTCTCATAAATATACCTGTCCACAAAGTTGATAGCTACTTACATAGTTTATCTCTGTATTTTTCAGTGTTAGCCTAGTAATCAATTTTTCTTCACAACCCAGTGAAGGTCTGACTTCTGCAGCAGTTCAACAAGCAGTTTGAAAGAGGCCTGTGAGGACAAAGGCTAAAAGCATCTTGTATGAATTTCAGCACAATATGTACTTGTAGACACCTCTCATCCTTCAGAGATATTTGTCTAATTGCAGTTATTTATTAATCTGAAATGTGAAGTGTCCAGGAAGACATTGGACATTGGCAATTTAAGCTGTTCTCTCAACCTTCCCTGAAGGTTCATCCAAAATAGACCCTGAATGTTTGTCATTTGTCAAAGATTCAATAATTGGCAGGAAAGGATGGCTTTGGGCACATATGTTCCTTTCCTCCCGCTCTCTCCCAAGCATTGTGATCTTGTTTTGCTTTGTACTGTCATGTCAGCTTCTTTGGTACTTGCTAGGGTTCATCTTGTGTCTTGTGATGGCGCTGCAGAAGGTATTCTTGTCACCTTGAGCACTTTCCACTCTTTCCTCATGCTGGCTGCTGTTTCCATGGAAGTCTGTGATGTGTTTTATTCAAAGTATAATTTGTAGAATGTTTGCTTAGAACAGAGGAAGGGAAAAATAACTTCTTCAAGGCAGACTGAAAGAAAATATACTCTAAATTTAAAAAAAAAGTCACCCTCTCTCTAAACCTTAATCCTCAGATCTACTGTATCCCCAATTAATACCATTCTGTTTAGGACTGAAGTGTTCAATGACAACATGAAGGAAGACATGTCAGGTCACAAACACAGAACATGAAATATTTCCACTTTTCCTAATTATCACCCAGCCTTACCAAAAAACAGATGGAACCACTTTCAAAGCTTTGTGTGCGCGCCCGTGTGTGTGCATATGTATGTCTGTCTTACGAACGGCTAATTCAAATCAAACTTGGGATTCTAGTCAAGACAACAGCTTCACTGCCTGAACCAGCTTGTTTCTGTACACTTATCATTACCAAAAAGAAGAAAAACTGCAATCAAGTTGCATTCAACTCCAAAGAAAAAGAATAAACCCCCCACTCTCCGATAACAGCCCACTATGCCATACTTGCCTGTGTAACAAACATATGGAGTGGCACATACTCTGGACTAGATTCTGATTGAAATTTCACAACTAACTGGAGCATCTGCAGCTTGATTAATGCAGCTAAAAGCCCAACCAACCTCTTCCTTTCCCCCTTATTCTTATTACAGGGCTACAGGATGAAACTTTATGCACAAAAGGCAGAAAGATCCATCTGCTTATGCAGGTATGTGCAGCACAAGCCATAGGTGCCCAGGAGCATCAACTGTACTCCACATCCTCACCAGCTGTAGTGGATTGTCCAAAAGACAGTGCTGCCTACACCCATTCCTTCAGCTCAGCCATGCTGAGAGCATTTTAAATATTGCAGAAGCATAAGCAAGGTCTTATCCAAGACCTTGCAGTGTTGTTCATTACTATGAAGTGTCAGGAATTCAAAGGGAGAAACATGTGAGAACAAAAGTAGGTGCCTCCAGCTTGCAGCCATAGTGCTGCTAATTGGGACACTTGCAAAACAATGTCATATGTGTCATTGACTTTTACAAACCACCAGAAACACCTCCAGAAAAATATAAAATGCCAATCTGATCTTTTTTCCCCCAGGTTACATCTGTTTAATAGTGGCTGCCTCTCTTGTCCCTCAGAATGGATATTGTCCAGAAGTATTTACAGACAAAAACAATCTTCTAGGACCCCTCCCACTGGGGCACAGGCATTAAGGAAAAATAAAACAAAAGAATCCCAGATGCAATGGAATGAACAGTTAAAAGGCAGGAAGGTTACATATGTGCTTCTCTGCCTTGCTCCAGCTGGGTGACACACTAATAGGTTTCTTATTCTGCTTTCTTCTGCTAAGAGACTGGAAGACATATGTCAGTTTTCCACCTTAACTGTGCATTTTCTAGTTTGTTTGGATTTATGTCATAACCTTAATGGGATTTAAATGGAATTTTTATATGTGAATAATACTCTGCATTAATGCAAGAACTTCAGGTTGCTGTGCTACCAGCTTGATTTGCATAAAGGTTTTTAAATATGAAAGAAGAATAGCCAGGCTATTGTAGATGGCAAAGTGAAAAAAGCCAAACCCACTGGCATAATAGTAAGAGGAGAAGGCAACTCCCCCAAAACACGGTCTTTGAGAAAGGGTTAATTTGCTGACTCTTAGGTACAGCTGGGTGTGAGAGAAGAGCCCAAAGGTCATGCTAGTCATGAATATTTAGGTGATGGAGGGTCAAGGCTGGATTAAATGGTGAAGCTGAAAGGTCAATGTCATAGGTTTATACTTTATCATAAAACATTTTTTATTCTAGTGTACTGTCTGTGTTCTGTAAATGTAAATTTTCTGTCAATGCATAACTCACATGATGTTACACACACCCCACACACTGGGGTGCAGAAGTCTCTGTTTCCTTTATGTTGTTGATTTTGAGATCTCTAAACAATAAACACAGTAAGGTGTTTCACATTGAAAAGTGTGCTAATATGCAATTAAATATTTCATATGTTAATATACATTATGTTGTCATCCTATTTCCCAATTATTTGTTTACCCTTGAGTATATCAAGTAGGAGTAGGAGGATACTTATACCTTTGGTATTGTTATTTCTTCAGAACATGAATTTGGGGCACAGAGTCTTCTGAAGATTTTTCCTGACAATTTTTTGGGAGTAACACTGCAGCTGTTACTCTTAGTCATTTGCCTTAAACCTTTGCCTTATCATCCATTTGGTTTTCCAAGCCTCAACTGCATGTGAGCAGTTCTGAGTTACTGATGGCTGTGCAGTCAGTGAACTTCCCTGCAGGCGTGTTATTCATTCTTAGTGTACCATTCTTATTTTTAAATGAATTATGTATATAATGCACTTGGTGTACAGACTACTCTGCATGTGAATAATAAAGTACAATCTTTGCTCAGAAGAGCTGACAGTCTAAGGGATTGATCCAGTAAACCTTTTTTCATGGGTGATTTGCTTGGCCTACCATGGTGAGTAATCTGTTGACCTGGCCCCAATCTAATTAGATAACTTGCTGAAAAAAATAGGACATACTAGGTAGTGCAGGAGGGAAGGGTCTTTGTGCAGTACAAAAAGACCTAGGAAGAAAGAGGATGAACACAGAGTGGTTTAGATTTGGTTCACTCCTCTGTGGCAGTGTCTGCATGTGAATGCTGTAAAGGATGGAGCTTGGGCTCTGGAATGAAGTGTGTCAGGTTTCCTCCAAGCCTTACATTTTGCTGTGTGGTCAGCCTGGCCTCATGTCAGGCAATAGCCTTGTCTTGAATGAATTATTTTTCTTATGGTCCATCTGTGCAGTCAGTTCCAGAGGAGTCTTCTCAATGTTCTTTTAAGAGTAGGTGAGGTTAAACATACAAACAGGTCTGAAGAGCATTGGAGTGGGATGAGATAAACCATGCTGTTTGCAAGCAGTGGGAGGATGGTCAGCGGTTTGGTAAGAGGGGGACTTAGGTTTCTTGTGAATGAGTTAGTTCCTTACCCATGGGGAACAGAACTGCAGCAGCCAGGTGTGTGTATGACTGTCCTGCAAAAAAAGCTCTATCAGAGGATGATACTACTTTGGAGCTGTGACCTGGCTCTTTAGCTCGTGAAGAAGCAGCATATGCAGTGCCAGTGTACAAGAACACTGGTCTTGTGGTCTTTCCTGGGATTCCTGCAGAGTGGGGAGTGGAGCACTAAATTTGAGTAATGAGATTTTGTGTTGTTACAAAAGAGTTTAAAGCACTTTATCATGATTGATACCTGGATAATCACTGAGTATGGTTAGTTTCTGTTGAATAGTAGTCTTTAGTTTGTAAAGGTCCTGTTTGCACTGCTGTAGGTAATGCATGGACTTGCAGAGACCATGGTTTCTGCATAGGTTTTGCATTTAAAAGCTGCAGTAAGGTATGAAGACCTTGGCAGAAAAAAACAAAACCCAAAACCCATGCATTTTTGTCTGGGAGGTGACCTAGGGCAGATTATCAGTGGAGCTGGGGCAGTGAGGGGCAGAATGGAGATACCTGTCAGTGGCCTTGGAAGCCCTTGGCTGATGGAGCTGGTAACATACTGCTTGTAGGAACCCTTGGAAGAGTTTCCTGGAACCTGGCTTCTGTTTGCATTTTCCATGGGATCTAGGCTAAAGGATCCTGACAGGAAAAGTCCACTTATAATTATGGACAAAATTATTATCTCAAATGATTATCCAAGATGCTTATTTCACCAACTGGTGTTGTTTGCAGCATGGAAAGGGTCACAGGTGGCTCATAAATAATAATGTGGTATTTATGCAGCTGACCACTGTGCTGGAAAAGGGGCAGATGCATTTCACCAAGTTGGTCCCAGATGGAAAACCTTTCTGTAATGCAGAAGATCAATTCTATTCTTACTCTAATGTAGAAATAGGTGGGAAAATAAAGCAAAGTATGGGAAAACATCAAGGTGTTATGCAAAATAAAATATTGATAGTAAAAATTCCAAATCAAAATTTACTTGCTGTCTTAATTTTTATCTCTCATGTCAAGTACTCATATGAAAATATTTCTTCCTTCTCATACATCAAATGAGACTAAAACTTCCCACTACAGAAAACGATTTTGTTTCCTTTAATTTTTTTTTCAGCAGGAAATATATATCTCTCAAAATCTGCAGGGATAAAGGTTTAATTATGTCTTAGTTGCTTGCTGTGATTTTGAAATCAGTGCTTTAGTCTGAATAAGCACTTGGTGGGTTATAAAATGACATGATGAATATTTCTATTTCTAGTGTTAAAATCTGGTTTTTTTAAGGTAATTGACAATAATGGAGTTGACACTGGATTAACAGATGTGACCTGAAGTTGATATCAAGAAGGCTTTTTTTTAAGAAATGAATGATATTTTTTTGAAACGACCATACTGTGGGAGAAAATATACCTGCAGCAGTAAGGATTCATCTACTCATCTTTTGCATGACAATCAAGCTGCAGATAAAGATATGTGAATAAGCTAAAACCCACATAAGCACTTTTTATCTCGGTAAAATTTTATGAAGACTAGGTTGTTGGACTGCATAGAAATAATGTATAAAAAAGAAATTGATACAGAAATAAAAGTTTAGACACAGCTCATGTGAATAGGTCAGTCCTAAGAACAATAGTCTTGATTCCATGATGAAAATGATGGATGAAACTGGAGGTCAGCACTGAAATGCTGGGGAGTTTCTGGACCATGCCGGGGTGAGGGGCAGAATGCAGGGCCAGCTCCAAGCAGAGACAGTGACATTGCTAATGGGTGGTGTTTGGGCAGATAAAACGAGGCCTGATACAGGTGACTTGGGTAGAAATTGGCTTGGAGAGTCTTGGTGTTCTTGTTTTGTGGCCTCCCAGCTGGGGCCAGTATGGTCTGTTTAGAGTATATGTGCATGTGTTTCTGCCATGTCCCATTTGTGTATTGTTCCACAGTGCACCCAAATCTACAGAGTGCTGCCACTTCTAGTGCCAAATCTGCAGTTAATTGATTAACAAGCCTTTCTCTGAATGTAAAGTTTAAAGGATGCTTCTGGGCTTGTGAATAGGCTGCTGATATTGCCTCCCTTGCAGATATCCTCCCCAGAGAGACAGAAACAGGAATGAGTGTGTTCAGAAAGATTTCTTTTACCCTGAGAGATGGTATTTCCATTTCATGAATCAGACAAACTTTCTCTGTGAGTTTCCAGCCCCCTTGCAGCCCTGGACATCACTAAAAATGTACTTTAAAGATGGAAATAATCTCTCTGACTCTGGAATCTGAAAACCAGGGTCTCTAGGAATGAAATTAGGAACCACTGCCCAGAAAGGATGAGAATCAGCTGTACCACACTCTGCAAGTCTTGTGCAAGCTCCAGATAAAAACTGGAGAAATGCATGGGCTCTGCAGGCTCTGGCACAGCCTTTTGATTTGTCTCTGATTCTTCATCACAGTAACTGGTGTTTGGCACATCTCTTTTACTGCCTTCCTTCCTATTATATGGGTTGTCTCAGAGAGACTGGGAAATGCAAAGATCGAAGGCTGAGACTTGCTCCTGACCAGAAAGCTTTTAGAGTTTAGCTTCCTGCTGGGCAATCCTGATATATGAAGAATCAATTGTGCTAACTGCTTTAGGGAAAAATATCTAATCACTACCTCAAAATATTTCTCTCTTGGTTGGCTTAGAGCCTTTCTTGTAAAAACTGAGGGGGGAAGCAGGAGGGTGAGCAAGCTAGTAGCACTCTAAAAAACATTTTAAAGATAAGAGTTTTTTGCTAGTCGCGGTAAGTACTGTAATACTTTTCTCAGATCTCTGTAACTCACTCTTCTGTAACACAAATTCAAATCCATCTCTCCTAGATGGAAACCAGTTTTCTTGTAATGTCCTGTGTGTCTGATCTCCAGTTTATCTCTATAAACAGATTTCTTGCATCTCTTGTTTTGATCTTTAGGATTCACTGACAATCACTTTCCTAATGGGTGTGTATGAGCCATGCAGCACAACATTCATGGCAGTCAGCATGGTGTGTGTGTGTATCCATCCCACCCCCTCAGACAAAGTAATTGATGACAATGTGAAAGTCCCAAATATCCTTTCATTAGGGAATTTTTGTTTGGATATTGTTTTTAAATAGGGTTTTACAAGAACAGCTTGGTTTTGTTTGGTTGGGGTTTTTTGTGGTTTTTTTTAAAGGGTTTTGACAAAGATATGGTAGCAGTGAAATGAGTAGAAATAAGAAAGAGTGCTGTGGGATCCCAGGGCCACTTGACTGCTAGAACAGAAACATGGAGTTGGCTCATCCAGCAGCACAAAGTGACTTCAGTCAAGCAATGGTGATTTGTGCCAGCTGGTGATTCCTTATTTCCTGGTAGCCCTTTGTTTTCAGTTGTGCATTTACATATTTGGCTTTTGTGTGTTGACTGAACATGGGAGGATGTGTAAACTGGGCAAGGAAGTAGAGAAATCACTTGATAAAGGTCATGGGAGGGGGCATCAGAGGGTGATAGAGCAGTTTTCAGCTCTGCTTGCATTTTCTCACAGAATACTCTTGCAGTTCTTTGCCTCCTTGCTGATTTCTCTAGTTGAGCTGTAGGTTTATAATGTCTATTTTAGGGCTGATTAGGTGTTAGTAGCAGGAAGTTTTGTGTTCTTGTGGAGTTTGAATGGATCTTGGGATTTTGTATAGAATTACTATAACAGCCATAAAGAAGAAATATCATAAATAATGTATTAAGAACAGTTCATGTATCAGTCTATAAAATAAGATTATTTTTTTTCGTCAGTTTCTCTAGGTGCTCTTAGAAAGGTCTTAAAGTAGAAAAAACCTCCTTCCAGCTGACCAGTGGTTTATGGCTGGACTTCTTTCTCATTTTGTATTTCAGTGCCATACATAATTGTATTTATTGTTAACAATTTCTTATTGACTCCTCTTAGTTCATCTCCTCTGTGTATGTGTTTCTGGCATGTTACATGGTCTCCTTTCTAACACACTGGTGAACCTCCAGACGTACTGGAATTTCAAATAATCTTTATGAGCTCGGTGATTATGTTATGATCTTAGAAATGGATGCACTGAGAATATAGAAATAGAAGTAAAAAAAAGTGAAAGGAAAGGCAAAAATGAAAGGAAAAGCAGAGACATTTTGACACTGAGGAATATAGTTTCTTGGGTATATTTAATGACTTGATTTGAGCATGAATTTCTTGAACACAGGATTTTTTCTACCTGATTACTCTGAATCAGTACTGAAATAAGTGGGATAAACTGCTTTCCCTTGGGATGGTGAATATGGTGGTGTTTAAAGAACTTTTAATGAGGATGCAATTCAGGCCTCAATGGATGCATAGATAAGAAGTGAAGTATGCTAAATGTTAATCTCTTTGGCCCTTCCAATGAGGTGAGGTTAACTCAAATTCATGTGCTTCTCAAGGAAACTTTGGACCAAATAGTGTACACTGACCTCCACTGTTTTGGTATGGCTTGGGGCTAATGATTCCTGTGGTTTATAATCAGTTTTAGTTATGATAGTTGCATTTTACTTGCTTGTGGTTTTTTTTTTTTTAAATTTTATTTTTAGTTTGCAATTCTTGCCTTTTTAAAAAAATCTCAAAATAGGAAAAGAAAACCTTCAGAAAAAAAATTGAGTTTGTGGAAAGTTTTGTACAGCTTTAGTTAAAACCTCATAGCACATAGAACTACCAAGTCAAATCAAGAATGTTCTGGTCAGGACTTTTTTTTTTTTTTACTAAAACCAGTAGGAAAAACATGCTTTCATAGCTGAAACAGCAATTAAATAGGTAGTGAGAGATGTCAGAGTTTATGTTTGTATTCTGGTAACCCAGTATCAAAAGGATAGGTCTTCATATTGCTGATAAAAATGAAACAAGAAATATATCTTCTTTTCCAATTCCTAGAAGTCAATTATGTGATTTCTTACAATCATGTCAGGTACTGTTACAGAAAGCTGAGCTCTTGTGACTGTTCCAGACCTGTTTGATGTTGCTGGGCAGCCTGCCAAAGTCTCCTTTTTGTATGCCAAGATGGTAATTATTGACACTTCATAGGAGAAGGGTTTCAAGGAACTCACATCAATATTTCTTCCACAGTCAGAAACTGGAAATGCTGCTGCAGTAAAGAGATCTCAAAATCCTTGGGGATTATATTCCTGGATGGAGTGAATACTAGAGAGTACTAAGAAAGTTAACCTCAGGCAGACAAAACAGAGCCAGTGTGCAGAAGCCTGGAGTGGAATTTGGGCAGAGCTATTTGAAGACAATAAATCTGGTGAGGAGTGGGAGTGGCTGAGAAAACTTTGTATGTGCAACATGCTGTCTTTCAGGGTTGAAGGTATATTATAAATCAAAACTAGTGCTCAGGAAGGGACTGAGAGGCTTGACTTCAGAACTCAGGAGTAAGTCACAGAGCTTGGGGGAAGAAGCACCACACACTAGGAAGGCTGAAGCCATCACTTTCTGTGCTTTCAAGGTTCTAAAACGTGCCACATGCTTTTGTGTGTGGCATTTGACTATTTATCTCGGGTTTTCCTCACAGTCTCAGGAGTCAAATTAATTTGGTTTTGAAGGTGAGGTTTTTAGGGTGAAGGAGGGATATCTCACTGAGTGAGAAGATTGTAGGCCAGAATGTGAAATTTCTGGTCATTCTGATCCCTTTCAGGTGTGAATTTTAGCACTGGCACGAGCTGTTATGCTGGGCTCCTCTCCTGCTTGTGTGAAATGGGTGTGCTTCCCTACTGAGACTGACAGCTTCGCAGAGGGGTGCAGAAGTTTATGCATTTTGCCATTAAGAGTTCATACTTGACGAGCCCAATAGTTCTAGAGGCAGGCTGAGAGAGTTGGGATTGTTCATTGTGGAGAACAGAAGTCCAGAAGACTTCAGGGATACTTCATATTACCTTCTAGTACCTGAAAGGCCTACAAGAGAGCTGAAGAGGGACTTTTTACATGTAGTGATAGGACAAGGGATGATGGCTTTGCTCTGAAAGAGACCAGTTTTAGCTTAGATGCTGGAAAGAAACTTTCCCTATAGGAATGGTGAGGAACAGGTTGCCCAGAGAAGCTGTGGAAGTGTTCAAGACCAGTTTGGATGGGGCTTTAAGCAATCTGGTCTTGTGGAAGGTGTCCCTGCCCATGGCAGAGGGGCTGTAATAAGATAGTCTTTAAGGTGCCTCCCAACCCAAATCATTCTATGCTTCTATGATTTCTCTCCTACGCTGTTATTTGAATGCTTTAGATACTTGTAGATGGTTATCACATCCTGCCCCCTGCTCGCTGCTTTGTCAAACTCCATATGCTTAAGAAGATGCTTAACTCATGTTAATCATTCCCTACACATCCCAATGTGTGTCACTTGTAATGCTAGTGAGTAATTCCATAAAAAGAAATGAGGAAGTTTGAATTCCTAATGATATTTGCACTTGGGTCTGCTTATTTCTGTTTAAAATTAAACTCTTATTTCAGTCTCTTCTTTGGTCAGAGCTGCAAGAAGGTCTCTCTTAACTTGTTTGAAAATACCGAAAACACTAGCAATTTTCAAATTTGTTTGAAGTTACACAGTAAAAGTTACTGAGGAAGGGAAACAGACTGACAGACAGACAGGAGGCTAAAGAGATAAGGTGAGTTTTGTAAGTCTTATTTATCTAAGAAACCCTTGAAAAATGTTAGAAGGAAAAGTTTATACGGTCACTGTTAGCTAATTACATTTATATGACAGATGTTACATTTTCTGTATCTGTGCCTAACATCTTCACTGCAGTGCGAACCCAAGCAGTCAGGCTGCAGCCATACCATTTCAGGACATTTTAGCTTAAAGCTCAGCCCAAGGAATAAGAAAAGATTAATATAAATAATTAGCAACTGCATGTTTTAGGGCAAGCAATAACTGATGATGATTTAGCCTGGAAGGTGCACCCTTACCCGTGGTGGCTCAGGAGCTGAGCCGTGCAGCTCGGAGGCCAGCGCAGTGTGACTGCGAGGGTCAGGCAGGGACAGGGACCCTGTCAGCACCCAGGCCAAGCCATGTCCTGCTTTTGCAGCTGTATGCCAGCAGCTCTGGGCATGTGCTGTCAGCAGGAGTGCTTGTCTTAGCACAGCATAGTCAGGTCCTTGCTGCTTTATGAGCTGGAAGGTCAGCCACACTTGAGCTTCAATCTACCATCCCTTGCCCTCCATTAAGTCAGCTGCCTGCAGCTTAAAGCACAGTTTAGTCTGTGATAGAAACTTATGGGAGTCTGCTCAGGGGCAACACTCAAGCTATACCTCAAACTAATTCGACAATCCCCACGAGACAGCAAGGGTTTCTTGAGGAAGATACCTGATGCCAAGAATGTGTCTATGCAGCCTGAATAGTTCTTTATACTGCTGTAGTAGGAGGCTGAAAAATGCATAGGACTATCCCAGGGATGTCTGTGATGGGGACAAACTGTTTAACTGAAAGGAGTCATGCATTTTGTTATTGGGGAATAACAAATGAATGTGTAGTGATCATTCTTATTAACACTAAGAGCACCCATATTACTGTGGTTTAAAAAACTTTCTCACCGGCTTTGTGAAAAACTGTAACAAAGAAGTAGGCAAGGGGGAGAGAAAGGTGGTGATGCTGTCCCTACAGAAATAATAGGCTGTTTTAGGTCCTTGGCAACAGCCTAACTAAATAGCTGGACTTGGCACCAAACCAGGAAAGGGTTGGCACTCAGTCTGGTGAAGGGGAGGAACTATTTCAGAAAGTGCTTTCTGCTCAACTCTGAGTCTGCCCTGGACTGTTTGCTTGTGCTGCCGCAGGCCCTCAGCTTTGCCCAGCATTCCTGGGAGCTCCAAGGGCTGCAATGCTGGGGACAGGACACCACCTCCCAGACAAGGAGTTTCAGTGTGGTGAGCACTGAGTTACTGTGCAAGCCTTGGCCAGGTTGCCACCAAAGGTGACATGGGACATGTTACACTCCATGGTATGTCTTCTTCTCCTCTCTTCTGTTTTTACTTCTCTCATTTAAAATAGACTAACCTGATTTTCCAAACAGAGAGCAGCAAAATATTTCTGCTCCTAAATGTTTCTTAGACTTCTGGCTTTGCACTGAGTTTAGTGAGAAGTTCATAGCCTAACGAAGAGACAGAAGCCTAAGTATTTTATTTGAAATTTCATGTTTGTGAGCTGATACCAACCACAGTAAAATCTAATGGGGTTACATGCTGTACATTACACTGCCACACTGTTCTAGTAAAAGTAATAAAAAGTGTTTGCACATTAAAAAACAAAACAAATTGAAAAAAAAAAAGGTGCTAATCAGCTGTGCTTCAAAACAATGCAGACAGAGAGAAATGATGCTGTCTAAATGGTTTGGAATAGTCAGGCCTATTCTATTACATGTCTGTACCAGCAGGATATAACAAAGGTAAAGATTTAAGGCAATTTTGACACCTTAAAGAGAACTGTTAGCACTGCATAGACTTTCAAATCCAAAGAGGATTCAGCCTGCTCACTTACTGCCTTCCACATCTTCAAAGGACCATGACTCTTTTTTAATCTTTTCGCTTTGCTGTGAAGCCATAGGAAGTTATTGACTTTACAGGCAGTTTTAGTACACAATCAAGCAAGAAAAAATGCTGGTGTACTCTGAGGCTGAGTTCAAATCTTTGTCTCTTTGTGTCACTCCCCTCTCTGTGCTGAAGCAGAATTTAAAAGTGTGGAACAGATGGTGATCTGTTATACAATGTTTTGGTTTTTGACCCTCTTGTTGAGCCAAGATTCTCTGAAGACTTTCAGGGATGCTTTGGCTACCTCACACATTTTCCAAATGTAGTTGGAAGAAGTTTTCCACAATAATATTGCTTGATTATAATTAGGTACAGTTTGAACTCTGGATCTCAGCTCTGACATCGCTCTTCTTGGAACAGATCTGGGGTAAGTGAAGGCTGGAGGTCTGCCAGGGAGTGCGTTTGCTTGCTGGTCAGTGTCTCAGTGAAGTGCTGCCTACTTTCCTTTCAGGCCAAGTGTAAGAGCACTTAAATTTCCCTTTGTTTAATGCCAGAAGGTGCTATTAGAACTGATGCTTAAATCACCAACCTCCTTGGAAAAAACTGGAAAAGGAACTTAGGCCATGTGTTTGAATAGGTTTTCCTGAGCTCTGTGAGCATGGACCTTTCCTAAGTTTCACTGGGGTGAAGAGCTCAAGTTTCTCTGCCCACCAAGAAACAGATAGAAGGTGAAAAAGAATGGAAAGCCAAAAATCAAGAAAGGCAACTGCTGGGACTGTGGCCCTAAGTGAGTACACCTGGAGGCCCTTCTGCCCACAGTGGGCCTTGGCTTGAGGCTGAAGTTGCCTTTCACCATGTCCAGTGTGAGGGAAGAAGGACTTTGTGTCCATCCTCACATTTGCATCTGTATGAAACAAGCTTTCATCAATATCCCTTCCTCAGAAATCCTGAATATTAGCAAACATTTTGGGCTAATGTCCAATTAATGTAGGTTCTAAAATAACATAAAATAAGTATGATGAAAAGATTCAAAAATCCTACACCAAACTATTCAAAGATCAGGAATTCAGTTTTGCATCCTCATCCTGATTGTACTTCAGCGATGGAACGAATCAGTTTGCCTGTGTTCTGCAGCTCCTAGAGTGACAATGGACAAACTTTCCTCCCAAGACTATGCATGGCATTTTATTTTTCAGCTGTATGAGATACCCAGAGCAAGCAGTTCAACTGGATATTTTTTTCTCATTCATTTATTTGTTATCTTGTCATCTTAGCACCTGAATGGCTCCTTGAAGAACAATTAAACCTTAAAAACCTTCTGTACTAAATTGACAGAACTGCTGCCCTTTAGCAGAAGCTTCTGATGAAGTCTAAACAATAAGACATGAAAGTACATGAACATAATTTAAAGGCATAAGGTCCTAAAAATATACCAGTGATGACAAGCACTGACTTGTTTTGGATGTCCCCATTTTGGGACATCTAACCTGAGACATTTAGAATTGTCTTGACTATATAGATGAGCTAGGTGATGAGAGGTTTTAGAATGGGAATATTAAAAACCCTTCAATATTTAAAAATTCTTCAACAACAGATTTAAGAAATTTATTAATTACATACAGAATAACTGAAAAGTAAGGGTTCTGTTTTATCTAGTTCTTGTTTAGCATTTGTCTTCTCCATGTGGAAGTCAGGACAAGCAGCATTAATTACATTTCCAAATGTTTCCAAATTTAGAGGACTTTTGTAAACCACTTGAAAATACTATGAATGGAGGACTAAAAGCTTGTCTAAACATGTTCAAGGGATAAAAGTGTTAGTATCTACCTGAGTTTTACTTAATGTTAGAGAAAAATCATCGTGAAATTAAAAAGAGTCTAATGAAAAGAAAACACTTGGGAAGCACAGATACTTGCAGAATCTACTGATGATAGCTTTATTTTCATGGGCTGAAATTATAAAAATGAAAGAAAGCCTTAATGCTGCAACAAGAAAATTTTTTTTTTTTTTGGTATCGTGAGAACTAAGCACTGAAGAGGGGGAGTTTTAGAGAAGAACGTTTAATACACAGCTGATTTGGGCCATAGGATTTGCTATCATCTCAAGGACCTTTGGAATCTTATTTTTGGGATTCTCATGCCATGAGTAAGTCAGAAAAAGGGGTTCTGTTAGAACTTTTATTTTCTCTCTCTTGCAATTTTTCACATTGAGTGTGTGAGCCTCAAAGGATTTAATCTGAGGAGGATTTGAATGAGAACAGAAAACTGCTTTGCTTTATAAGGTTAAAGAGATTGCATTTAGTGAGCTGCAAATTAAAGGGTTTGCCATATGAGATGGTAATCCAAAATATTGCTTTAAATAACATCAGGATGGATGCAGACTCAGTTGGAAAGAGGTAGGAAGCTGTATGGCTGTGGTATTGTTACATATTGAGGACAGGAAGCACATGTGAAAGCTATGGAATACTGCTAAATGGAGACAAGAGTAGTGATTCATTGGTTCCACAGAAAATGTTTATTTGTTTACTTGTATTTTTATAGTTTTTTAATAGACCAGGACACGCTTTCTTTCAGCTTAATGATCCTCTGCATCGCATCTTTAAATATAGAGGGTTTCTGGAGTCCAATTGTCAAAAAAAATCAAATAACTTTTCCCCTTCATTGAAAGCAGCAGAAGCTAAGAGACTTATACAATATGCTCATGTTTGGGTTTCTAATAATTCAGCTTAGGATGCCAAAACTTTATCAGCCTTTGCCATCCTGAAGAAAGAGCACCAGCTCTGGGTTTCTGCCGTCTTTCATTATTAGCCTAGCATCCTAGTGCTTTTCTCAATTGCATCCATGCCACCATCCTCCTGTGCCATCCTGTCTGGGGTGAGCTGGTAAAATTTTGCATTTATTGCTGGAATTCTAGTTTCTGTCTTTTACTTTTCAGCGAGAGACCTGGGGAGAATTCATTTAGTTCAGCTGAGGCATTAGCAGCCTCCTCTCTGACAGCCATTACACTATCATGACCTGTCCTGCACCTCTAACACTGATCTATTCATAGTTCTCATATCAGCATGCTGGGCAGGTTTTTATGCTAAATCATCTTTCTTCACTGGTCCCTACTTATACTGCAGCAAATAAAAAGGCTTAGATTAGTGCAACGGGCAAATGGGTCTCTTTATATCCTACCGTCTCAATGTGATTTTCCGAGTGAATTAAATGGATGGAGTAGCAAGGCTGGCCCTGAGACAGACCCACGCTGTGGGGAAGCTATCCCACAGAGGGAACCTCACTCTGCCAGGTTGTTTGGTGTTTTGTGCTATTGACTAAGTGAGGTCAGTGAAATGACTTCCCCTGGTGACGGTGAGCAATGTCTGAACACAAAGCACCAGAGGTAAATCATCACTTTACCAGCGCTGTCCGGAGAGCAGCCTGGCCCAAACTCCCAGGACATGGCAGATCCTCAGTGAGGAATGGTCAAGTTATCCCGTGTGGTCTGTGGGAGCAGAGATCCTATGGGCACAAGGCTGGGCCAGGGAGTGCAGGCTGCAGCAGCTGCACCGGCAGGAACAGCAAGCCAGCCCTGCCTCCGAGAGCTCACCAGGATGAGCAAGGAAACAACAGATGGAGACAGGCAGACGGAGGAACACCAGGAAACACAGAAAATATTAGTCAGCATCACAGGCAGTGACCTCAGCATACCAAAAGTCTAAATGTTGTCAAGTCTTTTGTAGGCAGCCCAAGAATGGAGGGCATTAGAGATGATGCCGAAGGGAAATAATGAATTGTTTCATAGAAATTTGCAGACAGGGGCTCCTGAGCATATGGGGCAGTGGAAGATGAAACATAAATGTGTTTGAAAATCTATTCAGAGAACCTTTCAAGCTGCCTAGTGGAAGATTTTATGGGTGGGAGCCTTTTAAGAGGCTTGCTCTTGGTCCAGGGTATGAAGAGATGGTAGAAGGCCTGGAGATAACCTAGAAACCTTCTCCTAAAAGCAATGACCCTTAAAACATTCATCTGGATAGGTATGGGTGAAGAAAATGCTGCATGTGAGGGCTAAAGAAAGAGAAGATACACTTTTTGGAAATACTGAAAGAAAAGGGAAAGGAAGGCATCATAGGACTTGTTGGTAATAAACAGGGAAGATTTCTGTGTGCACAGATGGAAGGTACCACCTGAGCAGCACAGTGTTTTTTCTGGCACAGCTAGTTCAGATCACAAACTTGCTCTGTTTTTTAATGAGAAGGGAAAGAAAGTAAGATGTAGCTATACAAAACCCAGCAAGGGTTAATGTCCTGTCTGAGTAAAAGAGAAGAACTTAGAGAAATGTCACAGTTGACAATTTTCCTCCAGAGCTGAAAAATAATTAGAAGTCCCAGAAAAAGCAGGTGACAGGGTGAATTTCTGAAGCACTGGTGGATGATGTTGAAAATTATGGAGAACAAGACCAGAACTTGGGGAATCTTAAGCAAAGAGATTGATGTAGGCGATTGAAACACAGAGGAAGAGAAGCAAAAATAACTCATTGGCAGTCCCATTCAAATGAGGAAGAGTGGGAAAAGAGGAACTGCTAGAAGTGGAATCAGCTAAAGATCTCCTCAAGGAGTGAAGTAGGAGAGGCTGTTGGCAAAGCAGCATTAGACTTGGAGAAATCCTTGTTTGTGTGAGGGTCATGGTCTAGACGGACTGAAATTTGGAAGATAAGAGATGTACTGAGAGATGAGAGAGAAGAGTAACTGATATGAGATGAGGGATGGCAGAATGGCAAAAACTAATAGCACTGATGGTGTGTGAGAGTGGGGAGTGAGGGTAGGCAAGCACAGCAGATTGTGTGGGCAGGCAATTAAACCAGTGCATCTTTCGATTCTGTTTCAGTTTGGATTCTGTGGCAACAGAAACCATTCTGGTTTGACACTGTTTTGAGCTTGATAACATTTCAAAATACTTGTGTAGGCTCAGCTCCTAGTCAAGAAAAAGAAAATATTCAAATCAATTTATTGCTAGTGGTAGTTCAACTTCCTGGAGGTAAAAATTGATGTGATACTCCAAAAAAATAGTGTTAGAGAAGGGTGGTGATAATATAAATGGGGAAATGTAGGCAAGGGAGGGAGAGGGATAAAAATGGAAAGGAGAGGAGGAAGAGACTGAGATGACATCCTTGGGTGGTTGCAAATAGATTGGGTTAAAAAAGAAGGAAGATAAAAAAGTCCTTTTAAAAAAATGCTGTGAAAATTTAAGATAAATAATGTTTGGGGAAAATCCCATTCACAAAGAGTGCAAGGGGTGTATACACCTTTTATGCAGCCAAGTAAAATGCAAAACAATGGAGCTGAAAATCAAGTCTGGGAAAAAAAGCAAAGCAGCTCCTGGAAGAATTGTTAAATAGAAGAGCACAAAAAAGCAAATGTCATCATAGATAAAGCCACAAAGGTAAAAGTGACAGAGTTGCTAGTTCAAGCAAGCACAGGCTCTTATTTTTACATATTTTGTAATTTAATATAACCTAATGATGTCTCAAATTCAAAACAATTCAGGTAATTCAAAACTAATCCTTTGAAGACTGTAGGAATACAGTATATACATACATTCTCTGAAGCATTCATTTGGCAGGGAGCCTGGAAAATCCTGGTGTTTTGTGACTGCTCACATGTAGCAGTGCGCTGCCAAAATTTCAACAAGATGGTCTGACACAAATTTGCCACTGAATTGATGGCACACCTAGTTGGCAGGCAGGATTGGTTGGAAAAGAGAAATTATTTTCAACAGGGAATTCTGAAAAAAATCCCAAACCCCTCAAACCCAACACCTTTTACTCAGATTTTCTCACAATTTAAGCAAGGAAACAAACAAAACCTTGAACCAAGAGCTAAAGTGCTTGGGGATTTTGAGAAATCAATTTTGTTTATGTTCCCAGCTTTTTATTAGTGTGGGTGTGGGGGGTGTTTTCCCTGGTGCTCGTGAAACATGTGATGAAGGAAGGGCCTGACACCTTAAATCTGAAAACCAGAGGAGCTTTTGATACTTCAGGTTTTTTACTTATTTCTATTACTTTTATTTACTTTCTTGGAAAATATTTTGAGAGTTCAGCTGTGGCATTCAACTGAATTATGGCCACTGATAAGTTTTGCAAGTCTTGTGTTTCAGAGGAAGGGCAGGGGGTAGATGAAAAAGGTAGGAGAGGGTTTTATGGGGTTAGAGAGAAGCTGGCTCTTGGAGGGAGCACAGGACAGCTTGTGGGGGAGCTGCTGTAAAATATTTTCAATTTTAAATTGTAGGATTTGGTCATCTTGTTACCAAATGTCCAAAATATTGAAATTTGAGATATTTTGAGCCAGCAGCTATGTTTGGCATGCCAGAAATCTTCATTAGACAAGACAGAGATTTATAAGTCCAGCTGGATATAGATATGTACTAGAAAAAAATACCATGCATTGTTGATTTGACTGGGCTACCATAGTGGAATGAAAGGTACTTTTCTCCTACTGGCTATAGAAAGGCAAGAAAATTGTGTAGCTCTCTTTGCTAATTCCCTCACTGTGGCTGCTTACTTAATTAATCAAAAAATGTTGCATGCTCAAGAGACACCTGCATGCCTTGCAAGGCAGATTCCTGTCCATTTCTTCTGCAGAACAGTAAAGAAGAGTCTGAAAAGCAGGGCCTCCCACAAGAAGATGATCTGATGGAGGCACCAGAGCCTGTGGGGTTGGCTCCTTAGGCAATGCCACAGAGGGGAGAGCTGAGTGACATCCCTCTCTGCTATATAAGAAGTGGGGAGCAAGCTAGAGGCTGGAGTATCACTTCTGAAAGGTAATGTAAATACTTTGAGGAGACTATAGAGCTTAGTGGATCCAAGACTGAAAAGCTACTTGTATTTTCATACTATAAATAATGTAGAATATTTAACAATGCCTTAATATTGATGTTGGTGGCATACTGGTAAGCGTTACTTAGCAAGTCAATGAGAATAATGTCAGACAAAGAGGTAGAAATCTTTTATCATAGATATATAATAATATTTTGCTATCACCGTTGAGGGCTCTTGCTAGCCTCTAGAAGGCAAGTTATTTTCCATGCTGATTTCCTCAGGATTAGTGTCAAGTATTGTTATTGTCTTGTATCTCTGCATATACTTATGCAAGTAGATGTGTTAATACAGCATTACATTGTATTGTTTAAAAATGTATAGAGATGCCATCTGGTCCAGCTGCTGTGTGGGCCAGTAACTGCTGTATTGCTTTATTTATATCATTCTGGGACATGCTTGCTTTTAGAATTTGGGGCTAGTAATGTTTGAGAATGAAAATATTTAGCTGAATAGAAATGGAATAAGATAGGACTCCTTGGATAGGAACTGGGTGCTGAAATTTGGAAATGTTCATTTTCTATGTTGGTGTTACATTCTGTATAAGATCTTGGGCTTGAAAGCTCCCCAAGGAGTTCCTAGTTTGTGTATTATTTTGATAGAATTGTCTTCAATTTAGTTCTAACATGATTGGCCTTTGCCTTTTAAAATATTTTCCTAGATTACCACAGTAGGAGAAACACTGAATTCCTCTACAGTTCAAGCAAGCATTTTTGGGATTGCATGTGCATGTTTCAGAACTCTAAGTGTGTACACATTCGCTCACACTACGTATGTGACTGACCAGGTCACACACAGCTGTTTGTGGGTGAATCCACCCTGACAGTCTGTGTCTTCTTGCAGGGCAAAGGCAATTGGAGGCCAAAGAGTAACAGCTGAAGGAGGAACCAAGGGAGCTGAGTCCTGATTACTGCAGAGCTATTTAGCACAGCCAAATCATTTAATCTGCTCCCCTTTTCAACTGCTGCCACCATGTTCAGCTGGACTGTAAACTAAGGCAACTGTCTCCTATCATGCTGTTCTAAATCACAAGATCCTTATCTCAGGTAGGGTCTCTGGGCACTATCATATTCTAGACAATTAAATATATCTCATGGCTTAAAATTGTTTCCAATCAATTTTGTGTTCAAGAATTATTTTTTTTATTCTGGCTGTATGTGGGATAATAATTACTTACAATTAGACTTGATATTATTTCTCCAGAAGCCAAGGGGTTGTACTGGTGTCACAGAGCTCATTTAGCTGTTTTGTATTAGCTTTTTGTGAGAATTTTAAAGAAAGGATGATTTGGAAAGTAAATAGGAAACCCTCATTTTAAGGTTGGAGATTTTGATGTGAGGTCATCTGCAGTGCATGGGCAGGGATGTAAGTGAAACTCCAGTGATACCTGTTAAGAGGAGCTATCTCTGTCAACAAACCATCTCCTTCCATCTTCCCTTTCTCTACTCCAGAGTAAAATGGAATTCGAACTTCAGAAAAGACCACAGTTCCTTTGGGGTTTGTCAAATCTGTAAGAAAAGAAGAGTCTTTATTAATACACACAAGAGCTACCAAACATCAGTAGCTTTTCTTTGCTTTTATAGCACAGTAAGGATCAAGTACTTTCCCTGCACAGCTACAGTGGTGGCCTGAGATGAACCAAATACTCTGGCTAAGGTGCTCATTTGTTCTTTTGAGACCTGAAGGCTTGATGATACCTAGACACTGTGACATGTCCTGTGCAGGGCAGTCACTTGGAAGACTAGGATTGGCTGCCATGAAGAGGGCTACAGTCCTGCACAAACACAGGTGAGAAGGGCAGTGCAGCAAATCAAATGCAAAATTTTTCACCCACAGATCATTGCAGGGACCCAGTTATGTTGCACCACTGTCTGCCTACAGGTAGATAAAATCTTCCACATTTGGACCTTACTGAGTGAACTAGAACTTCTTTTTTCAGCTTTACAGTGCTGTTGTTTTCTTTATTTTAACAATGAAATGCAAGTTGTCCCTACTGCAAGATGACTCCAACTCCACCAGACACCTTTTGTCCAAAGCTTGTGTAGTAGAGCCTCTCATTTTTTTAAAAACGAATGAATTTAACTTATTCTGTGAGAGTAAAAATGAGCTCCAGCCAGCTCATAGACAAAGTGCTGATTCAATGGGTCTGCAGAAGATGATCAGTGAAGAATGCATGGATCACATCGAAACAGCAGAAGACAAACTGATTCCAAACTAAGGCTGCTGAAATAGGCTTGCAATTCAGGTTTTCTGAAGGAAGATTTCAGAATCAGACACAGCAAAGAACTGAGGTGTTTATTACGAACTGTTCCTCTCATGACATATATGATCAATGGAAGGTAATGAATGTTACTAACCTTCAGGTGAAGAGCCATTGAAGAAGGCTTCCTGTGTGGATGTTTTGACTGTATGAAACCAAAAGCCAGTGCAATATTCTTCCCTGTTAATCTGACTGCATTCTTGTGGAAAAGAGGGTGCAATTCTCACAAGTGCAAGGCACACAGCCTCAGAGTGTAGCAGGACTCTGTGAGTCTCACACTTCATGGGCACAACATAATGAAGGAGAAAATAAAAAGGGTTGCAGACCAGTGCAGAAACAAGACAGACCTAATCCTGGACAGTAGTGCATGTCTGAGAATCTGCTAGAAATTGGTGAGCAGGAACAAGAAACTAATTTTCATCCAACTACAAATAGCAGTTGGATGAGCCATCTACAGCCTCATTGTGTAGCCCAGAGAGTTTTAGAGTCTTTAGTACAGTCTGATTTGAGTGTGGAGGTGGGAAGAGAAAGAGAAAAGAAAAAATTCCCACCTACCTAGCATCCGAGGAAACTTTGGAAATGCCTGAGTAGACAAGCATGTTGTCCTGAGATATTGCTGGGTGTGCAAAAGCTAATGAAAACTTTATGGCTTTTAAAATCTACAGATGTCATTGTTTCCAATGCAAACATCTACAGGAAAGACTTGGAAAACTGTCAATGTCACACTCAGTTAATAGACAGAAGAAGAAAAAAGTATCTTATTCTGAGCTAACATCCTCAGCCCCTTTGTATTTCTCCTCATTTCAAGCGCATCACCTAGTGATGAAAGTGTGACTTATATTTGAATCAAAGAGTTGAATCAAAGAGTTGCAGAAGAGAGCTTTGGAAAGCAATGAATTCAGACTTGCTCACGATGTTCAGACAGCATTGGCCCTTCTTCCCCCATCTTTTAGGTTTCAGACTAATAGGAAAGCTTGCATCTTCTAAAAGTATGGGGTTTTTGGATAGGGATGGAAGGAGAAGATGACAATATTCACAGACCTGTGGCTTGTCAGAGTGGAAAAATTTCAGTGTTTTTGTGACATATTTTTATTTTTTGAGAAAAGATCCACTCTACAAATTGCATGGATTTTTAGCAGAGACCCAATTCTTACATTGTTCTTTTTATTTGTGCTCGAAGAGCATTCCCTTTAGTGTGATTAAGGAATAATTGGATTAATTTTGCATTGTGGTAAATGGCATGGCATCCTTTTCATGGAGTTTCTGGTTCTGCAATTACATTTCTGCAGCACTGTCTAGCAGTCATGAAAGATTAGCTGTGTTTTCTTCTTCTGCCATGCAGTTCTCTAATCTGTCTGGAACAAAAATAGATCAAGAGGTGCAGCTTTGTAGATTGTATCAAATACTTGTGTGTTGCTTTGTGACTGTTGGGTCATTCTTGGATACATAGGGTTGACATATATCTCTATAAGAATTATTTCCGGAATTATGTGCTGTGCACTGTCACAGGGGTGTTCTCTTTCTTCCTTTTAACTTCAAATTTCATAATTAGAACGAGATGAACAATAGCATACTCTCACAGAAGAATAAAGATGTGCTCGACTCCTTTTCTGCTGCCTTTGAAAGATGAATAAATGGGTATTTTCTGCAGCCTTGCTTAATCTTCTGTTCCTCTTCACACCTTGCTCCATTTTTGAGTATTTCAATAGGGATGCATGAACAGCTTAGATAAGAGTCAATTCCAGAAAGAGCTTCAAAAGAAAAAGGATGAGGCTAGGCAGCCTGGAGAATTCCTTTGGAAAACAAAATTCAGGTGTATTTGAAAACATATTGGTAGAGGCCTTTGTTTTGTTGTAATTTTACTTTTCCTGTGTATATGCACCTTCCTTCCTTGCTTCCCTGTTTGTCCCTTTTCCTTGCCCCTTCCTTCCCTTCCATTCCCTTCCCTCTCTTCCCCTCCCTCCAGGAGGGTGCACGATACTTTAAGATCATGCGTCTGTGACAAAAGAAATAGTTTCCCTTCTATCTCACATCTCTACATGTTCAGAGGAGTACAAACTTGCACGTTACTTATGCAGTTGTTTCCATTCGGGGGCATGGGGGATTTAGCAGAGTCACTCTCCTTGCTGTTAATGGGATTTGTTCAGCTAAAGCCTTGTGCAAGACAAACCTTTTCAAAAGAGAGAATTTCTTCAGAAGTACAGATAGACCTGGTTAAAGATCCTTTTTCTGAGATATAAGGCAAGATCTTAGAGCATATGTAACAATTAAAGATTGTGAACACCTTTTCACCAGTTAAAAGACTTAATCTCACCATTATAGCCATATTTCCATTTGGCTAATTACTTCCTGCTGTGTAAAATTCTTCCTTTAATTTTACTTAAAGGTATTTTTTATGCTTGTCTAAAATGCCTATGCAATGTATTGCATGATTTTTAAAGCTGAGCTCCTCAATTATCTAAAAAAATATTTGCCAAGTAAATGTTTCTATGAAAATCGTCATTATCCATCAAGTGATTTACTCCATGAACAGTATTTGCAGAGCTATGCAGCTGGTTGATTACTACGAAAAGAAAAATTACTCTAATAAATTAGTTGAGAAAAAAAGGTAAAAATTAATTAAGATAATGTATATGTTGGATAATATTTGTCCAGCTGTTGTTCAAAGGCTATCAACTTCCATTTTGCTGGGCTTACATACTGGTAAAGCAATTCTTCTATAAATAGTTTTGAGTTTATCCTGTGATCTGCCATCCCTACTTGAAAAATGCTGTATAAATGATCATAATTATGATTGTAAATCAAACCCTATTTTAAATATGAGCAAAATTTAATAGCATTTGAACAAGTAGGGCAGTGGTGCTGTAGATTAATTGAGTGTCGTGTGGTCTGATGTGTGCACATTGAGATAAAGTCTAAGTTTTTCAGAGTCTGGGAATAACGTCTGGCTTCTGGATGCAATGGTTTGCTTGTTCTTTTTGTAAAGATGCTAAGTTTCCCAAAACTGTCGATAGTGCAAATACAAATCATTACAAGAATTTTGTCCAGTTCAGTAGACAATATTTCCGACCATAACATACCTCAAGACTTATTTTTATGAATTGTTTTGTTGCATTGGTCACAATACAAAGTAGATCACAAGACTTCTGTTCATTCTGTCCTAAAACATGCTAGATGACATTTCATTGCCATTAAATAGTGCAGTAATAGAGGAAGATATTGCTTTGAGTCTTCAGAAGTTTTACCAATTACAGGTGAGTAAAAATTACAATATAGCTTGACATTCTTTTATGTAAATTTAAGCATACTAGCATTTTTTTATTTTAAAAAAATCAAATTACTCAGCACCTTCAGGGTTCATAGCCCTGAACAAAACAAATACCTCAGCCATATAAGCTGACACATTTTAAAATTGTTGAAATATGCTCAATTTATTTAATACAGAGACAAGCGTTTCCTTTTCTGTGATCTTCTCTTCCTTCAAGAAGGAGAGCAGAGAAACATTTGGAAAAACTTTTTTAAACCTAAATGGGAAAAGGTGAAAAAAAAGGTAAAGGAGAAAGAAAAAACAAGTAATGGAGAGGGAAAAAAAAAAAAAGATTAATTGCACACACAATTTTCAGGGCTTTTTCTTTTCTTAGAAACTTGTTTGAAACATTCAACCTGAAATAATGGTGAGGTGATTAAATTAAGAGATGCTGCAGACATTAATGTCTGTTTGCATTAAAGGGGAATGACTCAGAGACCTTACAAATATGTGGGTAATCAGAAGAGGAACAACTGAATTTCAGGGTTGATAAATGCAAGATAGTACACATTCAAAATGCTCACAGACAGTGCTGGATTCACAAGCCTCACTTGGATAAAAGAGCAGAGAATCATGGTAGACAGCCCAGTAAAACATCTGCTTAGTGTGATGTGATATCTGGAAATGCAAATAAAGCATTAGAGAAATACAGAGAGATGTAAAAACTACTGTATGTGTCAGTGGCATGTTCTCAGCTAGGCTATTGCATTCATTTATTGTCATTCCATGTGAGAAAGGTAACAGATGAAGCTTAGACACATGAAATGTGGGCAAAGCAAATTTATAAAGCATTAACAAATTAACAGAAAAGATGAAAATGCAAAAGTATTTTTAGAGGAGCACAGTCTTTGAAACTACACCTTGTGGAGAGAGTTTTGGAATAAAGCACATGTTAAAAGAAAGCCAAGACCTGATCAGCAGGCTGACGGTGGCAGTGGTCGCAAACTGGGGCATCTGAATGAATGAATGAATGAATGAATGCTTCGCCAAGTGGAGTATAAGGATGGTTACCAGTCCTCAGGTATTGATGAAGCCTCCTTTTTTTTCTTTTCAAAACAAAACAAAAGCAACAAATAATAAAGGAGGTCCACTGCAAATATAATTCTCTTGTTCTTTTCCCCTCTGTGTTTTACAGGAGATGGTTCTCCTAAAACACTGCAGTGTTCATCTTGCTGGAGGCTGGGGCAAAACCACAGCAAGATGTACTCTTTCTCCTTCAGACTGATGGAAACCTGATGAAGAACATTTTCCATAAATCTTCCACTATCCCTCATCCCTTATGTGCAGATGTCAGAAAAATTAGGGGCTGAAATATCCTCCCGTGAAAATAGAGGATTTTTAGAGTGAAATTTTGTTTCCCTCCACTTATCCTTGGACTTGATCCCACTTCATCTGATTGCAGTTATGTGTTTGCAGATGACTGAAATAGGAATAAATTGTGTCTGTTGAATAAAACTTTTCCATCAATGTGAAATTCTCTAATGACAGAACTTCACAGAATTGTGTGAGAAAATTTAATTCCAAATCAGTGAACTCAATCAGCCTGTTGTTTGCCCCTTTTTCTTCTGATAGTAAAGGGCTGAAGGATTTGTATGTGCTATTTAGTCTTGCATTTGGTAACTCATTTTATTTCTGTATGGAAATAACTGTAATGGTTTGTGTGCTTATTCAGCTCACAGCTAACATACTTGCCTTAGCATCTCCAACCTTTTATAGGGATGACAATATTTTCTCAAGCATTGAAATGTTAATTCATGTGTGATACCAGGTACTAATATGAAATAGAGTTGATGTGTAGAATTTTCTACCACCCTTATTCCTGCCTGGAGTTACAAACTCTTGCTCCAAGGGCTTGACATAGCAATACACCTGAGAATATTTCAGAATTTCCAGAGTGAAATATGAAACTTATGTATTTGAATGATGTCTTCTGAAGATTCAAGTCTGGCAACATGAAAGCTTATCTCCCCAAAATTAGGGCATATTGTACTGAAACACAGTACAGAAATATTCAAACACAATAGCAGCAATATTCGAATCATCAGGATTATTATTAGGAATCATCATTTAGAGAGTAAAGGTTGCTTGAAAGGTTTGTTTCAAAATTCTTTTTCTCTGTTCCAACATTCAGCTTTAAAACATCCAAACCCATCACATCCTGGTGAAGGGTATAAAGTAAGATAGTTCAATTCAAATAGTTCAATTCAAAACAGAACAGGTATGAAAAGAATGGGAAGAACCAAGCTGTGAGAGGTGGCAGTTTTTTGGTTTTTTTTTTATTTTTGGGTTTTGAGATGTTTTGGTTTTAGTGATAAGTTTCAGATTTTTTTGTAAGTGATGTCTGTTTTTTGTTTGTTTGTTTGTTTGTTTGTTTTGATTGGGTTTTTTACCCTCCATTTTGGGCATACATTGGTCAAGCTAAAATCAGTTTACTGAACACAAAGATAGAAGTACTGCTTGTGCTTCAGCCATTCTAATATTGAACCATTCTCAAAAGTAGGTCTCTGGTAGATGATATCTTTTTATACACTCTGATTTTCTATGGCACAACTACAGAATCATTGTGTCTCTAGGCTACTGCTTTATCACTAGCACATTAATCCTGCCAAATGTCTGTTATATATTGTGCCATGGAAACTCTGATGAGAGAAAACACAGTGAGCACAACTTTTTGCATCCTTTTTCCAAGGTCTTGACCCTGGTAGCCTATGAGTTAGTTGAAATGATTGAAACACACAGGTAAAGAAAATAGAGATTCTGAGCACCTCCTGAGGGCTGGCAGTGAGACACACAATCTTTTATTTTCTGTTAAAATCCAGCCTATTGTAGTTTTCTTATGAGCTACTAAATAAGTGGCGATATAGGGAAGATACAAAACCCATTTATCAGGATGTATGCCTGTAATTTCCTCAAAAACTGCTAAACCAGGAGAGGCACCTTCTGCACCCTGTCCATAAAGAGCCTTGTGATGGAGTGGTCAAGGACAGGATGATTGAGTCACCAGACAAGGGGATGCACCTCAGATGCCACTCTTTGGGTTCCAGTTGCTTCTCTCAGTCACCTCAGATATATGACAGAGGTTATTTTGTCACACCCATTTTATCTTACTACATTCAGTGAAGCTGCAGTGGCTAGATAGCTGTGTGGCCATGCTGTGTGGTGCTGCCAGTAATGAAGAGAGCAGCTGGTCCCCAACCTGGGGCTCAGCCCAGCACATAAAATGCCACAGGTTGACAAAGGGAGGTTCTGTTGCTTGTTTGCTGTGGTGGCAAAAAGGCTTGAATCTATTTTACATGCACACAGACACAGAGGCTCTTCAGTAAGGAGGTGCTTGAGGAAACAGCTGTGGGGCTGTCAGGAGTGCCTTACAGCCAAACTGAAAGATGGGTAGATGTTTTCTCTGCTTCTGAGGATGCTTGCTCTCCTTTCTGAATCCTGCTAAATCTTCCTGTCTTATAAAGAACATTTTCCCTTGAGACCATAAAGACACTTCAGAAGAGAGTGCTTTCCCCCCCTCCTTTTCAATGCAGTACATTTCACCAAGGATGAGGAATTTTCTAAAGACCTTCTCTCCTTTTACATTCAAATTGCACAGCGGTTGAACTGTGAGCTATGCTAGCAATATAGCCAGTGTAGGTTTGCTTTCAGAAAGAAAGTAGAGCTTTCCATCAAAAACATTTTATTTGTCAAGCATTGTTTTGTTTAAATTGGGAGTCAAATGAACAGTTTCCATGGCCCTTAACTCACAGAATTCCGGTGGAAGGTTTAATGCAAATATATGGACAAAGTGCTGTTTGCTCAATGCCCCTTGTTAAAACATTGGCAGCTCATCACAAATTCAGGAACATACCAGATGTCTGATTTAGTGTAAAAACACAGTGAGTCTGAGAACTATGGATAATTTCCAGCATGAGTTGTTAGATACTGAGATAGTATTATTATTGTTATTATTATCATCATGATCATCATCATCACTATTAGTACCACTGTTAGTTATGATTTATTTGTTATTAAAGCATACCTTTAAAAATCAGAAATAAAGGTACAGAGGCAAGCCTGAAAGAGAGATTATCTTTCCCTACTGTTATTTTGCCCTTTCAAACTGGCACACAGTGATTGTTATATCCCTTCAGAAGTCAGTGATGCACTTTGTGCTTCTGGGAAGTGGCATTCCCATTCATACATCTGAAAGGCAGGTCTGGATTCAGAGCTTCACTTTCTATGTTTTGCACAAGTACTACTTCAGTTTCCTCCCACATGGGAAAAATCAGGTTTTGGTAAAACTGACCCTGTAGCATTCATCGTGGCTGATACCGCTGACCAGGACACTGGGTATCAACCCAAGGATGAAAGAAAGGCAAAGTGCAGTTACACTCGGGGTGATTTTTTTTTTTTTTTTTGGTTCAGTTATTGCCCGTCAAGGTTGTAGTAACCAATGTAAGCACGAGCAATCTCAGGACTGACAGGTTTTTCAGAGATCAAGGTGATGTTATTCTACCATTGGCTCTTTGATCAGAGTCTGATACTACTGAACTTCAGCCTGACTCAAGGGAATATGCAAACGTTTCCCTGCTGAATCTGAGTGTGGTCAGGAAAACAGATCTTGCAAATTGGTGTGTATATCTAGCTATATCTGCACTGAGAATTTAAAGAGTATATCTGCTCTAAAAGATAAACTTGGGGGATTTTCAATAGCAGAAATGCTATAAAATAACACATAAAATTGGGAAATACTGTGAAATGGGCTGATGCAAGCTACATAATGCTTCACATCTGGCTGGGTTACTCTAGACAAAACTCTTTTGTCTCATATTTACAGAACCCAGTTTAGAAGAAAAATAATAAACAATAATTTATTGCAGATTTCTTTTTCTCTTCTTAGTGGATGTTACCTTTTTGGCTGCAAATTAGGTAACTGAGAGGTAATATTTTGGATTAGTCAAGCCATTCCGCCTGTGAATGTGCTTATTCTATTGATGTGTCTACAGTGAACAGAGTAAGACACCTGCAGCTTTAAGAGATTTACTAGTTTTCCTTTGGAGAAGAAAAAGGGACTTTGGTAATGTCTTTAATGTGATTTTCACTGATATTTTTACACTATTATTTTAAGTGGTCTATGTCTGACTTTTGAGAGAGACTCCAAATTGTGCAGCAAAGCATATGAAAACTGAGCACAGAAAGTTAGTAGACATTACTGTTGACTACTCATACCTCAAAAGGTTATGTTTTTTTTCTAGCTCCAATACATCCAGACCTGTCTTTGGAAAAGTCTCAGATGCTTTTGTGTGGTGCAATGGTCACACCCAGTGGCCAGTTGGGTTAATCACATATGTGTATTCCCTATGGATAGCTGAGGCAGTTTGTTACAGGAATTTCTTCTTATATACTATGACAGCTTGGAATCTAACTCGATAGCAGGAAAACAATGCATGTCCACCTTCACCTCAAGGTTTGTTCCCAAAAGACCCTGGCTGATCAAAAAGAAGGTCTGGACCATTCATGAAATGAATAGCAAAGAGGTGATGAATCCCCCGTGGAGACATTCTTAAAATTAGGACCTTTGACTATAATGAGCTGGTGTTTTAAAAGAATGATTCAAGGACAGGCTGAAATAAGAAAACCTATGCTTCTCCTTAGTTTAAATTCAGCTTTCTTTTAACTGTGGAAAGCCTGAAACATTTGCCTGATTCTTCTTTTTTGGCATTATCAAGGTAATTTGAAAAAAAGGACCATTTTTCTTTTCCATAAATGAAAAATGTATGGAAGCACCATGGATAAATCAAAAGAGGTGCATGCATATAACCCCCCTCCCTCTCCTCCCAGTCTAACTATAGCATCCTCTATTAGCATCACAATGACACTAATGTTTTCTTTCTCCCAATGTAGACCATTTTGTCAAGGTCCCTGTTTTCAATTAGTGTCAGCAAATGACACATGGGTGGGAATGCTACAGGCATGTTCAGTGGAGGTGGCACTGTGGTTGCTGGTTTTGGGGTGGGGGAGGGGAGAGCCAAGTTTCAAGGGGGAAAAAAGGGAGGGACTATGCTTCATATAAACCTTTGCCTTAATGCTCCCAAGGACACAAATGTTAGTTCCCTTGCCCACATCATGCTTGTGCAAGTGGTCTCCTCTAAAGTCCTGTGTGGCATGGTAGGGTTCATTTACATAGTGTCGACCCAAATAACAACCAAATCACAGAATTAAAGAATCATTTAGATTGGAAAAGACCTCAAAAGTCATAAAATCCAATCTCTGACCAGCCACAACCTCGTCAAATAGACCACGGCAGTAAGTGTCACGCCTGGTTTCTTGAACACCTCTGGGAACAGTGACTCCACCACCTCCCTGGGCAGTCCGTTCCAATGTTTAACAATCCTTTCCATGAAAAATTCCTCCTCATGTCCAACCTCAGCCTCCCGTGGCTCAGCTTGGGTCTAAGTCCTCTCATCATGTCACTGCTTCCCTGGGAGAAGAGGCTGATCCCCACCTGGCTACACCCTCCTTTCACATGGTTTTAGAAGGCAAAGAGGTCTCCCCTGAGCTTCCTTTTCTCAGGCTAAACACCCCCAGCTCCCTCAGCTGCTCCTCCCAGGACCTGTGCACCAAACCCTTCACCAGCTCTGCTGCCCTTCTCTGGACACACTGCAGCACCTCAATGCCCTTGAAGTGAGGGGTCCAGAATTGGAAGCAGTACTTGAGCTGCAGCCTCATCAGTGCTGCATATAGAGGGAATAGTGAAATGTTTATTTGAATAAATTTTAATTGCTAAATCTTCATTACTTAATTTTGCCAGTCTTCCCCCAAATGTTTTAAATCATTGCTTCAAAGCCATAAATGAGTGGGATATTTTTCAGCTTCTTTCCAGTAGTCTCACCTTCTTTAGAACAGAAAATACCTGTCAAATTCTATGCATTTCTCTTTTACCTACAGCATCTGCTGCTTGATTTTTCTTGCATTTTTTTGTCCTCAGGAACTGGAAAAGTTGCTCCCTTCTGCTATGAAAAGTTCTGCTACAGCTTCTGCACTGTTGACTGGGTGCTGGCACCTGAAGGAGCTATACCAAGGCTTTTATAATCTTCTTCTACTAAGAAGCTTCTGTACATTTCCTGGTCGAGATGCAGACTTTGGATACTTGTTTCGAATATACTGACTGTAGTCTTGCTTTACTGACTTTTCCCTCACACACATATAATCCATGGTGTCCCAGGGCTCCACAGACCATGTATTAGACAAAGCAGAAAAGGCATTGACCACAGATTTTTTAAAAATAACTATGAATTCCTTTTTCTTGATTAAATTTTCTTTTATGCTTAGATCACTGAAAAAAATCTCAGCATGTGACACTGTGAACATTGGGAGAATGATACCTCTAATTCTCATTTGAACTGAGTCAATATCTGGAAACAACATAGGATGAATTCTTGCATCTCTGAAGTGTGCTGAGAGGCTTTATGCCAGGAATCTCCCCCAAAACCTCATGCACTAATATATCACAGCTGCTTTTCTGCACTGGGTTTTCTTGCACCCCCCAGCCTGGAGATACTCAGTGCAGAAGTTTGTGCTTGCTCTTAGTTTTTGCTTTGCAGGTCACATTCAAATGAAGCTTCCACATGGGATCACACTTGACAAAAAGGAGCAGTTATACTTTAAGAAAGAGAGTTGGCCTGCTTTTTGTATCAGTTCCCTTGTTGGTTGTTTCAATATGCAGGTGATATAAAGGGACTCTGTCACATCCAGTTCATCTTACATTCAAAAGTCAACAAACCCCTTAAATTTAGTGAAAGTTTTTGTCATTTAATAAAAATAAAAAAAAACTTAAGTCAAAATACTTTTCTGTGCTGCAAAATAGCACTGGTGCATGGGAATCATATAGGAAAACTTTGTATAAACAAAATAAAATCATCAATGCTGCTTTCTCTGTCTAAATTTATGGAAGCTAAAAAAAAATGTTTCCCTACTTTTACTGTATTGATATAATCCCATTTCAACTCCAGTTGACACATAGGTCTATTTATGTTAAGTGTCAATTGTTATTTAATGATTAATAAACAATGGAGAAATTTGAAATGATTTGTAAAGTTCTTTGTAGCTTCTGTGACCTCATGTTGGAGTAAATAAACAAAAAAGGAGGAAATAGATGACATGCCTGTATGTGTTACACCGTTAAATAAAGTCTCCCGTGCTTTATCTTCCCAAAATAGGTATGATGTGTTGTTTTAAATGGCACCAACCCATTCTATTGCAAGTATGGAATCAGATTTAGTAGAGAAATACTGAGTTACCTAAGCCCCTACATTTTGTGATGCAGATGGACAAGGAGTCCTTCTGATCTGCTGTTGTTTTCAGATATGACAAGGTCCAGCTGCCCATGCTATAACATCTGAGGTCAGGCCATAGAGCTGTGCATACCCTCACTTTTCATCTCTCTTCTCTGTGCCCACCCCAAAGTGATTCTTCCTTTTAAGGAGGAGAAACAGGACCAGAAGACCTACAGCAAAGAGTATTTGCTTCATGTTTTCCCAGGACTGACAAGTGGGCACACGGAGTTGCTGTCTGAGCAGAGAGTCCCCAGCATGGACTTTCTGCATGTGCAGTGACAGGATCAATGCTGTTATGGTCTGTGAAGCTGAAGGTCCACCAATAATGAGAGTGCATTACTTCTGCTGAGAACAGAGCTATTGTGATGGCAGGGGGGATTAAAATCCTGTCAGATCTGAATCCAAAATGAGGTCAGTGGGAGATTTCTGAGGCATATTCTTCGATCCATGCTGCAGGGTCTGTCGAGGGTGCATTCAGGTGTGCCAAGGTTTGATGCACTCTGGTGCCTCCTAAAGTTGTTATGCCATTGCCAAGGAAGGGCCACTGTGATGGTGTTAAATATCCTATCTGGAAGCAGTTTTGCCACCTCATCCCCAGAGTTATACAGGGTGCAGAAGATGCAGCACAAGGTTTGCAGCAGGCTGTAAGAACACACTGCCCTTATATAGGCAACAAGTCTCTAAGTATCCCTGGGAAAGCCTGGGCAATTTGCTTTAGTTCTGTCTGCCACTCAGACCAGCCTCATCATTTTTGAGCTAAGGGCATGGCAGTGCATCACTGACATTAATGGTGTCAAACATGCGACGTGATGCATAAGCGTGCTTGCCTGAATTAATGAAATGGTCACTCCCTGAACTCATTTAGCTTTTTCCTCTGCAATACATTGGTAAATAGATGTTGCACTTACTGCATGAACCTTCAACAGAGGATCCAAATCAAACCAAAGCAAGTGACCTTCCCCCCACAAACTAATTAATCCACACAATGCCCCTGTGCTGTGTGTTACACAGCAGCTTCTCTTACTTGGATCAAATTTGTTCCTATCACTTTGAATGCGAAAAGCAGTTGATCATTTCATCCATGTGACTACAAGGGTGACTGTCACAGCTTGCAAAGCATATGGTAGCTCTTGCAACATCAATAATAATCTCTAAGTAATGCAACTTTGGGTTGTAGTCATCTTTTATTATCACTCCAGTCTTCCAATTGCTTCCTCCTGTCTCTCTCTTTTAAAATTTTTGTCTTTCATTATTAAATGAAACCTTCTATACCCAGTGATTACATTATCAAGGATTACCTGCTGAAAGGGATCAAAACTGATCAAAATTAAGGCTGTGTTATTCTGAATAAATTTTACTTATATTGAGGGGCTTAATCAAATTAATTAGAGAATGAAATTAAACAATAAGCAAGTAATGTTGTAGGCATTTTGCAGCTGGGGACATTGAAATTTAAAGAGGAAAAAGGGACTTGCCACAGGTTTGCCTTACAGGATGAAGCAGAAGTGAATTTTCTTTTTGAAGGCTAAATGCATCCCTTACAGTTTCCACATGGAGTGGAGCTTATAAAGTGTTTATGTAAAATCTGTGGATGGCAATGAAATACTTTTTGGTTGTCATTTTAAAGTTAAATTCTATTACATAAGGAATAAAATTCACTGCAACTATAGAAGGTAATTTTTCTTTAAACATATCAAAGTATTCCATTCCCACACCAAAATGAATTCAAGATTGGGCATATTCACAGCATTCCTTACAATCTCTGTAAGATTTATTTGAATCACTCTAAATGAGGTGCCTTGCACACTCTGCCTGTTACGGGGTATTGATAACATCTGTTTACTAATATGAGAGCAACACCAAATGACTCCATAGAACATGACAGATCTGAATGGCTGTCATGTTAAGTCAGGTGGCAGAGTGAGTGACTGGTCAGCTAATGGAAATAACAGGGGTTTACAGGCAAAGTGAAATAGGATGGCAGCAAGTGTGGGGAACCAGCTACTTATGAGGCTTATTATTTTGAGAATGAAAGGGTGAACCTACATGTACAGGAAACATTGAAATATATTAATACTTTTATCCAGTGACTCAGAACCTGGGTTTATGAGTCTCTGAGTAAAACAAAGCACTGACTTGTGGAAAGAAGGGATAGAGTGCTGCCATATTTAGCTAGCAAAGCCCATTCCATTTTGTTTCCTGGACAGGTGAGTTTCATGGCCTTCTGTCTAGTTGTGCATAGCTGGTAGAGACATGGACCTTGTGTTCTGCTGCCTTGTGGTACCGTAATCAGAGCTCTGTTACTGTGAAAGAATGAGATTAAAACCATCTCCAAAGGAGCTGGTTCTCAGATCTGCTCTCACGTGGGCCCATCAACACAAATATCCCACTTCAGTTTGCCAGGGCAGTTCTGGCACAATATGATGTCAGAGTGGATGCTTTGCAAGGGAAGTTATAGGGTTTTTAGGGGTGGTAAAAGCAAAGGGTTGCTCATCCTGCATAATCACACGGGATGTCTCTGTCAGCCAAGAAAATTTGAGTTTGAGCGGAACCCACATTCTCCTTTGCAAAGGATGGGAAGGGATCCTTTATCTTTACATGAGTTTTCAGACTACAGGCAGGATAAAACTGGGTTAAACTGCACTTCTGGCTAAAATAATTTTTAAAGAAGGAGTCTGATTTTGCCTGGCTCCTGTGTGGGTACAAACGAGGAGGAAAGATGTAATGTGTTTTCCCTGTGCTCTTCCCACAGAATCAGCCTTATTACACCTCTCTTAGGTATCTCAAAGTGATGTCTGCCCAGATCTGAAAGTTATCCTGAGCTCTTTTTAGAGTCCATGAAAAGAAATTAGAGGGTGCTGTTTTTCTTGAGATGAAGCATATCACCATAGCAGGTGGTCTGAGACAGGCAAAACAAATCACCCTGTGAAGCTGAGGCCACCTTGCCATTGAGTATAAAGACTAGACTAGAGTGACTCAGATTTAGATGACTTATTTTTAAGAACAAAAGTTAGATGAAATATAGACCGGGAATAAGGACCAGCTCTTCCCCTGTTTAGTTATTCTGGAAGTTGGAGGTTTCCAGGAGGGCTCAGTTTAATGGAGTAATCTTTCCTAACCTATAATGTATTTTTATTGATAGGTACCTGGTCCACAATCCAAGGGATATATCTTTGATGTTGGTAGGTAAGTTGAGACATAGGTCAACAAAGTAAAGTGCGTAGGCTTGCAAGGAAACCTTTGTGTCAATGGAAAAACAAGCTCAGGAGTCTGAGCTCAACAGTCATGTGGCCACAAATCCAGCTCTTGGTAATTTTGAATTTCTTCTAGTAATACCAGAGTGATTTGTAAAGATAAACTGAGTCATAAAAGCTTTCTCATGTAGCTGAGATAACACAGCTGAATTCATAGAGCTCCATAATATTTTCCTACCCATAGAAGACACTTCTTTGTCCAACTTTAAAAATAGGTACTAAGATACCCATCTTTCTTTTCTCCCCTTGCTATTGTTCACTCGTGAATATGTAACACAGCATAACATTCTCAAACTATAATCTGCTCAACATTATCTAATTGCATCTGTCATTTTACTCCGCAATAAAATACTTCTGGGGAAAAAGAAATATGGAACTTAGCACTTGAGCTACTTTTTAAAAAATTGCTTCTGATTTTAAACATGTAGCAATGACATTTACCTGCTAAAATTTAAAAAGCAAAAACAATCTGCATGTTATCAAGCTCATATGTAGTTATCATCTGTAGCTCATATGCTACAGTGCAGGTGTACCTTGTTCAAGTGATTCTTAGGGCAGAGAAGCTCTTGTACAAGAACCGAGCTGGGGCCTATATCTCTATTTTTATTGTATGCTTTAATCAGCCTATGGACCGCCTGTTTGATATTGTGTAATTATTGTTCCTCTGAATGTGCTAATTGCACTTTGGCTGTATAACTTGTCAATAGGAGGAGTGCCAACATATTCACTAAGAAACATCTTTGTGCTATTCATGCCAGCTTCCTAGAAAATACATCCAAGATGGTTATCGATCCTTTTTCTTGTGCTTTTACAGCTTAATCTGCCTTCATTTCCCCCCCTTTTTTTTTGATTCTCAAATTGATACTCTGTGAAAGTGATTTCCTTTATCAAATCCCACGCCAGCAGTGGGCCAGCTTCTTGCAGCCTTGTATGTCACTCGCAGTCCCTACTTTCTCACCTTTCTTCTTTCTGTTCTTTCTCCTTAGTATATCTCCTTCCTGCTGCCACTGAATGAGGATAGGAAAAGTCTATTATTGCTGCTTGATGGTTGGCATTCTTGAGTTGCATAGAAAGTATTAGGCATGAATTTGTTACTGCCTTCAAAAACCATGGGAGCCTCTACACAGACTTGTCTCCTAAAATTCAAGTACAAAGACAGTCTTGCCTTGTATGTGCTTACATAAAAAGGAAACAGCAGGGATTAATTACTTTAGACAGCTAAATAAATATTTATTTCCCCATAATAGTCTTCAAAAATATCTGTCACTGCTTCACTGCCTAACAATGGCTGGTAGCGACAAGTAGGATCTTTTTCAATGGAAGTTGCTTTTTAATGAGTGTTTTTTGAGTAGGAGGTTTAATCTGATGCTGCTTTTGGAGAAATGCCTGGCCTATCCCAATACAAACTCTCTCTGATTAACAAAAGCCTGCCTTTTTAAACTGATCTAGCTCAGCTGATGCTAGTTGATTCTTTTATTTAACTCAGGCTTGTTTATGAGTCAATTAGCATTTAAACTGAGCTCCCAGCCTTCATATAAACTCCCAGCCACCTAAACCAAACAAAACAGCACTCTCTCCTGCTTTTAGGGGCCAATAAGCACCTATACAATATCCTACTATAGCATTTTTAGGTTGCCAGGGCTTAGAGAATTCATCTAGTGATTTTGGCTGAGATTCATTCAGGACAAAATTAGATTAGGTGCTATCCTCAGAGTAGGAGTGTGCCCTTCCATTTCCCTCTCAGTGTCCCTGCTGTCTTCCCTGGGAGAAACCTCTGACTGGGAGTGGTGGGGCAGGTAGCTAGGTGAGCTGGAGTTCACCTAAATTGGCCTGAAAATGCTGAAACACGCTCATTCATTCACCTTTCCAAGGTGCCTCTCCTCCTTCTACTGTGTTAAGCAGTAAATTCCTTTTTAAATTTGCTTTTACTCTCTGCCACACTTGGTGTGTAGGACTTTTTTAGATTTTATGTCCACAAAATGTATCTGTGTCCCACAAATTGGAGCCATTGTCTCTGACATTCATGGGCTCATGTTCTGCTATGTTGTTTCTGCACAGCTTTAAGACTAGAATTAAAGATGCTATTAATTTTGGGAAATGAGCTTTCAAGCAAAAACCATGCACAGTTTAATTCTGCACCTCAGGCCATAGGTCAAGTGTATGAATTTTTCTGTTGAGGTTTCCAGTGGCTCTGATGAGCTTCTTCAGGGTGCAGCTCTTTTCAGGTGCCAAGATCCTCACACCTACGTAGAAGATTGTGGTGACACTGAAATCATGTGGAAGGATGTTCCTGTCCTTGACCCCAGCTGCAGACAGAGAACACAGCCTGGCCTTTCAACAGGTAATGTGCCACCTTGTGCTTCACATGAGTCTTTCAGAAATCTTTCAAACCTCTCGCTTTGAATGAGCAGTAGAAATTTGAAGTTACTTCATCTAATGTTGGCAATGGTCCTGACTTCAGAGGAGGTTGGACTTGATAACCTTCAGAGGTCCCTTCAAAGCAACATCTCATCAGCCATTCAAACTGGTCAATATTTAATGCCTTGGCTTCAGGTCACTGAATTCAAGCACTGAAGGCCCAGCCTGTATTTGTTGGGACAACAAGTCTGTTTTCAGGCCATGGATAAAACTGAGCTGCTGAACTTATGCAAGAAGTATTTGGTACAAGTTTTCTCAGGCATTAGTAGGAGGAAGAGATGCCTGTTTGAAAGTTGCATAAAAGGCTTGTCAGGGAGAGACACCACAAGCACATCACCAGAAACAGCAGCTGTTCTGCACTGGTGCCCAAGCACCTCCTGCTTGTGGCAGAGGGACATGCCCAGAAAGGGAGGGAGCTTTGGCTTGTCCTGGTGTCTCATAACAAGAGCCCTGTCTTCCTAGGGGTAGGCCTGGGCTGTGTCCTCCTGGGATGGAGGTGGAAGATGGAGATGGAGAGAGGGAGAGTGAGGGCACATGGATGTGAGCAGGGAAATAAAGATGGGTGGCACAGGAAAATGAGAGACAAAGGGTCTCAGAGCCAATGTCAAGTGTAGTCGGGGTGGGAGGGGGGAGTTGCCATGTGGAAAGGGTGAGAAAGGAGAACAGGGAGAGTGGTAGAGGGCAGTGGTGCATCCTCCTCCCCTTGTCCTCAGGGGAAGGAGTGTGCTGTGGGGGGAAGGCATGCATGTGCTATAGGATGGGGCACTACAGAGAGGTGGGGTGAGAAAGGAGGCAGCAGGAGGAGGTGTGGGAAATCCCTGAAGCAGAGAGTGGGCAGAGGGACCATCAGGGAACTTGTGTAATGAGCAGCATCTCTTGCACTCAGACCTATGGAAGCAGCAATGTGTACCACCCACAGGGTGCTCAGGGGAAGGCTGGATGAGCCTGTGTTGTAGTGGTGCAGCCCAACACCTTTTCCAGCCTTGGGCAAAGGGTGGGGAGAGGAGAATGTTTTCAGGAAAAAGAGATCAAATTCAAGAGTCACCTCTCTTCTTCTCCCTTCCCCCCATTCGTTATGTTTATTTGTGCAGTCAGGTACTTGATAGGTGGTTTAATATATTCATTTTATGTATGCCAGGGTAACTCCATCCCTGATTGAACTCCACTGAATCTAGATCATTATTAGAAAATTGCTTTATAAATAAGCCTGGACTGAGAGACACTTTCTATGTTAAATAGAAAGCATTGTGCTTCTAGGCTGCTGCATGTTTTCTTGAAACGCAAACACAGGCAGCAGGCACATCATTGTTAAACTAATTAAAGTTTAAAGAGAGACCTTTATATGTACTAGTCTAGCTAATTTGTTGTCACAGGATCATAATTCATTAAATATATTTTCTATTGTGAGTTAAATCAATAATAAGCAAAACAGAGCATATGGAATATGTCAGCTGATGAGTCAAGATGGAAGCAAACATCTTTACTCAGTCTTTAAGTCATGCCTTCTTCCACAGTTCCCTTTTTGGATAAATGGCTAGAAGGTTGCAGTGTAAATAACTATGATGGACTTTGCCTGCAGACATCCTTCTATGCCGAGTTGTGGTACCTCCATTTTACAAAACCACTGGAAAAAATGCTAAAGCAACTATTGCTAAGTGGTAATTCAGGCTTCTTTATTGGAGACAAAATTTGGAGATGTAAATGGAGGACAAATTGATCACATGCCATGTTAGTTATGACAGTTTGATTTAAAATAGATGTGTGAAATGATTCATCCCAGGACACCATACCTGTTTTCATCTCTGCATGTCTGTCCCATTCCTCTTGCAGGGATAGCTCAGCTGCTCCAGCAGCATCAGCTGAACTCCTGCACAATAGAACACAGTATTTAGAGAAAAAACAGATGCCAGCTGTGCTGCTCCACCCCAGATACTGCTTTGTCAGCACAGGAGCCACCTATGCACTGGCAGCAGAAATACTGAAGACAGAGGCAGGGCAGATGGCTGAAGGCAGAAGCTACAGTGCAATAGCAGGTGAATCAGAGTTGTCAGGCCAATGTGGCATCCTTGAGCTCTAAATTCAGTTCTGGCAGTAGTTTATTGGTTGTCTTATTAGTTTTGTCAGCCTGCTGCACAGGGGAAATGCTGCTTGGTGTGCTGTATCTTCTAATTTTCCTGGGAACTAGGATTGAAAGAAAGTGGATTGGAAGAAAATGGAAATTATCATCTTGTGATTTTTAAAAGTAATTTTTATTCTTACATAAAGTCAAATCTTTATGAAAAGCCATCTCAGTTACTAGGTACCAATACTTCAGAGAGCACTGGCATGACATGGATTTGGAGGAAGCCAATGCTTCAGAGTTTTCTTGTATTTCTATTTCACCTCTGGCCAGCCTATTGTCTCTTCCTTGACATGAATGGTTTTATGGATTCCTTCAGAGATTCTTGCTTTTGTGTTTGAATACCTGTCAGTAGCAGGGAAGAGGACATTTAGAATCCAAATGCTCTCGGTCCTAGCAGGGGCAGACTTACAATTTCCCTTTGACTGAGGCTGAATGAAGCTAGTTGTACTCTTCTGAACATTTACGTGATAAGAGGAGTCTCCCTGAGCCATCCTTTCAGAGCATGCAGCTGCCTATCTCACCTCCTTTCCTTATCAAATTAAAACAAGTGGTTCCGTGACTGTGGTACTAATCAAGATGAGGGTCCCTGTGGATTTGTTCTCAACAGCTCATGCTTGCTGTCTCTTTTCAACAACCCTGGCTGTCCTTCCTGTGCTCCTTCTGCCACTGTTACTGCAATCAGTGCTTTAGGTCCTCCCAGCATCTTCTAAATGTCCTTTGTCTCTTTCCTCTGTCCCATGGTCTTAAGCAATCTCTCCCATCCAGTCTTTACACACTGTCTGCATTGCTATCCCATATTTACTTCCACATCCTTTGGACTGTGCAGGATTTGGCAGATCCAGTAGCTGGGTTGTAACAGTACGAAGGGTTTGCCAGCAGGGTGCTACCAAACCAACTGGTTGCCAAACAAGACAAATAATGGAGAAGCTCTACCTATGCAGAAGAAGGGTGGAAATGACACCTTTTATTTGCCCACCTTTGGAATTTCCTAAAGTTGTAGGATTTCAATACGTATTTGTTGCCACCATTTTGTCAATTTTGGCTGGAATCACACAAGTCCTTTCATGTTTCTTGCAGAAAGGTGGGCAGATAGGCAGCCAGAGAGCTTGAGGGTTTAAGCTTCTGGACTGCCTAAGACTTTGGGCTGGATATGAGTTACTTTCTCTAATTGGTATTTTCCATGTCATACTGGTGTTTTGCCAGCATCCAGAAATCATGATGAAGACACAGAGGACTCAGTGCCTGGGGTATCCAAGAGTTTGTGTTTTTCCTCTTAATTCCTCTTTAGGATATTTTTGTGCTCAAATGGCCAAACCATGTGTTTCTATATGGCAAAAACCTGTGGAAAAATTGTAAAATAAAATAATTCATAAGGCCACCAAACAGAGCCTTGTTTTCTCAGTCTGAATCATGTTTTCTCTGCTCGGTAAATGGCTGAGACTAGACATTGGCACAAATATATCTACCCAGTGATTGTTTCTGGTCTGTGCCAGCTCATAAAAGTTGTTTAAAGGACTGGCAAGTAGTAGAACAAATAAAGCAGTGAGTTCATTGCATTGCAGTTTAGTTTCCAAAGTATAGTTAGAAATACAACATGCTTTTCAACAACCACAATGGTGAGTTCTAAAAGCTGGAATAGAAGAGATTACTCCTCTTCAAAGATCTCAGAAAGTGTTCTATAAGACCTGGAAGCTGTCAGTGAAAAGAACCTTTTTTCAATTAAAAAGATGTAAAAGGTATACAAAAGAGAGTGTCTGATTCCTGATACTGATAGCACTGTCACATCTGTACATGATGGATGTGATTTGTACTGTCAGATAAAGACACTGGGTAATGCTCTCGTTAATTAGCACTGAAGTGCGCCTCACATTACGAGAACTGTGCCTCTTAGGGGTAGAGGAGCAGAAGATGGCCAAATGGAGACTGTAAATGTGTGTCCAGCAGCAGAAGAACCTTCTCACTGCTTTTAAGACACTTGAGCAATAAAATACCATGATTGACTGTGCTTGTGGGTCCTAGTAAACGGAAGAAAGAAGGAAAAGTGCTCCTGTCAGAGGAAGGATACCTCATATGGGTAAATTAGTCACCTCATATTGTAGGAACAGAACAAACAAGGGGACTTGAACATTAGCTTTGCTTGGAAGAAGCGGGGATGAATGTAAATTGCCAGTAGAAGTTATTATCCAGTTTCACAGTATTTGTTCTTTGGCCTGCATTGAGTACACTAACTTAGCCAAGCAGAACAGCACCAGCAGACCTTCTGTGGTCCCACAGCACCCACAGTGCTGCCCTGGGTGCTGCCCTGGGTGCTGGCCTGTCTGTGCTGGAAAGCACCCACAGCAGCTCTTTGCCATGAACACAGCTCCTACTCTGCTGTTGGCACAGGGATTTTGTCTGCCTGGGGGTCACTCTCTGCCCCTTTCCAAGAGCCAGTGCCTTCTTCTGGGCATGAAGCTGTTCCTTACCCTATCTCGTGGGTTCTCATTTAAAGCCACCATTCAATGGAGCTGGAGCTAAACCATTCAATGAGAGCAGAGTCTGAGCAGAACTAAACATGCTGTGCCACTGCCATTCTCGCAACACCTCTTACTTTTTAGATAGAATAGGCTGAGATATTTTGCCCAAAATATTTTGCATGACATTTAAATGTTAACAAACATGGTTCGAATTTAGAATTTATGAAAAACAAGAAATGTAAATTGAAACTTAAATTACTTTTCTCATAGACCTTGCCACTGAAAAATGAAAGAAAAAATAGAATGTTGTATTTTCCCATAAACTTTTTTTTTTTTACAAAAACCTTATTCTTTAGAGAAAGTTATTTTTCAACCAACATTGAAATTTCTAGCTGAAATTTCAGAATAAAAAGCAAAGTATACAGACTTACAGTTGATTATTTACTGCCCAGTAGCATATACTTCGAATTAAAAGTAAAAGCAACATGCAGCACGTAGAATAGAGGGAAGGAACAAAAACCAGAAGAAACTAGCAGACACAGGTTGAAGAATAATTCATCATTCTGCAACATAAGTTGGCAGATTTGTTGTGTAGTTTACCAGCATCCAAAGCCTTTTGTAGCTCTATTTTTCCCCACAACCTTTCATTACAAATGTTGCAAGTCAGTAGTTTAGAATTATTGCAATGTCTATTATGAAATTATTGTTCCTCATACTTGTGAGAGACTTAGAAGGTCACAGAATGATTTCATGGTCTACCATGAGTCATGGTAGTTACAGAGGAGTTTTACAAATTCAAATCAATAAGGTTATGTTTCACTATAGAGGGGCAATCAAAAGAGGTCGTTACCCTGAAAAAGAGACCATTTATTAATAAAGATGTTCCTTGACTCAACAAAAGTTCTCATTTATCTTCTGGAGTTATATTTCAGTTTAAGGCTTCATTATCTATTTCAATATTTTAATTATTTTCCATTTGATTATTATGTACATGTATATCATTGGCTTGGAATAAAGGAGAGAAACTTTTTTGCCTCTTCTCCAAAACACAAACTCCTCTGTAGCACGAGCAGTAAAAGGACAGGACACGTACAGTACAAACACGTAAGCAGAAGATAAAAAGTGCTGCAACTAGCTGTGTCTTCTCAGAAATTCAGAGCAGTTCAAAAGAATCTCCAGGCAACTATTTTGTTAAAAGAGCAAACCCTGAAGTTCTTTCTGCATGCAAGGATGAAATGTCACATCTGTTGTTCATTGATTAGCAGCCAAAAAAAGATGCAGAGCTCTTTCTTTTTCATTTTCAAGCCTTTCTGTAGAATGGTTGCTCACCTACCACATGAATAGGTTGTATTTTTTAAAGTTCTCTCCCAGAGTCCTTTATTAATCATCATCTCAATTTGGAACGAAAGAGGAGAGAAAGGAGAAGGAGGAGGAGGAGGAGGAAGAGGAGGAAAATAAGAAGTAGCAAAAGGCTAATATGGAACTAAGAACTCCAAACCAGCTTAATCTCTCAAAAATGAAGTCATCAAAAAAAGGGATATATTTAATTCATGATAGCAGGTGGAAGAGAAAGGTGAGCAAAAGGTTGCTCTATGTTCAATACAACAAAGTAGGAAAGCTGAGATTTCTTTAAAAACCCACAGCTGATTTAGAAATAGCAACTTGCTTAAGAAGTTTAAACCCTCGGAAACATGAAGCTTCTGAGAGATTAGCAACATGTGGAGAAAAATGAAAACAGGAAAAATCCCCTACAAAATTTTTATGCGTGGGTTTGGGAGAAATCATGCAAGTAATTTCAGATGATGTGAAAGGAAACAGAAACTGAAAATAAATGTTAGTTATGCTGAGTACACACATGTAGCTTCTATTCCATGGATGACAAAATTGTGTTTTTTCACTATGAGCTTCCTGTAAGCAGCAACTTTAGCAGACACACTCTATAACTGCTGTCACAAATGGAGCACCTACTCTTGTGCTGCAAACATCTCTGACCTACTGATGGTTCAGGGAGTACATTCCTTGGAAGGACAGCAGCTCGTAAGTTGGCAGATTGCTTTCCAGATGTTTTAAATATTGCCAAAGGAAGCCAACAAAAACATCAAGTAAGAATGACTGAATCAGTTGTCCTGTCATAGATGTTCCTAGAAATCTTTCTCTGGAGCTGAAATGAAAACTTGGAAGAGCTGTTCTGGCCAAGTTAGATACAATGGAAAGTAACAGAGAGCTTCCAAAATTAATTTATTCCACAATAATTGTGCAAAAGAAAAATGACTACTTCCCTGTGGCTGGTAGTCTGAGCTAAAAAGCATGTAATATGGGGAAACAAACCCCTAACTGGGATATGGTTTCTGGGGACAACTGGATATTTTAGCTGTTTTCTGATAGGGTCTTCTAGAAAAAAAAATTCACATCTGTGCAATTTTAATGCACATTTAGAAGGCCTCAGTTTACCACATTATTTGGAAATGCTTTTAAAAAACTTTAATATTTCCCACAAATACATAATAAATGACATGAAACCATGGAGGAGAAAAATAATAGAAAAATGTTGCAATCAGAGGCTCTGGTAAGCTCCTGGAATGGATTCAAATTAGGAGGTTGAAATGCAGAAGACAAAAATGTGAGTTCAAGGTTAAAGAAATAACCAATCTAGGAAAATGTAGTAGGGGAAAAAAAAGAAAAGCTTAGAAGAGGATGCAAATAGGTCTGATTACTAATATATCTTTATACATACATTAAAAAAACATACAGAAACTTAAAGAAAAGGCAAATTTTTTTTGGGGACTTTATATTCGAACAGCTTTAAACCATTTAAACTGCTGTCTGAAGGTCTTTAGTGTGTAAAAATGCATAATGGGCATGGACTGGTAATCACAACAGGGACTTCCTGAATCTCAAATAGTTGATAAAGAAGGAACCTGTCCTCGGAGTGTATGATAATAAGCACCAAACAAAGCTGGCGGTTGATGCTTCTAAGCAAGGCCTTGGGGCAACACTTTTAACAAGGAATGGTGATCACTGGAGACCCATGGCATATGCTTCTGGATACCTAACTGGAACAGCATGTCAGCATGCACAAAAAGAGTCAGAGGCTCTGCCTGTAGTCTCTGCATGCAAAAAACCTCCATTTTTTTTAACATATGGAACACCAGTGCTAGCAGGAACTGATCACAAGCCATTAGTGACAACTGCTGAAAAGGCTTTTGCAGGCAGATCTCCTAGATTGTAAATATGATATGATTTAAAACTGAAATATATAGAGCAGGCATTCTGTCCAGAGTTTTCAATAGAACTGAACCTGTACAGAAACAAAGTCTTATGTGCATGCAAAAATTGTTAAGAATTTTTTTTTTCTATTCAAAAAGGATGTCACGGTGGAGATCTGTCACTGCAGAAAGCCAAAATACTAGATCAAACATTGCAGAAGGTAATACAAGCTATCAGTCTCACTAACTGGACAGCACTTACTGGTCCTTTAACAATTTAGAGGGATGGTTTTATATAATATGGCGTATATTTTCTGAGCATTAATCCAGTGCTGGTAAACAGAATGTATGCATGATACTTCAGTATGCAGAAAATGCAAAAAGTTTTATATTAAATTTATAAATATTAACTATGGGTCAATGTTGGTGAAATTGTGAAAGAATGAAAAAAACAGTTAATTTCAGAAATGTTGGTAAGTTAAAAAAAACAAAACAAACCAGCAATGATGGTAATTCTTGATACTTAAGATTCATGCTCCACAGCTGAAAGAAATTTATTTATGTTTGCTGTAAAAAAATTTCACATTCTTTTCAGATCATTATTCCTGGTTTCCAGAAATAACACTGTTGCAGAAGTCATCTGTTGAATATGTGATCTCTCATACAAAGCTGGTATTTGTCTGCCATAGCCCACATCCCATGGTTATGTCAGATTAATGAGCCACTATTCAATTATTAGGAATTTAAATATTTTCTAACAGAGTTTTAAACACATTACTTCTTATTCAGATTATCCACAGTCTGATGGTAGTGAGGGAAGACCGCTCACACAGTCTGCTAAATTCCACTCATATCCTGTTTAAGAATTATTTAACTCCAGAGCAGTGCTATGTATACTGAAACATGATGAAACATTGGCCTGGAATGAAGGAGAGAAACATTTTTGCCTGTTCAGCAGCAAACTTAGATTAAGATTATCCAATTGTGTAGGCAATGATGGTAAAGTGAGGGATGTCCAGCTGCTGTGAAAAACAAATAGAGAATGTGCTGTATTAATGAATGGCAGCAACAAATTCTTGGCAAAGCAAGTCAGACAGGCTGCATTTAAAGGTTATATATGTAATGTCACAAAAGACTGCTGTCATCAGGAGTTGCTCTTCTCTCTGATGAGCAAGCACTGATCTGTTGGACAAAGAAGAGGCACTTCTTCTTCTCTTGATGGGAAGAGATGGACATGAAATCTTAAAAGTAAATAAAAATAGCCCATGAGCCAGAGAACATCATTGGAATGGACCTGACAGAAACATAGAGAGGAAAAAACTGGGATGTCTCAAAGAAGCATCAGCCAAATGAGGCCAGCTCATATACTGATTGATAACTGTGAATATATGTGTTGTACTTTCTTTTTCTTTTTTTTTTTTTTCCCTTTGGAAATAAAAAAAATGAAGGTAACTGATCCTTGATGAGTTTGGAGTGTAAAATGCCCTGGAAGGTTTTGATTTGGAATAGTGGTTTTTCCCTGCCTATAAACTTGAGAGAGAAAGTGAAAGTGGCAGACACAGACCCATTTTAATAAAGACCAATCACATTATAAGCTCTAATAGAGCGGCTATGCATGTACTGCTATAATTATGACTGTTAATCTGCAGTGAGATTATTAATAGTACGAAAAACTAACATTAGTAAAATGTTTTTTGGGTTTCCCCTGGGCAGAGTGGTATCAAAACCACAGTGATCTGCTTGGTGGTAGAAAATGAAAAAGCTGCCCAGGAAATCTGAAGTGAGCAGATTTACAGAAATGGACTGCATGTTCTGAGAGAAGCGGGTGGGTAGAACAAAGAGCTCAAAGTATACTTCAAGAGAGGGTAGTTTTGGGGGAAATTTTGAGAGAAATTGTGGGGATTTTACTGTTGATCTGTGCTGGGCTTAAATCCAGCAAAGTTAAACTCCAGGTCCTTGAGAAATGGCAAGGACATGACTAAAAGCAAGTCAGGTGGCCCTTTGTGTTTTGGAGCAACTGTTGTGAGGTTGGAAGGCATTAGTAATCTGTACCCACAGCTTTCTTTTTATCTTTGGGAAACTTGTAGAAGGCAGCAGTCTGGATGCATCTCTAGAGACAGCTTAACTTTCACAATGAGCAGTTTAACAGAACTGACAGCTTAGGTAAAATAGTGGGGGAAAATAAACCCAGAAAGGAAAGTGTCTGCGTTTTGTGGGTGGAAAAGAGCACAGAATTTTCCCAGTGTCTGTGACTGTCTCTTTGAGCCATGAAACGTCTGCAGTCATTGGTGTTTTGCCTTCAAATCAATGGATTTTGCTCTTTTGTCAGGCAGGTTCTAACCTCCCAGTTTTACTGGCATTGTTTTTGATTTACAGAGATGTAGGAAGACACAGAAGGCACTTTTCTGACTCATTCCTGATTGATAATGTAGAAAAGCACTCTATATCATGGCCAAGAAACAGAAGGAGAATTTTTTAGTAACATTGCTTTTTCTCTAAATTATGACAAATAAGAGTAGCCATAGCTTTTCATATAGGTATTGCACTTTTTTTTTTTTTCTTTTTTTTTTTTAAGTTGATTTGTACCTTGGGCTGCAATTTGTACTTTCTAATCAGAGAAGGGAAACAATAAGTGAACTTATCATGGAGCGCTTGTTAGAGCTAAGCAAAATTTTCCTATGGAGATGATGTAGCAGTGCTGGGAAACATTTAGTCACTCAACAGAAATCCTGGTCTGTTGTTGTGCACAGATCTTTGTATATGAGCCATTTAGTGTGCTTGTGTGTGTGGGGGGGCATATACATATATAGATATCTGTATGTGTACTTATTTATTTTGTTTTACCTGTATTACCCTTCTGGTTTGTATAATTAAATGGAAGTCAGACACCCAATGTAGTATTTCCTGACAACACCTACTGACACTAGTGGGCAAATATCAAGTCTATTCTTTTGCAAGGGAAGAGTTAGTTTCCACTTCTTTCTGTCACAGTTTTAAGTTTATTCATGTGTTTTAAATGACATCTTACCCTTTAAAAATAATCTTACCTACATGAGATGCTAGATTAACCCTCAGTGCTTGCAGTCATGCTGCTTTGACCAAAGTGGATGTCCTCATCACAGTGGGGTAGTTTTCATTCCTTTTTCCAAGAGAGGGAAGGCAACATATCTGTTCTTCACACCAAAAAAATACTAAATTCTTTTTCTCCAATGCTGGGATCTCTGAAAAGCAACTCTAATTTTGATAAATACTGTAGCAATAAAAAGGTTCCTTGTCTCTTCATTTGTATGCCCAAAAAACCCCAAAGATGCCACAAAACAAAGAAAGAGAAGATGTCAACATACACCTCCATTCTCTTTTCTTCTGAATGTGGCAAACAAACTTTGCAACTCTTATCTACCATTCAAGATGGAGATGTTACAGCCTTCACTTGAATATTTTAAAAACATAATCCAGTGATGGAGGGGAGCAGAAGAACTTCTGTTGTCCTTGCTGCTAAAAGATATATGAAAGAGCTGTATTTGGCATCTTCATGCCTACTGCACTGTACCTTGCTCTAAACAGTAATTTCCGAAGAGCAAAGCAGGAGCCTTCCTTGGACTCTTTATGTATGTCTTTCTCCTGTCCACAGAGCAGCTCTCTGCATGCTAACTAACACCACAAAGGAGGTGGGGGCTCTGTAAAGATCATTCTGGTTTCTATTGTTCTCTGTAGTCACAGGAAAATGAACACAGCCTCTCAAAAAGTTCCCTCCCACGGGAAGATACTCAAGGAGAGAAAATTGCTATGAATTTGCCCTCTACTTCAGACACTTACTTGCTCACACAGTTCTAAAGTTGTCAAATGTATTTATACATATAAAATAGCAAATGTTTGATAGCGCCTTTTGTCCCCTGGGACAAGATCATCTGCATATTGCCGACGGGGCTTTAGGCACTGTGTCAGCATGAGTGTTAGATGACAACAGCAGGCACATCTATCTCGCCCTGGACCCAAGCAGGTTTATCCACCTGTGACAGGATGGACTTGGACAGAGCTATGACTTCATGGCCAGCAGCCAAGGAGTTGAACTGCCCCACAGATGTTATGGTCTGAGGCATTTAGGGAGTATCAGCACCCTGTTCTCTATTTCTCTATTCTGTGACTCCCAGGAAAGTGTCACAGCAATGCCTGTCTTTCTGGCGGAAGTAAGTGAAAAAGTAATCTTTGAATTTTGTTTTTAAGTGGCTGGAGAAAGGAGACAGTTAATTTTCTGTCCATTGTTATTTCCCCCCCCAGTTCTCTGAAACTGACATAGCATACTTAGAAACTGTCTGGGCAAAGAAATGCTACTTAAATTTAGAATTTGATGAGGTGGGAGAAAGGGAGAAATTCTGTTCCTAGACATTTGCCAAAAAGATCTGCCCCTTCATAATTCCATCAGGGCCCAACATTTCTCTCTAAAGCTGCATGCAAGTTCTGCAGAAGGACTCACAAGTCACAATGCTTTTTGTGTCACCCCTACCTGGTGGGTACCCTGTCACCATGGGGGATGCAGAAGTCTGCCAGAGGCCCCTGGTTCTATCCATGGTGTTGAAGAAAGCAGTGAGCCAGAACTGTTCAGGAGATAGCCCTGGCACTGATCCTGAGACATCCTAGGGGTGACTGGACAGGAACCCTCCTTTTACATGCAGCAGGAAGCTGAGTGCCTCCATATGATATTAATGGGACCAGGGACCTTTGCAGATTAAGCCAGCACAGTTTAGTTAAATTTAGCGTTGCTACCATAGTTTTCAGCAGAAATTTTTTGTCTTGAAAAGGATTTTCTTGTAGTTGTGTCAAGTCTAAAATAAAATATGTTTTCTGACTTGAAGGAATATGAAGGAAATAAAAAGACTGGATGACATGATTCTGTATGGGATAAATTTGCACCCAGCAAAAAATGAAAACCCAGGAGTCCGCAATAAAGCAAACATGTGCCTAACAAAAGTGTGCCGAAGAAGGATGTTTTAGACAGCTTCAAGTACATCAGTGAAGCCCCAAAAGAAAAGAAGCAAAAACCTCCGTCCTAGCTGGCAGCAAACAAAAGGTTGTTAACCACATGGAGATCTGTCTTTGGACACTGCCAAATTGAAAACTGAACGGAACATAATTTTGAAGATTATAACTGGAGAGATGATTAGAGGCATGGGGGAAGCTTTTTCAAGGACTTACTAAGGAAATGGGATTGTAATTAGAAAGGGAAATGGAATCAAGAGAAGATTTCTAAAAGGTGAAGAGAAAAGGCTTTTGTAAATACTAAAAACACATGTTAAGAAGCCAAATTGACAACACAATGTTAGTGTGAATTCACTTGTAATTTTTAGCCTGAAAATGATAGAGAAGTGCATTTTCAATCCAATTACTTGAAAATTTATTTCACTTTTACAGCTCTATCAGCAATGACTTACAAGATTCCACACTTGTCATGAGAAAATGGAAATGGTGTCTCAGTCCTGGAGTGGTTGGATCCAGCTGATACTGCTGGATCCATGTGTATGCTTAGGTCCATGTGTACATTCCCCCACTGATTTTACTGATTTGGATATGAACATTGGTAATACTAGAACATGGAGTAAGTACTGGGGTCTCTTTTAAATCCTAGATTTTTGGGGGTTTTTTGGTATTTTTTTCCCATAAAGACAATTTAAAGAGAAGAAAACATATCTCTTTAGACATTAGGAAGAAATTCTTTACTATGAGGGTGGTGAGGCACTGGCACAAGTCACCTGGAGAAGCTGTGGATGTCCCATCTCTGGAAGTGTTCAAGGTCAGGTTGGATGGGGTCCTAGTGGAAGGTGTTCCTGCCCACATCAGGTAACAAAATGATCTTTAACGTCCTTTCCAACCCAAGCCATCCAATGATTCTACGATTTTTAATTAAATATTTCATATGTAGTTCCTTGAACAACAGCCACCCAGAACACCAGCTCACTCTGGAAGTCTAAATGGAGAGGCAGTGAGGAGAGGTAAGTGAAAACCACAGTTCCTGAGCAGCTGAAGAGCTGATATTGCATGAGACACCTGTCACATGGGTAACACAGGGCCTCTCATCCATGGAATTTCCTAGCTGAAGGGGGAAGCAGACCATAGAGGACAATGAAGCTGAAATCCCCACTGTCATTTGGGGTGCAACACAGCCCCCAGACATCCTGTCTGGTGTGATCCTTGGGTTGTTCCAGCAGTCTCTTCTAGTCTGTAATAAAGACCAGCAGCTTGGGCAATCAAAAGCTGTCCTTCACATTTGTCTTGGTAGTTAAAAAAGGAGCAAATTTCACTTCTAGAATGTGGCTTTAGTGGTCCATGGAGACTGTGTGGGTTGCCTACCTTGAAACAAACCCAGCTTTAGGGCTCTGCAGGCTTGAGAATTACTGACTTTACTCCTGAAGAAGTCAGAGTGACTGCAGTCCATGTTCTTGTGAAAGCTGGGATCAGTTCTGGTCAAAAGTGTGTTTGTTGTAACGGTCAAGAAGGACACCATGCAGAAAGCAAGAAGGGAGGGTTGGCAAACCCCGTCAATAAAATCCCAAGAGCATCTCCAATTCAGAATTTATGAACATCCTTGGCCTCCTCCCAAACTTGGCTTTTCAGGTAATGCTAATGCAATGTTTCTTATCAGAGAGTAGATCAGTACGATTCACCCAGGTACATCTTGCCGAATCCTTTTCCCCAACAGCCATAGAAACATGTTGTTTCACTGCACAATGAAAAGGTAGCAGGAAAAGGGGATTTTATGCTTTTTGGGTTCAGCTGACATGTCTCCATATCAGCTCACTGCAGATTATTAAGGTACACTTGGGATAAATTAAGTGACTGAAGTGAAGTGTGCATACCCATCCACAGCAAACACATTGCCTTGTGCGGTGTATTTGCAGAGATTATGATTATTGTTTGAGTTAAAAAAAAATAAATAAAGGAGTACTTTTCTCTATGTTGTATCCAGCCTTTGAGGTAGAGAAAACTTCATAATCCAGTGAGTTGAACTGAAGAGCAAATGTTGGGAGGCTTAGGATCTACATGGCCTTACTAGTGGCCTATCTTGGGCATGTCTGGCCATGAATGCTGATCCTGGCTGGCGCTATCAGAGCAGCTCTGAACAGGCTGCATGTCTACATCGTCTAGTGCTGTACCTCGCAGAGATACTAATTGGGTCCTGGAAGCAATATAGGCATGGCAGCATGTTGCTGTGTCAAGCTAATTAGTGGTGCTTCTAACAAGCACAGGTGCAGCAGCAGGTTGACATGGCTCTGGTGCTGCCTGTTCAGAGCCACCCCGGCTGCCTCTGCCCTGGGCTCTGCATGATGGCAGAGCCGTCACCTTTCTCACACTGTTAACCTCCCCGGGCAAAACTGAGGTGGATTTGAAGTGAGTGGAAGATTTTGTTATATACATATGTGCAATGCCTTCGATTCTCCATCTGTGAAGCTGGGCATAATAAAATGCATCTGCCTTTGCAAATCACTGAAAATCTACAAATGAAAAGTGCTGCATGTTGTCAGCGTTAGGATCTCTTTTAATTCTTGCTCTTCATTATATTCTTTTCCTTGCTTTATAACACATGTGCTGAGACAGAGGTCGCGAATTTCAACCTGCCAAAAAAAAATAAAATAGAAAAACCTTGGAAGGGAAAGTAAAAAGCCACTGAGCACTGAACAAAATACTGAGCTGAGTTTGTATTATTTATACAGTTTTGTATTCTGCCTACTGCCGAGCACATGAAAGTTGAATATTTCCTGTGCTTTAGAACAGGGAGAAAGTAACAGCAGAAACTGAAGCAGGATAGTTGGAAGTGCAGGTGGGAGAATAATTTATAATGGATAATTTATTCAACAAAATTTGCCTCTTATCTCTTCGCAAATAATTCTAAAACAGATTGCTGTTTTCTCAGATTCACTTGTTATGTGAAATTATTTACTGAGCAATTCTTTTAAGTTGTTTGTGAATTTAAATTGTAGAAAGTGGGTATGCTTTTGATTTGACAAAAAAGCTCCACAGAGCATGCTTTTGTGAGCTGAGTGGAGTGATGCTGCCTTCCCTGGCCCCTATCTGCCTCCACATAGCTCTGTGAAGTTTTGGGTCCTTCTCTAGTGGGCTAGCTTCTCAGAAAGGAGATAAATCAGCATTTTTGGCACCAAGTCCAAATTCCTGACCGTTTTGTTTCTTAACATTTTGCCAACACAGGGGTAAAATAGTCCTTTAACATTTCACAAGAGTGATGCAAAGAGCCTCCTGCCTGAAAGGCTGTTTTTTCCCAGCCATTTCATCTGCTCTGACAGAAGTGTAACCTCTCTTTCCCCAATTTGTGTCTTCTTAAAGTCCTTCCCTCAGCCTTTGCAGCCACAGCCACATCATCCCTGTTCATCTCTGGTCTCCTTCATCAATTTCTTTACCCTTACCATGAATAATTGTTTGGGTAGGTTTCTGAGATCCTTGAGGACCAGGTACTGGTTTGAGTTGGGTGTGGGGGGTTTGAACACTGATCTGATGATCCAGAGAAAGCATTTGAATAAAAAGCTTTTCTTCTTCATCAACCGAACCAAAGTTGTTCCTTGCTTATGGTACAATATGAGGGGAAGATGCAGAGGCATCAGCCATGTGGCTAGCCCACATGCCAGGTGGCTATTTTGTCACCATGCCATCAGTGCTGGTGTCTCCTTTCCCTAAAAGCAAGACTAGGTATGCCCATGCTGCCCTGTGGGTGAACCTGACTTTTAGCAGTTGCGGGGAGGGGTAGAAAGGTTTTCCTGTGTATGAACTAGTAATGATCCATCTGCAGAACGTGCCAGTTGCTTTCCTTTGCGTGGGATGGTAAGAGATCAATTAGAGTAAGAAAGTTCACAGCCCACTTAAGAAGCAATATTCCCCTTTTATCTCATTTCCTTCTCAGGTTTCTACCCTTTTACAGCTGTGTGGCTGGTGTGCTAAATGCTAATGTGAAAGTACTTTATACAGTGCCAAGCAGACATTCTTGTGGAAATGAATTCTCCCTTCTCACATTTGTCTCTTGCTTTCTCACCTCCCTACCCGGCTGATCTGATAGTCCCTTGGTATTTAGGGACAATCCTTGAGGTGCCTGGCCAGCCGCCCATGCCTGCAGACTGCCTGATGCTTGCTTAGTTCGGAGCAGGTTTGCTGCAGTCTCTTTATTTTTTCAGGCAGGCAAGGATTAAATAGTCTTTTTTTTTGATCACAAAAAGAGGTAACTGGTATTTGATCAGCAGCTTAAATGACTGAACAGACTTTGCTGGATAAAATATTCAGCAGGTTTTTTGTGGTTTTGTTGTTTTTTTTTTTTCCTTTCAGTCATTCACATTTGGTTGTTATTTCCCTCTGCCCTTTTAAACTACCTCTTCTTGGTGATTATTGGTCTAATTGTATCTAGTCTATTTAGGTTCTTGTATTAAGCTCATCACTGTGGTGTCTGAACACCAGATCAATGCCATGTAATTACAGTCACACAGAGCACAATCAACAATTATCAGTGATCACTTTTCAGATCCTGCAACAAAGAAATGCTATCTGAGACATTGCTGCAGGATTTCAGATTTCCAAATATTTGCACTTCTAATTAAGCAGATGGAAGACCTGCTGGTAATGAGAAAACAGGTCTCAGAACTTCTTCCATAGCTAATTTCTGCCCAGACCAAAATAAATTATGCTGCAACAATTCTTTTCCAAGGTAAATAACACAACACACCACTTGGCAAAATGCCTCACAACAACAACAACAAAAAAAACAGAGAAGTGTTTAAAGGTATTGCACTCAGTGGGAGATTTTCACACCACAGTAATAAATGCAACACAGCAAAAACCTACAGCTAGCAGAAGGGAATGCCTTCTTATCTAACTGCTCTGGAGGATATTTGCTGATCAATCCTATGAAAGGATGATATGCTTCTCTATGTGTCCAGGGGATGAAATAACAAGCCTGAAGGCAATAATGCTCTCATATCATGTTTGAGAATTTTACAAATACAGCATGAGGCTCTGTGACTCAGTCTGAATGGAATTTTTCTCAGCACATGAATTTTACATGATATTTCGATACTACTTCTTCTGGGCAGTTTTCCTAACACAGTGCAATGTTAGTTTTAGGTACTTTTTTATCATATTGGTAAATACCATGACACATTTTGTGAAATGTGTGAGAAAAGGTAGCAAACCTGAAAATTTGAAAATTACAAGGATATTTGATTTGTCTCTTTTTTACTTCTGCAAACTTTCCAGTGCTTCTTTTGTTTGGAAGGAAGAAATAAAAAGCAGCAAAGAAAAAAGAGTTTTGTCCAATCTTCACATGTGTTTTTCTTTTATTTCTTTTCTTTTTCCTCTCATGGTCTCTTCTTAAACTTTAAATTCTGCTTCTTCTCAAACAAATATCCTTATGCTTCAGATTAATTAAAAAGAAAAACCAAATAGATAGGTATGGGATTTTTTTGTTTGTTTGTTTTTGGCAACAACCACAAAAACCCCCATGTTTTTCTGTTATTTCCAAATCTCTAAAAGCAACAATTCTTGTCATTATCAAATTTCCATACAGAAAACTGGTATGCATGTGGGGGTGTAATAGCACAATCTGATATTCTTGTAATACCAGTTTTCTATAAATAGGGAAATCTGTTATTTATCATTGGAACTATTCATTAAAATTAAAAAAAAAATATACATACAGTATGGGCATCTGTTACTAGATTTTTAGTTGACTGACAGTTTTTAATCCATTTAGCCAATGCTGAGTGGAACTTGCTGGAATATAAGCTTTTTCAAGAAGTCTTTTCAGCTTATTCCTGATGTGTTCTTATGCCCTTTCTCATGATCTTTGGAAATTTATTTATTTTTTAAAGATTGACTTCTGGAGTCAGGTGAGTACATGAAAATTGCAGCTTTTATTAAAAACAAAAGTTTTCACTGTACAGAAGAAAGCTGAAAATGAAACTCTTTTCGAGTTCAAAAGGAGTGTAACCAGAATACAAAAAATAATAATTTTTAAAAATAAGGGCATATTTTTTAAGGCTATTCCCATGGCTTTAGGAGGCCAGGACAAAAGATTTTGACCATTTGGATTTTGCGACAAATTTAATTATATACTATTTTTATATCTCCAGTACTGTTGAAATCTTACTGACCCAGGCTTTGGGTTTACATATTCGTAGTTCTTTACCATAGGGGCTACAGCACTTCAACATTTTACCACACTGTTATTTTAAGCATAAAGCATCCAGTCTTGGATATGTTTATGCATCCATTCTTGGAAATGAAGTACATAAGGTCAATGTGCATAGGCCATCTGTGTGATCACACTTGTGTTTCACTTCCACACCTTAAATCCCCATATTAATATTTTGTCTCTGATCTCCATTGCTACTGTCTCAAAAGAATAGCCAACATCTCAACAGTGGAGCACTGCTTACGTGGCAGGTGAAAACTGGCAACGTATTACAAAACATTTTTATACCCTGTAATTATTTGTATTGATAATTTTAAGGTTTCCACTCTCAATTTGTCCTTTTATTTTTTCAATGAAGGTTTCAAAAACTGCTTGCTCTAATGCTGGTATTCACTGGTGTTAATTTGCAGATAGACTGGAAGAGAATTTTTCCCTCAGTCTCTCTCCTGCTCACGGATGGGAGTTTGATCACTTTCTGTTGTCAGCATTTGTTTTCTTTTCTACTTGATGCACATCTTCTGTGTAATAAATAACATAATTCCAGCTCTTATGGCTTCAGATGGCACAGTGCCCTCTGCTCGAACTCTTTGGAGAGGGAAATACTCCAGCTTACCGTCAGAGTTTCATTTGCAAGCTTTACTTTACCTTAGCCTTATTTTAAAAATTTCAAAGCTTTGCCTCGACAAATCAGGTTAAACTGTACATTACAAGGGAACTGCTTGACCTTGAAGCAATCCGTTTTGAAGCAGAGGTGACGAAGGGGTTGGCAGGCAGGATTTATTGCGCTCTGAGGAATGCAGAGGGAGCACATGAACATAAATATACAGAGAAACAGGAGCGGGAATCGCAGATGGATCTGGCAGATAAGACTTGGGCCTGTATCTGTAAGTAGGTCAAAAGTGTGATGGTATCATCTCCAATGGAAATACAATTCAAAATCTTGTTTGGATGGTATATGATGCCAGACAAGCTTCATTGGACAGATAAAACATTATCACCATTATTCTGGTAAGACTGCAGAGTAAGTAGGATACTTAACATATATTAAAGGCTTGAGAGGTTTGGGGCAAAATGTGCAAGGTAACTGGAAATATTGCACAGAAAACACTGAACTATGCCAAAGCTGGAGGGGGCTATGGGATAAAGGATGTGAAGGGCTGCTCACTGAGGCCTGTGGCAGCAAAAGGAGGCTGGTAGCAGGGTTAGATCCCCACTTAAGACCTTGTGAATGTGACACATCTGGCTGACTATCCTGGTTCTCATTCCTCAAAGCAAGAAGAAGAAAAGACAAGCAGAAAGGGATGGATGTTGTTAGTTGGTAGTCTGACCCCGAGGAAACAAAGCAGAGCCACAGTGGCCTATATATGTAAAAAAAAAGGGAGACCCTCCTTGTTAAAATTGAGTGGGAGATGTGCTTATGTGCACATTTAGGGAAACAATTTTGTTTGCTGGACATGATTTTGACCGGTGTGCTGGCACTGTTGTGATCAACTCTCTCAGTGCTCTAGTCCTTTCTTGCTCGGATGAAGGCAATGAAACTCAGAATGCTTTGTGTTGGTTTTTTTTTCCAGTATGACCTTGTATTTGATAAGGTCTTGCCAGGTAGAAACCCCAAACAAGCCCTCCCCACGTCCATCCTTATTGTATCCCTATGCTCTGGCAGCCCACCTCTGCTTTCTGCAACTCGGATTCCTCTTTGGTCTACAGCTTTCTGTCATACTTCTTTCAAGGTCTTCAGAGTTTCAGCTGCCCCAGAGAGAAAGTTGAACAAAAAAGCATGCTGAAAACATTGAAATAGATGACTAGAGGAGAGAAATGAAAGGAGATGAGTAGGCGTGGGAGAGACAGAACAAGCACAGCTGTAGAGTCAGAACAGACTACATATTTATTTTCTTTAAAAAGGTAAGTGGTTATGTTTTGAAAAGCTCCTGCTGTTGTTCCTTCCAGCAGTAAAGCCCTTTATTTGAGCTTTTTTCATTCTCCTGACTCTTTTTTCCTTTCTCTCACTCTCTGTATTAGGGGTTTAGGATGTGACCTTTCAGAACATGGTTGTTGGATTTTTGGGCCCTTGGATGATAGTGGCTTATTATGTACATATTTGCATAATGAGTTAATTAGGCATAATGTGTGGTTAAAATTAACTACACTGCACTCTTTTTATAGAAAGTCAGCACAGATTTCTGCCAAAGTGTCTCCTTAGACACCCTCTTGGGGTCCTGTTAGGATTCCCTGCCCACTTTCAGATGTCACTAACTTCTGGTGATTAATTTGTGAGCTCTGATACTTCATCTATACAGATTATACATATAAACTCCCCTACCCTGGAATTTTAGGATTATGTAACAATCTGGGTTTATAGTTATTAAAAATGAGGGAAAGAAATTCAAGCACAGGTGATTAGAATGAAGGATTTGATAATACCATCAAAATCCATCTGAAATGTACAGAAATTTAAAACAAAATAAAATTAAAAAAAAAAAAGGAAAATCCACCTTTGTTGTTTTTAATGTTTTCTGTTCAACTTCTGTGGCAGCCATGTTTCCTGTCCTTCCCATTTGGAGATTCAATGCCGCTGTGAATGATATTGAAGCTCATGAAGTTGTTCCATACTTTTATATCCAATCTATGTTATCTATCACTGTAGACCTGTGGTGCTCAAGGTGTTCCATCTTGACCATCTTAGCTCTCCCCAAGCATGGTATGGTTGATTTCAATGTGTTCATTGGATGAGACAGGACACAAGTGATTGCCTAATTTTTAATGTTACCTCTACCATTTGAAGTTGGTCCTACTTTGAGCAGAAGAGAACCACAGACCTCTGGGGGACCCTTCACACCTCCATCATTTTATAAATATCTAGTTATTTGTACTGTAGAATATGTGATGAGTGTTGATCCTCTAGCTATGGATATAACCCATCAGTGGATGACAGAAAGTAGGCAGCAGACCTGGACTCTCTGAAACAGAGCTAAAGCTCCTATATCACAGTTCTTGTTCTTCTTAGGCATGATGGAGGACAATTTTTCTGCCTTTTCAAATGTGAAGGCATACTCCATGGTTCTAGCAGCATTATGCAGTCATATTCCAACATCTCCCTCATGGCATTGCATTTTGAGTGGTCCATGTGCCGTGGCTGTACATTACATGCACCTGCTATTATGCTGTTTGCTCCAGGTGATGTAAGGAGAGCTGTGAGCATGAGGAAATAACTTTAGCTGTGTGTCTTTCCTCTAACATCATACACCTTGCCATTTTCCTCCCATCCCTTTCTCCTTCAGGCATGTAAAGCTCCTCTGGGAAAGCACTGGCCACTTCCCGAGACAGCATGCTAGAGTAGATGGAGTGACAGCCTAATGCATTTAAACAACATCTAGGTAAGAACTGAATCCAAAGTAGAATTTAGAAAGCAGCCCTAAAGGCACACTTGCTATTTTCTTCTCTGTTAAAATCCAGAAAAGGAAAACCTGCTTTTAGTTAATTCTCAGTGTTCAGTGCTTTGCACAGCAGGAGAAATAAGTGGCTGGTAACCAAAGTCGGTTTGTGCCACCAGGGAGGGACACAAACAAGATCCTATATGTTTATTTATACAGCAACTGCTTTTCACAGGCCACTCTCTGGCCTCAGAAACAAAGATGGATGAATCATATTGTTTCAACACAGTGAAATAATTGAAGAAATATAAACTGATTACAGTTTTTCTCCAAACAGTTTATCCCTATGGTTATTGGTCCCAAATCTGGAACACATGTATGCCTGAACAAAAGACAAACTGCATAGACAAAAATATTCTGTAAATATTCTGAACAATAATCTGTAGTTGCATAAAAATGAAGCATTTTCCATTCACTTTTGTGTAAGCAATATTATGTTAACTTTGCCTCACAGTCTCTTTAAGCAGAAATTAAAAAGTATGGTCATTGAGCTGTACAGTTAGTCATTAAGACACCATAGAAAAATTTCACAAGTGGGACTGGAAGAGATAAAATCATTCTGCGAAGGCCATAAGTAATGTGGATGATTTTTATGTGTTTGTTTGAGTGTTTTTGAAGGTGTTTTGTTTGAATTATGACTGGTTTGGGGATTAGCACGTTCTTCCCAAGGAATGGCATGGCTCCTGGGTGAAGCAAAGACTTTCCACTTTTCTATATAGGAAAAAGTCCAAAGACAAAAAGGAGATGTAAGAGGTTTATAAAATTGGTAGTTCCAGCAGAGTACATTAGTGAAGAGTTTCCACGGATAGAAAATCCACTGTTGGCAGAATCAGCAAAGAGTTGGAAAATTTCAGAAAAAAGCTTTTCATTAAAAACTATAGATGGATTGAGATTGAAATCTTTTGTGGAATTATATGACTTCTGAAAAAACTTCCACTGCATAAGATTTCCAACAACAGAGTGATTTTTTTGAGTCTCTTTTCCCACTCTGGGGTGACAGAAATAATTTCTTCTGCCATCTTCAGCACATGTGCTCTTAGGGCTCTCATCTAGTGCAGGTTCCTACTCTAATTCCCATCTCAGCTGTGAACTGTGGACATTAGTTTCATATGGGATTAAAAGCAGGTCTTGTGCCAGGGCATTTTCATGTTCCACTTCAAATAGGGGGAAGAAAGAAGGAGTATAGATCAGTGCTTATGGTGTTAGTAAGGAATTTGAGTCCTTATTCTCCTGTTTCCTAGATACTACTATTATTACAGAAACCTAGAAGACTTCTGATTTATCTCAGATATTTTCACTGGGCAGGAAAAGGATTTTTTTTGTCCATTAATACTTTAAGAAGTTCCAAAGACGTGCTGATTGAACAGGATGTCCCAGTGTCCTTTCCTCAGCCCTCTTTATAAAAGCATGATTTTATAACTCAAAAAAGCCTGTCTGTCCCCTAGATAAAGGAAAGAGAATAATTTAATAACGTGGATTTGGATCCACAAATGCCCCATTATAGTTACTTGAAACTCTTCAAAGGATTCTGTGCTTGACAGAGATAGAGGTGTAGTGTAGTTAACCATATCCCAGGGAGACAACCCAAAAGAGACATTTATGAAGGAAAAAACTGCAAGTAGGAAAAGCAGGTTTTCAGAAATCAACATGAAAACAGAATCTGCTATAATCATCCTGAAAGGGACAGATGTTGGCTTTCCACCCTCAGCTTGTCTGGCCTATTCTGTTCACAATGCTTTTTTTCCTCCAATTTCAGAAGTGTCAGACAGGAGACACGGTGCTGGTGAAAAAACTTATAGCGATCTCTTGTTAGCTAACTGCAGTGTTTTGTTTCACAGTTACATGTCTGCACAAGCCGTCATTGTGTCAGTCATAATTACCACCTATTCAGTGGCTCCCTTCAGGTTTCATCACCTTTGCAGTATTAAGCAGCCAGCTGCAGGAAGCAATCAGCTGCCCTGGAGCAGCAACCGTCAGCCTCTGGATTTCAGGGTATAATTGCTGCCTGAGTGCAAACAACTCCCTCTTTCCTGCATAAAACACCCAATCCGCTCCTTTTTTTATTCAGCAGAGATCAGAGCCCCATCAAATGCACTTTTTGCCTAGCATGAGAAGACAGACCCTGTCTTCTGCAGGGACAACCCAGCATGGACAAGATGGGGACTGTGCAGCTACATGTCTGTGCCACCATGTGTTATACAGGAAAATGTGCCCCAGTACTCTTAATTGGAAAGCGGCTCCAGCTTACCAGTAAATCCCTTTTTCTCTCTACTGTGAAACATTTGAGCTTACCTCTAGCACTGAAGTCTAATTGCAACCTCCTTGATGACCCTCAGATGTGGGAGATTACTCTCCTGAGTAAAAAAAATCTGGAGTACCCCTGTCTAGACTTACTTTTCAAGAGCTATGCTCTGGTGGAAGTGTGGGTAGATAAGTCCTCATCTGGGCCAGACAGGCAGAAAGAAATGGTAATATGAAACCCTAGAAACTGGGAGGCAGTTTCAGAGCATTCCTGTCAGGCTGCTGCATGGTTTTACATGCCAATTGCCTTTCCTGTCTTGCCATCCTGTTTACTGTGTTTTATAAATTCAGCTTTGGCTGCATGACCCAGACCGGCAGGCTTGCCAACAATCATGTTGCATTTTGTTAACTGCTTATGACTTCTGGACAGTGTGCTGCTGTGATTGTCACACTCTTTCACTTAAACATATGGCACGTGGAGACACAAAATACTCCAGCATGCAGCTTTCCATGATAGATTTTTACATACCAATTGCACACACTATTTGTGGCTGCTGAGATTGGCGTGGTCCAATCCTGGAAGCAGAGAAAATCCTCTGCTCTGAGAAGTACCTGGCATGCTGGGGTTCTTTGGCTCAATTAGGAAAGTCAAAAATGCTGTCAGACTTTTCTCAATCCAATAGTAATGCTACCAAGCTGGGCTAAGTATGTGTATCATGTTGGAGAGACAAGAATGACAGTAAAAGCTTGGTGGGAGTAAGAAGTGTTGAGAGGCTAACTGAGGAGAAGAACTATTTCATTTGTATCAGGAATGAGGAGGAATTTAGAGATGCAGAAGTTCTGCCTGATTGAGGCGTCCACATAGTGAAGGCTATAACATATTTGTCAATACAACATATACAAGTGGGAAATTTTCTGAGGTGCTTCCTGCATATGAGACTTTCTGAGATAACTTTGAGACCAAGTCACCATAAAAAAATGTAAAACTGTCAAATATTAAAGCTAATATTCAAACAGGCAAACAGAAAGCATAACCCCCCCCCCCAAATACCTGCAAACATTCCTTCGAAGATGCACAACCCGCCTATGTGCTGCAGGAGTTCTCCTAATTTCCTCTCTTCATATAAGTTGATCCTTCTTTAGTGTTGAGTCTGAATCAGAGAAAAATATTTTAAGGGATTTTACATAAATTTCTTGACACAAAACTCTAAATTGACATCCAACGTAGATATGACCTGACGAGAAGGAACTGGATAATGATCATAGTCCCCTTTTTTCTGATGAGGCAAAACACGGCACAAATTTGAGGGAGGGAAAACCTGGAGGAGAAACAGATTCTAATTTTCTTGAGACAGATTGCATTCTTCAAACTCATGTATTTTCCACCAGACTTGCTGGACTTGAAAAGATGCAAGACATACAGCAGTTAAACTATCCAACTTCACCAATCTCTTTAATGTAGAAGAGTTAATCATGAATCTTGAAGTAGAATATCTGAGCAGCTGTTACACTTCACCAACTGCTGCTTTCACTTGTAAGAGTGTTTCATACCTGCATTGTGGTGTGTTGGCATGAGGAACATGAATTTCAGATCCACTGTAAGCTAGGTCACGGGAAATATCTAAAACTTTTTAGCATTTTAAGCTTCTTTTAAAAGTGTATTAAAACAAATGTAGTTTAATTTCCTAATGTCATTGTAAAGAACTTTGCCTGTCTAAATTTCCCTCTTCACAGTCAGCTTCTCTCCTGCCATTCATCCCATGCAAGTGTAGTGTTATCCTATTGTCCCACTTTGCTCCCAATTTGGAACAAGCTATGAGCTTGTTCATGGGTGTTATTTCTCTTGTGAAGTTAGTGGACTGGAGTAGAAATTAACTCAGTACATTGATAGAAGTGGAATGGCCTGGAAAAGAAGAAATTAGTGAATAACAATTGCTAAGGTGCCCAACTGATCTAAGTACATTTCATAGTTGAAGAGCCTCAAACTAAGTAAGGACCAGAATCTAAATTGTGAATAAACTGGAATTGTAGGAAAGCTCAAATCAAGATTTTGCTATCTGCACTTTTCTAGAAATACATCAAATCCACTCAATAAAACAACAAATGCATATAAACCATCTGTAGTTACTGTCATGGGACAATAGGAAACTGTAACTGAATGCTTCTAAGGATCCTCTTACTTTGTATTTAATTGGCAGTACATGAGATATGCACAAAATATTTTATTAAGCATTTTTTAATTTGCTTTTACCAAGAGCACTTTTATGAAGTCCAGTCTGGCTCTGGATGAACAGAAACTGTTTGGAAACAGCTGGTTGTTAGTGAGCCAAACCAAACCTGGACACTGTGGGCTTGCCAGTGTGACGTGACTGTGTTTTCACTGAAAGCTCACCAGGATGCTATGTCAGACAAATGTGCTCCTACAGTACAGGTGGCAGGAAAGGCTTGGCCATATGGAGAAGCATTGCTGTTGCTGTCACTGCCAAAAGCTGTACTAGATGCCCCATGAAACAGAAAGAGGATTTACTACAGTCCAAGTGGCTTGTTAACTCTGTTGGTCATAAGATAATGAAAGCAAAAATGTTTTCCTTCATCAGAAAAAGCAGAAAGAGTGGTGTTGGCTAAATGGTGGTCAGTATTAAGTGAACGATGAAGGTATGTGGGAAAGGAGCTACAGGAAGGCCTTATCAGTATTGCAGTCAAGATAAAGCAAGTATTTGCCACTCTGTCCCCTCTATCTTCTCTTGAGCATATCAGCAATGAGATTGTGCCTGTTGTCACTCTTACCATGAGTTATGTGACTCTTTCACTTTTGAACTGGGCTCTGGCCTGTGATGCCCTCTGTGTCACTCACAGTTATGCAGTAACTGAGTGAATTTGTATCTGCAGACACAACAATGAAGACAGTGACCTGCCAGCTTTTCAATTCTACCCCCAATCAAAGAGGGATTTATTTCCTGATAGGAGTGTAAAATTTAGAGAAAATGGAGTTTAAGGCTTCAGATAGTTGCTGGGCATCATCCTGTCTAAACTTAACTGTACACCAAAGACAGCCCAGATAGGCAGAGACACCTCAGACATCCCTCACAAAGTACCACTGCACAGCAGTTAACTTTCATCAGAGGGACTAAGACCATTTTTAGACCTTTCAGAATATATGGAGGAACTTTCTTACTCAGACAAAGCTGTCTAGGGAGCTGAAGCAAAGTTGGGATAATCCTCCCCAGAGCCTTTGACTCTGCCATTTCCTCATGCCTAAGCTGGTGCTCTGCAGGGACGTGGCTTGCCAGGAGTAGGCAAAAATGCCTCACAGCCTCTTCATGTACCTGTGAGGAGTTTTCAGACCGACAGATTTAACTATCTTATTGTTTGGGCCCTGGACTGAGTGTGTTGGCTCAGCCCATGTCAGCTGCAGTTCTCCCAAAGAAATGTGTTTGCTGATGCTATGACTTATTTGCTGGAGAGTGTGTTGGCATAGGTACAAATTCTGTGAGCTTTAGTAGCAGTTGCAGCTGTGGCATCTCAAGAGGTCATCTAGACTGAACCCACTACACCTAAAATACCCTTGAAAGACTTTTGTGCAGCCTGTTTCTAAGAGCCACCAGAAGTAAAGATTTCACATCCCCTTCAGCAATTGATTCCACTGCTAACCTCTCTCCACTGTTTCCCTAAGGTATTTTAAAGTGCTTAATCTAAATCCTTAAGCCAATAATAGCCACATGGAGACGATCCAAAAATAGCACTGACATTGAGTGAAACCTTAAGCTCTAGATTGTCTGCATACAAATGTTTGATGGCCACACCAGACTGGGCTGGTACCAAGCAGCAACCTGTAGGCAAAGTTATGCCATGGATTTCCAGAGGAAGTACGGCTTTCCAGAGGAAGTACAGCTTTCCATCACTCCTATGTCTGCCTAGAATTTTGTTGGGTAAGAGCATGGACAGAAAAACTTATTTCCCTACAACAATCCACAAAGGAAGTTGAGGGTTGTGTTGCAGCCTGAGGCAATGATAAAGAGATGTCTTGGGCATGCTCTGAGCCTGCACCTAACAGCAGAAGGAAAAGACCTTTTTTTGCCAGGAAGGCTGGCTGCTCTGGCGGGGAATAGTGCCAAGGTGGGAATGCTGCTTCTGGTGATTGAATTAGTTCCCCTAGAGTTCACTAGCATGTCTCCCCAAGGTACGGTATGTGACCATATGGATGGAGAGGTTTAGCCATGTCAGTGTTTTCTGATTCAGCAAACAGCCCAGTGGTTTAAAGTAAGGAAACTAATTTCCTTGCTAGACATAAACACAACCCAAATCTGGTTAGAATTAACTAGGTGAAGTCTGAGCTCTTTTCTTCACCTCCATGGCATTTTCCTGTATTTCCCATAGAATGGCTCAAGTGTGGTTCCTCTCCCAAGCATTTCTGGGCTGGCAGTCACGCAAGAGACTTTCCAGTGTTTTGCAAAGCTTTTCTCTTCCATCTATTTGGGAATATAAGGAAAACAGACTGCCCCAAAATAGACTTCTACTTCCCACTCTAACCAAAACCACTACCTGTTGGGAAGATGGCATTTCCCCCGCCCAGCCTAAGAATGGCTTTCTGAGAACTCTGCTTTTCCAGTGATTTGGATTCAGCTGGGCTGAAGCACAGAACAGGGACAATATTTAATTCTTCCTTGCTATTTTCTCTAGCTTTGATTCACTGCAATGTAATTTTGGAAGCTTAATCTAGTTTCATCAGCCATGACTGGAGCTAGAAAACAGGGCAAGTTATCAGAAGATACAGCAGGGAGATAACTAAAGGAAGTTTCATTTGGCACAAATTATCAGGAAATCCTCCCAAAATCAAGCCGTCAAGGAAATGATGGAAGTACATGATTTCACTAAAAATGAACCCACACATATACCACAACACACACAGACACTAACACACAGCCCTTTTCCATCTTCTGGAAGTCAGTTTGCTTTTTTTTCTGGGGCTACTAGAAATATCTTAATGTATCCTGGCTCCAGTCCAATCCTCTGCAATTGCTGGCAGCCATTTTATATCATCCCTGTCATAAGTTTCACTGTCACAGCAGTTTGTGCTTTGATTTTTACTATGCCTTGAACCAAACTCAGCAGTCTGGGACAGTTCACATTTGGCACCAAGGTCTAAATGCAACAGCTGGAACATCTGCCCCATCTGGTAATATCATTTACTACCTGTGCCATGGGAGTCCCTGGCAGCTGCCTCTGGAGGAGGGCTGTTCTCCTCGGGAGCAGTTTGTGCTGCCAGCAGTTTCTGCAGCAAAAGCAAAGGCAGCTCTCACCTGGGGACCAACAGCAGCATGGCTCGGGAAAGTCGGGGTGTAAGGTGGCAATCACCAGTAATAAGTCTGCAGCAGGATTGCCTGTGGGCATGGGAACTGCCTAATGCTTTTGCAGCCCTCAGAGAGCCAAGTGCCCTCAGCCTTCCCCACAGAAGCCAAGGTCACCTTGTAGGAGGTGTGTTGTGGGGATCAGGCCCCACAGACTCTGACTCCATCTCCGGTTTGTCTGGAGGTGTGTAACTTCTGGCACACCTCAGTGCACCTAATTGTTGTCACTATTAGAGCACAAGGACAAATTGCAGACAAAGAGGGCTGCATAAAAATGTACTTGGGTGCAATAGCTGTGGCAGTATTTCAAACAGCTTCCTATTGTACATCTCCAAGAGAGATGCAAGCACGTGTGCTTTATAATTGTGCAACCATATCACTGAATATGGATAGCACTTACGAGTGCTGTGTAACATGTTGACAACTCTGCACACATAAATATGTATTGTTTTTCAGGCACAACCCAGGCAAATAGAAAAACTGAATTTTTATTTTAATTTCTTCTGCAATGTCTGAGCTAACTGCTACAAGACTTATAAAGAAAAGTGGGAGTCCAAATGACTTAACAAGCAATTCAAAACAGAGCACCTCTAAGATCTCAGCTCCCTAAAAAATTTCCATCTATGGCTCAGATCCTATGACTTATTCCTTTTTATTATCATTATTATTATTTTTATTTTTTTGGTACAGCTATTAGCTCTTGAACTTCCTAGTTTGTTCTCTGCCTCTTTTGGGTGACTTTTCAAAATTCAGATCATTCCACAGTAAAAGCTTTAACAGTTCTTTATACCAAGATTCCTCTTTCTTTTTGACATCAAGACTTTTCTCTTTGATAACTTCAAATGTTTCTCTCTCTCTGCAGTGAGTACTTAATTCTCACCAATGGTTTTGCTTTTCTGTCAAACATAGCAGTAACACCCTGAATGTTGTTAATCTGCTATGGCCATTGAGTGCCTTCTTTGCCTTTTAAAAAATACTTTCTACTGCATTTCTATAAAAAACACCACTATTTGTTCAACATTGTTGTGAGGGTTTTTGTTTTTCCTAATTATGTAAAAATACTCTTGCATTTTAAACTCAATTAAGGCTTCCTTTATGTGTTAGCGGAGCTGCACAACAGAGGTTTTCATCCTGTGCACTGCTTTTGCTGACTGTGAAACAAATAAAAGCCAAGCTTTTGCATTTCATAACCTTGAAGTTCTCTGAGTAGTTTCACCTCCAGGGCTGGGTAACTGAATGTTTTCAAGCAGCTTAGAGAGAAAAATGGGGAGGAGGGGGAGGAGAAGGCAGCAGTAAACAAGAATATGATTTCAGATTTTCATGATTTCGACTAAACTGAATAGCAGCAGCAGATGTAAAGAGAAAGAGAGAGACTGTATATACATGATGGAAGGATTTTATAAATTAAAATACATATTGTATTAGACTTTCAACATAAAAGGGCTAATGTGTTTCTCATAACATCCCACATTTTGTTATTACTTTTCACCCCATACCAGCACAAATGGCATTTGAGTGCTGACAGGCTGAAGGGAACATGCAGAGACCACGTTATCTGTTGCTGGGGCATAGCTGCAGATGTGGTATGTGGCAACTGTGCTCATAGTTCTCTGCATTGCTACACAGCAATTTCAGGACAGACCTGGGAATTTTACTGGAAAAACAAATGCACTAGAATGGAGGTGGTGACTCATGAGTGGTTATGAGCTGTGCAACACTGCTAGGATTGTGGGGCAGGAGGAATGTAATTGCTCACACTAAATCATCACTGCCCCTGTACATACCCAGGGCTTTTTTTATTCCCGCGAGTGATCAAACCTCCCTTGTTTTCCAAATATTCTGAGTCTTCTAAGTTCATTGACTTTTCACACTGCCCTGATTCACTTGCTCTATCAGTACCAAATTAAAAAAAAAAAAAAAAAACAACTCTACCCCATCTAGAATTACCAGTACTGCTTTCTCTACTGGGCAAGTTTACCTTAAAGGCTGTAACTTCAGCAGTTGACCTTGTCTGACCTTGGCTAGCTTGTGCTGGGACAGAATTGCAGAAAAGTGCACAGAGAAGCCAATAAGAGACAGATTTTCAGAAAAGAACTGGGGGCTATTTACACCCACTATACAAAAATTCCAGTCCAGACACACAGATAACCCCTGATGTGATATGAGACATATTTCTGCGTTGTAGAAGAAAGGCTGTGGATTTAAAAATAATAAATTAAAAAAAAAAAATCAGAATTTATTATATAATGAAGCCAGTATGCTCTTTAAATATGTCATGTGTTAGGTGTTTCATGGAATGTAGGTATTACTGGTAGCACAACAGCTGTGAGATACTGCTTCCAAGGCTGGAATAAACCCATAACATGCCTGTGGTATTTATTGTCTATGTTAAACAAAACCTCTTGACACTCATCATTTGAAATAATTCCTTTAGATTACAAATCAATTTGTTAATGGATGTCTCCATATACCAAAGTTGGTTGAGTGTGGATGCACATTATTAATCTTGATTCTACAAAAAGCACATATGTTTTCCCTCTTATGTTCCTACAGCATAGTGCTGTTACAGATGTAATCTGAAAAATATCAATTTGCAAGCAGAAACTTGAAGCTGTACCAGATCATGGAGCTCTATCTATGATTTTCAAAAAAAAGCTTACTCTTCAAAAAGCTTGAGAAGAAAATGTGGAAATGTGGACACTGGTAGGACAAACTGTTCCTTATCCACTGCAATTTCAGATGTACACATTGGAAGCCACTGGCCAGTGAAATGTATCCTATATAGTCCAGAGTGCTTCCCTTATTTTTCTCTAGCACATTTATGCATATGAATAAGCACAATTGCATTTATTTACAGCTCCAGAACAAGAAGGCACTCTGAGGTCTACAAGATTTGCCTGGTGTGCTGTGGCTAGTCTCCTCTTTTCTTCGTGGCTTCAGCACATCAAGACACTGAGAGACACAAGAAATAGATTTCCTAGCTGGAACTTACATGTGAAAACATGGCCTCTCATTTAACTGACCTGGAAGATGATATGTACTCACAGGTAGGATGGGCCAGTCTCCCTGACCAAAGACATAATTGTTTTCCTTTTTTAAGTGCCATAGACCATGATTTTGATGGGAAGAATGAGATTTGGGGATCAGTCTTATTTTCACTAATGACCTTGGGACAAAAAGGTACGGTCTACTAATGCATTTTGTTTTTGGTATGAGGCTGAGGGGCACTGTGAACACAGACAAGAAGACAGCATAGAAGAAGCTGAAGACTTTGGTATTCTGACAAAAGGAAACACGGTGCTATTTAGAGTACAAGAAGTAACAGAGAAAATTTATTACATAGGAGTTTTTTGGTTACAAATGACATGGGAAGAAAAACCTCTGTGCACTAGAGGTTAACTGTGCACAGTAACTATGAGTATGTGATGTGATTTCTGATAAGGAACTGAAAGGTATCAAACACATTGGGTCTGCTTTGCAATAATATGAATCTAAACCAGTGTTACAACATATATTTTTTAGTATGATCTGATCTTGTAAAGACCAGTTTGTAGGAGGAACCACGCTGTCTATGTACTGGATCAATTTGTGAAGTGCTTTGCATTATGCCTCCAACCATTACTTCAAGAAATGGGCTCAGTGAGGAAAAAGACCCTTTCCACACCTTTTTTCTTTAATGGCACTGGCTGCATCTTTGTTGATTAACTGAGATGTCCTTTTGAAAAAAAGATAGTATTTATTTCATTAATCAGCTTTGGCAAAACTACTATTTCTGCAGAAGTAGCTGCACACTTTTCACAACTGGAATGGACTTTGTAATCAGTGGCATGGGGTCTAGTTGGAGGCCTGTCACTAGAGGTGTCCCCCAGGGCTCAATACTGGGCTCAGTATTTAAGTTATTCATCAAGTGACTTGGATGAAGCCACAGAGTGCCTGCTCAGCAAGTTTGGTGATGACACAAAGCTGGGAGGAGTGGCTGATAGCCCAGAGGGCTGTGCAGCCCTTCAGAAGGGCCTCGGCAGGCTGGAGAGAGGGGCAGAGAAGAGCTGCCTGAAGTTCAGCAAACACTAGTGCAGGGTCCTGCCTCTGGGGAAGAATAACCAAGGCACCAGCACAGGCTGGGGATTGACCTGCTGGGAAGCAACTCTGCAGAGAAGGACCTGCAAGTCCTAGTGGACAACAAACTGTCCATGAGCCAGCAGTGTGTCCTGGTGGCCAAGAAGGCCAATGGTGTTCTGGGGTGCATTAGGAAGAGCATTCCCAGAGGGTCGAGGGGGGAAACCTCCCCCTTTACTCAGCCCCAGTGAGGCACATCTGGAGTGCTGTGTCCAGTTGTGGGCTCCTCAGTACATGGAGCTCCTGCAGCAGGTCCAGTGAAGATGACTAAGGCACTGGAGCCCCGCTCTTACAAGGAAAGGCAGAGGAAACTTGGCCTGTTCAGGCTTGAGAAAAGACTACTGAGAGAGGACCACATCAATGTCTATGAGTATCTGAAGGGAAGGTGCCAAGAGAATGTTTCCAGGCTCTTCTCGGTGGTGTCAAGCAATAGGACAAGAGGAAATGGGTAGAAAAAGGTGCATGGGAAGTTCCACCTGAATACATGAAAGAACTTCTTTACTGTGTGGGTGATCAAGCACTGGAATAGATTGCCTAGAGAGGTTGTGGAGTCTTCCCCACTGGAGATATTCAAGAACCGTCTAGACACAATGTTGTGCCATGTGCTTCGGAGCAAGGAGGCTGGACAAGTTGACCCACTGTGGTCCATTCCAACCTGATCCATTCTGCAATTCCTTGACTCTGTGATTCTGTGACTTGGCACTCTGCTGCCCTGTGTCCAGTTCATCCCCTCCCACAGGCTGCTCTGGGTTTCCCCTGTTCCTTCCAGTGCAGTGGGGCTCACTCCACTGCCCTGTCCCCAGCCAAGCACAGGCCCACAGGGAAGCTCTTGGCTATGAGAAACTCAGGTTGCTCTGTGACAATCCTTCATATCCAGGACTGATTATCTAACATAATAGGGATGAGTGCAAGCCTCAGAGGCGAATGGCAAATATAGTGCTAAATATTCTTCCTATAGTAAACCCAGAGTCTGCCCTAAAACCAATGACCAGCATCTATATACTGAAGGAAGAAGAAGAAAAAGGAAGGCCCTATCACTAAGGCATACTTCTATAAAGTGCTGCTATACAGCAGCAATGACCTAAGAATTAAGACAGGTTAAATAGATACCTGTCCTTGAATAGTGGGTATTATGCATGACATGTTAAATGCAAAGCACAGTGGTACCCCTGTAAAGGTAAGAGCAGGAAGGATGATTATTATCTTCAAACCATTTAATCTGTGTTTAGTGAACAATGATTATAAAGGCTGCCCATTCAGTAATGAGATTCAGACTCCCTTAGTTAATTGATATATAGCAGATAAAATTGGAAGAGATCTTCAGTTCAATGCCACTTTATACTATAGTTGCAGTAAGTTAAATAAAGTTTTCTCTGAGCATTCATACACAGTGAATAAATTTGTTTGTTTGAATTTGCTTGTAAATTTTCATTGAAGAGGAAACTGGACAGGGTTTGTTGGAAGTGATGGGAGTTTTTTAAGACACGTGCCTGTAAACCTTTATATCATGACCTACCATGGCATTGTGGTCTCAAGGAACTTTCCTGGCAGAGAAAAAACCCAGTCTTGACACATTTTAGTTCTAGCAGGAATTGCATTAGGAAGAGTCCTCAGACTTTCTAAGAACACAGAGCATGCAGCAGGAATAAAAAAACCAAACAAACAAAAGGAAAGAGAAACAGAAGAGTTTCTTATGTAATCCCTGCTTATTTGCAGGCTGAATATTTATGCTTATTTTTTTCTTCCTGCACATTGAATTTAACATGCACAAAAACAAAGGCAACTGAGTGTACTCCATACTAATGGCTATTATTGATGTGCAGATGGCATAGGTGATATTATTATTGCCTCACTTTTCCCAACTCCAACTCCACTCACTTGCTCTCCTGTCTCTGCAGTACACAAGCTACAGTTTATCAAATGGTCCTCCAATCTCGGAAGGAAAGCTATGAATTTGCTGGAGTATGAAGGGGTACCAGAGGCATTTTCTTTTGACATAATTGTAAAACTATGGTCCAATTTAGCTAAACAGCTGGTTTTTTTTAAACTGTCTTGTTTTGCTCATCCTGCGCAGTGATTGCCCAGAGATGCCATTTATCCTGAGCAGGTCTTGGAGCAGCAGTTTGCCTAGTCCCAGCAGCTGATGTGACTCTGGACACAATGATGGAGTACAAAGAGTAACTAGTCCCACTCCTGTGCCTGTTGTTAGTGTCCTGACAGCACATGGGATGAAGACATAGACACTGTTTAATGGAGCTGCATGAGAGTTTCAGCTGTCCAGGAAGCAGAGGAAGGAGGCCCAGATATCAACAAGCAGGCTTGGGACAAGACTAGAAGGGAAAGGTGCACAAGTGAGTCTGCAGCCATCTGAAGCAAGCTCATCATACTGCATTCTTGGCCTTTCTCTTTTTTTAGCAAATACCTGTGAAGCTCCCTGGCACCCCCATATGCCACTTTTCTGCCCCACACCATTCCCACAAAGGGACAGCATCCTGCTGCTCCCAGGCAATCCACTAGCTCCAGGGATGGAGGCTAGTGTAGGAGTACTGCTTTGTTAACACGGTGCCAGAGAGGGAAATTCACTTCCTGCCTTCCCTCACCTCTCCTCTAAAAAATGGCACACTATAAAATAAATTAAAAGGAACATGAAGACACAGAAAAATCTATGACTCCAAATTAGCAAATATGGTTCTGAAGGTACTTAAGCCTTAGATCAGCCTCTTTCAATGCGTGCTTTCCAAATTTGTTTTCACTTATGTCATGATGAGAAATCTGAAATGGCCACCTTAGCAGCAGAAAAGGGCTTAGTGAAGCCACAGTCATCTTTATACTCTTGCTGACAGTGAATAATTTCATTCAGCCAGCTGAAATCCTCAAGTTCTCTGAAAGGAACTTATGCTTCAGACAATGGAAAAAATGTCAGGCTGTTGTAGTTTCAGGGACAAAATTTTAAAAGGGAGAGCTGCATCAAATTTACCTGAGATCCTGCTGACCTGATCCTTAGTCCTTCCCAGAAATGAAAACCAAATATAACCTTTTTGCCTCTTCCCGAGGTTTAAAATTATTCTGTTAATATTTTTAGCATGAATTTTTAATTCCTTCCTGTTTCCAGAAAAGCAGGCAGAGTTAATGAATTTTGCCATGTCCTGTGGAAAAATCTGTCAGAGATTAAGTCTCATGTCTCATATTGTCTGGAATTACAGGTGCTCAGTGATTCACAACCCCATGTGCTAAATACTATAAAGACACAACAGAGACTGCTAAGGAGAGCTCATCTTCTCCACATCACGAGCTGTGACTTCCTTACTCACAAGATACTATAAAAGGACTTCTAACATAAATAATGCATCATCCTAAACTGAAATATAATCAGCAGAAATTAATTTGAATATTAATGCATGAGACGTGTATGTTCATCTCTATTAGCTGTCTACAGCTGTCCCATTTTGCTGAGATCTCTCTAGCTCATACATTCCCTTGCAGCAAAGAATGCGAGGACCATCAGGGGCGTATTCCTGTGGCCAAACTAGTCTTAATAATACACACACAACCTCTGAGGAGTTATGCTGGGGAACATTGAATCTGGGTACTGTCCTCCATCCTCTCCTTCAGCACCTGCACTGTTTATATACACTTTCTTGTCTGTGACAAAATCCCTTCCAGGCTGGGGGGATTCACCCAGCTCACCATCACTGCAAAGGAAAGATGGGGGTCACTTTGTGATATTGGCTGAATGAACGATGGGTCCAACTGTGCTTACATGACTGTCCTTACACCAAAAAAAACCCCCTCCCTATGCTGCTGAAAGGCAGCTTCTCCTGGGAGCCCGACCTTCATTTTTTAGAGGACATTAGTCTTGCTGCAGCTGAATTTATATAAAAGCTACAGACAGAATACAACAAAACAACTGAAAATAAAGATACTGTTTTTAATATGGGTGTATGAATGTCTCCTCCACAGGTTTGTACAGCATCAGCCTTGACTGGAAAAATTGCCATGCCAGACATTTTGTGTAAACTGCCCAATCTGTTGCTCTCCCAATCCTCACACAATCATAAAGCCTATTACCTCCCCAAGGCCATAACTGTGATGTGGCTGGACAGAATATCTTGAACAATGAAATGAAAACCTTACAATAAAAAACAAAGCTAGGGTTTGGAATTCATGACAATATATCTGGGGCAGAGTCATTCAACCTGTGGTTGTAATTATTCTCTGAAAAAACAGCACTAACTCAGTTATTCAGAGGGAAAGTCTTACAGAGCTCTAGCACTGCTATGAAAAGACCCAAACAGTATTGCCTCTGATACATAAAAATATCTACTTGTACAAAAACCAGGTAACTGTAGATTGATTATGTAAAAACAGCTATCACCACCGCTAGCTAAATGCAGAAATAATACTCAGCTGCTAAAAGAAAAGGATTCGCTTTGTTAAGTTTAACATGCTATTTTCTAATGATGCTGAATAAGTTTGGAACACAAATCTCACTTAATTTGAGGCTAGAGTTAAACCCTAAGCTGGGGCTTAGAGCCTGAGTCAATATTCTTCCTCTGTCTTCCCAGTCTTCCTAAATTAGCAGAGATAGGGACTATCAAGAACATATGGGATGCCAACCAGGACATAATCAGCAAAACATGGGACATTCTGAGCGTACAAGGCAGATGATCACTCAGAAAGATGTTGATGTCCTTATGCCTATTCATTTATCTACTTGAATCAAAGGAATGGAGGAGGAGGGGGAATGGGTATTAGTAAGCGGGGAGGGAGTCTAGGCATGATTAACAATAGGTGTGAGACAGGAAGAACTAGATTAAACTGATCCATATGCAAATCATCTGAGTCTGATTGAATCAAACCATGCACAGTTTAATGAGTATGGTAAGATGCCTTTATCTCTGCTTGGATGTGTTCCGAAAAGAAGGACTGCTCCAAGATAAAACACAGTTTAATAAGGAGGTTTTTCATTACAGGGTCGATCTGCATTTGCATTTCTCTCTCTGAGCTACACAGCTTTCCTCAATGTCCATTCCTTTTCAAGAGATTAGTTGGGTATATATTGTTGACACACACACCTTAGGGCATTACATACTTAACATGTGCATGAGTTTTAGCTTGGTCCTACATGACCTGGATAAAACATCTCAAAATGAAGACTAAGTGGCAAAGTCTTATTTTTTTGCTTATCTATTCAGCATTCTTTGCCCTTCTGTTATTTTGAAGCTTTGTAAAATCTTTACGGTATTCATACACTGATACAGAGAGAGAACTTAGCTTGGGTACTTACAGCATCATGGGCTCGACTCAGAATGGCATCACAGCTGTAAGAGGGTGATAACTCTTAACTTCTGTGGAGTTAATCTGATTTTATGCTACTGTAGCTGAGGTCTAGCCCTCGGTTTCTAAACTATATGTTGGTTTCTTCCAAGTGGCTGCCTTCGAACACTGAACAAGGTAGCTAGGCACTGCCTCAGCCTCACCTGCTGTATGCTCTGCTTGCTGTTACAGGTGAAAGTGAAACAAAACAGAGGCAACCTTCTCCTTCTTGTGTAAGTGAGACAGGGAAATCTCCAAGGCTCTCAGGTTCATCACAGGAAAGATAGCTGACAGATTAAAGCTGTGGTTAGCAAAAGCCCTGAATCAGACTATACCTTATTTTTACCCTAAGGCATAGTAAGGAGTGCAAGGTCCTCCATCTTGAAGAGATCTAATTAGGCTGGGACATTTTTTAGTGGCCATCAATGGATACTGTGCTCTTCCTCACTCAGGGCAAAGTCTTCCTGTTTAAGTACTGTGTTTTTCTCTAAAGCCTGTGTACACACTAACATCTGTCTTCACATACTACATATTGCAGATAGAAAGTGCTTCAGTCTCAAAGTGCTGACACTGCATAGTTACTCTCCAGCTAATAGAGGCAAATAAATACCAATGGTCATCCAAATGCCTTCATGAAAAAGTCCCTTTTCACAATACCTACAGTTTTTCTGTGCAATAAGGGACTCTTGAACTGGGCTGGTTAACAGTCTACCTACTCAACCTCAGCTCCAACTGATCACCTCCATCCTTATATCATGAAGATGAGAAATTTCAATAGAAACAAGGCACTTGAACAAAAACTTTTCCATTGATTTCAACAGAAACAATCTTAATGCCTTGCAGATTGGGAATCCAAACCTGCTATTGTATATTCCACCATTATTAATATCATTACTCTTTTTCCATCCCTGGGCTGCTTTAGGACTTCAGAAATTTCTGGTTTTATATTCCTCTGAATACAATGTAAGCTTACATCATATATTTAAATTACTTTGATTTGAGTTTCACTTCTATATCTTAGCTTTCTTGACTCTATGCTGATGTGTCTGCAGCTTCTTTGCCTTTGGTCATTAATTCTATCTGAGCAGCTACCAAGTCCTTTCTTATCTTATAGTTTTCCCCTGTATGTATTACTTCACAGTTAATGCTGCAGCCACGCCAATTTTCCTCATAGACTGAGTCCCACAGCAGTGGAAGGCTTAATCTTAACCCAGTCATAAAACACAGTTGTGCCAACACTTAAAAGAGTCCTACTTCTGTTGTAGCTTACTGTTATTTATTACAACCTAATGTGTCACAATGCTGGTGATTCAGGAGCAGTCAGGGTGACAGGACAACTCAGTTACTGGTGGCAGTGAACTTACATGCCCCTGTGTCTTGTGAGAAGATGCACTCCCAGGACTAAGTGTGAATGAGGTAGTTTGGAAGCTGGTGCACACCTCCTTACCTCTTGGCATGGTCCAACATGCAATGGAATCATAGAATCATTTACATTGGAAAAGACCTATGAGACTGAGTCCAACCATTGACCCAGCCCTGCCAAGTCCACCACTAAACCATGTCCCTAAGCACCACATCTATATGTCTTTTAAATACTTCCAGGAATGGTAACTCAACTTACTCTGCCTGTTCTGATATTGACAACCCATTTCATGAAGAAATTTTTTCTAATATGCAATCTAAACCACCCTGCAACAGCTTGAGGCCACTTCCTCTTGTCCTGTCATTTGTGACTTTGGAGAAGAGGCTGACACCCATTTTGAAACAACCTCTTTTCAAGTAGTTGTAGAGAGTAGTAAGATCTCCCTTGAGTCTCCTGCTCTCCAGACTAAACAACCCAAGAGGGATGGGTGCTAAACAAATATGGGACAAAAAGTTACTTCTTGTCCCAAAGTGCTTATCCTTGCAGTACCAGTAAATGCTAACAGATGAGACATGCAAAGGGTTAATGGGGAAACATTCACTGAATTTAACTTTAGAGAGCTAACTCTACTATGTGCTACCTGCCAACGTGCTAATAACAGCTGCATCGATAGACCTTACTGTCAGGCTCCTGTGGGGGCAGTTCAGATAATTCCTAATCATCCCTCAAAGGATCCTGTCTGTCTTTATGGATTAAACAGAGAAATCAGATTGCTAACGTGGTGAATTGAAGATGTATGCTTTAAATTAAGTGATGTGAATGTTGCCTTTCCTCCACCCCCACTTCCCACCTTCCACCTGATGATGGGCATGAATATAGGCAACAGCGTCAAAGGGCTGCCAAGCTTCATTTGAGGGGAAGCACTTTTAATATCAGATTTGAAGACAGAGAAGAGTGCAAATTTGTGGCTGTGGCAGGGAGTTTAAGTGAAATCACAGAGACAGGTGTTGAGAAGTGTAGTGAGTGGCTGATGGAGCCTGGCACCACCACAGCTATCCACGGCATGATACGGAGTGGCTGTACATCTTTAGGCCTACATCTTAGGCACAGTTCCAACCCTCCTTTGATTAGGTGCTGTCAGATGTCTCTTGGAAGTCTCTGCTCTTCTTGGGCTAAATCTGGATTGGTATTAAAACATGAGTTCACACTGGCATCCTTTCTCAGGTGCCTATTACAAGGAAAAAATTCATCATTTTGTAGTGAATTGTTTGGGGTGAAATTCTGACCACTTTGTACATCTAGGTCACCTTTGATTTCAGTGATTTCAAGATCCAATGATTTGATTCTAAACATTTTCATCTTCTTATGTAGGTGGGCATCCCTATTCCAGTGGTTTTCTGGCATTTCCCTTCCCTCACAGATGGGAAGGATTAGTCTGTCTGATTTCAGATTCTTAGTGTCTGTTGAACATGACAGTTAAACTCCTTGCAGTCCTTTCAGTTGTCCAGTTTATATTTTCCTTTTATAACTGGATGAGCTGCCATTTACAATCACTTCAGATCTAGTGTGAATATTGAAAGCATTCATAACTTTTTGAGTGCCAGTTGTGGAATAGGTCTGATGACTATGGTCTGGGATGAGTAAGGACTTCTTGGACTCTACCCATGAATTCATGGGCAGAAACAAAGCCGCCAAAAACATCTGCTGTTAATGCCACCAGAGTGTGCTTCTGCTTTATTTGTGTAATTTTATTCTGACACCGTAGTCCCACGTCATTTGTACTTTTGCCCCTAGGATCAACACTGGATTCTGTATTGAAAGTTGAGAGTGGGTATTTATTGTAGGATTTAAGCCATACCTAAATGATGTTTGATCTCAATGCCATTATCATAGCATAGCTGTCTCTTTCTTCTTTCCAATTCTCTTTCATTCACAAGGCTGAAATACCTTCTAATCTTTATGCAATTTCCTCTGCAAGGTCTAAATCACCTTGATATTTGGAAACATTGATTCTGTCTTTCCGTTCTTGATTGCTCAATCTTAGGGAATTTCCTGAATAATAAAAATTATGTCCATATATGCAAACATGGTCATAAGGTCTCTTTTGGCACCTTTTCTCTATTTATTATATCTAATTTATAGAGGATTTGTATTAGTCCAAATGTGTTCTTTAGCAGGCCCGATCCAATTTCTGTTTAACTCTATGGCACTTTCATGATAGATCTTAATGGCTGTGGGATTTAGCCCAAAGCCTGGTGTATTTAAGTCAATTTTAATCTGAAGGGCCTGTAATAAAACCAATGACTTTGATCTTCTTTTCTGGGAGTTCAACTGAATCAGAGACTTTAATTTTTCTTTTTTAACCTCAAGTAACTGCATGTTAGCTGGGTGACTGTGAGGACAGTCATCTTTTGCACAAGTTGTTCTTTTTTTTTAGAACAGTGCATAGGACTTTGGACTGAAAAGGAAACTATTTGCATTAGAGGCAATACGGGGGATATGTTACGTAGAAAGTTTACTCTAGAAATAATTATCTATTTCTATTGAGGCCCAGTAATTATATGCATGTGTGTATGTATATGTGTGTATATATATATGTATATTTGCACATACATACAGGGGCTGTATTGATGAATTAAGTTCAATGTTTTTTTTTAAACAGGACACTAAGGAGCACTTGCCCTCTTCACCCTTGCTGGACTCTTTCTTGGGCTGAATCTTGATGTTTTTTATAATCTGGGCTTCTCAAATAGCAGTTGTGATGAAATTTTTCCCTGATATGCTTTTCTATCCAGTAGGAATTGATTGTAGATCACCAAACTGTTACCAAGTAGTAACAACTTACAGATGCTGTCAAGATTGCCTTGATATGAACTGGTGAGTTAGAGGTGAG